>NC_132865.1:35089947-37511822 GCF_048164855.1 Canis lupus baileyi
AAGATGAGGGTCCTTGGCAGTGGAAGGGCTCTTGATTGTATCAGTGTTAATACCCTGGTTGTGATATTGTACTCAAGTTTTGCAAGGTCTTCCACTGGGGGAAAACTGGGTAAAGAGTACAAGGATCTACCTTTCTGTTTTATTTCTTACAACTGCCTGTTGATCTGCAATTGTCTCAAAATAAAAAAAAAAAGAATTAAAAATATGATAGGAAAAAAAGCAGTTGGAGGAAACAATGAGCATTTGCTTTTTTTTTTTTTTTTTTTGAAAAAATTTTGCTCTGTCCTGAGTTTCAATATTCTCTGGATATAAAAATCACTATTATTTGGTGTGCTAGGAAGATGAGGCTTAGATTATTTTTACAAGTGAATTGTAATGTCTAGTTTCATGCCAAAAAATATCTTCAGGATCTATTGTAGAAGCCACAATTTTGCAGTTTTTAAGCCTAAGAGATTCTTAAGTGGATTAAATGAATTTTACACCCTTTAATTTTCTTCACAACACCTTTAGACTACCTTTGACTTTTGACTACCACAAAATGGCAAAGGCTGAAATTGAATCACAAGTCATTGTAGCCTTCACAAACAACAGGGCTCTTCCCTGAGTCCTTGAAAGCTCAGTTGCAGTCTTTGTGTGACTGAATCCTGACACATTGCCCCTGATACTGATAGAATTCCTTGTAATCTCAGATACTGAAAAGGAGGAAAGAAAGGGTGAATATGTCTTGTGCAAAAAAAATTTGGTCAGGTTCTAACAGTAAATCAGTTATTCTTTTTCCTACTAATTTGGGTTAGCAGTGCTCAGAGAAATCCTCTTTGAACATTTTGGCTTAGCAAGTTTTTAGCACTCATATTCTTCAACAGGGCTTCTAATTCCCACAAGCAAAGCCCTCCTCACCCCCAGGAATGGCATTCTGTATAAGACTCTTAAGGAGAACAGGAGTAAGCAAGGAGGTGGATTGGCTGTCCCCCTCCTCTCAAAAGAGTGAGCAACTTTTAGTCTGCAAAGAAAGCCTTCTGATGAGCCCACTGTTATCTGGCTCTATTAGTAGAGCTGGGCCTGATGAGCCCACAGCACATTTCAGCATCCATTTCCAAGATACTCCATCCATCCCGTTAAGTAAAAGGTTCTCTTCCTCTGGATTCCTTGACTGAGATCCTAAGGCTTCTTAGAAGTTGAAGCATCTTGGATATTGAGAACTAGTGTTTGGGGATTCCTAATACCTATTCTCATAAGCACTATAGACTTAGTAGATGTACCTAAAGTCTCTAATATGCAAATATGCTTGGATCTAAACTGATGTTCTAAATATGGCCTTGAACTTAACAGCTCAACACAAGTTTCCGTTTTGAAATCTCCAGTGACCAGTAATCTGATCACTTAGTATATGTAGTGTATTCAAACTTTTGCCACTTTTAGTGTGCTTATTTATATTTTGATTTTCTGAAAATATAAATTGGTTGGAAATGTTTAGTGATTTGTTCTTGTATACATCTATTTTAATTTAAAGTGCTTCCTGTTATTATTAGAGACTTTTTTCAATTAAAATTTGAAATACCTTGTTTTGACACTTCGGTTTACAAGTATAGCTTTCTCTTCTATACTTCAATGGTATACAGAAAAACAAAAACAGAGAGCCTCAAACCAGCCAGATCTGTCTGCCTTGTTTCACATAGGACAGACATGGGATGAACTAGAACTAATTACTTTATATAAAGACTCTATAAAGCATGGAGAGGAAAACAGGGATGCTAAAAATGAAGACTAATATAACTCAAGAAGTATTACAAATCTATGCTGTATTTTTGTAAGTGAATAACCCCCTAGACTAAATAACTTTGTTGACTAAACTGTAGTTTAAAGGACAAATTTTCTGAAGGGCATGATTTGGTCCTGAGCAAAAATCTGTGTCAGGTCATTTCATGTATCTTTCTCTAGAACATAGACCTTTCTATATTTGAATCTAGGTATTTTTAAATCTTGGTGTTTTGAAGAAGGGCTCTCCTACTTAATGGGAGGTGGGTACTAATCACATCTAAGAAAGTCCCCTGTCATGTACATTTACTGAAGAGATAAACTTAAAGGTTGTTGATCCCATGAAAAGAGGAAAAGAGCACACTGTCCCAGATGTCATCAGCTTTTGGCTGAAGGTACTTTGCCAGAGAGGTGAGTAGAATTGTTTCCTAGATGACACTGGCTGTGCAGCCCTGTGGTTGGAAGGCTGCACAGGACACTGCCCCAATTCAAGGACACCCACTCCTGCCTCCCTGTGGGCTCACTACTCAAAGCACAATCCTTACAATCTCGGGTCCCTGTGAAGCCAGAACACAGGGCTTCCTACCCAGTGTTCCCAAAGCAAAGAGGCTGCCACTTGGCAAAGGCATTGTGCCTTTGATAGATGTCTATTCTGTGCATTTACAGTAGGAACATGAAAGAATAAATGCTGCTTAATGTCCACTAGTGGCCCTGAAGGCTGAATGCTTCCTCTGGGTGTCTAACCTTTCTTCTCATTTTTGCAAATTCCATGTCTCTTTCTGCAGCCCACCTCCAGTCTCCCCATCTTCTGACTTTTCCTGACAATCCCACTGTGATGTGGTGTGACTACTTTCTTTTCTCCCTGTCATTTCAATTCTCGGAACTAGAATCATTCATTTTGCAACAGTCATCTTGAAATAGGAGGTCCTGGGAAAAATCCTCTCTAATTTGCTTTGTCAATGCCTATGACAATTTTTTTTCTTATGGGACATAAATGTGACTGTTATTCCCAAGCCATGTATTGCAGCCTTCTCAGAAGAGGAGGCTTCATATACACAATAGGTGAAAAATCAATAGTGTCTGTAGAATTTCTGTAAACCCCCTCTTGTTTCTAATAGAAAATAAACACATGCTTGCCTTTCAGTGTCCTGAATGAGGTAATATCAACTGCCTTGAATAAAGTAAGAGAGGTGGTAGGCTGACATCAAGGACAGCTGTTGAGGGGGGCGGGTGCTGAGAAAAAGATTCAGAGCAATTGCCCCCATGTGCTCATAAAACTTGGTTATAGTTTGGCAGAGTGAGGCAAAGCCATCTGCATGCTCTCCAAGACCAAGTAAACTATGTCAGCATGTAGATCTGAACCATCTCTAAGTAACCACTGCTTCTTACTTCCAGAGAAGTGGAAGCACTGAGTGCAATATGGAAATGAAGGATAAAAGGACAGAAAAACTCTTTAAGTGGGTTCCCTTCCTATTTCATTTCAATTAGGAGTCCGCAAATTTTACTTTAAATATACCATCTATATATTCCTTATTTTCTTCCTCTCTCTTCATTTCACAGCATAAACACACACACACACACACACCTCTTCAACTAGAATAATTCAATTCTTCATTCATTCACTCAAAACTGTGTGTTACTACTTTTTAAAAATGAAATCAATATTTTTTCCCTTAAGTTTTAACTTTAGGGATTTTCCACTTCCTATCTTAGATTCAAGAGTCCCTCCTCTTCCTTCTCCTACATGCTGCAAGTATAAATGATGTCCATGTCACTGAGCAGCCAATAATTTTGTAGAAGAAGATAATCAACTTTACTTATGGGGATGTGTATGTTTATTTGACGTATTACTTAATTTTGGCCACCTAAATCAGCTGGGCTCAGAAGTTCAGGTGGGGTTGGGGGAGAATGGGAGCTGTGTTCAAAGATAGAGGAGGACTCAACCTTGCCAACCATTGTAAGGGCTCAGGTTTCTACTCTGTGGGAGATGGGCTGTGTTAAGACTTGTGTTTTAACAGGATCTGTCTGACTGCTACATTGAAAATAGCCTGAAGTTTAGGGGACAGGCAGGGCAAAGTGACTTAGACAGGAGCAGCATTTGAGTTAGTAACAGAGGGTTGAATTCTGAAGTTTTTACAAAGATAGAGCCAATAGAACTCCCTGATGGATTGAGTGTGGACTGTAAGTGAAAAAAAAAAAAAAAAGAGTTAAGACTGATGCAGTAGTTTAAAAAGGATCATCACATATCCTTAACAATCTTCCCCTGAGAAGGTGAAGACTACTAAGCTTCCCCTTTAGTGTGGGCTCGACTTAGTAACATGCTTCAAATGAATGGAAAGTTGTGGAAGTGCTGATATGTGACTCACAAGACTAGGACATAAAACTGTGGTTTCCTTCTTCATGCTTTCCCTCAGGCACTCTGCCCTAGGGGAAGCCAGCTGCCATGTAATGAGGACACTCATGCACCCTTATGGAGAGACCCTTATGTGAGGAACTGAGGCTTCTTGCAACAGCCATCAGTTCAAACTGTCTTGGAAGTGTATCCTCCAGGCTCAGTCAAACCTTCAGCTGATACAGCCCTGTGTGACATTATCTCAGCAACCTCATAAGAGATTTTGAGCCAGAACTACATGGCGTCTAAATCTCTGACTCATGGAATTATGGGAAAAAAATGTATATTTTTTGTTTAAAACACAGATGGATGGGTCATTAAAATTTAATAAAATCACATTTACAAATATTAATGATGCTTCAAACTACACACTTTAGTAAGTTTATTGATATAATTCCCAAATTTCTTACATAATAAATGAGAAAAGAAATCCACTACCTTAGCCATTGCCTCATCACAATTTAAGCCTCTGTATCTCTATTAGTTTAAAAAAGAAAAAAAAAGGTCTCTAGCATCAGTTAAAAAAAAAAAAAAAGAGAGGAGAGGGCATATACTTTTGTACCCATGGGTTAATCATATGCAACTTTTACCATGATCTAGCCTTCACTGAGAAATTGTGGCAGTGTTGGTAGGGTCAAGTGATGGCTCTATAGGACTACCATAAGCTATCTAGTTTAAAAAATTAGCAAAGGGTAAATTCCCCACTATGTCCTCTTTCTTTTCCCTGATAACTTCTCAGTAACATCAGCTATGAAACAGTCTGGCTTCTCCTCTGACCTGAGGAGAATGGATGGGAGTTACACATAGGTTTTAGGGAAAGCTCCTGATGAAACTACAATTTCCTTCATTGTTAATAAAGAAAACCATGTGCATTTGGATGTGCAAAAATAAATATTTTGTTAATTGTCATTTTATTGGAACTCATTTATAAAAAGAAGGTTCTGGAATGCTTTTTTAACTTGAGGAAAAGCTCACCAGCATTCTCCTCCACAAAAATAGCCACGGATAGTCAGGATGGTAGCTCCCATTCCAGCATTCATTTACTGAATAATTTTAAATCAAAGTCACAGCTGACATTTGGATAGCACTTTACAGTTTATAAAGCACTTTCATATGTAGGAAGAGATTTGTCATCTACATCACAGCCCTCGAAGGAAGTGTGAATGTATAAAGTTGACAGATGGGATCCTGATTCTCAGGGAAGTTTGGAATTGCTTTGGGCTATGGAGCAGTTGGTGGCAGAGCTGGTATTCAGAAGTGGGTCTTCTAACTTTAGGTCCACTTCTCCAAAGCCACTTCTCCAAATCACCCAGTTGTCATTAAAAATAAAGCACTTAGCACCATGCCAGGGATATAATAATAGCACAACAAATGATTACTATCGTGAAAGGAACCAAAATGATACACTGCTCTAAAAAAGAACCGTGGCTAGAACTCCTTCGTGGAAGTTAGTTTGGGATACAGATCTCTGTGACTCCATTCCAACAGAATAACTCTTGGCACCCTGTCACTTCCCAGAGTTGACACTAGGATGTAGCTCCCACTGCCCAAGCTCTGGGAAGAAGCATGTGGCCACAGAAGGTTTTTAGTGAGTTTCACAGTTATTCTGCCTACTTACTTTGGGAATAATACAGGTCCAGCCAAGAAAAAGCAGATTCCGACCTGCTTGTCACCATGTAGTCTGATAGCTTTGTTTGATGTTTGGGACGTAAAGTTTTGAAACAGTCTTTTCTTAAAGAACATACTAAGAAGTTCATTTGGGGATTTTTTTATGGAGCATGCCAAGGCCCAAGAAAATAAAGAAGTGATTTTTTAAAAAAAACCCTCACTCCCCTCAAATGGAGAATAAGCCATAATAAGTTTTCTTCAAAATGTCTACATTTTCCTCTTTTCATACAGGTTAGCAATACTTGACACTGGCTGTAAGGCTCATGATTCAATGTTAGTGGCATATAGAGTTCCTAAATGTTTCATCTGAAATAAATATTTTTCTCATTCAAATTTTAACTTTAGAGATTTCCTACTTCCCATCCTAGACCTTAAGAGTCTCTCTTCTCCCCTCTCCTACTTGTTACATTCCTTAATGAGAAGATACATGACATCCACATCTCTGAGTAGCTAATGTTTTTGTAGAATAAAATAATCAATTTCACTGAATGGGTATATGCACCTATTTGATGTACTACTTAACTTTGAACGCCTAACTCAGCTGAGATCAGAGGATGATTGTTTACGGTAGACCAATATCATCATGAACCTAATAATTTTTTTCCAAAAGAATAATTAACATTGAAATCTCTTAGGAAAGTCATTGCCCAGCTCATTAAGAGAAAAAGTAAACCCCCTCAAAAAAATTCTATGATTATCCTAGAGACAAATCAAGATTTTATTTTTCCTCTGCTATCTATTATCATTTGAAACCTGAACCACTATGAAAAACTGGTCTTTTCTCCCAGATACAAAGCAGAAGGTGATAGAAAAGACAATTCTGTTTTTTTTTTTTTAAAGACAATTCTTAATACAATGCCTTTTAACAAAACCGCTAGTTCAAACTCCAAATAAAATCTTCTTAGACAATCTAGAACTGTTAATTAGGAGATTTTACAGAAAGTGGATGAATTTTTGTCTTGAAATCCTTATGTAATTATAATATTTTAAGATAGTCAATGGTTATTATTTACTCCTGTTTTCCAAACTTCTATTAATTGTATTAAAGCTATTGATACCTCATATTATCATTCAATGGCCTTTGAATAATTTTTATTTTCATATCTAAAATCAAATATTTTCTAAAAATCCCAGAAATCTTACTAGTTCAGAGTGACTGTAACTCTTCTAAAAATGATTATGAGGAGGGGCAAGACGGCGGAAGAGTAGGGTCCCCAAGTCACCTGTCCCCACCAAATTACCTAGATAACCTTCAAATCATCCTGAAAATCTAAAAATTCGGCCTGAGATTTAAAGAGAGAACAGCTGGAATGCTACAGTGAGAAGAGTTCCCGCTTCTATCAAGGTAGGAAGACGGGGAAAAAGAAATACGAAACAAAAGGCCTCCAAGGGGGAGGGGCCCGCGAGGAGCCGGGCTGAGGCCGGGGCGAGTGTCCCCAGGACAGGAGAGCCCCGTCCCGGAGGAGCAGGAGCTGCACTGACCTTCCCGGGGGAAAGGGGCTCGCAGGGAGGTGGAGCAGGACCCAGGAGGGCGGGGATGCCCTCGGGCTCCCGGGGACACTAACAGACACCTGCGCCCCGGGAGAGTGCGCCGAGCTCCCTAAGGGCTGCAGCGCACACGGGGGACCCGGAGCAGCTCGGGGGGGCTCGGGGGCGGCTCCGCGGAGGGGGCTGCGGGCGGGAGCATGAATCCAACAGCGCAGGCTCCGGAGCACAGGGCGCGGGGACACAGCCCAGGATCCGGCCTTCCCCGGACAGGCAGAGGCCGAGAGGGCCCAGGACAGCCCCGAACTGAGCACATCAGCTGCCCCGCCCCGGAGCCTCCAGGCCCTGCAGACGGAGAGCTCCGTGGTGACTGCAGGAGCTGACTCCAGGGCTGCAGAGCTGGCCCCGCCACTGCGGTTGTTCCTCCTGGGGCCTCACGGGGTGAACAACCCCCACTGAGCCCTGCACCAGGCAGGGGGCACAGCAGCTCCCTGAAGTGCTAACACCTGAAAAAAAGCACAACAGGCTCCTCCCCCAGAAGACCAGCTAGACGGACAAGTTCCAGGGGAAGTCAAGGGACTTACAGTATACAGAATCAGAAGATACTCCCCCGTGGGTTTTTTTTTTTTTTTTTTTTTTTGCTTTTTGATTTGTTTGCTTCCGACACCCTTTTTTCCCCTTTCTTTCTTTTTTTATCTTTTTCTTCTCTTCTTCCTTTTTTCGTTTTCTCTTTTCTTTCTTTCTCTCCTTTTTCTCCTTTTC
Source organism: Canis lupus baileyi (assembly GCF_048164855.1). NCBI lineage: Eukaryota > Metazoa > Chordata > Mammalia > Carnivora > Canidae > Canis > Canis lupus. The sequence continues at coordinate 35,098,010 of NC_132865.1, forward strand.
CTAATACAACTTGTTTTTGGCCACTCTGCACTGAGCAAAATGACTAGAAGGAAAACCTCAACTCAAAAGAAAGAATCAGAAACAGTCCTCTCTCCCACAGAGTTACAAAATCTGGATTACAATTCAATGTCAGAAAGCCAATTCAGAAGCACTATTATACAGCTACTGGTGGCTCTAGAAAAAAGCCTAGAGGATTCAAGAGACTTCATAACTGCAGAATATATATCCAATCAGGCAGAAATTAAAAATCAATTGAATGAGATGCAATCCAAACTAGAAGTCCTAACGACGAGGGTTAACGAGGTGGAAGAACGAGTGAGTGACATAGAAGACAAGTTGATGGCAAAGAGGGAAACTGAGGAAAAAAGAGACAAACAAAAGACCATGAGGATAGATTAAGGGAAACAAACGACAGCCTGAGGGAGAAAAACCTACGTTTAATTGGGGTTCCCGAGGGTGCCGAAAGGGCCAGAGGGCCAGAATATGTATTTGAACAAATCATAGCTGAAAACTTTCCTAATCTGGGAAGGGAAACAGGCATTCAGATCCAGGAAATAGAGAGATCCCCCCCCCCAAAATCAATAAAAACCGTTCAACACCTCGACATTTAATAGTTAAGCTTGCAAATTCCAAAGATAAAGAGAAGATCCTTAAAGCAGCAAGAGACAAGGGATCCCTGACTTTTATGGGGAGGAGTATTCGGGTAACAGCAGACCTCTCCACAGAGACCTGGCAGGCCAGAAAGGGTTGGCAGGATATATTCAGGGTCCTAAATGAGAAGAACCTGCAACCAAGAATACTTTATCCAGCAAGGCTCTCATTCAAAATGGAAGGAGAGATAAAGAGCTTCCAAGACAGGCAGGAACTGAAAGAATATGTGACCTCCAAACCAGCTCTGCAAGAAATTTTAAGGGGGCCTCTTAAAATTCCCCTTTAAGAAGAAGTTCAGTGGAACAATCCACAAAAACAAAGACTGAATAGATGTCATGATGACACTAAACTCATATCTGTCAATAGTAACTCTGAACGTGAACAGGCTTAATGACCCCACCAAAAGGCGCAGGGTTTCAGACTGGATAAAAAAGCAGGACCCATCTATTTGCTGTCTATAAGAGACTCATTTTAGACAGAAGGACACCTACAGCCTGAAAATAAAAGGTTGGAGAACCATTTACCATTGGAATGGTCCTCAGAAGAAAGCAGGGGTAGCCATCCTTATAACAGATAAACTAAAATTTACCCCGAAGACTGTAGTGAGAGATGAAGAGGGACACTATATCATACTTAAAGGATCTATCCAACAAGAGGACTTAACAATCCTCAATATATGTGCCCCGAATGTGGGAGCTGCCAAATATTTAAACCAATTAATAACCAAAGTGAAGAAATACTTAGATAATAATACACTTATACTCAGTGACTTCAATCTTGCTCTTTCTATACTCGATAGGTCTTCTAAGCACATCTCCAAAGAAACGAGAGCTTTAAATGATACACTGGACCACACGGATTTCACAGATATCTACAGAACTTTACATCCAAACTCAACTGAATACACATTCTTCTCAAGTGCACATGGAACTTTCTCCAGAATAGACCACATACTGAGTCACAATTCGGGTCTGAACCGATACCAAAAGATTGGGATCGTCCCCTGCATATTCTCAGACCATAATGCCTTGAAATTAGAACTAAATCACAACAAGAAGTTTGGAAGGACCTCAAACACGTGGAGGTTAAGGACCATCCTGCTAAAAGATGAAAGGGTCAACCGGGAATTTAAGGAAGAATTAAAAAGATTCATGGAAACTAATGAGAATGAAGATACTACAGTTCAAAATCTTTGGGATGCAGCAAAAGCAGTCCTAAGGGGGAAATACATCGCAATACAAGCATCCATTCAAAAACTGGAAAGAACTCAAATACAAAAGCTAACCTTACACCTAAAGGAGCTAGAGAAAAAACAGCAAATAGATCCTACACCCAGCAGAAGAAAAGAGTTAAAAGATTTGAGCAGAACTCAACGAAATCGAGACCAGAAGAACTGTGGAACAGATCAACAGAACCAGGAGTTGGTTCTTTGAAAGAATTAATAAGATAGATAAACCAGGGATCCCTGGGTGGCACAGCGGTTTGGCGCCTGCCTTTGGCCCAGGGCGCGATCCTGGAGACCCGGGATCGAATCCTACATCGGGCTCCCGGTGCATGGAGCCTGCTTCTCCCTCTGCCTGTGTCTCTGCCTCTCTCTCTCTCTCTCTCTCTCTGTGTGTGTGTGTGACTATCATAAAAAATTAAAAAAAAAAAAGAAAAAAAAAGATAGATAAACCATTAGCCAGCCTTATTAAAAAGAAGAATCCAAATCCAAATCACAATGAGATACCACCTCACACCAGTGAGAATGGGGAAAATTAACAAGGCAGGAAACCACAAATGTTGGAGAGGATGCAGAGAAAAGGGAACCCTCCTGCACTGTTGGTGGGAATGTGAACTGGTGCAGCCACTCTGGAAAACTGTGTGGAGGTTCCTCAAAGAGTTAAAAATAGGCCTGCCCTACGACCCAGCAATTGCACTGCTGGGGATTTACCCCAAAGATACAGATGCAATGAAACGCCGGGACACCTGCACCCCTATGTTTCTAGCAGCAATGTCCACAATAGCCAAACTGTGGAAGGAGCCTTGGTGTCCATCGAAAGATGAATGGATAAGGATGTGGTTTATGTATACAATGGAATATTACTCAGCCATTAGAAACGACAAATACCCACCATTTGCTTCAACGTGGTTGGAACTGGAGGGTATTATGCTGAGTGAAGTAAGTCAATCGGAGAAGGGCAAACATTATATGTTCTCATTCATTTGGGGAATATAAATAATACTGAAAGGGAATATAAGGGAAGGGAGAAGAAAAGTGTGGGAAATATCAGAAAGGGAGACAGAACATAAGACTCCTTCCTAACTTTGGGAAACGAACTAGGGGTGGTGGAAGGGGAGGAGGGCGGGGGGTGGGGGTGAATGGGTGACGGGAACTGAGGGGGGCACTTGACGGGATGAGCACTGGGTGTTATTCTGTATGTTGGTAAATTGAACACCAATAAAAAATAAATTTATTTAAATAAAATAAAATAAAATAAAAATAAAAATGATTATGAATGGTCATGCCAAAGTAAAGAGTTAACACTTATACATATCCTCATTTTAAAAAATTGAATTTTCAAGCAAAGTATAAGCTTAAGCTGTGCCTCTCATTTACATGGTCTTTTTTTTTTTTTTTTCAATGTCATGGAAAAATGAGGGAATAGATAGGACATATGACTAGAGAGCTACAGGAAGAAAACTTTCTTCTCTTGGTAATTTGTGGTTATTTACAAGGTGATTAATGGCAAGGAGTTCACAACCAAATGTTTGTGTTTAAGAAACAGGATACCCTGGGGTGCCTGGGTGGCTCAGTCAGTTAAATGTTTCACTGTTGATTTTGGGTCAGGTCATGACCTCAGGCTGGTGAGATAGAGCCCTATCTTGGGCTCCTAGCTCAGCATGTAGTGTGCTTGAGATTCTCTTCTCTCTCTCTCTCTCTCTCTCTCTGTCTCTCTCTGTCTCTCTCTCCCTCTACCTCTCCCCTCCCACCCCTGTCTCATCAATCAATCAATCAATCAAATCTTAAAAAGAAAAAGAAACAGGACACCCTGAGTTAACAGAAGCTTACCTAGTGATTTTGCCCATTTGCACATTTACTAAATCCCAACAAGACTCTCAGTTCTATGTGTGATGACTCTGTACATGCACAGAAAACTCTGTCTTGTGCCAGATGGGAAGAGAAACAATGAGTTTAATAAACATAAAAACACTTCCAGTAATTCTTAGGCTTGAAATACACCATTGGATCAGGGTCATTGGGATGCTTTTCTATTCTCTCCTCACACAGACCTTGATAAAATGACTTTATTTTTATTTCAAAAGTGAGCAATCCTTTAATCAGATAGCTTGTATTTGAATGAAACAAAAAACAGATTACAAAATCAAAGAGAAATGATTTGACCTTCATTAATGATACCGTTACCTTTAGAAATGTGATACATCTCTTCAAAACCAATTAAGAAAGCTTTGTCAACTTATGCTTTCATTATTACTGGCTCATATTTGAAAGAAGAGCAAATACAGGGCTAGCTGGGTGGCTCAGTGCTTGAGCATCGGCCTTTGGCTCAGGCCATGATCCTGGCTGGGGTCCTGGGATTGAGTCCCGTATCGGGCTCCCCAGAGGGAGCCGGCTTCTAGGGCCCTCTACCTATGTCTCTGCCTCTCTCTCTGTGTTTCTCATGAATAAATAAATAAAATCTTAAGAAAAAAGAAAAGCAAATGCATGACTCATTTTGCAAAAAAATTATAAGTACTTGCACCTATTTCATCCACATCTAGTTATTTCTCTGTAGGCCTGCAAATGATAAGTAACAATATATCAGGCAACTGGCACCATTCTGGAGAAAACAAGTGTGATGAAGACTTGCCCCCACTGGGTAATGAGGTTAAGAGGAAGAGCAATCCCCAGGACACCACCTTGACTTGCTCTTCTAGCATTTGAAGAGGTGGCCCAATCAGAAAATAAAGGTTCTTCTCAGTGGCAGCTTTCAAACCAGTGAAATAAGACACTTCGGTTGAAATATCTGTTCTACTAAACTATATAATTTGTTGACCTTATCACTTAAATGAAAATATAGAAGAGAGGATAACAAGTTTTCCTCAACACAGCAGGCCCACTTAGAAAGTGACCATAAGGGCACATCACAATTGAAACAACTCAGGTGAATCCTGCTGAACCGAGAGCAGAGCCACTGAAAATGTTGTCACATCAGCATCATTTGTAAATTCACAGACATGCAATGGAGAAGGTCCATGGCTGAGAGTACCTTAGACCATTGTAGAAGTGGGAAAGAGGTGTGTGTATGGGCCCTGCACTTCAGGAACATATTTGTGATTAACATTTTTCAACTTCAGGAAGATACTTCTTTATATAGCTTGCCTGTGTTCACTAGACAAAAGGAGACCACAGCTGAATGCCTTCAAGTTTTGTGTTATTTTGCTGCCAGAGTTGATGTTCTTTGGTGTATGGAAAGGAGCGATGCAGTGGAATCGCTTGAGTAAGAGAAAAGAAAAATGAATTTATCTTCTAGTCCTTTATCTTGGAGGACATGGACACAATAGATGCTTGAATAACACAGAATTATTTCCCACTAACTACTGAAAGTCCATTTCTTTTTTCTCATTCCCTCTTTCCTTCCTTCTTTCTTTATCTTTCTTTTTTCTTTTTTTCTTCTCTTTTCTTTCTCCCTTCCTCCCGCCCTCCCCTATTTCCTCTCTTCCTTCCTTCCTTCCTTCCTTTCTCCCTTCTTCTCCCCCCCCCTTTCCCCTTTCCTCCGTCTTTCTTTCTTCCTGTCTGTCTTTTACTTTTCTTCCTGTTCTAATATGTGGTTTCTGAGATACTCATGAAGTAGCATTGTACCTCAAGATTTGCCCATAAAAGCTGAAGAAAATTTGGAAATATTAAACAGGTCATTATATTTTATTACTTAGCAAATGTTGCTGGTCCATAGTCTAATACTTAGACTTGTGCATTAATAAATAAACCCAGTCATCAGTGATGTTTTGATAACTTTCAATCACATATAAGCAATAGATGCAATATTTGCAAATTTTTTATTTTGATATTTTGAAGGTTTATTTACCAAGGTAGGAGGATGATCACGATAGAACATATTCCATTTAATAATTTGTAAGGTTAATTTATGACCCTAAAGTATTTCAACATGATACATGGGCCTCCATTTATATTCTTGCTCCCTTGCCCTTGGAAATGTTTCAGGAGGTATGTGTTGGTTAAGTATGTATATATACTTACAAAATAGATATCAAATAGCATATCATTAGATATACTGTTCTATTCCATTAGAAGAACCTTAGCATCATGGATTTATAAATGATGTAGAGGAAACAAATGATGGTATCTGAGAGATACATATAATTGAACAACAATCACTTGGAATATGACATGACCACAGCTTATATTGACCTCCATAGCTGCAGAAGGAGAGTTCTCAAGAGCAGGATCTGTTCATGAATCCTGGGGGGCAGTCATTCTATCAAACATTGCTCACTAATCCAACCTGGCTTTTAGCTGGCTCTTCCAAGCATTGTTAGGCTCAGCTATTCACAGAGGCAGCAGATGAAGCCTAGCCTTCAGTTTTAAATCCTCTATAAATAGTTTCAAAAAACAAATGTTCCATGGTAAAACTGTAGTTTACATAGCTTTGCCTAAAATAGAATTTATTTTTTCTATTGTCTGACTGGATTTATTTTGTTCTTTCCTTTTCCAATTCAGAAACTAGATGTGGATGTATCTATGGAATTTGCAAGAAAAATAAAATTGCCTTTTAAAAAATTATTGCAAAATGGAATAACGGTTAATGATTTGTTTCTGTCTTGACATTTCAAAAACAGCAATTAGTGAGTCCAATATTTACTGAAGTAGTATAAGTCAAATTTATCCATAATCGCTTATTTAGAAAACAGTTAGGAAAAATGGTTGACTATTTCCCAGCAGGGCTCTCAGAAATTGTGGGGTTCTAAGGAGTGAATAGGAAGTAGAAATTATTTTAGATTGTATCTTTATATCTCCATCTATGATGTGAAGAGTTGCACTATGGTTTTTGGGTGTTCTAAAAGGTAGTGGAAAAAAGTAGATGATGAGGACTGATTATTGACTTCTATATGAAGTTATTCACTGGTTACTACTATTTTTATATTTGCTCTCTATGCTATGACTACTTGAGCAAGGGAATTAGAAAAGCAACCTTCTTGTGCATTTGTCAGACCACTGGAATAATTTTGTTTTGAATCTGCTGTTTTAGGGGGAATAAAGTCTATTGTTGGGATGCTTGATGTCTCCAGGTAAAAAGCACCTTTGGCTTTCCAATATTCATCACCAAACCAATGTCTTCAAAGAAACTAAGTATTGAGGGTATTCTGTTAAATGCAGTCTAAAAGATCTGGGAAAATATTGGCATTTTAAATGTGTGAAGTGTAATTCAGTTACTAGCAGTGCACAGTGTGGAGCCATTTTAGACTTTCTTGTGGAGGAAATTGTTTTTACCGATTTGCTAGAGGCCTTAAAAATCCTACTACTGCAACTCTGTTAAGGGAAGCTTGGAAGAATCAACATGTAAATGAGCCATCTAAATATTAGTGTGAACAACGTTCAACATTCTAACAAGATGAAGTAGAATCTGGAGGAAGAGGACATCTTAAGAAATGCTGGCCTAGATGGAATGGTTATAGCCAGTGGTACTCCAGGGAAGATGCAGTATTTTGAGGGGATTTTGGCCAAGAGAAAGTACTTCATAATTTAACTTAGGATCTATATGCTAGTGATTTAGATTAATTAGTTTAAACTAGATAAACTTGGAGTGAACTCAATAAATTGATAGATACATGAAATCTTCTAGGCTGAGTAAATTGCTCAAGAAGGAATTCATGAAGAGTGTAAGCAATGGTCCTGTTGAGATACCAAAAGATATTTTTTAAAAGATTTTATTTATTTATTCATGAGAGACACACAGAGAGAGGCAGAGACATAGGCAGAGGGAGAAGCAGGCTGCCTGTGGGAAGCCCAACTTAGGACTCAATCCCAGGATCCTGGGATCACATCCTGAACTGAAGGCTCAACCAATGAGCTATCCAGGTTCCCCAAAAATGTATTTTTTAAATAAATATTTTATTTATTTATTTGATAGAGAACACAAGTAGGAGGGCCAGGAGAAGGAGAAGGGGAAGCAGGCTCCCCCTTAGCAGGGAGCCAGATGAGGGGCTCAATCTCAGGACCCTGGGATCATGACCTGAGCCGAAAGCAGACATTTAACCAACTGAGCCACCCAGGCACTCCCATAAGGTATTTTATGATAATATCAATGCTGCAGATCTAGATTCTGTGTTGGGGGGGGACGTATATCTTCTTAGGATGACTAGGTTTGGCAGAAAGATCATTGGGTCTAACATTACTGAGACTCTTCCTTGACATTCTCTAGCTTGTTTGCACCCAAACCAAAACACTATTTGTGTTATTCAGCCCCAAATGAATATATTTATTATACAATATCTTGGAGGAGTCAAAGATATCCATGTGATTTAAAATTTCTTTCCTCATGAAATTAAAAATCAAATTTCATTAAGATATTCTTTTTTTCAAATATTTAGGCTGAATTACTCTTTACGTTTATCATTACAAAATCTATTCACAGTCTTCCAAAATAACAGCATATAAGATAGCCATATGTTATATTTTAAAATCAGATGCTATAAAACAGAAATATGAAATGATGAATACTTTTACTTTCAAAATTAAAATGATTTTATTTAAAACTGAAACATCATATCTGCCTTTCAAATACTTTGTATAGACATTTCAAAGAAAGATTTTCTGCAAAATACATAAAGTTACTAAATTTACAATAATATTTTAGAATTCTAATATTTCCCTAGGAAACAAGATGTAATTCCAGATTAGTTTCAATACAGAAGTCCTATTTTTACCCCTAGCACAGAATAAAGGAGTCGGCTTTACTGCAGTAGGAACTCGTTATAGGCAAAATTGTGTCTCCCTCAAATTTTTATGTTGAAGTTCGAAACACCCAGCATCTCAGAATGTGACTATATTTGAAGATAGGGCCTTATAGAGGCGAGTAAGGTAAAATGAGGTCATTCGGATGGGCCTTACTCCAATATTCCTGGCGTCCTTATAAAAAGAGGAAATTAGGGCACAGACCTTCACAGAGGGAAGACTATGTAAGGACACAGAACGCAGACAGCCATCTGCAAGCCAAGGAGAAGCCTTAGAAGAAACCAACCTTAGAGATGTGTTGATCTTAGACCTTGGCCTCCAGAACAGTGAGAATGTACATTTCTGCTGTTTAAGCCATCAGTCTGCGATATTTTGTGATGGCAGCCCTAGCAAACTAACATAGCACTAGTCATATTATTGGTGATAGCTACACTGACATTATTTTGTTTTTCACATTTCTGGATTCATGATTCCCATGTTCATCATCTTTATCTGCTTTTAGTTTATATGAACATGTGCTTGTTCAATGCCCTCATTTCAGTCTGAAATCTTAAGCATGAGCACAGTGAAAGAAATGACTCTGGACAAACAACCTTCATTCCTTGATTCCTCATCCTTAGGGGCAAGAATTCAGAATTAGAGTGTGTTGCATGTAGCCTCTCCTTTGAGCTTCACTAGATGATACTGATTCACGACAAATTTGCTAACAAAAACATAATTAGTCACTGAAGGCATGGCAACACACACATACACACACACACACACACACACACACACACACACCTCTCTTTTCCTGATGCTATCTTGCTTTCATTTTATTCTATTCCTATTATGCTTGTGGGAAAAATAAAACTAAGAGATACTGTAGGTATTTTCTCCACTGAATGTGATTACATCATTTTGGCACGCTCCTTAGAGACAGAGTAAGGCATTCTAGACATTTTTGCTGAAATTCAGTTAACTGGCCCAAAGTGGACAGTGATCTTATTTACCAGAGGAGTTTATGTCCAATGATTTAGATATCTCCAGATGTGATTAATAGAGAAAATTAAGTCATTCTACAATAAAGAACACTCTGCAGTGTAATTCCTGGAATTCTTCTCTAAAGGGGAGATGAGAGAAACTATTCACCATCACAGTAGCTAAACATAGAGATGTCATCTGTAGGAAACTTTAAGAGAATGAGAATGTTTAAGCATAACAGAGCACTTGTTGTGTTTGCTGAGCTAGCATGACTCGGGGGTAGTAGAGACAGAAGCTAAGGGAGAGACAGCATGACACCAGATCATGCAGGCGCGAAAGACAGATTTGGTGAGAGATCCTGGAGGCAGAGCTGAGGCTGACAGATGGACAATTAACAGAAATCTGGAATGAAGAGCTAAGACCCTGTCAACAATGTTCCAAAGCTGTAATCTAGGAAGCAGGCTTCCTAGCTGAGCATCGTTGTGCGCTCTGTGGCAAATGGAGGGCCCCGTAGATTCTGTGGACCTACTTCCCCCTTTCCACTGCTGGTTTCATCAGGCTAGCCCATTACCTGGCGGCTTTACCTGGCAACCTCTGCAAAGCACCACTCACACAGTTCTAAACTTTATTCATTATCCTATTGCTTGTTACTCTTGAATTACTTACTCTGAATCTTTATTCTAAGAGCCAAAGGCATCCATTCTCTACTTGCTCTAAGAGTGGAAGTACTTGACATATCCTTGTGTGGAGATGGCCCCACCACTTTCGTGGCTGCTTGTATTATAGAGAATTACATCATCTCCTATTCTTCACTCTGTTGGTTGCTTCTATTAGGCTCTACCACTTCCTAAACACCTCTGTAACCGACTCTCTCTCCCATTCCCTACCAAGTCCATTATTACACACAAAACAGTAGACTCAGGTCACATCTCTGTCTTGAGAAACTAAACATACACATGGATAACATCCAGACAATGTATATAAAACAGAGCTTTCACTCACGACCTGCGGCAACCTACCCTGAAACCAACTCTTGATTGACAACACCCTCCCCCTCCCAGGATGCCGTTGTGCTCTCAGACTCACAGGAGGCCAGATTGCTATCCCTGGTGACAATCCAGGAAGCTAACCAGTAACTTCTGTAACAATCAGCCCCAAATGGCCAGGACATGATTAATAACTGACAGCTCCCCTAATTTTTGTCCCGCTTCCAATCTAGGACCAGCCAGAGAAAGCCATATAAGCTCTTCTACGAATCCCTGAATAACTAGTCCAGTTGTAGCTTTCCCACATCAGCAGCCTCCAGTCAGGGCATACATCCCTGAAGAGCCCCTTTTCTGCACTATACTGTGCCCACTCCTTGGTCTGCCTTTGAGTCTTTGCCAAAATGCAAGTACCATGGTTTGCTATAGCAAGCTCAAAACAGTCTTTGCTTCTTTCATTTGTTAGTCTTCATTTATTTCTATGATGTTTTCCTTCTCCACCTCTCTTTACTATTACTCTTTTGAGCCCTAAGAACAAAAACAAGCCATCAAAGATATGTCTCCTTAGCCTTGCCTTTCATGATTTTACTTCCCTGGTGGGTCAAAATCTACTTCATTTAGTGATAGTTTCTACTGTCATTCTGCTTTCCAATCCTTTCATTCTTTTAGCTTTATATGAATTAATGATTAACTTCGAGAGATTGTGTTCTCTTAAAGCAGAAAGGAAGTAGTGAAGGGAAGGAGACTTTTCAGGTCAAGAATATGGGACCTGATGATTTTCCAGTGGCAGAGGGTGAGAAAGAAGAATTAGCAGTCAAAGGTACTGTGGTATTTTGAAGCCCAACGATAAACAAGATGGTCATGGCATAAAAAAGCAAAGCAAAAAAAAAAAAAAAAGGTAGTCTGGAGGAAGTGCTAGTTGTGCACCAAAATACTTGCTCTCCATTCTTCTTGAGCACACAAATAGAACCCATGTTTCATCCTGTTTTAACCTGGTAATTTCAGGGCTATAGCCCCTCTTCTGACTGGTGTCAAACTGACAGAAACCAAAATTGTTAGAATTAGGTGTGAAAAAGGAGTAAATTATCTCTGAATGAAGAACAAATGAACGGCTCCAAACAAAGTTATACAGTTTTGAAATAAATTTTGTACATTCTGGTAGCTCTAGAATTTCTAGTCATTTTTTTTTTGTTTCTTGGTCTGTTTCATGGCTCTAAGCTGTGAATTGAATAGTTAGTTTGTGGCATAAACAAGAAACCATTGCATACATTGCAAAAATAAAACATTAGCAATACTTCACCTTCTGTGATTTATGATCACTAGACCCTCGACATAGGTTATGAACCTTTATTCTGAATAGAGCCTAGGAGCTGCCACTTGAAGGACGACTAGGGGGTTGCCAAGTGGCCATAGCTCTCAGCAGAGGCAAAAATGGGAGGTGGGGATAAGGAAGACTGGAATGGGTGCTGAGTCGTCACATGGCCAGGCACAGAGCAGGGAGCTGCCTAGCAGCCAGGTCGACCTTAGAGGTGGCTTCATCTAACATTTATCTGATGCACAAAACCCCTACAGCCTCCCAGGCACATGGCCTCATCCTTCTAGAGGAATAACCAGAGTGCAGGGAACTCACTGCCACAAGAAAGGGTCCATATTCTAAAAATCATGCCTCAATGTAGCATATTTGCATTTTTACTGACTTAAAGCAAGTTGCTGATGATAGAGTGAGAATGATAAGTTCATATGTGGCCAATTGTTATGAACAAAAGGTAAGGATAATGGTAGTAGTGCCGTGGCTCTCAAATACCATTTCCAAAAACTCAACACAGTTGTACCATCAGTTTACCACAGTGAACTTCTTTATGACTTATTTGTGCAGAACTTACTGACATTTCTATTTCGCAGTCTCCAGGCTTACTCATTTACCAACTCGCATAGGGTCCTTGAGGATTATTATCAGCATAAAAAGATGCAAAAGCCCACCATGGACAGAGCATCCAGATTCCATGTTCCAAGATTCCTTTGGGTTTTTGTCAACTCATTTGTACTTTGGGGCAGCTGTAGAGGAATGGAAGGCTAATGGTAGCTCTGGCTGGTTGCTGCCTTTATGAGAAAAGCCAGCTTCCCCACACCTGGCTCTGAGCCCTAACGGTAACCATAACATACCTTTGGACCATAGTTATCATTCCAATCCCTCTTGTCCTCATTCTTTGTCTGCTAATGTATGCAGTGTTCCGGGGAAAGTGAATACATACCTTTTACAACTCTGGTAACATCACGTGCATACAGAAGTATATTTTTGACACAGAAGCTAAAATCAAAGTCATACTGATGATTTCAGATTAAACAATCTAGAGCCTGTGCTATAAAGGTGAAGCATCGCTAATGTTTTCTTCTGTAACATGTGACGGTAACTCGTTTATGCCACAAACTATTCATTTCATAGCTTAGAACCACAAGAGAGACCAAATAAATAAACATATGACTAGAAGTCCTAGAGCTTCCAGAATATACAAAGTTTATTTCAAACTGTATGACTTTGTTTGGAGCAAGTTCATCTGGTCTTTGTTCAGAGATAATTTATTCTTATGTCACACAGAATTCTAACAATTTCTGTTAAGCAAATGTAGGGATTTTGAATGTTTCTTCATGTATCTGGAAATGTATTTATGTAGAAAAATTTATTCTCTGACAGAGCTGGATGAGCTCTCTGATCCTCCACTTCTCCATCTATAAAAAGAGGATAGAAATACAGCATACTTACGGAGTTGGTATGGGGATTCTTGATTCATTATTTAATGTCTGTAAAAACAATTAGTGTAGTGCTAGGTACATAGTAAGAGCTCAACTACTGCTAGTGTTGCTATTGCTGTTATTACTATTATTATTATTACCATTGTTATTATAATTATTGAGTGTGAGTATTGCCTTCCTAATTAGAGCATCTCCTTTTTTGAAGGCAAGAAGTACATACTAAAATTCTTTTTTATTTTCTGTACCATTATGTCAAGTCCTTATTTTTCATAGGTATATAGTAAATATCTGTTGAATAAGAATAACAAAAAACCCTGATTATATAATACAGTAATTTTATATAGCACACATTAAAGTATCTATGATAACACAATCAAAAGTATCAACATCACTTGCAAACTGTCTTTTCCTTATGGTGCAAAATCTCCTAAACATTTTACCTTGAGACTACCATGTTTTATCATTAACCTCATTTACTGTTATGATAGAAATAAGTTCCTTTTAAGGATATTACTTTATAAAGTTCTCATATGCTAGATCTCAAAATGCTGAAAAGATGACATACTTTCTTTTTCTCAAAATGAAAATGAATGACTCTAATTTATGGAGAATCTTTTACTTCCTCCATTCATTTTAATCTCATGAAGGTAAGAGAATAATGTACTCGTGATGGCAAAATCAATAGACTCATGTACTGTTTCAACAATATCTTTTCATAATTACATATCATCCATTAGTTGATATAATGAACATCCAATATAGGGCAGAGCCAAGCTGCACTGTTTTCCTTCTTCGGTTAATCTCTCAATCTCATTTCCATTCAAGGCCTTGCCTCCTCTTCTATTTCTCTGTCATTATTTTTTTTTCTATAATACCATTTAAAAGAGAAACTAGGTTGTCTCAGTTTTTACATAACTACAAACAATTCAGTGAGTCAACAAATGTTTTATGAGACCACCTTCCTTCTTGTAGAACATATATGTTCCAGTAGAAGAGACAAATGCTATGAGAAGCACAAGGTGAAAGAGGCTCTTACATGAGTCTGTCATCCCAAGTTCAGAAAGTGATGAAAGATTCACCTTTTGTTAATTATAAATAATAGTCATTATAAAAACAATGAAACTATTTTTACGAAGATGGGAAAAAGTGGACAAGAAGAATAAAACCCATAAGCCCACCACACTCTCACAACCCTTGTTAACAGGTGGGTTACAATTTAATGCCTCATATCTCTTAGTTATGCTGTAGTTAAGTCTATCTATCATCTATCATCTATCATCATCGATCACAAGGAATATGCTTCTGTTTATTAAGCCACTTCACTTTGGGAGTCGTTTGTTTCAACAGTTAGTATGCATGACCCCAATTATCATTTATTTTATTTATTTTAAAATTTATTTGAGAGAGAGAGAGAAAGAGCAGGGGGAGGGGCAGAGGATGAGGGAGACAGATTCCACAATGAGCAGGAGCCTAATGCAGGGGTGATCCCAGGATCCTGAGATCATGACCTGAGCTGAAATTGAGTCCAACACTCAACCAATTGAGTCCCCAGGTACCCCATGACCCTAACTAATACATGTACTGTGTCCTATAGACAGTCACTTAAGGTTATCTGGGTCCCACTTCTTCAACTGTTAAGTGAAGATATTTCCACTGGGTTATTGGGAAAAGTAGACATTATATAGGGACATGCTTTGTAACCTATACTGTGTCATATAAATATTAGTTACTAGCATTAGTCTCCTCATGTGCTCAAATTTTATTTGTAATACCTGATAGACACTGGATGTCTGCTATATAGTGACCCATACATTTTTAGTCTCTGGTTCAAATGATCCCAATTATACTGTATTCTGTGATCTTTAGCTTCTCTTTCTTGTCCTCTTATAAAAAAGTTCATCTTCTTTGTTCTAGCAGTTATTAAAATATCACCTCCTCTTTGATATATTCCCCGAATGATGGGAGAAGATGTAGCAAATCCATTTTGACAATCATTGTTTGTGCATGTGAATCCCCTAATTCCTCTCACTGGGGCACTACCACACACAGAATATGCAATTTATCCCACAGGCATGCAATGTTGATGATATTTAGACATGGTATTATAATACTTCTCAATATGTGCTTTCTACCCTGTTAGAATAAAAGAAACTCAGAGAAAAAAAATCCATGTCTCTTTAAGAGGCTCAAATGAGGGTTGGGGTAGGAGGTTGTTCCAGTGACAGAAGAATAGATAGATGGTTGTTCTGGTGATACCTCTGATACAGAATCTCAGTTTCCTGATCTTTTAATAGCAATACATGGCCACACCATCCAGAAAGTCACAAAACTTTTCATTTCTGACCCTCTATTTGAGCAAATTTCTTTTCCCCTTCTCCCTATGTATACCCTATATTTGATACTGGTTGACACTGACCCTGATGTTCACCTTTTTCAAGGTATATTGAATTTCTATCTTCTATTGAAAGAGCTGAACACTCCTCCTTTCTTGGGGTCCTGTCATTAGTAAATGTCATGGGCATCCTTTCTGCTTCATTATCCTATTTGCGACTGAAATCTGTGACCAGCCTCACTGTGGCCTTTTAAGGCAGGCCTGTCCAGTACTTCCAGTACTACGTGATGCGCTGGTGAGTAGAGAGGCAGTTCACAAAGGCAGGCCACTGGAAATGCTGGGCTTGCTCTGTCCTTCTCTTCTGCCTTCAATTCTGACAACTTGGCCTCATAACTGCTCCCAGGGTTGCCTCATCTGACTAAACCATTAGAGTTTTAATTTTCCATTTCTAACTCTCACCTTGAACATGGTTTTTATACTCTTTCTATTTTTCCTCTTTCCTTCTCTGAGTAACTCCTTCCATCCTTCAAACCTTAGCTCTGGCCTTTGGGAGGTCCTGCTGGGATGGGCACACTTTGAGGCCAGACTTGGGCCATGTGGAACTTTACCTCTGGCATAATTCATAGCTGCCCCCAAATAGCATAGGGGCAAAACTGGGTTTGCCCCAGCAATAGGCACACATCTAATGCATGTTTTAAAGTAATTATAGATCTCATGTGACATATTTGCTAGTCCTTATTTCCTGACATTTTGGAAAATATTCAGCAGAGATGACAATCTGCCAGTGGTCCCAAAGATCATGGATCTCTACATTCAGAATATTTTTTTCCATATATATATATTTTTTCCTTTCCCAGAGAACTGAGATGATCCACAGATTCAGGTTCTGGAATATAATTCATCCGTCAGTACCAAAGCCCTGCTTGCTACATACCTGCTGCTCGATGGACCAAGGATAGAAACTGGCTGGTAGTGCAATACAAGAGCAATGTCCTGTGGTGAGCACCAATATAGTGGTCAAAATGAATGCTTCGAAGACATTATTTAAGACAATACAGATGGTCTGTGGAATTCTGGGAAACAGCTGCAGCAGATGGAACCATCTGGCAGCAAGAAGAGGGGACTTTTTTGGGGGAAAGCCTGAGATTCTTTATGTATATCACCAGGTCTTAGAATTGTATCTCTGGAAACAAATACAAACCATGCAGGCTATGTGTGTGTATATGTATCCATATATTCTGGTTCTATTCTGTAGAGACAGACACAATCATATGCAGAACAGAATTGATGAATAATGATCATTTTCATGTGATTAATTCAATTTTCACACCAGTAGTATAAAAGTATCTGCCTTGATGACAACTTGTAGACCATGAAAATATCTTCCTTTTACAGGGTTTCTTTTTTTTTATTTTATTTTATTTTTTTTTTATTGGTGTTCAATTTACTAACATACAGAATAACCCCCAGTGCCCGTCACCCATTCACTCCCACCCCCCGCCCTCCTCCCCTTCCAACACCCCTAGTTCGTTTCCCAGAGTTAGCAGTCTTTACGTTCTGTCTCCCTTTCTGATATTTCACACACATTTCTTCCCCCTTCCCTTATATTCCCTTTCACTATTATTTATATTCCCCAAATGAATGAGAACATATAATGTTTGTCCTTCTCCGACTGGCTTACTTCACTCAACATAATACCCTCCAGTTCCATCCACGTTGAAGCAAATGGTGGGTATTTGTCATTTCTAATAGCTGAGTAATATTCCATTGTATACATAAACCACATCTTCTTTATCCATTCATCTTTCGTTGGACACCGAGGCTCCTTCCACAGTTTGGCTATCGTGGCCATTGCTGCTATAAACATCGGGGTGCAGGTGTCCCGGCGTTTCACTACATCTGTATCTTTGGGGTAAATCCCCAGCAGTGCAATTGCTGGGTCGTAGGGCAGGTCTATTTTTAACTGTTTGAGGAACCTCCACACAGTTTTCCAGAGTGGCTGCACCAGTTCACATTCCCACCCACAGTGTATGAGGGTTCCCTTTTCTCCACATCCTCTCCAACATTTGTTGTTTCCTGCCTTGTTAATTTTCCCCATTCTCACTGGTGTGAGGTGGGATCTCATTGTGGTTTTGATTTGTATTTCCCTGATGGCCAGTGATGCAGAGCATTTTCTCATGTGCGTGTTGGCCATGTCTCTGTCTTCCTCTGTGAGATTTCTCTTCATGTCTTTTGCCCATTTGATGATTGGATTGTTTGTTTCTTTGGTGTTGAGTTTAATAAGTTCTTTATAGATCTTGGAAACTAGCCCTTTATCTGATATGTCATTTGCAAATATCTTCTCCCATTCTGTAGGTTGTCTTTTAGTTTTCTTGACTGTATCCTTTGCTGTGCAAAAGCTTCTTATCTTGATGAAGTCCCAATAGTTCATTTTTGCTTTTGTTTCTTTTGCCTTCGTGGATGTATCTTGCAAGAAGTTACTATGGCCGAGTTCAAAAAGGGTGTTGCCTGTGTTCTTCTCTAGGATTTTGATGGAATCTTGTCTCACATTTAGATCTTTCATCCATTTTGAGTTTATCTTTGTGTATGGTGAAAGAGAGTGGTCTAGTTTCATTCTTCTGCATGTGGATGTCCAATTTTCCCAGCACCATTTATTGAAGAGACTGTCTTTCTTCCAATGGATAGTCTTTCCTCCTTTATCGAATATTAGTTGCCCATAAAGTTCAGGGTCCACTTCTGGATTCTCTATTCTGTTCCACTGATCTATGTGTCTGTTTTTGTGCCAGTACCACACTGTCTTGATGACCACAGCTTTGTAGTACAACCTGAAATCTGGCATTGTGATGCCCCCAGATATGGTTTTCTTTTTTAAAATTCCCCTGGCTATTTGGGGTCTTTTCTGATTCCACACAAATCTTAAAATAATTTGTTCTAACTCTCTGAAGAAAGTCCATGGTATTTTGATAGGGATTGCATTAAACGTGTATATTGCCCTGGGTAACATTGACATTTTCACAATATTAATTCTGCCAATCCATGAGCATGGAATATTTTTCCATCTCTTTGTGTCTTCCTCAATTTCTTTCAGAAGTGTTCTATAGTTTTGAGGGTATAGATCCTTTACATCTTTGGTTAGGTTTATTCCTAGGTATCTTATGTTTTTGGGTGCAATTGTAAATGGGATTGACTTCTTAATTTCTCTTTCTTCAGTCTCATTGTTAGTGTATAGAAATGCCACTGACTTCTGGGCATTGATTTTGTATCCTGCCACGCTACCGAATTGTTGTATGAGTTCTAGCAATCTTGGGGTGGAGACTTTTGGGTTTTCTATGTAGAGTATCATGTCATCGGCGAAGAGGGAGAGTTTGACTTCTTCTTTGCCAATTTGAATGCCTTTAATGTCTTTTTGTTGTCTGATTGCTGAGGCTAGGACTTCCAGTACTATGTTGAACAGCAGTGGTGAGAGTGGACATCCCTGTCTTGTTCCTGATCTTAGGGGAAAGGCTCCCAGTGCTTCCCCATTGAGAATGATATTTGCTGTGGGCTTTTCATAGATGGCTTTTAAGATGTCGAGGAATGTTCCCTCTATCCCTACACTCTGAAGAGTTTTGATCAGGAATGGATGCTGTATTTTGTCAAATGCTTTCTCTGCATCCAATGAGAGGATCATATGGTTCTTGGTTTTTCTCTTGCTGATATGATGAATCACATTGATTGTTTTACGGGTGTTGAACCAGCCTTGTGTCCCAGGGATAAATCCTACTTGGTCATGGTGAATAATTTTTTTAATGTACTGTTGGATCCTATTGGCCAGTATCTTGTTGAGAATTTTTGCATCCATGTTCATCAGGGATATTGGTCTGTAATTCTCCTTTTTGGTGGGGTCTTTGTCTGGTTTTGGAATTAAGGTGATGCTGCCCTCATAGAACGAGTTTGGAAGTACTCCATCTCTTTCTATCTTTCCAAACAGCTTTAGGAGAATAGGTATGGTTTCTTCTTTAAACGTTTGATAGAATTCCCCTGGGAAGCCATCTGGCCCTGGACTCTTGTGTCTTGGGAGGTTTTTGATGACTGCTTCAATTTCCTCCCTGGTTATTGGCCTGTTCAGGTTTTCTATTTCTTCCTGTTCCAGTTTTGGTAGTTTGTGGCTTTCCAGGAATGCGTCCATTTCTTCTAGATTGCCTAATTTATTGGCGTATAGCTGTTCATAATATGTTTTTAAAATCGTTTGTATTTCCTTGGTGTTGGTAGTGATCTCTCCTTTCTCATTCATGATTTTATTAATTTGGGTCTTCTCTCTCTTCTTTTTAATAAGGCTGGCTAATGGTTTATCTATCTTGTTAATTCTTTCAAAGAACCAACTCCTGGTTCTGTTGATCTGTTCCACAGTTCTTCTGGTCTCGATTTCGTTGAGTTCTGCTCGAATCTTTATTAACTCCCTTCTTCTCTTGGATGTAGGATCTATTTGCTGTTTTTTCTCTAGCTCCTTTATGTGTAAGGTTAGCATTTGTATTTGAGTTCTTTCCAGTTTTTGAATGGATGCTTGTATTGCGATGTATTTCCCCCTTAGGACTGCTTTTGCTGCATCCCAAAGATTTTGAACGGTTGTATCTTCATTCTCATTAGTTTCCATGAATCTTTTTAATTCTTCCTTAATTTCCTGGTTGACCCTTTTATCTTTTAGCAGGATGGTCCTTAACCTCCACGTGTTTGAGGTCCTTCCAAACTTCTTGTTGTGATTTAGTTCTAATTTCAAGGCATTATGGTCTGAGAATATGCAGGGGACGATCCCAATCTTTTGGTATCGGTTCAGACCCGATTTGTGACCCAATATTTGGTCTATTCTGGAGAAAGTTCCATGTGCGCTTGAGAAGAATGTGTATTCAGTTGAGTTTGGATGTAAAGTTCTGTAGATATCTGTGAAATCCATCTGGTCCAGTGTATCATTTAAAGCTCTCGTTTCTTTGGAGATGTTGTGCTTAGAAGACCTATCGAGTATAGAAAGAGCTAGATTGAAGTCACCAAGTATAAGTGTATTATTATCTAAGTATTTCTTCACTTTGGTTAATAATTGATTTATATATTTGGCAGCTCCCACATTCGGGGCATATATATTGAGGATTGTTAAGTCCTCTTGTTGAATAGATCCTTTAAGTATGAGATAGTGTCCCTCTTCATCTCTCACTACAGTCTTTGGGGTAAATTTTAGTTTATCTGATATAAGGATGGGTACCCCTGCTTTCTTTTGAGGACCATTCGAATGGTAAATGGTTCTCCAACCTTTTATTTTCAGGCTGTAGGTGTCCTTCTGTCTAAAATGAGTTTTTTGTAGACAGCAAATAGATGGGTCCTGCTTTTTTATCCAGTCTGAAACCCTGCGCCTTTTGATGGGGTCATTAAGCCCGTTCACATTCAGAGTTACTATTGAGAGATATGAGTTTAGTGTCATCATGTTATCTATTCAGTCCTTGTTTTTGTGGACTGTTCCACTGAACTTCTTCTTAAAGGGGAATTTTAAGAGTCCCCCTTAAAATTTCTTGCAGAGCTGGTTTGGAGGTCACATATTCTTTCAGCTCCTGCCTGTCTTGGAAGCTCTTTATCTCTCCTTCCATTTTGAATGAGAGCCTTGCTGGATAAAGTATTCTTGGTTGCATGTTCTTTTCATTTAGGACCCTGAATATATCCTGCCAGCCCTTTCTGGCCTGCCAGGTCTCTGTGGAGAGGTCTGCTGTTACCCTAATACTCCTCCCCATAAAAGTCAGGGATTTCTTGTCTCTTGCTGCTTTAAGGATCATCTCTTTATCTTTGGAATTTGCAAGCTTCACTATTAAATGTCGAGGTGTTGAACGGTTTTTATTGATTTTAGGGGGGGGATCTCTCTATTTCCTGGATCTGAATGCCTGTTTCCCTTCCCAGATTAGGAAAGTTTTCAGCTAGAATTTGTTCAAATACATATTCTGGCCCTCTGTCCCTTTCGGCGCCCTCGGGAACCCCAATTAAACGTAGGTTTTTCTTTCTCAGGCTGTCGTTTATTTCCCTTAATCTATCCTCATGGGCTTTTAATTGTTTGTCTCTTTTTTCCTCAGTTTCCCTCTTTGCTATCAACTTGTCTTCTATGTCACTCACTCGTTCTTCCACCTCGTTAACCCTCGTCGTTAGGACTTCTAGTTTGGATTGCATCTCATTCAATTGATTTTTAATTTCTGCCTGATTGGATATATATTCTGCAGTCATGAAGTCTCTTGAGTCCTTTATACTTTTTTCTAGAGCCACCAGTAGCTGTATAATAGTGCTTCTGAATTGGCTTTCTGACATTGAATTGTAATCCAGATTTTGTAACTCTGGGAGAGAGGACTGTTTCTGATTCTTTCTTTTGAGGTGAGGTTTTCCTTCTAGTCATTTTGCTCAGTGCAGAGTGGCCAAAAGCAAGTTGTATTGGGAAAAAGAGAAAAAGAGAGGAGAGAAAGAAGGAAAGAAAAGAGAAAGAAAAAAAAGGGAAGAAAAAAAAAACGAAAAAAAAAAAGAAGAAAAAGAGAAAGAAAAAGAAAGGAGAAAAAAAGGGGGTGGAGGAAGGAAACAAATCAAAAAGCAAAAAAAAAAAAAAAAAGAACCACGGGGCAGTATCTTCTGATTCTGTGTACTTTAAGTCCCTTGGCTTCTCCTGGAGGTTGTCAGTCTAGCTGGTCTTCTGGGGGAGGGGCCTGTTGTGCTGATTTTCAGGTGTTAGCAGTTGGGGGAGCTTCTGTGCCCCTGCCTGGTGCAGGGCTCGGTGGGGGTTGTTTACCCCGTGAGGCCGCAGGAGGAACAGCCCCAGTGGCGGGGCAGCTCTGGAAACCTGGATTCAGCTCCGGAGCTCTCCGTCTGCAGGGCCTGGAGGCTCCGGGGCGGGGCCGCTGATCTGCTCAGCTGGGGCAGGAGCGTCCTCTCTGTCCTGGGCCCTCCCGGCCTCTGCCTGTCCCGGGGGAGGCGGGATCCTGGGCTCTGTCCCGGCGCCCTGTGCTCCGGAGCCTGCGCTGGTGGATTCGCGCTCCCGGGGCCGCGCAGCCCCCTCCGCGGAGCCGCCGCCCGAGCCCCTCGGAGCTGCTCCTGGAACCGCGCAGCCCCCTCCGCACGGAGCCTCTTCCTCTGCCCAAGCCCCTCCGAGCTGCTCCCGGGGCCGCGCAGCCCCCTCCGCGGAGCCGCCCCCGAGCCCCCCCCCCCCCCCCCCCCCCGAGCTGCTCCGGGTCCCGCCCTGCGCGCTGCAGCCCTTAGGGAGCTCGGCGCACTGTCCCGGGGCGCAGGTGTCTGTTAGTGTCCCCGGGAGCCCGAGGGCATCCCCGCCCTCCTGGGTCCTGCTCCACCTCCCTGCGAGCCCCTTTCCCCCGGGAAGGTCGGTGCAGCTCCTGCTCCTCCGGGACGGGGCTCTCCTGTCCTGGGGACACTCGCCCCGGCCTCAGCCCTGCTCCTCGCGGGGCCCCTCCCCCTTGGAGGCCTTTGTTTCTTTACTTCTTTTTCCCCGTCTTCCTACCGTGATAGAAGCGCGAACTCTTCTCACTGTTGCATTCCAGCTGGTCTCTCTTTAATTCTCAGGCCGAATTCATAGATTTTCAGGATGATTGGAAGGTTTTCTAGGTAATTTGGTGGAGACAGGTGATTTGGAGACCCTACTCTTCCGCCATCTCGCTCCTCCCCCTTTTACAGGGTTTCTAGTTAAAATTACAAACCTCATGGAAATTCTAACATATGTTTTGTCACCTCCTCTAATTTCTCCTGACTCTGGAAAATGAACAAGGGCTAGTGGAAGGGGAGGTGGGCGGGGGAATGGGATGACTGGGTGACGGGCACACAGGAGGACACTTGACGGAATGAGCACTGGGTGTTATACTATATGTTGGCAAATCGAACTTCAATAAAAAATATATATAAAAAAGAAATTCTAATATATTTCATACTAAGGTACTACCTAATTGTGGCTGAAACCTTGACTTTAACAATTTACCTTAAGAACAGACAGCTAAGCACACCTGTAAATAAATATACTAATGTTCTAATTACACCACAGAGATTAGTCAGGGGCCATCTGTTTATCCACATATTTATCATTCATCAAATATTTATTGAGGGCCTCTATATTTTTTTGTATATTTTTTTATTGGAGTTCGATTTGCCAACATATATAGCATAACACCCAGTGCTCATCCCGTCAAGTGCAGGGGGCCTCTATACTTAGGGCGTAGTTATGGGCAGTAGGGGACACAACAGTAAAAGAAATAGATACCTCTCATGGAAATTGTATTATGGAAAGGAAAAAAAGAACAATAAACAAACATAAAATCTGCCAGGTGTTGATAAAGGCAAAGAAGAAATATAAAGTGGGATAAGGGGAATCAAGAATGGTATAGGGATACTGAGTGAGATCCAAATAAAGTGAGGAAGTGAGCTGACATATGAAGTGATGACATATGGAGGAAGAGCCTCCAGCCAGCAGAATAGTAAATATAAAGATCCTGAGGCCAGATCATGCCTAATATGTTTTTGAAACAGAAGGAAGCCACAGTAATAGGATTGAGATAAGTAAGGGAGAGGGCGATAGAAGATAGCAGGCAAGGTCAGGAGGCAGACCATGTCTAGACCAGTCTAGAAGGACTGTGCCTCACCCATAGTGCCTGTTCTGGATGGCAAAAAGTAGCATACTTTTACAAAACAACTCAGGTATGGAGGCTGCTCTGGCCTTCAACACACTGATAATTATTACTTTCCCAATTTCAATCAAGAAATTGACAAGTGGCCCTCATGGGCCTTTGGTACATTTCTGCACACCTGAGTGTGACTTGATAGTCTCACTTACTCAGGCATTGGTTACAGCTGAGCATTGCACTTCAGTCTGTAATAGGAAAGGCATCAATTCTTGCATGTGGCACCTATGTTAAGTAACTAGCCACCCATGTTAAGTCACTCAACAAATTACCTGGTGATAGTTTGAAAGGTAAAAGGGAGAAAGAAATTCATGATTTGAAACAATATTTATCACACATTTTAATGGAGGATGGTGAAGATTAGAAAGAGAATATCTGGAACACCTGGGTGGCTCATTTGGTTAAGTGTCTACTTTCAGCTCAGGTCATGATCCCAGGGTCCTGGGATAGAGGGCCCAGCATCAGTCTCCATGCTCAGCAGGGAGCCTGCTTCTCCCTCTCCCTCTGATGCCCCCCTGCTTGTGCTGTGTCAGATACATAAATAAAATCTTTAAAAAAAATCTGTAAACTGCTTTGCCATCTTTGGGTGAAAGGATGTTATATAAATAGCATTACAGTGATTACTTTAAATATGCATTATTTATATTTGCATACAATTTCAGTTTCAAAATCTTAATGATCTGTTTTTATATTTATTTCTGCCTTTTTACATAGAAAAGCAAACCTACCTACCAGATCTGAACAATCCTAAGGACGAGAGCAGGGGAGAGATTGAGAAGAACGACATCATTCATGCAAGGGAGACATAACGTGTGGGGTAAGGGCACAGCCCACAGTGACACCTTGTGATTGGCTGTATCTTCCACACTGATACTGTCACCCTACCCCCCAGGTGTTCTATAGCGAGACACTGACACTCCTCCAGTGGTCCTTGTACCACTGAAGGATTTAAAGCAGAAAAGTAACCTAACTAATGTTTAATTTTAAAGAGATTGCTCCAGGGTTAAGATAAAGGCAGAAAGACTAGTGGGGAGAGAGGCTATGAGATGAAGCAGGAAGGTCAGGGTGGTCAGAAGGGAGAGATTTGAAGTAAGGTAAAAAGGGAGATGATGCCAGGCACAGAGCTTGATTCTGTGCTGGCACGTGTGGGAAAGTGGGGAACCTAGGAAGGTGTCTCCCACTTTCAGGGTTTCTACTTTAGTGAAAAAGGAGTTACTCGCTATTAGGTGCTGGCTGCTTGGACCACAACGATCCAAAGTCAGTCCCTTGGTACATCCATCGATCCCATTAGTGCCTCCTTGCCCACAACAGCTTCATGACCCCATGCCCTTGTCAGTGTGTCTTTGAAATCTAGCAGAGTTAGGTTACAATACCAGCTCTGCCAATGTCTTAGCTCAGGCTGCCATAGCACATACCACAGACTGGATGGCTTAAACAATAGGCACTGCTATCTCACAGTTCCGGAGGCTGAGGAATCCAAGACTAAGGTGATGGCAGATTTGGTTCTTGGTTAGGATTCTCCTCCTGGTTTGCAAATAGCCACCTTCTTGCTGGGTGTGCTCATGGAGAGACAAAGCTCTGATCTCTCCTCCTCTTCTTATAAGGACACTAGTCCTATTGTGGGGGCTGTACCTCTGAACTCAATCACCTTCCAAGGGCCCCACCTCCCAATACCATCACACTGGGGGTTAGGGCTTCAACATAACAATGGGCGGGGGGGATTGGGGAAACCACAAACATTCAGTCAATAACAACCACCCATTAACTCTTATAGACAAGTTACCCAACCCTTTCCCATCAGATTAATGGGAAAATAATATCTCCTTTACATATTTGTTGCATGGATTAATTTTGGCAACTTAGATGAAAGATCTGTTCAGAGAAGAGGTTAATCAATGCCAATGGCATTCTCTTTAACCTGCTTCATTAATGAATTAATTTACTTATCAACATCCTGCTTGCTTATATACTCACAAAACATTTACATGCATGTTCTCCATTAAGACTGTGCCAAGACAAACTCATTTTAAAATTGATCTAAGGCAGTTTTCAGAAGATACCTGGGAAATGTTGGTTTTGATCTTGTTTATCAAAGTTCCTCAAACTAGTGCTCTCATGATCTCTCATTTTAATAAAACTAATAACTCTCTCTTCCATGGAAAAGACTGATTACAATCTAAAAGGAGATACTTTGTACGAATATATCCTTTTTTTTTTTCCTGAACCAAGTCTTCTCTTCCGCAGTGGAGAGAAGTTAATATTACCAGCAATGTCTCATATTCCACAGGAGTGACCCTTTAGCCTATTAATAACCAAAACCTATTTTTAAAATTCCTTGCATTTCCCATCCCCCATGGAGAGTCAGTGTGGTATTTACAGAAGGAAATCTGCTCAGTTGACTGTTTCCAAATCCCTGAGTTTCAAACCAATTTTATTTTCAAAGAAAGCTTGAGTCTTTATTTTGCATGTTTTGCATGAGCCTAGAGAATGAATCTGAAAGGCTGCCAAAGGCCAGCTTCCATCAATTTTTAAAATCCTGACAGTTTTGTTTCTATTACTCTTCAGAAAAAGAAGGGTTGGCTTAGGTGCAAAGGAACTCAAAATAGAAGATCTTTAAGCTAAACCTTGTTGGATCAATACTTACACCTGTAGAGGAAGGCAATCCTTTTACCATCACAGAAAGAAGCAAAATCTGAAAAGTGTCCCTGACATTAGAAAACACATTTTGAGTTATCTTGAGAATGTCAGGCCTGGCTAGATCTGTAAGGGGTAAAACCTAGAAAGTTAGACCTTTAGAGAACTTTGAGGTCACTCACACTGACCCACTTGTTTCCAAGGTAAGAAAACTTAATTTCAAAGAAATACTATGATGCTTTCCCAAAGCCACATGTTCAGTAATTGTCAGCATGAGAACCCAAGTATTCTGATGCCTGGTCCACAACCTATTCCTCTCTATCTTTCCTTTCCTCTCCTTTCTTCCCTTTAAAATAATCTGGCTTTCCTAAAGTCTCAAATCCCTAGGTATAATGAGACAAATACTAAGCATCTTTTCCAAACCTTTTGGAGAAATAAATTCAACACTTCTAAAGCAAAACAGACTTGTATTATTTATTGACCAGTTTAACTGAGATCATAATAGATGATGGAATAGAAATGAAGCTCCATGAAAAGCTTTAGAAGAAAACTGTAAAAGGAAAAAGGTACCAGATCAGCTGGAGAATTTTGGTTTTGTGGAATGGTCAGGACAAAGAGTAAACAGCCATTAGGAAAATTATAGGAATGCTTTACCCACTTTTCAGCAAGTATTCACTAAGTACGAACTTCTGAGGCTTACTTACACTGTGGTGTAAGGAGGAATAGACAGCAAACAAGATAAAGAAGTAAACAGAGAATCCCAGATATTGGTGAGTGCTAAGTAGGACACATGAAGAGGGGAACAGGACATTTCATACATCTGTTGAGGACATGTGTAGGTGTTGTGTGAGATTGTTTATAGGTTGGCTAAGGCAAGCCTCATTGAGATGTTGTTTGAAAAAGGTCTGACAAGAATGAGGTTCAATTAAGTTTAATAAGAATTTCTCATTTCTAAATAATATAGGATATTAGAATTCAGAACTATTAGTTAATATAAGCCCTCATTCTACACTAAAATGTGCCATACAAATAACCAGATAAGAGGATCAATGATTTTTTTAAAGATTTTATTTATTTATTTGAGAGAGAAGGAGAAAGAAAAAAAAAAAAAGAGGGGGCATGAGTAGAGGGAAGGGGCAGAAGCCGACTCCCTTCTGCCAGACAGTGGCAGCCCTTTATGTACATTATCTAAGTCAGTGCTCAAGACTAAACCAGGCATTGCTATTGCCATTTCACAAACACGGAAGCCAAGGGCTAGAAAGGTTAAACATGTTTCTCAGGAATGGTCTGAACCCAGAATCATACAATTGAAGCTGAGGATCACCACTGGGCCCACCCTCTGCCCAGTGTTCTCTCTAGAGATGCAGGTGAAGCTCAGAAGGAGCTTGGTCAATGTTCACTTCATCTTCTCCCCCCTCATTCACTGTGTAGTAGGATATGGTGGCTTAAGGAATCACAGGCATTTCCAAATGTGACAAGTGTCCCTACGAGTGAGTACTTGCCCCTGAGAAAAGGAACATCCAAGCCACCGACCCGAGGAGAGCCCTCTTCATCAGCAATGCAATGAGTTTACTGAGTTACTCAAGGTTGTATCTGTTCAATGTTTGTGACACTTTGCTCTACAATCTAGAAAAAATAATGTAGGTAAAGACTAGAAAGGTTTGTAGGGACCCCAAACCTCCTGCTAAATCCTGAGTGCAAAGGGTCAGGAGAGGTGCTGAGTTTTCTGAAATCACTCTAAAATTCAGCTAAAAGTGAATAGTCTGATGAGGAAAATGTAATAAATGCCCAAGAAGATGGAGAAGAGATGGAAAAGGAGAAGGGGAAGAAAAAGGAGAGGGACCTGGAGGCTGATGGAGAAAGAGGGTACAGGAAGAAAGGGCTAGGGTATTTAGCCACATAATGCAGTCTGCCTTCCTTCCACCCAGTGCCCTAACACGCCAGGTATGGGGCAGGCTGAGGAAGATCTTCAGTTGGAGCCTGAAATGGTGGGTCCCTCAGGCAAATCACCTTCTGTGCTGACGAATCCATATAAAGGGTATCAGTGCTTTTAGGCAAGGATCTGTCCCCCACAGTCCAAATGCCTTTCCCGTAAGATGTGGGCACAGCCATGTGGAGGGGACTGACTGATGTACTGTATACCACCTGGGTGAAGAGCCTTTTAAAAAGATTATGCATATATGTCTTAAGTAGAATAGGGAGAAACTTCTCTTTGTGTCCCAAATAAAGCCAAAGAATGTTGGAGGAGTACTACTTCATAGTCAAAAATTGCAACTGAACCTCATCCCAGGAAAAGTAATAGGGAGTGGAGCTGTCCTGCTCCAGTGTAGCTGGCAGCCTGTGGACACTCTGCAGTGAGGAAGCCCCTCCGTGGTCAGCTCACTGGGGACCATACCCGCACCGGGATGGCCTGGAAGGCTCAAGGTCTTTGGCAAGAGCTGCAATCAGGGCAGCTAAAATATAGTGCATTGTGACTGTGTCTTTCTCCTGTATCATGAAATTTCAGTCTCATTGTGATGAAGAAATTCAGTTTGCTGTCCGACAAAGAGAAGGTGGTAGTCTTCAATTTGGGAAATTCTAAACCAATCTGTTTTTACCATGGCTTGTCCCATTCCCTGGGGGCTACACACTTACTTCACCAGTCTGCTCAGTCTCTGAACTATGAAGTTTGGTGTTTATAGGGGATAGCAAGGAAGTGGCATGCACTCTGGAAGCCCATTCCCCACAGGTGCTCAAGTAGTAGTAAATACAAGTGATTATTAATTAAATAATAGTAATAATTCTTCATTATGGAGTATTTACTCATTGCTAGACATTGGGCTAAGTGTCATCTTTCTAATTTCGCCTACCACACCTCTGAGAGGTAAATGATGACATTATCCTGCCTTTGGATTTGACACAACTGGGACACAGCGGTTAAGGTGCCTTGCCCAGGGTCATCAGCTCAGGACCCAGTGT
The DNA here is from genome assembly GCF_048164855.1 of Canis lupus baileyi. Taxonomy (NCBI): domain Eukaryota; kingdom Metazoa; phylum Chordata; class Mammalia; order Carnivora; family Canidae; genus Canis; species Canis lupus. Next base: position 35,127,911 of record NC_132865.1, read on the forward strand.
TGGAATTTGAACCAGACTTGTCTGCTCCTGTTTAGAGCCTGTGGCCGGAACCATTGCACTGGCCACTCCTTATCTTGTAGAGCTGCTGCTGGGTATGCACTGGTGGTGGGAAGAAGCCTGGTGGCCAATGGAAGGGGCACCTCAGAGAGAACAGAGGTATTTGAGGAAGGCAAGTACAACCTGAGAAACATTTTAAAAGTCAAAGAGGCTCAAAGGAAACATCAGAATGCAGAATTAGACATTTTTCTTTTTCTGAGTCCTTAATTTGAGAGTGACTCCCCACTGCATCAGTGCAATATTAATAAAGTGTCACCTACCTGAAAACACCCATAAAAGTTCTAAATGGAAACCCATGTGTATTTGATGTACACGTATAATGTATAATACTGATTCTGTATATATTTGCATGAAAGTTTGTTTCCCTACTTGAAGAACAACAGAAAGGGATTGCTGGGGATTTTTAATCCATTCTGCAAATGAATGGCCAGGATCATCTTCAGATTCTCATTAACAGGAATTCTTTCTTTTCCCATGAGATCTCTGACCTCTTTGTCTGTCTCTACTGCCCTCTCTTCCCTCTACTCCCCTCTTTCTTTCCTTTTATAAATCCCTATTCTTTTCTCTCTTTAGAAATATCTGATTTTTAGATATTAGACTGTGGATATACATTTATTGAATGAACTCTTTTGATGCCATTTTTTATTTTAAAATTTTGTGGTTGACTTCTTCTTCTATTTCTCAAAGAAAGCCCCAGGAAATTCAAAGCAGTTATAAATAGGCCCTGATCCTACCTTCATTGAGTCAATGTCCTACTTATGTTATATAACCATGTCAACCAGTCATTGTTTACACCACAGGGCTATCTCAGAAGTGAAATCCCAACCTTCTTGGTGCAGGTAATCCTATCTCTCTGGTCCAAATCTCTTCTCTGATACTTATGCTCAAATGCTGCCAGCATCCAGGGGGTACCTCAAACTCACTTCATCACTTCTACGACTAAAACATTCCTCCTTTGGCATTCTCTCTTTCAGTGGATAAAATAATATTGCTATTAGCCATGCAAGCTAAAAACATCAAATTGTCTTAAACTCCTGTTTCAACTAAATTCCAACATCCCACCAATCACCAATTTCTGCCAATACTATTTCCTAAATATTTCCCAAATTACTAACCCCTGTCCATCCCAACCTCCATGGCACTAGTTTCCATTTTCTCAGACTACAGTTGACCCTCGAACAACACGGGTTTGAATCATGCTGGCCCACTTACATGTGGATTTTTTTTTTAAGTATACAATACAATATTGTAAATGTATTTTCTCTTCCTTAAGATTTTCTTAATAGTAGTTTCTTTTCCCTAACTTATGTTATTGTAAGAATATGGTATATAACACATATAAAATATGTGTTCATCGACTGTTTATGTTATCAGTAAAGCTTCTGGTCAACAGTAAGTGATCAGTAGTCAAGTTTTGGGGAGTCAGGGTGTGTGTGGGTGCTCAGTTCCTTCAGTGTCCAACTGTTGGTTTCAGCTCAGGTCATGATCTCAGGGGTCATGGGATGGAGCCTCACATCAGAGCTGCGCTCAGTAGGGAGTCTGCTTGTGAATTCTCTCCCTCTGCCCCTCCCCTACTTGAGCTCTTGCTCTCAAGTGAATAAATATTTTTTAAAAGGTTTTGGGGAGTCAAAATTACATATGGATTTTCAACTGTGTGGAGAATTGGTGTGCCTAATCACCATGTTATTCAAGGGTCAACTGCAATTGCCAACACAATCCCTCAATGGTTGCTCAGACCCAGTCCAGTCTTCTTCAAATCCATTCCCCACACAGCTTCTATGGGATTTCACTCAAAATTCAGTCTGATCATGGAACTCCTTGGCTTAAAACTTTTCAGGGCACCAACTATCTATGGAATAAAGTTAATGCCATTCATGAGATCCAGAGGGGCTAAGTCCAACAACATAAACTTCTATGACGTCTCTACCTAATTTTGTTGAGTAATTTTATCCTGAGATGTCTTTACCCTGTCCTGTCCTACTCAACACTCCCTCTCCATAACTCTCAACCTTCTTATCCACCCCAACTCTCACGTCACCCTCCAACTTTCCTGACTTATTGACACTTTCACACTCTGCTTAGGCACAACTCCTCCTAGAAAACATGCCCCTTCCCCATCCTCTGTTCCCATAGCATATCCTGGGCACATCTCCATCATTGCATTTCTCTCTCTCTATTGTGATTATCTGACTATGTGTCTCTAGTACTGTTTGCCTGTAAGCTCATTAAGGGCAAGACACATCCATCTTATGCTTTCTATCTCTAGTGACTAGAATTTATCTGAGGTGTAATGAAATTCATTTTTATCTCTCTGGTTCCCACTACAGGTAATTAGACTATCACAGCTCACATAATTCATGACTTCACAAGCTTAAAATCAGAGCCTCTCCTTCAATTCTTAAGGTCAGAATCTTCTATTCATGGAAGCTTTGTTTAGTGGTTTACTTCAATGTTTAATTATACATTTTATACATAAATAGCTGTGTGTATAATTATTATCAAGTAATACATTACTTATTACTATACATCACTCTTTAAATTTAGTTATTTTTCTATCACTAAGCATGCACTGATTGTTTTCTTTATGCTTTAAACAACACTGTCACTGCTGAGAATCCCGAAGTGAAAAACTCAGTGTTTGCCCTCATGATATTTACAACAAGGTATTTAATGATTAATTTGGTAAAAATAAAAATTGTTGGGGTATACACTAGAACATGTGGAGGAAATGATGGTGGCAGTTAATGAATGCTAGGTAGATCGTTTGCAAAGTGCTACATTCATTAAATGCTCATTATATAGCAGAAACTGTTGTAGGTACTTTATATATTTTCTTTCTAGTCCTTGCTATATGCTCTAGGAAGTAAAATAACTTGCCTAAGTTAGCAGAATTTAAAACCAGGTCTTACCAGATTTAAAAACACAGATACTGGATAGTGATATTCAGAACCAGCAAAGAACACACACACAATGATTGAAGTTTTCTCTAAAGAGCTCATGAATGCAATAGTGGAGATGTGTAGATACCTAATGAAAATGGCACATTTATGTTCAAGCAAGTTGTGCAGAATAATTAAAAACTTATTAGCTGTGCTTGGTTTTGGCTTCCATTTTGCAAACGGGATGTGGCAATGCTGGTTCTTTCATAGCACCCAGAAGCCCAATTTGGCTGTCAGGTATGACCTTTCCTAGTACAGAATATGTATCATTACTTCATATACAATTTGTTGGTATATGAAATCTTTCAATATTGGAGGCTTATGGGGAGAAGTAGTAAGAGGAGACCTTGGTAATCAGGAAGTTTATAATTACTGAATAAAGCAATTGAAAGTTATAGAAAATCACGTGGAGGCTGGGCTCCTCTTATTGGGGCAGGGAGCACAGCATGGAGCCTAATGGGGAGCAAGGGGCTGGGAAGCAGAATGAGTGGCTGATTTCAGTTAGCATTGGATTTTCAGGTTCATGAGGACAAATTTGGCATACTTCTTCCCCCGTTTTGAGTATAATATGAGCCCCAGCACCAGGGAAATGACTGACTTGGGGCCTTTCTGCTATTAATGTTGTCTTTATAAAAGCATGAGCATTCTTTTCTGTTTTGGAATGAATCACTTGTTTCATGAGATTATTTGGCAAGGCATTGTAGGGGGCCCTTTATAGATTTTGCTTGGAAAAAGAAAAGCACTTGAAGTTTGTACTTTGTCCTGTACTCTTTGAACTGCTATACACCCAATCCATGACAACAGTGTGTAATGAAAGAGGAGTGTACCAAAGGTGACAAGATTATACACACTGATTATTTGGTTCAAACAAGCCATTCCAGTGTGTTTAAAATTCATTCAGACCCATTCTTCCAGAAACCATGCAAGAGAATAATAATTTTTCAAATTTGGAAAGGAAGAGAATCTGAGAGCAGAGAGATAGCACCTCATCTTCCACCCTCCCTCACTCCACCCTCTCTCTTTTAACACGACACAGAAGGAAGAAAGACTCAACTGAAAAATATAATCTATATCAATTTAACAAGTTCACTGCAGGAAGCACTTTCACTTGTTGAAGAAAAAGATAAGACCAAGTGAAAATGGTAGAGGAAAGATAAGGTGTATTGAAGAATATAAGATGATCTTTGAGAGGTCCTAGCCAAACAAAACAGTGTCACAAAGACAATAACTCCTCCGCTCCTGACTGTGATCTTCTCTGAATAAAAAGTGACTTGCTGTCTGCATTAAAGTTCATCATAAATCTTTGAGAGAAGACTCTTGGAATAAGAGGCAGTCTAGACAGTGCCTGAGAACTAACATTATAGAACTTGCTGGCCTTTCTTTTCCTTAATGGTCAGTCTGAAAAAAAAATTATGGTGTTGAATATTATTTCCTAGTACTTCAATTTTTCCTATAAAAATAAGCCCAGTAAAAACTAACATGTCAGTTACCAAAAAAGCATGCTTCCCTACCATCTGTATAATAAATGGTATAAATACATTGTTTAGAACAATGAGTTCATGCTCATTCTGATCCTCCTAGGCTACTGTATTAAAATCAAATAAAGGGTAACGGACTTCCTTCATGGTTTAGAGATTTAGATCTTGATTTTTTAAACTCATTTTGTGGATTTTTTTTTCCAAATCATCAACTTCTAAATAACTAATAAGAAACATCCACTTACTATTTCCCAAAGAGATACGGGTCTATAGGACCCTTTCTTTCCTAGCTCCATGACTACTGATCTCATTCAATCGAATTTAATGCCTAAAGAGAGTTAATAGGTTGACAGTGGCAGCAAAGACAACACTCCATACAAAACCCTACAGAAGAGCTAGTTGCCACTTAAATGTAATTTGAAATTCAACATCCTCTTTAATGTTCAGCAGCTGAAAACTGTCTCTGACTCCATTTACCCTGACCTTAAATGAGTGTGGATTATTTCCAGAGGTCTGGATAACACCAGGAAATGATAACATTGGTGAGAGCCAGTAATAGAAAAGGACCATACCTATACCTACACCCATAATTATACTTATAACTCTACCTATTCTTATTCCAATTCCTATAGCTTCTTGAGGGTATATCTGGTTCTCTTTTGGATCCTTAAAACTGCCACAGTCTGCTCAATAAATATTGTGGAATCTGTGAATATATTGCTCTTCCAGAATTAAGAATGAATTATGATGACCACAGAAAGTGGCATAATACCAATTTGCTGTCACAGTTACCAATAACAAGGCTTACATTGTTTTAAGGGAAAGGATTATTTATAATAATGGATCACCTAGTATGTACTAAGTCCTGTCTTCATTTCTATTTTAATTGAACATCATAAAATTGACATTTATAGTTGATACTATTTTTTCCATTTCAAACAATATGATCAGAAGTCAAAGAATATATTTAGATATTAGAAAGTCAAAATGGTGAAATGACACCTATTAAAAACTTTTTAACTTATGAGCCAGTTGAGCCAGGTAGGATGTACTAGATGAACGGAGATGATTCTGGGTCAGGCGCATGCAAGGTGAATCTAGGTATTCTCAGAGGAGTGAGGGCACTCATCCAGTGTCCTTAGAGAAAAGTCTCTTACGAAGCTCTAAATTAAACATCCAAAGATACAGAATCAGGGCATCCAGAGCCAGAGTGTGAAAAAGCAAATAAAAAAGGAGAGTCAGATGACCTGTTTCTGTGGACATTCCTCAGGATCTATGGATTTCTTTACAATATATGTGAGTCATTCCATCATGTTATTGTTGGAAGAGAGATAATTTTAGTTTTATGTGTGGAAGTGAATGTGCTGCATTCTTTCTGAAAAAAAAAAAAGTGGGTTCCTTGATTCACATGTAGTCATCGTTAAGCTGTCTCTAAAGTTCACACTTTTAAAATATCCATAATAACTCTCTAGCCAAACCGTCAGAATCTCTGAAAGAATCACGAGATTTTAAAATGACCTTGAAAATGTATATTAACCCAAATGCTATTCAGATTGTAGTGGATAAGAAAAGCATCATACAACTTGCTAATGCCAAAAAAAAAAAAAAAAAAGAGTTAACATTTCAGAGAATTTCTCTGATACAGAAGATATAAAGAATTAATAAGTAATTAATTGTTTTAGTTACTGAAGTGTTTAATTTCCCACTCACATTCTTATACATTAGAATATTTCAAGTCAAATTGTGCTATTTAACAATGTGTAATTCCATGTATAAACAAAAGTAGTTGATATGGATATAAAATAAGTATCAGAAGAGTTCACACATTAATTCTACAGAATCCCAAGTCTAAATAGGACACTAAATTTGATGTGGCTACATCACTGGCTAGCTGTAAACTAAGTCTATTTCACCTTTATAGAAGTCTCTATGGATATTTTCTGGTGCTTCCTTAACTAATGTTTAGTATGATGGAGATACCAGACAATTGGAAAGAATATGGCCTATTATGAGGGAAGTCCCAAAACTTAAGACTCAAATGGCAATTTGAAATTGTCAATCCACAAGCCACATGTGCAGCATCATGCTCTTGGTCTAGGAACGGAGTCAGCCCACTGGGTGGATGGGGATCCACCACTATGTAATGAGAACCAGGAATTCAGAGACTCAACTGAGAGTTCCCATAAAGTCAGGCTGAGGCAGCCATCTTGACAATGTCTAACTTGAGTGGACAAAGCCAGTCTACAGAGAGAACAATGATGCTTCCATGAACAATAACAACAACAAAAGACACCAAAGCCCATGAGGTTCTAGCAAAAGGGGCAAAGGGGGAAAGAATCATTGCTTTAACTCTAATGACTTCCCAGTTTCAGATTTATCTCTTCATGAGTATTGACCATATTCAAATCCTTGAATTGTATGACTTACCCCTTTTGTTAGCTTAAGTCAGTTTCATTTTAGTATAACCAAACAGTTCCTGATCAGAATGTCAGCTTCACAAAAGTGGAGGCATTGCCTATTTTAACAATGACTTAAGAACCACACTTAGCAATAAACAAAGATTTTTGAATGAAATGACTACACAGAGAGAAACAAATTGCACCAAAGGAATCTGAGAAGGATAAGGTAGTGAAGTTAGAAGTGAAAAAAGGCCTTCAATCCTGGGTAGGACTTATGTAACAAGAGAAGTTTTAGGCCAATGGTGACACCAGTAAAATGTTTCAGATTTGTATTTAACCAACATTTAGTGTGCACCTATGACCCAGTAGTGGTACTAAGGGATTTTAGACATAATTAACAGAGTAGATCACTTTGCAGTTATGCCTCAGTGCCTTAATCTTACCTTAAAAATACTACCTTCCTTTGCCAATTCTAGGTCCCAGAAGGCTTGTTTTTAAGTCTCCACTGAGACATGATCATAAAGTAGCATATGAAAAAGAATGGCTCACAAGTCAGTATGGGATAACATTACTCAAGGCCACCAACTCTGAAATTACAGGCTGCCTACCCTGGTCACTGTAGCATTTTATATATATTTCAAATTAACAGGGATAGAAGTGAGTCTGGAAAAAGCAGAGAAAAACAAGAAATAAAAGTTTACCTTATGTGAAGAAATATTAAATTTAAGAATACGCTGATACATATATCTACTTGTATGAGAACATTTAAATTATTTACATGCAGGTGCCCCTATGAAACATGCAAAAAAGTCCTGAAGATAAATGAAGCAGAGTAAATATATGAGTACTTTTTGAAGTAAAAAGTCTCTGTATAAACACAAGGCACTTTTATTGTTATATATTATTTTGATATGCAATAAAATATTCATCACTGAATGAGAGACATGGAGGGAAAAGCTGTGTGTAATGCAATTTGACTTTCAAACTTGGCTGACATGTCTGCTACTCCTGAGCTATGATGGTAGTAGTAGCAATCACACGTATGTATGAATGCCAAATAACGGAAATTACATTACAGAACAGAAGACGAATGCTCTTTGGTGGGGATGAATCAGCTCTTTAGAAAGTATATATAGTATGAAATAAGTCAATCGGAGAAAAGCAATCATCATATAGTTTCACTCATACGTGGAATATAAGAAATAGTGAAAGAGATTATAAGGGAAAGGAAGGAAACTGAGTAGGGAAAAATTAGAGAGGGAGACAAACCATGAAAGACTCCTAACTCTGGGAAACAAACAAAGGGTTGCAGAAGGGGAAGTGGGTGGGAGGATGTGGTAACTAGGTGAGGTGATGGGCACTAAGGAGGGCACCGGATGGTGTGAGCACTGGGTATTATACCATATGTTGGCAAATTTAATTTGAATAAGTTTTTTTAAAAAAGAAAACACATATAGTATTGTATGCCAAGGGAAAGGAAAAATTAAAAGCAGTTTAGAAACTGGGCTTCATGTGAAGGATGACAAGTGTCCCCGGGAGAGGCTTCTAGGCTCTCTCCATTGGATCTTTGGTAGGGGTAAATAAGAAGAAAGAAAGCAATATAAGTACTCTGATTCTGGTTACTCAAAGTAGCTCAGGAGAGCTCTGTGGCTCATAAGAGAAAGGGTAAAGCACTGTACTTATAACTGGGAACTACAGAGAGGCCAGATCTTTCATCTGGCAGAGAAGGCAAGGTGAATGGAGGCATAAGGAGACCAAGGAGTTTCAGCACCATCTCCCTGAGTGGTTAGTTAGTCAGGTCCATGTTAAGAGAATATGGATCTTAGAGATGGAGAGCCTCATGTTCCACTCAACTCTATCATTTGTGGACTGTATTGGCCCAAGAAAGACATTTAATTTCTTAGACTTGGTTTCTTCATCAGAAAAATGATAACAATAATACTTTTCACCCTAAGCAAGGAATTCTCAAAGTCAAGAGAGCTCAACTTTATGGTCAACTAATATTCGACAAAGCAGGAAAGACTATCCACTGGAAAAAAGACAGTCACTTCAATAAATGGTGCTGGGAAAATTGGACATCCACATGCAGAAGAATGAAACTAGACCATTCTCTTACACCATACACAAAAATAAACTCAAAATGGATGAAAGATCTAAATGTGAGACAAGAATCCATCAAAATCCTAGAGAAGAACACAGGCAACACCCTTTTTGAACTTGGCCACAGCAACTTCTTGCAAGATACATCTATGAAGGCAAGAGAAACAAAAGCAAAAATGAATTCTTGGGACTTCATCAAGATAAAAAGCTTCTGTACAGCAAAAGAAACAGTCACCAAAACTAAAAGACAACCTACAGAATGGGAGAAGATATTTGCAAATGACCTATCAGATAAAGGGCTAGTGTCCAAGATCTATAAAGAACTTATCAAACTCAACAGCAAAGAAACAAATAATCCAATCATGAAATAGGCCAAAGACACGAACAGAAATCTCACAGAGGAAGACATAGACATGGCCAACAAGCACATGAGAAAATGCTCTGCATCACTTGCCATCAGGGAAATACAAATCAAAACCACAATGAGATACCACCTCACACCAGTGAGAATGGGGAAAATTAACAAGACAGGAAACAACAAATGTTGGAGAGGATGCGGAGAAAAGGGAACCCTCTTGCCCTGTTGGTGGGAATGTGAACTGGTGCAGCCACTCTGGAAAACTGTGTGGAGGTTCCTCAAAGAGTTAAAAATAGACCTGCCCTACGACCCAGCAATTGCACTGTTGGGGATTTACCCCAAAGATACAGATGCAGTGAAACAGCAGGACACCTGCACCCCGATGTTTCTAGCAGCAATGTCCACAATAGCCAAACTGTGGAAGGAGCCTCAGTGTCCATCGAAAGATGAATGGATCAAGAAGATGTGGTCTATGTATACAATGGAATATTACTCAGCCATTAGAAAAGACAAATACCCACCATTTGCTTCGATGTGGATGGAACTAGAGGGTATTATGCTGAGTGAAATAAGTCAGTCGGAGAAGGACACACATTATATGGTCTCATTCATTTGGGAAATATAAGAATTAGTGAAAGGGAATAAAGGGAAAGGAGAGAAAATATCAGTGAGGGTGACAAAACATGAGAGACACCTAATTCTGGGAAACAAACAAGGGGTAGTGGAAAGGGAGGTAGGTGGGGTTTTGGGGGATTGGGTGATGGGCACTGAGAGGGGCACTTGGCAGAATGAGCACTGGGTGTTATGCTATATATTGGCAAATTGAACTCCAATAAAAATATTTTTTAAAAAAGAGCTCATAATACTTGGAAAACCACTTTCAAAATAGGTGTTATAAAATCCATCACTGAGCAAAAATCCTTTGAGGAGTCCAAGGGCAAGTTTGGGATCAAGCAGTTTGGGAAATGGCAGGAAAAGGGGGCACACTCCCAAATAATTCCAGGAAAGCTTTAGTTCATATCCCTTCTGTCTTCCCATGTACACTAACCACTCGATGAACCTCAGGCTTTGTTGGCCACTTGGAGACACATTTTCACTTTCAGAACTCCCCTCATTATTCATATTAACCCAATTTCTCCTCTTTGGCTTAAAAATATTGGTGGGGGGGGGCAAGGAAAGAGGGAAAAGACAATAGCAGTACTCAGGCATTTTTTCTTGGCCATGGTCTCTAAAGAATGCCCTTGTCTTAACCTTACCCTCTTGGATTTTATGCAATTCTCTCCAGACACGAAGATGTCTTATCCCTCCCTCTGCAGGTCTGCACTCAGCTCATCCTGGGGAATCTCCTCCCAGAAATCCAGGACATAGTGAGTAAAGAAGAATCTCCATGGTGCCCTGGGTGGTGGATGTGGCAGCTCTCATTCTTATGTTGCAAATGAAGAAGTTTGGAGCTAAAAGATTGAGTGACTGATTCAAAGAACCACACTATGAGTCACTGTTGAAGTTGAACATGGAATCTAAATCTCTTCAATTTGGACTCAAAGTTCAATGAGGTCTTACTGAGGCCCAAAAACTCCCCAGAATGCTCACTAGTCTCAATAGTTGTTGGAGGAATTTGCTTTGTATATCCTGGTTTGAGGAACAGAGGAAAATTTACATGTCCCATGTTAATTGTATATCTGGTGGACAGAAGAAAACCTTTCAAGGAATTAGAATGAGGAAACCTTATGTTCTAAAAGCCACAAAGTCAAGAGCTGATCAATACATTTGGTCTATCTGCAAGTACAACTGACCACAAATAGATGAGACCAGTATATTCTTTCATCCCTTTCTCCAAATTATGTTCTGTCTGTGACATACTCAGGAAACCACACCATATTCTCTTCATCCACCCTCCCTTGCTCTCTGTGCTTTCTTAATGACCTGCCTCAGATTGTGTCCATTGCTACTGAGCATCAGGCAACAGAAGATTCTCATCCACACTAACCTGGCTCTGAGCCCTCCTGCAGACCCTCCTGTGCGTCTTCACTTCAACAGTGTATGACAGATACCGTTAGGTTCTTGGGACGCAACAATGAACAAAGTAGGCACAATCCCCACATAAAAATATAACAGGTAGAGGCTGTCAATGGGGAAAAGGGATAGGGGTCAAAAGGTCTGGTGTGTGTTTGTGTGTGTGTGTGTGTGTGCATGCACACATGCAAGCTCACATGTACACTATTTTACATAGGGTGGTCAGCAAAGATAAGAACTGAGTGGGCACCACAGAAAGTAAAGGAGTAAGCCAGTTGGAGTAGAGTGTTCTAGGAAAACTCATGCATTCCAAGCACACTGGTACAGAGAACAGGCAGTAGACAATGAGGCTGGAGAACCATGAGGGAGAGCCTAAGTAACAGGAACTGTCAGAGATTCGTTCCATGGAAGGCTAGAGGATTGTGTAAGCCTTTAAGGACTTCAAATATCATTTTGGAGATTCAAACTTCAGATGGGAAGCCATTGGGAGATGGTTTTAGATTGTTGGTCCCCACCACCCCCACTGCCAGTAGATGGTTTTGAGCACAGAGTTAAATGATCTGCTTGAGTAGAAATACTGTGGCTACTGAGTGGAGAAGAGATAGTTGGGCAGGAAGTCAGTCATGTACAAGTGGTCCAGGTGATATAGGATGGTGACTTGGACTTGTGCGTTTGAGGTCAAGACGGTGAGAAGAGGCTGAATGGGGCTTTGCTAAGACTGAGCTAACTGGAGTTGATGGCAAGTTGGGTGTGCAGTATGAGAACAAGAGAGGAGCCAAGGAGGACATAGTAACTCTGGGCCTGCTCCAGCAGGGACCTTCAGTCCCTGCCTGAAACGGGGGCAGTCCTGCGGCAATAGGTCTCTGTGAAAATTCAAGAGTTCTGTTTTGGAGCTGGTAAGTTTGTTGCACCTGCTCAACATCCAAACAGAAATGCCATATAGGCATCAAGAGCAGGAGAAATGAGGCCAGCAAAAAAGGCTGAGAGGTGCAATCAGTGAGCTCAAGAATAAGTGAGAGCTGGGATTAATTAACTGGGAGACATGTGGACTGTTTATTTTAAGTTGCTGTAGAGCACCGTAGGATTTTGCTTTTTTAAATTTTTGTAAAATTTATTTATTCATGATAGACATAGAAAGGGGCAGAGAGAGAGAGAGAGAGGCAGAGACACAGGCAGAGGGAGAAGCAGGCTCCATGCCAGGAGCCCGACGCAGGACTTGATCCCGGGACTCCAGAATCATGCCCTGGGCCAAAGGCAGGCGCTGAACCGCTGAGCCACCCAGGGATCCCAGGATTTTGCTTTTTAATGAAAAAAAGTTGTTTTTTTTACTCTAAAAAGAATATGAAGGATTTTTTTTAAGTTATAAAATACCCCAAAAAGGTAAGATAAGAATCAGAATATTTAATATTCAGCTTACAGTCATTGCCTATTTTTTCCTAAATGTTCATGTATGCACATGCACATGTAATAATTATTGTTACAATGTTTACTGAGTGCTTGTCATGTGCATGGCAGGCGCTGTGTATGTATTTATACGCACCTGTCTCACTTCTCACTGCTACATGTCCAAGAGATCCTGCAGTTACCCTCCTCCTAGAGCTGTCCTTGTGGTAGAGGTGTCACTGGAACTCGGGTTTTTTTAATTCCAGAACCGGGTTTCTGCTCATTACTATACTCTTAACCCTTACTAGAATTGCCATTAAAATGTGCATATTGAGCAACAGAAGCTTCCATTCAGTGCTAGTGGGATTGCAAAATGGTGCATCCACTCTGGAAGACAGTTTGGTGGTTTCTTACAAAGCTAAACATACTTTTACCATACAATCCAGCAATCAAGTTCGTCGTATTTACTCAAATTTAAAATGTTTGTCCATGCAAAAACTTGCACATTGATATTTATAGCAGCTCTATTCATAACTGCCAAAACTTGGAAGCAACCAATGAAAAGGCAAGGAAGATACTTAAATATCTATTACTAGGTGAAAAAAGCCTACCTGAAAAGGCTACATATTGTTCGATTCCAACAATATGATGTTCTGAAAGGCAAAATTAGAGACTATATAGAGAGCAATGGTTTTCAGTGGTTTGTGGAGAAGGAGGGATAAGCAGGGGGAGCATAGGGAATATTTAGGACAGTGAAATTATTCTGCACGATACCATAATGGTGATACATGTTATACATTTGTTAAAGCTATAGAATGTAGGGGTGCCTAGGTGGCTCAGTCATTAAGCATCTGCCTTCGGCTCAGGTCATGATTCCAGGATCCCAGGATCAAGCCCTATATTAGGCTTCCTACTCAGCGGGGAGTCTGCTTCTGCCTCTCCCTCTGCTCTTCTCTCCCACTCATGCCCTCTCTCCCTCAAATAAATAAATTAAATCTTTTTAAAAAGCTATAGAATGTATAACAGTAAATGTGAACCTTAATGTAAGCCCTGTGATTTGGGTGATAACTATATTCACTGATTATAACAATGAGAGAGCTACAGGGTCAAGGCCTTCACAGGGAGCTGGAGGCACCTGGAGGGCAGAGGATGGGACCAAAGAGGACTATTCTCCAGCCTCATGATCTAGGAATTTGCCTGGCTCAGTTTTAGACTACGGTTTGAACCTTCTTTCTTACTTCTCCCGTCTGGAATGGGGATGTCTATCCTATACCTCATCCGTCATATTTTGGAAGCACCATGCCTGTCTGTTTTCACAGCTTCACAGCTGGAGAGGAATTTACCCTCAGGATGAATCATACCTCAAGCCTTATACATATCTGATTTAGATGATATTTAGATGTGACTTTGGACTTGAGACTTTATGTTGAAATGTGTTAAGATTTGGGGTGGATGTTGTGTTGGCATGAATGCATTTTACATATGAGAAGGACATGAATTTGGAGGGTCAGAGGTGGAAGGCTTTGGACTAAATGTTTGTGTCTCCTCAAAATTTGTACGTTGAGGTGCTAATGCACAATATAACTGTATTGAAACATGGAGTCTCTAGAGAGTAATTAAGGTTAAATGAGGTCATAAGAGTGGGACTTCTGATAGGATATGATAGGATTCACGTCCTTAAAAGAGACAACAGAGAGCTGTGTGTGTGTGTGTGGGGGGGTGCGTGTAAGTACACGCACATACATGTAGAGGAAAGGCCATGTGAAGGTGCAAGATGGTGGCCATCTGCAAGCCAGGAAGAAAATCCTCACCAGAAATCAAATCATCTACACTTTGATCTTGGACTTTCCAGCCTCCAGAACTATGAGAAATAAATTTCTATTTTTTGTCACACAGTGTATGGTATTTTGTTACAGCAGCCCCCTGTGGACTAATGAAGTGTCCAGTATTTTTTATTCAGCTCTTTAAGAGTTTGAACTGTGTTTATTTATTTATTTATTTATTTATTTATTTATTTATTAATATATACAATGGTATTTGGAGATAGGGTCTTTGGGAAGTCACTAAGGTTAGATGAGGTCATGAGGGTATAGTCCTCACAATGGGATTAGCATTCTTAAGAGAAGAGACACCAGAAAGCTTGTTCTCTCTGTGAACGCATGAAGAAGAGACATGTGACTGCACAGCAAGATGACTCCATGCCAAGAGAAGAGGCCTCAGAATGAAATCTATATTGACGGAACCCTGATCTTGAACCTTACAGCCTCAAGATCTATGAGAAAAAAATGTCTATTGTTTGAACCAACTAATCTGTGGCATCCTGTTACAGCAGCCTAGATGACTATGAACTAATTATGATTTTCCTCAAGTAATGGATACCTTTATAGAGAAATCTTTTGATAACATTTTCGACAATGTCCATAGAATAAATTCTTAGAACTAAAATGCATGCATGCTTCCTGTGCTGCTCACTGCCAACCATCCTCTAAAACCTTGGGACCATTTCAGAGTCTTGATGCAATGTAAGCACATGCTCCTTCCCATGCATGCTCACCAAGGTTTTGTTATTTTTTACATTACATTTATTACAATTCTGAAAGTGATCATGGCATCTCATCAATTATTCTATTTGCATTTCTTTGATTATTAGTGAATATTTCAAACGTTTTTATTTACTCAAAAATCCCATTCTTTTTTGCAATCATGTCCCAGTGACTAAGAATCTAGACTGCACTTCTTACTTCTAACACTGTCTTGTTAAGTGTCTCGTCTCATTTCCTCTCTTACGGATGACCCACAAAGTCGTGAGGTCAGCCTGTCTCCCTCTAAGAGTCAGAAGACTATCAATGCTGACACAGTAGGGATGGAATTGGGACAAAGCTCCTGCGACTGGTCCCCCCTCCCTTTGTATTCATAACGTTATACACAGCAGAAGGACATCAGGGAGATACCAATGTCGACTTCTACTCCCAAGTGGAGTCTGAACAAATGCATACCAATCAGGACAGGAGCAAAGCTATAGAACCCTATGGGGAACTGGAAAGAGATTCGGATGGGATTAAGTTGAAAGAAAGTAAGAACAAAGCAAGTGTTTAATAAGCGAATACATGAATGAACGGAAGTTGCTTTCATCTTTTGGCACTTATTTGGCACTAAAGAGTTTAGAACATAAGAGAGTTTCAGGGTTTTTTGTTTTGTTTTGTTTTTTGTTTTTTTTTTTTAAGAAAGCCTATGTTCTTAAATTAGTAACATTTAAGGAAAAGATAATAAAAGTTTAGGACTTACACATTTGTAAATATATTTATAGCCATAATTTACTATTCTTGTCATTATTGCTGTTGTTGTTATCCATAGCAAGGAAGTTAAGATAATCGTTACAATTTAATCTACATACTAGCTATCACAATTACATATTAGTTACAGTATCATTTATTGAGTATCTACTACATGTCAGACATGAAGTACTTTAAAAACATGATCTCATTTGATGAAAATCTAGCTCTAGAACTCTGAAATATCAGGGTAGGCGGTGTGGAGAAGTATTTTCGTCAAGTTCCTTCAGCAAAATATAAGAAATAATGGAGCCCTTGGCTGAATGATCACAACTCCAAAATTCTCTTAAGATTTTGAAAAGAAGAGAGTATAAAGTCAACTCAGCCTCTTAGAGGATCAGAGATTGCCTTTAGGTGAGAAACAAAATACACATCCAGGGACCCTGGCTGTCCCAGGAGGCTCTAGGCTAGTTCCTGGAGGGGCTGTGCTCCAGGGCCGAAGAGAATGCAGCGAAGATAAAGGCTAGCTTTTAAAGGCTTGAGAGAAAGCACTCCATTCACTCATGTTTAAAGTGCTCATGCAACTTTGAGAGAAGGAAGACCAGCAGCAGTGCAAGGAAACTGAGGCAGCTCCAGGACAGGAAAAACAGCCACTGGGTGGGGATCTCAAGCCTCAGGTGAGAGACACTCAGGGAAGGAGGACTTGCTGGTGAGTAAGCGCCACACAGGTAGGGACGAACAGAGAATAGATGAAAGGCAGAAACGGGAATATGCAAGGAAATATAAACAGGAATGACAAGTAACCCAATACATTCTTGTTGAAGGAAAGAATGATTGAAGGGGAGTTTCGGTGGCAAAACAGGATGAGCTAGGAGCCCAAATCCACTGGACACTCAAAACCTCCTGGACATTCATTGTCTGAGGTGAAGCCAAAGTCAAACACACACTTTGGAACAAATTCCTTTTCTTTAAGTAGATATATGCACAGCAGGTTAGAAGTCTTTATCCTGGGATCCCTGGGTGGCTCAGTGGTTGAGCGTCTGCCTTCGGCCCAGGGCGTGATCCTGAATGAAGCTTGCTTCTCCCTCTGCCTGTGTCTCTGCCTCTCTCTCGGTGTCTCTCATGAATAAATAAATAAAACCTTAAGAAAAATAAAAAACTTTAAAAGAAGACTTTATCCTTAAAATGGGCTGGATGCTTGCTCCCTGCTGGCTAAGACTCTGACTGTCAGGTAACATGGTCTGTTATAAGAGGGGCCAAGCAGTTTCCTTCAGTTGGTTTGTACAGAAGCTCACCTATCAAATAAACCAGAGCATAACACTGGAAATAAAAAAATTCCCTCAAATTGCAGTTGCTTTTCTCATGCGTGTAACTCAATTATTGCTTCATTTTTAAGCCGTATGAGTCTTAGGAAATGTTGTGGTCATAAATGAAAGTTACTGAGTTGTCTTATGAAATGAGTATTTATTAAAAGTTTGTGGGGTTTGTTTTTTTGTTTTGTTTTAAACCATTGGCTTCCAGAGTCTCGAAGCTAGTCTCCTTGTCTGGAGTTCAGTTTCCCTGTGGGGAAAATAAGGGTTTATTTTCTTGCTATCACCCTTTTAAGTATGAGGAGGTTCAAATAATTCCCAGCCACCTAAAGGCTAAACTCCCATTCCACTTAATCATGTTTGCTCTTGCTGTTTAACTCCTATTTGTCATTTCCCTCCACCCCAGGCTTACTCTTTCCAGCCTTCAAAGCCCTCCAGAGCAAACAGCCACCCAAGCTTGGGTCTTTCTTATCTGTCTGCCATGCCACGTACTTGTCTTCCTTGGGATGCTGTCAGCTGTCCCAAGATTCATTGGTGTAAGCCATAAAGCTCTTCAGCTCCAACTTTTTAAATACATTCTTTATGTATCAGAGAATGTGTAGATTACTTAGTATTTAAATGTTACCTTTGGTGTCCATTATCCTTCCTTCCACTTCTTATTGTTAAGATTTCATTTTTCTTTTCTTTTCTTTTTCTTTTCTTTTTTTCTTTTTTTTTTTTTTTTAGATTTCATTTTTCTATAGCAATCTTAGGTTCACAGCAATGCTAAGGAGAAGGTACAGAGATTTCTCATGTAGTGCCTGGGCCCACACTGTAGAGCTTCCCCTATTATCAATATTTGTTATGACTAATGACTACACTGACACATTATAATTACCAAATGTCCACAGTTTACTGAATGGTTTGCTCTTGGTGTTAGACATTCTGTGAGTTTGGATGAATGTATAATGACATGTATCCACCATTATGATATCATGTGAAGTAGTGTCACTGTCCTAAAAATCCTCCTATTCATTGCTCCCCCTGCCTCCCCAGCCCCCCACCCCCGCAGCATTTGGTGCTGTCTGTGTTCTGGATTTTGGCCATTCTAATAGGTGTATAGTGGTCTCTCATTATTGTTTTAATTTGCATTTATCTAATGACATATGGTGTCATTATTATAATATGCCAGGAGGAATCATGGCTGGATATATAAATCTGGCAATTTTTCAAATTATTGAAGAAATGGGAATGGATGGGTTTCTAAAAGAGAACACTCAGCATGAGAAGAGTTTCAGGGCAGAATGTTACCAGAAAACCCACATGGAGAGGCAAAGGAGCACACAGAAACCAGAAGGAGGAGCAGAGCAAGGACAGCATAGGAAGCAAAGTGCAGAGACACGCTCCAATTCTTGGGGGCTGGAAGTCAGCATAAAGATGCTTCTTGCTTTTCAAAGAGCGAAAGGCATTTCTAAATTACTCTGGGCCGCAGGCAGTATGTCTTTTGCATATAAAAAGCATCATATGGTAGAGCATAGGGATTATTGATATTGATCTGTTGCCTTCCTTTTCTATCTGAACACAATTTGAGCTATCACCCATGACCAAACAACAAGACACTTCGTGTATCAAGTGACACGAATGCATGACATCTCTACCTAACACAGAGCAGTGAAGCTAAACGTGTTTTTCAAACTTCAGTATCCTGAGAATCTACTGATTTCATACATCGCCATAACAATAAACTATGTAATTGTAAAGAAAAAAAAACATTAAAACAGAGGTCAAGTTATTACATTTTTCATATAGATTAATATGGAAAAATAAAAGGTGCTGGTTAACCATGGCAGTTGGAAAGAACTTAAAATTTTTTCACCAAATGCATCAGAAACTAGTATAGGGAGATGTACAGATTTTGAAGTCAGACAGATTTAGGATTGGGGCTTAACTCCACCATTTACTTTTTTGCTACTTCATGACCCTAGATAAACTATTCGTGTTCTCTAAAGTTCATTTATTCATCCTTAAAATGCCATCAAAATAGCTTTATTACCAACATAATTGGACAATATTTGAGGTTTTAATTTATGGGTTTTTTTTTATTTTTTCTTGTATGTGGCTGATTGCTGATGGGGCTCTGAAATTAATTTTCTACTTCTCCTTTTAATAATAGAACCACATCTTCCACAGGGGTTTTAGCTAGGATCATGGCAGCTAGCTCCTGGCTGTGCCTTGCCTGTCTTATAGCTAGGGGTGGCCATATTCAGTTCAGGGCAAAGGGAATGAGCAGAGGCGATGTGTGTAACTCCAGGCCAACACCTTAGCTATGCTTACCCTAAATTCTGCTTCCTGCTGGCTGGAAGATAGCATAGTTAAACCCGTAGTCTTGGATCCAGAGATGGAAGCCACATGTTCTGGGTGATACCATTGACCCTTTAGTGTACAAGCTGGCTGGGTAACCTACTGATTTTTGAATTGTTTTATGAAAGAGAGACAGAAACTTCTATTTATTTAAGCTACTATCTTTGGGGATTGCTTTGCCTACTGATTAATACTCATTTTTATCTTTGCTCCCCCAAATCATGTTAATTCATAGTACTATTGTCTCAGAGGAAATTTGTGACCAACTTATTTTTTCATTTTTTTCCCCAAAGCTTAATTCCTTAGAACTTGGAGGATTTAGGGAGGAAACAAAAATAACAACAACAAGAAAAGATTCCCTGTTAGAGAAAGAAAGGTGACTTACAAAAACAGCAGGAAAGTGAGGTTGTCAACTCCCTCTTCCCACCTTCAGCCAGGGATAAAAAATATTTTTTCTGGGGTTGAGGGAAGAAAAGGAGACTTTTATAGCCCAGATCATGGCATAGGATCTCTTAGTAGGAGAGACAAACAGAACCTATACCACTAAAAGATTTGATGTCCAGAGGATGGCCATGAACAACAGAATCTGTTGGACCAGGAAGGATACTTCAGACCATGGAAAGGAAAGATTAAGCACATTCTATGTCAAACAGCCCCTATCCTTTCACCTCGGTGCTTTGGTGATACTTAAGAGTTGGAACTGGGTACTACCAAGGGGATTGAGGAGAAGGCCACACAGAGTGTGACAGATTAATTTTCTACCAGCCCAGAAGCATGACAAGGTCAGTGACATAAATCAGGTGGAGTTATAAAAGAAAAAGTGATCATTCCTTTCACATTTAATTTTGACAAGATTTTGACATCCTCCACCTAAATGAAATGAATTAACAAATATAATATGCATTATACAGTGTTCATTTCCTCTGAACCTTATACTTAACATCTGCTTTATGCTAATGAGCAAAGTATGAAAGCATTTGAGATACAGTCTCTGTTCCTTCATCCAAGAAATTCAGGTCAGTGAAGGAGAGCAAAATGGGTACAAAGTTTTCTATAAAGAACTGTGGACTCAGAGAAGGAGGAAAAACATCTCTGCCTTGGAGAGCTGACCACTTCAAATCAGAGTGATATTTGAACTAGACATTGAAGCAGAAGTATAAGCAGGGGGAACAGAAGGAGAGGATGTATTCTTTACCCTGATTCCACACTGTTCAATGATACATAGGTGGCAGGTGGCCACAGGATTCTCAAGACCATCACCAGAGAAGCAGTAGCAACACCATGATTGAAAACAGCACTAGAAAGAGAGAGAGATGGGCAGAGATATGATGAACCGGCAGCCTGGTTTCCCCACAAGCCTTACTCTCCTCTGTGAAGTCCTGGCCTTACTTGTGCTTTAAAGATAAATATAAATTGTTCAGGTAGAAAGTGGGGTAGAACAGATAGATAAATTAATAAGGAGAAAAGGCCTGGTGTTGGGAGGATGGTGAGCAGCTGTGGTATCTAGGAGCTGGAGCCAGAGATGGGGAAGATGGAGGGATGGATGGAAGGCAGTTGTGAATCACTGGTCCATCCGGGGCATTCCACTGACTTTAGCCAACCAGGGTGGGTCATCCACAGTATGAGAACAAAATTTGTTAGTTGTGAGGCCTATGTTCATAAGGAGTCCACCCAAGGCCTCCTCTATGTGCCACCCACTTTCCTCCAGTTATCTTTCCTCTGGACCAGTGGATCAGTGGATTCCCTTCATATCTGCTTTTGGAAGGAACTCCAGCCTCATCTGGATTGCACTGGAGTCAGGTTGAATAAATGATCACATGGGTTATATGAAGTGCTCATCATGTAGCCTGGGAGACACATGGCCAGAAACCACTGGAAATCAGGGCCAGTGGGGAACTGCATGCAATCTCTTAGGGCCCCACTTTAACAATATTTCTCATACAAAAGGAAGAAGGAGAGGAAAGACAACAAAGCACCACATTCTCATCTTTCTATGTAGCTTGCCCTGGTATTTATACCCCTTCACATCTTGTATACACCCCAACTCGTCTTGTCCTACAAAGGCCGCTCTGGGTTTATGGACTGGCAGCATCTGTGCTTTATGATCAGTGCAAGCCAGGTTTGACACCTATACCACCCAAACAGGCCTGCAGTGAGACAAGTTTTGGGGTTTGAAATATAGTCAGATGACCACAATTTTATGCCAAAAGACCTGAGCTGGCTCACCACATAGCCAGACTCAGTATGAAAAGTCATAGCCAGAAGCTCAATCAGAGGTAATTTAATTAAAGTGAGTTGGTTATCTAGGCCCAACCAGGCTTGCCAATTTGTAACTCGGCAACCAGGAGCCACGTGCTTTTTTGATGGATTCTTTGTCCTTTGTCACCCAGGATCAGGCTGTGGACTTGTTTGGCTTTCTTTCCCTCTCCTATTGTTGTGGCAGCATTTCATGCCAAAGTTTACCTTTGGTTCCTTTAAAAAAAAAAATGGACAGTTTGTAAAGAAAGGAGAAGGGGGTAGGGATATACTTGGTGTTGTGGGGAAAGGTGATGCTCTTTTAAGTGTACCTGCAAAGGGTTCTATGACAAATAAAAATGAATTTTTAAAAAAATATTTTATTTATTTATTTTTTTTTGAGAGAGAGAGAGAGAGAGAGAACGAAGAGGGCCAGAGGGAAAGGGAGAAGCAGACTCTGCTGAGCAGGGAGCCCGATGTGGGACTCAATTCCAGGACCCTGGGATCATGACCTGAGCTGAAGGCAGACGCTTCACTGATTGAGCCACCCAGGCGCCCAATAAAAATGAACTTACATTTATTTAGTTAAGTGTGATGTTGTTTACTCATGACCCCAGTGAAGAGTGTTTTACACACACTGCTTACCAGATACAAAGTATGGTTCTAAGCACTCTACCTCCATTACAACAACCTATGAGGCAGAAGACATTCTTAGCAGCCACACTCTACAGTTGAGGCAACTGTAGTGGGTTGAATTGTGACGGCCTCCCCCAAATTCATGTCCTCCAGGAATCTTAGAAGGTCACCTCATTTGGAAACGAGGTCTTCGCAGATGTAAAGTAAAAGAAAGATGGAGATGAGAGCATCCTGGATTAGGGTGGGGCCATGTGAAGATGGAGGCAGAGACTTTGGGAGATGAAGGACAGGCCAGGGAACTTGGGCCACCACTGGAAGCTGGGAGACAGTCAGGCAGTGGGTTCTCCCTCAGAGCCTCCAGAAGGAACCAAACCAACACTACCGACATCTTCATTTCAGATTTCTGGCCCTTTGAGCCATGAAGAAATAAATTTATTTTGTCTCAAGCCACTCAGTTTATAAAATTCATCATGGTGGGAGCCACAGGACACCAAAACAGCCACGAAAGCCCTTACCCTTGCCTAAGGACACTCGGGTTGTAAGTGCAGAGCCAAGCAGTCTGGGTCCACAGTCTGTGTTCCTAATCATTCTGCTGTGCTGCCTCCCGAGCCAAAGGGATGTGTGGGTGTCCTGAGAGGTTCCTCGGAGCCATCATACCTGGTTTCCACTGTGTGTCTTTAATGCATTTGATTATTGCAGTCTTGGTGATAAGCCATTCAATATCCCCATTTGCTACAATACTCCTGTATTTGCTTCACTGGCTGCCAGATTACAATGCCTGTTAAAATAAATATGCTTCAATTACCTTAAAATCACTCAACATCACCAGTGTTCCTACTGATATAAAACTACTGGAGTGATACAAATTTTAACAAGAGTTTGAATTTGGAAGTAATAGGTTTTGTGATATGTGTAATGTGGAGTGATTCCAACAGCAGACATTTAGAAATGTCTGGTTCGGACTGAAAATATTTAAGTTCAGAGGCACCCTTTAGACATAGTAGCCTCAAAGGTATTTAATTTGGGGTAACCTAAAAATCTATGCTTCTGATTTTATTAACCATTTTAATTTAAAATTCATGTTTGTTTTTAAGGAAAATTATTTTCAAGATGACTATAAGTGGACAAGGATGGAAACAAAGTGTTGTCCGACAAATCTGACTTTGCATTGCTTTAAATACGATAAGAACAGTATCTAAATCTATAGGTTAGGCACAAGCCTGATAGCATTTTCAGCTCTCAACAGCTGTTAAAATTACACCAGTGTGAAATTGAAGGCTGCATCTATGTGGATAATGAAGACTTCTCCATTCCTCGTCCATGAAAATTACATTCTGCTAGTATCATCCTTGACCATAGCTTCCTAAATCCTGCGCTATATTAATTCAGACTTCAGGGGACAGATAATGGCATTGGCTCTGTTACACACCCGTAGGCCCCTCCTGCTCTGACATGTGTTTTTTGCATTTCCCATTTAGGACAGTTTTTCCTATCTAATATTTGTCTTTCATCTCTAAGTCCACAAATGTAATAATCACAACTTCTGAAATATACTGTCTTCTGCTCCTGAATTTTTTCATGGTTTATTCAGCGTGTCTGCAACAAGAATAAGCTTATTGTATTTCCTTAGCCCAATAGTAAAGGATAGTGTTCCAATGAGAGTAAGGAAGCAAAGGGCTAAAGCAAATGTGGAAAAAGCCCATGAAAATGTGTCAGACTTCCCAATTTTTCAAGTTTCTCTTAAAATCCCAGTTCAGGCAGTTGCACACTTTGGGGGCATTCCCCCCCACCCCCCACCCCCACACACATAAGCTCTATGACTGGAAAATCAGGTCCACCCCACTGTGGCAGGTACCATGGCTCTTGCCTACATAGTTATATGTGCTCTGCATGCCAGGGCTTCTTAAAGAACTGACTTCCTTCTAGAGGATGCACTGTGAGCGCCAGCATGAGAACATGCCTTTGTCCTAGCACAGCCGACTGGACCAAGTACTATCCAAAATCAAAAGGGAGCCATAGCCTTCCTAGTAACTTTGGCCTAATGAAACAAAGGGTGGCTGGATCAGATCCTGCCTGGGGAGTTTGGAACAGGATAAGCCACTAAGTAAGTAGCAGGACAGAAATCAGTAGACATAACAGAATCTAGATAAATTTCTTTCATAGAGGAAAACTCTATGAGCTACCACCGCTGAAGTTAAGGAACATGCTCCACCTCCTGTCTTTGTGGGGATGGGTATGGTAGCTTTCCTTGTATGTCTGAGTCCTTATAATGAATCTCCCTTTCCAATGGAGTGACTTTCATTTACAATGAATTTCTTGGATCAAAATGTGGAGTAAAAAGCAACCCATGGACAGAACTTTTCCCAAACCAGTCTGCCCAGCCCTACATATACCCACTTCCTCTCTTACAGATGCACCATTTCTCTTTCCTATCATGTTCCACTCACAGTGGGCAGCAAGGACAGACAAACACAGCCTAAAAAATACAGGCACAGAGAGGGGTATGGGAGAGAAAGGATCACACAAAGCCAGAATGCAGAAAGTGGGGAGAGATCAAGATGCCCAAAGCAGACAGCACCAGGACCAGGAGAGACTGTGGGTAGCTCATGGACACACACTGGTAGATCCTGGTGACATTAATTTTATATGACTGAGTCTACAGGTACCCAGGGCTAAACATGATTTCTGGGTGATCCTGAGAGGGTTTTTGGATGAGAGCAGCATTTGAATCAGTACATTTAGTAGAATGGCTTGTCCTCCCTAACTTGGGTAGGCATCATCTGATCCATTGAGGGCCTAAATAGAACAAAAAGATGGAGGAAGGAGAAATCTACTCCTTTTTGCTTCTTGCTTGCCTATGACCTGGGACATTGGTCTTCTGTTCTTGGATTGGGATTTACACCACTTATTCCCCTGGATTCAGGGTATGCACTGATTCCCCTGGATTCAGAGGAGGTCTTCAGATTCAGGATGGACCTACATTGCTGGCTTTCCTGGGTGTCCAGCAGGCAGATAGTAGATCATGGGATTTCTCAACCTCCATAATTGCATGAGCAATTCCTCATACTGCATCTCCTTATATATATTGGTTCCTGTTTGTTCTGTGGCTCGAGAAAACCCTAATATGATCTCTTACCTCCTCTTTGGAAATGCCAGAAAATGAGATGGGAGTCACAGAGGACAATACAGATGCTCTTTTAAGACTATAGAAAGCAACCATCCTGACATTTTGATATATCATTATTATGGCTCTTTTTTCCTTTTATTTAGCTCATGAGTAATTTTTAAAGTATGGGTTTGCATTTAACAAAATCCTATTATGTGGGGGAAAGTCAGGCTTACATATGATTCTCTGTATGTTCGTAAAGATAACAACATTTGGTCATTCGTCTGATGTTTCTAAACAAGCTCCATGTATACCTAATGAATTGGGAGCCTGACTCCAATTTCATTTTTCTTCTTTTTGACATTTTAGGTATAAAGTATCAAAGTGATTGTGGAATATGACTCATCTTTGCTGCTTTCCAAGCCATCTGCAGGATATTGAGAGATGCACAATTTCCAGGCTGTGAACATATAGCATGCTTCACATTCCAAACCATCATTGGCAGCTGGGTGCTAATGGCCTCTTCCCAGCAGTGCGCCCAGCTAATGGTCTCTTCCTGACACTCGGTCAAGCATCGCTAATGACCAGCACATTGCCTGCCCACACCAAACGTGAGAATTCTACTTCCACATTTGAAGAGAGCTATCCAGGGGTCCCTCCCTTCAGCCACAAGAGCCAGGGGACTTAGATGCACAGCATAATAGAAAATGACTTTTAAGAGGTAAGTTATGATCTGCGGTCAGGACTAATGAGTTTGAGATGGGATTCAGTTTTGAACCAACAGTGCCTTTGTCAGGGAGACATAAAACCAGAAAGGACGAAACATCTTTCTTTTATGAATCCATCCATCAGCTTGATTCTGATGTCAATATCAAAGAACTATTTGTGAAACCCTCGTTACACTAAATGGATCTAAAATGATAACTGGCCCTCAGAATTGGAAATCCACACATGAATATACTGCACTTAAGTATCTCAAGCTCACCAATCTGATCCTTAGGCACATAGAGTGGTAGGGAATCTTTCAAATTATATCAACTGGGATGGAATTTATAGGGTTTATAAGTACTTGTGTTCTGCAGGTGCAGATCCTGTGTCCGTGGTCTTCTGCACTCATTTTTCACTCAGATCTTCCTGGATAGATACCAATGGAAGTATACGAAATATACTCATGAGATAATGTCCTTCTGCCAAGACTAGGGATCACAAGCTTCATAATTCCTCTGCCTAAAAAATACATATTGGTATGATTGATTGATCACTCCCCTCTTTTTTGGGTCATGGCTACCTCAGTTTGAACTCTGCCTCAGTCAAAATGGGAAGGTAAACAAAGCCAAATCAAAAGGGATTAAAAACAGTGTAAGTTAACTCAATGGTTCTTTCACAGCTAAATGAAATGAGAGGGCAGATATTCTCTTATGATATCAGTGATGGTTTCATTTTACTTTTTTCCCCTCACACTAAACTGATGTGTATTAAATGAGTATTTTTATCATCCTGTCCCATTTCACTCATGATGTTCTCTGCTTTCCCCATTTACAGATGTCAAGCTAATCAGGTGTGAATAAAGAAGAGTTTCAGTTTTGCACTTTGATTTATCCCTCATCCTGTGATGGGAAAATCCTTGCCTATAATTCTCAACATTTTAATTTAAGTTTATGTACACAGAAAACCAAAGGTAATGAATATAGCTATTACCTTTGATTAGGTAAATCAATCAATCAACAATATAGACTTTAGGACTGGAAGAAACCTCATTATCGTCAATTTCAAAGTCTTCATTTTAAAGAGGAGGAAACAGACCTAAAGAAGTCAGGCAACATGTCTATGCTTTTCAGGTAAAATCACCAAAGCTCAGACGTGATCAGACTGGGTAGCTGCCAGCGGAGAAGCTCCACAGGGCTGGACAGACCTGCTGTTGTAAGGCCAGTGTCATCACCAGTCCAAGGAACACGGAGATAAAGGTGATCAATGGTGTGAGCTTTTCATAAAAGCACTATTTCCTGTTTAAAAGGTTGTCTTGTATTCCGAGATGGTCATTCCTACTTTTCAGGATTAAAACATCTTTTCCTAAATGTAATGATGGTTACCATAAACAGTGATTTTAAAAATGTCTTTACTAGGAGAAAAAAAAGACTTCCCTCCCTGAATTTTTTCTAGTTTTGATTTTTTTCTAATTGTTTTATTTATTGCTCTATCATATCTAAAATTCTGGAAAACCACTGCCTTAAGCCATAATGAGTCACTGGAGATTTTTAAATCAGAGAGTAACATGAACAGAGAAGTAATTTGGGAAAATTAATTGTTCTTCAGTGGATAGCATCAACTTTAGCGGGAAGAAAATGGAGTCAGGAAGCCTGCTTAGAAAACAGTTGCTACACAATCAGCACAGAGTGAGAGGAAAGAGCAAGTTGGGGGCTTGGAAGTGGGTGAGGGCACAGCAAAAGCTGAAATAAAGACAACCAGGAAGGGGGAGGCAACAGACAAAGATGACTGGGAGATTTCAAGCCCAAGTACACAAAAGGATAATAATTTACATAGGGACCAGGGAAACCTGGAGAAATTAGAGGTAAAGACAAAAACAAAAAATTGATTAATTCAGCAATAGTTATATTTGGTTTAAAGATATGGTAGATGTACTATGGAGAATGTTCAACTGGAATTTGGCAATGTAGGACCCAGATTCTATAGGGAGGCCAAGGAAATCCTATGAGAAATCCACAAAAATGTGGTAGTCACAAGAATGGAGAACAGAGACATACAGAGGACCAAAGCCTGGAGAGAAGAATACGCAGATAATGACAGAGACAGAGAAGATTGGCCAGAGAGAGAGAGAGGAAACCCAAGCAGAAAGGTGTGTTTCAATATGAGATAGTGTTCAATTCCTTTCTTTCTCCCTCCTTCCTTCCTTTTTATCCATCCATCCATCCATCCATCCATCCATCCACTCATTTATTTAGCACTTACTCTGCTTCTAGCCCTGAACAACACTTCAAATAAGTCCAAGGCTGCAGTGTAGGTATGGAGAAGGCAGAAACAAGGAATCGATGAGATTCCAAGGAAGAGGAAAGTGCAAGGTGAAGGATGCACCTCACCTCCATCACTCTGTGTCTCCCAGCTCCCTCTTTCCTTTCCTTTGCTCTATTGCTCACAACCTCTGGGCTGCCCAGAAGCTTTGGCCAGACTACTGAGCTGAAATCAACAAAATGTGGACAGTGAATGCAAAGTGCCAACTCTTTCAGAGTATAGGGCAGGCTTCCATTGCTGCCTATGTTACAGGCAGAACGGATTTAAGCATGGGGCTCCTTATCCAGGGCAGGTAGGCTTAGTTGGAGAACTTGGCCACAGACATCTGATAGCATGCTTCCCGCCTTTCAGGAACAGATGCTTCTGCTCTGCTTCTTCACGAAGAGTTTATTCAGTTCTTTAGGAAGAAAAATGCTTTAATGGCAAGATGCAGAAATTGCTGACTGAAATGATTTTTCTTTAACCAAACATCAGCCAAATGGAAGGGAGCCCCATGATCAGGGTGGTTAAAAACAACCTTCTCTTTTAATAAATTTCTGAATCCAGAATTACAGTTTAGAGACAGAAATAGAAATGTGTGTGTGTGTATAAACAAATACACATACACATACATATATAGACATATATAATATATATACATAGGCATTCATTTAGACTTTTCAACAAATATTTAATGAAACACACAACATGTAAAGAAATAAAATAATTACAGGGGTGTCTGGGTGACTTCATCAGTTAAGCATCCAATTCTTGATTTCAGCTCAGGTCATCATCTTGGGGTCCTGGGACTGAGCCCTGTGTTGGGATCCATGCTCACCTGGGAGTCTGAAGATTTCTCTCTCTCTCCCTTTGTCCCTTCCTGCCACTCACTTGCATGTGCTCATTCTCTCTAAAGTAAATAAATATTTTTTTAAAAAGAAAATAATTAAAACTATGGTAAGTTATGAGAAATACAGATATGGTGCTACTATACAAGAAATAATAGTAGGGGGCCTACAATAAGTTAGATCCAATTCCTTATTTTGGAGATGAGCATGAAAGCCTTATTAAATTCCTTAATTTGTTACATGTTTTAGGTGATTTCTTCAATTAAACTGTAAACAATAGCATTTCATTGATTTTTTCCTTTGTGGAGATTTTAACTATTGGGTTTAATTATTCCATCTATATTTTACAATGTGTCCAAGGCTTTTGAACAACGAGAATGCTGGTAATAAGTCAAATAAGTAATACAAAATAAATAAAATACATTCTCAAACAACTTTACATTAAAATTTGACTTTCCTTAAAAAATCCATTTCAGGGCAGCCCTGGTGGTGCAGCGCTATAGCGCCGCCTGCAGCCCGGGGTGTGATCCTGGAGACCCGGGATCAAGTCCCACATTGGGCTTCCTGTGTGGAGCCTGCTTCTCCCTCTGCCTGTGTCTCTGCCTCTCTCTTCGCTCTCTCTGAATGAATAGATAAGTAAATCTTAAAAAAAAAAAAACATTTCCTGTAGGTTGATCCTCTTTAAATGAAGAGTAATTTTTCTTAAGCGGCTCTTTCTGATATTGAATATTTATAGCAAATTGTACTGAATGAGTGTGTTGTAAGACTTGCTCTATTCAAAGCTATTTATGGTTTTGGTCTTCTATTTTGATTTTCTCTTCCCATCCAACAGGGGTGCTAAAACCAGTAATGGCATTATATGGTGGACGCAGAACCAATGACAGTCATGCATAAGAGGATGAGTCTGGGCTCCACATTCTGACCATGCCACACAGCACGAGGACTCCTGGATGGCACAGATTGTGGGCTGGTGCCCTGCCTTCAGCTCTCACCCTACCCTTCCCCTTTTCTTCTTTCTGCCTGTCTCCTCAGAGTTCTCAGGCTGTTTATAGAGATGTCCCACTGTAACCACGAGTTAGGCAGTACAGCCAGAGCCCTCTAGGCCCATTGGTTCAGGCAAATAATTTTGTTTCCCCATCTTAAGGAAGAGACATTATTATTCCTGAACAGAAGTGAAGAAAGGTCAACAAAATGGCATTACCATCCTGACTTCACACCCTCTTACAGGGACAACTGCCGTTTATTCATGAACAAGACGCCATTGAGAGAATATTAGCATATGGCAGGATAGAGAAGGCTGAGCCCCCCCCCCGTGCCACAGACACCAGACAGACCACACTGAAAAGTAAGAGAAGCAGCTATGCGCTGACCACATTCCGCTTCTCCCAAGCCAGTTCAGCCCAGAGTCTCCCAGAACTTGCAGTTCTTGCAGTGGGAAAAGAGAACCCAGTGGAGACAATTAGCACCTCCTGCCCCAGCACAGTGGGTTGCTTTTGTGAGCCCCTATTCGGATCTCACCCCACCAGGATTTCAGAGAAATCTGTAGGCCAGCCCAGGGACTATGACTGTGATGGAGAAGTGGGGAGGGGTTTGCAACAACAAGCATGCAAATTTTGGCAGATCAAGTTAATACCTACAGTGCCCAAGTAGTAATCCCAACCAGCTCATTTGCAGAACTAAGTCAGTAGTGCACCCTGCCCAGGCAATTCTGTGGGGTGCAGTTCTACCAGATTTGGATCTTGAAGTGAGGTTTGCCAGCCCTAGAGTCTGGTTTACCCATGCTCAGACAGGGTGCTGAGTCACTGCCCCACCGTTGTGGAGAGGTCTCCCATACCCATCTGACCAGAAATTCCTGGAAACTGTGAAGCCCAGTGGCACACAGGCAGAGAGGTGGGTGAGCAGAGCTGAATACTCTCAGCACAGCCAGTACCTGGCATGGAGTGTTCAAGTGCTATGCACAGGCAGGGAATTAATTCATACTCAAGGCTAAGGATAGATCTCTGTCCCTCCCAACTGGAGAGCATGTTAGGGAAATTGAAAGTAGCCTGGAGAGGTCCCTCTCACCCCAACCCAGGCAAGGAGGCTAAGACAGTCCCACCTGCTGTGGCTCCCAGGACCCATCTGCCCAGAAGGCTTGGTGAAAATACCAGAAGGCTGTGGCGTGGCAGTGCTTGAGCTGAGAAGGACAGGCAGAGCCAATAGTTTGCAGAGCAAAACCAGTAGACCTGTTTGGCCACAGAACCTGGGGTTTGGCTTAGCTTGAGTTAAGACAACAACGAAAACCTTTATCAGCTTTAGAGCTGCTTCTCCCGCTATGCCTAGACTAATTGATAGCCCCTCTTATTGCTGAACAGAGCCTCCAGCTGGACTGACAAGGGAACTTAACCAGAGCACAAAGGAAGTTGCATAGCCCCTTTGACAGCCCTATATACACTGGCACTTGAACAGAAAGCCTACCCATAGCTTCCCTCACCTGTAGAAAAAAACTGGTAGCCTCATCTGATCAGGGAATGCAGTGCAAACTCTTGCCTGATTCAGGTTCCCATTCAAGCTACACATGCCTTGGATCCTACCCTGCTGCAGAGCCCTATCTACTACTGAACATAGCACCTGGTCCCAACCATCTAGTAAGCCTGGACAGAGAATCCAGGCAGCCACAGAGCTTCACTTGGGTAGGAACTAAGGCAGTGGTCTCATCTAACTGTTCTCAGCCAGTGGCACATCCCCCACCTCCAACCTGAGCTCAAGCAGTTAATTCATCCCAAAATAGACCATAATAGCAGGCACCACCTGCCCTAGGACATTACCAGCAAACACACTCAGAAACACAAACTAAGCTGACTGGTGAAGATTTGTCTCTGCCAAAGCAAACCTGTAGAGTCTGGAAGAGGAGCCCCATTACTCAAATGTGTAGATAAAGACTTTATCAACTGAATAAACAAAAAGTCAGCAGTGTTCATTATCACCAGACAGAGCTTATAAGAAATGCTAAAGGAGTTCTTTGGGTGGAAGTAAAAGGATGCTAATTAACATCATAAAAACATGAAAATGTAGTGTAAAACTCATTGGTGACAGTAAATATATAGTCAAAGTTAGACTGGGGGCACTTGGGTGGCTCAGTGTTGGAGCATCTGCCTTTGGCTCAGGTCATGATCCCAGGGTCCAGGAATTGAGTCCTGCATCAGGCTCCCTGCAGAGAGCCTGCTTCTCCCTCTACCTATGTCTTTGGGCCTCTCTGTGTATCTCTCATGAATAAATAAAATCTTTTTTTAAAAAGTTAGATTCTGTAATTTTGTAATAGTGGTGTATAACCCACTTGCAACTCCAGTTTAAAACTTAAAAAAAAGAAAACAATAAAAAACATAACTACAATCATCTGTTATTAGCTACACAATATATAAAAATATGTAAATTGTAACAGCAATAACTTAAAATATTGGGGGGAGAAAAAATAGAAATGTACAATTTTCAAATTCTGTTGAAGTTAAGTTGTTTTCAGCTTAAAATAGGGTGTTATAATTTTAAGATATTTTATGTAAGCCTCATGGTAGCCATAAAAGAAAAGCCTATAGCAGTTAAATAAAAGAACATGATAAAGAAATCAAGGCATACTGATTCAAAAAGACATCAAAACACACAAAAGAGACAGCAAAAAAAAGGGAACAATGGATTTACAAAACAAGTAGAAAATAATTAACAAAATGACATAAAAAGTCCTTACCTATTAATAATTACTTTAAACATAAATGGATTAAATTTTTCAATCAAAAGACACAGGACAGCCGAATGGATAAAAAAAAGTAAGATCCATATATATTTGCTATATACAGACTTGCTATAGCCTTTATATATTCATTGACTGACAAAGAAGGGGTGGAAAAAGACATTTCAAGCAAATTGTAACCAAAATATTACATTAAAATATTACTGCTTATGGACAATTCACCTAGTCACCCAAGAGCTCTGATGGACATGTACAATGAACTTCATGAATGTTCTGCAGCCAATGGATCAAGGAGTAATTTCGACTTTCAAGTCTTATGATTTAAGAAATACATTTTGTAAGGCTAGCTGCCACATACAGTGAATTCCTCTGAAGGATCCTGGCAAAGTAAATTGAGAATCTTCTGAAGGACTCTCCATACTAAATGCCATGAAGAACTTTCCTGATTCATGGGAAGAAGCCAAACCATCAACATTTATAGGAGTTTGGAAG
The DNA here is from genome assembly GCF_048164855.1 of Canis lupus baileyi. Taxonomy (NCBI): domain Eukaryota; kingdom Metazoa; phylum Chordata; class Mammalia; order Carnivora; family Canidae; genus Canis; species Canis lupus. Next base: position 35,161,607 of record NC_132865.1, read on the forward strand.
AAGTTGATTCCAACTCTCACTGGTGACTTTGAAGGGTTCAAGATCAGTGGAGGGAGTAACTGCAGATGGGATGGAAATAGCAAGAAAACTAGAATTAGAAATGAGCCTAAAGATGTGATTGAATTGCTGTGATCTCATGATAAAACTTTAATATACTAGGAGTTGCTTCTTATGGATGAGCAAAGAAAGTGGCTTTTTAAGATCTACTGCTAATGAACATGCTATGAAGATTGTTGAAATGATAATCAAGGATTTAGAATATTACATGAACTTAGTTGATAAAGCATCAACACGGTTTGAAAGGACTGACTCCAATTTTGAAAGAAATTCTGTTGAGGCTAAAATGCTGTCAAACAGCATCATATGCTACAGGGAAATCATTCATGTAAGGAAGAGTCAATTGATGCAGCCAACTTCATTGTTGTCTTATTTTAAGAAATTGCTAAAGCTACCTCAACCTTCAGAAATCACCACCCTGATCAGTCAGCAGTCATCAATGATGCAAGACCTCCACCAGCAAAAGGAGTATCACTCACTGAAAGTTCAGATGATGGCTAGCATTTTTAGCAATAAAGAATTTTATACTTAAAGTATGTACATTGTTTTTTTAGACATAATGCTATTGGACATTTAATAGACTACAGTATAACATTAACATAACTTTTACATGCACTGGGAAACTAAAAAATTCATTTGACTCCCTTATTACAATATTCACTTTATTGTGTTGGTCTAGAACCCAACCCGTAGTATCTCTGTGGTATGCCTATACACGAAAGGCTAACAGGTATGAATAGAAGCTCAATACCACTAGTCATTAGGGAAATGGAAAGCAAAACAACAGGGAGATATCACTTCATGATTATTAGAATGGCCATAGTCACAAAGACAAGGGATAACAAATGTTAGCATGGACATGGTAAAAAGGGAACATGGGAATATAAATTGGTACAGCTACTGTGGAAAACATATGGAGGATCCTCAAAAAATTAGAAATAGACTAACCACATAATCCTGCAATTCCACTCTGGGTATCTATCTGAAGTAAATGAAAACACTATCTCAAAAAAAAAAAAAAAAAAGCCCCCTTATTCATTGCAGCATTATTTACAACAGTCAAAACATGGAAGAAGCCTAAGTATCCATCAGGGGATGAATGGATAAAGAAGTTGTGGGGTGTGTGCGTGTGTATATATGTATGTGTACGTATTATATACATATATATACACATATATACACATTATATATAATATATATACATATATAATGGAATATTATTCAGCCATAAAAATTAAGAAATCCTACAATTTTTGACAATATGGATGAACTCTGAAGACATCATGCTAAGTGATATATTCTGACAATATGAATGGACCTTGAGGGCATTATGCTATGTGAAATAAGTCAGACAGAGAAAGACACATAGTGTGTTATCTCATTTATATGTGGAATCCTAAAACAACAACTAAATGCACAGAAAAGGAGATCAGATTTGTGGTTACCAGAGGTGGGGTTAGGGAGCAGGGGGAAGGAAAAGAAGGCACTCAAAAGCCATAAACCTTCCGCTTATAAAATAAATAAGCGTCTGGGACAAAATATACAGCATGATAACTACAGTTAACACTGTTGTATGATATATAGAAGAGTTTTTAGGAGAATAAATCCTAAGAGTTCATCATAAGAAGAAACGTTTTTTTCTTTTCTTCTTTTTTTCCTTTTTATTGTATCTGTATGAGAAGAGGGATGTTAGGTGAACCTGTTGTGGTCATCATTTCACAGTATATGAAATTGATATCATCATGCTGTAACACCTTGAACCTCCATAGTGATGTATGTCAATTATTTCTCAATAAAAGTGGTGGGGGGCAGGGGCCATGCAGGAGGGAGGAAGTGGAGAGAGTGTGAGTTTCAACTCAGACCTGATTGTTGCACTGACTCTGGGGCCTCCTTTTCCTCATCTGAGAAAGGAATGATGAATCTTACTATGCATGATCTTTGTGAGGTGAAGCAAGCAGATGGGAGTGACACCATCAGTGCCAGATCTGCCTTGGTCCCTCTGTGGTTATTCACTGAATGAAATCATAGTCTGGAAGTTACATATGTTGAATAAACAAAAATTCTCAAGTCTTTGTGTACAGGATAATGGGACCATTACATCGTTAATTTCATAGTAATAATGTTAGTAACTATTTGAGTCTTATCAAATGGCAAAATTGCTCACATCTAGAAAAGGACATAGGTAAGAGAACAGACAGTCGTGATACATGTAATAAATGCCCTGAGAAAGTAATGCACAGAGTGCTCTAGCAGAAGGTGGAGGGCTCCTGCCACACATTGGGAGGGTGGATGGTGTTGGGGTAGTCCAGAAGGGCTTCTTGAATAAGCTGTTCCCAAGTGTGCAAAAATAAGTAAGAGTGAGCCAGGTAGATGGGGTGCATTTTACAAAGCAGACAGATTAGAGGGGCAAGGTGATAAAAATTCTCATATGTCTTGCTCCAACTTCATTTTCATCCTGAAGGTGATAGGTCACCAATAAAGGATTCTGAATTCCAGAGTGAAAATCACATTTATCTTTTAGAAAGATCGCTCTGTCAGCAGTAGGAGCCTTCTACTGAGATGCATTGAAAAAAAGGTAGGAAGATGAGATCTGTTCAAAGGTGTCTTTGGTAATCCAAGCAAGAATGGTGGGAAGCTGAACTAATGCAGTGACAGTGGGCACAGTGAGAAAGGTAGAGCTGGGAGCTATTTGAAAAGTAGGATAGGTCATCCTGGATGATTTTTTGAATACTGGGAAAAAGAAGGAATCTAGAAGGAATCTTTTAAAAATGAGTTGGGAAGACATATTTTTCATCCACTGGGATGCATCCCTTATTCTCTACCTCCAGCACAGCAGCCATTCTTCCTGACACTTGGAGTAAAAAACTTTCATTCCGTGAGTAGACAATCATTTCATAGGTCACAGGCTGTGTAAAAGCCCTCCTTTGTCATTCTTGCAATTTCACACTTAACAGAATTTCTTCTTCAGCCTAATTTATATGCTCAATTACCCTACTGGGTATGCATTTTCTCTTTTCACAAATTAATGCGTGATTCCTGTAGATCTGAGGAAAGATTTATCGTCTTGCCTTAATTTTGAAGTTCCTTAAGCCACATTTCCTGATTTTTCTGTCTCATTTCATGAATCCTTGAATAAATAATATTTTGTTAATCTTTTCATATAAAGATGATACTGACCCATTCTCATCAGGGTATGCTGAGGATATTGGCTATGTTTTGAAGAACTTTTTAGCTATTGTTACTTCACTGACTGTTTTAGCTTTAGTGGACCATGGTCACTGGTGGACATAGAGTGGGTAGCCGTGACAGAGGGCAGTTATCTGGTTCATATGGAGACATGGGTCTTAGGACTTAAGCCTTCTCTACTCCTGCCAACTCTGGTTACTTATGCCTCCTGTTTTGCTTCACCTCTTACAAAACAAAGCAAACTTCCTTACTTTAAAAAAGGAAAGACTGGGACACCTGAGTGGCTCGGTGGTTGAGCATCTAACTTCTGCTAAAGGAGTGATCCCTCAGTCCCAGGATCGAATCCCACATCAGGCTCTCTGCATATAGCCTGCTTCTCCCTCTGCCTATGTCTCTGCCTCTCTCTCTGTGTCTCTCATGAATAAATAAATAAAAATCTTTAAAAAAAGGAAACAGACTAAAACACTTGAGACATTATAACAATACATTCCATGTGGAGTGTGTAGTTTCACTTGCTGGTTGGTGCCTTTTTCTTACACTCTCTAGAGAGTAACAACAACTGTCAGCACTACACAATGAAATGTCATTTATCCAAAACAACCAGTCACTGTGCTGGAACAAGTTTGATGTGCATATATTCATGTGATTGTTTTATGTAAAGTTCAGCCTTTGGCTCTGGCAGATTATGACCAAAAGGAAAACACAACTCTAGGAGCTAGTATTGTGGGCCGTTGCTAAACCTGCCATCTGTCTCCATAGGAAGAGAATGGTCCCACAGACCTCTCCAGGCACAGAGTGTCATTAATACAATCATTTGTTGCAGTTCGCTATAATAGGGTCAATAATAGCAATGATCCCATTTAGGCTGTGAGAAATACAAACAAGGCTAAGAGGCAAAGAACACCATACAGTTCATTACATAATCTATGCCACCTAAAGCCTAATATTACAATTATGCCATACATCTCATGGGCCTCTCTGTAAATAACTGTTTGACTTATAGAATTAATCATTATCTTTTAAAATATATATATATAAATTGTGAATTGAAACACTGTACCCTATCAAAATTAAAAATAACCAAACGAAGAAGTAAGAGTCATTCAAGCTTGTGAAATCTAGAATATGCACAGTCACACCATGGGACTTTATGTTGCATATGTCCTAAATGAGACGGAGGTACTCGTATAGATTAAGAAAGCACAGGGAAAGTGTAACAAAGGTGAACGGTATAGTAAGTTCTACATTATGTTTTATTCTAAATATTTATAATGCATTAATACGTGTTAAATTATCACATTTAATTTACTAATGTGACACCTTATACCATAATCAGGATGAGTATTGATCTTACTATCATAAATGATAGTTCATTGATGTCAGAAAATACCTAATTCTTATTTTTTAAAAAGTGACTTATCCCTGCAGTGCTTCCAAAATCATATATGGTGATGTCATTACTTGAAAAACAGTGTTTCTGTAAAATAATAACATACCACAAAGCAATATTAAGTAATGTCATCTAGAATTTTCCAAAATGTTTACATATTTAGGATTCTTTAGGATTCTCTGTTAAAAAAGAAAAAAAGAGAGAGAGAGAGAGAAATAGAGAGACAGAAGAGAAAGGGTGGTTAAAAAAGTTCAGGAAGTACAACTACTTTCTACCTTGGTGACTCTCAAATGCTTTTGAGAAATAAACATGCCTGTTTGTTTGCCCCAGTACTTTCCTGGCCCATTCTCTCCCCACCCCTCACTCATATTGAACATTAAATTCTCATGAAACTAAGGTTCTATGCAGTATACTTTGGGAGGTGCTATTTTTTAAAGGATTTTGTAGCCCAAATCAATTGTGAGGCATCAATAATAATTAAAAGGAAATGACACAGTTGAGACCGAACCAAGTTATATGACAAAATCATTGAGTCAGTTCCATAGACTACACAAAAGGCCAAATATTTTTCCTGTCAATTTTCTATTCCAATATATTAGTTTGGAAATTCTAGAAATGACATTATGAAATTTGTATATATTTTCATATAGAAAGAAAAACTTTTAAGACACAAATATGATTATCCATATTGTTTATTTGAAATATTCTTTCTTCTAAGGTTTGCTAAATTGGACTCACTTAAATGGGAGTCTCTGTTTCATTAAATAAGTGTAAATGAGCTTAAATAATTTTTTCTACTAGTTCAATCATTTATTTTACAGTCAGCTCTCTCTCCTTTGATTTCTTTCTCTCTCTCTCTCTCTCTTTTTTTTTTTTCCTACTGGCAGACATGCATTCCTCACATGAGGAGTAAGGAGAAGCATGGTAGATCAAGCAGCTTAACTACTATGTCCCACAGGATGTTCCACTATATCTCTCCTTACACTGAAAAATCTGTTTTCTTCCAGTGGAAGGTCACAATCCCTGTTCAAATGCCCTGAACAGGAATCTAGCCTTTTTCTCTCCCTTATCCCTATATTAAATAAACTAACAACTTAAACAACTGTTCAAAGAGTTTTAAAGAATAGGAAAACAATTATATATTTTTTTCTGACTACTTCAAAGAATTTAGAGGAATTTCAGGTACTTTCTAGACATGCATTGGGAGAATTTTACCTACTTTCCAGGAATGCCAAATAGAAGAAATGTCATCATTTACTTTACAAAGTTATATGCAATCCTCTATTACATCACTTACTAAAGTGTCAAATGTCCTGACTCCCATTTGGACTATAAGTTGTTAGGGGGGAGTACCATGTCTCACTTTTACCTTATAAATTTCCAAATGGTCTCATTTATCACTGAACACAAAATGGCATCTTAAATACTTTTTCAGTAAATAGATTAACAATAATACAAATACAAAAAATCACAATATAACAGAAGCCCTTTATGGGAGGGTTCCATTCATTAATTCAACAATTCAGCTAAGTTGTGCCAGGGACTTTGTGTGGGGAACACAGTGATGACAAGACCAGCTCCCGTCTTTATGGATTTTCATTCTAAAGAGACAAAAATCAGGACATAAGCAAATGAATAACATACATACAGATTGCTACATATGCTATGAAAGGAAATAACAAAGTTCTATGACAAAAAGTAATGCCAATGACCTACTTGGGATACGGTGATCAGAGAAGTCTCACGCCTCTGTGGGATGGACAAAAGTGCCCTCACTAAAGAGACCATGGCAGAGTGTCAATAGCTTTGTATAAATAAGCTCTTAATACAGTATTTTTCAAACTGTGGGTTTTCACGTATTCATGAGTTCAAAAAATACCAATGTGGTATTTGTGGCCATTATTTTTAAAGGATAGAATAGAGTAGAACAGAAAATATCAAAGAGCATCATCCATAGTAAAGAAGAGTGTTGAATGAAACATTTGTTTCTATGGGTTCAAAGGAGTTTGAAATACATGACCTAAAGAAACTTTCTGAGGGTTAACTGGGTGGCTCAGTCAGTTAAGCTTCTTGACTCTTGGTTTTGGCTCAAGTCGTGATCTCAGAGTCATGAGATCAAGCCCCACATCAGGCTCTGCACTCGGTGGGGATTCTTTTTTTTTTTTTTAATTTTTATTTATTTATTCATTAGAGACAAAGAGAGAGAGAGAGAGAGAGAGAGAGAGAGAGAGAGAGGCAGAGACACAGGCAGAGGGAGAAGCAGGCTCCATGCAGGGAGCCCGACGTGGGACTCAATCCCGGGTCTCCAGGATCACACCCCGGGACAAAGACGGCACTAAACTGCTGAGCCACCGGGGCTACCCTTCAGTGGGGATTCTGCTTAAGAATTTCTCTCTCCCTCTTCTTCTGCCTCCCATATTCTCTCTCTCTCTCTCTCTCTCTCTCAAATAAATAAACCTTAAAAAAAGTAAACATTCTAAAAGGCAATGATTCCCAGGCTACAGCTATCAGTATGAGGAGAAAAATCTTAAGCAAGGATGGGTGGCTGGAGCGAGGATGCCCCCAGCACTTCAGAGTTCCTATAGTAGGCAAAGAACTCTCCTTGGGATAGGAAAAAAGCAGCATCCATAGACTCAGCTTTCTGGCACAGGTTAGTTGTTGGAGAGAAGAATCCATTCATTCTAACACTTGACAAGTAAAGAATGAAAAATCTGCTTAGTATCCAGTTCTCTGTGTCTGGCAAGACAGTTGGGTTTGACATACTCCATGAAGCTGAAGATTGGAGGTGATGGGTACAGTGGGCCAGTTTATGACCATTGGTATTACCCCAAATCCCAGGAGACAGAGAAAAGCCTGTCTCTGAGAGATCCTCTGGTAAAGAGGCTATAAGATGGTAAACATGTCTAAAAGGAACTGAGACAGAACAGCACTCAAGGAAAACATCTTCTCCCCACTGTACACTGGCGCCATTGGGAAGGCTAGTGAGGAAAGTTATGGCTGGCCAAAGAGAGACCTTCCTGAGCTCAGTCATAGAATGTAGATGATAATGGAAAGAAGATCACTGAGAAGTAATGTGAGCATCACAAATTTTAAAAAGCAATTTCTCTAAGGAAATATAAACCTGAGGAAATGTAAACCAAGGCCCACCTTGGCTTTGGCCATCAGCAGCATCAGAGTAGCAAACCAGGGCCTTCAGAGTGTAGGGCAGAGAAACTACTACACGCTATTTGCCAGAAGACTGGGAGGGGCTGCTAAGAGAAAAGGATAAATCCCATGGGCCTTTGCAGAGTAAAGGAGATTGTCTCATTGGGTTTCTCAGAGTCAGAGATGGTCATTATTACCATGTAATGCCTTTGTAATTTACTACACTCATGTGGAAGTTAGGTTGACAAAACTCACCTGCAACCCAGGTTCATAAAACCCATTTTCCAGGATCCCTGGGTGGCGCAGCGGTTTAGCTCCTGCCTTTGGCCCAGGGCATGATCCTGGAGACCCGGGATTGAATCCCACGTTGGACTCCCGGTGCATGGAGCCTGCTTCTCCCTCTGCCTCTCTCTCTCTCTCTCTGTGTGACTATCATAAATAATTAAAAAAAAAACATTTTCCACTTATCTGCTATCATTGTGTGTGGTATTTTATCCATGGGTTGACAGGCAAAAAAAGTAAGAAAAACTTAAAAGACTCCAATCAACAAGGCTATAGGCTTCACGTTGGTTGGCCAGCTTTGCAGATCTTGATGTTCAATGGCCAGCTCACCTAATCTAATTTTGGCTGGCAATGATACCCAAAATTTCTGAACCAATGATGGTATAAAAAGTATACCATCATTGGCAGAAGTGATACTTGAAGATGAGTTATAGGTAGAGGTCTGTCGATATTGGGCTATTAGTAGCAACAGTATCCACCATCAGTGTAGAGTATACTTGATGTAAGGCACCGTATAAAGTACTTTACATTTAATCCTCATAGGAAAAAAAAGTCTCCATAGGAGTCCTATAAATTAATACCCTTATTTTAAAATTATGATTAAACACTAAAACTAAGTCACTAGCTCAAGATCAACTAACTAGTTAGTAAGTAGTAAGGCCAGACCTAAACACTGGAAGTAGAGGATAGAGATCTCAGCTCTTGGGGAAAAAAAAGAGATAGAGAGACCTGGAAGTGGTCAGAGCTCAAACCAAACTGTCCAGGGTTTAAGAGTAAAAGTGTGTTTAATTCAGTAGAAGATTCCAGTGTGGAAGCTATGCATGTCCATGGAGATTTTTCCAGTCACACCAGGACCTTCACCATTTCCCCAATAGTTGACCTTAATGGTTATTGGCTCAGGAGCTGCAGGTTCAGTCCATGAAGCTAGATGGTACTAGGGCAACAGGTACTGCTGAATCCTATCAGCATATTGTAAAATTTTGTTTTCTACCTTCAGAAAATTAAACACTTACGATCACTTTCACTGGCACTGCAGTATTTGTATGGGATGTTTAAAGTCCAAGAAGACTTGTGTTTCCTTTGGCTTGTGGCATATAACTAAACACTTCAGGATATTTGCCTTCATTACACTTAATCTCTAGTTTATTCTATTCATTTGCTTATACAAACCCAGATTCAAGATCTGTAATTTTCAAGGCTATCATAAATGTTTGATCTAGCAAATTAAGAACTCAGTCATCCAGAGGGAATGATAGATGTCAAATTAGATGCATATATTCAGACAATTTTCTAGTATTTCCTATTTCAGCAATCAGTGGATTTGCTATGAGCACATATTCCAGCATTTTATAAGAGGACATGCTCTCATGTCATTTTTGAGATTTCTTAATTTTACCAATACCTCTTTGTGGCTTGCATGATAACTTTAAGATTCTAGTTTCTATAATTGTCAGGATACTTATAGGGGACCTACTTTAAGGAGTTGCTAGAAGATTGCAATAAGGTCATAAATCAATTTGTTAAGCTTTTCTTTTTCATATCACATGTATTAAATGCCAATCATGTGCCAGTCATGGGGTGATATGAGGAGAATAGAAAAAAATAAAATATACTCCCAGCCTTTGGGAGCTTATGATCTTGTAGGGATCTCAGGTAAATACATGTAAAAAAAATGTGTAAAAGCTCCCAAAGAACAAAATATATACATAAAGTTTAAATATTTCTATGCCCTTGTCACCAAAGCAAATGGATTAGTGACCGTTATAAGAAAGTAACAGTTTATGCAAAAGCTTACATACCTATAAGCCTCAGGTTTGGTCTTCTAAAAAGTGTTTATTCCATTAAGAATCAATACTCAGCTGGTTGGCTCTGAGAAGGGGTGGGGAGAGATTGTTGGTTTGCAAGGCTGGGGTCTGGGTATTTTCCATATTTATCAGAAATTAACTAAGGAGAGAGCATCATGCATTATGCAGAAACACACAACCCCTTTTCAGAGTCCAGTCAAAATAACCACAATATTTTAGTTTTCAGAGCCCCTGGGTAAGCAGAGCAGTTTTAAGAAAGCATGAACAGGGCAGTCCGGGTGACCCAGCAGTTTCAGCCCAGGGTGTGATCCTGGAGACCCGGGATCAAGTCCCACGTCAGGCTCCCTGCACGGAGCCTGCTTCTCCCTCTGCCTGTGTCTCTGCCCCTCTCTCTCTGTCTCTTTGGTGTGTCTGTCATGAATAAATAAATAAAAAATCTTAAAAAAAAAAAAAGAAAGAAAGCATGAATAGACCACCAAGACTCGCCTCCACCACTCCAGCCAGCCTGCCCTGCCCTCCTGCACAGAGTCCAGCTATGCAGGAGCTATATAATCCAAGCCCATGGGGGAGCCTTGCCAAGAATGAATTGCTGCTCTCAGCATCACCTGCAAACATCCAGGGTGAAGTGGGAAGAGCCGATTCTGAATGGGAAAAGAATAAAGATCCGTGGCAGGACCATGAATGAATCAGCTATCATTTACTACTTAAGTACCCAGCAGACAACAATGCTTTTGACAGTTGCCTTAGATATTACTGCTTTTTCCTGTAATTACTTAACAATAATGGGAACTGAGCATCTGAGAGCATGGGTGGCTTACAGAAAGAAGTCCAAGCTCTGAGAAGCATGCAGGATGCTCCTTCTCTGCAGGGTTCATGCCAGAATAAAGGCCTCTAAAGAAGAAGAAAAAAAGGCACTGCTCCTAGAATTTGGTGTGAGGTGGATCTTACTGTCTCTAAGACTATTAAATGTCTTTCTGAACCTGGAGGTGTTTGGAATGCCTGCTCTTGTGTCTCAGATGTGAGAACAGTTCCTGCGGAACACTAATGGCTCCTCAATCAAGCAAGTAATGATTCTAAGCAAAATGAGAGAGATGCTCCTTTTCATGGAAATGTAACAATATCTCAAAAATCGTGGAATCCTATTGTTTGTTCAAATTTATATCTACTTCGAAGAATATGATAACTTGCTGTAAAGGTGCCTTGTCACTAAAAGCCGAAATGTTCTGCACAAAGGTTTATATCATGAAGGAAAGCAAGATCTATGGACCCACAAATATTGAGGCCATTTTAAAATCAAGGTTTTTTTTTTTTTTTAAGATTTAAAAATTTTATTTGACGGAGAGAGACACACACAGAGAGAGAGAGAGTGCACAAGCAGGGGAATGGCAGGCAAAGGGTGAGGGAGAAACAGGCAATGCAGGGCTCCATCCAAAGACTCCATCCAAGGACCCAGGGAACATGACCTGAGCAGATGCTTAACTGACTGAGCCACCTAGGTGCCCCTTAAAATCAGTTTTCAAAAAAGATGTGAAATCTTTCTATTTCTTATAACTTAAAAGGTATTGGTTGCAATGATTTTGATACCAGATTTTATCCTTTAAATTTAATTCTGGTGGTGATTTTTGTTATTTTTATTACTCAAAATCTATGCAACACACATATGTATAAGATGGTATGTTATGTTAGTCTCTTTGGATATGTGGGTATGTCCCACTTAACATTTAGGTCATCTTACTTCGTAGTATGTTTTTTTTTTCTTTTTTAAAAAATTTAAATTCAATTTGCCAACATAGAGAATAACACCCCCAGTGCTCATCACATCACATGCCGTCCTTAATACTGTTTTATAAAAAGTTTAGTTTCTTTTTTTTTTATTTTTTAAAGATTTTTATTTATTTATTCATGGGAGACACAGAGAGAGAGGCAGAGATATAGGCAGAGGGAAAAGCAGATTCTCCCTTGAAGTGGGACTCGATCCAGGACCCCAGGATCACGACCTGTACCAAAGGCAGACACTCAACCACTAAGCCACCCAGGTGCCCCTAAAAAGTTTAGTTTCCTGATGAAAGCAAATTCAAAGTCCTCTTCTTCCTAGGGAAAATGTCCTTTGGTTTTAAAGGATAATAATTACATATCACATGATATAATTGAATCACTTGCTACAAAAATGGTCTTTCATAAGGCAGATGTGAATTCCGAAACTGAGCTCTACTATTTTAGAGCTATTGTGATGTCATACAGATAATCACAATTGATCCTTGAACAAAATGGGTCCACTTATTCGGACCATTTTTTGTATGAGTACACTACAAATCTGTAAATATATTTTCTCTTCCTGATGATTTTCTTCAGAACATTTTATTTTCTCTGTCTTACTTCATTGTTAAGAGTACAGCATATAATACATGTAAAACCAACATATGTGTGAATCGACTATTAGTGGCTTTTGGTCAACAATATGCTATTAGTAATGTTTTAGGAGGAGCCAAAAGTTCTATGGAGATTTTTGACCCCCCCAGGTTGTCAAAGGGCCAATTGAATACTTTCTTGGCATTAGTTTTCTCATCTCTAGAATAAGTAATGTAGTACGAAGCTTACTGATTCTTGTGAGGTGTAAATGGAAACATTTGTTGAATGCTGACCTACAGTCCCTCTTTTCCATCTCCTATTGCCTTTTGAAAGAGAAAGCTTTAAAAACATTTTGTGAAAAATGAATGAGGAACAGCCAGAAAATATAATCTATTATTTTTTTTGCTAAATAGAGCTAAGTTTTGTACATTTATCTCTGTTCTTATTAGTTTCTCCGTGATAGGAGGTACCTACTATCCTAAGGTTTGTGTTTATGATTTCATTGTTATTGCAAAACAGGCTTCTGAGATTGTTACTTATATCTCTATCTATGTACCTATCATCTGTCCATCCATCCATGCATGCATCCATCCATCTATCCATACTATCTGGTTTTGCCCTATGTACTTTTGATTTCTATCTAAGAAAAGGTATATTTATATAGATTTCTGCAACTGGCTTATATCTACAACTCTTGTTTATAGTTGTAGATGATTCATTTTTTATTTCTGAGTAATATTCTATCATTTAAATATGCCACAAAACTGGGTATTTCTAAGTTATAGACCCAGGAAAGGAATGACTGCATCAGAGAATATTCACAAGTACAATTTTATGAGATAATGCCAAATTCTTTTCTAATATGATGATATGAATTTACACTTTCACTGGCAGTATGTAGCAGGTCCTAGGACTTCAAATCTTCCCTAATGCTTGGTATCACCAGATTTCTTAATTTTTGTTGATGTAGATGTTATAAAATGGCATCGTTTTACGTTTTACTTCAGATTTTGCAGATTACTAATATAGTTCAGGATATTTTCATCTATTTATTAGCCATTAATTTACTTTTTCTGTGCAAGGACTATCCATGTCTTTTGTGTATAGTTCTTTTGACCATTTTTTTGCCAAAGATATTTATTTATTTATTTGCAATTCTAATGTTTTCTGGTTTCTTTGTATGGGAAATACCTCATTCCAGATCAAGTCTTGTTCTCCCATTATCTTTATGGTAATTTTATTAACAGAAATGTCTCATTTTAATATTGTCAACCCCATCAAACTTTTACAGCTAACACTTTTTATTGTCTTGTTTAAAACCCACCAACCTTTTATGACTAACAGTTTCTACTGTTTTGTTTAAAAAATATTTCCCTACAATAAATTCATAAAGATATTTCCTTGTAAAACCTTCTAAAAGCTTTGCCTTTCATCCTTAAATATTTAATCCTTACGGAATTATTTTTTATTGTATGGTATTAGGTAAGATCCTATTTCAACTTTTCTATATTAATATACAATTGATTCTGCACCATTTATCAAATAGTTTTCTATGGGTATTTACAATGCCACCTGTACCATAATCCAGTGACCACAGATAAATGTAGGTCTATTCATCTTTCCCTCACCAACACCATAAATTTCCTCAATTACTATGACTTTATCATAAGTACTGATGTCAGATACAGTATGTGCCTTCTTAATTCTTCAAAGAGTTTTGGCTATATTTGTCCCTCTGCTCTTCCATACATTTTAGAATCACTATGTCTAATTCCTATGAAAGTACTGTATGGATTTTGATTTGATTTTCTTTGATCTACAGAGATCAATTTGTGAAGAATTAATAATGCATATTTTTAATTTTCTGAGTCATGAACATGGTATATATCTTCACTTACTTAGTTCCCTCTTTAAAAACTTCCACCAACTTAATACAATTTTTCCACAAAGGTCTTGCTGATTTTTGTTATATATACTTTTTTTTTTTAGTAGTTTATGTGTCTATATTCTTCTATAAACGTTTATTTTTGGAGAGGAGAAGGAAGATAATTTCCTTTTTTTAAAAGATTTTATTTATTTATTCATAGACACAGAGAAAGAGAGGCAGAGACACAGGCAGAGGAAGAAGCAGGCTCCACGCAGGGAGCCCGACGTGGGACTCGATCTCACGTCTCCAGGATCACACCCCAGGCTGCAGGCGGCGCCAAACCGCTGCGCTACAGAGGCCGCCCGGAAGATAATTTCCAATGTAGACAATCGTGCCATTTACAAGAAAAGAGTTTGGTTCTAACTCTTCAATCCTAATAATAATTTTTCTTATTTTATTTCATTAATCAATACCCCAAAAGCAATCCTGAATAAAATGAACATTAGTGGACATTTTTGCTTTACTGATTCAAGTTTAGAGTATACTATACTCATTTTAAAGGAAATGCTTCTCTTTTGAGATTCTGGGAGGGGCGGAGGGTAAGGGAGAGAGAAAATCTTAAGCAGGCTCTATGCCCAGAGCAGAGCCTGATAGAGGGCTTCTTAGGGACTTGATCTCACAACCCTGAGATCATGACCTGAGCCAAAATCAAGAGCTGGATGCTTAACTGACTATGCCATCCAGGCACCCCTAAAGAAAATACTTCTAATGTCTCACTACAAAGAATAATATTTATTATAGGTTTTTATTTTTTGTAGATAATTTTTACCAGTTTAGTGAAGTATTTTCTTGTCCTAGTTTCCAAGAGTTCTTTTTTTAGTTATGATTAAGTACTGAATTCTATCAATACTTTTCTGCATCTAATAAGATGGGTTGTATAGTTTTTAACCTCCTTATTTATTATAGTGATTTACATTTGCAAATTTCTTAAGGGTAAATTATTCTTGCATTGTTTTTTTTTTTTAAAGCAGTTTTTTTTATTTTTTTTATTTTTTTATTTTTTTATTTATTTATGATAGTCACAGAGAGAGAGAGAGAGGCAGAGACACAGGCAGAGGGAGAAGCAGGCTCCATGCACCGGGAGCCCGACGTGGGACTCGATCCCGGGTCTCCAGGATCGCGCCCCGGGCCAAAGGCAGGCGCCAAACTGCTGCGCCACCCAGGGATCCCGCATTGTTTTTTTTTTTAATTTTTATTTATTTATGATAGTCACACAGAGAGAGAGAGAGAGAGGCAGAGACACAGGCAGAGAGAGAAGCAGGCTCCATGCACCGGGAGCCCAATGTGGGACTCGATCCCGTGTCTCCAGGATCGCGCCTTGGCCAAAGGCAGGTGCTAAACCACTGCGCCACCCAGGGATCCCTATTCTTGCATTGTTAAGATTAATTCAATTTGGTCTTGGTTGGATTCAGTTTGCTAGTATTTTGTGTATTAATTTAACATGTGTATCCATGAATGAGATTGGTCAGTAATTTTTCTTTTTCATCTGACCAGTTTCTAGTTGTAATATCATATAATAAATTAGTGAGTGTTCATTTTTTTTAATTCTTTGGAAACAAAATTTAAGATTGAAATAATCTTTACCTTTTGCCTAATCCCCCCAAAAAGTCGTCTTATGCTATATGAGGATCTTCATTGGGCCAGGTTAAATTATATGGTCTATAAGTATTTGGGCAAGTTACAACCTAAATAGTAAGCCATAAAGTGTTCCTTCCAATGTAGTAGGATACATAGGAGGAGCTTTGTTTGTTTGTTTGTTTGTTTTTATTTTTTTATTTTATTTATTTATTTTTATTTGTTTATGATAGTCACAGAGAGAGGGAGAGAGAGGCAGAGACACAGGCAGAGGGAGAAGCAGGCTCCATGCACCGGGAGCCCGACGTGGGATTTGATCCCGGGTCTCCAGGATCGCGCCCTGGGCCAAAGGCAGGCGCCAAACCGCTGCGCCACCCAGGGATCCCTGTTTGTTTGTTTTTTTTAAAGATTTTATTTATTTATTTATTCATGAGAGACAGAGAGAGGCAGAGACACAGGCAGAGGGAGAAGCAGGCTCCATGCAAGGAGCCTGACATGGGACTCGATCCCAGGTCTCCAGGACCAGTCCCTGGACTGAAGGCAGCACTAAACCACCTGAGCCCCCCGGGCTGACTTGTAGGAGGAGTTCTGATCATCCCTGTTGATGGAATGCTCTTCATGAGCTGAAGGAAGGCTAGGAGAAAAACAAATAAGGTATGCCTGGGTGGCTTAGTGGTTGAGCTTCTGCCTTAGGCTCAGGTCGTGATCCTGGGGTTCTGGGATTGAGTCCCACATCAGACTCCTTTGCCTACTTCTCCCTCTGCCTATGCCTCTGCCTCTCTCTCTGTGTCTCTCATGAATAAAAAAATAAAAATAATAATTTAAAAAGAGAGAGAAAAACAAATAAACTGGCCTGGGCTTTAGGAATTACTTTTATAGTATACTCTAAACTTGTGTCAGTTTCAGAGGCATATGATAAAGATGTTAAAATTTATAATACAGGAAATATTAGCTGACAGTGGAATCACAATTTACCTTTTTTTTTTTTTTTTGTTAAAGAAACAAAGCCCAGAAATTTCTGGTATATTTTCTTCTTTTGTGTACAGCTCTAAAACAAGCATGTGATAAATCAAAATTCTCTCTGACATCAAGAGAGATAAGCTTGTTCAATAAATGATGCATCATTTTGCTACTAGTCCTAGATGCAAGCACAAACCTCTTTTAGAGTGAAACAGAAGGTAGTTTCCCTTCCCCTTACTCCTCTACCCAACTACCTATTGATAAGTAGGGAATATCAAAGTCAGTGAAACCTGGCCCACTGCACTCCCTGGACTTGAGTGTTATGCAACAGATTACCAAAGACATTATAGGGATATAAAACCTCAAGTTCAGTGAGACTGAGGATCTTGCCTAAATGATACTATGGCATTTTAAAGTGAAAAATCATCACATCTCAAAATATTGTGGTAACATCTGTATGCTTCTATGAATACAATCAATCACTGCTAGGCATTCATAGCCAGTTATTTTTTTCATTCATTTATTTATTCTTGATCAGCATTTATCAAATACTTACTGTAGTCAAGGTATTGAGCTAAATATTACATAGGAAACATAAAATATTCCATGAAGTAAACATTTATTAAGTACCTTTAGCTACAAGGCAAATTATAGGTACAAGGCATTGTAAAAATTATGAAATTAAGGCAGCATGATTGCCTTGGATGACCTTAGAAAAAATATCGTCCTTGATACATTTATGATATAATATTTTTATTTGCAATATGCTATGAAAACTTTCAAAATTTTGCTAAATTATTTTTAGTTACTTAATTTTCTATTTTATTTTTCTGAGCTGATTCTGTTTTGAAAATAAGCTTTTATTGATTCAACTCTGCCTACCAAGTCAGCAAATACATGCATAATGGCAGCTTGTACAAAAAAGAGCCTGTAGCCAAGGGAAAATGTTCAACATTGTTGCATGGGAGTCTTCTGGTGGCTTGATTTCATAACTGAGTGAAAGGTACAAGTTGGAGAGATAGATGAACTATACTCAGCTTGGACCTTCATCAAGAAGTGACTCCCCCAAAGTGTGTTCAAAATGCCCCTTCATTGCCACATCATATGGAATACACAAAGTCATGAAAGAAGAGTGTACATCAAAGGATACAGAAAACTGACAGACTCTTAATGAGGAGTAGGACTTGGTTCAGGGAGAACTGCAAGGCTAAGCAAGCACATCGCAGACACTCCGTGGTAGTAAGGCAGGCAGCCAGCATTATGCAGAATAAGATGAAAAGAGCAAATCTCAACAGGAATTACTTGATAATGACTACCAGAAAGATGTAAAGAACTCTTTCCTAATAGTAACGAGGACCCTGGAATAAGAAAATGGTAAATTAGGACTCGGAAGTGGGGATCAGGAATTGGGTAAGACACCCAGCAAAGAATCAGCAGAACTTGAAAAAGTTTTCATCAATTTCTACTAAGAAAGAACTAGAAACTTCATATTCTAAGTCTATTAAGTAGACCTTAATGTTCCATGTGTACATTGCTACTTACTTGATGTAGAATAAACAGTAAATTACCCTTATCCCACAGTGTGCAATCATTTTCAGCAAATTACATTTTGGTATTTTGATAATCTTTAATAAAAGACCTGCTTCAGTTATTGCTATAAGCTGACATAAAAACTGGGTGGGAGTGCCTGGTGGCTCAGTCAGTTGAATGTCCAACTCTTGATTTCCACTGGGGTCATAGTCTTAGGGTCATGAGATCAGCCCCATGTAGGGCTCCTTGCTCAGCAAGGAGTCTTCATCCCCCTCTCCGTTCCTCCTGCCCCCCCTTACCCTCTCTCAAATAAATAAATAAACCTCAAATAAATAAATAATAAAAACTGGGTGCTCACCATTAAAAAATTTGATCAAAAGTCTGTTACTGAGAAAGAAAAACGACAACAAAAACCAGAAATGCCTGACCCTTCCAGAATGTTGGTTTAATGAGATTTATACTTCTGTTTGAATTACATGAAGAGTGTCTAATCAGCCTCTGGATTTTTAAGGCCGAAACAACATGGCAATGAAAAATGGTTGTGGGGAACTATCTTTCCTTGTCTATAACTGAAACCAATACGTTAATATTTGATCAAGCATGACAGACTTCAGACACAACTATAAATGGCAAAACATGACCTCAATGGAAGAGGAAGCACAAATTTTTTTTCCAGCTTTATTATGACACAATTAACACAGAAGCATAAAGGCTTTTAGAGAGAGAGAGAGAGAGAGAGAGAGAACTAATGTCCAAATTCTTTCAAATCAAATTATCCAATTAAATAATCTAACTGATAATTATAAAGAAAAACAATGATTTTTTAAAAAGTTAAAATAAAAAAACAAAACAAAAACAAAATTGGAATCTATATAGTAACGTACTATGTATGGTACAGGGCCATTGGGTAGGAAGTGTTAAGCTTGCCACCTTGGGACATTCTTGGCAGGTACCTGTCAAAGGGATTCTATACCAAATCATGATCTGAGCGATGTTCACTTTGACTTAGAGCCTGATTAACTAATCTCCAAGAGCAAATCAGAACTTGAGGAGGGACAAAGTTTCATCTCCTTCAAAGTAGATATAAAAATAACAAAATGGTTAATATTTAAAGCTTCAGAATAAATAAATGTAGACACACTGTGAATGATGTTTGGATGTTTTAGGACCTTCTAATGATGTTGTCTCTGACCAATTAATAATTTAAGAACCCAATTTGAATTCTCAAACATTTCTAGTTTTTCTTCTTATAATTACTCACAAACCTGCCATTTTATTCATGGGAGAGAGATGAAAAATATGCAAAAGCCCTGACAATTGTCATAGAGAATGACTTAAATTTACCACCATAGTTAATCTTGATCACAGTTATGTGTGGCAAATTTGTCAAAGAAAATGCCAACTATAAGCCCAGAACATAAGAATGGAGAGAGTAAAGATACAACACTCTAGAATAGATGAAATCTGTGTTTCTTGGCCTGGTGTCCAATATGAGTTCATTGTTCAACCTTGGGCAAATCTGGATCTTTCATAGCTAGATGTATAAAAACTAGATGTATAGAATCTTTAGTGCTACCAAAGATTCTATACTCTTGAGTCAAAAACACTTGGACCTATGCCTTGAAAAGGAGTGTGGGCTTAAAATCAGAAGAAGACACAGGTTTTAGTACTGACCATGTCATCTTAGCCTTACTGGGAAGGCCTAGCAGGAACCCAAGCCACTCACAGACCCCCTCTGGGGAAGGTCTCCTCTGGCTGATGGGCATGAGATTATATGGTGGAGAGACACCTCCCAGCCTGCCAAGCAGAAGCAGAAGCAGAAGCTGTATCTAGCAACAGGTACCAGGTGGTGCTGGTCACCCTTATGCAGGACTTTAATCCACACTTGGACCTTCTGCAATAAATCTGGCTTTTCCCAGCAGCATGTCTGCTAGCACACCAGAGCAGGCGCATAGTAGAACTTTGCAAACTCTACAGGATTGCTATCCCTCACCCTACCCTCCTTGCAAATCTACCTTAAAAAAGATATTTTTAACAAGATTAGGTGGAGGCTGCACAGGGTAGTTTTTAAGATCTCAGGCTCTGAAAGTAGACTGTGTGAGTTCAAATGCCAGACCTCCTGCCAGCCAGTATAATACCCTAAATAACTAGTAGATCAACTAATCTCTCTGTGCTCAGCCTACTCATCTGCAAAATAGGGATAGTGATGGCAATGCCTAACAGGTGGTTTTGAGGATCAAATGTGCTAACTAACACATGCAAAGCACTGAGCTCAGCTTACCTAGGAAGTACTAGGTAAGGGGGAGGGCAAAGCATATACAAACACTGCTCTTTTTTCCTGCCACTTTTTTCTCTCCTGCAGGTGTCCTGAGAAACCCTTCCCCAAACCAAAAATACTGTAAGTGAAAGGGAGTTTAGCTGATAAGTACTATTTATAATCAAGATGATGACCCCCCCCCCACACACACACACAGCTGTCTGATCCAGCACATTCACTTTATACAATTGGGTAATGTTAATGCTGGAAGTCAGTAGGGTAGGTTGATTTCCTGAGGTCACCCAGCTAGTTGCTGCAGGGCCTTGACTACAGAGCTCATCACCCGTGAGGCAAGAGTGGAACTGTTTAGAAGATATTAATTTGAAATGTGAGAGGGAAAGGGGAAAAAACACATTAAAACCAATGACAGGGATGCTTCGGTGGCTCAGCAGTTGAGCATCTGCCTTTGACTCAGGGTGTGATCCTGGAGTCCCAGGATCAAGTCCCACATAGGGCTCCTGAGGAGAGCCTGCTTCTCTTTCTGCCTGTGTCTCTGCCTCTTTCTCTCTCTGTTTCTCATGAATAAATAAATAAAATCCTTTTTTAAAAAAAATAATAAAACCAATGACAGGGACACCCGGGTGGCTCAGTGGTTGAGTGTCTGCCTTTGGCTCAGGTTGTGATCTTGGGATCCCGGAATCAAGTCTCGCATCAGGTTCCCCACAGGGAGCCTGCTTCTCCCTCTGACTATGTCTCTGCCTCTCTCTGCCTGTCTCTCTCATGAATAAATAAATGAAATCTTTAATAATAAATAAATAAACAAACAAACTAAATAAATAAATAAATGAAATGTGCCAAGTTACAAGCTATGGATAAGAACTTTCTTCTCTTCCTCTACATCCAATCTATGATGGGCATCTATCCACCAGAAGGCTCATATTACTTATTAGCAGGGGAATTGATAAAAAGAGCAGCTTGCATACTCATATATATCAACAAAGGCTTGTGAAGGGATGCATTGAGGGGTCCATACACTGTCCTAAAGAGTTTTAAGGTGCCTTTCACAAGAGAAAACAAACCGTATCAATGTGCAACTCCACTGCTTCTTATTCCCTGTATCTAAAATAATGTACTTAGATATTCTCTTCTTTTGCTTAAAGGTATTCCCTTAAGTGGGTAAGCAGTGTTTTTGAAATTTAAAAAAAGTTAATATGAGGAATCTTCATCACATCTCTACAACTCCATGTGTCTAAGAAAAAGTTGGTCTGGCTCTGTAAATTTGAGTTCCTTTAACTAAAACAACATAATAATTAATCTCTATAGACCATTGGTTTCCATCACCATTCAAATGGGAAGGCAACAGAAAGTTGTGGGTCAAGCATCATAGCAGTACATTTGTGGCATTTTTCCCCAAAGCAGTTTATATAAGAGGAATTGAGGAAGAAGAGTGAGGGCCAGGGAAACTTGGAGCCTGAGGGAAACTTGGGCCAGGGAAACTAGGAGCCTGGGGATAGGATGGGGTCTAGGCACCAGGACTGATCTCACTGGTTTGCTCAGACCTAATCTCATTGCTGATGTAAAATCAATTTTTCCCCTCTTCTTCTTCCTCTACCTAGTCATTTTTCTTGTGTGGTTTGACCCATTTTACAAAAAGAGCAGGGATTAAGTACCTATTAATTTAGCATTCCACAGGGGCAAAACCCCTGTGTGTGCACATGTGTGTGTATGTGTGTGTTGGGGGTGTATGTGTGGTGAATTTGTGTTTTGCAGGAGAATGGAGGGAGCCATAAAGAGAGAAGTAGGGATGGGGATAATGATACCTGCTCTGGTAGAACTCAAAATGTAATGGGGTTGACAAGAATGTCACATCAAAGAAACCTCTATCCAAACGCAGTGTGATTTAATCCTGGGGAACAGAGCTAGAGTAATTAGGTCAGGGAAGATGACTGGGGAAAAAAGTCTGGGGACAAAGAAGTCAGAGAGAATTTACCAGCATCCCAAAGGAGAGCAGGGGAGGGGCATGGAGATCTATCTCCATTTGTCCTGAGGTCCGTGCACAAATGGCCCAGGAGCAGCAGGGGTGTTGGGCATGTCACCTGGCTGAGGTCAAGTGGGCAGCCACTAATCCCACCCTGCCTGCCACATGCTAAATAATAACTAGCACAGTTAAGAGCTGTGGAAAGATGCTGTGCTTAGTACTGAGTCAGGGATAGTCAAGAATGTGGGGTAGCAAAGCACCAACTTATTTATAGCTTGGCCTCCCCTCCCTTGCTCAGGGCACTTGTAGAAAAGAATGACAAACTTCAGCATGGTTTTGGAATTTGTGGAGTGTGAAATCTTTCTTCCAAGACTCTATTCTTAGTTGAAATGCCATAAGGTTCACAGGACACAGATAGCTAGATTTCTCTTGATTAAGCAGACTTATTCCTGTGGGGCTGGATGGCATTCTAATATGTGCCAGTGACTGTGTTGAATAAGACCAGCTCCAATTCCCCTCCTGCAGAAAGGGTCTGCATGCTACAGTATGCAGGTTTCTTCAGTATAATTTACCTTCTTTCAGTGATAATTATATGGAATGTCCTTCACCACTTCTAATTTAAATCCTCGCTCCTGACAATGAGACAAAATGGTGTCCAAAATGCATTTTTTATCAGAAAGAGGCCTTTTTCTTGATCATAAATATGTCCAAAATATAAAATGTCCACTCTGGTGGACAATCCACCTTCCATGACAATATTTGCTGTTTGTCTGGCAGTTTCTCTTTTTCAAACCCTGGAATTTTCTTTCTCATAGCTGTAGGATTGTCCCTCCTCTCATTTCTGGCTCATAGCAGACACTTGGTAAACATATACGAACAAAAAACCCCCAAATTTTTATTGTGTGTTGTGGACAAAGGAAATTTCACATCCTTCACATGCTATTTATACATGTGCCATAAGAGGACATGCCACATAACATTCTCATCGTGAGATGCTCCAGAGTAAAATCACTTACTTGAACTCGTATTTTATATTTTATCAAACGCAGAAATTTTATTGTGGATTTGCCTCTTCCTTAAATTATTGAATGTGCTAACTTGCAAAAGGAAATTAAACAGCATTGGTTTCTCTTGGTTGTCACTCATTAATTTTTCAAAAGAATTTGGAGCACACATTCTTTGCCCACTATAACCCTGTGCTACTTTTCTTGAATTTTCTAATTCCAGCTTGCTGACATCCTAAGTGCATTTGTTCATTGAACACATAAGTTTTGTTGAGCCTTTCAGCATGAAAATTGAGTAGAAGAAACATTCCCTGCTTCTGAGTTTGAGTCTAATTGTATAATAACAATCGCATATCAAACAATCTAAGTATAAAACAAAATAAAACCACCTGAAGTGCAATGTATATGTCGTATGACAGGAAATTTTTCAAATGTGGTCAGGTAGGCAGGAGAGCTTTTTGTTCTTAAAAAAACAAAACATAATAAAAAAAAGACTGAGCTAAAAGTCATCTCCTTTCTTCAAAATAAGAAACCTGGTTGCTGTTGTTGTTTTGCTGAGAACCAAGTGGATGTTCTTCACTTTTCTGGCCACATGGGCATTAATCAGAATACTAATGGAAAGCCTTTTAGAGAACTGCCTTCACAGCTAGTTAGGGTGATCAGAAAAGTGATTTACACTGAACACATGTGACCCCAGGAAATGTTTAACTTGATCCACAGTGTCCACCCAACCAGCCTTCTAGCCCATCTCTAACATGGCCCTGTGGGAAGTTTTCTCAGAAGATATTATTTATCTTTGAAAGCATTAATATGTATCACTGATCATTCTTACTTTCCATTTTTGTCATCTCTGATACTATTAGAAACTAAGAATTCATAGAAATTAACCTTTACATTTTTATAAAGTACTCTCAGGATTCAGTAGTTGTACATTTGAAATTCTAGCTCAAAATGTACTTTCTAGGAATCATCTTTACCTCTTTACCCACTCCAGATTCTGATCTTCTCTACCCTCCGTTCCTTCAGATGGATAGTACTCATTTTTAAATATCATTTCCCATTGTGATTTTTTGCTCAAGAACTGTGAATTCACTTCATGTACATATCCCTTCCAGTAAATCCAGAATGGCAGAGATCTTTCTGTCACTTAAAATAAGATCACATATCTTACAGTGAAGTGCTCTGTATACAAATGTCAAATGAGTGCTTGTTAAGACAGATTTTCCCAACAGCTAGAAATTCCTTTATGAGCCATCCCTTCCATTTTGATGGTTCTCAATCTTTGCTACATATTCAAGTTACATGGAGAGTTACCAATTCCTGGGTCCCTCTCCACAGATTATGAGTTAATGAGTCTGGGTATGGCCTGAACATTGGTATTTTTCCAGTTCCCCAATGATCTATCTCCAGTCAAGACTGAGATCAGGGGATGCCTGGGTGGCTCAGGAGGTTGAGCGTCCGCCTTTGGCTCAGAGTGATCCCAGGGTCCTGGGATCGAGTCCCACGTTGGGCTCCCTGCGCCAAGCCAGCTTCTCTCTCTGTCTCTAATGAATAAATAAATAAAATATTTTTAAAAAGACTGGGATCAGTTCTCAAGATGTACACTTACTCAAATTTCCCTGAGAAAAATAACGTGGAAACTTTTTAACCATATGGACTACTAAGCCTATCCTATCAACTTCATTCAGTGAGTCTAAGGCATATTCTCCCCATATGTAAGCTAACCATTCTTCTGGAGAAATTTTTATCATCTGGGTATTGGAGAGACATAGAAAATGGTTTCCCTGACAGTCAAGAGGTGGACTACTGGTAACTGATGATCATTAGTGCTATGTTATTTTCATCCCACCTTCAAGTTCCCTTTCCCCAGTGAATGTAGACATGAGATGGCTGAGA
This sequence comes from Canis lupus baileyi, assembly GCF_048164855.1. NCBI lineage: Eukaryota > Metazoa > Chordata > Mammalia > Carnivora > Canidae > Canis > Canis lupus. Next base: position 35,186,947 of record NC_132865.1, read on the forward strand.
TACAGTTTGGACAGCAGGAGAGGCAGGAAAGGGGAGGACAGCGTGGTATTAGTCCAAAGCCAAGTTACAGCTTTTGGAAGCAGGGGTAGTGGTTGGCAGGTGTTCATGTCTGCTGTATTATTACAGACAATAAGTCACAGCTGGTGCCAACTGTGACATGCACACTACATGCCTGTCATTCTATCAAACACCCTGGTAGCTATTCTACAACAATCTCCTTGCCCCATATTTTGCTGAGCCTGAAATTGTTTGAACTTTGCTACACATGGAACAAGCGTTCAGTGAAGTGGGCTCATCAGTCATCTCAAATGCCTGCAATTTCAGGATAACCTGCCAGCTGTGGCTGGATTCAAAGGCTCTACTAAAGGTCCGGGTGGGTAAGCAGTCAGAGCTGTTCTGCAGACGCAATGATTTGGGAAATTGCCATCTCTAGTGGCTGCTCTACTGAACCTCATAAAAAATAATGTTTGCATCTGGATTTAGAAAGGGTCTCATTTCCTTCTTTAAAAATCTTCATCATGATGATATATTCAAGTCTGTTCTTTGCTTAGAAGCAGAGTTAGACTTTAGTCAAACGGAGGCACTCTTATACCTTAAAGGATTACGGGTAAGCTGAGATCCCTGGACAGGGCTTTGATGCAACAAGGAGACTCCAGACCCCAGGCCTCCAGCCATAAATGCTGAAAGTCATTTTCACGTGAGCTATGATAACAAAATGTTGGAGAGCCATGCCTAGAGAGCTTTGCTGGTAAGTAAAATGTTGAGCAGTAAACAGAATATGCATGAGAAGCATAAAGATCACATCATTGGTAAATCTTGAAATAGTCATTGTTGGTCTGGAATCATTTGGGAGGTGCTGAAGATTCAAAGTCTGGGAAGGGGCCCCTTGAAGAGCTATCTTTTCAGGGTATTGCTGCCGTCTAGAAATTACAATGGTTAGCTCTTTCCTATAAACCTCTTAGGGAAAGTCTCCACCTCCCTTGGTAGCCATCCCACTCTGGTTCTATAAATCATTTCCCTACTCGTAAGGCCTGGAGCCAATTGGCTGTAATGGCATATCGAACTTTGAGCCCCATATGCCCCTGGCTGATTATATATTCACTAGATTTTAAAAGGCAAGTCCAAACTATTGAGTACCCTTCACGTTTGGAACCAATTCCCCCGTTAGGATTTCGTCCTTATTAGAATCTGAATAGCTGTTGGCACCAGTTCCTTTCTCTTCACACTGTCTGCTTAAGTGAGAAAAATTCTTGAGCAGTTACTATTCTTAAATGCAGGTAATATTAAGCAAAACTAACAGCAAAGCCTCCATTCTGTAAACACGGAAATGATGTCTCAGTTTTAGCAACCGAAGAAGGATGCTCCTTTTTAATATTAAGAGGTCATCTGATTTAATAACACATTTCCCAAACAACATAGAGGCCTAATTTGGACAAGATATTGATTGGAAGCCATCTCTTCCTATAAATGCTCAACTGATGTAGGCAGCAGGAGGCTGTACAAACTCAATGGGCAATTTCAGTACCTCTACAGAGCCATCAGAGCATTGGCTTGAGATTTGGCCATGCAGTCATCCCTCATTTCACAGAACACTGGAAAATTCCTAAATTGGATCTAAAGCTCCATTTCTTATATTGGTTACAAAGTTCCCGATAGCTCTCTGTCTTGTAAGCTCTCCTACAGACAGGGTAAGAGGTGAAGCTGAGGGAAGGAGGAGGCTGCCCACCCCACAGCATCTGTGTACTCTCTGGGAAACTACATAAATTCTCAAGGTCTCAATTTTCCCAGAAATAATATGAGAAAAATCCCATATTTTAAGTTACTTGGGGGCTCAGAGAGGACAAATGTGTAAATATAGCTTAGTATTCTCCTTACCGTTCAGGTTAAGCTAAGTCTACATTATAACAGCATGGGGTCTGTCACCATACCAATTGTTGGCATAGAGATGTCCCAATGACATGAAAATTTTTCAGATGCATTGTCTCCTCAATTCAATTGCAGCCACAAATATTTTGGAGTGTCTTTTGTTTGCCTGCACTGTCCTAGGCTCTGCAGATGTACACTGCAAAGCCGAAGTATAGATTAATTTTGATTTCTCTAAAACTTCCAACTAGGAGATACAAAGTCAACTTTATTCATTTGATTTACTTTTAGATTCACTGTTGTTTCATTATCTGTGTAGGAGTCAATCTCTACTCTTTAAAAAAAATAGGCAAGCAAAAATAGCAAAAATAAAATCCCTGAAGAGATTCAGACAATCTTCTGTTGAGAGGAAATGCTACTCATATAAATCCATACCTCATTATCAGTTAACATAAATTAAAAGGATCTTTCAGTTAAATTCAACTGTTTACAAACATTTAGTTTGTCTTACTTCCTTACCTTCTGTTTATCCATTATTAAAACATTAAAAACACTGTTGTTTCTGTGAACAGATGCCCCAAAACTCAAGGAGCTGCAGACTCTTGTGCAGAGCTAGTAATACTGCAAGTGGTTTCTCTCCCTTATAACTTTCATTTTAAAAAGGCTTTCATTTCTTCAATAGCAAAAAAATTACACTAAGTCACACTACCATGTCAACATATTGCAAATCCAAATGCAATTTTTCAAGATTTTTTTTAATTTCCTTTTTTATTGAAGTATAAATAACATTCAGTTTTATGTTACTTTCAGGTGTACCATATAATGATTCAGTAATTAGATGTTTGGATTTATAACCCATTTCTAAAATGCTTAAGAAAGGGGATCCCTGGGTGGCTCAGTCGTTTAGTGCCTGCCTTCCGCCCAGGGCGTGATCCTGGAGTCCTGGGATCGAGTCCCGCATCAGGCTCCCTGCATGGAGCCTGTCTCTCCCTCTGCCTCTCTCTGTCTCTGTATCTTTCATGAATAAATAAATAAAATCTTTAAAAAAATAATTAAAAAAGCTTAAAGAAACTATGATCATTTCTATTTCAGAAAACCTTACTGATACCCTTTTTACATTTGCTTCCTTGGCAAAGAGATCGAATATAAACTTTAAAATGTCTACCAGAAGTTCTGCATATTATACTGTACTTGTAACTATTTTCCTGTATACTCTTATTTTCTCCATCTCTTCTTGGATGTATAAATGGGTACACACTGATCCACATGGCAGTGTCTAATTGAGGTAAGTGAATTGATACAAGTGAAGTTGTTAGGAGTTGAGGATTCTGGAATCAGTTAGTATGTTTGATTGGTTGTGCAGCTTGTCAGGCCCATGACTTCAGGAAAGCAACCATTTTAAGCATCTTCATTCAGTATCTTCATCTAAAAGATGAAGTAATTCATCTCAGAAGGATACCAAGAGAACTAAAGAATAATACAGGCAACATGCTTAGTGCAATATCTGTCATGCAGTAAGCCTGGGATAAACATTAGCAGTTAATATTATTATGTAACTATTTTGTATGAAATCCAACACTATTGATCTAATTAGAGGAGTTTTTGTTTGTCTGTTTCTCCAGTGTCAGTGGTACATAGCTACTATCAGGAGGGTTGGCATATTGTAGTCACCATCACATTAAGGATTTTATTTATTTGAGAGAGAGCAAACGAGAGCACAAGCAGGGAGGATGGATAAAGGGAGAAGGAGAAGCAGACTCTCCACTGAACAGGGAGCATCACAGGGCTCAATTTCAGGATCCCTGGGATCATGGCTTGAACCAAAGGCAGATGCTTAACCAACCGAGACACACAAGTGCCCTGAGACTGTCATCTTAAGGATACAAAGACTGTGCCTTGATTCTGTAGCTTATTAAGTCTGAAGCTACGTGAAGATCACGAATGTCTCTGAGTTTTGTTCCCATCTCTGGGCAATGGGGACATAACTTACAGGGAGGTTTGTGATAAAGATGAAATAAAGTAACCATGTATAGAAGTATTTTGGAAATTGTACAGCATCTAAGAAATGTAAGTTATTATTAATGGATGTTTCAGATCAAAGGAAATCATGATGAATTGATGATGATAACTGTCAATTACTTGATGTTTACCATGAGGTAGACATAATGCTAAGCATTTAGATGCATTATCTCCTATCCCTAAGTGTAATCTGAAATTATATAAAAGGAATTTTGTAGTTTTGCAATCTATAAATAGGGGAATTGCTGATTTTTAACTTCTCTTTTTTACCTTATTATTATTATTGTTTTTATTTTTTATTTATTTTTAAAGATTTTATTTATTTATTCATGAGAGACACAGAGAGAGAGAGGCAGAGACACAGGCAGAGGGAGAAGCAGGCTCCATGCAGGGAGCCCGACATGGGACTCTATCCGAGGTCTCCAGGATCAGGCCCTGGACTGAAGGCGGCACTAAACCGCTGAGCCACTGGGTCTGCCCTATTATTGTTTTTTAAATCAAAGCTAACCTAGTCCACTGTAGCTTTGGGAAATGCCTTTGACATTCTGGCATTGTGTGATTATCCCTAACTCTGTAATTTTACAATGCGACATTAATATGTAAGAAGTAGTACTATGAACACATTCATTGCCTTGATCTTGTTGCCTATATTGAGAGAAGTTTTTAAGAGCTTCTTTATATGTGAACTGAATATTTTCTTTATTTTTTCAAAATTGCTTTACATACTCTTTCCAACTGTTTATAGCTGGTTCAAAAGCCAGACTATTAATTTGTTAAATTTAAGGTAAAATTGTATTTTTTATTGACATTCAGATACATAATCTCTCTTATCATACAAAAGAGGGGGTTAAGATGTGTTTGTTATATTTATCCTAATGTCATAAAATGACTCTGGACCACCTACATTTATGAGTTTGCATGTTTCACAACAGTTGGGGTTCCATTCACATTGTAATGATTACTTATTACAACAAATTTATAAGTATATTTTTCCTACATTTCTAAAATAGGAGTATAACTTTTTTAACAAAATCAGTATTTTATTTCAATTTCTAATTGAGGACAAGCATATTCAAAAGTGAAACTCACTTCTTAATTTACATGAAGGTATCCACATGAGTGGTATCTACACAAATACATGTTTATATAACATGTATTTCTATAAATATATAAAATATTTATATATTTAGAAGTTATATTTATAATTTTTCTTGATTTATACCCTCAATAATTTAATCCTCTTTATCAGTTTTAAGTTGCTCTTTTACTATCTTTATTGATTCTTGATCACCTATACTACCCCTCATGAAAACATTACTTATGTTCAGGAAGCTGTGGTTTTGTTTTGTTTTGTTTTGCTTTTTCAAAGAGAGAGAGTACAAGGGTGGGGAGGAACAGAGAAAGAGGAAGAGAGAGAACCTTAAGCAGACCCCACACTGGGAGCCCAATACAGGGCTTGATCTCACAACCCTGAGATCATGACCTGAGCCAAAACCAAAGAGTAGGATACTTAATCAACTGAGGCACCCCAGGAAGCTATGTTTTATATTTGACACCAAACTACAAATTACTCAGATAAAGCAGATGACAGTTAACATCATTGTTGTGACTAGTCATTACTCATAAAATCCCTATAACACAGGATAGCACAGATATCTCAGTCATCAATGTGGTTGACACATATAAGAATATTTTTACTCTTCACTTTTTGGCTGCTCTACTAGGATCAATGGCATTCGCAATAGAGATATTTCAATATTTCACGAAAAACATATAGGGAATACTAAGGCCTGGTATTGCCAATTAGGCAAGACTTCCTTTGATTTTTCAGAAAAACACTTTATTTGGCCAGTGTGGATACTTTCAGTTGAGCATTTATTTGTTCTAACAGTCTCAAGATTCTTAGCAACACCATAAAATTAGACAGAGCTTTAGTGAAATTTTCTTACTTCCTCCCACTTTTAATCAAGGATCTTAGTCATAAAACTTCATTTTTAAAAATTTAGCTAAAGCCTGTGCTTTAGTGTTAGACAGATTCCATTTTAAAGTTTCAAATACAAAGCTCATAAGGAGCTTATTTTATCCATCCATTTAATTACATTCAAATTATCACAAAGTGCTTACCTTTGGCCCATAAAGTAACAAAAATCCAATTTTTGCAAGAAGCTCATCAATGGTTGTTGTGGTTAAGAATACTTCTTACTGAATGTTATTAATACAATAGCAATGTATTACTTAATAGGAAGGTAGAGAATACATCCCATTAAAAGAGTCACAGAGCAAAAGAAGATTATAAGTATACGAAGATCACTGAGACAATGATTGAGCTGTATCATCAAGAGCTGGGGTAGCCTTCAACTTTATTACCCTAAAGCATCAATGGCATCATGACAGCACCTGAAACTACAGTGTAAACCACCAGGTCTAAGGTTCTCCCGACTGATATCCATAATGAACAGATGATAAAAAGGGAATACAGATTGTTTTCCCCTCCATACAACTTCCTTTAGCATAATATTTTTAAGATGCTCAGTTATGAGCTTTGAAAACATGGATTCAAATCTTAGTGAAAGCATCACACTTTAATGTGGGAGTTACTATATTCATTCTGAAGGAGTAGGAGGTAACTACCTTATTAAAACACCACTAGGTATCAGGTGCCATACTGTTGTCTGAACAGCCTAAGAAGGACTTTTGAGGCCCAGAGATGGGAAATGTTTTGCTTCAGGCCACACAATCAGCAAGCAGCAGAACCCAATGCAAGCACAGTTCTCTCCAGAACTAGTGACTGCTCTCTCAACTCCACTTGCTGCTGCCCTGATACCTCAAATGGGAGCATAAGGACACCACACTCAGCAGCAAGAGCTAGAGAAGAGAAGCTTTGCAACAAGGTCTCAGCAGTTTAGATTGTGTCCTTTGGTGCCATAAAGCAGTGGACAGCAAGCCGACCACTTGGCTGATTGACTGAGAGAGATTTATAAAACTTTAAATTCACAAGTCACAAGGCCAAAGATTCTGATTTGCAGATTTGGGGATGTGACAAGAGCTTCAGTTTTGATAAAATATAAAAGCACCTCATAGTGATTTTTATAAGTAGCCTCCTACTTTAGAAACCACGGTCAGTGTCTTAAACAGTAGTCTTCATAGATTTGTTTGCATACTCAAAAGAATTTCAAAAACTAGAAACATTCTCTGCCATTTAGTGAAAGTTTAAAATTTTCTCTTATAATTTTAAAAATGGTAAAAGATGTAAAATTGGTGCCATTTTAAATTTTATCATTTTAAAAATATTTGCAATAGAATTTAAATATCAAAGCAATTTGACAGCCAAAATTATCCTTTTGAAAAAATATGTGGAAAATATGGAAACATAAAAGCATTGAGTTGCTAAAGCAATCTTGAGAAGAACAAAGTTGTAGGCATCACCTTTCCTTGTTTCGAACTATATTACAAAACTATAGTAACCAAACAGTATGGTATTGGCATTAAAAATAGGCACATAAATTAATGGAACAGAATAAAGAACCCAGAAATAAGGCCACACATATATGGTAAATTAACTTATGACAAATCAGGGCAGCCCGGGTGGCTCAGCAGTTTAGCACCGCCTTCAGCCCAGGGTGTGATCCTGGAGACCTGGGATCGAGTCCCACATTGGGCTCCCTGCATGGAGCCTGCTTCTCTCTCTGCCTCTCTCACTATCTCTCTGTGTCTCTCATGAATAAATAAATAAAATCTTAAAAAAAAACTTATAACAAAGGAGCCAAAAATATACAATGAAAAGGGTGGTTTATTTAGTAAGTAGTGTTAGGAAAACTGGACAGACACATGCCAAAGAATGAAACTAGACCCCTCTGTTATATCATACACAAAAGGTAACTCCAAGTAGATTAAAAACTTGAATGCAAGACCTGAAACCATAAGACTCCTAGAAGAAAATGTAGGAAATAAGCTCCTTCACATCATTCTGGGTGATGATTTTTTTTTGGATTTGACACCAAAATCAAAGGCAACAAAAGCAGAAATAAACAAGTGAGATTACATCAAAGTAAAAAGCTTCTGTACAGCAAAAGGAACCATTAACAAAATGAAAAGGCTACCTACTAAATGGGATAAAATATTTGCAAATGATAAATCTGATATGGGATTAATATCCACCAGATATAAAGAACTCATACAAATCAATAGCACAAAACAAACCAACAATCTAATTAAAAAATAGGCACAGGATCTGAATAGACATTTTTCCAAAGAAGAATTACAGATGGTCAATAGGCACACATAATGGTGCTCAACATCACTAATCATAAGAAAAATGCAAATCAAAACATCAAAGCTTCAATGAGATATCACCTCACACTCGTAGAATGGCTATTATCACAAAGACAAGAAATAAGTGTTGGTGAAGATGTGGAAAAAAGGAAAGCCTGTGTACCGTTGGTGGAAATGGACATTGGTGCAGCCACTATTGTAAACAATATGGAAGTGGCTTATAAAATTAAAGATATAACCATTATTTGATCCAGCAATTCCATTTCTGAGTATTTTCTAAAGAAAATGAAAACACTAACTTGAAGAGATATTTGCTACCCTTATGTTAATTGCAGCATTATTTATAAAAGGCAAGACATAGAGGCAGTCCAAGTGTCCACTGATAACAATGAATGGACAGAGAAAGTGTGAAACACACATGTTGTGCTTGTGCACACACAAGTACACACACTTGAGGACTATTCAACCATAAAAAAGAAATCTTGCCACTTGTGAAATCACAGAGGGATCCTGAGGTCATTATTGTTAAGTGAAATAAGTCAGACAGAGAAGACAAATACTATATAATGTCACTTATACATGGGCTTAAAAAAACAAACTCACAGATACAGAAAACAGATGGGCGATTGCCAGAGGCTGGGGGTGGTGCTAAATGAGTAGCTGAGGTCAAAAAATATAAACTTCCAGTTATAAGAATAAGTCCTGGGATATAATGTACAACATGGTAACTATAGTTAGTAACACTGTATTACATATTTGAAAGCTGCTAAGAGAAGAGCACAAGAAAAAGAAATTCATAGCTAAGTATGGTGATGGACGTTAACGAGACTTATCGTGGTAATCATTTCATACTAACAAATGTCAAATCATTATGTTGTATACCTGAAACTAACATAATGTTTCATGTCAATTATCTCTAAAAATGTAAGCATTATTATTTAAACCACTAGACATTTTTTCTATTTCCTTTCCTCTTTGAATTTTTGTTTCCATTTCACTTCCCTTGCTGTCTTTTAGGCTAACATTATATATTCTTATTTGGAAATTTAATTGATTAGGCTTTTAGACTTTGGTGAAAGAAAAACTACATTTTTAAGTGGAAACGAAAAATACTTGGTGTAACTGTAGATCTCTGAAGTGTTTCAAAACTTGTTTTCATTACATTATTAGTGTATAATTAATCAAAAACATAGACAAATGAGACTTTTGATATTACTAAGAGTCAAATGTGATGGTAAATGCTTCTAGTAATGAGATGGATAATGCTTTTTAATTTGGTTGTATACATGTATGTGAAAATTATTTATTGCTGGGATGGACAAAGGTCAGTATCTATTCCTTTTCTTCCCTTTTTTCAGAATAAAAAATTTTATTCACATTGATGGTTGGAATGGAAGGGATTTCCTAGTAGTGAACTACTCAATTCATTGTATTCTTTTAAAGTTATATGCTCCAGGGATCCCTGGGTGGCACAGCGGTTTAGTGCCTGCCTTTGGCCCAGGGTGCGATCCTGGAGACCCGGAATCGAATCCCACGTCGGGCTCCCAGTGCATGGAGCCTGCTTCTCCCTCTGCCTGTGTCTCTGCCTCTCTCTCTCTCTCTGTGAGACTATCATAAATAAATAAATAAATAAATAAATAAATAAATAATAAAGTTATATGCTCCAAAGCACAGTCATTTGTCACAAAATATGATATTTAATAATCTATCACCTGAAAACTACCTTAGATTTTCCTTCCATTTTGTTGAAAGCAAACAATTGGAAACCAGCTAACCAGCTATGAAGATTTGTTAGCCATACTTAGCACCTATTAATTAGTATCACTGACTTCTTTCAACAACAGTATTGAGTTACCTCTTTATTTGATACCTGGGAGGTGTTTGAGTCCCAGAGCTACAAACCACATTAGGGTTCCCCGTAGGTATGAATTTCTCTTATAAAGTCAGAAAAGGGGTAGTAAAAAAAGAGACCTGTGTAGATTGGTGCTAGGACAGTGCCTAAGGAAGTAGATGATCTGAAAACCCCCTGAAGCCGTGAACCTTGCTGAAAGACATCCTGTTTCACCAAAGTTATGTATATAGGATTGTAAATGTGGCTGCCTTATAGCATCCTGAGAGTCTCTCTATGACAGATTGGTGCCCAGGGGGTAGCTAAGGAAAGAACGGTGTCAGATAATTGTGACATGTTTGCCTAGGGCACCTCAAACCTGAGCCCTTGCTGGGGAGAAGGGATGTTTAGTCACCTTGCTTGTGAGGAGCTCTAAGTGGGTCATACTGAGACCCTATGTAGCATCTAAGTTGTTCCTCAGGGAGGAGTGACATTTCTCTGAAGCAGCCAGAGAGAGTGGACTGGCCTTTCATAGTCATCAGGGTTCATGAGGAGCTGACCAAAAATACTCCAGGAATGTCTGCTGGGGTGAATGACAATCATAAAAGTGGCTGTTGGAGGCACCAAACTGTCAGTCTGCACAACAATCAGATTATTCAGTGGGGATTAAGGAACCACTCTTACTCTGGGACGTCAGGAAATCCAACCTGGCATTCGGTCACTTAGTTGCTCTGAAAGAGGGCAGCTGCAGACTCTGAAGAAAGCTGAGTGCTGCAGGATGTCTAGGGCATAGACTGCAAGGTGGCCATGAGGGGGACATGAGCAGGGAGCTCTGGGATAGGGGCTAACTCCCAGGAAAGGCCAGAGTGGGGCCTCATGGGGAGAGGGACACAGGCCAGCCTGGAGCCTGTAGGGATCTCATGCTCTTAGCCACCGTGGTTTGAGTTTGGAGAGTGTCTGGTTGGGTGGCCAGCATACCTGACCAGAAGCCCAATGTTTGTACTTCTCATATCAAGTCCCTAAGTGCCAGGGGACACAGCTCTGCATCCGCCTTAGTGGCCTGAGAGGATCTCCTGCCCCATGGTTTCTTAGAAAATCACAAGTGAGCTCGGCATTGCTTTACGTCTTTTCTAGCCTGGGGGCTCTTGTTTCTGCAAACAAGTAGTCCCTACAGTTGAAAACTTGAACAACTTGCACTCGGGAGGGGTGCAGTCAGGAAGGGACGCAGGGGCACGGCCCCAGGTGCACAGTGGGACCTGCGCCACCCCAGGCAGCAGCTCCAGTAAAAGAACCAAGCCCCTGATGGCATAGAGGTTAGGGCACAGGGCATTTAAGAAGTATGGTCACTGACCTAGCAATTCTGTAAGAGAAAGGAAGGAAGAAAGGTGGGGTTGACACAAAGACACAGGGATGGAAGAGGATGGGAGTAAGCTAACAACAAAGAAACCCTACACAGACAACATGAAAGGGGACCAGGGTGTGTGGAAATTAAAGAAAAAAAAATCTGTAAGGTTAATCACCACAGAAGGGTTGGAAGTAAAAAGAAGCAAAAGGAGCATAAATAAATCAAGGTATTTGCCTCAGGCAGCACTGTTCAATAGCTTGGAGGGGTGGGGAATGGGAACGCAGTTCTAAACTAGTCCAATATATTCAGAATCTTTTCATCTTAAGAACTCAAATCAAGGCTTTGCAAGAATTCTATTTTTAAAAAAATAAGAAAGAAAAGAAAAGTAACTGGAAATAAAGCATAGCCAAATCCTAAGTGTCATGTTGTTTGTGGAACAATTGTGTGAGTTCCAGGCATAACCTTGGATCCTGCAGTCCCATTCCCCACCACTGCCATAAAACACATATCGCAATGGAGAGAGTCAAATGATTTTTTTTTGTTTCCCAGTGCATACAAAAGTTACGATTACACTAGACGATAGTCTATTAAGCATGTCACAGCATTATGTTCAAAAACAATGTATGTATCTTAATTAAAAACTACTTTATTGGTAAAAAATGCTAGCCATCATCTGAGCTTTCAGCGAGTTGTAATCACTGGTCACAGATCATGATCACAACTATAATAGTAATGAAAAAGCTTAACTACTGTGAGCATTACCAAAACGTGACACAGAAGCACAAAATGAACAAATGCTGTTGGAAAAATGGCACCAATAGACTTCTTTCCTCCGTGCATTACCCCAAACCCTCAATTCGTGAAAACTGCAGTATCTGCAAAGTTCAATAAAGCAAACCACAATAAAACAAGGTGTGCCTGCATCAGCAGTGATGTACTTGGACAAAAATCCACTGGACCTTTTTTTTTTAAACAAATACTTGTGAAAAGAACGGGTAGATCCACAGACAACAGGTTGTATTTTTCATAAAAGGTGGGTCCTAGGCAACAGAAGGTTGAAAAGTATAATGGCAGAGATCTGGTTTCATATAAAACCTAAGTGACTGCTGAATCAGTAGGTATAAATTGTACAAACATGATAAACATTCAGAAAGCTGGCCACGGTACATCACTTCTCTCAAGTTGGTTCTGGGATGGTCACAGGATTTGGGAGTGAGGAGCAGCAGTACAGCAAAGCCAACAGGGCCTGGGGTAGTTAGAAGCAGGGTCAGGGATCTTCACAAAAGGCTCAGTGTATAGAAGACTCATTGGGCACTCATGAAACGACTCAGATTTCTCGAGAGCCCACCTATTCACCTAGGGTGTAAAGGACAGAAGGAGATTTTCCCCACAGAGCTATGGACTCAGGGAAACTCCATTACAAATTGGGAAAGACCAGAGAAGCCCTGTTAATCCAATGCTACTCATTTCAGTTCTCTAGGGCTTTGTTAAGGGCCAGCCATTTAAATAACAGCTGATTTTGATTCCAGTGCCTTATCTTTCCCATTTCAGTAAAGAGTGGAAACCCTTTGCTGGCAAACAAAAAGATTGAAATTACCAGTAAGTCTAGTCCTTATAAGATGAGGAGTCTATAGAGAGAGGGTAAGAGATTAGTCCTGTATTATATTGACTCAAAGACTGAAAAAGCCCCACTTTCAGTATCTTCGAAAATAAGTCTCAGGTTTGTCAAGGCCAAATATCACACATATATTTCCATAAAGCAAAGTAGCTCTGGATTCTGGTGTTCAGTTCTTTTCTGTTGTTGGTCCAGAATACAACATACTTGAAAAATATTCGAAGACTCCTGACCTCTGTTTTAGCATATGAGATGTTATTTTTCAAAAACTATTATTCCTTGCCACATACACTTCTATCCTCTTATTTTTATTTAAGCCTACATAGTAGCATCTCCTAAATTTAAGTGGCCATAAGAATCAGCTGAGTTCTTTCTTTAATTCATTTTTAAGATTTTTTAAAAAATTTATTCAGAGAGAGAGAGAGAGATTGGGGCAGAGACACAGACAGAGACACAGGCAGAGGCAGAAGCAGGCTCCACGCACGGAGCCTGATGTGGGACTCGATCCCTGGCCTCCAGGATCACACCTGGGGCTGCAGGCGGTGCTAAATCGCTGTGCCACTGGGGCTGCCCCAGCTGAGTTCTTAAAAATAGAAATTCAAACACCCATTTCCTGGACACTCAGTTCAGAAGCAGGCTCAGGAAGCTAGATTTGTAAAGAGTGCCCAGGTGAATTTAGGAAAAGTTTTGCAAACATTGTGATAAAGAATTATGGAACTGCTTTTTCTAGCTCATACTTTTTGAAAAGAAATATTTTTCTTTGTCATATAGCTATGCTTACTGGCAAGGAATTACTATTCTCTTATTGTGAGTCTTTGAAATTTAATAATTATTTTCCCCTTATCATTGGGCATAGAAAATTTTACTTGGTGAGAAGAAACCTTGATAGTGCTTCTTGTTCTGAACTCAGCCATTTTAGCCTTCTGCTCCTGCTCCCAAATACTCACAAGCAGCCACAGATAGCAAACCTTCACAGGCTCCATTAATAAAAACGGTCCCATAAAGAGTGATTTCAAAAGCTTCCAAATATAGCTACAGGGTAAAGCCAATCTGTTTTAAGTAGATTCAGAATTAACTAACCCGGCGATACACTTCTTCAGGTTTGTCTCTCAGTGAATCTTTCCAGAGCTGAAATTTTGATCTTGATTCACGAATATCTTTCTGACTAACAGAACCAAAGTTCTGTAGGAAGTAAGAAATCTAGCTTTAATTAACTGAAATATGACAGACATGCCTGCCATGTGGATTTTCAGATTGTATGGATATCCATTTTTTATTGTCTCTCCATTTCCTAATATGAGATTTAAACTCATACAAACTCAGTATACATTACATCATAATCGAATGGGGGCAGAAAGAAGATTTTATAATGAACAGGAACTACAAGTCCTGATAAAGACAAATACTCATACATCAGTTGTGATGGCAGATAGTTTTTTTTAAGAAGCCTCAGAATATTTGCATCTTTGAAAAAAAAATTGTTAATCATCAGCTGACAGGCAAAACTCTTTTTCAGATTTTGCTAGCCTCTTTTATTAGGGTGTATATCTAAATATGCTCATTTTTAGGCAAAAAAAAAAAGGTAAAATAAAACAAGTTAAACAGGAGTCACAATTCCATTAAAATCACAATTAAACTCATCAATGTGGGAGGCGAGGACCTAGTAGAGCAGACGGAGTGGAGTAGTTCAAGATTCCAGTCCTGTGTATCTTAACTTGTACCTTGAATTACAATTATGTTTTTAGATTTCCAGCTCCCAATAAAGATGCCAGAAGAGATTCGTTTATCTTATCACTTAGCATAGAGCTGGTACTTATGCTGAGTAAATAATAACTGACATTAATTGAACACTTATTTGAGAACTTTAACTTGCAACATCTCATTTAATCTCCCTCCTCCATAAATAGGTACTATTATTACTGCCATTTTATAGATGGGAAAACTGAGGCTTAGCAAAGTTAAGTAACATGCCCACCTCACGATCACTAAGCATTGCCACTTACTTGTCACCTGTTTAGGAAGTGGCGGAATGAAGATTTTAAACCCTAGCAGTTTGACCCTAGACCCATAATTCTTAAGCATTTCTCCATACCTTTTTATAGATACCAGCTCACTTGGGCAATATTAGGAATTCAGTGTCTGTATTAAAAAAAAAAAAACTTCAAAAAATGCCTCCCTTTTAGGTCTTTTTAAAGATTTATTTATTTGAGAGAGAGTGTGTGTGTGAGGCATGGAGGGGCAGAGGAAGAGGGAGAGACAATCTTGAATAGACTCTGCGCTGAGCACAAAGCCCAATCTCGGGGCTGGATCTCACCACCCTGAGATCACGACCTGAAATGAAACCAAGAGTTGAACACTTAACCAACAAGAACCCCAAAATATGCTCCCCCTTTTAAACTTGGAGAATTAATTAGATCAGATCTGTTGTACTATTGGACTATCTTGGGGAAAGTGCACTCTTAACATGGGGTCTTTTCTTACTATTTGCCTTCTTTTAATCACTGAAGATTACTTTGGACAA
Source organism: Canis lupus baileyi (assembly GCF_048164855.1). Lineage (NCBI taxonomy): Eukaryota > Metazoa > Chordata > Mammalia > Carnivora > Canidae > Canis > Canis lupus. The sequence goes on from NC_132865.1 coordinate 35,202,410, forward strand.
ATTGTGGACTATTAAAAAGTCTCAAGGAGTTGCAAGGTTGATTTTTTTTTTCAATTTTTAAGGGAAATGAGTAATTACTTTCTTGATAAATTTAATTTCTACTTTATAAAGTAAAATTAAGAATAAGGTAACTCAGACTTGATTTCATAGTTAAGGCTATAAGTGTAAGACAATAATGTGACTATGTCTCACGAAGCATTACTAAACAGCTGTGAAAGGTTAGTTGCAAGAGATGTTTTATGAGTTTAATTCTAATTATAACAAATGTACAGTCCTATACATTTCTATGAATGCAGACCCAAGTATCTACTTGACCATCTATATTCCTGAAACAAAAATAATAGCATTCCTTTAACAAATAATTTTTATACTTTTAAGAAAATTATATCAGCACGAGGAAAAAGTTGTTTTGAATTTTGTCTTCATTGGAAAAGGCAAAAACACACACACTAAAGAAAGCCCTTTAATTTCAAAGTAGAGAAAATTCAATCTTTATATGTTTGTCAAAGAGACAGTTCTTATCATTAATTTGAATTTGAATAATAAGGCACTAATCCCATTCACAAAGCTTCCACCCTGTAACTTAAACGTCTCCCAAGGGCCCTAACAACTAATACCACCTTTGGAAGTTAGGATTTCAACAGGCGAGGCAGACATGCAGACCACGGCAACTATGTTCCCCTAGCTCCATCACTGAGGATAGTGGCTATTTTTATTTTTTTGTTCTGGACCACAGAGCTGCTCTCAGTAGATGAGAGACCCTGCAGGTCATGACACCAGAGTGCCAGGCAGTCTAGAATCCTGCGCAGAAATCTTGAGCAAATGATTCAGGTCCGTGCTGTACACTAGTGACAGTAAGCCACAGTCCTTCAAACCATCAGTCACTAGGCTGAAATTGAGAATGTCAAATCCATGAACATCAAGGCTTCCTGAATGAAATTGTGCATGAGAGATGCACATTCTCTCAGACCTAAGCAAACATCCTCTTCAGATTAGGGACTGTGTTATGTAAATGTCAGTCTTAAGAGAAAAAAAGGGGGGGGGTATCTTTCATCATAATTACTTCTTTAGTAATCATAGCTCATATAATTGCTTGTTCCCTAGATACTGGCTACTTATTTGGTGACTACATAATTACTGATTATAAATGTAACAGACTATTATTTCATCACTATTATTATCTTAATCTAGGGAGCATAATTTCCTTCAAGAAAAGGATATATTATGAAGCACGTTTGAGGGTGGAAAAAAGTATATATTCTGTGTAAAAGAATTGCAGTTGATTATCTCAGATGGATCACCCTTACTTGGATCTTGAAAGCCAATTCTTGTTTTCAAACTCTTACCGGCATTCTCATCTCTTTGGCTTATTAAGCACATTACTAACACACATGGGGTCCACGTATCTGCAGACATTAGAAGAGCAGAGCTCTTAAATCTAAACTATTATTTCTCTGCCCTATGGGAAACACAAATCAGCAGTTTTGTTACAAGCGCCAAGTCTGTGCTCATATTGATCTCTTCTGTTATTCTGAGAAGTAAAATAGTCCATCACCAGTGAGGAAGGGAAACATAGATTACTAAGTTTGCAGTTTGCTTTTATTACACTCTTTGAAGGGTACCATGAATGTCTAGAACCTTAGAAAGATCGTTACTGATGTAAATATGAAACACTTCCCAAAAAGAAATATAAATAGTTTAGCAATCACCAACCATTTTTAATGATCAGTTTCATGCTTTGGTTCTTTTATCAACCCCCTTGGCTTTTTTGTGCTTAAGAAGTTCACAGTAGGGTTCCCTGGGTGGCTCAGCGGTTTAGCGCCTGCCTTTGGCCCAGGGCGTGATCCTGGAGTTCCGGGATGGAGACCCACGTTGGGCATCCTGCATGGAGCATGCTTCTCCCTCTGCCTGTGTCTCTGCTTCTCTCTCTCTCTCTCTCTCTCTCTCTCTCTCTATCTCTCGTGTGTCTTTCATGGATGGGTAAATAAAAATCTTTAAATAAAAAAAAAAGTTCACACTAACTTAACATTAACTTGGTGGCATTAAGGCCAACAGCTGGGCAGAGATGCCAGGGTAGTTAACAATTGATTAGCCTCCAGGTGAAATCAAACTCTTATAATCTCTTCTGGAAAATGTCTACTGTCCATTAATAAGTTAATAAACTATTATTTCAGTGACAGCCATCATGCTCTATTTCTCCAACTAGAACTATATATTTTAACCAGGCACTTTTTACCTAACCATAGAAAATGATAGCAAACCCTTAAGAGTGAGATTTCTTGAATTCTGAATATATACAACTACTGTTTCATCAAAAGTTCATCTAGTTCCATTTTTACTACTCTAACTATTAGACTAGTGGGTATGGCAGCAAGGTCTTTCATCAGCTTCTCAATTGTCTTTAACAATTATTAAAACGTCACTCAAATTGGGGTGATACTCTGTTTATGTCTATCAGAAAAGCCACCAGCCATGAAAAATAGTTGCATGAAAGGAAATGTGTGTACTCTGGATGTATGAAGGAGTTAAAGAAAGGATAAAGCAATGGAAGGTGACCTTTCAATAGGAATTATTGCCTCAATACCACCAGATAAAAGTGGGATTTCTAAACCCAAACATATCAATGCTGAAAAAATTATTCTAGATCATTTATATGGTGATAGATGGGCTTTGGTTTGAAATGGTTTTGCAAATGAGATTGCCTCAAGCAGAAAAACAGAATCCCCATATTTCTCTAACCCCTTTCCATCAAGTCAACCTATTAAAAAATAAATTTGCTTTCTGTCTATCACTGCTTAACATCAAGATGTCTCAGATTGGCTTATGCTCAAAAACTGTTTCCTATTTTTTTCCTTTTTTTACAGTTTTAAACCGAATTTCAAATGGTATAAGATTAGATTAATGATAATTAATGATTGGTATTCATTATCAAACATTAAATATTGATATTTATACTTTTTGGAGTTAAGTAATTCTTCAGTTTCAGTTGACTATTACCATACTATGGCCAATAATAATCTAACCCTAAAAAAAGGGAAAACAGAAAATACTTCTGAGAAAAATGATTCCTGTTACCTAAACACAACAGACATACTGATTAGAAGACAGAAGAGCTGAGGCTAACACTGTAGAAATACTGCTCTAGAGACTGTAAAAGTGACTGATGTTTACCACAGTTTTCACTGAAATGATCATTTCCCTTATTTAACATGTACTCAACAGTGAGCCCTCCCCACAAGGCACAGAGATTTATAAGTAGTTTGTTTCCAAAAAGGCATCACTGTAATTGTACAGATACATAGAATGGATACATGTAATTATAGAAAAGAGCAGCAGAAAAATACGGTTGACTCTGAAACAAAGCAGAAGCAGAAGTTATAGGTGCTGACACTCTACACAGTTGAAAAATCCACTCATAACTTTTGATTCCCTGAAACTTAACTACTAATAGCCTATTGATGCCTGGATACCTTACCAATGTCATACATAGTTAATTAATCCATATTTCATATGTTATGTGTATTACATAATATATTCTTATACTAAATTAAGCTAGAGAAGAGAAAATATTAAGTCATAAGGAAGAGAAAATAGATTTACAGTACTATACCTTATTTACTGAAAAAAACCTCCATATATAAGTGGACCTGTGTGTTTGTTCAAGGGTCAACTGTACACAATTTCCATTGTGAAAGTCAATACTTGGAAGTATCCAGAAAGATATAAGTAATATTCTGCCAGCGGAGAGCTTGAGTGGACCATGATTCCTATAAATGCAGGAAGTCAAAGGGCAAAATAGCATAAATTTCTATCAGTGAGATGGTGGCAACAACAAAAAACAGAGATTTTCAATTCTCAAAAATATTTGTGAGGCATCTAGTTTCAGCTGGAAATGCGGAGACTGTTACTCTTACCTTTGCAACCAGGAAAAGACTGAACAACAAATGGACAACTTCTCTTAAACCTATGAGAGAAGTAAGGTTGGAGAGCAACCAACCATGATGAAATCTGGAGAAAGAAAAGTATCTACAGGGAGCAACAGAACCCAACCCTTTGCTTACCTGGAGCAGACTGCTGGACACCACAGAAACTGGTAAGAAGACTAAGCTGAGAATGTTTTTAATAAATCACTAAAGGCTAAGTGTGGGCTACCAGGAGGGGTCAATCCCTGGCGATGCAGAGTAAGGGACTTGTAGTCTTTTGTAAGATTCCTATCTATGAACCCAGCAGACATTCAGGCAAATTTGGTAAGGATCCTAAGGAAGCTTCCTTGAAGGAGTTGATGGGGGTAGAGAACAGTAACCACGCTAAGTGTGTACACACCTAACAAAGATTCAAATTATCTAAGGCAGGGGATCCCTGGGTGGCTCAGTGGTTTGGCACCTGCCTTCGGCCCAGGGCGTGATCCTGGAGTCCCAGGATCAAGTCCCACATCAGGCTTCCTGCATGGAGTCTGCTTCTTCTCTGTCTGTGTCTCTGCCTCTCTCTCTCTCTCTCTCTCTCTTTCATAAATAAATAAAATCTTAAAAAAATTATCTAAAGCAAAAATTATTAGTAGAACTGAAAAGAGAAATAGACAAATCCACAACTATAGCTGAGACTTCTCTCCTCTCTCAGTAGTTGATAGAACAAGTAGGCAGAAAATAAATAGGGATGCAGATGATCTGAGTAACGCTATTTCTCAACTTGATTTAAACTACATTGGAAAATTAAAATAAAATAAAATAAAATAAAATAAAATAAAATAAAATAAAATAAAATAAAATAAACTACATTAGAAAACATTCCATCCAACAACTGCATGATGTATATTCCTCTCAAGTGCATATTCTGGGACATTAAACAAACTTTGACAGATTTAGGAGAATAGAAATCATACAAAGTATGTTCTCATATAATAATGAGATAAAACACTAAGTCAATAATAAAAAAAATGTATGGAAAATAACCAAGCATTTGAAAATTAAACAGCACATTTGTCAAATAATCCATGGATCAGGGAGAAAATGTCAAGGAAATATTTTAAATATTTTGAATTTAATAAAAATGAAAATACATCATATAAAATTTGTGGGACACAGCTAAAGCAGTCCTTACAGGTACGCTTATAGCATTAATGCTTACATTAATAAAAAGAAAGTTCTCAAATTGTTCACCTATACTTCTACCAAAGAAACCAGAGAAAAAAACATTAAATCCAAAGCAAGCAGAAGAAAGGCAATAAAATTTATCATTTATTTATTAAATTTTATTAGAATGGAAATCAATGAATTGAAAATAGCAAAAAAAAAGAAGAAGAAGAAGAAGAAAGAAGAAGAAGAAGAAGAAGAAGAAGAAGAAGAAGAAGAAGAAGAAGAAGAAGAAGAAAAAGAAGAAGAAAAGGAAAAATCCATGAGATCAAATACTGGTTCTTAGAAAAGATTAATAAAATTAATAAAACTCTAGTTACTGAAAAGAAAAAAAATACCAATATTGAAAATGAAAGAGGGAATATCAGTATTCCCCCATAGATATTTAAAGGAGAATGATGGGATACTATAAACAACCCTATCCTCATAAATTTGGCAACTTAGGTAAAATAGATCAATTCCTGAAAGATATAAACTACCAAAAGCCATTCAAGAAAAAATACATAATGTCAATAGGCCTGTATGTAACAAAGAAATGAGATTATAGTTTAAAATCTTCCAAAAAAGAAGTTCAGTCCCATATGGCTTCACCCGTCTATAACTAATAAGTGAGTTTTTGAAGGCCACGGGATAGAAGGTCAATAAACAAAAGTAAGTCTTATTCCTAATGTAAGCAACTGAAATTAAAGACAAAACAAACAACTTCCCCAAACCTCCAAAACACCATTCACAACAGCAATAAAGAGTGGGTGCAAAAACAGAGGAAATGCATGTGAGAAGAAAATATGTGCAGGATTTACTTGTTGAAAACTATAAATGTTCATGAAGAAAATTTTAGTCTTCAATAAATGGAGAATAAATTTTAGTCTTGAATAAGTGAATAAATATTTAAATATTTTCCATATTTACAGATTGGGAAATTCAATATTGTTAACATCTCAATTTTTTCTAAATTGATCTATAGCTTCTATAAAATCCCAATCAAAATCACAGCAAGTTTTTTGGTAGATCCTGACAAGCTGATTCTAAAATTAATAAGAAAGGCAAAGGACCTAGAGTAGCCAAACCATATTTTAAAAGATGAACAGAGTTGAAAGACTCATATTACACAATTTCATAACTTACTATAAATTTATAGTAATCAAAACTATGGCATTGGTGAAACCATAGATATGCAGATCTATGGAACAGAATAGAGAGCCAAAACTAGATGTGCACCAATGTAACCAACTGACTTTTGACAAAGATGCAAAAACAATTCAATGAAAAAATGAAAATCTTTTCAGTAAATGCAAAAATTAGATATCAATATGCAAAAAGTAAACCTCAAGGCTTACCTTACACCTTCTGCAAACACTAACTCAATAAGGATTATAACTAAATGTAAAACATAAAACTATAAAATTTCTAGAAGAAAATGCAGGAGAAAATATGTGATCTTTTTTGTAGAGGTTTGGAAATACAACACAACCATGATCCATAAAAGAATAAAGTGATAAATCGTACTCTAGCAAAATTTAAAGGTTTTGCTCTGTCCAACAGGATGTTAAAGAGAATGAAAAGACAAGCCACTGACTAGAAGAAAATATCTGCCAATCACGTATCTGATAAAAAAAAAAAAAAACTCCTTACCAAAATATCTAAAGAACTCTTAAACTTGAACATCATCATGTAAAACAACAAAATCTAGGTGCTTACCCATTTAAATTGAAAACTTATGTTTATGCAAAAATCTATTAGCGGTTTAATTAATAATTGCAGCTTTATTCACAGTTTTTCAAACTGGAAATGACTCACACATCCTTTGGTAAGTTAATGGGTAAACTGTGGTCCATTCATATGAATATCACTTGGCAATAAAACAGAAATGAACAATTGATTCATGCACCAATAGGAATGAAACCTAAATGGATTTTTCTAAGTGAAAGAAGTTAGTCCCATGCAGCTATATATCATATGATTACATTTATATTACATTCTGAAAAAGGCAAGACTACAGGGGCAGAAAAGCAATCCCTTGTTATGGGTTGAGGGTGGAGTGAGTGGTTGACTACAACAGGGAAGTATGACGGTTGACAACAAGGAAATATATTGTATATTGCAGGTTTTCAGCTTTGCAAATAAAGCTGCAAATAAGCAAAGGGAATGCTAGAAGGAACCTTGTGGTGGTGGTTGGGAGTTCAATCATCATGAACTCATGTTTATTTTGATAGATAGATAGATAGATAGATAGATAGATAGATAGATAGATAGATGATAGAGAAATAGAGAAATAGAGATAGTGCATATACATGTATTAGTACACATACATATATTTCCTGTCTGCTGAAAGGGACTAGAAACAGTAGCAACCAGCACATTTTTTGTCCATATCCTGGATTCTAAATAATATTTTCCAGTAAAAGGAACCAGAGTTCCTTGGGGAAAATGCTAATTTTAGGACTGTGACAAAGAAAATACTAGATGGACCTGGAGCAGCATCCTTCTGTACCAAAAAGAGTGTATATCCACAATCACCACTACCCTGCTCATATTACAACAACAAAACAAAACAAACAAAAAAAGAAGCCATTGGTCATATGGAAAGGACACGGAAGCTAAACAAAAAATGTCTCCAATGGCCAAAGCTGGAACAATTTTAGCCATGAAGTAAATAATGATAGTTCTGGATTCTAACACAAAAAAATAAAATAAAATAAAACTCCACCAGTCCATGCAGTTATAAATAAGTGATGGAATAAATAAGCAGATGGAGGGGAAGGGACAAGTTTTCCTTTCAGAAGAATTCCAACCAATAAATGTATAGAAAACTAGAAAAACAGAAAATTACCATAATTTACTATGGCAATACTTGCTGCAAGAAAAAGAATCCATTGATGAGTATTAAAATTAGTGACTTTAAGGAAAAACAGGACATTTGCATATCCTCAAACTAGCTCCACCAAAATATTAATTACTGCAGTGGTTTTAACATATGTGCAAATTCTTTGACATTCCTTCCTCCAGGAGGCAAACACTAAATCCCCTTCTATTGTGAATGGGCTAGATTTAACTTGCTTATGCAGAATATAGTATGCAAAGGGGGAAATAGTAACTTATGATGGAGAAAGAAACCTGGTAGACACTGCCTTAACCAAGGATCAAGGTTAACATCACCAGTAATAAAACATATTGATATCAAGTACTCCTGAGATGATGTGACAACAAGGGGACATTTCCTTTGGGAAATGTCCATATCCATATCCTCGGGTCACTGATTGAGAAAATATCAGACAAAGCCAAAGGGAGGGTACATTGTATAAAACACCTGGCCAGCACCCTTCAAAAGCATCAAGATCATGAAACAAAGATGGATGGAAGAACTTTGAGCAATTGGAGAAGACTAAGACAAAAAGAAAACAATTTGTGATATCCTGGATTGGTTCCTGGAATAGAAAAAGAACCTTAGCATAAAAACATGGAAAATCTGAATCCAGGTTGCCTGGGTGGCTCAGTCAGTTAAGCATCTGCCTTTGGCTCAGGTCATGATCCCGCCGGGGTCCTGGGATAGAGCCCAGTGTGGGGCTCGCTGCTCTGGGAGCCTGCTTCTCGGTCCTCTCCCCGCTTGTGATCTCTGTTTTTCTGTCTTCCTCTCTTTCAAATAAATAAATAAAATCTTAAAAAAAAATCTGAATCAAGTTCATAGCTTACTTAATAGAATTTACATTAATCATTGATTAGTATTAAATCATTATGTATATTATACTATTATACTATACTATAGTATACTATAATTATACTACATATAGTATTTTACATTGTACTATATTATTATATTAATTACACTATATTATATATTGATTAATATAACATACTATTGTACTATACTATGTTAATTCCAATTTACTATATTATTTATTATACTATACTATATAATTATACCATGTTAATATCAATTTTTAAATTTAAATAATTATACCATAGTTATATAAGATGTTAGCAGTCGGGGATTCTAGGTAGAGGGACTCATTCTACCACCTTTGCAATTCTTAAGTCTGTCTAAAGTAGTTTTTTAACAAAATATTTTAAATATATATGTATGTTGCTCAAGGAATTCTGATCTACATTGCATGGTAGACTGAAAAATTCACAGAAGTGGAAAATATCTTCAGTTGAAAGAAAATGTAAGAAAAATAACCAGTGTATACAGCATTAAACAGGGCTTCAGTCTCCAGGTATCTACAGAGGATTTGTGACCTTTGGTGGTCATGCCACATGTGGAAGATATAATAGCAAACCATGTACAGTTTCAGCCTCAAGGAAATAACATTAAATGTTTACAATCAACAAAACCAAAACATTTCAATTCACTAGAGAGGATGGAAATCTAGAGAAGGGAGCAATTAATTCAATCTGAAGGAGATTTAAAAAAAAAAAAAAAAGATGCCTGGAGGAGAGGACAGGACTTTTAAGCTGGTTGGGTCTTAAGTTACCCAATGAATGTGGAAATTCTCATTCTTCTCTGCCCGCATTGCTTTGATGTACACCTGTTCTTCTCCAACAAATCAGTCTCTAGTCCTCTTCATTCTACCACTCAATTTTCTCTCATTTCAAGTTTCTCCTCTGCTCTATCCTCAAAGCAGATCCTTATCATCTCCAGCTGGCATAGATGCAGCAGGCTCCTAACACTCTTACCTGCTTCTCAACCTTCATGCTGCTGCTCAGGTGACCTTTCCTTTTTTTTTTTTTTTAAAGATTTTATTTATTTATTCATGAGAGACATAGAGAGAGGGGGGTGCAGGGCAGGGACACAGGCAGAGGGAGAAGCAGGCTCCACGCAGGGAGCCTGACATGGGACTTGATCCTGGGTCTCCAGGATCACCCCTTGGGCTGAAGGTGGCGCTAAACTGCTGAGCCACCAGGGCTGCCCCCAGGTGACCTTTCTAAACTGAAGATGGACTCCTCATTCACTGAACAAACCTTTCCCTATTGCCTACTACATACATGTCAGGAAGGAGCCCTCAGCTTGTTTAAGACATTTCAATAAATATCCCCAATAACTGTTCCTAGAAGTATAAAACAATGGACAGAAGAAAAGAAGGGAAGGGAGTGAGGGAGAAAAATGAACCAAGGGGGGAGTGCAAAATGCATACACACAGGGAAGGAGGTACAGAGGATTGTGGGGTGGTCATCAGAAGGATCCACGTGTAGGAGATATGTGGGGTGCCAGGAGATGACACTGCTGAGGAGTTTAGGGCCAGCACAAGACATGGAGAGAAAGAAACGATAGTTTTAAACCCAGCTCATTATTACTCACAAAGAATGATGTGGAGAGTACAGACGCTTCTTTGACAATCAAACCTAATACTAGAAAAACATCAGAAGCCAGAGTAAGGATGATAAATAAGACTTGGTCCATTGCTTTGGAATTGCAAATTTACTCTTTTTTTTTTAGACATAGCAGGTGCTTGGATCTATTCATAGAAGATCTGCCAATAGGATTCTAAGTCCAAATTTACTTTAAAGTTTTTATTCAACAATTTCATCCATCAATTTGTGTTGATAACATCAAACATTGGCATCATTGATCAATATTACTCTTGAGTGAGTTTGTCATGGTCTGTGTCAGGTAGCTTCTCATCATATGAGAATAAAGTGAATCTCTCTTTTGTAGACAAGGAAGTCTGAAGGGGAGAAATAATTATTCAAAACCAGGAGATGTTTGCATAGTCATTAAAAAAAAATGGCTTCCAAGTTCGTTCGGTCACATTGACTTCCCTGAGCACAGGGAATGTAAGTTACCTCTTGAATAAAGCAGGAAGTTCAGCTTTGTTGGAGCTATGAATTGTGCTTATTCGTTTTCTTTACAAAAGACTCAGCTACAACAGGTGCATAACCATCCAATTCACACTCGTTCACATATAGGTATATTTGCACGCACACCTCTTCATGCAGCCGGCCTATACCGATTAATGATCAGCACACACTGAATATGTCATACTATGAATGGTCTTTATAAAGTACCTTCTGACTCATGAATCTTTTCAACTACTCAATCTAAGATGATTTAGTTCATTAGAATCAGTATTTAATTCAAATATAAAGGTTTACAATCCATGTGTTGACACCAAGAGAGAGCTCATTATGCCTATGATTATAATAACATTGTATTTAAACATCACTACACAAAAAGAAAAACATCTCTTCTAAGAGAGCACTGGATAATTCTACTTTCTGCTAGAAGAGGAAGAAACACTTCCATAAAGGCTTCTCAAAAATTTCTAATTTTCATGGAAAAGAAAATATGATTATATTTAAGTAAGTTATTAGCAATTTTTATTATAACATGATATTAATAGAAATAGCACAAAAGACAAATTTTTAAAAAGGGTAAAGCTGAGAGACTTTCTACAATATTCCATTATACCAGCCACACTTCGTTATTTATTACAATCCATTCTGTACTATTGCTGTGCATGCAGGAAGCCAAAGCAAAGCCATATTATTACCTAGGCAACAAAATAGATACACACGTTTTCTACTGAAAAATGCAGAGAATAAATACTCTACTTCAAGATAGCTGTGCCTTTGACATTTGCAGATCTGAATGCAAAGCTGAAACTTAGTCCCTCAATCTTTTCAAAAAGTTGATTAACAAAGCAGATTTTTTAATTCAATAATTTTTTGGCTTTAGATAGTTTTCTAATGATCGGCAGTGCAGCATAAAAGCAACAATTAATTGGTAGGAATCCAGGGATGGAAATCGGTCTGAAAATGAGAGAAATAATCTGTTTGGGGTCAAAATAATATCCCTCTTGCCAGCACTGGAGAATCTTAGGACTGAAAGGATTTTGAGAAGTCATGCATATCAGCAGCGGCATAACAGCAGGCACTCACTAAATACATGAATGAGTGAATGAAGAGGTAGGGCATCCTCATGCTCCTGCCATTGGACAGCATTGCTCTTTAATCATCTTGGAAAAATTAACCTGTTTTATTTTAAAGTTTCTAAAGTAGATATTCCAAATATTGTTTGACAATTGCGTTTAAGGCTATTATCATCAGAATTTTTTCGACAAACTCAAATATTCTATTATGCCAAGCCAGTCTTTGGTTCCATCATTTCTAGCTTTCTGCCACATTTACGCTCACTTCTCCTTGTCTAATTTTTCAGAGAAAATAAAGAAAAGGCTCTCATTATCACTCATATTTCCCCAGTGCTCAGATAAATCCACTCTTCCTCACGACACTCCACCAACAAGAAGCAAATAAATAAACATTCTGAGCTCTCTGCTAGGAGTAGGATTGGATTATTCTTTGGGGGAAACTGAGGCAGTTAGGGCCATAGAAATAACCAATAGTTTAAAGCAAGAGAAGGTATATTGGGGTGGCTATTTTTATATTTGTAGACCCAGAACTGTTAGATATGAGAGAGTATGTAAAGTTTTTTTTTTTTTTAATTTCCTAGTCCTTAGGTTATATATGAAAAAAATGGATGTCAAAGAAGTTGTGTCAGTTTACTAAGGTCATATGACTAGTTAGTGTCCAGATGGGTTTAGAACATGGTTTGCTGATAGTTAGCAGGGCTCTATCCTCTACCTTAGTACATAAACCCTGGTAGGATATTTTATCAAGAGAACATGTGGCAGAGTGATAGAAGAAGCCCTCTGGGTCAGGAGAGCTGTTTTAGTGATAGTACTAACAGTTATTATCACAGAGAACACTGTTTACAATATGACGGGCACTGTACTATAGGCTTGTTGGTAAGTATCTTTTTTAACCTTCACAACTCATTGAATTAGGTGATATCACCACTTCCATGGTACTGATGAAAGTGAGGCACCAAATTTAAGCTGTTAGCCCAAGATCACAAAGCAGTTGGCATACCTTATTTTTAAAACTGATCCAACTAGATTATTGAACATCCCTCAGCTATGACTTAGTCAAGACAATGAGGGACTGAACTCTAAGGCCATATGGTTTATGAAATGAATGTAAAGAATAACATTCGCTGCTTTGTAGCAATTTTCCTGGAAGGCTCCAGTGCTTCATACATCTGTCTCCATTTGTACGCCCACCAGCACGAGAATGTGTACAAGCTCAGTAAAACCAGGGGGCAATGCAAAAATTGCCAATGTTTTTTCTTCTGAAAAATTACTGCTATTAAAGGGATTTTTAAATCCTTGATAGGACATATTTTAGAGCCCCTTCATAGGGTAGTAGGTGTCCCTAGATGAGCTAAGGCTGGTCGTGGCAGGGCATTGTCCTTGGCTGCTTATATAGCTCTGGCCAGGGTTGCTGTGCACATCATACTTTTTAAGAAACCAGTTTTCAGGGGATAAAGAACAATAATGAGAAATGCAAAGCAAATCTGAACCATCGCAAAGTCCACAACTGCCATGGGATAAAACCAAATCCTCTGGGAAAGAAGCAATGTGACATTTATAACTTCAGAACAATGACATCTCTTCAGTTGGTGTCAGTGAACAGTACCTAAAAAGAATGACAAAGAGAACACATCTTTCCCCAGCAGGAGGGAATTTGCCAGGACTCACTGGCTGGCTCCCTGTGACCCACAGAGCTAACACAAGTCAGAGAGAAAAACGTTCAAAGCCAATAGGAGATCCAGGCACAGATTAGCTTTATGAGGAGCATGCCTAATAGGAAGGATATTCAAAAGTGGGCACATGCTCAAGTTTTGCGTGCAAAATCAAATGTGTTTTTGAGATGGGCCCTAGGTGGGAGGCCAAAACTTTACTGTGTTTTTAGTTTTCCTAAATGTAAGAATCAATCAAGGGGGAGTCTGTTGTCTTCTAGTTAAGAAGGATAGACCATTAGGATTTATGAATTGAACATTTCTGCTGTGGTTATTTGAAAATTATTAGGCAATTGCACCTATTATTTTAGAATTTGGCTAAACACAAATTTGCCTTGTAAATACGAAGACCAAGGTTGGCGTATAAAAGTGAGTTAGCCAGGGAATGAGATAACTGATCAATACTTCCACAGCTCAACCCATTTCCATGATCCTTGGCTCCTGATTTTCATGAAACCATCTCTCACTATTATCTACTTGTGAAAAAATAAGTAAAATGACCATTTAATGGGAGAAAATTTCAGTAAATGTGAAAAGTATACCAAGGTGTGCTATGAGCCTTATGAATAGAAAACATATTGGGCAGCCCTGGTGGCTTAGCGGTGTAGCTCCGCCTTCAGCCTGGGGTGTGATCCTGGAGACCCGGGATCGAGTCCCACGTCGGGCTCCCTGCCTGGAGCCTGCTTTTCCCTCTGCCTGTGTCTCTGCCTCTCTCAATCTCTGTGTCTCTCATTAATAAATAAATAAAATCTTTTTAAAAAGGAAAGAAAACATATGCTTCTCAACAGAAACAAGGTCAAATCAAAGTCAGAAGCCTGTCCATATTTGGGAATTTGGACATTTACAAAGGTTTAGAGAGAAAACCCTTGTGAATATCTGGTGTCCACCATACATTGAATAGATTCTTTCAGAAATCTTTCAGAAACCATGCAGTGCTGCTAAAACCTGACAATCAGATTTAGATAGGAAGCCTTACTATTTAGGCACACACATGCATTCTCACACACCAGCCCCCAGCCCATGAGCAGTAGTCCCTAGGCACACCATGGAGTATAGGACTCTCCACTTAAACATCTCTCTCGAGGCAGTGGTTGAGGGTGAGTGCATAGCTGTGCATAGCTGGCACAGCTGGTTCTATTTGGAGCCCTTCTAGCCATGAAGGGTCCTAATCTGTCCATGTTGCAGTGTTAATCTCCAACTCAGGCTGCTATAATTATAGAAAATATACTTCTGAGCTCCTTGAAAAATGATGGAATATAAGTTTTATATGTGAGAGATAAATATGAGTGGCTGTGCACAATTTGTTCTTAGGTTCTGACAATATAGACCTGGGTTTTGTCACAGGCCACCTGCATCTCTGATTTACTTTATTAGGTAACTTAGAAAGAGGACATGTGCTTATCTCAGGCTTTAGAAGGGAGTCTCAACTTCCTATCTGTCGAGTACAGAGAGAAAAAGAATCTTACATTTTTCTAGATATTAAGAATTTCATTCCACAGAGTGTGAGGGGTCTATTACATTACTCAGCCTATTTCCCTAGTTAGTAGAAAGGGGTCCTGGGACCCCAGACATCTAAATGGGTTCACCCCCTAAGACTTGTGGATCATTCACATAATTAATATTTTCTTATTTTCTTATTTTTTATGTACCATTTGGCATAAATATTTGAACACACTAGTATGTTCTTTCCTATCTGCAAGTGACTCAAAGGCAGATTTTATAAACAGAACCTATAAAAAAGTTTAATCAAGCATAATGCTTTATTTCCATTTGGACAGTGCTAATGTTCTTTGGTGCTTCTATTTCCACGACAAAAGCCTAGCCATTGCAAAAGCTGAAATGCTGAGTAGAATGCTTTCTTCATGGACCTGGCATCTGACATAACTCTGAGCAAGTAGTACAGTGCTTTAAAAGACTCCTTGAGTTATTAAATGACCAAACATAAATCCTGATTATTTTAGCAGGAATTTGTAATTACAAAACTGGACATTTAAAAAATAAGTCAACATCTGTTATTGGTCAGGTAGCTGCATCTCTTAACCATGGTTCCAAGCCTTTGGAAACTCAAGCTTATATTATTTTTATATTATTCGTAATCTGCCAAATTGACTCCATAGCCACAAAAATATTGGATACAAAACCACTTTCTGACAAAGCCAATTTGTATTATAGCTTTGAGTCACAAAACCTAAGCTTCTCATAAAAAAAATGTCTTAAAAGCCTCTTCAACCATCAGGTGAAATTATGGTTTTAAATCTCTTAATTATTTGCAGTAGACCACCATCTCCTGGGTTTCCTGACAAATCTCATATAGATGATAATGTTCAAAATATCATGTGATCTTTGGATGTATTCTGAGCCAATACAACACCATTCTATTTCCTGTTATTTCAAATTCTATTATTTAACATTAGTGCATATGTAGGATAAAATCCTGAAGTCTACTAATGAAATTACTTTCTTTCCTGTTATCAGAAGAAATCTTGTCCTTGATCACATGTCATTAATTGCTTGTCTTCTCATCTGAAGGGGAATTTAAGACTCTTTCTTTTATAAAAAAGAGAATTTATTTATTCGAGAGAGAGACAAAGAAAGAGCAGTGGGAGGCTCAAAGGGAGAAGCAGACTCCCACTGAGCAGGGAGCCTGATGTGGGACTTGATCCCAGGATCCCTGGATCATGACCTGAGCCAAAGGCAGGCTCTTAGCCAACTGAACCAGCCACCTGGGCACCTTGGAGCTTAAGACTCTTAATGAGATCCTGGAGAACAACCTGAGACAAATGGACCACATTATGGGATGGTTGGTGGAGATAATCATGACCTGTCACAGGCCATTCTGTGGGAAATGTTTCTGACTAAATCATTTCCTATATCAAACCTCTTGAATAATAAACAACCCCTGAATTATCTTTAATTGGTATATGATTATCTTGTCAACTGAGAAAGATTAGTTACAATTACTACTCCAACTAACTGGTAAAACAGAGTTGGATCAAAGCCCTAAGTCATTGAGTCTTTCCCTATGTACTGCCCATTATCTTATGATAAGGAACCAATTAATCATAGATAGAAGGTAATAGGACTTAACCTTAAATCACAGGATGAATTTTGTATTTTTTTTTCTGAAGAAATTATTCAATTAGACATTCAACAAGCATTACCAACTATTGTATGCCAAGTACCATGTAAGGCGCTGAACACTCAGCTGTAGATGCGGTCTTCATCCTATTTCTTTAGTGCAATCAACATTCTTTTGTTCTTTGGAAGGAGTTTGATGCAGGATGCAAAGAAATTGGTTTGCCCTTCTTTTCGGCGGATATAAATTCCATTTGTAGTGCTGCTTTTACTGTGAATGGAAACTGACCTACTGACTAGTTTATGCAAGAAATCCAGAAGACTTTTCTTGGGACATTTTTCTGACATGAAAGACAAAATATGCCATGTAAGCAAGTGGTATTACCTTACTTGCTTACAAGGCAAGCATGTTTGGGAAAGGCTAGTGCGCTGGGCCTTATAACCATGTTAGTTCAATTTAAAAAGTTTATTTTATTTTATTTTATTATTTTTACAGTTTGCTTAGTACTTTGCTAGGCAATGTTTGCATCACAGAGATAAGGGAAATTATAAGGATAAAAGTCAGCACCTCTGTGAGGAGACAAGAAAAAGCACTGGAAGAATAGTGGAGACAGGCAGTCCAAGAAGAGAGAACAACACAATTAAAGGCATAAAGCATGAAACAATGTCACATGTTCTTGACTTGACAAATTTTTATATCAATATGGCATGAAATACAAGACAATGGAAAAGGGGAATACTTAGAAACAAGGTTAGAGAAGTCAGGAAGAGCAAGGCTATACTGATAAAACAGCAACAAAAACACACATTGATTGAGCCCATGTGACATGCCAGGAATGGCACCTCAGCATGCATGCATTAATCCATTTAATCTTCACCAGGTCGCTCATTGTGGCATGGGGCAGCAGGGGGGTGGAGGGGGTAAGCTACCAGCTGAATGCCCTGGGGTGGCAAAGCAGGACAACTGTTGGAATGAGCATTTGCAGCAACTCAAAGCCCAAAGTCTAGGAGAAATTGTGAAGTGAGCACCTCCAGCCCCATGCAACAAAAGTATTTGCTCCAGCTGCAATCTGTGTAGAAGCAACACACATGTTTTCCTACTGCCATGATGAATAAACATCTTTCACCATCAGAGGAAAAGAAAACAATCAGATCCTATGCTGAAATCAAATCAACTCAACCAACAAACCAAAAAACAGAGTCAACCCATCTAGCTCTAGTTCCTCAAATAAATGAAACCTTGAACATTCCCATAATGTGTGAGGACCCTAACAGAAGCCATTGTATTTCTGGCTTTTCCATTGCTGATGTCTGGAAATGTGTTTCTGACTTTGTGGATAGGCTAATCATGCATGAAACTGGCTAATCTTATGATCAGCAAAATTGTAAACTCATAAATTTGATACCTGTGTATATGTTTTAAATACCTGTGCTATTTTAAATTTGGCCAGCCCCCTTGTACTTCTGCACAAGTTAGTTTCTTTACTTTTCTGAATGTTTTTCACTCCAAGTTTCTTTTTTTATGTAAGAAAGAGGGAATTTAAAAAATCATATACACATATGTATATGTATGCATTTTATTCGTATAAAGAAACTGAAAAGATGTAGAAGAAAATATATTAATTGTCGCCCATTTGGAGCAGAGGAGCAATCCTCTGGGTGGAGGAAGTGTGGGAATCAGGCTTTTCGCATTGGTTTGATTTTGACCCGTGGAAATGTATTACCTATTGAAAACTAAAATTTAAAAATGTTTTAAAGTTGCATATTATCATTACCTCCATTTTAGAAATGAGCAAACCACAGCAGAGAAAAAATGAGTAATCACTTAAGGCCCTTATCCTATAGGTGAGGGGAACCCTTCTAGCATTTTCATGATGGCCACGTGCATGCTACAAAGATCTCTGTCAGGACAGAGGGAAGTATGAGTGGAAGGGCTGGACCTAGAGACAAGGAGGACAGCCAAAGAGCAATGGCAGCAATGCAGGTCAGAGGCAGTGAGGGTCTGAGCTCAGGAGATACAGAGGGCGAATAGGCAAAGTAGCTCAAGGACAGTAAAGGCTGCATAAATGGAACTGGTTATTTGATTGGCAGGTGAAGGAAGGAAGGGTATGTAGCAATGCCACGGTCTGTGGCTAGACAGTGAATGGAGTGTCCCCAAAAGAGATAGGGAGAGGGTATGAAGATTTCAGCCATATTAGGCAACCGTGCAGAGGTATGCATCAGGGCTGGGAATAAAGAATAGGGCAACCTGAGGCGATGAGTGGGTGAAAGGCCATGGTGACCCTATGAGGTAAGGCCTATGCTGTCCCATTTCGTAGGTGGACCCATGGAGGCTCTATGCTCTAGGGAGACTTTCAGAAGGTCTACAGCTAAGTTCTAGGTGTAGGATTCAGACCAGGCTTTCCTCACGCCATGCCCCATTTTCCTTCCTTCTTCCCACTCTGCCTTCCATCAGATGCTATAACAGATGCCTGTAAGGATACATTTTCCATCAAATGCCTCATAAATAAAATTCAGCATCATCACCTCAAAAATATTCTTTAATTATTCAGGAAGACATTTTTACTTTCTCTGTCATAACTACTGAAAATTATCTTCACTATTTTCTGATCTGTTTCTTCATTGTATAGAGTATAAATGTGTAAGGATTTTGATCCATTTTTCCGCTCTTAACTGAAGAAATACAATCAGTGAAGTAAATATGTTAGCTATTTTCAGTAAATATTAATTTCTAGGAGATTTTTTATAATCTGATACCAAGAACATCACAGAAGAATTGACAGAAAATTATTAGCAATACTGCCAGGAAGCACAGAGTTGACTGCTTAAGAAAGAAGTGTAGAGACACTTTGACCTTCTGCTGTCTGACAGGGAAACAATGAGCTATGTATCTCACCCTTTGCCAGTTATGGCACACTCGCTCATATCCAGAAAGTCAGAGGAAAACTGTAGTCCAGAAGTTCAAAATGTGCAGGGAAACACTACTATCTCAAGTGCTGACTGGCTGAAATGTTTCCACAGAGCCCATCGTCATGGTCTTTATACCTTCCAGGTGAAAATGAACACAACCAATAGATATAAAAAGTGATGAACGAGTATGTCTCATGAGTATCTGTATTAATTTCCCATTGCTACTGTAACACATTACTACAAACTTAGCGGCTTGCAATAATACAACTTAACTTTCTTAAAGTTCTGTAGGTCAGTAGTTTGAGATGGGTCTCACTGGACTCCAGTCAAGGTGGTAGCAGAGCTGTGGCCCTTCTGGAGGCTCCGGGGGAGAATATGTTTTCATGTCTTTGCTGGCTTCCAGAGGCTACTCACATTCCCTGACTCATACTTCATTCCTTCATCTCTAGTGCCACCATCTCTCTGACCCTTCTCTAGTCCCATTTCCCTCTTTTTTTTTTTCCTGCCTCCCTCCTCCACTTTTAAGGACTCTTGTGATTATACCTGGCCCATCTGAATAATCTAGGATACTCTCCTACATTAAAGTCATTCACTTGGCAACCTTAATTCCATTTGCATCAGTAAATCCCCTTTGCTTTATAAGTTCACAAGTTCCAGGGCTTAGGACGTGGACATCTTTGGGGATGCCATTATTCTGCCTTCCATGGTATCTGACATACCTTGATTAGCCCACCATGCATAATCTAATGATTGGAATATGCTGTAAACTTTAGTTGATGTATATGAATATAAATAATAGTGAAAGGTAATAGAAGGGAAGGGAGAAGAAATGGGTAGGAAATAGCAGAAAGGGAGACAGAACATAAAGACTCCTAACTCTGGGAAACGAACTAGGGGTGGGAAGGGGAGGAGGGCGGAGGGTGGGGGTGAATGGGTGATGGGCACTGAGGGGGGCACTTGACGGGATGAGCACTGGGTGTTACTCTGTATGTTGGCAAATTGAACACCAATAAAAAATAAATTTATTATTTAAAAAAAAGAATGTGAATATGAATATGCATTTGGGGGAGGACAGCTACTGCCTGATTTGTGATAGTGTGAGACAATAAATTAGTTTCATAACTCAAGATACATGTAACATTATTAAATGGCAGATTAATAAAAGTTATATTAAGAGTTAAGAGGATGTTAGCTCACTCTGATAATTATTATAACAATCAATATTGATTAGGAGGAGAGTAAGAACTCCTTACATCCAATGAACTCTCTTTAATGGGGATTTCTTGGCTATGTAATATTCTTATTCAAGGTCCAAAACTTAACTTTGGAATAGTAGGTATTTCCATTGTGGTTCTACAATTCTAAGTTTTTATTTAATTAAAGAATCAGCTTAACACCATTTGATCTGAAATCAATAAAATTTAGTAGGATGGAATGGAGAGAGATGAATTATTTTGGCACACCAGTGTTTCTGAACACAAAGGAGGGAGGACTGCTGATCCTGAGTGTCCATTCAGTCATTATGGTTTTGTGAAAGGACCAACCTGATGCTAGACTCTTGTCCATCAGTATTATGTTAGAAATGGAAACTAAAACACAGAAGACCTTGAGAAAGTAACGAGTTGGTGCCCTTCTATAACCCTGAATTGATAACTTTCATATTGGCTTTGGCATTTACTGTTCAAATTCAATCTTCACAAAGGGATGAAACCACTGATGAGCATTATTGCCGTTTTGCTCACCATCCTGTCTTCCTCCTTACAGTGTCCAGTTGAAGCAATCTTCTCAGAATCCATCAGCAACAGAAAGGTACAAAGAACTACAGAGCCTTCCCCAGCAACAAGGTCATAAGAATTAGATGAATTTCATATTTTAAACTATATATAAGACATTAGCAAATGGCACCAGGTATAAGAACTTTGGATCATGTCAATATCTCAATGAACACACGTTAAAAACCTGACAGCTTGCTCTTCAGAATTTAGTATGCAGCATGTGTCTTGAAAGAATAAAAACTAGATCAAAAAATATTTTTAAAGGAACATGATTTAAAAAAAAAGAGAGAGATTTGTTTCTGAAATGCTTATTAAGAAGCAGTCTACCAGATGTGAAGTGGCTTTTCGGTGGCCCTGCAGTTTACTAGGACTGTCCGTGGGCCCACAGTTAATCAGTTAATTGGATACTGACAGACTGGTAAGCTCAGTGTTCAGTGTATACACTTTAGAGTTAATTGCCATGCTCTTGTTCATTAAAAAAAAAAAAAAGGCAAAATGTCTGGAATTCTTTGCTCATATGAAAGAAAAGAAAATGATTATCAAGGGAAAACTGAGAAGGTGATTTGAAAAAAAGTCTCCAGAAGTGTAAGGATGACCCAAAAGAATTTTAACACGGGATCCCTGGGTGGCGCAGCAGTTTGGCGCCTGCCTTTGGCCCAGGGCGTGATCCTGGAGACTCGGGATCGAGTCCCACGTCGGGCTCCCGGTGCATGGAGCCTGCTTCTCCCTCTCCCTCTGCCTATGTCTCTGCCTCTCTCTCTCTCTCTCTCTGTGACTATCATAAATAAAAAAAATTTTTTTAAAAGAATTTTAACACAATTTTAACAGGAAAAGACACATCAGAGAAACATAAGAGTTAAATACAACAAAATAAACAAAAGCTAAAGTAAATAGATGAGATGGCACAGGGAAGGAGACAACAGGGCATCCATTCTTCCCACAGTTTTAATGACATCATAGCAATATTGTCAGAGTGACTTTCCTGACTCATAATATAAAGCACAGGAAAGGAGACAAGCATACAGAAGTATAAAATGGCTGTATTTAAAAATCATTACAAAGTTATAACCTATCCACCTCTCATGCAATTTAGAAGGAAACCAAACAGGGTGAAGGATTTAATGTTTGTCACTCATGTCCCACCTCCTAGTTTAAAACATCCTAGTTTAAAACATCTGTATCCTTGATGAAAAACCACACAAACACAACAACAAAAAAATGCGATGCAAATAAAAACCACTTTTCTATTCAAGGTCCCACGTGTCCAAAAATGAAGAAAAATGAAAATTTGGCTTATAGAGGAGTTCCAGGTTCAGGGAGTAAATGAGAAATGACCACTTTACTGGGCTATCATTAAGAACAACACATTTTTCTATATAGTTATATGATTCTTCTCTTAAAACAATGGGTATTGCTTTTAAGAGAAGAGTTCGGGATCTCTGGATGGCTCAGTGGCTTAGTGCCTGCCTTCATCCTGGGGTGTGGTCCTGGAGTCCCGGGATCAAGTCCCACCTCAGGCTCCCTGAATGGAGCCTGCTTCTCCCTCTGCCTGTGTCTCTGCCTCTGTGTGTGTGTGTGTGTGTGTGTGTGTGTGTGTGTGTGTCTCATGAATAAATAATAAATAAAAAAATAAAGAGGTCGGGGTTTCCCAATTTTCACAGCTGCATAATAAACACTGTAAAGTTATCTTCCATCTAAAAGTATCTACGCACATCGTGAAATGGCCTATTCCTTACCTTACTTCATTTTATAGCTGATCACTCCCTCCTCTTTGACATTCTGCTTTATACAGTTTCTGAATATCACACTCTCCTGGTTGCCCTTTACTTCCCAGGCCACCCCTTCTCTGGCTTCTATGCCCATTCATCCCTCACCTCCTTGATCACTAAATCTTCAAGTCCTGAAAGCTCAACCATTGTATATCTTCTCTTTTCATTCCATGCTCATTTCTTTGGGGATCACATCCACTTGCATGACTCTGAAACACATCTACCAGCTGCTGGCTCCCAAACTTGTACATCCCAATCTGGATATTGCACTAGTGGGTGTAATACTAGTTTGTATAGAAGGTAAACTACTAAATCTTAAGGCAACAAAAGCTTACTTCTTGCTCTCAGTCTATAGTAAGCATCCGCACTTGGCAGGTAGCTTTAGATCTGGTATTTGGGGACCAAAACTGCTCCTATCTTGTGGTTCTGCCTTCCTATGTCAGCTGTCCTTAAAGATGGGGAAGAAAAAAAAAAAAAAAGATGGGGAAGAGACCAGAGCATCATGCTTGTGAGGGGTTCACAGCCTATGCCTGAAAGTGATGAATATCACTGTGCTTACATTTCCAGGCTAGAATTATCCACAAAGCCAGACTAACTACAAGGAGGCCATGGAGGAAATAGCTAGATGCCATGGAGGAAAAAAGAAGACCTAATAAACATCTCAATCTTAGCATACCCAAGTACAAAACTCTTCAATATTCCTCCTCCTCAAAAAACAAAAAAACAAACAAACAAACAAAAAAACCCAAAGCACCCTCATTTTTTTTTTCCTGAGGTCTTTCTCATCACATTAAGTAACAATTCATTTCATCTAGTTGCTCAGGCCAAAAACAGTATATCATCCTGGATTCTTAACTTTCTCTCACACCCCACATCCAGTCCACCAAGAAATCTCTCGACTCCACCTTCAAAAGTTATACATAATTAGATGTATATATTCCTACCACTTTCGCCACTTATATCCACAGTCTAAGCTACCATCCTCTCTCCCTTAAAATTATGGCAAAAGCTTTCAACTTCTACCCTTGCTTTCATGCAATCTATTCTCAACATTTAGTCTGAATGAAACTTTTAAAATATTAATCTGACCATGACTCTCTGCTTGAAACCCTCCAATGGTTCCACATCTCACTGAAACCAAAAGACCATCTTTGCTCTGGTTAACCAAGTAGCACTGGATTTGGGCCTTATTCCTGCTCTTCATCCCCTCTCTTATTCCAGATTCAGACATATTGACCTTCTTGCTGCCCTTGAACATGCTGTGCAAGGTCTGTCTTGGATCCCTCCACCTGAATATCCCCCAGATGTCTCATAGTTCACTAAATACCATCCTCTCAGGCAGATTTACATCATTCCTCCACTTCATTGAGAACTCCCTGGGCCAACTTCTGCTTTATTTTCTTCTGCACAGCATTTACCATCATTATACATATTATGTGCTTTAAGGCAGAGACTTCTGTGTATTTTTTGTTTGTTTGTTTGCATGCTTTTGCCACTGTATCCATAATACTGGCTAGTGTTTGGCACAGGATAAGTGCTTAAGGTGTATTTTTTTTAATGAATAAATGAAATATTTGCTTTAAAGACTCAGGCAAGATTCCTGTTCCTACACCAACCAGCCAGTCTCCTCCTGCTTCATCATCAGGAAGACAGTGTTGGAACATCTCTACAGATTCGGGGTCTAATTGTCCCTAAGTATTACCATAATACTATGCATCATAGCAAAAAAAAAAAAAAAGAAGAAGATACCTTCTATGGCCAAACACACAGACAATCGGATTGGTTAATTATTTGTTGCCCATAAAATATTTTTTGTCCCACAGTTTGGGCCAAGCTAGCACTATTACTCTCTCCCTTCCCCAACTCATTTACTTAATACAAACAGCCAAATCTACACCTTGCTACACATATATGCTTTCCCTACTCCCCATTAATTTTGTTCAAAGTAATGCCCAAAGTCATTTCTGAATATATCACACTTGAACCTGAGTGGGAAAGATATAAAAATGGGAAAGGTAAAAAGTATCCCAACTCATTTCATTTGTACTTAAGTAGTTACTTTCTCTCAGAACATATAGGCATTGACATCCTTATTTTTCCACAAATTTCTTTGACTCTCAACTACCACATTTTTATGAGCTTTCAGATGAAGAGATGAAGATTCAGGTCACTTTGATTTTGAAATGCCTCTTCACTGACATTGATTATGACATGAAAATTGTAGACATTTAAAATTTAGTGAAAATTTTGTAGATTAGTCTTTTTCTTTCTTTCTTTCTTTCTTTCTTTCTTTCTTTCTTTCTTTCTTTTTCTTTCTTTCTTTCTTTCTTTCTTTCTTCTTTCTTCTTTCTTTTCTTAACATATTTCATGATATTTGCAAGTTTAGTATTGCCAAAATTTTATATAAACTATTCAGGCAAAAATATCTTATTTGCTGGTATGATGATTAATGTTTTGTAACACTGGTAAAATTAAAAATACATAATTGTCATGAATAGTAATGGTGCATAATATGTATGAAGGTCATTACATGGTCAAGGAAAGATCTTAAAATAGCTGGCATTTTGATTAGCCCCGATTCCTTTTTTGTCTTCCTGTACATGGGTTCATTAATATACCTCTAACATGTCATTAGTCTCACATTGAGAGGTTCTTACAAATCAGCACTTTAATTTCAAATAAAGACCAGTTAAGCAACTTTGTCTTTTCATCCAAAAAGGAACTATTGGGGAAAACAAGCATGTTGAATTTTCATTGTCTCTCCTTCTATGGGAGCTGACCATCTTCCTTCCAAAGAGCCATCCTACTTCTTCTGTGCCACTAGGCGATAATTTCACAGATTTCACCTTTTGACAAGAAATGAACATCTTGCCTTCATGTGAATTCAAAACTCTAATCCTGAACACCAAACCTGAAGGATGATAGAGAGGACTCACTCCCTAGAGAGTGAGTCAAGGAGTCATCTCTAGGGAAGGGGAAAGCAGAACACACCATTATTTGGTCTGAGAAACGGCCCTGATTTTTGACCTGAGCACTGAGGTATATAGATTAACTTGTGTTAGGAGGATTTGGAATAAAACACAAAATAACTTTAAAAATTAGTAATGCAGCTTATACCTGGGTCAGACTGGACTCAGTCTTATTCTCTCATTTTCCCTCTCTCTGTAATCTTTAAATAAAAACATGTGTTAGAATACGACCTATGCTTCCCTCTTCACAGTCCGGCCATCAAAAGGGATGGTCCTGTGAGTATCTGTTTTGCCCACAGCGCTATCCTCAGGGCAAAAACAATTCCTAAACATCTTCTGAAGACTACTCTGTTGGGCTGACGGAGGTAGGGCCTCTCCAAAATGGGAGACCTAAGGCTAATAGGTGAGGTCACCTTTCCCCCACATGTCACCCCGGATAAGTTCCTGAAACTCATCAAATCACAAACAACTCACGACCTACCGAGACCAAACTAAAAGAGGAAGAACCTCAGAATCAGCCAAAAACAAGAACATGCACCCTGCTTCATTCACCCTATCACATAAAACCACGTCCCTAACCACCCCATTTTTTTCTTAACTTGCACAGGCATAAAAACCCACAGCCTTCCCCTCCTGGGCGTGACTTCCCTGACTCGGGCCTCTCCGAGTCATGGAACCTTGCCCAGGAGCGCTCCCCATTAAAGCACCTACCGCCTGACTCTCCGGTCTTTAATTTTCTCCACCGATCATTAAAAGAAAACCTAACATACTCTGTTCGGGACATTGTTCTAGCAGCTGTGGAAAATATGCAGATAAGAAGTTTCAATCTCTGTCCTCAAGGTACTTTATTTTTTTAGGAGTTCATCAGTAAAATATGCATAGTAGCTTGTTAGAGGCTGGATCTATGAACACTGAATAGCTATCTCTCTTCCAGGGTCATTTCCCCCACCAGGCAGCAATGGCTGAAAGTAGAAGAGTATCAGGGGAAGAGAGATGGAGAAAGAGGAGTAGGTAGGTCCCAATGCCTGTGGACTGCAAGAAGGTGTGGAGGTGTAGGAGTGTCAGGGAAGGATGCCTGTGTGCCCTGCCAGAGATGATCAATGTGACATGCTCAGGGTGAGCTACTGTGGGGCTGGTCTGAGCTGTGGCCTGGATAGAAGAGAGGACAGAGGTCTTAGTGTGGATCACAGAAGAGGGTGAAGGAGCCTCCTGAAGCAATTGTGTGTGCATATGTCCACACTCAAGTTTGAATATGCATGCAGGTATCAATGTCTGGGCACTTTTTAGTTGGCTTTCTCACTCTTTTAAAGAGCATTTATATAGTATTTATAATTACAGTTGACCCTGGAACAACTCAGGGGTTTGGGGCACTGATCACCCTCTATGAAGTAAAAAACCTGCATATAACTTTTGACTTCCCCATAACTTAACTAGTAGTCTACTGTTAACCAGAAACCTTACAAGTAACATAAAGAGTCTATTAACATATATATTCTAT
The DNA here is from genome assembly GCF_048164855.1 of Canis lupus baileyi. NCBI lineage: Eukaryota > Metazoa > Chordata > Mammalia > Carnivora > Canidae > Canis > Canis lupus. The sequence goes on from NC_132865.1 coordinate 35,230,110, forward strand.
GTTATATACTGTATTCTTACAATGAAGTAGTAAAGTAAGAGAAAAAAAAGTCTTCAAAAAATTCATAAGAAAGAGAAAATGACTTCACAGTACTGTAATATTGGGGGAGAAACCCTGCATATAAGTGGATCTACACAGTTCAAACCCATGTTGCTCATCGGTCAACTGTATTTATAATAATGCTAATTATTTAACATGGTTATCTGTGGAATCAGAAGACACAGAATCCATAAAGATAAGCATAGTTAGACGGTTATGTTGAAGTGAAATCCTAATTGGAACCACAGGTCACCTAGAAAACCTGAGCTGCTCCTTTGGCCATTTACTTGGTCTGTTGTTTCTGTTTTCTCTTTTAGGGCCATAGGGTCTTAATTGTCTCTTTTGGGCAGCCCCTACCTAAACATGACCTAGTTTAATGGAAGATCTTGAAAGTCATTCACAATTAAATTGCAAACAGCTAACAATTAGTAAAAGTCTTCTCTTCCAAGAGGTAAGTTTAAAGAATTAAGCTTTAGATAGACTACCAGCTATATATTTACTGGAGGGAGGGTGGATTTATTTTAGAGAAGGAACATTATCATATTACTGAAATTACAACATAAATAAATGCTCTTGCCTGGGGACAGGTAAAGCCACATGTAGAAATGCATATGAATTCTAACTCTTTTGTACACTGTGAGATTAGTGGAAAATGTAAAGCATTATACAGCATTATATATATGTATAATATGTATTTTACACATTGGGTTATTACAGTTTTTAAATTGTGCCCATGTTAATACATACTATAAAGTTCAGATATTTTGAGATTTTGTTCAAAATAAATATCTCATATGGAAAGATATAAAATGGGTTTTTTTAAAGATTTTATTTATTTATTCATGATAGACATAGAGAGAGAGAGAGAGAGAGAGAGGCAGAGACACAGGCAGAGGGAGAAGCAGGCTCCATGCAGGGAGCCCGATGTGGGACTCGATCCTGGGTCTCCAGGATCACGCCCTGGGCCAAAGGCAGGTGCTCAACCGCTGTGCCACCCAGGGATCCCATAAAATGGTTTTATAAGGAATTAAAAAAACCTTCTAGTGTGGATTTTGGACATTTCAAACTGAATAATTAGAATTTTTAAAAGGCACAAGTCATCTAATTTCACATGATAATGTCCAAATTGTGCTCTTGAAATCCTACTGATTGCATGTTCTTTCTGTGCATCAAGCTTGCTTTCAAGGCAGGGATTCTGGGTAGTAAGTGGAAAGAATGATGATTTTGGAATCAGACTCTAGTTTGAATCCTGACTTAAAAAGTAATGATCCTAACAATAATACCGTTTATTCAGTGGTTACTGAGCTTTGAGTAAAGTGTTTAAATACATCCCCTTATTTAATCTTTACAACATTTGTAGAAAGAAGATATTATTTATCTTCATTTTAGAGATGAAGCTGTGATTTTAAGAACTTAAGGAGCACAGTTCCTTCAGCTACTAAGTTATAGATGTGAATAAGTGAACTCTCCTATTCCAAAAGGCCCTTCTTGCTCCCAAGCCTAGTGCTCTGCATCGTGCTGAGAACTGTGCACAGAAAGACAAATAAGGCATGGTTTGTATCCTTAAAGTTCTTCTAGCCTTGTGGGGAACCTGTCCCTGCACTCCTATGATCTCAGGACACTGTGATGAATGTTATGGGAGGATGAGAGACAAAGTTACACAGGGCTAAGAGAAGAATGCTTGCAGGCAGACTTTGAGTCATGTTAGGGAGGGCTTACTGGAGGAGGCATTGCTCAAGATGACCTCCAAAGGGCAAATAGAAATGACTGAGACAAGGATGGACAATTGGTAAGGAGAAGATCATGTGAAAAGATCTTTTTAGGTTCTTGAAAACACTATCAGATCAAAGGTATATGATGCCTAAATGAGAAGCAGGGGAGACTGGGGGGAGGGCAGAGGCTAGATTATTGAAGAATTTATCTGAAAAATGTAAGGTGCACAGCAGGATTTTAAGAAGGCTGACATGAATACATTGTTTTTTAAGACTTTGGCTTTTTTTAATTTTTTTTAAATTTATTTATGGTAGTCACAGAGAGAGAGAGAGAGAGAGAGAGAGGCAGAGACATAGGCAGAGGGAGAAGCAGGCTCCTTGCACTGGGAGCCCGACGTGGGATTCGATCCCGGGTCTCCAGGATCGTGCCCTGGGCTAAAGGCAGGCGCTAAACCACCGCGCCACCCAGGGATCCCAGACTTTGGCTTTTTAAGGCAGCTCGGGTGGCTCAAAATGGACAAAAGGATTTAGCAACGACTATATGAGCTAATACATGCAAAGCTGTAGGTGATACCTATCCAGAGTGACTGCAGTGACAAGTAGAGAGGAACCAGGTGCTTGTAAACACTGCCCAGCTGGTAACCCCTCTGATCTGTGCTGCATCCTGAGAAATGGGAACTACTATTCACCCAACTTTAGCCAATGAAGACAGGTGAAAGAAGGGTTGAGCAATTACTCACCTGCCCTTTTCTGCCTCTCAAGATGGTGGCTGTGAAGGGCACATCACAGCCCACAGCCCACAGCAGGTCCTCAGGGAGAATCCAGGAGTTAGGGTGTGTACCATGATGTGAGGAGGAAACCAATCAAATCCACTGCACTGCAAAACATCCTTTATACATTTAAAGTAAGTCTAAGCCTGTGTCTTATATTCCAAGAAATACGAAATGAAATAAATATGTCTATAAAAGCAGAAATCAGAGTCTCCAATTGTATGACATCTGCTTTGTACCTAGGACTGTAAAAAAGAGCATTGCTGCTGCTGTGTACTCGCGAATCTTCAATCCTGCATGTGAACCTAGGTGGCACGGAAGCACCAGCTCTAATCAGCTCCCGGTGCTGGCAAGATCCCATGAAAGAGAATCACCACTAAAGTAAAAGTATAGGATACAAGTCCTGCTTGAGTTACAGAAGCCATCACACTACTTGCTGGCTGCTGACATGTGTCCACAAACCACTCTTGCCTTTTCATTAAATCACCCATATGCTGTTGGAAAAAAAAGTCCATCTGATGGAATATAGCATAGGGTACCTTCAAACTTTTTTGCGGGAGTCTTATTCACAGAATTTTATTTATTTATTCAGAAACATTTAATAAGTCCTAATTATATGGAGACACTGTGAGAAGTGCTAGAAATATAAAGTTAAATATAACATGACCCCTACCCTCAAGAAGTTATGGCTAATGAAAAGTATTCAGTTGAACCACATAAAATTGCCCTTTTTACCAGCAAATGCAGGCAAACACTGGTAATTTCATGTGGTTCGACCTAATATAATGTTGATGGTAATAATAAATAACGCATTTTACAGGGAATTATAGAAACACAGAGTGAGGCACAAGAACTTCCAGGAGAGAATTATGGAAGGCTCTGCCAAGAATTCTGTTTTGCAAGATGAGCACACCCCGTGTACTCTTGCCTTTGGACTCACTCTAGACCTTGTCATTGCCAAGAGCTGCAGCCAGGACCCACCCTGAAATCTGAACCCCAAGCATTACCACTAACTGACCATCTCCTGTTTTCCTGCCAGTCCACACCTGGAGAATTCCAACTCCAACCCTACTGGAACTTTTGATCCATTGATCATACCAACTCTTCACTGTCTCTTACCTTCTCTCCCCTTCTTTCCCAGTTATATTGCATATCAACCAATTTAAATATGCCTTGCATTGCATACACATGGCTGCATTGTTCTCACTTGGAAAACACCACATCCTGATGAAATCGAACTTTCCATCTACTTCAGGTATTCACCCACAGCTGAAGTAGAAGCACAACCACAATGATGGCCTCACTTTAAATCCATGACCACACCCTTACTGTTTCTAGATAAGACCATATCTTCCTTGTGCACTTATTCTCTACATTTCTAGATGGTTCTTGTACTTCTTTACTCAAATACATAGCACCTTCTTCTCATCCTTACTCTTATCCAATTATTTCACTTAAAGAAGCAATTAGAAAAACCATATCTATCACCTATTCACCAACCACACCACCAGCTGAATTTAATGGCAGTTTACACAGTCTGGTACCATAGATGGCCTAGCGCTGCACATAGCTTCAAGCCAATCCTCTTATTTGTGCCCTAGGTTCATCCCCTCATCATCAATATCTCCTTCTTCTGGATTATCCCCAACAGCTGTCATTCCTCCTGTCTTAAACTAATAGACATAATCTTATCTTGCCTTCTTTTGATGCTCAATTTTGCATCAAAATTGTCTTGAAGGGTCATCTATATTTGATGTTTTCAATTCATTCCTCCTCCCATCTCTTAGTCACAGGCTTTCATCCTTACTGAACTACTCATATCAAGTACAACATGACTTCTTCAATCTTTATTCAAAAGATGCATCCACATAGTATTAAAACTGAATGCTCCCCAATCACCTCCTCCTCTCTTCATTAGTTTTTATAACATATATTGCCTTATAACATAAAATGTGTCTGAGTGTATGTATATACGTAAATCATTTATTTTGTTTATTGTCTCTTGTCTTGTCCACTAAAATTTAAGATCTATGATAGCAAAGATCTTTGCTTTGTTCACTGCCATATCTCAAGTGCTTTGAAATGCATGGCAGGGGATCCCTGGGTGGCGCAGCGGTTTAGCACCTGCCTTTGGCCCAGGGCGCGATCCTGGAGACCCGGGATCAAATCCCACGTCGGGCTCTCGGTGCATGGAGCCTGCTTCTCCCTCTGCCTATGTCTCTGCCTCTCTCTCTCTCTCTGTGACTATCATAAATAAATAAAAAATAATAATAATAATAAAAAAATATGAAATGCATGGCATATAGTAGACATTTAGTATATATTAATCTATCAAAAGACTACTTCTAAAAAAAATCTGAGATATATATGTTTCCCTCATACTTTTAAGAGGATAAGCATACTATTAAGGGTTGAAATAATGTTCTAAAATACTAAAACAGACCACATCTCATCTTATCCTCTATAGATGACACTGCTTTCCTATATCATTATTCTTTTAATCCTAAGAGAAAAAGACTTCTTCAATGCAAGAAACTTCACTAATCAAGTTACATACTTGAATTGTTCTATAACTAAGTAAACTCCATGTCCTATTCATAGATAAACATCCCCAAGAAGTCAGAACTATATAAGTCAAGTTTAGAAAATAAATTATAAGGGTTAGTTTAAACATATAAAGTAAACATATAAAGCATAGGTTCTAATTACTATAGTAAACAAAGTTGAACACCAATCTGTCACATGAATGGCTGTATAAGTTATAATAATGCCATACGATTGCTTCATGAGCAGGCTTTGCAAATATTTACTAAAGAGCTTGTAAAATTGGGAAAATGTTATTTCTTTTGCTAAATGAAGAATATAAGGACACAAAGCTCTATGTACAGTGGGATCAGAATCATACAATAAATGCAAAAAAAAAAGAAGTTGGCTTCAGGTGGTATGACTATGGGTAATTTTTAAACTTTATTTTTACTTTTCTTTATTTACATATTTGCTTACAATAAGTGCACAGGAAATTGAAATAGAAAAGAAATACACTTTATGTTTGGTTAGACTTTTATGCCATTTTACAGCAATTAGCAATTTCCCTTCTACTCATGCATCCACCAGCTAAGCATTTTCAGCAGCCTCTTCTGTAAGCACTTACAAAAAGGGCAACCTGAAGGCTCATTCTGGGATTGGAGTGCCGTCTGTCAGCAAAGAAATATTGACAAAAAAACCTTTGGTCCGATTAGGCAAGGTTTCTCTATACCCTGTGATAGTGAAGGCTTCTTCCTTCCCTGCCTACTCTCCACAAAAATCGGTTGAAAGGAGGATCTTGGCCCCTCCATGAAAGAAAAGGAGGAGCTCTTAAATGGGTTTGAGGCACTCAAAGCCAATACTCTTGCCCTGCCTTACAGATTATGTTGTCCTCTTTAATACTCTTAGCTCACTAGTCCCAGCAGCCCACAGTTTGACCCTGGATTTAGTTCACTATTATCCAATGTGTATGAGGACAACAATGCCTAGGAGACATTTGTGGGTAATAAAACTCCAACTTTGGCTCTTATATATGATCTCTGCCTGTGGAAACCCTAACACAATCCCCTTCCTTGGTAGACTGATGACTACTATCCTTCTAGCTGAGACCTTGCCATAACATCAGGAGTGGTACCAAACTCAAAAGCCGTAGGCATCTTGTTGACCAACAGGAAAAGGAAAAAGAAAGGTCACCAACTCTGGATTGGTAAGCCCAAATCCCACTCCAGAGCTATCTGAAATATTTAAATCTGAGATGAATAAAAGCAAGAAATGCTAAAAATTTCCCAATTACTTTTCTCTTTTGTCTGGATCATACTGCCTTTCTACATTATTCCAACTTCATAATGACTGCATAAGTTCCACTTGTAAGCTTCCTACTTCTATTTTTAAACCTATTCATAAATAGCTCTATAAATTATGTAGGATATGAATCAATGTTTGCTTGACAGATTAAAAATAAAGTCAGTAAAGCTGCCCAAAGTCACACAGTATAGATGGTGGTTTGTTCTAGAATTCCATAGGATGACTGGGCCATGGGAAGTTGCTGTAGAAGGAATAGGAGCAGACACCAATATCCAGAGTAGGGCTGGGATAGGTGATCAATGATGAAATGTTCAGTATGAATGTGGTGGTAATAGCATCAATTCTGACAAGATAGGAAACAAGAAACCAGAGTGGAAAAGTCAGGATACACATAGGAGGAAATTTGGGATCTTGGTAAGTCAGCATTAAATCTGTATATTATCGACAGAAAGAAGCCAGTGCAGCATCAAATGGGGTGCAACAGTCCAAAAGTAAGAATCAGGTTGTCCTTGGTGGATGATGTGGTAAGTTACCTTCTTTATTTCCCTGAAAGTAGGCAGAATGCACATTTTAAGTGGCATGAATCTGAAGGTCTGCAGGAAAGGCCAGTGTGAAAAACCAAATGTAGGGAAAGAACTTAGCAATGGATGTTGCACCACATTCTAACATGCTGAAAGTTCAGGTTGAGCTAGCCAAAAACCTAAAACCTTCCATTCTGAGAGCAGTAAACAAACCAACAGGTCCCTTGGCCAACTGATAGAGGGATGATTTAATTTTCCAGCTCCCCGTGCAGTAGGTTTGAGTTAAGATGACAGAACAAAGAATTATCTACAGGAACAGCATGCACCTTGAAACACAATGAAAAATGATTATATATATTCACTGAGCACCAATTTAGAAGATGATGTGATGTTCCTCTGAAAATTTGCTTTATATTTTATGGTGTTACTACATTTAGAATTCTGGATATTCTGTTCAGCTCCATTGCTAGCACTCTTCTTAGAGACCAGTTTACCAGGAAAGTTCACAGAGACATATCATTAGTGTAGCTCTGAACACAATGATGTGGGCCCTCCTATGGACGGACCACACCCCAGTCTAAGGGTGATGTAACAAGACTTTGACTCTGAATACTTCTACTTTACAATCCTTTTCCTGTCTCTTCATCTCCTAAAGGATTTTTAAACTTTTATTGAATTTTAAACCTATATCATACAAAAAAATCAAAATTAAGAGATTTCCATTGGGAAAAAGGCAATCTGTGCTCCATTCTTTTTTAGCTTGGATGCCCAATCCCACATCCCAGAGACAAATACTTTCAACCCTTTTAGGTATTTCTTCAAACATTTATCTCCAATCTCTTTATGTTCCTATTTGTTGCTTTATGAATGTTAGACATGATTACAGAATTAACTACCTACAAAGGGAAAGATCTAACCCTTCTACCCCACCCTGCTTCTGTCTCCCCTTACCATCTCACTTTGTGATGATGTAAGCATCATCTTCTGTTCAGTGATTACATATCCTTACACATATTTATCCAATTATTTGAATTTATACTTATTTGTCTTCTTACATATCTATTGCCAATTTCTTCCTAAGCATTCCAACAGACTTGCCAAAGCCTAGCAAGATATTTTTCCGCATGTACAAAAACAATAGCAAACAGCCTACCCTTTGTTCTCCCCATGGCGGTCCCCTCCCACAATCATGGTTCTCAACTCCAATCAAAATTGGCTGCTCTGGAAAGCTACTTGCCTATGCCCAAAGCCTATATTCTTTATCTCAGGACTTACTCATTCTGGAATAATTTTTTTGGCTGAATCACATTTTCTACAGCTTCTCAAGATAGGTTGCTTGAGAGGTACTCTTGTGTATATGTGTGAGTCCTTACATACCCAAAGGTGTCTATCTTGCTCTTACACTTGATGAATAAATGGCTGAATGTAGAATTTTATATGTAAAATCATATTCCCCTCAGAGTTTTAGGGTATATCTCCATTGTTCCTTATTACCTATTGTTGACTTGAGGCCTGACTGCTATTCCCTGTAAGTGGTCCTATTTTTAACACTTTTTAAGATTTACACTTTATCCCTATTATTCTACTATTTTACAATGGCTAACATGAGTATGTGTGTATTTTCTTTTAAATTAAACTGGATGTTTGGTGGTCTCTTAATTTAGAAATTTATATTATTCTTTGCAATTTTATCTATTATTTCTTGAATAATATCTTCCCCTAAGTTTTTATTTGTTCTTTTTTTGTTTCATTTTGTTTAGAATTTCAATTAGTTATGTTAAACTTTTCAGAGCAATCATTTAAGATTTTTATCTTTTTTCTCTTAATGACTTTACTTTCTATGAGACTTATTGACTTCTTCCAAACTCTCAGCATGTTTTCATTTTACCTTATTTTCAATGCCTAAGGGCTTTTTATTATTTTCTGGTGTTCCTCTTATTCCAATATTTATTTTGTATTATATGGAATATCTTCCCTTTAAAGATATATATTCTTATTTTGAAATTTTTCATTTGCTCCTATATTACATTTCCTCTAAGAATTCTTTTTTAAAAATGCTGGTAAGGTTGTGGGATTGGGAACTTGTATACATTGTTGGTGAGAACGCAAATTAGTATAGTTCCTGTGGAAAATAGTATGGAGGTAGCTCAAAAAATTCCAAATAGAACTACCATATGATCCAGCAATTCCACTTCTAGATATTTATTCAAAGAAAATGAAAACACCAGCTTCAAAAGATATCTGTACCCCCATGTTAATTGCAGCCTTGTTTGTAATAGGCAAAACATGAAAAAAATCTAAATGTCCATCACTGGATGAATGAATAAAGAAAATGTGGTATCTATACCCATACATACAATGGAAGACTACTCACCCATAAAAAAGAAGGAAATCGTGCCACTTGGAATAATATGGATGGTCCTTGAGACATTATGCTAAATGAAACAAGTCAGAAAGAGAAATGATTTCACCTATGAGTGGAATAAAAAAAAAGACAAAGAAAGAAGGAGAGGAAGGAAGGAAGGAAGGAAGGAAGGAAGGAAGGAAGGAAGGAAGGAAGGAAGGGAGGAAGGAAAAATGAAAAAAATGAAAATTTCAGAAAAGAAAACCAAACTCATAGAAAAATATCAGATTTGTGGTCACAGAGTTGGGGTATGAGAGTAGGGAAATTTGGTGAAGCTGGTAAAAAGGTACAAAATGCCAGTTATAAAGTAAATAAGTACTGGATATGTAATGTACAACATGATAACTATAGTTAATACTGTATATGTTACATTTGAAAGTTGCTAAGAGAGAAAATCCTAAATGTTCTCACCACAAGAGAAAAAAAATACTTTTTTGTTAACTATATGAAGTGACAGATCTTAACTGAACTTACTGTGGTCATTACTGTATATGTATGTCAAGTCATTATACAGTGTATATGTTGATTATGTATCAATAAAACTGAAAAAAGAAGAATTCTTATTCTTAATTTTTTTTTCTTCCAGTTTTTCACAATGGGAATGTTCTTCTAATATCTGTTGGGTTTTGCTATTTGTTTACATTAAGAGTGTTTGTGACTTTGTTTTCTCTGGGATTGTTCATTTTCTTCCTAGAATACTGAGAAGTATACAGCTAGTTGCAGGCTCTGGGAGAGCCTACTGGGGAGGGGCTGGAGATCTCACAGATCAGCAGGCAGCATTATATTCCATCTCTGCTTTCATTCTTACATCTCAACCCTACTCTTCCCTCAACCTGTTGACCCAAGTCAAGGCTCTTTGGGTTGATTTCTCTAGAGAATTTCTGATCTGCAGACAGTGTAAGCAAGGAAACTCCTCTATCTATGTAGAGAAGGGAGCACAGGACACTCATGTGTTTAATCTGCCTTCTGTAAACAAAAGTCTTCTTGCTTAATCCTTACCCTGTATACCAGAGACATTTTCTGACTATGTAACTATAAATTTTATAGTGATCTTTCCCAGTCCGTACATATCGCCAAATCTCCAATTAACTGACCTATTTTTCTCCTTAATAAATAAGCTGCTTTTAATTATTTATAACTACTTTCTTCTGAAACATTTTAAGTGCGTTTAGGTTATTTGCAGCTGCAAATATCCTAATGATGGGAATGAATTCTTATCTCTACCTAAAGTGCAGTGTCCTTATGAATAAGCCTTTGGCTGCAGTATATCTCCAATGGAAAGATTTTCAGAGGCTTTTGCTTAGTAGCATGAATATGGAAAGGATGCAGTGGGGTCTGAGGCCAAAGGCAAGCCAAAGGAAGCTGTTTAAACATTTACAATACAAATTGTACACGGAACATTTTCTCAAGAATCTTTAATTTTTTAAATAGAAAAAGTTCCCCCAAATATTTAGAAATATTAATTTTGCTGGGTTTCAATGTTGCAATACATAGGACAGATATCAAACATAGAAAACATCACAATGTAAGAAGGATGTAAAGATTTTTCACACAACTTTTCCAAAATTTCATTTGTATAGAGACTCAAATACCACAACTTGAATTGTCAGATTGAAAATAATATTACTAAAACATTTTAAGAATTACAATAAAAACATCTCTTGAAATAATTGCTGAATTAGTAACAGAGTCTGAAAATAGATTTACACATTCTAAAGTTTGTTGAGACCAGAACAGAAATGCTACTAACCTTCCCTGTGTATGTACGGAGAGGAATTCAATCTTCTTTCCTGTCATTAATGGCCCTAAATGCAATCAATGGGCCATATACTCTCAAATCTGTGCCTGGGGCTGTAAGAAATGTCAATAGAAACTGTGTTGGAAGATCAAGGGCAATGAGTTTATCAATGTGTTTACCCTTCCTGGGAATATACTCTCATCAAGAGCATACTCTTAAACCAACATATTTTGTCAATTCCCCAATATCTTTGAATTGCCTATATATATAATATCTTCATGAAGTAACAAGCCTGGTTTTATTTTTTCCAAGTGGATTTGAATAGACTCAAGATAGAACCAAACCTAACAGTAGTAGAGGAAATATTTGATCCAGGACTCAATCTCTGTTTCCATGCTCAGAAGGGTAGCAGAAGTGGACACTTCACAGTAAAGATTTCACATTAAAACAATCCTTTCAAAGAGGGAGAAACTGTTATTAATTTGAGAATGTTGCCTTTGTATTACAACTCAGTGAAATGTTCTCAAGATCCACCATGTACAATAAAGTATGAAGAAACAAGTGATTCAGCCTGACCCACATCTCAGGTGTTTTATCTTTATCATTAAAGTGGATACTCATCTGTGAAGGTAGTTCTTCTCCTAGCAACAGTAGTGCTAATTTCCTCCTGGTCTTCTCTCCGGAAGGCTGAAGTGTTGGTATATATGCTCTTTGAAGGTCCACAGGTCAAGAATAGTCTTTGAATATTTTCTCCCATTAAGGTCCAAAGCTTTCAAAAATAACTGGCTCTTTCTCACTTACATCTTCCCTTGGGATAAAAACTGGAAGGCGAAAGCACTGAAAATGTCAATTTTTATATGTTTGTCTCAGTTAAAAGTTTTTCTACAGCACACTTGGAGCAAGAAACGTATGTAAGTTGGGGAAACACAGATAGCCCATCCCATTTATGTGGCAATTAAGATCAACTCTAGTGTGGACTTTGAGTGTTGATCATTCTAGACCAAGGGAGCACACTAAATTCAACTCAGGATGAATCTTGACCCTTCTGATTCTAGACCCTCCCAAGGTTGTACCAGAATAAAGCTGGTCAAAATACATCCCCTGAAATAGGAGCTATTGCCTCCAGTTCTTCAATCCAGCATGTCAATCTCAAAGCCTTGGGTTAATTCTTATAAAGAGCATGTACCATATTTCAATTTAGGTATTCCAATTATGCTGTATTCTCACACTTCTGAGGTGAGTAGGTGAGGTGTGTAAGCTGAAGTAACTTGGCCTAGGGTTGAATCTAGTTAAGAGATGAGCTGGAACTGGATCTCAGTGTCTCAGTCCACAATGTTGTGTGAAGTGTTCAGTTCTCTGATAAATATCACTTCTCATTTGGATACAATTCCTGAATTGATTGAACTCACAGCAAAATAAACCAGCTGACTTTCCCCTTTATTTAGTAATCAATGATCTAGGTGTGCCCAACTCTACAAATCATCAATATTAATAACTGTTTTCACTTTGTGTTTGGATGAGTACCATTGCTAGATTTAGCACATAATTTAAGTTACAAACAAGTTGGAAAGATTCAATTAAGCAGTGCTCTACCCTTTCTAAGTTTTAAGAATTTAGGAATCTAAATAACCAACCATTCATTTACCATTCCTTGGAAACAAAATAGAATTTTCAAAGCCTGTGTAAATTTTCTTAATTTTTGCCTCATTTAAAGGTTCTGTTTAAAACTTGTCTTTTTCCTGTGAAGGAAAGATAAATGGTACATAATGAACATCTTCCTGGATTTCAAATCAGGCCTTAAGACCTTCTAGAAAGTTCTCTACAAGTACATAATATCTCTTAGCTAGCTTTAAAAAGAGGATAGAAATATAAAAGACAACAAAATTATCAAAGCTGCTTCCTCATTAATTTGTGGTGAATCTGAGATCTATAGCCCTCTTTCATAATAAATATAGCTGATGTTAAAAGTACCTTACTCTGTTAATATTCCCTTCTTTTGGGAAGTTTTCTAGCTAAACTTAGTTCAAAGCTACTTTATTTTTTCCTATTGTAAGGGTGGGAATTATTTTCACTTAACTAGATTTTGCTGCAATTAGAAGTCATATAAGATACAATGGGCCATCTGCCATCATGTCAGGAGCCTTAAAAACCTTCATGTTTTGACCTAGCAATTATACTTCTGGGAATTTAATTAAAAAAAAATAAAGATGCACACATAAAATCACTCACAAGACTTGTCATTGTATTTGGACAATAGAAATAGTGGCAACATTAGGGAAATGGTTAAATAAATTATGATAAATGCACCCACTGAGTATTAATAAGGCATTAAAATCCTGTTTTTGAGAGCCATCTAATGATACGAGGAAATGCTTATAATGAAATGTTAGGAGAAAACAGGATACAAAAACCATTTATATCTTGATTCCATTTCTATCTATGAATCGATCACTCTGTCCTTGCAGTTCAATATTGATAGTGAGTGGAGGGCAGAGTGATTTAAATTTTCTTTTTTTAAACCTTTCTAAATTTTTACAGGAAACATGTATTATTTTTATACTTATGAAAAACAATATCTAAATGTTTATTAAGTGCACTCTACATAAGTACCCATTTTTGCCACATAGTGAGGTACCTGTACTTAGACAAGAGCACAGCACCTGAGTTTTTATGTGTGACTTATTCACTGATCAGTTTGCGGTCATGCCATGTACTAGACGACAAGGAGAGACACAAGTTTGCAGTGTGACCAGCAGCATGTCTTTTGCAGATGAAGTGAGTGACAGAAATTCACCTCACATTCCTGTTGCTTTTCCCTTGGTCTCAGCTTCCTTCACTGTCAGATCTGGTATGAGGTCAGATAAATTTTTAAGGTCAGACACTGTCTTTTCAAAGTACTTGTGAATTTTACTTCGCAAACCAGAAATTCAGGTATAAATTCTAGATTTAATAATACAGTGCTATTCTTGTTCGTTAACTATTAATGTGCTACCACGTGAGATGGGCTGCTGATAGGTCATCCGAACTAGGTTGACCTAGGTTGTAGGTACTACCTACAGCTTGAGAAATGATAAGCAAAAACAATAAAAGGCATCCTTGCACAGACAAAAAGTATTAAGATGTTACTATTATTAAACTTTCTTTAAATACTGAAGGCAAGTTTAGTAATTACTAAATCAAACACTGTTACTTTCAACCAATTATAACTTGGCAAAGCTTCTGTTCCTTAAAGAGCTGAGATGCTATGGGGAAGGGAATATTAGCTCTCTCACTTACACACACTGAAACAGATGCATTCGTTCATACTCCATTCAGCCATCCGCTCTTTATGCTCCTGAGAAAGAAATGCTTTGGTACTTTCTGAGCATCAGACCCTGGGGATCTTTATGAAAAAGACACCATTCTCTTCCCATGGATCCCACAGTTTATTGGAGGATAAAAACATACAAGTAGTTGTGACATGTGATAAATATTATATGAGGGATAGTTACAATGGGTTATCCAAATCCGGAAGAAAAACATTTAATTGTCTGGTAACATCCAAACTGGGATATCCAGGATAAGGAGGAGTTCTCTGAGCAGGAAAAGGGAAGAGGGAGAAAGCGCAGAGAGTATGTCAAAGGCAGGGCTCAGTGGCATAAAGACATGTGGCCTGCTGATGGAATTATGACTGTTGGCTGGGATGTGGTATAGGGCACTGGTAGAGGTAGCATGAGTCGGCCTGCGGAATGGGGGAGTTATGAACGATCCTGCATGACTTGCTAAGTATGAGTGATATCCTTACAAAGATTATTCCATAATTGTTGGATGCTAAAATTATGTTTTATCTACATAGTCTGGAATAGCTAAATCTAACCCTCTATTAGCAACTTTCTCCCTCCCACTTCCTTCTTCAGCAACTCATACCGTATACGAAAACATACCAGCATCAGTCTGCAATAAATCTGCTGTGTTTAACTTCTAAGCACAGATTTGAATGTAAACTGAACCAAAACAAGAAGGGAAAGAAATGGCAGAAAAATGCAATTTCAGTTACAGTTACCCAGAGTGTTTGGGTACAGTTACAAAAAGTGTCTGATGATGAAACTATTGCTCTGATTAATTTCAAGACTCAGTTACATAAACCAATGACGATTTCACCAAGTAACCCATGAAATGGTGTCCCTATCATCTTAGAGGTTTAAAACACAATCAGGGTAAAGTTTAATCAATACACATCATACAGATGAAAAAACTGAGGCTTTCTGCTGACTCATCCATGAATATACAGCTAGGGTAGAACAGCCAGTCTAGAGTCTGCATCTGAGTCCAGCCAGTTCTTCCTACTGCCCTACGGTGCACCGCTGGAAGGCAGGCATTTTCAAGATAAATAACAGATCAAGACAGTTTCCTCTTGCACAAGATTGTTACCAATAAATAGCCAAGGTTGCCAGTAAGAGTTTTGATAGGCAAGCCTCCCCAGACCTCGCCCCAAATGTTGCTATGACAGGTGCGCATGGATTGTGCAGAAGATCTCAAAGAACCAGGCTCACATACGGCAACTAGCCCTTTCCTGATTTTGGTCAGCTGGCTGCTGCCCAGCTATGGTCCCAGCTGAGCTGTAAATCCTCCAAAGGGCAGAGCTTGGGGCATCTTCTGAAATGCTCTTTCCAGTTGATGGCCATGATGAGAGAATGATCGTTCTGTTAGTTATCAAAAACGATCCCCATGCTGCCAAGAAACCCTGAGAAACATTATGTAATGTCTAAATTTAAGCTTTCTCTCATTTCCAAAGGCTCCCCACCACCCTTTCCAGGCCTACTTCTCTTCCTTTCTCTCAGTCTCCTACTTGTGTCTGTGTCAAGGTTTTCAGATGCATCATCTCTATGCTCCTCTCTCCAGCTCCTGCCTCCTTGCATCTTCTCTGACTTTATATGCTTTGGCAAATCTCTCTGACAATATTAGTTTCCCCACCCCCTCAGCACTTGGACCAAGGAAATTCAATTGAAAAAGAGAACCAGATGACTGAGGTAAGTGAAAGGTACAATTAGGTGATTCGGTGGCATTTCGAATACTTGGATGGGTCAAGCATGTTATAAAGAAGTCTTAGAAACTTGAATGACACAGCCAGCAAACTCTGCCTGCCTGAGATCCAGGGAAAGGTACACTGCCCAGTATCCAAATAAATTAATCATTGTTCCCAGGCAAAAACCAAACAGAACTATGTCTTAGAAGTAAAAAAAAAAAAAAAAAAAAAAAATGTTCAAATGGTTCCTGGACAGTATTTTTTGAGGGTCAAGTGTCATCTAATTCAGTCATGGGAGCATTTGTCTTACTTGTATCTTGATATTACCTTCATTTTCAAGAATTAAAGGGTTAATAACAGGAGAGCAAATCATTAAGAAGGAAAGTCCGTTCTCTACTAAGAACTCCTCTGTGACAGAGTCAAGTAAGTCTATAACCAGCTTTGAGCCATAAATCACCAATTTTAATGTAGCTGCACGTAATTTTAATTTGCCCTTAAGCTAATTGACCACTTCATGGGTAGAGGTTTGGGTTTTAACTGTGAAAGGAAATAAAGAAAGGAAAAAAATCTTTAATTATTTCAAACACAAATAATAAATTACAATCTTCTATATAATTAAATTGGATAGACTTCAACACGGTTTGGTGGGGGTGGGAGAAGCCAGTGTATGAGTATTTTATGCCATCATATATATTACATTACTTGGCCTGATGATTTCACAGTGACATAATAAAGAAAGCTCCACATTGCATCCCAGCTCTGGATATGAGACACACTTTTCATGAAGGAAATCATGAGATCTCAACTGAAGCTATGATAATTCTTAAGAAAAGGAAGAAACTATATGTGTCTCTGAAATATTTCCTCCTTAAATACAAATGGCTCAAATTTCATATATCAGAACTTTATGATATCACTTGAACATTCATTGTTCATGTATTAATGCTATAACATGAACCAGTGTGCTTGTAAAGCAGCCCACACACTCCCTCCCCTTTTCTTTTAACAGGTTAGAAAAATGAGGAATGAGAGCCCAAGACCACCAAAAGTTCCAGCCCCTGTCTCTTCCCTATAGGACCTATAATCCTGTCTTCCAGAGCCAAAGAGAGCTACGACACCACAAAGGACAAAAGTCTTGACTCAAAACATGTAGTGGCTTTGGTTTTCTTGGTTTATGTCATGCTTCAGGCCATATTCTCCCTTCGGGCACAATTTCATATTTATGACAGGAAATTATAAAATATACAAAATACAACCAAAGTACCAAAGGCTGAAGGACTTGTGGTTTTACTTCTTGGCCACTGTTGGTAATCTATCCACCTGCCATCACACGTCTACAGTGGTGTGGTGGTAATTTATCCACCTGCCATCACACGTCTACAGAGATTCTTCTGAATGCTCTACTAAACACTACATTTCAACACAAATGTACAGGTGGAAGGGCAAGGGGCAAGCAATTGTTGAGCCTCCCATCTCTTCTCAAGACAAGGTTCTCAGCACCAGGCAAAGCCCCTCCATTCTGCATCATAGCTTCCAGTACTTGAATAAGCCACATATTCTGCTCATGATGTATTGGAAATAATTTAGTTTGTCTATTTAAGAGTCTGGAGAATCTGTAGAGCACGTAAATTAGAATCTGAATCATGAGGTTCAGCATAGAATAGGATGTTCCTCATAATTAAAAGATGAAAGAGGTTATTAGATCTCTTCTCTAAAGGTCTCTAAAAATAGGATAGCGATTCTTCCCTTTCAGTGTTCTCCACTCACTCCTGAGGCTGGTTTAACTAACCACTCCAGGGCTTTCCCAATCTCTTACTTATGATACTGTACTATTTGATAAGCTGCTTTATTTGGTTATTTTATGATCAGTATTTTTTCCAAACAAATCTTCAATCTCTTTTTAAACAAAAACAGATGTTAATTGAAGCTGTTAAGGTATGAAATGAAGCAGACATGAATCAACTTTCTTACATACCTGCATCTCACATTTACTGGGATGCATATGCTGAAAAAAAGATGTTTGACTTGAAAGATTCCTCAAACTCATTTTTATAAGGGTGAATACGTTTCATACTGTGACCTATCAAATTATACTGCCTTTGACTTTAATAAAATGCCCAAGCTATTTTTAAAAACAGCATTTCATTGTATTGTAGATGGCACAGCCTAACCTTCTATGGAATGAATATCTCTAAACCCAGACACCTACTGCTGGTAGAAGGAGTCTGACAGGGATATCTCCTCACTCAGAGGGCAGCTTTGTCAGAGGAACAGAGGAAGTGTTGGCTTTTCTCCCCTGCCTGGTATCAGCCATGCCTTCCATTCACACTGCCCACATCCTATCTCTGCCTAAAGACTTCACCTTGAGAAACTAAAAAAAAAACAAAGACCTGCATTGAAGATATTCAGGGTTCCTAACTTGGATGGAGAAATAAAATATTTTAAGCCTTTCTAAAAGACAGAAAAGATCTATTTCTCTCTAGAATTTTGCTGTCCAACACAGTCACCACTAGTGGCTATTTACACTTAGTTAAAATTAAAAATTGTATTTCTCAAGTCACAGTTGCTACCTTTGCCACATTTCAGGGGCTCCATAGTCCTGTTAGAAAGCATAGGTGCAGAAAATTCCCATCACTGCAAAAGTTCTGCAATGAGAAGTGCTACTCTAGAAAATATGGTACTCTGTAAGAGAATGGTATTTATCATATTGGAAATTGATTTGCACCTCATTGTAATTATTGCATGCTATTGACTCTGTTTCCAGAAGTCTCCTTCCTTAACCTCTTTAGAAACCAGAGGCTCCTACTTCTCATCCCCATCTCCAAGCTGTGCTTCCTGGAGGTTGTCACTGCTAAGTTCATGGCAGCTGTTTAAGAGGGCTCCCAGGATGTGAACTGGTGCAGCCACTCTGGAAAACTGTGTGGAGGTTCCTCAAACAGTTAAAAATATACCTGCCCTACGACCCAGCAATTGCACTCATGGGGATTTACCCCAAAGATACAAATGCAATGAAACGCCAGGACACCTGCACCCCGATGTTTCTAGCAGCAATGGCCACGATAGCCAAACTGTGGAAGGAGCCTCGGTGTCCAACGAAAGATGAATGGATAAAGAAGATGTGGTTTATGTATACAATGGAATATTACTCAGCTATTAGAAATGACAAATACCCACCATTTGCTTCAACGTGGATGGAACTGGAGGGTATTATGCTGAGTGAAATAAGCCAGTCGGAGAAGGACAAACATTATATGTTCTCATTCATTTGGGGAATATAAATAATAGTGAAAGGGAATATAAGGGAAGGGGGAAGAAATGTGTGGGAAATATCAGAAAGGGAGACAGAACGTAAAGACTGCTAACTCTGGGAAACGAACTAGGGGTGGTAGAAGGGGAGGAGGGCGGGGGGTGGGAGTGAATGGGTGACGGACACTGGGGGTTATTCTGTATGTTAGTAAATTGAACACCAATAAAAAATAAATTAAAAAAAAAAAAAAAAGAGGGCTCCCAGGGAAAGTGTTGGCTTTTCCTTGGGAATTTCAATCTTTTTCTTGGAGTAGGTAAGGAATGTGTACCCCAGCCCTCCTAGAATACTAGTAGTCAAGTCACTTTGTAGAACCTAAAAGGCATAACAAAAAACAGTTGTAGCCTTATATCACATTTCATGCTCTATGGTGACTTGGGTTACAATGTCATTTCATTGTTCACCTTTGCAAAGCATCAGTTCTACTTCACAGTGTAGCCAACTAGTAAAAATAAATCCAAGATAATATCTACATTACAACTAAGCCTAAAACATTTTTTCAAATCTAAACGAGTGATAATGTCTTTGTTTCACAAATAGTTCTACTTTCAATGATGAGACTATTCAAATGTCTTCATGAGACTGTAGGAGTCAACTATCCAGCCAACATGTATTCATTTTGCATCTACTGCACACAAGATGTACATGATGGCAAGACATAAATAGATGGCCCTGTTTCTTAAGGGCTTCGCAAAGGAAATGCACCTTCATGAGCATGTATTTAATTAAACGAGTTTATTTCAAACTCTAGACTATTTAAATCTATTTCAGATTTTTAAAAAACAAAACATCCTGAGTTAAATTATGTATGCATCAGGGCACCTGGGTGGCTTAGTCAGTAATGTGACTGCCCTGGGCTCAGGTCAGGATCTCAAGGTCCTGGGATGGAGCCCCAATTCAGGTTCTCTGCTCAGTGGGGAGTCTGCTTCTCCCTCTGCCCCCACCTTTACTTGTGCGCGCATGTGCGTATATGCTTTCTATCTCTCTCTCTCTCTCAAATAAATAAATAAAATCTTTTTAAAAAATGAAGTACATATACATCACAACTGAATGATTACTAAAATACTATGATCATCTTAAAGGGTTGTAGATTACATTTTATGTAATCGATCAGCCAAATGACAAGGTATTAAATACTCTCTATATGGCCCCAAATTATACCAAATATTGCTGGGGGGAGGGGCACTACAAAATGAATCTAAAACATGAGAGTAAACAATCCTTTTAGGAAAATTGAATTTTTAGAAAATGTTTTATGGTAATTGCAGTGTCAGTGATTTCAAACACAGATTTAAAATCTTTTCAGAAGAAGAAGTCAGTGTATCCTGAAGTTGTAAGAATGGCTTGATGGACAAAGTAAGATGTTAAGCAAGCTTTAAAAGGAGAGAAGGAAGTGGGAAGGACCAGAGGGGGCAGGGAGCATGAGTAGATTCAAAATTCAAAAATGGCCAAAGGGAACAGCAGTAGGAATGGGCAGAGGTGTTCTCTGAAGAAGGCAGGGGAGGGACTGAAGCTAACTAAGCACATGCATTGGGGAGAATGGAAAATAATGGCAATTGCAAAGGTAGCCTAGCTCCTGAGGGCCAGGACAGCATTTAATGTGTGTCATAAAGGTCAGAACTCAAATGGGCAGCCAGGGACCACACTTCACATTGTTTTGGTTTTGTCTTACAAAAATTTTTCCCAAAACACTTGAATTAGATACCAACATCTAAACCCAAGGAGGTTTCACAGAAAATTTTGGCTTCCCCAAGTCTTTTGAAAACCTGGAAGATGTAAAAGCACTAGGCTAAAATCCACCGTGGCAACAACTGCCTGGAGCTGAATAGTTGCAGACAATCATCTGAAAATGGGGGTTCCTACCACTATTTTTAGAGGAGCTTGTGCTGTTGGATTTTCTCAGTGTAGGGTAAAAAGGGAAATGGCTTTTTTAAAGACAGTTTTTATTAAATTAGGAAAATGAAAGACCAAGAGGTTCCTGGATTTCAAGGGAAATGGAACAAAGCATAAATCTCTGTGGACTTAAAGTATATTACTAGATGTATAATATGCAAAGGCCATCACTTGGCCTTCATGCACATGCACTATGCAGCCCCATAGTTATATGGGTGTGTAACTCCTGCTGAAGAATATTGACCAGAAGAGATGCAAAATTAATGTGTTTTTAAATAAAGACTAATCTGATCAGTAACATGATCAGAAATATTAGAGATGACAGAAATGCAGTTGAGGAAATCAGCCAAGAGGTTGTCATAATCATTCAGTTCTGAAATGATGAGGGTCTGCATTACGGGGAAAGTAATGAATAGTGAAAGGAAAAGTATCCATTTGGTATAAATGACAGATTAGCTATTAAAAATAAAATTCGGAAAAGAGTCAAAATCACTCCAGCAAAAAAACTACAGGGATTTGCTTTTCCTCTAAAGATTAAGCTCTTACACTACAATGTTCTTTTCTGCCTTTACTCAAAATTCCCAGATTGCTTAGTATTCTGACCTGCTCAGAGAAGGATGCCAAACTTGTTTGTTAGTATTGAAGGACAATGAAAAGCACATGGGTCATATAAATAAGGGACGTGGAGAAAGTTCTGCTCTGCAGCTCCTTCACGATGTGATTATGGTATTGTCAAGTTCTAGGGAATGTGTTTTATATCTCAAAATGCTCCAGATCACCTCTACTGTCTCTTTTAGTGGAAAATTCTAATCTCTTCTGTGCTGTCTCTTTCTATGAATAATGATTCCTACTCTTTCAGAAGTGAACAAAATGCAGTTTTTACATCATAAATATATTAGCTCTTTTGAGAAAAATCCAAAATGCAGTTATTATAAGTATACTAGCTTTTTTTTTTTTTTAAAGATTTTATTTATTTATTCATGATAGTCACAGAGAGAGAGAGAGAGAGGCAGAGACACAGGCAGAGGGAGAAGCAGGCTCCATGCACCGGGAGCCCGACATGGGATTCGATCCCGGGTCTCCAGGATCGCGCCCTGGGCCAAAGGCAGGCGCCAAACCGCTGCGCCACCCAGGGATCCCAAGTATACTAGCTTTTTTGAGAAAAACTGAAATTTTATCAGATTTTTTTTTAGATTTTTAAATCATCATTAAGAGGTAAAACAACTTTGAAGACTATTGGGCAGTGCCTACTGAAGGGGCACATGTATACACTCTATGATTCAGCAATTTCACTCCCAGTTGTCACCCAAGGGAAGTACACACAAATGCTCACCAAAATACATGCAAAGGAATGATCAGAGCAGCGCTTTCTGTAATAGCCCACATTGCACACAAATTTCAAACATCCAGCAATAATCGAATGAGTGGCATTTTTGTAGGATAGAATAATACAAGGCAATGAGAATAAATGAACCGTAACAACACACAACGACAGGGGTGACTGTCCCCAGTTTAATGTTGAGTGAAAAAAGTCAGAGAAAAATGAATATGTATTGTATGGGTCCATTTATGTGACGTTAAAAAATAGAACTAATCCAGAGTGTTAGAAAATGTGCTGATGGTCACCCCTGAAGGACTGGTGGCCAGGGGAGTCATGAAAGGGTCTGCTAGGCTCTGCTTCTTCATTGGGGTGATGAATACATGGATAGGCTCACTCAGTGAACATTCACTGAGCTGTATTTCATTGTACATAGGTGTACACACATGGTAGACTCTATATGTATATCCCTGAGGCAAATGCTTACTAAAACACAACAGGAAATGTCAACCCAAAGTTCCTAGCTTCAAAGTTCTTAAGACTGGTAAATTTGTTTACTAAAATTTGGAACTTTGAAAGAAAAAAATTGACTACTAAGAACTAATGTACTTACAGGTCTGGTTTTGTTTGTTTGTTTGTTTGTTTGTTTTTTTAATTTCTCCATATTTAAATCTCTGGAGGTCAACTCTCCAAATCTAAGTTGTGAAAAAAAAATCCATCTATGATACACTTGAAATGTTTTAAAATATACTTGAGTAAAAAAAAAAAAAAAAAAAAAGTTTAATGAATATTTTAAAATATAGAAATCTTTTCATTTTGAATAAGCTCATGGTCTTGTAAGAGGACTCAGGAAGATCAGATGGACATCTGAGCACCTCAGGAGTATAAGTGAGACCCAGGGCAGGGATAGTTGGGAGTAGGTGGAAAGGGCCCTTAGTAAGGACAAGGAGGTGAGAAAGGCACAATCATCCATAGTGTGAAGAAAGCCACTCTACCCTTTTCATTTCTGGAGAATGGGGAGAACTTCAACTTTGAGGAAAAATGGAGAGAGAAAGAAGAGAAAGAAGAGGGCCGCGAGTCAGTTTTAATAACATGAAATTCTCTAACTAGACCACAGATGGATAAACAAAAAGTGTTCAGGTAAGCAACAGAGAGTTACTGCCCTGGGCCCACTGTGGTGGAAGAATGGATATAGGGAGGAGACAATAGCTTATTAACAGCTCCTCAGAAGCCAGCAGTCATCAGGAAGATGCCAAGAAAAAATAAATAAATAAATAAAATAAAATAAAATAAAAAGGAGGATGCCAAGGCCAGAGGATGGGGAGAAAGGAAACATGGGTCCAGCCCTCTGCCTTACAAGGCAGCCAGGCTCAGGTTCCAACTTTCCATCCTGATGAAAAGGTAGAGCTGGGGAAGCATCTTTGAGAAATATTAGGCTAAGAGAGGGGTGCTGGGGCCAGCATGTCTTATCTCTTAGCTCTGCTGGCTCCCCTCCTTGGAGGCCAGCTTCTGCTGAGTGTAACCATAGAAGACCCCCACTCCACATGTCTCCCTTATAGCCGATTGACTAACAACCAAATTGAGTCAACTCTATTTTCTTTTCTGAGAGTCTGTAATTGAGATTCAGGGATTCAAATCTATGCCAAGTTGTTTTGTGAACTGTTACTGATCGACTAGGAGGAAATGGACCAGAGGTGGCCATTCCATTGAGGAAAAGAGAAAACAAGGCAAAAGCAGTAAGAGAGGCAGAAAGAGAGCCCTATTCCATAGACACAGAGAATGATCAGAACCATCATCCCTCACTGCCTAAGTTCCCAGACCCAGGTTAACCCAGCTTCCCCAGGATCTCTTTCCTTCGATTATGTCATTTCCAGTAGCTTTCTAATTTGTGAGACCCAACATCCCTTCAGGCACATGGGTTTTGGACTCCAGTGGGGATTGAGGAGGAGGAGGAGGAGGAGGAGGAAGAGGAGGAGGAGGGATGGGGACAAAGGAAAAATCAGACATTCCAACTCTGGTGAGCAAGAACCTCAGATGCCTTTGATGCCAAAGCATCTATAATAGGGAGGAAGGGATTCAAGTGCTTGGAGTGGGGTGGGTGGGTGAATATATTCATTTGAATGCTTTCTTAAGAAAGCTTTATGATTTTAGCTTTATTTTTCTACCTGATGGAAATTATTCTCTCAGAAACAAGCCAGAAGTCCACTGGCAGGGCACTCTGTCATGCAAGCCAAGGTCCCAACTCAATCATCACACAGGATGGCACTTGAGCCAGGTAAGGACAAGTACCTTCTCCAACTAGGGAGCCACTGCAGCAACACTCAAATGGATATGTAATACATCTATCTCCCATTACACATTTTCATGTACATTTCAATATAAAAGAGAAAAAAGAGAGGAAGTTGAAGAGTTGAAAACCCCCAAAGCGATGTATTTTTTTTAGTGCACCTATAGTAAGGTAATAGTGGTAATTCTCAGTGCCCTGATGAACAGGGGCAGGAAAAGAGAACAACCAGCACAGAGGTGCTGGGTAGGGAGTTTGGGAATCTCTGTCCTAATTGGTGAGATGAAGCCATTCATTGAACTGAGATCTTCAGGTGTGGATATGTGGGGACCCAGCACCAAGAACATCCCTTAATAGGCTAAATGAAGATACGTCTCTGTCATATATGTGGCATCATAATCTGCAGTCCTTATAATGGTCTATGAACAAAATAATGGCCCAAATGCAAATATTTTACAGACTTCCACTAAGATCACAGTCTTCTGTTTTCACACTTGTCTTCCTAAGAGTTGAAATGGAGTCCAGGATCGGAAACTGATTATTATTTATTGGAATCTGCAGTTGAAACTCAATTTTGAGATAATTACATTGGAGAAAATACTCTCTCAAGATGGTACAAACTCAGAATAACTGAGAGACAGTCATTGTAAGGAAAGACATCACCTTGTAAAATGATTAAAAGAAGCAATATTTTTCTAATTTAATAAATAAACTAGGGTGTGAACTTTTTCAGCAAGTCTCAATTTTTGCTAGCTTCAAAACTGTTAGCTAATTGGAATGGAAAGGAATCAATGATTTGTAAATACATTAACTTTAATTATGCATAATTTGGTAAATTAAGGCCACGGCTTAATGGTGTACATATTCAATTAAGTAAAAAGGTTTCATTATTGTTTTTTATTGATGAGGATGATAGAAATAAGAGCTAACCATTCCTGAGTACTCTGACTGTGCTAGGCACACTTTAAATTTATTAGCTCATAAAATGCTCAAACAAATCTTGTGAGGTAAAAACTATTATTACTCCTATTCTGCAAAGGAGAAATTGGATGTTTTAGTTCAGTATTTTCTCAAAGAAGATAATTGTACTAAAAAGATTATTTTCTCTTAAATATTAGATTTATGTCTTCTTGGATCTTCATTTTGACAATACAGCACTGATGCCAGGTGTATGTCCCTCTGAGTAAGATGGTTTAGTAGAATCTATTGCAGTTAGAGCTCAGATGTATTAAATAGTATCACTTTTTTTTCCTTACAAGTTCTTTTCATCAACACAGTAGACCCTCTGGTACAGAGATGGGGCCAAAATTCCTGTCTTCTTCTCACAGAAGATGGAACATACTGTAAAGTCAGATGGTCATGTAGCAATTAGAATTTGGGATTCCAGAATTCCATCTCAACACAAAAAGATATACACACAAATACCATTTACACTTTCACTCTGTACAATACAGGGATTAAGTACAGAATTTGGAGATTTCGGACAGAAGAGCTGGCTCATTTCTTGTTTAAGGGTAACACAATTAATACATGTTCTTGATCTTGATCTCTCCACTCTATTTTAAGACTTCCTCCAACTTTTAGTTTTTCTCCTTCCTGCATATTCAGTTTATCTTCTTGCATGAGTCCTTCCCAAACAGTTCCAATTGGCCTCTCATCCCCAAGAAAATAAATAAGGAAAGCTAGACAAACAAAAGAATCACCTTCCTCAACCCTGCATCCCCCTTTAGAAACTTCCCTATCATTTTCTCAGCACAGTGCCTAGCACAATACAGATTCTCAACACTATTTGTCAAATAAATGGATGAGGTGAATGCAAGCCTCATTGCATAAGAGATAGCACTAATTGACAGTTATCTTTAATTAGATGCACAATCTTTGCGCTGAAGGAGTTTGACATCAATTCTCAGACACCATGGCTTAGGTACTGGTGTGGATTCAGGTGTGGATATGTGGGGACCGAGCACCAAGAACATCCCTTAATAGTTAGAGCATCTAAAAAAGAAGTTTTTTTTAACCAATTAGAGCATCTAAAAAAGAAGACTTCATTTTTCTAAATTATATTTTTTCTAGAAGATTATCTGAATATTTTCCTATGATTTAACATTAGAAACTTTTCTCTCCACTTTACCCAGACTCCATCTCCTTCTCATCTTCCCCCCAAGCCCACACTCCAGGTTACCCATTCTTGGAGGGCAAGAATAGAATGGGTACCTAAAAGCCCTGTTGTGTCCATTGGCTTTGATCTTGTCACCCATGGTATCTTTTTAACTAGCTTACTCATAGCTAGTAAATTTGCCTAAAGGAGCTAAATGCCAGCAAAGAAATAATTGGTGAGACAACCCTAAAACAAAAAAAGCATCCCTTGAACTGAGAAGCCATAAACAGAAACTTGCTTTAGAACCAGCCCCCTCAACCCCCTCGTACCCATTTTAAGGCACAAGCAATGGCAGAGTTTTGAAGACAATGAGCCAACCTCCTTCTTCCTGCCTTTGCAAATATAGAAATCTGTGTCCCCACTCCCCCCCCAAAAAAAATTCTTAGCCTAAAGATCTTGCCCTAGTATTAGACTTTCCTTAGCTATGCGAGATTATAAATTAAATATGAAGAAACAGCCACTCTTTCAGGACACCAGAACATACTAATTAACACCATTATGTGTGCCCTTTATACTAGATATTATTAAATACTCTATCCAAGTTATTTTTTCATTTCAAGGTTGGATCTTTGCTATAATTTTCTATGCACTGTCTATGTCTCTTATCATTCTTAGTTTTGGATTATTAGCTATGCAGATTATTTGGGGTATTTTTATATTTTCTCTCTTTGGTTACATAATCATCCCTTCAATAGGCTGAGAAAACCTCTTTCTTTACATTCCTCTTTAATTTAACTAAATGCCTTGATCAGAGTAGGTGCTCAAAATATAATTTGAATGGATAATAACGGACAACTGGGATAATCCCCTGAAAGATTAATTTTAAGATCTCTAGGCAGAAGAGGCCTGGAAGGAATTTCAGAAATTCTCTTGTTTATCTCCTCCTTCTCCCCTCTCCTTCCTTCTCTTCCCTACCCATTCGTTCCCCAGCCTACTGCCCACGTTTTTTGACTTTATATAAATCCTTCCCTTTTTTCTAGAAGATTCTTTGTCTGGATATCTTCCCAAAAATTGACATGAGTCTAGTCTTAAAGATTATAAACATAAAATGCTCACACTGTGAGTTCAGCTCCAGGACCTAAAAACTATAGTTCTCACAAATGCCTAGCATTATCTTTTCTTCTGTGGTTAAGGTCATAGATTCCAGTTCTGTCCTCAGTGGAAATGACAGACACTTAATCATGCTATATTGTAATTAGCTCTCTATTCCTTAAAGACAGGTGTCTTTTCAATGCTTTCTTTTACTCTTCTTCCTTGGAAATTCAGTTGTTATAAATTTAAAACTATAATACATAGAAGAAGCCAAAGGGTATTTAAAAAACTACTTTAAGAAAAGCTAAAATTGTTTAAAACTAAGCCAAGATGATTTAACAGATTTTCTTATTTCTTTGTACAGCTACTAAATTTCCCATCACTAATTAAAGAGATATTATCAATTTGTTAAAATACATCAGATTTATTGACAGTAAAAAAGAACCTGCAATTCATTTATTATCAGGGAATAAACATTATCAGGACCTATAGATCTGAATTTCTCCAATTATTATTGTTAGATTATTGGCCAAAGTTTCTGATAATACAACCAGTAACAATTTTTACACTATTCTTGGGAACATGCATTTTATATTTAATATACTATTACCTTATATACTACTATTTTATATACTTTGTTGGTGTGAGAAAGAAAATTAAAAGATAAGATCTCTATTTTAAATATATATATTTACAAAGCATTAGTTAAACTAATGCGATACTTGAAGGATAATTCATTCAGCTTCAATCCATAAGGGATAGACAAGTGAATATTCAGAAATTCTAGATTGCTCTCTCTGGAGAAAGGAAGATCTACCTGTCACTCTAAAACAATTCCCTACTCAGTTCAGGCATATCCAATAATATATCTTAATTATAAAATAACTGCATAATTATATTGTGATTTCTTTGCAGTAAACGCAAACTCTTGAACATGTTGAAAGAATATCTAAGAGAATAATAAACAAAAATAATAAACATATATATTATATATATTACAATATATATGCTAATTACAATATAGCATGATCTCCAATCTCTTCTTTGAGGAGTCTTCCCACCTTCTCAGACAAGTGAGAATAAGTAGCCACCAGGCAAGAAGGACATGAGTAGACCTGCTTAATATGTCTGGGATCAGGGAGGTACCCAAAGGAGAATATAATTTAGACTCCTTTCTCTGGCTCCACTATCCCATTTCTTTTTCTTTACTGTGAGGTTTTCAAAAAGACTCACTATCACAGCTATAATGGAATAAATGGCAAAACCTTAGTTGTGACTTTACACTTCTATCCATTGATAACCCAACTATCTGGCTGATAAACCTGTCCTGGGCTTCCTCTCACCAGATTGCTTACATTACGGTGGTGCAGAAAGCCATGGTATCATTAGGTTGTGCTTCTTGTTACCAACTGAGGAAAAAGAGTTAACATTACAAGCAATTGAAAATTGAAGTTATTGGTTCAGGTAAGATTTTTAGAGGATCGACAGATTTCATTATTTCTGTTCATTATTCATGAAACACTGAACAAATATGAATGCATACATACATACATATTGGTAGATCCATATGTCTGGATTTATCATGTCTATCTATAGTAATTCACAATGTACAATGTATTTCTTACAGTGCATGCACTTTAAGAAAAAAATAAAATTGTCCTAGATCACTGCCACTAGGGTTTAAATACCAGTCTCTCTGTTTACTAGTTCTGTGACTTACAAGTTCTCTGAACCTCCTATTTTTCATTTACTAATTAGGGCTTGGATTGTAAGAATTATATGAGATAAAGTACCTCAAGTACTCAATGTGGTGCAGATGAATATGCTATTTTAACAAAAAGTATGAGCTAATTTCACAAAATTTGCTTCATTTGGTATAAGAGCCTGCCAAGACAGGGTTACCAATATTATTACCCTCTTACAAATGAAGAAACTACAGCTCAGAGATTATAGCTTGCTAGTAAATGGCAGTGGGGAAACCAGAAACCAGGTCCGTGATGTTCCATTCCACCCCCATTGCTCTTGGCCACCTACATAAGAGATACCCATGCAAATGGCGCACACCAACATGCTGGGAGGGATGAACAGGAAATGAATAAAGAAAGGAAGGAACAAATATAGATAAAAATCACTGGACTGTCTTTTCCTCTGCCTTCCTTTTGTCCTTTCCTAGGCTTTACATGAAAGCAGCACAGACCTTTTCTTTTTCAATTTTGCTTTCTTTACCTTTACGAAGAACATACTGGCTATCGCCATCTCCATAAACATACACAATAGCTTCCCAATATAGCAGAAATATTTTTAGATAAATCCAACTTATTTTGAAAAAAAGGAAAGAAATATCCCATTCTAAATAGCATCCACCAATCTAATATTCACCTACTTTCTCTCTTAGAACTCATATGAACGGATCTGGAAGTTCCTATTTGGAGGAAATCTTACTATATAACAGATAACAATATATTTGAGCATCACGGGGAAAGTATTTTTTTCTCTAATCAGTTGTTATAGTCCTTTACTTTCCTTTCAGTAATTGAAGAAAATTATAAATTGATTTCAGAGAAAAAAATTCTGTCTAGGAGAAAAACTTTTCCAAAGCATCAAAAAGGTTGAATTTGTGAGTCTCAAGTCTCTGTAGATCCTGTGGACTTTCTCACGTTCTAGGCAATCCATAACTGAAAAGCCTCAAACAATACTAACTTTGCTGCATCTCCCAAAATGTCAAAATATCTCTCATAAATCTTCATCTCCATTATTTGTGATTAAATATTCAGACAAAATTAAGTGCAACATAATTGTCTCTATCCATCTCTTTTTAATTGATGACAGTTACTGAGGGGAGCGAACTATATCCATTATGCATCAAAATACCTAATTTAAGACTTTGACAACTTTGACTACTAAATACATTCTCAGTTTTCCTGTGCCCTGGAGTGTTAACTTATTATTCAGTAATCTTCAGTATCACCCACTACAAGAATCTGCCACTCTCGTACTGATTTGCAGACACCAGATACCTCAGCAGGCAATTCCTATCCACAGAGCACCCTTTCACCCCATTCTGTTACATGAACCACTGAGATATACCTTGCAGATGATGCACTTATCGCTGGCAGAACTGAATTTATTGCATTTGATGGGAACCGCATGTGTGTGTCTTAGGCAGACTCCAATGCCTTTCACATGGAAACTTGGTTATCCATAGTTCTGTGCAAGACATACGTATGCTTGTCATTCCCAGGTCTCTGCACAGAGACCAAGTGCCAACCAGAGCAGATTAATAAATTACTTCCATGCCTGCACTTACTCTTCCTGGTAGATTTCTAACATTTACCTCTCTCATCTTTTCCATCATCAACTTTTCCATAGATTTGAGGCTGTTGTTTTCAGCAACCATTCCCATTTTTATGGCTGTTCTTGGAGAAATGGAAGGAGTAAGGCAGACAGAGTCCTTTTCTCTCAGGCAATAAAGCATTTCTCTCTTTCTCCCCAAATATGCCCAAACCTTTTCATCTTTCAAGGACCAGCCCAGTCACTTAGTCGCTTTCCACCCATAGCCTAACCCCACCGCAGCCAGAACCCAAACCCAGTGATTATCATAAGCTTCCAGCCACACTCACAATCATCAATGGCTCTACATAAAGTTATACAGGGAGTCAGCTGCTGCTGGGGCACCCCCACTGGGCTAACTGGACACCTGCCTTCTTCCTAGACCTCGGCCTCTTCCCTGTTCCTCTTACTACAATTCTATTCTGATAACATTCCAGGTGCACCATCTCCACCTGACACCTGAGTTTTCCCTCTCAAGGGCTCCTCAGGAGGCAGGTACAAGCTCTCCATTCCTAGTAGCCACACCTCCCTGAAGTGAACAGTCCACCACCTCAATTTCTGACAAGTGGTTCTAGCACAGAGGTTAATAGTATGTCCCCAGAATCAGGTACACCTGGACTTGAAGTTTAGCTTTGCCTGCTAATTACATGATTTTGGACAAGCCATTTAACTTCTATCTCAACCTCTTTGTAAAACAGGGAAATAAGAGTGCTTACGTCTTAGGAGTCATGAGAACAAAAGGAGGTCATGTGTGCAAAGCAAGGAGCCCGGCAACAGTATGAGCTTAGTACGCTGGAGCCATTGTTATCAATCCCTGCCATTGTGCGCTGCCCACTTGTGAGGATGTCCAGTTGCTTGGACATGCCCCTGGCTCGGCTGATGATATGGTGATACCACACCCCTCCAGCCTCCTGCTTGTCCTACCCAATGAAACAGCTCTGCCAGGACAGAAAAGTGATCATTTCATCCCGAGAATGATTTCCATGGAGCCATGCACTAAGCCAAGCGTTAATAGCACTTGTCCAGCAACAACATCAGGAACGTTGGGAAATCTTTACAAATACACTTTTGAGTCATGCAGTATGACTTATTTAACTCAACTAAGTTCAGAGGAAGCTAAAGGGAGACATTTGATGTAGCTGAAGTGGCCCAAGCTTCAAGGGAAGAGGACTCTTACCTAGGACAACAAAAGGATCTGGATCTTAAAAGAAAAGGTAAGATGAAAAAGGAATGGTTTCCCATTCCACATGTAATTAGATGATGTGTACTCCACTTTGTAACAAAGTAATTATACAAATGTTTCTATTTTGTTCAAAGAAAGTAGAGGAGGCCCATCAGAGCTGGCTTAGAAGGCTCTCAGAAAAATGATCTTAAGTAGAGAAAATTAAAACCTTCCAGTTTTTTTGTTTGCTTAGTTTAAAATGCACATGCAAATCACCTGGGGATCTTGTTAATACACAAATTCTGATTCTAATCCATTAAATTTAAGGTGTGGCCCAGAGGTCTCCATTTCTAATCAGCAAGTGAATAGCAAATTTGGATTTGAAGGCCCTGAGTCTCGCCAGTGGCAGTGCAAAGTAAACTGCAGGTCTACACTGTCAGGGACTAACGCCAACTTCCCTTTACCAAGGAGACTTGTCCATGCCTACACACACTTGCACACACACACACACACACACACAGTATAAGTTTTGTGAACTCTCTCAGAGACGATTCGGGGTCTGGTCATTTGGTTATCCATAATGTGGGGCTGCAGTCTAGAAAGACTGTCCAGAGCAAAGCCAGAAGCAGTGTGCATAGACATTGTAAACTGAAGCTCAGTCCAAAGAGGCTCATGAAAGACAGAGAAAATGTAGGGGACCTCTGGCCCAGTGGATCTCTGGTCCACCCCATTCCTGCCACTCCAGGGAATTCAGCCTGAGAAGGGGGCATCGCTCTCCTGTCAATGAGTTTGTGTGCCTCCTTCACCACTGATTGCCCAACCAGCTGAGTACTGCCACTCAGGGTGCTGCAAGAATGCAACACATCTCCTCTACCCTACCTCCTATGCCACTGACTGCAACCACCTGACTTTCCAGGTGACTTCCTCAAATACCATCCAGGAAAGCTTCCCTCAAGGTCACAAGGTATGGCAGTCCTGGACCATTTCGCTTTCCTTCTCCTCTTCCTTCCTCCCCTCCCCACCCTCTCCTGTCCTCTCAGAGCCTTCTCAACCCTATTCAAACAGGTTTTGGACTCTCCCATTTAAAATGCAAGTAACAGGGACGCCTGGGTGGCTCAGTGGTTAAGCATCTGCCTTCCGCTCAGGTCGTAATCCCGGGGCCCTGGATCAAGGCTCATCGGGCTCTCCTCAGGGAGCCTGCTTCTCTCTCTATGTCTCTGCCTCTCTCTGTGTGTCTCTCATGAATCAATAAAATAAAATCTTAAAAAATAAATAAACCAAATGTAAGTAACATCAACAAGGCAAAAAAAGATTCAAGTTCAATCACCACCATTGCTCTTACTTGGTCACAATGAGCAGTGACTTCTTAAAATGAAGTCACTTAATCCTGTCTGCTAAGGCTTGCCTCTAAGACAGAGTTGACTAAATCTTTCAAACAGAGAAGAGTGAGTGATGTTCTGGGCTGCAGCAAAGTCACGGTGGCCGTAACAGCCTGTGTGTCTTCAATTACCACTCATTGAGGATGCTCCCACTTAGACATGCAGAGTTGCACCTAGAGAAGTGCCCAGGGGAACACTGACTCTGCTTTAAGGGTCAAACACCTAAGCTGAAATGAGAGGCAGCAACATGTTTTAACATTTCTTTTCAGGGCATTTTAGCTGCCTTGTAACATAATGGTTTAAAAGTAGAGAAATCCTGAGTTTGTCACAGTTTCTTGCATCCCTCTGTGCTCCCACAGCACTAGATACAACCTACTGATGAAGCGCCTCTCTTGTGGCATTGTTTTGACTGGTTTTCTAATTGGTTTACCAACTGGATGAAATTTTCCTGAGGCTGAGGAACCGTGTCTATTCGTCTCTGAATTCCCTTTATTTTTTCTAAAGGATTCCTGTTAAGATTTTTTGAAAATAGCAAGTTATTATCAAGTTTATACATTTTAAGAAATATATTGTATAAGTCAAAGTATGCCTGAATTCTGTAATTGTGGTCAGTTTGGTGAAACACTTGATTGATACATGTTATTTGACCAAATGAATGAGAACATGTCTAGAAAATAACACTTTAGGAGATTTCAATGGGGAGAGCCAAAAGTAAATTTAACTTTAATTTACAGTGTTTTTTCAGCAGTGAAGTAGCTAGAACTGAAAATCTAATGGAAACTTATCATAGAATTTTTCTTGGTTTTGATTGGTTTATTTTCGTCCCTATTCTCCTCTCCGTCTCCCAACTCTACTCTCTGATTAGGAAAAGACAATTTTACTTTTGAAATGCATCTGTTGAAACTATGCCAGACGGTTTAAGTAGAGAAAGATTTATTGCAACATATTAGATCACTTGAAGAATTACTGGGCTGATCAAGGAACCAAGCCTGGATGTTCTGTGGCCCAGAGCAATGCAGCTGGAGAGTGCCTTACCACATCCTGAGACCTTTCTTCCAGCTACTCTGTTGTGGCTACCACCTGCTGCTCAGCATGAAGGACTACAGGAACAGGACATTCCAATCCCTGGCACAGTTTTCCCCAGAAGAAAAAAAACACTTCACAGCACACAGCCTGCACCTTGAGTTGCTTACTTCATCATTCCAAATTACCATGAATGCAATTTTTTGCCAGAACCTGGGTTCTCTAGCTACATGAAAGATCTGAAAGTTTTTCTTCCTCTCTCTCCCTTATCCTCCCTCCTTCTTTCCTTCCTTCTTTTTAATTTTTTTTTAAAGCTTTCCAGTTTCTATCACATAAGACACAGAAAGAAGGGAGCTAGAGTGGGGGCTTGGTGGCCCAATCTATAATATCTGCTACATAAACAAGGGTTCTGTTTCCAGGGATGTGCAACCTGTGCCATAATACAAGGCCCTGCATTTGCTTTCAAGAGAAACACGGCAGATTTTATATATTGGGCAAATGCAAGCAGAGCCTGAAAATAAAGATGAATTTCTGTAATTGTAAGTGAAAATGTTCATCTTTCTGTGTACTAAAAACATTTCTGTGAACCATCTACACGTGTTCTTTGTCCAGTTTTAAGTGGTTAGTGGCTCATTTCTTCTTATTAACTGATAAGAATTTTTATGTTAGGAGAAATAGCCCTCTATCAATAACACATAATATGTGTTGTAAAGATATTTAGCCAGTGTGTCATATGTATTTTGACAGGAATGTGTGTGTGTGAAAGGATACTTTACTATGTTATTGGGCATACTGATATACTTGTAAAGAAATGAAAACCGGCAAGTTAATGTTGGTGGGCAAATAGTATTTCTTATAGTTTCCACACAAAATTTGTAGCCATCTGAAAAACACCTGTTAAATTGGATTTCTTTATTGGATGACATCAGGTGTACTTATTTCTCCCATCAACACCATATTCTATGAAAATGGCCTCATGCTAAGATTTATCATTTATATGTAAAAAGTGTCTTCATAGGATGAAGCAGAGACATTAAGTGTTGCCATGAATCTCTGCCTAACATTCAGTAGGACCCTATTAAGTAGTTCTAATGAATTCTTGACTTAAACATTTCAAGCATGAACAGATCAATTATTATTGAAGAAAACGATGGTGATCTTGTATTCTTATGTTTACAAATTTCAGTGTAGCCTTCCAGTTAAAAACAAGGATAATGAAAATAAGTTGGATAGTGTCTACATCTCTGAGAAGAAACAGTAAAACCACAGTTGAATTTCCATGTTATCCAGATGCTGAAAGGTCTTCTAAAAGAGTTTCAACACTTACTGTGATGCGATACAAGTAACTGTCATAAAAATACATTTGGTTTTGAAAGTTTGTGAGAATATTTTGAAAAAG
Organism: Canis lupus baileyi; assembly: GCF_048164855.1. Taxonomy (NCBI): domain Eukaryota; kingdom Metazoa; phylum Chordata; class Mammalia; order Carnivora; family Canidae; genus Canis; species Canis lupus. The sequence continues at coordinate 35,266,409 of NC_132865.1, forward strand.
ATAAAAGTGAAAACAAACAAAAACAAGGAGACCACCATATTTCAGCCACTACTGCACTGCCAATGTCATTAACAGTAGTGGGCTTGAAGTCAAGTAGCTGCCCTGGATTCAGAACCAAACTGAAAGCAAGAGGAGGACTGGTCAGTGCCTCTTTGCCCCTGCCCTGGGGAGGGATGCAGTATGCTCTGCAAGAAGAAGACGCTGGGGAGAAGGAGCGCAGATGTAACTTGTGCCCACGTCACAAGAAATGCTAAAGAGGGGGGACAGTGTTGGGACAGGCAGTGATAGCAAGTAAATAATCAAGGAGCCCTGGAGAAGTGGTCACATTTACAGAAAGCATTGTGGCCAGTGGGGGGCAGTAGACCCAGCATGGCAAACTGGTAGGAGTAAGCCAGGGGAAGCATTTGGGAACCATCTCCAAGTTAAGAGGGGGAGTGCAAGGGGGAGGGAATATGGGGCACAAATGAAACATGAGAATTCATCTGGTTTTACAGAGAGTGGCAAAAAAGAAAAAGAAAAAAAATTAAATAGACTTTGAGAGATTGCTTTAAATAAATGGACTTTATGGTGAAAGGCAAGCAGGTAAAAATGATGTGCTAATTCAATTACTCTTGCCATTTGTTGTTTTCAATCAGAATTATTAAGTGTGGAACGTAGGTTAGGGTCTAAGAAAATGGTGCAAATTGTATCTTTTGCTCATTCCTCCTCCACAAGACGAAATAAGAATGGGACCACCAATAAACCAAGGCTGTCACCAGGAAGCCCCAGAGTATTTCCCCAAGGGACATCTGCTTCAGGAGCCTATTACGCAAAGACAAGTTTCTGAGGCTGTTTTCTGGAAAGGGGCAGCATAACCAGTAGGACCAAAGCTTCTCCTTCTTTAAGGGCCAGGCTCATCCAGGCTGGGACAGGAGACACAGTGTTCTCAGTGGGTAGCCATTCCTCAGATGTTCTTAAAGGGAACCCACAGGCAAACTCAAGGATGCAGTGTCTTTGCAGCCTGGAAGCTCTCGGGTCCTAATGCCTACACTCAGGGGTCAGAGTCAGTCTTGACTGCAGAAATCCTGTCCTTCCATCCATTGGCCTGATGTCAACTGCAAAATTTACTAGGGAGGGCTCCAGCCATGCTAAAAGAGGCTATCTTGGGCATCATATACTGTTTTAATTGATGGATTAAATTCACAAGGATACAAAACATATAGAAATAAGGACTACATACACCTTTCATTGGAATGAAAATAAAATCCTGTAAGAATTTGCTGGTTTTCATTTTATTCATTTAATCAACAAATACACATTAAATGACAGGGTGCAAGACACCATACTATATGCTGGGGATCCTGCAGAGAACAAATCTGTTTTTGCTTTCACAAAGCACACATTCCAGAAAGGGTCAGAATTTACAACTGAAACTAATTACTGTGAGGTTGACAAAACCAAGCATCAATCTTGGAATAACCATATTCAGAAATAAGCAAGTGTTGGAGAAGGTTATGGCAAGACCTGACCACCTATTGATCTGTGAGCTGGACCCAGGTGAGACCCCTCACCCTGGTCCCTTTCCCTGGAATGTCTTTCTGGCTCCCAGGGGCTGCTTCAAGGACAGAGCCTTGAGATAAGGATGTGGAGCTGAGAACGCCTTCACAGCGTACTTAACCGAACCCAGTTAAGGCGTCTATATAAACTCTAAGATTTGGCAGTGGGCACATGGACCCACTTATCTTGCTGCTGCCCAAGACAAGCCTCACATACGTAAGTTCCCTCTGCTTATTAAAACTGCCACCTACCTCTCTGGAATGGTCTGCCTCTTTTTCCCCCATCTCTCCCTGCTCCCCATTTCCAGGGACCAATTCTGAATTTCACCTGGGAAGCTCCAGAGGGTTGCAAACCAACAGCCAGAGAGATGACTGTAGTGCAAACCAGTATATAAATACTCACCAGTCCAAGTGAGTTCACGAGGCGTTTCTGCACACACCTGATCCACAACCTTCCTTTCCTGTCCTCTGCCATCCTTCCAGTTCTTCTTGCTCTCACTTCTCTAGGGGGACCCATGGGACCACAGGAAAAGCCTCAGGGGACTGCAAGTTTAATTATTTCTTATACAGAGGAAAAGAATGACAGCCCTTTGCTCCAAGTCACAGCATTTAGACTAGAGTTCACGTGAACATTTCTTTTTCTCTTGTTTTTGTATCTTATCCTTATTCTTAATTCAGTAGATTTCAGGGCTTTCATGTCTATATCAGATTAAAACTGTTCTTCCTTTCGGGCACAGGAGAAAGTGATTCTTCAGCATTTCTCTGTTAATTACTAAATAAATAAATAATATAAAAGTGCCCACACGCTGCCTACTCACAAATTATCCCATTCTAATCAACAAACTTACATTTATAGTGGAGACAGAGAAGCAAGCATCTCAAATCTTTTCAAAGCTAAAAGATCTCAACAGAATGACTGATGCTATTCAATGCACTTAGTAAAGTTTGGGTGTCCTTTTCTAGCCAGGTAGTCTTGCTAGAATTGTCTTTACATACCATGTAAAATTTTCAGTTCAAAAATTTGTATACAATTTTAAAACCCAAAAAGGTGGAGATACGGAGACAAATTTAAGAACTTGTATTGAAATGAATATTTATGCATAATGCAAAGACATTTGACACTGATACCCAGGTTGCTTTTATACAGTGCAGAGGAAAAAAGAAAATTATCTGATTACATAATTTGGACCAAAAAGGATTAACATGTTCATCTTATTTGTTGTTTTAGTTGAACAGAAGAGGACAAAAATTTCAATTGTCTGCTTTTAAGAATTACAAAAATAAAAAGGAATTACAAAAGTAATTCTGCTCAATCTTACCTAATACTATCACTATTCAAATAAATATTCTGACAAGGCCTTTTAAGAGGCAGAGAAACCAATTTTTCACCATTCATTTGTGTACAATTTCCATTCAAGTCCATTGGAGGCAAAAGCCAAACTGAGCAGGAGTAAGTGAATCAGGCTGCTGCTACCCCGGGGTAATTGTTCAAGTCTTTGGCACAACTCCAAAGTATTTCAGAAGGGGTGTGTGTGTATGTGTGTGTGTATGTGCACTGCATGCTATGTTTTTTTTTTTATCTGAAAAACAGAAAGCATTTACCACACAGTTACAGTTTTCAAGAAATAATAACTAAGCAAGTTTTTAAATCTGTGGAGATCACTAATCTGAAGGGTACATTATAAAAAAAGACTAGTGTTGCTCCAACAGTTTTTCTTTCATCCCTGTGAAACCAGAGTTGGTACCAGAACTCAATATCTAGATGCGGAGGCAGAATAATTTTGTAAAACTATTTAAATGCATCTTTGGATTGTGTAGTATTTTACTATAATTTAAGTGTTTATTATTTTACCCGTTTCTCATTTAAGAATTATTATGTGGTGCGTGCTATAAAGCAGAGATCCTAATCAGTAAACCACTCCAAAATTTTAGTTTATTTATAACCTGGACAAGTGCATGATATCTTAATTCTTTCTAGAATAACATTCTGTGTCTTGGCTCACTCATTTTGTGCACATGGTAGGTACTCAAAAGTTGTTTAATACAGAAATATAAAATAACACAATCACTTAGAAAATGGTTTGGTAATTTCTTATAAAATGAAACATGCTCTTCCCATGACCCCAGCAATTGTGCTCCTTGGTATTTACCCAAATGAGTTGAAAATGCATCTACACAAAACCTGCACACAAATGTCTATAGCAGCCTTATTCATAACTGTCAAAACTTGGAAGCAACCAGGGTATCCTTTAGTAGGTGAATAAATAATTGTGGTGCATCCATACACTTCAGTATCACTCAGTGCTGAAAAGAAATAAATTATCAAGTCACAGAAACATAAGGAGGAACCCTAAATGCATACTGTAAGTGAAAGAAGCCAATCTGAAAAGCCTATGTATTATTGCATGTTTCCAAATACATGGCATTCTGGAAAAGGCAAAACCAAGGATAGAGTAAAAAGATCAGTGGTTGGCAGGGGCTGGGGTGAGCAGGGATAAACTGGTGATTTTTAGGGCAGTGAGACTATTCTGTACTCTACTGTAATGGTGGATAGATACCATTATATATTTGTCAAACCTATCGAATTTACTACATAAAGGGTAAACTCTAACGTATAGACTTTAGTCGATGATAACGTATTAGTATTGGTTCACAAATTCTATCAAATGTACCATATTAATATATAATGTCAGTATCAGGGAAGAATGGAGGTGAGGGGAAGTACCCAAGAATTCTGTACTTCTCATTCAATTTTTCTGACCCCAAACTGCCTGAAAATAAAAATAAAGTCTATGAACTAAAAAATTAAAAAATTGTTTAAGTGTGTTAAGTGGAGATGTAGTGAAACAAAAGAAGTCTGTGGAGTCTCAAAAGTACCTTCCTCCCAGGAATCGTCACCGAGCCAAGTACCATCGGTGGTGGAGTGTTCACCACATTCCAATGAAGAATGAGTGGCCCAGTCAGTCCAGGGGATGGTCCCTTACCTACAGAGGCCTTTCCAGGTTAGAGTTCCCCTACTTACAAAGAGAACAGAAGTTCATTTCCTAAACTAAGAAAGGTAAATCCTATTAAAAGCTAAAATAGTAAAAAAAAAAAAAAAAAAGGGCTAAAATAGTGTCTAGAGCCAAGGGAGCTGAGGAAAAGGAGAGGGAATTTATAACCAAACTCCTTTCAGGCTCAGTAAGAAACCCATGAATGAATAGCAGAGGGTCACCTTTGGCTCAGGAGGTTAACCAGCAGGCTCCTTTACTGGGAATCGCTAATTAACTTCTGTGGGGAAATTTCATAGCTAACTGGTGTTGATTGTAAATGCAAACCCTCTTTCCAACATGCACAGATGTTAATGTGCTATTTTAAAAGTTCAGGGTACTTATTACTGAGTTGTCAAAGGCCCATTAATTATCCACTATACTGTATTTAGCTTTTCTCTGGTAAATCTTTTTTAATTGCCCAGTCTGCATTTACGGAGCATCTTTATTTAACATGCTCCCAACTCTGTTTATGTTTATGCCTTTTCCAATAGCTCATTAAATAGAGTTCTTACCAGTACTATCAGAATCTTCAGTGAGAACTGTCCAAGCCCACTTAAGCGCTTTCATTGCACTTAAGTCCTCATTATTTTCAAGTTTTGAATATGTTTCAAGTCTACCCTCATTCACATCTTTTCCCTGCCTCTGAACAAGTCTCTGAAGCAGGAGACTTTCTTCTCCAATATATACACTATTTTATAAAAGGTAACCATTAGAAAATACATCCCTGACAGTGTTCCCTGGGCTTCCACTCACCAACAGAATCAAGTCCAGATTCCTCTGGAAAGCACCGAGACCCTCTTTAGCTTGACCTGACACTCGAAACTCATCTGTTGACAGTCTTTCCCTCACATCTCTCATTTCAGCCCTTTACACAAGCACATCATGAGATGTCTTTGTCCCTTCTTTTCTTTCTGTTGCAACTCTCTTTGTTCTTACTCAAATGTCACTTCCAAGTGAAAACTTCTGGAAAGAGGTCCTCCCTCTCCATTTCTCAAACAATTCTATTCCTGCCTTTATTGATGACGTATTACCCTAGGAGGTATAAACAATTATAAATGAGAAACCCTCTTGCAGGACCGTGAACTCCTTCAAGTGAGGGAGTGCCTTTCACGAATCTTGGTGTGCACAGAGCCTGCACTCAGTGAAAGTCTGATAAATATTTATTAAATGAATGAAGGCATTTTTACTCCAGACCACCTGAGTTTTATTAAATTATTTCTGCTCTCTCCAACCGAACCTACATAATCACATCATCAGGTACGTACATAGAAGAAAATCATGAGAAAAATGACCACGACATAGATATATATGTATTTCTTAGAACATATTACTTGGGATAAAAAAAATCCAGTAAATCAGAATCCATTTAATGTCATAAACATCAAAAAAACTGGAAATCATTTAGTGTCTCTGTAAAAACTACATTTGCAAAGATACTCTTGAACATCAAGAAAAACAATACTGCATATTTTTCACTGAATGCTGCACACACACCCTAAAAGATCCCCCCCTTAAAAAAAAAACTATAAAAAGGACCAAACAGCAGTTGGTAAGCCCCTCCAAAGCAAATCATATCTACTTGGAGAGGTGTATCTTTTAAGTAGGCAGAGGGGAATTTTTGTTTTTAGGAATAAACATTTGGAATTGGCTTTATAAAAAGGAGCTGAATCTGATTCTGAAAATTCTGAATTGTGTGCATTTGAGAATGAATTTTCTAGCACTTGCATATGCTAGACTTTTATAGTGCTAGTCCTCTGAGATAGGTCTTAGGAGTTGCATTCGAAGTCCTGTTACATAGACATAAATCCTGCTGGTCTCAGAGAAAGAGATGTGACTGACAGAGAGGTTCTGTCTTGCATGCTTGTAGCTGAATTCATAATTCATGAACATATGTGGAGGAGAACGCTGGCATATGCAAAGCATGACTGGGTACAAAATGAGGATATAAATACAGGTTAATTACATACTATTCACGTGGGGCTGGAATCTACTTAGTATTCTTTAGTGTCGTGCATTTCCCAGTGGAAAGAACATGTATTTTATTAGTAGGTTATCAAATAAAAGTGACACATTATGGATAAAACTGATCCATAGTCTCTGTGTTTGAAGTTTGGTGTGAAATATCAATCTCAGGAGTATTTATCAAAAAACCTAGCCCAGGTCAATTAAGCATGAATATTGGTTTCCACATGAGTATTCAATAAGGTGTATCAAAAGAGTTGATAAGCTCCATGCAGGTACCAGGTTTCACAGAATTACAGAGCTGAAACGAACTTCACAAATTATCGAAGGTAACTCCCACCCACCATTTGATAGTTGAGAAGTTCACAGCAGAGTCAAGAATCAAATCTGACCTCTGTCATCAGGTATGTCTCTCCCTTTTCCTGGTAGTCAGAGCAAAATCTCAAAACTGGTCTTAGCTAATTTCCATGAATGACACAGTAAAATTGAACTCATTTTAGGTTTGAGCACAGTTGCCAGTCTGAAAGGGCAGGAAATACTCCTCCCAAGGATTCTCTTGGATTAATCAAAGAGTAGTAAGATATAGTGGGCAAAGCACAAGATGCAGAAACTGAAGTCAGATTGTGAGCACAGGTAAGTGCTATTTAGTAGTATCTGTGTGCACTTGGCCAGGTCTCCTACCTCCTCTGAACCTCAGTGAGTTCATCTTCAAATGAGAACAATAATAATACCTGCCTTGAGAGGCTGAACAGAAGATTGGATAATTTAATATGGGTAAATGTGCTTGGCAAGCTGCAACAGCATTTAACAAAGATTTAGTACTTATTGTCATGATCAAACACTATTTATTAAACCACCAAATAAGCACAGCATGTCACTAGGCCTTAAGCAAAGCAGAAAGCAGGGAAGACAATGGGCTTTATTCACATTAGGGGTTTTATCTCCCAAAGAGTCAGTTTTTTACCAGCAGGTAACCTTATTTGCAAAATCCATTAAGTCAACCTGCTTCCTAGTGAAACAACCCACTGCTCTTTCTCTGGTAACTTCTCGTAAATTGTTATCTTAGTATTTTGAAATCTTCACTTAGGATTTTCTTCTTACTTCTCAAGAACTGAATTCTGACATTACCTAGAGCAGAAATATAATACAAGCCCCAAATGTAATCTTAATTTTCTGATGGTCACATTTATGAAGTATAAAAAGCAACAGGTGAAATTAATTTTAACAATATATTTTATTTAACCCAATATATCTAAAATGTTTTTGGTTCAACATATAATCAATATGGATATTACTAATAAGATGTTTATTATCCCTCTTTTTTCCCTCACACTAAGTCCTCAAAATCCCCAACATATTTGACACTTATGACACACATCGATTGGGAGTAGCCACATTTCAAACATTCAATAGCCATGTGCAGCTCATAGCTACCATATTGGAAAGCCATACAGGTATAGAGCCTGGCAGGGTGACCACACCTACTGATAGTGCAGACCTAGAAAAATTAACTTAGTAACTCTCCATGGAAACACTTAAGATCACTGATAGAAACAATCACATTCTAGCACATAGATGGGGGAAGAAGCCCTAGCAACATAAGTGACAGCATAGCAACACCAGCTGTTGTACAAAAGGGAAATTAGAAAACTATTACTTTGAAAAGAAGCATTTCTGGGAAGGTCATTCTTTTTCTATTTTGTTCAATTTGAACTAAGGAAACTGGTAATACCTTTACAAGAATATACATTTAATAAAGCAACATTCTCATTATCTTCTTATTCTACAATGCAGACACTGACGTATTTTGTCACAATGTTGAACGTCCTAGTTCTCACTTAGGATGACAAATAATAAGGCATGTAATCTGCCCATGACATAGCCTGCCTATCGGTCTTGGGGTCACTGGCAGTTGAACTGTGTGGAACAGGCTGGTCATCAGAAATCTTTCCATATCATTTTATAAAAATACCTTGCTAATTCCTGACCGGGGCCTAGTCTTGAGGTCTTGGAAATCTAGTTCCATTTTCTTCTGTTCCTCCTTCTCCTGGCAGATACAGAGGCTGCTTGAGCTATCAGGCTAAAAGCTGGGGGTAACAGATGCCCAGAACCTGACTTCTCTCTCCACTGCCCCAATGTCCTTTGCTCACACTCAAGAGTCCTTGCTTTTTCAGAAACTTATGAATAGGAAGGAATACTATTAACAGTCCAGCTCCAAGTCTCTGAGCAAAGACAGCAATCATTATGTCTTGGCAGGAACTGTCATCTTGCCTCCCTCTCCTCTCTCTCTATCCTCTGTCTGCTTACTTTGAATCCAGTGCTTTCCTTAATGTCTGTTTCTCTTTTTTCATCACACCTTGTCCACTCCATCTGAAGGATTGTGAGGGGTGCCTGAGTGGTTCAGTCGGTTAAGAGTCTGACTTTTGGTTTCGGCTCAGGTCATGATCTCATGGATTGTGAGATCAAGTCCCCTGATGGGCTCCGTGCTCAGCAGGGAGTCTGCTTGAAGATTCTTGACCTCTGCCCCTACCCCATGCATGTGTGCATGCCTTTTCTCTCTCTCAAATAATTAATCTTTTTTAAAAAACCATAAAACTATGACAGGTGGGTGATCAATATGCTTCATCAATTTCCTAGAGATCAGTTTTGAACAGCAAAACTATAAAGTAGTGGATTTTTAATAAAGATTTTATTAAAACTTTTCCCTTTCTTCATCGATGAAAGATTTCATATCTTTGCTTATAGCATTGCCTATAAGGAGAGCCCATTGTTACCACCTCTAAGCACCAGCCCTTGCTTTCATAGCAAATAAGCTGACTTTGGTAAGAAAGCCAGTTAAAACATCCAGATCAACCATATTTTCCATTAATACTCAGTTCAGAGTAACCTTCCCTGATCATTTCAGTTGAATGGGATTACTCTCCTGCTTCTCAAACTTCAGTGTGCATACTAATCCTCAGGGGATCTTGTTCAACTGTAGGTCATGATTCAGTGGGTCTAGGTGAGCCTGAGATTCTGCATTCTTGAGATGCTTCTGAGAGATGTGGATGCTGCGGGCTGCAGATCCTACCTACAAGGAGTCTCAAGGCAATAGCTCCATTTTTAGCACACATCAGAGACAGATTTGGAGGTATGTATGTGACATGCCTCCTCTCCTAGATGATAAACCTTTTGAGAGTATATTCTTCTTCATACACTTTCCTTACAATGATTTGAAGCAAATGTTTGTGCCATTCATGATTAAAAGGTTATCACTGGTCTTTATTTTTGTCATTATATTCTCAGCAACTGATTATAATGGCCAAGTCATGATTTTGTCAGTAGACTGTTAATGAATTTGCACATATCAACAGTGGTTGAATGTGAGAACCTACCTATGATCCCAGATCTTTGCCTTCCCCTTCCTGGGATCAGAACCAGACCTCCATGCTGAGGCCTTACTCTCAATAACTGACCAGGCAGAAATTATGTAATAAGGACATAAATGAAGCACAAATGTCCCTTTAGATTTACATTGTGAAGCACGATGTTACAGTTTCCTTTCATGATGCACTTGATCTCAGATACTCACTTACCTTTACCATTAGCAGGTTTGTTCCTGGCCCTACCCTCAGGTTCTCAGGTTTGCATTATATTCCAATTTGTGATGGCCACTGACTTCTTCCCTACTTCTGTTCTGTGACTCTCAGATCTCAGACTCTCAGGGCTCTCAGGTCAAACACTTCCAAATTATAGATGCCACTGGTGCCCTCAATATCAAGTTGACTTAAACCTGAACATTTTCACAACTGAAGTTTTTCCCCTCCATTCCTAGAACCAGCTCACTTAGCCTGGCTAGTGAAGCCTTGCTTTCAGCTTTGCTGTGATGAGTTTTATAATGGATGTCAGTACAATTTTCCCATTCACACTAGTAAGGATTGAAATTTCACCCTCTGATTCTGGAACAAAATTCTCCATTTTTGTTCATTTCTGTCATGGCCTTCTTTCATGGCCATATTTTTTTCTTCCTCAAGCTAATAAATTCATGCCTTACCTACAATACCCTCATCTCCTATGAACAGATCAGAGAATGGAACTCAGTGACAGTTTCCAGGGCATTTGGTCATGCTTTCTTGATAGAAACTTCAGGTTTTCAGGGATCCCTGGGTGGCTCAGCGGTTTGGCGTCTGCCTTTGGCCCAGGGCACGATCCTGGAGTCCCGGGATCGAGTCCCACATTGGGCTCCCAGTGCATGGAGCCTGCTTCTCCCTCTGCCTGTGTCTCTGCCTCTGCCTCTGTCTCTCTCTCTCTCTATGTCTATCATGAATAAATAAATAAAATCTTAAAAAAAAAAAGAAACTTCAGGTTTTCTCCCTCACTAATTTGATTCCAACCTTATTTTATTTATTTACTTATTTAGTTATTTATTTGGGGGGGAGGAGAGAGAGAGAGATTGAGGATCTCAAGCAGGCTCCACGCCCAGTGCGGAGCTGGTGCCCTCATTAGAATAGCCTCACATTATCTGTTCCTATGTAGAACTCAGTGTTTCAGACCCAACCATCACCAAATCAACAAAATTTCTACAGGATATCTGTGACTATTACTCCTAATAGTACATCCCCTGGAAATATGAAACCCTGTGGGACATACTTCCTAATTTATATTAAAATAACAGATCCAAGTACTGTAAATCGCTTTGGAGAGTCTTCAGGAATTGACCTACATTTTTAAAAAGTAACTGTTATCAATTTTACTTCTATAAAGCAGGAAATTAAAAAAAATATATAAAGCAGGAAATTAGTTAAAGAGCTGCAAATCTACCAAAATAAAGACACTTTTACAAATCCTTTCCCCTGCTTTTCTGAAGGATCATTTCTTCATTGTTATTGTCACCTTGATACTGTGATTAGGCCATAAACCAAAAATGCAAATAATGTAGGACCATTGTGTTATGGTCACTGCTCCAAGGGCTACCTTGGTTTTGATTATTGGCTTTCTGCTACTGAAAAAGACCTGATAAGTAAAGAATTTCCATATCTTTATTCATGACTATTATCTAAGCTGCAGAAAAAAGTCCAACTGCTTTTTATGTGGATGAAATCTCTCAGATTGGTGGTTCAGAAAGGTGACTTTGTCCTCCTTAAATAGAGTGTACTTGATGGGAAGCCAAATCAAAGTCATCTCAAGTCTTTTTAGACTCATATGCACTGTAGATCCTACTTTTTCTATACATGCATGATTTTCTGTTTGACTAATCCTCACCTACCCCACACACTGCCCACTGCCCTGTTTATATAAAAGGATTCCCCTGACAGGAAAACAGGCCATGTGCATAAATTAAACAAAAGAAGTAGAACTGATTCAAACAGCCTACTTATGAATCATGAAGATAAAAAAAATGGTTTTACATACTTCAGGTCATTTTAAAATAGATGCTTAAATTTTTTTTTTAAGCAAATATCTAAAATGTCGTCAAGGGGTTGAAAATTGTTCAGCTTCATGACAGATGTCTAACATCTTAGAGATCGAGGTAATTCCTATCCAAGAAAGGTTAATGCACTGTTCTCTTGTTCTAGCAAAGTGTAACATATCCCCCCTATTCCTTAATGAGTACAGGTCTGGAGACCGTCTCTGTACAGAGCTTAAATTCAATTCTAGCATATTTAATCAGTGACAGTGTAACCCAGGACAGGTTTTAATTTAAAAGCAAACCTAGCTCTGGCAACAGCTTTCGCACTGACATAATGGATAGTTCTTTTTAAGACCGTGAAGCATTGTTCTTATTTGCTAATCATAGCACTCCAGCTGTGCATACCTTACTACATGAAATGGAAATGGTAATTTTGGCTTCCCAGGTCTGTATGGTAGATATTTTAGAATTAGTGATATGGGAGCACTTTCCACATCAGCTTCAAATGCTTAGATATGGGTTTTTGTGAATATAGTGTTGATTATAACTAAAATTCAGAAATGACACAAAATAAGTTACATTATACAAACAAGCTGAAGATTCTCTCCTCATGTGTGAAATCATATTGGTTCCTAGAGATTAGACTCTAATGTTATCAACTCTGGAAAGTCCCTTGTAGATCCCCTTTGACTTACATAACCAGAGAAATACTATAATGGTGGCCTTAGAAGAACACACAGAGACTCCATGGTGCGTATACTCTGGGGATAGGCAAATAGAAAGAATTTATAATAAGAGAAAAACCAACATTTTGGACCTGGGAAAGAAGGTCCTGAATATTATTTTTTGACCAATCATATCACACCAATAGAAAATTAAGACTCAGAAGGAGGAAGCCAAAAGAATATTTAAAGTTTGTGGGGACCTAGGAGCTATTCTGTGTCGTCACACTGACATAGGTAACAAAGCACTTAGGTGACCTGCCTGGGGTCTGAGCTACCAGGCAGCCAATTCATCTCTTCTTACATAGTCCACCTCCCCAAAGGACAGCTGCCTCTATAAAGAAGGCTCATCACTGATACTCTAACTCTGGTCCATCAACTTAAGGTTGGAAAATATCTAATGTTGTCATTCAGCCTAGAAAATCTCTGGACTGACTTTTTTCCATTTTAACCCTTCTTTCATTGCTTTTGCAATCAATAATCTATATTAGTTTTGTACATATATAAGGCATGAAACTACTGTTTTATGGTGATAAGAATTATGGCATTGATGGGAGTGGTAGTAGTAACAGCAGAAGCTACGAACCTTCATTGCATAGACAAATAGAAGCATCAGAAATACAGAAATTGTCCCATAGATAAATATATTCTCAGGTAGTCAAGTGTAGGTAAGAATTAAGTGAAAAAGATCTATCCCAAAGCTATCTGACCCTGACTTTTCGATCAGCAAGAATAGGAATGTCAAGCTGGGCTTCTGGATGCATCCTTCTCAGAGAAGAACTAGTACTTTGTGAAATTTGTCTCCACTTCTCTAATGCTAGTGATCTAATAAAAAAGATTTAGGATAATGAGTGGTATCTTTTCTAGATAACACCACCCCTTATGATTCACTGTACCCTTAGAAATTCAAGAAGCAAACAAGCAACAATTTCTGCCCCTTTCTCATAAAGAAGAGAGAATAATGCCTGGGCTCCATTCACAGGTAGTAAATATTTACTGAGCCTATTTTCTTATTCATGTAACTTTTACAACCACTAGAATAACTTCTCAAGGACTTGCCTGTGGTCTTTCTTCCCTACTGGCCTTGCCATCAATTACCGGTGACACCAGTAGATAGGTAGAAGGGAGTCACTTGGTGGTGGTCAGAATTATGCAATGTCATCCAAGAGAATTTGTTTTTCCCTATTACAACTATTTTATAAAATTACATCTGATAAGTATTTTCTCATGACTAGCAGCACACTCCACCTTATATTTGATAATGCATAAGAATAATAAATCTGATTCTAATCCCTAAGTCTTGCTTCCATAGGCCTAGTCCGTGCACCATTCAAATTCTAAAGCAAGTCACCGGATTAGGCAGTGAGTCCATATAAAGGTATCATTCTGTTTATCTGTTACTTGGTGATTGGTGCTATGTAATATCATAGTAGACAATTTCATTCGAACTGTAAAATACAGAACACATTTAATAGCAGTTTGTGTACATGGATATTCAAACATTAAGGAATATTTTGTAAGTGACTGAGCAAAGACCTTCAAAGCTACTGACTCAAGGACTTGTGGATACTGTTAAAAAATGATAGCACCCATTTGTATAGATACTACTTTTAACTGCTCTATGAAGGAAGTCTGCAATTCCATCAGAATGTAACAAGCATAACACTTGTTTTCACCCTTCTGAAGCAGGATCTAGTTTAAGTGAACAGAAAAAAATACAACTTTTGCATTAGTTATTGCAAAGATGTTGAAATTAGGTATATTGATCATATAGATTTATGCATAAATTATTCCAACTCCTACAGAATCTCCAGTAAATACACAGAGGACCATCTGGTTTTGTGTGGATTTATATTCATTAGGTAACTCAGAGATTAAAGTACCAAGCCCAGCACTCAAGGATGTTACATAGATTTGTGATGCCCCAGTAAAGACACCAAGTCCATAAACCAATGAATAGATTCAAAGTAACATAACTGCAGTGTTTCAAGAAAACCCTTACTTCTTTCATGCACAAAAAAGCAAAGGTTAGTCTACTGTATTTGGAGCAGCATGTAATGATGGAAACTGTCATAAAATCTCAGGGCTGGAAGATGATCTTTTAGTTCAACCTTCTGTGTGATCCTTAAAAGTTTTTTCCAGGGCAACTCTACCTACACTTCTTGAAACTATGCTTAGACCCTCCAATGATGGGGAACTCAATGCTTCTAAAGAATCTTAGTTGATCTTTGGATGCCTTTGATTAGTCAAAATATGCTTCCTTGCATTGATTCAGAATCTCTCCTGTAACTCCTCTGCATCTTGTCCCAGAGGGCCTACACAAAAGTCCAATGCTTCCTCCCTGTTACAAACCTTAGTGCTTACCAGACACCATTGAACTTCTCCGCCTTCTTTTCTACCTAATGATCCCCAATCTCATCAACCATCTCTCGTGTTGCCTTCTTTTCTCTCCCACATCAATACTGAATTCTAGCCTAGAATCAGTGAAGAACTATATGAACTTAAGAGAGAAACATTTAACATTCTTGGTCTCAATTTCCACATTTGCAAAATGGAAGTGCTACCTCAAAGACCCTCAAAAGGATCAAATAAGAAAGACAGTGAAGTCCTCTAAAAAAATTGAAAACTGTTACAAAAATAGAAAGAACAAGTTTCTAAGGACCAGGAAAGCTAAATGTCAGTAAGGCAAAGACTACTGTATCCTAAGGGAAATCTTTCAAAAAGTAGCAGAAAATAAACTTTTTTACTTTAGTGTTTTTCTGAAAAATCACTCCCCTGCCTTGTTGGGCCTACTTATTATACACCCCAATTACATCCAAATTCGATCCTTTTAAAATCAATGAATTTTAATAAATGGAAAGACATGACAATCAGAGAGGAACTGATGACATGTCCTTGAAACTCAGCTTTGTGACATTCCTTTAGATAAAACAATGTTTTAATACTTTGTTAACAATCCCTCCCTTCCCTGTGCCTTATAATCCTTCAAGGATTCCTCAATGCCTTCTGAATAAAATCTAGATCCCTTTTATTGCGGACACAACAAATTCTCCCTCCTCATCTCTAGCTTCTATCTCTCAACTGCTCTCTATTCAAAGCACACACTTAGACCTTGTTCTTTCTTGCCCCACCACAACCACTGTGCCTTTCAACAAAGTCCTATCCAAATATCTGCAGCCAATGCCCCACTTTATTCAGACAGCAGATTTTCTCACCATTCAAACCTTCCCTCAAATGACCCCTGCTCCAGTGTCTCACCTGAATCACTAAGATGGTCTAGGTTTCCTGTTTCTATCATAGCACTTATTTCCTGGTATTGAAATGATCTGTTTACCTGTCTTCCACACCAGACAGTAGAATCCCTGAAAGATAATACGTATTTTATCCATCTTGGTGTAGTCAACTAGCACAGTGCCTTGCATAGAGTAGGCACTCACTATATGTTGAATGAATAAATTAATCAATATGCAGTAGAGAGAACACAAATATACAGGAAAGTGATAATCAACCCCACCTGACCTATATCAGAATTCAGAACTAACTCCCAATCAATACTTTTTCAGTAGTCGAAGGTGTAACCCAGATGCTATTTCCTCTACCCATTCTTGATCTCTAGAATCTCTTTATCATTTGCAAAGCACTTCCGACATGTGCACATGCATTCTGTCATTTAATCGTCAACTGCAAGATGGTGTTAGTCAGCTGGGTTTTAATGCAATAAGCTCAGCATGTCCACATGGTGTAGCAAGAAGATCACTGGCCTTAAGGTCAGCCAAGCTGAGCCCCAGTCCCTATTCTGCTGGTTGACTACTGGTGTGTTACTGGATAGATCTCCTGTCCTGTCTAAATGGCAAAGTCCCCAACTTTGTCACACTCGGTGGAGGTAAAGTGTCACTTTCATGAATTGTTGTCATTATAATCCAAGTTGACATTTGGAGATAGCTAACTGATCCGGAAAGAGCATAGTCTTTAGGGTAAGGTGGGCTTGGCTTTGACTCCTAGTTGTATCACATAATAGGTGGGGAATTTCGTGCCAGTTAATGAATGTCTCTGAGCCAGGTTACTCATATATAGAGATACTAATGATTTTCTCTTAGGTTACTATAAAATTTAGATGAGATAAAGAGTATAGAAACATTTATAAATTTTTAAGTGCTATATAAAGTTGTTACTATTATTATTATTTGGCCAGGTTTAAGAATGACTTAGAAAAATGTTTCTCAAAGTGCCCTGTGCGCCACATTGTCACAAGAGTATTTAATAAGTGTACCCTTAAAAAGTTATCGATAACTGCACACTAGCTTATTAAAGGCTCTGAGAAGTCCTGCTGTAGAGAGATCTGTTTAACTCCATTTATCCCACCATTTTCCAATTTATTTGAATAAGGGAACACATGTCATACCGTTTGGAATATCAAGCATGTGAAAAGCCAAAATGGTCTTTCACTAGATCTTCTCCACATGACTCTCATGATAGATATTCAAAAACAAAAATCAAAATAGTAAAATAGTAAAAATACCCCCCATTCTACTATCCATTGACTCACTGACTTATTGTTTGCAATATGCCTATTTGCCTTTAGAAGACAATCAAGTATGTACATACACAGGAAAAATTAAAGTATAATTTTAAGAGTGAGTCATGAATTCTGAAGGAAGAAGGCATCTAGATATAATTGATTATCAGTGTGAAGACTAAAAACGGTTCTAATTGGCTATTTGTGATTCCCACTGGCTGAAGTGCCCTCTTAGTAACTTCTGGAATCATATGAAATGAACAAGAAAAAAAAAGTAAGTATTCATTTGCAGGTACATTTCCTTTAAAGTCATAATTACTCTTTTCACATGGTAGCAAAAGTTCACTTCATTATTTCAAACGGCTGTTTCTCAGAATCAAATCCTATGACTTTAAAAGCTGCCATTAATTTCTCATTAGTAAACTTTAATTAAAATGAACATGTATCATTGCTCTCAGCAGTTGCATTTGTAATAAAGGTATAAATACATTCAGATTTCACCCAAAATGTTCCAAACAGCTATTTTGAACAAGCAAACACTTTGATGTTATTTCAAAGGATTGTATCTACAGAAAGCTTTTAGAATCTTGCCCTTACCTAAAATAACTAGCATTTCATGGAAATACAAGGAACAGTTACCAACCTAGCTAAAATCTATTTTATTGATCTTAGAAAGTAGCATGTTAAAACATGAAAAATGACCTCTGAGCTTTGAACCATTCAGTATCTCGGTGTTTCTGCAACATTTGTGTATAATGCTTGGAAAAGTAAAGCTAGAAGGAGCAGAGGGATGCTCCTAATTTAAAGCATCCTAATGGTCTAAGATAATGGTTTGATACAATAATCTGAGGTGAAACTGCATCTCACCAGCTTATTATCTCAAAGGTGCATCTGCTACCCAAAGTTCCATTCCAATATTCCACACACAGAGAAGTTGAAACCATTTCAGAATGCAACTGAATTCCATGAACTTTCTGATCCCTTTCCAATGTCCTACATTAGGCTGAAGTTTGTTTGTTTGTTTGTTTGTTTAAACATACTTTCTAAAGAGAAAATGAGGCTGGGTCTTAGATCATGCTTCCAACAAGTTACCCCACTAGTCTCCAAATAGCTTAACTAGAATCCAAGAACAGTTAGATTAGATAATTCAGACTTACATATTAAGCACATTATTCTGATAACATAGACTAGGATCTGAAAATATTTTCAACAAATACGTCCTCCCAGACAACCATGCCTTAGCAGGAAAAACTTCAAAACCACTAAGGAAAACACTGTAGAAATATTTAACAAAGAGGAGTCACGTGGGACCACAATTTCTCCAAGGGTTGGGTTGGTTAATGCATTTGTCCCACAGCCTCTGTGTGCTTTTCCTTCTGCACGCAACCTTCCATCCCTCCTCCTCCTGTCGATATGGCCGGTTGGCCCAGTGGCTGTGGTCTCACTGACATGTATTTAGGTCCTTCCTTTTCCGAACTATTTATCACTTTCTGCATTGTATGTCCTTAGATAACTAAATGTCGATTTCCAATTGGGAAAATATTGGGTTTAGAAGGTCCAGTAAACAATTAAAAGTATTAATTGTTTAATTAATGATAATTAAAAGTATTTTTTCAGTTCACCCAACTTGATATCAACTTTTTCACAAAGTATCAATCTGTAGGAAGCATGGATAGTTCTTCCATTAATATATTGAGAAGTGTTTGCATTATTTAAAGGTGATTGAAAAGAAGTGATTTCCAAATCCTGCATAAAGTTTGCAAAAGTTAACAAATGGAATGTTAAGCTTCATTTTCCACATTATCATTTAAAACTACTAATCATATGCACCTAGCCACTAAACAATTTCAGTAATTAACACGGACATTTGAGTTCTTCATCAAACTTGAATAAGAGCATCAACTTCTAAGTCTTCATAATAGTCACTCATGGAACATAACAGCTATCACACTTAACTGACATTTCAAAGTTGTTTGAGTCCAAAATACATTGGTTTCCAACATCAATTTGACCTACTGCATATCATATACCATTTTTCCAGAAAGTATCTGTTTGGGAAAAAAAAAAAAAAGTTTTCACAATTTGAAAAGTCACCATCTATGGCAATGCTTACCCTGCTTCACAAAGCAATGGTCCCAGAAAGGTTGTAAAATAACCACATTTGCTCTTCTCAGCGGAAACACTACTCTTCGCCACGAATAAAAGAAGTTTTTAGTCCTATTCCACAAACTCTCTGAACTGTTTCTACACGGGATGCCTCAGCATAGCTGATGATTTCTGACACCTTTGTCACAAACATGTGACAAGTGAAATTGTAATGGACAGCATGTAGCCCCACATTGGTGCCCTTACTGAGAAGTTTTCTCATTTCACTTATGCTACATACTTATTAGTCATTGTAAACCAAAAAAAGCTCCGGAATGTCAACATCTAAGTGCTACAATCCAAAAAAAAATTTTGCAGTTGTAAAACATTGCTTCATAAAGCTATTAAAAACATATAAAAGTTGGTGGAATATATTTCTGAGCAAACCGTTTCATTATATTCCTAAATCTAGGCAGTGACTGTTTGAATGGCAGCTCCCTCTGCCCAGCAAGTTTAGCCTTGTATTCCAGTTTCTAAGTGGAAGTGATATCTGTGTAAAAAGACTTGGTAGCTCAGATGACAAGTAGCAGAGCAACCAATGAAGATGCCAAGTACGATTAAAGTTTACAAGATGCACTACCCCTTTTCCAAGGGTTATTAGTTATGTGAGAAATCAGAATATGGGGATATTGCAAGATAATCAGAAAGTGCATCATAAAATACAGATTATATAGATACAGGTATAGGTGTTCTCCAGAAAAAGACAAGCAGTCTCCCTACTAAGCTTTTTACTTGGAGTGCAGTGCTTCTCTAACGGTGAGATGTAAAATGTGGGTACTTCACAGCAGTAAGAATTCCCATATAACTAAAATTAGCAATAGGGAACAAAAGAAGCCATCCAAATTGCAATACACACCTCGAATTCAACGTAATAAAAAAGGATTTTTAGAAGATGTGACAGGAATCCTCTCCTACTCACTGAAACGGTATCACGAAAAATGGGGAGGGGGTATCATGTAAACATAGAGAAGCTAGCGAAGCAGAGTGAGAACACGGAAGGGATGGGTTGATCAAAACCACTTTGCTGCCTGTCCCTTGTTTCTCACTCCCCCCCCCCCACACCCCCCCCAGGTTTTGATCACAAATCTTAAAAATGCAAAACCACCCAGTTTAAGAAAAAGAAAGAAAGAAAAAAAAAAAACCCGAAAGAGTGTGCCTAGGGCTACTGCCAGAGCAACCCTAAACAATTTCCGTGCAAAAGCAAAGCAGCGAGGATGTAGTAGCAGCAGCAAATCTCCCTCTTCCCCGCCCCTGATACGGTACCTCCAGATTTGCCCGAGCTGCAAGATGTGGATGAGCGACTGCAGGAGCCAGATGCAGAAGGAGCAGGACGCAGACCTGCGCTGGCCGCTGGCCCGGGTGGCCCCGCTACTGTTGCTGCCGCTGTTGGCGGCGGCGATGTTGCTCTTGCTGGCGTTGGACGCTTGCCTTTGCGGCGTGGAAGGACGAGCCTCGCCTTCCGCGGCTGCAGACCCACCGCCGGCCGCCGTCTTGCAATCGGCTCCGGGCTGCGGGCAGCTGGAGGCGGCTGCGGCCGGGGCGCTGTCCTCGGTGCTGAAATCGTGCACGAACCAGCGGAAGCTGAACACCTGCACCGAGAGCGAGCCGAGCACCACGAAGAAGAGCGTGAGCCCGAACCACCAGCGCTGGCCGCGCAAGTAGTAGTCCACGGCGAGCCAGATGTCCGTGCCCACGTCCGCGAAGTACACGGCCACGGCGGCCAGGATCCAGAGGCAGTCCCACAGCGAGTAGCGCCGCCGCTCCCGGCCCAGGCGCAGGCACAGCGCCGCCGAGCCCGCCCCGCCGCCGCCCGGGCCGCCCGGGCCGCCCGAGACCCCGGAGCCGCCGCCCGAGCCGCCGCCGGAGCCGCCGCCCGAGCCGCCGCTCCCCGCGCAGCAGCAGCAGCAGCGCGAGCAGCCGCCGCCGTCCGGGCAGCAGCCGCCCCCGGCAGCCTCCTCGTCCTCGGCCCCCGACCCCGACGGCAAGCCCGGCGCCAGTCCCTGCACCGAGCCCGACAGGTCCGAGTTCTGCAGCGGGGTGAACGCCACGTCGCTGCCCTTCTTCATTTTCAGCCTCCCGTCTGACTTAGCGGCCATGATGCCTCCGGAGCGGCGGGGAGCCCTCCTTTATCTGACACCTTTCCCCGCTGTCTCCTCCTCCCGCCACCACCTCGCCTCGCCCCGGCTCTCCTCCCGGGCGGCGCGGCTCCCCCTCCTCGGGCTCCCGCCCTGCTCCCGCGCCGGCCCGCCCGCCGCCCGCCGCCCGCCGCCCGCCGCCCCCCGGGCCGGGCGCTGGGCCGGGCGCTGGGCCGGGCGCTGGGCCGGGCGCTGGGCTGGGCGCTGGGCTGGGCGCTGGGCCGCCCGCCGGGCTGGGCGCTGGGCCGGGCTAGCGGCGCGCCTGGGGCCGGCAGGAGCGCCGCCTGGCTGCCTGCGCCGAGCCAAGCTGCTCGCGGCGCCCCGCGCGCGCCCCTGCCCGCCGCCCGCGCTCCTCGCCCGCCCGGCCCCGCCGCTGCCGTCCGAGCCGCCGCCGCCGCCAGCAGCAGGAGCAGCAGCGGCCGCCGCGGCGGTCCTCGGACCTGCACATTCCTCTCCTCCCCGCGCGCGCGCTCCCTCCTCCCGCTTCCTCTCCTCCACCAGCTGACTCCGAGGGAGAGGATGACCTCATCCCTTCTCTTCCAGCTGCCGCCGCTCCCACCCCGGCACGGGCGGGGCGAGGGAGGAGGAGGGCCCCGGAGGAGGGGCCGGGGCCGAGGCGCGCGGCTGCAGCGGGGTGGGCGGCCGGCGGGCCCCGGGGGTCGGGATCGGCGGCCGAGAGGCCGGAGGGGGACGGTCGAGGGCCCCGCTCACGGGACTTCGGGGATCGCCCGGCGGATTTTAGCGACCAGGGGGAGGGGCAGGCGGGCGCCGAGGGGAGGGGTCCCGGCGTCCAGCCCCGGCGGAGGTCGAAGGACAGTGGGCACGGGCGGGCGCGGCGGAGGCCAGGGCTCAGGGGCGAGGCCTCTTTGTATTCGGCTCCGACCGCGGTACCCGGAGGAGGGGTGGGTGCGCGTGCGGCTGGGGCTGGCGGCGGCCGGGGGGCGCGCTTAGCTCGGACGCCAGGGCCCCGAGCGCCGGCGGCGGCGGTGGCTGTGCCCGGCCTTGCAACAGCTGGGGAGGGAGACGGCGCGCGGGGCCCGCAGAGGCCCCGAGGGGGCGCGGGACGGCGGCCGGGGGCGCCGCGGCGAGGGGGCGGGTCCGGCGGGAGCCCCAGCCAGCGCCCTCGGCGGGGAGGCGCGGCCCGGGGCGTCAGCCTCCCGGAGGCGAGGCGGCGGCCGGGCGCCCTCGGCGGTCCAGGCCCGCGCCGCTCGGTCGGGAAGCAGCCGAGCCAGGTGCAGCGGCGGGCCGGGAGGCTCCCCGCGGCCGTCTCGTCGGCGGTGGGCGGCTCCGCACCCCTGGCGGCGGCTCCGGGCGCTGCGGGGCGGCGGGGCGCGGCGGGGCGGGGCGGGGCGCGGCGGGGCGGGGCGGGGCGCGGCGGGGCGCGGCGGGGCGGGGCGCGCAGCTGCGGGGAAACTGAGCTCCGGCCGGCGGGTGCGGAGCCGCGGAGCCGCGAGCTGGCGCCACCTCCCCTACTCCAAGACGAGAATTACCTTCTCTTAGAGCTATAGGACTTACGGACTTGGTTTGTGGTCCCACAACTCCAGAAATGACCCAAAGCAATTAAATCTGTGATAGGGGTGGCTCACCAAATTAGATATAAAGAGAATATATGGGATATTTGGGTGCTTGAAAAAATTCTTAAAAACCCAATACATATAGGATCCTCATTTTTTATTCAACAAAAAAAACTTAGTCTGATTTGCCTCACTTAACTTTTGCAGTGTAAGATACAGAGAGTGTAATTCTTTAATTACACTGTGACTCACATGTTTTAAGACCAGAGGGAAGTGAGGCAACACGTGTTACACTGCCATTAAGAGCACCAGTTGTGGTCTTCTAAATCTGGAGGCAAAACATAACACCCTCCCCTCCTTCCCTGTTGTAGACACAGGCTCGGGTTGCACTAGTGTATGTGCCATTCTTAATTAGTAGCATCATGGAGTAGAAATGCACAAAAAAAAAAATTTCTGCATGTAGAAATAGCCACCCCAGACATCTGGTGCTAAAGCTTATCTGCTGTTTTAGCACCAACCTGAACCAAGTAGAATTCTCCCCACCCCACCCCTCCCTACCCCACTCCACCCCACCCCACCCCCCACCCCCGGGACCTCCTTCATTCCTACAGATGGGCACTTTGAGAGCTGCTTTCCTAGGCTTTGCCTGACTGTGTAGCAGGAAGGTGTTGGGCCGCAGAGCCCATAAACATTACATGGCATGTACAAATCCGGTATTTCTAGCAAAAGGCATGGCTAAGAGGAATAAAGGTCAGCGCAGTACCACTGAGCCAGTTAGAATGCCAGGCAAAGGGTGTATTTTTAAATCTAGCTTTAAACTTGGATCCTTTTGGAGTAAGAAAATTCTCTTTAGAATAACACTCTGGTACTGTTTCCCCAAGGTCCAAATCTAAGATTCCATCTCCAGGGCACTACAGCTGATCTTACTGTGTGCCAAACCATCCGGGAGAGGTATGATCTCTTAGGTGACCGAGTCCTAAGGGATTGAGTGTATTCTAGGTCAAATGCACTGCCTTAAAAATGCACCAGGTGTGAAAAGGCCTTGCAGAATATCTGAGGTTCCTAAAGGCCTGGAGCTGACTGAAGGTTCCTTTAGAGCAAGGATGTTTCTTATGCACCTAGCACAGCACCTGCACAGACTATTAGCTCAGTAAATTATAGTTGAATGAATGCATGAATTTATAGAAAGAACATTCCACAACAGGAAGAATGCCACATTCTGTACTAACTATGTTCCCATGGAAACATAGGAATTATGAGACTTATCCTGTTAGGTTCTAAAAAAGAAATAACTAGTAATGGTTTCCTTAATAATACATTTATGCAAAACTCTCTAGACTCTTTTTAAAGTTTCTGTCTAGAACATCTCTGGAAAGTGATGGTGGATGTTAGTAGAAGGAGGGTACAAGTAGGAGAGCAGAGAATGAGAATTCACATCCAGGCTGTGCTACTTACCAGCCCTAGGATCTGGGCAAATTGCTTAATACACAAAATCAATAAGAGGAGTAGATGAGATAATGCATATTACTGGGCTTTATATACAATATTGTCCTCAAGAACCTCTAATCTCATAAGTCTACTATTCACATCTCAGGATGCGGATTTAATATCACCTGCTCTATCATAATCACTGTGGCAGTCAAGGAAGATGAACATAACCTTTAGGCACTCAGAGTTCAGATTCAGGCAGTGGTGTCCTTGGGCGTGTTATTTAACCTCCCTGGCTCTCCTGTTCAACATTTGTAAGGTAAGGTAGGATGACAACAGTCTCTAGTATTCACAGTTTATGCCAAGAATACACTAAATGACACAGTAAACTGACACTGCGTCCAGCCCATTGAAACACTAAACACACAACATTTTGTTAATAGTCTTCATGTTTCTTCTACCCCTTCATGTTTTCTGGTTCCACCCGAAAACTTTTTTTTTCTTTTTTTTTTTTTCCACTCGAAAACTTTATGTTCAGTTAGTTAACTCTACCTAAAATGAGATTTCCTCAAAACACAGTCCTTAGACCGCCTTCATCAGACGCCGTTGGTTTTTGATTCAGTTTCCTGGCCTACCAGTATTGTAATCTCTCCTTCCATGATCTTATCTTCCATTTTATCTCAGAGGTTCATTTCCATTGTCGTAATCTAAACTGTGGCATTACGAACTTGCAAGCATAACCTCCATTGCAAGCATCTCACCGTGATTAATCCTTCCTAAGTGGTTAACTCACCTCCTCAAGTACCCCTGGATTCAATTCCACTTCATTTTTATGCCCTTTAACCCAATCTGGCCCTCACCTTTTTTCTTACATAGCTGAGCTTCCATGGTCAGCTGCCATTGGCTCTGCCTTGAACATATCTTCATCGTTTTTGTCCGTCCTACTTCACAGAACACCAAGTCTGTTTAAACCTCACTCTCCACCCACTGCAGGTCTGAGCCCCTGCAATTGGCCATGGCAGGACAAGGGTGCAGCCATGCAACTGAGCTCCCTTTAGATCCATCATCACAGGAAACCTGCAGCAGACCTCAGGCCCGCTCAGCATCACACATGCCTTCCTCATCCCTTTTCTCTTTTTAAATGGTTATTTCTTTTCTTATGTTCCCTTATCATACTTTAAATACCTCCTTCCCCTTACTCTCAGCGGATGCTTCCAATTTCACTGAGAAAAATGAAGCAATCAACACAACACCCAAAGCTCTCAGTACCTCCTTCCCACCAACCAGCATTTGTACCCACATACTCAATCTCCTGCCTGTACAAGGAGACCCTTCTTGATCACCAGCCATCCTCTCTCACTGGTCAAAAGCACAATTCAAGGCTAGTTTCAACAACCATAGATTTTTCCCTCTGCTCCATTAGTCCAGTCAGCATCCAAACATGCTGTTATTCATCCACTAGTTAAAAAACAAAGCAAAAAAAAAAAAAAAAGCAAACACACAAACAAAAACTCACCAAAACTTCTTTTGATTCCAATGCTCTTTTAGCCACCACAAAATCCCCCTAAAGCCTTTCACACCAAGTTCCTCTAGAGTGGGCTAACCTGGCTTTCTTCAGTTCCCCTTGCGCTCACTCAAATACACCCAGACCTGCTCCAGTGAAACTGCTCTCACTAAGTGTACACTATCAATTTCTACTTGACTAAACATCCCACTTCTCATCTTACTCAGGACCTTCAGTAGCATTGACCTAGTTGACCACTGGCTCCCTATTCACCGATATATGTTCTTCACTTGTCTTTCACTGTACCACACACTTGGTTTTTTCTGTCTCAAAGACTGCTTCTCTGCTAATTCTGGGTCCTTTGCTAATTCTTTCTCATTTCCTCTATCTTTAAATAGGCTCAGTCTTCAAATCCTTCTCGATGTACTCCTGCTCCCTCAATAATTTCATGAAATCTTATGTTTTAAAATACCATCTATATGGTAATAGCTCCCATATTTATTTCTCCAGGCTGGATATGCCCTAAACCCCAGAATATACCAAACAGCTTTCTCAATGTCTGTATTCAGATGCCTAATGGACATCTCAAATTTAAGTAGTCTGAAATTGCACTTCAAATCCTCCCTCACCCCTCAAAATCTGTTCCTCCTTCTTCCTTCATTAATGGCAACTCTTTCCTTTTGTTTCATAAATAAATAAATAAATAAATAAATAAATAAATAAATAAATAGTAGAGCCATCCTTGGCCACTTCTTTCTCTTAGGCCTTGTATCTAATCTGCTGTAAAATACTTTTGGCTCTATGTTCAGAATCTATTTTTATTTGATCATTTTTTACCATTTTCCTTGATGCCACTCTGATTTAATTCACAATTATCTACCCCCTGGATTCTTGCCTCCCTACTGGTCTTCCTGTTTGCTCCCATGCTTCCCTACAGTCAACATAGCAGTCCAAGTGGTACTTCAGATAAGCAAGTCAGATCATGCTATTCATCTACTCATATCAGGGTCAGCTACATAATTTGTAGGGCCCACTACAAAATGACCCTGGCAAGGGGCAAGGAAACCAATCTCCTTTCCCAGAACCTCTGCTTCAACACATACTGGACAAGCAATCCTCAAGCGATTACAATGTTCACAATGAGACATACTCAGGATCTAGATCTTGGATAGGCCAGACACCACTGCTGAATGCTCCTGGTGCTACCAACCCAAGAAAGGGAAGGCTACTACCCCTTGCCTCACCCTGAAATGCCATGGAGCACAAACTTGACCTCAATATCCCCACTTCTGTGCCCAGGGCTCCACTAACAGTGGAGGACAATGATAATGGGACCAGGTGAGAGTATGGGTGAGAGTATGGATGGGGAGATCAAGCAGAGCTCGAGCACTAGGAGGTGGAGAAGAGGTAGAGAATCCATCCAAGGGAAGCAGAAACAGAACCACTTGTGAGCTAAGGCTCCAAGTCTTTGGCACATGCTTCATTGTCCTATCAAAACTCACTTACAAAACATAGGTTCAAAGAGTAAACATTGGCAAATGCAAGGTGTTAAAGCATGAGGCCCTTCTAAGCATGGAACCCTGTGCACTTGCACTGGTCACACACTCATGAAGCTGGCCCCAGCTTATCTTTATCCAACATCTTCTCATCTCTCACCTTATAGAAAAAAAAAATTTTTCACATTAGCATGCAAAGCCCTATACAATCTGACTCCTGGGGAACCAGTTTCTTTCTGACCCTATTCATTCATTCTCTCCCTCCGCTGCATCTACACTGCTCTCCTTATGAAACCTCAGAAACACCTAGAAGGATACGGCCTAGGGTCCTTGCAGATGCTGTTCATGCTTTTTGGGATGCTTCTCCAAGTATCCATAAGGTTTATTTCATTTTTTTCAAGTCTTCACTTCAAATTCTCACTCATGAGGCCCTTCGCCTCCAACTTGGTAATCCTTATTTTGAATAGAGGGCGACATTCTTCACCTTACTTACACATTTAGTCCTTACATCTAGGCCAAGAGAAAGAGGTCTGACTCTTTTGCCTATCTACGTAAAGCCCTTACTCAAAATTGTGATTTCCCACTCAAGGTTCTACCTTGTTCTATGGCAGCTAGCATGGGCAGCAGGATAACCTCCCTGTTCTGCAGAGAGTCCACACATTTCCTGATAAGTACTGAGCTTATCCTGTAGGTTCCAACATAGAAGCTATATCAGAATACACATTAATGCTAACATGTGCCCCAAAGATACATATTAGGTGAGGGTGGAAAGCAGACTTTGTTAGGGTCTACCTAGAGTGTTTCTATTTTTTTTTTTTTACAATTCAACTTTAGAGAGGGACTATATGGACTCAGGAGAGAGGTAGGGAGTAAAAGAGAGCCATTATTAAATATTCTGATTTAATTTATTTTACCTTGAAAAGATAGAGGTGAAAAATGAAATAGATCCAGCTATTCCCTATGGTTAGCCAGGAAAATCAGTAGTTAAATATTAACCAAATTAAGGATTCTACTTGTGGTATGGCATGGACTGGGTATTTGTCACCACTAGTTGATGGTATTTTGTTATATCAGTCTAGTAGACTAAGACAGGGTGGTTGTCCATACTTATACTCCTCTCTTGTATTTTTGTTTACTGATAAGAACTTCGTTTAAAAAAAAATGTTAACCTTATATTACTGAAATAACTGAATGCTACTGAAATTGATGAATAAACCAGTGGTATATGACCCAGAACTTTTCTCTGGAGTCCATCCAGGAAAAATTGAAGATTTTTCACTTAAAGTATCAAGCATAATTCTGTGAGGATTATAAAACTTCACATCCAGTCATTTCAAATTAGTGCAGAAGTACCCTCTGGAGGGTATTCTAAGAATTGGTAGAAACCCCTAATTTTGCTCTTATTTATTGGCCAGCAACCCCTCCTATATGCCAGGACACCCTTCACTATACCACCCCCCAGATGTAGGGAGATCTCCTCTCTTCTCCAGACATCTGGACCATACCTTGCCCCACCACAAAACCGTTTTTCCTAACTCCTGTCCATTCTGCAAGCTTCCACTTAAATGAATAGAAGAATATATGCTTTTTTTTAAATGGAAAAAAAAAAGAAAGAAAAATAAGGGTACCTGAGTGGTTCAGTTAGTTAAGTAGCTGCCTTTGGCTCATGATCCTAGGGTCCTGGATGGAGCCTCCGCCTTCTTCCAACTTGCCTCACTCCCCCATCCCACCTCCCCCTCTCATCCCCCCACCCCTCCACCCCCCACCACCCCCAATTAGGCTCCTCTCTCAGCTGGGAGTCTGTTTTTCCCTCTTCCTCTGTACCTTCCCTGCTCATGCTCTCTCACATGTGTGTGCACACACTCTCTCTCTTTCAAATAATCTTTAAAAAACAAGGAAAAATTTTACAACCAAGAGGAAGTAAAATTATCTCCTACCCTGTTTTTCAAACACTATTGCCTCATGAGACATTTGAAAAACAATGCAGATGGGATTTTACCATCATTTGAAAAAAGAAAGAGAGTAAAATGAGATCTTGAAAGTTTGGAAGACTGCTCAGTATCACAATTCTTAAGGTATAAGCTAAGAAGATGCATCCCCCTCCCACAAAAAAAAAAAAATAGCTATAGAGATTCTTGAAGCATTTAATATAAAAAGAACGGCATGACTAATTTTGCATTTTGGAATGAGCAATCTAGTAGCAGAGCAGAGAATTAAAGAGAGATCTTGTATAAGATCCTATATGATGTATGATATTCTACTAATTTTCCATGTCTGTACTCTGTGCCCTGAGCCTAATACAGTGTCTGCCATATTAACAAGCACTTGATAAATATTCTGGGAGAAGTTTTCTTGGGCAAATAACCTATACTTCTGAGGACAATCTTGAGAACTATAAGCGTGACTTTCAAAACACTAAAGTTCCAAAAGCATAGACATCTGGACTGCTCAAAAGTCAACAAAACTGGGCTTTAAAATAAAATTTAGAAAAGTACTATGGAATTTAAAGTTTAGAAATAAGTTGAAGAAGGAACAGATTGGCGATAAGGGATACAAGTACCAAAAATGATCATTAGAGGAACCAAGAGGAAGCTAAGGAAATGATGACCAAGTGTAATGTGGTATCCTGGATAGGATCCTGGAATAGACATTAGTAGATAAATCAGTACAATTCAGATTAGGTCCAAAGTTTGGTTAGTAGTAATGTATCAATGTTGATTTCATTAGTATGTACATTTGTACATACTCATTAGTATGGTAGATGTTAACAATAGAGGAAACTAAGTAGAGGTATATATAGGAAATCTCAGTGACATCTTTATAACTTTTCTGCAAACCTAAAACTAGATTAGAAAAAATTATGTTTTCTCATATAAAGCATAAAAAGAGAGTTTTATAAAGATATTGAAGGAGACCCTCCCACTCTCAAGAGCATTAGAAACTAACAGCAAGGATTCTTTATTATAATTTTACTTCAAAACATATAGTCTTTGTTTTCTATGATTCAGATACATCACTAACATTTTTCTTAATATAGGACTTTCGGGATGTAGAGAACAACAAACAAAATTTGTGTAAGACCAGGAGTATAAATAAGAAAGAAGTGAAGCAAGACTTTTGTGCGGGCTCAGCTGGAATTTGGAGGAATGAAAAGAACAAGAATGTAATAATAAAGAGATGAAATTGCAGAAAGGCTGAACAAGATGAGGAAAAGGAGGTGGGTGAGTCACCATAGTGTGGTGCAGCCAGCCCCAGAGTACCTTGTGTGTAGGGGGAGGGCCACATTCTCTGGCCCCAAAGTGCTATAGGAAACTAAGATTCATCTTTTAACAAATACATGTGCACTCCCACTTCACCCTGAGACTCACTGAAAAAAACAAAACAAAACAGCAGTTTGCAAAGTATCTAGACTTTATGTAAAGATTTATTGCAGGAGGTGCAGAGGAAAGTTGGACTGCTGGAGACAGAGGTACTGATGGATACTCTTTTTGTACTGTCCACCTTCCCAGATAGAACAGATGAGTGAGTTTGGGTGTGCCATCCTCCTGGTCCCTTACTTAACCAAGTAGGACTGGGCAATTGTGACACAATCCCACCACCTTTCTGAAACTAGTGAGCATGCCCTGCTGCCTATCCTTCCAACTGCCCAACCAAAGCCAGTGGGTATGCACAATCCACACAGGGAACACCCCTTGATTACCTGGCCCTGGTGGCCAAGGGGCTGGCATTCCTGAGCTCCATAGGCATATAACAATTGGAAAGACAGTTCTTAACAGCCCACTACTCCCAGGGCATTGCATGAATAGCGGACTAAAACACAACCTCAATATTCCTGTGAAAAGCTCATATTAGCCTGAAGCTTCAGCTTGGGTGACATACTTCAGGTTTCCCAAATATCTGGAGGCTAAGAAGGCCCTCCTGGAAAAAACATAGGCAAATAGACATCCTTTGACCTCACTACAGGTCAATGAGACTTCCAAGAAAGGAGCTTATATACTTGTCTGTTTTTTACAACTGTGACCCAAGGGACATCTCTTGACTTCCTGGTCTGTAGGCCAGCAAAGATTGTGATTACAGTTCTACACACTGTATATATCTGCATACTTTAAAAGTTGCATCCTGAGGGTCTGGCTTTTAATCAACCTGAAACTTGATACTAAATGAGATCCCTCCCATTATAACACTGACAGATCTTGGCACACCTTCAATAACAGGGTAATATTAAGAATAAATTAAGTGGTTTAAAGAATCACAAAGGTTTGGGAGATAGCCAAGAGTTAAGGCAATGTTGAATGAGAAGGATCATCATGTATACAAGGTGACTCCTTCAAGCCTGAGAGAGGTAGCCATTTCACCTCTCATATAGAAACAAACACAGAGAAGGCACCTGGATGGCTCAGTTGGTTAAGTGTCTGCCTTCTGCTCAGGTCATGATCTCAAGGTCTTGGGATGGATCCCCACATCAGGATCCCATCTCAGCAGAGTCTACTTCTCTGTCTCCCTCTGCCCCTCCCCACTACTGTGCTCTGTCTCTCTCTCAAATAAATAAATAAAATCTATTTTTTTAAATAAACAAACAAACAAAATGAGGAAACAGAAAAATATGTTCCAAATGAAAGAACAAGAACAATGCCAGAGAAAGACCTAATGACCTGGAGATAGGTAATCTACATGGTAAAGGATTCAAAATGAATGAATCGCTTTACTGGAAGAAAAAGCAATTGAACTCATCCAGAGAGAGAGAGACAAAAAGAAAAACAGAATTCTATTTTTTTAATTTTTAAAATATTTTATTTATTTATTTGACAAAGAGAAAGAGAGAGCAAGCACAAGCAGAAGGAGGCAGAGGGAGAGGGAGAGGGAGAGGCAGCCTCCCCAGTGAGCAAGGAGCCTGATGTGGGACTCAATCCCAGGACCCAGGAATTAGGACCTGAGCTGAAAGAAGACATTGTACCCACTGAGCCACTCAAGTGCTCCAAGAAAAGAGAGTTTTAAAAAATGAAGATAATTTAAGGGACCTATAGGTCAATATCAAGTGGAAAAATATTTGAATTATAGGGGTCCCACAAGGAGAAGATAGAGAAAAGGGGGCAGAAAACTTATTTGAAGAAAATGTTGAAAACTACCCTAACCTGAGGAAGGAAACAGACATTCAGGTCCAGCAGGCACAGAGAGTTCCAAATAAGATAAATACTACAATATCCACACCAAGACAAGACATTATAATTAAAATGTCAAAAGTCAAAGATAAAAAAAATCTTAAAGTCAGTAAGAAAGAGAAAAACAAATTATAAAATACAAAAGGAAGCTGCATAAAGCCATCAGCAGATTTCTCAACAGAAAATTTGCAGATCAGAAAAGAGTGGCATTACATATGCAAAGTGTTAAAAGGAGAAAAACTTCCAACCAAGAATATTCTCTCTGGTAAAATTATTCAAAATTGAAGGAGAGTAAAGAGTTTTTCAGACAAGCAAAAGCTAAAGGAATTCAACACTACTAAACTTGCCTTACAAGAAAAGTTAAAAAGACTTTTTAAGAAAAATAGAAACAGCTTAAAACTAATAGCAAGAAAACACACAGAAGTAAAAATTTCTTTGGTATAGGTAAATATATATTAAAGGAAATGGATTAATCACTTACTAAAGCTAGTATAAAGGTTAAAAGACAAAGAAGTAAAATTAACAAAAACTACAATGATAAGTTAAGGGGTACATAAAGTTTAAGAAATGTAAAATATGACATCAATAAAATAAAACATAGTGGGGGAAATTAAAATGTAAAAATTTGAAACATGTTCAAATTTAAGTTGCTATCAACTCAAAAAAGACTGCTCTCTACAAAGAATGATATATGTGGACTTTGTGGTAAGCACAGAGAAAACCTTATAGTAAATCCAAAAATGAAAATGAGAAAGGAATCTAAACATAACACTGAGGAAAACTATCAAATTACAAGGAAAGGGAGAAAGAGAAGAAAGGGACAAAGAGGAATTCCAAAAACATCAAGAAGATAATTAACAAAAAGGCAATAAGTACCTACCCATCAGTTACCACTTTAAATGTAAATAGACTAAATTCCCCAATCAAAACACATAGGGGATCCCTGGGTGGCTCAGCGGTTTGGCGCCTGCCTTTGGCCCAGGGCGTGATCCTGGAGATCTGGGATCGAGTCCCACATCGGGCTCCCGGTACATGGAGCCTGCTTCTCCCTCTGCCTATGTCTCTGCCTCTCTCTCTCTCTTTGTGTGACTATCATAAATAAATAAAAATTATTAAAAAAAAACACATAGATTGGCTAAATGGATAAAGAAATTAAAAAACAAAAAACAAGGCACATCTACATACTGCCTACAAGAAATTCCCTTGGTGGTAAGGACATACACAGATTGAAAGTGAATGAATACAAAAAGAAAGCTGGAGTAGCTATACTTATATCAGACAAAACAGACTTAAAAGACTAAAAAAAGACAAGGAAGGGGCACCATATAACAATAAAGGAGACAGTCCAGAAAAAACATGTAACTTTTATAAATATATTTGAACCTAATATAGGACTACCAAAACATGTAAGGCAAATATTAATAGACCAAAGGGAAAAATTGACAGCAATTTTTCCTACAATAATAGTAGGAGAAGAAACTTAAGTTTCCATCAATGGATGAATGGATAAAGAAAAAGTGAACACACACACACACACACACACTAAAATTGGCCATAGAAAGGAAAGAAATTTAGCCATTTGCAACAACATGAATGGACCTTGAGGGCATTATGCTAAGTAAAATAAGTCAGACAGAGAAAGATAAACATTATAGGATCTCACTTATATGAGGAACCTAAAAAACAAAACAAACAAATCCTAGACTCAAATGTAGAAACTAGATTGGTGGTTACCACAGGGGATGGAATTTGAGGGTGAGGCGGGAATGTGTGAAGTGGATCAAGAAGTACAAACTTCCACTTATAAAATAAATAAGGCATGAAGATATAATGCATAGCATCATGAATGTAGCCAATAATACTGTACTCTAATGACAGTAACTAAATTTATTGTGATAATTGTGTCAAATAACTATGTTGTATATCTAAAACAAGTATGATGTATGTCAATTACATCTCAAATAAAAAATTAAAAAATAGGGGCATCTGGATGGTTCAATCCATTAAGCATTTGCTTTCTGCTCAGGTCATGATCCCAGAGTTCCAGGATGGAGCCCTGTGTCAGGCTCCTTGCTCAGCAGGGAGTCTGCTTTTCCTTCTGCCCTTCACCTTGCTCATGCTCTCACTCTCTGACTCTTCCTCTCTCTCTCAAATAAATAAATAAAATCTTTTAAAAAAATTTTTAAAAATAATAAAATTGCTTGATGATCTTTGAAGAGGCCATAAAGAGGCCAAAGTACTAACTAAACCCAAGTTATTCAATATTATGTGGGTTGTGACAAAAACTTGTATAGGAACAAAGACCCTCTGTTTTTGAAAAGAAGACTACTTCAGAACTCAAAATAAAAACAAACAGAAAATGTCACCAGAAAGTCACCTGATTTAAATAGAACTCTCTCATTTCTTTCTTTTTTTTTTTTTTTTTTTTTTTTGTCGAACTCTCTCATTTCTTTACTAAAATTTTAATTTGGGGGTGCCTGGATGACTCAGTTGGTTGTGTGTCCAACTCTTAATTTTGGCTCAGGTCGTAATCTCAGGGTCATGAGATCCAGCCCCATGTTCAGCTCCATGCTCAGTGGGGAGTCTGCTGGAGATTCTCTTTTCTCTGCCCCTCCCCCCCGACCAAATACAATCTTTTAAAAATTAAAAAAAAAAAAATTTTAACTTATTTGGAATCCTACTTCAAATTCATGAGTTCAGATTACCCCTCTACTTCAAAATCTTTTTACCTGAGAAAGAAAGATTTAATTTTTGATAACACCTAATGTGTTTTGGAATGTTAAAAAATGATGGCTATTTGAGTCCAGAACAGCCTATAACAATGAATGTATAGATGTAGAGGGTCTTATCGACTGACAGCTGATCTACCAAGACAAGGCTCCAGTACTAAGTGAATAGGCATTTTTGGAGAGCTGAGGACAAATTCCTACAAGTCAAAAAACCTCCTGCTTCTAGTATGTAATATTTAGTAGTATTCCATACTCAAATCCTTCTTTGGAAAGCATATTTAGTTTGATGTCATCAAGTTGGACTGACACCAAGAATCAGTCTAATGTGGGCTTGATAAGAGCACAGATGCTTATCAAAGTGAATATTATGTTTGACCATCTTTAGTTTTAAAGGAGAAGAAGATCTTAAAGGATGAAGGCAGCTCAGAGAAGTACTTTAGAAAAGAAACAGAAAGTAAAAATATCCTACAGTAATGATGGAGTCAAAAGAAACATTTCATTGTTTTTTTTAATGAAATAAAGGTGATACATGATAGCTGTTGAATTGTCTTATTGTCTTCATATTTTCCTTGTTTTCAAGTCTTATATTTATTTATATTAAGAATATACAATATGAGCTATGAAATTTAAATATCCACGAGTTAAAATAAATTACTGTCAGTAAGGACAGAAATATGAAAATTATTAATTTTCTCATACATATCATTTAATTAGTCCTACTATTAAATACTACTGCTTGCCTCTGTTAACTAGTCCTATTGTTTTGTTTAAATAATAGCACAAATGTAACAGAAAGTAAATGATACAAAAAAACCCATAATTTTATTTATTTTATTTTATTCTTTTGAGAGATAGAGAGCACACATGTGAGTAGAGAAGGGGCAGAGGGAGAGAGAGAATCTCAAGCAATAACACATGTATACAGTTCTTTTTCAATGAGAGTGCCCTTCCTTACAAGACACAGAAAGAACACATAGAAATACAGAGGAAAAGGCAACATGGGAAGATGTTGGAGTGATGTGGCCACAAGCCAACCATCGCCAGGAGTCACCAGAAGCTAGAAGAGGCAAGAAAGGATCCTCCTACAGAAACTTCCGAGGGAACATAGCCCTGCAATTTCTTTTCTTTTCTTTTCTTTTCTTTTTCTCTTTTATTTTTTTTCAAACATGCAAAAACATATTTGGTCAAATGTACATCACACTGTGTGGACCAGTAAGTGCAAAAGGCTAAAAGAAAATTAATTCCAGGGCGCTTGGGTGGCTCAGTTGGTTAAGTGGCTGACTCTTGATTTTGGAACAGGTCATGATCTCAGGGTCAGACTTCTGTACTCCAGAACTGTAAGGATCAATTTCTGTTATTTTAAGCCACCCACATTGTGGTAAATTGTTATGGCAGGTCTAGGAAAGCAATATACACATCTACCAAAAATATGCAGAGATGGGGTCATAATGATATAATCATATTACTACCTGCTTTTTTGGATTCATCGTGAATTTGTTTTTATTCCCCTTATTCTAGGTGTCAGAACCTGGAATTAATTTTTTCTTTCTTTCTTTTTTATGTATGTATGTATTTTACAGAGAAAGAGAGAGTGCAAACAGGAAGTGAAGGGCAAAGGGAATAGGGAGAAAGAAAGGATCTTAAAAAGGGGCTCAATCTCAACACCCTGGGATCATGACTTGAGCCAAAATCAAGAAAAAGTCACTTAACCAACTGAGCCACTCACGCACACCATACTTAATTTTGACCTAATATGTTTTTACTTGTTTGCAAAGGAAAAGTAAAGTTGGAAGGAAAGAGCACAGTAAAGATGAAAACTATTATTTTAATAGGAGGTGGGGTACAAGTAGGGTGTGAACATGCATGTGTGTTCATGCATGTGTTGCACACCGCTGTGCTCAAATCACAGGTCATAATACAAATTGGAAATAAAGTGACTTCCTTGTTGCATAAATTTCTATATGGAACACACAGTTTCAGAGCCAACCATATTATTAGATATAATAATTTTATTTTATCCTTATTTTATCTAGTAACAAGTTTTTCAGATCTATTTTGTAGGTTCTTTAAGATTAGAAAAATGTTTTTACATACAGTAATTCCTACCTATGTTTTATAGAATGATAAGAAATTATATCTTTATTGGAAGTAATTTTGTATAAAAAAGTAACATGTGAAACAGACTTTGATGATCAACTGAAGGGGGTACTGTGGTCCTTTAACACATTTATAGACTTGGTTCATAAGTTTTTATTACACCCTTCCCTCTCCCTCTCCATTCCTTCTTTCTTTGCCTCTTTGTTTTCTTTTCTGTTTGCTCCTTCAGATAATGCAGTGAAGTTATATGTGATGCTGTATTGACCTGGCTTGATGCGACTAATACTGTTTTGAAATTTTCTTCTAATTGTCCGGAGTACCAAGTAAAATTAGCTCTGAATTCCATTGATAATTTCCTTTGTAGAAAAGTTACTAAAATAAAAAAACTAAGAAATAGAAAATTAATAATGGTATTGTTAAAATAAATGAGTATTTTTTAAGTTTTATTTAAATTTCAGTTAGTTAACGTACAGTGTAATATTAGTTTCAATGGTACAATTTAGTGATTCAACACTCCATACATTACCTGGTGCTCATCACAAGTGCACTCCTTAATCCCCATCACCCATTCCTCCACTGATCTCCCTTCTGGTAACCACCAGTTTGTTCTCTATAGTTAAGATCTGCTTCTTTGCTAAGAGAATTTTTTAAATTAATTTATTTATTTATGAGAGAGAGAGAGAGGCAGAGACACAGGAGGAGGGAGAAGCAGCCTCCATGCCGGGAACCCGACGGGGGACTCGATCCCAGGACTCCAGGATCGGGCCCTGGGCCAAAGGCAGGTGCTAAACCGCTAAGCCACCCAGGGATCCCCGCTAAGAGAATATTTCTAATAAAAATACAAAATTAGAATTTTAATAAAGAAGTAATATCAATGGTTTTTTAAAGAGAATACTGCCTTTAGAATAAACCACCAAATTAAATCTAACTCTGATTCATGATTAAACAAAAATACAGATCAATTGAATTCAGATTTAACAAAATCAATCTCCTTGAAATTCTTCCTGCTTTTTGCATCTGTCACTGTTCTACATGGTCCTGAAAATACAGAGGTTTAAGGTTCTTTTTTCTTTTCCTTAATTTTTAATTTTAAGTTGGCTTTACACCAAATGTGGGGCTTGAAACTCACAACCCTGAGATTAAGAGTTACATGCTCTATGGACTGAACCAGCCAGGCACCCCAGAAGTTTCAGTAACAGAAGCTTCTCTGCCTTGGGAGTCAAGAAAGCTGGGTTCTAAATGCTGTATAGACCAGAACCCCTCTTTTTGTGGCTGTGGCATTTGGGGATCTTGGTTAAGAGAGAAATAAATGGATACAAAGCCTGGATCACAGAAACCTAAGAGACTTCTGTGATGTGGTTTTTCTAGCCAGCATCATGGGGACAAGTTTTGATGGTCTCCAACCTTAGTCAAGTAAGTAGTTTGGCCCAGGCTATATGCCACGCACACTTTCACCCACTGCAATATTTCCTCACCCTTTTTTAGTCTACACTGACTCTTCCCTTGCCCTCCCTGCAGTGTGTCTCATTGCCACAAGGACCCACATCTGAATAGCGGCCGCTTGAGCACTATTCGGAGAAACCACAAATGTAACTTTTACTGCCAACTCTGCTTTGGACACCTTCTCCCATATTCTTCTTGTGAGTTCTTGTCATCAATGCCCAGAGCAGAAATTTTTATAGTGGATCTGGGATTATTTCACACTTGGGAACCAAGGCAGGTTACACTAGGCATTTTATCCTTTGATACCCTCCCCCACCATACTCAGAGTCTAAGAGACATACAAAGTCCAAACATGTAAAGGTAAAGGCATGATCTTGTACAACAAAACAAGGTACAGGTTATCCTATTCAATAAAGAAGAAAATAAAGAAAAATGATAGGCTAAACCATGCCTAATGGTAAAGAACAGAGGAGTAAGTACTAACCAAGCATGTGCTGGTTCCATTAAGTCCAGATCATCACCTATTCTGGCTAAAGCTCCTTTAACAGTCCCCTACAGCTCCATAACAGTTATGCTTAACTTGAAACATGTCCTCCAACCTTGTGGGTTCTACTCCATTTATGGGACTGTGAGGGAGGTACCTTCAGTGTTTTGTGTATCTCACTTTTCTTAACCATGCAGCATCAACTTGAGGGAGATTTTCTGGGGAACTAGAAATGATGTAGTAGCTCTATCTTCTAGGATCTATTACTTCTAGAAACAGGCATCTGTCTTGATGACCAGGAGCTGATCATCATGCATGTAGTATAGACCACCAAGAGTGGTCTGAGTTTTTAAAATCAGTTACTTCATTAATTCAACAAACATTGAATTAATACTTTCTAATTATCTGTAAATGCAATCTGTATAGCAGTCTGCGGAACGTGAGTACAGTGGTACCTTAAGTGAGCCCAGACTTTAGGGTCCAACTGGCCATGATTTCATTCTGGACTAGAATTCTGCATGCTTCTCCTTGGGAATGTTGCTTCTGTGAACAAAGTACTCTGAGTTCAGTTTCCTCATCTGAAAATAAATTGGAGATATTATAGCCTCTTTGTGTGATGGCTATGAAACTGCTATAAAAATTAGAGCCAATATCAACAATTATGGATAGGATAGATAGATAGATAGATAGATAGATAGATAGATAGATAGATGATAGATAGATAGATAGATAGATAGATAGATAGATAGATGATAATATACATATATATGTCAGGGTTTTTTACTGTTAATTCTTGCATAAATCACATTTTATATGCATACAAAAAACAACTTGATGTTTTTTCTCCGACAAATTGTACATGTATAAACAAATTTCCAATTGGATATGAACTTAAATTTGTGGAGGTGCTCCATGTCTTGTGACACTTAAACAAAAGAGATTCCAGTTTTTATCTTCACAAAACAATGGGAGTTAGGGTAGTGAGGGTGGACAGGACAGAACAAGGCCAGCTACTCTGGGCAGCCAGCCGCAGTCTCTTTATCTTGAAGACCTCATTAGGGGCTCCTGGGATTCAGCTTCCCCAGAAGAAGTTGGAGGCTACATGGTGTGGGCTTCCTTTGTTTGTCTTGGTAAGTCCACAAGAAGTTCTTAAATACTGTTCGGAGAGGCTTCGGGGTCACCAGCTTCTACCGACCCCTCCCACCACCCTTTGAAGGTCCTCACCTCGGTGGGCCAGAGTTCACGGTACTCCCTCTACCCTAGTTACCACCACTCCAGACCCCTCTGGAATTGGTATATATATATACTGAGAGAGAGAGAGAGAGAGAGAGAGAGAGAGAGAGAGAGTGTGTGTTTTTGTGTGTGTGTGGAAACATGACACCTGATAGATGAGCTTAAAAAGTAGAGGATATATGCATCATTTCTTCAAAAAGCTTTAAGTCTAGTACAGCAAACACACATAAATACTGGTAACATAAGATGAAAAATTTATTAATGATACATAAAAGCTAGAATAAGGATTCATAGTGTATAATTAACTCTCTGGAATCAGGGATGAATTTGCAGAGGAGATGATATTTGATGAGGGTTCCTAAAGAATTAGTAGTAATTTATCAGGCAAGCAGAAGGGGGAACTGCATTCCATGCAGAGCTAGCAGAATTTCTAAGAGTAAAGAGGCATGAAATAAGTAGACCATAGTTGCTTAAATATATGCAATTAAATTTCACAAGAAGATAAGTATATAGGGATAAGAGAATTTTCAAAACCATGAATCTAAATGGAATAAACTCAAGATACCTAGTGAAAAATGAGTATACTAAAACCTTAGTCAAAAAAAAAATAAAATAAAACCTTAGTCATTGTAATATATATGTTTCTCGTACTAATATGAGTGAATTCTGTTCCATGGTACTTGCCCCCCACTACCGTCAATCCTCCTCTAGATTGGCTCCCTGGGTTTCCATCATTCAAAGAGAATGTACAAAGCAGGTCCTGAAGTGCCCAGAGATCCCATGCTCACCTCTCATCTCCTCCTCCTGAATCACTTTGGCATCAGGAGCTCCCTTTGAAGGCTGAGAGATTACTGGGCCCTGTACTAGAGGCTGCTGATTTCCGTTTTCCTAATTAGGTTTCCAGGTTCCTTGAGAAAGAGAAGTATAGCAAACTGAGGTGATTCATGCATGCCTTAGAAAATATGAAGGAGTGGAAGGCAGTAGAAATGGGAACTCCCTATTGTTTGTCTAATAAAACTGGAAGTCATTGAAAAACCCAGTGGCTTTACATTTCAACGTAACTTCTTCATGAATTATATGTAGATTTAAATTGTTTTTAATTATTCTGATAAAAAGATATGATTAAACATAAAAATTAAAATGAGAAATAGTGGAATAATTCTTTCTCTTACTCAAGCTTATACTACATTAAAAAAAAGACCCAAACCAAAAAATAAACAAAAACACCCAACACTCTTCCAGAATTATAATAGGTATTTAGTGTTTTAATGGTTCTGCTGCTTCCAAAATGCTCTAGTGTATGTTATAGATAAATTGTGGAAACATCATAAACTACTTGTCAGGAGTAATAAAGATGTGATAATCTTTTACATAAACAATCTCAGAAAAATTTAAATTCAATTGAATTAAATTGAATCATGACAAAGTTTTTAAGGTGATGAGAAACAGACTTTGGCGAGTAAAACATCCACCAAAATATATAGATATTATTTTGGACAATGAGCAAATCTTAAGGAATTGCATAAATATATTCAAAATGTCTAGAAGATTGGTGTGAATAATTAAATTAAATAGCATAAAAAGCCTAGCAAAATAATTTCTCTACTCCATTGTAGTTTTTATTTTCTAAATTTATAAAGGTTAGGGCTAACTGCTTCACATAGGAACAAGAACAAAAAAAATTGTAGTCTCCCATGAAATAATTCTCATAAGGCAGAATCAGATGGGACATTTGGTTCACTTAACCATGCAAGAGATGAGCAATGGATATTAAAGCCTCCCCAAGAACTCAAAAGTTCCTGGACTTAAGCAAGAGGTCACATCATATATTTGACACAAGTATGTTTTTGAACAGGCAAGTTACAAACAAAATGGACATATGCTTTATTCATACAGGTTCCAGTTCTGACTGAGGCCTGGATGTCATTGAGTCTTAGGGCACAGAGGTCAATTGGACTTTGCTTTTTGTGAGATAGGATTAGGCTTCCCGCTTGAGGGGAATCAACTGACTTCTCTGAATCAATAAAATGGGGAACCTACAGCTTTTTTCATAGGTGATGGTTATAGGTACAGGAAATACTTCATGGAGAAGAAGAGGATCTGGCC
This sequence comes from Canis lupus baileyi, assembly GCF_048164855.1. NCBI lineage: Eukaryota > Metazoa > Chordata > Mammalia > Carnivora > Canidae > Canis > Canis lupus. The sequence goes on from NC_132865.1 coordinate 35,309,038, forward strand.
AGAGTGGGAGAGAGGGAAGTCAAGAATTGTTATTGCCATGGTTCTAAGATCAACAGAGGGAATAAAGATTAGCTCTGGATTCCTGAATGTTGTGTTGCACTTGAACACAGAAAAGAATTGTATTGATAATCAAAATTAGCTGAAGCCCTCGAAGTACCTGTTTATAACAGGGTGTTCTTGCCAGAGTGTTCTTGCCAAGCCATCCTTGGGAATAGTTTGCATTCCCAAGTGCATCAGAAATGTAGGTATAATGACCTGTAAGATATGAGGAATGTGGAAAAAAGGATAATGGTCTTCACTCAGGAACACTATATTAATTACCATGCATCTTGCCACTTGCACCTTGCCAATACAGGACCCCTGGGGTATCAGGGCAGAATTTCTTGCTCTTGGCCACCAATGAAAGGCCATGTCAACTTTTAAAATACGATTTGGCTATGGTTGTGCTTTCCAAATAAGTGAGTAAGTCAGATGAAACCAATGAGTGAAATGGACTTGTATTTTGAGATTTTAAAAACAAAATATTCAAGTGTACTGCTTAGCTTGTGCTGAAAGCACACGGTAAAAATCGTTGAAGGTGCCCATACCATAGAACAAATTATGGACAAAATTTCACTGTTAAGAAACCTTGAGTAGTATCCATTTTTTGTTCTATCAATAACAACTGTAATATATCCAAAGGGGTGTATTCAAGTGTGTATTGTTGGGAAAGACTCAATTGGACAAAACTCAATACCTTGTGGCATCCTACCCATCATCTAAATGGTACAGACAACAGAGGTAACAACTTTCTTCTAGAGTAATGATAGCCAAAGGAGACAAGATCAAAGTTATCAGAATTAACTCAGAAAATACTTGTCAGTATAAAAATTCTTATTCCTCTATAGATCTTTTTACCCTAATGAATTTCATGGATTTTTTGGAGTGATTTATTTACTAAAAGTACATCAGTTAAATATGTGTACAGGTATGTGACTATGTACCCACCTACCCAAAATCTCCGGTATTAAATATCTATATGAAGTGTTAGAAATTTTAGAAAGCAGAAAAAGAAATACTTTTTCTTTGTTAAAAGTCAATACTCCATACTTCAGTTTTTATCTTCTTTTTCCTTTTTAGATAAATCCTTTCTCGTTATTCATTCAATTGTTCTTCCCAGCACTCCATTCACATAAGCAACTTGGGAATTATTCTTCTCTTGAAAGGCCCAAAATGATAATTCCAAAGCACAATCTCTAAAATCAGAGTAGGCAGTTGGCACCCTCATTGCTTGATCAAAATAAAAACATATTTGAAACAGTATGGAGGTCAAAGTACATTCCCCATGTTGCTGATCCTCAGCGGATGAGCACATAGATCTGACATTCAGGTGTGGTAAAGGCTAGCTCTTCAGGCCCCAGGTGTAATACAACCACAAAAAGAAAGTATTCTTATCAGTAGTGGAAAACAAATAGATTAGTTAGGGCTTATTTGTGCATGAAAGTCAAATATGGTATTAAAGAGAATTAATATTACACACAATTAATGGAAAGGCACATTAATGAAACAGAGCACATAGCTAGTCACAATGAGGTGGTTTAAGATAATAAATATTGAAACCAAGTAACCATATTATACTCTCAGGATTGGAGATAAAATCGGTTCCAGGCCCTCCTGTAGCAGTACAAAAGGAAATTATGTTTCTGAAGAACTAATATTATGTCATTATTTGCCACTTAGATTCTTTCAGGAACCACTTGAATTATTACTTTTTGGGACACAGAGAAATAAAGATAAACTTCCAAGAGGATTGTATGGTTTTCTGTCGAGAAATATGGTGGAGTCTATGGAACATGGTCAGTCAATAGTCACTCCTGAACCTGATTTTTAAAAACAAAAAGGTTTTATTTCAATCTTGAAATTAGCATTCTTGCAACATATAGACTTTGTATTAAGAAAATAATTACTGTTTTGTACTTTTTGTAGGTTGTATAACAATTGTACAATGTGAATAGAATAAAATAAATGCATGTAAAATAGAAAAAAAAAGAAAATAATTACTGTAAAGATAAAACAAGTCAAGACAAACATTTGATCTATAAGGAAATATCAGGAAAGCTCGGGCAATATCAGGGTCTGGATCTGACATTTGAAACCTCCCATGTGTATGTAGAACTAAGACCTTTCAGGCTCATTTTTCCTAGTTAATTTTCTCCAACCTCTATACTTTTTATTTCTGATCATAGCAAGAGGCAGATGCCAAATCTTATAAGAAAGGCTGTTCACAGAGTATTTCTAGCCTGTCTGAAAATAGGAAGTACTAGAAATTTCATAAGGAAGTCAGTTCTTCTTAGCTTTCTGATTCAATTTTTGCAGACCAAAGTGATCTACATAATTAAAGCCTGTGATTAAACAATAAAATTATAATTATTAGCAAAGGTAGTGCTAATCAATGTGAGAAGGCAGCAGAATGTAATGAAAGACCACTGGACCATGGATCAAGAAGCCAGGAATTTCTTTTAAGTCTGAAATTTGCTGTGTTATCTTGGACAAATCATTTAACTTCTTTTTAGTCTCAGGTTTGCAATTTTTAAGATGAGGAGCTTAGACTAAACCAGTGGTTCATATATTTAACTGCATAATTGTTTATTCCAAATACATATTATGTGTACATCAAACAGTAAAAACAGATGAAAGTGGAAGCACTCTTCTTGAAGAGAGGACAGTTGTCACATAATATGTGTTCAATAAGTACTTTTTGAGTGATTGACTCTCAAACTCCTTTAAGAGGCAAGTGGGGAACTCTCTAAGGTATCTTGGCTAAATTATTTATGAAAATTTGAATAAAGAGTTAAGGCCTTTCTGAAACAGAAATATCCAAAGAAGAAGAGACAGAGACCTTGGGGAAATTATTGCTAAAAGGTGTATGATCTTTCTTTGATACCTGGAAGGTTGCAGCCATTAGCATGCCTTTTTTTAGTCACACTGGAAAAAAATAACCGGTTGCTGTCTAAGACTTTATTCAAACCACACATGCAAGAGATACCCGTTGAAAACCTACCTTTTAATCCCAGTTTTACTAGGTGCTGTGAAAAAATCTAAAGGAAAGAGTTGAAATGTGAAGAATTTTATTTTCTTCTTAGTTTTAGCTAAGTCAAGGCTCACTCCTTCAGTAGGCCATGAAGGCAATCCTATCCAAAGAACACAGCTGGGAATTTGTATAAAGAGAGAAAGAAAGGCCTTTCGACAAATATCCAGTCCAGTTCAGCTATTAATATTATTAATTTAATGCATCACCATGTTTCTTTATATAGATCAAGTGAAAGACTTTTTAGAGAAAAAAAAATGTATGCCCACATCTGATCATTATTCTCTCATGTCATCTTATTAAAAGTCACATGGACCATGAACTACTGAGTGGAAGGACAAAGAGTTGAATAGGAGCTAACTTGCGTGTATCAAAAATATACACAGACCCCAAACAGCACAAGACTTTTTTGTTCTTTATTTACACATCATTCTAGCAAAGTATGTAGTATTGTACATGAATGGATTACATATTATAATCTTTAAATTTACAATGTTATTAATGTATTGTTTTGATATTCTTCATAAATAATTATGGGACCCTCATAATTTCATATGAAGAAATCTGGGAAATAAAATTAGCATTTGCTGGAAAAAAGAGAAGTACATGGAGAATAAACATTGAGAAAAAATTAGAGCATATTCATTGGCAAAGCTCATGACAAGGAGGTAGTTGACATCATCATACTCTGTCAATCACCTGCATCAAAAAAAAAAAAAAAATCACCTGCATCAGGGAGAGAGAAAACATGTTTGCCTCAGGTATAGCCCAACATAAATCCAAGAGGCAGTTAGTAAACATGCTCACTAATTGTAAGGATTAATCCCCACTTTATCTGAAACCCAATCAGCCTACTCATGTCCTGAAGATGAACTAAATTGTGTTTTTTAGTCACACTGGAAAAAAATAACAGGTTGCTGTCTAAGACTTTATCCAAACCACACATGCAAGAAATACCTATTGAAGACCCACCTTTTGCTCCCAGTTTTATTAGGTGCAGTGAGAAAATCTAAGGGAAAGAGTTGAAATGTGAAGAATTTTCTTTTCTTTTTTACAAATATATGTTTGATATAAAATTCTACATCACAAATAAGTATCTGGCTCCTTGAAGATATTGGTTGGTCTCATTACGTAGGAGAATGGCAAGTACTGATGCAGGGATGTAGGAATTGCTGTTAAAAATCCAAAGACAATGTACACCTTCTTCTGATCATGTAGTTCAAAATAGTGAGAAAGTATTGAACTGCATGGTGGCAGGATGCCAAAAGAACACACAGAAGCATTATGCCAGAGAGAGGGGGAGTGATCCTTCGCTAGAGAACTTTAGGGTCCCCGGGAGGGACAAAATGTGCTCATGAGTATTGGGTACACCTCAGTGATAACAGGTGATGAGTAGTGGGCCTGGTGAAGCCCCCATAACAATCCCACTCCTCTTCTGGATAAAGGATGTATTCACAGAAATTCTGCCTTCTGACTTAGGATGGATTTAAAGCTTTGTTAAGGCTTGCTGGGAGACTATGCACTATTTCAAATGACTAAAATCCTGCAGATTTCAACATTACAGTTTTATGAGCAGCAACACGGTAACATCAATGGTGACGTGAGACCCTGGTTTCTCAGCTGGCTCCTTGACTGACCAGTGAGTGAGTTCCACAAATAATTAAATCTTTCTGAGCCTCAGTTTTTCTGTGTAGTAAAAAGATCAAAACACTGTAGGGGTCTGAACTTTTTTTTTAAAAAGATTTTATTTATTTATTCATGACAGACAGAGAGAGAGGCAGAGACACAGGCAGAGGGAGAAGCAGGCTCCATGCAGGGAGCCTAATGCGGGACTCAATCCCAGGACTCCAGGATCACGCCCTAGGCCGAAGACAGTGCTAAACTGCGAGCCTCCCAGGGTTCCCCCTTCCCTTTACTCCTGTATTTTATTCGAACACAGATTATTTTATGATTTTGAGCCTGTTGTGCCGGGTTGAGATGATTGAGAAGTAATGCTGAAGATAAAAGCAAAGCAAAGAGCCCAGGTGAGAGATTTATTATTTCATTTTTTTGGGATGGATTATTTGGGTATTTCAGGACAAGAGAAAATTCCTTCTTTATGTTTGCTATAAATGAGATAGTTCTTGAGCTATAGACTTTCTTCCTGGTTCATAAACCTCTTGGATGGCAGTCAGAAGAGGTGATCAGTGAGGATTTGGGGATGACATCAAAGACAGGAGGACAGCTTGAAGAGGAACATTTCATGTTTGAGCAGCGGTTCATATTTTGTATTTGCAGAAAGCACTACTCAAAAAGTTAAATCTGAACAACGCTATAAAGAAGGGCCCCTTCAGTGTTGGATGCTGAGTATAAATTCCCAAGTCAGCCTTGTCTGATGCCAGCTCCCTCGGAAGGGCATTTTGACTCATGCAGGAAACAGGTACTCATTAGGAAGACTAAAACTATCTTTATATATTAATTGTGTTTTCTTATTTTATTTGACTTGGCCTAGGTTATGGACTGAATGTTTGTGTTCCTTCAAAATTCATGTGTTGAAGCCCACATCTCCAGTGTGATATTTGGAGGCAGAGTCTTGGGAGGTAATTAGGGGAGGTCATGAGAGTGGGGTCATGGTTTGATGGGATTAGTGCCCTTATAAGAAGAGACTCCAGAGAGCATTCATTATCTCTCTCTTTCCCTCTCTCTTCACCCCCCCTCATGTCCCCTTACCCTTACTCCCCACCCCCTCACTTTCTCCTTGCATATGCACCGAAGAAAAGTCAAGTAAGGGCACAGCAAGAAGGCCACAGTCTACAAGCCCAAAGAGAGCCCTCACAAGAATTCAATCACCTGGCACCTTGGTCTTGGACTTCCCAGCCTCGAGAACTGTAGAAAATAAATATTTCTGCTGTTTAAGCTATTAATCTGTGGTATTTTGTTATAGAAACTTAGGAAAATGAATACAGCTTATCTACTTGGAGAGTTATAGTACTAGAAAATCTCACTTTCTAAAATGTATGCTGCACAATTTGAATGGTTCTGTTTCTTGGAAATGTATAACCACCAGCTATATGACATCCATTATATTCAAAGTCTTTAGCCTGATATGATCTGATCACAAATGATTTTCTAGCCCCATTTCTCCCTCCCTCCCCTCTGTGTTCCAGGCAACCCAGACTGCTCCCTCTCCCAGTTCTTCAGTGTGTCCACCTGCTTCTTCTGTTCTCCATCAAGCAGTGCCTTTCTCTTTTATCTGGCAACGCCAAGCCTATCTCCTTGCAAATGCTCCTTCCTTTATAAAGCCCTTCCTTATACCCTTTTCTACTCTAAAGTAGACCCTACCCAAAGGTAAAATGGTAGGAGAGGGGGAGGTGCCTGGATGGTTCAGTCATTTAGTCATCTGCCTTCAGCTCAGATCATGAGTCCAGGGTCCTGGGATTGAGCTCCCTTCCCCCGAGTTGGGCTCTCTCTCTCTCTCTCTCTAATAAATAAATAAAATATTTTTAAAAATATCAGAAGGGAATTGATTTTGGAGTTTGCATCTGCACTCCACATTTCCTAGTCTAATGTTGCATGATGATAAGTTCGTCTTTGTGAAAAAAAGCTTATGTAGCTTGATAAAAGGTTGAATAACGTGCATTCTCTGTGCTGAGCACAGTATCTGGCAATTAGCAGTGGCTCAAAAAAGAGATACAATTCCTTTCTTTACTTTTTGGCTCCCTGAAGTCTTACCTTGAAAAAACATAGTTCAAATGCCTGCTTTTCACTTCCTAAACTCTGTCCTAGAAGAATGCCAATGTGCAAAGAGTAAGTAGCAGCATCTGTTATACTCAACTCCTCTTTCTCCACTCTCACTGCCACCTGCCAAAAGCAAACAAAACAAAACAAAAAATCAAAACGGAAAAACTAGACAAACTAAGGAAATCTCCTGCTGGACAAATATTGTCCCTGAACTAAGAGACAGAAAGGAAAGTAGCAGTTGGAGATAAACACTTGAGGAGGGCTATCAGCAGAACAGGGCAGGGTGTCTTGACTAGGTCATGTGTCCCCAGTGTAATAAGGGAGCAGAGGATCAGAAGCTAATTGGCAGAACAAGAAAAATGAAGTAAACACAGAAAGAGAAGCTGAGAAACCAAGAGACAGGAGAGGCATAGAGACTGGTCCCTAAAGCCAACTTGGTATCTGTTTTTCACTCATCCATTTATTTATCCAATTATTCTACAAATATTTACTAAGAGCTTGCCATGGATAAGTCTAAAGGGGAAAGAGAAAATAAACAAACAGAAAGGCATATACAAGTCGAGATGTTGATAAGTGCTATGAGCAAAGATAAAGTAGGGTAAAGCAGATAGGTATAAGGAATAAGGATAAGTGTTTTTTTACAGCAGGTTTCAAGGAAGGCATCTAGGGCAGGTCACACTGAGCAGAAGTCTGAATGGGGAAGTAGCAAGCTGTGATACCTGGGAAGAAACATCCCTCTGATTTGATGCTTTGAGGCCAGAGTGCATCTAGCATACTGGCATTACAGCCAGGAGGATGATGAGGCTGGAAGGGAGGAAGACCTGGAGTCAAAGAGGAAAGAGAGGTGATTGGCCATGTGGGGGACTGATAGACACCCTTCCTGTATCCTCAGAATCTGTTTTGTTTTTTTTCCCCGACCCTGGGGTTCTTGCAAAACCAGTCGGCTTCCTTCAAAAGAAGACTTTCTTGCTTTAATTGAACAGATTTGAGTGGAGTTTGGATCCTTGAAACAAAAGATATTTCTATGGACATATACGTTTCTTTAAGTATTTTTCAGTTTCTATTGTCCTATGATTTGGTCTCAGTCTTTTTCTGACCTCATGTCCCTCAGGTATGATATTCACAAGTGCTTCTTAGCTTTGATTTATTTTGTTTTCCCCTCTGGATAAGACAGCAAGCCTAGATGGGGCTGGAGGTGGTTGCCTCCTATTCACTGGGGAGTGAAGCTCTGATAAAACCCCAATTGTTGAGGCTCTGGTGAAGGCTTCTCCTGAGAGCAAGCCTTTCCAAGAATAAAAGATTCTGGCATATTTCGAAACAATTCCCTTCTTCTTTCCCTTTCCAGAAGCATGAGGGGATTTTTCTCTAGTCTTAACTATGGTAAGCTGGTAGAGCTTCTGGAGATAAAACTCAAAAAAGTGTGGGGGTGTCTTATGACTGGTCCCCCCAGAATTCTTCACTCTTACTTGGAGCCCCCAGCAATCCCTCAGTGATAGCTTAGATTTCCTATCCTGGAACTGGTTCCTGATGGTTTCTCCTCCTAAGCTTCCATGCCACTAAGTTGTGATTCTCTGCATTGCTAGTCTGTCTCTAGGCACACAGAACAGCAGTATGTCCTGTGACCTCAGTTATCTGGTGGATCTAAGAAAAGTGGTTGATTTCCAGTTTCTTCAGCTCTTTTTCTTCTGTGGATGGGAGAGAAATTAAATGGGCAAATTTCTAGAAAGACACAAACTATCAAAACTGTCTCAAAAAGAAAAGGAATATCTAAATAGATTTACAACAAGTAAACAAATTGAATCAGTAATAAAAAATAATGTTAAAAAAAATCCCAGGGTTTGATGGCCTTGCCTTGAATTCTATCAAATTTTTAAAGAAGAATTAATGCTAATACTTCTCAAACCCTTCCAAAAGTAGAAAGAACAATTCCTAACTAACTCTTTGTGGTCAGTATTACCCTGATAACAAAATCAGACATTCATTTTGAGTTTACATTTGTTTTAAAACTGTGTATGCAATATCTCTCTTCTGTATTATAGTGAAATTATCCCACCTTGGAGATCATATATATCAGCCTTGCATGCCCCTTCTAAACATATATTGATGGGTGCAATGAATAAGTAAAATCTATATAACATTTTCTCGGTTCATACATTTACTTACTTTAGCTTGTGTACGTAGAGAAGAGAATGGCAGAGAATCAAAAGGCAAGAATTAAATAAATAAAAATAAAAAGTCCAGAGGACAGGTTTGTGATTTCATCTCCTGAATGCCTCCTTTGACATTTTTCAAAGTTCAAGTGTGTATGTTTGATATATACATATTTGCTGCTCTCTTCAAGAGACCCTCAAAACTCTTCTCTAAAAGAAGGTGAGGGATCCCTGGGTGGCGCAGCGGTTTGGCGCCTGCCTTTGGCCCAGGGCGCGATCCTGGAGACCCGGGATCGAATCCCACATCGGGCTCCCGGTGCATGGAGCCTGCTTCTCCCTCTGCCTGTGTCTCTGCCTCTCTCTCTCTCTCTCTGTGACTATCCTAAATAAATAAATAAAATATTAAAAAAAAATAAAAAAATAAAAGAAGGTGAGAATGTCAGAGAAAACTGGAGGAAGGTGACAACTGAGTTTAGAGTAATAATTAAAAATTAAATCCCTGTGTCAATATTAGATAAAGTGTTTTACAGGGTGATATTTTGAGTAATTAAATATATAAGTTAGAATTTGGGATTTTGAATGGAAAGAGGAGTAAACCAAGTGAGCAAAATAAGTCAGCATTTACAGAAATCCCTTAGGGTATCCCCTTCCAAAGGTTAAAAAATCTTAAAGATCAAAGAGAAAAGTTAATTAGATTTATTCCCAAAATGGACATTATTATTTCTTTTTCTCCTTTCTTAAACTCTAACTACTAAGTGTTGCCTTTGGGTGAGGATAAGTTATTTTCTTTTACCAAAAAATGTAAGAAGTTTAAAAAAAATAACGCTAGTTTCCCACTAGTCCTAATCAGGCAGATTTTATTTTCCCCATCCCAATCTTCAGCTTGTTCTTTCTTTCACTCAGCTTCTCCTCCTTCTTCTTAACTTTTCTTACCTCTTTTCTTTTTTTTTTTATTATTTTTTTTTAAATTTATGATAGTCACACACACACACAGAGAGAGAGAGAGAGAGAGGCAGAGACATAGGCAGAGGGAGAAGCAGGCTCCACGTACCGGGAGCCCGACGTGGGATTCGATTCCGGGTCTCCAGGATCGCGCCCTGGGCCAAAGGCAGGCGCCAAACCGCTGCGCCACCCAGGGATCCCACCTCTTTTCTTTCAAACAAGCCAGCCACAGCTTGCCAGCTATTATCACCTTCTGAGACGATCCTTAGTAAAAATGGTCTAAATCTTGGTAACCCAATAAGAATTCTCAGGGTGTTCTTGGGCCACTGTCCTTACCCATTAAGCCATCTGATTAGCAAGGCCATACTCAAGCACATGCTGGGCACTCGGAAAAATAGATCTTTACGGTGTGGCATAATTAAGAGAGAACAGAACTTGGAGTCAGAAAACCTATGTTTGAATCCTTTCTCTATGACCTTACCAGTTATGTGACCTGATAAAATCACAGTCCCAGTGAGCTTCATCTTCTTCCCCTGAAAACTGGATATTAATGACATCTAAAGCAGTGGGGACTTTGAAGACTAAATGAGAGAATACAGAGCTTTTGTATGAGACACTTTTGTGCACCTAGGTAATAATGTATATATCATTGCAACCTCAGGCTCTTAATGGGCCCCACCACCTAAATTGCTACTCTTCATTTCCAGTTTGAGAAGCAGAAGAATATTAATAATAACAACAACAACATCATTGATAACAATGGTGGCTACTGCTTTTTAAGAGCTCACTTGTCATCATGTGTCATACCCTGTATTTTACACATATTATTTCAGTAAATCCTCAGAACCCACTGAGGTAAAAGCTGAGGCTCAGAAAAGTTTAGATCGCAAAGCCAAGGCATTGTCAAGCTGAGATTTGAACCTGTATCTTCTCTGACACTAAAGCCTGTGCTCTAATAACTATGTAATCTGTTTCCTGACAGCCATTCTGTTTTCTCCCAGCTGTACCTCTGAAATCTACTTCTGTTTTTGACAGGAGAGTTTCATCCAACCTTACTCATGCAGAGAGGAGACTGGGAAGCTTCTATAAAGAACAATAACTAAAGGACACTCCTGTGCTGAGGAGGTGTTGCTGTCTCCTAAGACAGAGAGGAGGTAATCATTAGTAGTAGCATTGTATTTTTTCTGTTGGAATCATGGGTCTTATCTTTAGCTATCCCTCCTGAGAAGCTAAAGTCAGGTGTGCCAAACTGGTAGTTGTCATTTTTGGTCTTCCTAGCACATTCTCCAATACCATTTCTTCTAATTATACATACTTTTGCAGCAGTTATGAATCCATGGCTGGGCTCCTGACCAATCAGAGTCCATTCTCAGGAATGACATCTGGACTGAGAAGAAATGAAGTCTAAAAGATACTGAAGGGAGATGTTGAAAAATTGTAAATTTGAGGTTGTCCTGTCTTCTACCCTGCCAAAATAGAGTAAGCACATTTTCTGTAAGGGAGACTCAGAAGACATTATGGGAAAGAAAGAGACAGAAAGAAAGAAACTGACAATGTTGCTTGAGTTTTTAGAATCAGCCTTGCCTCAGGCCAAGATCCACCTCTGGGTTTCCTGGTAACCCAAATCAACAAATATCCTTTTTTGTGGTTGAGGGTCTATCTCTTGCAATCAAAAGAATCTTGGTCTTGGGGCACCTGGGTGGCTCAGGGTGGCTCAGTCTGTTAAACGTCTGACTTTAGCTCAGGTCATGAGTTCAAGGTACTGGGATCAAGCCCCTCATCAGACTCCCTACTCAGCTCCCAAGTCAGCTTGTCCCTCTGCCCTCCTGCAGCTTGTGCTCTCTCTCTTTCTCCCTCTCAAATAAATAAATAAAATCACTGAAAAAAAAATAACCTTGATCTGGATAATTTAACATAGTGAAGAAAGCTGGAAAGTCTAGTAATAAAAGTGGAAATATATCAATAGATTAAGAATGTACAAATTATGAAAGTAACCCAAATGTCCATCAATAGATGAATGAATGAAGAAGTAGTATATGTATACACTGGGATATTATTCAACAACAAAAAAAGAATTAAGTCTTACTATTTGCAACAACATGGGTGGAAGTAGAGTATATTATACTAAGCAAAATAAGTCAGAAAAAGACAAATACCATATGATCTCACACATATGTGGAATTTAAGAAACAAAACAATAGAAAAAGAGAGAGAGAGAGAGAGAGACAAACAAAGAAACAGATTCTTAATTATAGAGAACAATGGTTACCAGAGGGGAGGTGAGTGGGGGTATGGTTGAAATAGTTGATGAGGATTAAGGAGTGCACTTGCTGTAATGTATGGAATTGTTGAATCACTATATTGTGCACCTGAAATTAATAGAACACCATGTGTTAACTATACTAGAATTAAAATTAAAAACTTAAGAAGAATATACAAATTATAAGACACTTCCACTCCAAGACAAAACACAGATTTGTGTTGTAAAGAAGAGACTATATTTTCTCCCTGGACTTCTGTAATTGCTACTTAAAAAAAAAAATCAGCCATAGCTATAGGAGAAAAATACTCAAGTGACAAAATATTTTAATATGCTAACTATTCAGATATAAATAAAGAATCTCTGTGTATTTATTCTTATCACTAGCCTGAGGCTTATGGAGAAATCCTGTTTGAGAGGTATTTATTATTCTCCCCAGACCCCAAACCAAAGCCATAGCATAAAGCTTACAGATTGTTTTAGAAAGTTATTTAGTAGTGATGGTGGGGGTTATGAGGACAAGTCTCAAAACTCTGAAGGTGAGTTTTGAGCTCATTTAAAGTACAATCCAAACAGCAGCTTAGTGAATCACATCAAATTAACAACATGAGGTAACACAAGACCAATTTCTACATTTTTATTTTTTTCTTCTTCTTCCATGGTGAGATGCCATTAAAGAATGCTGTTAAAGCCTAATGCTGTAGATCTTGATGCTTTGGCCAGGTAAGACAGCAAGTCATGGGAGATTCTATTTTTTCTGAGAAAAATAGTGATTACTGAATAGATTAAAGAAGCCAACTCACACCATCATCTTCAGGCTTTTGGACTCACTGAATATATTTGAGATTTAGGTAAGCATATAAAAATTCCAGACTTCCATTTTGAGTTTTTACCACTAATTGTATTTTCTGTTCTCAAGGGCATCTTTGCTGACAGGCAGTTACAGTGGGAGGGTCCATTAACTTGGTCAAAAGACAGCTAGCTCTGTGATGGTCACCTCTTTGATCTTCACTCACTTCATTGATAAAACTATAAGCCACTTATACAGTTTCACTAACCTAACTTTCTGCTAATACAAGTATCAATACTAATCCCAAAGAATGGCACTTTGTATTCCTCTCACTTGTATAAAATCAGCTCATTCTTCATTAACATTTCAGCATGGTTCTGGCATTTAATAAACATGAGTGGTTGTTTTCTTGCCCTAAGTGATCATGACAGTCTAGTTGATTTGTGTTCATAAAATGTAAGAAATATACTTTTCCACCACCATTCCAAGGAGAGATGCTGACATGTAATTCATTGATTTGACTTATGACAAAACACATGAAAAAAACAGTAGACTCAAGCATATTTAAGTGCATTTATAAACGCTCAATGAAATTTGATTGAAATGTGTGGCTTTCTGCATGCTAATATTTTAGTAAACACTATTATATATACAGATATTGGTTTCCAAAGTTAGACAGTCTGCCCTAATATTCTAAAATCATGAGTAGAAGAGGATGCCGACATATTCTACATAATTTTTCCCATGACCTTTAAGCTGCTGAAGAAAGATAAGAATTTCCTTGAAATCACAACCAGAAAGGGAAAGATAGATAATAAGAAACTGATTAAAGCAACTCATCTGTCAACTCTTCAGTTCTGGCAAAATACTGATCAGTTAAAACACCTTGAAAGACTATGGATTTGGTAGATCTTATTGATTTTTACACAGTGTACACAAAATTGTTCGTGTGAATGAGAATTTTCCACATCTTAATTAATTTATGTTTACTTGTATAAATTGCACGTATAGTAAATCATTTATGTCTCATGGCATTGGATGATGGAAAAACTATTGTTATTCTCATTATACAGTTTAACTTAACTTCTGAAGGAGAAAATAGCTTTCAAAAGTCATAAGTTCCAAGGCACTTGGAGTTGGATAATGAACCCAGGTCACAAAGGTCTGGCATCATATTTGTGACCTTGAAGCCACAGTGCCTCTCACCATGAGGAGGAGAACTCAGACGGACTTTGGAGGATCATAGTTTGTAGCTTGTATATGAATATTTTTAAATGGTTTCCACTGAGTGCTGTATAAAGGGAAATACCAGAGAATTTTTGCTTTCTCCTAAGACGTCCTGGTGTATGGGAAGAATATTGAGGCTGTATGCAGGGGAGGTTACAGCAGGGAAGATTTGAGCTGCCTGGCTAAGGGATAGTGGGCTCAGATAGAGTATTCTAGTGACATAGGAGAATCCTGGTAGGTAGGAGTGTATGATCTTAAATGTCAGTGAATGTAGGCCAGGGGCATATATGTCTAGAGCCTATATATTATGCAAGAAATTGTGTCCTGTTTGTCAGTCAAGATGATGGAGAGCAAGCTTGTGGGAAGTAGATGTTACCTATTCATCTGCAAAAAGCCAGAGATATTCTTCACCAGTTGAGATCTAGAAGCAGTCATCACACTCTGCCCTGGGGGACAGTTTGGGCAAGATGTCCAATAACCAGATCTCAGGGCACCAAACAAGGTGATGGCCATGCCTGTGGAGGGACTGGTGGATAAATTGAGGTGTCAAGCTATAGGAAGTCTAAATGCTGACGGGACAAGGGGATCTAAAGTCATGTGGTGTGGAGGCTTGGATTTCCCTCAAATTTCACATGTATCCTTCTGGACGGTTTAACCAGTGTCACCAGGGAGCCAATAACCATTAATAAATCGTTAGATGCAAAAAAAAAAAAAATGAAGCCCTGGAATGCAGCCAGTGAACCAGCTCTACTAAAACATTGTTTGCAACTTCTCTGATGCTCCAGATGTGAGGCTAATGTATAACTGTGGATTCAATAAGTAGAAATCACAATACAGTGAACTGAAAATGAGGAACAGAAAACCTGAGTACTTTATAGTCCTGAGCCTCAGGAAGGATGGAGAGAGCACAGCTGGACATGAGGGCTACCAGAGATGGTGTGACTTTTCCTCTCTTTTGTCTTCTTTTTTGAAGAAAGCAGAATCAAAAATAGCAACAAGCTCAGCAAACAGCATCCACAGCTGCTAAGGAAAGAACAGCCTTAATTCAAATGCACTGTAGAAAGGACAGCTGCTCACATTGGTCTTTTCAGCCTTCTTCGTGCACATATTTAGCAACAGAGTCAGTGGCAGTGTCTTTGAATATAAAAGACACTGATAGATATCTGGGATAGCTCCAATTCAGTAATAGTTTTCTTAAGGAGAACTTACCAAGTCCTTTTGTGTTATGCCCAAACTCAATTCTCTCTAGTTGTCCCAGTTTTTTTTTTTTTTTGTCTTAATGCAGACTATCTCAGCCTTTAAAATAGAAAGAGGTGGGGCTGTTAAAATATAGGGATCTCAGCACATTAAAAGTTGAGGTCTTGGGGGGTGACTGGGTGGTTCAGTTGGTTAAGCTGGCATCTCTTGGTTTCAGCTCAGATCATGATCTCAGAGTCAAGAGATTGAGCACCCTGTCGGGCTCCATGCTCAGTGAAGTGTCTGTTTAAGATTCTTTCCCTCTCCCTCTGCCCCTCCCCCTTCTTATGTACTCTCTTTCCCTCTCTCTCTGTCTGTCGTAATTGAATGAATGAATGAATGGATGAATGAATGAATGAATGAATAAATAAATAAATAAATAAATCTTTTTTTAAAGTTGAGGTCTTGGCTGATTCAGTTTTTTGACTGCACCATATAGATGGATGCTGGGATGTTTTGTGTTTTTCCTTAGAGTTCATATTCTCTTCTTTAAATGTGAGAAATGCACTTTCCAAGTTATCAACTGACACATCTTACCTGTGAAATGTGGTAATAGAGTGATGAGGCCCCCACCCAGTCATTATTTGACAAATGGAGTCAACAAACAGGCATTTAGTGTCACCAAATTGTACAATCTATAGTGTTAGAGCATCTGCAGAGTACCACATAATGAAGATGCTTTCCCCCTAGAAAGGTATTTATACTCAGACATTGACATAACTGGTGCATAAATAATTTGTAATAGAATGCAGCAAGGCAGAGTAGATTAAGCACACACACACATGGACCTGCAAATATTCTAAGGGGACAGAAAGAGGAAGAGTTTACATCCAGAAGAAATCATGAAGTGGACCTCAAAGAATTAGCACGGTTTTGACAGAAGAAGGTCAGAGGATAGCATGGGGGAGGACTAAACTTGAGAAACCATGAAGTCATCTAGTTTGGATATAAAAGGAAAAGCCCAAAGGGAAGGTTGAGCCCTATATAAAGGGATTTGGATTGTAGTGTGAAAGCTTTTGAGTCAGAAAGCAACATAGTTGGAACTACAGCTTAAGAAAATATCCAACATACTCAGATATTTTACTTTTTATTATTGTTGCCCTGGGAACACAGAAAGACCAGTGATAGGAAAGGATAAAATAGAATAAGTGCTTTGCATTTTGTTGTATTGCTCAAACCCTTTTTAGTCTGGAAATATGAGATTACTTCTCATAATCTGGTAGTAAAAGGATGGCAATAAATTTTGAATTAAAATCTCTCTTCTAGAATACTATAAACATATCAACAAGAAAAAAGAATCATGATTCCATAGGCTGTCCTGATCACAATAATTAATACAACTAATTTTGACAAAAGTTGGGCAAGTGTTCATTATCTTGCTCTTTGTCCTTGGGCATCAGATCTTGGTCCAATCCCAACAACAACTGCACTCTTCCCTGGCCACCATCAAATCCCCACCACATTCCATATGTTCCTTCCTGGCCTCTTTCTTGAGTAGTTTGTCTATTGGAGTTTTGACACCTAAAAATATCTTTAGCAGGATGAGAAGCCCTTCACTAGCCTTTGCATCTGTCTTCCTTCTTCCTAATCTATTTTAGGAAATATGGGCTTTAAATGTGGTTGTCGAGGTAAACATTGCTCATTAGGGAAGAAAATCTTGAAGGATTTGGGAACTGATTAGCAATTTGATGTGGGAGGGGAACCAAGAAAATAGCCCCAGAAACTTCTCACATACCTTTGCGACTATCACAGCAACAGTACAGGAATTAAGGACAAAACAGGACTCATGCCACTAGAGCAGGTATTAAAAGATATGAACATTAACTCTAAGGGATGAGTGTGAACCTCATTATCACAATATCCTGTTTTGCCAGTCAAAGCTTTATCCTTTTTAACCAGCCTGCTCTTTTCCCTATACTTAGGTAGCTTCTTCAGAAACAGGCCAATGCCCTGTTTCTTAAAAAAGGAAAAAAGTAGATGACATAAATATAAAGCATTACAAAGATTTTCTTTAAATAAGGAAATGAAAAGAATGATGGTGTCTGTGAGTGAAATGCTAATTTCCTTAATATGACAGACTTATCAGCACTTACCTTTGGTCTTTCAAAGGATCCAAATGGTCCTAAGAACAGAGACATGCAGAGGTTCAGATGAGCTCTTTCCCAGTCACTGCTTCCTGTACTTTTAGCACCACCTGCATACACTTGAATTTCATACTCAGTCACACTGTGTCCAGGTCTTTTGCCTCCTGGGAATTAAGAATGACTTCAGTACAAAAGTTAGTTCCACACTTTTATCAATAATAGAGGTAACTGAGAGGTTTTTTTCTTGAATTTCAGGCGTTTCAGTGTTCATAATGAACTTTCTGACAAGTAAATCAATATAAAAATAAGATTTGTTAGCACTTTAGCTGAGAAGCATCAGAAAAACAAGTTAAGCTCAGGTAATAAGCTAGAAAACCCATGAGTCCTATGCTGATACATGTTCACCTAAGAGAGGGGCAGGCTCTTGGTACATGGATGTGAGGGGGAGGCTCTTTTTGCCCAATTGTAAAGCCTGGTCCCTCCTACAGGAGTCAGTCTCCTTCTTTCTCAAGTAGGTAGCTGTGCTTTTTTAAAGCTGGTCACTTGTGCCAGAGAAGAGCCACCTGACAGATAGGTACAGTGCTCAGATAGGAGTGATAGAGGATGCTTATTTTTCAGGGATGTTTTGATTTTTAAAAATGTCCATTGTGAGTAACAATTGTTCCAAAATGATAAATCTTTTATCTTAGAGCTCCAAGCACCCGGTTCTTGGTGTTGAATGGGGTGGTAAGTAAGAAGTGGGCTTTTCCATGAACCCATAAATCATTCTGCCTCAGTCTGCTATTATGCCCAGCTTGATTAGGATCCACTGATATTGTGAGTTTGTGTATGTGTGTGTGTGTGTGTGTTTTTGAGAGAGAGAAAGAGAGAGCATGAGCAGAAGAAGGGGCAGAGGAAGAGGGAGAGAGCATCCCAAGCAGACTCCAAACTAAGCTCAGAGCCCAATGCAGGGCTCAATCTCATGACCCTGAAATCATGACCTGAGCCAAAATCAAGAGTTGGATGTTTAACTGACTGAGCCACCCAGGTGCCCCAGATCCACAGACATTACTGATTCCTAGTCATCTTGTCAAGGGGATTATCTAGGAATGGAGTGAAGTAAGAAACTAGCGTCATAGACACTTTCCAATTAAGCTCTGACTCTCACTGGCTCTTGGACCTCAAGATGTTAACTATGTCTCCTCGGCCTCATTTTCCTGATCTATAATATGAAGAAAACAACAATCATTTTTAGTACAGTGATGACAGTGCAAATATGTATCATACATCCTCACACAAATGGATACTCTAATCCCTGCCTCTTTCCCACCATGATCCTTTGTCAGAAGTCTGATATGGATCAGGAACTCTGAGGCCACAGTTTGAGATAAAACACAAGAAAGTCTCATATCTACTTGAAAACCTGTCTGGTGGGTCCCAAGCCTTTTGTATCTCTAATTCAAAATTTTTTAAATAATTCTCTTCTAGGATTATAAAGGGACCTAGCATGCTTCTCATTTGGAGAGAAGAAGTCTCCTTCTCTCCTTCATTACCATTCCTGCCCACCTGAAAACAAAAAGGAACAAACACCAGGAAAAAAGGGCCTAAGGAATAGGCTTCTTAGATGTACTCTTCATCTAGTGCAAGATTGTAAACAGCTTCCCTCTCCTGTGCCACAGTGTTACATGGAGAAGGATTCTGAGGCCTTGATAGATTATTGGTGTTGGCAGTGGGTGTCTCATGGGCTGCCGAGCATGCAGGCCATGAATTTGCCCTCCCTGATCTAGTTAGATACCACCATGCTCACAAGGGTAAGCTTCCAGATAGAAATTTGAGGCTAAAGCTGTGGTTTGATAATACAGCATACACTTTCGCATTCACTGCACAATTGTGTTGATTTTTCCCAGGGATGTACTGTGCTATGGCTATGTTAGCCCATCCAGGATTTGGGATCCCGCCTTTTTCCTAAATCCCTGTTCTTGTGACAAATCTGGCATTGCTTGCAAACCAAAGTGTGGTGTGTTCATCAGAGGCTGGGTCCCTCAGGAGCCCCATGCTGCAAAGGCAGCTGCACGACTAATTAGCATACTTTTCCTCAGGAGAGGAAAGTTTTGGGAGAGAGGCTGATTCGCACGTGGGCTAAGGCAGGTACTGTAGGTACCTGAGGTTGCATCCTGGCAGACCATGGGATAGGCACATCCCATCTAGTTGCAGGAGAGAGAGGGATCCTTTGGGGGCCAGGAAGGCTTGCTTCAGGATGGAAGATCCTGAAGAGGGCTTCCAGTTGGCCCTTTGGACACTGGTGAATGAAATAATGTTTGCTTTCCCTTTTTCTTTCCTTTCCAAGGAAATGCAAAGCCAAAGTATATTTTGGAGATCTTTGTTACAAATGCTCACAGGAATAAAGAGTGTCCTGGACTAGAGGTGTTTTTCAGCTCAGGATTAAGGTATCAGGAATGCAGAAGCTAAAGACAGGGGTTGAGAAAGTGTTCTTTAAATATTTATTAAGGATGTTAAGAGAGAGAATAAGGAGAATAAGAAGGCCTTGGGGAAGACCCCAGGGCTAGTGTTGCCTGCATTTAAAATTTCTAAAGTTTGTCAGAAAAACAATGTTTCTGAAGACATGTTCCTCAGATGAGGCAGTCTGCACAGTTGTGGGAATATTTTTGCAGTTAACCTATTTATGGGAAACTTCCCCCAAATGCATTTTAAATTCACTGGAGAGTCTTGATAATTGGGATAAACAGAAAGGAAAATACCTTTCTCTTTTTGTCTCTCCCTTTTCCCTATGCAGCTTCCCCTAACCAACACTGCCTCTATTCTTCCTGATGGCTAATCATGGCACAGAGCTCTCAAAGGCAGCATAGTATGGATTCTGGGAATAGCCCTTTGCTGGGGAGACCGACTATATAAGGTTGTTATGGTTTTTTGTTTTTGTTTTTGTTTGTTTTTTTTAAGAGAGAGAGAGAGAGAATGCAAGCAGTGAGAGGTGGGGCAGAGGGAGAGGGAGAGAGAATCCTAAAGCAGGCTTCATGTTCAGCATGGAGCCTGACTCAGGGCTAGATCTCACCATCCTGAGATCATAACCTGAGCAAAATCAACAGTCAGTTGCTTAACTAACTAAGGCACCCAGTCACCTCTATGAGGTTCTTTTATGCACATGGGATGTTGGCTACTGCCGAGGTCCCATTAGGCTCTGGGATTTGGAGATTCTGACATCTTGTAGATGTGGAACAGTGGCTGTGATCTGCTGCAATGTTCACCTGGCTCTTGTAACTGAAACAATCAGATGTAATTCTCTTATCATTGGCTTATTCTACCCTTGAAGGCACAAAAGAAACTGGAAAATTCAGATGGAAGCTGATCTAAACTTCAGCTACTGAATCAGAGACCTCGGATTGTACCAGGACTTAGAAGAGATCCATTGGCCAGGGCTGAGCAAAAGGAGAATATGAGAGGGGAAAAGATTTGCACATGGCTTGTAACATTCATTTCTCCAAATTAATCAGAAGGAGCCAAAGAATGAATTAATTCAATCTGACTAAAAAATTTTCAGTTGATGGAAATTTAAGTTACTTAGATTGTTGTTATCCTGTTTTATGGACAGAGTTAAAATCCAAGGACACATTATTCAACTTCGTCTGGACTTTGTTGGCTGATCCAGTTGAGCATAATTCAAGATAATAGAGATGAGAGTGGGTTTCTGGCCTACTATGTGGTCTAAGGGTATTTTTTTCTTTTTCTTTTTCTTTAATTTCAGTATAATTTACTGCACAGTGAAATGTATAGATACTAAGTTTTGCTGAATGCATGCACCTGTGTAACTCACACTCAGATTGAGATATAGACCATTGTGAGATTATAGAAAGTATACATACTGGTCTCTGTCCCTGTTGTTGGCACAGTGCTCCTAAAACCATTGTAAATTCCTAAGTGATAAGAGCACTGGAAGCATTTTTTTGCTCCCAGGTGACTCTGAATGTGCTCTTAGATAGTGCCTGGATGTAGGCTGGCCACCAGAAAGCCCAAGCCATGATTAGAATTCTCATCCCTATTCCTCCCGAGAGAGGAGTAGGATTGGGAATGGAGTTAATAATTTATCATGCCTATGTGAAGGAGCCTCTATAAAAATCTCAACAATACAGGGTTTGGAGAGCTTCCAGGTGAGTCAACACATCCACACGGGGAGAGTGATGCGCCCCATCTCCATAGAGACAGAAGCTGATATGCTCAAGACCCTCCCAGACCTCTCCTATGTATCTCTCCATCTGGCTCTTCACCTGCATCCTCTATCATCTTCTTTAATAAACTGGTAAATGTAAGTATTTCCCTGAGTTCTGAAAGCTGCTTTAGCAAATTAATTGAACCCAAAGAGTAGGTCATTGGAAGTTCTGATCTATACCCAGTTGGTCAGAAGCACAGGTAGTATCTATGTGTGAGGGGTAGGGTGGCGGGGGGGAGCAATATTGTGGGACTGAGCGCTTAACCAGTGAGATCTATGCTATCTCCAGATAGATGGTTCAGAATTGAATTAAAATGTAGGACTCCCAGCAGAGAATTGCTTCATGTGGGGAAAAGCCTCTACACGCTTGACAACCAGGAGTAATATTTTATATGAGGAATAAAGGAGACACACTGGAAATAATCACATAGTAAGGAAGACTGGGTTTCCCTCCATTGGAAGGGAAAAATTGTGTTTTACATGGTAACTATCAACCTAGAAAGTCCATTTGTCCCTCTTTCCACTATACATCTCCGCAACAGTTCTTATTTCTATCACTATAAATAAGCTTTACCTGTTCTTTGAACTTCACATGGTTGGAATCCTGCAGCATGTACACTTTACGTGCATGCTTGATTTGAACAGCATGAAGTTTTTTGAAGTGCATCTATGTAGTTGCTGTTCTTTCTGTTACTGAGAAATATTCCATTGTATGAATACATTGTAATACATCTCTACATTCTCCTGTTGATGGACATTTACGTTATTTTTAAGTTTTAAGAAATTATAAATAAAGTCAGGATGAACATCATTATGCAAGTCTCTTCTTGAAAATATGGGCATGGGGTTTCACTTTGTCATAGACAGTCCTGTGTTTAAATTTGCAAGAATCTGGCAAATTGCTTTCCAAATTGATTGTACCATTATATACTCACACCAGCAATGTATTAGTTCTAATGACGACATTTAGTGATTTTAGCCTTTTTAATTAGTGATTCTGGTGGGATGGAATGATATCTCCTTGTGGTTTTAATGTGCCTTTACCTAATTACTAATGATATTGAGCACCTTTTGATATGCTTATTGGCAGTTTTTGGGATCTTCTCTACTCTACTCAAGTTAGTTCTTTCTTTCTTCTTTCTTTCTTTCTTTCTTTCTTTCTTTCTTTCTTTCTTGTGCATGTGTGCAGGGGAGGAGGGGTAGAGGGAGAGAATCTTAAGCTGACTCTGTGCTGAGTGTGGAGCTGGTCATGGGGCTCAGTCTCACAACCCTGAGATCATGTCCTGAGCAGAAATTAAGAGTCAGATGCTTAGCCAACTGAGCTACCCAGTTTTGCCAATTTTTATTGAGTTTCTTTTCTTGTACTTTTAAACTTAAGTACACTATTTTTTTACTTTTATGTTACTTTTTACTTTATTTTACTTTTACTACTTTTTAAAGTATTGTAGACACTAATCCTTTGTCAGATACAATAATTGTAAATATTTTCTCCAGGCTATCATCTCCTTTTTTATTTTTTAATGGTATCTTTTGAAGAGTAAAAGTCTTAATTTTGATAGTCTAATTTATCCATTTCTATTTCTTTCTTGTTTGTTTTCAGTGTTCTAAGAAATCCTTACCCTACTCAAAAGTCACAAATATAGCATCCTATATTTACTCCTAGAAGCTATATACTTTTTAAAAAAAGATTTATTTGAGAAAGAGAGCATGTGTTTGTGGGGGTAGAGACAGAGGGAAAGGAGAGAGAGAATCCTCTAACAGACTCCCCACTGAGCACAGAGCCCAACAGGGGACTTAATCCCAGACTTAATCGGGGGCTTAATCGGGCACTTAACTGACTGAGCCACCCAGGTGCCTCTGGAAGCTATACATTTTTTTATTTTACATTTAGGTCTGTGCTTCTTATTGGATAAACTTTTTTATTAAGGTCTGATGAGAGTGTCAAAGTTCACTTTTACCATGAAGTTAAATAATTGTTCTAATTTTTTGAAAACATATGCCTTTCCTCATTGAATTGTTTTGATGCTTTTGTGGAAATAAATTAACTCTGAGTGAAACCATTTACAGCATCTACTCTGTTCTACCTATTTGCCTAATGTTTCACCAACTACACATTCTATGCATTATTGTAGCTTTATGGCAAATCTTCAAATTAACTAGCATAGGTCCCCTTTGTTCTTTTACAAGCTTACTTTGGCTTTTCTAGTTCTTTGGCTTTCCATATAAATTTTATAACTTGTTTATCAATTTCTGCAGAAGAAGTGCCTGCTACTATTTTTATTGAGATTGCATTGAAACTATACATCAGTTTGGGGAAGATTGGCATCTTAATAATATTGAAATTTCCAATCAATGAATATACTGTATTTTTCCATGGATCTATATTTTCTTTAATTTCTTCCAGAAATGTTTTGTAGTTTTCCATGTAGAAGTAAACTTCTATGTGTAAACACGTATGTGATTTTTTCCTGTTTTATGTTCTCTGATACTGTCATTCATTCTTTTTTATGATTTCATTTGACCATTGTTTGCTGCTGGTAAAGTGAAATAAAATTAATTTTGCATATTGATTTTACATCTCATGACCTCAATAAATTCAATTATTAAGTTTAATGAATTTTTATTTTTTGGGACATTTCTTTGAGTTTTCTACATATATGGTTACATCACCAATAAATAAAGACAATTTTACTTTTCCTTTCCAGTTCAGCTTTGTGACATTTGTTTCTTTTTCTTATCTAATTGTATAGGCTAGGAACTCTATTACATGTTGAATACAAGTGGTTAAAGAGGAATATCTTTGACTTGTTGCTGATATTAGAAGATGTGATGGTTAATTTTGTTAACTTGACTGGGCCACAGAGTTTCCCAGACATTTGGACAAACATTATTTTGGGAATGTCTGTCAGGGTGTTTCTCAAGATTAACATTTGAATTGGTAGACTGAGTAAAGCATATTGCCCTTCACCTGTTGATGAGTCTCATCCAACAGTTGAAAGCCTGAGCAGAACAAAAACATTGAGTCTTCTGTAAGAAGGAGCTCCTCCTGCCTGACCTTTGAGCTAGGACATTGAATTTTCTTACCTTTGGACATGGACTGGAATTTCACCATCAGGTCTCTGGGGTCTCTAGCTTGCATACTGCAGATCTTAGGATTTAATATCCATAATTGTGTAATTAATTAATAATCAATCATAATGAATATATATACATATTTTTTCTATTTCTTTGGAAGTCCCTAATACAGGAAAAAAAGTACAGTCTCTACCATTAGGTATGTTAGCTAGAGGCTTTTATCATGCCCATTATCAAAATGATGAAGTCTCTTTTATTTATAGTTTATTGAAAACTTGTCTGATGAACAGAACTTCCATTCTGTCAAATGCTTTTTCTTCTCTTTAGATGATTACATAATTTGTCTCCTTTATTACATTAATGTACATTCTGAATAACATGGATGGATGTCTCACTGGTAAGCCAATCTTGTATTCCCTGATAAGCCCCATTTAAACATAATGTATTAAAAAAATAAACATAATGTATTATCCTTTTTGTATATTGCTAGATTTAATTAGCTAATACTTATTAAAGGTTCTGTCTGTCTAGCTTCATTATAAATGTTGGTCTTTAATTTCTTTTTTTGTAATTTTTTGGCAGGTTTTGTTTTAGGGTTGTCATAAAATCATTAAATGAGTTGAGAAGCAATAACCTATTTTCTAAAAGATTTTGTCTAAGATTTTTATTATTCAAGGTAGCCATTTGGGATCAGAATTTTCTTTATGGAAAGATTTCTAATTATAGATTAAGTTTATTTAGTAGATAAAGAATTATTCACATTTTCTATTTCTTTGTATGTCAGTTTCACTAATTTTGTCTCTTAAAGAATGTGTCTATATTCTATGTAACCTGTAAAATTTAGTGGCATAAAGGTGTTTATAATTACTTTCCTTTTAATGTTTGATCAATGGCTGTGTTTTCTATTTCACTCCTAAAAAATACATAAATAAATATGAGATCTACCAGGGCATCTGGGTAGCTCAGTCAGTTAAGCATCCGACTCTTTATTTCAGTTCAGCTCATGATCTCAGGGTCTTGAGATCAAGCCCCATATTGGGCTCCACGCTGAGCATGGAGCCTGCTTGAGATTCTCTCTCTCTCCCTCTCCCTCTGCCCCTTCCCACCCTTATGCACATGCATGTTCTCCCTCTATCTCTAAAATAAAAAGAGAGAGAGAGAAAGAGAGAGAGAGAGAAAAGTTTTCTTTTGTATTTATATGCATACATATATGCATTTCTTCCTATAGAGTCAAGTTTTTTATGGTATCATTTCTTTCCATCTGAAATAGTTAAAGTTCAAGTGTTGAGATGCCTGGGTGACTCAGTGATTGAGTGTCTACCTTTGGCTCAGGGCATGATTCCGGGGTCCTGGGATGGAGTCCCACATTGGGGTCCATGCAAGGAGCCTGCTTCTCCCTCTGCCTGTATCTCTTCTCTCTCTCTGTGTCTCTTATGAATAAACAAAACCTTAAAAAAAAAAAAAGCTTTCATTTGTTTGCAAACGTCACTATTGTGCATTAATGTTTGAAGGATATTTTCACCAAATAATAGAACAGCATTCTGGGTTGTTAATTACTTTTTTCTTTAATATTTTAAAGATGCCATTCCATTATCATCTGATTTACATTGTTTCTGATTAGAAATCAGCTATAGGGGTGCCTAGGTGACTCGGTCAGTTAAGCATCTGCCTTTGGCTCAGGTCATGATCCCAGAGTCATTGGGGAGTCTGCTTCTCTCTCTTTTCTCCATTCATGCTCTCTTGCTATCTCTATCACTATCTCTGTCTCTTTCTCAAATAAATAAATAAAAATATAAATAAAATCTTTAAAAAGAAATCAGCTGTAATTCTTATTGTTGATTATCTCTATAAATGTGTTATTTCCTCTTGCTACTTCAAAGTGGGGTTTTTTAATTATTACTTTTGTATTTCAGCAAACTGCATAAGGTTCTTTCTGTCTGTCTGTCTCTTTTGTAATTGTTTTTAGTTCCCTGATTCTATGGGTCTATACTTTTTATCAAAAATTAGAAATTTTCTTTTTTTAAAATGTTTTTAGTTTGACAACTAATCGGGTCGTACTTTTTTATTGAGATATAATTGACATACAACATTATATTAGTTTCAGGTGTACAACATACTAATTCTGTATTTCTATATATTGTGAAATGATCACCACTGTAAGTCCAGTTAACATCCATCACCAAACATAGTTGTTATTAGTGTTGCCAGCCTGTACTGTGATCTAAGTTTCAGCTGACTTTTCATTTCCAAAATACCTTTCTATATTAGAACTAACCAATTCTCCCTGACTACATGAGTATTTAGGTCTCATACATGGAAGCTGCCATTGTTTGGGATGGACCAAATAAGAGCTTATTTCTTTCTGTAATTCAGTATATCAGGGCTCACTTGCATGCCCTCTATTCCTTGCTAGCTCTGTAGAAAACATGTTCGTAGTTTTATCTGGGTTATTCTTGTTGCTACTGAGGTAATAAAATGTTCTTATTGTGTTTCATTTCCTAATCAGAAGCACACCTTTAAGAAGTAGGTTGGGGCAATGTCAAATTGGTACATCATGAATACAAACAAGCAAAGACAAGTTCAGAAAACTGGCCTCAGGGGGATACAGAGAAGATTCTCTGATAATTTGGTGATCATCTTTCTTTGGGTAGGACATTAGTATCATTAGGATCTTACATGAATGAAGAAGGTCAAAATCTCCTCCATCTCATTTCTGTAGAAAATTGCTGAGATAGATTGCTGCCAATGAATATTGGACAGAGATGCTAGAGGTGACACGTTGGGGCCGAGAACACAGTTCTTGACTTTGTGTGGAATTGCTGACACTGGATTATCTATTTCTTTCTTGGTCTTTTTAGACTCCATACTTCCATTTTGAAATATTTTCATTTCTCACAATTCATCTTCTATATAACCAGTGATCTAAGATTTATCTGTGGCCTCTTCACACTTGAGAATAGGTGACTTTATCTTTCTATGACCAAGTGGGAACAAAGGTAATATTAGGGGAAAGGGGATTAAAAGAAGAAAGGTTTATCTTGGTCCAGCCCTAGTCACCAGAGTAAAAGATCATAGGGGATTTGGAATGCAAGTTTTATGTAGTGTTAGACATTTTCTCTGCCTGGAAAATTCTATGAGGCCGTCTCCTTCAAAATATGTGGTGACTGTAGACAGCTGACAAAGAATTCCTTATTTGGGGAGTTAATCCAAATGTTTCTTCTCTATGATGCATAACTTTTATTCCCTGGGATTACTGTGAGAAGTACATGAGCTCCTATATAGAAGAGGGCTTTTCAAACTATACAGTCTTCTATGAATAATAATAACTATTATTATTATTATTATAACTTTATTTCTATAAAGAGAGAAATTGGCTGGTCCACATTCATTGAAAGATTGCTGGCTCTCTGTGTTAAAGGGAGAGACAGCTACTCTAGTGGCACAGACTTCTGGTCATGAGTTTTAGCTAAGCATTTAACATCTCTCTTGGGTTTTGGTCACAAAAAGAATGTGAAAAACTGAGGTAAATCTATAGCAAGGGGATAGTTTGCAGCTCAAGTTTTTTTTGTTTGTTTTTTTGTTTGTTTGTTTGTTTTTTTGTTACAAAATAGTTTGTGGATCTTTCTTAGACTGCACTAATCAGAGGTGGGTGTTGCTGCCTGTCACTAGGGACTCTTGCCTGGGCTGGGGGCTGGGGGCATGTCTCCTTCATGCATAATGTAGAATGGGCTCTGTGAGTTCCAAATAGCAGAGTTGAGTTCTGTGAGGGTTAACTGACTTTCTATCCCATTGTGTGTGAATAAAATTGCACCTCCTGTCTTCTTCTTGGTACTGAGAAGAATCTGCAGGATTTATAATCCTGAAACTTCTGCCTTGTGTCCTATATTCTCTATGTAAGTATCCACAGGGGTTGTGGAAGACGATCCATATTTTGGGATCTAGAGGAGAGTATCTTTAAAAGCCTTAATCTTTTTTATGCCCATTTTGTAGGCAGCCCATGTAGTGTGAGAATTAGTCTGGTGAGCCTTGTGGACACATTTGACTCTTCATGTGACAGCTTGCTTTTCTCACATATGGAAGAGATTAGAAGTCTGCATATTTGCTACAAGGCCTTCTCTCAAGTTCCCTATACACCAGATTGTCTGGTGAGTTTTGAGGATCAAACTTATTCATTCACTTCAGAAACATAAATGAGGTCTCTTCTATGAGTTTCCTTCAGATGGAGTGCTATAATATCTAATTCATAGCCAAAGAAAGGAAAGAAAGGAAAAGTAGAAATGACTTGAAAAGCTTATCCAAGTTCCTTCTCTGAATGCTGGCTTTAAGCAGACACTTAGTGTTCTCAGGCCATCTTACCAAGACTCAAGGGTCTGCTTGTCCATGTTCTGAATAATTCACATTCTCAAAACACACACTAGCAAATATTATCCATCATCATTATGATTCCTTTCAACACTATGAGAAGTATACTTCATTATCTCCATTTGAAACAAGTAGCAATTGAGGTTGGACAACTTGCCCAAGATTCGAAGACTGCTAAGTGATAGAGATAAAGTTCAAAATACAGAGCCACGTCACTTACTACACATGCTGCCTCTTGTCCTCCCAATGAGTAACTTTCCAAGGCTTATCCCACTTGTTAGTAATGGAACCAGATTCAAATTAAGGTCTTTCAGACTCTCCAGCCCCAGTCTTCATGCTTTGCCTCACCTTCTTTCCAGGTCAGTGTGAAGA
The DNA here is from genome assembly GCF_048164855.1 of Canis lupus baileyi. Taxonomy (NCBI): domain Eukaryota; kingdom Metazoa; phylum Chordata; class Mammalia; order Carnivora; family Canidae; genus Canis; species Canis lupus. The sequence goes on from NC_132865.1 coordinate 35,338,524, forward strand.
TAAGAGGTAGAATTATAAAGTTTTAAGGGCCAGACAACTATACATAGATTGCTAACTCCTTCCCCAGAAAGCAGAAGCTAGGATAGTTAACATTCACTTCACATTTTCCTTTACAAAACCCTTTCAAATATTCAATGCTTTCAATGCTCACAGTAACCCTGTGACGCAAGAATTCTTATTTCCATTTTCATTTGAAGGAGCCATAATCCAAGACTTAAACCATTTGCCCAAAGTCATTGTGTTCAACTCTAATCTACCTTATTTGGCTACAAACTCTTTATTTCTTCCAACATACGATTTTACATAAACATTTTACCCTTGGGAAAGTTGAGTTCGTCCTTCATTTTGAACTGTCTCAGAAAGAATAACTATACCTTTTGTGAATGTGAAATTTGCACAATGACAAGCCTTTTTTCAACTTTGGCATGGCCTTGGGACTTTCCTTGCCAAAGCAGAACTTCAATCCTTATCTGAGTTACCTCATTACACTCTACATCCTAAATAAATGGATATGTACAGATACAAAGGACATAGTTTATGACTAATGACTAATTTCTTTTTCTCTTATTTGAATTCTTTTGCTGGAACTGCTGTACCCTACTTCCAGTAGCCTTTCACAGGAGATGGACAAACAAATCCACCCAAGTGTGTCCTTCTCCTAGGGGGATGCACTGTAGTGAAAGTTGCTTCCATCACACTTCCCAGGATTTCTGGGAAGAGCAGTAGTGGAATCCCAGGAGAAGATTTTGGCTTCCATGCCTGGATGATAATTTTTCTTCCTGACATAAAAGCTGCCCATGTCTCCTGAGATCTGTGTTGGATCTATTTTCTTTCAACTCTTTTAGCTTACTTAAAGAATATGTTTGATTTACTTATAAAGAAAATAATGTGATTCCAATTTTACTGGGGGAAAAAAGAAAGCAAACAAACCTCGAACAACAACAATAGAACAATAACAAAAGTATCCAGCATCAGCATCAAACCATTGAACAAAGAATTGGGAAAGCATTACTTATTCAAAGACAAAGAAAATATGAAATGCATTTCCTAGAGAGAATGAAGGTTGGAATGTCTTTCTGCCTTTTTTAGGACACTGCTTCTGATCAGAGAGAAAGTCCCCGTACCTCCACTGGTTCTGAAGATAAAAATTTTAAGGTGAACTCGATTCCCCAAATCAGGAAAACTACTAGAAATCAGGGTCAACTGAAACTTAAACATGGCCATGAGATAAAAAACATGCAAGTTACTATTCTAAATATAACTTTGAAATTTGCTTTTTTTTTTAATAAATTTTTATTTATTTATGATAGTCACACACAGATAGAGAGAGAGAGGCAGAGACACAGGCAGAGACACAGGCAGAGGGAGAAGCAGGCTCCATGCACCGGGAGCCCGACGTGGGATTCGATCCCAGGTCTCCAGGATCGCGCCCTGGGCCAAAGGCAGGCGCCAAACCGCTGCGCCACCCAGGGATCCCTGAAATTTGCTTTTAAAAGAAAACATCATCTAGTTTTAAAGTAACATGCCTAAATACAAAATGAAACAATTGTCACAAAGTAGTAACATGAATTTCAAATTTTCACTACAACTTTAATGATTATAATATAATAACAATTGTAAATTAAATATGTCTTATTTCAGAGATCTAAATATGGTTTCATGTATTCTTTCAGTATATGAATATATATAATATTTAGATTCTATAAGTATACAGATAACTTTTTCTTCCAATAAAGTGTATTTTGAAGCTTAAAGCTTTAGAGAACAAATCATTCAAGGGGAAATCAATTCTGAGATATAGATGCCAGTTAAAAGTTTGTACCAGATATTTATTAAGTCCATAAAGCATGGATATTTTATGTATTAATTCATAGTTATTGAGTATTTATTGAACCTAACCATTGTGTTACATATTGTATTTGGTACAAAGGATACAGAGTAATAGGTTGAACCAGAATTGCTTTTTTTTTTTTTTAAGTTAAAACAGTGGCAATCTAAACAGCAATTTCACATGATTTAGCCTAATAAGAGTAAAACCTGCTCCTTGCCCTCATGGGACTCAGTCTGGTAAGGAAAATAGACTTATAAGCAGACCTGTACAAATACAGTGTGAATAATTGGAGTGGCTTTTTAATGATAGGATACATATATATAAAACAAACAGGAACAGAAAGGGTTAAAACATTGGATAGGAAGGGAAGGAGTGGAGATGGGAAATGCAATGTGTTGTTTTGTAAAGGTTGTCTTTGGAGCAGAGAGCATCAGTAATTTCTGGGGTGGGCGTGACTCAAGGCAAATTTGTTTGCTTTTCTTTTAAGAGAAGAGAGGGACGTTTATGTGCTAAGAGGGGAAAGAAATCAGGAGTAAGGTTATGGAGAGTGACCCTAAAGATACCGGACAGGAGAGTTTCTGGCACTGCCTATGTATTTGATTCGTGCAATTCTATGACCATGCACATGACTTAGTAAGTAGGAGACGTGCAACAAATGTTTCTTGAACTGAAATAAAAACCGTGCCGGATTTTTCTGTCTAATTTTTGATGGCATATTGTTATCCGCGGAAAACAGCTGATGAGAGTCAATTCTGGGGGAAAAGTCTTGCAATTTCATTTCTAAATGCTTTAAGTAAATAATGTTACAAGGAAAAAAGGAAAGAAGATGAAACAGTATTTTGAAAGACTTTGAACAGAGCCCAAAGCTTAGTAAAAGAACAGTTTGTGGTAGGAGCAGGAAAGAGAGCAGTCTCACATTCAGACCGAATAAGCCATGCATAAGAAGGATTAATGAAGACCTGGACAAGAAAAAGGTATTAAAGATGAAAAAAAATTGGGAAAACAAGAGAGGATTTTCAGAGCTCCAAGCGTAGTATTCTAGAAAGGCAGCATGAAAATGATTAGTCCCCATTGACAGAAAGAATGTTATTAATTACTTGGTGGAATATAATAGCTCTCCCTTTGACAGAAAGCTAGTTCATGTAATGTATGAATGGAGAATTAGCAAATGGTTATGTTAAGCTGTGCTCTGCTTAGAAGCTAAAACTTAGAAGGAGGTTCATAGGATGAGTGGTAGGGTCAAAGAATCCTACTTTCTATGGGAGAGAACGAGAGAGAGAGAGAGAGAGAGAGAGCTATATAGTCAAGAAATATAAATCTCCAAAATTCTGAAGTTGAAGTAAAATAATTATTATTATTTATATTTATATATTTATTTATATTTATAAAATTATTATTGTGTATTGGTCTTTATATAACCCATGATTAGTTCCCAAATATTTCAAGCAAATTTAACTCTGATTTCAGAGTTTTTTTCCCCTGGAGTACTCTCTTTAAAGGACAAAACCTATATATTATTTGTACTATACAAAGAGCAATAAGCCTTGCTCTGCTCCGAGCCAGTTGGATTCTGGAGTGCCACCATTTCAATTTTCCTTCCTCTTCAACTTGTCCCTTTCTCCAGTCTCCTGTGTTAAGACATTTCCGTGGACCTTCACTCGAAAACCATTCTGTAACTCAGTTAGCCTTTTAAAAATGATCCTTGTTTTTGAAAATTCCGCTTACTCTACTAGGGGTCAACGTACCCCTTTCTAAACCCAACTTCTCTACAAAAAAATTAAAAAATAAAATAAAAAATAAATAAACCTAACTTCTCTCTCCCCATTAAAACTTCACCTTTGCCACCTTTTCTGGAGACTGTCACTACACAGGGGGTAAGTGTGCCCTGGCCACCAGTAAGTGTGCACTGGGTTCTGGGTGGTGCCAAGGGCGTGTCTGAATTAGATATGTTACTATTTCACAGAGAGCCACTGCTGTGATGCCTGTAATATGCCCCCGATGTCCCTCACTTTGTCACCAATAGGAGAACTGACTTAGTAAAAGTTTGAAACTATCTGTCCAATCTCCAGGACTCAAAGACAAAAAAATGATCAAATAAATTTGAATTATTCTTTAGGCAACATGTAGACATTTTTATAAGAGCATGGGCTTCAACACAGATGGATCTAGGTTCAAATCCTGATAATAGACGTTAGCTCTCAAGAAAGTACAGCAGAGTGACTTCTGAGTGTCAGTTCCACCAAATGTACTAAGAAGACAGTAATCCTTATAGGTAGCAAAGATGTATTCGAAATGATATAGGTAAAATGCCTAGCATTGTTACTGGCTCAGAGAAGCCCCTCAATAAATAATAAGTAATTATTAATATTATTTTTATATGCTCTATATTTTCTCAACGTTTCAAGAATGTTAAGGTTCCCAAAAGACTGTCTCAGTGCAATACCAAGGGTCAGGATGAAATGACTTACGATGTACAATTTATCAGTTAGTGTAATGTATACACCAGAGTTGCCTGCTTACGAACATCCTGAAGGCGATCGATACTCCTAGCACCAAAACTTCCCTGTCATAACATTCTACTTAAACAATCAATAGACAAATAGGAAGACCTTAATGATTTAGCATACTATTAGCATAATGCAGTGTCTGCTTGGAAGGCGACTCTGAACTGCAGTTGAAAATTTGAAGCAAGTGATTTTTTCAAAAGGCCACTCTGCTTTTTTTGGCAACTATCCATTGACAGCGTGTTACTTTTGCTTTCTTTGTCAAGCACAGAAAAACAAGAAGCACAAAATCAATTTGGACTGGGGGTGGGGGTGGGAGGAGCTGGCAGAGAAACAGGCTGTTTCCCTGCAGTAGGGTCTGGTCCACGTGAGGCACTAAGAGATCCCTTAGAACTAGGTCTGAGTCTCCTTCTGGGCTGCTCCTTTGAGCAATTTTGGACACAGAGAAAATCTCCTGTATGTGTGGGGTTTCTGGATCTCTTCTAGGACCTGTTTTTTATTTTATCTTATTTTCTTTTATTTTTTTTTTAATGCCTGCTTGTGTAGAAGACAGTGGAGGAAGTGGGGGAAGCTGAGACATAGACCCAGCTCTGCAATGAATTAGCCATGTGACCTTGACAAAATAACTGAATATCCCATGGAATCTGTTTTCTCATACATGAGAACACTAAAGAAGGAGGAGATGCTTCACACTCAAATTCCTAGCAAGGAATGCATTGAAGGAAAGCCCTGGATGTGACCCAGAGGGGCTGCTTGGGCTGTGGCCAATTGGGGATATCTTGTGCCAGATCCAAAGACATTCCAATCCCATTAAAAAATAGTTATGCTCCACAAGAGAACACTTACTGGCTGCCAATTTGAGCCCTCTGGACCAGATGACGTGGAAGATCTTTTTTCGTTCTATGATTTGGGCCACCCTGGCATAGGAAAGTAGAACCAAAGGATATTGAAGAATGTGAAACTAGAATGGCTGCCCAAATAACATTTAGCTATGCATTGTATGAAAAACTTGAAGTGTGTAAAAAATAAACTTACTCTACATATACTAATTCTAAAACAAAAACTAAATGAATTCCAGTTTAATTAGAATTAAATCTGGGATTAATAAATGGCTTTCAGGAATTTTTAAATATACCAAAAATGTACTGCTTTGAAAAAAATATATTAGATGACAGACATTAGCTTCAGAATCATTGACCATATTCTATGCAACTAGATATATATGAACCAGACAGTGCTTCCCTTAATGGCCACTCAGCAGGGACTCAATCCATCTGTCTCTATTAAAAGAAAGAGGAAGTGTTTTATTTATAGAACAACTAAAAGTATCCATTGTTGCTTTATTCTGCATTTTAAAATTATGAAGAAACACAGATGCTGCTTCCCAAACTTTCCAGCTCAAGTAGGACTTTTTTGATCGTTCCTTAGTCAAAGAGATGAGAACCTAGAAGGCAGTGACCCAAATTATCACCCAAAGGACAAGTCTCTCAATAAATTAAAAAAAAAAAAAAAAAAAGCACATGTACTTTAAAGGGCTCCTTGACTCTGCCATATGGGATGTCATGCAGACAGCGAGTTCCACAGACCATCAGAGACAAATTAGGATTTTAAAAACTTCTTGTTTTTGGAGTAAATATAGATTCATAGGAAATTGCAAAGATAGCACAGAGAGGAACAGTGTACCTTCACCCAGTTGCCCCCACTGGTTACATATAGCACAATCTCAAAACGAGGAAACTAGCAGTAGGACAAAGTATGTGGATGGTCTGATATGGTGTTGCATGTGTAGATCTGTGTAATCACACTGCAGTGAGAGACACAACTATTTTGTCACAGCGAAGTTCTCCCATGTGGTTCTCTTTTGTAGTCACACTCACCTACGTACCCCCACCAACCCTAACCCCTGCCAGCTCTATATTTTGTAATTCTGAGACTATTACACAAGCGAAAGCACATGAGAGATTACGTGATGGCTTTTTTTTTTTTAAATATTAGATCTTTTTCACTTGGCACAATATCCTTGAGACATAGCAGCGTTGTTCCATTTCCTTTTATTTGTGTGCACTCCTTTGTGTTGCAGAGGAATATTCCATGGTATGGGTTTGTTTAACCACTCACCTATTTTAGAACATTTTTAGTTTGTCTTAGATAAATGCCCAGAAGGGGAATTGTTGGGTCACATGTTAAGAATGTGTTTAGTTTTGTTTTTTTAACAAATCTTCAAACTAATCTCCAACATGGCTGCCCCATTTTACATTCCCACCAGCAATGTATGAGACAGTCTCTCTGTATCCTCATCAGCATTTGGTATTGTCACTATTTTCTTATTTTGTTTGTTTTAATGGATGTTTAGAGATATTTCACATAGTCCAATGGCTAGCGATGTTGAACATCTTTTAGGCCCTTGTTTGCTCTCTTCATACATCTTCTTCAGTGAAGTGTCCCTTCATGCCATCTGTTCATTTTTTAATTGGATTTATTCTTTGTTTCTTACTGCTGTGTTTGAGTTCTTTACATAGTCTAGATATGATTCCCTTAACAGCCATGTGGCTAGCAAATATTTTTTTCATAATCTGTATTTATCTTTTCATCATCTTTAGAGGGTCTTTTGCAGAGCAGAAGTTTTGAACTTGATGAAGCTCAGTTTCTCATTTTTTTCTTTTATGAATTATGTTTTTAATGTTTGAGAACTATAGTGAAACCAAAGGTCCTGAAGTTTTTCTTCTATGCTTTCTTTTCTTCTAAACATATTATAGTGGGTTTTTTTTTAAGATTTTAATTATTTACTCATGAGAGACACAGAGAAAGAGAGAGGCAGAGACACAGGCAGAAGGAGAAGCAGGCTCCATGCAGGGAGCCCGACGTGGGACTCGATTCTGAGTCTCCAGGATCATGCCCTGGGCTGAAGGCAGTGCTAAACTGCTGAACCACCTGGGCTGCCCTATAGTGGGTTTTTAAAAAATATTTTATTCATTTATTTGAGGGAGAGGGAACGAGAGAAAATGAGAGAGCACAAGCAGGGGGAAGAGACAAGGGGAGGAGGGACAGAGGGAGAGGGATGGACAGAATGCCTGCTGAGCAGAGAGCCTCACACAAGTTGATTCCAGAACCATGAGATCATCACCTGAGTCAAACATTTAACTGACTGAGCTACCCAGGTGTCCCTAAACTTATTATAGTTTTATATTTTGCATTTAAATATATGATCCATGTTGAGTTATTTTTGTGTAAGGTATCAAACAATTTCAAAATCGTTTGATCTATTCTAGTTCCTTTGCCTTACTATATATTATTTTAGAATAATCCTTTCTATATCAAAAAGAGATTTCTATGAGTTCAATAGAGATGTATTAAATCTGTATATCAATAGAGATGTATTAAACCTGTATATCAACTTAAGAAGTTGATATACAGACCACTCTTCTGGGTGGGATTGTAAGTGGTATTTTTAATTTCAGTATCTATGTGTTCATTGTTAGTGTATAGACATACAATTGATATTTTAGAATTGATCTTGAATCCTGTGATGTGGCTCTGCTCAATTATTCTAAAAGTTTTTTTCTTTCTTTTGGTATATCTCTTGGGATTTTTTACATATATGATCATGCTACCTGTGAATATGGAAAGTTGTCCTACCTTTCTTTCTGAATTGTATGCCTTTATTTCTTTCTTTTGCCTTATTGAAGTGGCTAGCACTTCTAATACTATATTCAATAATAGTAATGAAACTGGTCATCCTTACTTGTTACTTGTTTCTCCCTACTTAGGGAAAAAGCATTCAGTTTTTCATCATTAAATATCATGTTAGTTATAGGGGGTTTTATTTGGATGTTTTCTGTCAGTGAAGAACTTTGCAACCCTTCCTTGTTTTTCTGATATTTTAATCATGAATGAGCATTGAATTTTGTCAAGGATTTTTTTCATCAATTGATAGAATTATGTGATTTTTTTTGTTAACATGGTAAATTGTGTTATTAATCTTTAAGTATTGAATCAGCCTTACATTCTTCAAATAAATACCATTTAAGATATGAACTTCTTTGTACATACTGCCAAATTATACTTACTCATATTTTATTAGGGATGTTTGTGTCTATATTCATGAGTGCCATTGGTCTTTATTTTTCCTTGTTTGTTACTGTCTTTGGTTTTGGCATCAGGATAACACTAGCTTTATAAAATGAATTGCCAAATGTCCCCCTTCTCTTTTTTAGAAGATATTGTATAACACTGGTGCTAATTCTCCTTTGAATCTTTCATAATTCTTCTTTAAATCAATTCTCTAGTGAAACTATCTGGACTGGAGATACCTTTTTTGGGATGGCCTTTAATTACAAATACAATTTCTTCAATAGTGGCAAAGCTATTCAAATTATCTAGTTTATATTGGGTGAGTGGTACTGCATATTTTTGAGGACTTGGTCCATTGCATCTAAGTTTTTAAATTTATGTGTGTAGAGTTATACATAATATTCTCTTTTTACACTTTTGGGATTTTTTTTTTAAGATTTTACTTATGTATTTGAAAGAGGGGTGGGGAGAGAAGCAGACTCCTACCTGAGCAGGAAACCCAATACGGGGACTCTCTCTGGACCCAAAGATCATGACCTGAGCCCAAGGCAAACACTTAACCAACTGAGCCACCTAGGCTCCCCTTTTATTAGACTTTTGATATAGGATCTGCAGTGATACCCTAATTGCTTCATTTCTGGTGAAAGTTCTGACTCTGCACTAATCCTTCTCCGATACCACCTCAGAGAGGAAGTAGAAAAGCATCTCATTGCTACCAAATAGGATGGAGGTTCAGGATCCATTAATATGGTCTACAATAACACCCCCTGGAAGGAGGGGGGTCTCATTGCCATCTAGCGGAGGTATAAGTTTTGACTTCCTACTCATTCTTCTCTGATATCACCCTGTCTAGGCAAGTGAGGTATCAGTTTATAGCCTGGAGAGTGTGAATATCTAGGCTTTCCATTCAGTCCTTGGTAGGAAGGTTAGGGAAGCAGCACATTGTTTTTTCTGTGGTCTTGGCTAGAGTAAAGTGGATATTGCCTAGAAGATTTTCTGTCTTTCTACATTGCCCTTTTCCTGGTCATGTGACTAAAGAAACAGGATTTTTTTTAAATTTTATCCTTTTTTTTAACTTTTATTTTTAATCTGTACCCATTGGCATTTCTAGGTTACTAGCTTCTGCAGTATTTAGTCTGGGACATCTAGGACAAAAGAAAAGGCAGAAAATTCATCTTCATGTTCATCTTCATCAAGTCTCTTTTTTTTTTTTTTTTGATGTCCCCAGTCAGTCTACCTTCTCTCCACCTTTCAGAATCTTATGTTTGTTATATATATAATATCCATCTATATGAAAGCAGACATTCTTCCAAATAAGATACATTTAGCCCAAATTTTTATCATTCTTCTTGAACTTTTATGTATATTTCCCATTTTCTTTTTCTTTCTTTCTTTCTTTCCTTTCCTTTCCTTTCCTTTCCTTTCCTTTCCTTTCCTTTCCTTTCCTTTCCTTTCCTCTTTTTTATTAGATGGAGAGATTGAGGAAGAGGAGGCACAGAGGGAAAAGGAGAGAGACAATCTTAAACAGACTCCATGCCCGATGCAGAGCTCCACAGAGGGCTTGATCTCAGAACCTTAGATCATAACTTGAGCCAAAATCAGGAATCAGATGCTTCACTGACTGAGCTGCCCAGATGTCCCTTCATATACTTTCTGACCAAATTATATAAGGAGGTATATAGTAAATATAAGATAAAATTGTCTTCATTATGAAAACTGTGAGAGCCAAAAATTTCATGAAAAGGCAATACATTTCACTTAATTTCAATCAAGGATTTATCTGGGCAGCATAGCACCGAACAAAGTATACAGCATTTATATTGCTTTCACCTTAAAGCAGAAAACAGGTATTTAGGGAAAATGAACTATTTTTGAAAACTTCTATGTTTCCTTTGGGGCTAAACTTATACCAGACAGTAACCTAAGTACTAAAAAGAAGTTAAAATAAATTAAAATGTGTGTTTTGACTGGATAATGTACTCTAAACACATCTCCACTTTTGAGTAGCACAGGAAAATGTAAAAAGGCTTCTCTGGGAAAGGCAATTCTCACATATGTATTAGCAGCCAACATGTGACTACATTTAAACTACCTGGCACAATATTAGTGGCGGTGACATATGCCTCTCCCAATTTCTTATATCAGTGTCTTAGTGACACGGCATTTACATTTCTGCTTTCCTGGATTTCTAATTGAAAATGAGATTGAAATCCAAATTAATGTTTTGGCAAAACAGTATCTAAATGATAATGAGCATATGTATTCATTTGTGGTTAGGCAGTTGAGTATCATTTAGATTAAGATTAAACTGAGAAGTCTACAATGTGATTTTCTACTTAACTTTACCCTCCTAAACACTGCTTTGCATAATTAGCTGGTTCTAGAACACATACAATGTTTTGAAAAGCTTTAGATCTAGACAGTCACTATTTTTCATTTTTAATTATTTATGCTTCATTTACATAATTATTGCTCTCACTGGTTTAGATGTGTCTGAATTAATCAGATACTTCAAATACTGAGCCAATTATTTAGATTATAATATACAATAAACTGCAACCTTTTCTTTCTTGATTTTGTGATAAAATCAGCAAAAGCTCCTTGTATTTCTGTAGTTCACAAAAATACTTTGTATCAAAGTTTGTAATATCCATTGTTGTTAATAATTACTTGTTAAACTATTAAGACTTGTTCAAGATTTTTATTTTTATTTTTTATTTTTAAAATAAATTTATTTTTTATTGGTGTTCAATTTGTCAACATACAGAATAACACCCAGTGCTCATCCCATCAAGTACCCACCTCAGTGCCTGCCACCCAGTCACCCCCATTCCCCGCCTACCTCCCCTTCCACCACCTCTAGTTCGTTTCCCAGAGTTAGGAGTCTTTCATGTTCTGTCTCCCTTTCTGATATTTCCCACTTATTTTTTCTTCTTTCCCCTTCATTCCCTTTCACTATGTTTTATATTCCCCAAATGAATGAGACCATATAATGTCTGTTCTTCTCCAACTGACTTATTTCACTCAGCATAATACCCTCCAGTTCCATCCACATCGAAGCAAATGGTGGGTATTTGTCGTTTCTAATGGCTGAGTAATATTCCATTGTATACATAGACCACATCTTCTTTATCCATTCATCTTTCGATGGACACTGAGGCTCCTTCCACAGTTTGGCTATTGTGGACATTGCTGCTAGAAACATCGGGGTGCAGGTGTCCCGGCGTTTCATTGCATCTGTATGTTTGGGGTAAATCCCCAGCAGTGCAATTGCTGGGTCGTAGGGCAGGTCTATTTTTAACCCTTTGAGGAACCTCCACACAGTTTTCCAGAGTGGCTGCACCTGTTCACATTCCCACCAACAGTGCAAGAGGTTTCGCCTTCCTCCGCATCCTCTCCAACATTTGTGGTTTCCTGCCTTGTTAATTTTCCCCATTCTCACTGGTGTGAGGTGGGATCTCATTGTGGTTTTGATTTGTATTTCCCTGATGGCCAGTGATGCAGAGCATTTTCTCATGTGCATGTTGGCCATGTCTATGTCTTCCTCTGTGAGATTTCTCTTCATGTCTTTTGCCCATTTCATGATTGGATTGTTTGTTTCTTTGGTGTTGAGTTTAAGAAGTTCTTTATAGATCTTGGAAACTAGCCCTTTATCTGATAGGTCATTTGCAAATATCTTCTCCCATTCTGTAGGTTGTCTTTTAGTTTTGTTGACTGTATCCTTTGCTGTGCAAAAGCTTCTTATCTTGATGAAGTCCCAATAGTTCATTTTTCCTTTTGTTTCTTTTGCCTTCGTGGATGTATCTTGCAAGATGCTACTGTGGCTGAGTTCAAAAAGGGTGTTGCCTGTGATCTCCTCTAGGATTTTGATGGAATCATGTCTCACATTTAGATCTTTCATCCATTTTTAGTTTATCTTTGTGTCTGGTGCAAGAGAGTGGTCTAGTTTCATTCTTCTGCATGTGGATGTCCAATTTTCCCAGCTCCATTTATTGAAGAGACTGTCTTTTTTACAGTGGATAATCTTTCCTCCTTTGTCGAATATTAGTTCACCATAAAGTTGAGGGTCCACTTCTGGATTCTCTAGTCAGTTCCATTGATTTATGTGTCTGTTTTTGTGCCAGTACCACACTGTCTTGATGACCACAGCTTTGTAGTACAACCTGAAATCTGGCATTGTGATGCCCCCAACTATGGTTTTCTTTTTTAAAATTCCCCTGGCTATTTAGGGTCTTTTCTGATTCCACACAAATCTTAAAATAATTTGTCCTAACTCTCTGAAGAAAGTCCATGGTATTTCGATAGGGATTGCATTAAACGTGTAAATTGCCCTGGGTAACATCGACATTTTCACAATATTAATTCTGCCAATCCATGAGCATGGAATATTTTTCCATCTCTTTGTGTCTTCCTCAGAAGTGTTCAGAAGTGTTCAGAAGTGTTCTGTAGTTTTTAGGGTATAGATCCTTTACCTCTTCGGTTAGGTTTATTCCTAGGTATCTTATGCTTTTGGGTGCAATTGTAAATGGGATTGACTTCTTAATTTCTCTTTCTTCAGTCTCATTGTTAGTGTATAGAAATGCCATTGACTTCTTGTTCGAGATTTTTAATAGCACATTGTTAATAACTTAATTTGCTAAAACAGATGACAATGATTCACTTCCTTTTTAAAAAAAGTAACAAAATTAAGGCTAGATAATGAAAAATTAGGTGATCTGCACATACTAACAAGCACTAGCAGACCATGTTATTGTCCTACGGCTATAATGCAAATAAGTATCAAAATGTTTTCTTTTTTATAATATAAATAAATCATAAAATCTGTAAGATGTAAGCATATTGCTGTTTGCAATTGGATCACACTGGGACTTTTTGAGAACAGTATTAAATGGATCTAATAAATTCCCAGACTTCAATTTCCAGTTGCATTTCCTAATTAAACAGGACAAGATGCAGGAAGGGTCTGTTCTGTGCATGATGTTGGATCTTGTAATAAATTTTACATGCATGGATCATCCAGTTAGATCTCACATTGTTCTCAGTTGCTATAGCTCAGAGAATCTAAGGTTTGTTGTTGTTGGGTGACTGTATTATCTCTTCCCAAGTTCTTTGAATAAGTAAGCTCCAAAATTAGAAATAAAAATCAAGTTCTGCTGACTACAGCTTTGTCTGTTATGCTGAGTCCAGTCCAAGCTCTTCTTTTTGCTATAAAATGGAAACAGTTATGATGTTCTCTAACAGCAACTGCAACAAAAATGCTTGGCTATAACACTTCTCTTCCAAAACAATTTTAGAAAAATATTAACAAACTGATAATTATTATAGGAATGATTTTTTTAAAAGGGCAGGGGGGAACAAACCACTTGTAATTTGTAATGTAACCAGTGAACATTCTGATTCTGTTTCAGAACAGGTCTGAGCCAGAAGAGCAGTGCCTTTGTGTTCATGGATCCCTCTCTCACAGTCAACCTTTTCAAACACTAGTCAAGGCCTTGCATCCTTTTCACATCCAACGTTTGCAAAGGCACAAAAACAACTGCTTCTACCCTGAACGCATCCACCTGCCAGAGGTTGTGTCCTGTTTAGCAATGATGAAATCCTCATCTGTATGCAACCTGAGAGAAGTGAGACAAAACTTTCATTCTAAGAGAAACAGCTGACTCCGACTAAAGCTGAGTCATAATTTCCAACCTCCTCTCTTTGTAAGATAAACTTGACAGCTTGTGTTTAAACTATCTTATACATCTGGATCCTCTTCTAAGAGGGACATGTTTAACCAAGTCTGCCCAGAGCTGGAGTTTCCATAATTAAAGACACTTGTTCTAAATGCAAGAACCTCTGAGTAGAAATCCCCTGGAAGAGATGCTTTCAAAACCAAGAAAACCTCAACTCAGTGCATTAGTTGTTTTTGCTTTACAGTATCCAGGCAGATGGTGGGTCACCTAAACTGAGGACATAAAGATCCTTTCCATCAAGTTCAGCTAATCTATATTTTAATCTAAACAGTTCACAGGCTCAGATTAATCAGAACAATTTACTGTCGGGAGAAAGAAGAGAAAAATGAACAAATATGTATTGAATGTCACTCTGTACCCGTTTTTATCTTTTAATCCTCACAACATCCATGTGAAGTTGATTTGATTTTCTCTGTCTGGCCAGTGAGCATACAGAGACTCAGAGAAGTAAACAGTTTGCCCAAATTCACAAATCTGGTAAGTGATACATAAAATAGAGAAACTACACAAAGCATTTCTAGTTACTAAACATCTACTACTGTGCTAGACACTACATTTATTTGTTATTTTTTTTTATTCAAGTGTAATTAACATACAGTGACATATTAGGTTTGGATGTACAATATAATGATTCAACAATTTATATATTTCTCAGTGCTCATCAAAATAAGGATACTCTTAATCCCCTTTATCTACTTCACTCATCCCCCTACCTGCCTTCTCTCTGACAAGCACCAGTTCTCTGTGTTTAACAGTCTATTTTTTGTCTCTTTTAAAAATTATCTATTTATTTATTTGAGAGAGAAAGAAGAGTGAGAGACAGTACAAGTGGGAGCAGAGGGGCATGCTTGCCACTGAGCAGGGAGCCCCATGCAGGGTTCAATCCCAAGACCGCAGGATCATGAACTGAGCTGACGCAGATACTTAGCTGACTGAGCCACTCAGGCACCCTATTTTTTATTTATCTCTTCTTTTTATTGTTTGCTTGTTATTTTCTTCAAATTCCACATATGAATGAAACCATGTGGTATTTGTCTTTCTTTGACTTATTTTACTTAGCATTATACCATCTAGGTCCATCTCTTTTGTCGCAAAATTTCATTCTTTTTATGTCTAAGTAATATACCATTGTGTATATATACCATATCTTTATCCATTCATCTATCTATGGGCATTTGGGCTGCTTCCATACCTTAGCTATTGTAAATAATGCTGCAATAAACATAGGGCTGCATGTATCTTTTTGAATTAGTGTTTTCGTTTTCTTTGGGCAAATACCCAGTAGTGGAATTACTATATCATATGGTAGTTCTATTTTAACTTCTTGAGGCATCTCCATACTATTTTCCTATTGGGCTGCACCAATTTGCATTCCCACCAACAAAGCACTACATTTAGTCTTTACATGACCCTATAAGTTAAGTGTTATTTCTCACTTGACAGATAAGTAAGTTAAGTCCCAAAGGAGTTAAATGATTTGCTCAATGTCACATAGCTACCAAGTCAAGACTTAAGGGCTCCTCCATCTGACTCCAGAGCTCATAATTATCCCACCAGGTCCAAGGCTTTCTGTCTGCATGACTTCAGGGCAGACTGTTTGCCATTATGTCACAATACCTCCTGGCAGAAATATTCATAATCAAATACCAAATATTGAAATACTGAGCTCTGACAAACAGGTCAATTTAATGCACAAGCCACACATCATCTATTAAAAAAAAGAATTCTGAGAAGTTTGTTTTGAAATATAAGGTGGAGGAAACAAGAATCAGGGACAGTATATTTTGTCTTTGTATTGATTTGTGACTTTGAAGTCCATTTGCCATTCTGGAGAGAGAATGGAGTACAAGTTTGGGGTAACCCAGCCTAAACTGTAACCTAGGCTAGTCTTATTGGGCTAAATTTTCTTATCTACAAAATTATTTGATTAGATTTAATAATAAAACTAAACCTCCCTCCTTGGCTTTTTTTAAAGGACTGTTAACAATACTTAAGGAAGCAAATACTATTATATTCATTTATAACTGATTTCACTCTGAAATATATAATATGTAGCCTTAATAAATTTACCACTCTCTTGCAAAAAAAAAAAAGCTAAGTTCCCTTTAAAACCTTAAAGCACCTTGAGAAAATCTCTTTAAGATTGGGAGTGGAGTATGTGTGTCATTATCCATAAAACCAAATAAAAAAAATAGAAGCATGATGGACAAGGACTATTATTCCAAAGGCATCAGGCAAGAAGTTCAGAGAAACTTTATTAATTTGAAACATTTTTACTGTGATGATTCCTCATTCTATTTAAGGAATCTCAAAGTGAAATGGGGCCCTTGAATAGTTTCTGTTATGCCAAGGAGTTGTCTGTGGTTGCCCAGACATGGTTATCAGGTGAGCCAAAGGGTCTCTTTATGACAATCATGCCTAATGTCAGCATATCCTTGAGCACAAAAAACTAAGCAATCAGTGTAAGGAGTGATGTATACAAGGGTATGCTTATGTAGATACCACATTTAATTATCTAAGTAACATAAAATAAAAACTAATGGACATCTTCCATAAATATTAATTCAAAACATCCAAAAGGATAACATTTTTAAAAGCAACAGAAAGAATGTAGCCTTTGTTCTTATTTACTTATTTCTGTTCTCTAATGGGACTTAGTCACTTCATATAGTTGTTAAGTACATAAAGGCTACTATAGGGTAGACCTCCAGAACTTGGTAATAAAAAAATTATGGGTATCTTCTTTTTTAAGAAAGGTTTTATTTATTTACTTGACAGAGGGATAGAGAGAGCCAGGGAGCACAAGTGGGGTTAATGGCAAAGGGAGAAGGAGAAGCAGGTTCCCCACTGAGCAGAGGCCCCAATGCAGAGCTCAATCCCAAGATCCTGGGATCATGACCTGAGCCCAAGACAGACTTATCCAACTGAGCCACCCAGGCACCCAATCATTTATATCTTCTGAGTTAAAGTATAAAATCAAAATATAATGACTTAAATAAAAGATCCCTAGGGCATCTTGGGAAAGGATGATGGCTGCTATACTACAATGGATTGATTGCAATTGCTTGAATGTGTGAATTAGTCAATAAGAGTAAAACTGGACCACCAAAGAAGACAAGCAGCAAGAAATGTTAATTGTTACTTCAAAAGATGTCTGCTGCCAAGTTCACCATTCAAAGGATGTGTGAAAAAAAAAAAAAGGATGTGCGGTATAATGGCAAATATATTTTTGGTCTTTGTCCCTGGTTCCTGACACCGAGTTCCTAAAGCCCTGGGAATTTCTTGAGTGGACAGGAGCATCTTTAGTATTTCATAACAAACCCCTTTCAACTGAATTATGCTGGTGAAGTGTGATTCTCGAGGGCTCCTAGACAGCTTTTGAATGAGCTGGTTGCCAGAAAAACTGAGGTACAATTAAAAGGTTGGAACTTTCATTTCTTACCCCTACCTCTGGCTACTGGGGAGGAGAGAGGAGCTAAAAAGTGAGATCAATGACCAATGGCCAATGATTTAATTACCATGCCTGTGTAATAGAACCTTCACAGAAATCCCTTAGATAATGGGATTTAGAGAGCTTCTGGGTTGGCGAGCACATCAAGGTGCTAAGAGGATGGCACACCCAGGGAAGGCATAGAAGTTCTGCTCCTCGATCTCTCACACACATAGGTTACCCTATGAATCCCTTTGATTCAGCAGTCCCTGCATTGTATACTTGATAATAAGCCAATAAATGTAAGTAAGTGTTTTCCTGAGTTCTGTGAGTCATTCTAGCAAATTATCAAAGCTGTAGAGGGGTCACAAGAACCCCTGAATTTATAGCCAAATTAGACAGAAGTGCAGGGACCCAGGGGACTTGGAACTTGCAACTGATCTCTAAAGTAAGGGCAGTCTTGTGGAACCGAGCTCGTTAACTTGTGAGATATGCATTCACTATGGATAGTTAGTATATTTGTCTGCTTGAGCTGCCATAACATCATAGACTAGGTGGCTTAACCAATAAAAATTTATTTTCCTGTAGTTCTGGAAGCTGAGTTCAAGATCAAAGTGCCTGCATGGTCAGTTCCTGGTATGAACTCTCTTCCTGGTTTGTCCATCTTCTTCACAAGGCCTTATTCCATGCATGTGTGGAGAGGGAGAGAGATAGAGAGAGGCTTCACCAAATTGGGTTGGGGCTTCAATGCATACATGGGGAGAGGGGATACATTCAGTCCATAATACTTATTATCTGAATATTGTAGGATTGGTGTTGGAAAAGACACCACGTATTGGGCGTGAGGGAAAAAAACCTCTCAGGATGCAAACAAAATTTATCTTCAGAAAAAGGCTTCTCTTTTGATTAGGAAAGCATTCTCAAGCACTTTTTAGGTTCCATAAGTTATTGCTCCAGGATTTAGGCTTGAGAGATAGATTGAGATGAGAAACTGAGTTGCTTTTGACACATCCAATACCTCAGTCTCTTAGTTCCCTGACTGCCTCCTGGTATATGGCTTATTTTCTTTCCTCTGCCTAAGCCATACTCTCTTAAAATCACATCCAGGACTTGTCACCACTTGACCTTGATCTACCCCAAGTATCCCACATTCTTCCCATAGCTCTGATGGGCCTCTGAGAATGCATCCCCCATGTCGCAATCATGTTCCAATCACCATGTCCCAAATCTCTCTTTGTGTCCCTCTTATCCAACTTCGATTGCATGTCCCTCCATTTCTGAGACAGCTTTGCCACCACCCTAAACTGCCTCTTTCTTCTTTTCATCATATTCATCTCCAATGATCACTTCAACATTTCTCTGCCTTCTTCCGATTTACTACTCCTCCCAACCATCCCTCCCCAGGTGAAGATTAAGCTTTTTTCCAGAAAAAGTAGAAGCCATCATTTGGAATATCCTTCAATGTCCAAACCTATCCAGCCTGCCTCTGTCTAGAAACATCCACTGTTTTTTTTTTAATATAAATTTATTTTTTATTGGTGTTCAATTTGCCAACATATAGAATAACACCGAGTGCTCATATTGTCAAGTGCCCCCCTCATTGCTCGTCGCCCAGTCACCCGCACCCCCTGCCCACCTCCCCTTCCACCCACCCCTAGTTCATTTCCCAGAGTTAGGAGTCTCTCATGTTCTGTCTCCCTCCCTGATAGTTCCCACTCATTTTTTTCTCCTTTCCCCTTTAGTCCCTTTCACTATTTTTTATATTCCCCAAATGAATGAGACCATATAATGTTTGTCCTTCTCTGATTGACTTATTTCACTCAGCATAATACCCTCCAGTTCCATCCATGTCGAAGCAAATGGTGGGTATTTGTCGTTTCTAATGACTAATATTCCATTGTATACATAAACCACATCTTCTTTATCCATTCATCTTTTGATGGACACCGAGGCTCCTTCTACAGTTTGGCTATTGTGGACATTGCTGCTAGAAACATCGGGGTGCAGGTGTCCCAGCATTTCACTGCATCTGTATGTTTGGGGTAAACCCCCAGCAGTGCAATTCCTGGGTTGTAGGGCAAATATATTTTTAACTGTTTGAGGAACCTCCACACAGTTTTCCAGAGTGGCTGCACCAGTTCACATTCCCACCAACAGTGCAGGAGGGTTTTTGCCTACTGGTTTTCTCAGCTATGCCCCTCCCCTATGCAAAGCTAATCCCTGTGCCAGTGTTTTGATCCTAAGGAAACTGAAATTACCAATTATCTCACATGGATCCACCCCATTATTGCCATCAGCATTAAAACTCCTCCAACTGATCAAGAAAAATCTTTCCTTTTTTTTAAAGGTTTATTTATTCATGAGACACAGAGAGAGAGAGAGAGAGAGAGAGAGAGAGAGAGGCAGAGACCCAGGCAGAGGGAGAAGCAGGTTCCATGCAGGGAGCCTGATGTGGGACTCATTCCAGGGTCTCCAGGATCACACCCTGGGCTGAAGGTGGCGCTAAACCACTGAGCCACCTGGGCTGCCCAAGAAAAATCTTTATCACATATCCCTGTCTGCACCCCAGACTTTTTCTCTTCTCCTACTTCATAAAAAGCTTCCTGAGTGACTGGTCCCTATTGATTGGCTCCATTCCTTTCCGTTCTATCAGGCTCATTTCTCCTTCTTCCACTTTATGGGGCACCCCATGCTCCTGCTCATCCCTCTTTCTGGGCATACCCTCCTCTTCACAGCCATGAAATGCTGGTACCTCATGCCCTTTTCTCTTTTCATATTGTACTGTCTTCCAAAGAAAATCTCATGCACCCTCAACTACCTCTTCAAACCAAATATTGAGAGAGCCCAGGTCTCTGTTCTGAGTTCCAGTCAGCATATCCAGCCATTACTAATGAGTTGCCTTGAGTATCTGAAACTCAACATGACCAAGACTGAACTAAACACTTTAGCCTTCAAATCCTGCTCTTTTTCTAGGGTTTTCTATTTCAGTGTATTACACTTTCATCTTTTCAGGCATGCAAGTCACATTTGTGGCTTTATCCCTCTTTTACTGATAATATCCAATCCAATCAGTGATTCCTATTGCTGTTCTTCCCTGAATGGTTCTCAAATCCTTCCCCCTCCTTCTTCTTCAATTGAGAGTGGTTCTTAGTTATAACATTTATCATCTCTTGATCAGACTCTTTTTTTGTGCAGACTTTGGTCCACTTCCAGTTCATTCTCCACACAACTAGATTGGCTTTTTTATAAAACATAAATTTGAGTTTTAACAAATTGTAAGTTCCTGCATGGCCTGGCCTCTCTGCCTCTCTTTTTAGCCTCATCATGTGCTTCATACCATTCCCCTCCATACCCTTTGCCCTCCAACCACACTAGACATCTGTTATCCCAAGTGACCAGGCACCTCCTTTTCCTGGAAGACTGTGCCTCTGCCCATTCCTCCCTCTCTACCTTCTCAAGCCTGCCATGTCCACTGGTCAGTGTTAATGTGACTTCACCCTCCCTGATGCCCAGCCTAGAGTAGATGCTATTGTTTAATACTCTCCAAAGACAATATTTCTTTTCTTCAGCGTACTAACTTCACTTTTTAATTATATATTCATTTATGTAATTATTTTATTTAATTCATATTTGAGAATATGTGCTATATATTCTTTGTTCTCTATTGTATACTGAGACCTATCACAGTGTTAGACACACAGTAGGCATTTAATAAACAATTTCTGAAAATGATAGTATGATTATATAAAAGGGGGATTTTTAAATTTTAATTTTTATTATTTTTATTATTTTTAATGAGAATGCTTCAGCAGTTATTTTATTAATACTTATATATGACACCTTTTATTATTAAAATAAATGGTGCTCCTCTAATATCTAAACAGCAGGAAAGTATCTCTATGGAATCATCAAAGTAGTATATATGTATATTTTGGTCAAAAATCAATGAACAGGGATCCCTGGGTGGCGCAGCGGTTTAGCGCCTGCCTTTGGCCCAGGGCACGATCCTGGAGACCCGGGATCGAATCCCACGTCAGGCTCCCGGTGCATGGAGCCTGCTTCTCCCTCTGCCTATGTTTCTGCCTCTCTCTCTCTCTCTCTGTATGACTATCATAAATAAATAAAAGTTAAAAAAAATCAATGAACAACTAAATAATTATTAAAATAACCATTCAGTTTGGGCAACAATATGAAAAAGTTTTAGAAAAAAGCTAAGTGCAAAAATAGGATACACAAGTACATGTATTTTTTTTAATAAAGGATTTTACTATTGTTTTTACATGTAGATTTGGGAGTAGCTTGGGAGTTTGGGAGTATGCAGAGAAGACACAAATCTCTTAATGGAGTAGAATAGGAGTTGCAACAGCATGGTAGTGCAGAAATTACCACCAGGGGATGGTCTGTGATGGACTATGGCTAATAATAATTGGGAGCAGTGATAGCTGGTCAGGCTGGTTAGCTTTTCTACCCCCTTCCCTGTTCTGGAATTCCCTTTGGGCACACATTTCCAGAAAACTACTTAAACAGGACAGTTAAGTGTTCCTCTCTTTCTGGGAACTAAAGAGTAGGTTACATACAGGTGGTGGAACTCAGTAATATGAGTGAGAGAAAAAAACAACATAGAGATAGTAGTAAGTTGGCAAAAAGTGACTGGGGGGGGGTTCTAAGAGCAGGATTTTGGAATGAGAGATAATAAATGATAACTAGGACAAAAAATTCTCAGAAATATTTGAGAAATAACTGAATATTTTTACAGTCACACCATATGGGAGCCATAAAGTATTTTTGTCTGGATTATTAAAAGGAAGCTATCACCCAAGAAAATTATAATATAGGATAATCACTTTACACAAAGAGAAATAATACCTCAAGATTATTCAAACATTGGTAGTACCTATGTGCTAAGCCAATAGACTCAAGTATGTTATTCCATTGGCAAGATAATCACAATTGTGGAGATTAATGCATCAGACTATCTTAGTCTGATGCCATTAAATATTCAAATCACTTATTGATTTTCCCTTGATCTGACTCCAGGCTCATCCAGCAAACTTCTGATTATATCTGACTTCCCACATAGAACTAACCAAGAGACATTGCCCTTCAGTGTTTATGACAGTTCATTTCTCACTGTGAATTAATAAATCGATGCTCTGATTTTATCCACTGACCATGCCTGCGTTTATCTTAAAGATGAAACCACTCTCCATTGCTGTTGGAATCAGTTTTCAAAACCAACAAGATGAAGAACTAACCTCTGTACCATGAAAACGTTTTCAAGGAAGTGTCATCCTTTGGGATTCTTTTCCATAATAATCTATATCTTTTCCCACTTGAGCATTTTCTCCCTTCAGCCATCCTACATATAAGGATCTGTGTTTAAAAACATTTATTATAAATATAAATATAAATATAAATATAAATATAAATATGATCCCTCATTTTGAGAGTTTATAGCCTTTTAGGAAGAAGAAATCTTAACAGATACCTTCATTCATTCAAAGTATTTATTGATTGGATAGTACCATATGTTAATGATATAGAAAATAAGTATTAGACTGGGGCGCCTGGGTGGCTCAGTTGGTTAAGTGTCTGCTTTCAGCTCAGGTCATGATCCCAGGGTCCTGGGATCGAGTCCCACATATTGGCAGCAGTGGGAGGGGGGCGGGGGAGGTCCCTGATCAACAGGGAGCCTCGTTCTTCCTCTCCCTCTGCCACTCCCCCTGCTTGTGGTCTCTCACTCTCACTCT
This sequence comes from Canis lupus baileyi, assembly GCF_048164855.1. NCBI lineage: Eukaryota > Metazoa > Chordata > Mammalia > Carnivora > Canidae > Canis > Canis lupus. The sequence continues at coordinate 35,361,845 of NC_132865.1, forward strand.
CAAATAAATAAAATTCTTTAAAAAACATTTTAAAAGAAAATAAGTACTAGAATAAATAAAATTGCTTTAAAAAACAAAGTAAAATAACTACACATAGGATTCAAAAAATTAATTCCACTCTTGCTAGAGAAATCAAGAAGACTACATGGAAGAGGTGAGCATTGAATTAGACTTGAAGGGTGTGAGAGCTTTCAACAGAAAGATTTCAGGAGAGAAGAAAGAGTAAAGGAGAAAGCAGAAGAGGGTGGGTTTACTTAAAATAAAACAATACCACTTGTCATGAGTTGAATTGTCCCTCTTCTCTGCTTCCCCCAAGTCTTATGTTCAAGTCTTAACCACAGTATCTCAGAATGTGACCTTATTTGGAAAAAGCATTGTTGCAGATAAAATTGCTCAAGTTAAGATAAGATAATTAGTGTGGACTCTAGTCCAGTATGACTGGTGTCCTTACAAGAAGGGGACATTTGGGCAGATAAAGGGAGCTTTCCACAAACCAAGGAAAAGAGCCTGGAACAGATCCATCCCTCACAGCACTTAGAAGAAATCAACCCTGCTGACACCTTGCTCTAGGACATCTAGCTTCACAACCATGAGAAAGTTCATTTCTGTGGCTTAAGACACCCCCAGTGTGTAGTAATTTGTTATGGAAGCCCTAGCAGACTAACATACCATTTTTGTAATAAGAGTTCTAGACATAAAACTTGGAAAATAAGCTTAGCTAGGTGTTGGAAGTGTTTTGTTTTGTTTCTGAGGTTTGTTTGCTTGTTTTTTTTAAGACTCATAAACATAAGACAAAGAGTAGAGCATGCTATCTTGAAAAGGTTGGAAAGGGGGCAGGAAAATAATTATTTACTAATTCCCTACCAGTTAACAAGTATTGTTAAGTAACTTCATCTCATTTATTTCTCACAAGAAACCCTGGGAGAAAGTGTGATTAACACAGCTATAAACTGAATACCAGTCATCAAATGTAATCAATAGATGTGCATTAAGTGAATAAACAAGCAGTGGTATTTTGCTGTTGCTTGGGCTCAGCCACTATAAAGTCTTAGCATACTGTTTTCTGCTTGGTAGGTTTCTCATAATATTTCTTGAGTAAGTTGCCAAATGTCCTGATTCTCTCCATGGTTCCTATTAAATGTGAGAAATAATAAATTTCGTCACTAGTTTAAGAGTCAGGATCTCAAAGAGGAAGATCCATTTCCTCCTTCTGAATAGCAAGTTCATATGAAACAGAACAAATTACTTTTTAAACTGAAAAACATATTTGCACAACCATAGCTTCTTATTTGTCCTGCCTACATGTCTTCTTCTCTTTTTAAAGAAAATCAGTTATTTGATTTCTAATTCATATCCCTCACTAGAGAATGGACAGAATAGCAGCATGGCTAGTCTAAGATACCATCTCCCACAGTCTTTTGCATTTTCTAAGACTCCTTTATTTTTCTTAAGCTTGCTCTGCTAGAGACAGTGAGAGTATACAGTTGCCCAGATCATTGTAAATCCTGCTGTAATCAAATAAGAGAAAACCCTCACACTTGAGAAAGGAAAACTACTGATTTCACATTCCTTTTCAAGAAGCATCGTGGAACTCTGGGGCCCAGTCCATGTAGCTCACCTATACATGGCACATTTCTCAATAATGCTAGGGAGAGAGGTGTCCAACACAGAGTTGCAGGTAAGCACTCTCAAATAAAGAACCAACTTGAACCCAAACTGAACCCTAACTTCTCAAATTTAGGTCTAGCTGTACCTGTGGAAGACTTGGTAAGGGTAGCATCACATGAGAAACAAGAAAGCCTCCTGGAAAAGAAAGAAAGAATTCACCTCAAGGGAAGAGGACGTAGAGGTGCTGAAAGCTAAGGACCATTGAGAGGGAAGGATAACTTTAAGCCAGGCATGCTGCCTATTCTTCAGCTCCAGGGTAGGTCACCGCTGAGTCCTAGGGAAAGAAGACCTCCACAAAAGAAAAGCATGAACAAAGAGCTTTGCTATTGTCAACCTGGCACTGGTATAAGCAATCACTGTGGCAGGCCCGACTCTCTTCCTTTTGGGTCTCAAGGGACACTCTCCCTGAGGACTCCCACCCCTGTCTGAGGGGTGCTTGAAGATATGGGTGCTTCTGAAAAGCATGGGGGTGGTAGATTAGACAAGTACAATTTGGTGTTTGCTTGGCCCTCGCTGCTCTCCCATCACACTGGACTTCTGTTTGTTCATAAAATATGACGGGGCTGTTCTCTCTGACGAGCCTTTGCACTGCTGCCCTCCCTTGGAAGCTCATCCTCCGGATCTTGGGTGGCTGGTCTCCTCATGATTCAAGTCTCAACTCAAGTTTCTGTCTTTCAGAGCAGCCTTCCCCAGGTTTTCCATCCACCAGCCAAGCCCCCTCATATGAGAACTGCCTCATCTGGTAGTCCTCGCATCACTTACACATATGGTGTTTTAAATGAATATCTACTACACATGTGGTATTCTTATATGTAATTGTATTCCATCCTCATCTCTCCCAGGGAATTTAAGGTCTTAGAAGACAGGGACCCTGCCTACAAGGACTATGCCTAGTGCTTAAAACAGTATTAGACAAAAGATAAGCTCTCAGTAAGAACCTCTTACCTGCATGTGTTCTTACCCTCAGATAGGGTGCAGGAAAAACATGGAGTACAAATGCACGGACATGAACTTATTTCATTGGTATCTGGGCATAAAGTGAGCATCTAGAATAATCCTGGGACTCAAGGTGAGGAGGAGTTTTAAGGACAAGGCAGAGTTATTAGTGATTAGAAGAGCCTAGATTCAGGGGAGGGGACAAAGGCACGGAGGCTCATTTGCATCTATCCTTCAGCCATTTCTTGGACTTCTGAGGTACAGGGTGATGGTGGTGCTCAGATGGCCTGCCTTCCCCTGTTGCAGGGGTCCTGGAGCAGCGGGGCATGTAGCCTTGGCCAGATAGTACCTTTCGTCTCCCTCGAGTAGCACTAAGTAAGCACCTCCTCAGAGCACGCCTGCGCCTCCTTTGCTAACATTTCTTCATGCAGCAGTTGCCATGGCACCGACCTGCCTGGTTGACGTCTAAATATAGTGATAAAAGATTTCATCTGCTCTCAACTACTAAAAGACAAATTTGAGGAGCAAAGAAAAATAAACGTTTCTGTGTCATTGATTTTTTTTTTGAGGGGGAGAACATATTTTAGTTTTTTGTTAAGATGTAAGGAAGAGTGATTAATAATTTTTTATTCATATTTAAGAGGTTATTTGTTGCATTATCATATTAATATTACATCAAAGTTTGTTGTTTTAGATCATAAGCTTTTATGGAAGTGGAGGGTAATATGTAAACAACTATGTTCTAGAATGACTATTTCAGTAATTCTCAAGTAGGTATGACATACATGGAAATAACTCCGGAGGAACACCTTGCGATGATGCAAAACATTTTAGGCTGGGGGAGAAAATACATATTAAGGGGGGGGAAAGAGGGGGAAATTTTTTATCCAAAGCTATAACCCAAAGATAAAGGCAAAACTGTAGTGCTTCATGGCTATAGATAAACTTTCTATGTATTACACGACACTTCAGTTTAGGACGGCCAAGATGACAATCCTCTGCAATGGTTACATTTATTAAAATGCCTTTGAATACAATCTAAGAATTTTCTCCCTTTTTCAGAATAATGAGCAACAATATAAACTTTGAGAGAACTCACAAATGTAAAGCATTTGGGGAAAAAAAGGTAATATATTAAATCATGAAAGTACCAGTTTGACGCTGGAGTCATAAACTATTTGTTCATGTAAAGCAGACTGATTTATTTTAAAATCAGCTATTTTGAACAACATGTCAAATAAGTTACCTCTTTTTCTAGGAGATATCTTCCCCTAGACATGGTTTGTGCAAGAGCCCTGGGCTGGGAGTCAGAAGCATGCATGCTTCTGGCTGTGGAAGGAGGCTCTGTCTGCTTATCCTTCACCCCTGGGCTCATCCAGAGCATAGAACACAGAAAAGATCTTCATAAGCCAGTGCAGTGCTTTTGGTGGATGCCGACAGAATCTGGACAGTTGTCTCTCTGAGGCTAACATCCTTCTGTCTAATGGTCCAAACACTGCTTTCCAGGTGCTCTTTTGACACAACATCCCAATTGAACTGGTTGCCTCCATGGTGAGTTAAGTGAATACAGTGTTCATGAAGGCTCTATGTTTGTCTTCCTTTCTAGACTCGATTTCCCTCACATAAACCAAGTACTTACCAAGTACTTAGTTGCCTCCACAGTTCTATCACATAAAAAATTCTGAAAAATTAATTTCCACTAGGATGCTAATCACACAGTAGAGTTCAGCATCAAGGAATATTTATTTTTCAACAGATAAATGAAGAAATAAGATGATTTTTTTAAATTTATTTTTTATTGGTGTTCAATTTACTAACATACAGAATAACGCCCAGTGCCCGTCACCCATTCACTCCCACCCCCCCTCCCCTTCTACCACCCCTAGTTCATTTCCCAGAGTTAGCAGTCTTTACGTTCTGTCTCCCTTCATTCATTTGGGGAATATAAATAATAGTGAAAGGGAATATAAGGGAAGGGAGAAGAAATGTGTGGGAAATATCAGAAAGGGAGACAGAACGTAAAGACTGATTTTTAATCCAAAGATCTAAATTGCTAACTCCCACTGTAGCTATTTCTCAAAATATGCATGTACTAATTAATAAACTGTTCTATGTATGCAAAAGATTGAGTGAAGGAATTAGTTGCATTAATTTCAACCAGAGGAAAGTCGTGTGGGACAAGAATGAAGCCAATGGACTTGACAAAGAATGAAAACAAACTTTGGGGGATGACTCACTAGTCAGCATCTTCCACTTCATATTTTTTCTGCAATTTATGATCTAGCATATCATTAATGAAGCCAACTGTACCTCAGATGTTGTCTCATGAATTTGAGATAACACTGCCTCTGCTTTTTGTGTGTGTGTGTGTGTGTGTGTGTGTGGAAAAAGAGGACAGAGAGAAGGGAGGAAGAGGTAGGTGAATATGAGCAGCATGTTGAGCTCCCTTTCAAACTTTCTGTCAAATCTATCCAGATCCTCAGAGGAGGAATTAACAGGATTTTGGGAATTGTGTACAGCATAACTCCATCAGACCTGTATTCCAGTCCATATTGTGGGGAAAGTGAGGGGCCAGGAGCAACATCTGCCTTAAGTGCTCTGAGAGCCAAAGGGTTAATCAAGTAAAATAACAATTTCTCTGTTTTGGTCAGCTCTTCTTCCTTCCTTCCTTCTCATCCCTACCTTGAGTCAGTTCCCCACTAAAATGCTTCTCCCCACCAAGTTTGATTACATCCATTCAGGCTTAATTCTATTCAAAACCTGCTTCAAGGGGTGCCTGAGTGGCTCCTGATTTCAGCTCAGATCATGAACTTAGGGTCATGAGATCAAGCCTCACATCAGGCTTTGTGCTCAGTCTGTTTGGCATTCTCTCCCCCTTCCCTGACCCCTCCCCGAACTCATGCTCTCTCTCTAAAACAAATAAATCTTAAAAAACAAAAAACTTACTTCAAAAACTCCAGTTCAGATCACTCATTGTCCTTAACTGCCATAGAGTTCACAGTACAGTCAGAGAATGCTGTACAATTGACATGCCTCCTTTTATATAATTCCCTTTTTTATGTTTCTAGTTCTGTGTCCCCACTGCATTCCAAGTGTCCTTGAAATCAAGAGTCACTTCTTCCTTTATTTAACAAGCACAAATCCTAAAAGTTCATCTGCATTACCAATTGGAGGAAAAGACACTGAATGAAAGAACATGCAAATAGATATAGGATTATAAATCATGACAAGTAAAAAGAAAAAGAACTGAATGTTATGAGCAAAACAGTATTGACTGAAGCTTAGTGATCGAGGAGGAAATTGATAGAAGATGATGTAGCACAATTAGCAGAGGATGTACAGAGGGTCTCAGAAGTCACTACCATGAATTTAAGGTTTTATTCTGAGGACAAAGGAATCCAGTGAATGTATTTAGGCAAGAGAGTGATATGATGTTATATTCCTGTCACATATTTCTATGAAGCAATCAGCCCAATGTTAGACACACAGTAAAGTTTATTATTCAGTTCATGTGGAAGGAGGAACAGAGAGTGATACTGATTGAAATGAGTTAGCACTGACATACCTTGAGATAGACACACACCGCAATGACCCTCTACTGTGATAAAGGAATAAACACCAGAAAAAGCCATGACCTGCTGTGTTACATTCCTTTTTTCCTTTTCTGTTGGAAATTTTATCATCTTAAGTAATCTGGTCAATTTACATAGATGTAAATTTAGAGTCCAATCACTATTCCTGAACAAATCTTATTTTGGAGAGAAGTTTTTTTATCAAGGAGTGATTTTTAACATGTTTAGATTCTTTAATGAGCTGAAGCAACTTATGTCTCTGTCAGTTGAGAAAAAAACCCCAAACACATAAAAAGTACATTATCCTCTCCATATGCTCTTTGAAGGTGCAGCTTAACTAAAATTGTATGGTATAGATCATCAATATCCTGAGGTCTATCTCTGGACCTGCTCAAAGCTGGAGACCATCTGGGGTGACTTCTTTCTTCATTCAGTCAACAAGTAGGTATTAAGTATCTATGAGGCATGTGAGGGCCTGCTCTAAATGTTGTCGGGGCAAATTCCTGGAGTTGGACGGGATTCCAGAAATGCACACTTCTACTATCTCTTTGCCTTATTTATCTGGCCTCTTGTAGACACCGGATTTCATTTCCATTGTTACTGTGTTTGAATATAAAACTGAATGTTAAATTTAATATCCATTGACCTACAGCTGGTGTTCAGCTCACAAGGGGAAAGAATCTATCATTTTCTAAATGAGCTTCAGTTCATGGAAAATCATTTTGAATGTTGATGCTTTCCATTTTCCTTTGCACCTTGCCAGTCTTTGGGGTGCAACAGACCTAATATTTGTGTTCTTGATAGTTGGATTGTTATATAACTAATTTAACATTTTGGCAGCACTTTATTTCAATAGTAAAATATAGATGGTATTTACTAGCATCTTTGAGGGAAGATAAAGTCTTACAAGAAAAAAGAACCTTTTTTAAGATTGTCAGTGTAGTTTTAAAAATTAAACCCTACTTTTGTTACCCTCACAAATGGTTTTTCTTCTAATCCTATTAAGCATTTTTCTACTTGAAAACTATGTGGAATTTAGGCATAAATGATAATTACATCTTTTGGATATCTTCTTCATCTCACTAGCTCAAAACCATAATATTTGGTCATTCACTGAATTCATCAATGTATTTAATGAAATTATCTTATTTTTCATTATCTAGTAATTCCTACCTATTTTATTTTATATTGAATGCTTCACTGGTCCCCAAATAATATTCATGAGCATGTAACAGTTCATTATAGCATAGAGGTAAAGAATGAGGTTTCTGGAAGCAGTAGGTTTAGATTTGGGTTGGGGTTAGGGTTGAGGTTCAAACTTTGGCTTTTTTTTCTTTTTTTTTTTTACCTCCTATCCATTCTTCATCATTTAGAGTAAGTTACTTAACTTAATTTTACCCGAGTTCCCTCATTACAAAAAGAGGATATTAATAGTGTTTGAATTATGTCATTGTCTTACATATTAAATGCTAAAGACATACAGAATGCTCAGAAGAGCACTTGGTACAAAGGAAGAACTCAATACAAGTCATTTTATTTCTGTCAAATATAAATCCGATGACAATGCCAGCACTTGTCAGGATTTCTTTCAGGGAAATAATTATTTCAAAGTCTCCGTAATGATGGAGCAGGGAGAGTGTGCAGTTTGGCAGGGCTTCCTGTGCTCCCAATGTGCCCATCCTGAGTTTTAGGGACAGCACCTGGGGTCCGTCCCTACCATTCCCCTGCCACTCAGAAATGGAGCTTTACTTTCCACCCAACCTACACAGGAGGGCCAACTGAGTGTGAGGAAATTCCAGTTCAGCAGCAGGAGATTGAAATTTAAACCCATCAAGCAGTATTTCAAGTTTATGGGTTTAGGCAACTTGGAGAGCAAAGTCTTTCTGTACTCCCTCCCTCTGAAGCACAACAGGCTTTAAATTAAAACCTGTCTTCAGATTCCAGTCATGTCTTTCATCAGCAACCACCAACAAGGTTGACATGTCTGATGGAACAGGGATATGAAAACACATTCGTAGGTATTGCTGCCACCTAAGATCCCGATGTCTCTAAAGGTAAGATGCCAACAGTCAACATCCTTACACTGGCATTCATTTCAAATTAGCCAAAGAGCCCAAAGGAACTCAAAGCTAAACATACACACACATAATACTGAGAGAAAGAAAGAGGAGAGGAGAGGAGAGAAGAAAAGGAAAAGAGAAAAGAAAAGAAAAAAGAAAAGAAAAAATAAGAAAAGAAAAGAAAAGAAAGAAAAGAAAAGAAAAAAGAAAAAGAAAAGAAAGAAAAGAAAAAAGAAAGAAAAGAAAAAAAGGAAAAGAAAAGAAAAGAAAAGAAAAGAAAAGAAGAGAAGAGAAAAGAAAAGAAAAGAAAAGAAAAGGGTCACAGGATTGTTCTTGTCAAAACTTTTCTGACTAGAGACTCCCTATCCTGACAGTACCCTTGGGGTACTATAGCTGTCCTTAGAATTGACCTCCTAAGGTTTAGAGTTGACTTATCTGTTTATCTTTCTCAGGCTGGGGGCCAGGACTCCTGGAATAAATTGAGACCTTTCTGAGGAGGGAGACAAAGGTATCTGTCAAGATAGGAAAATGAAGAGAAAATAATATTTATGTCCCACCCAGTCTCATCTAACAAATTGGCATGAGTTGGTCAGTCTGTTATTCACTGTGCATTCCCCAGCTGTCCTTAATGTCACCTAATTCTAACCAGTCATAACATATCAGAAAAAGAACTGTGCTCAGATGTGCAAACCATCTTTCTCAAAGGCAACATATTATCTTCAAGAGAGAAATTGCTTTTTGAATTTAGAAGTACCAATGACCCTCAGGGCAAGGTGACTACTTAACTCAAGAAGTGCCCTTCTGGGACTTAGACACTTCTAAAGAGCCCAAGGCCATTTTCCAAATATCCTCTCAGGATTCAGGGAGGCAGACACTTACTTTTTGAAGGTATCTGGTCTCGCTTAAGCCAGTGGAGTTTTATTTTAATTAATGGAGCAGTGGACTCTTTCCTAAAGAATATGGCAACAATTTTGAAGAATTCATTCACCTTCAAAAGTGAGGAAAATGTAAGTTGGTGCAGCTCATGCACTGAAAATAACTCCTGATATAGATAGTAATTATCAGCTTTAGTTTTTGAATGAGAACACTAAAGCACCAAACTTAAGTTCTTCTGTAACTGTTCAGGACTGCACCTGTCTCTTACACTGAGCATAGATGTGGCTGAGGGCAGTGATAATGAAAACCAACCCAACTAAATTCTGGGCAATGCTGGATGCTGTCTTAGGTGTTTTACAGGGTCCATTTTCACAAAAGCTCCAGGAGGTCGGAACAAAAGCTCTAGGAGGTTTTCATGTTTGTTTTACAAATTAAAAAAAAAAAATAGTAGCAGAGAACAGTTCAGCGGCAGAGGTGGGATTTGAACTGGATCACCCCTGTGCAGTCTGTGTTCCTAACAGCTGCTACTGCCCTAAGCCAAGACACAGAGCTGCAGTGACTGGTATTGGTAAGTGAGCAGGGAGGGAAAGGAAAGAAGATGAGAGAAATATCAGGAGAGGGCAAATAAATGGGAAGGCAAGGAAAAATATGATGCCTTTGTCTAAGAAAGATAAAGGTCTGTGGGGAGCATACTAAGAATGAATTGGAAGAGGCAGAGCATGGAAACAGGGCACTTGTCCTCCTAAGGCAAGATGCCTGGTCACCTTTTCCATATTATAGCCATCAAGGAATGTAAGGTATGTGCTGAGAACATTGTCAATAGCAGAAAAACCATCTGATTCCTTAAAGAAATAAGTTGCCTAAAATAATACATTTACATGTTTATGCAACACCTCGCTCCCCATTCAAAGAAAGGAAATATAAGCAAAAGTCAGGAAATCTGCAAAAGTGTTACTCACTTTTCTTCTTGCTGAGCAGCCTTCTCCCAGTGAGAGTTGAAGACTTGATGCCTGACCCTGGAGGCTGGCCGTAGGGATGGAAGCATGCCTTCTCTTCCTGAAGCACAATGTAGTAGTTATCATAAAACAAACACACTGTTTATTGATCCTGATCCAGACCTATACCGAGTCTCTTGACCTGGTTCATTTCTATTTTCAGTGAGACACTCAGCTACGGCAAATCCAAGACCTTCCCATCATGATCAATTTTATAATATGATTTGATGACACTTAAAATTCATTCCAACTTTGAGGTTGAATCTCACCTAAGATTAAAGCACTCATATTAATTACAAGGCTATACATGGAAATTATTTATCTTAAAAAGATATCATTGTCCATGTTTCTAGCTGTGTATCTGGCTGTGACATCCAGGGTCCCTTCCTGTGCATGAGGGTGTGTGTGTGTGTGTGGGGGGGGTGCATGTATGTGCATGTGTGGACAACTACAAGAGGTGATACATGTGGAATTTTCCATGAACTGGCATGATGGAATAGCTTATGGTCAAAGAAGGTAAAAAGGAATAATGGTCCTTTTGAGTAGAACAAGTATGGTCAATAAAATTTGACCCTATGGAAGTTATTAACATCTCTCAGTCTCAGTTACCCCATAGTTAAGAGAGAGGTGATGTCTACCTCAAGGTATCTTTATGGGAAGGAACAGAGAAGGCACATGCAAAGTGCTGATAAAAACTCTAACGGGGATCCCTGGGTGGCGCAGCGGTTTGGCGCCTGCCTTTGGCCCAGGGCGTGATCCTGGAGACCCGGGATGGAATCCCACGTCGGGCTCCCGGCATGGAGCCTGCTTCTCCCTCTGCCTGTGTCTCTGCCTCTCTCTCTCTCTGTGTGTGACTATCATAAATAAATAAAAATTTATATAAAAAAAAACTCTAATGAATAGTAAGTGTCAAATGTTCACAATTATCTTGTAATTATTCTGAGATTTCTGGCTCTACATACATACTTTAAAAGAGTGTTAAGTTCAGCATTACTGACTGCATTTGAGTTCTCAACAAAACATAATTCTTATTTTTAGTCTCTAAAGCTGATAATATTTATTTCTCTAAAACAACATTCTACTTCTGGAGGAAGCACTGAGTGGCTTTTCTTTTTTTTCCTTCTGTTGTAACTTAGCTGTTTGGTTTGACCTTTCTGTTCCTTTCAGTCACTGAGAAACTTTGAAAGAGTAAAATGATTCCATTAGAGAGTAAATAAGAAAGTATGTCCATTCAAACCAAGGTCTCACAACATCAGGAATTTGAGAATCACATATAGAATATTTTAAATTGAAGCCCACTTATAAAAGGATGAGACATCTGAAATCCATAAAAGTTGGGCAATTGCCCATGATCCTGTAACCCTGTCAACTGACTACATATCCTGCGTTTGGTCTCCTATACTCACTTGAACACATCTTCATCATTTGTGTTTGGGTGATAAGTATCTATTAAGTGGTCCATTTTGAGTTATCTAAAATTAGAAGCAGATTAACACTAGAGCATTATTCAAGGTTTTCAGGGAGACATAATTAAGGCAATTTCTTCAGGATCACTTTTCTTATTTTAATGAAAATGTTCTTAGCAAATTAAGACCTGCTCCATGGTGCACTCCATTTCAGCTGGTGGCAGATATGTGGAGCACTGGGAATGACATAGCATCTGTCAGCACTACTCACAGATTATATCTATAAATGATCCATAAGTAATGCAACATAAATAATTGTTATCTTCACTGGGGCAATTTTTGGATGTCATAAGATTAATTGCAGAATTTTAGAACTGAAAAGTAGACACTTTTTGTCCAACTCACTCATTTTATAGTTAAGGAAACAGAGATCTAGAAAAGCCTAAAGCCTCAAGAATAGACTTTTCATTTCAAGCTGAAGAAAAAGTACTGAAAGTAGTCACAGTACACTCCTAATAAGAGCTTATTGGGTGACAGCTGCCTATTTTATATAATTTTAAATATCATCATGTAAAAGCATGGCTTGACTTTTTAGCATTTTGTGTCAAAAGCATGACACATGTGACGAAGAGAAGTGGCCAGCCATAAGAACTGTAACTACAGTCACTGAGTATCCAACTGCATTTGGGAAGAGCTTCTGGAAAGGCTCCCTTGACTTGCTCTTTATTCAAGAGCTACTTAAGCAGACCAGATGGAAGATAATAATTTCTATCATAACTCATTACACCGGGTACATGCTACCCTAGGTACCAATAGTTTCATGCTATTCAAAACATCACATTATTTTAAAAATAAGGCCAGAAGCAAATGAAGAAAGAAATGCTCTGGTTGATGAGGTATCTAAGGACTTTCTCTATCCCTTTGATTCTCATTCCATGGAGAGGCCATGCTATGACTCAAGGGGAAAAGAACATCCTGCTCTTAGCTTAACCTGGCTATGCAATGCTATTTTTTTCCTAAAAACTTCCCCTTGGCCCATCTTCTACTGTTAAGAACAACCTTTATATCCAATGAAGAAAAGAATTTTAAATCTCCTTGGAGAGCTGAGTATAATAGGAAATTACAAAGAATTAATAATTCTGGCTTTCTTCCACACTAATTCTACAAGCCTAACAAAAATTTCAAAGAAGAAAGTTCCATAACTGGAGTAGCAGCATAATTTTCAGTGAGCAATCAAGAAGATGAGTTGTAAAGCAAGTTGGTCTGGTTTAAAAATATTTCTACTACAAATATAAATGTACAGAATACAAGTATCTATAGAAAAATATTTTACAATACCTCAAATTACTTTGTTTCCAATGCACATATTGAGAATTGGACTCTATTTTATTTTATTTTTGGTTTTATTTTATTTTATTTTTTAAAACAATATTTTTTTTTACAATTTTTATTTATTTATGATAGTCACACAGGGAGAGAGAGAGAGAGGCAGAGACATAGGCAGAGGGAGAAGCAGGCTCCATGCACCGGGAGGCTGATATGGGATTCGATCCCGGGTCTCCAGGATCGCGCCCTGGGACAAAGGCAGGCGCCAAACCGCTGCGCCACCCAGGGATCCCAAAACAATATATTTTTAAAGATTTTATTTATTCATTCATTCATGAGAGACACAGAGAGGGGGGCGGGCAGGCAGAGGGAGAAGCAGACTCCATGCAAGGAGCCCGATATGGGACTCAATCCCAGGTTTCCAGGATCACACCCCGGGCTGCAGGCGGCACTAAACCACTGCGCCACCAGGGCTGCCCCTATTTTTGGTTTTATACAGTCATTGTCAATTCTACTACTTCCCATTTATCATCCACATGTACATATAATATTCTTCTGGGTTAAAAGGACACTAAATATATTGTCCCTTCTCTCAAAGCACCTGTGTTTGCTTTTGCCAATAATTAATTGGCTGGCATAGATGTTAAGTTTAATATAATCACCACAACGCGGCTGCTCATATACCCTGAAAATCAATTCACTGATATGCCAAGTCTATCTGATGAACCAGTGGGATCCCTTGGAAGTAAATTCTACTAGAACAGCACTGCCTTGATGATGCCTCTAGTCAAAAAGAATGTAAACCTTAAATCCACACAGTTTTTCTTCAAAGAATGACAACCCAACTAAACTCAGATCAGATTTTTAAAGGTGATGTTTGAAGAAAAGCAAGCATAACTAAGCAAGCCATTGCTACAGAGATGCCGCTTTACTCTCCACCAGTACCAGACTGCCTGCAATTTCCTGCATGGATGAGGCTATCTCCCCTCCCTTGTCTTTGCTTATTCTGACCTCTTCCCCAACTGAAGCTTTCTCTAGCTTTCTCTTCCCCAGTCTTCCAACTGGTTAAGACTTATTTATGCTTTTAAAATTATCTCAGTTATCATTCCTTCTGATGGCTTTCATTGTTCACCCCTGACTTTACCTCTAAACCCTATTGTTTTGTAATTCTCAGTCACATCTGCATACCTCTGCCAGAGCCCCTCCTCATTGTATCCTATGTATACCTTCTCATATCTGACTCACTAGAGTTATAAATCTCTGTGTATGGTTCATAAACGAGTACATAATAAACACCTAATTATCCTTAGGTGGGGTGGGTTAGCACCTGAGCTAGGTACCGGCCTAGTGCTAATAAAATATAATTTATTTATATGTGATTTAGCACTATTAATTTTTTAGTAACTTTAGGGGAAGATATTTATTCACACTAAAATTAAGACTAACGCAGGGATGCCTAGGTGGCTCAGCAGATGAGTGTCTGCCTTCAGCCCAGAGTGTGATCCCAGGATCCGGGATCGAGTCCCACATCAGGCTCCCTGGGAGGAGCTTCCCTCTCCGTCTGCCTATGTTTCTGTCTCTCTCTTTGTCTCTCATAAATAAATAAATAAATAAATAAATAAATAAATAAATAAATAAAACTTTTTTTTTTTTAATAATGCAGAAAACAATGCAACTGCGTGCGGGCAAGAAAAATAACTTCATCTATAGTCCTAGAATCTTAGCATAGGAGCTAGCACTTGAAAAATGCTTGTGGGGGTAAATGAGTATAAAGGTTGAAGAATCAAAACAATACAAAAAAGTAAGAAAGAAAAAGTAAGATAAAGTTTTAGGTCTTCAAAAAAATAACCAAGATTGATGAGAGTTTAGAGAGATTAAATGAATGGCTTAAACTAAAACATTTCTTTATCACAGTTCTGAAGGCAAAAAGCCCAAGATCAAGGTTCCAGCCAATTTGGTTTCTGGTGAGAGCTTTCTTCCTGCCTTATAGATGGCTATCTTTTTGCTTTGTCTTCAAATGCGTTTTCTTTGGTTCCTGCACATGGATGGAGAAAGAGAGAGCTCTCTTTTGTTTCCTATTTTAAGGACAAAAATCCTAACAGCTCAAGCCCCAACCTTTTTTTATAATTATTTAATTATTTTTTAAAATTATTTAATTCAATGCCAACATATAGTATAACACCCAGTGCTCATCTCATCTTGTGCCCTCCTTGGTGCCCATCACCCAGTTATCCCCATCTCCCCACCCACCTCCCCTTCTGCAACCCTTTGTTTCCCAGAGTTAGGAGTCTCTCATGGTATATTTTCCTCTCTAATTTTTTCCAATTCAGTTTCCCTCCTTCCCTTATGGTCCCTTTCACTATTTCTTATATTCAGATGTGAGTGAAGCCATATGATGATTGTCTTTCTTTGATTGACTTACTTCACTCAGTATAATACCCTCCAGTTCCATCCACGTCAAAGCAAATGATAGATGTTCATCCTTTTGATGGCTGAGTAATATTCCATTGTATATATAGACCATATCATCTTTATACATTCATCTGTTGAAAGACATTGTGGATCCTTCCACAGTTTGGCTTTTGTAGGCATTACTACTAGGAACATCGGGGTGCAGGTGTCCTGGTGTTTCACTACATCTGTATCTTTGGGGTAAATACCCAGTACTTCAAGCTCCATCCTTATGATGATTCAGAGGTCATCAAAAGTGCCATGTCCACCACAGGCCCAGAAGGCAGGACTGGTTCCTCTTCGATTTCTTTTTTTTTTTCCTCTTCGATTTCAATGAGTGTGACCACTTCTCTGGTTTAAGAGAGATGGCATATGTTTGCCTGGTGCCTCAGGGCAGAATCCTCACAGAAAGTCATGTGGGTATGCTGCTCTAAAAGCCCAAAGGAGCATGGCTACCCTGAAGAGCTGAAGGGTTAGGGCTGCTCTGCAGTCTTAGAGGTGACACTGTCACCCCTGTGAGCCTGGAGGGCAGAGCATTGCACCAAGGAGGATAATTTTCAAGACTTAAAATCTAATGGAATTTGCCTTGCTAGGTTTTGGAATTGCTTAGACCTAACAAAGCCCACCTGCTTCCTCCTTCCAATTTCTCCCCTTTGGACAGGGAGCGTCGATAGGATGTCCAACCAATACTGTATTTTGGAAGCACATAATTTGTCTGGTTTCATAGTTCCACAACTGGAGAGGAATTCTGCCTCAGAATGGATCACACCCAGAGGCTCACCCATATCTAATTTAGATGGTATTTAGATAAGACTTTAGAGTTGATACTGGAATGAGTTAAGACTTTTGGGACTATTGAAATGGGATGGATGTATTTTGCGTGTGAGAAAGATGTGAAATTTTGAGGGCCGGGTGGAATGTTTTAGACTGAATATTTGGGTCCCCTTAAAATTCATATTTTGAAGCACTTCCCACCACGGTGGCTATATTTGGAGACAGGGCTTTTAGGAAATAATTAATCTTAAATGAGGTCATAATAGTGGGGACTTGATCCAATAGGATTCATGTCCTTCTAAGAAGAGACATCAGAGAGTTTGTTCTCTCTCTCTCTCTGCATGCACATAGTGAAGAAAACCCAGGTGAGCACACAGCAAACAGGTAACCATCTACAAGCCAGGAAGGGAGTATTAACAGAAACTGAATCAGCCATTACCTTGGTCTTGGTCTTGGACTTCCTGGCTTCCAGAACTGTTAGAAAATAAATTTCTGCTGTTTAAGTTATCCAGCCTATGGTATTCTGTTACAGTACCCTGAGCATATGAATACACCAAAAACAAAAACAAAACTTAAGTTACAAAAATCAGGAATGAAAAAGAAATTACTTTACAGAAATACATAGTTTAAAACTACCCGCAAAGAAAAATCCAGGGCCAATAGCCTTACTAATGAGTTATACCGAACATTTAAAGAATTAACATCGATACTTCACAGACTCTTTCAAAAAATTAGAAGAGAAAGAATTACTTCCCAATCCATTCTATAAGACCAGTATTACTGTCATATAAAAAACAAAAATACCTCAAGAAAATGAAACTACAGGGATCCCTGGGTGGCGCAGCGGTTTGGCGCCTGCCTTTGGCCCAGGGCGTGATCCTGGAGACCCGGGATCGAATCCCACGTCGGGCTCCCGGTGCATGGAGCCTGCTTCTCCCTCTGCCTGTGTCTCTGCCTCTCTCTCTCTCTCTCTCTGAGTGTGACTATCGTAAATTAAAAAAAAAAAAAAAAAGAAAATGAAACTACAGAACTTCCTTTATCAATATAAGTGCAAAATTATAAACAAACTCCTATCTAACCAAATCCAGCAATACGTAAATAGAAGTATATGCCATGACTAAGTGGAATTTATCACAGGAATGCAAACTTGGCTTAATATTTGAAAACTCAATTAGTGTAATATACCATTTCAATAGAAAAAAAGGAAAAAAGCCATATGATCAACTCAGTATATATATTTAAAACGCATTTGACAAAATTCAACACCCTTTCTTGATTAGAACAAAACAAACAAAAACTCAACAAATGACAAATAAATGAAAGATAATTTCCTCAACCTAGTAAAGGACATCTATAAAAACCCATATCAAGCAGCGTAACTAATAGTGAGACCAAAAGCTTGCCCTAAGATCAGGAACAAAATAAGGATGTCTGTTCTCACTAGTTCTAGTCAATTTTGTGTTGAGAGGTTAGCCAGGGCAATTTGGGGAGAAAATAAAGTGACAACTAGATTGAAAAGGAAGAAGTAAAAAATCTCTTTGAGTAGGACACGAATGTATATAGAGAATGATAAGGAATCCCAGTTAAATAACTATTAGAGGAGTCATGTCAGGGATATGTAGATGAGATAGTGCGAAGGGTTTCACAAAAACCTCAAAACATGGAGCAAAACTGTTAGAATCAATTTTGTCAAAGGTTCTCAGAAATCAAGCAAACGAGAAAAAGATAACATAGAGCAGAAAGAAAGCTTTGTGGCATTTTTATTTGCCTTTGCCACACTCTGTCTTCCTTGCCTTATACATAAGGTATAAAAATGTAATTTGTGGCAAAAGCAACATAATCACAACATACGAGGGTACTTAGAAGCAGTTTTTGCATGTTATTGAAGCTAAATTGATATCAATTCAAAGTAGACTATTATAAATTAGGATGTTTGTTGTAATCCACATAGTAACTACTAAGTAAATACCTAAAAATAAAGAAGTTGGATCAGTAGTCAAAAAATCTCTCAATAAAAAAAAAAAAAAAAAAGTCCCAGACCAAATGGGCTTTGCTGGTAAATTCTATAAACTATTTAAAGAAGAATTAACATCAATCCACTGATACTTCTTAAATACCACCCCCCCCCCAAAAAAAAGACCACATAAGCAAAATAGAAGAGGAGGGACAGTTCCTAATTCATGCTACAAGACCAGTATTACGGGGCACCTGGGTGGCTCAGTGGTTGAGCATCCACCTTTGGCTCAGATAGTGATCCCGGGATCCTGGGATCGAGTCCCATGTTGGGTTCTCCTCAGGGAGCCTGTTTCTCTCTCTGTCTATGTCTTTGTCTCTCTGTGTGTCTCTTGTGAATAAATAAATAAAATCCTTTTTAAAAAAATACCAGTATTACCCAGTATTATCAAAGCCAAAGATACCACAAGAAAACTATAGATCAATATGCCATGACTATAGATTTTAAAATCCTCAAAAAACACTAAAAGCTGAATCCAATATCGTAGTAAAATGATTATACACCATGACCAAGAGGGATTTTCCTCAGAAATTTGGAGGTGGTTCAACATAAACTCTATGTAATATACCCCATAATTAAAGGAATGAAGAAAAAAATGATCATTTAAACTGACGGAGAAAAAACATTTGATAAAATCCAGTACCGTTTCACTAAAAAACAAAACAAAACTCAGAAAACTAGGAATAGAGGAAATTTCCTCAACTTAATAAAATAGATACATTAATAACCAACAGCCAAAATGATATTCAATGGCAAAAGACTGAAAGTTTTTGCACTAAAATCAGACAAGGACACCTACTTTTATCACAGATATTCACATTGTGCTAGAGGTTACAGCCAGAAACATTAAGCAAAAAAAAAAAAAAAAAAGAAAGAAAGAAAGAAAAGCCATCCAAATTGGAAAGGAAGAAATTAAACTATTTTATTCACCTATGACATGATCCTTTATGTAAAATCCCAAATGAAAAAAAAAAAATCCCAAATGAATTCATACAAAAAAAAAAAAAAACCTAAAAACAAAAACAAACATAACCAATAAGGTGAAATACACTGAAAACTTCATAACATTTTTGAAAGAGAATTAAAAAAATCTGGGAGCACTGGGTGGCTCAGGGGTGGAGCATCTGCCTTCAGTCCTGGGATCAAGACCCACATCGGGCTTCCCACAGGGAGCCTGCTTCTCTCTCTGCCTATGTCTCTGCCTCTCTCTGTCTGTCTCTCATGAATAAATAGAATTTTTTTTTTAAGATCTAAATAAATGGAAAGACTTCTTGTTTTAATGGGCTGGAATACTTAATATGAAAACAGCAATACTGCCTGAAGCAATCTACACATTCGATTGTAATCCTATTTGATGTATCCCTAAATTCCAATTTCTTTCTTTCTTTCTTTCTTTCTTTCTTTCTTTCTTTCTTTCTTTCTTTCTTTCTTTCTTTCTTTCTTTCTTCTTTCTTCTTCTTTCTTTCTTTCTTTCTTTTCTTTCTTTCTTTCTTTCTTTCTTTTCTCTTTCTTTCTTTTTCTTCCTTCCTTCCTTCCTTCCTTCCTTCCTTCCTTCCTTCCTTCTTTTCTTTCTTTTTTGCAGAAATGGAAAAACTGATCCTCAAATCCATATGGAATTGTAAAAGGCCTAAATAATAAACACAATTTTAAGAACAGCTGGAAAATACAAACTTTCTGATTTAAAAATTTACTACAAAGTCTTAGTAATCAAAACAGTGAATAGTCCTGGGGTAAGGATAGACATATAGTCAAAGTAGAATTGAAAGTCCAGAAATAAACTCATATATACATATAACCAGTTGATTCCACTTATATGAAATATCTAGAATAGGAAAGTCCATAGAAATGGAAAGCTAACTGCATGGAAATGGGAATAGGATGTGACTTTCAAGAGACACAGGGCTTTATTTGTGGTGAATGAAAATATTTTGGAGCTACACAGTGGTAATAGTCACACAACACTGGAATGTACTAAATGCCATCGAATTGTACACTTTAAAAATCTTAAGTGAATTTCATCTTGATAAAAAACTATTTGAACTAATACATTATCAAGGTTTTAGGATCAAAACTTAATATTAAAAAACCAATTATACTTATATACATTTATAATGAACTTAGAAAACAGTTGTATTTGCAGCAGTATCAAAATTATAAAATACTTAGGAATAAGTTTAACAAAAGAAGTGCAAAACTGATCCTTTGGAAAAATACAAAATTTTAATCAAAAAATTAAATCTAGGCAAATGAAAGGACAGCTGTGTTCATGAATCAGAAAAGCTAATATTGTTAAGATGCCAATACTCCCCAAAATATTCTAAAAGTTTAACACCATCTATATCAAAATTCATGCTGGCTTGCAGAAATAGGCAAACTGATATTAAAATTCCTAATCAAATTCAGAGGACCCAGAATAGCCAAATAAATCTTGAAGTATAAAGTTAGAGGACTCATATTTCCCAAATTCAAAACTTACTACAAAGTTAGAGTAATCAAAACAATGTGAAACTAGAATAAGAATAGATGTAAAAAATCAATGGAATAGAATTATGAGTCTGGAAATAAATCCTCACATTTACAATCAATTGATAATTGATACAGCAAGACAATTCAATGAGAAAAGCTTTTTCAACGAATAGTGCTGGGACAATGGGATATCAATGTGCAAAGTAATGAAATTGGACCTCTACCCTCATACCATATGTAAAAATTAATTCAAATGAATAAAAGGTCTAAATATAAGAGCTAACATTATAAAAGCTTTAGAAGAAAACAAAGGTGTGAATTTCCATGCCTTTGAAATAGACAAGTATTTGTTAGATATAACACTAAAAGCACCAAATACAAAAGCAAAAATTAATAAATTGGATATCATCAGAATTAAAAGCTTTTATGCTAAAACAAAATCATCTATACATGAAAATGGTGACCTGTAGAATAGGAGGAAATATTTGCAGATCATATATGTGAGAAGGGACTTATATTCAGAATGTATAAAGCAATCTCACAAGTCAATAAAAATAGTCTAATTAAAAAATGTGCAAAGAAGCTAACTACACATTTCTCCAAAGAAGATAGTCAAAAGACCAATTTTAAGACGCACTTAAAAAAGATGTTCAACATCATTAGCCATTGGTGTAACTCAAAACTACAATGAGGTACCACTCCACACTCACTGGGATAGGTAAAATTTAAAAAGATGAGAACAAGCATTAGTGAGGATGTGGTGAAACTGGAACCCTTGCATGCTTGTAGAAAATGTAAATTGATGCTGCCACTGTGGAAAACAGTCTGGTCATTCCTCAGAAGGTGTGATATAGTTACCCTTTGACTTGGCAGGTGTATGACAACAGACAAGTCCTAGCTATATACCCAAAAGAATTGAAAATATATGTCCACATGAAAACTTTTATATAAATAAATCACGGAAAATATCAGTGGACTGGTGAATGAATAAGTAAAAGGCAGTGTGTATCTATACAATGGAAACAGAGTTTTGATACAGAACTGCAACTTTATTTGAACTACAACATAGTTGAAAACAAGCTTGAAAATGTGTTGAGAGAAAGAAGCCATACGCAAAGATTTGTTTTGCAATTATTGTGATATGAGTGAGGTGAGTAACTTTTCTAAGGAGCTCCGGTGTCACAGCCTCTGAATTATATATACTGGAATGCAGATATACTAATAAACCACTAACCATACGGTCATATAAGCCTTGAAATTAATCAAGAATGTGCTTAGAAAAAAATTTCAGAGAACACATAGGTTATGTTTTGAATGTTTCGAACAATGAAAACAGACATCAAAAAAGACCTGCACATTCTCTTATTGGAGACCAAAGATAAATTTTGACTTTACCTATAATATTGAAATGCCTATTAGATTTAGACAAAAACCACCCACCTCAATTTCAGGTGACTGATCCACTTGTTCCTTTAAGAAATGTAAGTACGTCAAAGAAAGAGCTTTTTTTGAAGAGAATAAAATTTTTGAAAAATAATATTTTCTTTAGCATCCCAAGCCAAAGAACTGAACATTTTCTTAATGATCAACCTTGTGAGTCTGTCTCGATAGACGCTGAGCCCTCCATGTCCATGCTCTGGTCCAACTTTGGACCATACTAGATTATCCCCCTTCCCACTAATTGGTTCCATAATTCCTGGATTTGAGATAATAGAAATTGATGGTAGCTAATATTTAAGGAGTATGTGCCAGTTTACTGAGCATTAATACCTCTTGGCTCATGGGATCTTTGGAAATAGGCATTATTACAACTCTAATTCACAGATATGGAAACTGATGCTGTGGCAGGTTAAGTGTCTTGCCCTCAACTATGGAGCCTAGATCCAGGCTCAGACTCCAAAGGCTATACTCCCTCAGCAGTAGCCACACAAATTAGAATTGTGAAGTTCCTGACCAAATGTCTGTTTCATTTTCGACATCCTCTGCCACAATTCCACTGCCACCACCCATACTCTGTGAGACCAAGCCCTTGTAGATACAGGGTGAAAACCTCTTAAGGTAAAGATCTAGTATTCATATTAGGGCTGCAGTAAAATACCCACTGTTTCAATTATACAATTTTTGTCCTGAGAAAGAACAGGACTAGAAAAGAAAACGTAGTTGTTGCTAAATGGCTAAGATATAAATTGCCTTTATGAGTGTACAAATGGTAAGCCTTGAAGCATTTGTCTGCCTCTGGCAAGAACCCTGCGGCTTTATTATTATTCTGTGCTGGTTCCTTTGCTCTTCATAACATCAGGTTCTCCCAGATGGGCATATTCTATTTTAGAGGCAATGAAATGCTGAAGCTAAAGCAACCCTGAACACATCCTCCATTCTGGAATGACACTGGAGCAACATAAGCCATTAGGCTTTGGTCCCCAGACAGGCTGTGAGTCAATACTGGGTCAGGTCACAATGGGCATCCTGACATCCATGGCTTAATAGTGCCCTGTTTGTGGGCACACTGATATTAACCTTTGTTTGAAGTGATCTTGTTCCACCTTTGCTATGGCTCTATTGCTAGGTGAGATACACACTAGATTGAGAGTCTGCAAATTCTATCCCAAACCCCCACCCAGCTTTCCAGCCATGTGGTACAGACTCCATCTAGATTAGCTTGCTATCTTTTCAATGTCAAAGGAACATCAAGTCCACAAGTATATATCCAAATATTAAAGACATTTAAAATTGTATTTTATTGGAAATGACAATATTAATGATAGTGCTTTGAAGAAAAGAGCCCTTTCTCTGAAGAGAAAATCCTGGGGGGGGGAGGGAAGCTTTAGTGAGTCTGAAGGATGATCAAGTACCTAAATACTTAATGCATAAATGTACATTATTTTATGCCTGGTGTTATTAGGCTAATATTGAATACTCTTGACATTCCATCAAATTGAAGCCTGTGCATCAAAATTCTGGCTCTGAGAATATTCATTGCAAAGGGCTTTCTGGGCAATTAGCTAATAGCTCCTGTGGGGCAGGCACAGAACCCAGAGTGATTATCATTAAGCTCTTCAGACCTGAACATGCCAGCAGTGAGACCCTCCCCTCTGTGTTTGTCATGAGAAAATCTGACATACTTAACAGCTCAGAGGAACAGCCATGCCAAATTGACACATCAGCTGTGAAAACCTTCGGGATTGAATTATTATTATTACTCCAGCAGCTCTCTTCTTTTATCATGGCTTTGAATCATCCCTGGCTTTTGCGGAGGGTCCTGTGCCAGCAGTTAAGTACAAGTTCTAGCTCTGAGTATGTGCCTGCTATTGTGACCCTCCAGCCAGTGAGTGCGGTCTTTAAAGTCTCTTTTAAATTTACCAACTGGCCTAACATGTACATCTTTCATAGGAGGATGAAGATGAAACTGGCAGGTGAGCCTGAAGATTAATGTTCACTGTTTGTTTCATTATCCTTACCGGATTCAACACTTAACAACTGATAAAGAGGTTTTATTTCTATTCTTACAAAGAAAAACAACAAGATATTCTTAGATACAGGCTTATAAGCCTTCAAAGATGCTTTTTTTTTCTTTATTGCCAGGACAAATGGATCAGAGTCTAATCTGCTTACAATGATGGTACTTGCACAGCGATTTTGGTGTGATCAAAGGATTATCTTCAGCATCTTCACACACTTAGGCAATTCATTTCATTTTTAGCATGTCAACCAATGTGGCAGACATTTTTGTCAAAAGGCATTTCTGGAATTTCAGTGTATTACCTCTTTGGGATCATACATCTGGAACATATAGCAGCCAATTTGGAATTATGGTAATAATCCCTTGCAAGCTCACAAAAAGGTAAAAATGCATTGAACTGGGGCAACACTAAGCTTGATTTTCACAGGAAACCACCTTCTGCTCTCTTCCAGTTAGAAATAATTTTACAATTCACAGATCATCTAATAAGAATACATGAGTGG
This sequence comes from Canis lupus baileyi, assembly GCF_048164855.1. Lineage (NCBI taxonomy): Eukaryota > Metazoa > Chordata > Mammalia > Carnivora > Canidae > Canis > Canis lupus. The sequence continues at coordinate 35,386,352 of NC_132865.1, forward strand.
TATGTTTTCCCATCACATATAAAATCTTTAATGCTGAGACTTAGCAGCTAAAATAATTTTTAAAATAAGCACTTTGTGTAGTAGTGCATGTCATTAGCACAGTTGCAAAAGAGCAAATCAAATACAATAAGAGCTTTATCACTGAAAAGGATCCATCAAACTCCTGCCTGCATGAATATAATGCTGGGTTCATGTATAGTTCCTGCCTTCAAAAATATATAAGTAGAGACAAAACCCTATCACAAGAAATAAGAGAATACAAATGATTTAAGTTTTTACTCAATGGCAATGGTAGCTTTCCGAGATTGTACATCCATGATATACAGACCACCATCCCCTTATTTAGAGCCCCTTTATTTCCATCTCTGGACACTGCTGTCCAGAGCACAACACTGTGCTCTTTCAAGAAAGGGTCTTGGGACTAACACTGCTGCCTCAAAACTCTGACTATAGCAAGCTACAAAGGTCATCTCAGGGCTCAAGCTTTGGCAGGAACATCATGAGTTTCCACGGTGATTTCCCAACTCCCTATTTTTTTTTAAAGCACAAGCCACAATGGCCATATGTGCACCCACACTCATCAATATATATTGTATTGGCTCCAAGAAATAAAGAGATAACCATAACATCTGTTTTCAAGTTGCTTTAATCATTCTTCAGAAGGTACCTAAAGAGAAAATCATAGTAGTATTTCTAGTATTGCTCCAGAATGATCTAGTATAATGCTTTCTGATCAAAATGGAATATGTGCCACATGAACAGTTTTATTATTTTCTAGTTTCCCCATCAAAAGATAAAATAAAAAATTGAAATTAATTGTAATAATACATTTTATTTAACAGTATTCTAAAATATTATCATTCAACTTGTAGTCAATATAAGAATGTTAATGAGAGATTTTACATTTTTGTTTCATACTAAGTGCTTGAAATCTGTGGTATATTTTACAGTTACAGCACAGATTATTCTTGACCAGACACACTGCATGTGGTTAATAGTCACATGTGGCAATAATGCTGCCAAGTGCAGGTCTAGATAGCAAAATACAAGTTTTGGACTTCCATAGATACATGTGATGAATTGGATTACATGTACTTTATGCATTATTCATCTCAGTGTTACTATTTTTTTTTACTACATTTGTTTAATTATTCGCTCCCATGTGATTTGTTTCCAAAGTTATCAAGCAGTGCCTTCACAAGAGGTGACAGGGTTTAATTAAAACAGGCCCCCTTAAGTAAAGGGTGTGATTTTTTTCTTCAGGACACCTAAAGGTGCTGTTTGCTTGGGATGTAATAAACACATCAAAAGATTAATGAAGAATTAGGTATGAAAATAAATATACGCAGTTCAATCACAAATCTGGGGCTAATACAAATCCCGCAAAAAAAGCCTAAGTCCCTACTATGATTTTGTGTGCCCTTCAACAACTCAAACCTTGCTTTCCGTTCTGGCTTCCTTGCTCTCCACTTTCACAAAGCCACCCACTGATCTACTCAAACTGATTTATTTGACGTATCATCCACAAGCTTATAAGACAGGTGTTTTTACCACTGAGTTACAGGTAAGGAATATCAAGTTTGACAGGGTTCACTGGCATGCCCAAGTTCACAAATGTGCTAAGAGATAAAGCTGGGAAACAGATCTGACACTTTGTTGAGCACATCCCACTCCAGAGAGGCAAGAAGACTTAGACTCAGCAGACCCTTTAAGAAGGGTGTTCTTAGCTGCTCAGATGATAGCTTGAGTTGCCAAGCCATGCTTGGGAACTGCTTATGATTAGCTTGTTGTTCCGTGTGAAACAAACTGAGTATTTTACTGCAAGCATTTGACTTGTGTTTTGCAGTAAAATACTGTACACATTCACCAAATACAAAGAATCAAGGAATTATAGTTTTATTTACATTTCAAACCATACTAAGTGTTTAACTTCTGCTATTTCAAAGGCTGATCAGTCTAAGCTTGACAAGGTAATTTGAGGGAACATTACAATTGATGCTTTTGAAACTATTGTTGTGGCTTTGGGTTTTCCTGCTGTTGTTTCCAAAAACCTAGTATTTTATGTGGGTGACTAAAAAGTTGTTTTCATTTAGGAAATTGCTGGTATTGAAGGAATGAGTCTGTTGGTTAGCAAAATTTTATTTTTTAAATTATTTTTTAAATTTTTATTTATTTATGATAGTCGCAGAGAGAGAGAGAGAGAGAGAGAGAAAGAGAGAGGCAGAGACACAGGCAGAGGGAGAAGCAGGCTCCATGCACCAGTAGCCCGACGTGGGACTCGATCCCGGGTTTCCAGGATTGCGCCCTGGGCCAAAGGCAGGCGCTAAACCATTGCGCCACTCAGGGATCCCTAAATTATTTTTTTTATTAGAGTTCAATTTGCAAAAATATAGCATATCACCCAGTGCTCATCCCATAAAATGTCCCCCTCAGTGCCCGTCACCCAGTCACCCCACCCCCTGCCCACCTCCCTTTCCACCACCCCTTGTTCGTTTCCCAGAGTTAGGAGTCTCTCATGTTCTGTCTCCCTCACTGATATTTCCCACTCATTTTCTCTCCTTTCCCCTTTATTCCCTTTCACTATTTTTTATATTCCCCAAATGAATGAGACCATACAATGTTTGTCCTTCTCTAATTGACTTATTTCACTCAGCATAATACCCTCCAGTTCCAACCACATTGAAGCAAATGGTGGGTATTTGTCATTTCTAATGGCTGAGTAATATTCCATTGTATGCATAGACCTCATCTTCTTTATCCATTCATCTTTCGATGGACACCGAGGCTCCTTCCACAGTTTGGCTATTGTGGACATTGCTGCTATAAACATCGGGGTGCAGGTGTCTTGCCGTTTCACTGCATCTATATCTTTGGGGTAAATCCCCAACAGTGCAATTGCTGGGTCGTAGGGCAGGTCTATTTTTAACTCTTTGAGGAACCTCCACACAGTTTTCCAGAGTGGCTGCATCAGTTCACATTCCCACCAACAGTGCAAGAGGGTTCCCTTTTTTCCACATCCTCTCCAACATTTCTTGTTTCCTGCCTTGTTAATTTTCCCCATTCTCACTGGTGTGAGGTGGTATCTCATTGTGGTTTTGATTTGTATTTCCCTGATGGCCAGTGATGCGGAGCATTTTCTCATGTGCTTGTTGGCCATGTCTATGTCTTCCTCTGTGAGATTTCTGTTCATGTCTTTGGCCCATTTCATGATTGGATTGTTTCTTTGTTATTGAGTTTAATAAGTTCTTTATAGGTCTTGGATACCAGCCCTGTATCTGATACATCATTTGCAAATATCCTCTCCCATTCAGTAGGTTGTCTTTTAGTTTTGTTGACTATTTCTTTTGCTGTGCAGAAGCTTCTTATCTTGATGAAGTCCCAATAATTCATTTTTGCTTTTGGTTCTCTTACCTTCATGGATGAATCTTGCAAGAAGTTGCTGTGGTCAAGTTCAAAAAGGGTGTTGCCTGTGTTCTCCTCTAGGATTTGGATGGAATCATGTCTCACATTTAAATCTTTCATCCATTTTGAGTTTATCTTTGTATATGGTGCAAGAGAGTGGTCCAGTTTCATTCTTCTGCATATGGATGTCCAATTTTTCCAGCACCATTTATTGAAGAGACTGTCTTTTTTCCAGTGGATAGTTGAGGGTCCACTTCTGAGTTCTCTATTCTGTTCCATTGATTTGTGTCCATTTTGGTGTCAGTGCCACACTGTCTTGATGACCACAGCTTTGTAGTACCTGAAATCTGGCATTGTGATGCCCCCAGCTCTGGTTTTCTTTTTTAATATTCCCCTGGCTATTCGGGGTCTTTCCTGATTCGACACAAATCTTAAGATGATTTGTTCCAACTCTCTGAAGAAAGTCCATGGTATTTTGATAGGGATTGCATCAAATGTGTAAACTGCCCTAGGTAACATTGACGTTTTCACAATATTAATTCTCCCAATCCATGAGCATGGAACTATTACTATTTTTTCCATTTCTTTGTGTCTTCCTCAATTTCTTTCAGAAGTGTTCTGTAGTTGTTAGGGTATAGATCCTTTACCTCTGTGGTTAGGTTTATTCCTAGGTATCTTATGCTTTTGGGTGTAATTGTAAATGGGATTGACTCCTGAATTTCTCTTTCTTCAGGCTCATTGTTAATGTATAGAAACGCCACTGATTTCTGGGCATTGATTTTGTGTCCTACCACACTGCCGCATTGCTGTATGAGTTCTAGAAATCTTGGGGTGGAGTCTTTTGGGTTTTCTATGTACAGTATCATGTCATCTGTAAAGAGGGAGAGTTTGACTTCTTCTTTGCCAATTTGAGTGCCTTTTATTTATTTTTGTTTCCTGATCGCTGAGGCTAGGACTTCCAGTACTATGTTGAATAGCAGTGGTGAGAGTGGACATCCCTGTCTTGTTCCTGATCTTAGGGGAAAGGCTCCCAGTGTTTCCCCATTGAGAATGATATTTGCTGTGGGCTTTTCATAGATGGCTTTTAAGATGCTGAGGAATGTTCCCTCTCTCCCTATACTCTGAAGAGTTTTGATCAGGAATGGATGCTGTATTTTGTCAAATGCTTTCTCTGCATCTATTGAGAGAATCATATGGTTCTTGTTTTTTCTTTTGTTGATATGATCTATCATGTTGATTGCTTTACTAGTGTTGAACCAGCCTTGCATCCGGGGGATAAATCCTACTTGGTGATGCTGAATAACCTTCTTAATGTAATGTTGGATCCTATTGGCTAGTATCTTGTTGAAAATACTTGCATCTGTGTTCATCAGGGATATTAGTCTATAATTCTCCTTTTTGGTGGGGTCTTTGTCTGGTTTTGGAATTAAGGTGATGCTGGCCTCATAGAACGAGTTTGGAAGTACTCTCTCCCTTTCTATCTTTCAGAACAGCCTTAGTGGAATAGGTATTGTTTTTTCTTTAAACATTTGATAGAATTCCCCTGGGAAGCCATCTGGCTGAGGACTTTTGTGTCTTGGGAGGTTTTTGATGACTGCTTTGATTTCCTCCCTGGTTATTGGCCTGTTCAGGTTTTCTTTTTCTTCTTGTTCCAGTTTTGGTAGTTTGTGGTTTTCCAGAAATGTGTCCATTTCTTCTAGATTGCCTAATTTATTGGTGTATAGCTGTTCATAATATGTTTTTAAAATCGTTTGTACTTCCTTGGTATTGGTAATGATCTCCTTTTTCATTTGTTATTTTATTAATTTGAGTCTTTTCTCTTTTGTTTTTAATAAGGCTGGCTAATGGTTTATCTATCTTATTAATTCTTTCAAAGAAACAACTCCTGGTTTTGTTTATCTGTTTTACAGTTCTTCTGGTCTCTATTTCATTGAGTTCTGCTCGAATCTTTATTAATTCTTCTTCTGCTGGGTGTAGGTTTTTTTTTGCTGTTCTTTCTCTAGTTCCTTTAGGTACAAGGCTAACTTTTGTATTTGAGTTTTTTCCAGTTTTTTTGAGGGATGCTTGTATTGCGATGTATTTCCCCCTCAGGACTGCTTTTGCTGTATCCTAAAGATTTTGAATGGTTGTATCTTCATTCTCATTAGTTTCCATGAATGTTTTTAATTATTGTCTAATTTCCTGGTTGACCCTTTCATCTTTCAGCAGGATTATCTTTAACCTCCACGTGTTTGAATTTCTTCCAAATTTCTTCTTGTGATTTAGTTCTAGTTTCAAAGCATTTTGGTCTGAAAGTATGCAGGAGACAATCCCAATCTTTTGGTATCAGTTTAGACCTGATTTGTGACCCAGTATGTGATCTATTCTGGAGAAAGTTCCATGTGCTCTTGAGAAGAATGTGTATTCAGTTGCTTTTGGATGTAAAGTTCTGTAAATATCTGTGAAGTCCATCTGGTCCAGAGTATCATTTAAAGCTCTTGTTTCTTTGGAGATGTTGTGCTTAGAAGATCTGTCATTTGCAGAAAGTGCTGTGTTGAAGTCTCCTACTATTAGTGTATTATTATCTAATATGTCTTTACTTTGGTTATTAATTGATACACTTGACAGCTCCCACATTCGGGGCATAACTATTCATGATTGTTAGGTCCTCTTGTTGGATAGATCCTTTAAGTATGAGATAGTTTCCCTCTTCATCTCTTACTACAGTCTTTGGGATAAACTTTAATTTATCTGATATGAGGATGGCTACCTCTGCTTTCTTTTGAGGACCATTTGAATGGTAAATGGTTCTCCAACCTCTTATTTTCAGGCTGTAAGTGTCCTTAGATCTAAAATGAGTCTCTTGTAGACAGCAAATAGATGGGTCTTGCTTTTTTATCCAGTCTGAACCCTGCATCTTTTGATGGGATCATTTAGCCCATTCATATTCAGTTACTATTGAAAGATATGAATTTAGTGTCATCATAATACCTATTCAGCCTGTTTTTATGGATTGTTTCTTTGGACTTCCTCTTTCTTTTACAGTGTCCCCTTAATATTTCTTGCAGAGCTGGTTTGGTGGTCACATATTCTTTCAGTTCCTGTCTATCTTGGAAGCTCTTTCTCTCGCCTCTTATTCTGAATGAGAGCCTCACTGGATAAAGTATTCTTGGCTGCATGTTCTTCTCATTTAGGACCCTGAATATATCCTGCCAGCCCTTTCTGGCCTGCCAGGTCTCTGTGGAGAGGTCTGCTGTTAATCTAATACTTCTCCCCATATAAGTTAGGGATCTCTTGTCTCTTGCTGCTTTAAGGATTTTCTCCTTATCTTTGGAATTTGTAAGTTTCACTATTAAATGTCAAGGTGTTGAGTGATTTTTATTGATTTTAGGGGGGGGAATTCTCTCTCTTTCCTGGATCTGAATGCCTGTTTCCCTCCCCCAGTTAGGGAAGTTCTCAGCTATGATTGTTCAAATACACTTTCTGGTCCTCTGTCCCTTTTGGCACCCTCTGGAACCCCAATTAAATGTAGATTTTTCCTTCTGAGGCTCTCATTTATTTCCCTTAACCTTTCCTCATGTTGTTTTAATTGTTTTTCTCTTTTTTCCTCCTTTGCCATCAACTTGTCTTGTATGTCACTCACTCTTTCTTCTACCTCATTAACCCTTGTCATTAGGACCTCGGGTTTGGATTGCATCTCATTAATTGATTTTTAATTTCAGCCTGATTAGATCTAAATTCTGCAGTCATGAAGTCTCTTGAATCCTTTATGCTTTCTTCTAGAGCCAGCAGTAGTTTTATAATTGTGCTTCTGAACTGGCTTTCTGACATCAAATTGTAATCCAAATTCTGTAACTCTGTGGGAGAGCGTACTGTTTATGATTCTTTCTTTTGTGATGAGTCTTCTTTCTAGTCATTTTGCTCAGTGCAGTGTCTAAAAACGAGTTGTACTGGATAAAGGAAGAAAAAAGGGGGGGAAACAAACAAAGCAACAAAGAACAACAAACAAACAAACAAACAAACACACAAGGAGCGGTATCCTCTGGTTCTATATTCTGTAAATCCCTCGACTTCCCCTGGAGCTTTCCAGCGCTGCTCGGTCAAGAACTTGCTCTTCCCCTGTCCTTCTAGCTGGTCTTCGCGGGGAGGGTCTGTTGTGCTGATTCTCAGGTGTGTGCACCTCGAGGTGTTTCCCCTCCCCCTGCCAGGTGATGGGCTCAGTGGTAGCTGTTTATCCTGTGAGCCCCCGGCTCCCTGGTGGCCCCACTCAGTCCCAGGCACAGGGTGACACCAGGAAGAACAACATTGGCGGTGGCCAGCTCTCCAGCTCTAGAGTTAACTCCTGCAGTAACTACTGCAGCTCCCAGTCCTGCAGGGACCTGGATGCTCGGGGTCGGGAGGAGGGCGTGCTGACCTGCACAGCTCGGGGGCGCCTGGAGGTAGGGCTGTCCTCGCTGCCCTGCACCCTCCTCGCCTCCACCTGTCCCGGGGGGAGCAAAGAATCGGGGGCTGTGTCCCCCAGCGCCCTGGGATCTCAGGTCTGCGCTGCTGGAATCCTGCTCCCGGGGCAGGGCTCCCGAAGGCAGCAGAGCGCAGGGCCTTCTGCCCAGAGCCACCACCCGAGCTGATCCCGAGGCCCCGCCGGGCGCGCTCCAGCCCTTTACGGAGCTCGGCCCACAGTCTGTGGCAAACTCTCCCCTGGGGCGCACTTCCTCTGTTAGTGACCCCAGGAGACTGGAGGCTCCAATGCCCCTCCTGGGGTCCTGCCCGAGTTTCCTCAGAGAGCCTTTCCCTCCGGGAAGATTAGTAAAGTTCCTGCTTCTCCGGGGCTGGGCTTTCCTGTCCTGGGGGCACGCGCCACCCGGCCTTAGCCCGGCTCCTCACGGGGGCCCCTCACCTACCGGATTATTATTATTATTTATTTATTTATTTATTTATCCGTCTTCCTACCCTGTTAGAAGCACAAACTCTTCTCTCTGTAGCATTTCAGCTGTTCTCTCTAAATCTCAGACCGATTTCGTAGTTTTCAGGATGGTTTGAAAGTTATCTAGGTAAGTTGGTGGGGAGAGTTGAGTTGGGGACCCTACTCCTCCGCCATCTTGCCCCGCCCTCCAGTTAGCAAATATTTTAAAGGAAAGACCATGCAGTGACACACAGAAATCATTTCACTTTTGAAATGACTATGACTTTATGATTGTCCAATCTGTTTGCCTCCATGCTTCTTCCTAATTCTTTCCAAAGTCTACCTTATGCAGCATGTCACCACTGATTAAGATTAACATCAATAAATCAAGATGTAAAAAATTAAAATGTGTGCATTCTATTTTACTAGGGCTTCCTCATTATACTTTATTGTTGTCATCACTGAGTCAGTAAAGAATCAAGAATACATAACCTGACACACATTTTAGAACACTACCAAAGTGTGATGGGTAACCAACTGGTTAATTTAAAAATTTCAAAAGTGCCTGAGTAGAGACCACAAAAGCATAATCAACTCTCTGGAAAACATGGGCTTGAGAAAGCCTGAAATTAGAGATGGGACTGACTTGGAAAGACAGTGTTTGTCTGCTGGTGTAGGGCAGGCCAAGCAGGGGAATACAATCAGCTTCGATGCTATGAAGGGCACACTCAGGCAGATGTAAGATATTATCTTGAACATATGTAGTGTATCAAAAGATCAGAGACCCAGTAATCAAGAAGCATGAAGAAGCTTCCACAAGGAAAAAATTGTATCCCTAATATTGGACACAGTTAAAGAGAAAATATCTGAACAAGAAATGCAGAAATCCTAGATGGCTCTCAAGGGGATTACATAACAGATAAGAGAGCCCCAGTCATTGATCTAATGTTCCTGTGATGGAACAATCTCTGACTGGCATTTCATCCGTTGGTCTGTTTTAGATGAGTAAGACTTCCTATACCTCTCCAACATCCTCAAAGAGGAATTTTTTTTAAAAGCACATAGTTAATTATTAAAGCAAGTCTTGCTTGATAAATATGTGCAAATTTGTAATTATTGAATATGTCAACAAAAATGAGTTTGAAAGTATATTTGAAAATCATTCTGTTTTATAAGAGCAATAACAAACAGAAAATACTTAGGAATTAAAATGATATGGAAACTCAAAACTACTAAAATATAAAAGAAGAAATATTTGACAAAACAAATGGACATATCATGTTTCTCTACTATATCAGTCAGCATTCTTAAGTTACTAGTAATCTCTAAGTTAATTTAAAGATTTAATGCAATTGCAATCAAAAGTCAAACATGACTTTTTTTAAGACTGGGATAGTAGCAAGTCTCTGACCTAAGCATGACCAGTCCTGGGCTGAATGAGCTATTCAAATTATTTTATTGAAGATTTGAATTAAGAGATACAGAGAGCAAGTCAGACAATGATGCAGACAAGTCCAGTTGGAGAAGAAAGTAATGGGGAATCAGAACTGTAGCAAAACTCCTCTGCTAAGAGAAGTATACTGATGGAACAGAACCTCAGAGTTGATCCTGACTTTCTTGCTTCTGTTCTTATTTTTTGCGATCTTTTGTGAAATTGCTTATTGTTTTCCTTTGATAAAATTCCTCTTACTTGAGCAACTTTGAGTTTTCGTCGGTTGACCAAAATAATCCCTTAGCTATGTGATTATTTCTGGGTAGTGGCATTGTGTTTTTATATTCATTATGCTTTTATGATTTTTCTATTTGTCCAATATTACTTTTATAATCAGGATTTAAAAAGAAGTCTATAGGGGTCCCTGGGTGTTTCAGTCAGTTAAGCATTTTCCCTTTGGGTCTGATCCTGATCCCAGGGTCTTGGGATTTAGCCTGTGTAGAGCTCCTTATTCAGCAGGGAGTCTGTTTTTCCCTCTCCTTCTTCCCCTGTTCCTTCTCTCTCTCTCTCTCTCTCTCAGGCATGCTTTCTCAAATAAATAAATAATTTTTTTAAAAAAATTAATTTTATGAAAAAAGATTTTAAAAGTGAAGAGGTCTCTAGTGGATCTAAAGACAACTATGCTAAGTGAAACAAGTCAGACAGAGAAAGACAAATCTCATACAATTTATCTTATATGTAGAATCTAAAAAACAAAACAAATGAATAAACACAAAAGCAGAAACAGACCCACAAATGCAAAGAGCAAACTGGTGGTTGCCAGAGGGGAGGAGAATGCAGGGATGGGCAAAATGGGTAAAAGGAAATGGGAAGCATAGGCTTCCAGTTATGGAATGAATCAGTCATGGGGATGAAAGCTACAGCATAGGGAGTATAGTCAGTGATATTGTAATAGTGTTTTATGGTAACAGATGGTAGTGGTGAGCATTGTGTAATGTATAGATTCCTTGATTCACTATTTGTAACATTACAACTAATCAAACATTGAAAACTGAAACTAATGTAACATTGAGTATCAACTGTACATCAATTAAAATAAAAAGAAGCATCCAGAGTCAAGAGTCCTGGAGGAATTGGATACTGGGCATTCAGGCAGGGCTCTGCAGGTGGTTGGTACTACACTCTTCTGAGAGCCACCTTTACACAATAGCCATTACTGATTTGGATTGTAAATGTGTACTGCAGTTTCTACAAGTGGAAGTAAAATAATTAAAGAAAGGACATTTTCTAAAAGAAAGAAAGAAAGAAAGAAAGAAAGAAAGAAAGAAAGAAAGAAGAAAGAAAGAAAGAAAGAAAGAAGAAGAAGAAGAAAGAAAGAAAGAAAGAAAGAAAGAAAGAAAGAAAGAAAGAAAGAAGAAGAAAGAAAGAAAGAAAGAAAGAAAGAAAGAAAGAAAGAAAGAAAGAAAGAAAGAAAGAAAGAAAGAAAGAAAGAAAGGACACCTTCTAATTCTCACAATGATGCTGTGTGGACTAGTGACACTTTGTTAAGTAATTTAGTAAAGAAGGAGTTGGCACAAGACAACAAGTGTGGTTTCAGTGTACAAAATTAAGTCAGTCTTGTGAGAAATAAGGTATTAGCAGAAGTGAGATACAAGTCACTGAGGTCAGAAGTGGATCATGACTTTTTAGATGTCTACAGGAAGTTGGAACTTGAACTTGGATGATCTAAGAATACCAGGAATATAGAAAAGAGTAGCCTGGGTGCAGAGAAAAGGCATGTGAAAATGATATCATTATATGTGAGTTTAAAAAATGCACATATGTCTGTTTGTGCATTATTAGCGGATAATCACCTCTGTTATGTTCTATGAACAGCTGTCGTAAGCATGAGTTAACAATGAGACATCCCTTGTATTTTGGTCCTGTCTCCACATTTAGTGGGTTGGACAAGAAGAATTACTGCAAAAAAGATTATGCAGAAAAGCAGAAATAAAACCAAAGAACTATAAGCTCAATATTTAAAAAAGATTAAATGCATCCATTTCAATTGACCAGACAACAAATTAAGTGAATACAAAGATAGCATGTTTTGACACGACTGATCTTAGCAAAAACTACTAATCCATAATATAACTAAATATAGACAGGCACATTAGATAAATCAGATGCACCCAGAAATGCTAAAAGAGGAACCAATTCTGGATAACTCATTCTGTGCTCCAGGGATCCCAGAAATTTTGCTTAGAGTGAGTAAGAAAATTCCTGCTTTGAGTGTACATCCTTTTTGTTTAAATAATATATTATCTGAAATAATAATGTCAGTCCTGAATATATAATTTGAGAGAAAATAGTTATGAAAGATCTTCAAATATATTTTATCATAGTGATTAATTTTTTAAAGAATAAAATTTTTAAATATATAAAACAATGTTACCCAAAGGACTTTTTTTAAGTATTCTACACACACACACACACACACACACACAAACATTGGGGGAGAAAAAGCGATTTTCAGTCTAGTGGTTCTCTTGTACAGCTGCTTGGCATTGACAGCTCCCCCTGACTTCTACCAAGTAGTGCTATCTCTGTTGATCCAGCCAAGGAGCTTTATCTCCCTTGCAGTTTATCCATCACTAACTGCTCTATGAAGTCATGCTGGTAGGGAAAGGCAAAGGCGTTGTCACTCCTCCCTATCGTTGGATAACCTCCAGATGATAGATGACCTCCAGCACACCCTTGTTTAATGGGTACCTGTCTTCATCTGCCAGGTCACCTGCACATGGAGTGAAGGTGTTCAACCGATCAGGAGCAAATGGCAAAAACAACACAGGGATATTCAAATGTCTTTGATAGGAGAGTGAATTCCAATATGAACATGTGATGGTTAGTGGGTGTTATTGTTGTTAGAATTTATAGAAAGGTTAATACAGAAACACCAAGGCAGTTAACAGCAAAGGTTCTTCATTTCCACCTATGGGGATCCTTTTAAGTGAGGATTTCAGCCACAGTCTTATGGGCGACTGCATTCATTCTGTAGCACTTTACAACTAGTGTGCTGGAGATGGTCCTTAAAACTCTCATAGATGTTCCTACAAATTTTTACCAATGCATACAATTTGTTTTTCTAAAAATGAGGACACATTCCTTGGGTGACTTTTGTCAGGCAGAGATAGAAGCTGAAGTATCTTGGGACACACCCCAGAGTAGGGCAAAACTGGTTGCAAATTGTGAGATGCATAAGAAAAACCTGCGATGGTATCCAAAAATGGAGCCAAGCCAGGACTGTCAGCAGTTCTATTAACACAGAGCCACATGGGTTTGGAACACAAAATGAACAGTGTAACAACTGTAGAAACATTTTTTTCCATTTTTTTAGAATTTCTTTTATAAAAGTGGAGTCTACTTTTTATATCCTTCAGTATTGCCACCATAAATTCCCATACTGGAAGGTGTGTCGTGGACATAGCAAGGGGAAGAACCAGTTTGCTTATTAGATTAGAACCCATCCTAATGACTTCATTTTAATGTAATTACCTCATTAAAGGCTCTATCTCCAAAAACAGTCACAATCTTAGGTGCCAAGGGGTTAGGGTTTCAACATATGAATTTGGGGGACACACAATTCAGCTCCCAGCTGACAGCTCATTGTTATCATCTGGGGCACAGATTTTTGTGACTTTGGCCCTTTCTGCTACCTGTCTCTTCATCCTCACGTTACAGTCCAGATAGATTAATTTTAACATCCACATGGACACACAACCAACATACTAGTGTCACAAATACTCAAAATATCACAGTTTGGTAATAACTCCCGGTTCTCTTCAAGAACCTCACTCCAAAACAGCTTCACATCAAAGATGAACTTGCAATAACCCTGTCGGATAGCCCAGTGGGAAGATGGCCATGACTATCGGAGCCAGAAATTTTAGAAAGGAGGGAATTTTCTTCGTTTTAAAAAAATGCTTTTAAAAGTGATCTAGGAGTGGTAGACAAGTCCTCAGGATATGGTTTGGTGGAAGAAAAGGAAACTAAGCTAGATTAAGCCTCAGTAATATAAAGTAAACAAGAATCAGAGAAGAAAGAATCAGAGAGGAAAGGTCAAGGGAGACCAGCCAGACAAGGAGAGTGTTATGTTTCACAGGAGGAGGTTGGAGTCTGAAGTGATGGAGAGAGGTTTTTCAAAACAAGTTTGATCAAACATTCCATTTCAAGTGATTTGTGTTCTGTGATGTGACTCCTTCCATAACTGCAGAGCTTCTATACAGTCTGCTTCATATGGGGACTCTTCCATGTGGCTTCTACATGTAGAGGCCTTGGAAAATTAGCAAATCCACATCTGGTTTGATAGAGGAGGAACAGGGCCAGCATACACAAAATGAAGGGCTCACCCATTAAACTGGTGAAGCTCCAGGAAGCCTGAAGCCTGAGAGGACAGTCTCTGCTTTTAGAACTGAATCTACAGAGGCAATGGGAGGAATGAAGCTTTCACAGCATCAGAATGGGGATTCTAGCCAATGTGCTATGAATCTAGAAGGACAATGTTATACAGCTGATTTTGATGAACTTTGTCTTTCCAGCTCTTATTGTTCTTTGTTCTTTCCCCATCAACAGCATTCCCATTTTACCAGTACTGCACTGCATGGTTTTATTTCCTTCAACTTCCAATCTGAACCTCATTATCTACTACATAAAATATTTCTAATTAACTTCCTATCTGCCTTCTAGTTGTAATTTTCAAACATGCTTGATATTCCCCCTTAAAATATTATTTGTAGAATCCCTAGATTCTGCTGGTTATTAACCCATTTCTCTGTTCCTTTAACATCAAATTTGCTCAGAGAATTTTTCTTACCAGATGTGTCACCTTATTACTGCATGTTCACTTCTTACTTCACTCTGACTTAGACTTTTGGTATCACTATTATATTGTAATCTCTTGTCAAGATCAACAATGATCTCCACTTTGCCAAATTGAATGGCCAATTCCCAGACTCCATTTGGCACAATTGATCATTTCCTCTAACTAAAGTCAATTTTTTTACTTGGATCTCAGGATACCATGCTATTTCCTCCCAAATTCATTATTCTTCTCTTCTCTTCTTCGCTGGCACTTCTTCATCTTCCTACAGTCTAAATATTGGCATGACTCATATCTCAAAACTCAGCCATATCCTGTTTTTATCTGAACAAATTTTCTAGATATCTACAGCCAGTATTTGGTTTTAAAATTCATCTAAACACTAATGTACTTCAAACTTATGCTTTTATTCCAGACTTTCCCTTGAGTTTCAAAGTTGAATATTATCCCCAACTGCCTTTCCAATATACTCTACCTGGAAAATGGCAATCTCAAACATAAAGGGTATAACACAGAGTTCTTAATTCCCTCCCACTCACAAACCTCCCTCCCATCTTTCCTAATGCTGATGCTGTGGGCCTAGCTGTTAAGGCTATACCCTAGTTATCAATTTCTTTGCGTTTAAGCCCACATCTATTCTGAAAGCATAGCCTATTGACTTTTTAACCCTACCTTTAAAGTACTTCTCCACAATCTATTTTTTTAATGGTTTTTTTATAATAAATTTATTTTTTATTTGTGTTCAATTTGCCAACATACAGAATAACACCCAAGTTCATCCCGTCAAGTGCCCCCCTCAGTGCCCATCACCCATTCACCCCCACCACCTGCACTCCTCCCCTTCCACCACCCCTAGTTCGTTTCCCAGAGTTAGGAGTCTTTATGTTCTGTCTCCCTTTCTGATATTTCCCACACATTTCTTCTCCCTTCCCTTATATTCCCTTTCACTATTATTTATATTCCCCAAATGAATGAGAACATATAATGTTTGTCCTTCTCCGATTGACTTATTTCACTCAGCATAATACCCTCCAGTTCCATCCACGTTGAAGCAAAAGGTGGGTATTTGTCATTTCTAATGGCTGAGTAATATTCTGTTGCATACATAAACCACATCTTCTTTATCCATTCATCTTTCGATGGACACCACGGCTCCTTCCACAGTTTGGCTATTGTGGACATTGCTGCTATAAACATCAAGGTGCAGGTGTCCCACGTTTCATTGTATCTGCATGTTTGGGGTAAATCCCCAGCAGTGGAATTGCTGGGTCGTAGGGCAGGTCTATTTTTAACTCTTTGAGGAACCTCCACACAGCTTTCCAGAGTGGCTGCACCAGTTCACATTCCCACCAACAGTGTAAAAGGGTTCCCCTTTCTCCGCATACTCTCCAACATTTGTGGTTTCCTGCCTTGTTAATTTTCCCCATTCTCACTGGTGTGAGGTGGTATCTCATTGTGGTTTTGATTTGTATTTCCCGATGCAAGTGATGCAGAGCATTTTCTCATGTGCATGTTGGCCATGTCTATGTCTTCCTCTGTGAGATTTCTCTTCATGTCTTTTGCCCTTTCATGATTGGATTGTTTGTTTCTTTGGTGTTGAGTTTAATAAGTTCTTTATAGATCTTGGAAACTAGCCCTTTATCTGATAGGTCATTTGCAAATATCTTCTCCCATTCTGTAGGTTGTCTTTTAGTTTTGTTGACTGTATCCTTTGCTGTGCAAAAGCTTCTTATCTTGATGAAGTCCCAATAGTTCATTTTTGCTTTTGTTTCTTTTGCCTTCGTGGATGTATCTTGCAAGAAGTTACTGTGGCTGAGTTCAAAAAGGGTGTTGCCTGTGTTCTCCTCTAGGATTTTGATGGAATCTTGTCTCACATTTAGATCTTTCATCCATTTTGAGTTTATCTTTGTGTATGGTGAAAGAGAGTGGTCTAGTTTCATTCTTCTGCATGTGGATGTCCAATTTTCCCAGCACCATTTATTGAAGAGACTGTCTTTCTTCCAATGGATGTTTTTTTCCCCCTTTATCAAATATTAGTTGACCATAAAGTTCAGGGTCCAACTTCTCCACAATCTAAAAAACTCTTCCCTTTTTCTCTGTTTCCATATTACTTGAAGCTGACACCAGCCCACAGCATGAGCACTGCAGTAGCCAATTCATGTCTCCAATCTTGCCTCCTCCAGCCAATTCTCTAGGTGGCAGCCAGGGTGATATTTTTGCATGTAAATTAGATCACACCACTCTCTAGTACAATAACCACCTACCAACTTCCTCCTACAGTCCAGGTTCCATTTAAGATACATGTGATGCTTTCCAAAGCTCTGCACAATCTGAAACGCCTACTGCTCCAAACTCACCTCTTACATCTCTCCATTTTCTTCTCCAGCATCTAGCAATACCCCAGGTGTACTTTTCTCTGCCTTGATACTTTCCCCCACATCTTCTCTGGAACTACCTCTCATTTTGTTAATGTCCTAATTCAAATAAAACTCCCTCCACGAGAGGCCTCTAGATAAGTTCCCATCTAATTATTTTTCTTCATTGTGCTACTTGATATTATTTTACTTACTTGTTTGTTTTTTGTCTCATCTGCTAAAATGTAAACTCCATCCATACAATTCAGCACTGAAAAAAGCCCAAATAATACAACTAAAAAATTAGTAGAAGACATGAACCAAAGACATGTCCAAAGAAGACATCCAAATGGCCAACAGACACATGAAAAGATGCTCACCATCACTCATCATCAGGGAAATGCAGATCAAAACCACAATCAGATATCACCTAATACCTATCATCAAAATGGCTAAAATCAACAATACAAGAAACAACAGGTGTTGGCAAGGATTTGGAGAAAAAGAACCTTCATGCACTGTTGACAGGAATGCAAATCTGTGCAGCCACTGTGGAAAACAGTCTGAAGGTTCTTCAAAAAATTTCAAAAAGAATTGATATTTGATCTAGTAATTCCACTACTGGGTATTTACCCAAAGAATACAAAAACACTAATATGAAGATATATGCACCTCTATGTTCACTGCAGCGTTGTTTATAACAGCTGAATTATGGAAGCAGCCTACACACAACACACACACACACACACACACACACGCACGCACGCACACACACTGGAATATTATTCAGCCATCAAAAGAATGAAATCTTGCCATAGATGGATCTAGAGAGTATAATGCTATGTGAGATAAGACAGTCAGAGGAAGACAAATACCATAGGATTTCACGCAGATGTGGAATATAAAAAACAAACAAATAAACAAAGAAAAAAAGAAACAAACCAATAAACAACAACAACAACAAAAAGACTCGTAACTGTAGAAAACATACTGATAGTTACCAGAAGGGAGGTGGGTGGAGGGATGTGTCAAATAGGTGAAGAGGATAAAGAGAACATTTACCATGATGAGCACTGAGTAATGTATAGAAGCGTTGATTCACTGTATTATACATTTGAAACTAATTTAACACTGTATGTGAACTATTCTAGAATTAAAATCTTAAAAATAATATAAAAAAGTAAATAATAATAGCTTTAAAAAACCTGTAAACTCCATGAGGACAGTTTTCTCACCTCAAAAAAAAAAAAAAAAACTTTAACAATGTATTCTTCTAGTGCTCCACATTTACTAAACCCAATTGAAGAAAGCAAGAGTGTTCATCAATGTGGTCCATACAGGCCAAACTTACAGGTAGAGAATACTATGAAGAGGTGGTAAGCAAATCTGTAGGTACAAATGGAAAGTATCCAGTATAGTTACCCTATATCCTTTTGCCACCAGAATTACCTTTCTATCCAGTGAAAAGTTTGTATCTCTACACAGAGGACACATTCTAGGGACAGAGCTACACTGTCATCACAGAGTGATATCAATGTGATATTTCTCCCTAAAACTTAAAACATTAGCCATCACTAATGTAGTTTAAATAAGTTAGTGGAATAAGGAGAAGATAGAAGAAAGAGGTATCATAAACAGAGCTGTTATGTTTCTGTTTTCTATAGTCACCCCCTGAGGCTTCTGAAGACAGTCAGTGGTTGATGGGACAGGTCAGATATAGTCAACCTGCCAGAAGGGGACTCTTTAGGGGAGATCATACACTGGGTATCAGTGTTGGCTTTGCCTGTTTACAAATTGTGTGTTCAGCAGTCACAACAGCCAGATAAATTTTGGTAAGACAAAGTCCATGTCCTCCATCTCTGCCAGCATCTTTGCACACAGTCTTACTGACTAGAGGGTTTGCCGAAAGAGGCTGTGGAGCACACTAACCTGCCATATGAATATTTCCACATCCCAGGACAACTCACAAAGTTCTATCTGTGTACTCCTCCTTCAAATCACGTTTTCAGCAACTACTCAGTCTTGCTTTATTTTTCAGTTCATGTCCAAGCCTGCCTGACCATTAACTTATGATTCAGTGTAGATTTGTACTTGAAGCCGTCTCTCATTTCACAAAATGCCTTCAATTTAAGGCTACAGCCACTAAGAAGATTTCCCTCCAGGGCCACCCCAGAGCAAAGCAGAAGTGCAGTAGACACAGTAGGAGACCAGGCCTATGCTTTTTCCTCTTTTAGTTAATTGGTCATCAGGACATGCCATGGGGCCATGGAATTGAGCTGAGAAGGAAAATGGCAAATGATTAAGAACAAGAATCCTGGGAGCAAAAATAAATAAATAAATAAAATGATAAAATAAAAAAATAAAAATAAAAATAAATAAATAAAAAAAGAATCCTGGGAGCCTGAATTGCTCGCCAGCACTATTGATTCATGTTGTTTTATAATGGAATGTTTGGAGTATGTATATCTTTATGATTAGCTAGATTGTATAACACCCAGTTCATGCCAGCCAGTTCTTTGATATACCATGGTTGAGCATTCATTGTCTACTAAGTACAGTAGCAATCTGTAAGATTCCCTTCAGAAGGAGAATAATTCTCAGTAGTAGAAAAGAGAATGACTTTACTCCAGAGCCCAAGAGACTCACACTGATTTCCCTTCTGGAGCTTGCAACAGACCCTCTGAGATCAAAGGGCCTATTGTGACATAAGGCCCATGAGGCAGGGCAGCGGGACCTACTGCTGAGTCTTTAAAAGTGTCTTTGTTGCTTGGTTCGTTGGTTGGTTTTACCTGGGGTCTTACTTGAGTCTTATTGGTTACCAGATAAAGTAGGTCAAAGCAACATGCCCAAATATGGGACCTGTTGCCTCTAAAATCTGAAAAGTGGCTCCAAACATTGTATGTCTTTATATATGGTGTGCAATGCAAGATGCATCTATGTATTTCTCACTTTAGGAGAGATATCACAAAGACTCCTGAGCCTCAGAATCTTCACTGGTGTGGCAGGTCTCTGAATCATTTACTTCTTGACATACATAAAATTTACAAAGGCATCAGAGATGCCCTACTTCCTTTTTACTTAATTTCATCAATTTAATGGACATTTATGGTGAACTGTTGGTTACCAATACAATCTAGTTTCTTCTAGACCAACGCTGTCCAACAGAATATAATATGAACAGAGACGCCCAGGTGGCTTAGTCGGTTAAGCATCTGACTCTTGATTTTGGCTCAGGTCATGATCTCAGGGTCATGAGATTGAACTCAGCATCAGGCCCTGTGCAGGGAGTGGAGCCTGCTTAAGATTCAATCTCTCCCTCTCTTTCTGCCCCTCCCTCTCTCCTTTGCACTATCTCTCTCTGAAAAAAAGAAAAAGAAATATAATATGAACAGAAAATGAAAGCCACATTTGCCCCTTAATATTTTTGGGTACCCTAATTAAAAAGTAAAAATAAACAGATGAAACATGTTTAATAATATTTTATTTAGCCCAATGCATCAAAATAGTATTTCAATATTCGACTAATAAAAAATGTTAATAACATTTAAAATTTTTCATGCTCAGTCTCGAAAATCTGATATATATTTTATTCTTACAGCACATCTGTAATTGTAGATACATTATTAATGGTCCATAGCCACATGTGGCTAGTGGCTCCCTAACTGGTCAGCACAGCCTTATGCAATATGACGACAAAGAGCAGAGTTGTTGAGGAAGGTCTTCCTTTTATCTTTGCCATATGAAGACAAACTGTTTCTGATTATCCATGCTGATATCAGTGGGGAAAATACAGAGACAGTAAATAGATATCAGGGGCTATGTTTATTTCTGCAGTAAAGAAATAACATCTGGAATCACAGCTGTGATTGCACCATCACCTAATAAGGTTTGCAGCAATATAGAATCTTTCCCCATGATCCATCTGGTTTTGTTTTGTCTGAAAAGGCAAACTAAATGGAGATAAAGTAGGAATAACTACTCTTGCACCTCTCAATTTGTCAATGGTAGCAAAACCTCTGTCATTTCCTTAGGAGTGTGCTATTGCTTTTGGGTTGCCATATTGTAAATTATCTTGTTACGAAGCATATCTATTTCCATTATATATTTGGGGGTTGGGGAAGTAATCACAGGATGGGTCTGCACTCTTACTGGACTCTCTCTGGGATGAACTGAAGCTATTTTCATTTCATTTCATTTCATTCATCACATGATTTCCATAAGCTCCCACTTTCACCAGTGTACTAAAGGATTATTTCCTGTCTCTGGGTATTAGCAACCAGTTAAACCAGGAAAGAATAATAATAATCCTCAGAAAATCTATGCATTTCCATTTTCATAGGGCAATCACCTTGATAAATGGCCAAGGTCCTTCTAGAAAAGGTTTGGGCAAAGAATCACCATATACAGATTCTTATCTCAGTTGGATCACTGATGTAAAAACTGACTTAGATCTGAGAACTAAATACACAGTCATGAATCCCCACAAATAATCCATTGTGATCCACAGGGATAAAGCCACATTGGAGAGGTAATAGACCTTGGGTCCCCTGTCCTTCCTCCCTCCAGTCTCTTCTCAGGGTTCACTATCTGTAGAGGCCAACAGAACCCAGAGAACAGGCAAGTGCGTAGCCCATACAGGTCAATTACCCAGAACACACAGAAGGGTAGAGAAGGGTAGGGAGCACATCTGGAGAGACAGACGGAGAATCACTAGAACAGACTCCAAGTACACACAAACACATATGTGCACTGATGTATCCTTTTTTTGGAAACATTAATTTCGTATTGCTGCTTTTACTCAGTGTGCATCTCAAAGACCATGCTATACTGATAGAAATGTTTCATACTTTTGACTACTGCATATTACTATCTATACTATGGAAACATCATTATTTATTTTACTGGCCCTCTATATAAGTAAAAATTGGTTTCAAGGAGAGGAGGGGCAAGACGGCGGAAGAGTAGGGTCCCCAAGTCACCTGTCCCCACCAACTTACCTAGATAACCTTCAAATCATCCTGAAAATCTACGAATTCGGCCTGAGATTTAAAGAGAGAACAGCTGGAATGCTATAGTGAGAAGAGTCCGCGCTTCTATCAAGGTAGGAAGACGGGGAAAAAGAAATAAAGGAACAAAAGGCCTCCCAGGGGGAGGGGCCCCGCGAGGAGCCAGGCTAGGCCGGGGCGAGTGTCCCCAGGACAGGAGAGCCCCGTCTCGGAGAAGCAGGAGCTGCACCAACCTTCCTGGGCGGAAAGGGGCTCGCGGGGAGGTGGAGCAGGACCCGGGAGAGCGGGGATGCCCTCGGGCTCCTGGGGACACTAACAGACACCTGCGCCCCGGGAGAGTGCGCCGAGCTCCCTAAGGGCTGCAGCGCGCACGGCGGGACCGGAGCAGCTCGGAGGGCCTCTGGCGGAGGAAGAGGCTCCACGCCCAGGGAGCTGTGCTGCCGGGAGCGCGATTCCAGCGGCGCAGGCCCCAGAGCCCAGGGCACCGGGGACACAGCTCAGGATCCGGCGCTCCCCCCCCGGGACAGGTGGAGGCCAGGAGGATATAAGACAGCAAGGACGCTCCTGCCGCCGGGCAGCCCCGAGCTGTGCAGATGGGGCCCCCTGCCCCCCGGAGCATCCAGGCCCCTGTGGACTGGGAGCTGCGGTAGTTACTGCTGGAGCTGACTCCAGGGATGGAGACTGGCTGCTGCCACTCTTGTTGTTCCCCCTGGTGTCACCTTGTACCTGGGACTGAGCAGGGACCTCACAGGATAAACAGCTCCCACTGAGCCGTGCACCTGGCAGGGGGCTGGGCAGCTCCCCTGGGTGCAAACACCTGAGAATCAGCACAGCAGGCCCCTCCCCGAGAAGACCAGCTGGAAGGACAGGGGAAAAGCAAGTTATTGACCAAGCAGCACTGGAAAGTTCCAGGAGAAGTCGAGGGATTTACAGTATATAGAATCAGAGGATACTACCCCTTGTTTTTTTGTTTTCTGTTTGTTCCCCAACCCCTCCTTTTTTTTTCTTCTTTTTTTTCCTCTCTTTTTATCCTTTTTCCAGTACAACTTGTTTTGGGCCACTCTGCACTGAGCAAAATGACTAGAAGGAAAAAATCACCACAAAAGAAAGGATCAGAAACAGTCCTCTCTCCCACAGTTAAAAATATTTGGATTACAATTCAATGTCAGAAAGCCAATTCAGAAGCACAATTATAAAGCTACTGCTGGCTCTAGAAGAAAGCATAAAGGATTCAAGAGACTTCATGACTGCAGAATTTAGATCTAATCAGGCCAAAATTAAAAATCAATTAAATGAGATGCAATCCAAACTGGAGGTCCTAATGATGAGGGTTAACGAGGTAGAAGAACGAGTGAGTGACATAGAAGACAAGTTGGTGGCAAGGAAGGAAACTGAGGAAAAAAGAGAAAAACAATTAAAACAACATGAGGAAAGGTTAAGGGAAATAAATGACAGCCTCAGAAGGAAAAATCTACATTTAATTGGGGTGCCCAAGGGCGCCGAAAGGGGCAGAAGTCCAGAATGTGTATTTGAACAAATCATAGCTGAGAACTTCCCTAACTTGAGAAGGGAAACAGGCATTCAGATCCAGGAGATAGAGAGATCCCCCCCTAAAATCAATAAAAAACACTCAACACCTCGACATTTAATAGTGAAACTCACAAATTCCAAAGATAAAGAGAAGATCCTTAAAGCATCAAGAGACTAGAAATCCCTAACTTTATGGGGAGAAGCATTAGGGTAACAGCAGACCTCTCCACAGAGACCTGACAGGCCAGAAAGGGCTGCCAGGATATGTTCAGGGTCCTAAATGAGAAGAACATGCAGCCAAGAATACTTTATCCAGCAAGGCTCTCATTCAAATAGGAGGCAAGAGAAAGAGCTTCCAAGATAGGCAGAAACTAAAAGAATATGTGACCACCAAACCAGCTCTCCAAGAAATAGTAAGGGGGACTCTTAAAGAAAGAGGAAGTCCAAGGAAACAATCCACAAAAATGGACTGAATAGATATCATGATGACACTAAATTCATATCTTTCAATAGTAACTTTGAACGAGAATGGGCTTAATGACCTCATCAAAAGGCGCAGGGTGTCAGACTGGATAAAAAAGCAAGACCCATCTATTTGCTGTCTACAAGAGACTCATTTTAGATCTAAGGACACTTAAAGTCTGAAAATAAAAGGTTGGAGAACCATTTATCAGGCAAATGGTCCTCAAAAGAAAACAGAAGTAGCCATCCTCATATCAGATAAAGTTTATCCCAAAGACTGTAGTAAGAGATGAAAAGGGACACTATATCATACTTAAAGGGTCTATCCAACAAGAAGACCTAACAATCATGGATATTTATGCCCCGAATGTGGGAGCTGCCAAGTATATCAATGAATTAATAACCAAAGTTAAGACATACTTAGATAATAATACACTTGGTGACTTGAATGTAGCGCTTTCTACAATCGACAGATCTTCTAAGCACAACATCTCCAAAGAAATGAGAGCTTTAAATGATACACTGGACCAGATGGATTTCACAGATATCTACAGAACTTTTCATCCAAATGCAACTGAATACACATTCTTCTCAAGTGCACATGGAACTTTCTCCAGAATAGACCACATACTGGATCACAAATCAGGTCTTAACCGATACCAAAAGATTGGGATTGTCCCTTGCATATTTTCAGACCATAATGCTTTGAAACTAGAACTAAATCACAAGAAGAAGTTTGGAAGGATTTCAAACACATGGAGGTTAAGGACCATCCTGCTAAAAGATGAAAGGGTTAACCAGTAAATTAGACAAGAATTAAAAAGATTCATGGAAACTAATGAGAATGAAGATACAACCGTTCAAAATCTTTGGGATGCAGCAAAAGCAGTCCTAAGGGGGAAATACATCGCAATACAAGCATCCATCCAAAACTGGAAAGAACTCAAATACAAAAGCTAACCTTGCACCTAAAGGAGCTGAAAAAAAAAAAAAAAACAGCAAATAGATCCTACACCCAGCAGCAGAAGAGAGTTAATAGAGATTTGAGCAGAACTCAACAAAATAGAGACCAGAACAACTGTGGAACAGATCAACAAAACCAGGAGTTGGTTCTTTGAAAGAATTAATAAGATAGATAAGCCATTAGCCAGCCTTATTAAAAAGAAGAGAGAAAAGACTCAAATTAATAAAATCATGAGTGAGAAAGGAAAGATCACCACCATTACCAAGGAAACACAAATGATCTTAAAAACTTATTATGAGCAACTTTACACCAAAAGATTAGGCAATCTAGAAGAAATGGATGCATTTCTGGAAAACCACAAACTACCAAAACTGGAACAGGAAGAAATAGAAAACCTGAACAGGCCAATAACCAGAGAGGAAATTGAAGCAGTCATCAAAAACCTCCCAAGACAGAAAAGTCCAGGGCCAGATGGCTTCCCAGGGGAATTCTATCAACGTTTAAAGAAGAAACCATACCTATTCTACTAAAGCTGTTCGAAAAGATAGAAAGAGATGGAAAACCTCCAAATTCGTTCTATGAGGCCAGCATCACCTTAATTACAAAACCAGACAAAGACCCCACCAAAAAGGAGAATTATAGACCCATATCCCTGATGAACATGGATGCAAAAATTCTCAACAAGATCCTAGGCAATAGGATACAACAATACATTAAGAAGATTATTCTTCAACAAAGAGATAGAAGGTATAAACAACAACAACAAAAAAACACAACAACAACAAAACAAAAACAAAAAAATTATATGTCTCATTCATTTGGGGAATATAAAAATTAGTGAAATGGAATAAAGGGAAAGTAGAGAAAATGAGGGAAAATATCAGTGAGGGAGACAAAACATGAGAGACACCTAACTCTGGGAAATGAACAAGGGGTAGCGGAAGGGGAGGTGGGGGAGTTGGGGTGACTGGATGATGGGCACTGAGGGGGGCACTTGCTGGGATGAGCCTGGGTGTTATGCTATATGTTGGCAAATTGAACTCCAATAAAAAAAATAAAAAGAAGATTAAAAAAATTGGTTCCAAGCTTTTGTCATTGCAAAAGTGCTTCAGTGAATATCTATATAAAGATGTCATTTTACGCATGTGAAGTTATATGTGTAAAATAAATACCTAGGGTATTTTAATTTATAATTGTGACAAAAATTCACAAAGGGCATTTCACACTTAATTCTCTTATTCTTTAGAACAGAGCTTTTCAATGGGTATATTGCACAGCATGCTGTATGGTGGCTTATAGGTATGTCATCAGTAATAAGGTGGAAGTGGGGGCTCACCTATATACTGCATTTGGTATATAAATATAATTTTCTTTTTTTATGAATATTATTTTCTATGTGGCTCTTGATTTGAAAAAACTGTATATTCAATATCTACTACCTAATATGAGCAAAGATGAAATCATTACATTTATAGGATATCAGCTACCTTTTTTACCTTATACCACCAAATTTCATTGATTATATGATTTACATTTGTATTCCCTTGAAGTATTTTCTGATGGATGTGGCAGGTTGATTTTACTTGCTCTCATTCTAGCTGTTTCCCTCTGTTGCAGTGACTGAAAAGCTGAAATCTCATTTTTCAGACATTTTTGTAGCTACAGCTCCAGATATGATTTAGATTTGATAAATCAGATGCACTCTCATGAGCGCTGGGAGACAGAGGTGACATGGAAATGCCACTTCTGCTGTTTCTACTGGCAAGTGCAGTAATGTTGCATGGATATCTGCAAAAGCCTAGTGTCTGGTGACCAGCACCAGGCATGTCATGAAGAAGTACATGGGGTATTTATTCTGCTGGTGAGGACCACAGCATAGGTCTGGGTCTAGACCCAGGAGCTACAGCTCTGCTCAGCATGGCTCTTTCCCCACGTGTGGTTTTTTAATCATGGGTGGCAATGTGGCTCCAGGTCAAGGTTCCTGATCTCTTCTCCAAGCCATATAACTGTAATACATCTTTGCTTTGGATTCCATTTTATTCTTGATTTGCTTCATCAAGGTTTTGAATTCACAAAAATCCATTTGGGCAAAATTTTCACTGTCCTCTTCCAACATTTTCCTAAGTGTTCTTCATCTTTGGTGTGCTTCTTCTATTCTTTTTCTCTTTTCCTTAAAAAAAATCTGGGGCACCTGAGTGTCTCAGTTGGTTAAGTGTCTGCCTTCAACTCAGCTCATGATCCCAGGGTCCTGGAATTGAGTCCTCCGAGTCAGGCTCCCTGCTCAGCAGAGAGTCTGTTCCTTCTTCTCCCTCTACTCCTCCCTGCTGCTCATTCTCTCTCTCTCTCTCTCTCTCTCTCTCTCCCTCCCTCCCTCCCTCATGCTTTCTCTCTCAAATAAATAAATAAAGTCTTTTTTATGGTGAAAAAATTTATATTTAGATTTATAGCCAGCTGGACTCAGTTTAGATGATCCTAATTTTGTTGGCAACATCCAAAGCATCATAATCAAGAGCCAGTCGAACATATGCTTTCTTCTCTCCATCAGGCCTGATCAAGGTGTTGACCTTGGCTGCATCAATGTCATAGAGCTTCTTCATAGCCTGTTTGATCTGGTGCTTATTGGCCTTGACATCCACAATGAACACAAGTGCGTTGTTGTCTTCTATTTTCTTCATGGCTGACTCAGTAGTCAGGGGAAACTTGATGATGGCATAGTGATCAAGTCTGTTTCTCCTGGGGTCGCTGTTCCGTGGATATTTGGGCTGCCTTCAGAGACGCAGGGTCTTGGGTCGTCAGAATGTAGGTGACGTGCGGATCTTCTTTTTTTTTTTGTGACTGTGCACGCCTTTCAGCACCGCTTTCTTAGCTTTCAAAGCCTTGGCTTTGGCTTTGGCTTTGGGAGGGGCAGGGGCTTCCTTCTCCGCCTTCGGCGCCATCTTCGTGAAAGGGCATAAATAAAGTCTTAAAAAAAATTTTTTTTAATCTGTTGGTGCTTTCTATTCAAAGTAGAGTTTTTAAGAAGAAATTTTTTCCTGGGCCAGTAGTAGTGGGCACTTCCAACGAGGAAGGAGCCAGGGCTTTCAAAGCTTCACGTTGAAGGCTCTTAGGAAATCTCCCTGATGCACAGCACAGCTCCTTAGGACACAAACTTGCATGATTGGATGAGGTGTCCAGGCCACAATGGCCCGCCATGCCGCAGCTGCTCCCCATAGAGAGACTCTCCTCCCCACTCCCACAACATACTACTTCCTATAAATATGCATCTGCCTCCTTTCTTCTTCAATCATCCCTGTTAAAATGAGTCTCAGGAAGACCCCACAACCAGTTTGTGCACCAAGTTCCCATTGCTTTGAACAATATATTATGTTTTAGTTATTTTCTCATAGAATATGACATTTGCTTTGGAAAACCGAGTGGAGAACTACGCTTAGGGAACTTTGAGCTCTCCAGCCTCCCTCCCTCTTGACCTCTACTGGCCTCCCATCCTGCTTATAGTCATCCTTCCTTAATTATTGTGATTTGAGTTTCCAGAGGTCTCTTATTTTAATTGAATAAGGTGGTTTTCTTTATCTCTGTTGTTATTAGTAATTTATGCCATTAAAAAGAGATAGCAGTATCTTTATGTGCCTATTTTCATATTGGCATGCTCGACTGGGAAGTCCTGCTTGTGCTGTGGCTGGAGGCAGAGGACATGGTGCAGACACTGAAAATCTGAGAGAGGGAGAGTTAGAAAGTGATAGGGCCAACCTCTGGGAGAGGCAGGGAAGAAGGGTCTAGACAAGTTGAGAACTAAGCTGTACCATCCCTTTCCCATATAGAGCACATCAGAATTTGCGCAGCATATTGGAACAAATGCACAACACTGCTCATACCTAGATAGCACCAGCCTAAAGACTGGTCCATGCTTCCTTGAAACCAAAGAGATCAATGTCTCAGCATCCTTGTGACTATCTTCAGTACTATGGTTTGCTCCAGTGAGGAGGAACTGAAGGAACAGAAGGTTAGATTTGGTGAGAAATGTGATATAGGGTCCTCCTATTTGGGACATAAGCGGAATAAAGAAAGTAATAAAATAGATGGACTGTAAGAAGATGTGGGATGTTTAGTAATAATTACAGAATTTGTTGAATCTGATTAAAAGGCTCCAAAAATATGGTGAAAAACCCGATCATTATACTTACAGAATAATTGTAAAATGATATGGAGAATTGATCTGTTTATCCTGAGTTGATTCCACCACAGACATGGGTAAATGTATGGGCAACACAAATGAGACCAGATGGAAGAGATAAGCAGCAAGTTCAACCCTTTATTGCCAACCACTACACCATTCGGGGAGTGCCAAAGACCAGAGGGACGATGACAGATTTGGCATCTAGTCACAGGTCTCTTCACCCACCCAATCTGCAATATGAATCCAGCATAAAGTTTGCTAGCCACAGAGCACCTAGGAAAGAAATCTGGAATGGGCAGAGGAAAATTTTTAGTGATGGTCTGATTCCTTTCTGCAGGATTTCAGCTTCTCCAATGAGCCTCAAAGAGAAAGATAATAAACAGAATAGTATAGTATAAATAACTTTTTTTATACCAGTGTTACTCTTCTCTTTTTTTAAACCAATAAAAAATAACTGCTTTTTTATCAGTCTGCATGACCCTTTACTTAGAAAAACCTAACCTTTATGAATTTTATTCACCTTTTTTCTGTACAACATAATTCAAAATAAGCCTGTCGGGATCCCTGGGTGGCTCAGTGGTTTGGCGCCTGCCTTTGGCCCAGGGCGCGATCCTGGAGTCCCAGGATCGAGTCCCACGTAGGGCTCCCGGCATGGAGCCTGCTTCTCCCTCTGCCTGTGTCTCTGCCTCTCTCTCTCTCTCTCTCTCTCTCTCTCTCACACATGAATAAATAAATAAATAAATAAATAAATAAATAAATAAATAAATCTTAAAAAACAAAATAAGCCTGTCATAAGCCTCAGATTTTGGTCTAATGAGTCTTAGTCACTAGACACCAATGAATACAGTTATTCTTTTGAGTGAATTCTCATAATATTTTTATTATTATTAAAGTAATATGCTATGCATCATGCTTACCTTCTTAGTTTTTTTTTAGTTTTTCTGAGTATGTGGGGATTGATTTCAATAGTTTAATTGCTGATAATATAAAATTTTCAAATCTGAATAGTCTTAAAATGGTTAACCTAAGTGAAACATTTTCAAGTAAATATTAGAACTCTCATTCATGATGGTCCAAAAAACTGGGCCAAAGATAAAAACAAGTAAATCTACAATCTCACATTAAACTCACAGTAGAAGTATGAAGCTCTGTTATATCTGAAATTAACCAGTAAGCCGTAAATAAACAGTAGAAGTATGAAGCTCTGTTATATCTGAAATTAACCAGTAAGCCGTAAATAATTACTCATCTATGACACAATCATTGTTTCAACTGAATATTATTTTGAGAATTAGGAGAGGTGGGTTGTAATTTTTTAAAAAGATAGTAAGAAACTCCAGAAAATATAGTATACCCCATGTCTTATTTGTCACAAAAGTTATCATAGTTAAATTTATCTTTATTATTAAGTTACAGATACTAAACTGGTGTTTAACCAGCAGATATTGTCTTCTTTCCTATGATGTCAGTAGTACTTTACATGTCATTTTAACCAATATTAAGTGAGTTTATATATATTCTTCATACATGCTTTCTTTTTTTTAATGACTGAATTTTGCACAGCTTGTAGGAAAAGTAGAAAATAGCCATCTGGTCAGACAATGCAGAAGTGTCTCATATCCTTATACTCAGAGGAATTTACATTTATAAACCGGGTGCCATGCTAAGGGCTTTACAAAACCATTGCATCTTATATATGCCCTAACACTATGAAATAGTTATTATGATTTCCATATTTACAAATGAAAAAAAATTGGGACAAGTTCACTCACTATCTCAACAGAATTGTATATAATCTACATCAGTGAAGTGTCCAGCATGGAATACATGAGAAATTCATGTCAATCCTAGTATCAGAATTTTCCTAATCCTTCCCTGGTAAAAGCATATTCAGGTCCAAATGTGTAGGTGTGTGGGGAGTAGTTTGGTTGGATAAATGATGAACTTACATTGTCTTGAAGAGAGCTAATAACCTAAAAATCATGCTCCTTATTTCCCCGCCAGAACAATGATATTTGAGGCTTGAGACAATCAATCCCTTGCAGGAATCTCACATGCCCCTAACCTGTCTGTGAAGTTCTAAATGAACAGCACATGCTCTTGATCACACTTTACACTTTGTTTAATTATCCACACTTCCTAATAGTAAGGCACTCTTGGGGGTCCTTATATATCATGGTTTTCAGTGAGATGTTCTACTAAGGGTTATACATACCATTGTGTTAATGACCTCAGGTGAATCAATTTCTTTGGTCATAAATACATGCCAAATAGAACATTAGATTTGTGGTGAGTCCTGCCCAAAGGCAACAGGTTTTATTCATTTAGGGATTGATTTCCATAGTAGCACCATGTATATAATTTATTTCTCTGACAGTGTCACTCCTAAAGCATCTTTGGAAATACAAATCTTTCCTTTATACTTGAAACTGATCAGATTGTAAATTGAGAAAATTTTTCCTTAAGTGGCACCCTGGAAAACATTTACTTCAGTCTCTATACAAGTTGAGGCCAGTTGAAAAAAAAAAAACAATAGCAGGAGCTCAGGGGTACATCTGGGATTGAATTTTTAAGAATTTTGATAAAGGAAGCTAGAACTAGATAAGCAATAATTTTTTAATGAGGAGACACTTTCTTGGGACATGGGACTTCATACCCTGGCAAGGATCAAGGGAATGGACAAAACCACTGTTAGAGTCCTTTAGAAGTGTGGTAAAGGTGACAGCCAATGCAAAGCAAAGTGAAGATGCCTGAGGTACCCTGTCAGATGGTAGAGGAAGAAAGACAAAGCTCAGAGAAGAGGATTTGGCAAATCTGGGATTGAGCCTGGCCAAGATAAAAAGAACGTGAGTAAGCTTCTTGAGCAGGTAGCCCGTATGCTCATGTGACACACCATGGATTTATCAGTGCCTTCCCCCACCTCACCCCTATGGCCATTGAGGAGGGAGGGTTCCCACATGACTAATGCAGAAGAAAAAATGGCCAAGCTTGGTTTAGGGATAGGTCCATTACATATGTGGGAACAAGCCTAAGCTGATGGGGACTTCATTACTACTATAGAGCAGTAATGTCCCTTGAAAGACAGGGGAGAGGAAAAATCTGAATTGGCAGAGCTACAAGGAATGCTCCTGGTCATTCACTTTGAGGGGAAGGAAAAGTAGTCCAAGGAAAAAATATATCCAGATGACTGGGTAGTGGCCAAAGGACTGGCCTGCAAAGGAAAGTAAAGGGAATGGCATGTCTGAGATAAGGAGGTCTGGATAGAGACATACAGAAAGGCATACAAGAGCGAGCAATAAAAGATTTTTGTATCACATCTTAACAGCTTGCAGAAAACATCCACCAAGGAAGAGTCCTTGAACAGCCAAGTAGACAAGATGATACAGTTACTTGGCTGTAGCCAACTTTGTCATTGGTGCCTTGGAATTAGCATAAATACTACAATGAACACATGAGCATGGTGGCTTTTGTGTTGGTAAAAACAGTTTGGTTATGGACCCCAAAACAGGCACTCCCACTTAGCAAGCCCGCACTAGCTACTGCTACCTCTAAATGTCCAATTGTCTGCAATAGAGACCTAAGCTAAGTCCCTGATATGAGATAACTACTCAAGGAGAACAACCTGCTACTTGGACAAGCCACCTATGTTAGGTCCTTTCTGCTCTGGATGAGAAGCAATTTATCCTCAAACAGAGACCTATTTAGGATATGGGTTTGGGTTGCTTGGCACTAATCTTCAGTCAACACCACTATCTGGTGCTTATATGAGGCCTGATTCACAGACACAGAAGCCCACACAACATAACATTCATCTAGGGCATCCTCTTCACAGCAAAAGAGGTGACTGTAGGCCTATGGAGGTTCTAGTCCTTAGAGGAGCACACTCTTACAAGGCAACACAACAAGGGTTCTATTAGATTGCAACTTTGGTTGATGCTAAGGAAATTTGGACTCCTTATACCCAGGGTTCAGTAGACAAAAAATGAGTCATCATGTGGCAGGAGTTGCCGACCCTGATCTGCAGGAGAAAGAGGCTGCTCTTAAATAGGAGTAGGGTAGTCCACTTGGATGCCTCTGGATTGCCTCATGGTAGTTTTGAATGGACATGGGCAACAACTTTGGCCTGAAAAGGGTATGATGCCAAGAGCTCAGAACTTTGAAGATGGAAGGTTTTTGTGACATCACCAGGTAAGCCACCAAGGCTGGTCAAGGTGATAGTGGAGGATGAGAAAAACTCAAAATGGTTAATGCAGGATGGCAAAGATGAGAACTAGTTGTAGCCCCCAGACCAACCATAGCAATGGGGGCTGCAGTTCCTCCTACTAAGCTTTGACTTCTACACTTCCCTTTAAGGAAAGAGGCCCACAGAACCATGAAGAAGTTAGCTCCAGACTGACATGAAGAAGTCAATCTGTGTGAGGCAAAATTTAAACTTTGGTGGGAGTGAAAATGCACTACTCAGGACTCCTGCTTCTGGAGACAGAGTTATCAGATGGTCCCAGCTGCTGCATCCACTGCTGAGCTCTGAAGCCACACTTCTGCTGGCTGCTCTAGCTAGCTATGGATGGGAATGGTACAAGGGCAAGGCCATCCCCCTCTTGCTGAGGTGTGGGAAGACATCAAGTGGTAACTAGCCTGAGGTTTCCATATTGGCCTGGTCTAATCTTTCTTGGAACTCTGCTGCTGTTCAAGTCTCTTTGGACTTGAGACTTCCCTCTCTATCTCTTTCCTGTGTTGTAGTCTGAAGCCTGTCCTCACCTTCTGTTCCCTCCCTGAAAAATTCTCTTGCACTTCTGATTCCATTTGAGGTCTGCTTCTTAGGGAACTCAAACTAAAGTAATAGAATTAAAATGTTATTTGTTCTCATTTTTTTCTCCTCCTATATGTCTCTGTTATACTGAACAAACTCATTGACCATATCAAACGTACATCTTAAATGTAATTATTCATGAATTAAAGTGTTAGTTTAAGTGGGAACATATACAAATATTTATTGATCTGTAGATGTTCATTTGGTTTGTCAGACCATATAAAGGCAGTGGATTTCCAATATTTTTGTGGGGAAGTATACTCAAGGGATTATTGTCAGAATTGTCTTATGTTGGTCAGGGTTTTATTTTTTAATGATATATTCATTCATTTTAATGTAATCAATCTAGGTGACTATTCATTTAAAATTCACCATGGGGGGATGGGTGCCTGAGTGGGTCAGTCAGTTAAGCGTTTGCCTTTGGCTCAGGTCATGATCCCAGGGTACTAGGATCAAGTCCTGCCTTGGGCTCCCTGCTCTTCAGGGAGTCTGCTTCTCCCTCTTCTTCCACTGCTCTGCCTGCTTGTGCTCTCTCACTCTGTCAAATAAATAAATAAAATATTTTTTTAATTAAAAAATAAAATTCACCAATGGAAGCATTGTCGACTTTCATCAACAATATTTTAACCTATGATTTTTCAATAACTAGTTTTAAATACATATAATCTGTAGGTCAAGTGCCTTATCCCTACTGCTGAAGTGTATACATAAGTAATTCCTAAAAAAATTATTTGTCCTCTGATACTAATTATTATCTCTAACTCCTTTTCCCTTGAAACATGGGAACTGTGATACACGTGTTCCTAATAGTCCATAGTCTAAAACAAAAATCAGTTGCAAGCCATTCTATTAGACCAGGAGCAAATTAATTCAATAAGTTGAGATGATAACTTTTTGTAGTATTATTTTCATGATAGCTGCAAATTTTTTTCTTAGATTTTCTTCCTAATATTACTATGTTTTTCAAATCATTTTATTTACCTTTTATTTTTTCTTATATACACTTTTTATTTATTTTATTTTGTATTTTTAAAAATATTTTATTTATTTGAGAGAGAGAAAGAGAGAGTGAGTGGGAGGGAGAGGGAGAGAGAATCTGAGGCAGACTCCACACTGAACTCAGAGCCCGACAAGGGGCTCAATCCTAACCTGGAGATCACCACCTGAGTCAAAGCCAAGAGTTGTCTTCTCAACCAACTAAGCCACCCAGGCAACCCTATTTTATTTTACTTTTTTGAAGATTTTTATTTATTTATTGAAAGAGAGAGCACACATGCAAGCAGGGGGAGGGGCAGAGGCAGAGGGAGAGAGAATCCCAAGCAGACTCACTGCTGAGCCCAGAGCCCTAATGTGGGGCTCAATTCCAAGACTCCAAGATCACAACATAAACCAAAATCAAGAGTCAGATGCTTAATTGACTGAGTCACTCAGGTGCCCCTTATATATGTTTTTTAAAGGATTTCTGGTTTTACTTTTATTTCAGTAGATCTATTTGTTTTGTGAATTGTTTATTGCCTTGTGAATATAGTGTCTATGCTAGTTTAAACTGTTCATTCAGTTGTTTAAAGAGAAATTACTGTCTTCATAGGTACTTTAAACACTCTGTGATTTTTCAAGATCTGAGATGTCAATAAAGCAGCATACACTTTACACATGTACTCCAATGTCAGTCCAAACTAGGAACCAACAATGATGAAATAACAAAAAGGAAAACCCTACCATTTTTTAAAATCTTCACTTAAAATATTACTAACAAGGTATTTTAAAGACTTTTTAAAAAATAATTCTGTACATATTAAACTATTGTTTTAAGTAAATTATTTTTAATTGTTTTTGTTAAAGAAATTTCATGCTAAGTAGGCTGGGACATATGAATGTGCATTCATAAAATTGTCTTCTGGAGTTTCTCCCAACCTCCCCTTTCCCAAATATGCTCTTATGCTGGAATACTTGAGTTTTGTTTTATAAGAATGATCACGTTCCTCAAATGGAAGATGCCTTTGTCTGTTACAGATGTAAACTACACCCCTGCATGGACTCTGGCCAAGTAAAGTACAGCTGTCAAAAAATAACTTAGTGGAAAAAAACTTAATGTCATTATTAATGTCATTATTCATGCAAACACTGAGAAAGGAGCCTTAATAATAATAATAGTACATATTACTTCCTAAATCCAGAATTAATATTGGGAAATATTTATTTCAAGTTATTTTTTTCAAAATTTAATACTGAGCACATCATGCTTGTTTCCTCCCAAACTCCCACATAGATGTGAGGATCTTTACTGTGAGGACGTACGGACCGAGTTACCCCATTGAGTGTTCTCTTCTGACTTTATGTACTGCTATTTTTCAATGCTTCAAATATTAACATTCTAGTTCAGATTTCTGTTTAAAGCATAAAACACCCCTTCAATCTGGTGAGTTATAGATTACCTACCTGCTTTAGAACAACGTGAGTAAAAAGAAGAAAATTCACCATGAAGAATTTCTTCTTTCTTCCAAATGAGAAGTAGGTAGTATGGATGGTTAGGGAGGTAATCACTGTCACTTCCAATTAATGTGGTCTGGGAAGGGGCTCGCCTCTCCAACCATGCTGTGCTAACCTTTCTCATGCAGGACGGTAATTACCATTGAGTGTGTTTTCTAGATGACAACATATAGTTAGATAGCAAATGATCCTTAGGCAGCCTGTAAGAAATATTTTAACAGGGCTCCTGTAAACTCATTGTAGAATCGAATGCCATGACGCCCTCCCTATGCAATACACTAGTGTCCTGACTCTGAAGCTCATTGGCCAGCCAGCTCTGAGTAACATCATTGATCAACATTCTCCCAAATGGACATAAAAAAAACAGAGTCTCCATGGGCCACAGAGACTCCTCCTTTGTGTGTCAGATGGTCTTACTCGCAGTGCCACACATTATGTGGTAAAAATTTCCTCCCTTTGTACTAAATACTTTTTTTGTTTCTTTTTTCTTCTTTATCTTTTTTGGGCATTGAATTTTTTTTAAGATTTTATTTATTTATTCATGAGAGGCATAGAGAAAGGCAGAGACACAGGCAGAGGGCTCCCTGCATGGAGCCTTATTTGGGACTCAGACTCAGGACCCTATCACACCCTGAATGGAAGGCAGATGCTCAACCACTGAGCCACCCAGGCATCCCAGGGCATTGAATTTTTTAAAGTGATCAGTTAAATAACAGCCGTTTGTGGTGAAAAAAAAAAACGTACAGATTTTTAAAATGCATTTAGTAAAGAATGCTAATAGTCTAAAATAGTAAACAGAAATAAAATTGAAATCCCTAATCTCCAAACTAGAGATGTGACCAAGTACACTTGAAATCAAGTGTTTTGGAGAAGGTTCTGCAAGTCTGGCTTGCTTAGCCAGTAACATACCCGATTTAAGAAAGAACTGGGGAGACACTTGGATGGACAAGCATGCTGCCACATTTTCCCACCCACCCACATGGTGTCTAGAAATGCTAGCTCTTCCTCATGTCCTTGGCTTTGAGCCAAAGCTATAAGAAAAAGAAGACCTATATGCAAACTCCAAAATGTAGTAAAAATAAAATGAAATGACATGAAAACTGGGTGACTTGTTTACTACTATTTTTAGTGATTACAAATACTTTTTTTCTTAATAGATTATGTGCGCCTAAATTTTCTCAGGTAGTTTGGCTTCGTGTAGCACATACAGTTGCTTTTGGGTCACTTCCTTTAGCTATCAGTCAAAAAATACAAAGTCATTTTTAAATAACAGCTAATCTGCTGAATGTCAAGATTAGAAACACCATAGAAATGTTATTTTATATTAGTTACATTTTGTTCACTTTCCTATATTTTTTATATCTGCCTGGAAATATTAGTTTAACTGAAATTTATCTTTCTTTTTCTTCCTCTCTCTAATATAAAAGCTTCCTTGCCTAAGGTCTTTTAAATTAATTTATATTTGTAAACAAAAGGTTTAGCTGTAAGTACAAGTATGACTTTGCATTTATAAAAGCCAACACTGATAATAAAATCAAGCATTATGTAAATATGTCAAGCAAGTGATACATATCCTTTTTCTCTCACATTTTACTTTGAAAATTCTCAAATCTATAGAAAATGGAAAGACTGCTACAGTGAACACCTGTGTATCTTTTATGGAGATTCACTAATTATAACATTTTACAACATGCACTTTATCTTTTTTTCCAGGTAGATACACAGATACACACATATATAAATACACACCTACATATATGCATACAAACATACATACTTTTTTTGGTAAGAATTTCAGAATAAGTGGCAAATAAACATCATGACATTTCACCTTTAAATATCTAAGTATGAATAAATAAATAAATAAATAAATAAATAAATATCTAAGTATGTATCTCCTAACATTTTCCTACATAAACACAATACTATTTTCATACCCAAGACATTTGACATTGATACAATATTCCCTATATTACCTAATATTGTATTAGGTACAATATTGTATTAGCAGTATATACTTAAAATTTTGCAGTTACCCAAAATATCATTTATAATTTTTTTTAAATCCTGTATCCAGTCAGGGACCATTTTGTCTCTTCTAATCTAAAATGATCCTTTTCTACCATATTGTGCCTTTTGTCATAGTGACATTTTTGGTGTCCAGACTAGTTGTTTTATAGCATGTCCTACAATCTGGGTCCATCTGATTTTATTCCCTCTCATGATTAGACTTGGGTTAGAATTTTTGACAAGAGTACCACAGAGGTGATATGTGCTTTCCATTGCATTCTGTGAGAAGGCACATATGTCATTTGTCCTGTGATTGATAACATCAAGTTTGATAGCTTGGTGAGGATGGAATCTTATCAGACTAGTCACTTTCATTAGTAAATTGTGGTATGATGAAAAAGCACAAGTATCCTGCCCTACAACTTTTTATTCAATGAATATGCCACTTCCACAATAAAGCTTTTAAGAAACAATGTTTTCCTATTTTATGTTTCCACTAACTGGATATATATATGCAACGCCATAGGGGATGGTAGAGCCAAGCAACAGAAGTCTGAGCTCCTTAAATCACCACACTAAGGAAGGTCGCCTACTGACCTAGGACTCCCATCCTGGGACAATGCATGAGAAATAAAGCTCTACATTGTCAAGACTGACATTTTTGGTATATTTGTAGTTAGAATTATTATAAGTAATACACTTACTTAGTTCAACACTTACAATACTTACTCTTACATCCTTTTGAAGTGCTGGTTTTCATTTGGATTTTTTTTTTTTTTTAATCCTTGGGTTTGATGGCCATCTATAGCTGTGAAAGACACTTCACAAAATTATGTGTAAATCCAAAGAGAGGAAGTACATTGTTGTTTGTACTAACTGGATTTTGAAATTGATTTTTTCAGTGCCATTCACCCACTGCAAAGATTTTTTTTTGTTGAAATTCAGCTAGTAATTATGTCAATCAGTTGTTCTTATAAACTAACAAAGAAGGTGTTCAATTTACCTTTTAGCAAATAGAATGAATATCCACTGCAATTATTCATTTGAAATTTTTACAGAGGTTAGAAAACGGTGTCCAATTTTTCTAAGTCTATATTCACAAATATTTTTATGAGTAGCACAAATACTGTTTTCAACACCTAATATTATGATGGAGGAAATATTTTTAGGAAGATATTTTTTATTTATTTTTTATTTTTTAATTTTTATTTATTTATGATAGTCACAGAGAGAGAAAGAGAGAGAGGCAGAGACATAGGCAGAGGGAGAAGCAGGCTCCATGCACCGGAAGCCCGATGTGGGATTCGATCCCGGGTCTCCAGGATCGCGCCCTGGGCCAAAGGCAGGCGCCAAACCGCTGCGCCACCCAGGGATCCCTAGGAAGCTATTTTTTAAATTCTCTTTCTATAGCTTGGGTTTCATTTGAAAAGTAGTAAAATCGCATGCATTTTTTAAAATTTATTTGAATCTTTAGAGAGTTATTAGATGCATTTTAAAAACCGGTGCCTAGTAACATAATACATCAAATTATAGAAAATGTCTGCAAATGTGGAATGCCATTTTTTTATTTTAAAAAGTAATATCTTTAAGTTCAACAACTCTTTTAGCTGCTTTGCCAGGAAATAATAAGTGAATCATATATTTAAAATACTTAATGATCATTTCCTGTTTCAATAAAAAAAAACTGCCAATATTCTATCATGTTTTAAAGGTCTTACTGTAAAATTTAACTATATAGATATAGATATTGGCCTGTAGAACTTTGTGCATTTCTGGTTGTGACTTCTTTGCTACAATAACTCGCCTATGAATAATTCAGTGAAAAATTATTGTGAGAAGTTCTAGCTCTTTAGTCTTATCCTGACATCCTTTTTTATTATAGTCAAAGTAACTGCTTCATTAGTGATTACACATTTACATCTTTTCCATGAAATATGGAATTTTTTTCCTTTCAATTCATTTAATTTCAACAATCTGTCAAAAAAGAGCCAATAAACAAATATTGAATTACATTTTGTTGGGTTTTTCAAACCCTCCAACTGCAGACTATAAAAACATCTTGTGCGTCTCTCACTCTGATCACCCTGTTACTTTTCCATATACCACAGGTCACCCATAGATACAAAGCCAGGCGGGAAAGCCGATATGGTCTACTTGGAGCCAGTAGACAGGAGGGCGATGAGGCCTGATGAAGTACTTATGGACAACTTTTTTTTTTATTAAAAGGATCATTTACTTCTTATACCTTCTCTGGTTCCTCTTTCCTTTAGCGATCCACACAAAAAGTGGCTTTTCTTGCATTTTATAACTGATTTATTATGCTATTAAATACCATAGCTATGACATATTAGAAACATCTGTTTGCTTACAATTAACTGTGTAGTTAACGTTTGTCCAAAACTGCATGATTTATTCTAATACAAGCTTTTTCAACTTCAAGCAATGTTTTCTCTGCTTATCTCAATAATTTGAGTATTTATTTACTCACAAAGGACTGCACTTTACTTTGCCTTCATGTTGTTATCCATTTGTGACTTCAGCCACTTTCATTGCTATAATAGGAAGAATGAATGTTTCTCTAACAGGATGTGGCTGTTTGTCTTCTGCTATTAGTAAAATCCAAACTTTTAAACCTTTAGCATAAACTTTGGCTAAGTGGATTGTGTGTGAAATAATTTGAACTTGATAAAAATATGTAGACATTTGTTTTTCATAACTTATTTGTTCAGTTTTTAAATGCCTTCCACACTGTTATGGCATGACCTCATACCACTTTTTGTTAGTATCTGAGGATACCATGCATAGTTTAAGAAATTTTTTATCATTAAGGATAGTGAATGCAAATCCATATTCTGAACAGTCTTCTTGATAATTTAGTTTGGTTGTTTGTTTGTTTTGCGGGGGGTTTCTTTGTATGACTTCTTGTCAAATTTCCATTTGTCCTTACCTATTGCATGGCCATGAAACACCACGTATAGGATATAGGTGTTTCTAGATACCTGTCCATTTTGTAAAAGTTCATGTAGTTAAAAGCATGTAATAAATGCCTGATTTCTTCTAACTTTGTTTATTATATGAAACACAGGTGCTAACATTTCTTATTTTTCACACTAAAACCAAATAGATCCAATCAAGATTCTAACATTTTCTTCCCATAATACATTGCATCATGGTACAACCCTTTGGTTTTATAGATCCTTCTTTGGAGACTGAGTGGTATTGCTGGCAAATATAATAGCAGAGACTTTCAGGCGTTGTTTACTATGACAACAGTGAGAATCCAATTTATATTGTGGTCCTATTCACACACGCACACACTCATAAATGAACATTTTTATAGAATAATACTATATATGATGTGCTCTAATGTGTTTATTATCTCATTTCTTTATAGTAGCTTTGACCTACAGTTTGAAAAAGGCTGTGCTATCATGTTCTGCACACCATGCTCCACAAAGAGCGTAGCAGCAAAAAAACAAGTGTTTTCGAGTCAGATTGGCATTGGAAACTCAGTTTGGTCATTATATAGCCTTTTGACAATATAAAGTTTATTTGAAGTTATCTCTTCTGGCTTATTTCATCTGTAAAATGGTGATAATTACAGTTACTTTGTGAGGATTATGACAATAAAATGAAATAATGTTTGTAAAGCATCTAGCACTATTCCTGGCACAGAGTGGCACTCAATAAAAAGATGGTAATCATTGTTAGTGGTAGTGTTATAATAGTAATATTCCTGGATT
Organism: Canis lupus baileyi; assembly: GCF_048164855.1. NCBI lineage: Eukaryota > Metazoa > Chordata > Mammalia > Carnivora > Canidae > Canis > Canis lupus. Next base: position 35,428,469 of record NC_132865.1, read on the forward strand.
TCTAGTTAAAAAGATGAGTAGGTAAAGAGAAGATAGAAATAGTAACTATGACAGGGGTGCGGAACAATAATGAGGATGCAGGACTAGAGGAGAGAAGACAGAAATGTCAGCATGGACTCTGCTTCTAATCTTATGTTGTTACAGGACTGTCCATTATAGAGCAGTGAGATTCTGCTCAGATTCTACTGCCACTTCTAGAATGTCGGGCAGCCCCATGTATGTTCTCTCTTTAATCTCACAATAATTCTGTAAAATACTGAAGCAGACCCATTTCACCAATGAGCAAAGTAAGTCTCCAAGGCATTGTTGTTGCCTACAGAAATAGAAATGGCATACACTGGTAGGCCTGTATTTGTGAAATCCTCTGCCCTTTTACCCTTGTCTTTCTGGAATGGACATAGCCAGCTGGCCTAGAAGGTGGTAAGCTGTTACACATGAGTCATAATTCCTCTAACACAAGGAGTCCTGTTTGGCCTGTTTTCCCAAATTCCAAAGTAGTATAAGATAGCTATCCTATAAGAAGCCTACCTGGGGAGTAACAGCTGGAAAATCTGTCTCTTGAAGAATTCAGAAAGGCTTTGATCAATGAAGACAAGAGAGGAGACTCCCGGGAGTGAAGTGAGCAGCTGGCTGGTGCACAAAGCCGGGCTTGGAGCGGCCATGCAGCAGTATCTCCCAGGGACCCCACACAGCATCCTGCCTCTTGATACTTATTTCTATGTCATCTCAGGACTTGCGTGGTTCTGTATCTTCCTCAGCTTTCAGCAATCTTACCAAATTGCATTTGCAAGTTCTCTGTCTTGTTTCTGGTCTTCAAGCTGGGTCCTTGTTGCATAGATAAACTTCAGTTTTACATCCAAGGAACTTTTAAAGCTCTTGTCTCTCCCATGGATTTTAGTTTCTGTTAACTAAATGATGTGTCTTCAAGTTTTGTAATCCATTGCTACATCAATATCTTGTATTGACCTGACCTGTTAACAATTCTACAAATCTATGTCTGTCTGATTGGTATTTTGTTAAAATTAGTAAAGTTATTCTCGAGATCTTATCTCCCAGGAAATGGGAGAAAAGGCATCTTTACAGTGATTTATTTCTACAGTTTTTTATTTGGACAAGTGGCTAATCTATCAGTTTACCAATCACAATGGGACCTCTTCCACCTTGTTAAAGTGTTGACCACAAGTGGTCATTTGTTCTTTTTATTCTTAGGAAAACCCCATATTTTTCTAGAACTATTCAGCCTACTGCAAATTTCCAGTGTTTTGCCATCTCCTAAAAGAAAAGTACATATCAATACTTTATAAACAGGTATCTGATAAAAAAAATTAAATCCCCAAATGCATCAATACCCAAGTAAAGTTCATCAAAATAAATATGCCCTATAATATTTCCTTCAATTGTATTAGGAGTAGCTCTTATATACTTCATTTTTAACTTTTATCTCTTTGAATGTCATTGTGAATTGATGGCATTTTGTAGACACAGATGCAACTCGTTTTAATTAGAAATAGTAACTTAATGTAATTCAACTATTTACATCTTGACTACAAACAACAGCTTTAAGATGGTTCTTTGTCCTTTCAGCATTACCCTAGACGTTTTCTTATGTATCATTGCTTATTAGCAATAATAAGAAATTCCTCATACTGCTGGATACTTTCTCAAAATGCTCAAAATGAAATCAGTTACTCTCAAAGAGATCAGATTCCTTTATCTGAAAAATACTCCTAAAGAAAAGTGTGTATTTGTGGTTTTGCATGAGTATTGCCATTGGTCAGGTGATGAGGCCACATTACTGAGAAAGCCATAAATTTTTTTTCAGAAAAATATATGTTAGGACCCAAGTTCACAAGACATGTCCAAATTAACTCTAAAATCACAAAGTCATATTTTTAAAGATTTTGTTCCAATAGATAAATTGCAGTTTATGAGGCACTTGAGTGCTCAGTCTCAATTCAGGTCATGATCTCAAGATTGTGAGATTGAGCCCTACAACTAGCTCCATGCTTAAGATTCTCTCTCCTCTCCCCCTCTGCTCCTCCCCTGCCTCAAAAGAATTATAGTTTACTATAGCATTTAGATTGTTAACCCCCTGCCTATGAAATAATGAGTTCCATCTGTGTGAAGGTCTACTACATTGACTAGAGAAATTATCATCCTTTCACTGTTGATAAGAAACATCCTAGAAGAATGAAATGCAGAGCATTATCCAAAAGCTTTGATCCGTCAGTGATATGTTAGGTATAACCATTTAAATGTAACAAATTAATATATAAACAGAGGGTCCACTCTGAGCATTTTATGTAGCTTAATTCCTCTCTCCAGACATAGGCCAGAATAGAAAAGAAACTTCACCTATAGCACTGTGCCCTCAACATGCAACTGTAAAATGACAAAAAACCCAAATAGAATAAAAAGGCATTATTAACGAGGATCTTTCCATAGTAGAACTCAAAGCACATTTGGTTGTTGGCATTGTTTCTAAAATAGGATGATATCTGAGCAGTTTTGCTTCCTTTCAACACTGCTACAGGGAACATCCCAAAGCCCAGTCTCTGGAAAGCGATTCGGAGCAGATACACTGAATTCCCCAGGCGTCTGCCAAGATTCTCTGGCATTTGGGACTTGGCAGAGTGTTGCAAAATAAATTTTCTTAGACAATTCTGGGGTTTGCTACATACCAAAATGTCTGAACAGTAGTTCCAAATGTTCCTCTGACCACAGGTTTTCCTCCACATCTCTCGATGAGGCCTTTTCATCGGCCTGGGTTTGCGCGTAGCCAAAAAAAAAAAAAAAAAAGAATGCCGTGTTTCCTTGACTGTTTGCGTCAAACTTTTCAAATTCTCTTTAAAACACTAACATATGTTTAAACGAATGCTTTTAAAAGTAAACCTACCAAATATGGGTCATTTTTAAAAAGACGTTATGTTTTGTAGAGTGGTTACAAGTTCACAGAAAAGTCAAGAGTGGCACAGAGATTGGCCCCATCCCCCATGCCCTCCAGACATCCCCAGCCTCCCCCACCATCGACATCGCCACCAGATGATGTATTTTTTACAATTGATGAACCCTCACTGGCAATCACTATCACCCAGATTTCATAGTTTACATTAGGGTTCACTCTTGGTATTGTATATTCTGTGTGAGTTTGGACAAATGCATAATGACATATATCCAACATTATAATATCATACAGTATGTATCATACTATCATACATTGTAGTATCATACATATAGTATCATCATACAGAGTATCATCTGCCCTAAAAATCCTGTGTTTCACCTATTCATTCCCTTCTTCCCCCCTCCCCAGTGCCTGGCAACCTCTGATATTTTTGCTGTCTCTATAGTTTTGCTTCTTCCAGAATGTCCAATGGTTGAAATCATGCAGTATGTAGGCTTTCAGGTTAGTAATATGAGTAACAGATTAGCAATGAGGCTTTCATTTAATAATACACATTTAAGGTTCTTCCAAGTCTTTCCACGGTTTGATAGTTCATTTCTTTTTAGTGCTGAATAATAATTTCATTGTCTGGATGTGCCACATTTCATTTATTAATTCACCCACTGATAGACATCTTAGCTGCTTCAATGTTTTGGCAATCACAAATAAAGGTGCTATAAAAATCTGCGTGCAGGGTTATGCAGGGTTATGTGTACGATTGCTGGATCCTATGATATGTAAGAATGTGTCCAGTTTTGTAAGAAACCACCAAACTGTCTTCCAAAGTGGCTCTACCATTTTGCATTCCCACCAGCAATGAATGGAATTCCTGTTGTTCCATATCTTCTCCAGCACTGGTTGTTATCAGTGTTCAGGATTTTGGCCATTCTGATAGGTATATAATGGTATCTCATTGTCATTTTAATGTGCATTTCCCTAGTAACATAGGATGTGGAGCGTATTTCATACACTTATTTGCCATTTGCGTATCTTCTTTCATGAGATGTCTGTTAAGGTCTTTGGCACAGTTTTTCATTGGGTACATATCATAAGCATTTCTCAGTTATCCCCCCTACTCCCCTTAGGTGTAGGACAGGATGGTTAGAACTTGCTGGAGTTGATCATTTTTCTTTTCTGCCAGGTCAGTTAGGCTCCGATGAAACCCCAACAGGCAGGTTAAGTAGTTTCTCCCTAGGGTTGATCTTGTTGGGGAGACTGGAGTGCTCTGGTGTATTTCAAAAGTGGTTCTCCATTTATTTCCCTTCTTCCTGCTAGAAGCATGGGATTTTTTTTTCCTTCATACCTACTGGGAGAACTTGATGGCCAAGGTCCTGGAGGTAAAACACAAAATTTCCTCCTCCCCTCCCCACAGGACCATGTGCTTTTGGTGTTTTTATGTTTTTAGCTCTCAGACTTGTCCACTCTGAGCATCCAGTAATTCCTCAAGTACGGTTTAGCTTTTCCTACACTGCTGCAGTTCCTCTACAGATTGCAGCTCCTGAGTTTCTGCTCTGGTGGGTTGCAAATCTGTTTTTGCTTCTTGCTTTCTCTAACATTTGGGGGTAGACTTTTGCCCTGAAACTTCACTTCTCTTACAGATCTAAGAAATATTATTCGTTTTTCAGTTTGTCCAAATTTTGGGACAAGTGGTGATGTCCAAGTTTCCTATGTGAAACCAGAAACTGGAATTCCTTGTGTTACTTTTCAAATTTTTAATTATTTATGCAGCAGATTCACACTTAGTCCAACACAACTATGGGGACTATCACTTGCCAGGGGAGTATGTGGCCTGTCACATTGCGATTTATAAAATATATATGTTTGGTTATTCAGATGACCAAAACATATTCCTTATATGTATTTGGTCTTCATCCAGTTCCTCACCCACAACTCCTAAAACTCTTGGACTTTCCTGGTAAGGAAGGCAATGAAAGTTATCTTTTGTCATGTTAATGGTGGTGACACCTGGACATTCCACCCTCCCTTCCCCCAACAGCTGGGGCTTCTTGCCAGGAAGATCAACCAAGCATATGGATTAGAGCTTCCCAGACCTCTAGGGAGGGGAGAGAGGCTAGAGGTTGAAACAGCCAATGGCCAATCACTTAGTAAATCATGACTATGCGGTTAAGCCTTCACAAGAGCCCTAAAAGGACCAGGTTCCCAGACATTCCATGTTGGTGAACCCAATGGAAATGCCAGAAAAGTGGTGCTCCTGGAGAGGGCATGGAAGCTTCATGCCTCTTCACCATGCCTCATTACATATGCCTTCCTCTGGCTGCTGATTTGTATCCTTTATCACATCCTTAAATAAACTGGTGAACCTAAGTGTTTCCCTGAGTTCTGAGAGCTACTCCAGCACAGAGGTCAATGGAACCTCCAATCTGCAGCCAATGTTCAGAAGTAACAGGTTAACAGCCTGGGGCTTGAAACTAGCCTCCAAAGTGGGGGATTAGGGCAGTATTGTGTGACTGAACTCTTAATCTGTAGAATTTGATACTATCTCTGAATGGATAGTGTCAGAGTGTAGCTGAATTCTCAGACCCCTTGCAAGTATCTAAGGATTACTTTGTGATTGTGGGGAGGACCCCTCCCCCCACGTTGGAACTGACTTCACTTGCTTCTTCTTCTTTTATCACAGCAGGGTGACTGTTTACTTCTAAGCTTCAAAATAATCATTATCCACAATTGTCAATATTGTTTATGGTAGGTGATACAGAGGGAATTACATTGTGTAATGGTTTTTTCCCTCCATAGTGCAGTAGATAACATTTGCTGATCTCAAAGCACTGTGTGTGTGCTCATGACCAGATTTAAGTGTCAAAATGAATGGTAAAGACATTTACATTAGCAGAGTTCAGAGAACGGTAAAATGGCTTTGTGAAGCACAGAGAGGGGTGTTGGAGGAAGCAGGGCTTGCAAGTGCCATGAGAAGATGAATGCATTCTGCATACTTAGAGAGGACAATAGACACTGAATAGAAGGGGAGTAGCATTGACAAGGAGCATGGACTGTCAACAAGGCATCAGGAAGCTGGTTGGGTCAAAGGGAAGAGTTGAGTGGGGAAGAAAGTATAGGTGGGGTGAGAAATATGCGACAAATTATGGAGGGTGTAGGAAAAGTAAGGGAGTTAACAGCCATCAGGCACTTTTTTATGCTGGTCCCTCTGCTGACATATTACCTCTCAGTTGCCTTTTACCGCATCCTGGGAGGGAGGCATGATCAATGAGGAAACAGGCAGAGAGAATGAGCAACTCACCTGGGCCATACAGCTTGGTTGTTTTCACTCTTTTTGCTTCATTCCTCCAAGGAATTCTAAAACTGTATTATCTCACACATGGAAATTTGTTTTCCATTTTGAGTATAAATAAGCTTATATTCATTAAAATGTAGAAAACAGTAAACAGTTTATGAGGTGATGTATACAATAAGATTAATATTTTATAAAAACAATTTGATCATAGGTTTAAACTAACTTGCATGAATATTGAACACACTGGGGAAAAGTTATGTAAAATTTTTATTTATGCATTTTATATAATGTGTCTTGAAAGCTTTCGTTAGTCCTGGACAATTAGGTAAATTTAGGCTATAATTGGAAATGTGCTCCTCTGGAAACTATAATTTTTTTCCAAGTGAAATTAAAGAAACATTGAGATCTAAATTATTAAGAGTGATAAGACTTTCATTGGAATTATAACTTCTGGAAATCTTCCTTTGAGTGCTTGCTGATCCAGTTATAAGTGAATACACGAGAGAAAGTAAAGGTTTGTCCTTCCTTCAGACTAATTTCACCAGGAGCCAGTTATCTATCTGGTTGAAACACAAGGAAGAAGGCATGTTTACTTCCTGGGAAGATTATGATGCTTCTTCAGAAAACACACCACTAATATTCTAATGGAAATGATAATTCAAATAAGTCACAAAAAATCAAAGCAAATGCAAAACCAACTGTGCAAGAAAGTCAGGCCATTTAATTTCGTGAAACTATCAGAAATTTTGGTTGACATAACCTGCAGTGGTCAGTGTCACATTTGAGTTGGTTGCTTTGACATCTTGTGCACATCAAAGGTACAGAGCAGGATTGCTAGTTGGAGGGGGCCTATGGTCCAGATGAGAGTGTATGGTTAGGATGTGTTGTTGCCTTATTTTCCCATTTAACACTCAATTTCTTGGTCAGCAAGAGGGCTAGTTCATGGCTGCAGTACCATTATCATCACTGTCTATTTACTTAGATCTTTATTCTAAAAAATAAAAGGCATATGAAGAGGCATCCACTGAAACAGTCTATTGATTGCTAATTCTAAATTAATTTAGTGTTTCTGCATATGTCAACCACTGCTAGCTGCCTAACAACAACTCATATTCCCTGATTTTGCTTATGACAGAATATGCCCAGCCAAATATTTATATACTCTGGCCTCCTTTGCAACTTGGGGATTGTCAGGGGTTTCAGTTCTGGCTAAAGAGGTATGATCACAAGCCACTAGGGGAGAGAGGGTGTTGCTGCTCTTAACAAGAACAGATTAGCTGACATAAATCACTTTTCCCTTTCTCCTATGTGCTTCTTCTTGCTTGAAGCAGGTGAAAACCCAGCACCAGCGTTGTTCTTCAAAACATGAGACTATGGCTGTCACCCTAAAGGTGGTGGAGACGAGAACTGGAAAGGGGTTGAATACCCAGTGACATCATGGAGTCACCACACAATACCTGGGCCACCTAACTTGGAAGTTACACTTTGTGAGTGAAAAGTAACCCCCTCTTTTGGTTAAGTCAAAAAGCCATTCTGCACAGCATCACTGGATACATTCCTACCTTTGGGACAATTGGGACACTTTTAAAGTAAAAGCATGACTTTAAAGCCTTTCCATTTTTTAAATATAAGATGGTATTACAGCACAAAATACACATCATGACAAATTTGAAAGAAGCCAGACAAAAGAAACAAGTTAGGAAAGTGAAACATGTAAGAAGCCAGATTTTATGTGACTTCTCTAAAAATTCTATGGAGCTACCAGAGAGTCAAATTGTAGTCAGTGTCTGTCATTGACCCCATTCGGTGGAAATCCTAATAGGGAAAATGAGTCTTTACATTAGATGATAAACAATTAAGTCTTTAATTTTCAAAATACACATGGCCAGAGAAAGGAAATATCTCTTCTTTTGATAGAAAATAACGTTATCTGCCAAAATCCTGGAGGTGAATGCCAAGAACTAGATGAGTCAAAATTTGCTGGCAAAAATAAATGTACACGTTTCAAAATTAATCATAGTTTTGAAAAACGCCTCTGATATACACTTTCTGTTTGTGATCCCTAGGAGTGTGACTATACCATTGAAGCTAAGAGCCACACAGAGCACTTGAAAATATAGTGTTAGATTCTAAAAGCAGAGGGGCATAATCATCTCAGTATTTTACCTTGGATTCATAGAGATATAGTTTGCTCACATGGGAGGGCACCTTCCCAGGGTAACCATTGTAGACAAGCAGGTTTACTGCATATTGTTTAACTGGAAAGAAAGCACATGCTCAGGAAACTGAAACTGACCAAAATCTCTGGTGTGAATGCACAATTCAAAAGTTGTGCTGAGATTACACACAACGAAAGCATCTTTTGCTAACCTCTATCAACATATCCCTTTCCTCTTCCATGTTCTTGGACCTTTGCATTAATATGATAATGTCTCAAAGTTCTTTGAGCTATTCAATCAATCCTTTGTCTAAATACCTTCCTACATTGATATTCAACACGCAAACCAGAATTAATGCAGTGCACCTCTGACCTGAAGAAATAGTTATAGAAAAAGGAAGAAGAACCTCATGTCACATCTGTAAAAACTTACAGCTAGTGTTTTGTCTTTTTTACATGAAGTGATTGAAAGATAATTCTCTAGGAAAATGAGATTCTACCCCTGCCCCTTTATTCCCCACCTTTGGATGTATGTGACATGGATAATGAACTAGCAGGTGAAGATTAATTCATACAACAAACTTTCTCAGTGCTAAGAAGAATCAAGACACTATGTGGGATACAAAATATATGTTCTCACTGATGGTGTGTTCCGATCACTGTCCGAGTTTTCTTTCCTTTGTTATTCTTTTTTTCCCCTTTGTTATTCTTAAATGTTTTTATTATATTTTGACCTTAACATTCTAACTAGATAATTCAAAAGATTTCTATTCATTTTAGAATATTGCATTTCAAAAAATAACTTGGAAAACCAACTTGATTTCTTAGTCTCTTCTTTTTCTTAATTATTTAATTCAGTGTTGGGTTCTGATTATAGATACATTGGAATTTTTTCTTTTTTTAAGATTTTATTTATTTATTTGAGACATAGACAGTGTGTGTGCCCACACACAAGCGAGTGTGGGGGTGGGGCAGAGAAAGGATGAAGCAGACTCATCTTTGAGCAGGGAGCCTGACAAGAGGCTCCATCCCAGGACCCTGGGATCATGATCTGATCTGAAGGCAGATGCTTAACAGACTGAACCACCCAGGTGCCCTGGAAATTTTTTCCTAAATACTAAGAAGGTTCAACAAGTATTTTGATTAATTTTTTATAATATTCAAGAAGGATGAGACAAAGTGTGAATTCTGAAGTTATATAAAATGAAAGACCTCAAGCAGTGTGACATGTGTTGAGATTGTAAACTGGTCTACATTTTGGACTCCAATCTTAGTGATCTAAATCACTTATAAATTGAAAAAAAAGAAAAAACCCAAACCAAACAAAACAAAGCCAAAGACAAGGAAATAATGGTCTTTTAGAGAGGAAAGAATTCATTTTTTTCATATTTCAAAATTCAAATGCAGGCTGTCTCAAGTGAAATTCTAGGAAGTAAAACAAGCAGTTTGAAAATTACAGCCATTTTCTCCATGTTTCTCCCAGCCTGATTCAATATTCAAAAGTGTACCCAAGGAATGTCCATTATTCTTTCTTCAGTGAACCCTGATATTTTTGATCAAGAAGACCATTGAGAATTACCATGTTTGGAAATCTGTTATCAACTAACTAAGGATATGACCAAATCTCCAAACATGGATGATTTCTGAAATGTCAATAGCTCTTTGGGACTACACACACACATACACACACACACACACACACACACACACACACTTGCTTTGAGAAACAGGGGTTTATTGAAATAAGCTTAAATAATAGTACAGAAAACTCCACTAGTGAACCTAGTATTTTTTATTTTCTCAAAGAGAGGGCTAAGATTTCTTTTTAAAAATAGTAAAATAAGGATTAGACACAGATTAAATTCGTCATGAAGGCAGTTCTATTTTAGCATGTTGGTTTTGTTTCATTATTTTAGAAATTAAATTGTGCTTTGAGAAGGATCGTATGTGTTACTGCTGGAAAATAATATGAAATTAATCTAAAATAATGACAGAAGTTAAATAGCAACTTCTTCCTAAATGTCCCTAATATATTTAACATATAACAAAGTGGTGTGGTCAGCCTACAGGTAATTATGTTATATTTTGATACACCGTCTCTTTTTTGAAACTGCTGCAGCCTGCTGAGCTATACTGCTCCAACTCTGAAAACCTCAGCTTATAATTAAAGAACAAGCAAATTTGAGATGCTAAAGAAGAGACATAACACTGTAACATACCAATTGATTTGAAAATGAGTGTTTTTTGGCAGCTTGTGAATATTTTTGTGTGCATTTAACTTGTATCGATCTCCTTCACTTCTTAAACATACATCGATATGGTTCAAATCATCCTATCGTGTTTGATTGGGACCTTTGAGAATCTTGTATAGATTAAAAAAATTTTAAAGGTGAAAAGATGAAAGCACAGGGACTCTCAGTGAGTTGCCCATGGGTACAGTGCTGGTTGGAGGGGAGAGAGGATGGAAACTTGGAGACCCTGAGTTTCAGTCAGGGACTCTCACCTCCACTACTCTGAGAGGTACTTAGTAATTTTAAGCAACGCCACTGTCAATGATAAACTGTGTTTTCAAAAACTTCCATGCTCTGTTTAAAGTTCTACTAAGCATATCATTGCTTGTCAGTTGTCAGAACATACATAACTAAGTAAGGTGACACATGATCGCTTGTGAAGGAAGACAGGCAGTGTATCTTCAAGGAGAACTGGAGGCCCCATCAATTATTACAGCCTCTAAATACTCAGCATTCAGCCTGCATGAGCTCATAGGGCCACGGAGAATGATTTAGAATTGATTTTAAGTCTCAGTAGCTGAGAACAAGCATGCAAAGAGTACAGAAGGAAACCCAAACTTGGGAAACCACTTAATCTTACCACCAGCAGGATAGATGAAAGAAAAAGAAAAGCCTTGTTTTTCCTGAAGGTATTTTTCTTCAGAAGCAATAGAACTGGAAAACAGTACAAGCTCAATTAGTAATCAAGCAGTTTATAAAGGACAAAAAGAAAACTTGTGAAGATCCACTCATCTTAGGGTGAGAGCTGTGGAACTACTACCAACATTCTACTGCATTCTAATAAAGAAGCTAATACTTTTCCTTTACTTTTTATCCTTGAGGCAAGTAGAGCAATTATTTGTCTCCATTAGATTTCTACATTATATTAACATGAGAGGTCAATGCCTGAGGAAAAAAAGTACTTGTTAAGTTTCATCTGCAAAGATTCTATTCTTAAGTATCCAGTACTAGTTCATGTTATTTTGTTTTTGTTCTTATCTATCAGTGTAACAGCACTATTTTAGATGGTAAATTTTTAAGCACTACTTTCTTTATGCCTAACCTGTCTCCTAACCTGTTGCTTCTAGCAATCTCAGCGTTCGCTGGTTCCATCCACAACCACTTGACCTTCTCAAGCCCAAGTCTTCACCTTCCACTTCCCACCTTCAAGGACAAACTCTGAGCTTAGTTATCATCTGAGTCCTCCAACCTCTGGAGTCTTCAGGAGACCTCTAAGGTCTCCAGGATCACTCTCTCTCTACCGACCAAACACAGACTACTGCTCAATGTCATCCCACCACATCTGCTCATTCACTCCCCTAACCTCCTTAATTTTTTTTTGCCAGTTAGCCATTAACCAGTTGTGCTGGGCTCACTTCATCTCCTAACTTAGTTCATAATGGCAGTTACTGGAACAGGAACATTTCTTTCCCATCATCCTCAGTTCCCTTTCTCATTTTTTCCTCTGCTCCACCCATTTTATCAATTACTATCAAAACTGAAGCATAACTATTCAGTGCCCGCATTCAGCTTTCTCTTTTTGTGAATTACCTGTTCATGCCTGTTAGCCATTTATCTATGAGGGTTTCTGTCTTTCTTAATCTGGATAATTTCTTATCTGTTATATGAATTGCATTAGTTTAATCTAATTAATTAATATTTGATGTATGAATGCATCAAATGTATGAATTGCAAGCATTTTCTCTCAAGGCTTCTATTTTAACCCATACATAGTGTATTTTATTTTACAGAAATTTTAAGTGTTAATATGATTAAATTTTTAAATCTTTGCATCTTGATTAAGATATCTTACTTTACTGTGAAATGAAAGCATTGACATATTTTCTTCTGACATTTCTATTTTATTTTTCACATTTTCATGTTATACAGAACTGGAGTTTATTTTCCTTAGGTGGAGATTGGATTTTACCTTCTTCAATATTGCCAGTCAGTTATCCACTCATTAAAAGTTTGTCCATAATCACTTATTTGTGATGACACTGTCATATTCCAGGATTTATTTCTGGGTCCTTTATTTTGCTTGTTCCATTAGATTTCACTTGTGTCTATTCTACATGATCTTAATAATAAGCTTTATAATGCACATTGGTACATAGGAGGGTTGTTCCCAAATGTTCTCCAAAATTGTCTTGGCTTTTTTTGGTCTTCTATTATTTCACATGAATTTGAGAATTGGCTGAATTCCAAGAAAAGAAAGGAAAGAAAGAAAGAAAGAAAGAAAGAAAGAAAGAAAGAAAGAAAAAAAGAAAGAAAGAAAGAAGAAAGAAAGAAAAAGAAAGGAAGAAAGAAAAGAAAGAAAGAAAGAAAGAAAGAAAGAAAGAAAGAAAGAAAGAAAGAAAGAAAAAGAAAGGGGGAGAGAGGGAGAAAGGAGGGAAAACAGAGGAAGATAAATGTATAGATTTGTTGGTATTTTCTTAAAATGAAAACAAATTCTTTTTTTTTTTTTTTTTAGATTTTATTTATTTATTCATGAGAGACACAGAGAGAGAAAGAGGCAGAGACACAGACAGAGGGAGAAGCAGGCTCCATGCCAGGAGCCTGACATGGGACTCCATCTAAGGTCTCCAGGATCATGCCCTGGGCTGAAGGTGGCGCTAAACTGCTTAGCCACCCGGGCTGCCTGAAAATGAATTCTTTAGATTAAGGTGATTATTAAATTATCCAAGCTATGAATATGGTATTGCTCTCCATATATTTAAGCACAATTTTCTCTTTTTCAATAGCTTTCTTTTCTTCTCCACCTTTTGTTGGATTTATCCCCATAGCTTGATGATTTTTTTCCTTTGATATATTATATTTTCTAATTACTGATTGCTAGTATATAGGAATATAGTTAATCTTTATATACTAATCTTAAATCCAACATGATTTCTAAATCTTTCTTAATTGTTCGTATATAATTCTTTTGGAATTTCTATGTAGATAATCATATCATTTGTGAATAAAGACAATTTTTCTTCTACCCTGATGCATATTCTTTTAATTTTTCTTTCATTATTATTTACTATAGATATTCTCAAGCTGAGAAAGTTCCCTGTATTCTTTGTTTTCTAAGATTTTTTTCTTTAACATTTGTGTGTGGTTAATTTGATCCAGTTGGTTGCAGCACCTTTGAATATATTTCTTTTTTAATTTTTATTTATTTATGATAGTCACACACACAGAGAGAGAGAGAGGCAGAGACACAGGCAGAGGGAGAAGCAGGCTCCATGCACCGGGAGCCCGACGTGGGATTTGATCCTGGGTCTCCAGGATCGCGCCCTGGGCCAAAGGCAGGTGCCAAACCGCTGCGCCACCCAGGGATCCCCTGCAGCACCTTTGAGACATTTAAGGTTAGAGAAGGCTCTATTTGACACTGATGCTCTAGCAACTTAATACCTCAACTGCCCTCACTGTTAACCAAATGAGACACAGGACTCTTCTAAATACTACAGACAGAATTTTAAATTCTCTTCACACTAGCTCTTATTCTTACAGCACAATGACCTACTCATTATAGGAGATAGATTCTATAGATCTCCAAAAACTCAATACAAGAAACTACATTAAATACTCTCCTTGAACCTAGAGCTTCTCAACTTTCTCTCTCTACCTACAATATGAACTGTCAGGAGTTAGGAGCCTCCAGCAGATTGTCCTAAAATACATGTTCTCCCTTTGTCAAATAATCCCCAGACGATACCATGAAATCCATTTCTTTTTCCTACAACTTCTCAACAGAGGAATTAGAAATGAGTGGGACAGAGGTGAGTTGCCAACTGGGGTATGATGGCAGTGATGGGTATCCCATCAGCACATTCTGGTCTTATAGGGAGATGGCTTTTCCTCTGGTCATGTAATATCTTCAACAAGTTTTTCTAATGTCAAACCAGACAGGGTTGCTGAAATAAAGCCAATTTATAACATATTGGCACCATTTCTAAACTCATTTGGTAAATATTTAATTTAGAATTTTACACTCTCGTTCATATAAATATATATATATATACACACACATATATATGTGTTTCACACAGATATAAATATATTTGTTGAATATACATTATATAAAACTTTTATATACAAATGTTTTATATAAATTAATGTAGTTTCTCCCATTTGTTTTCTTGCCAGAAGCATGTCTGTTTTATTAATTCCTTCACAGAGATAGCTTTTGGTTTTATTGATGCTATTTATTATTTCTGAGATTTTAAAAATTATTTTCTGCTTTTTTTCTTTATTATTTCCTTCCTCCACCTTTCTTCAAGTTTATGTTTCTCCCCTATTTTCAGAAATGGTGGGGTCATTAATTTTTAATCTTTCTCCTTTTGAAATAAGACAACCTATGTCCTTCAAAGGAAATTTTGCCACATCTCAAAAGATTTGATATATGCAGTGGTTTTTGTTGTTTACTTCTGAAGACTTTATAATGACCCTTAGTTTGAGGATCCATATAATATTTATGCATGCTTTTAAATATCCACATATGAGTTTTAGCACCATTTTCCTTTTATTTCTGTTTTTGTCTTGCTTTTGATTGTTCATTTCATTGCATGTTGCTAAGAATGTGTTTAGCACATTCTTATCTCAGGAAATCTCATGATTTCCTCAGCTCTATCTTTCAGTCATGTTGTCTCACTTTCAGTGAGTACATTTTTATTTCTGGTAATTCTGCTTGGCCTTGTTTTCAATCAACCTATTTCTAAAATATTGTTCAATTTATTTATGGGGTATTCTTTCTTCTATCTTATACTCACTTCAAGTATAATTATAATGTCAGAAATATTGTCCAATTTATTTATGGGGTATTCTTTCTTCTATCTTATACTCACTTCAAGTATAATTATAATGTCAGAGAGTTCATTTCCAGGAGGGTTAATTCTGGTGTTTATGATATTTACTTCCTTCTATCATGACCCACTTTCTTTATGTGGTGTGTTAAGAGTTTTTATGGCTCTCATCTTCACCTAAGCTATGTTCCCCTATGGAAATCTAACATGCTGGATTCTGGGAAATCCTGTGAATCCAGGGTTGTGAACACCTTCCATGTAAGCTGCTTAGCACTGCATTTATCCTGAAACCTGGTGGGAATCTGCTTTCAGATAAACTCTGTGGTTCATTCATATGGACAACTAATATTTAACAAGGAAGCCAAGAACACTCAATTGAGAAAAGACAATGGTGCTGGGATAATTGGATATTCCCATGTAACAGAATGGAACTGAACCCATATTATATAAACTCGCAACAATTGACTCAAAATGGATTAAATACTTAAATGTAAGACCTGAAACCCTGAAACTGTGAAAAGAAAATATAGGAATAAAGTTATTTTTGACGTGGGTCTTCATAATGATTTTTTGGATATGCCACCTAAAACATAAACAACCAAATAAAAAGGAAACAAGTGGGAAAACATCAAACTGAACAGCTTCTGCACAGCAAAAGAAATGATCAACAAAGTGGGAAGACAACTTATGGAATGGGGAAAAAATATTTGCAAGCCATATCTGGGGTTAATATCTAAGATATATAAAGAACTCATACAACTCAGTGGCAAAAAATCAAATAGCGCAATTGCAAAAATGGGCAAGGTTTCTGAATAGGTGTTTCTCAAAAGAAGAGATATGAGAAGCCAACAGGTACTAGAAAAAAGATGCTCAACATCACTAGTCATTAGGAAAATGCAAATTAAGACCACAATAAGATATCACCTCATGCTTGATAGAATAGCCATTATCAAAAGAACAAGAGATATAAAATGCAAGGGAGATCTTGTGCACTGTTGGTGGGATTGTAAATTGCTACAGCCACTATGGAAAGAAAAGGATCCTTAAAACATTAAAAATAAAAGTACAAGTAAAACATAAAAAATAAACTGAGCAAAAAAATAAAAAATAAAAAAAAATAAACCGAGCAATTCTGCTTCTAGGAATATATCCAAGAAAATGAAAACACAAACATGAAAAGATATCTGCACCCTCATTTTCATTATTTATAATAGCCTAGATATAGAACTAAATATCCATCAATGGATAAGTAGATAAAGAAGTTGTGATATCTATCATCTATCTATCATCCACATCTAATGGAATATTATTCAGTCATTTTATTAAATGAGGAAATCCTACCCTTTGGGATAACATTGATGGACATTAAAGATATTATGCTAAGTAAAATAAGTCAGGCAGAGGAAGACAAATACTGAATGACCTCTCTTACACATGAAACCTTTTAAAAGACAAAAACTCATAGAAAAATAGATCAGATTTGTAGTTACCAGAGGTGAAGGATGATGGAATGGAGAATTATAAGAAGGTCATCAATAAGTGAAAACTTCCAGTAGGTTTTAGTTACTTAGTTTAGTTTTAAGTTAGATAAATAAGTACTAGGGATGTAATGTACACCATGAGGACTACAGCTACCACTGCCATGTAATATCCAGGAAAGTCATTGAGAAAGTAAATCCTAAGAGTTCTTGTCACAAGGAGAATTTTTTCCTTCTTTGTTTTTATTGTATCTATAGGAGATGCTGGGTGTTAGCTTAACCTATGGTAGTAATCATTTCACATTATCTGTAACTCAAACCATCATGTTGGATGCCTTCCCCTTATACAATGATGTATGTCAACTATGTCTCAGTAAAATTGAAAAAAAATATTTGGGCGCTGATTTTATGCCTATTTCCAAAGATGACTACAGAATCCTAGGATTTCACTGCCACAAAATGCTTAACTAGCTCCTTAACTAAGGCTTATTTAAACAGAAATATGAAAATACCTGATTGCATCATTTTCTTATTCAAACTTTAGTTTACAGGTAAGGCATTTCCATTAAGGAGCGCAAGGCAAGTCTTTGATCCCAGCCTGATCAGAGAGCAGCTTTGAGCACAGGAGCTCCCTTTTGGGGTGGGTCTTCTCAGTTTTTATGCCAAAAGAAAGGCCAGATGGTCTTTTCCACAGTGGCATTACATAAAACCAAAATAAAGATATGAAAATGACAGCTTAGAAATTTAGTGAAAAACACAGTTGCCCTTGAACAACACGCATTTGAACTTGCACAGATATATTTATACTAGATTTTTTACAGTGCAGTACTGTAAATGTATTTTCTCTTCCTTATGATTTCTTAATAACGTTTTCTTTTCTCTAGCTTACTTTATTGTATTGTAACAATACGGGTTATAATACATATAACATGTAAAATATGTGTTAATCAACTGTTGATGTTATTGGTAAGGTTTCCTGTCAATAGTAGGCTATTAGTAGTTACGTTTTAGGGAAGTGACTAGGTTATACATAGATTTTTCAGTTGTGTGGGGGTCAGTGTCCCAACCCTTGCATGTTTTGAGTCAATATTTATAACTAAAACACTGCATTTAAACCAGCAATGAGAAATGGCTGACGAGAGAAGGGGATGCATGTTATTTGGAAGTTAACTGAAGCCACATAAAAGGAAAAGAATTTATAAGATACTTAGTCTTACAGAAAACAATACCTTCACATTCCCATAAGAAAAAAGGAAGAAATGCAAACGCATACAATGTGTGTGTGTGTGTGTGTGTAGACAGAAAGGAAGAAACAGAGAAAGACTATTTTTGGGATATTAAATGTATGTTGTTTCCCTTCTCTGTTGAGAGGGTAACTTGGTAAGTCCCAAAGGAACCTCACTTCTAATACACTGACTGCATTGTGTTCCAGTTTTCAACATGCTGCCACCAGGGTGACAAGGGAAGGAAGAGAGTAAGTCCTTTCCTGAAGATACTCAGTTACATTTCTTTAGGTGGGACAAGGGGGAATGACTTTACCATATGTGAAGAGTGTAATCAACTCTTGTATTTTGAGTAAAACAGTGGCTGTTCCCAGAGGCAGGTGGTCTCCAGAAGATGCTCAGGGCATCCACCTTTAGGAGAACAGCCAGACTATTACTCACAAGGCAGCATTATCCTTTTGAGTTTGAGGTTCTAGAGAAAAGCTGTTAGATCTTAGAAGATTGTGGGGGAGAGGGGAAAGGAGAGGAAGAATCAAGGTTCTAGACTGCAGCCTATTCCCATGCTGACTTTGAATTTCAGTCTCAGTTTACCTACTCCCAAAAGGCAGCAGAGTGTCCTCAAGGGCAGGACAGCGGCAAATGGACATTATGCCAGGCTCTGGGACAGGGGCAGGATTGGAGGACTTGGCCCAGCCATACTCTGCCCAAGTCCGTGCCTCCTCTGCCCTAAGCATTCTACCACAAGGCAGTCAGTGATAGTTGATATCCCTGATTGATTGGACCCTACCAAGTACAGTGGAGAGAAATTTCCTAGCCAGTTTTGCTCTCTCTGGCATGGGCCAGGCAATGATGTAAGAAGCACTGCTCCCTGATTACCTTGGTCTATAGTGAAGAACTCTGAGGGTGGGGTGGATTTTACTTGGAAGAGGAGGCACTTGGGTGCCTTGCCCTCATTCCACAAAGTCAATGCATACCTTACATACCACCTTTTAACTTACGTAGAATTTTCAACTCTTTATCCTGCTTGATAGGGGCGGTCCTGCCAAATGACATGGCAAAGAGTATCATCCCATTTTGTAGATAAAGAAAATCAGATTTAGTGATATGAGGTGACTTCTCAAAGCAACACAACTATGAAGCAACACAACTGGTACCCAGGAACAGTTCTTTCTTTCTTTCTTTCTTTCTTTCTTTCTTTCTTTCTTTCTTTCTTTCTTTCTTTCTTCTTTCTTTCTTTCTTTCTTTCTTTCTTATCTTTTCAAAGATTTTATTTATTTATTCATGAGAGACACACAGAGAGAGGCAGAGACACAGGCAGAGGGAGAAGCAGGGTCCCTGCGGGGATCCTGATGCAGGACTTGATCCCAGGACCCCAGGATCATGACCTGAGCCAAAGGCGACACTCAACCACTGAACCACCCAGGTGCCCTAGCACAGTGTGTTCAACCAGCCCCTGATGGCATGTCACTTTCCAGTGGCTGCTCCCAAGCCTTCTCTGTCAATAGCTGCTGTTCTCCATGTAGACAACCCAAGTTGGCCAGACAGCTTCAGTCTAGCAATCCTGAACTGAACTGTGTGAATAACTCCTAAGCTGCTTCCTTTCTGATGAAGCAATGATGCAACATGATTGCTGCTCAGATCATAGGAAAATGAGATAGCTACAGATGAAGTGAGAGACTAGGGTGAAGCCAATGTCAAGCCATGGGACAGTCACTCAGGGCATGAACTTCCTGTGCCTTCCTGGAGAGGGGACTTGCTCTCATCTGTTTGTCCATTCAGTTTCCCTTCAGTCTGCCCTGCACCCCAGAGCTCTGCCTTCATCAGGTCACTTCCCTTGGCAATGACTTCAAGGGCTCTCTAGTATTGACAGCAAATTACAAGTTTGTAGAATAACGTGCCCTATGTTGGTTGCAGTCAAATTTTGTTATTTTTTTGTTTTTTTTTTTGTTTTTGAAGTTTAATTTAAAAGAAACATTAGCACAGAAGAGAATAACAAGTCTTCATACTTTCAGGAACATGTCTAAATTTTGTTTAAGATCAAGAATAATTACATCCTTATATATAGAGCAACAGCCCAGATAGCACCCACTTCTTTTCTGCCTGTTGTATTCAGTTATAACTGGCATTTAACATGAATTAGTTGGAGGTATACAACATAACGATGTGATTACACGCACACACACACACACACACACACATATATATATGGCAATGAAATTAATTCATTAAACTTAGCTAACCTCCATCACTTCACATAGTTACAGATTTTTTTCTTGTGATGAGAACATTTTTTGAAATGCATTTTATTTTTTAAGTAATCTCTATACCCAACATGGGGCTCGAACTCACTATCCCAAGGCTTCACTGACTAGGCCAGCCACGTATCCCTGTGATGAGATTTTTTTACCACATTCGCTCATTCCCTCTAACCCCAACTCCACTCCAGAGAACCAACCAATCTGTTTTCTGTTTCTAATAACCCGGTGTTTGTTTGTTTCCACAAATAAATGAGATCACACAGTATTTGTCTTTCTCTATCTGATGTGTCTCATTTAGCATAATGCCCTCAAGGTTCATCCATATTGTCCATGGATATTTAATCAAATTTATAGTGTTTAGATAAATAAAATATAGTTTAAGTAATCACACTATTCTAAAAATAGTTATAAGAATTTTAAATGGAAGCGAGGGAAAATATAACTTGCAAAAAAGTTGATATCCCTTAAATATACAGATTATCTAAAAATAAAGGAAAAAATATCGACAGTGTTATCAAGCAATTGTACAGTTTCAAAAATGAAAATGGATCTTTATGAAAAGATGCTCAGCCTCACTTGTAAAAAATATAAATCAAAACTATGTGGAGATATCTTTACTATAAAACTACTGTTTTTCACATTTTAATATTGTGTTACCAAAGGGGTCCATGTCTTATCTTTCCAAAAATATTGAGCCTACAGAAAACAGGAGTTATGTTTTACCTCAAGAGCACCTTGATAAATATCTCATTAGCCAATATCTGAGGGAATGATTAGGAGCTAATGCTGTGGAAGCTACTAACAGTAATTTGTTCTCTTCAAAGTTGCCACAATCTTCAGAACTAGAAAAAGGCAATAGGTTGAAGGGTGCCAGTGAGGAAAAAACACTGTTACATTCACTGCCTTGAGATGGTTCTATTGCTTTGGAACAGTACATTCAGTTGTCTTCCTGTCTGGGTATAATTTTGGAAAAGAAGAAGAAGAAGAAGAAGAAGAAGAAGAAGAAGAAGAAGAAGAAGAAGAAGAAGAAGAAAAAAAAAAAAAAAAACAGTGGCAATTCACTATTGAGGGGGAAAAATGAGTGGCAAGCTTATTGTGAGGTTTTCAGCCTTTTTCTGGTATAATCTGGCATGTTAAGAGGAAGCTCTTTGAATTATGTGACCATATATCCCATTCCCAGCATTACATCCTCTCTTTTCAAGATATCTTAGATTGGTAAAAAAAAAAAAAAAAAAAAAAAAAAAATCACAAAGTGATTTTTAATAAGCCCAATCAAAACAAGAGTTTAAAACAAAACAAGTTTTACATTGGATATGTGCCATAGGGGAGGTGGCTGGTTGGAGGAGGTGTTCTGAATGGTGGAGGGAGGAGTTGCTAAGGGCAAACAAGATACCAGTAATTATTTTGGTTCACAGGTGATTGGAGAAAATGTCTCCAAGATATTTATTTTTAAAGTCTTCTTGCAGCTCTTTTCATAAGCTTTTCACATTGAATGATATAATGAAAGGGCTCAATTCCAAATATTATGACATTTTATGCAGTCATTACTTAAAATACTTCTAAAATGCCAAAAAGAGCATAATGATAATGAGAAAAAGGCAATTTTGCCTAGTCTTGACAAAGTTAGAATGAAAAAGATAATCTCTAATCGGAGGGGAGGTAAATCTAGAATTAATATACCTAATAAAGAGGTATAGGGCCTGGAAAGGTACACATCTAGAAGAAAAAAATAATGTCTTGATTTTCTATGAATTGTAAAGTGAATAAAACCCATAAAAGTCATGACAAATTTTCAGTGTAACTAGAAATCTTCCTTTTGGTAGCTTTTATACAACAGTAGTTTCAAACATTAAATATGCTGTTAGTTAAAACTCAACATTAAAAAACACCAACCCATATATTTTTAGGGCTATAGTCAACAATTCAAGGTTCTTAAACATAAGTTATACTCCTCACAAATATTACATGTAGCTTTACAATGGAGTTAAGTATTTCTTCCTTAGGTCATTTAGTTTCAATACCTTGTGGGACTGTGGTCCTGTGGTCTGATGTGCAGACAGAGGAAAATGATTGGAGAGTGGGTGGGGAGGGTGGCCTTGGTAGGCTGGGTTCAGGACACCTTTTATAACAACACTTCTAGAGGTGTAGACTTTGCTGAAGAGATTTATGAGCTCCAGAATCCTCCCCCATGAGTGCCTAAAAGGGAGTCCTTAATGTCTCATTCTTGGTTTCCTTACAAAGAGCCTGTTCAATATATGGGATTCCTTTTGGAGGGAAATATAATTTTAAATTTTACATTTGCTTGAAAAACATTTCTTTTCAGAGCACTATTCAAAGGCAAGACACAATGCTAGGAGTTGATAGAAGAGAAGTAGTTTGGAGTTGAAAGGAGAAAAATGACTGGCAGATTAGAAATGGTCTATTTCCAATGCATCCCTGCTGATGAGGGAGCTGAGATTGGTGAGAAAGCTAATGGGGTAGCCTGCTGTGTCCAGGCATGGTGCCATTATGAACAGACCTAAAACTGAATAATCTTGGTGATTATGAAACATTCCTTTCCACGGATCCTGTTTTATGCATATCTGAAGTGACTCAAACATGTTTCTTGTTGAAACTTTCAAATGACTGCAGGCAAAGCTGAGGTTGCAATTAAAAGAAGGATCCCTATCCTCACTGAGTACAGAACTCAGAGCATAAAGAGAATGTATATTGCAGGGCAGAATTTTATAGGTGAAAATAGAAGTTCAGGAACATACCACATATTATAGGCATCAAAGGGGAGCCCTAGAGGAATGTGGAATAAGATCTGCCTGGGAAAATCTGGCAAGGCTTTTCAAAGGAACTGGCTTCTGCTCACTGATCCATGTACTGAATATGCACCGGATTGTCTACAGTATGCCGGGACTGAGTGTGGTGCCAGGGATGGGGTGAAGGAGAGAGACACATGAGAACAGTACAATATCATGTAGTAAGGAAATGATACAGATATGACAGGTAGGTTTTGTAAGTCCACATGAGACTTACCTTATCTAGTCCCAGGTGGAAGGGCAGTTAGTAATGGCTTTCCAAAGAGGAATACTTCAATTGAGTACAAAAAATGTGTCATGGGGTGGGGGAAGGAAGACAGAAATGAGCCTATGCAGATAGCATATACTGAGCAGAGCCACAAAGGGAGTGGAGTAAACAGACTTTGAGGAGTAGTTATGGGAAGATTGGGATTTAGGCAACTGGATGATTAAGGGCACAGAGATGAGAACATGTAAATCAGTTAGATTAATAATAAATGAGAAGTACAGCATACAAAGGGTGAAACTATGTCATGGGGGAGAAGAGAAAACTGGGTAGTGTGTCCTGGAGATGAAGTGGTAGGAAAGTGAGAACCTTGAAATTCATGTGAAGAATTTTGGTCTTATTTTCTATCTCTTGGGTGGCTACGTGATCCGTGACACCATTTATTTATTTATTTATTTTATTTATGATAGTCACACACAGAGAGAGAGAGAGAGGCAGAGACATAGGCAGAGGGAGAAGCAGGATCCATGTACCGGGAGCCTGACGTGGGATTCGATCCCGGGTCTCCAGGATCGCACCCTGGGCCAAAGGCAGGTGCCAAACCGCTGCACCACCCAGGGATCCCCGGGACACCATTTAGAGTGGGATCTTGCCACTGAATGAAGGATGATAGGAAAGGATATAAGGTCAGAAGGCAGCTTGGCTAGCTGGGATCTGTAAAATACTAGCGCAGTTCAGTAAGTGGTAGTGCCAGGCACTCCAAGTTGGCAGTAGGGGAGTGGGATACTCAAATGATCTGCTATTTGATGTGGCAGGAGAGAAGAATCCATGGTGTCTGGGATTTCTAGCCTGTATGTTTGACAAGACTATAGTAAGGAGAACTTCTACAGGTAAAGACTGATTCTGGTTGCACACCTAAGCCATTCCGCATAGAGAAGTGTAGTCAGACTTGGAGAATTCTGTGCAAAGGCGGAGCTTAAGTCATGGGAAGAAATGAAGTTGTCATTGAATCTCCTCTTCCAAGTCCTTCTCTTTGGCTTCTTTCCATTCCAAATGTATGGCCCTTGTATCACCCTCCAAGGTCTACCAATCCTACCTGGTCAATTTTGAAGCTGTATTATCATTTTCCTTAGAGCTGTGTTGTCTAGTACTAGTTATGTGTGGCTAATGAACACTTGAAGTGTGGTTAGTCTGAATTAAGATGTACCATAAGTACAAAAACTTGTACTCTGTATGAAAAAACAAGTGTTGAATAGATCAATACTATTTAATATTATTATATTTTGAAATAATAAGTGTAGTAAGTTAAATAAAATATATTATTAAATTAATATAGCTGTTCATCTTAAGAACTGAAAACTAAGATACATATGTGGCTGTGTTATATTTATATTGGATAATGCTTTCTAGAATATTATGTATAGTAATAGCATAGTAATATGATATAACTTAAAAGTGGGATATAAACTATAAGACAGTTTACAAATCAGAACATCTATAACCCCATCTCTCTGGGCACTGTGATTCCTTATCTTCTTCTATTTATCTATGTTACTCTGATATGTAAATTCCACCAGTATGAAGTTTGTGGGCTTTCTTAATGATATTACCCTAGTCATTAAGCAGCTCCCTAGTAAGGATATTAATTGCCTGGGTCTTTTTTTTCTAGGAAGTCCTTGACATGAACATTGTCAGGCAGTAGTTTGCTAGTAAACTAGCTCTCGGAGACAAAACAGAAACAAAACCAAAAATAAAACACTGATTTGAGACTTTTTTCATAGTATAAATGCTTCTGCAAAGGCCAATTTCATCCTACCACTATTTTACCAAGTTGTTTGCTACATTCCTGCATAGGGAGACAGTTTGAGCAGATTCTTACTTTCATATTCTTTCAAATGGAAGCCATTTGTTGAGCCAAAGGATCAGCTATGACTTTAGAGCACTAATACTCTAGAACTTTTTGCAATGATAGAAATATTCTATATTCTATGCTAGCTGGCTACTGAGCACTTGACCTGTAGTCAGTACAATGAGAAACTGAATTTTTAATTTAATTTAATAATTAATTAATATTAAATTAAATGTAAGTAGTCACATGTGGCTAATGGCTACTGTATTGAACAGCCCAGGTCTGGAGATGAGCAGGACAGATGGGAAGTTCTGATTCTTTTTATGCAAACATAAAATATATATGTATATCAAATCATCATGTTATAAACTTTGAATATATACAATTTCATTTTCAATTATACCTCAATAATAAACCTGGGGGAAAAGAACAAGAAACTTACACAAGCCCAGTTTCTAACTTGTGTAAACAGGGCTGGGATAAGCAGTGAGGATTGAACAGATTTGCTCCAATCTAAAACATATTGATCCTTCCTCCTGGGAAAAAGAACACAGAACCTACTTTCAATATATTTTGTCACTATACTTTTTTTCCCTTAAAACTTTGGTGAATATTCTCTTAATTCCAATTAATATAACGTAAATTTGTGAATACAATCCCTGCAACCTCTACCTCTTTATTATACAAAATTAAAACACAAACTTTCAAGGTTCTTAAATAAGAGCTATTAAGTCCATAAGGAGGACTTTCCCCTTCACTCTTGGTTGCTGAACATAAGTGCATTCCATGGTCACTTACAAAGTTCTTTAAGCACCAAGAGAGAACTCATTATTACAGAATAATCATCTTGGTTCTTTAAAAAAAACATTAGACTACTGGTTTGGGCCCAGTGAAGAGAACCATGTGGAATTTCCTACTCTATATTCAGGTTCAGACAAAACATGTCTATCCCCCTAGGTAATGAGGTTCAGAGCAAAAAGAAAATCTCATGCCGTATTAAAAGAAACATTTGACAATAGCTGGAGGCATATTATACTTGTCTTAATCACATAAGATTCATCAATCTCATTTTCATTATTTCAGATTCCAGATGAACTCACTACTTTGTCAGATTAATCAAAAAGTCACGGATCAAACAAACAAATGAGCAGACAGACAAACAACAGAATCAGGCTTATAAATATAGAGAACAAACTGGTAGTTGCTAGAGGAATTGGGGTACAGAGATGGACAAAACTGTTGAAGGGGAGTGGGAGTACAGGCTTCCAGTTATGGAATGAATAAGTCAGAAGGATGAAAGGCACAGCATAGGGAACACAGTCAATGGTATTGTAATAGTGTTGTGTGGTAACAGATGGCAGCTACACTTGTGGTGAGCATAGCATAATGTATAAACTTATCAAATCACTACATTGTATGCCTGAGAGTAATTTAACATTGTGTGTCAACTATACTTCAATTAAAAAATAAACTAATTTTAAAAAGGTATTGATCAATGAAACTTGAATTTAGGTAGTTGACTGTCTAAGTCAATTCTAGTTCCTGAAGCTCATTCTACTGCACTTCAGAAACCTAAGACTTAATGATTGATCAGTATTTTTAGGTTCATCCTATGAAAAACAACATAGTAGTTTCTTCATGGTTTTATTAATCCCCAATTGGCAAAAATACAGATTAATATATCAGTGGAACTTTGAATTAAATTAATAATACTGAATGTGTATATACTTAACAAAGATTTTTTTAAATGGTGGCTATATTAAAAATTTTCTTATGTTCTGAGAAAAGTCATTTACAAAGACAAATCTCAGATTTAAACACTGGAGAAGTCTGATTATTTCTGCTTCAGAACTGCCAGGTACTATAGGAACAGAAAGGCAGAACATATATATTTTTTTCCCAATTGTTTATGCATTTTATTTTTATTTTTATTATTTTTTAATAATAAATTTATTTTTTATTGGTGTTCAATTTGCCAACATACAGAATAACACCCAGTGCTCATCCCGTTAAGTGCCCCCCTCAGTACCCGCCACCCAGTCACCCCCACCCCCCGCCCTCCTCCCCTTCCACCACCCCTAGTTCATTTCCCAGAGTTAGGAGTCTTCATGTTCTGTCTCCCTTTCTGATATTTCCTACCAATTTCTTCTCCCTTCCCCTCTATTCCCTTTCACTATTATTTATATTCCCCAAATGAATGAGACCGTATATTTAATTTAAAGTTGACCTCAAAAGGCAAGTCCAGTAGTTCCAAGAACGACTGTATATAAGAATTGCATTTGTTTAAAAATATGCAGATTCCAAGATGCTGGGTCCAGTAATCTGTATTTGAACAAGTACAAGTGATTTTTAGACAGTCTAGCTGTTGAAAACCCTTTGAAATCTGATTCTTCTAAACTATGCTAACTATTAGCAATAGCTATTTATCTGTCTACCCAAAGAGTACATTTGTACATTCAATTGTTTAACCTCTAAGCCCAAGCACTGCTCCATAAACAGTATTTAAAAGACTTCACAATGCAGATAATTCTGGACAGTTATTACTTGGTAATGTAAAATAAATTTTGGTCCTCAATGTCCAGAACTTGCAGGAATTCGTTTACTTGAAATAAAAGTCAATGATCTGTGAAGAACCCTAATTGCTGGTCAATACAAGAAGGATAAAACAGAGTTATAAATCCAGTAATTAGTTCATTCTTTCCATCGCTCCTATTTCTCACTATGGACAAGAACTCTGCTGCTAAAAGAGTGAATTTACGTTGAGGATTGTTAAGTCCTCTAAAAAGTGTCTCACTCTTTTTCAGTAACTATGTGTGAAGAGAACTAAAACAAAATGTCTCATCATTAAAATCTAAGATGTCCAAGGGCTCAGATCACTGGCCATGAGGGGAGTATTCTTCTACAGATGATTTTTTTCCAGGTGATATAGAACTAATTTGAGTTAAAAATATAAGTTAATTTAAAACAGTTATTTGGAGTCATGAAGATAGCTTTTGTGGGGCAAAAGAAATTTAAGGCAAAACAGTGATACAAAAACACATGCTTGGTAGGGAAAGAAGAAACTAGAAGTGACAGTTAAGTATTAACAGAAATTATTTCTCAACAGTGTGACAATATCTATAAATTAATTATGATTTCTCCATGAGTCAGGAGTATTCTCAAACATTCACAGATGATATTGAATTAATCAGCAAAGGCTCCATCACTTGGTCTGTGCTCCACTTCCTGAAATTTGCAGGGCTATGTCTTTGAAATTCAAGTGTTCATAAAAGATCAAGTGCAAGATGTCATCTCTGTTCTATGTTCAACTCACATCCATGACGTTTGTTTCCATAAACCTGAGGAATGTTCCTTGATTTTAAGCTCAGGTGGATTCCAAATGAATCTTTTCCTTTAGAGTGTTCAAGAAATAAGGGTAAAAGAAAAGGAGAAAGTATGAGAGCAAGTATTAGGATACAAGGATAAAGGACTGAACACTATGAAGTCTAAACAAAGCTATATTTGCAGGTTACATTTGTATATATAGCAACAATTTACCCAGATCACTACCATACTTATCTTGCTTTCATTGCTGAAAGGATTTGAAACTTGGGCATTCTTAGATATTTAAACTTTTCTGGATAGTTGTATCTTGTTGTCAAGTTACTTTGATTCTTTTCTTTTTTTATAAATTTATTTTTTATTGGTGTTCAATTTGCCAACATATAGAATAACATCCAGTGCTCATCCCGTCAAGTGCCCCCTTCAGTGCCCGTCACCCATTCACCCCCACCCCCCGCCCTCCTCCCCTTCCACCACCCCTAGTTCGTTTCCCAGAGTTAGGAGACTTTCATGTTCTGTCTCCCTTTCTGATATTTTCCACTCATTTTTTCTCCTTTCCTCTTTATTCCCTTTCACTATTTTTTATATTCCCCAAGTGAATGAGACCATATAATGTTTGTCCTTCTCCAATTGACTTATTTCACTCAGCATAATACCCTCCAGTTCCATCCACATTGAAGCAAATGGTGGTATTTGTCATTTCTAATGGCTGAGTAATATTCCATTGTATACAATTCTTTTCTTTAAGAACTATTTGTTAAAGGGCATGAATTATTCCTAAAAGTAATTTCCAAAAATGTTCAATAGGGGAAAAACCCCACCATTTCACTTAGAAATCATTTGTGCTTATGAAAAATTACTATTGATCTTATTGACTTTTATACAACTTGTTACCTTGGTATCCAAGCACAGTTCTGCTAAAGTGACTATTTTAAAACCATCCAAGGAAATGCAGTGTCATTGGCCCTAGATCAACACACTCTCTTACAAAATATTTGTGCAGATATCAAGAAATTCCAAGTCTTTTCAATGACTTTCTCTCCTCACCAAAAACACAATCCATGATTTTAATCCTCTCCTGATTATAATTCCCAATGTAAAGGCTATTAGTTTAAGTAAAGTTTTACCAAACTGTTAAGAAAAAAGAGCTGGAAGACAGCGAATCTTGACAACATACTGAAAACTCTGATGTGATTACATTTTCAAAACACAGAGAACTTGATTATCCTTAAGATCAAATGAGTCATCCTTCCACTTATGGTCAATTCAGTGAGCAAAGGATAAATGAAAATAAACTTAGTTAATATACCCAAATTAGCTATGTATTATTAACTGTTAACTGACCTATTAAAGACTGCTCAGCTCAATTCAACAGTTCACTGTTAATATAATCTGTTTCCATGCATAATCTGTCATCTACTCTTCAGAATATAAAGATTTTTTAGAGTTATAATTTAATCAGAAATCAATAAGAATTCTGTAATAGGTTTTTGGTTTCCAGGTATTAACACTAACATTTATTGTTATACATGAAAGTTTAGTTACAAAAGACTCTTCCAAAAATGCATAAATTACTTCAGATTTTTTGGTCCAGCATATAAGGAGTTTAGAAGTGTCATTCCATTTAGCAATAAGCAAAAAGCTAAACAAACTGAAAAATAAACACTTATTAAATCTATTAGGGAAGAGAGTTCATATGGCAAACTGCTGCCCCAGAAATTAGAAAAACAAAAAGGGACAAACAGGGAATCACAATTTACCAAACCAGAAACTTACAAACAGAAATCTGTGGGAACAAGTGAAAGGGTAGGCACATCTGAACTATAAAGAATAAATTACTGGAGTCTCATTGCAGAAGAGCCTGAAAGTTCCAGGTTCTTGTCATGGTAAAGGGAAGCCAACACTTGTGAGTTTTATCTCTAAGAGATCTACTAGGGGGCAGCCCGGGTGGCTCAGAGGTTTACACTGCCTTCAGCCCAGGGCGTGACCCTAGAGACCCGGGATCGAGTCCCACATCAGGCTCTCTGCATGGAGCCTGCTTCTCCCTCTGCCCATGTCTCTGCCTCTCTCTCTCTCTCTCTCTCTCTCTCTCTGTATTGCTCATGAATAAATTAATAAAATCTTTAAAAAAGAGAGAGATCTACTAGGTTTCACAGTGAACATCTGAGAAAAATCCTCATCCACATTACTAAAGACCTATTTACAGGAGTAAATCACAGCTTTGTAATACAACCTGAAATCCGGCATTGTGATACCCCCGGCTCTGGTTTTCTTTTTCAATATTTCCCTGGCTATTCGGGGTCTTTTCTGATTAAACACAAATCTTAAGATGATTTGTTCCAACTCTCTGAAGAAAGTCCATGGTATTTTGATAGGGAATGCATTAAATGTGTAAATTGCCCTGGGTAGCATTGATGTCTTCACAATGTTAATTCTTCCAATCCATGAGCATGGAATATTTTTCCATCTCTTTGTGTCTTCCTCAATTTCTTTCAGAAGTGTTCTGTAGTTTTTAGGGTATAGATCCTTTACCTCTTTGGTTAAGTTTATTCCTCGGTATCTTATGCTTTTGGGTGCAATTGTAAATGGGATTGACTCCTGAATTTCTCTTTCTTCTGTTTCATTGTTAGTGTATAGAAATACCACTGACTTCTGGGCATTGATTTTGTATCCTGCCACACTGCCGCATTGCTGTATGAGTTCTAGCAATTTGGGTGGAGTCTTTTGGGTTTTCTATGTAGAGTATCATGTCATCCGCAAGGAGGGAGAGTTTGACTTCTTTGCCAATTTGAGTGCCTTTTATTTCTTTTTGTTGCCTAGTTGCTGAGGCTAGGACTTCTAGTACTATGTTGAATAGCAGTGGTGAGAGTGGACATCCCTGTCCTGTTCCTGATCTTAGGGAAAAGGATCCCAGTGTTTCCCCATTGAGAATGATATTTGCTTGTGGGCTTTTCATAGATGGCTTTTAAGATGCTGAGAAATGCTCCCTCTATCCCTACACTCTGAAGAGTTTTGATCAGGAATGGATGCTGTATTTTGTCAAATGCTTTCTCTGCATCTATTGAGAGTACCATATGGTTCTTGTTTTTTCTCTTGTTGATATGATCTATCATTTTGATTGCCTTATGAGTGTTGAACCAGCCTTGTATCCCAGGGATAAATCTACCTGGTCATGGTGAATAATCTTCTTAATGCACTGTTGGATCCTATTGGCTAGTATCTTGTTGAGAATTTTTGCATCTGTGTTCATCAGGGATATTGGTCTATAATTCTCCTTTTTGGTAGGGTCTTTGGTTTTGGAATTAAGGTGATGCTGGCCTCATAGAATGAATTTGGAAGTACTCCATCCCTTTCTATCTTTTGGAATAGCTTTAGTAGATCAATGGAACAGAATAGAGAATCCAAAAATGGGCCCTCAACTCTATGGTCAACTAATATTCGACAAAGCAGGAAAGACTAACCACTGGAAAAAAGACATTCTCTTCAATAAATGGAGCTGGGAATATTGGACAGCCACATGCAGAAGAATGGAACTAGACCATTCTCTTACATCATACACAAAGATAAACTCAAAATGGATGACAGATCTAAATGTGAGACAAGATTCCATCAAAATTCTAGAGGAGATCACAGGCAACACCCTTTTTGAACTTGGCCCCAGCATATTCTTGCAAGATACATCCATGAAGGTAAGGGAAACAAAAGCAAAAATGAACTATTGGGACTTCATCAAGATAAAAAGCTTCTGCACAGCAAAAGAAACAGTCAACAAGGGGGATCCCTGGGTGGCGCAGTGGTTTGGCGCCTGCCTTTGGCCCAGGGCGCGATCCTGGAGACCTGGGATCGAATCCCACATCGGGCTCCCGGTGCATGGAGCCTGCTTCTCTCTCTGCCTATGTCTCTGCCTCTCTCTCTCTCTTTGTGACTATCATAAATAAATAAAAATTAAAAAAAAAGAAACAGTCAAGAAAACTAAAAGACAACCTACAGAATGGGAGAAGATATTTGCAAATGACCTATCAGATAAAGGGCTAGTATCCAAAATCTATAAAGAACTTATTAAACACAACAGCAAAGAAACAAACAATCCAATCATGAAATGGGCCAAAGACATGAACAGAAATTTCACAGAGGAAGACGTAGACATGGACAACAAGCACATGAGAAAATGCTCTGTATCACTTGCCATCAGGGAAATACAAATCAAAACCACAATGAGATACCACCTCACAGCAGTGAGAATGGCTAAAATTAACAAGACAGGAAACAAGAAATGTTGGAGAGGATGTGGAGAAAGAGGAACCCTCTTGCACTGTTGGTGGGAGTGTGAACTGGTGCAGACACTCTGGAAAACTGTGTGGAGTTTTCCCAAAGAGTTAAAAATAGAGTTAACCTATGACCCAGCAATTGCACTTCTGGGGATTTACCCCAAAGATACAGATGCAGTGAAATGGCAGGACACCTGCACCCCGATGTTTATAGCAGCAATGTCCACAATAGCCAAACTGTGGAAGGAGCTTTGGTGTCCATTCAAAGATGCATGGATAAAGATGATGTGGTCTATGTATACAATGGAATATTACTCAGCCATTATAAATGACAAATACCCATGATTTGCTTCAATGTGGATGCTGAGTGAAGTAAGTCAATTGGAGGACAAACATTATATGGTCTCATTCATTTGGGGAATATAAGATATAGTGAAAG
Source organism: Canis lupus baileyi (assembly GCF_048164855.1). Classification (NCBI taxonomy): domain Eukaryota; kingdom Metazoa; phylum Chordata; class Mammalia; order Carnivora; family Canidae; genus Canis; species Canis lupus. The sequence continues at coordinate 35,461,729 of NC_132865.1, forward strand.
GGAATAAAGGGGAAAGGAGAGAAAATGAGTGGGGAATATCAGTGAGGGTGACAAAACATGAGAGACTCCTAACTCTGGGAAACGTGCAAGGGGTGGTAGAAAGGGAGGTGGACGGGGGTGTGGGGTAACTGGGTGATGGGTACTGAGAGGGACATTTAATGGGATGAGCACTGGGTGTTTTTCTATATGTTGGCAAATCGAACTCCAATTTAAAAATATATTAAATAAATAAATAAATAAATAAGGAGTAAATCATGTTTACCTTTCAATAAAAAATTACAAAGCTCACTAAAAGGAAATAACAAACAGTTTTAAGAACTTCAAAAGCATCAGAACCAGTCAGTTATGGAAGGAATGTTTACATTATCAGACAGAAAAAAAAATTTAAACTTATGATTACAATGCCAACGTGCAAGAACAGATGCATAAGTACAAATGAAAATTCTGTAAAAGAATAAAAAAGAAATGCTAGAGATCAAAATATTATATCAAAAATGAAGAATGCATCTGATGGTCTTATTAGTAAACTAAATTCAGCTGAGGAAATAATCACTAAACTTAAAGGTGTATCAATAGAAACTTTTAAAACCAAAAAGCACAGAAAAAAAAGACTGGAAAATAGAAAATAGAAAATACAGGGGGTGCCTGGTTGGCTTAGTTGGTTAAGCATCTGACTGGATTTTGGCTTAGGTCATGATTTCAGTGTCATGAAATCTGACCCCAAGTCAGGCTCTGTGCTGGGCATGGAGCCTCCTTATGATTCTTTCTCTCCCTCTGTCCCCTCCACCATTCTTACTCTCTTTTTCTCCCTCTCTAAAAAACAAACAAACAAAAAGAACCTACAAAAAAACACAGAAAATCGAAGAATTGTGTGATAACTAAAAAAAGATGAATTATACCTCTAGTGGGAATATGAGAAGAAAAAGAAAGAAAGAAAAGAGCAAAATAAATATTTGAAGCAATAATGACTAAGATTTTTTTCTTCCAAATTAATGCTAGACACCAAACATGGGTCTAAGAAGCTCAGAGAGCTCAGAGAACTCCAGCAGAATAAATGCCAAAACAATCAGCCAACCAAACAAATGAACAAGCTGTGCCTAGTCATACCATATTTAAACTTCAGAAAATCAAAGACAAAGAAAAAATCCTGAAAGATCAGTGGAAAAACACATCTTACCTACAGAAGGGCAAAAGTAAGTACTACACCTAACTCCTCCCCAGAAATGGACGGAACAAAATATTTAAAGTATTGCAGGAAAACAACCACCAACGTAGAATTTTAAACCCTGAATAATTATGCTTCAAAAGTGAAAGAGAAATACTTTCTGAGAAAATAAAAATTGTAAAGTCTTGATGCCAGTAGACTCACCTTGTAAGAACTGTTTAAAAAGTTTTTTAGACAGAAGGAAACCATACAGAAAATACAATATATTAAGAAATATTAAGGAAAATGTAAATATAAATTTATAAGTGAGAAATTCAGATCTACATAGAGGAAAGGTATCAGAAAAGGAATAAGTAAAAGTAAATATAAGCTTTAATTTTTCTTTTTCATAATTCATCTAACAGATTATAATTTGTTCAAAATAATAATAGCAATAACATATTTGGTTATATGTAATGATCAAGTGGGATTCATCTCAGGTGTTCAAGGCTGGGATTAATTGAAAATAAATTAATTTAACCATCACATCAACAGACTAAAGAAGAAATACGACATGATCATATCAATAGATTTTTTTTAAAGCATATAACAAACCCAACATCCATTCATGATAAAAATTTTCAGCAAACTAACAATAGAGAAGTCTCTCAATTTGGTCAAGAATATCAACAAAAGTCTACAGCTAATATTGATGAAGTGGTGAGAAACTTGAAACTCCCATTAAGATCAGGTACAAGGCAAGGATTTAACCTCTCACCACTATTTTTCAACATCATAGAGAAGTTCTAGCTCATGCAAATAGATAAGAAAAGGAAATTAAAGGTATATGGATTGAGAATTAGCAAAACAAACTCTGGAACTAATAAGTGATTATAACAAGGTTGCAAGATACAAAGTTAATATATAAAAGTTGATCTCTTTCCTATACACCAGCAATAAGTAGAATTTGGAATTAAGAAGAGTTTAGCATTTATATTGGTACCCCCTAAGATGAAATACTTAGATATAAATCTAACAAAATATGTATAAGATCTGTGTGAGGAAAACTACAAAAGAAGAACTAAATCCATGGAGAGATATTGCATGCTCATAAACAGGAAAAGTCAATGTTTTCAAGTTATTAGTTCTTCCTGTCTTGATCTATAGGCTCTATGCCTTCTAATCATAATCCCAGCAAGGTATTTTGTGGATATCGACAAATTGATTCTAAAGCTGATATGGAAGGGAAAAAAGACCCAGAATAGCCAACACAATATTGAAGTAGAAGAATGAAGTTATAGGACTGACACAGTCTGACTTGAAGATTCATTGTAAATCTACAGTAATCAAGACAGTATAGTACTGGTGAAAGAATAGAGAAATAAATCAATGGAACAGAAAACCCAGAAAGAGACCAATATATAGTCAACTGATTTTGGACAAAGAAGTAAAGGCAACAAGGAAGTCTTTCCAACAATGGTGCTGGAACAAGTAAATCTACATGAAAAAAAATTTTTTAAATATAGACACATACCTTATCCTCTTCACAAAAATAAACTCAAAATAAATCATAAACCTACATGCAAAACTACAAAGCTCCTAGAAGATAGCATAGAAGAAAATGTAGAAGACTTTGGTTATGACAGACTTTTTAGACACAATAAGAAAGGTAATATCGTTGTAAGAAATAATTGATAATTTGGACTTTGTTAAGGTTTAAAATTTTTCTGCTCTGTGAAAAACACTGACAAGAGAATAAGAAGAAAAGTCACAGGCTGGGAGAAAAGATTTGCAAAAGAAATACCTAATAAAGGACTGTTACCCAAATATATAAAGAACTTCTAAAAGTCAGCAATTAGAAAAAAAAAAAAAAACTTGATTAAAAAAATGTGCCAAAGATCTTAACAGACACTTCACAAAAATATATATATACAGATGGCAAATAAGGATATGAAAATATACTCCAGGGATCCCTGGGTGGCGCAGCGGTTTAGCGCCTGCCTTTGGCCCAGGGCGCGATCCTGGAGACCCGGGATCGAGTCCCATGTCGGGCTCCCTGCATGGAGCCTGCTTCTCCATCTGCCTGTGTCTCTGCCTCTCTCTCTCTCTCTCTCTCTCTCTGTGACTATCATAAATAAATAAAAATTTTTAAAAAATTTAAAAAAAATAAAAAAAAAAAAAGAAAATATACTCCACATCATATGTCACTGGGGAAATGCAAATTGAAACAACAATGAGATACTACTACACAGCTATCAGAATGGCAAAAAATCCCAAACACTGGTAACACTGGATACTGGTAAGGATGTGGAGCAACGGAATCTCTCATTCATTGCTGGAGGGCATGCAAAATGGTACAGTCACTTTGGAAGACAGTTTGGAAGTTTCTTACTAAACTAAACCTACTCTTACCATATGTTCCAGCATTTACACTCTTGGTTTTTACCCAAATGAACTGAAAACTCATGTCTACACGAAAACCTGCACATAGATGTTTATAGCAGCTTTATTTGTAGCTGCCAAAACTTGGAAGCTGCTGAGATGTCCTTCAGTAGATGAGTGGATAATTCACTGTGGTATATCTAGACAATGGAGTATTATTCAGTGCCTAAAAGAAATGATCTATCAAGCCATGAAAAGACATGGAAGAAACTAAAATGTATATTACTAAGTGAAAAGCCAATCTGAAACAGCTATATGCCACATGATTCCAATTATATAACATTCTGGCAAACAAAAAACTGCAGAGATGGTTAAAAGACCACAGGCTGCCAGGAGTTGGGCCAAGGGGAGGAAGGGGGAGGAATGAACAGGCCAAGCACAGAGGATTTTTAGGCAGTGAAACTATTCTCTATGATAACACAATAGCAGATACAGATCTTTATATATTTGCCCAAACCTATAGAATGTAGAGCATCAAGAGTGACCCCTAAGGTAAACTATGGGCTTTGTATGTTGCTATGTCATTGTAGGTTCATTAATTGTAGCAATGTACTACATGGTGTGGGATGTCGATATTGGGGGACATCGTTCACCTAGGCAATAGGGAGTAATGAGAACTCTCTGTACTTTTCACTCAGTTTGGCTGTGAACCTAAACCTGCCCTTAAAAAAATCAAGTTTATAAATTTAAAAAACATGAACCCTTGCATAAATAAACCCATTTGGACCCATTAATGAAATAATGATTAAGTTGTGTATAGAGTTATTGAAGACACGTTTTTTTTCCTTTTTTAAAAATTTTCATCCCAGTTAGTTGACATACAGTGTAATATTAGCTTCAGATGTACAATATAGTGATACAACACTTCCACACAACACACGGTGTTCACCACAGCAAGTGCCCTCCCTAATCCCCATTACCTATTTCACCCATTCCCAACACCTACCTCCCCTCTAGTAACCATCAGTTTGTTCTCTATAACTTAAGAGTCTGTTTCTTGGTCTCTCTCTCTCTCTCTCTCTTTCTCTCTCCCTATGTGCATTTGTTTTGTTTCTCAAATTTCACATTGGAGTGGAATCATATGGTGTTTGTCATTCTCTGACTAACTTATTTTGCTTAGCATTATACCCTCTAGCTCTATCCATGTTGTTGCAAATGGCAAGATTTCATTCTTTTTATGGCTGAATAACATTCCACCATATATCTATACCACACCTCTTTTGTCCATAAATCAACTGATGGACACTTGGGCTGCTTCCCTAATTTTGCTATTGTAAATAATGCTGCTATAAACATAGGTGTGCATGTATCCCTTTGAATTAGTGTTTTTGTATTCTTTGGGTAAATACCCAGTAGTGCGTGACTGTAAATTCTTTGAAAATAAATACCTCTCTCATTCAATGTGTTTCTATATCCTAGATAATAGACTAAAGAAGAATAGGTATATGGTAATCATTTATTGAAAAAAATAAATAAATGAATTGACTGCTCCGTTAGCACTTTCTTTCATAAATATATTTGATATGACTCTTCCTTCCACAATCCTGCCTACTTAATGTAAACCCCAAGAGGGCAGGGACCATGCCATCTTCATTCTTCATACTTACCAAAACACTATGCCTGATTTGCTATAGATGCCCAGTAAAGTTGTTGTTAGGGAGGAAGGAAGGAAGGAAGGAAGGAAGGAAGGAAGGAAGGAAGGAAGGAAGGAAGGAAGGAAGGAAGGAAGGAAGAAAAAGAAAGAAAGAAAGAAAGAAAGAAAGAAAGAAAGAAAGAAAGAAAGAAAGAAAGAAAGAAAGAAAGAAAGAATTTAAAGTCTGAATGCTAATGCCCATGCTCTTTTCCTTACAGTAGTATGCCTGAATTCATCCTTCAAGAATTTAATAGGAATTCTGGGATGCCTGGATGGCTCAGCGGTTGAGTGTCTGCCTTCAGCTCAGGGTGTGATCCCGGGGTCCAGGGATGGAGTCCCACATCAGGTTCCCTGCAGGGAGCCTGCTTCTCCCTCTGCCTATATTTCTGCCTCTCTCTCTCTCTGTGTCTCTCATGAATAAATAAATAAATCCTAAAAATAAGAATTTAATAGGAATTCTAAGGTTAAAGAAAGTTCTCCAGTCTAGCTTCATAGATCTTGGTTTAAAAGAGGTTCAAATTGTATTTGGCGTAGTACCTTGGAAGTCTTTGTTGTAATGGTGTATCATAAATAATAAAAAGGGAATACAACATGTCAGGTAGTTCATCCTCTGGACAAGTCCTTTCTAACAGGCAGCCTTTATATTATGGAACAGGCAGCCTGTATCACTATCAAATTAGTTTCATTTATTCATTATGTTAATCATTAAATATTATTGAGCTTTTAATGATCATATTGAATTTTTGGAGATGTCTTTATATCAGCCAGGAAAAAAGTTATTAATCACATTCTTCAGCTTTCCACATGACATTTGTCAGCTAGTAAATCATGCAATCCTGCAGCTTGTGAGTATATGCCTCCCCAAGCTGCCACTGGCTATAGTAGGACCTCCACTTCCCTACGGCTTCTTTGGCCAGTGGTGAGTGTGGCAATGGTCCAGGCTCTGCCATCAGTCTTTGACTCAAACCTGAGTTTCTTATTTGTAGAATGTAGATAAGAGTAATTACCTTATGTGTGTTGTGAGGAGTAAATTTATGCAATGATACAGTACATATTTCCATTTAAAAATGTTAGGGATCCCTGGGTGGCTCAGCAGTTTAGCGCCTGCCTTCAAGCCAGGGTGTGATCCTGAAGACCAGGGATCGAGTCCCATGTCAGGCTCCCTGCATGGAGCCTGCTTCTCTCACTGCCTGTGTCTCTACCTCTCTCTCTTTCTCTGTCTCTCATGAATAAATAAAATCTTTAAAAAAAATTTTTTAAATAATAAAGATGTGGTTTTCCTCCTATTCAGTTTCATTTGGGGCAATTTATGCAAAGGCACAGAGGTAAGATCAGGTTTAAACAGGAGCCTCTAAAAAAAAGATTTACCAACAACCAATCCTTAGTTCTACACAGTCTTCTTCTCATGTTCTTACCAATTTCATGATAATGGACATCTAGCCTTCAGTTCAAAAGCAGGCTCAAAACCTCCCAAGGGAGTATTCAGCCAGTTTCAAAGTAAGAATATCCACTCAATGGCAGTGCCTTAAGACAGATAAGCTGTTACTATGTCCACATGCAACCTAGCTCCATGACCTTCCCCATCACCTATCATTATCACCTGCAAGGGAACAATGAAGATTCCCCCAAGAATAAGCCCACTTTCAGAAATAAGTTGAAAAGATCACAGGTTTTCACTTCAAGTAAATAGGCAATTCATTTTGCTCATTTGTTTTGTTTTTTAAATTCCATATATGAGTGAAATCACATGATATTTGTCCTTCTCTGACTGACTTATTTTGCTTAGCATGATAGCCTCTAGATCCACCCATGTTGTTGCAAATGGCAAGATTTCATCTTTTTATGGCTGACTAATATATACCATCGTGTACACACACACACACACACACATTTTTCTTTACCCATTCATCAATTAATGGACAGTTGGACTGTTTCCATAATTTGGCTATTGTAAATAATGCTATAAACATAAGGGTAAGGGTACATGTATCCCTTTGAATGACTGTTTTTGTATTCTTTGGGTAAATACCCAGCAGTGTGATTGTTGGTTGGTAGGGTAGTTCTATCTTTAACTTTTTGAGGAAGCTCCATACCATTTTCCACAGAGACTGCAACAGTTTGCATCTTCACAACAGTGCACAAGGGTTCCTTTTTTCCCACATCCTCACCAACACCTGTTGTTCTTTTTTTTTTTTTAAGATTTTATTTTTATGTATTTATTCATGAGAGACACAGAGAGTGAGGCAGAGACATAGGCAGAGGGAGAAGCTTCCCTGTGGGAAGCCTGATGTGGGACTCGATCCCAGGACTCCAGGATCATGCTCTGAGCCAAAGGCAGACAGACGCTCAACCACTGAGCCACCCAGGCATCCCCACACCTGTTGTTCTTATGTTATTGATTTTAGTCATTCTGACAGGTGTGAGGTGATATTTCACTGTGGTTTGATTTGCATTTCCCTGATGGAAAGTTGTGATGAACGTCTTTTCATCTGTCTGTTATCCATCTAGATATCTTCTTTGAAGAGGGGAAGGGGTGGAGGTGGGTGAAATAGGTGATGGGGATTCAGGAGAACATTTGCTGTGATGAGCGCCAGGTGATATATGGAATTGTTGAATCACTATATTTACACCTGAAATTAATATAACATTGTATGTTAACTAACTGAAATTAAATGAAAACTTAAAAATAAATTAATTAATTAATTAATAAAGGCAATTCAAATGATACAGACTAACTTATTAATCTTGAACATTGAGAAAGAAACAACTCAGAAAAAAATTTAAAAAGCAATTTTTATTGTAGTCACTAAACAATATTTATAGCTTATACACACATGTACACGTATAAATCTAGGCATTCCTTTTAAAAGAACCATATAGGAGATACGGCAGACTCAGCGAAGACACAATAGAATTTTTTTCTTTGACCATTGACAATGAAACATTATGTAAGCATGAAACCCCTGTAGACTCCATGCCTCTATGATCAGACTGCCAGGATTCAAACCCAACCACCATACCAAGCACTGTTAGCATGGGCAACCTAAGTGCTGGTTTCTTAACCTGCAAAATAGAGGTAATAATATATCCTACATCAGGATTCCTGGGTGGTTCAGTCAGTTAAGTGTCTGCCTTTGGCTCAGGTTATGATCCCAGGGTCCTGGGATCAAGCCCAGAGTTGGGCTCCATGCTAAGTGGGGAGCCTGCTTCTCCCTCTCCCTCTGCATGCTGCTCCCCCTGCTTGTGCTCTCTCTCTGTGTGTGCTCTCTCTCTCTCTGTGTGAAATAAATAAATAATAAAATCATATATATATATATATATATTTATAAAGACTAAAAGGAATTAAACAAGATAATTATAATAATATATGGAACATTATGTCATTATTATTATTTTCCCATAAACAACTCATAAGTGATCAGTAGATAGAAGAGTTAATGGATTTAATATCCCTTATATTTCCCTATGGCTCACAGACTCTTCACTTGCCACAAGAATATCCAAGTACAAACAGAGATCAAAATGACATGAGCAGTAGGACAGCATTAGATCACCACGGGTTTGAGGCTTTCTGCCACTTAAGAGTTGTGTGATTTAGGACAAGTAACTTAATTATTCCATCCTAAAATTTCCTCATGTTGAGAAAGTATTATTAACATCACTTCATAGGATTGCCATGAACATTAAATAAAGAGGTGTATGTAAATGTATTGGCATTGGGCACAACCCATAAAGCCCATGGATGGCATGCTTGGCTGTTACTCTCCCAATAATTCCTCCATCTTCCAGATCCCTTCTCCTCATCCAAACTAAATTAGGAAGCCATACTAGGAGTAAATTATATATATATATATATATATATATATATATATATATATATATATTCCCACTTGTTAATTATGCATAGTGTCCTAATTTGGATTATTTAGAGTCCAGAACACAGAAGAAAAGGTAAGAAGGAGACAGAAGACAAAGAGTCCCAAGCCAAGTATGAGGCATGGTAACAGAATGCACAGGGGAGCCTCAAGGGAGAGGAGAAAAACCACAGAGTTTGCAGACACTGACACACTGACATTTAGGGAAAAGCCCAGCTGACTGTCAGTCAACTTAGAAAGCCAGGCTCAGAGTACACAACTTGTCACAACTTACCCTTCTGACTTGCCCCGAGCTCCCCACATCTGAACCCTCCTCAGTCTTCATTTTGCAACTTAAATATCACTTCAAAGCCCTTTCAGACTTCCCTGTGAAAGCCGTTTCCCCTTAATCTTTATTCCAACGTAGCCCCTCATTTGTTTCCTTGACCACGCTTTCAGTTTTCTACTTGTTTATCATTTGTCTCCCCAAAGGGGATGTATGTACCATGAGGAAGGGGACTAATTGCTCCAGGTCACACTAATGGCTCAGCATCTCCCACAGTGCCCAGAGAAGGGTGTGTTAATTATTTGAGTGATCATTCTTTTAAATGTACTTGGCATAGATTAACTCATTGATTCACAGATTAGTTTAATCCTTTCATCAACACCATGTGGTAGGATTATCATCTCCATTTTACAGAAGAAATTGTGGCTCAAAGAGTTAGACAAGTTTCAGAGTCCACAGAGCTAATACAAATGGGCTTGAACCCACCTCTATCTGACTGAACAGCCCATCTCTCAGCCATCCATGATGTATCTCCATGACTGCCTTCACAGGGCACTGTGGTGATGGGTATATTTTAGGGATCCCATGGAACAGAGCACTAGGAGCCCCATGTGGTGCCACCAAACTGCATGGCTCTAGAAGGAGGTACTCTGGTCCCACACGAAACTGGAAGCAAGATGGTTGTTTTATACACATGGCTTAAATCCTGTTTGCAAAGATTAAATGTAGAAGCATAAGGAAAATGATCTTACTGGTTGTTCCTCTTGGTCTTCTTTGTAGATTCCTCCCCTTCTCTTCAACCTTTTAATGGCAGAGATTTCTAGGTTTGATTTTTGGGTATCTTCTTTTCATCTACACTACTCTCTTAGTGATTCTGTCTTGATAAAGTCTCTCTCTGGCTTTATGTAATATCCATATGCTAATAACTTCCAAATTTATATATTCAGCCTGGACTTCTCCCCTGTAATATTAACTAGGGAATTAGATTACCACTCAGAATCTTCACTTGTATACCTGAGAGAAATCTCACAATTAATTCCAAATATTCTCCAGCTCAAGTGTGTGTCCAATTGTGTAAATAAATCTCAGCATCATCATTGACTCCCCTCTTTCTATCACACCTCACAGATAATCAATTAACCAGTTTCATTGAGTCTTTCCTCAAAATAAACCCAGAATCCAATTAGTCATCATCGCCTTTCCTGCTACCATGTGGTCTGCTCCATCAACGTCTCTTGCCTGAATGACTACAAAAGGCTTACCTTATTTTACTCTCGCTCTCTTATCTCTGAAAATCTATTCTTAATATAATTGGCAGAGTGGTCCTTTTAAAATATGTCAGATCTTATGACTTACCTGCCTAAAACTTGGCAATGGCTCCCATCTTACCCAGATAAATGTAAAAGTCTTTCAAGTGGTCTCCATTACTTTTTTGACCTTCTATCCTATGTCTCTCACCCCAGATTACTATACTCTAGCCATCCTGATCCTCTTGATCTTTGAACTCTCCTGATGTGCTCTTGTTATGTGGCCTCTGGCTCTTGTTGAATTATACTACTGCCTGGAAATACCTCCAAACTTTTCCTCAAATCTCACTTTTTCAGTGATGTATGACTTGACCACCTCATTTACTATTCCAACTTTTGCCTCTCACTGTCATCTACTTCCCCTGCTTTAATTTTTTTCTATAATTTATATCATCTTTTAGTGTAAACTTAAAAATTCTAATTTATCATCTTTCTTATTTATTGTCTGTCTCCTTCCACTAAAATATAAGATAAACAAGGACACAAACTTACTTTGTTTTATTCACTGAGGTATTGCACTTACTTAGAATAGTAAATTATAGGTGCCCAATAAATATGTCTGAATGATCAATATTATACTTTATATTCCATACTTGCAAAGGTATTTATGCCACTTCTCAGTCTTCTTAAGCTTGCTAAATTTATGACTAGGTTTAAGAAAAGAAGATAAGATGGTTTCCAAAACTTCATACTAACCAATAAGGAAAGCACAAAGACATACATAATGATAAAACTGAAGGTGGAAAGAATAAATGGAAAGGCAGAGGCAAGAGGCAAAAGAAAAAAGAAATAGGATCTAGAGAAAAGACAGACAAGTACGAATAATAAACTAAGAGAGTAAGTATAAAGAGAAATCCTAAATATGAGATAAATATTGTCAGGAAAATAAAATGCGACTGAGTTCACCCTAAGAGTGGAATTAAACAAAATCTAGTTTGGTGCTTAGTTAGATTTTCAATCTACACTTACCATGATGAGCAATGAGTAGTGTGCAGAAGTGTTGAGTCAATATGTTGCATACCTGAAACTAGTTTAAAATTGTATGTCAGTTATACTTCAATTTTTTAAAAAACCTTTTTCATGAAATAAACAATTTTTAAAATTTTTTCACTACTCACAATTATAAGAATAGTAGTTCTTTGTTTTATTCAATGTTGAAATTTTATTAATATTATATTTAAAAGCTTCTCTAGATCTATTATCACAAGAATATTTACTTACAAATTTAGCATTTCCCATGCTCTTCTTTTCTTTGCAGAGGACTATATTTTTATAGAGTATCATTTCCTTCTTTGTGAAGGAATTCCCTTAAGGTTTCTTGTACTGTAGGTCTGTGGGTAGTGAATTCTTCCACTTTTTATGCATCTGAAAATTTTTTTACTTTAATTTCATTGTAAAAGTATTTTCACCTAGTATAGAACACCAAATTGACAAGTTTTATTTTCCTTTAAGTACTTTAATGATGGTGCTTCACTGCCTTTGCTTGCATTGTTTCAAACAAGAAGTCTGATGTCATTTCTATCTTCGTTCTCTGTATATAATGTCTTTTTTTATCTTCATGCTGCATTTAAGATGTTTCTCTTAAAAAAAGATGTTTCTTTTTATCATTGATTTTAAGCAAATTCATTAAAATAAATCCCATGATTCCATTTTTTTCTAAATTACACATTTTTTTATATTACAGCATGAATTCACTGAATTTTAATGCTATAAGGGATGTTAGGGAGTACTAAGTTTCAGTTCTTCATTTTTAAAAATGAGAAAATCCAGAGCAAAAGTATGTGTGTATTAATGCAATTAGTAAATGTAAAGAAGACATAAAGAGAAACAAATCTGTAATGAAGAGTTTAGATAGATAGGTAGAGATAGATGATAGGTAAACAGATAAAAGGTAGATAGGCAGAGATAGAGATACATGGTAGGTTCAAGATGTTGGTAGAATATTAGTGTGAACCTTTTCAATAGGCAGCTAGAGATCTAGTATAAAATGAAGTTTGGGTCAGATAAATGGATTTGCTTTTATTTCTCCAGAGGTGTGAATGGGATATCCAAGACAGAATACACAAAATTAACCAAGAAGAATACCTCTAGCTGGGTAACAAAAATAGAAACTCTGAGGAGATGTAAGAAATGTAAGAGAACAAGCAAAAGAATATATAAATCATATGAAAAGATATTACCAACTAAAGAAAATGTTTTATGAAAGAGTAGGCACTCTGTAGTAGTTGGAATGGTTCACAGAGGAATAAGAAGATAAAGACTGAAAAGTTCTAATAGAGCATGAGGTCCAAGATGGCAGTACAGGAAGTTCCTGAAGTCATTTCCTCCCAGACATATCCAATTTATAGCTACATATATATCATTTCCCTCTGAAGATCAGAAATTTAGATTAACTCCACTCCACCTCAAAGGATAAAAGAGCCACATCCAGGTGGGTAGGAAAGACAAAGACATGGTCTTGCAAAAAAAAAAAAAAAAATCCTGCCCCAACCCCCCAGAGCAACAACACACAATAGGAAAGGATCTCCCCAGACTTGTGCTTCTCCAGGAGCAGTTAGGTAGGGGTGGTTGCCTACATCAAGCAACCTGGTCCCTGGGATCTGCCTCAGAGAGATGAGCCTCTAGAATGGCTGGCTTGGAAAATCAATAAAGCTGATGCCCAGGGGTCCCAAAGTGCTATAAGAAACTTAGATTCCCCTCTTAGAGGGCTTCTGTGTGGTCCCACTAGTCCTGAGAAAGAGCAGCAGTTTGGAAATTGCCTAAACTATATGTGAGGGAGATTCATTTGCTGCTCTGGGGGCATCAGCTGGAAGGGCAAAGGACAGTTGAGATGCTCTCTGGAATGGAGGTACTAGCAGACACCACTGTTACACTCTGCACATAGGCTCCTAAGATAGGCAAGTGAGTTCAGATGTGGCATACTCCCACCACCTTGCTGGGATGGACAGAAGTGAATGATCACAGTGATTGCTAAGGCATGAGAGTCAGGGCAGTTGCATGGGTCACTCCCACTCCTTGGCTGGCTTGAGCAAGAGCAAAAGGGCATAGGGTTCTCTGGCTCCCCAGCTAGAGCATGTGAGCACAAGTGGTTTCAACACTACCCACCCTCTGATTGGGGATGGTGAACACAGGTGGTCAAGACATCTTTCTGCTCACAGCCTAAAGCTGCCACATGTGCACAGGCCAGGCACTCTCCAGCTGCATTACTGGAGCCCATGGGCATGCATAATAAAGGCATTTTCCTGCTACCTAAATGAAGCCATTAAACATACCACTGCTCTCTACATTCTCCAGCCCGCTTACTAAAGCCAGGAGGTAGGTGAAAAATACAGAGGACACCCCCTTGATCACCTGGCTCTGGTGGTCAAGAGGAGCGGTGCTCTAGGGCTCCACAGGATTGTCATAATTGGAATGTCACAGTTCTTGGCAGACCACTAAGCTCAGGCATGGCATAGACAGCAGACTAAACACAACCCCAATCTTCCTGTAAAAAAAAAAAAAAAAAAAAAAAAAAAAGTCTTATTTAGTTAGCCTGGAGCTTCAGCCTGAGAGCAAGCTTTAGGTTTCCCACCCATGTAAAGGTGAATGAGGCACTTTTTTTTTTTTTTTTTAAGGAGGCATTCTTAAGGAATGTGAGCAGGGAGACAACATCCTTGCATTACCCCCCTGGCCTTGATATATCTCAACAAGGCTTCCCAGAGGAGGCTTATACACTCATCTGGACCCCCTCATTTTTGCAAATGTCACCCAAGGGACATCTTTAGATCTTTTGTTCTGAAGGCCAGCAAGGATTATGATTATAGTCCCATAAGACTGTATATATTTGCCTACTTTAAAAGCTGCTGATTGAGCATATAGCTTTCAATCAGCCTGAAAGTAGGTGCTAAATGACTTTCCTATCCTTGGATTACTGACGAGAGAGAGAGAGAGAGAGAGAGAGAGAGAGAGAGAGAGAGAGAAGAAAGAAAGAAAGAAAGAAAGAAAGAAAGAAAGAAAGAAAGAAAGAAAGAAAGAAAGAAAGAAAAGAAAGAGTAGAGGTAGGGAGGGAGAGAGGGAGGAAGGAAGGGAGGAAGGAAAAAAAGAGAGACAATTACAGGCCAATATCCATGATAAACATATATGCAAAAATCCTCAACAAAATATGAGCAAACTGAATCCAATAATACATTAAAAGGATCATATATTATGATCAAGTGGGATTTATTTAGGGATGTAAGGATGACTGAACAGCCACAAAACAATCAGTGTGATATACTTTAATAAAATGAAGGATAAAAATCATGTGATCATCTCAATAGGTGTGGAATAAGCATTTGACAAATTTAATAACAATTTATGATAAAAATTTAATAAAATGTGTATAGAGGGACTGTATCTTAACATAATAAAAGCCATATATGACAAACCTACAGTTAATGTTATACTTAACAATGAAAAGCTGAAATTGTTTTTTCTAGGCTCAAGAGCAAAATAAGGATGGCACACTCCCTACTTTTATTCAGCATAATACTAGAAGTGCTAGCTACAGCAATTAGGCAAGAAAAAGAAACGAAATTATACAAATTTGAAAGAAAGAAGGAAAACTGTTACTATTAGCAGATAACATGATATTGTATATAGAAAAACCCTGACTCCAATGACAAACTGTAGAACTCATAAATGAATTCACTAAAGTTGCAGGATACAAAATTAATACACAGAAATTTGTTTTGTTCTATATGCTAATAATGAACTATTAGAAACAGAAATCAAGAAAATAATCTCATATACAATCACACCAAAAAGAATAGAGTGCCTAAGAATAAATTTAATTAAAGAGGTGAAAGACTTGTACACTGAAAACAATAAGATACTGATGAAAGAAATGGAAGTAGAAACAGATAAATGGGAAGATATTCTCTGTTTATTTATTAAATGAATATTGTTAAAATGTCCCTACTCCTCAAAAATTATATAGACCTCCAATGCATTCCTTATGAAAATTCTAATGACATTTTTCATGGAACTAGAACAAATAATTCTAGAATTTGTACAGAACCACAAAAGACCTTAAGTAGCCAAAACAATCTTGAGAAAGAAGAACAAACTGGAGGTATCATGCTCCCTGATTTCAAACTATACTACAAAAGCAACAGCAATTAAGATGGTGTAGTATTGGCATACAAATAGACACATTAATCAACAGAACAGAATAGAGAACTCAGAAATAAACCCATGCATATATGGTCAATTAATTTTTGACAAAGAAGGCAAAAATATGCAATGGAGAAAGGATAGTCTCTTCAGTAAATGGTGTTGAGAAAACTGGACAGTTACATGCAAAAGAACAAAACTGTACAACTATCTAACATCATATAAAAAAAATTAACTCAAGATGGACTACCTACTTGAATGTAAGACCTGAAACCATAAAATTCCTAATATAGGCAATAAGCTTCTTGACATTGGTCTTAGCAATGTTTTTTTTTTTTTTTTTTTTTTTTGGATCTGAGTCCAAATACAAAGGAAACAAATGCAAAATAAGCAAATGAGATCTCATCTTCTGCACAGCAAAGAAAAACATCATCAAAACTAAAAATCAACCTACTGAATGGGAAGATATGGTTGCAAATCATATATCCAATAAGGGATTAATATGCAAAATATAAAAAATAATTCATAGAGGGGGGCCTGGGTGGCACAATTGGTTAAGCATCCAACTCTTGGTTTCAGCTCATGACATGATCTCAGGGTTGTGAAATGGAGCCCTGCATTGAGCTCTGCACTCAGCGCAGAGTCTGCTTCAGATTCTCTCTCCTCTTCCTCTGCCCTTCCTGCTCCTATTCTCTGTGTTTCTTTAAAATAAATAAATAAATCTTTAAAAAAATAACTCATAGAACTAAATTTTTTGAAAGCAAACAATCTGATGATAAATGGACAAAGGATATTTTTCCAAAGAAGAAATACATATGCCCAACAGACGCATGGAAAGATATTCAACATCATTCATCATCATATAGATGCAAATCAAAACTGGTATATCACCTTATATCTGTCAGAAAGGCTAGTATCAAAAAGACATGTAGATAGTGTTGGCGAGGATGTGGAAAAAGGAGAACCCGAGTACATTTTTGGTAGGAATGTAAATTGGTGAGATACTATGGAAAATAGTATGAGGTTTCCTTGAAAAATTAACAGTAGAGCTACCATCTGATCCAGTGATTCCACTACTAGATATCTATTCAAAGAAACAAAAACGCTAACTCAAAAAGATATATGTACCCCTATGTTCATTGTGACATTATTTGTAATAGTCAAGATATGGTAACAACCTAAGGTCCATTGATAGATGAATGGATAAATAAGAGTTAGTATATAAATATATATATATATACTTAAATATAAGTATAAATATAAGTATATCAGGAGAGCACTGATATATGTATATGTGTATATATATATATACACTTATATTTATTACACACATACATATATATGTGTATATGAGTTGGTATATATATATATAATGGAAGATTACTCAGCCATAAAAAAGAATGAAATCTTGGCATATGTGACAGCATGGATGGACCTTGAGAGTTTACACTAATTGAAATAAGTCAGACAAAGAAAGACAAATACCATATGATCTCACTTATATGTAGAATCTAAAACACAAAATACACAAATAAAACAAAACCTAGAAAATAGATTGGTGGTTGCCAGAGGGGAGAAGGATTGGGTGTGGCAAAATAGGTGAAAGGTATTAAGAACACAAATTTCTAGTTATAAAATAAATCATGGGAATGTGATGTGAAGCACAGGAAATACAGTCACTAATATTGTAATAACTTTGAAAGGTGACAGATGGTAACTAGACTTATTTCAGTGTCCATTTGCAATGTATACAAGTGTCAAATCACTTGAAGTTAATACATAGTATGTCAATTGTACCTCAATAAAAAAAACTAATCAGTTACTGAAAAAATTTAAAAGGAAGTACAAAGTGAGAATTTCAAATCCCGATTCCAAAAGCTGCTACAAAGCTAAGTCATCATGGCAGTGTGGTCCTGGCATAAGGATGGACATATGGAATAAAACTGAGATCCCAAGAATAAACTCTAGCATTTATGGTCAGAGATTTTTAACCAAAGTGTCAAGAAAATTCAGTGGGAGAGAAATAATTTCTTCAACAAATGGTACTGGGGCAACTGCTTCACACTAGACAGAAAAATTAACTCAAAAAGGATCACAAGCCTACGTGTAAGATCTAAAAGTATAGAACTCTTAAAACACAGGAATAAATCTTTGTGATGTTGGATTAAGCAATTACTTCCAAGGTTTGATACAAAAAATACAAGTGATAAAAGAAAAAAAAACACATAAAATGTTTAAATTGATAAGAAATTAAATGCTCTGGCACTTCAAGACACTCCACCAAGAAAGTGAAAAGACAACTCACCGCTTGGGAGAAAAATATCCCCCAAAGAACATATATTCAGAATACATTTTTAAAAACCCCTAAGACTAATAATAAAAAGACAAATAACCCAATTTTTAAATAGATAATAGAGGTTTGAATAGACAAACAAAGAAAAGTCCTGATAGATGTGGTAATTGATGCTCATTCATGACCCTCAAAATAATAGTTTTGAAGAAGGATGGGAATACAAATCAATTTTAAAGGGATTCATAGAACATTGGAGATACTATTGCTCTATTTATTTAGTAACACATATAAAATGCTTACAATTGTACTATGAACTGTTTTCAGTATTTTGTGAATTTTATACCATTTAATCTAGCTTCATAAGCATCATTATCATCCCAACTTTTCAAATAAGGAAAAGGAGGTGCAGAGCAGGCAAGCACTTGTCCAAGGTCACACAATCAATAGGTGTAGGAGCCAAGAATTACACCTTGTGGTCTTCCCAGGGTCCTTATTTTTAGCCATATTCCATGCCAATTTCTGTAGGGTGTGGGGAAAGCATATAGATAAATCCTATTTATTGTCTTACGTCTTACGGGAAAGTCTAATTAAAAGTAAAAAACTTGGGGAAAAGGAGAGTTACTATCATCAGAAAAGAAAATATATTTTTTAGTTTCTGATCAGAGATAAAACTGTCTAAACAAAAAATTCCCTACTGATAATTCTATATGGAATTCATGATTTAGGTTCCAGCCCAAACTCTACAAAGTATATGACCTTTGACTGGACTTAACCTCTCTCAGATTAAGTGTTCTCTCCTACTAAGTTATGCTAATTTCCAACACTCAGGGTTCTTGTCAGGCCTAAAAATTTTAATATGTATGAGAATGATTTGTAAACTTGCAAAGAATATACAAACGTAAAGAATTTTATTCTACAAGCTGAAAGAGTATATTCAAGAAAAAAACACAGACCTGTTGACACCCTTAATTAAAATAAATGCTAAGACTGACCATTTGGAAAAATGAGTATGATGATTAAAAAACATGAACTGAAAAGCAACAGGTATCAAGCGAAATTCTCTTTAAAAAATAGAACTCATTTCTTTTTTTGTTCATCAGGTCACTATGTATACAACCTAAATGGATGCCAGAGCAAAAAACCATACAGGCCCTGTGATATTTTTTTTAAGATTTTATTTATTTATTTATGAGAGAGAGGGAGAGAGAGAGAGAGAGAGAGAGAGAGGCAGAGACAGAGGGAGAAGCAGGCTCCATGCAAGGAGCCTGATGTGGGACTTGATCCTGGGTCTCCAGGATCACGCCCTGAGCTAAAGGCAGATGCTCAACTGCTGAGCGACCCAGGCATTCCTAGCCCTAGGATATTCTAATTTCTTAATACATCCTAACAATCAATTTTAGTCATACATGTAGGAGATTGAGAGAACTGGCAATATCTTCATTTTTCGTTTAACTCGGATGTAAAATATTTCTCATATATAGGCAGATATTAGGAGGTCAGAGATACTATTGTATCATATAGTATCATTTTTTTAATAAGAATAAATTTATTTTTTATTGGTGTTCAATTTGCCAACATACAGAATAACACCCAAGTTCATCCCGTCAAGTGCCCCCATCAGTGCCCGTCACCCATTCACCCCCACCCCCCGCCCTCCTCCCCTTCCACCACCCCTGGTTCATTTCCCAGAGTTAGGATTCTTTATGTTCTGTCTCCCTTTCTGATATTTCCTACCCATTTCTTCTCCCTTCCCTTCTATTCCCTTTCACTGTTATTTATATTCCCCAAATGGATGAGAACATATAATGTTTGTCCTTCTCCGATTGACTTATTTCACTCAGCACAATACCCTCCAGTTCCATCCACGTTGAAGCAAATGCTGGGTATTTGTCACTTCTAATGGCTGAGTAATAATCCATTGTGTACATGAACCACATCTTCTTTATCCATTCATCTTTCGATGGACACCGAGGCTCCTTCCACAGTTTGGCTATTGTGGACATTGCTGCTATAAACATCGGGGTGCAGGGGTCCCAGCGTTTCATTGCATCTGTATCTTTGGAGTAAATCCCCAGCAGTGCAATTACTGGGTCATAGGGCAGGTCTATTTTCAACTCTTTGAGGAACCTCCACACAGTTTTCCAGAGTGGCTGCACCAGTTCACATTCCCACCAACAGTGTAAGAGGGTTCCCTGTTCTCTGCATCATCTCCAACATTTGTGGTTTCCTGCCTTGTTAATTTTCCCCATTCTCACTGGGGTGAGGTGGTATCTCATTGTGGTTTTGAATCCTTTTTTTTTTTTTAAACTAATTTATTTATGATAGACACAGAGAGAGAGAGAGAGAGAGAGAGAGAAGCAGAGACACAAGCAGAGGGAGAAGCAGGCTCCATGCCGGGAGCCGATCTGGGACTTGATCCCGGGTCTCCAGGATCGCACCCTGGGCCAAAGGCAGGCGCCAAACCGCTGCACCACCCAGGAATCCCCCTCATTGTGGTTTTGATTTGTATTTCCCTGATGGCAAGTGATGCAGAGCATTTTCTCATGTGCGTGTTGGCCATGTCTCTGTCTTCCTCTGTGAGATTTCTCTTCATGTCTTTGGCCCATTTCATGATTGGACTGTTTGTTTCTTCGGTGTTGAGTTTAATAAGTTCTTTATAGATCTTGGAAACTAGCCCTTTATCTGATATGTCATTTGCAAATATCTTCTCCCATTCTGTAGGTTGTCTTTTAGTTTTGTTGACTGTATCCTTTGCTGTGCAAAAACTTCTTATCTTGATGAAGTCCCATTAGTTCATTTTTGCTTTTGTTTCTTTTGCCTTCGTGGATGTATCTTGCAAGAAGTTACTGTGGCTAAGTTCAAAAAGGGTGTTGCCTGTGTTCTTCTCTAGGATTTTGATGGAATCTTGTCTCACATTTAGATCTTTCATCCATTTTGAGTTTATCTTTGTGTATGGTGAAAGAGAGTGGTCTAGTTTCATTCTTCTGCATGTGGATGTCCAATTTTCCCAGCACCATTTATTGAAGAGACTGTCTTTCTTCCAGTGGATAGTCTTTCCTCCTTTGTCAAATATTAGTTGACCATGAAGTTCAGGGTCCACTTCTGGGTTCTCTGTTCTGTTCCATGATCTATGTGTCTGCTTTTGTGCCAGGACCACACTGTCTTGATGACCACAGCTTTGTAGTACAACCTGAAATCTGGCATTGTGATGCCCCCAGCTATGGTTTTCTTTTTTAAAATTCCCCTGGCTATTTGGGGTCTTTTCTGACTCCACACAAATCTTAAAATAATTTGTTCTAACTCTCTGAAGAAAGTCCATGGTATTTTCATAGGGATTGCATTAAACATGTAAATTGCCCTGGGTTAACATCGACATTTTCACAATATTAATTCTGCCAATCCATGAGCATGGAATATATTTCCATCTCTTTGTGTCTTCCTCAATTTCTTTCAGAAGTGTTCTGTAGTTTTTAGGGTATAGATCCTTTACCTCTTTGGTTAGGTTTATTCCTAGGGATCTTATGCTTTTGGGTGCAATTGTAAATGAGATTGACTCCTTAATTTCTCTTTCTTCAGTCTCATTGTTAGAGTATAGAAATGCCATTGATTTCTGGGCATTGATTTTGTATCCTGCCATGCTGCCAAATTGCTGTATGAGTTCTAGCAATCTTGGGGTGGAGGCTTTTGGGTTTTCTATGTAGAGTATCATGTCATCGGCGAAGAGAGAGAGTTTGACTTCTTTTTTGCCAATTTGAATGCCTTTAATGTCTTTTTGTTGCCTGATTGCTGAGGCTAGGACTTCCAGTACTATGTTGAATAGCAGTGGTGAGAGTGGACATCCCTGTCTTGTTCCTGATCTTAGGGGAAAGGCTCCCAGTGCTTCCCCATTGAGAATGATATTTGCTGTGGGCTTTTCATAGATGGCTTTTAAGATGTCGTTTATTTTTTATTGGTGTTCTATTTACTAATGTCGAGGAAGAGTTTTGATCAGGAATGGATGCTGTATTTTGTCAAATGCTTTCTCTGCATCTTTCTCTGCACCAGAAAATCATATGGTTCTTGGTTTTTCTCTTCCTGATATGATGAATCACATTGATTGTTTTATGAGTGTTGAACCAGCCTTGTGTCCCGGGAATAAATCCTACTTGGTCATGGTGAATAATTTTCTCAATGTATTGTTGGATCCTATTGGCTAGTATCTTGTTGAAAATACTTGCATCCGTGTTCATCAGGAATATTGGTCTGTAATTCTCCTTTTTGGTGGGGTCTTTGTCTGGTTTTGGAATTAAGGTGGTGCTGGCCTCATAGAACGAATTTGAAAGTACTCCATCTCTTTCTATCTTTCGAAACAGCTTTAGTAGAATAAGTATGGTTTCTTCTTTAAACGTTTGATAGAATTCCCCTGGGAAGCCATCTGGCCCTGGACTCTTGTGTCTTGGGAGGTTTTTGATGACTGCTTCAATTTCCTCCGTGGTTATTGGCCTGTTCAGGTTTTCTATTTCTTCCTATTCCAGTTTTGGTAGTTTGTGGTTTTCCAGAAATGCGTCCATTTCTTCTAGATTGCCTAATTTATTGGCATATAGCTGTTCATAATATGTTTTTTAAATCGTTTATATTTCCTTGGTGTTGGTAGTGATCTCTCCTTTCTCATTCATGATTTTATTAATTTGAGTCTTCTCTCTCTTCTTTTTAATAAGGCTGGCTAATGGTTGATCTATCTTATTAATTCTTTCAAAGAACCAACTCCTGGTTTTGTTGATCTGTTCCACGGTTCTTCTGGTCTCGATTTCGTTGAGTTCTGTTCGAATTTTAATTAACTCTCTTCTTCTGTTGGGTGTAGGATCTATTTGCTGTTTTTTCTCTAGCTCCTTTATCTGTAAGGTTAGCTTTTGTATTTTAGTTCTTTCCAGTTTTTGAATGGATGCTTGTATTGCGATGTATTTCCCCCTTAGGACTGCTTTTGCTGCATCCCAAATATTTTGAACGGTTGTATCTTCATTCTCATTAGTTTCCATGAATCTTTTTAATTCTTCCTTGATTTCCCGGTTGACCCTTTCATCTTTTAGCAGGATGGTCCTTAATCTCCACGTGTTTGAGTTCCTTCCAAACTTCTTGTTGTGATTTAGTTCTAATTTCAAGGCATTATGGTCTGAGAATATGCAGGGGACGATCCCAATCTTTTGGTATCAGTTCAGACCCGATTTGTGACCCAGTATGTGGTCTATTCTGGAGAAAGTTCCATGTGCACTTGAGAAGAATGTGTATTCAGTTGAGTTTGGATGTAAAGTTCTGTAGATATTTGTGAAATCCATCTGGTCCAGTGTATCATTTAAAACTCTCGTTTCTTTGGAGATGTTGTGTTTAGAAGACCTATCGAGTGTAGAAAGTGCTAGATTGAAGTCACCGAGTGGAAGTGTATTATTATCTAAGTATATCTTAACTTTGGTTATTAATTGATTGATATATTTGGCAGCTCCCACATTCGGGGCATATATATTGAGGATTGTTAAGTCCTCTTGTTGGATAGATCCTTTAAGTATGATATAGTGTCCCTCTCCATCTCTTACTACAGTCTTCGGGGTAAATTTTAGTTTATCTGATATAAGGATGGCTACCCCTGCTTTCTTTTGAGGACCATTTGAATGGTAAATGGTTCTCCAACCTTTTATTTTCAGGGTGTAGGTGTCCTTCTGTCTAAAATGAGTCTCTTTTAGACAGCAAATAGATGGGTCCTGCTTTTTTATCCAGTCTGACACTCTGTGCCTTTTGATGGGGTCATTAAGCCCGTTCACGTTCAGAGCTACTATTGACAGATATGAGTTTAGTGTCATCATGTTATCTATTCAGTCCTTGTTTTTGTGTATTGTTCCACTGAACTTCTTAAAGGGTAATCTTAAGAATCACCCTTAAAATTTCTTGCAGAGCTGGTTTGGAGGTCACATATTCTTTCAGTTCCTGCCTGCCTGTCTTGGAAGCTCTTTATCTCTCCTTCCATTCTGAATGAGAGCCTGCTGGATAAAGTATTCTTGGTTGCAGGTTCTTCTCATTTAGGACCCTGAATATATCCTGCCAGCCCTTTCTGGCTTGCCAGGTCTCTGTGGAGAGGTCTGCTGTTACTCTAATACTCCTCCCCATAAAAGTCAGGGATTTCTTGTCTCTTGCTGCTTTAAGGATCTTCTCTTTATCTTTGGAATTTGCTAGCTTAACTATTAAATGTCGAGGTGTTGAACAGTTTTTATTGATTTTAGGGGGGGATCTATTTCCTGGATCTGAATGCCTGTTTCTCTTCCCAGATTAGGAAAGTTTTCAGCTATGATTTGTTCAAATACATATTCTGGCCCTCTGGCCCTTTTGGCGCCCTCAGGAACCCCAATTAAACGTAGGTTTTTCTTCCTCAGGCTGTCGTTTATTTCCCTTAATCTATCCTCATGTTCTTTTAATTGTTTGTCTCTTTTTTCCTCAGTTTCCCTCTTTGCCATCAACTTGTCTTCTATGTCACTCATTTTTCCACCTCGTTAACCCTCGTCGTTAGGACATCTAGTTTGGATTGCATCTCATTCAATTGATTTTTAATTTCTGCCTGATTAGCTCTAAATTCTGCAGTCATGAAGTCTCTTGAGTCCTTTATGCTTTTTTGTAGAGCCACTAGTAGCTGTATAATAGTGCTTCTGAATTGGCTTTCTGACATTGAATTGTAATCCAGATTTTGTAACTCTGTGGGAGAGAAGACTGTTTCTGATTCTTTCTTTTGAGGTGAGGTTTTCCTTCTAGTCATTTTGCTCAGTGCAGAGTGGCCAAAAACTAGTTGTACTGAGAAAAGGAGAAAAAGAGAGGAGAGAAAGAAGGAAAGAAAAGAGAAAAAGAAAAAAGAAAAAAGGGAGAAAAAAAGAAAAAAGAGAAGAAAAAGAAAGAAAAAGAAAGGAAAAAGGGTGGGGGAAGCAAACAGAAATCAAAAAGCAAAACAAACAAACAAACAAAACACGGGGGAGTATCTTCTGATTCTGTATACTGTAAATTTCTCGACTTCCCCTGGAACTTTTCAGTGCTGCTTGGTCAATAATTTGTTTTTCGCCTGTCCGGCTAGCTGGTCTTCTGGGGGAGGGGCCTGTTGTGCTGATTTCCAGGTGTTAGCACTTGGGGGAGCTGCTCTGCCCCCTGCCTGGTGCAGGGCTCAGTGGGGGTTGTTCACCCTGTGAGGCCCCAGGAGGAACAACCGCAGTGGCGGGGCCAGCCCTGGAGCCCTGGAGTCAGCTCCCGCAGTCACCACGGAGCTCTCCGTCTGCAGGGCCTGGAGGCTCCGGGCGGGGCGGCTGATCTGCTCAGCTCTGGGCAGGAGCCTCCTCGCTGTCCTGGGGGAGGCCGGATCCTGGGCTGTGTCCCGGCTCCCTGGGCTCCGGGACCTGCGCTGTTGGATTCGTGCTCCCGCCCCGCAGCCCCCTCCGCGGAGCCGCCCCCGAGCCCCCGGAGCTGCTCCGGGTCCCGCCGTGCGCGTTGCAGCCCTTAGGGAGCTCGGCGCACTCTCCCGGGCGCAGGTGTCTGTTAGTGTCCCCGGGAGCCCGAGGGCATCCCCGCCCTCCTGGGTCCTGCTCCACCTCCCCGCGAGCCCCTTTCCGCCCGGGAAGGTCGGTGCAGCTCCTGCGTCTCCGGGACGGGGCTCTCCTGTCCTGGGGACACTCGCCCCGGCCTCAGCCCGGCTCCTCGCGGGGCCCCGCCCCCTTGGAGGCCTTTTGTTCCTTTATTTCTTTTTCCCCGTCTTCCTACCGTGATAGAAGCGCGAACTCTTCTCACTGTAGCATTCCAGCTGGTCTCTCTTTAAATCTCAGGCCGAATTCGTAGATTTTCAGGATGATTTGAAGGTTATCTAGGTAATTTGGTGGGGACAGGTGACTTGGGGACCCTACTCTTCCACCAAATTGCCCCTCCTCTCCTCATATAGTATCATAATTAAGCATCAATGTGTTTTAGAAACAAGATAATGTGAAGGTTATGTAAACACCCTTGATAATAACTCATCATTGGATTATAATAAATACTTGTCACTTCTATCATCGATCCAGGGCACAAAGTATTAAATACAAGGGTTTAACTTAAAATGGTTTGCACTTTTGAACACATACTATTTCTTACCTGTAAGATTATTATGGAATTTAGACTTAGGTGAAAATTGAATTCTGATCCAACATGTACACTAAAAAAGTGATACATTTTCAAAATGATTATGAAGATGTCACAGAAGCAGATATCAAAAGGAGAGAAAAATAAAATGTAGAGCTCTGTTGACTTACTTCCAAAGCCTAGTTGACACTTTCTGTCTTCACCTTATGCGTACCTGACAAAACGTTGTGGTCTTTTCTCTTTGCAGGGAATTCCTCCACCACTTCCCCGTTTCTCTGTTAAGAACCTCCTTTTATGGTCAAAGTTTACCATGTGTTTTATATGTTCCTTTTATTTTTTCTTTAAAGATTTTATTTGCTTACTTGAGAGAAAGAGAGCATGAGTAGGGAGAGAGGGAGAAGCAGGCTCCCTAGAGCTGAACGTGGTGCTCAATTCCAAGACCCTGGGATCACGACCTGAGCTTAGGATCATGACCTGACCCGAAGGTAGATGCTCAACCAACTGAGCCTCCTTGCGCTCCCCCCTAGATGTTCCCTTTCTGTGTGAAAAAAACGCCAAGGACTGGTGAGGCCTCACAGCTGAGTCCAATCTTGTACCAGTCTCCCACATCTACAGCAGAGAGAGTATGGAAGAGAGGGGACACATTATCAAGGCTGTAGAGACCTAAGTATATTAACAGTTTCAGCTTCTGGAATACCATGCACACTACATAACAAATATTGTGCTAAATAGTTACAATGAGGCTTCCTTTAATCCTCACTATTATCTATTAGCCCTAGAAATCAGGGACCATTAAGCTCATCTTCCAAATGGGGAAATTGCAGCTCAGTCACAAGTAGGAAAATTAATATTCACATCCTGGTCAGTCTGATCCCTCCCTCTCAGCCTACCAACCAGCCAACCTGTAGCCAGTGTAAAGGTACCATTCATATCTGGTTAGAATGATGTGAACAATCATGATTTCTTTGCTGATTTTGTGACTGATTAGCCCTTAAGAACATGTACTAGACTAGTGAAACCAGAAAGCCAAGGATGTCCCTAAGATATTTTGTAGTTGGGGAAATAGGATGCTCTGAAGGCAGGCCACCTGCAGTTGGGTGTGGTATGGAATATTTGTGGTTAGAGCAATTAGTTCATGATTGGTATTAACACCCACTAGCTGTTAGAAAACAGTGTGCTGCTACTTGTTGATCTATAGGACTTAGGTTGGTTGATATTTGGGAAGATGAATATAACTAAATAATATTACTTTGAGCTTTTAGAATTAAATTCCACAAACATTTTCTTCATAGAATTGAGGCATTATAAAAGGTGACTCACCAAAAGTCATCCATCTGCCCTCAACACCAGCAATGAAAAAATAAAAGGGATAAAGTGTGGGTAAAATCATTCAAGTCAAAGAGAAGATGATGTGTCCGATTTCCATGGAGTCAGCCACCAGGAGTCTGGCCTGAGGCCTCTGCCTTTCTGCAGGATGCTGACAGAAAATACAGCCATTCTTCCTTTGCTTTATACTTGTGCCATTAACCACTATTGGTTTATGCAATGCTTAAAGCAAGTTGAGCAGAGAATGGTGGGTTCCCTCTGTGATGGGGTGGTGTTGTTGCTGCTGTTGTTATTGTTTATAGACAGATTGTAGAAACTTGTTGAAGAGAATGTATTTAACTATTTTATCCAATTAAGGACCTTTTTTTCTTTAAATTAAAAGCTCTGGGAAAGTCAATTTGTTAGACATTAAGTGGTTCACAAGATTTAAGTTTCTTACCAGTGCAACAAGCCATCTGGACACTTTGGATCTTACATTGCAGGAAGAACCAAAGCAAGGCTGAAGGATTATTAAAGATAGTCCAGGTCTTCAGACATGCATTGAACAGAAAGCCACCCATTAGGCCACATTTGTCTCCTCTTTACAGGAATGCTCTGATGTAATTGTGGATTTTGAAAAATTGCAGAACCAGTTAACAGAGATGACATCACAACTTCCAGGAAGATTCACAGATTTTTTTTTAAGTGGTTCAATTGCTTTCACTGCCTCTGGACCATAGGATTCCAAATGTCTCTGAACTATCATTATTCACTCTGCCTGTGACTCCACATCATCATGTCTATCAAGAAGACAAAGGGTCTCCAGGATAATAATGATGAGTCCATTAATTCTAGATGTCTCCTAAAAGATCTGGCAATGTGGCCAAAGACTGGACAATTTTTAGTAGCAATTAGCTCCAGGAATGCATTCCCTCTTTAATAAATCTTTGGTGATGTAGATTTGGGGTCACATATTAAATATACTCTAACACCTTTCCTAATCCTTGCAATTTCAAGACCAGAAATTCTAATAATGTCATTGAAGTTTCAAGGACTACTTTCAAGGTTGTATAGCTCACTTTTGTGCAAAAAGTTATTAAATACTTTAAAGCCTGCTTTTATAATTTGGGAATAATCCATATATTAAATAATTAACAGACTACTGTTAATCATATCATTATGATCAATTAAACATTTATGTGTACTACATACAGTTGGATTTCTGAATTTTAGCCCATTATAAAAAAAATAAATAAAAGCTTGGTCATCTCTAGAATACAGAGAGCTTCATCTAATTCCATCTCACCCATAGTGATCCCATTGTGGTGGTAACATAACAGTGGTCATAAAGTCTTTAGAAAATTTGTTCTCAGATTTTCTGTCCCCTGTAAAACAGTTGAATTTAGGCTATCCAGTATGTATCCTTACTGTTGGATGTACCAAAATGCTTGCAATCAAGAGTACAGCTGAAAATAAAACACATATTAACCATTTGCACTTCAAAAAGGAACAGTTACTGAAACCTTTGCTTGTCAGCCAATGCTGTCACTAGCTATGCCCAGGGAGAGATACATCTGATTTCATGACAAGATCAAGAGTTTAAAAATGAACCATGTTACAGTAACTGTCATTATCATCATTATTATTTTCGTATTTAGGAGCAATTTTACATATATTATCTCATTTCATGCTTGCCATTAGTTCAAAGAGATAGACAAGATTATTCACATTTTGTAGAGGAAAGCATCAGTCTTGGAGAGAGGTAATGATTTATCAAGGCCACTTCGACAACAAGTTATAGAGCTGAGAGCAGCTCATTCTTATCACTATCATGGTGAGTTTTAGGAAGAATAGTAACTCCCTTAGAAAGAATGAAGTCAGTGTGCGCTCATTGCTTCATTCCACCTGGCCTTTTCTGGTTGCCAGGAAGGCTAGCTCAGAGTATACCAAGGAAGGATTTCTGGAACTCAGGTGGTATGAGAATTCTAACTACAGAGCTAGCTGATCGCTATTCTCTGATCAGAGATTAGAGCCTTTGTTAAAAGGAGTTCCAGCACTCAAAAACCTTAGAAGTGTTTTTGGAAATTTAAGGAAGAATGATAAAAATAGCAAAGTAGCTTTTAAAATACAGACTGCAAATAGAAAAAGTAACTTTGCAAGCCTGTACATGGATATGACTGGAGTAATGTAGACTGAGAAGGTTTTCAGAGTGGATGCTCTGTATTTTCTCCCATGAATGTGATTCTTATTCAAAGGTAAACATGGCTTCATTACCATGCCTCTGAGAGACCCTTTAAAGGCCATGTTTTTCACAGCATTAGACTCAGCCCTCTAGTATATGTCAATATCACACTGGACCTCTCAGGAAAAAAAATGTATGTGAAATCTCTTGGTTTAGGAAGATAATGAATCTTGCAAATCTGCCTACTCATTGCGGAGACTGTCTTGAAACCTAAGAATCATCCCCTGGTTTCCAGTTCTTACTCATAAATGGGATTTTGAACAGCAACGTCTTGTTGGATATATTTTCCCCCTCTTTCATAAAAAGACTGGGTCACAAGCATTGCACCCAAACATTGAAAATTACCTGGAAGCCATTTAAAAGAATATTTTGTTGAGTTGATTGTTTGGATTGCTGTCAAAATGACTTTATGTTTTTAACTTGACTTCTCAAAGTCATGGTTTTCACTTACTTGGTAATTCTCATTGCATACATACACAACAGAAATACATTTGCAACCAAACTTCCCTCCTACTCACTAATTTTAAGATGTTCTTAGATAAACAGTTTTTTTAATGCTTTACCATTCTAGTTAAATTCATCAGTTTGGCCTCCAGCTAGTTGTTGTTTCATTACTTTGCTATGTATTTCCTCCTTACCACCTAGAGTGTATCAAACTTTTTTTCATAATTGAGTAACCAAAGATTTTATCCAATTTATCTTCTTTTCTAATCTCTGTTGTCTTAGGGATATACTCTACTTTGTCATGCCAGCCACTTGCGCCTCACCCGAATTAACTCTATTGTGTTCATCATGACATTGGTATTATTATAAAAAAATAAGATATGCTGAGTCCTCCTGGTTTTCTTCAGAAATGAATGCTCTAGTTCAGATAAAATCTTTATTGATAAAGATAGTAAGAATGACTAGTGACAATGTAGCATCTGTAGTCAAATCTTTCTAACTAGAATGTTATCCATGAAACATCACCTTCTTTTTTTATAATAAATTTATTTTTTATTGGTGTTGAATTTACCAACATACAGAATAACACCCAGTGCTCACCCTGTCAAGTGTCCCCCTCAGTGCCCGTCACCCATTCACCGCCACCCTCCGCCCTCCTCCCCTTCCACCACCCCTAGTTCCTTTCCCAGAGTTAGGAGTCTTTATGTTCTGTCTCCCTTTCTGATATTTCCCAGACATTTCTTCTCCCTTCCCTTATATTCCCTTTCACTATTATTTATATTCCCCAAATGAATGAGAACATATAATGTTTGTCCTTCTTCGATTGACTTACTTCACTCAGCATAATACCCTCCAGTTCCATCCATGTTGAAGCAAATGGTGGGTATTTGTCATTTCTAATGGCTGAGTAATATTCCATTGTATACATAAACCACATCTTCTTTATCCATTCATCTTTCGATGGACACCGAAGCTCCTTCCACAGTTTGGCTATTGTGGACATTGCTGCTATAAACATCGGGGTGCAGGTGTCTTGGCGAAACATCACCTTCTTAATGTTGTGCCCGCTCTTCTGATTATTGTATATTTAAAAATTGATAAAACATCACAATTAAGAAAACAAAACTTTAAATTAAAAAAAAATCACTTCAAGAATACAAATGTTCTGTGAAGTTCATGTATAAACAAGGATGAAATGTACCTCTTCTCCTCATAGATCTGGAAGGATGAGAAGTAAGGACCTGCATTTCTAAGCAGCCAGGGAGGTACCTATCCAAGTACAAATGTGGAGTAAATACAACACCATGAAGACAAAAGTAAAAGAAATGATCACAGTTTGCTGAAATGTCTCCCCTGAAGGATGATTCAATGGAACAGAACCGAAGTAGACATTTCTGACCAGAGTGCTATGAGGCTGGTGAAATCTCATCATGTTTTCTGTCCATTCTGTTTCATGAAATTCTCAGGCTTCATACATTTTATATGACAAACAGACCACGAAACAACCTGCAGCCATTTAGGAGCTTTTCTGCACCCTGAGAGAGGAACCCATCCTACTCGCATTCACTCTCTCATGTCTGAGTGGGCATGGGAGTGGGGTGTAACTGAGAAAGCATTTCTCAGTAACAGCTGGATGAGAGAAGCCCCCATGGAGGGCCCCTTCCTGTCAGTTCTGTCACTCACCTCAGAAGAAGAAAACATTTTCTGGCCACACAGGAACAGACTAGATTTCTATATGGTTCTATCATGGACACTCAGCCTCCTGTTTCACCAAGAACTGGTGGTCAGCAGTGGCAGGCACAGACTGACAGGGATCTCGGGATGAGTCCTGCCAAAGGCCGTTACTTTAGGCTTTTAGCCATGGGAATATTTAGCCCCATTCTTCTTTCTTGATAAAATATTAGGCTCAGTTAAAAGCTATCCATAATTTAAGGATAAAGAAATCCCAGTTGGAGAATGGTCTATCTGGTCTTATTAACTATAATTGCTAGTCACCTTGTACTCAATCCTTCATCACATACTTATGGGATCCTACTGTGTGCCAGGCAATAGTCTAGGTCCTAAGGATTATGTGGTAAGTAGGACAAAGGACACTGCTTTTCTGGAGTCCATGTT
Source organism: Canis lupus baileyi (assembly GCF_048164855.1). Lineage (NCBI taxonomy): Eukaryota > Metazoa > Chordata > Mammalia > Carnivora > Canidae > Canis > Canis lupus. Next base: position 35,494,042 of record NC_132865.1, read on the forward strand.
ATAGTGGGAAAGAGAGCCAAGAAACAAACCAGTAAATGTGCTATCTACAGAGAATATGCAGGGTAATGTGCTTAGGAAGTGCCCTCAGGGAAGGGATGAGAGAAAGGGATCACTGGAAGTGGCCAGTGGAGCCTTTTGTGTGCAGGTGACATACAGCTGGCATCTGGTGAGTAAGAAATTGCTTCATGGGAAGACCACAGGTGCAATTCCAAGTGGATGACTCAAAGATCCTGAAGCAGGGCCAAATAAACACCATGGTGTTGACCATCTGATCCATAAAATAGCCCATCAAATAGGCTACCAAGTGAAAACACACATACATACAATCCTGATAAGTTTTAATTTTAAAATCCACAGAAGGCACAAAATACCTGAATCTGAAGTACACCAAAACCTTCTTACAAATGACCCCTTTCTTTCTGTTGGATTTCCATAATTTAATATACAAAGAACATCTCTTGGTGGCTTCCAAAGAACTCGCTGGTTGCTCCAAGAAGAACACCTTGATTTGGCCTAATTGATGACAAGGAAGAGGTTATGGCTTCTTCCTCTTGGGCCATCAACAACCTGTATTCTCTTACATTCTTGAGCTTCTGCAGAGTCTTCAACTGACTTAACCCATACAATCCACTTTGCTTGGCAGATGGATAAATGTTGTTGAATGTTTGTTGGCATCAAGGACTTTCAGACATCATGATTCATTATCCTTCTAATTTAGGAGGGCTTGCAAAGTTGAAAAAATTTTGAAGGAGAAAAAGATCACACCAAAAACTGAAATGGACTCCAAGTTAACTTTTTCCAAATAACAAATATAATTAATTTTTTTCAGTATTTCATTTGTAAGATTTTTAATTTTTTATTACAGCAGATTGTTCAAAACTCAATTCTTTAAAAGCACACATAACTGCAGTGCCAATAATGCTGTAACTAACTGTGATATACTGAACAAAAGAGGGTGTCATCTGTAAGACCTTAAAATTTAATGGTGATAATGTTTGCAAACATTAATCTATATCAAGGTAAAATATTCCACATAAAATTATCCTTACATTCAATATTTTCAGTTGCTTTTGGAAAGGATACATTTTGAGAAGTAGCAGAGACTAAGCATTAAAGAGAGATAAAAGGTTAAAAAAATCTTCTATTTTTACTCAAAGGCAGAGTAAAGGAAATAGATGTGACACAGATAAAGAAAGATGCTCTGAAGAAACTGCAATATAGAGATTTCCTCCCTTTTCACATATGAGTGTATTTTAATCTTCCAAGGTCAGGCACATAAACTTCCAAAGCTCTATTGCCTTAAAACCTGGAGCATGGTCAGTACTTGGTAAATATTTACAAAATCAGTGCAAGGGAGGGAGTGAGAAAGACATTCCATAAACAGTGGATGCATTTGAAATTGTATATTGAGGTGATTGGGATCCAGTCTCCCAGTGGGTTCCAAATAAAATGAGAAGACACAGATATTAGATATGAGTCTTACACTTGGTAAAATGGAATGAACAATACGCCTTAGCCATGGTGCCAATATGAGATATGAACCTGGGACTCATCCATAGGGCCTCTGGGCCACTGTGCAGACACTTCCAAACTAGCTGTCAAGATAATTGATTGCTATATGTCTCTCACTGCGAACACAAGAGAGCAGGGACTGACAGAAGTAAGGCAAGAGATGTTTCTATATGGCAGACTCCAGCCAGGTCCCTATTTTCCACCCTACAGGGAAGGAAGCAAAAAAAAATTGAGCCCATGTGTGGGCCAGAAAGTGAGAAAAATTGCCCACTGGGAAAGCCAGACCTCCTAACAGGAAGCAGAGAATGTCATTCTGTCAACATACTACCCACAAATCGGGTGAATAATCCTTACTCACAAGGGAAAGATTATGTAAAGAATGGAAAATGCAGAAGTGGCCTCATGGACCGAATGGGACTAGGGATACTGGGTCTTCATATTACCACCACATTCCCAATTTCCTCAAACCCAATTTTTAAAGAAAAGGTAGAAGTGGAGGAAGAAAAGAGTATTCCTAATTTTAAGCTCACGGGGAAATATCCTAGATATATTAGAGAAATACATCCTGTTCTTGGTCAACTTTGGGAAAATAAGGAAAGGTATTTTATATGACTCTTAACCTAATGAGAAAAAATGGAAGTATTCAAATAGACACAACACCAAAGAAGAGATATAGGATATAGATGAAATATTAACATCTGAAAACATCCTTATTATCATTCATTTCTAAGAAAATGCAAATTAAAACTTATTGAGATACCATTAAACACAGCAGAATGATTACAATTTAAAAATTGACAGTACCAAGTAGTAGCAAGAAGGTGGGGTAAATTGAACTCTCATACTCAAGCAATGGGAATACAAAATGGTATAGCCACACTTGAAAACAGTTTAGTAATTTCCTGAGCTTCATCTAACCTGCTTTGCCTGAGGTTTCTTGAAAGGTGTAACCATTAACCCTGCTATATTCATCCAGAAATAAAACAGTGAAAATGATCCATTAATGATATTGATTCTGGCCCATCTGTGAACATTATTCCACCAGGGTTTTTTTCGTAAGAAACAAATGTTTTCTGTAAATCACCCATAGGATAGACCACCAACCTAATCGTATCTCTCTTTAAATATTCCAAATTATACAAAGTTTCTGAGTTTTTGTGAATAAATTATTTAGAATGGCATTAAATGTATTGAATGCCAAGAATGAAATGGGAAAATGTCTTCTCCATTCATGTTCCCAGATTCATTTCTTTTCAAAGGCTGCCCTTTTACACAAAGCATATTTCTATACTTTGCACTACAAGTGGATTCTAATGACAAGATCTACATTGTGTGACAGTCAGGTACAGATTCATCAAAGCACATAGACTGACCATATGCTGCTGACCATGCATATTTACAGAAGTACCAGGGAACTTTGAAAGCATATGAAAAAAATCCGCAGAGAAAATGTTAAATAAGGAATTAATCTGTGAGTTAATGAACAAAATCTATAGTAAGAAGAGAATAATTAAAATTAAGGAATATAAGTTAGGAATACAACTTATTTTTTTAAAAAATCTACCTCAAAATCTATCAATTCTATGTCATATTACTACTCATAAAATACAGATTATTTTCCCTGAACTTATCAGAAGTCTCCTGGTTTTATCTCACAACTGAGATGTAGATTGGTAATGTTTGTTTGCTTGCTTGTTTTTGCAAACACACGTCCAACTTACTCAGGACAATCTGTCTCTCTTCTCTTGACCAACAAGTTATAGTGTCTTATCTGCTGAGGATGAGCTACACTTTTCAGGCAACTCAAAAAATTCCATTTTGTCTCTGACATGGTTTGGTTGGTGTGAACAATATTGTCTCTGACACTCAAGATTTATTTTTTAAAGAGTCAGATTCATTCATTCATTCATTTTTATTTTAGCACTGACTTTCACAGAATGGAAGCTTTTAATCTTAACCAATTCCAATTTATCAATTCATTCTTTCACAGATCAATGCCTTTTGTGTTGCATCTAAAAGGTTACGATCAAACTCAAGGCCATCTATATTTTCTCCTTTTTTTATCTTCTAAGAATTTTATAGCCTCGGGGTCCTGGGATCAAGTCCTGCATCAGGCTAACTGCTCACAGGGAGTTTGCTTCTCTCCCTCTTCCTCTGGCCCTTCCCCTAACGGTGCGCACACATATGCTCACACTCTCTCTCTCTCTCTCTCTCTCTCTAAAACAAATAAATAAAGACTTAAAAAATTATAAAAAGAGTACCTTTTAAAAGAATTCATCAAGACCAATCAGATTCCTTAAGATTAATAAAATTAAAGCAACAGAAGTAGGAATATTGATTTAAACCATCAGCATCTTAAAAACACTAAAATTATTCCAATTACAAAACCTAAATTAAATAGGTTAAAATTTAATTAAATAAGACTAAAATATTAAGGAAACTTAAAATCCAAGAGAAGAAATACAACTTTAACAAGTGCAAAGATTTTAGAGAGCATGCTATAAAGATGATTTCCCAAAATCTATTCTTTCTTCTGTGGCAACATTTAATATGGTTACATTGAGAGTTTCAGGTATTTTTATATAGTTTTTCAGAACTGTCAGTTATGTTTTGTACCACCTGTGCTAACATGCACTGGTGATAAAGATCACTATTGCTTAAAAAGATGACATTTAGCACTTTTTGCTAAAGATCACATCACGGTAGAATACAAGTTGAAATGACTTACTTTCTTTAAACATTTGATTGAGTTTTTTTTTTAACTCTATGTGATATTTCTTTACATCAGCTTTATAGAAAAATGTCCATATTTCTGCAATCACCCTGATTTATATACTATGATTCATCCAGAGATTTACAGGGAAAACCAAAGGCCAATATTTTAAATGCTAAAGATATGCCCAGGGACACTGTATGGTTCACTTAAAGGGATATTAAGAAAGAAAGTCAGATTTTGAAAGACAGGTGTGATTCAAAAATATGCAGATTAAAGATGAAAGAAGGAATTTCACATACTGACTGAAGGATCCTGCTTAGCACCAGAAAGAAAGGACACCATGCTTTCAAGAAGGGCTGAGCTCACATTGGCCTCAGGATAAAATTGTAGAAAATTAGTTCAGGATCACTGAAGAGGCAGATGGGGCAAGATGGCCTGGAATAAAAGATCAAGCCAGTGGGTCCATATCCCATGGGCAATCACATACCTCCAGGGAGCAGAGTCCTCTAGAGCTCAGGCACTGGGAGCAAATGGCTTGGCCTTGAATCTCAGGTCTATGCCAGCCCATGGGGGCATCAACTGGACAAGTTCCTTAATCTGTGCCTTGCTGTCCTCATCTTTACTATAGGCAGCAGTGTATGTCTCTTGGATCATGTGAGAAATAAGATACTTCAGGCAAATCTTTTAGAACAGGGCCTGGCATACGATAACATAAATGCCAGCAAGTGACTGAGTTGGCTTCAGTCTGTAAAGGACAAGTGACCATCTTCACACTGGTATTTGAGTCTGTGAGGAGGAAAAGGCCCTTGCAGCACACATGAGAGCCCAGGTTGACAGAACAGATATCACATATCACACTGTGATGGAGATGCCTGGACGCTTCTAGAGAGGATTCCTCAGCCCAATACCCTTTGTGATCACAGGTGCAGGCCGATGTCAGGCCCATCACATCAGAGCCTCTGCATGTGCCTTGGTTGTCACCTCCCATCAGAGTACGTACTTCATACTGTCAGGGTGTGTGAATCAATCCCCCATTATACTCTGAGCAGCTGGGGGCAGTACCAGGCCTCTTTCATGTTCCCAGACCTAGCTTGGGTGCAGCCTCCTACAACAAACTTTGTGAGGCTTGTTGCATGAAGAATGGTTGGATGAATCCATGCAGCCCCGCCAAAGGAGTGCTGGCTGGCTGGCTGGGCCCTAGTGCCTGAGGTTCAAGAGGCTGAGAGGTCACCTTGGGCATCCTGCAAAGACATTTGGCATTTCTTAAATCCATGGCCCATGACAGCCAGGGAGACCACTGCAGAGCTGACACTCACAGGCAGTGAGTTTCTTTACTAATGGCAATCTATTGGAAGGTCCAGAGGCCCTGGGGGTGCATAGTACTGGGTCAAATCTCCAAGGAAAAGAGAGTCCCCACCCAGCTGGGTTTCATTTCGCTCTGTGTGAAGCCTTGTCAGGAGTATTTGGAAGGGAATTCTAATTACCATTCAGTCAAGAACAACTCTGGAAGAAGCAGGTGACTAATTGTCTGACACAATATGGAACTTTTTCTGTCTTTTTGTACTGCCAGGCTTGAAAGAATTTAGAGTGAGCTATTTTAGGCACTATGGTTAGATTGATAGAGCCACTCCTTTCGTTAAATTAACTGTGAGATGTTACACATATGCCTAGGATGCTACTGTGCTGCTCTTTCTTGAGCTTTGTAACATTGGGAAGACTTGTTCTTCACATTTGTTCTGGGTTCAGGAAATCTGGCAAGGTGTTCAAGGCCAAAAGTAACAGCGGCCCAATACAGCCTGCGTTATCCTGTCCCTACCTCCACGTATAGTGAAAAAGATATGACGGGGGCCAATCAGAAAATCCCCTGGGCCACAGAATCTCTAAGCCTCCAAAAACACAGATGTAAATGTGCACACGCTGTCAAACGCAACATTTAAAAAAAGGATAAATGATGTGACAGCCTCAGTCTCAGCAACATGTAGCAGTGGAATTCCTATTTCAGTGGTTGCCAAACGCCAGCCCGGTCCTTAGTACCTGCCAGACGGTATTAAGAATCACTCCAGGCGCTTCTTGTACACAAACAAGCAAAGCAACAAAAAAGCCCTGGAATCCCCTTCCAGATAGTCTGGTGCATGAAGTCTGTGGTGAGCCCTGGGGGGTCTGCATTTTAAACAACCTTCCCAGCTTATTCTGATGTACAATGACGTCTGGGAATAATATCTTGATCAGAATCACACATGGAGGAAAACTCTTACTCGGACTATCTTGCAGACTCTTTTTAAAAATGTATTCAGAGGCAGAAGATGGGATTCAAAAGGAATTTAAAAATCTCCTTATGTGCAGGCCCTGACCACCTGCACTTAGATACCACAGAGGGAAACTAAAAGAAAATTTTCGTGTACTAAAACAGAAAATACCATATGATTAAAAACTAGAACTTCCCTTTTTCAACAGGTGACTTTGGGTAAAGAGTTTTCTTTCTTAGCATTCTTTCTTTTGCATTGGAAATGGAAATGAAAGTTTGGGACAGAACAGCAACTAGAAGGCATCTTATATATAGATAAAACCTAAATCACAAACTCAACCACTAATTGAGAGACTAGCTACACAATCAGACAATAGGCCGAGTATATATGACAGTGGAACTCAGACTCAGAACCCCCCAGCAGCCAGCCCCGAAGCCAACTACAACCTACACAGCAATGGCCATAAATGGCCAGGAATTGATCAGTGACTGCCAGCTTTCTTAATTTCTGTCCCTTTTTGCAAATTAGGATCAACCAGGAAGTATACAGCAATATACACCCCTAACCAATCACACAGAATGCTAGCTTCCCTTTGCAGCTTCCCCAGGTCAACAGCTCCCCATCTGGGCAAACCTGAAGCTTTCCTTTTTCTATTATAAAGCTCCCCATCTCCACTGTCTCTACCAAAAAAAAAAAAAGCAAGGCAGCTGGCTGTCTTACTATAGCAAGCTCTGAATAAACAGACTTTGCTTTGCTTTTCTCCTTTGGATGGTCTTTGTCTACATCTACATCATCATCAAAGTAATATAAAATAACAAGCCAAAAACCACTACCTCTACTGTCTAAGGGCTTTGATTCTAAAGCATTGTCTTTGCCAGCACACTCCTTAAGAGCTGAAGGTAAAGGAAGGAGCCCTTGGGATGGGAAGAGGAGTCAGCAATTGTGAGCCTGTGAGTGAGGAGCTGGCCTGCAGAAAAAACCTTAAGGCTGAAGAAAAAGAAAGGGAGGATAAAGGTTGGGTGCATTTTTTAGAACACTTCAATTACAGAGAAAGTGGAACCCATGCTAGATACTTAATTGGTTGTGGAAATGTATTTGAAGGGACCAGCCTTGGGGTTGTGGGACGGACCCAGGCAGCTGGCTCTGCTCAAGCACTCAACCATAAATGCTCTGCTCCTAGGGGGCCTTTTCCTGGCTTGGGCTGAAATGCAACAATTTCCCATCTCTTTGCCAATCGAAGACTCAAAGTTGAGCATTAGCTTTGCCTGGGTCACAAATATGAGCCCAACTGAGGGAAACACAGGGGCATGAGGAGTATAATCCATGGGTGTTAGGAAGAGCTAATTACTCTCAAGTAAAACAGGTGTTCTTAGAAAGGGAAAATGGGTGCTGGTCAGACAAAACACACGAACTATTAACAAAGAGCTCTAAGAATTTAACACACCATCCTTAGTCATACCACAAAACTCTAGTAAAAGAGGAGAGACATTTTTAAATTAGGCAATCTGCTGAGATTATATTTATAATCTGTAAAACATTCAAATAATTGTGTCATGCTTAAAGCTGACTTCTCTCAACAATCACCAATTTCTTTTTTCTTTGTGGAAGGGGAGGAGGGCGGGGGGTGGGAGTGAATGGGTGACGGGCACTGGGGGATATTCTGTATGTTAGTAAATTGAACACCAATAAAAAATAAATTAAAAAAAAAACAATCACCAATTTTATTGCTAAAATTAAGGAAGCCAGGAATCATCAATTCTGACAGGGAGATTAGCAGTAAAATAAATTAGAGAGTTATAAAAATTATGACAACGGGGAGAGTGGTAGTAAAATAACGCCAAGTTTTGTGAAAATTAATAAAAGGAAACCTCATTTAAAATGGAGCTAGGAGGCCAGCAGGGGGAGCTCTAACACCCTCCCACTCCTGGTCCACCGCCGACCCAACAAGAAGAGAGGTATTTTTGACTTCAGGCTAGCCTCCAAAAGGAAGAGTTTCCTCCTCCCCAGGCAACAGCTCAGCCAATGAGAGACTGTCACAACTCAACCACTGAAAAACCGTTATAATATTTCAAGCTCCCAGGTTATTCCAATGGACTTTTGTTTAAAAGAGCCCTCCTCACTGCCCTCACCCCTTTTCCTCTGTGAGTGTTCTTAGTTCTGTTGACTTGCCTATGGTTTAGCTGTAGCTTGCTTGTTCCAAATTGGAATTCCCTGCTCTTTCCAAGGAAACCCATTTTTTTACCATTTTTCCTGGTAAAATAACTGGCAGTTTTTATTTTTAAGGTTAACGGCCACTTTATGAGCTTACCCTGAGTCTTCTTTTCTCAATACACTATTCAGAGCAATGTTACTAATATGTGTGTCATTTCAAGGAGCTGGATCCCATTTTCATGGATTCTATGTTAGCCACATACCTCAAGAAAGATATGGCAAGAGTTTCATCAATCAATTTAAAAATTTCCGAATATTCTGAGGAAATCCTTGCATGTTCTCAGTGCACTCTGACCCGCAACTTCTGGAATTGTCACTTCAAGATACATCCTTAGCCTCCTGAGTCTTTCTGAGGAGCCTGTCCCTTTCTATTAACTGTGACACTTGGCTAAGCAAAATACTTCTCAAATCTCTTTTCTAAGAAAATCTTATTGGGCTAACACAGAATCGCAACAACTGTTGGGGAAAAAGAAATCAAGATATCTTTCCTAAAGTAATTCAGTTTTCTTGGCCTTCCTATTAATCTCCTTTATTCCTAAGTATGTTTAATTTGTAATAAGGAAACAGTGATTTTTGTTGTGCCTGTATTGACCAGTCACTGTGCTCAAGGACACAAAGATGAAGAAGATGAGAATTCCTGCTCTCAAGGAATTCATTGTCAAGTGGGAGGAATAGACTAATATGTCAGAAACTGCTGTGAGCTATTAACTCCTGACTTCTTTCATTTGCTCCCTCATCCTCCAACTCCTTTCAAGCAGCAGGTCAGACTAGGTAAATCTCTGCCCCCAGAAGTTCAGTAGTCAGGAGGAAGATTGGAGTTCCCCAAGAATCTAGCCTTTATTTATGTGGTTAGTCTAAATACTTCCTATTCATTTTTAATCATTCATTTATTCATTCTTAACTTTTTAAATAGGCTATAAAAATTCAGGGATTCAAAACAATCAAAAAGACATTCTTACCATCATCTTCCATTCTCTCCATCCCTACCTCTGTCTTGCCATTGGCAACCATTAAAAAGCTTTTAACTAATTTCATGTCTGCTCAGAATAGGCAAATTCACAGAAATAGAAAATAGGTTAGAGGTTACCAGGAGTTTGGGGGAAGGGAGGAAGAGGGAGACACTATTTTACCCTGTGAAATTGAATAAAGGAAACTTCATTTGAAATGGAGCTAGGAGGCCAGAAGGGGAAGCTCTCATATCCTACCCCTTGTCCATTGTAGGCTCTGGCAGAAAGAAAGGTAGGTTGAATTACCAGCAGGAAGAAGCCTACTTTACTACTTCAGAAGGAAGAAGGGAGAATTTTTTCTGACCCAGCGACAAGCTCAGCCAATAAGAAAATACCACAACTCAGCCAATGAGAAATCTTCACTACCCTGAACTCTCACTCTCCTCAAATGGATTTCGTTTAAAGCAGCCCCTCCCAACTTCCTCTTTTTCTCTATAAAGTAACCTTCCTCTCCTCTGATTTCTCAATGTGCTTATGGTTTGCTATAGCTTGCTTGTATGTCCTGAATTGCAATTTCTTTGCTATTCCTGAATAAACCCATTTTGCCAGTAAAATAAATGGCTATTTTACTTTTAAGGTCAACAATGGGTAGAGAGTTTTTATTTGCAGTGATAAAAAAAAAAAGCTCTAGAAATGCATAATGGTGATGGTTGTACAACAATGCAAAGATACTTAACGCCACTGAAATATACATATAAAAATCGCTAATGTGGTAAATTCTATGTTATGCATATTTTATTACAAAACACATATGGACAGGGTTAAGAATGATTATAAAAATCAGCATTCATGCAATCATCATTAAAAGGTCCACAAGAAATAGTGAAAGAGATCCTAAGGGAAAGAGGGAAACTGAGTGGGGAAAAATTAGAGAAGACACACCATGAGAGACTCCTAACTCTGGGAAACAAAGGGTTGCAGAAGGAGAGGTGGGTGAGGGGATGGAGTAACTGCATGATGGGCACTAAGGAGGGCGCATGATGGGATGAGCACTGGGCGTTATACTATATGTTGGCAAATTGAATTTAAATAAAATAAAAATGTTTTTAAAAGGTCCATAAAAGAACACTGCCAGCTGTCTGGAAGCCCCTCCTGCACTGAGCCTCTGCCATTTTTTCCTTACTTTTTTGTAATCTTTTCCAGGCTTTTATTAAAACAAGTATATATATTAATGAATTAAACATTACATTTGAAATATTTGCTGGTTTTTGAAATTTATATAAATAGAATTACTGTTATATATTTGTTGTTTCTTTTGCTCATTGTGTTTATGAAATTCATCCGTGTTATTGATGTATCTGTAGTTCATTCAGTTTTACTGTTGTTTTATGGCCCCACACATGCTCAGAATTTATGATCTATGTATATATAAAGAGATTGTGCATTGGTATTTGTTCGGTGCAGTGTTTTGCATTTGTTTATTAGGTCTTTTGCTAATCATGTCACTTAAATGCTTTGTATCTTTTTTCCCCCACTTATTCTCTCAATTAACAAGAGAGGTATGTGCTAAAATCTCCCAATGCCATTATATATATATATTTTTTCTTATGCTTATGTTTAGTTTTGTTTCATATAATTTGAGTGTATATTATTAGGGACATACTAATTTAATATTATAATATCTTCCTGGTGTATTAAAACATTTTTAATCTCACATATACTTGTTTGGAAGTTTTATCCGTTTTTTTTCTTTCAGTGGTTACTCAAGAAGTTCAAACACACATATTTAATCTAATATCTCCTCTGGATAATACAAGGGCTTTAGAATACAGTGCTTCACTTCTCCCTCCCCACATATAGACTTACATATTACATACATATTGTCTCCAATTTAAATTCTACCTCCTTTTATTTTGAACTCAATATCATTACATGCATGCAGACAATGTTATTTTAGATTTGCTTACACGTTGGCCACTTCCTATGACCGTCATTCTTCGTAACATGTCAGTCATTCCATGTAGGGTCATGTTTTTTCTGCCTCAAGTACCTGCTTCAGAAGTCCTTTAGTGAGAGACTAGTGGCCAAGTCTTAGAATTTTTGTGTGTGTTTTGTGTTTGAAATATCTTCACTTTAGTATCATTCAGGAAATATATTTTTGAAGAATTCTGAAGAATTCTAGATTGCCATTATCATTTTTCATAATTCTGAAGATATCCCTCCATTCTCTGCTTTGCTTTGTTGCTCTTAAGACATCATCTGTAAGTTTACCTTCTATTTCCTTGAAGTTAAGCTTTTCTCTCAGGCTGCTCGTTGAATGTTCCAAAGTTTTTGGTTGTAGGAAGTTTTTACTGTTTTTCTTAGGTGTGTATTTCTTTTAATGTATTCTGTTTAAGATTTATTGGTCTTCTGGAAAGTGAGGTATCTATGAAATGGTATCTTTCAACTTTTCTGGAAACTGCTCAACCATTCTCTCTCCAAGTATTGCCTCCACCACATTCTTTGTGCTCTCTTTAGAAATTTGATAAGACATATTAGAATTTATTTTATTCTCAAAGTCTGCTAACCTCTCATTCATATATATTATCTCTTTGTTCTTCTCTGCTACATTCCAGAAAATTCCTTCTGGCCTATACTCCAGTTAACAAATTTTCTTTTCACCTTGAGCATACTTTGCTGTTAAACCCGGATACTGAGATTTAAATTTTAGGCGCTCTATTTTTTAATTACTACAAGTTTTATTTGGTTGGTTTTCTTCAATGTTAGGTTAATTTTATATTTTCCATTTAGGCAGATATTTTCAAGCCTGTTGCTTACTTTTAAATATAGTACTATAGATGTTTTTATAATCTACTTCAACAATTCCAGTGTCTGAAGGCCTTGTAGCTCTATGTCTGCCATCTGTTATTACTCCTCAGGGCTTCTTTATTTTTATTTAAGGCTTAGCTTTGATTTTACAGAGCACCATCCATTTTCTTTGGCAAATTATTTGTGGAGATGTTTTGAAGCTAGTGGATGTGACATTCCCTATACAGCCTCTGCTTGATCTCAGCCCTCCTCTTTATCTGCCAGCCTTCATATATGTGCCTGTTCCAGCAGTTATAAATTTAAAAATATAGCTTTTTTACTTCCTAGGAGGGTGTGCAATGTTAGTGGATTTTTGTTGGCACTTCCTAAAATTTGCCATTGCTTGGCCCTTTAATTTCCTATTTTATCTGCTTTGGGCAGATTTTCACTCTCGTGCTTTCACTGAAATTGGAGATTGTATGTTTCATTCTCTTTGTTAATTTGAGTAAGAACAGTCGGGAAAGCTGCTTTTCTCTGCTATCACCATGTTCATATTGGTAACAAAGTCCTGTCTTCTATAAAAGCCAAAATGTGTAAATGAGCTTACACTGGTTGTGCTACAGAAGGAGAAAGGGAAAGAGTTTTTGAGAAGTGACACAGTAAAGAGAAGAGATTTTCCTTTACCAGAAAGAAAGATTTGTGGTCCCTGAGTCATGGGATCCCTGTAGGATTTGTCATCATGGGATAAGGAGAGACCCTGAGAGGGTCTTCCCAAGAGAGAGCCACACAGAAGCCTAGGAAGGTGGGACCTGAAGCACTCAGGTCTCCAACCTTGCCACAAACTCCAGCACTTCATAAGTATACCAGAAACAGAGAGAGAACATTCCTCAGCAGGGAGAATGTTAGACTGGTGGGAGAAGCATTTTTTTTTTCTTTTTCCAAACACAGCATTAGCCTGTAGGATTCTGTTGCCCCTTGGGAAGGAGAACACACCACAGTTATGTTTAAGAAAGGATTTTCTACCAGGCTGTGTGATGGAGACTTGGAGTCAGACATTAAGTTGATTTATAGAAAATAAGAAGTATCACCATTTGTCACACTTCTGAGTTTGTAAACTAGGACATATGCCCACTATAGAAATGGTAATTACAATTAGAGAGGAAGGACAAAGTAATATGGACACAGAAGATGGGATGCCTTAACGTTGGCTGATGATGAGAACTTCAAGTGTGGTCTTAGAAGTTGGGTAGGAGTTTTCCAGACAAGGTGGGAAGTACCTTTCAAGCAAAATAAATGACATGGGTTAAGGTCCAGAGAATGGTGTATTTGCAAGGTTTCAATCCACTGATAAGGCTGAGCTGCTACATATTAATGTTTACTTTATATAATCATTTTTTGCATATTTATAAACTTAGTAATCAGTTTAATTGGTACCCTACAGTCTCTGTCACAGAGGCACAGAAAGAGCCCAGGAAAGCTGATTTATAGTCCTAGAACTTCAGACTCATTGTGGTAGAGAACCAAGATTAATTTCTGAACTTAAGGGCCTTTGCTTAGTATACTTTATTCCACTGCCTTGAGGGAATTAAAATGAATCTTTTAAAAACATCAGCATGAAGGAGGACCTACTTTGCTGTGTTTCTCTGCTTCTAAAAGTAATTTAAAATGTAACTATTCAAAAGTGTTATCAGTCCTGATAACTGTAGGATAAACCTAACTCTGGTAGGCTTTCTGAAAAGCCTCTCTCCCTATTAAAGAACAATTAACTTAGCTCTCCAAGATACTATATTACCTAAAGTCACAAAGAAGTTGCATTATCTTTTGGTATAACAAATGCATCACTTAAATATTCACCTGAGTCTGCTTGACAAGTTTATATGAAAACACATTAGAACCTGAGGACCAGCCACATTATCATAGAACCATTACTATAATTTTCTGGTTAAAATATAAGATTTATCCCATCAGGTAAAAGTGCTCTTCACTTCTTGACTTTGCCCAAGAAACAGGAAAACATGAAAAAGTGCCATGGTTGTGCTAGACAATCATGGTACCCCATAAAATGAGCCACATTCTGGCTTTGGCCTTTGTGTTTGCACTTGTTTTCCATTCTTCAACATTTCCAATGGATACACATGGCAGGTTTCTGGATTAGGAGTTTACATCATTCTCTCCACAGGAAAAACCTTCTTTCTACTATGTACTCTGTTAATTTTTGTCTTTTCAGCAAACTCAGAAATAAACACAGATTCTCTCTCCTTCTTCCAGTTTTCAGGGTTTATTCATTATATAAAGGGGTTGCACTAAGGTAGTCCCAGAATCTGGACCATGTTCAAGAAGACAAGGGCTATGATAATGAAGTAAACAAGAACCAACACAAAATGGATCAAATTTGTATTTACACCACTTCTCTTCTCAGGAGAAAGATTGTAAATATGCACCTGGATATAATTGGGACACATCCAACTCTAATGTGTATGGTGGGGGGAGAGGGGTAGGATTATGTTCAGTATTGAAACATGTTGTTGTAGAAAAGTTTGTAAAAATAGAGGAATAGAGTGCAATTATTTGTGAGTACATATTCCATACAACTATGAGCTGAATCAGGTATAATTTAATATTCTAATCACTTAAAAGGTGTATTGTAATTTAAGGCAGGGGTGATTCATGCATTTAATAGACCCAGAGCACTTACTATGAGTCAGGCAGCATGCCAAAAATTAAATATACAAAGGAGCACAAAATGATCTCTACCTCCAATGAGCTTGCAATTTAGCAGTGAGCGATAGTGATCTATGTTTAATTATGCATTATTCACTCAGTTCCCTACTCTGACAGAAGCCCCTCTGAGGGCAGGGAAAATAACTGAGCTGTTTGCCAGTTTATCCCCAATACCTGACTCTGCATCTGGCACACAAGAGATGCTTAACAACTCTGCTTAATAAATGACTGTTTATTCACTATCTTCTTTGTACAGGCACCATGCAATAAGCATTATCAAGCGCTAAATGTAGTTCATCACACTTTCCCAAAGCCTGCTGAAATGTTATCAACTATCTCACCCCTAAGGTGGTCTGTTGACCACTTTAGGGGAAAAAAAATTACTTTTAACTTCAAATCACTAAAGCTATATTCTTGATGTGTTTTCAAACTTAGATGTAAAATGTACAGGATTTAATTAGATTAAGATGTAAGGACTGGATTAGTTTTTAGTCATGGATTGGTAAAAGGTAAACCATGACAATGATGGCTTTTATTTATTGAAACATTATTTACTGATCACTATATGCCAGGACCACTGGGCATTTAAAAGATAATTTCAGGGAACATATAGAATAATCTAAAATTTTTGTTAGATACAAATTCATTTTAATGTGTTTTACGGAAAAATATGACAACATCAATGATTTCATGGATGTTATTAACATAGTTTAGAATGAGGCTAAGTTCCCTTTAGCCCCAAATGACCTGATTTAAAGAGAGTTTAAAGGAAAAAAAATGCTAAGAATATACTGGTGCAGGTGGTACCTACATATGACAATAACATGAAGGTGGTGTGCAAGATTTGACTATGTGGGACCATCTGTGTGATCTCATGGGATACCTGAAACCAGGTGGAGGAAGGCAGTAGGTATAGGGTCACTGTGTGTATGCATAGGGGCTGTGGAACTAGACCACTGGGTTCAAATTCTGGTCTCCTATTTATTTAATTTTCTGAGCTTAGGCAAACCCTTCCAAGTCTCAGCTCTTCATCTGCAAAATGTGATGATACTATCCATTTCACAGTGGGAGAACTGATTCAAACACAGATCTTAAAAACAAAAAACAAAAAAACACAGATCTCTTTGATATCAAAGCCAGGCCGTGGCCTCGTCTAGGCTGGCAGATGGGTTTTACCTCAATGTGCCAATTTGAAGGTTTAGAAGAAGCTGCTTGTGGCACTGAGTGGAAAGTATTTGAGGCTAATTTAAGGAAACGACAAATGGACAGATGTCTGCCTCCATATGTGTCCCCTCCACAGTGCTCGGTGGCTGTCCACCACAGCCCCAGTGACCAAGGTGACAAGAATTGGCGTGAAATGCAGTAAGAATGTGATTTAACCCAATCTGGTTTTTTCTTTTTTACATTTTATTCTTTATTTTTATTTTTTTTATTTATTTTTTATTGGTGTTCAATTTACTAACATACAGAATAACCCCCAGTGCCCGTCACCCATTCACTCCCACCCCCCGCCCTCCTCCCCTTCCAACACCCCTAGTTCGTTTCCCAGATTACCACCAATACTAAGAGAGATATACCATTATCTAAGAATAAGACTTCTACTTTAAAACTAACATATGTTGTCTAACAGTGTTTTACAGTAATCAAATGTTATGTACCTCTTCAGTTACCTTCTACTAAAGCCACCTAAACATTTCAGTAAACAGTAGGTGTCAGATTTGCTAAAAAGTAATGAGAAGTAGAAACAATATTTATTTTTTTTTAATTCCAGTGTAGTTAACATACAGTGCTATATTAGTTTCAGGTTGTACAACATAGTGATTCAACAGTTCTATACATTTTTCAATGCTCATCATAAGTGTACTCTTAATCCCCTTCACCTATTTCACCCATATGAAGAAAAAAGGTATGTACCTATCCCAGCCATCATAGACTAATCTCTGTCAGTTGTTGACTGATTCTTCTCCCAACTTTTGAAGTTGTCAAAAGCAATGGATGAGTCCAGTAGATGTGACCCTTCCCAGGTGTTTGCTTCAGTATGAGGGAAGGACAAACACACTATCTCCATCAGATCAATAGCCTTCCGAAAGCACAAGGAAAGACAGACCCATGTGGGCCCCATCAGGAGGCCACTGATTCAGTCTCTCCTGCATGGTAGCTACTTTCCGCAAACAATTTTCGTTCAGTCCTGCCATCATTTTGGTACTCATCTAGCCATCTGCCATGGGAAGAGGGAAAATAATTAATATGAGAGAGAATTTAAAGAAGGCATGTTACTTAAAACTGAAAATAAAATACAGAAAGGAATTAAAGAGGCCTTCAGGGAGAAGCACAGAGATTTTTAACAGCATTTAAGATGTCATGCTACACCAAATGATCTTTACAAGTGCGACTTTGGCAAACCTTTGTCCTTCTATACTTTAGCTGCAAGGTTACGTTGATTCATCCTAAAATGCTGGATTTTAGGAATTCCTTTGGTAACATGGCAAATATTCTAATATATCATAAAGTCAGTAAAAATTTCTCATTTGGGGTTTTCTTAGTGGAAGCCTTTATTTCTCTCCTTCTGTGTGACTGGTAGATGTATACAGTGCCCCACACCTGAGATTCTAGAATGCCATCCTTCAAGAGAAATATAACATCAGCCATGCATATAAAGACAGTAAAAAATAAAAAGGTGAAATTAATTTTAATATTTTTCAACTTAATAAATTTATAAAAGATGTGAATGTTTGTTTCCTCCGCCCCTGGCTCAAATTCATATGTCAAAATTTTCTGGGAGGTGTTTCACATCATGAGGTCCCTCCTGAATGAGATTAATGCTTTTATAAAAGAGGCTCCAGAGAGATCCTTTGCTTCTTCCACCACATGAGAACACAGCAAGTTTGTAGAGTGCCTTTGTCAGGACCCAACCCTGCTGGCACCCTGATCTTGGGCTTCCAGCCTCTAGAACTGTAAGAAAGAAATCTCTGTTGTTTATAAGCCACCTAGCCTATGGCATTTTGCTATCGCAGCCTGAACAGACTAAGACAATTACATTCATATTCATTCCACATCTTTGATATCTGCTATGTAGCTTATACCTACACCACATCTCAGATGGGACTAGGTGCAGTCCAGGAGTTCAGTAGACATGTGGCTGGTGGCTCCCACATGACACAGTGCAATTCTAGAGTTACACTCATCTCCATCTGAATGCTGATTCCACTGATCACAGTTAGGTAAGAAACTTCATCTCTGTGTTCCCCATCTTCCTCATCTGTAAACCACAAGTATCACAGAGCCTCCTGGAGGTCACCTGTGAGGATCACATGAGCTACATGTGAAACTCTGGCTCCTATCATCCCATGATAGCAGTACACTACATGCTAGTGATGGGCACTCCTTGATTTTCTCCCAGCCAAGCAGAAGATGCTTTGTTTGCTTTTTTATTCCACAATAAAGTAAGCAATTTCCTCTCCAGAGACCTTTTCTTTTCTCATAAGTAGAAGGGGACTTGAGTCTAAATGGCTAAGTTAAGCTGTGAAAATTTAGCAAAACCTGTGTCTTCTAAACACTTCAAATCTCAGTAGAATTTCCAACAAATCAGTTTTATAGTGAACTCAGTAATTTGCACAGGGACTTTCTCCTTAGCGGATAATGCATAAAATCCCGGTGATAAAATGGGAACAGTAGATTGATAGATAGGAAATTAAAATTCCCAAAAGTGTCCAAGGGATCAAGAGACCTGACTAATTCATCTATAACTTATGCATATCATTTAATCTCTTTAGGTGATATTTTTCTGATTTGTCAGTGAGGTGCGAGATTAAATGTTGTTATGGTTTCTTCACCTTTAAGGGAATGTTAGCAACAAGATGTCCCTCTTTTCTTAATCATGTAACCCAAGGCCGTAAGAGAGAATAAACAAGGGAAAGTCTGTTAATACTCTTATGGTTCAGTTGATGATAACAGTGCAGTGGTATCTCTGTCTGCAGTATTTAATATGATGCTTCATGCAGTAAAATGTTTAACACTTTTCATTTGTATCATTTTGTTCCTTACAAATCCAATTCCCAAAGATTGTAATTATTCTAAAATGTTGGCAAGCCCTAAACAAAGAAGGCACCTCTATCTTAACATCTTCTACTCCTTTGCATTGCCAATAACATTAATTTCAGCTCTTAAGAGAATATGACTATTATCACCTGTTCAGGATGATTCTTCATTTTTAAAATGTGACACATTTATAATTTTTAAAATGTGACACATTCATAAAAATAAAAATATTTTATTTGTTCCTTATGTTATTCTATAGGATCACAGTATACTGAGAAATAAAACTATGTTGTATAATATTAAATGTAACTTCATATGATATAAAATATCTAGATGTGATATACAACCAAATGTTGTATATATGCTGGCCAATAGAATAGCCACTAACCATCTGTGGTTATTGAATGCTTGAAATATGGCTAGCGGGATCCCTGGGTGGCGCAGCAGTTTGGCGCCTGCCTTTGGCCCAGGGCGCGATCCTGGAGACCCGGGATCGAATCCCATGTCGGGCTCCCGGTGCATGGAGCCTGCTTCTCCCTCTGCCTGTGTCTCTGCCTCTCTCTTTCTCTCTGTGTGTGACTATCATAAATAATAAAAAATAATAATAGACATGTGGCTAGTATGAGCCAGGAACTGATTTTTTAATTTAATTTAATTTAAATTAATTTACATGTATTATCTCTATGTAGCTAGTGGCTCCCATATTGGGCTGCGTATAACTACATGTTTTTTTTTCTTTTAATGTTGGCCTTTTTTTATTTAAGATTTTATTTATTTATTCATGAGAGACACAGAGAGAGAGAGAGGCAAAGGCACGGGCAGAGGGAGAAACAGGTTCCCTGTGAGGAGCCTGTTGCAGGACTCCATCCCGGACACGGGATCATGCCCTGAGCCAAAGGCAGACGCTCAACCACTAAGCCACCCAGGCCTCCCATAACTAGATGCTTAAAAATAAAAGTTAGTGGGATGCTTGGGTGGTGCAATCGGTTAAGCGTCCAAGTCTTGGTTTTGGCTCAGGTTGTGATCCCAGGGTCCTGAAATTGAGCTTTGTGTCGGGGCTCTGCACTCAGCATAAAAGTCTGCTAAAGTTTCTCTCTCCCTCTCTCTCTACTCCCTCCCCGCCCTGCTCTCTCTCTCCCTGTCTCTATTTCTCTCTCTCTCAAATAAGCAACTAAATCTCTAAAAAATAAAGTTAGTAAATTATTTGGAGACTTCTAATTATTCAACATGTGATCTAGAAATAAAAGTAAGCTTTTCTGCTTCATTTGCATGTATAGCATTGTATCTAAAAAATTCTTTAATTCAAAATTGCTTCTATGACAATAATGTTTATCTTCAGGGAGCTTCCAATAATTGTGAAACACTTTTGCAGTTACTTTGTGTATACTGTGTGCAGTTTTCAAAAAACCCTGCCAAATAGGTGTTATTATTGCTATTTTACATAAGAATAAACTGAGACTCATAGTGCTAGTCAGTAAAGGAACTGGAATTCAAACCCAGTTCTGAAGAACTTCAATCATTGCCCTTTTCATTCTCCATTAATAAAAATAAAAAAAAAATTCTTGCAAAAATAAAAATATAGAGTCTCTCTCCAGAGCTTGAATGTTACACAATGGAAACAAATACTATGATGCATGTGCATTTTAAATGGACGTTTATTAAGAAAACAAACAGAATATCAGAGAAGTGTTGAACATTTTGTTCATACAGAATGCAACTCCTTATTAAGTTTCAAAAGAATCGATATTTCCTAGAATCCACTATTGTAAGGTAAAATCCACTCAGTCAGCCGACATGTTTCTCTATGTGTCTGAAAGAGTATACAACACTTTAGGAGACAGTGATGCCAAAACATCTGCTAAACTCAGAGCACACCCAGCTTTCTGGCTTCATTTAGTACCACATCTCTCTTGCCTTGTTCTAGCATTAAGTGGGAGCTCCTTCAAGACAAGGGTGCTTCATTTTTTATCTCTATATGTCCACAATTTGGCATAGGGCCCAACACCTGGGAGGCATGCAATGCTTTTGCATGCATAAATAAATGAACAAATGAATAAACACAATGCATGAGTTCTTTAGGTTTAAGGAATGTGCAATCACATACACATCCACCTTGGCACCTGGGCTCTTACATAGGTAAGACATGGCTCCAAGAACATTAATGTTCATTCTCACATGGGTACCCACTGATTTCTTTCAGGCCAGGACCATATCACTGGATCTCTTTATCTACTCCATTTCTTTTTTTTTTTTTTTTAAAGATTTTGTTTATTTATTCATGAGAGACACAGAGAGAGAGAGAGAGAGAGAGAGAGGCAGAGACAGGCAGAGGGAGAAGCAGGCTCCATGCAGGGAGCCCCATGTGGGACTCAATCCCGGGTCTCCAGGATCAGGCCCTGGGCTGAAGGCGGCGCTAAACCGCTGAGCTACCTGGGCTGCCCTCTACTCCATTTCTTGAAAAGACAGGTGGTCAGTTACTATTTATACAATGACCAAATGAATGAATTAGTATATTCTATTGACCAACTAATAACAGAGGGAAATCAGTTTGTAATTTCTATCCATAATGTACTTTGTTTTAGGATGTATTGGATATTCTGTTCATAAGAACCTTTAAAAAAAGTAAGTAGATGTGATTTAAACATCTGAAAACTGTGATTTAAATTCTGAAAACTGAGGATCAGAAAATGTAAGTGATACACCTATAAATGGCCCAGGAGTTACAGAGCTGCCTTTGCAATTTGATTCTCCTAATTTATATTCTACCTACACCACATTAGAATAATGCTTTCGAGTTCACAGCTCACATACATAACTTCATTTAATTTTAAATGAGTCTGATGAGCTAGGAGGAACAGGTATTATTCCCATTTTACATACAAGGGAATTGAATGTCTGGGAAGTTGACAGTAGCACCCATGTTTGCAGAACTAGCAGGAGCACGCAAGTATTTGAGAAACACGTTGAGAACCAGTTTTCTAAATCCTTATCCAGATTTCTTCCCATTTCGGCATGGTTATTCCAGAAGAGAAAAATATTAAATAGTACAAATAAAAAGAGAATTGCTAGTGCTATAAGGAACAGCTTGCTGAGGCCTTCAGCTTTGGTATTAAATAAAGGGGTGATGTGAATAGACAGATGGGTGGCATTGGGGGTGGGACTGGCTGATGATGTGGCTGAAATGAACTGGACAGAGGGGAGCATAATTCTGCATATGAGGAATTAAGTAACAGCATACCGGTTGCATGGAAACAGCACCTCTTGATTGCCATCTTCCTCTTCAGACTTAACAACAATACTCTCAAGAAACCACCCATTACCTGTTTAAATGTACAAAGGAGATCACTTTGATTCTTTAGCATAAAACATGCTACTATTGTGATTTTATTCATAGACTCTCCAAATGTTCAAAATTTGGGGAAAAAAACATGCACTTTCAAAATATACCAGGAAAGAAATGAAAGTGTGAGTGAGCAACCCAATTATTCAGAGTAGCAGAAGCAGAGGAAAAGAAGATTCCTCTCAGGATTACACACTCTCTAAATTATTTTCTAAGTATTTAAGGGCCAAGAACAAAAAGAAATAAATTCAGATAAATGCATCTCAGAGCATTATTTATAGAAGGTCGATATATTTACACCATGATGTACAATCACAATAATTATCACTCTTAATGGTGAAAATCTAGAAGATATCACTTATTACTGCATTTGTCAAAGCAATTAAATAAAGAGAAAAGAGAAACAAAGGAAGGAGAATGAAAAGCACTAAGTGTTGGGAAAGAAGAAATGGAACAGTCATCATTCATGTATAATGTGACTTTCTAAATTAAGAACCCCAAGAAGCTTCAGAAGATGAGATGAGAAAAAAATGATTACATAATAAATATGTAAAAATCTATTACATTTCTATTGACCAGAAAAGAAGTGTTAAGAAGCATAGTTCAACAAAAGCTATCATGTTGAGTTGCTATAAAAATTAAAAAATGTAAGGGTAAATCTAAAAACAGATGCAGTATAATTTATAGAAAAACTATTGGGGCACCAGGGTAGCTCAGTTGGTTAAGCATCCAACTCGATTTTAGCTCAGGTCATGATTTCATGGATCTCATTGGTAGTGGGATTAAGCCTGTCCTTGGTCTCCATGCTCAGCAGGGAATTGCTTGGGATTCTCTCTCTCACTCTCACTCTGACGCCCCCCCCCCAAACTCTGGCACTCTCTCTCTCTCTCAAATAAATATTTTTTAAAAAAGAAAAAGAAAAAATCTAAATTAAGCATAACAGCAAAGAATACATAAAGAACTATTCCATATTCCTAGAGTGAAGATTATAGAGGTGTCAGTTTCTTTCAAACTAATCTAAAGCTTGAGTATAATTAAATCAAATACATCATAAGGTTTTACAAGAAAATTGACAAGCAAATGATAAAACCTATATGGATGTGTGAAGCCCAATAATATCCCAGGCACTCCTGAATTAGAGTAAGGTAGGTGAATCATCCTTCCAATCACCAACATTTATTATAAATCTATACTAATTAAGACAATACAGAATTGGTGCTGGCACAGATAAACTGACTGATGGAACCAGAGAAAGGATTCAGAATTGACCTGAATATTGACACAAACTTATTCTGGATAGTCTGTGCTTTGTTCTCAGTGCAGAAGTATATGTAGGACTGCTCACTGGGAACACCATCTTCATCAATGAAGAAAATTATGACTGTTCACTTGTTAAACGTTTTTGCCAAAATATAAAAAAACTCCTTTACTGTTGGTTATAAATGTATAGGAAAATGAAAAAAACCACTAATATTTAGTACACGGTAATTCAAAAACATTAGAAATAGTGAGAATTAAAAGGTATATTTCTTTGTTAAAAAAAATAAACTGAGTGGGAAAAATCAGAGAGGGTGACAAAACATGAGAGACTCCTAACTCTGAGAAATGAACATGGGGTAGTGGAAGGGGAGGTGGGTGGGGAGATGGAGTGACTGGGTGACAGGCACTGAGGGGGGCACTTGATGGGATGAGCACTAGGTGTTATATGTTGGCAAATCGAACTCCAATAAAAAAATACGCAAAAAGAAACTTATCAAGAATAATCTGAATGGTGCTTGCCTTCCTTCTCTCAATATATTACTTACAATTAAGAGCAAGCATCTTTTCGACTCCAAATAGCCAAAGGAATATTGAAAAAGAAAACCAAAGCTGGTGGCATCACAATTCCAGACTTCAAGCTATACTACAAAGCTGTGATCATAAAGACAGTATGGCACTGGCATTAAACAGAAATATAGATCAATAGACAAGAATAGAGAACCCAGAAATAGACCCTCGACTCTGTGGTCAACTAATCTTCAAAAAAGTGGGAAAGAATATCCATTGGAAAAAAGTCTCTTCAACAAATGACGATGGAAAAATTGGACAGTCACATGCAGAAGAATGAAACTGGACCATTTTCTTAAACCATACCAAAAACAAAAAAGACTCAAAATGATTGAAAGACCTAAATGTGATACAGAAATCAATCAAAATCCTAGGGAAGAACACAGGCAGCAGCAGCAACTTCTTGCTAGACACATCTCCAAAGACAAGAGAAACAAAGGTAAAAATGAACTATTGGGGTTTCATCAAGATAAAAAGCTTTTGCACAGCAAAGGAAACAGTCAACAAAAGCAAAAGACAACCGACAGAATGGGAGAAGATATTTTCAAATGTTTAATCAGATAAAGGACTAGCTTCCAAAATCTATAAAGAACATATCAGTCTTAATACCCAAAGAACAAATAATCCAGTCAAGAAATGGGCAGAAGACATGACCAGGCATTTCTTCAAAGAAGACCTACAAATGGCCAACAGACACATGAAAAAATGTTCCATATCACTTGGCATCAGAGAAATATAAATCAAAACCACATTGGGATACCACCTCACACTGGTTAGAATGGCTAATATTAGCAAGACAGGAAACAACAAATGTTGCCAAAGATGTGGAGAAAGGGGAATGGGAATCTTCTTACACTGTTGGTGGGAATGCACACTGGTGCAGCCACTATGGAAAAGAATATGGATGTTCCTCAAAAAGTTGAAAATAGAGCTACTCTATGACCTAGCAATTTCACTACAGGGTATTTATTGCAAGGATACAAATGTAGTGATCTGAAGGGGGACCTACCCTCCAATGTTTAGAGCAGCAATGTCCACAGTAGCCAAACTATGGAAAGAGCCCAGATGTCCAGCAATGGATGAATGGATAAAGAAGATGTGGCATACAGCCAGCAAAAAAATGAAATCATGCCATTTCAACAATATGGATAGAGCCAGAGGGTATTATACTAAGTGAAATAAGTCAATAAGAGAAAGACAGTTACCATTCATATGTGGAATTTAAGAAACAAAACAGGGGATCGTAGGGGAAGGGAGGGAAAAATAAAACAAGACAAAATCAGAGGGGGAGAAAAATCATGAGAGATTCTTATGAGAGGGACATGGGGGGGATGGGATAACTAGGGGATGGGCATTAGGGAGGGCACGAGATGTAATGAGAACTGGGTATTATATAAGACTCATGAATCACTGACCTCTTCCTCTGAAACTAACAATACACTAAGTGTTAACTGAATTTAAATTTAAAAAAAAATTAAAAAATAAACTGAAAAATAAAAATAAAAAAATAGCAAGCATCTTTTCTATGCCCTTGCAAATTCTCTAATTTTTTCTAAGCTTCCATCAGCTTTCTGCTTTTACCCTCTGTGCTTCCAATGTCCTAAACCATCCCTTAGAGTTCCTTTAATGTGAAGTTTTTAGCAACATCACTTCCTCCGGGACATGTTCATCCTTTTCTGTCACCCTTATTCATGATTGTAAGTTCCCTTCACTGATTTCCTTTAGCTGTTTATCTAAAGTCTCTCAAATGGTGACAGTGCCAACATTACCACAATCAGATATTTCTTCTATACCTAAATCCATCTATGTTTGATTTCAACTTCCATCCAGCATTATCACTTTTATTTCTTTGATATGCTTGTATCTTTGAATTGTACATTTTTGTAAAATGTCATATGGATTTATCACTGACAGACAAGGAGTCAATACAACTATAAGCTTTGCTGTCTGTGCCTAAATTGCATAACAGACTGTGAAAAACATAAAGTGACTGGTCACTGATCAGGATGCACACCTGTAATGTACGTAGTGATTTGTGGACTGAGGACCTGGCAATGAAGTTTGCACTTTATGCAATTACAGTTAATATGTCACAATAACTGAACTTTGGACCATGTTGTTGAGGGACTTGTGTTATTTAAATAATTGTCACTGAGGCACCTGGATGGCTCAGTTGGTTAAGCATCTCCCTTTGCCTCAGGTCATGATCCCAGGACCCTGGGATCAAGCCCCACATCAGGTTCCCTGCTCAGTAGGGAGCCTTCTTCTCCTCTGCTCATCACCCCACTCATGCTCTTCCTCTCTCTTGCTTGCTCTTTCTTGCTCCCTCAATCTCTTTCTCAATAAATAAAATCCTTAAAAATAAATAAATAAATCTTTGTCACTAAAATTTGTACATATGGAAACCATGCAAGTTAAGAACTGCCCTATATCTGACAAAAGTTACTTTGTAGAGTACACAGGAGAAGATGGAGTAGATGATAAATCATGATATTACAACTAGTTATCCATGTGGGAAAAAGTGGATTACATCCTTATGTTATACCCAGAAATCAAATATCTAGATTCTAAAGACTTGTGTTTGCCTGCTTGCTTGCTTTCTCTTCTCTTTCTCTTTGTCTTCTCTTTCTGTCTCTTTCTCTTTCTCTTTCTCTTTCTCGTTCTCGTTCTCTTTCTCTCCTCTCCTCTCCTCTCCTCTCTTCTTCTTTCTTTCTATCCAATACCCCCAGGGGTAGAGAAGCTTTCTTAAGATATAAAATTGGATCATTAGAAAAAATATCGCATGGTTAAATTGAAAGACATTAAAATTAGGAATTTCAGTTTATCAAAAAATATACCACACTGCACAAGATTTTGTGGTAGTAACTTCTAGTTGCTGTCCCCTTCTTCAGTCACTGTGATACTAGAGCCACATTTCCCAGATGGCTTTGCAGCTAGAGATAACTGTATGACTAATTTCTCAGTAATGGGATTTAACCAGAAGTAGTGTGGGGAGTTTCTACCTCACTTGCTTGAAAGATATTGTTGCCAGGGATTTTCTCTCTTTTTTATATTCTGTGACCAGCGCTGACCCCTCAGAGGAGGAAGAGGCCTAGGAGATGGTATAATAACAAGATGAAAGGACCCTAGTTCCCCAGTGACTGGCTAGAGCAGACCCATCATAACTACTCACTTTGGAACTGTTACCTCAGTGAGAGACAAGCTTCTATCTTTTAAAAACCCTTTTTGAGTATTTTTCATTAGAGATACTTTACCTTTACCATAAATATTATAGATAAGAACATGTATTTCCACAGAAAAGGAAATTCAATAGACAAAAAGAAACCAAAAAAAAATAAAAAAAGAAAGCTTCTTAGGAAATAGGGAAATGGGAAATGCACATTAAGACCACACTGAGATGCCATATTATATTACAAAATTAAGTGTCCCAGGTGTTTGTGAGACTGTGACACAAGAGAAATTCTTTTTTTAAAAAAAATGATTTTATTTATTTATTCATGAGTGACATAGAAAGAGAAGCAGAGACATAGGCAGAGGGAGAAGCAGGCTTCCTGGGGGAGCCTGATGCGGAACTCGATCCCAGGACCCTGGGATCACAACCTGAGCCAAAGGCAGATGCTCAACCACTGAGCCACCCAGGTGCCCCTAGAAATTCTTAATACACCACAGATAAAACTTAGTAATGTCACCATTTTATGAAGCTGAATAGAATCCATAGTTTTCACCTAGCATTTAAGTTCTATGGATTTACTCAGGAGCAGGATTTCTCAGCCTCAGCACTACTGAGATGTTTGTTGGGCCTGATGATTCTTTGTTAGGGGGGGCTCTTCTGTGCATTATAGGATGGTTGGCAGCATCCCAGGGCTGTACCCACCAGATATAGGTAGCATCTCCTTCCCAGTGTGACAACCAAAACAAATCTCCAGACATTGCCAAATGTCCCCAGGGAAGGTATAATCACCCCCATCTGGGAACTAACACCCTGGAGTAACTTGTTTCCATGAAACAGGGGACACACACAAGAAAGAAGGTTCATTTCAATCTGTGACAGCCAGACTGGAAACAGCACAATCACCCATTAAGAGATGAATAAATTCATTATGTGTAATCATGCAATAGAATATTACAGTCATGAAAAAATTATCTATAGCACCACACAAAAAAGTGAATGAATCTTAGAAACACAATCTTGAGTGAAAAAAGAAATCAAGTCATGTAAGACTCCATGTAACATGCCATGGTTTTTACAAAGCACAAAAACTATCAAAAGTATTTTCAAGAAAGCCTACATAATTAATAGAGCCTCCTTTTTAAAAAAATGCCAGGATAATAATACCAAGAAATTATAAAGAAAAAACTTAGGAGGAGGGAATGGGTGCAGTGAATACAGGTAGGAGCACTACTACCAACAATGTTCTAGGCTTAACTTGTAAGGTGGGTTATCAAATTTATATAATACACATTTTGAAAAGAAAAGAAAGGCAAACATAGCCTAGATACCCTATCATAGTATTTTTTTCTTTTAATGAAAATAGTTTGCAGAATATAGGAAGGATAGTTTAAATAATTTAAAAAGAACGTTAAGGTAATTACAGGCATACCTCATTTTATCCTGCCTTTTATTGCACTTCACGGATACTGCAATTTTTACAAATTGAGGATTTGTGGCAACCTTGCACAAAGCAAGTCTATCTGCACCATTTTCCCAACAGCATTTGCTCACCTCATGTCACCTTTTGGTAATTCCTGCAATATTTTAAACTTTTCATGATTATAATATTTGTTATGGTGATCTGTGATCAGCAACTACTACTTAGTGCAAGTTCAAATGATGGTTTGTATTTTTTAATTAAGGTAAATACATGGTTTCCTTAGACATAATGCTATTGCACACGTACGAGATTACAGGGTAGTGTGAACAGAACTTTCATATGCATTGGGAAACCAAAAACTTCATTTGACTCACTGTATTGCAATATTTCCTTTATTTCAGAGGTCTGAAATGGAATCCACAATACCTAGGATGTATGCCTGTCCTTTCAACTTCCTGAAATTGAATTTCAAGTAGTCTTATCCCATTAGTCAGAGAAAACTGTTAAGATTTCCAAGTATCACACCCAAACCTAGCTCTTACCACAAGCCTACCACATTTTCATCTTTTCTCAGAGAATTTCATGTTCTTCTGAACTCTGCTATGTACCCATGCCATATGTCCAACGGCACTCCAAGGGTCACTTTCAGACAATGAACCATATTTTATGACATTCGCTTATTTCATATGTGTCTGCCCCCACTTGGCCCTGCCTGTGAGGGCAGGGACCACCCGCATCTTTTTCACATTTGAATGCCCAGCCTCTGGCAAAGTTCCTGGCACAGAGCAGCCCCTTAGCAAAGAACTCTTATATCAGAAAGCAGTGCTTGTTAATTAATGACTGTTTTGAGGACCACATGAATCAGATTCCCTTAAACTGCTTACATATACATATTACATGTGTAATGTATATTAAAATATATTATAAAATATATTTTTAAAGCATATTTCTAATAACTCAGTATCTACTGGATCAGAATCTCTGGGGTGGGCCAAGGAGTCTATTTTGTTTGTTTTAAGACACTCAGATAATTCCTGAACATCCTGAAGTTTTGCAAAATTTGCTAAAATGGTAGGGCTTTCCTGAAGTTTTCTTTATTCTATTTGAGATTAGATATCTACAGATACAACTACATTCAAGTCTAAAAATATAATGTGGCAAGTAGCCTCTCTTTTTACAAATGTGATGGGGGGGGAAAAAGCCTTGAGGATTTAGCTGAAATCATTCCCATACTGCATAGGTTTTGTTAATCAATGCATTGGGAAAAAATGATATTCAGCAGTTTGTTGCATCCTCAGCCCAAAGCATTTTTCTATGTGAGTAATTTAGGTCCTTCAAAATATTTAAAATTACAATGTTTCTTTCCTTTTACCTTCTGTCATTTTTATTCTTTGTATCAACCAGCCTTGGTAATGACAGGGCAGCCTTCACATGTCCCACTTGCCCCCTGATTCTGCTTCCTTTTACCTGCAACAGTCCCCTGTGATTGCTGTGCTATGACTCTTGTTTCTATACTCCCTTGACACTGGCCCTTTCAGTATTCAGGGCTTCCTTCGCTCATGTCCAAGAGGAGTCTCAAAATAATTTTCTGAAACGACAGCCTGGTGAAGCCAGGGATTTCTGCTAACTGCTCTGTTCTGACCCACGCCCCAATCTCCAGTTTCGCCTCTCATTAGCTGTTCTGCAAATCCCTGAGCTGTTTGCAGCAGAGATTTGGCATTAAGTCAAGATGATGCCAGTTTCCATCCATCATGAAAATAATGCAAAAATCATATCCCTCTGTAGCGACACTGTGTAGAGAAGGCAGCATGTGTCTTTCTATTTAATTTCTTATTTCTCTCTCTTTCTAGTAATTTGCCGTATATGACCCTCAACTCATTTTACCACATATCCATTCTTTCCATACACCACTACCTTCCCTTTTCTTCTTCCTGTTGGTTCACATCCAGAATAAACATCCTTCTTTCTTGCAAAGGCCATTTTAAACTCTCCTCATTCCTTTTCAAGGATTTTACTCAAAATCATTTCACTGATTTAAATCCACTCATTCAATAAATGGTCAATAACTAAACTTCCAGACTATTAAGCACTATACTAGGAAAGAGAGCAAAGGTAAATAAAATATAATACCAGACTTCAAAAACTCAAAATCAAGTAGAAGGTAAAAAAGAGTATAGAAGTAAATGTAATAAATGGTTTTGGTACATTGATCTGTTACAATATGCAGCTGTATTCTAGCAGTAAAGAATATAGGTTCTAGAAACAAGCATATAAGTTTGAAAAAATGGCTCTATAGGAGATAGTGAAGTAGAGTTGAAGGTCTTGGTTAAAGGGTTAAAGGTAGGCAGTAAAGGAGGAATCAAAAATGATTCTCAAATTGCTGGTTTGCCAAAGAGTATGCGTTGGGGGACCCAGGAGAAACACATCTGCAGGAAACATGATAGATGCAATTGTGAACACTGCCTAATAGGTGTGGAAATTTTATGTATAGGCACACATGCATGTGCACACACACACACACACCAATTAAACTTTTGTCTTCGTAGGAAATTAAACCTAACCAGCCAAAACTTCACCTAACTATAATTTATTAAAGGAAAATTATTTTCAATGGCTCAATCAGTTAAGTATCCAACTCTTAATTTTGGTTTTGGGTCAGGTCGTGATCTCAGTGTCTTGAGACAGCCCCATATCCAGCTCTGCGCTCAGCAGGGAGTCTGCTTGAGATTCACTGTCCCTCTCCCTTAGTCCCTCCTACGTCTGTCTAAAATTAATTAATTAATTAATTAAATTTCTTAAAAATTATTTTCTCATCTCAATTTTACATGACCTGTACATTTATCTTCTTTCACCTGCCTTTTACGCTACATTTAATAAATTTTCAAAACAGATTTCTTACTAAGAAAGCACATCTTACCTGGACCTGTCCCATCATGACTCATCAGAACTTTCTTCAATTTTCCAAGAGATACCACTTTGATGGAAAAATATCAACCTGTACAATAATGAAAATAAACTGAATGACCATTAGGATATTTCCTTTCTCTAGGAAAAAGTAGCATTATTACTACTATATTAAGTTCATCACTATATTGCCATGTATTGCTAAATTATTATTACTATACTATAAAAATTTTCCACTTACTATTTTATATGCAGTCCTACACTGTGCCTTGTGAGACAAATACAAGCAAGTAACCTAATTTTTGCCCTCCTCAATCACACAGTCTAAATAAATCTGAAAAATATTTCCAAAATATAATCGTAACAGTTAAGTTTACCATAGTAGTGATAATAACAGTTAATATTGCCCTCACTAAATGCAAACTCTTCTTGTTTTTCATACATTTAATCCTCAGAACTATGAAGTATGTACTACTCATGGTCTTATTTTACAGTTGAAGAGATGGAGACATACAGAGTTCAATTCTTGCTCAAAGTCAATGTCTAGTGAGGGACCCAGCCAGGACTCAGACCCTAGTAGTCTGCCTCTGGAATGTTTGCCTCTTGGTATCTTTTGTTTCTAAATAAACTATGCATTGCAATATTCACATGTGCATGCATATACAAATGAAATTTTAAAAAAGACTATTAAGTAGACATAAAATATATAAATTAAAATACATAACACACTCAATGCACACATCAATGTAAATGATACAACATTAACAGCACCCCAAGATCCCTCCATGGCCCATTGCAGTTATAATCTCCCCCAGTGGTAACCACTATCCTGACTTTTAATTAGTTTTGCCAGACCATTATTGACTTGCCTTTTTGTATATATTGGAATACATTTCTGATGAACATTAGTAGAGAGTCTACTTTTCTGAAATGCTTATACCACCACACACTGTGCATGCTCAGTGTATGAAAACTCAAGGTGCTCCACAGCTACTCAATACCAATACTGTCATTCTTTTCAAG
The DNA here is from genome assembly GCF_048164855.1 of Canis lupus baileyi. Classification (NCBI taxonomy): domain Eukaryota; kingdom Metazoa; phylum Chordata; class Mammalia; order Carnivora; family Canidae; genus Canis; species Canis lupus. The sequence goes on from NC_132865.1 coordinate 35,526,906, forward strand.
TTTAAGCCATCTGATCATGCATGGTGACACTTCATTATGGTTTTCATTGTGTTTTCCTGATTACTAACAAAGTAGGGTACACTTTTTGTGTTTATTGACTATTTGGATATCCTCTTTTTAGAAAGGACATATTCAAGTGTCATGCTCATGTTTTAAATTGGGTTATCTGTTTTCTTGTTAATCTGTCAGTGTTCTGTTTATAGTTTGGAAACAAGTCCTTTGCTAGGATATATTTTATAATATCTTCTCCCACTTTGTGACTTGCCTTTTTTATTCTCTTTATGGTGCTCTTTAAGGAAGAGAGGTCTTTGATAAAGTGGTGTGAATTTATCTTTTTTCCTTTATGCTTAGTGCTTTCTCTGTTTTGTCTTTAAAATCTTACTCTATATGTGCACACCCATGTTCGTTCATAGCAGCATTATTCACAATGCTGCTGTAGCCAAAAGGTGGAAGCAATCCAAGTTGCATTCATACTAATGAGTGAATAAACAACATGTTGTATATACACACAATGGAGTATTATTCACCCTTTAAAAAAAAAGGAAATTCTGACACAAGCTACAATACAGATGAACCTTGAAGACATTGTGCTAAGTAAAATAAGCCAGTCACGAAAACACAAATACTCTGATTCCACTTAGACGAGGTTCATAAATGAGTCAAAGTCACAGAGACAGAAAGTAGGATGGTGGTTGCCAGGGGTTGAGTTGGGGGAAACAGAGAGGAGAATGGGAGTTATTGTCTAGTGGGCATAGTTTCAGTTCCACAAGATGAAAAGTTCTGGAGCTAGATGTGGTGATGGTTGCACAACAGTGCGAAAGAATGTGCTCAAAGCCACTGAATTATACACTTGAAGATTGTTAAAGTGGCAAATTTCATGTGTGTATTTTATGACCATTAAGTTTTTCAAAAATCCTAACCTACCCCCAAGACCAATGAAGATTTTTCTCTTATATTGTCTTCTAAATACTTGATTGTCTTACCTTTCCCATTTAGACCTAAATTTGTATGGAGTTGGTTTTAAGATTTAGTGTAAAATAGGGCTCATGATTTCTTTTTTTTTTCTCTAATATCTAATTTACTGCCTTTCCCTGATGCTGCACATCAAGACAAGTGGATCTTTTTCTCTATCCTTTTTCTTTGTTCTATTTGTCTTGCCTTGTACCAATTAATGCTGTCTTAATTACTTCAACATCACAATAAATCTCAATATCTTGTAGTGTGAGCCCTCCAGCTTTGTTTTTCTCTTAATAATCTTCAAGATTATTTTGGGTGTACTTGACTTGTTACCCTTCCACATAAATTTTATAATTCAACTGCCAATTTCCATACAAAAAATTAAGGACGATGCCTGGGTGCCTCAGCGGTTGAGCGTCTGCCTTCAGGTCAGGGCGTAGTCCGGAGTTCTGGGATCAAGTCCCACGTCAGACTCCCTGCATGGAGCCTGCTTCTCCCTCTGCCTATCCCTGCCTCTCACTTTCTGTGTCTCTCGTGAATTAATAAATAAAATCTTTAAAAAATAATAAAAAATAAAAAATAGGTAATTTTGATTGGTATATTGCATTGAAACTGTAGATTAGGAGAAAAGTGAGAACTTTATAATATTGACTCTTCCAATCCAAGAACATAGTTTATCTCTATTAATTTATGACTTTTTAAAATTTCTCAGTGGGATCCCTGGGTGGCGCAGCGGTTTGGCGCCTGCCTTTGGCCCAGGGCGCGATCCTGGAGACCCGGGATCGAATCCCACATCAGGCTCCCGGTGCATGGAGCCTGCTTCTCCCTCTGCCTGTGTCTCTGCCTCTCTCTCTCTCTTTCTCTCTCTCTCTGTGTGACTATCATAAATAAATTTTTAAAAAAAATAAAAAATAAAATAAAAAATAAAATTTCCCAGTAATATTTTGTCATTTTCCATGTAGAGGTCTTGCCTTGGCCATCTGGATGCCTGCTGTGTATTGCGCCTAAGAATGGAGTAAGCCTCAGGGCAGGGCCGCCTGTGCAAGGCCCCAGGACTGTGCTCCTTCCTGCTCAATGGCTTTAGCCACCACTGACATTGGTGCCCATCTGTCAGCAGAGGTCCTGGAAGTTCCAGTCCTTGTTGTCAACAGAGGTGACCTCTAGAATGCATACTTAACTTTGCTCCTCCTCTTTCCTTCTCTCCTTTACATTCTTGCCTTCACTATGCTTCCTAGGATCCCTCCTCCTCCCTCCATTAACCACCCACAGGACCTGTCCCAGTCTCTGCTTTGGGAGAACTCACATGAAGGTCCTACTTTTCAAGTGGGAGTTTGTGAGGGCCTATCTTTGCTGCTGGGTCCAGATTGAATCCCAGCCTGATGAGACCTTCTAAATCTCTACACAGCATTGGGAGTTCTCCATGGCCACTCTCTGATTGGCTTCCTGATTCCACTTACAAATGGTAGAAAGCTATGATGAATATCAGGTTCTTCTGCACACTTCCTTTCTCTCCAGGATCTTGGACTCACACCCTAACTGCCCTGGCAGCCACCCAATGCCTTTAACACCAATTTTAAAAGGTATTCATCAAATGTTTCTAGCAGTCAGCAAGATAGTCACTTTGTTATGAACCAGAGTGCTCTAGTTGGAAGTAGAATCTTGGCAGTTTTGTTTTTGGTTTTGGTTTGTCTTTAATAGCAGAAAAAACTAGGAGTTACTCATGGCTGCACTGTCCCTGGTTAAGCCCACCTCCACTCAGCTCCAGACAGTACAATACACTCTGAAAAGTGCCCACACTTCCCCAGACTTCCTAATTGGTATCAAATGAGCACCTCCAGAATTTTCTATGTGTCTTTTTAGTTAAAGAAATTAGAGGAAAGATGGTTGGTAAGAATCAATAAAGATCTTTCTATTACCTGTCCATGCCGAAACTTGACTTTGTTATTTTTGGATTGATGAAGCTTTTGGTTCCCAGAATCTCCTCTGGTGCCAATGAGGTTGATAAGTATGTTAGCCTCTGTCTCTGCCCCTGGTTTAGTGCCTGTGTACATGCAGATCTCATAGACCACCACTGCAATGTCAAAAATCTGATATTAACTTTCTCATTTTATTTTCTCTTTGAATGTATTAGACAACCTGAAAAACAGCTGAATGTTGCCTGATCTAGCTGACAGAAGCCTCTCTTACGCAGACCCCTACTCAAACATACTCTCGGCTACTCCATGTTTACCTCATTCATAAGACTCTCAGCTATTCCCAAAACTACTGCTGCAAAATGATTTTCGTTAGCAATTATGCACTTTCATTAACCACCATACTTTCACGGCTGTTATGAAAAGTTGTATATTAAAAAAAAATAATAACTCTCTTCTCTCTTAATTAGATGAAAGTGGCAACTTTCCTCCCGAAGTTTGGCTGTTCTAATCACAGCTGGCCACTCATGCTGCTATTTCATAGAGATCACACTCCAATAATGGAGATGTTTAATAGTGCTCTTGACATAAAAAAATACAAAGATCTTAGAGAGATACAAATTTAAATTTTTTAAAAAGAGACCAGGGAGGTACCAGCAAATTATAATCCACTATATTTGATCTTAGAATTAAGGCAATTTCTGAGACATTGGTAGAAGTCGCTAATTAGGAAAGAGATTGCTCTTGCTGATACAACTAATATGAGTAATATCTTGGACACAATGAGTACTTTTTATTCCAAGTCCTAGGATGCTTTATAATTCATACTCTGTGCAATTGAACAGTTGCATTTATAGAAATTCACATTAACATTTGGATTTCCAAAGAACTCAGACATGAAAATCCAACAAGTAAGAAAACAAGGTAAGTGAGAAACATTGCCTGTTTCCATCGTGCCTGACCTTTAAAAAGACAAATGTGGTATACTGGGAAATGGTGTAAGCAGAGAAGATAAATCAGTTTCTTTGAGGAGTCTTACATATTCTAAAATACCCTAGAGTGAAACTCAGCTGAGCTTAAGCAAAAAATTAGAACACTTCTCATGAATTTAGGACAACCAAAGAAATCTTTAAAACTTCCTATAAAGAAGATCTAGTCTTACAACGTGGGTAACTGCCTGAACTGCATTAACCCAAAACTTATACTAGAATTCTTTATGAAAACAGTAATGTGGGCAGGTGTGATCAGAAGTCTTACTATGGAAGTCATGCTTCTGTTTACTGAGATTTTTTTTTTTATTTCAGGTGAACAGTGAGGTTGTTTAAAACTTTAAAAAAAAAATAGAAGACATAAACTATTAAAACACATCTAAAGTAAAAAAAAATAAAGGACTGAAAAAAGATATATAGAAAATTATTTTAGACAGGAATCATATGCTTAGAGCACAAAGACAACAGTAACTCATGTTACCCTATGATCAAATCATGCACCTTGCAGGCAACCTATACAACTCAAATATTTCTTAACACTATATTCCCAGGAGCTCCTATAAGTTAAGTTTAATACTCATGGACCAACAAAAAAAATCACTTGCCATCTAAAATTCAAAGAGAATTAAATGTACCACATATTTAGAACAGAGTGGATATCATAGTTGATCACTAAATTTTATTCTCAAACCACATCAAAAAGAATTACGATAGTTTGAATTAGAAATTGAAAGAAAACATATAATCCTACCCACAGAAACAGACTTTTTGCTGAAATCTTTAACATTGATTCAACTTTAATTGTACGGATTTATATAATTCACTAACCATTTGCTGTAGTTGTACAACAAAAGCATGCAGTTGTTTTAAATGATAAATTCATAACAATAGTTTCTAAGTCCAAACTTTTTCATGATCCTTAAGGCAATACAAAATTCTTCCTTTAACTTAAAGAAAGGGAGGATTTAAAGAATGCCTAGTTAACATGCTACTTAGATGCACCCTAAAACACAATGTGTTTTAAACAAGTCTTAGCAAGTGAAGATCTCAGAGAATTTTTTGTTCAGTCTCTCCTTGGGCGTAAAAGTCAGGTCTCAATGTTGTTGATTCAAAGGTAGGGCCATATGTTCTGGCTAAAAGACCTGCATTATTGTAAAAATATAGAATATTAACAAATTATCTCTATCCTAAGAGAGGGACCCCACACAGAAGAAGGTGAAAACCTGACGGAGTGCAACAGTAAGTCAAAAATGTGAGTTAGGGATCCCTGGGTGGCGCAGCGGTTTGGCGCCTGCCTTTGGCCCAGGGCGCGATCCTGGAAACCCGGGATCGAGTCCCACATCGGGCTCCCGGTGCATGGAGCCTGCTTCTCCCTCTGCCTGTGTCTCTGCCTCTCTCTCTCTCTCTCTCTCTGTGTGACTATCATAAATAAATAAAAATTAAAAAAAACAAAACAAAAATGTGAGTTAGAAGAAAATTTATGATTATCTCAAACACTTGAAAAATACAAGGCTGGGTTTCTAGACATGGATGTTTTACAGACTCGAAGAGATCATTTTACTCGAACATATTCAAAGACAGAATTACTAATAAATTATTCTGGCTGCAAATAACTACTCTTAAAGCACCAGATTTAAGTAGTTATTAATATATATCTCTCATCATGATTTAGGTGACAGTATTGAAAGAACTAACTTGTTGGTTTAGGTTATCCATAAATATTGGACATCTTTGCCCCTAATTTTTTATCTTCTTTTTACCATAGTTGATGCTAAATTTTTCTTTCTGGCAATTAGTCAGGAGCATCAGCAGCTGTGAGCCTTACTTACTCTTAAAGTCTGCCATAGGCACCCAATAACATTGCTTATCTGCCTGTTTGCCACAACTGTCATCCCATTCAATTCATCGCTAAACTATAAAATTTCTTTCATGTTTGGAGGGGAGGGCATTTGTTTCATTTGTGTTCTCAATATCATCAACTCTTTCATCTTTATATTTACCTATACTTATTGTCATTCCAAAACTTTTCCCATCTTTTAAGGAATGCATAGCACACATATTGCTGTCAAAGCTCAGCATTCTTTGGGGTGATACACTTGTGACCTACCTAATAAGATTCAACATCATCTCATTAGTGACACAAAAATCCCTCCAATTTTCACCTGCAGGTTTTTTTCCCCTCAAACATCATTTTAGGCCAGAATCTGTGCCAAGCATTTGTTAATGATGATTTATCAGCATCAACTTCAAGCATTAACTTCTCCATAAATAGTATCCTTAAGATTTCCTTTCAAGAGATCTTGGATTCTTTACCCTCTGCTTATTAGAGCAGCATAGAGTTAAATATATATACATATTATATTTGTTCTTCATAGGGATATATATAATTTCTTAGCCACAAGTATACATTTAAAATGTCATATGGCTGAGGAGGGGGCTGAAAAAAATTCCTCAAATGTGATTTTTCACTGGAAGTTTAGGAGAGGGGGAAACAAAGCCAGGGTAGGACATGTTTCCTCTGGCAGAAGAGGGAGAAGGTGGTATCTAAAGAGGAAGTAGAATGAGATGCCTAAGGGATAGCCACACCAAGAGTCCTCTTCACATCTGAGGGTGACATCCAGGAACTAGTGTACCTGCATGGAATAGGAATGGGAGCAGAATAAGAATTCTGAATTGACCGACTTTTGACCAAAAGAAACTAAGCTTTATTTTGGAAGTGAGTGAGCCTATTTTGAGCTAAAATGATTAAGATTTCCATCACCCATGGAAATAAGGGCTTGGATTATTTTTATATCAGGTTTGTAGAGATATGATTTACAAGTATTAAAATTCACTCTTCTAAGGAATATAGTTTGATGAGTTTTGGGAAATGTTTACAAGTTCTGTAACTACTACCACCATCAAGATAGAGAGTTATTTCTATCACCCCAAAAAGTTTCTCTAGGAGAGGTGTGATTTTAATCAGCTATGGAGCATGGAAAAAGTTGTATTTTTGCACCCCTCAAAGTCATGATTGTGAAGATTCAAATCCATGACATGATGATGAAAACAATGCATAGGGAGTAACCTGGAGGATATCTAGAAAGATTTATTCATACATTTACCTGCCTGATTTTTGAATGAACATGTAAAGGAATTGAATCCAATTAACTGTTTATAAAATATATTTAGTACAGCTCTATAATTTTAATCTGAATTCCATTTGAAGGATCACCTCCTAATATTTTATCATGCCAAGAAGCTTTTCATTCCCTTGGTGGCCCATATCTTAATTACCTAAGGTACCATATACTCAAGTTCTATGGTGATAAGGCAGCCTTTTCACAAAGCTACTGGAATGGAATGTTTTAAATATTTAGGCACCAGAAGTTTATTTGCAGAACTAAATGGAGTCCATAGGGCCATGGTTGAGAAGGACAGGATCACCACTAACCAGATCTAAGATCTCCTCCCAGGGTACATTGTTAAAATTTTCATTGGCTGGTGACTTTGGGACTTATCTTAGAGAGACATGCTTCTGTGCAATTTTGTGTAGATGGACACACACACACACACACACACACACACACTCCATGCCTTGAGTTGAGCTTAAATACATGCATACTTCAGTGAAACTCATGGGACCTTAAATCTTAAGTAGTGCCCTCACTGGAAGACTGTACACCTAGGCCTTCCCAAATATTTAGCTCTCCAATTTAGAAACAGTGGCACCAAATGGTCTCTGGAGCAGCCAGTCTCCCAGCTCTCTCCATCTAACAAATGGTCCTGGGGCCATCATCTGTCAGTGCTCTTTTCTCTATCCTGGGAGACAAATTCTCAAAACATCTCAGGTCTACCAACCTTGGTTGTCATAAACAATCACAGAGTATAAGGAAAAAAGTTTAGAAGGCCATGAACTTTGCATTTGTGCCTCCATCTCTGTCAAAGTGCACAAAATATTTTTAGTGAATGTAAGTTTTAGTTTTGTTTAGTTTTGTTTTCTGAAGACTTTCCTAATCAGAAAAATGAAATGTAATTATCTACTTTTGGGGGAACTTCTTCCTGCCATGTTGTTAGTCGTTATGCTCAATTGTTTCTAGGTACTGTTGAATGACTTTGCCCTGCCAGAGCCTTCTGCATTCCTTCCCATGGGAGACAGCTCCACTCTGCACAAAGTATCTGCAGTGCTGGTGAGCACCACCTCAGGAGTACGAGCTCTGGTACCTATAGAGTTCTCCAGGCAGCACTTCTGAACTTCCCCAAGACAAACCCCATGGCTGAAGCTTTACTTTGATTTAATTAATGGACTGTTTTAGTGCTTTCTCTCAGGTCACCAAGAATTAAGCTTTCTCAGCACTCATCACGGTGTGATCATGTTGACACAAACTGCCCAAAGAAATCTGATCTCAGGAACAGATGGTAAATGAGATTCAGTGTTAAACATGTGCGGATACTTCAGTCTGCACTGAAGGTTTGTGGTCCAAGACCATGTACATTGGCAGCTGAGGACTGAATCTTCATGTGCCTCTTGGTTGCAAATATTTATCTTATTGCTGAAAAAGAAATACCTTTGAACTGCAGAGAGAAGTGCTAGGGTGGGAAGAGAGTGGAATTTCTTCATATTTTATAGAATGTCTCCAGGAAGGCCCCACTGGACCAGAAATGTGATCGAAGGTGAAGGAGCTGGCCATGCAGAGGGCTGGGGGAGGCATAGGCCAGCAGACAGGACAGAAGGGCAAGTCCTAAGGGCTGAGGGGACAGCTTGCCTGGCAAGGAACACTGACAGGGAGTCCGAGTGAGCAGGCTTTGTAGGAATCGTGATGACTTTGGCTTTTACTTTTAGTATGCTGGGGAACCTTGGAGGGTAATAGGCAAAGAAGTGACATAATCTGACTGAGATTTTAAGAAGGCCATTCTGGTTGTGGGGTTGTTGCTGTAGGTTGCCAGCAAGTGTTCAGAAAGACATTTATTTTCTCACTACTTAAAGTCTGATAAATACAAATATTTTAAAGCAGATACATTTCTATCATGATGGTACTTTCTTACATTCTCAGAGCTATCTCTTGCTTGGAAATGAACCACACTTCCTGCAGGCTTACCAAAACCTAGCATCAAATATTTCTTTGGCCAGAGTTGTGGCCCCAAACCTTCCCTCCTATTTTCATGGGTCTCTCCTGAAGAAAGCCTGGAGCCAGAACCTGTAAAGAGGCCACAGTGAGCTGAGTTAGCATTATTATCAGCCCTGGGCATGCCCACCAGACCATTAACTAAAGATTATTAAGAACAACCAAGCCATGATGATCAGCAGCTCTTGATGCCTTTTCCCACAAACATGGCAGATGGTGAGCAAAATTGGAGGAAGGTGTGGAAACCGTGCATGTGAACAGGCTCAGCTTGGCAGTGCTGGTCTCCAAGAGGAGATTGCTCTGATCCCACCAGCAATCCAGCTCAGCCCCCAAAGAGTGATGGTTTATAGACTAATAGTCTCAAAAAAACCCTTTTCTTTTGAAAACATTCCAATAATCTTTTGAAAAGAAGAGGCAAAGTCACAAAATTAATTGGCTCGGAGTATAAGTGCCAACTGCAAGGAAAAGCACTCCTTTTGTGCAACTAAATTAAAAAAAAATATAACCCTCAAGTGTCCCTAGGACTCAAACCTAAGTATTAATAGCTTCATTTTAAAAAAGAAGTTCCTCTACAATCATTCTTTGTGCTCTTCCCTGGGCCAGCTTCAGAATATTTTGACAGACGAACAGACAATCCCAAAATATTGAAGGTCAACCCCTCCTTAGTCCTCCTTTCAAACCTAAACCAGAGAAGCATCAATTCAGTGGTTTGATTCTGCTATGGCTTTCCTTGATGTCACAAGAATAGTAAATGTACCTCTTGGCATCAAGAATGACTTTCCAAAAGCAATACTCAGCATGCCTGGACTGCTTTTTGCTCACCAGTAGATTTTGATCCCTAGTTAAACCTGAACACTGAGGTGCCATTGTCTTTTTGTTTTCTTATTTGAATGATTTTCCCCCAAATGAGTAAATAATCAAACTGAGAAAAGGACAGCTGGATAGATTAGTCAGTACTGGAAAAAAATGACTAGTCTAGACTAGCTCTGGGTATCATGTATTACATTATATTATTTTGTAAGAGAAAATGCTGCAGAAATGGTTTATGTACTTCAGCTAAGAAATTAGCCCTTTAAATGAGAAATGCTAATGGATAAAGTTTCATTAGCTAGTTTGGGAAAAGGGTGAACAGAATGATGCAGGGGAGACATGCTGAGTCTTTATCGCTGCTAAAGTTAAATGAACCCAAAATCAATAGTTCATTTAAAGCACAATGGAGTTTCTTTTGTATCTTGGAATTTTTTTAAAAAACCCATACAACTGCTTTCCACTTTTTTTTTTACATGTAACAAACTGTGCATATGTCAAATAGGTAGCAATTGGAAGAAATACAAAATAGTTTTCAAATAGAGTTTAAATAAAGTTCATTTTTCAAAAAACATAGCTTTTTAAAACACTATAATTCGACAAATAACTACTATATCAAGCCAATAAGATTTCATCTGTTTCTTATTCATATTAGGGATTTCAAAATCTTCCTATACATCATTTTGGGAGAGAAAAGGAGGTAGGGATGAGGGGCAGAAGGAGAAGGAGAGAATCTTAAGCCAGCTGCATATCCAGCATGGAGCCCAACATGGGGCTCAATCTCACAACCCAGATCATGACCTGAGCCAAAATCAAGAGTTGGATGCCTAACTGACTTGAGCCACCCAGGCGCCCCATACATCATTTTAAAAAAGCAGAATGGATTCTTGAAAGATATTAGCAATAGAGTGAATAGTATAGGGGAGTTGTAGAATTCTAAACTTTTTCCCCAACTTCTAGAAGATATCAGCTCCAATTTTTCCTAGTATATACTCTGTATTTCTAACATTCCTACATCACTTTTAGATGATTCATGCACTAGAACATGCTGAGTCTTTTATAAAATTCTCTTATTCAATCTATTTAAACAGTTCCTCATTTCTCCCATCCCCTATCCCCACCTCTTAAAACCACTAATATGTTCTCTGCATCTATGAGCTCAGTGCTTTTTGGTTTTTTGTTTTTAGATTCGACATATAAAACAGATCATAGAGTATTTGCCTTTCTTTGTCTGACTTATTTCACTTGCCAAAATGCCCTCAAGGTCCATCCATATTGTCACAAATGGCAAGACTTCATTCTTTTCTATGGTTGAATAATATATATAGATAGTTCATTATATATAATATATAACCAAAATTATACATATTATATCAAATAATTATAGAATTGTATACATATAATTATATATACCAAAATTATATATATATATTATACTATGGCATAATATACACTAGTACATATAATTACATATCATATATATAGTATATATAATTTTGGTTTATATAATTATAACATATATAATTATTTGGTATAATATTGGTATATATTTGGTATGTGTATGTGTGTGTATGTTTGTGACATATACATATACACCAAAATTTCTTTATCCGTTCATCCATGGATAGTCACTTAGATTGTTTCCCTATCTTGGCTCTCACAAATAATGCTACAATAAACTTGGGGGTCCTTATATCCTTTCAAATTAGTTTTTTCATTTTCTCTGGATGAATACCCAGAAGTGAAATAGCTGGATCACATGGTAGTTCTGATTTTAAATTTTTGAGGAACTTCCATACTGTTTCCACAGTGCCTGCACCAATTTACATTCCCACCAACAATGGGAATGTACCAGGGCTCCCTTTTCTCCACATCCTCACCACCACTTGTTATTTCTTGTCTTTTTTATAATATCCATTCTAACAGATGTGAGGTGATATCTCATTGGTTTTGATATGCATTTCCCTGATGATTATGATTTGAGCATCTTTTCATGTGCTGATTGGCAATATGAATGTCTTTTTCTTGAAGTATAGTTGACAATGTTATATTAGTTTCAATTATACAGTGGGTAATGATTTGACATGTTTATACGTTATGTTGTGTTCACCACAAGTGTAGCTACTATCTGTTCCATACATCACTTCTTCCCATTTTTTAATTGGATTGTTTTTTCCTACCAAGTTGTATGCGTTCTTTATATATTTTAGATTATTAGCCCATCATTAAATATATGGTTTGCAATTCTTTTCTACCATTCAGTAAGTTGTTTTTTTGTTTTGTTGCTGGTTTCCTTTTTTGTACAGGACCTTTTTAATGTGATGTAATCCCACTTGTTTATTTTTGGTTTTGTTGTTTTTGCTTTAAATGTCAGATTTTTAAAAAATAATGAAGACCTATGTTAAGGAGCTTGCCTATTACATTTTCTCCTATGAGTTTTCTGGTTTCAAGTCTATGTTCAAGCCTTTAACCTGCTTTGAGTTAGTTTTTGTGCATGGTGTCAGTCACTGGTCCAGTTTTATTCTTTTACATGTAGCTGTCCAGTTTTCCCAGCACAATTTATTGAAGAGATTGTCCTTTCCCTACTGTATATTCTTGGCTCTTCTGTCATAAACTAATTGACCACATGTAGGCAGATTTATTTCTGGGCTCTCTATTTCTGTTCCATTGAGCTATGGGTCTGTTTTTATGCGAATACCAGACTGTTATGATTGCTTTGTAATAGAGTTTGAAATTAAGGAGTGCAATACTTTCTCAAAATTGTTTTGGCACTGTAATATCTTTCCATTTATTTGTGTGTCTTTCAATGTCTTTCATTAATGTCTAGTAGTTTTCAATATACAGGTCTTTTGCCTCCTTAGTAAAATTTATTCCTATTTTTTTTCAATGCATTTGTAAATGGGATTACTTTCTTAATTTCTTTGATAGTTTGTGATTGTGTAAAAAAATGCAACAGATGGGGATCCCTGGGTGGCGCAGCAGTTTGGCGCCTGCCTTTGGCCCAGGGCGCGATCCTGGAGACCCGGGATCGAATCCCACATCGGGCTCCCGGTGCATGGAGCCTGCTTCTCCCTCTGCCTGTGTCTCTGCCTCTCTCTCTCTCTCTCTCTCTGTGTGACTATCATAAATAAATAAAAAAAAAATTTTAAAAAAATGCAACAGATTATTGTGTATTAACTTTGTATCCTGCAACTTTACCTAAATCACTTATTAGTTCTAACAGTTTTTTAATGGTGTCTTTAGGGCTTTCTATATATGTCAGCTGCAAACAGTGACAGTTTTGCTTTTTCCTTTCAAATTTGGATGCCTTTTATTTCTTTTTCTTCCCTAATTGCTCTGGCTAGAGCTTCCAATACTATGTTGAAAAAAAATGGTGAGAGTCGGCATCCTTGTCTTGTTCTTGACCTTTTAACTTTTCAACAATGAGTATGATGTTAGCTGTGGGTTTTTCATACATGGCCTTTATTATGTTGACATACATTCCCACTATGCCCACCTTTTTGAGAGTTTTTATCATGAATGGATGTTGAATTTTGCCAAATGCTTTTCTTGCATCTTTTGAGATGATATGATTTTTATCCTTCGTTTTGTTAAAGTGGCATATCATATTAACTGATTTGTAGGTGTTAAATCATCCTTGCACTCCTGAAATAAATCCCACTTGATAATGGTGAATGATCCTTTTACTATATAGTTGAATTCAGTTTGCTAATATGCTGTTGAGGATTTCTATATCTATGTTCATCATGGGATTGATGTGTAATTCTTAATTTCTTGGGTCCCTTTTATGTTTTCCATTTCAGTCTTTCTGATTCCTGGACACTACTGCTACCCTCATATGACTGTAGGGCAACTAAAACTGTTAGGATCTAGGGATTTATTTATTAAATGAGATTTTCTATGATTAAATGGTTTCATAAACTGTGAAAATATATAAAGATATAAAGAATTAATATTAAGTATTTCTCCTTTCATTAAGCTGGTATTACCCTAAATATTTTTTTCTATATTTGAATTAATCTACAAGAATTTCTGTGGCACACAGCCCATGTGTCCTGTGCCATGCATCAATCTAACAGGGATTGAGAATATGTAAAATGGGGCCACTGCTGGGAGAAAGGCTAATCAACATGAATTTGGTATAGTAAGACCAGGCTCTCCATGTAGGCTTAAAGGAAACAGTCTGAAGTGGAGAGGCAGGATGGTGATTTCTGTTGGGGGTGTGGTGGGTTCAAAGTATCAGTGAGCTGTGGAGTAAAGATTTGTGAGGGAAATTGAAGAGAAGAAACTAATGAGAAGGCAGAAAGACGGGAGTCATTAGAGCGAAAAATAATAACTGAAACCACAAAACTGAACAACTTGTGGGGAATGGGAGCCCTTTCTAAATCATCTTTTATCCTCTGGTTCTCCATACTCCTGGCACACACTTGGTACCCAATACCTATTTGTATACATGTATTTACCTTTATTTGTGTGGAATGGCTAAATAGACCATGGATGGGTATTACAGATGATGAGGTGGTGAATCATCCCATGGAACATGGGACTCAAGCTAGGAAGAGGACAGGGCTGAAGATGAAGTATTCCACCTCTCTGTAGAGTTGATAACAGAAGTTAGAGAAAGGCTCAGAAGGGCAGAAAAAAATCAAGAATTTAAATCCTTATGTTCAAGGAAAAAAACAAAAACAAAAACAAAAAACAAAAGTATCCAGTGAGAGAAAGAGAAGAAAAATAGAGAAAACAGGGAAGAACTAGGTTGGTATTATGTGATAGAGGTAAAGTTGGAGAGATGTTTAATAACAATGATGGTAATAGCTAGTATTTATTGAATGATTACTATGTACCAGGAGCAAAGCACTGTAAGTACATTATTCTAAAGATTAAGTGCATTATCTCATGTACTCCAAATAATCCTATGACCTAGGCACTATTTTTCATCTCCTTTCATAGATGAAGTATTTTTGGCTAAGAAAGGCTAAGTAGCTTGCCCAGGGTGACGTAGCTAAACACAAAACACACATCACTAAGCCAAGACTAACTTCAGTGAGTCTGGTTCCAGAGCCTCTAGAAATATCTTCTTCTTCAAATGAAGGTTGAACACTGTCAAATATAATAGACATGTCTAGGACACCAAGAACACATACACACACACACACACACACACACACACACACACACACGGTAGACAGGTCTAGGACAGCAAGAACACACACACACATACACACACAATCATTTAATTTGGAACAAAATGGCTAGTGGTATCCTTTGAGAGAGAACATTTTCACTATAACAGTGGAGGCAAAAATAAGGTGGTTGTCAGAGAGATGGAGGGAATGGAGGGAGAGACAATTAAAGCATTATGTGAGTTCACTTTTAGGCAAAACAAAACTGAGTAAGGAAATTCAGGTGCTCCCAAATTCATGATTGCTGATACTTGTTAACACAGTATAGCAAGAAGGAAGCCACATTTAAATGGCTAATAAAGCCAACTGCAGAAAGATGAACTGATGACATACATACATCCCTGAATACACACTTTCACCTTTGAACAGCCATATGAGTGCTAATCCTAAAGCCTAATATTCTAAATCAGGAGTAGGCAAATTATGGCCTGTGGGTCAAATCTGCCAGCACCTGTTTTTATACGGTACAGGAGTGAAGAATGCTTTTTACATTTATTAGTCGTTAAAAAAATTGAAAACAGAAAACTATTTCTTAACAAATGAAATTTATATGAAATTACAAGTTCAGTGTCCACAAATAAAGTTTTATTGGAATGTGGCCACACTGTTAGTTTACATATTATCTTTCTGGCAGCTGCCTCAAAACTCTGGCAAAGCTGAGCAGTTTTGAAAGACTTTATGGCCCACAAACCATAATATATTTAGTGTCTGGCCCCTTCCAGAAAAAGGTTGTTGATCTCCATTCTATATCATCTCAATTATTTTAATTGTTAATACATATCAAAAAGGAAAGGAAATTATATACCTGGCAAAGGTGCCTTATTAGTTCTCACAATGGGCATTTCTTTCCACAGGTCTCCACTTCCATTCTCAGATATCCAAAAGTCAACAGTTAGGCAAAACGACTCACATGTGTCTATATTTTCAAGGCTAATTTCTTCCAGATACCACCCAGAATCCTTTCCACTGTTGTCATGTCCAATGCGTACTTTATAGATTTCACCAGTATCTTTAAGATTAATCTGCAACAAAAAGGGAAATAAAAGTCCTCACATTTATGATTTAATTTTTCAAATAAAAAATTCATATTCAATTTTGAACTCAATATCTGTTTTCCCACACATACTCCTTACTAATTTTTCTTAGAACTATTTACTTGTAACACTATGAAATGCTGTTACATATGGCAAAGCATGAATCCATTGACCATGGGAAACCAATAGGTTAAATCCAGCTAGTTTTCACATTTTTTTAGCAACTCATTATTATTACCTTGCAAAATAAATGGGTTTTTGTGATCATTAAAATACACTGCTTATTTGGTAGTTACACCTGAAAAAGAATTTAATTCTCTGGTATCTATAATAGATTGGATATTCCCATTAAAGAGGGATCGTAAGGAAAAGAAGATATGCTTCTGGATTTAAACTAGGACTAACCAGGTAGCCCTGAAACAGAGTGGCATTGGAAAGACTATGACTTTGCAAAAAAGTGTCGGTAATATGATTAACAAGTAATTCTCCCTGGGATCCCTGGGTGGCTCAGTGGTTTGGTGCCTGCCTTTGGCCAAGGGCGTGATCCTGGAGTCCCGGGATCGAGTCCCACATCAGGTTCCCTGCACGGAGCCTGCTTCTCCCTCTGCCTGTATCTCTGCCTCTCTCTCTCTCTCTCTCTCTCTCCTGTCTCCGTGTGTCTCTCATGAATAAATTTTTTAAAAATCTTAAAAAAAAAGAGTAATTCTCCCTTATATCCCTCTGCACCTCCCAAACAACTAATTACCTGGCATGATAAATATTCTCAAGTATCATTCACTATTCAGAATGAGTAATATTTTCTTTTGAAAATTCTTACAGGGGTCGTATGAAAAAAAATTGATCACTTATATGCTACATTAGTTTTCTAGTGCAAACAAGGACCTTTATTGCTTCCTGATTCTGTAGGTCAGAAATCAGGGCACTGTGTGGCTTAACTAGGTTCTCTGCTCAGGGCTTCACAAATCGAACTCAAGAGGTGGGCTGCACTGGACTTTTCTCTGGGGGTTCTGAGGAGAATTCTGTTTAGGCTCATGCAGGTTGGTGGCAGAATCCAGTTCTTTGTGGATTTAGAATCAAGGTTCCTTTCACTTGACATGTGGCCCTTTCCCCTCCAGGCCAGTAAAGGGCATACAGAGCCCTTCTTATGCTTGGCGTCTCTGGCTTTCCTTCTGCTACCAGAAGTTTGCTTTTAGGGGCATATACGACTTAGATTAGGCCCACCTAAATAAATCAGTTTTATCTCCCTATTTTAAGGTACTTAAAGGTACTTATGCAGACCTGCCACATTTTTTTTTCTACTAAAGTATTTCCTATTGGTAATGTAATTTGGGGTTGCTGCATTGGTGAAAACTGTTGTTAATCAATTCTGTCCTCCAGCCAAAATGCCTTTTGGTCAGGATGCAGAGTTCAACAGAGTTGAGCTAAATAATTGTGCCCCTCCTATTATTTCTGGAATGAAGTGGTTATAAAAGTACTATGATGTAGAAAATCTTGATGTTGGTGCTTTTTACAGATAACTAACCTCCTACAGAGTTAGAGATGCAGATAGTGGGACACATGTATGAAAATAGAGGTCACATCCCAAAACAGATTCAAAGGCAAAATTGTGTGGTGACTAAAACCCTGGTTTTTGAAATGAAATCTGGAGTTGAAAGTTCCTCTGTCCTTGCTGGTTGTGTAAACCACAGCAACTATGCCTACTTTTCTAAGCTTTAGTTTCCCCATCTGAACACTATAATAGTGCCAATCTTATAAAGTTCTATAGCACTCAGTAAGTCTTAGCAGACATTGTTTTATCCAGAAATTAAATGCTAACTGAAAAATGCCTACATCTACCTAATTTAAAGACAATTAATCTAAAGACAGGGTCCAGCATTCACAGAAGGAAATTAAAGCTAGTATTTGGCCATCATACATGAAATTGAAATAGATAAAGCCCATGTCTAACACTGCTGGGAAAAGTAGGTATTTGTCAACAAAACCCTAATGGTGCAATGGTCCAGAAATGAAATCATTACTCACACACCACGCATGCATGGGTTGGCCAATTAAAATCAGAAACAAATGACTGTCCCACAGTCTGGCTAGTGCTGTAGATTGCTCCCAAATTACTTCTAATATGTTAGCCAAACTGATTTGTAACTCTTTGTTCTGGTTTAATATAGTCAACCTGGGTCACTTCAGCTTTAATAAAGTATAAATGCAATATGCCAAGAAATTATTCTTGCACATAACTGTTTCTAGTTTTCTGCACTTAACTTCCTCACTTGAAAACACACATGCACACACACACACACACACACACACACACACAGGTATTCCATAATGTATGATGGCTTTTCTTCATATATATGTACCACATCATGGCTCAGTTATTCTCCAGAAAGACAACTTGCTTAAAGTAGTATAGAGTCACAGATTAAAATAAAATTGTTTTCAACCTGAAGACCAAAGAGGCATATGGATTAAGACATACAAGATCAGAAAGAGAAAGGCAGAAGAAATATAGTTCAGTCCCACTGTTGTAATGTCACATACTGAAAATTATAATAATATCAATAAACTTCCACCATATAACCAGAATATGAAGATAAAAATGTCTGATTTGGGTACTTGAAATTATTAACAAAAGTGGATTAAGTCTACACTGATTTTAAGTAAGAAAGCAAAGTACTCTGTATATCCACACGTTTTGTATAATTCTGTTTATTATATATCTACTCCCAAGAACATCTTAAATTTGGACTAAGCAAATTAAACCATTTAAACATTTAATGAATTTTTATTACATACAACACTACCCTAAGATAAACAGGGGAAAAACAGCTCTCACATTCATGTGAACCACTAATCCAATGCATTCAAAGTGAGAAATAAACAGAGGAGAAGTATAAGAAATGTATGAGATGGGGCAGCCCGGGTGGCTCAGTGGTTTAGCGCTGCCTTCAGCCCAGGGCATGATCCTGGAGACCCGGGATCGAGTCCCACGTCAGGCTCCCTGCATGGACCCTGCTTCTCCCTCTGCCTGTGTCTCTGCCTCTCTCTCTCTCTCTCTCTCTCTCTCTGTGTGTGTGTGTGTGTGTGTGTGTCTCATGAATAAATAAATAAAATCTTCAAAAAAAAAAGAAAAGTATGAGATGGTTCAGTGCAAATAGGGCAGGTAGCAAGGAATCTGGACTTTGAAGATTAAGCACCATGTCCATGAAGGAGAGATGACAGAAAATAGTCTGAGTGAAACCAAGAAGAGTGAATGTACTTTTTGAATCTGAGTGTACTGTTCTTGAAATTTTATAAGTCTGGGTTTTATGCTCTTCTCCTGCATGGAATCTAGTATCCTTTCAGGTAGGAAAAAAGTACTTAGTAAAAGCAGATGCTGCTGCCCAGACGTGGCCCAGGAACAACTACAGGGGTGGAGGTGTCTAGCAGCACACATCGGCACACAGAGGGACATACTGCAAACCCAGGCACTGAGACTTGCTGGCCCTGGGATCTTGAAGAAGTGGTATCTTCTCTCTAAACGCCAGTTTCCTCATTTACAAAATGCAGTAATTAAGAATCACTTTACTGGGAAATTGTGCAGATAAGGGACACATGAATCAGCAGAAATTGGTCAAATAATCACATATTAGGTCATTAGTAAATAGCAGTGATCTTAGTAATTGTTATTATTCCTAAAGGGAGATGGAAGGAAGGAGGTGAAGAATGCAGTGGGGAGAAGGAAAGGAACGTCTGTTTACTTCAGTCATACAGGTATTCTTTCTCAGCACCTTTGATTCTCTGGCCCTGAGCTGGGCAGATGGGAAGAGGAGATATGCCAAGGGAGATCAGTCCTCTCCACCCATCAAGTCCTCACCAGCCAGCAACCTCTCTGGGCCTGGGCTTCCTGACCACGGGGTGGGCCTAACTAGATCAGAGTCTGGCTCTCGGAAGCAAAGCATGAGAGGAAGAGCACAGAGCTTGTTAAAGGAAAACCAGGCTGAAGGATGGTCATTTCATATGCCTGAGTCTCAAGTTTCTCTTTGTAAAAAGAGGGCTTTTGTAAGTACCAAATTAGATCATCTTGTGAAAACATGTTGTAATTCATAGACTGACAGTCAATGCAGACCTCAGGACAGAGAACAGGGTAGAGAGGTGTGGAGAATAACCAGGTGCACCTTGTGTTCAGACCACCCCTTTATTTGGAGCACCCTTGATTCAAATAGTTGGGAAAATTAGGTAGTAATTTGTGGGGTACTCAAGATTAAGAATTTGAAGAAAGGACATTTTCATGTGTCAATGGAAATGGAAATATTCATGCAAAAAATAGCAGAAAAGATTCTCAAAGATGAAAAATGAAGTTGAATAAAATACATTCCCTTTGCAAACTGCATAATACAATGCGTATCCTACCTTACCCAAAGATGAAGGCTTTTATATGCTAAGAGTTGTATAATCTATCAGAGAATGTTGAGTTACAGAACCGTGAAGGAATAACCTGTATTGTCTAGAAAAACAACATGACTGGTGGATCTGTGAATATTCATATAAAAAGTTTATGGAGGGGATCCCTGGGGGGTGCAGCGGTTTGGCGCCTGCCTTTGGCCCAGGGCGCGATCCTGGAGACCCGGGATCGAGTCCCGCGTGGGGCTCCCAGTGCATGGAGCCTGCTTCTCCCTCTGTCTGTGTCTCTGCCTGTCTCTCTCTCTCTCTCTGTGACTATCATGGATAAAAAAAAAATGTTTATGGAAAAAATATTCCCTCTTCAGGTATCCAGTTTTGGGATTTTTTGTTTGTTTGCAGAAAATTTTTGTAAAAAAATTTTTAAACTTTTTTACTTGAGTTGATATAGTGATTCAGCTCCTCTATATGTTATACTGTGCTCACCACAAATATAGCTACCATCAGGTATCTACTTTTTATAATAAATTTATTTTTTATTGGTGTTCAATTTACCAACATACAGAATAACACCCAGTGCTCATCCCGTCAAGTGCCCCCCTCAGTGCCCTTAGATGTAGATCTTAATCCAGACATTTTTGCATATGTAATTACTGACCAGTTGGATTTTTCTAATTTGGAGATGCTAAATCTCTTCATGCACACTTCACTAGTTTTTCAATAAATGGCAACAAAGTTATTTTTTTAAACAATTCTATTCTAGAAGCAAATTTCATGTTCTACAAAGTCTCTTTTCTCTGTTTAAGAACTCTTTCATAGTTTGGAAAAAACATACTGGAATACAAATTAGCTTTGTGATCACTGAATCCCATCTGGGGCATTTCATCTCCATTCAATATCTCAATCTATACAGTATTCTACATATTTATTGCCTTTCAAAAGAACATTATAGCTTAAAAGCTCAGGACAGGAACATGGAAGTGTAGACTAAAAACTTGGGCTTTAATATGTTAGAACTGAAAACTGATTATCAGGGTAAATTTTTAAAAGAAAGTAAGCAACGCCACTAAACACAAATATATGAAAACCATAAGCATAGACAATTTGCTATATTGTATGACATGACAATGAAAATAAGATACTTTTCCCCTCCACATGTCCTACGCAAAAATTCTTGATGTTGATCAGTCCCAGTGCACCCCCCAAAGAGGTAGGAAGCCCCAATACTCCCATAATTTTTTGCAGGCTAACACTGGTGAGCAATTTTCCCTAAGCCCCACCCACTGGCCTCTTCTGTATACCACCAATGTCTTTCCTTTTGAAAGAGCTGGAAAAGAAACCTTTCCTGGCTTAATTAGTAAATGATAGATTTTTTTTTTTTAAAGGGGGGACAGTTTTACGTCCTAGAATGTTTAGGCTTTCTTCTAAAATGAGATAGGAATGCCTGAATTGAAGAATGCCTTATTTTTTATTCTTGGTGTCAGTCACAAGCCAAGTTCAAGAGCACTGGTCTAACTAATCTTAAAAGGTTTAAAGAGCTTCATTATCTCAGATGTGAATAGGTTTTCCCAGTCCCCAGTACCTGACACTGACCTCATCTGTCAGAGTAAACAGCTTCTCATACAATTGGCTACCCAGAGACCCTAAAGACATAGTAGCTACTAGCTCTAAACTAAGTATAGGTACATTACAGTCCCTAGTCTCAGTTTCTTAAGAAAACCTCAGGCTTTGGTACTCTTTTGGTTGTTGCTTTATCTTCCCTACTGGACTCTTAACTCTTTGAGGACCTAAACTCTGTCTTCCTTTCTGTATCCTTAGTATATACAAACATTGAGCATGTAGAAATGAATATAACAGTTGTTGCATACATAATTTAATTTTGATATTTTTAAATTTTCATAAGTTTCCTTCATTCTCTTTGCTTTCTATCAAAATTTGGCTAGGTGAAAAAAACTGATGATAATTTGCAAAATTATGATAATTTGCTATGACATACTTCTGGTAAATATCTGAGTCCCAGTAATTATTAGAAAAAAGTTCTTAGTCATACTATGAAATTATTGCTTTTTTAAAAAATTTAGTAATATTATATAATCCAATTAATGCTGCCCCAATGAATGAACAAAAAAGGCTTTTAGCTTATTATGCCATCTGTATTTTTTTTAGTAGGTTCCATGCCCAGCATTAAGCTCAATATAGAGCCTGAACCCAAGACCCTGAGATTAAGACCTGAGCTGAGATAAGGAGTCAGATACCCAACCAATTGAGCCACCCAGGCACCCCATGCCATCTGTATTTTTGACAGTGAATGAATTCTGAAGGGAAACAAAAGCTGGTATCTTTATAAAAAGGGTTGTATGATTAAGGCTTAAAGCCATTGTCCTATGCTATGGATCTTGGACTTATTCCAACAAAACAGAGATATTTTTTTCTGGATTTCCTCATAAATTTTGATACATTTTGGATAAATGTAAACAGATTGTGACCTATTCTGTATTTAGGTTCCAGTTTCATCAGTGATAGAATAGTTTACATTGACTACTACTCAGCTATAAAAAGGAATGAATTACTGATACAGGCAACAACTTGGGTGGATCTCAAGAGCATTATGCTAAATGAAAAAACCTTAATGTAGCTGTATGGTTTCAATTATATAACATTCACAAGATGACAAGATAATAGAGATTAAAAACAGAACAGTATTTTTCCAGGAATGGCAGTGGTGCACCAGTGGGGGTGGGGTCTGAGACTATAAAGAAATGATACAAGGGAGATCTTTTGGGTTATATAATAGTTCAATGTCATGACTGTGTTAGTGGTTACATAAAGTAAAGTAACTTGATAAAGTAACATGTAACTATACACACAGATTGTACCAATGTTAAAGTCTTGATTTGATATTGAACTATGACTATGTAAGATGAATCCATGGGAAAGAAATTGGGTGCATGGGATCTCTCTGAATGTTCTTTGCCACTTGCTGTGAATCTATAATTATACAACAATAAAAAGGTCAAAAAACATGTCCTTACCAGCATTTTGCTACAATTAGCAAAGCCCTCCAGGGTCTCATCCCTTAGGAGATGAGAGAATTTGTCTGCATAGCAATTTCTCTAGGCATTTGGTTAATTCGTCATTTTGAAGCACCCGGTAACTGGCTGCTTCATTTGGCTAATCTTTTTTTTTTTTTTTTTCATTTGGCTATTCTGATGTCAGTGGGGCAAAGTGGGGCAAAGGCAGACCTTCCTCACCTTGGCATAATTCCTACTTTTTCCTGAGTAACTTGAATTACTCCTAATTCTCTATATTTTTTCCTTCCTTCCCACACAAATAGAAATACAAACATTTTTGTACTTATAAATAGATACATAATTAAAATAAGAAACAAAATACTCATATATTCAAGATATCCATAAAATAAATGTGCAGTTTTAATCTTAATACATTTGCATCTATAGAAGATATAAACAATTTGCAAAATGTAGGAGAGTCAGAATTGACTCATAATTTAAATTAAATTGTTAATGATTCATTTTTTCCAATTTCTTTCTTTTATATTCCAGGTAATAAAAATCATGCTGAATAACATCAAAATTATCCAAAATCACGGTGGATATATTGAAAGATGATTCCTGCAATCAAATATGCTACTCTCTGGGTAATTTTTTCTGTTGCATTTTGCAGATTGTTTACATCTTTTATAGAAGTGAATTTATTAAAATTTCACATGGCATCCCATTTATTAACACTCCTTTATTTATTAAAATCAATAAATAATTAAACATACACTATTATATATGCCCTTCTTTGTATTACATCTACATTTTATACATTTTACATTCACTTTTCTCTTTTGAATATAATTACTAATTCATAGCTGTTCACAGTCTCCACTTGTTTCAATTAACTATTATGATTATTATCACTATTATGAAGATGGTACTTGCAGCTTAGCTAGTACAAGCCCCCTTCAAATTTGCTCTTCTGTCCTTTAGCACTGCCCTTGACATTTTTGAAGTTATCACTGGGATTCCAGACAACAAAAGGATATTCCAGACCAATTCTGGCTTGGTGTTTTGGGGTGTTTTTTTGGTCTTGGGGGGTTTTTTTGCTCAAAGACATAGGATCAATTTCCTACCCAGGAATTCTGCTTTTGGTTTTTTGTTTTGTTTTGTTTTGTTTGTTTTTTTAGTGGTGTACATTACCAGAGACAAAATATGGGCACTATGGGACACATGAGAGTTGCAGGTAGGTGGAAGTGCGGCTGTTGCAGGGAAAATTAGTGATGACAGACTATAAAATATGCAACTTTTTAAGGTCACAAGATCACATTCATAGTTCCAATTTAACACATGAAGTTACTCTCCCTACTTTTCCTAGAGTCTGAAATTTTATCAACCACTGCGGCCACCTATGCTGATAGCTTCATGTCCACAATCCACATAAGAAGTAAATATCTGTAAATTTAAAAAAAGTAAAGTAAATTCTTATGTGGCCATCCACATAAGAAGTAAATATCTGTATCCCTTTTTTATAAATGAGAAGGCAGAGTTTTGGAAAGTATTAAATTGACCTTCCTTACACAGTAAAGCAGAATATGGAATCAAGCCCATAAATACCAAAATTTATTTTAGACAATGTAAGTCTACTGAAATTGGTGTCAGTAGATTTATATAAATTATTTGTGTGGTTCAGCAGCATCTATTTTTTGTGTGTGTGCAGAGACCTGCAGGGTTATCTTAGCATTCCAAAAAGCTGACAAGGTGTCTGTGTGGGTCCCTTTCCCCTGGTTTTGTATAGAACCTGATGAGCCCCTTCATTTATATATGATAGTCTTTCCATAACACTAGAAAGTTTGTTCCATCATTGTTTTATGGCTATTATTACCTATTCTCTTGTTTCTTTTTCCAAAACACCTTGGCTTACTTTGGGTTTTTGATCCTCTATCCCTGCCTTCTTTTCTCCGTTTTCTCTCTTTCTCTCTGGGGGATTGCTTCTGGCATGCCCCATGACATGATTTAGATCCTAGGCAGTGCTGTTTTGCACTCTTCCTGATTTACATATAA
This sequence comes from Canis lupus baileyi, assembly GCF_048164855.1. NCBI lineage: Eukaryota > Metazoa > Chordata > Mammalia > Carnivora > Canidae > Canis > Canis lupus. The sequence goes on from NC_132865.1 coordinate 35,552,337, forward strand.
ATTTTCACTCTTTGGTTGCATTTTTGTTTCAAAGATGCTTCCAGCTCTACCTCTCATCTTGCTGCTTCATCTTGTGGATTCCTGGAGACCATGGCTTCTTTTCCTCTTATGAGGAAACCAATCTTCCAAACACGCTCTGGGTGCTGCAGGAGGGCACTGCACTGTTCTGATCCTGCCTCAGCCCAGCCCCCCTTATCTGTAACATCCAGGTGTGGTAAGCATGGACTGCTCCCTGCGGGCTACCTGCCCTACTATCTCCAGGGCTTTGCTCTTAAAGACTCCACCTCACAGAATGCAATCTAGACTGCCAATTTCCTCCTACTTTTTGCTCCATGGTTCCTGAGATTTGCAGTATCTGCCTTGTTCTGGGATCCTGGTAGACAGCATCCTAGGGCTTCAAGAAAAACCAGAGCAAACAGCAGTTTGCCTCAGTAGTTCCATGGGGATGAACATCATAGCTGGCTTTTCCAGTGGCTATGCACCCTAAGACTAGATGCAGGTATACTACCCCCCACCTCACTACCTTGGCAGCTGCTCACCTGGACTGAAGCTGAGACTGCCATTCTAACTCAGCTCCATTCAGATGCCCTTGTGATCAAGAGGTCTGTTGTTATTCTTAGTAGTCCATGCTGAAATTTTTCACTGTTACTGAGTCTTCATGTGTTTGTTGTGAGATAGATGCCATTCTGAACAAAAAGTCTCAACCTAAATAAATCTGAGGGATTTTTATAAAATAGCACTTCTCAGTGTTGATAGAAGTGAGCGGATAGGAAAGTTCCTGTCAGAATAGGCCATCATTAGCATAAGGCTTATTTCAGCTACAGTTTGCATTTTTGCAAAGACACTGTTTATTGAATCCATTTCACAGTTGAGGAAATTGAGCTAAAGTAGGTAGTCCAAGGTTGCACAGGAAGCATGCAAATTAACAACGAAGGTCTCCAGCCCATATTTGGTTCAAAACCGTCAATCAAGCTCAATCCTGACTGAGGCAGCTTACAATGACCTTGGCATGAGAAAGTGACCTAAGCAATTGTTAACATATTGAATCTTTGCAATGTTAAAAATGATTGAGAGTTTTTATTTGTATGCTTTGGTTTATTTTTTTCTTATTCTATTGAGAAACTCTTGTTGTAAGCATTTAGGTTGGTCAAGCTTTGTGATAGGAAATATAAGCTCCGTGAGGAACTGTCACATTTTCCAATTATGAAATGTCTTTCATGGTTCTTCTGTGAAAATAAAATGAAATGGGCCACATATTAATTATGACCTTCTCTGCAAGTGGAATTCTGTAATACTACAACTCAAGTCTAATAAGTTAAAATAAAGAGTGTATATTAGTTTTAGAGAAAAATCGTTTACTTTACATCTGTGTGAACATCAGTAGAATTGACAGATGTAATAATAAGGGTTTCTAGAGTCATTTAACAACAAAAATGTCTGTATAGTAAATGACAAAATTATTTAGAAAATTAGTTGTGACAAAATGTGCTCTGTATTAAACATAGTTTTATTTTGCATATAACAGATACACAGAATATACACTATTTTCCAGAATCACTGATCTTTCTGTGTAGTTTGCAAACTAACCTGCCATTAATTGGACCCCACTCTGTCTAGTCTCATTCCCTATCACTTCCTGTCATGCAAGTTTCTCTCTAGGCTGGTTCATTTTTCACCAGTTTCCAGATGCCGGGGGCCTTCCCCTTCTACCAATCCCCTGGCCCAGAATATGTGCCCAGGTCTCTCTTCCACCTTTCCAAGCCCTGGGCAAAATTCCAGCCTCTTCCAGAAGCATCCCCTGGATTAAGCTCCTTTGTCTTTGATTTCCCCTAGCATTTTTTCCTTTTAAAGATTTTATTTCTTTATTTGAGAGAGAGGGAGAGAGAGCACAAGAGAGAGCAGAGAGCGGACAGCACAAACAGGGTGGGGGAAAAGGAGAGGGAGAAGCAGACTCCCCACTAAGAAGGGAGCCTATCACGGGACTCCATCCCAGGACCTCAAGGTCAAGACCTGAGCTGAAGGCAGATGCTTAACCGACTGAGCGACCCAGACACCCCTGATTTCTCCCAGCTCTTAGTCATTCATACATTCAGTCAGTCAGTCAGTCAGTCATGCAAACCTTTTCTTGAGAGCCTATTATATACGAGGCACTGTTCTAGGCATGGGGGAGACACAGCAATGCACAAAATAGACAGGGTATCTACCCTTGTAGACCTTTTCATGGGGTGAGACAGACAGTAGACACACAGACAAATGGATGACTGTTCTACATAGGATGTCCTGGGAAGGCCTCCCTGAGAAAGTGATACCCAGGTGGAGGTGTGGGTGATGTGAAGATACCCAGCTGGTGGATACTAGGAGAAAAACCATTGCATGTAGAAGGAATAGCTACCATGGTCTCTTAAAGGTCCTAAAATGAGAATAAGTTTGGAATGTTCAAGCGTTGAGCAGAAAGAAGTTCCATGGGCTCCTGTAGCCAGGGAAGCACCGAATGGGTGAAGGACAAGGAGGTAGAGAGGTCCCATCCATCAGGGATGGGGCTGTAAGCATGACATAACAGGAGCTGGTTTATGGTTGTAAAACACTTCCCTGACTGCTCTGCAAATGCAGGAATTGCAAGGAAGTCCATGTGAAAGCAAATGGACCATGTAACAGACCAATGCTTCATCTGAGTGACAGAACATGGGTATCTTGACTAAGGTGTTGGAAATGGAAGTGAAAAAGGATCCTGAATATACTTGGAGCACATTCTATGCCCCATATTTTATCTGACCACATCCTTAATTTCTTGGACTGAAATTCTCCCTGATTTGCCTTTATATTTCCAGATTAGAGATTATTCTCATTAAAATAATTTTCATGATGTTCCCCCTTTTCCCTGGTTTTTGTTCACATTATCCATTTGACCGAAGCAAGAAGTCTACCCTTTTATCTTCCTGGCTTTTAATGGCTCCCAGCATTTTCCACACATCTTTAGTTAAATAAGGCTTTAGCTTTATATAGACCTATTTTGAAAGCTCCTGCTATTTATTTTTATGTGTCCTTAATTCTGGCCCTTCATACATTTTAGACCAGCTTTCAAAATTTTAGTTCATCAAAGAAATCTCTGTGGAGCTATAGTTACTTTATTAAGTAGTTTCCCCTTTTCTCCACTTGGTTCTATTTATAATTGAAGGCTAAGGGTTTTATTTTTAAGAGTCTACCTTTCTTTGTAAGCCAAATCCCCCTAGGTTTCACATTTACACCTGTGAAAGACAGAGTTAAGACTCAGCATCCATCTCAAAGCTAGTAGACAAGAGATCTGCAACAACACCCAATGTTATGGTCAAATTGAGATATATCAGTATGCTACAGGTTCATAGTCATGTTGTATTAAAGTTTCTGAAGTAATAATCCCACTACAAGCAAAGGCAAAATGCTCATATGTAGACATAAGTTAATCCCCATTATAATAATTACCCACAACTTAGCTAAATATGAACCATCATTCTCTAAAATATTAACATTAGCAAATAGAACTTCAAGCAGGTTTCTATTTTTAAAATTTGAAATGTTAGAACTGCTAGTCTTCATTCTCTCTCTCTCTCTCTCTCTCACACACACACACACACACACACACACACGTTTGTTGTGAAAGTACTACAGGAAATAAAGGGCTGAAAAGCAGTTTGCAATGCTGTCTAATCTACTCATCTTGACATTAAGAAGCCTACAAATAGACCATCCCAGACCATGAAGAAAATTCCACACTTCCCTGGTAATTTACTTCAATACTCACACCTTACATTAGGAATATTGTTATTAAACTACATTGTTGGGAGCATAACAAATCAGTACTAGACATATTCATAGGCTAGAATATCAAGAGTAAACCCCTTCCTTGGTTTGATGTGGAAATTAAATAATGGTTAATAGGTTATTTTTTAATTTAATAAAAGTACAAAAAAAAAACAAAACAAAAATAAAAATAAAAATAAAAGTACAAGAAGAGAGTTTCTAATTTATTTTAACAGCTTTATTTAGATACAGCTGATATACAAAAAGCTGTACATATTTAATGTACACAATTTGATGGGTTTGATGCATATGGCATATGCATACCCGTGAAACCATCACTGAAATCAAGGTGATAAACATGTCTATCACATTCAAGCATGTTTATCACTCTTCAAAGAAGAGAGTTTTAAAGTTTGATTTTAACTTGAGAATTAGACAATAAGCTTTTCTAAGATTTAGAGTCATTCAACAAATATGTCATAGAATATTTTGAAAATAGTTCCTCCATAAGCCAAGTAACTTAAAAAGAATAATTTGGTCACAAAGGAGAGAATTCTGCAGTGGTGGGTTGGAGGAGGGCAGAGCTCTTTGTGTCTGTCAAATTACCTACACTACAAAAGAAGGCTAGGCCAAATGCTGAGGTTCTTTTTCTGGTAGTATTTCCACTGTTTTCAATGGGCCCATGGGCACTATAATTTCGTGATCAATGGTAAACCTCTCCAAAGAGAACAAAATAGCTCAAACAATTTAAGCAGTATCAAATGTCAGCTTAACAAAGTTAAAATCTACCAAATAAAAAAGGGTTAAGTAACCAGCACACCTGAGAGAGAGAGAGAGCTTTAAAAACACAATAACCAGAGCTTTTACTTCATGGGGCAAGTTGGGAAGCTAAATTCCATGTTCATGCCTCCCACCACCATATAAGGAGTCCTAGTACAGCACCTATTCACCACAGAACTTACTTGGTGAATTCTGAGTACACACACCAGGTTTTATGTTCTAATGATATCCATCACGCAGTTTGTTCTCCATAGAGAAACCACCATCCACCCCATGTTATATGGACACCATAATCTGAAATACTTCCAAAGGACAGCACCATTACTCGGTGTTACTTTGGACTATTTGTTTGCACTGTTGCTTTTTCTTCATTTTGTTTACTTTTGATTTATTTTGAGTGCTCATTCATTCTAGGTTGATGCTGCTTAAGGCTCTGTTCATTCTTAATATACCATGAATTTCATATTCCATTCATTTTTCAGAATTATAATAAGAATTTTGGAGCTTTTACTTAAAACTAGTCCAGTTTTATAATCAAAATCAAGTCAAGATTCAAGATGTTTATCTGGTCTAATAACACCAGTGATGAGAACATGTTGAGGAAAGGAGATTTTCTGCCAAACACTTCACATATGTTATTTTAAATCCTTACAGCAAATGTATAAGATGTACATAATTCTCTCCATCTTGCAAAAGAGGAAACTGAGCATCAAAGAGGTTATGTCATTTGCCCAAAGCCCTCACGCCCTTAAATTTCAAGCAGGAATTTTAACTCAGGATGACTAGATTTTATAGTATACATACTTTCCACTCCATAGCACACTAACACAGGTGGGTAACTCTATCTCAAGAGGTGAACAAAAAAGAGAGAGAGAGAGAGAGGTGAACCTGATCCATATAGGAAAATAAGACAAAACAAAGTGGAAACAAAAACATAACTGGTGCATTACATGAGTAAATCAATTTCCCTCCTTTTCCCTTCCCCCATCACTTCCTACACGACTATCCTCTATGTAGATACAGCCTGTGCTTTATCAAATAAATATGTGTGTGTGAATGTCATATGCATGAGTACAAGTGTATGACTGTATCTGTGAGGACCAGCTCTCAAATATCCTACAGTATTTTCCAGAGAAAATTTTCCAGTATTACCTAATTCAGTAATACTAATCATGTGTAAGACCAAAAAATTAAACAATGTCACAACTGATTAAATTAAAATGCTCTTTACATCAACTGAGTTGGAATGTTTTTGCCACTCTGCTCTAAGTTGAAGAAGGTTGACAGCATCCATTCCAATCCTCCAGGGCTCTCTGGGCAGTGGCCTGGTTTTACCTTGGCACTGGTATTTCTATTTGCATTTGGAGCAAAGGTTGACCATTTCTGTAAATGCTGATGCTATATTAGGGGACACTTAAGCAGTAAAACACAGGCATGGTGACACAAAAAGTAGACTGCATGAGCAAAATAGAATCCACTTTGTCCTGGGTCAGAGATGGAGCTTGTTGAGAAGCTAAAGGCAGAGAAGCCTCCAGGGTACAGCAAGGCACTCAGTCTGTGTCTCCCTACAGCATACAGGAGGGCTGTTTGTTCACGGAATTCAGTCTGCCTAAATGAGGTGACAGACCTGAAATATGGGCCTCTTTTCTCAGCATGCTAGGTTGCTGGCCATTAACTTAGTCTCTAGGTCCAGGCAAAGAAGAGTGAAATATATTCCGTGGGAACAAAGTAGATACTGATTTGATTGGCTTCCACTACTAGTCCTAGGAAAGTGCTGGAAACAACTGAGGTGCACAGTCGCCCCCTTATCCATAGGGACCTGTTCCAAGACCCCCAGAGGAGGCCTGAAATCACCGATAATGCTGATACGATGTTCTTTTCCTACATATACATACTTATGATTAAGTTTAATTTCTAAATTTGGGGCAGTAAGAGATTAACAACAATAGCTAGTAATAGAATAATTACAACATATATTGGCATATGTGTTCAGTATTCACCCCTTTTCTTCTGATGGTGACATCAGGTGACAAAACACCTATATGACGAGATGAAGTGAAACAAAGGACATAAGCATTTTGACATAGCACTGGCTACTAGTGACCTGATGACAAGTCATAACTACTTTCTTACCATGGTTGACCATGGGTAACTGAAAGGGAGGACAGGAGGTGCATTAACAAACACCCCAACTGAGTATGGGAGGATGACTGTAATTAAAGTTCAATACACAAGGCTTCCCTCTCACACTCAAACCATGACTTACTTTCCTGGCCTGCAAGCTATAAAAATTGGACTGGATTTCCCCCCTCATAGCTCCTCATCATTGCCACAATAAAACTGTCATAAAAAAAAAAAGAAAAAAACTCAATTTTGACTTGTGGCACAGAAGTGTTGATACCAATAAAATCTGTTGGCCAGATGGATTAGTAAGAATGACTTCCCACAGGCATTTAAGAAACTGAAGTAACTATAGCTGGAGTCTTTGGAAAATTATCGAGAAATATCATTTCTATGTCCTTTACTTTCTAATTCAACAAATAAATGGTAGATAGATGACAGGTGATGATAGACAGATGATAGATAGATGATAGATGATAGATAGATAGATAGATAGATAGATAAGATAGATAGATGTAAAGAAATGTAAAAAGGAGGGGGAGAAAAAGAGAAGTACCTAGAATCATGTAAATGAGAATCTATTCATGCTTGAGATGTAAAATTAAATATACTTAAGAGACAAAGGAAAACAAATGGAAGTGAAGATTCAAATAGCCTTATGGATGTTTCTAAGGTTGATTATTGAGAAGTCACACATGAGGATAAGATGTTTGAACATTAATCTGTGTTGTTATTATATGGTTGGAGCCAATATAGCTGGCAGAAAATATGTGCATTTTATAAGGAAATAAAAACCTGGTGAATGTCCACATTTCTCATTTCATCATGGTATTGATGACATTTGTAAGTTTTTCTCTTGGTCTTGATATAACACAGTTGTGCTCACTCTGTAATTTACAGACAAGTTTTAGACACGAGGATACAAACTGTTCTTGAAACTGATTCCACAAATACTGTTTTTTTATAAACTGTTTTTATGCAATTATAACTGAGCTCCCTCCCCAAGACTGCAATTCAGGTCTTTGGTGAGGAACAATCAGAAGCTGAGCCTTGCTGCATACCATGAACAGAGGGAAAATGTTGTAAGCGAACTTTCCATTTGGGTTTATCTATGCAATCCTGAGTTCAATGGAAAATGTCAAGATCATATTATAAACTTGGATCAGTTGAATCCTGGAAACTTTAGAGAGTGTTCCTCACCTCTAACTTTCTAAATTTCTGGATTCCACCAGTTTAAAAAAAAATGGCTGGATATATGAGGTTTGGCATATATGTTCAGAACTCACTCTCCCACTCAACTTTATCCACTTCACGGATATCTGAGGGCCTGAGTCTGGCCGATGCCCAATGCTGAGGAAGCAACAATGTATGAAACACATACAACCCCTTCTCTCAGCACACAACTCAGTCATGGACTCAGACCTCAAAAGTGTTAGTCTCCAACGTGATGGGTACTGCAAGAGGCAGCCATGGAGATGAAGGAAATATTGACTTAAACTAGTCTAGGTGTCAAGGAATGGCATGTTTTGTTAAAATTGTAAATAGTGCTGATGATAATTTGCTGAAGTTGGGTACAAGGACATCAAATACAAGGAAAAGCCTGGCAGGAGGGCTCTGTAATAAGGACTCTGAAGAAGTGCCGGCATAGAAAGGAAGGCCAGGCCTAGGATGGAAGCAGGAACAATTTCAAGGAAAATTGCATATCTATACATCACAGCAAAACAAAATGGACAGAACCTTGTATATTATATGCTTGTCAAAATCAGGACAGTGTTGTCTCTTTTCTAAGCGAGGCCTTATTTTGGTTCTTTTAAAGTAAATAAAGAAAAGGGCATTTCAGGGTAGCAACTGACCTAGAGGCAATCTGACTTGACAAGGATTTATTCTACTATTTCTTCATTCTGTATACAAAACTACATTTCACAATATTCAAAGATTACCACTATCATGTTCCCGCAGATTCATATTTTGAAATGCTAACCTTCCAAGGTGATGGTAGTAGGAGTGGGCCTTTGAGAAGTCACAAGGTCATGAAGGTGGAGCCCTCACAAGTGGGACTAGTGCCTTATAAAAGCAACCTCAGCATGCTCTCATCCTTTTTCTGCCACATGAGAATGAGAAGTTGGCAGTCTGCAACTGGGAGAGGTCTCTCACCAGAACCCTACCGTACAGGCAGCCTTACGTCAGACATCCAGCCTCCAGAACTGGAAGAAGTAAATTTCTGTTGTTCATAAGCCACTTGGTCTGTTGTGCTGCCTTATGGCAGCACAAATGAACTAAGACAAACCCCTCTGTTTCAGCCTCAATATGTGCATTCCATCCTTTCATTCATCCAGGTGCACAGATTTGAATCTCTTACCCTATGGAGTGGAGGAAACAAAGATTTGGTTCTGCTTCAAGGCCAGAGGGATGGGATAGTGCCACCTTTCATACCCTTTTCTATGAGTGGCAGAAATTGTGAAGTTTCTGGTCATGGTGGACAGATCCCTCTCTTTTCTCCAGTAGCCACATTAAGCAGCATGGTGTTTGAACAGGGATTTTCCACAGGAACAGTGCAAGCATCATGTGTTTCCTTTGTTGCAATAATATGAAATTTATTTTTCTGAGAAAGGAACACATGGATTGATGGGACTTTCTTGGCAACAATAGTTAACAGTCAATTTATTTCCAACTGTTTTCCAATAGAAGGGACAAAGTAAATCAATACATGGTGATTCTTAAGAGGCTTCATGCCTGTGAAAGGGATTTGAACATTCCTGGGAACAACACTACAATCACTTGAAAATAATAATTGTGATAGTAATAGTGATGATAATGGCAAAAAGCAAAAGACAGAATAATGAAACTTTAAAAAATCTATTTAGAAAGTGATCAGATACTATATGTAAGGAAATAATTGCCCAAGATATAGGATTAAGCATTACAAACATTCAAAAAACATTCTTCCTAAAAATCTGTACACTGAGATCAAATCATCTCAGTGATTGCCTTACAAGAAGCTGGGCATTGCAGCATAAAAGTGATTTGAAAATATTGCTTCGTATCTTTCTTATCCCAAGAAAATTATAAGTTCATGCTGGTACCAAATGTAAATTTTGTTTATTTCTTTCTGAAAACTGTGGCAGGGATTTTAATGGCATTCACTAGAGCATATGGTCAGATGTGTGCATTATTTTGAAAGGTTACTCATACATGTGCTCCAAACACATATGTACATGCTGTTTAGAATGGTGATAGTGTTCATTGGTCTGAGCTTCCATCAATTTATTTCACTTTCAGATGAGCTTTTGCATTGCACTCTCAGCAGTATTGACTTATTAAAATGCTACCGTTTGCCAACTGGAATACTGTCAAACGTTTTTCAGCTTTCTCTTTCACACTGCAATTCAGAAGAAAATGCTCTTGCTATCACACTGCATCACAAATGACTTTCCTGTTCCCACCTTAAGTAATACAGCTGAAGTTGCTACTTAATTTCCAGCCTCTACCTAACCACTGCAAATGTCACACATGCAGTTCTCAGCCTCAATGTATGTTATACAGTCTGTACTAGGAGAGAGGGCTATTTTTTCCCCAGCCAGGCCACCAAAAAGATAGATTTTTATTTCTTTTACAGTACAATGACTGTGAAAGAAACAGTCATCTTTATGTACAGCATGCCTTTCTGGCATAAGGTTGAAATAAATACATAGAATATATTTGAATTTAAGGCTTTTATGAACAACACAGTCCCCTACGACTTACAAACTACATGAATCTGTCTATTACATAATTCAAATGCCAGCAGTAGACTCCATCTCTCCCACTGAACCCCTATTGCTGATACTATCTTCCCAGACTATTTTGATGCCCTGTGAAAATGAGGCCTCTTTAGGAAGCATATACATAACTCACACTGATCCTGATCCAAGTTCTGCATTGCAGAATGAAGAAAGAGAATGTATGAGTAAGAATATGAGCTGTTTATGATAACATAGGTACTAACAAGCTGTGTGTACTTCTAAACTTCAGAAAGATCTCCAAGTTAATAAAAGCCAAATTCAATCTTGTACAAGCCCACATTCTTTCTAGGTAAAGGCAAGAAAGATGGAAACATGATTGCCCAGAGTTTAAAAATAAAGACAGGAAGAGGTAGGTAACTCAAGAAATGAAGGTTGAAGTGCCAAGTGAAATCATCTGTATAAATTTAAAACTATTCAAATATTTGCTAGAATTAGAGCTTTTAGCCATATAGCTTTTCTTCTTCATTAACATTACAAAATGATATGTACTAATTTTTAATGCAATAAGATACGCAATATTTGTAGATAGAAAGAATTTGCAAACTTTAGTGAAGCTTACTAAGTTGAATGGGGTATGGCCATGAAGGACTATTCTGATAACACAAGGGACAGAGTTTTCAGGTAGAAAGGAAAACAGATAAGAAAGTTTATGTCAATGTCTGTGCATCAGACCCTCCCGGGCTCTAGCGGAACTTCTCATGGAGAAGTAAAATTTTTAAGAAAGAAATGGTAAAAAGAATGAATCCAAATGAAAAATAAAGGAAAAAGAGCTTTGCTCATATCCTCCTGATTTATTAAGAATCCTAATAATGGAAAAAATGGTTGGTAATGACCAACTAGGTATCTTAACCTATCACACAACCAAGTGTTCTCAGATCAGGATTATGATGCTCCTATAAGTTATGAACCTCAGTATTAAATCAAAACAATTAATAAAATCCAAAAAGCGGGGGTGGGGGATGCCTCAGGGGTTCAGTTAAGGTCTACCTTCAGCTCAGGTCATGATCTTAGGGTTTTGTGATCAAGCTCCACATCGGGCTCCCTGCTCAGCAGAGTCAGCTTCTCCCTTTCCCTGTGACCCTCCTCCCCACTTGTGCTTTCTCTCTATATATCTCAAATAAATAAATAAAATCTTTTTTAAAATAAAATAAATAAATGGAAATCATTCAAAGCTTAGCTGATGGCAAATCTGTGGAAGAGGTAAGAGATTCAAATACACCTACCTTCACACTCTTGGAAGCTGTAGGATGCTGGTTAAGGAGCTAAAGCAATGCCATCTTTTTCCATTCACACTAGGCATCCTGAGGAAACTTGCAGAGAGCTGTGGACAGATCAGTCTAGTTAGTGGAATGCAGTAAACCTTCATGCAGTAAACCCATTTACTGAGGGCAAGGACTTCTTGAAGGATTATCAGGTGGCCAACATTTTGCTACTCTTGAATCTGGGAGACAGAGAACTTCATTGTACCTCAATGAACTCCATATCCTATAAGTTCCTCTTTGGTTGTTGAAGAAGGAATTTCAGGGCTTATGATGATTAATTTGTATGTCACCTTGGCAAGCCATGGTACCCAGATACTTCGTCAAATATTATTCTGGATGTATCTGTGAAGGTGTTTTGGATGAGATAAAATTTAAAGAATCTGGAGTAAAGAGGATTGTCCTCCTTAATATGGGTGGGCCTTATCTAATCAGTTTAGGCCTGAACAGAACAAAGGATGATCTCGCCAGAGCAAGAAAGAATCCTGCCAGCAGACTGCTTTTGGACTTGGCCTATAATACTGGCTCTTTCCTGGGACTCTAGCTTTTTGCTTATAGATTTTGGATTTCCATCTCCATGATCCAGTACCTTAAAACCTGTGTGTATGTGTGTGTATATGAAAACACAACCTGTTGGCTCAGTTTCTCTGGAGAACCCCGACTAATACGAGTGCACTGTACCCAGGTACCTCTCTAAATTAAGGGATAAGCTCAAATCCAAACAAATGAACAGACAAGTATCAGAAATCCATATACCATATATTTATACTCATGCAGACAAAGGAGTGAATGGATTTCATGAGATGGTTGAGGTGCTTTTTAGCAATGTAATTCTCTAGCCATGTAACTACCATGATTACTTCTGACTAAAAAGAGGAACTATCATCCCTATCATTAATAAAACATTCAGTTCAGAAGAATTTGCTCTCTGAAGGACAAGTGATACCTTTCTGCCATGTTCTTTGAGATCTGTTAAAGTATCTCAGTCTCTGACCCAATAGGTAACATGATATAATACAGACTGGCAGAGTCTGACAGACCTGGACCCACAAAAGTGTGTTCCCATTGCTCTTTTAAGTACCTGTTCATTTGCAGCCTACATCACAGCAGATGGGGAGATTTTAATTAAATGACATATGTAGAATACCTCAAACAAACTTGGCCCCTTGCAGGCAGTCAATAAATATTAATTTTGATACTCTGTCGTGCAAATAAGAATGATACATCTCTGCCACCAAGGACCTGCTTATTTTGTCGATTTTTTTCTCAGAAACCTAATTCTGTGGCAAATCAAACTTTAAAGACAAAGGTAACTTAAATTGATTCACTACAGTTTATTTCCATCACCACATAGTCAGCACTCAGTAACCTTAACATCAGTATTTTCTCAGGGTGACAAAAACTATCCATCTCCTCTCGAGATATTAAATGTTCTTCCTTACCCATTACTGACAAAAAATTTTTTAAAACTAATAATATTTTTAGTGAAAATACAGGGAGGGAAATGGAGGGGAATATATGAGCCATTCTTTGAGTTTTTATGTTGGCTAATATTCCCATTCTCTCTCCAAAATTATCACCAAATAAATTGTAAGCCTAATTATATAAAATATGAGTTCTAAAGCACATATGTTAACATATAGCAAGGTGTAGAACTTTAGGAATTGTGTTCATGAAACAAATGTGGGAGTGAAGAAAATGAGAACTCTATTTGAAATTTTAAACCAGTGCCATTCTACTTGCCAAAAACAAAAACAAAAACAAAAACCAGTTATATGTTTTGCTAAGAGGTAACCAGGGAAACCTTGTAATGAGAGATGGCTTTTTTTATCAGTCATACCTAAGATAAATATCTATGATTATACATTGAGAGAATGTCCATCTTTAAGCTTTCTAGTTGATGCTATGTTAAGAAAAAACAAAAACTATACACTTATTATCTTCTCCTATTTTTGTATTATACACAGACATTCTGTGCAAAAGCAGAATAGTCTCCACTCAGAAAAACCAGTGTTTGCCTTCTAGCACCCAACATATATCCTGGAGGCTTCTGGGAAACAACACTTGATGAGGCGCCCATAAAGACCCATCATTCACCAAGTTTCAGATGCTCTATATAATGGCAGGATTCTCTAACAGCCTGTAAATCACTGACAACTTTCATTTGCCTTCTGTGGCACCTGCAAACATGGAAAAATCTAGGTAAATGAGAAACATTTCCACTACATGAGCATGCAGCTGCTGTCATTGCCATGGATGTCATAACTAATATATGGACAAAACACTGAAGGTCCAACCAGGTTGCTTGTATTTTCCAATTGTATAAACGCAGTCACTTTTTGAAACAAAGCTCAATTAACTTGGCACAGTTTCATAGAGTATAATATACAACAGGTAAAGCTATTCAGCATAAGAGGATTTGAGTTATAAGTGTAAAAGCGCCGTTGGTTTTATTTCCTTTTTTTTTTATTAAGATTTTTTTTCAGAGAAGTTTAAGGTTCACAACAAAATTGAGGAGTAAAGTCCAGAGATTTCCTATATACCCTTTGCACCAACTCCCTCACTATCAGCATCCCCCATCAGAATGGTACATTTATTACAATCAAGGACCCTACATTAACTGATCACACTCACTCCCAAACCCATAGTTTACACTAACGTTCACTCTTGCTGTTGTATATTCTATGGGTTTGGAGAAATGTATAATAACATGTACCCATCATCTGATATCATATTGAGTATTTTTGCTGCCCTTAGAATCCTCTGTGCTCGGCCTATTTCTTCTCATCACCCAAACTCTGGCAACCACTGATCTTTTTAATGTCTCTATATTTTTCCTTTTCCAAGTGTAATATCATTAGAATTATATAGTATGTAGCCTTTTCAGATTGGCTTTTTTCATTCAGTAATATGCATTCAAGTTTCCTCCATGTCCTTTCATGTCTTGATAGTTCATTTCCTTTTAGTGTTGAGTAATATTCCATTGTCTAAATGTAGCCTGTTGTTTATCCATTCACATACTGAAGGGCATCTAGGTTGCTTCTAAATTTTGGCAATTATGGGTAAATTTGTTATGAACATCTATGAGCAGCTTTTTGTGTGCACATAAGGTTTCAACTCCCTTGGGTAAATATCAAAGAGTGCAAATGATGAAGTGTAAGGTAACAGTATGTTTAGTTTTGTAAGAAACAGCTAAACTGTCTTCAGAAGTAGCTGTACTATTTTGCATTCCCATCAGCAATGGATGAGAATTCCTGTTGCTCCACATCCTCACCATCATTTGGTGTTACAAGTTCCAAATTTTGGCAATTCTAATAGGTATAGAGTGGTATCTCATTGTTTTAATTTGCATTTACCTGATGACCTTTGATGTGGGGCATCTTTTCATATGTTTATTTGCCATCTGTGTATCTTCTCTGGTGAGGTCTCTGTCCTTTATTTCAATTTTTAATCAGATTGTTTTCTTATTGTCAATTTTTGAGAGTTCTTCACATATTTTGATTAACAGTTCTTTATCAGATGTGTATTTGCAAGTACTTTCTCCCAAGCTGTGGGACACTGTCTTGTAGAGCAGAATTTTTTAATTTTAGTTAAGTTTAGCTTATCATTTCTTTCATGAATTATGCCTTTGTCTTGTATCTAAAAAGTCATTGCCAAACCCAAAGTCAACTAGGTTTTCTCCTATGTTAACTTATAGGAGTTTTATAGCTTGTGTTTTATATACTATGTTTCATTTCGAGTTAATTTGTGTGAAGGCTGGTAAGGTCTATGTCTATAAACAATATTTTTGCATATGGATGTCCAGTTGTGACAGCACCATTTATTGAAAAGATCATCTTTGCTTCACTATATTGTCTTTGCCCCTTTGTCAAAGATCAGTTGACTATATTTATGGTGGTCTATTTCTAGGCTCTCTATTCTGTTACACTGCTGTATTTGTCTATTCTTTCACTAATACCACACTATCATAATTACTTTATTTTCATGGTAATTCTTGAAGTCAGATAGTGTCAGTCTTCCAACTTTGTTCTTTTCCTTCAATACTCTCTTAGCTATCCTGAGTCTTTTGCTTCTATTTTCTGAAAGAAACTGTAGAGAATTGGTACCATTTCTTACTTAAAGGTAGAACTCACCAGTGAGCCCATTGCTTCCTGTTTTGAAAGGTTATGAATTGATTAAATTTCTTTAATAAATATAATATATTCAGATGGTCCATTTCTTTTTGCATGAGTTTTGGTAAATTGTGTCTCTCATGGAACTGGTCCATTTCATCTTGATCTATCATTGGTTTTACTTTATTTTTATACCTCTAGTGGAAAAGTTGAGAACACCATATATTCATGTAACATTTCTTTTCTTAAATAAATGGTAGCATACCTATTTTTCTCTCCTTTCTCTCACATATTTTTCTCTCCTTTTTTTCACTATATAATTTATCCTGGAAATCATTTCATAATACTGTGGAAATAAACTTCATTCCTTTATATAGTAAATAATTATTTTAAGAAAATTATTCAATGATATCCTTTTCTGAATAGCATTTTGGGGATAATACTGCATAATTTCATTATTTGTTATGCATTTTTCTCAATCTTTAGTTTTCTCAGGTGAGTCCTTATGTTACAACAAATCCATTAGCTGTTATAGGGTCAGGATAATTTTCATGGACCCTAGGAGGCCCCTCATGACCATTGGTGTCATTATCTTATTTTTCTATTTTTACCTATGGTATCTAATTGTCTTATCAATAGTCCAAAATCTTGTCCGTGTGTTTCTCCCCATATTTATATAGAGTCCCAGTGCATGTATCACATTGATTCCCAAAGTAGCTATGAAAACTATTTTGAAAGCTGAATTCTGATTAGACTGAAAAATAAGCCAAATTTTTCAGTAAGATTTTTTAATACTTTGAGGTTTTAGTTGCCTGGTAAGTTTAAGTAAATGTAGGGAGTATTAGCAAAGGAATTATTGCTGCTGAGTTTGGAGTTGCTCATATTATGTTTAAGAAGCACAAAGGAGCACAGAGGAAAAAAATGAGCTATGAATCCAAATAGAGGCAAATTTCTTGTCTCCCTTAAGCTTAGTAAGCTACCCTGTTTTTATAGAATGACACTTGCAGCACACCTTGATCCCAGTTGAAAGGTCCACTAGTCAACAGCTATAAAAGATTTTGCTTTAGCAAGTCCCAAAGGAGAACTATGGATCCTTTCTCTGAGTGCCTAAAACATTTTTTTTTATCTATACTGCTTAATGGGACACTAACTCAAAATTTCTGGCATCTTACCTGTTTCATGTGCACATGTCCCTTCTCTTCAATGTGACTGTTCCTTATTTTATAGTTCTATACCTATCAGAGGTCTTAGCACAGTGTTGAAAATATTGTGTGTGCTCTATAAACACTTGCTAAACTATACTGAAGTGAATAATGTCCTTTGAAGACTATCTTCTGGGGAAGAAACAATTTGGTCTTTCTAATGAAACGTTTCATTTAGATTTTACTCTATCCTTCCTAAGAACTTTCTAGTCTCCTGACTCCAAATGGGTATTTGAAGCTATTTCTCATTTTTTTCTCATTAAAGAGCCTACATTTTTAATGTCTGTCTATTGAATATTATTATTAAGCAGCCTATTTGTAATTCAAAAATGAAAATCTCACTGATAGGTTGGTTTCATCTATATAAGGACATACTAAGGAGCTACTGGGTCAAGTGTCCAACTCTTGATTTCGGCTCAGGTCATGATCTTAGAGTCATGATATTGAACTCCATATTAGGCTCTGTACTCAGCATAGAGTCTGCTTGTTCCTCTCCTGCTCCTCCCTGTGTTCTCTCTCTTTCTCTCTTTCATAAATCAATCAATCTCTCTATCTATCTTTAAATCAGGACATACTAAAAATGCTCCAGCTGTCATTTAATATTGTTATGGAAGAAAAAAACATAATATTCCAAAGCTATTCTATCTTTATTATTTAGAAGTTATTTCTTGAATATTACTTTAATTTCTTTTGCTACAATTTCAGACATTTATTTTCTTCTCAGAGAAGATGGAGCATGTAGACTTATGTTTCTGAGTAATATTTTTTTGCCCAATTGGTTATTGAGCATTTATACATTTTAAATTTTAATATAGAATTCTTACCTCTTTATCATAATTATAAAAATAATTTTACAAAAGTTAATAAGTCTATCTATCTACACATACACACATACACACACAGGCACAGGCACACACACATTCCTAGTTTGAGCTGAGAGATGTAGATAGTTGGAAAGGATGGTAACCCTCCCACCTTTACAACAAAGAAAAACCAGGGTAAGCTGTAAATTAATAACTTTTCTTAAAAGCTAGTCTCCATGGTTAAAAACTAACCCAAATTGAGAGATACAGGTTTTTACAGGGACATACAGGACCTGAATATTTGCTTATCTGGGGCAGATGCCAACAGATCTCATATAAGTTAGTACAATTATTCACCTAGAATAATTCACCTAGAAATTTTCAACAAATTGCCAAAGGCCGGGTGTGAACTATTATGAAAGTTTGCACCTACTTACAGACTATTACTCTAGAAACCCCACCAGGCATTTGCAGGGAAGATTAGAAAGAACATTAAGAAAGATTCCCTCCTGGTCTGGCTAGAAGGAGAAACAGCAGTCATTGCTGAAACTCTGCCCAGATCTATTTTTCCTATCTCCCTTTTGGACCAGAAAATTTAATCTGCAGAAGGAAGAGCAACAAAAGTAGTCACCTGAGGATACTGGTGGAAACCCACTGCAGCTTGGGCAGAGAAACATGAAGAAAACTAATCTCTGGTCCTGAGGGAGGAGCAGGAATATGTGCTAAGCCCACTAAATCTGGAGAAAGCCATAACCCCAGATCCATGTTCATAATGTTCACCAAGACCGAGGCTTAATCAGAATATTAGAGAACATACATATCTATTTCCTATCTTCTCATCACCATGATAACAAATGTTCAGTAAAAATAACAATGGAATACAGGTGTGAGAGTTACAACAGGCAGATCAGAAGGGCCAAATCCAAGTAGGGGTGTTCAAGCCAGTTGGTAAACAAACATTGAAAAAAAACCTCCCTAACAAATTAGAGCATGTCCTAAACATGAGTGTTATTAAGGGAATCTGAAGACTATGATACACTAAATATAACTATAGCAATAGTAATCTTTAATCTCAGCCCAACTCCTAATTACATTAGCACAAACTCTTAAACTAAATGCTAAGCACAGGAAGGTGTGCTTATCTGCAAGCATGAACAATACTGACCCTAGTGTATTCTATTCCATACATCTGTAGTTGCCAACAAAAAAAATTAAAAGGCATAGAAAAAGGAAAGTCACGATCTGAAAAGACCAAGAAATATTCAAAACCAGACTCAGATATGACACAGACACTGAAACTATCAGACAAGGAATTTAATATAATTATAAGTATATTAAGTCTCTGATAGAAGATGCAGGCAATATACAAGTTTAGATAGAACAATTAGAAGCTATAAGAAAGAAATAAAGCAAATTCTAAATATCAAAAACATAGTAACAAGACATGAAAAAGATTGTTGAAGGTTCATCAGTAGATTCAACATGGCATAGGAAAGAATCAATAAATTTTTAGATAGGGTAATATAGACACAAAGAGAAAAAATAGAAAAAATACAACAGAGAACCCAATAGCTGTAGGACATATTGAACAGTCTTATAGATATACAGTTGGAATCAAGAAAAAGACGAGAAAGAATAGGGCCTGAGAAATATTTGGAAAAGATAATAGTCAACATTTTTCAAAATTAGATGCAGAAACCAAACCACAGATCCAAAAAGCTCACCAAGCAGGATAACACTAACACACACGGACCACCACTACCACTACCACTACACCTAGGCACAAAATACTCAAAATGCTATAAACCAAAGGCAGATAAAATCTTGAAGGAGGTGAAAGAGAAAAGACACTTAAACAGCAGAAAGGATAAGAATTTTAGCAGACTTCATGTCATAATATATGCAAACAAGAAAACAATGGAGTGACATCTTCCAGTACTAAAAGAAAAAATCCTGGTAATGAATTCTATACCCAGTGAAAATATCATTTTAAAATCAAGGAGAAACAAAGACTTTCTCAGAGGAGCAAAGACTGAGGAAATTCACCACTAACAGACCTACTCAGTAGGCAGTGTTGAAAGGGGTTCTTCATATTATGAATATGCCAGAAGCTTTGATTTACAAGGAGAAATGAGGAATGTCAGAAAAAGAATAAAAAAATAAAATGTTCTTTTTTTCTAATTTTTAACTCTTTAAAAAGTGACTTACTATTTATGTTTAAAGCAAAGCCGTAATTATATGTTGTATATTTATACATATGTAAAACTAAAATGTATGATAGCAATGGTACAAGAAATGGGAGGCAGAAATTAGGACTATTCTGTTATAAGATCCTTACATTCCACATGAAATGGTATAATATTATTTGAAGGGAGGTTCAGATTATTTTAAAATGACTATTTGTAAACTATGGGATAACCACTAAATTAAAAAAAAAGAAGCATAAATGATTTCAATAAAGGAGTTAAAACTGATTAATTTTTAAAAGTTTGATTAAATCCAGAGAATTCAGGAGCACCTGAGTGGCTCAGTGATTGAGCACCTTTGGCTCAGGTTGTAATACCGGGGTCCTGGGATCAAGTCCTGTATCAGGCTCCCCACAGGGAGCCTGCTTTTCCTTCTGCCTATGTCTCTGCCTCTCTCTGTCTCTGTGTCTCTCATGAATAAATAAATAAAATCTTTTTTAAAAATCCAGAGAAGGCAGAAGGAAGGAAGGAAGGAAGGAAGGAAGGAAGGAAGGAAGGAAGGAAGGAAAGAAGGAAGAAAGGAAGGAAGGAAGGAAGGAAGGAAGGAAGGAAGGAAGGAAGGAAGGAAGGAAAAGCAAGCAACTAGCAAGATGATATATTTTATTCCAATCACATAAATAATTACTTTAAATATGAATGGTCTAAACATAGTTAAATGATAAATTGCCAGAGAAGGTAAAAAAGCAAGACTTGACTGTATACATTATTTATAAGAAACCCACTTTAATTATAAATATGTAGACATATTATAAATATTAATTTAAAAAAGAAACTAAACATTTTGGCATTTTGGTATTTAGCAAAACAATGTCTTAATAAATGTTTTTGAACGAATTTGTTTGGGATAGTTGAGATTTATTTCCTTTTAAATTAAAATTAAAAATTATTACCAAATTTATATGGCATTAAAATTAGTCACTTCATAGCTTTCTATCATTTTATTTTTATATAATAGCAAAAAACATCACCAAGTTCTTATTGAATTCCATCATAAAAAAAACCTTTTCTAATCAATTAGCATAATCTCAAAATATGCAGACATTTATTTTCATAATATTATTTATAGATTTTGCTAATGTAGGGAAAACCAAGTCCCAAAAATGCTGAATAAAATAACTGTATGGAAAACATTAATAACTTTTGCTACCATAGATCTATAAAAAAAGAGATATACAAAATATTGTATAAGCTAAGACTGCATATTTTAAAAGAACATGAAGATAAAAATAGAAACCAACATTGATATCCAAGTGTATGTGATGTTGTGAAACCAGGATAAGAACAACTTTATACTTCTACTCCCTTAAATGACAACCAAAAAGATTTAGAATGTTTACAGTATATATTTTGATAACTGAAATATTTTAAAAACAAATCACTTCAAATTCATACAACTCACTTTTAATCCCCCAAACTAAATCATGTGATCATGATGACCTTTTTCCTCTGTTACCTTATGCCTGAAAACTATGTGAGCTATAAACTCAATTTACTAATTGGCGTAATCTACATAATGTAATTTGTGACTGTTTCAAGTAATAAAATTCCAGGAAACTAAACAATGGAATATTATTCAGCCATAAAAAAGAATGACATCTTGTCATTTGCAACAACAAGGATGAATTTAGAAAGTATAGTGATAAGTGAAATAAATCAACCAGAGAAAGACAAATACCACATAATTAATGGAACTTAAGAAACAAACCAAAAAAATGAACAAAGGAAAAAGAGACAAACAAGAAACCAGACTTTTAAGTATAGAGAACAAATTGGTGATTGCCAGAGGGGAGGTGGGTGAGGGGATGGATGAAATAGGTAATGAGGATATTAAGAGTACATTTATTGTGATAAGCACTAACATATAGAATTGTTGAATCATTATATTGTACCTGAAACTAATGTAACGCTGTATATTAATTATACTTGAATTTTTAAAAAGGGATTAAATTTTTTAAATTAGAAAGAACAAATGGATAATAGACCTAACAACATTAAAGAAATGCAATGACTTCAGTTTCCCTTTAAAAATATCACAACACAAAATTGTATAATAAAACAAGATTTGTGGGAAAGACAGAGGCTGGGAACCTAATAAAAATGGTAGCAAGTTTTACACATGTTGATGGTTAAGAAATTCATAAATACTACAATAAGCGTAGCACTGAACATCAAGTTTACTTGTGGAAGAGATATGGAAAGAATTGTAGCTTGTGAGTTTTTGTCAAGTAGTGTAAGGCTTATTGGAAATTGGAAGGCAATTTTTAACACCAGATATGGACAGATGTGACTTATAATACACATACAGTGAACCAAGATACCTGGTAGATGTTTGAGGTGTATAGGTGTGGTTTTTATAGTTCTATGTGACCTAGTTGGGCTGGGTAGAGTTTACTCCATTCACCTGCTGTTTCATGTGGATGAATGTGCATAATAAGCAAATGTGAAATTCCAATCATACTCAAATTTTTCCTTAACATATTGATCATATTGGAACAAACTCACATTTGCAAAACAAGTATTAGTGGTAAAATGATTACACTTTGTTTCTGTCTTAACATTTGTTATATTTATTTCTTATTCTACTTTTTAGTCTTAAAGACTAAAGTGGTGTCTTCCTCCTTTATAAAACCGATTCTTCCAACTGTGTTCTTGCTAGTAGATAAATCAATAGATTCCCCTGTCTTTTAAGGGATCTGACTCTAAAGTTTACATTATTTTTCTTCAGCAGTCTTATGAAAAAATAGGTCTCTCCATTGTCTTCTCCTTCCCAAAAAATGGACAATTCTGTTTTTGAAGAGTCCTATTCTTTATCCTGTTGCATCCTCTATCAAACCACCTATTTCTCTCATCTAAAAAGCTTAAGGGAAAACTGACTCAGCTCCATATCTAGAGCCCCATCTCTCTTCACACCATGATAGACTCCACCAACTTTCCTCTTCCTACTAAACTCACACCATGAAGAGACTTTTTTTTTTACTCCCTATAATCTTTCTCAATAAGATCAGCAAAACAGCTCTCTTGAAAGACACTAATATCCTCTTTGTTGTCAAATTCATCATCTTCTTTCCATTTTCATCCACCATTCCTGAAGCATCTGACCATTGATTGCTGCTTTAGTTTTTGAGGGCTTCTGTAGTAAAGTACCACAAACTGAGTGGCTTAAAACAAAAGAAATGTATTATCTCACCATTATGGAGGCCAGAGTCTAAAATCAAGGTATTAGAAAGGCCATGCTCCCTCTAAGACTTTAAATAGAATATTTTTTTTTTCCTCTCTAGATCCTGGTAGTCGCCACTGACCCTTGGGATACTCTGGTTTATGGCTTCATCACTTCACTTTCTGCCCTCATCACCATGTGGTGTTTTCCCTATATATCTCTCTATATCTGCTCCTCTCTTAAGACCAGTCGTTGCATCAAAGGTGAACCTTTGACCTCATGTTAAATTTAGATCTTAATTACATCTGCAAATACCCTATTTCTAAATAAGGTCACATTCATATGTTATTCTGTATGTTGGTAAATTGAACACCAATAAAAAATAAATTTATTATTAAAAAATATGTAAAAAAAATAACGGGAGGTGGGCGGGGGGATAGGGTAACTGGGTGATGGGCAGTGAGTGGTCACTTGATGGCATGAGCATTGGGGGTTATACTATGTGTTGGCAAATCGAACTTAAATAAAAACAAATGTAAAAAATAAAGGTCACATTTATAGGTACTAGAAGTTTGGATTTCAGTGTCTTTGGGGGGAACACATTCATAACAGTCACCTATTCTTTTCTTGAAACTCTTTAGCACATTTCTTTCCAAGGAAAATAAAAATATTTCAAAATTTCTGAGTTTTTTCTATGTGTCCTCCTCTGTGCTAAACATTTTACATTGATTTTATGTATCCTATATAATCCTCACAACTTTCTTAGATAGATGCAATTTTTGCCCACTTTGCAGAGTATAAAATTTTAAATAATTTCCCACAAATAAGCTGGTCAAGGAGCTAGACTTTGAATGTAGGAGATCTGGTCCCTGCACTCACACCTATTATGGCACCACCCACCCACCTACCCAATAATTCCTTAACCAGAAACCCATCATAACAACTGGGAGGATAATTAGGACTTCACTGTTGATCCTAGAAAACATGGCTTAGAGTGATAGATGAAAATTCCAAACCACAAGTGATTTAGGAGAGAATGGGAAGAAAAAGAGGTAAAGCAACAAGGATAAATTAGTATTTTCAAAAGATCTGCAAAGAAGAGAAGAGGAGAAAGATCAGTAATTTAAGAGCAGATTAAAGGTTATTTCTAGAACAGGGAGGACATAATAAGCACATTGATAGACTGAAGGTAAGGATTAACTAGAGTCATCCTGGAGATGCAAGAATAATAAGAATGGCTGATGGAATACAATCTTGGAAAATGGAAGAGGTTATGATCAAGACCACAGATGTGTTGGTCTTTGCAAAAAACAATTTCACCAGATCAAGAGAGAGGGGTCAGAGAAAGGGATTTTTCTTTCATTTTTCAGCTAAATATTTAACATCTAGCTCAGAGTAGACATCAGCAAATAGACTTCTATTTTTATGCCCACAAAGGTTTTTGGCTTCTAAGGAGTGGGCCATGCCATATTCTTTTGGTAATCCTCCAATATGTAAGTAATGATTGCTATCTAAAACCAATAATCACTTTGTTTTAATACTTAACTCTTCTGAGAAAATTTGCACCTTCTGAAAAATTATCTGCTTTCTGTAGTTTATTCTGTATTGGGATTTCAGTTTCTATAGTTTATTCTATATTTAAGCAACTCCACTGGCTTTTTTTGGATAAGAATTCATATGTGAAAATGTGGTGCTCCAAATTAGATGTCATATAAAATACTTCAACTATATGACTGAGGAAAAAGAACAAATTAAATTGTCTTTAGGACCTGTCGTCCACAGGAAAGCCAATTATGTTAGCAGGGCACTGCTTAAGGTTGTAATTCCTAAACTGCCAAATGGAGTCAATGTGAAATATTACCAAACCCCAGGTTTCAAGTCCACCAAAAGAAAGAAAAAAAAGAAAGAAAGAAAGAAAGAAAGAAAGAAAGAAAGAAAGAAAGAAAGAAAGAAAGAAAGGAGATAGAAGAAAGAAAGAAAAGAAAGAAAGAAAGAAAAAGAAAGAAAGAAAGAAAGAAAAGGAAGAGAGAGACAGGAGGAGGAGGAGGAAGAGGAGGAGGAGGATGGAAAGGAGAAGGAGAGAAAGCAATAGAGAAATACAAAGAACAAAGTCATGCCAAAATCAAAGTGACATGCTGGCATCCATTTAGCTGAAGGCTAATAGTTTGTAGCTCCACATAAACATCTAACCTTTCAACACTGAAAGGCCCAAGATAAATGTTCGTGTTATTACTTATATACTCACTGCCTTACTCTAGCCCAGCCAACCTAGTCTTGGCTCCCTCTCCATCTTCCTCCTACTTCAGCCTCCAGACATGTTTCTATGCAGACCCTCCCATGCCAGCAATAGCCACCTACCAACCATCTGCCAAGCTGCCTTCCTGCCCTCATTCATCTGAAAATTTTTCTTAAATCCTACCCCATCAGGAAAACAACCTGTTTGTGGGCAGGAACATAAGAGTCTGCCTCTGGAGTATAAAGAGAAGTATTTCTATAAGGCATTTTAATTTTTAACTCTTTCAATCTGCACAATAACATTACAAGGTATAATTGTACCCATTTTACAAAGAAGGGAATTAAAGCTTAGAAATGTTAAGTGATTTTTCCATATTTCCTTAGACAATAAAGGCCAGAGTTGGAGCTCAAATATAGGTCTTCTAATTCCTGCTGATATAAATTGTTCTTAAAAAGGCAAAAATGGATTATGCATTCTATTCTAGGAACATAAGGGATATTCAAATGGTTGTGCAAGTGCCCTGTGAGCCCATAATAAATATTAAACCTATTCATCTACAAAATGAACTGACTTCATGCAATAGTAAACTTCATGCAATAGTAAAAATAGGAAACCACTTTATAGGAGTGAAGGTCTTCACTACCAACCTTACCAAGCAACAGAGAGTACTATTTAGTGTTTCAATTTGTAAAAATGCAATAAAAAGCTCAGCTAAGTCTCCAGGCAGGTTTATAAGTAAATAATAACCATATAATATACATGGGATGCCTTTATGATGCCTGCAAGGTGCAAATGATCACAAGGGAAAATCAACAATGAATGCCCCAAGAGAAAGCAGCAAATATTAAATGAATTTCAGCAAAGTCATTTTTATTAAATTTTCATGCTTTCAACAGATATTCATAAGCATCTAATCTATTTCAGTCAATGGATAAGATCCAAGAGTTAGCAACTAAATGAGGTCCAGCCCCTGTGGTCTAGGAATTCTTCTCTGCCTTCAGTCTTCAAACTTCCTGCTATAACAGATTCTGCTCTGATTTTTGTTTTGGTCATTTTTTAGGAATGGATCATTTCCTTCAGCCTTGATCTCCATGGTATTCCAGGTGCTCCGACAGGGCTGACTCCATAGTCTCTGCCAAAATTACTACATAACCTGAATCACTCCATAGTCGCTGCCAAAATTACTACATAACCTGAATCACTCTGCAAGCATTTTTTTGATGCTAGAATCCTCTACTCTCTATACCACCTACCATCACATTCTTCAAGATCTATAATTGCATCAAGAAAACATTACAGCTGCCCCACATTGTCACTTACAACATGGACCAGTTAATACAAAAGAAAGATTTTTCACTGTCCTGACAATAATGAGACAGTTAAATGCCTTAATACCACTTGGCTAGTGGCTCTTAAGTTTCATGGATTTAGTCACATGACATATTAAAGAGTCAAAGTCACATTTATATTGGGCTAGATGCTATACATCTTCAGCAGATAATAAAAATTATAGCCACAAACATGATTTCATAAAGGAATAAAAATTTCAATAAAATAGAACAAAAATATGATAAAGTTAAAAAGGGATAGTGCAGGACTTCTGAAATGGCGTATTAGGCTCTCCATAAAGGCAGTAGCAAAAATTATTGAAATCAAATTTTCAAGAACTCTGGAAATTAATTGAAGACTTTCAACAATCTGAAATGCATTTGTTCACATGAAAGCTGTGAACCTTGGTAAGAACAGAAGGGTTTGTGTATTGTAATTTGATCTCGTTCCATTTTTCTCTCCCTAGTTCTATGATATCCTTAAAAACCAGAGAACTTGCAACCATGGTAGCTGTGAAAACCAACAGGAAGTTAGTCTACATCCTGATACAACACAGTCAAACTACTGAAAGCCAAAACAAGGAGAAAATCTTGAAAACAGCAAAAGAAAACAACCCATCACATACAATAAATTAACAGCTGACTTCTCATCAGAAATCATGAAGGCCAGAAAGCAGTAAGATGACATTTTCAAAGAGCTGAAAGAAAAAACTCAACAAGGAATACTATATGCAAATTAAGATATTTCCAGGAAAAGAAAATCTGAGAGAATGCATCATTAACAGAACTACCCTATAAGAAATACTAAAGGGAATCTGTCAGGCTGAATTAAAAGGATACTAGAAGTAATTCAAGTCCATACCACCAAGAAAGTTAAAAGACAGCCCCAAAAATGGGAGAACACATATATAAGTCATATATGTAATATGAGCCTCATATCCAGAATATATAAAGAACTCTTAAACTCATCAGTAAAAGGATAAATAATCCAATTAAAATGAGCAAAGGATTTGAAAGGATATCTCTCCAGTGAAGACACAGAAATGTCTAACAAACACATGAAAAGATATTCAACATAATTAGTCATTAGGGAGGTATATATCAAAACTACAATGAGACATCTCTTTATATCCACTAGAATAGCTAGAATCAAAAAATAGATAACAAGTTTCTGTTGGAAGGTAAAAAAAAAAAAAGGAACACTCATATATTGCTGGTGGGAATATAAAATTGGTTCAGCCACTCTGGAAAAGTTTGCCACTTTCTTAAAATGTTAAACATTGAGTTACCACATGATACAGTAATTCTACTCCTAGGTACTTACCCTGAGAAATTACAGTTGACCCTTGAACAATGCAGGGGTTATGGGTGCCAACTTCTCACAGCGGGAAATCTGCATGTAACTTGTGACTCCCTAAAAAATTTATCTACTAATAGTCTACCACTGACCAGGAGCCTTAACTGATAACATAAACAGTCGATTAACACATATTTTGTATATGTATGTATCATATATTGTATTCTTTTTTAAAAAAAGATTTTATTTATTTATTCATGAGAGACAGAGAGAGAGGCAGAGCCATAGGCAGAAGGAGAAGCAGGCTCCATGCAGGGAGCCTGATATGGAACTCGATCCCAGGACTCCGGGATTATGCCCTGAGCCAAAGGCAGACGCTCAACCACTGAACCACCCAGGCGTCCCCATATACTGTATTCTTATAATAAAGTAGATAGAGAAAAGAAAAGGTTATTAAGAAAATCCTAAGGAAGAGAAAATACATTTATAGTACTGTAAAATATCCACATGTAAGTAGACTCACACAGTTCAAACCAGTATTGTTCAACAGTCAATTGTACAACATATATCCACATAAAAACTTGTACAGGGTTGTTCATAGCAGCATTATTCATAATTATCCATATTATAGCTAAAAGCAGAAACAATCTAAACGTCTATTAGCTGATGAATGGATAAATAAAATGTGATGTATTCATAAAATGGAATCCTGGATAGATACTGAATAACAATCCTGGAAAATAATGGATACATACTGGTTTCCTAAGTCTAAAGAATAGGAGGTTGGAGAGTTGCTGCTAATGGGACTGGGCTTTCCTATCCTAGTGGGGTAATAAAAATGTTCTAAAATTAGAATTTGGTGATAGTTGCACAACTTTATGAATATACTAAAATCATGAATTCTGTATCTTAAATGGGTGGCTGTTATGGTATGTTAATTATATCTCAATAAAGCTCTTTTAACAAAATGGGAAGAAGTGAAGATAACTTCCATAGTTCCACAGTCACATACTGTAACTTGCAAAGAGGTACTAGAAATTTTAATTAAAGATATTAAATACTATGTATGGCAGAAATAGATACCATGACTTGGGGTGTGTAGTAATGATTTAATAACAACTAAAGTTTACCAATTGCTTACTATGTCCTGCTAGGCACTGTGCTATAAATTAGACACTTTTAAAAGCACTTTGTTAGAATGGATCAAGAGTAATCCTACCTCTCAGAATTTGTCATAAGGAAATAGCTTTGTTTAGAAAAAAAAAAAAAAGAAGAAACTAAGATTAAAAATACATTCATTATGGAACTATTTATAATAGTAAAAACTAAAAGTCATTTAAATGTCCAATAGTATCAACAACTATAGAATGCAGTAAATTTCATATATTCACATTTAATCAATAAAGATTATACTTCAGAAGAATATGTAGCTCGTTGCATAAATAAGGGGCTACAGAATTGCTCATGTCCTACAATATTAAGAGCAAACATCTATTGAGTTTTTCAGGCACTGCACCAAACACTTTACATACATTAATTTATTTAAACTTCGTGATAACCCTTTGAGGTAAACATTATTGAGCAGTTGCCAAGGTCACCATGCTAGTAAGTGGTAAAGTCAACGTTTGAATCTTGGCCATCTGCCTCCCCAGACTGTGTCTTAGCCATTAGTCTGTAACACCTCTCTATCATAGCATTATACTCCGTGGATATGGACAAGGACTAGAAAAGGTATTCAGTAGCAGAAATATTTGGCTTGACAGCAGAATTAGGAGTAAAGTTTTCCACTCTCATTTTTTAAATTTTCTAAAGTTCATATGTTTTGTTACCTTTATATAAAAAAATGAAGAAACAAAAAATCTTATACTCCTGCTATTATTCCTGTTTACCTCTTTATTTCTATTACCCCTTAGGACTAAAGAGTTCATGTCTACCAAGAAAATGTAATACAAAAACAATATCAAAACAAAACCTTTCTATTCCATCTTAGGAAATGTAAATCATAATATATCTTAGCAAGCAAGTTATAGCATATCAATTTTACCTTGAATATATCTGCACTATTAGAGTTAAACAGCTGGTATTTCCCAGATCCCAAAATAATAGGACCCAAACATGTTGCTTCTCCATAGACGTAAAGGGATACTGTCGCTGTGGTGCTGGCATTTTCAAGATCCCCAGTGACAACAGTCACCTTCCAATCTCCTTCTGCAGAGGAAAAAGGAAATTAATATAAAACTGTGGAAGAAAATCATATTACTAATAGGAAATGAAGAATTCCACCTAACCTACTTAGTTATGAAATGAATAATTTGTGGAATCAAGAAGTATTAAAATAACTGCTATTCATGGATTCCCTTTTGGAAGCTAGCATGTGGAAAAGTCTCAGAAATAATAGATCATTTTAATTACAAAGCAAATAAGCAGTAAGTTTTTTAGGATAGCAGATATTTGGGAGGAAAAACACTGAATTGGAAGCATTTAGCACTAGGCATTTGGCTGGAAGATTTAGGAGTTTATTCGTGCATCACTGTCAAATCTTTGGGTGGGAACTGATGACAGACATATTGATATCCCAACATTAAGGCATTATCTGTACTACGGAATAGCCTTGTCAAGCTGGGGTTGGTATAGTTTGGTGATCCTAGCAGAATAGTGGTGAGGATATGGAAAACTTAAAGACAATGCAAAAAGAGCTAAAAAAATTTTTAAGACAAATTGCTGGAGTCCCCTAAGGATTGAAATGAACCAACAAGTAAGGAGTAAAATATTGTATGTAGGGCCTGACAGAATTGGGAGAGTTTGGGAGGGGGAAGATGAAGAAAAGATGCATTTGAAACAGAGAAAGACCATGTGTTGTACAAGCAGAATGGATCATTGAGCTTCCTGCCACAGTGATACTGGAAGCACAGGAAGACTGAGACAAGCAGAGCATGACAGAAAATATGTTTTAAGATCTACAACTTATCCTATGATTGGTTTAGTTGAGGAAACAAATAGAAGTAGCATTTATTTAATCATTTGGTGCACTTTGGAAAATGACACCATCAACCCCAAAGCAGTGAAATCCTCTCACCTGAGCAAACATATAGTCAAGAGTAACAAAGGACAGAGCCCTGTCTGCTAGAACTCTCTGTAGGGCGTGCATCTCTACTCATCAACACCTAATCTCCAAACTGCAAGAGCAATTTAAAGAGGTCTTTGTTGTTATTTTCAAAGCCTCCATAAACACATATTGCCTTGTGAATATTTATTACATTTTCACAAGGTGATGAAGACCACCACCATTCTGAATATCTGAGTTCTCAATAAGTCCTCCACTAAGAGGTTATCTTTCCTTTTAGCATATAATATCACTTTCCCCAGACCCCAATCCACCCACAAAGATCACTGGAACATCTCTAATCAGTCTGACAAAACTTGCATTAAATAGATTTTGCATAACGTCACATTTGTTAGGATGGAATTTCAGCCTCAGTATCAAAATGCCAAAGGAGGGGCACAATTCACAGGAGTGCACTCTGCAACTTCCACCCTGTAGCAAGTTTACTTTATGGAATTTCAGTTCATTTTCAGTGAGAAAACAGAAAACATGAAAATTTCAAACTATAATCCCATTGAGAAACCTATCACGGTATTAATTCTTATAGAAAGCCTTCCACCTCTGTTTCAATGCATAATTCAGGAAGTTAAAACATCTCTTTTCCTATTTTTAGATCTTCTTTCCTCTCTCATCTTTATCTCCTTCCCCTGCCATCTGGACCTGCCCTGGGCTTTTTGTACCATGCTATCATGGGAAGAGGGACACAAATGAGTTTGCATATTAGCTAAGATACCTTGTTTACTACAACAGAGACAAAGAGCAACAAGCCATTGATTTATATCGTACTCTTATGTTCTTTCCTTTTGAAATTACCATGTCACCACAACATGGGATTTAAAAGTGGAGTAACCAGTGATGTCTTCTGTGGTGATCTTTTAAATTGTCATTATTCTCAGCATGATTTTCTTTACTAGCATTGGAAAAAAATTATTCCAGTATTTCCTATAGTATACTTTTAAAATATGATCATTTAGCGTCTCTAAGAATATTTCACTATCTAAAATATGAATAGAAACATTTGTAGAAAATATCATAGAGGAACAATCTGAGTCTATATTTAAATTAAAAGTTCCATTATCCTGCGAAAGTTTATTTTTATCAGAGCTAAAAATGCCTGTATAGTTTTTGTAGCTCTTATTATGTGTCACAATTACAAGTTTTTAGTTTTGTAATTTTCTATTGTTAAACTATCTTTACCAAAAACAAAAACAAAGAACATGAGTTCAGATAGTCTCTCTTTTCTCTCTTATAGCTAGCTGCTCTCTGTTGAACCCCCAAGGACTTATACCCCAAAATACTGTAATCTGTTAAATCCTTTAGAAAATCATTTCTATTAACTCAAAGCTCCCAAAGAAAATGCCATGATACTGATATCTACATATTTATCTTATATTTACCAGTGTTTTTAAAGGTTTATTTTTTTATAATAAATTTATTTTTTATTGGTGTTCAATTTACCTACATACAGAATAACACCCAGTGCTCATCCCTTCAAGTGCCCCCCTCAGTGCCTGCCACCCAGTCACCTCCACCCCCCCGCCCTCCTCCCCTTCCACTACCCCTAGTTCCTTTCCCAGAGTTAGGAGTCTTCATGTTCTGTCTCCCTTTCTGATATTTCCCACATATTTCTTCCCCCTTCCCTTATATTCCCTTTCACTATTATTTATATTCCCCAAATGAATGAGAACATATAATGTTTGTCCTTCTCCGATTGACTTATTTCACTCAGCATAATACCCTCCAGTTCCATCCACCTCGAAGCAAATGGTGGGTATTTGTAATTTCTAATGGCTGAGGAATATTCCATTGTATACAGAGACCACATCTTCTTTATCCATTCATCTTTCGATGGACACCGAGGCTCCTTCCACAGTTTGGCTATTGTGGATATTGCTGCTAGAAACATCGGGGTGCAGGTGTCCCGGCGTTTCATTGCATTTGTATCTTTGGAGTAAATCCCCAGCAGTGCAGTTGCTGGGTCGTAGGGCAGGTGTATTTTTAACTCTTTGAGGAACCTCCACACAGTTTTCCAGAGTGGCTGCACCAGTTCACATTCCCACCAACAGTGTAAGAGGGCTCCCTTTTCTCCGCATCCTCTCCAACATTTGTGGTTTCCTGCCTTGTTAATTTTCCCCATTCTCACTGGTGTGAGGTGGGATCTCATTGTGGTTTTGATTTGTATTTCCCTGATGGCAAGTGATGCAGAGCATTTTCTCATGTGCATGTTGGCCATGTTTAAAACAAGTTTGTTTGACTATGCAATAAGCCATTACCGAGAATCTACCTCAGACTGTCCCATTTTATTCTCTTTTCATTGGCTCTCAAAGCTTAAATTTGGAAAGATACTATAACTATAATAGTTGTCTCCATTTGAAGAAATCCTGCTATAGAAAAAAGCAAATTTTTCTTGGAGACTATGTCTTAGGAGGCTTATTTTTCTTTTGGTTAAAAAAAATGTTTAACTAGACTAGATATACTCTATGATCTCCAAATAACCCAACAATACATTTAAATTTCTCATCATAACAAAAGTAAGTTTTAACAGTAGCTTCCACTTGAACAATGGAAAGTATGTGTTCTGTCATTGCTATTCTAATGTAGCTAAGTGCAATTAGTATAGATAAAACTGAACTAGAAAATCCTGAACTTCAGTATATGATGCTATGCCAACAACTGGAATTCAATTAATATTTGTTGACCAGCTGATTTACAAGTATTAAGGGTCCAAATTATGTAAAAGCATTGTGATAGATATTCAAGAAGCTCTCTATGGGACCATGAGAGTCAAATTATGAAACCAGACTTGACAGTTTGTAAATCTTACCTAATACCAAATTTACTGATCATTCACTAGCAAGCCATAGGCCAAGCATTCTTCCTTTGGAGAGATCATGAACCAGGGGTTGGTAAATGCATGCCCACTGGCCAAACCCAGCGTGCCACCTGTTTTTATAATTAGTTTCACTGGAACACATCCACACTCATTTGCTTATATATTTTCCATGGGTGCTTTTGTGCTACAACAGCAGAGTTGAGTAGTTGCAACAGAGACCATATGGCCACCAAAGCCTAAGATGCATATTATGTGGCCCTTCATCATAAAATTTTGCTGACTCCTGCTCTGTATGATTGATATAACTCAAAAATGTAGGACATTTTTCTCCAGCCTGCATTAGAACATGTGCTGGTTCAAACTTAACATGTGAGATTTAAACAATGTAAGCATAGCTATCAAACCCCATTGATTTCCTAGTTTACATCCTAGTCTCCAGTCATGCCTCCATCACTCCATAAATACCAGAATTATTCACAACAGGCAATCTAGACAGGCATAATCTTCTGTGACAGACTGCATTATTTAAAGGTCTTACTGATCTCTCCCAACTTACTTGCCCTTTTGCAAAGTGATCATTTTTCCTCTCTATTAAGAGGTAGAGTCTATTTTCCCCGATTGAATCTGGGCTTCCCAGGCCAATACAGAAAAGTGACGTTCTGGGACATCTGAATCTAGGTTGGTCTAAGTTTGTTAGAATGCTCTCTCAAGACACTCCCTCTTGGACCCCAGAAGTTGTGCTATGAAAACCTAAGGCACATGGGAAGGCCTCATGCAGGAAGGTAACTCTAGCTGAGCTCCCAGTGTCATCAACCGGTAGAATGAGTGACTCATCTTGGAAATCCAGCTATCCACAGCTTCAGATATCTGTGTCAATGAGGTACTATCAGACTAAAATCACGGAAGCTTCTGAGCAAGAATCACCTGGCTAAGCCACATCAACCCACTGAAAAGTGAAAGACAGTAATCAATTATTGTTTTAAGCCACTAAGTTTCGGGGTGGTGTCTTATAAAGCAAGGGAAAACTGGAAGAGCTGTTGAAAGCATTTCACAGGTAAGAGCTCTCTGTTACCTTTCCACTTATAAATACCATTAGTGCTTCTACCAGGAGGTCTTATTCTTAGCATGTATTCAGGGGGATCTGACTGAAGGCATCTCCTTCATTTCCTAGGAAAAGGGGGGGAAAATAGATTGCAGGTCTTTTTTTTTTTAATAGATTGCCCGTCTACTGTTAACTGTTTCCTTCACAGAGTTTTCTTATTAATTGGAGGTTTATTTTCAGGAAGGCATGAGTGAGTTATTTTCATGAGCAAAATCCCAATAGCCAGTCAAGTTCAATATCCCTTCCTTGGCTCTTAACAATTTATTTTTACCTTATTCTGTGTATTCTGTTACAGGGGTTACACGCATTTGCCTTTGTAGCTCAGAGAATTGACCCTATTGTTGAATATAGAAACATCTGTGTCTAGACACATATTCAGTTACCTGGCAACTACTCACTGAATACTCAAAGAAATATAAGGAGGATGCATGTATATTAAGCTCTGACCATGTAATTGTTAGGTCAGCATACTGAGGAAAAAACTCCCCAAAGTACATTAAGTCATCATAATGCACAGTAAAAACTATGGGACGGGCATGCTTTGCCTGATGATGCACCAGACAGTAAGCATAGTCCCCTGACACTTACCTTAACAGAGCAGGACACAATAAGATGCAGTGAGAGTGACAAAACTTAATACACCTCTGCAGATTGCAACTTCCCACTGCTCTGATTACAATCACAGGTAGATTGAGATGGCCCAAGAAGAACAATGCCACTATGCATCCTGGAGCATGTGCTTGGCTCTTACTTGGGAGAGAGGTTGAGCATGTGGCAAGGAAAGATGGAGGAGAGCTGCAGGTGATTCAGGGGAACAAAAACCCTAAAGTTAACCAGATCTGCCCTCTCACAAAGCCCTGTGAGGCACCTCAGACTGCAGGTGATGAATCCAAGAATTCCTTCTACCTACATTCCCTTTGCTCCTTGAGAGAGGTCAGAACAAATAAAACTTTCTCTATCTTTACATTCATGGTGATATTTTTACATTGTTAATAGATTTCCATGTCTGTCAAATGCTTAATTCTGTTCATAACATCAATACCCCCTGTTCACAGCATGCTTACAAAGCAGCCGCTGGCCCCTCTGAAATCTCTCTCACACAGCTACTCACACACCATCCTTCAGCTATCTTGAAGGGCCTTTTCCTTTTCCCTCCAGGGCTTTGCTTGAAAGTCGCTTCCTGCAGGAAGCATTTCCAGACACCCCTTCCAGTAACTAGAATGAACCCTTCTCTCCATATCTCTGTTGGACCCTGAGATACACAAACAGGTTCCATCCCCTTGGTCCTCTGACCCTACCTACCCACCCAGACTATAAGTCCCTCAAAGGGCAAGTTTTGGTCTTACAGGTCTCTATATCCCAGCACCTAGTACAATACTTAGCACAGAGTAGGCTTGCAAAAAAAAAAAAATGAAAGAGTAAGCAATTTATAAAATGTTTAGGGAGCCATTAAATATTTTGATAAATAGGGGCACCTGGATGGCTCAGTGGTTGAGCATCTGCCTTTGGCTCAAGTCATAATCCCGGGGTCCTGGGATCTAGTCCCACATCTGGCTCCCCATAAGGAGCCTTACTTCTCCCTCTGCCTATGTTTCTGCCTCTCTCTCTGTGTCTTTGATGAATAAATAAATAAAATCTTTCTTTAAAAAGGAAATATTTTTAAAAATAAAAACTGCATGTGTGAGAAAGTATATGTAAGGCATTAAGAATACTGGGGATCCCTGAGTGGCTCAGCGGTTTAGCACCCGCCTTCGGCCCAGGGCATGATCCTGGAGTCTCGGGATGGAGTCCCACATCAGGCTCCCTGAATGGAACCTGCTTCTCCCTCTGCCTGTGTCTCCGCCTCTCTCTCTCTCTCTCTCTCTCTCTCTCGTTTCTCATGAATAAATAAATAAAATCTTTAAAAAAAAAAAAAAAGAATACTTTAGCAGAGGATCCCTGGGTGGCTCAGCAGTTTAGCACCTGCCTTTGGCCCAGGGCATGATCCTGGAGTCCCAGGATCAAGTCCAACATCAGGTTCCCTGCATGGAGCCTGCTTCTCCCTCTGCCCTCCGCCCCCCCCCCCCCGCCCCGTCTCTCATGAATAAATAAATAAAATCTTTTTTAAGAAAGAATACTTTAGCACAATACAGAACTGTTTCTCAACAAAGAATAAGTCCTTCTGATTATTTGTCATTAAGGACACTTTTGTACATAGGACAAGGACATTGTTATTTGCCTCATAATCAGTCTTGTTATTAGCACAAAGATAATAGAAACAATATTGACCTTGTATCACCCAAATTTTGAAGGGCATGTAAATATATTTCAATGAGATTTGGCAAAGATATTATAAACAAATTATTACTTTTACCTAATTTTTGATAATTTTATCTCCAAACAATTCTATGTATATAAACTCACAAATCCTTCAAAATACAACCTGATAAGAGGATCATGAGATTTTTAAAAAAAAATTTTCAGTACTTTACAAATATTTTTATTCTTCCCAGAGACAAATACCATTAATCCTATTATACATACAAAGCAAAAGAGAAATTATGTGCTCACTACTACAGGAGTTAGGATAAATTTGATACAGAATTAGAAACAGTTATGCTTTCTGGAATAAAACAGTTTCAAACAATACTCAATTTTCTTCACTTTAAGTCTGGAAAACAAACATAAAACACTATCAGAAGTAAATCTATTATATATTTTATATATTGATATTGGTTTAGGGTAAATGGTTTCTCACTTCTATGGTTTTGTTTATTACTTATTGCTGTATGACATGGTAAAGGACACCCCAGTTTACAGGTCTGAATAAAGAAGAAACAGCAATAGAGATACTTCCTGGCCATGTGGCATGTTGCCAGCTCCAGCCTAACTACTTGTGCAATGAGACTGCCTGCCACTGGATGCTCAAGACCTTGACATCTTTTATCACAAGGGAAATGTATTTTAAACATTTCCACTGATTGGCTAAATAAATGTTTTATAGATATTATTTTTACCTAATCCTCACAGCAACTTTAATGTTTTCTATTATTGTGTCCATTTTATAAGAAAGAACTGAGGCACAAAGAAATTCAGTGAATTCCCCAAGCTATGTAGTGAATAAGTGGTGCAGTCAAGATTTAGAATCTGCACTATTAACCAGGATGCTCAGTAGCCTGCATGTTGGAGCTTGTCATATATCTCTGTTAGTTAGGTTGACTACTGTTTACTACAGTTTACTGTGAATCCTCTGCCTCTCTGTTTAGTATATTCAACTCCACTTTAAATGTTTATTTTTGACAGGGGCAATAGTATGGTGGCTAAATGTCAAGCTCCTTTGGGATGCCCCAGCTTCCCTGTGACCATCCTCAACTTGGATGACAGATTCTCATCCAGTGGTATTTATGCCTTGTCCTTATGCCAAATTCTCCTCAAGTGTATCCTTCATGCTTGCTGCTTGATCTCTCCATGCCTCTACTGATTATCCACCTTACCAGGGCTTCTAGCTTAGCTTGCCTCTCTTTGAATATTTGCTAACAACTCTCAAGTACTTCATGCTCTAGCTTCCAAGCAACCTACTAGGTAAACCTACCTTCAGAACCACATCACTGGTATCATTAGGATAGCAACACATGGTCCTCAATTATGGAATTCAAGTCTTGACCTACATATGCAGTCTACATGAACTACCCTCTACCAATTCTACTGCTGCAGTTATCTATTGCTGAATAACAAATCCGAAAACTGAATGGCTTTAGTCAGCAATAATTAATTAATTCTTTGGCCAATGAATCTGCAATCTGAGACAGAGTTGGCAGAGAAAGTTCATCTCTGTTCTACCCAGCATCGACAGGGGTGGCTCAACAGCAGACAGAGGGATCCATCTTCAAGATTGCTCTCTCATGTGACTGGCAAGTTGGTGCTGGCTGCAAGTTCAGACAGGGCTTGGGGCAACACCCTTTGTGCCTCTTTATGTAGACCTGTCCATGTGGTCTGGACTTTCTCACAGCATGATGGCTGGGCTCCAAGAAGAAACATCCCCAGAGAGAGCGCCAGGCAGAAGCACCATCACATATTTTGACCTACTAGTACATGGCAGGAACATCACATAGCATGACTTCTGTTCCACGCTCTTAGTTGAGACAGTCTCAAAGGTCTGCCTAAGTTGGTTCCACCTTTTTTATGGGGAATTGGCAAGGTTCTGGAAGAGTTCATGGGACAGGAAACATAGTTACAGCATTTTAGCAAATATAGTCAGCCACATCTACCTTTCCAGACTTGCACATCCCAACTCCCCAGTCCCCTTTTCCAACAGAACCACGATTCTCTAGGTCAGTGGTCTGTAACTGGGGGTAATTTCTCCACCCAGGGAACACTGGTAAAACCTGAAGACATTTTTCATGGTCACAACTAGTGGCTGAGTATTATTAGCACCTAGTGGGTAGAGGTTCAGGGATACTGCTAAACATCCTATGGTATACTTGACAATTCCCCACAACAAAGAAGCATCCAGCCAAAACTGTCAATAGTTTCAAGGTTGAGAAACCTTGCCTCAGATTATGTAAGAACCACTTGATTAATCCTATTTCACCCCAAACTGTACTATGCTTTTTGTGAATTATCTTCAAATACAAATTGGTTAATAGGCTCTTTGTGGCAATATGTCTGCATATCTGTTGGATATTCTGAAGATACTGAGATCATATTATTGTTTTAGTGTCAACCCCATTATATTCAATTACTGTGTTGAATTATGGGTATTTTGTCTCAGTCAGGAAGAGATACGAACCAATATTCTAGAATAAATGCAGCATGAATGACTATCCAAACAATGGCCATTTACTGTCAGGAGAAACATGAGGCAAAAGCCAAGCAGGGGGTATGGGAAGCACTGCATTGTCTCCCTGTTTGCTCACTTAACTCTTCCTGGCAGAGCCATGTCAAACAGACTTACCAAATAGTAAGTCACAGCATATCTGGCCTCTGATGATAATTCCTGTGAGCGCATCTTCTTCCTTTTGGTTCCAAACTTGTTCCCAGGCTGACTTCTCTTTTCCCATTTAGCCACACTGGAATTTGTTAACCAAATTTCAGGCAATGTATGTTGGGACTGACGAGGCAATCCCAGAGATGGTGTCTCTGGCATCTCAGCTGCACACATCGAGGGCACTTATCCAGGACACCAACACCTCAGGCCTACCCAGGTTCTCAGGTACCCACAGCATGTCTTGCTATCCAGGAAGCAAGACTGACTAAACAGGTAGAAGGTTCCAACACAGGAGCAGGTGGTCACTTCATTATCCACACAACTACAAAAACAATGTGCCATAAATGATCACAGTGGGGGGCAATTCAAAACCATCTACACTTGATTTGTAATGCGTGCATGATGATGTTATAAAAGTTTATTTAAAAAAAGGAAAAAAGTTTATATTAATTATGTTGAATTCAATAATTAAATTTCAGTTTCTTTCCTGGGGCAGACACTATGGATAGTAAGACCTACAAAACAGGGCAGCCTAGGTGGCACAGTGGTTTAGCGCTGCCTGCAGCCCGAGGTGTGATCCTGGAGACCAGGGATCGAGTCCTGTGTCAGGCTCCCTGCATGGAACCTGCTTCTCCCTCTGCCTCTCTCTCTCTCTGTCTCTCATGAATAAATAAATTAAATTTTAAAAAAGACCTGTAAAACATGTAAAGAAAATATAATTGAGAGGAGAGAGAAGATATTTTAATAATCTTTTTACCAAATAATCCACCAAGTTGCTAATAATCATGCTGCAAAGAGTTGGCACTGCCTATAAATAAATACATAAGTGCTCCAAGAATTTTACAGTCCCTCAAGTCAGAAACCCTTGAGAATGTGGAGGAAGCTCAGTTATTTAAAGTGAAGTAGTTTTCTATAATGCTTAAGAGCTGGATTCTAATACCAGTTCTTCCAGCCACTAACCATTTGACTTAAGACAAGTTTCTGATACTTCTGAGCCAGTTTCTTGTGATGATATTTTTAAAGCCCTGTAACTATAATACCACTAAATTCTGGGCAAACTGAAAAGCAAAAACAAACTTTTAATACATTATTTCATTTCTAAGAAAGAAAAATTCCTCACTGCTAAATAATAATAATAATAAGAAGAAGAAATAGGGGCCATCAGCAAAAGTGGTGAGTAGTCGGCACTCAGGAAGACTGGAGCGGCACCTGTAAACGTCAATACTCCCAGCCAGGGGATGGGAGGCTGCAGCCACACAAGGCTCGGAGCTGGACCTGACACATTTGAAGTAAGCCAAAAGGGTCTACACCCTTAGTGAAAGGTTGGGCTCCAAATAATCAACATCAAAGGAAGCCTCATAGAAACCTGATTTGTCTCCACAAAGGTTCTAAGTGAAAAAAATTATTATCATTTTTTAAAGGATTTTATTTATTTATTCATGAGAGACATGGAGAGAGGCAGAGACATAGGCAGAGGGAGAAGCAGGCTCCTTGCAGGGAGCCTGATGTGGGACTCGATCCTGGGACTCCCGGATCATGCCCTGAGCCAAAGGCAGACACTTAATCGCTCAGCCACCCAGGCATCCCATGAAAAAAATTATTAAAGAAGATGTGGTTTATGTATACAATGGAATATTACTCAGCTATTAGAAATGACAAATACCCACCATTTGCTTCAACGTGGATGGAACTGGAGGGTATTATGCTGAGTGAAGTAAGCCAGTCGGAGAAGGACAAACATTATATGTTCTCATTCATTTGGGGAATATAAATAATAGTGAAAAGGAATATAAGGGAAGGGGGAAGAAATGTGTGGGAAATATCAGAAAGGGAGACAGAACGTAAAGACTGCTAACTCTGGGAAACGAACTAGGGGTGGTAGAAGGGGAGGAGGGCGGGGGGTGGGAGTGAATGGGTGACGGGCACTGGGTGTTATTCTGTATGTTAGTAAATTGAACACCAATAAAAAATAAATTTAAAAAAATTATTAAAGGATAATATACAATAATAATAATTTCCCAGAGAGTTAAAAACATCCTTTCACTTGCATCTGGAAAAAGGGTAAAAGCTAAAGGTTTAAAAATACAGCCTAATCATCTAGAAAAACAGCACAACAAAATGAATTGAAAGGCATAGATAATGTATACATATACAAATATATATTCATTCTCAATGACTAGGAAGAATTAGAAGAAGTTCCTTTAAAGAACAGTAAAGACTCTGGAGTCAGACAATTTGGATTCAAATTCTAAATCTGCTGCTTGCCACCTGTGTGACATTATGTGAGTTAAAAAAAAAATGTGTGTCCTTTAGTTTCATCATCTGTAAATGGAATAATGATACACCATGGGTTATTGTGAGGATTAAGTAAATATATCTAAAACATTCAGACCCCACATAGTAAATGCTGTATGAGTTCCCTATTAGTGTTGCCATTACTGTTTCTACTCCACATTGTACTACAGACCTAGATAGCATTTTAGGACAAGAAAAGGTGTCATTATTCACATATGATATGGCTGTCTTCACAGTTCAAAAAGTATGTGAAATTTATTAGAATTAGAATTAATGTATTTATTATTATAGAATTAATATAAATTTATTAGAATTTCAAAGAGGGCTTACCTTAATGGCTAGCTATAAGCATTATACAAAAGGCACTGATAATTGTTAGACAATTCAATCCGGCAATGTATGTCAAAAATATTATTCATGACCAAGTTCAGTCTAAATTCAGAAATGCAATTTTACTATGGTAAATGATTTCACCTATATTAATTATAAATATTTATGTTTATAAGGTGTCAAGTTTGGGAAACATGTCTTAGATAATTGTGGGAATTCATTAAATATGGTCTGGAGTTAATGATGGTACATAATTGTATTTATTGTTAATCACCTCAAAATGAAATTAAATTAACTCAGTTGATTTCTTCTTTTCCTTTCTATGATTAAACTGAAATAGCATCTTGATCTACTTTCTATTTGCTCTTCAACACTTTTAACTACAATGTAACACTGCCTCATCAGATTAGACTACTTAACTTCCCAAGGTTCCTTTCACACCATAAACAAGCTTATTCATAAAACTATTAAACTACTAATGTATTTCTAGAATCACATCCCAAGAAATGTTAAAGATTGCATTCTTCAGAATTTAAAAAATGAAATAAAATAAAAGAGGATCATTCACAGACAAATAATGATAGTGTCCCATGAGCTAAGGTCTGTGATTAATCTGTGTTTGTACTATAAAAAAATACATTTTAAAGAGACTATAAAAATAGACTAAAACCAGAGAAATGATTAATTATAAGAAAACATTTTATAATAATTTATTTAATTAAAATTACACTAAAAAAGTATATCTACCAAGCTCCATGGTAAACACAGCTGCTATATAATGAAACTTCATTATATTTGGTATAACTAATGTTTATTACATGGTTAATATTATTAACAAATGACACTCAACATTTTCAGCCTTATTCAAAATCTTTAGCTCAAAACTATTAGCCTATATTATTCATATATAAACCATCAAATCCTGAGATTAATGGTTAATTTCCTACCTAGAGTGCCATTTCAAGCTTTATCACTTACAGGCTTCCTGTAAGACATAGGACTTTTGAGGTCCCTTAAAATTACTATGAGATTCTAGAACAATAGTAAAATTACATCCATATTAACAGTCTGACACATGTACAGCCTATCCCCTATAAATAACTAAAAAACAAGAAGTAAAATATAAGCCAAAATACAATTTCTAATATAATAAATGCAAATGCTAGTTATCAGAATGGACATAATATTTGCAGCTCAGTAGCCATTCTAATCAATACAAGACTTTATAAATATAATAATGTGAGCATTGACCCTTGCCTAGTTTCAATTTGCCACAAGTGCAGACATTTTGGGGAACATAAATATTTGTTAATTTGGTATGCATACTGGTAATTTATATTTATCCATCTCATTCAGATCAGACTTAAAATGTAAATATATTAATAACATGATTACAGGTTGATTTGAAGAACATCTAATAGAAAAAGCTAACCTCAAAAGACTTAAAAGGAAAATTGAAAACCAATATGCAAAATTAATTTTAAAAAAGGACAACTAATAAAAATTAATCATTTAGAAAATGATTATTTTACCCATTTATTTAAATTACTGAAGTTAAAAAAACATTTGGGGCTAAAGTTGCTTATGTTAGTTTCTTTATAAA
Source organism: Canis lupus baileyi (assembly GCF_048164855.1). NCBI lineage: Eukaryota > Metazoa > Chordata > Mammalia > Carnivora > Canidae > Canis > Canis lupus. The sequence continues at coordinate 35,596,669 of NC_132865.1, forward strand.
TCAAACATTAATATAATGCCTGTTGTTTACTCATTTTAAATATTTTTTGATCAATAGCTTAAACTCAATAAGAATATACTAAAAAATGTATATGACAGGTAATCTTGAAACAGAAGTAGATCATTTCAGATGATTAGAAGATGAAAAGTGGCAACATTTACCATTTGCTTCCTCTTGTATTTTAGGTTGACGATTTATTTGCATTTCTGCAAAAATAAAAGTGAAGTACAGTTAATAATAGATCTGTCTGATGACATTACAAGTGGGGGAACAAGAAGTGTGATTTAACGCTTTAATAGTAGGTAGTATGGGGCACTGGGTGGCTCAGTCAGTTAAGTGTCTGCCTTCAGCCAGGTCATGATCCCAGGGTCCTGGGTCAAGCCCCACAAGCTCCACTGCTAAGCAGGGAGCCTGCTTCTCCCTCTGCCCCTGCCCCTTCCCTTCACTCATGTTCATTCTCCCCCCACCCTCAAATAAATAAATACAATCTTAAAAAAAACCTCTTTAATGATAGCAAACCCTTAGGTTGATTTTTTTTTTAATTTTATTTTTTTTTATTTTTTTTTTAATTTATTTTTTTATTGGTGTTCAATTTACTAACATACAGAATAACACCCAGTGCCCGTCACCCATTCACTCCCACCCCCCGCCCTCCTCCCCTTCCACCACCCCCAGTTCTCTTAGGTTGATTTTTAACTGATAGCAGGGCTTATAATGTTGCCAAGCCACATCTTTATATGTGCTTTTATTTTCACTGTGAGGAAAAACAATAAATCTGATGCAAAGGGTAAAGTATCAAAAGGGACATTCTGGGGGCAACTATGGAATGTTCCATGATACACAGTTGTATCAAAATCATCTTCTAATATGTCATTGTGTGTGTGTGTACCACATCTTCTTTATTTGTTCATCAGTTGATGGACACTTGAGATGTTTCCATAAAGAGAGAGAGAGACAAACCAAGAAACAGATTCTTAACTATAGAGAACAAACTTGATGGTTACCAGATAGGTGGTAGGAAGGAAGATGGGTTAAATAGGTGATAGGGATTAAGGACTTCACTTGCTATGATGGGCACCAAGTGATGTATTGGAAGTGTTGAATTCGCCATATTGTGCACCTGAAACTAATATTATATTGTATATTAACTAAATGGAACTTAAATAAAAACTTTTTTTAAAAAATCATCTTGTATTTTCTTCTACTGAAGTTTTCATTGATCCTCACCTTGAAGATAAAGTTCAATTTCTGAATGAATTATGCCCTGAGACATAAAAGGAAGCCATCTGAAGAAAAGAAAGAAAAAAGAGAGAAGAAAAAAGAAGAGAAAATTAATTTTTGCTTTTCTTAATTTTTATAATAAGCTTGGTTCTGCACTAATTTTGAACATTAAAAGGTAAAAATAGCTTTTATAAAGGCAAACAATTCAATCTACTATGTACTCATGATTGTGCTAAGAATGATATCACAACTAAGGCTTGAAGACTAAAACACATAAACTACTAAACCAGCTAACCATCTACCTCTCCAGGTTTGTCATCTCCAGTCACTAACACTCGTAAATGCACCTGGGGCTCCAGTAGAGCACTGCCCTGCCAAGTTGTAATAAAGGCAAGGGTTGGGGAGCCCAGGTGGCCCAGCGGTTTGGTGCTGCCTTCAGCCCGGGGGGTGATCCTGGAAACCTGGGATCCAGTCCCACATCGGGCTCGCTGCATGGAGCCTGCTTCTCCCTCTGCCTGTGTCTCTACCTGTGTGTGTGTGTGTGTGTGTGTGTGTCTGTCTGTCTGTCTGTCATGAATAAATAAATAAAATCTTTAAAAAATAAAAAATAAATAAAGGCAAGGGTTGGTGCAGCCCAGGTGGCTCAGTGGTTTAGCGCCTTTGACCCAGGGCATGATCCTGGAGTCCCGGGATTGAGTCCCACGTCGGGCTCCCTGCATGGAGCCTGCTTCTCCCTCTGCGTGTGTATCTGCCTCTCTCTCTCTTCCTGTGTCTCTCATGAATAAATAAATAAAATCTTAAAAAAAAAAAAAGGCCAGGGTTGGTCTAAGACTTTGAACCTGATACCTGGGCTAGGCTAAAAGTGTGGCTCACCCATTGGCACAGGAAAAAGAAGGTCCCTCATTTTAACACATCCTCTATGGAGATCTCTAACTTGCTTTCAAATTACTTCCTTTGATATATTTTCCTCAATGTCTCAAAAAAATAGCAGTACTACCTTAAAACCTGATGAAAATATTACCACTTTGGAAAATGTTCTTATGCTAAGTAATAGCTCATTTTGGTAGTTTCCCTCTAAATCAGCTAAACTTCTGTGTTAGAAACTCCATGTCATAGAAAAAGCCAAGGCTGAACTCAGAAAGCCAATGTTATCACTCTTGGCTTTGGGATATTACCCTCTTGAAGCTTCGTTTCCTTGACTAAATTATCTGCCTTACAGAGCTGCTGTGAAGTTGAAATGAAGTCACATGGCACATAAATGTTACTACTATATCACAACAACCAGTTATTTTTATCCCTCAAACACACTTCCATTCCTTCTATCCATCCATTCAATAAACATTTAGAAAGTGCCTTACATGTACCAGACCCTTTGCTAAGTACTGGGGATACAGGAAGAATAATAGAGACAGGGAGCCTGAGCTGAAGGAGCTTTCAGTGTAAAATGTGGAAATAGATGTATAAAGGTATAAATGTACGAAGAGTTGTAAGTGATGTAAGAAATACTTAATATTGCAGGAGCAGAAAAGGAGACTGGCCAACTCTGAATGGCAAGAATGGAGAAGTACAAAGGAACAAAAAAAAAAAAAAAAACAAATGTCAACAAAGAGGTCACACTTGATTGGAAGGTTGGAAAGTAGGTAAGGAGATGTCTGACAGCCAAACAAGAGATTGGGAAGGGCATCACAGGGAGAAAAAAATAGCATTGGCAAGGGTACAGAGACAAGGTCCCACACAGGAGACTTCTGGAAAAGATTTGGGGGCAGGGTGGGGCCCCATGTGAAGGTCACTGAAGGGGAGGTCACTGCATCTGAGAATATCAAGTGATTCAGAAGTGGAGCTATGGGACTGACTCCACCATACTAGCCTTGAAATCACCAGATGATGCTAATAGATAGGGTATAAAAGCTAACTATGTTAGTTCATGCAGTTCTACTCAGCTGTCAGGATAGCTCATCTCCATTTTTCAAAAGCTTTGAGAGATTCCATTTCCTTCTAACCACTGAGTGACCCAGATGTCCCTCTACAAAATTTTTTAAAAATAGCTTTATATTACCAATAGATATTTATTCATGAACCATTTCTAATTAATAGAACAGGATAGAATTCAGCTGGTATAGATGATAGTTATTTGCAGCACACACATATTTTCTGCTATATATGCCTCTACCTACCTGCCTAGGCCTGTGTCCATACTCATCCTTGAATTTCTACCCGAGAAAGAGCTGCAAAAGAGACTGAATCAGCCAAGACTAATTGTTGAAGATTGTGAACATGTTATTGCATTAGAACATGAAAACTCCCCCGAAATCCAAGGAATAGATGAAAAGTATTAGAGCAGTATGGCTTCAGAGGAGCATGATTAAAGAAATAGAATTAAAGGGAAACAGGAGGAGCCTGCTTGCCCAAGAACACTCACATATTATATAGCCAAGAGCAGAAACATGCTTAAATACCCCAGATCACCAGGGGGTTCCCTTTCACTGGGCTAATCAGGAAATACAAACACAGAAACAAAATAGAAACCAGTATTTTAAGGTTAAAGTAGATACCACAGAATGTATTTGAGTGATCTTGCCTTCAAATATATGATGTGTTTTAGGTGGGGAAGGGGCATAAAAAGGTGACACAGATTAGATTTTGTCTGAGATACATTTTAGATAATGGCAACTACTCATTCACATTGAAAATGGCAGAAGAAATACTAAATGCTTGTAAGAAGGTTCTACATTTCCACCCCCATCCCAAGAAATGAGCAAGACTCATCCCTGCGCCTCATTCTGTCAGTTTCCCACCATCACTACTTGTCACTTCCATACTGAGGAATGGTTCAAACTGACAAAAAGAGCCCGGAAATCTGCAGCAGCACAAATACATGCTCAGAATAGCAAGAAATGATTAATAGTGGCCTCTTTCAGGAAAAAAAAATCAGTAAAGTTAAATGATTGCTCACTGTCTCATGATAATTTTATTATTTTCTCCCTATAAAAATAGTATTTTACTTTTCTGTATTTTTTCAAAATTTAAGCATCCTTTCATATCTGTTATTCATCACCCCCCCCACCATTTCCCAGAAAGGGAAAATAAAACCATTTGTACATAAGCTGAATTATTTTCACAATAAGCAAATGCATAAACAATTTTTACCAATACACCTGAGCATGTTATAGAGGGAATTCACATAAAGATGGGTGATCTTTAAGGTTTCTCCCACTGCTTTTTACTAGTCTCTCCTTCCTTTCCTCTTTCTCTCCCTTGCTGCCACTCCTTCTTTCCTGGCCAGGTCTGTACTTGGAACAAGAAACCATGTTGGACAATAAAAACAAATGTATGCGACCTTCCCCTTAAGAAGTTTATCATCTAGTACGTGAGACAAGCAGAGAAAGCTTCATGACATGGATAGCATTTTATCCTGGGCCTTGAAGGATAAGGATTTCACTAAGTAGAGGAAAGAATAAAATGCTAAAATGTGTGAATTAAGAGAGTATTAATGTTCCTGGAGAATGTCTAGGGGAGGGAGCAGAATATACTTTATGAGGGAGAATTGGGAGAGAAGCCCAAAAGACTGATGGGGAGATGGAGGGGTCAACTCATTTTGCATCTTGCACCACAAACCAACACCTTACACATGGCTGTCCTGGGTGCCACACTTCTCTTACCCATGCAAAAGAAGGGTGATATTTCAACCGGGCTGCCCTGGTTCCTTTCCTAACCCTCTCCACAAATTAAGTCCTGCCCTGTATACAACTTAGCCTATGATTTATTCACAAATTTGCCAAATTTAGCACATACTCCTTGAGTACCTACATTTTACTGTAAGTTTGTCCTATGGACACTGAAGGTCTTGATTTTCACTTTCTAAGGGCATGAACATTCATATGTGATTTCCTTGGAATAAACACCAGAAATGGCATGAAGCAGTTAAGTAAGGAACATATTTTATGAATGATAACAATGGAATGGTGCAGAGGTGATCATTAGCCTTGCTTCTGTTTAAGAATTTCTTGCATCGGGGATCCCTGGGTGGCTCAGTGGTTTAGCGCCTGCCTTCGGCCCAGGGCGTGATCCTGGAGTCCCGGGATTGAGTCCCACATCAGGCTCCCTTGATGGAGCCTGCTTCTCCCTCTGCCTGTCTCTCTCTCTCTCTCTCTCTCTCTCTCTCTCTCTCTGCCTCTCATTAATAAATAAATAAAATCTTTAAAAAAAAGAATCTATTGCATCAAATGCAGCCCTGCCATGCCTGATGCCACAGAAAGGAAACCATAGAAAACCCACCCCTCTCTGCCAGACAATGAAGGCAGAAAAGTCCCTGTTGTGGCTGATTACGAGCAATTTCAGTTTTTCAAGACTGAGATATCCTTAGAGAAATAAACCATTTATTGGCATAAAAACAGTGGAATATTAGACTTTTTAACCTTTGTGTTCATTCTAAGAATCACTCTTTGGTACTGTATTAATACTTCAAATTAATATTAAGTGATAATTTTGTTTATACATGTCTTAGACACATTTAAACCTTTTAGATTCCATGTTCCAATTCCAAATCTTTCATTTAATGTGATTTCCCTTAGGGCTTATGGTGTCTTCATTAATACATGCCCTTTGGTTCAGTTGAATGTGCATATAATTTTAAGCTATTGCATGGGACCCATGGTAGGGGTTGACAGTAGAAATATAAGACATTAGACTGACCTCGAGGAAAGTCTCATGAGAGCGGCGAGAAATTGGAGAGACATAAACACATAAACACAATTACAGGTAGTAAATGCTGAGTTAACAGTTATGTGCTTTGCTAAAGTACAGAAGGGACAGTTGGCCCAATCTGAAGGTTTAGGAAATCCTCCTTAGCAGAGGGGACACAACCTCTTGTTAATTCACCAGTCAGCAGAGTAAGAGCCCACCAGACCCCAGGCATTGGGAGTGATCAGGAGTTGAGCGAACTCCTACAAGATAGCACCAGTGGAAAGGAGCACTGAGGGCCGACAGGAAGCAGAGAAGAACCAAGTCGAGTTCAGGCTGTGCAAGGTTGGTGTCAGCTGCCAAGGGTGCTATCTCAAGGGTGTGAGGAAGGCCTCTTACCTGCTCTGCTTAAATGCCTGCCTCAAGTGCCTACAGGGCTCATGCTTCTTTTAATGGAGCAAGAGACTCTCGTTTCAACAATTAGTAAGAAGATGTTGAGGATTATTAAATGGTGAGTATGGACCTCAAGTGGAGGTGGCATTCCATTCACAAAAAAGTACTCAGGATTTGCTGATAGTCTATTCTATCCATAGTGGATACTTTTAAAAGTCTTCTTTCCTTCACTTTTATACAAAGGAAATGATCTCAACCTTTCACAAAAAAACAAAAACAAAGTAAAGAATATTGCATAGAAATGAGGCTGGAACACTTTAAAAGGATTAGTTGCAGTATCAACTCCAAGGAACACTGTGCAGAGTCTTGTCCTTCTTCCTTAGGATAATACGCATCAGGGTCACCCCACCTATCTGACCACGATTTGGCTTCGAGTGAACAAAGCAGGTCATGCTGTTCTGCCTTGACAAGTTCAGTTAGATAGTTTTTTAAAACATCATTTATTTGTATTTAGCTTTACAATTTCTCATCCATAAATCACCTTCTTTTTAGAAGTGCCCTTAGCTGGATCTTTCCTTCAAATAAGCTGCTACCACAAGCTAATGCCAGTTTCATTTCCCAAACCAGTCAGGAGTAATAGAAGGCAACACTGAGTGGTTCTTGGCTCCCCTGTCCCTGAAGAACTTCACTATTAACCATCTGTGAATCTAGACCCTCCTAGGTCAAGAGGGTTAACAAATATATTTGTAAATGACATTGTGTCTTTTAAAAGGTAGATACTAACTTCTTGTCAGTGATCTAATTAAAAGTCTACATGCATGCACACGTAGATACACACACATGTACACAACATGTACAAATTTGGTAGCATACAGAAAGGTCTAGAAATCTCTAATTTAAGGCTAATAAACCTTGCAGTGGATAGTACATTGTGAGATCCGCTCATATAGTGTACTGGATTAAACAGTGTCCTCCAGAACTCATGTTCACACAGAACCTCAGAATGTGACCTTATTTGAAAACAGGCTCTTTGCGGATGTAGTAAATTAAGATGAGGTTGTACCAGAGTGGGGTGAGCCCTAGTCTAATGACTGATATCCATATAAGAGGAGAAGTGACACAGTGACACATACATAAAGGAAAAGCACTGCCATGTGACAGCAGAGGCAGACACTGGGGTGATGCAGCTACACACAAAAGGATACTGGCAACTGTCTAACCACCAGACCTGCTGGAAGAGATGGGGAAAGATCATTCCCCAGAGACTTGAGAGGGAGCATGACCTTGCTGATCCCTGAATTTCAGACTTCTGGCCTCCAGAAATATGAGAGAATAAATTTCTCTTGTTTTAAGTCACCTCGCTCATCATTTGTTATGGCAGTTGTAGGAAACTAATACAAATAGTAAATAAGAATATTTACTTCAGTTCAAAGTCTGATGAATGCTTACCTGCTTTAAATATAAATTTCACTTGCTCCAAACCTCAATCAGCCAAACTTTGTGTAAATGATAGAAATTCAGTGGTGTGTACTCTATCTATATAAAATGTACAAAAAGCAGAAAAATAAAATCTTCAGGTATAGAAATAAAATAAAACCATAAGGATGTGGGTGTTGAATTGAAGAGGAGAAAAGAAAAAAGAAAGGGAGATGCGAATCCTCACAGGAAGCATCTGTGATGCACAAAAGCATCCTCTTCCTGTAGCTGTGCTTTATATTTCATTTTTTCCCGCTTACCTATAAAAGGAACAAACACTTGGTGGTCCTTTTCTCTGTCCTAGTTCAGCTGTGCTGTAAATTCTTGCCCCATGAGGAAGCATCAAGGACCATACTGAGATTTTCTTTCCTTTTCCCCTGTAATATATATTTGAACATTTTTGCTGCCTACACCCCAGAACTCATTAGTCATTATGAGTGCACCCAGAACCCCACCTTGGCAGCTCCCCATCAGGTCTGAGAAGAGGATAAGCAGTCCAGAAAGAGGTCTGTCTGTTCCTGTGTGCAGCGTGGGTCTCCTTTCCTATCAGAGCGGCCATCCAGACTCACACCTGCCTTACTTACAGTAACTCATCCTTGACCTTTCACATGCAGAGAGAAGGCGCTGATAGCACAGAAGCAACCACCCACAGCTTCTGCATGGTCTTCTGTTGCAGAAAGGAACCTGCTGTGCCTGAGTTCTCTTCCTGGTGCTACTACTCTTCTGCTTCTTTAAGAATTAAGAAGGCAGGGATCCCTGGGTGGCGCAGCGGTTTGGCGCCTGCCTTTGGCCCAGGGCGCGATCCTGGAGACCCGGGATCGAATCCCACGTCGGGCTCCCGGTGCATGGAGCCTGCTTCTCCCTCTGCCTGTGTCTCTGCCTCTCTCTCTGTGACTATCATAAATAAAAAATAAATATATATATATATATATATTTTTTTAAAAAAAAGAATTAAGAAGGCAGGATCTGCCTCATCTCTTCATTCCCATGGATAAGAAGGAATTATTTTTGCAACTCACTTTCTTCATCAGGGTATTGTGTGAATAAGCATTGGCTACCATTTCTTCAGGACTTATTACTATGTGCAGAACACCAAATATTAACATTTGTTATATCAGGACAGTGTATATCTGTTCTATTACTTTTGGTCAGTTAACGTACTTTGTAATTAAAATTTTTCCAGCTTTAATCCATTGAAATTAAATTAAGCCATCACTTATGCTTCTTCCTTCCAGACAAGGCCACACTGGCTTAGTGCAGACATGAGCTAAGGTAGTGCAGGTAGTGTAGTGAAGGCAGCAGAGGTAATGGTGGCAGAGAGCTGGGCAGCACCACTGTCATGGTATGTATGTGTAGGCATGAAGTGTGATGAATAAATCTAAATAACCCCATGAAGACCTCACACTCTAAAAAAATCAACTGTATTAATGTGATAAAATATATCTGAACCTAAGAAGAAAAAGCTTGATGAATCACTCCCTAGCTCTTCTGATGTAAGGATTAAAATACAGCTTCCCCTCTGCCCCAAAGACAACTGCGTGCTGTGGGTGGGAGAGGCTGGGAGATGATGCCCAGTCCTCTTCAACACTTCTTGTCACTTAGCAAATTGGGATTCTGTGTTATGCTAAGTTCTGAGAAAGCACTAGGAGTAGGAAAAGTATTTCCAGTTGTGCCAATTAGCTCATGCCAGCAGCAGAATTTGAATGGGAACTTAAAGAAGTATGATAGAGTAAGGAAGGGCATTCTTAGGTGAAGAATAGCACACTCCAAGGGACAGAAGCAAATGCAACAGAACTTGTTCTGGCAATAATAGGTGGCCTATTTTCACCAAGATCTTTCAAGAGGACAATTAAAAAACAAATTGGAGGGGGATCCCTGGGTGCTCAGTGGTTTAGTGCCTGCCTTTGGCCCTGGGCGCAATCCTGGAGTCCTGGGATCAAGTCCCACATCAGGCTCCCGGCATGGAGCCTGCTTCTCCCTCTGCCTCTCTCTCTCTCTCTCTCTCATAAATAAATAAAATCTTAAAAAAAAAAAAGAAAAACAAATTGGAGGGGGAATGGAGTCAAAGCCTTCAATGGAAAGATCATGAGATTGTTTTTGGTTTACTAGTATGCAACAGAGATTAATGAAGATTTCTGAACAGGGAAGTGATACAGTTAAAATACTGCCTCTGGAACAAAGGAACAATATTTTCCCCATTTTTTAAAAAAAATTTTAGGATAAGACTATACAACAAGATACTAAAGATTTTATTCTTCACAGAAGAGCAAAAGAAAAATGAAAGTAAAAATAAAGTCAGAATGATGTTTGCAAATGTCAAGACTCAGAGCTAGACGCTGCCCTCTTAGCACAAATTAGCTAGAAAGTAGTGATCAGGGAGGACAGAAGAAGGAGGAATCAAGAAAATGCAGAGACTACTGCAATAATCTAGTCGAGGACACAACTGGAGTAGAGGAAGTAAGAACAGGATAGAATTAAACAAGCACTCTGAAAAGGACTACAAAGGCAGAGAAGAGGGCGCACCTACTGTGGTTCCCTCTGCTCACCCCCAGTCATCTCTGGCTGGTAGTTTTTAGTGCCATGAGTTTAGGATTTTTAGTTGAATTGACTCGTTTTTTTCCGCTCCATGTTTTGCTTAGTCATTAAAGTTGTAATTGTTTTGACATCTCTAAATCTATACGCTTACATTTTCCAGTGCCAGTTTTGTCTCTCTATTTTTTTTTTTGCCTCATTTCCTGTTGATGATCTGTTTGGAAAGAAGGTTGTAGGGTCCCAACATTGAAGATTCATAGTTTCAAGATAGACCCGCAAGTTTCTTACTCCATGTCCATAGATGATTGGGTTTTTGTGTAGAATCCCATTCTTTTTAAATTTTTATTTAAATTCAATTAGCCAACATATATTACATACTTAGTGTCTGATGTAGTGTAGAACCCCATTCTAATTCAATCCCATTCATGGGTCTGGAGCCCATCCTTTCCCCTGGGATGAGAACCAAGCAACCACAAGCTTTAATACCTGCCTGGTGGAAGCTGGGAGCTTCCTGAGAGAGGACTCAGCAAGGGTCTAGAGAGCAAGGCTAAAAACCTGGAGGCAACAGAGCCAAGTCAGAAACGGTTGCCAAAGGATGAGGAGTAGGAGGATAAGACTGATGGTGTGTAAGAGCACAGACTTGCAAGGAGCAGTAAATAGTCCATGGAGATCTAATGCACAGTGTAATGAATATAGACCATATTGTACTATAATTACATAATGTGTAAATATTGCTACAAAGGCAACCATATTATAAAATATGAATGTATCAAAATAACACATTGTATACCTTAAATTTACACAATGCTGTATGTCATGGAGCTCAAGGGAAAGCCCAAGTTATCTAGATTTTAATCTTTGTCTTTCTTAGGTTCTGTTCTAACAGTTCTCACTGAAATTCTTCTTGCTTAATTCCCCTATGAAACTGTTATAACACTACAATTTTAAGTAAAGAAGCCAACATTTAAACAAGTGTTCCCATGACTGATAAAAATTTTCCACTATTAAAATCTGATCCTTCTGTAATATATAGAACACTGAAATAATAAGAAATTATAAGATTTCTTTACAATGCTTAGCAATAGATTATTTATTCAAACAATCAGTGAGTGAAGATGATACTGAATACTGAATAAATAACATAAAAACACACATGTACCTAAAACACAAATACACTCACATGACACACAGCACTATCCACATTGCATCACACTCTTGAAGTACCATAAGGACAAGCACTACCTTTCACAGGTGAAGACGGACTCAGATGCAGTACCAGGTTCTCTGACCACGACCTTTTCGCAGTACCAGTACTGGGATTCATCACTGGCCTCACAGCGCAACAGCACCTTCTGCAGTTTTCCAAGTGACACTGCTTCCACTTGAAATGTATGTCTGGTTCTAGAGACAGAGGAAAAACCCACAGAAATAACATGAGTCCAGCATATGACAAATGCAGACAGTAATAATAGCCCCAGGACTGCCAAAAGTAGCACAATACTCTAAAAGAGATATGTTACTACAGTTAGCATCGAAAGGGGTAAGAAGGAAAGAAAAATAAGCAAATTACTTTTATCTATTCAAAATATATGTCTGTGCTTTTGTTCTCTCTTGTAGTTTTATTTTCTCTGTTTATAAGTGTATTCAGTGTAAGAAATAAACCCTAAAACAAAGGTTTCCAGTTTGTGGCTTTTCCCCTCCTCAGACTCCTGCGCTGACAAAGTTTAGTAAGTGGGCAGGTTGAAAACCATGAGCCCTAATAGGCAAAGTATTTAGTCTCCATGGATGTTGATATATTTTGAGGCAGGTAGGAACAAATTTTTCCTTCATCCTTCCCTTCCTCCTTCCCTCATACCCTCCTTTCTTCCCTCCCTTCCTCCTTCCCTTCCTCCCTCTCTCTCCTCCCTTCTTTCCCTTCTCTTCCCTTCCCCTTCCTCCCTTCCTCCCTCCCTCCCTCCCTCCCTCCTTTCCTTCCTTCCTTCCTTCCTTCCATGCTTCAACAAACCCTCCCTATACATTCCTCTGTCAATAATACATAGACCACATTCTTGGATCTGTTGTGAAAGAGTATCCCGGAATCTTGACTCTTTTTTTTTTTTTTTTTTTGTATTGGAGTTCAATTTGCCAACATATAGCATATCACCCAGTGCTCATCCCATCAAGTGCCTCCCTCAGTGCCCATCACCCCAACCCCCTGCCCACCTCCCTTTCCACTACCCCTTGTTCATTTCCCAGAGTTAGTAGTCTCTCATGTTCTGTCAGCTTCACTGATATTTTCACTCATTTTCTCTCCTTTCCCCTTTATTCCCTTTCATAATTTTTTATATTCCCCAAATGAATGAGACCATATAATGTTTGTCCTTCACCGATTGACTTACTTCACTCAGCATAATACCCTCCAGTTCCATCCACGTCGAAGCAAATGGTGGGTATTTGTCATTTCTAATGACTGAGGAATATTCCATTGTATACAGAGACCACATCTTCTTTATCCATTCATCTTTCGATGGACACCGAGGCTCCTTCCACAGTTTGGCCATTGTGGATATTGCTGCTAGAAACATCGGGGTGCAGGTGTCCCGGCGTTTCATTGCATCTGTATCTTTGGGGTAAATCCCCAACAGTGCAATTTCTGGGTCGTAGGGCAGGTCTATTTTTAACTCTTTGAGGAACCTCCACACAGTTTTCCAGAGTGGCTGCACCAGTTCACATTCCCACCAACAGTGTAAGAGGGTTCCCTTTTCTCCGCATCCTCTCCAATATTTGTTGTTTCCTGCCTTGTTAATTTTCCCCATTCTCACTGGTGTGAGGTGATATCTCATTGTGGTTTTGATTTGTATTTCCCTGATGGCAAATGATGCAGAGCATTTTCTCATGTGCGTGTTGGCCATGTCTATGTCTTCCTCTGTGAGATTTCTGTTCATGTCTTTTGCCCATTTCATGATTGGATTGTTTGTCTCCTTGCTGTTGAGTTTAATAAGTTCTTTATAGATATTGGATACTAGGTCCTTTATCTAATATGTCATTTGCAAATATCTTCTCCCATTCTGTAGGTTGTCTTTTAGTTTTGTTGACTGTTTCTTTTGCTGTGCTTTTTATCTTGATGAAGTCCCAATAATTCATTTTTGCTTTTGTTTCTCTTGCCTTCATAGATGTATCTTGCAAGAAGATGCTGTGGCCAAGTTCAAAAAGGGTGTTGCCTGTGTTCTCTTCTAGGATTTTGATGGATTCTTCTCTCACACTTAGATCTTTCATCCATTTTGAGTTTATTTTTTTTGTTTTTTTTTTAATTTATTTTTTATTGGTGTTCAATTTACTAACATACAGAATAACCCCCAGTGCCCGTCACCCATTCACTCCCACCCCCCGCCCTCCTCCCCTTCCACCACCCCTAGTTCGTTTCCCAGAGTTAGCAGTCTTTACGTTCTGTCTCCCTTTCTGATATTTCCCACTCATTTCTTCTCCCTTCCCTTATATTCCCTTTCACTATTATTTATATTCCCCACATGAATGAGAACATATAATGTTTGTCCTTCTCCGACTGACTTACTTCACTCAGCATAATACCCTCCAGTTCCATCCACGTTGAAGCAAATGGTGGGTATTTGTCATTTCTAATAGCTGAGTAATATTCCATTGTATACATAAACCACATCTTCTTTATCCATTCATCTTTCGTTGGACACCGAGGCTCCTTCCACAGTTTGGCTATCGTGGCCATTGCTGCTAGAAACATCGGGGTGCAGGTGTCCCGGCATTTCATTGCATTTTTTTTGTATATGGTGTAAGAGAATGGTCTAGTTTCATTCTTCTGCATGTGGATGTCCAATTTTCCCAGCACTATTGAAGAGACTGTCTTTTTTCCAGTGGACAGTCTTTCCTGCTTTGTTGAATATTAGTTGACCATAGATTTGAGGGCCCATTTTTGGATTCTCTATTCTGTTCCACTGATCTATGTGTCTGTTTTTGTGCTAGTAACACACTGTCTTGATAATCACAGCTTTGTAGTACAACTTGAAATCTGGCATTGTGATGCCCCTAGCTCTGGTTTTCTTTTTAATATTCCCCTGGGTATTTGGGGTCTTTTCTGATTCCACACAAATCTTTAAGTAATTTGTTCCAACTCTCTGAAGAAAGTCCATGGTATTTTGATAGGGATTGCATTAAATGTGTAAATTGCCTTGGGTAGCATTGACATTTTCACCATATTAATTCTTCCAATCCATGAGCATAGAATATGTTTCCATCTGTTTTTGTCTTCCTCAATTTCTTTCAGAAGTGTTCTGTAGTTTTTAGGGTATAGATCCTTTACCTCTTTGATTAGGTTTATTCCTAGGTATTTTATGCTTTTGGGTGCAATTGTAAATGGGATTGATTCCTTAATTTCTCTTTCTTCAGGCTCATTGTTAGTGTATAGAAATGCCACTGATTTCTGGGCATTGATTTTGTATCCTGCCACACTGCCAAATTGCTGTATGAGTTCTAGCAATCTTGGGATGGAGTCTTTTGGGTTTTACCGTACATAGAAAACCCAAAAGACTTCACCCCAAGATTGCTAGTGGGAGAGTTTGACTTCTTTGCCAATTGCCAATTTGAATGAAGAAGTTTGACTTCTTCTTTGCCAATTTGAGTGCCTTTTATTTCTTTTTGTTGCCTGATTGCTGAGGCTAGGACTTCTAGTACTACGTTGAATAGCAATGGTGAGAGTGGACATCCCTGTCATGTTCCTGATCTTAGGGGAAAGGCTCCCAGTGCTTCCCCATTGAGAATGATATTTGCTGTGGGCTTTTCGTAGACGGCTTTTAAGACACTAAGGAATGTTCTCTCTATCCCTACACTCTGAAGAGTTTTGATCAGGAATGGATGCTGTATTTTGTCAAATGCTTTCTCTGCATCTATTGAGAGGATCATATGGTTCTTGGTTTTTCTCTTGTTGTTATGATCTATCGCATTGATTGCTTTACAAGTGTTGAACCAACTTTGCATCCCGGGGATAAATCCCACTTGGTCATGGTGAATAATCTTCTTAATGTATTGTTGGATCCTGTTGGCTAGTAATTGTTGAGAATTTTTGCATCGGAATCTTCACTCCTAGAGTTACGCTGTCATGTCAAAAACTCATTGACATTTCTAGAGAGATGCAGGACCTACATCAGTGTAGGGTACACTGGTTGGAATTAAAAGAACTCCTTCACACATTACCTTCTCAAAGATTATTATTGAGAATAACCACTTAAAATTACCTAAGGGTCACGAACTTAATTAAGTCTGCAACATTCCCAGAAATGACAGTTGACTCTTAGCCACCCTACTTTGTGGTAAAAATGCAAATTCAGTATTGCTTGTATTTTCTATATGGAATACGGTGTCTTAACGGTTGTCTACATTGTTATCCAGTTAAATTTCAGTTCTGTATTTGAAGACGTACTACCTGGATTTTAACTCTTGATTCCATGTTGTTTATGTACATTTTTAAGCCAAAATCAAAACATTACTAGTCCAATGATATTTCTGTAAACAAGACTATGACTATACATGTTCTTGGGTATGCCTGAATTCCCAGTGTGCCTCTACAAGGCACAATTTCACAATACACATCACCTGCTATAGCAGATGCACTTGCTGCTCCACCCCCTGTCTTCCAGGTCCCCTTCTGAGTTCACCTGCTACTTTGGTAGATAATTTAGGGATGCTGACAGCTTTCTTTCTCAACCCTCTATGTCTCACTGTCTCTTTGCCTGAGGGCCTCCTTCTTGTGGGAGAGTTTCAAGAATTATTCTGCAGGGTTTCTTAAGGTCCCCAGCAAGGATTCCAACTCCTTAATGTCCCTATATGGCTTTCTCCCTTTCCTGCCTCATTGTCCCTACTCCTTCACTCCAAATGTACTTATTGGGATCACCTCCCAGTCTTTGTCTTATGGTCTGCTTTGAGGCAAATCCAAACTATGATATCTCAAGATCCAGAAAGGTTGCCTAAATCAGCCTCCTGGTTACTTCTTGTTTCTTTTTTTTTTTTTTTAATTTTTTTTATTTATGATAGTCACAGAGAGAGAGAGAGAGAGAGAGAGAGAGAGGCAGAGACACAGGCAGAGACACAGGCAGAGGGAGAAGCAGGCTCCATGCACCGGGAGCCCGATGTGGGATTCGATCCTGGGTCTCCAGGATCGCGCCCTAGGCCAAAGGCAGGCGCCAAACCGCTGCGCCACCCAGGGATCCCCACTTCTTGTTTCTTAAAGTAATTTTAGTTTTGAAGACAGAATTAAATTAGGTCTATTACATATGTCTCTGCATTTTGATTATGCCACTAAACACTCTATAGAGAAAAATGACAATAACCAGACCAATCAGTGGCTAAGATGTGAGCTGTGGCTGGTGTGAAATCATTCTGGTAATAAATTAAAAGGTTGTTGTCACAACAACCTTTGTCACCTGCACAACTCTTGAAATCATTTGGCATTCCCATTATATTCCATGCATTGAGGAAAATAATAGAAAAATGTTAAATGGGCCAGGGAAGAATATCTCTAATTCTGAACCTCAAAACATACCAGTAAACCCACATTTTTTACTCTTATTTATATACATTGATTGTAAGTATACCTCCTGCCCAATTTTAATTTCATCTATAATGTACCCTCCACATTCTCTGGTAAATGCTATATACAGCAATAAACCGAAGATTAATCATCAACATGACTTGTGAAATCTTAGCATGTAACTTCACATGATGCTACACACCAATAGACCAACTAACAGACAACCAGGAAAGATGGAGCCGCCTCCACTATCACAAAGTCATATAAATTACAAAATGGTAGGGTGAAAGAATCTGGGGCTGATGGAATGCTAGGAGGATTCCATGGGAGATAACATCACTGATCACTTTGTGTAATAATAAGATCATGACATCTAAAACTGTTTCTATTCAAAATTAATGCACTTATGATGACAAATATTAGGCACAATTTTGTTTATTCCTTTTTCCAAGCTCCAGCTTTCTTCTTCATTCTGATGAAAGCATCTGTGTAATCTGCAGTGACAATAGAAGCTTTAATTATCTTTAAGATTGCTGATACCTCAAAATAATTCATGAACTTCAACTACAAAAAAAGTTTGAGAAATAGCACTCTTGAACTGGTTTAGGAGCTTTCTTTCTTAAAAAATATATCCTAGGGTTACATAATCCCTGTTTTTAGTTACAGACCCCAAATAGTACTTTCTTTCTATATATAAAAAATAACATTAAAATTAACTGGACTGATTACATATTGTACTATCTAATATATAGAAAGACTCCTGTATATATATATATATATATATATATATATATATATATATATATATATAAAATGGTGTGAAAATAATTTAGTTGGATCCATTCAAGATGTTTTGAAGAAAGGCTGCAAATCAGCCTTGTGTTCTATGTGAAATGTACAATAATGGCCCTTCTATGACCCGACCTTTTAGAATAATACTTTGTACTTTTTCATCCCAACAGGGCATGTTCATATATATTTTTCTCCAATATCAGCTCATTTTTTTCTTATACTGTCACTAATTTTTAACATCATTTTCTTTGTTCTATTACTCATTGCTAGCATAGTGTGTCCCATTTTTCTTTTAAGAACTTCTAAAACAAAGCATATTAGGAAGTCTGGTCAGGAAATCTTGTGTTAAAGATGTCCCAAAACTAAATCTTAAAGGGTGTCAAGCACCTTTCAATTTTCAGTTATAAGTGCCCACCTTCAGGAAGATTGCTAAACACATGGGAAAGTTATTTGTGTGGGCTCACCTGTCCTCTTTGAAATTTTACTGGCATGTTAGATTTGTCCAGTAGTCTAAGACCAGTGTCTCCCCTCTCCCCACAGAGACACAGGGAAACTTCAGACTCTGTTCCTGCTCTCTTCAATTGCCCAGTATGGACATCAACATGGGATCTCACTACTGGCAAAGCAAAGGGAAGAGAAATAAAAGGAAAGTCATTATCTGGGAATTTGTACAAACAAAATCCAGATCTATGGGTCAGGCTACAATAAAAAAGCAGTACATGAGAACTCCTCTAATCTGGACTTTCTGTATCTATGGAGAGATTTTTAAAGTTTTTTCAATTATTATTTTTAATTATGAATGGGCATTTTTATACCATGAACTAATGCCTAGACGATCTGTAGTTTTTTCAAAAAGAGAAATAAAAGTTTTTTTTAAAGGCTGTTCTTGGGGCTCCTGGGTAGCAGAGTGGTTAAGTACCTGATTCTTGATTTTGGCTCAGAGTGTGATCTCAGGGTCATGAGATGGAGCCCCATATTGGGACAATACCTTGTCGTATATTGGGACAATACTCCCAATATGGAGTCTGCTTAAGACTCTCTCTCTCTGCCCTTTTCCCCTGTTCTCTCACTCTCTCTCGTTCGCTCTCTCTCTCTCAAATGAATAATTTTTTTTAAAAAAATCCTGTTCTTCTATGTATGACATAGGAGGACATTTCATGCTTAGTATTTTAGTGGCAAGGGTGGCAATGTTATTGTACATGATGCTTAAAGTTTAAACTGATATAAGTGTTAATAAGGAAATACATCAAAAATAAGGTGATGGCATGAGATGGCCAACTGGCCCCAGGCAGACCCAGACCTGACAGTACATCTTTCTCACAGCCTCAGCCTCTGTGACTGTAGTTGGACCATACAAATCTCTTTGAGATTACATTTAATCCCAGCTCCACTTGTGACAGATGCTGTAACACAAAAAATTTCACTTTGCAATGGGTAAAACAACCCTCTTAGGAGTAGAAAAAATAGAGACACCTGGGTGGTTCAGTTGGTTAAGCATCTGCCTTCAGCTCAGGTCATAATCCTGGGGTCCGAGGATCAAGCCCCACGTCTGGCTCCCTGCTCAGTGGGAAGTCTGTTTCTCCCTCTGTTCTCTCTCTCTCTCTCTCTCTCTCTCTCTCTTTGAAATAAATAAATAAAATCTTTAAGTAAATAAATAATTAATTTTTAAAAAGAAGTAGAAAAAATATTCCATAACTAAATAGTTCATAAGTAAATTTAACCAACTATGAAACAATTTGTTTACATGGTACTAAAAATTAGTAACAGACATGAAAAAATGGCCTGTCCCTCTTGTACTACAGGAAGTTCACAGACAACATCACTCAGCTTGCATTTGAGAGAACCACGCATTTGCTACAAAATCTAGGGTCTTCTTGCTCATCAATTGCTCCTGGATTTAGAAACAATGACCAAATTAAGTGATTTCTAATTCTCATAGAACTTCAAAATGCACCCAAGAGATTGCTAAAATGTATTTTACACTCTGACATTTTTGTTGTTGTTGGTAGTAATAGTAGTAGTAGTAGTAATGGCTGTTGCTTATTATTTGTCGGTTATTATACTAAGTGATTTGTTTTAATTATCTCTTTTAACCATCACCAATTAGATTGAAGAAATTCTTATAATTTCATATATAAGAAAATGGAGGCTGAGAGATTTGAAGTGGACTCTCGCTAATTCAAAGCTCTCCATTGCACTATAGCAGTTGCTAAAGAAGCAATCTATAGGAGAAACTCCAAAAGAGATTCTGTGTTCATTTTAGTCACCTAAGCAGATACACCCTAGAATTCTGAAAATTGCAAATTAAATGCATTTAAATCGTTGTTGGCTATAAATAATCCTCTGCTTCTGAAGTCAAAGTGCCTCACTTCCCAACTGGCAGTGAGCTGCCTCTGCCTCCCTACCCCATGAACTCTCAACAGACTCCTCACTGGCTCCTGCTCCTTGATGGCCATTTCACAAGGCAGTTCTCTTTTCTAGACTTCCCTTTAACGTCTCAGCAAAGGACTTCCAGAAGGAATGTCACAATTGCCACATGTCCTCCAATCACAGTGGATGAAGTGCCCCCTTCCTTGGAAGATGCTAGCTCATCTTCTAAATAAATCTCTGCCATCCTGAATTTCTTCTGCCTCCTAGCCTTCGGAGCAGGCCCCACCATGACCTCAGTCATTTATCCTCAGATAACCTGCTGGCTGCCATTTTGGCTCCCTCCAAACCATGCTTTTCAGCTGTTTCAACAGAAATATTCTAAAATAGAAATCTGATTATTGTGTATACCACTCACAACTTTTTAAACAATCCTACCCATAGCATAAAATCCAAAATCCTCAGCACAATGAGCAGTTCATAATTAGGCCCTGCTGACCTTAATAGAGACTCCTCTCTCCACATCCCAAATCCAGTCATAGTAATCTGTTGATTCCACAACTGGCCACATTCCTTCTAACCCAGAGTTCCCACACTTGTATCTCTAAATAGAACAGCTTTCATCTAATTACCTACTGAACCTACCCATCCTGCTTTACATAGCTCAGATATAACCTCTTCTGAGAAGCCTTCTGTGCACCCTTGGTCTGGGTTAGATGACTCGACTTTGTGATGCGTGGCAACCTATCCATTCATGACTATGACCTAACACCTAATATTTGACTGACTTGATGGAAGGGACCATGTTCTATTCATCCTGGTTCTTCCACAGGTTTTCACAAGGCAATCCTTAGTTGTCTTTTTAATGAATGATTAAATAAACAACTAAGTGAAATGGGTATTTGTCAACATAAGTAATAAAACTAAATCAGTACATCTGTCCCTAATGCGTGATTGAGTCTTTACTGCTCCAGGCAAGAGGCCATGAAAAGAACACTGGGTTTAGAGTCAGAAAAACTAGGACCTAAATCTAGATCTACCATTCAACTGTTTGACCATGAGAAATTCACATAACCACTTTGAGTATCAGTTTTTTCCATCCATAAAATAGTTCACATGGTTGTTGTGAAGATTAGATGAGACTATATGTAAGAAATATGCAAAACTTTTATAAGTTGCACAAGTAATTCATATTTTCATTAACCATTTATATATTACTGTAACAATATATGCAAAAGTGATTAATATCCACTGGATATTATTATTCCAGTGGATATTATCCACTGGAATATTAATATTCCACTAAATTTGGAAATATCCCTCTCTCTGAACTAGATCATGCTTTATTTTTAGAGTAATAAGATGGAAAATTCAGGAATACTAAGAGATAGACACTAGTCATAAAGTTTCATATGCTTTTTAACCTAAATCAGATACAATACTCAAATAGAATTATTTTTGCCACTGGTCTAAGGTTTTAAAACTTCAGTTGCAAAACAAAAAATAAAATAAAATAAAATAAAATAAAATAAAATAAATTCAGTTGCCCCAGTGATTCTGAAACTCAGAGGCAGGGTTGCTCACCTGGCAATTAGACAGGAGTGATGAATGAATAAAAGAAGGATAACCCACACCTTACAGCTGAGGATCCGTATATTATGGGCCGTCTTGTTGCTAAAGTCCTATCAAGTGAGAAATGGTGTTTAATCTTTTTATTTCCTTTCCTAGATTCCATTATATTTTTTCTTTATTGAGAACAAAAAGAGGTATTACTTCCTGAGCTATATAAAGGAACATACTCCTCAAAAGAGCAAGCAAACATAATTTCTAAGCAAAAAGAGCTAACCAGGGGAGCCAAGGAGTTTCCAGCTCCCCCAAGAGTTTGCATGCAGATGACCACAAGAAGTGGCACACAGACATATTTTACAGTGATATTCACAGCACTGCACTGGCTATGGTTGGAAGTTAACAAGAAAAAAAAAACTCTCTACTGTCAAGTAGAGTATATAGACTATCTGTGAAGTATAGACCAAAAGATTTAAATAACACAAGACTACATTAAAGCAGCATATCAATAAACACTTTTTTAAAATAAACACTTATTAAAAGAAAAGAAGTTCCATGGGGATTCCAGATAATTTAAAGATTTGGATACAATAATAATAATTTCAAATGGAACCTAGTGGATGCTTCAGATAAATGAGGGTCATAAGCAGGTGAATGGAGGTCTTCCAGATTTTGCATTTGAAACCTTTCCCATGAGGCAAAAGGTTTTTACAAAATCATTCTATCTAAAACTCAACAAACTCTTCCTCTATACTAAACTCTCTGTGAAACTGGCAAGAAGCCTATGGTTTCTGGGGTGCCACTACCATCCCTCATCCTTAGAAGTAACCACTATTGAAAAAGTCTTAATCATTTTACTTAATTGAGCACAATCCCACTAACTCCACTGAAAATCCTTTGGGGGTGAGACCTCTGAATGAATTTCATTTACCTTCAAAGTAATGATACCACAAAATAAAAAACAATGACTCTAAGTTAATTTGTTTCATTTTGTTAAGCAATATGGTTACAGCAGTGGTTCTTGATAGGGTGATTTTGCCCAGGGACATGTGGCAACATCTGGAGACATTTTTGGTTGTCACAACCAGGGGGTTGGGGAGGGTGCTACTGATATCTAGTGGGTAGAGTTCAGGGTTGTTGTTAAACATTCTACAATGCACAGGACAGACACCACTATAATTATCCAGCCCCAAATGTCAAAGTGCTAAGGTCAAAAAATCCTGAGATAGAAAGATAGTTGATAATAGGTAATTCAATAATTAAACAGAATGATTTAGGTAAATAGAGATACTTACATCCATAGATCTTATTTCCAGTTATGTTTATTTCTGTTTTTATTGTCATATTTTTTTCTATTATTAAAGTAATAAAATCATTTTTAAATTATTAAAGTATTGAAATGAATAAAATAAAATATAAAGGTCAAAATTCCTGGAAGATCACAATGCATACATTCAGTCATATAGTAGCTAATGGTAGGACACAGTAATGAACACATGTCAAGTGGGACAAACCTGAACTTAGATCACAAGACCTTGATTTATGTCCTGGCTCTGCTACTTACTAGGTTTATGGCCACGGGCAGAAATTCTACATGACCTGTGGTCTTCAGGTCCTCCTTTGCAAAACTGGCAGACTTCTGTTTTGCCAGGTTGAAGACTGAATGTTTTAGAGCCAAAGTGCTTTATGTAATAAAGTGAGATAAAATTACCTTGTAGAAAAGAGAAATAGAAAGTTATTTTCCAAAGCAGAGCTTTCTCAAGTGTGGGTTACTATATCCAGGAATATTGAAAGACATATTCATTTTTGAACATCTGATTTGCCCAGTTGGCAGTAAGACGGTAGTACATGTACCTAAAAAGTCAGACCGCTTCTTTCCAAATCCATGTGCTAGCTATGTGATTGATAGAGGGAATTGCTTATTGTCAATTCAAAAAACTCAATATCCTCAATTGGGATAATAATATTATCTACCTTGTTATGGTATAAACATTAAAAGTGATGATCTATAATCTGAGTGCTCAATAAATGTTTAGTGGTGGAGGTGGTGGTGATAGTGCTAGGAGGAGGAGGAGTATCACAATCACAGATATCAAAGATCAGAATTCTTAACTGTTATTGGGGATTATTTGTGATTCCTCCTCTCTAACATCCTCCTAGAAACTGCATGAGGAAAGCTTCACCCAAATGCTCAGTTCTTTATTATTAGAGACTTCTATTCTAAATCCCTGACTCCTGCTCTACTTGGATGAGCTCACCAGGATTATTTGGGAAGACTGATAACCATTTCCTTTACCTCTCCTCCCCTAAACCAATCTAAAGTAGCTTCTGCTTCCTCTCTTCAGGGCCCAACCCTGAATTCTCTGGCTCATCAGTCAAGAAGTCCATAAACAAAAAGCATAATCCCTAACTTGAAGAGAGAGAATTCCAAAATTATCCACTCACCCCTCCCTTCACTCATCCTTATCCCTCCAATAAAGCCCCCCAGTACTTCTAGTCTCCTGGATTCCTACTTATATAATCCTTGCTTGCTTTCTATGAGATGGTTCCTGTTCTGGTCCTCTATAACACCAGGCAGGAGCACATAAGAAAAATGATGCCATTCCTTTAATCAGCAGGGACTGCCCTAACTTCACTCCTCTTCCACTTATGTCACACCTATTTAGCACTTCAGAGATGGCCCAGTAGCCTCTTCCCTACCTGTCCTTCATGACTATCTTTAATGCCAACCAGGACACCCAGTGGAGTAAGAGTCAGGTCAGGTGGTGTGGAGATAGGGCCGATCCAGTGTGGCTAGGACACACTGGATCATGAGGGCAGACACAGCAGCCACTCCCCTCCCAAACTCCATACCATTCTTTCTTGCCTGTCAGGAATGAAATTAAATGCAATTCATAACTAACAAAAAGTACCACCATCTATATTTATATTTTACTTTATTTTATGAAAGACTCTTGACATATATTATGTAACCCTAAATTTATTCTTGTATTTTCTTGGAGGAGAAATGATGTACAACCAGTGTCAACCCTTTCTAAGAACTAAGCTTGTGGCTAGTTGTCTGCTGGACCCTGGATGCAAAATTAAAATGTATTAGGATGAGAGAAGTTGAGAAAAATGCTTTTAGAAATCCTACTCTGAAGTGTCATAAACCTTTTTCTACAAAAAAAAAATGTGTAGTACTTCTACTCTTATTGCATATTCAATTAGACAATGCTTCTTGAACTTAATAAAAGCAAACAGTCACTGACATACTTTTTGGGCACTTAAAGTGTTTATAGTATTACACTAGATCTGGTCCTGGGGGCAGGGGAGCAAGTACTGATATGAGTCATTAGTATTTTCTTTTTGGAGTTGGAAATATGAAAATAGAGTAAGGCTTAAATGTGTATTCAGAGAAGAACTTTAAATGTTCTTGCAAATAAGACACAAAGTTAAGCTGGACTCTAAGCCTCCTTATTTTTGGTACTATTCCTTGTGATAACATCCTATTTGTTACAAGGATTGTACAAGGAGGATCAACTATGGTATTTACAACTGACTGAGGGACTATCAGATACATGAATTATCTTTGGTTCAAATAAGCTGGCACAACTTTTAGGATGTTTCTATAAACTGCTGGAGTCTTTTGAGATTAAACATTTGACTGGAGATTTTGTGAGAAGAGAATGCTGGTGCTTCCTGCTGTTCATTGAACTAGAAAATCCTCAAAAACAACCATTTTTCTTACTGCATTTTAGAACTTGCTCTTTCTCTTCTGTGGCTCTTTTCTAGAACCCTGAAGTGAAGAACTAACTAAAAATGGAAAAGAGTTGGAAATATTTACAAGATGCTTTAAACTTAAAAAAAAAAAAAAAAGCAAGTAAGCAAGCAATTTCTTACTGAGTTTAGCTAATCTCAGAACTGCCTGGAGTTCATGTCAAGTAAGTTATTATATCAAGAAGTAGTATAAAAATAACAACTGCACCTAAACCTATGACCCATTTCAATTCAAAGGCACAGAAGAATCAGGAAGTGTCAAGAGAGTTCCTATTCTATTTAATCCAATCTATCCAAGTCACATATATAGCACATGCTGCAGAGGTAGCCTAGACACTTGGAGAGAGAGCAATGGGCCAAGAGTCAAGAGGAGGGCCTTTGTCCTTGAGTGAGCTACCAACTCTGTGAGGACTGGCCAAGACTCTGAAACTCTCCAGGCTTTGTTTCTTCATCTTCCCCTCACACATGCCAAGGCTCAGCCTTACAAGACTATTTCCCATTCCTTAAACCCCAAGCAAGATTAGATGATTTCCTTTCATTTCACACTTAGAATCCACAAAGTATTTCACGTGCATTGTAAATATTTGTTACATAAACCCAAAATGTGTTTTATTAATTCATTCATTCTACAAATATTTATCCAACATCTACTACATCGTAGGAACTATTCAAGTAGCTGGGGTTACAAGACTGAAAAACACAAAGTTCCTGTTCTTATGTTGCTTAGTTTCTAGTGGCCAGGCAGTAAACAAATGAATTTTAAAAATCAGGTAAGTTATGGGTCATAAAGAAAATAAATCAGGCTCATATGATTAAGGACAACTGGGGGTTTACCTGGGACTGTGGCAAAGGCCCCTCTGAGGCAGAAGAGCAGCATGGCTTGAATATAATGAGGAAGAGCAGAGTGGTCTGAAAAGGGGTCAAAGAGGGAGGAAACAGCCAAATTAAACAGGGGGAACAGAGGATCTGATTGATGTTTCTTAAAGCTCACTCTGGCTGCTCTTTGGAAACTGGGTATTGGGAAAAAGAGAAGCTGGAAAGCTATTTTAGGAGATTTCTGCAGTAAAGAGGAGAGAAAATATGGTAGCATGAACTAAAGTGAAAATAATAGATGTAGAAAAATAGACAAACTTAAGATATGTTTTAGTGACAGAGGCAATAAGGGATTTTTCAGGGATTGAATTCTGGAAGCTAAAGAAATAAAAACAATCCAGAAAAACATGTAGAGTTCTGGTTTGGATAATTAGGTAGATGGCGACACCATCCACCCAGATGAGGAAGGCTGAGGGAGAAGCAAGCTGGGTACAGAATGAAAAGCTCTAATTAAGCTTTGCTTCATTTTTTCACTTCATATTCAAGCCTGTGAAAACAGTCAGGGTAAGTATTTCTGAGCCCTATTTACAATAGGGAAAACTCAGAGAAAAGGCAAACAAAAGACTTTTTAGAAAGTAAACACCTGTCAAGTCTTTGGACTCCACATCTAAGATTTCTTACCTCAATTTTAAATAGTCAAAGTCAATTCCAGAGAAAAAAAAATAGAAACCCCAATATCCAAATGTAATTATTAGTTTTACATGATAGCACTTCCTAAAATAAATTCTTATTTTTCTTTTTTTCAATATTCAAAGTTAACTGATACAATTATGTTCAGTTATAGCCATCCTATCTTAGAGCTAAGTTGTCTGTTACCTGGAATCAATTTAGTGACTTGGCTTAATATTTTACACCAGTATTTTGGAAGCTACATAGCATAACTGGTTAATGTATATTAATATGGCTGAGATAGCAAGTCAAACTTCCAAAAAGTCACCTAAAGTATGCCTTTTTGGCATGATCAAAAAAGTATGATCAAGGGAAAAAAAAATACTTTCATACTCTGAATGATATGAAAATCCACCACTCAACAAAGAGCTCCAAACCCATCATGAAATGGGGCAGCCAATCTCTTCTAAAAATCTAAATGTTAATGCATGTCTTCACCCATTTTAACTTGCTACACTAGGAATAATTTCAACAAACACTTGCTAAAAGCACTGGCTTCCTCAAACAATAGCATCCCAAAAGTGCTCTCACTGTTCATGACCAGAAACTATTGGCTATAAACAATGCATCCTTACCAATGAGGGGAAACCTTTACGGCATACACCCTAATAATGGCAGACTTTCAGATTTATCAATCCACAAAAGATAGCCTTTGATTATAATAGAACTAACTTTTTTTTTTAACAGTATTTCCTTCTGGCTTTTAGATTGAGGCATCATTTGCTATACTTCTACCTATACCTAAAATACCCAAAGTTTCAACTTTTGCTTTAGCTCTGATACAAAGGTGCCAAAAGTGAGCACTATAAAAATGTCAGTATAGCTGAGGAAAAAAAAATGCACTGATATTAACCTTCAAAAATCAAACCTTATTTTGGGATAAATGTGGAGAAAAGAAAAAGGGTGAGTTCCCAAAAATATTTTTTTCAATTGAACATACACTCATTTCCTTTTAAAACAAATAAAGTGCTTAAAGAATGTATCTTTATCATATAAAATCTTCAGCATGTGTTAATTTCCTAAATGAATTGAAACAATTTTAGAGACCCCGAATAGCCAGGGGAATTTTAAAAAAGAAAACCATATCTGGGGGCATCACAATGCCAGATTTCAGGTTGTACTACAAAGCTGTGGTCATCAAAACAGTGTGGTACTGGCACAAAAACAGACACATAGATCAATGGAACAGAATAGAGAATCCAGAAGTGGACCCTCAACTTTATGGTCAACTAATATTCGATAAAGGAGGAAAGACTATCCATTGGAAGAAAGACAGTCTCTTCAATAAATGGTGCTGGGAAAATTGGACATCCACATGCAGAAGAATGAAACTAGACCACTCTCTTTCACCATACACAAAGATAAACTCAAAATGGATGAAAGATCTAAATGTGAGACAAGATTCCATCAAAATCCTGGAGAAGAACACAGGCAACACCCTTTTTGAACTCGGCCACAGTAACTTCTTGCAAGATACATCCACGAAGGCAAAAGAAACAAAAGCAAAAATGAACTATTGGGACTTCATCAAGATAAGAAGCTTTTGCACAGCAAAAGATACAGTCACCAAAACTCAAAGACAGCCTACAGAATGGGAGAAGATATTTGCAAATGACATATCAGATAAAGGGCTAGTTTCCAAGATCTATAAAGAACTTATTAAACTCAACACCAAAGAAACAAACAATCCAATCATGAAATGGGCAAAAGACATGAACAGAAATCTCACAGAGGAAGACATAGACATGGCCAACATGCATATGAGAAAATGCTCTGCATCACTTGCCATCAGGGAAATACAAATCAAAACCACAATGAGATACCACCTGACACCAGTGAGAATGGGGAAAATTAACAAGGCAGGAAACAACAAATGTTGGAGGGGATGCGGAGAAAAGGGAACCCTCTTACACTGTTGGTGGGAATGTGAACTGGTGCAGCCACTCTGGAAAACTGTGTGGAGGTTCCTCAAAGAGTTAAAAATAGACCCAGCAATTGCACTGTTGGGGATTTACCCCAAAGATACAGATGCAATGAAATGCCGAGATACCTGCACCCCGATGTTTCTAGCAGCAATGGCCACGATAGCCAAACTGTGGAAGGAGCCTCGGTGTTCATCGAACGATGAATAGATAAAGAAGATGTGGTTTATGTATACAATGGAATATTACTCAGCCATTAGAAACGACAAATACCCACCATTTGCTTCAATGTGGATGGAACTGGAGGGTATTATGCTGAGTGAAATGAGTCAATCGGAGAAAGACAAACATTATATGTTCTCATTCATTTGGGAAATATAAATAATAGTGAAAGGGAATATAAGGAAAGGGAGAAGAAATGTGTGGGGAATATCAGAAAGGGAGACAGAACATAAAGACTCCTAACTCTGGGAAACGAACTAGGGGTAGTGGAAGGGAAGGAGGGCGGGGGGTGGGGTGAATGGTTGATGGGCACTGAGGGGGGGGCACTTGACGGGATGAGCACTGGGTGTTATTCTGTATGTGGTAAATTGAACACCAATAAAAAATAAATTTATTTAAAAAAAGAAACAATTTTAGTAATGGCCTCAGTAGAAACTAAAGTTCATTTGCTGAGCTCCCCCTGCTGATTTACAGCAGCAAATATTAGTTGTTTCACAAGAAAACATTAACTTAAAAACTCACTCATGGTTTCTTAGAAACCTAAAATTCCTGGATTACTTTAAGAAATTTCAACTAAGTTGTTAAATACATATCCTAAAAATAGCTGACTAGAACAAAAATACAGTGGTATTAACAATGTCTGAATTAACACATCAGAATTCAGCACTGAGGTTATAACATACCCAACCTTTCTGCTCAGAACCTGAGAGATGGAAGAAATCAATTTAGTCCTTCAACAAATCTTTTGGAAGACAAATGCAGTAATAGAAACATTTTCACTCAGGTAGATGTGACAATTAAAATTAAAACTCCAAGAACAACAAAACCACAATCTGGTTAGTTGGGTTAATTGTGGAATAAACTTTTTAAAGACCAGTACTACATCTCAGTCTCATGGATGCGCTCAAACTTCTAGCAGAGCCCCTTGCACATAGTGGGTAGTCTAAAAGTACTTCGAATATGAGTACAATTGAATATGCCTTTAAGCATCTCTATTATTTTTTTTAGCACGAAAGTCCAAAAAGACAGACCTGTCACTCTCCTCCTCCCAATCTGAGACATTGAAATATAAAAGGAAAATTACCTTGATCCTGATCTGTCCTCAAATATAGAGTTAATTTGACTAGGACTATGCTAGCCCTGGTAAGAAAAAGGAAAAAGTCATTTAAGAAAAGAGAACTATTTATTATGAAGAATATATACAAAATATAAAGATTACTAAACTGTTTGGGCAATGCATGCAGTTGAATAAAACTTTATGTTGCATAGGGATAAACTTCCAGTGCCAATTGTGAAATACTGTGAAAACAGATAATGGCCAGAGTTTAATTATCAGTCAGAAGATGGTAGTGATGCACACAGAATTCTTCATTCAAGCATGAGTAGGAACGCAAGACATGATGATGAAAGATCTGTAGGTCAATGCATTTATCAACTGACTAAACTAGGTCAAGCAACTAACAAAATCCAAGCTATTTAAAGACCATTCAAACATAAAATACTTCAGGTTTGCAAATAGATTCTTTCCCTCTCATTGGGGAAAAGTCACTTTATATATACATGTAGTTACACAATATTTCATGATAATCCATGTGCAGCACAAATGCCTGAAATAAGCAATCTCCAAATACCTTTCCACACACCATCTCTCCCGGCTTTGCCCTTATTCATCACTTTCCACTCTTTAAGGGCCTCTTGTTCACAAAACCTTCCTGGTTCCTCTAGGGAATATCTGTTATCTTTCTTACTGGAAATCTATGGCTGTTAGAGCCTGTATACAGTTGGATCTTTAACTACCATCTAATTATTGTATGATTGCTACTTGATCTTCTATCTCCACCCAGACTGAAAACAGAACCTATGGTTTATTCTAGATTGTATC
This sequence comes from Canis lupus baileyi, assembly GCF_048164855.1. Taxonomy (NCBI): domain Eukaryota; kingdom Metazoa; phylum Chordata; class Mammalia; order Carnivora; family Canidae; genus Canis; species Canis lupus. The sequence goes on from NC_132865.1 coordinate 35,627,558, forward strand.
ATGCCAATAGCTAAGGCCAGATCTCTAGTGAGCTCACCATTTCCTCTTAGATATGCCATCAGAATCCAATAACTCAGCTAGCTGCTTCTAGGTTAAAAGCAGTTCCTTGGGATTTCACATTGATCACCTCTCTCAGAACTCTCTGTAGAAAAAAAAAAAAAAAAAGAACTCTCTGTAGCTTGGAGATTTCACAAGAGTGGACTAGCTGTTTTTTAAGTCATAAAATTATAGACCCCTATGTATTAGTAACTATGATTGGCTTCATACAAACAAGTCACTTATCTCAGCATGTAATTGTTATATCGCTGAGTCAAAGATGGCCTCTGTACATTGACTGCTAGACTGTTCATTTCTTTGCTGTAGGCTGAGACTCATTAGCTCAAAAGTCTGCTGGTGGCAAACTCAAATTTTATAAGTTTAAAAAGGGCCCAAATGATTTTCTACCAAATATACACACTCAAAAGATATCCAAAACAAGAAAGTCTTTAGCCATTGAGAGCCTGCCTGCTTTGTATACCCCACAAAAAACTCACCCAATAGCTGTTACCTATTGATAATATAGGGCCTTGTGGTGATGAGGCCTCAAGAGGCTGTTGTCCTTCTGAGCTCTGTGACAGACTCCCACTGTGCTGCTAAGAGAACTAGATACATAAGCCCTCTCTCCTCTGTTCTTGTTCTCCCCTGGGAGTTCCTTTACCCTCCTCCCCTACTAAGCAGTAACCCACATTCTTAACCTCTGCACAGATTCCTGCTATGAGGGGTTTTCCCTGCATGCAAACCTGTCAGGGGCTTGCACAATAAAATTTGTGTGTCCTACCGCTGCTCCTCCTGATCATATTTTTTTCCTCAATTGCCTCAAATCTCTAATAGTAATGCACAATATTCATTTCAAGGAATGCTATAGATTTTACCTGAAAATATGGGTCCCCTGGTGAATTTAGTTTGGAAATGCCTTTCAACAATTTTCTTTACCACAGGGCATTTTGGTTCACTACATTTACCTATGCCTCCAATCTCCGAGAGAGGAATGAAAAACTCTGTGTCTCACAAACTCATTCACCACAGAACTATTTCCTGGGAGCATCCTGTGAAAGCAGAAGCATGGCCAAGCTCTCATATCTAAATGGTCCCTGGGCTGAAGTAGGTGGGCATTAGAGGGGAAAGTAACTTATCTATGTGTCTCACATAAAGACTAGTTCCTAAATGTCATTATCCACTATAAGAAACCAGGGCTGGAGAGAAGAAAATATTAGATGAGCCTGAAATACCTTTTTGTGCCGAAAAAGTAAAGTTCAGAGTATGGATGGTGACAGGAAAAGAAATAGGAAATAGGAGTTTGACAAATGTAGGATTTTAGCATCAAAATAAAGGATGATGAAAAAAAGATTAAACCCATCAAACAAAAATAAGAATCTATTAAGTTCGTGCTGGTACAAATTAAATAAATTTTTTAGGTGAGGGAGAAAAGAAAGTTCTACCCTATAGTAGAATGCCAAATAATAAATGGAGAAGTAATGACATAATCAGAAAAATTCCCATTTCTCAAGCATTCTAGCAATAATTTATTTTGGTAGGGGTCATCAATAGATGCTAAAATTAGCAGGTGAAAATTTCATGAGAACAAAGTGTCTCCCCTCCAGAATACTATTAATCATTAATTAATAAGTACAAAATACATAGATTTTACATTGAAGAATTGTGATAGACACCACTCTAATCAACTGCTCCAAGTAAGCATCACCAGGAATTGGACAAAATGATATTGCATACCTTTAGACATGAGGCACTGAATGGAACACACCATCTCTTCTGTGGAATTTCTGCCAAAAATGAGTATTTTGAATCTAATCATGACAAACACAAATTGAAAGCATTTTACAAAGTAATGGGCCTGTACTCTTCAAATATATTGAGGTTATGACAGACAAGGAAAGACAGAGGAATCCTTCCATGTTGAAGGAGATTAAGGCAACGTGACAACTAAACACTTACTATTCTGGATGGAATCCTTGTTTGGGGAAATCCTTGTTTCAGGGAAATGCTGAAAAAATTAAGGGACAATGGACAGCATATCTGTAACTATCTCTCAAATGAATAAAAAATACGCACAGGTATACACACATACATACAGATATTTTAATAAAGAATAATAAAACAAATGGGATACAATGTTAACAACTGGGTTCTGGGCAAAATTGGATTTTATTCCATTCTCATGATATTTTTATTAATTTGAAAATGAAAAAAATTTTCAATTAAGCCATTGGGAAAGTCCCTTATTCCTCATCATTTTGGTGATTTAATCATAGTTCTAGTTGCTCAATTCATTTGTTCATTTGACTAATCTGTTCTTCACAGAAACCTGTACCACCAACCCAAGGGTGGACAATGCCTCCTTTGGTTCCAAGGACTGAGCACTGCCTCCTCAGGGTGCCCGGTGCCCTTCTTGGGGCTGTTTTCCATGCCCATTGGAGGATCACCACATAGTGATACTGCTACACCTCTGAATACTCTCCTCACTTAAAGGCCCCAGAGAAATCACAAGCTGTGCTAGCAACTATAGGCCAATAACACATGGAGAGCTCCTACCTACAATGTATGACTCGTCTTTCCCAGTAAACCACAAGTACAAAATTTATGATTTTCTTAAATTTTGCAGGTTCCATGGTTGTTGCATCTTCTTAAAGGGTTACTTTCTGTTTCTCCTTTGAAACCTTCGAATGCTTCTGAAAAGAGAAAGTTTAAATGGTTTCTTCCAATTCTCTACAGCACTTGGCATGACAGAGAGCATTTATTAGATGCTCAGAAAATACCTCTGGCCTAACTGACTGGAACATACTTACCTGTTCTTGCACTGTTAGAATACTAGTTTTCATTATATTAGTTATATGCTAAGAAATGCTGTAATATATATTTCAGCAAATTTAACATTTTCTCATTTACTTTCATTATACAAGCAAGGATACAATAACAATCACAGATAAGATAGAGACTTTTTAAATGGAAAAATGATAAATTTGCCAGATTCTATCAAATTTATTAAAAATTTTAAACCTCAAACATGTTAAAATAACATACCAAGTGCTATAAAGGAATCAGTAACAGATATGGTATTTAAAGCTAGAAAGCAGAAATGTTCTAGAAACCAAACCATAGCATCTGATTCCACAGTAATTATGCTTCCATGCAAAAATCTCATGGCTTTTAAAAATTTAATTGCCATCTATTTTTGAAGACAAACTTAAGGCCCAATGATAGGGCTTAAGAGCTCAGTAATATTATGTATCAACTATACTCAATAGAATTTTAATTTTATAAAGATCCCCATCCTTGGAGTCTAACACACAGTAAGAACTTTAACTAAGTGATCTCAGCCAAATAATTTAAGTTTATTGGGCCTCAGTTTTGTCATCTATACAAATGGATACTCATGGTACCTAAATCTAAGAGTTGCTTAGGTAACAAAAATTTGGTTTAATTTGTAAGGCAATTGGTAAGAACATAGCAAACACATTATTATTGCTACTGTTATTGCATGATCAAAAAATAAAATACTTTGGCAGGATCCCAAAGTGTGTATGTATATATATATATATTAATTCAATTTTATTAAAGGAGCAAAATATATAGAAATATGTATGCATATGTGTATAAATGTGCATAACATATTCATACATTTTATGTATTTATATGTATAAATATATAACATATGCATTTATATGTAAACATGTGTGTATGTTTGTGTATGTAGAGAAAAAGAAAGTGAGTTCAAGAGAGTGATGCATAGAAAAGACTGGAAGAAAGTAAACAACCCCAGTGGTCAACAGATTATCAATGAATGAGTACAAACTCAATTTTTTTCTTATGCCTTACTATATTCTTCAGATCTTCTCCATGAACACAGATTACCTTTGTAAATATAAACATAAAAATGCTATTTTTAAGAATCTCACAAAGATGAACCATATTTGTTTAGAGTGTTAGAACCATAAAAATTGTGTTCACATTATTTACAACAATTAGGAAAATATGTTATCTTTCTCATTGCTTTAAAAAGCTTGCTTTCTTCTTATAAAAGCCATTACCCTCTATAAGCTCTACTCTGGCTGCTTGCTAATCCTAGCCTGATCTTATATATCTTTCCAATGCTTCTTATTTCAACCTGAATGACATGCAAATAAGAAACAATTAGAGTGTTTAAAATTAAGCAAATTTAAAAATTCATTTTCTTCTTCTTACTAAATGCATTTTTTTGTTGCTAATAAGTGGAAAGCTCTCAGGGACCCTTGCAGAGTCTAGTGATGAAGTCTTCTCAAGAAGCCACTAGTGGATTCCACAGACAGAATATGAAACAGAAAAATCACGAGACTTGACTAAAAATATGCAGGAGTCAGATGAAAGAATGAGATAAAGAACTTACATATGCTCAGCTTTCTGATTACCACACATTTCTTACTGGAAGCCAACATCTTCTGAGCTGTGCCCAAAGATGGGCTCTTATTTTAAAAAGAAAAAAAAAAGCAATTTTCATCAAAGCTAAATATAGTTATTTCTACAAGCTTCGGGAAAAATACCAGTGAGTCTAGATCTTGCTTTTACTCTGAAAATCCTCTTGTTTGATTATAAGCTACAACATAGATGTCCAAAGTTCAAGACAAGAAACAAACCTGCCCATAGAGTATGTATACTTGGTTTTTTGAAATGACCTAAGAGTATTTGTTAATCCAGGTAGCATTATAGAAAACTGGTTTTGGAATCATTTTGAATTCAATTGGTATCCTGGATATTACAACCTGAATAATATATGCTATTGTAATCTCGGGATCTTAATTTATCTGTTAAGTGGACATAATGTCTATAAAATGTAATTTTCAGTTTAAATAAATGTTTATTTAGCTCAATAATGTGAGCTACAGTTACAAAGATAAAAATGATGGCATAGTCCCTATCTTAAATTTATAGTTTACTAAGGGAGATAGATTTATAAGCATTTTCAGTATAATAAAGCATGTCCGGGACACAGAGCTGTGAGAATTAAAAAAGGCAATATACCACCTTGCTATTTAATGGCTTAAATAATACCCATTATCATTATTTCTACTACAGGTACTTATCTATATTCACAGGACTAGAGATATGAATATAGGTAGGCAGTTGCATATTATATTTTACTTATATCATTGCCTCCCTATGAACTAGACCCCAAAAGAGCTGGGACAGCCAAGTGACCCAGAAACCATCAGAATTCCTCTTGCATACCCATTTTCTACCTAAAATTCTCTTTAAAGATTTTATTTTAGAACTAGAGACAGACAGCAAGGGGAGGAGCAGTGAGAGAGGGACAAGCAGATCTTGTACTAAGCCTGGAGCCTGACACAGAGCTTAGTAACTATAACATCTGTAGTGGGTAGAGCACTTCCCATCTACCAGGGGCAGTGTGTGCAACACATATTCCCAAACATTTTTTACAACTAGCCTTTTAAGTTGGTATTATTATCTCTCTCACTCCTTACTAAGACGGTAATTAAAGATTAATGAGGATAAGCCATCTGTTCATGGTTACAGAACTAAGGAGTGGTCAGTCTGGCTTTGAACCTAGTCTCCATGACTCTAAGGCCTCTCTCTGTTCTTAACTAATTTACTACATTCCATATGTATCAATAGAATTCTTAAAATGTATATATTTTTCTCTTATAAATTTCAGACCACCCTGAAATTTAAAAAAACAAAAACAAACAGGTATCATTGCCTCCATTCTACATGTAAAAATAATGCTGGCCTGGCCAAGGTCACATGGTGAATTTACAGTAAGACAGGACTCTAATCTAGTTTACCAGGTTTACAGTCTAGTACTATAACTGGGATTCTCAGCCTTGGTTGCAATTTAGCATCACTCAGGGAGCTTCAATGCCCAGACTGTTCCCTAAAAAAATAAGCCAGAATCTCTGGAGGTAGACCCAGGCATCAGCAATTTTTAAAGCTCCCAGGTGACTGAATGTGCAATCAAGACTGAGAATCTATACCATCCATTCTAAGACTGAAACCTAGGTAAATGTTTCCAGAAAAACACTGACAGGATTCGCCAGCACATACATACGTATGCCACAGGTATATTACAGGTAACAATAGGCTTTTGTAGGGTAGCCTAGGGATCGAACCATACAAGCCTCTGATTTCTTAACAATAATCTTCAAATAATCTTTTGAAATGCATAGTTGTAAAAGGTATGACTGCCTGCGCATGGAGCCACCATGTTCCTTCAGGACTGCATGACTGCTTTTCTTCACTACAAGTTTAATGATTGTAAGAGTAGAATGACAGGCTCAGGTCTGAAGATGTGGAAACCACTTTGGGATTAGTGACTGCTAGGTACTGCAGCCTCAAACAGCCTTGGCTTCCTGGTGACTGAGTTGGCCTCAATCATTCCCTCTTCTCTATGCAGCCTTAGGATACAAAAGGAATATTCTCCAAAGAGAACAACTGCTGCTTAACAGTGCATTCTGTGGGGCTGGGGGTGAGTTAGTGAAGTGGAATGTAATTGTCCTAATTGAAATTTGTCCAAAGCCCTGAGGAACTAAGACAGGCAACCAGTAATACTCAAAATAATTCAGCCCAGTGTTCTCTGATGCTAGGGAGATACTCAAATGGGCATAGGCAGAGCTTCAAAACATGGCCTCTGAAGACCCCAAGAAAATGATCTCACACCCATTCTGCTCAGCTGAATAATATCTCATATACTTGTATATGCTAGTATACAAAAGAAGGGTTTTCATTACCAGAAGAATTTCTAAATGGCTTATAATCTGGCTATAATTTGAGTTGAGGTTGATGGTTTATGGGGCCAGTTTCAAATCAATGGCCTAAAACTAATTGTCTTTAAAGAAAGCAATTTTCTTCTACAGCTTTCTTTGCTTATATAAGATAGGTTAGGGGAAAAAATATTTCCTCTGATGATTACAATAAGCATTAGTATAACCTGTGGGGATTTTAGCAGACCACAGATTTATTTTATATAGGACACACCCATTCCTACACACACAACCACACCTTTCTGTATTACAGAAATGAATTTGGGATGTTCAAAAAACAGTATTACTGCCAATATTATTTACTCAAAATTCATCCTCCTGCCTTGGAAGCCTTGGAAGGAAAAGCTGCTCTGGGCTGTCCTTGCTAAGACTTATTGGTCCAATGACTCTTTCATCTCCATAGACCCAGTGTGACGTTGGCTTGAGTCCCTGTATTTCCCGTCAGCAATAACACCTTCCATACATCTTCTGAGAGAAGATTCTTACTGCTTCGGGAAGGTCTGATTTCTTCTCTGGGGGAAAAAGGCATTAGTGGCAGATCAGATGCAACATCAGGCTGACAGAATCCTTTGTCACATGGAGCCCAAGGACAACAAAACCGAGGAGGGGAGGGGTGGGGCAGGAAAGCACTGAACTGCTACAACTCCAGGGAGTTGATTTGTGCTTGTCTCCTCACAGCAAGGTCCTGGTCAACTGAAACTGAACTACTGAAGTAAATTAAATTAGAACAATAAACAGCTGAAATACCTGGCAATCTTTCACTTGTCCTCAATACTACAGCAGGGATGTGTGCTAGAATTTGGTGTTCTGTCTCCATAGATTCTTCATAAAGTTGCCTGCCGGCTTACAGATTTTGACAGAATTACTACAGTGTAAAGTAACCAAAAAAGTGGAATTAAAACTTTTTCAAATGAGATGTAAAAATGGCAAATTGAGGTGAGATAAAAATTTTGAGATATTTCTGAAAAAAAAAAAAAAATCGCCTCCCAGAGAAGCAATGAGAGGATTTAAAGCCACAGGTAGAATTTCACAAATGCAAATGGCAGGTTAGCCTTGAGGACAGGGACTATCCTGTGAGGATAGCAGTGCTTCACAAGGCAGCCCCTCTCAGCCAGCAGTTCCCAGATGGCCACTCCATGTTTGTTTGAGAGGCTTATGAAGTGAAGTCCCCAACTATAATTGCAGTCTTCTTTCCACTCTCTTCAGCCTGTTGCCTCATCTAAGGATATGCTGTGGCATGCCGTGCTGACACCCTCTCTGAAGCTATTCTGTACTGTTGCTAGATTGCCCCCAACAACTGTGCATGAATTCTTAACTGAAATTTCCATGTAGAAATATCACAGACTTAGGTAATGAGATCAACTCTCTTATGATAAATGGTTAAAAGTTCCTTGAAGCCATGGCTTCTTTGACTCTCCTTACCTTTATTTTTTTATTTTTTTTTTAGATTTTATTTATTTATTCATGAGAGACACAGGCAGAGGAAGAAGCAGGCTCCATGCAGCCTCGATCCTGGGACTCCAGGATCACACCCTGGGCCAAAGGCGGTGCTAAACCACTGAGCCACCCGGGCTGCCCTCTTCTTACCTTTAATCCTATGGTTTGAAACTATAGGCAACCCAAGGCAGCACCTAGGATCTTATCAACACAGCATCAATGATGATGACAACAAACCCAGCAAATAACTCCAGTAGTCTCCATTATCTATTGTTTTGCTTTCCCATGGTGTCATTTACCTGAGGTCAACTAAGATCAGAAAGCAGATATCAGGTAGCCTAACATTGGGTCATAATGCCTAGATCATTCACCTCATTTCATCTCATCTCATAGGCATCTTGTCAAGTCACATCATCACAAGAAGAGTGAGGGCAGCCCAGGTAGCTCAGCGGTTTAGCACCACCTTCAGCCCAGGGTGTGATCCTGGAGACCTGGGATCAAGTCCCATGTCAAGCTCCCTGCATGGAGCCTGCTTCTCCTCTGCCTGTGTCTCTGCCTCTCTCTCTCTCTCTCTCTCTCTCTCTCTGTGTCTCTCATGAATAAATAAATAAAATCTTTAAAAAAAAAAAAGGTGAGTATGGTGAGTACAGTACAATAAGATATTTTCAGAGAGACAGATGACATTCACATAACTTTATTAATTACATTTTTATAATTATTCTATTTTATTATTGTTATTAATCTCTTACTGTACCTAATTTATGAATTAAACTTTACCATCATAGGTATGTTTGTATAGAAAAAAATCACATGTATTGGATTTGGTACTATCTATGGTTTCAGGCATTACTGGGAGTCTTAGAACATATTCCCTGCAGATAAAGAGGACCTATTGTAATTATTTCCTGCTGTGATGAACAAATTTTAAAATAAAAATTATACAAAAAAATTGTAAGTACTAAGAAAGAAGTGGCCTTCATTTTTTAAAGTTGTCACCTCTTGATTTTCTTGGTAATTATTTTAAATTTTATTTATTTATTCATGATAGACCCACAGAGTGGGGGAGCAGAGACAAAGGCAGAGGGAGAAGCAGGCTTCATGCAGGGAGCTTGACGTGGGACTCGATCCGGGGTCTCCAGGATCACGCCCTGGGCTGAAGGCAGCGCTATACCACTGAGCCACCTGGGCTGCCCTCTTGGCTAATTTCTGTCATTGTAACAGCAGCCTTTTTCTCCTTCAATCATAATAATCATCACTATTTATTAAGCTCCTTCTACAAGCTAGGCTCTGTGTTGGAGGTTTCATATTCATTTCTCATTCCATGAGGTAAGTCAAGTTATGATACCCATTTTAAGATGAAGAAAAGAGGGAGAGGTTAAATAATATGCCCAAATCGCATAATGAGTAAACAATAGAATGTCTAACTCCAAAGCCTCTGTACTCCAAGCTGGATGAGCGCATCTAAACAGTTTACAAAGGCACATTTTATTCTGTGCTAAGCATTGTCCTAATAAACTGAATTTTATTAACATGTCAATCTTAGTTCTCACACTATGAGGTACTGTCCCCTACTAAACAAGTGGACAAACTGGGACTCAGAGATTAAATATTTGGCCCAGAGTTACACACGCAGTAGCAAAGAAGAATGGAACTTCAAACTTAGGCAAAACAGGTGTGAATCCCTTGTCATGCTGGATGTAATAGCAAAGGTAGCTGACCTGAAAATGAGCAGAAAAGTTGGTTGAACAAAATTTTATGACACAATCTGATTTTCAAAACTCAGATATTGGTGAACACCCAACTGCTCTGCCTGCTGTTTCTAGTCAAGCATGATCAGGAACCTCACAAACACACTGGAACTTTTTCAGACCCTGGACAAGAGGGCAATCAGATCTCTACTGATGAAAGCACTATAGTACATCTACGAGTGCCAGAGAGTAATTAGTGATCTAGGTTAAGAGGATAAATTGTTTAGGATGTTAATCGTTTACTCAATGTCTTATGAATATTTAAATCGTCTAAAAGGATCAAGAAAACTTTATTCAGTTCCTATTATTTGCTGGGCACTGTATTAGGTTCATTGCTCTCTAAAAATTAATGGCACTGGTTAAGCTTGAAAGATAAATGAGATAAATGAGAGTCTCACCTCAGAGCTACACACTACTTAGTAGGGAAGACAGACACAAATATTTGGATTTCAAGCATACAAACACATTCATAGACAACAAAAGAAGCACTATGAAGTTCAAATGTAGCAGAATAAGGAGTGATTAACTATAGAGGCTTGGGCAGGAAAGGCTTCAGAAAGGAAGGCAAAAGAATGAATCAGAATTTGCAGAAAGAGGGAGGGAAGGGCATTCCAGATAGAAGGAACAGCATACCCAGTATGTACAGAGGCTTAAAATATCAGGCATAATGAAGAGCTGCACGCTGTGATAAGTGGTTGAACATGACATCACAAGATATTATGGGAGAAAAGGAGACACCATGAGATCATGAAAGGCACTGGGGAAGCTGGAAGGGAGTTGGCAGGCAATAGGGAGCCAGTCAAGATTCTAAAGTATTGTGGTGATAGGATCTGAGTATTAGAAAGACCAGTATGAATCAGGGTGCACTCTATGTAACAGGGATGACTGAGGCAGGAAGGCCAGTGAACAAATAATGAACACTGAAAAGTGAACAAATAAAGCCTGGAACAGGGTCCACCGACCACCTTTACTTGGTTCTACTTTGTGTGCAGGTGCACTGTGTAGTTTGTCTGATTTAATCTGAAAACAGATTAATGGTTTCTAAAACTCTTCTTCATTCTCTAACATTTTCACAAATATAACACATTTGCAGAAACATAACACAACACTGGTGTACATTCATTCATGTTACGAAAATTGATGACTTAATATGCTGTAATCTATAATATGGGATAATGGATCAAAGTTTGTGCTATCATCAATTAAATATGAATTCCATCTAATGCCCTGATCTTTTGGAAATAAACCAAAGTCCATTAGTCTCAGACTATAAACATATCAATTTGAGAACCATAAAAGCAGTTGCTATTGTTGACTAGGGGTTTAAAATATTCTAAGCTGAGGGGAGGAGCAAGATGGCAGAAGAGTAGGGTCCCCAAATCACCTGTCTCCACCAAACTACCTAGAAAACCTTCAAATTATCCTGAAAATCTATGAATTCGGCCTGAGATTTATTTATTTTTTTTAAAGATTTTATTTATTTACTCATGAGAGATACAGAGTGAGAGAGAGGCAGATACACAGGCAGAGGGAGAAGCAGGCTCCATGCAGGGAGCCCGATGTGGGACTTGATCCCGGGTCTCCAGGATCACGCCCTGGGCTGAAGGCGGCGCTAAACCGCCGAGCCACCCGGGCTGCCCTGGCCTGAGATTTAAAGAGAGAACAGCTGGAACGCTACAGTGAGAAGAGTTCGCGCATCTATCAAGGTAGGAAGACGGGGAAAAAGAAATAAAGGAACAAAGGCCTCCAAGGGGGAGGGGCCCCGCGAGGAGCCGGGCTGAGGCCGGGGCGAGTGTCCCCAGGACAGGAGAGCCCCGTCCCGGAGGAGCAGGAGCTGCACCGACCTTCCCGGGCAGAAAGGGGCTCCAGGGAGGTGGAGCAGGACCCAGGAGGGCGGGGATGCCCTCGGGCTCCCGGGGACAGTAACAGCAACTGCGCGCCCAGGAGAGTGCGCCGAGCTCCCTAAGGGCTGCAGCGCACGGCGGGACCCGGCGGGACCAGAGCAGCTCGGGGGGCTCGGGGGCGGCTCCGCGGAGGGGGCTGCGCGGTTCCAGGAGCAGCTCGGAGGGGCTCGGGCGGCAGCTGCGCGGAGGGGGCTGCGCGGCCCGGGAGCGCGAATCCAACAGCGCAGGCCCCGGAGCACAGGGCGCCGGGACACAGCCCAGGATCCCGCCTCCCCCGGGACAGGCAGAGGCCGGGAGGGCCCAGGACAGCGAGGACGCTCCCGCCCCAGCTGAGCAGATCAGCGGCCCCGCCCGGAGCCTCCAGGCCCTGCAGACGGAGTTCCTGCGGGGGCTGAATCCAGGTTTCCAGAGCTGCCCCGCCACTGGGGCTGTTCCTCCTGCGGCCTCACGGGGTAAACAACCCCCACTGAGCCCTGCACCAGGCAGGGGCACAGCAGCTCCCCCAACTGCTAACACCTGAAAATCAGCACAGCAGGCCCCTCCCCCAGAACACCAGCTAGACTGACAACTTCCAGGAGAAGCCAAGGGACTTAAAGTACACAGAATCAGAAGATACTCCCCCGTGGTTCTTTTTTTTTTGTTTTGTTTTGTTTTGTTTTGTTTTGTTTTGCTTTTTGATTTGTTTCCTTCCCCCACCCCCTTTTTTTCTCCTTTCTTTTTCTTTCTTTTTCTTCTTTTTTTTTCGTTTTTTTTCTTCCCTTTTTTTTCTCTTTCTCTTTTCTTTCCTTCTTTCTCTCCTCTCTTTCTCTGTTTCCCAATACAACTTGCTTTTGGCCACTCTGCACTGAGCAAAATGACTAGAAGGAAAACCTCACCTCAAAAGAAAGAATCAGAAACAGTCCTCTCTCCCACAGAGTTACAAAATCTGGATTACAATTCAATGTCAGAAAGCCAATTCAGAAGCACTATTATACAGCTACTGGTGGCTCTAGAAAAAAGTATAAAGGACTCAAGAGACTTCATGACTGCAGAATTTAGAGCTAATCAGGCAGAAATTAAAAATCAATTGAATGAGATGCAATCCAAACTAGAAGTCCTAACGACGAGGGTTAACGAGGTGGAAGAACGAGTGAGTGACATAGAAGACAAGTTGATAGCAAAGAGGGAAACTGAGGAAAAAAGAGACAAACAATTAAAAGACCATGAAGATAGATTAAGGGAAATAAACGACAGCCTGAGGAAGAAAAACCTACGTTTAATTGGGGTTCCCGAGGGCGCCGAAAGGGACAGAGGGCCAGAATATGTATTTGAACAAATTCTAGCTGAAAACTTTCCTAATCTGGGAAGGGAAACAGGCATTCAGATCCAGGAAATAGAGAGATCCCCCCCTAAAATCAATAAAAACCATTCAACACCTCGACATTTAATTGTGAAGCTTGCAAATTCCAAAGATAAGGAGAAGATCCTTAAAGCAGCAAGAGACAAGAAATCCCTGACTTTTATGGGGAGGAGTATTAGGGTAACAGCAGACCTCTCCACAGAGACCTGGCAGGCCAGAAAGGGCTGGCAGGATATATTCAGGGTCCTAAATGAGAAGAACATGCAACCAAGAATACTTTATCCAGCAAGGCTCTCATTCAAAATGGAAGGAGAGATAAAGAGCTTCCAAGACAGGCAGCAACTAAAAGAATATGTGACCTCCAAACCAGCTCTGCAAGAAATTTTAAGGGGGACTCTTAAAATTCCCCTTTAAGAAGAAGTTCAGTGGAACAGTCCACAAAAACAAAGACTGAATAGATGTCATGATGACACTAACTCCTATCTGTCAATAGTAACTCTGAATGTGAACGGGCTTAATGACCCCATCAAAAGGCGCAGGGTTTCAGACTGGATAAAAAAGCAGGACCCATCTCTTTGCTGTCTACAAGAGACTCATTTTAGACAGAAGGACACCTACAGCCTGAAAATAAAAGGTTGGAGAACCATTTACCATTCGAATGTTCCTCAAAAGAAAGCAGGGGTAGCCATCCTTATATCAGATAAACTAAAATTTACCCCAAAGACTGTAGTGAGAGATGAAGAGGGACACTATATCATACTTAAAGGATCTATTCAACAAGAGGACTTAACAATCCTCAATATATATGCTCCGAATGTGGGAGCTGCCAAATATATAAATCAATTATTAACCAAAGTGAAGACATACTTAGATAATAATACACTTACACTTGGTGACTTCAATCTAGCTCTTTCTATACTCGATAGGTCTTCTAAGCACAACATCTCCAAAGAAACGAGAGCTTTAAATGATACACTGGACCAGATGGATTTCACAGATATCTACAGAACTTTACATCCAAACTCAACTGAATACACATTCTTCTCAAGTGCACATGGAACTTTCTCCAGAATAGACCACATATTGGGTCACAAATCGGGTCTGAACCGATACCAAAAGATTGGGATTGTCCCCTGCATATTCTCAGACCATAATGCCTTGAAATTAGAACTAAATCACAACAAGAAGTTTGGAAGGACCTCAAACACGTGGTGGTTAAGGACCATCCTGCTAAAAGATAAAAGGGTCAACCAGGAAATTAAGGAAGAATTAAAAAGATTCATGGAAACTAATGAGAATGAAGATACAACCATTCAAAATCTTTGGGATGCAGCAAAAGCAGTCCTAAGGGGGAAATACATTGCAATACAAGCATCCATTCAAAAACTGGAAAGAACTCAAATACAAAAGCTAACCTTACACATAAAGGAGCTAGAGAAAAAACAGCAAATAGATCCTACACCCAAGAGAAGAAGGGAGTTAATAAAGATTCGAGCAGAACTCAACGAAATCGAGACCAGAAGAACTGTGGAACAGATCAACAGAACCAGGAGTTGGTTCTTTGAAAGAATTAATAAGATAGATAAACCATTAGCCAGCCTCATTAAAAAGAAGAGAGAGAGAAGACTCAAATTAATAAAATCATGAATGAGAAAGGAGAGATCACTACCAACACCAAGGAAATACAAACGATTTTAAAAACATATTATGAACAGCTATACGCCAATAAATTAGGCAATCTAGAAGAAATGGACGCATTCCTGGAAAGCCACAAACTACCAAAACTGGAACAGGAAGAAATAGAAAATCTGAACAGGCCAATAACCAGGGAGGAAATTGAAGCAGTCATCAAAAACCTCCCAAGACACAAGAGTCCAGGGCCAGATGGCTTCCCAGGGGAATTCTATCAAACGTTTAAAGAAGAAACCATACCTATTCTCCTAAAGCTGTTTGGAAAGATAGAAAGAGATGGAGTACTTCCAAATTCGTTCTATGAAGCCAGCATCACCTTAATTCCAAAGCCAGACAAAGACCCCACCAAAAAGGAGAATTACAGACCAATATCCCTGATGAACATGGATGCAAAAATTCTCAACAAGATACTGGCCAATAGGATCCAACAGCACATTAAGAAAATTATTCACCATGACCAAGTAGGATTTATCCCTGGGACACAAGGCTGGTTCAACACCCGTAAAACAATCAATGTGATTCATCATATCAGCAAGAGAAAAACCAAGAACCATATGATTCTCTCATTGGATGCAGAGAAAGCATTTGACAAAATACAGCATCCATTCCTGATCAAAACTCTTCAGAGTGTAGGGATAGAGGGAACATTCCTCGACATCTTAAAAGCCATCTATGAAAAGCCCACAGCAAATATCATTCTCAATGGGGAAGCACTAGGAGCCTTTCCCCTAAGATCAGGAACAAGACAGGGATGTCCACTCTCACCACTGCTGTTCAACATAGTACTGGAAGTCCTAGCCTCAGCAATCAGACAACAAAAAGACATTAAAGGCATTCAAATTGGCAAAGAAGAAGTCAAACTCTCTCTCTTCGCCGATGACATGATACTCTACATAGAAAACCCAAAAGTCTCCACCCCAAGATTGCTAGAACTCATACAGCAATTCGGTAGCGTGGCAGGATACAAAATCAATGCCCAGAAGTCAGTGGCATTTCTATACACTAACAATGAGACTGAAGAAAGAGAAATTAAGGAGTCCATCCCATTTACAATTGCACCCAAAAGCATAAGATACCTAGGAATAAACCTAACCAAAGATGTAAAGGATCTATACCCTCAAAACTATAGAACACTTCTGAAAGAAATTGAGGAAGACACAAAGAGATGGAAAAATATTCCATGCTCATGGATTGGCAGAATTAATATTGTGAAAATGTCAATGTTACCCAGGGCAATATACACGTTTAATGCAATCCCTATCAAAATACCATGGACTTTCTTCAGAGAGTTAGAACAAATTATTTTAAGATTTGTGTGGAATCAGAAAAGACCCCGAATAGCCAGGGGAATTTTAAAAAAGAAAACCATAGCTGGGGGCATCACAATGCCAGATTTCAGGTTGTACTACGAAGCTGTGGTCATCAAGACAGTGTGGTACTGGCATAAAAACAGACACATAGATCAGTGGAACAGAATAGAGAATCCAGAAGTGGACCCTGAACTTTATGGGCAACTAATATTCGATAAAGGAGGAAAGACTATCCATTGGAAGAAAGACAGTCTCTTCAATAAATGGTGCTGGGAAAATTGGACATCCACATGCAGAAGAATGAAACTAGACCACTCTCTTTCACCATACACAAAGATAAACTCAAAATGGATGAAAGATCTAAATGTGAGACAAGATTCCATCAAACTCCTAGAGAAGAACACAGGCAACACCCTTTTTGAACTCGGCCATAGTGACTTCTTGCAAGATACATCCACGAAGGCAAAAGAAACAAAAGCAAAAATGAACTATTGGGACTTCATCAGGATAAGAAGCTTTTGCACAGCAAAGGATACAGTCAACAAAACTCAAAGACAACCTACAGAATGGGAGAAGATATTTGCAAATGACATATCAGATAAAGGGCTAGTTTCCAAGATCTATAAAGAACTTATTAAACTCAACACCAAAGAAACAAACAATCCAATCATGAAATGGGCAAAAGACATGAAGAGAAATCTCACAGAGGAAGACATAGACATGGCCAACATGCATATGAGAAAATGCTCTGCATCACTTGCCATCAGGGAAATACAAATCAAAACTACAATGAGATACCACCTCACACCAGTGAGAATGGGGAAAATTAACAAGGCAGGAAACAACAAATGTTGGAGAGGATGCGGAGAAAAGGGAACCCTCTTACACTGTTGGTGGGAATGTGAACTGGTGCTGCCACTCTGGAAAACTGTGTGGAGGTTCCTCAAACAGTTAAAAATAGACCTGCCCTACGACCCAGCAATTGCACTGCTGGGGATTTACCCCAAAGATACAAATGCAATGAAACGCCGGGACACCTGCACCCCGATGTTTATAGCAGTAATGGCCACGATAGCCAAACTGTGGAAGGAGCCTCGGTGTCCAACGAAAGATGAATGGATAAAGAAGATGTGGTTTATGTATACAATGGAATATTACTCAGCTATTAGAAATGACAAATACCCACCATTTGCTTCAATGTGGATGGAACTGGAGGGTATTATGCTGAGTGAAGTAAGTCAGTCGGAGAAGGACAAACATTATATGTTCTCATTCATTTGGGGAATATAAATAATAGTGAAAGGGAATATAAGGGAAGGGAGAAGAAATGAGTGGGAAATATCAGAAAGGGAGACAGAACGTAAAGACTGCTAACTCTGGGAAACGAACTAGGGGTGGTAGAAGGGGAGGAGGGCGGGGGGTGGGAGTGAATGGGTGACGGGCACTGGGTGTTATTCTGTATGTTAGTAAATTGAACACCAATAAAAAATAAATTAAAAAAATAAAATAAAATAAAATATTCTAAGCTGAGATAATATTTGATGGTGACTCTGGATTAATCAACAGACTCTTTCACGGTATCCCTGAATAAAATCTACCAGAGTGCAATAACAATGCCTACAACATGTATTCCAAGCCAAGACTACATTAACAGATGCATGGGGTCCACATTAGAGAAATATCATTATTCTAACTGTTCAGACTACATGAAAAGACAGGCTTCTACTTGGAGAATCACACTTTAAAGGAAATATTCATAAAGGTAAAGAATTTAGAGAACATACATTAGGAGGAACTAATAAAAATATATTTCAAATAGAAAAGGATATATTAAAAGGAGGCATGAATTTACTTTTTAGTATATTTATATATAAGAATAATATACTAAGAAGAAATGAGAATATACAAAGAGAAACATAAAGGTTTATTTAGGACAGGCTGTTGACTTTTTATGTGTCAGAAGAGTTTATGAGGGGTAGGTTTTCTGCTCAACTGATTAGAATTACTTAAATGGTAGGGCTTATTTCTGCATCGTTCATGTGAACTTCTACATTGCTTTTGCCAGGTCAAAAGTCCCTCATTCTACATTTATCGTAGAGATAAATGAAAACTTATATGACCTCTACACTGTAACTTACTACAATAGCATGAACACAAAAGAATAAACCTATACTTCAGTCTGGATGCTGAATGCTATTTCTTAATATTTTTAAAAAACCAACTAAGTTCACAACAGGAAGAACAATTAATATAAGCCATTACCTGGTAATTCTAAGAATTATTCTAAAGAAATAATATAAAATACGGATGAGTTTCTATTGCAAGTTATACCTGAAAAAAAAATTGAAAAAATGCCCAATAATAAAAGAGTAGGCAAATATGGTATAGAACATCTATACAATGGATTATTTGTAGCTATTATTTTATAAAAGTAATGTTATGAAAATTCTTATAATGATTACTATAACCTATTAGCTGAAAAGCAGATTACAAAACTGTATGCCCAACATAACCTATATGTGTGTGTGTGTGTGTGTGTGTATGTATCTAAAGCACTTTTTGAAGAGTAATGACATAATTTTAACCTTTCCTTTATGTGTTTTACAATTTTTCTCAGAATAAATTTAATGTGACTGCTTTTAAGGAAGACCTCAACTTGGTAACAGATTTCACATTTTCTTTGAATATTTTTTGTTTGTTTTTTAAAGTGTTGGCATCTAAACAGGTTTAAAGAAAATATATGCTGTGGCTGAGACTTTGACACAGACTAGGCTTTGCCTAGCAACACAATGAGACACCACCAGCAGCTGATTAAGGACTAGTATGGCTGCCACACAGCAATGCTCAAATTCTTGTGGATAGAGCAGGTTCCCCTCAATCTGGAAGAGGTATTTCAAGTACATTCATCTTCCTGTGCCTCAGTTTTCACACTTTAAAGGAAATATTCATAAAGGTAAAGAATTTAGAGAACATATATTAGGAGGAACTATTAAAAATATATTTCAACACATTTCTTCTCCCTTCCCTTATATTCCCTTTCACTATTATTTATATTCCCCAAATGAATGAGAACATATGTTTGTCCTTCTCCGACTGACTTACTTCAATAGAAAAGGATATAGTAAAAAGAGGCATGAAGAATTTACTTTTTAGTATATTTATATATAAGAATAATATACTAAGAAGAATTCTTAGTATATATAAGTAATATATTCTTATATTATGTATAAGAATAATATACTATAATAATATACTATACCTTCATAAATCTATAAGGGGCAACTGAGTGGCACAGTTGGTTAAGTGGCCTACTCCTGGTTTCAGCTTGGGTCATGACATCAGGGTCATGGGATCAAACCCCATGTTGGGCTCCCTGCTTAGCATGGGGTCTGCTTCAGATTCTCTCTTCTTCCTCTACCCCTCCCACTAGTGTTCTCTCTCTAAAATAAATAAATCTTAAAAAAAAAAAGATTAGTCATATGTTGAACATTGTTGAAGCTGGGCAGTGGGTACATGGAAATTCATTATTCTGTGTATATTTGAAATTTACCATAATTTTTAATTTTTTTTGAAAAAAAGTAAAATTTCTTCAAGCCCCAGTTCCCTAAAAAAAATAATATTAAAATTCAAATTAGCCCTAAAGGAAGAGCTTGCAAACTTAATGGCCCTATACCTCTATTTATTTCTACAAAAGCACTATTTATTCTACATGTAGTTTTTAAGTTCTAAATATTTGTCTCTTAATGAGAAAAACATCCACCCACCTTCCTTTCTAATAAACAAGAATTTTGAATACAGAAGACAGGTTTATTTTACCTATGATATCTAATCCCTCAACTATATATATCTTGCCCTATCCTGAAAGTAGACTGACAAACATAATCTCAGGAGCTAATTATTATTTTTGATATCTTTAAAAATACAAAATAATTTTTCTAAAGTATTTTTCAACTAACATATATTTTAATACGAATAGCTAATGTAACCCAAATCTATCTAGCATGACAGCCAAATTGCAATACCAAGGGGAAGGTACTTCTGACAAGAAACAACTTTCAACTACTAGAGATGTTTGAGAGGTAGAAGACAACTAAAGTCAGTCACGATCTAATTACTAATAAATGGGAATCTTCTAGGTAATATTCATATGTGAAGATATTTTTTCCCATCTAAAGTCATGGAAAAACCATTTCTACTACAGAGAAGCAACATTTAAACAAATCATGGAGATTTTGTAGATGGTATTTGTATTAGGGAAGCTTTATCATCTGAATTTCCAGGATTTCATGTCCAAGTCCAAAGTCTGTGTTACGTCAGTGACTTAAACAGCTCATTAACAAATTTAACTCAGTCTCCCTTTCCTCACTTCTTGTCCCAGTCTCCACTCCTACTATATTACCATTAACTACAACAAAGGACCTACAACTATTTAAACTATCCCCCTACCCACCTCCATTCTGGTAACATCAGTTTGTTCTCTATAGTCAAAAGTCTGTTTTTGGTTTTCCTCTCTCTCTTTTATCCCTTTATTCATTTGTTTTGTTTCTTAAATTCCACATATGGATGAAATCATATGGTATTTGTCTTTCTCTAACTAACTTACTTCGCTTAGCATAATACTCTCTAGATCCACCCATGTCATCACAAATGGCAAGGTATCATTCTTTTTGATGGCTGAATAATATTCCATTATACACATAAACACACACTTCTTTTTTAAATTTATTTATAATAAATTTATTTTTTATTGGTGTTCAATTTGCCAACATACAGAATAACACCCAGTGCTCATCCCGTCAAGTGCCCCCCTCAGTGCCCGTCACCCATTCACCCCCACCCCCCGCCCTCCTCCCCTTCCACCACCCCTAGTTCATTTCCCAGAGTTAGGAGTCTTTATGTTCTGTCTCCCTTTCTGATATTTCCCACACATTTCTTCTCCCTTCCTTTATATTCCCTTTCACTATTATTTATATTCCCCAAATGAATGAGAACATACACTGTTTGTCCTTCTCTGACTGAGTTACTTCACTCAGCATAATACCCTCCAGTTCCATCCACGTTGAAGCAAATCACACACCACATCTTTAACCATTCATCAGTCAATGGCTCTTCCCTTGGTTTAGCTATTGTTGATAATGATGTTATAAACACTGGGGTGCAAGTGCCCCTTCAAATCTGTATTTTTGAATTATCTTTTGAATAAATAACTAGCAGTGTAATTGCTGGATCACAGGGTAGTTCTATTTTTAACTTTTTGAGGAACTTCCATACTGTTTTCCAGAGTGGTTGCTCAAGTTTGCATTCCCACCAACAGTCCAAAAGCGTTCCCCTTTCTCCACATCCTTGCCAACACCTATTTTGTGTGTGTGTGTCTTTTAACCGTTCTGATAAGGTATAGGGTTATATCTCATTGTAGTTTGATTTGCATTTCCCTGATGATAAGTGATGCTGATCATCTCTTCATCTATTCATGTCATCTGCCCATTTTTTAATTTTATTATTCATTTTTGGGGTGTTGAGTTTTATATTTTGGATACTAAACCTTTATCAGAGAAGTGCACTTGTTGTGATGAGCACCAGGTGTCATATGGACATGTTGAGTCAATATATTGTATACCCCTGAACCTGATATCATTCTGTTAACTGGAATTTAAATGAAAACTCAGAAGAAGGGTTGCCTGGGTGGCTCAGCAGTTGAGCGTCTGTCTTTGGCTCAAGGCGTGATCCTCGAGTCCCGGGATCGAGTCCCACATTGGGATCCCTGCCTGGAGCCTGCTTCTCCCTCTGCCTGTGTTTCTCATGTGCCTGTGCCTCTCTTTCTGTGTTTCTCATGAATAAATAAATAAAATCTTTAAAAAAAATTAGAGCAAAAAACAAAGGATTTACAAGTCTTTTTATAATTAAAAACTCAAATTTTATTTTGTGTCTAGCATGCCCTCAATGTTTCCCACATCTGTCAGTTTTTAACCTTATTTTTTTCGTGTGATTGATATTTATCTGGCTCACTAGAGTGTAAACTTCAAGAAGTCAGAGACCAAGTCTGTTTTGCCTATCACTGTATTTCCTTACATGACATTTAGTAGGTATGGAATGTATATCTGATAATTTACTATATGAAAGAATGTTTTGAAAAGATTTATATTTACCATGAGGCCTAATTTTATCATTTTCCTTTTCAGCCTCATTCTAAAACCTATACTTTCCAATTCTTAAAAATTTAACAATAATGTAAAAAATGGGGTTAGTATCCAAAACATATAAACAACGGATACAACTTAAGAACAGAAAAACAATCTGATTACAAAATGGAAAGAAGAATAAATAGACTTTTTTTCCTCAAAAAAGAAAATACCAAAATGGCCAACAGGTACATAAAAAGATGCTCAATATCATTAATCATCAGGGAAGCGCAAATCAAGACAAGATCACCTCATACTAGTGAGCATGGCTATCATCAAGAAGACAAGAGATAAATGTTAGTAAGAATATGGAGAAAAGGGAACCTGTGTGCATTACTGGTGAGAATGTTTAGATTGGTAGCACCCCTATGTCAAACAGTATGGAGATTTGTCAAAAAATTAAAAATAGAACTACGATATGACCCAGCAACTCCACTTCTGAGTATATATCCAAAGGAAATGAAAACAGGATACTGAAGAGATGCACTTCCATGTTTATTGCAGCATTATTCATAGTAGCCAAGACATGGAAACAATCTAAGTGCCCATCAACAGATGAATAGATAAAGATGTGAAATACATGAGAAAGAAGGAAATCCTACCATTTGCAACAACATGGATGGACCTTGAGAATGTTATGCTAAGTGAGATAAGTCAGGCAAAGACAAATACTATATGATATCACTTATATGTGGAATCTAATAAAAGCTAAACTTATAAAAACAGAAAGCAAAATGGTGGTTACCAAGGGGTTAGCAGTGGTAACAGAAGAGATGTTTAAGGTACAAACTTACAACTAGTAGGTAAATAAGACCTAAAGATCTAATATACAGTATTGTGATTATAGGTGACAATATTGTATTATAAACATCAAACTTGCTAAGAGACTAGATCTCAATTATTCCCATTACAAAAAAGAAATATAATTATGTGATGTGATAGAGGTGCACTGGTGCATAGTGCATATATTACATACATATTGCATAGCACAATATATAGATAAATCTGTATATGGTACACCTTAAATTTAAAAACATTTAACAATCGTTAACTTTTTAAAGATATTTTTACTAGAATAGACAAATATTCATAGCATATATAGAATATTTCATCTTCAGCATTTTGCTACTCATAAACAAAGTATCTATTTCTAGGAATTTCAGCTAGTATGTTATTTTTAACCAAGTCAAATTTTACTTGAGGTGGCCATCCCAGATTTAGGTGCCATTACTTCCTGACACAGGACTGAGTTTTCCTTCCATGAAAAATTTTAACTAAGCACATGTTTCTCATGAAGTGTGATTTGTCACACTCTTCCACAGAAATATAAAATTGGGCCTGGTCCAATGTAGCAAGAATCAAAAGGCTAATTTCTCTTCCCTCTGGTTGATGTGATCGTATTATAAGGTTGTCAGCATGAGACATCTATTTTCTGTTACTATCTGAAAGAAAAGAGAGCACACCCAATTACTAATTTTCAAAAAGCACTTTTTAAAAAGTAACATTATAATTTTTCTCTCAAAATGTTTTTTTAAATGGTCCAGAGACAGTAGTCCACCGAAAGATCACTAGATTCTGATGTAAAGAATTTGTTAGATATCATTTATTATACTTCCCAGAGATAAAGTAATACATTTAAGAGCAAGAAAATGATCAGACTGAGATAGAAACTAAAAATTCAAACCTCGGAGGCCTACAGTATTTTATTCATGCCTCAGTTTCTATATCAGAGAAACAGATTATTTCATTACTTATACTTTAGTGAGAATTTGCTGTTATTCTTAAAAAATTATTCATAAAATATTTTGCACATGATAGTCCAATAAGGTATCATAATTTAATAATTTCTTCTTACTGAGTCATTGTTCTAGAGTGAACATTGAATTCAAGATCAAGAAATAAACACATTTTAATACATATGCATTCTTTTTTTAATATTTATTTATTTATTTGAGAGAGAGCGAGAGCAATCACATGAGCATGAGTGTGGGGTGGGGCAGAGGGGGAGGAAGAGAGAATCTCAAGCAGACTCCCTGCTGAGCACAGAGCCCCTCACCCAGCTGGATCTCATGACACTGAGATCATGACTTGAGCTGAAATCAAGAGTTGGATGCTCAACCAACTGAGCCACCCAGGTACCCTTATATATGTACCCTTATATATTCTTTGTGATATAAAACCAAAGCATAAAAAAGCAAGATAACAACTTAAAAGCAAATTCATGTGCGATAATATACCCTATATTTTAAAAATAACTTGATGTTCTTCCTGGGGTGGCCACAAAGAAGCAATACAGACAAACCAAAAGAAAGGGGGAAAAACTGTTGCTTACTTGCAACTGAAGATTCTAGTAGAGTTTCTTGCTGGTTTTTTGACTCATGGATTTTTTTTCCTCCTGTTGGCTGGGTGTTGCTGACATACCCATCGGGTTTTCTCTGCCAACTGAAATTAAGATTTTAAAAGATGCCATCCTCTCAAAATCATTCGTTTCTTCTCAGAAAATTCACCATATGTTCAGCTATGCAAGTTTAAGTTTTGCTATTGTCTTCATTTCAATGCCTAGTCAAATCTTTTCACTCTGCATTACACAGTTACCAGAAAATGACTTTTTATTCTTAGCAGCCGGCTGAGCATGAATGGTATTCCTATAAAATCTATTCACTGCTTTGTAAATCCAAGCAATAATTTAATACCACAGTATGAATCAAGTAACTTATTCAAGATGTTTTTCTTACAGATTCTAAACAGAAACTCCTTTGATAATCTGGTACTTTGCCTTCCTCAGAAGGGGAAATGGACTAAATCATCACTCAAACATTTTATGTTACCTTACTGAAATACAAAAATCAAAGAAATATACATATACATATAAATGAAGAAAGCATTAGCTATTTTACTGCCTTTTATTTAGAAGCAAGTGTTTTGGTATTTTGTTCAGGAATAGATTTCTCCAGCCTACCTATAATGTTTCCAATTTTACAGCATATGCTCACAAGTGCTATTTGTGTTTAGGATTTCAAAGTATAAGTTGTTTGTGTTTCATTCTTAGAGTTCAGCCATAGTTAGAAATCTCATCAGCAACAAAAAATTATATAGATGTCTGATTCCCCACAGTAAATAATATCAGCTACTTCTTAATACTGTAGTTGCAGTCAATAATTTAAGATGACTCATAAAATATACGTTAGCATGAGAAGGCATAATGATCTCATCAGTATGTTAACAGAAAACAGCAACACTTAATCATATGGAGTGATGGCACTGACTATACAACACTGATGTCTAAAGAATTGCTCATGATCATATTGCCATATATATCCTTATAAGTATTTGATATTAATTTCAGACAATAATAATCTTTTAAATACCAAACTCTGTAAAACGTAAGTTTTCCTACATGGTTTATTTATAAAGCAATGCTTAAGACACTGGAGATGATGTTAATAAAGAGACTTTAAAATGTTTTTTAAAAGATCATAAATAATTAGAAATATATCCACTGAGAGTATATGAAGACTTAAAGAGGAAAGAATAAAAAAAGATTCCTAAATATAATTCAGCATCCATTTTATTACAGTACATTAAGGGACACATAATTAAGGGACTAAATTATTTACAAATAATGTAGAAATCCAGGATTTACAAAAAGAAAATAAACTGTCTCCCAGGCACTGCCATAAGCATAAGAATAAATCAATGCATGACACATGGCTTTGACATTGATGAGGTTACAGCCCAGAGGGAGGACATATAAACAATGACCTCTGGTATATATTGATGAATTCTATAACATACGCATGCACAGGGTGCCTAGCACAGAAAGGACTGCACAACAGAGCCAGCCTAAGCGGTCTGTAAAATGGGAATAAGCATTTCTTATCTCTCTATCCTCCCACACTGGCTTTTCAAGATTTTACCTCATTCTGAAAAATGAATGTCAAATATTTTTATAAACATAATAGTTGTCTTAATAGTAGGAAATTTAGGACCTGGAAGACATTTTCTGGAAAGGTCATCCCAGATGTATCTGTTCTTCTGTAAAGGATATTGCCTATCTTGGCCTTTGAGCCATGTGGGTCACAGCTGGAGGTCCAAAATCTAAACACCAAATGGTCATCCAGTGGATTCACAGCCTACTCTGAATTGGAGTAACTCCTACCAGTGTGCTCTCTTTGTCTCAGTTTCACAATTTAAAAAGGAAAGTGAAAATTTATCAAACAGTATAAAATAAAACCTATGATAAAGGTGAACAGAATTGTCTAGCTGGTACTGAATGACTAATTGGTTCACTTCAGATAGCATCTCATTATATCCAAAAGCTTAGTAGTATCAAGATCAACCAGACAGAAAGGCTATATAACTACAAAAAGTTAACTTGTAAAAAACTTTTGGCTTATTGAATATGGGCTATTTAAAAGGTAAAATAAATTAAAACACAATAGTTATGTGCCATGCTGTTATGGCATATATATTTAAATCCATGAAATCTATTTTATTATCTAAAATATACTTTTGTCATATTTTTCTTTTTTTTGTCATATTTTTCTACATAAGATCATAATGTACATATTCAGGATCTGATGAACTGGGTATATGACAGTATTTCATTTATATTCTAAAACTAGAATGATCTTAGCAGACTAGTATGAAGTGAAAAATTAATTTTCCAAACATACTTTAATAAAAACTTCCAAAGGACTTGAACCTGAAAGAAATTCCTCTTATTATAGTAAAAATGTAACATCTGACCTATTTTCAGTCCTGGATTATTTTCAGGTTACAGATACCTGAGCCTCATGGTTTGTATAAGAAGGTGACTAATGCCATGAAACTAGGAATTTGAGCAAAAGGAGGCAAACTTTAAGCACAATTTGAGCAAGAAGAGACAAACATTAAGTACAATTTAAGTCTCAGTTATGATATTTATAAAACTTGAATATGCTCACTGTTACCTCAATGCTCTAAAAAAGAGTACAATAAAATTAGTGGAAAGTCACAAGTTATATTGATCCAACATTATTTAAATAATATCAAGCACACTGTATTGTTATTATATGGAATTATAAGAGTGGGCTTATTATCTGGAACAATGGGAACGAACAGAGCAGAGCTTCCAAATACCCATTGAGAACCTCCTCTATGGGCTCAGTATAATAACTGATCATGTATAACCACATGAAACCAGATCTCACACCTTCTCCTACATACAGGGTTCATAGTACTGTGAATGTAAGATTCATGAATAAGGGAATAAAGAAGTTTAAAGGTTTTGCTACACAAGCAATTTCAGCTAAATAGTAGTAGGAACAATGACTTTTATTATAAATTTTTAAGACACTATTAATTAAAACAAATTATAAAGAAACCAAGTCACAGAGAAGTTAAATGATTTGTCCAACATGATTATAAGAGGGAATGAGAAGATTATCTCCTCCAGGAATCTAGCAATTCTATTTAAGTTATAAAAGATATACCATGATGAATTGGAGCAGAAATTAATGAAACTGAAAAGAGGAAAATAGAGAAAATCAATGTACCAGAAACTGATTCTTCAAAAAGATAAATAAAATTAATAAGTCTCTAGTCAAGCTAAGAAAAATAAGATGAAAGGACACAAATTACTAACATTAGAAATGAAAGAGAGGACATCACTACAGATCCTATGGACATTAAAAAGATATAAAGGAACACTATCAACAACTCTACGCTCTCAAATTTGATAACCTAGATAAAAATGGACCAATTCCTTGAAAGACACAATTTGCCAAAACTCACGCAAAGAAGAAATAGACAAAATGAATAGTCTTAAAAGGAAACTGAATCAACATTAAATAATCTTCTAAAACACACAGTACTTGGCCCAAATGGGTTCCCTGGTGAACTGCACACCAAAAAATTAAGGGATAAATTATACCAATTCTTTACAATCTCTTTCAGAGGATAGAAAAAGAGGGACTATTTCCTAATTCATTCTATGAGGTCAGTATTGCCCCTAATACCAAAAACCAAACAGACATCACAAGAAAAAACTATAGACCAATGATGAACATAGAACAATGATAAACATAGACTCACTGATCCTCAACAAAATATTAGCAAATTGAATCCAACAATCTGTAAAAAGATTAATATAACAAGACCCAGCAGCGTTTACCTCAGGTATGTGAGGCTAGTTCAACATTCAAAGATCAATTAATATAAGGATTGTTAGGTCAGTGAAAATATTCTTTAGATACCATATTTTTTATATTTTTTATTGGAGTTCAATTTGCCTACATATAGTATAACACCCAGTGTTCATCCTGTCAAGTGCCCCCCTCGGTGCCCATCACCCAGTCACCCCAACACCCTACCTACCTCCCCTTCCCCTACCCCTTGTTCATTTCCCAAAGTTAGGAGTCTCTCATGTTCTGTCACCCTCTCTATTTCCCACTCATTTTCTCTCCTTTACCCTTTAATCCCTTTCACTATTTTTCATATTCTCCAAATGAATGAAACTATATAATGTTTGTCCTTCTCCAATTGACTTACTTCACTTTAGATACCATACTGATGGATAAATTGCCATTATACATATGTCCAGACCCACAAAATATGCAATTCTAAGAATGAACCAAAATGTTAACTACAAACTCTGAATAATTATGTGTCAATGTAGGTTCATCAATTGTAAAAATATACCATCCAGTAGGGAATGTTGATGGGGAAGGCTATGCATGTGTGGGGCAGGAGATATATGGGAAATCTCTATACCTTCCCCTTAATTTTTCTGTGAACCTTAAACTGTTTTTTAAAGAAGTCTTTAAAACAATTGTGTTGAAAAAAAATTCACCATGAGGAACTCACTTTCTTTAATAATCATAAACACAAATACTTGCATAGTACTTACTGAGTACTATACTCAGTAAGTATATGAGGCACTATTATAAGTATCTTATATATTATATATTAACTCCTGTAATTCACACACCAGCACTGATTTAAGGAACCCTTCATTCTTATTTTACAGAGAATGGACATTTGATACAAGTGCTATCAGAGCACACAGCTAGCAAGAGGCCTAACCAGGATGTAAATAAGTGGTCTCAACCTATGAGTGAAATACCCTGCTGTACTTTCAAACCTCTAGCTGTTTGGTGAGTAAACCCAGTCAACAAGATTGTGTCATCACATGCAGGGCCTCCATGTGATTGTGAGCCTTGCCAGACCAATCAGTGTGTAAAGAAACTTATATCAAGCTCAGGTGCTTCTAAGGAGGCCAGGGCCATACACTCAGAGGTACGTGCCTGGGGACAAAGGTAACTTCCCCACAGAAAGATCTCTGCTGAAGTCTTCTGAAATGCAACTTTACTGTGCTCTTCCTACAATCATCTCTTCCCCTATCCAAGTCCCTTTATTTTTTTTTTAATTTTTATTTATTTATGATAGTCACACACGGAGAGAGAGAGAGAGAGAGAGGCAGAGACATAGGCAGAGGGAGAAGCAGGCTCCATGCACCGGGAGCCCGACGTGGGATTCGATCCCGGGTCTCCAGGACTGTGCCCTGAGCCAAAGGCAGGCGCCAAACCACTGTGCCAATCAGAGATCCCCCAAGTCCCTTTATTCATATGGATGCCTAACAATTTCCATTCTACCTTCCTGAAAACTATGAAGAAAAGTTAATGTTGTTTAAAAAAAACAAAAAACAAAACAAAACAAAAAAACCTATGAAGCCAGGCTGCTCTATATCTGTAATGAAATACAAACAACTGAAAACTCTCAACAGTTTTAAGGGATATTTGTTTTTATTCTTGGTATAGGGTAGGCTCAACCCATCATATATAATATTTAGACCAGATTCTAAAAACAATGAAGTGATCTGGGGAACTATTATAAACTTTAAAGTAAATATTCTGCTGTTCTTCACAAAACTCTAAGATAGAGAGTTCTTAACACTTTCTAAGTCATTGTTCCCTTGAAAACTAAAGGTCATGAGCTTCCCACTTCAACTGCACACTTGTGTATATTTGCCCACAATTTACTCAAAATATGTTTACTCAATTTCAAAAGGCTTGCTGATTCACACTAAAAGTTCTTACTGTAATGCAATGCTTTTACTCTCATTTACAGATGACAAAACAGAGATTCAGATGTTAATTAATTTAATTTGAAACATACTACTAGCACATGAAAATAAAACCCAAACATTCCTGACATGTACTCTCATTCATTTTATGCTACACAATTCATTGGTTCAAAAACCTATCCTGAGCCAGGTACTATACTGTATCCAGGGGATATAATGGGAATCAACATTACTGTTTGGTACTCAATGATCAGGAAAGCTTCAACAAATTACACAAGATAACTTCTAACTCAGTTGACAGGAGGGAACTTAGGGGAGTATTTCAAGTCCATGCTAGTCATTAGAAGGCCAATGTTAACAGACAAAGCTTCAAAAATGTTTGGGTTATATTTTCTCAACTTAACATCACATAGAATGTTAAGTGCTTATAGACATCATACAAGACCATAAGAACTCCAAACTTACTGAAAAATCCATTTTGTGGCTTTTTTTCACTGTTATGAGAAATAACAGGACCCAATAATCTATTAGTTTTCTGATCAATATCTGGTTCAAGAGTTTCACATACCTTAAATGGAAAGATGTGGAAGCAAAGTGTCAACACGTTTAGATAGCTCAAAGAAGCCCTACTTTTTGGCAAGACATTTTCATATGTTTGAGTAAGAGAGACCTATTCTTTCTTTCCTCCTGTGTTTCCTTTGCTTTCATACAGAACATTTCATTTCCAACACTTCTGGTCACCAAATGTGTAGGAGCTTTAGCCACAACAAACAGTTCTGCAACACCAGCTGAATGTCCTAAAATTTAATTCAATTCTGACACTATCTACCTAGAGATAGCATCAGATCCCACAGGTTAAGGACTCAGTTCCAAAAGACCATCTCCCTCTTCAGATGCTAATCCCAAGTCCAGGTAGTTAACTGCACTTCTGATCAATCAGCTATAAATTGAAGATTGCCACAACCCCCTCCTCAAGTTCAGTTAATTTGCTGGAGTGGCTCACAGAACTCAAGAAAACACTTATTTATGTTTGCCAGTTTATTAAAGGATATGACAGGGCACCTGAGTGTCTCAGTGGTTGAACATCTGCCTTTAGCTCAGGTCATGATCCTGGTGTCCCCACAGGGAGTCTGCTTCTCCCTCTACCTAGGTGTCTGCCTCTCTCTGTGTGTCTCTCATGAATAAATAAAATCTTAAAAAAAAAATAAGGGATATGACAAAGCATATCAATAATTGTCAGATGAAAAGATACACAGGGTGAGGTCTAGAAGGGCCCTGAGTGCGGGCACTTCTGTCCCCATTGAGCTGGGTACCTCATCCTCCCAGTATGTAAATGTGTTCCCAAATCCCATACTATGGGGATTTTACAGAGGCTTCCTCACATAGGTATGATCAAATTTTAACTCCACATCCAGCTTCTCTCCTGTCTTTGAAGGCTGTAGAGATGGAGTTAAAAATACCAAGCTTTGAATCATAGCTGGGTCTTTCTGGTGACCAGCTTGCATCCAGGAGCCTTTCAGGGCCCACCCAGAGTCACTGCATTAGGGGGGAAAAAAAAGATGCTTCTTGGTCAACCTGGGTGTCTACTGCAGCAGGGAGAGAGAACTACTAGGCAAAACTTCAGGATCAACTTTTTCCAAGATTCTAAGAATACTAACAGGTAACATATAGAACATACTTCCTCAAGATAACCTGAACCCTGAAAATGTCAGCCAAAGCCACAAAAGGTCAGCTGACTTGCAGTAATGTTCCAAGGATTCTTGCTTGAAAGCCATATCAGCAAGTATCTTCATACATATTATTACCACTTCCTACAAAATGGGTTCTCTGCCTTTAATTCTATTAATTGCTTCTTCCTGCAGAATCCATGAGTGACAGAATCTTACCCCTCACTTGTCCATGTCACTATCCAGGTACTTGAATTCTCATACAATGACAAGATATATAATGAGCCATACATAATGTACTGAGCTAAAATATCACATCAAGCAAAGTGGTGTTGTAGTCATTTTTACAGATTGAAAATAGTCAGTGAGCAGGTACAGAGCTAAGAATTTTAAGTTTCCTTTTAATTTGAAAGTCTGTAGTCCCTTGGAATAAGCCTTTAAGGAGTAGCAATCTCTACAGAGCTGAGGCCTATAGCTTTAGAGTATGTTCGAAAATCGTCCCATTCATTGTTTTTAAGTGAAAGAGATATTTACAATGAGTATCTAGTATTCACTTGGAACTTACTTCCATAATCTAACAAACAAAAATCCATGAGTATCTTCATGGTTTAATCCAGATGGGAACACTCATTCATCACAGGAATTTGCATCTAACAAGGACAATTTACAAGACCTCATATTGACAAATGATAGCCCAAAGTCAGGGCAAGAGGTAAGAAGTCTATTGTTATTGAAATTGAGGGAACATTTTCACTTCTGGTAATTTATGCTATGAAAAAATTTCAGATCAGTGCAAAAATATGTATGTACATGAATGATCATCCCAACACTGTTTATAATAACAAAAAAACAATAAAATAGCCAACATTAAGGGATTAGTTAAATAATTTGTAGTAAATGCATTAATAAAACTCACTTGAAAATATGATGTAAATCTATGAGAGCTGATGAAAACCATTTAAGTAAAAAAGCATATAAGACTTGTATTTTGTTGTTGCTGTTTTTAATTTTTTGTTGTTGTTGTATTTTTTTTAAAGATTTTATTCATTTATTCATGAGAAATGCAGAAAGGGAGAGACAGAGACCTAGGCAGAGGGAGAAGCAGGCTCCCTGCAGGGAGCCTGATGTGGGACTGGATCCCAGGACTCCAGGATCACACCCTGGGCAGAAGCCAGACGCTAAACCGCTGAGTCACCCAGGCGTCCCTAATATTGTTTTTTATATGTATCTAGGCCTGAAGCCCTATTTTTTTTTGCTAAAAATATACTTTTAGTATACTTAAAGGTGGATAAATATATACAACACACTTTCATAGAAAAAAAATCATGCGGGAATCCCTGGATGGCTCAGCGGTTTAGTGCCTGCCTTCGGCCCACAGTGTGGTCCTGGAGTCCAGGGATCGAGTCCCACATCAGGCTCTCTGCATGGAGCCTCTTTCTCTGCCTATGTCTCTGCTTCTCTCATGAATAATAAAAATCTTTAAAAAAAAGAAAAGAAAAAAATCAAACATTTTTTTTTGTATAATATAAATGATAAAGGGGAAAAAAGTTACATGAACAGATTACAGACATCTATCAATCTAGCAATGGGCGACTTAGTCTCAGCCCTACTGGCTGTAAGCTTTTAAAGTTAATTCACAATCACTGAAGATACTCAATTCTTTTTTCAAACACATTATCAAATAATAAAAGTGAAGTTTAAAAAGACCATAAGAAATAATTTATCTATTTTCCAAAGTGAGATCAGATGATAGAATCCATGTTTGTCAGTGTCTGGCATAAAATAACTGCCTACAAATGTCAGATATTAGTACTGAAACAAGAACTTTCATATACACTTACTTGCTTGATCCCTATCAACTCTACTGGGGAGATAAGGAAGGCATTACTGTTACACCCAGTTATACAGACACAGAAACCAAAGCTCTCTGATGTTAGTTGCTTAACTAACATCATATAGCTAATAAATAGAGAAGAAAACTCAAATCATCTACACTCTAGTAACAGAACTACACTGTAACGCCTGTAAAAGAAGAATGGAAGTGTCCATTAGTACTAATACCTTAGGTTGATAAACACGGCCTTTTATTATTTCTTTTTTATGTATTGCCACAAATTATTTTCTCTCCTACTCTTCTTTTTTCTAGTTATTGTTATCTCTGCTTTCTCATCTTTTCTCCACTGCTCCTTCCTTTGTATTCTCCTTTCTTCCTGTGCTTTTCCAGCATGGCTGCTGTCCCCTGACAGCTATTTCTCACTGCTTTTTCTTCTACTCCACCCTGTATCTTCCTTTCTCTCAAGTCATCTGTTTCCCTGTAGTGCGCCGGAGACAGATGGCATGCCCATTTTGTTGAGTAGGAGTGCCACTCTGTGCCAGTCTGTGGAAAAACAGAGGGTGGAGGGAGTGGTGGTATGGATGGCAGTAAGATAAGGTGTGCTAGTCCAACAATTTGCAAAATTTTAAATATAGCAACTAAAGGCTGAGTAGGGATTGAGACAGATAGCACAGAGAACAGGGCCAGATATATCATCATGTTAAATCAAGCTCTTATTTAAACTATCTTCAGTAGGAGTATATATATGTAGGACAATGTATATATGAATATATGTAATGATATATATATGTACTATATATATACATATACATATAGTACAGGTAGACTTTGATAAGCAAAGAGAAGTTAAGTAAGAGTCAGACTGACTAAGAAAGTCATCTAGATTTTGATTAAGCTAAAGTTCATGGGATTACATCAGGCAAAAATTAGATAGCAAACTAAATTTGCAGATAATTTAAGAACACAATGGAGTTACCTCATTAAGCTTTGTATTCAAGCAAGTACATTCCAAGCTTAAATTGTTTAAATAAAGTCTTAAAATCTTCACTGCAATTTGCTAGAGGATCTGATCTTAAATATGAAAGAAACCAGTTTCAAAATATTCATATTTCTATCCTATGCTTACACTTTTTTTTTCCAAATCCTATTTTTAATTCTAATCCCATCTGTAATGATCTTTTTTCTATCTCACTTTATATTGTGAGCATTAAAAATTAATAGCAATTAAACAAAATATTTCTAATAATCCCACCACACTACATAGGGAGATAT
Organism: Canis lupus baileyi; assembly: GCF_048164855.1. NCBI lineage: Eukaryota > Metazoa > Chordata > Mammalia > Carnivora > Canidae > Canis > Canis lupus. The sequence continues at coordinate 35,662,814 of NC_132865.1, forward strand.
CATTAAGTAACAAAATACAAACTTGTAACACACACAGATACAAATGTACAAACTTCAAAACTATCAAGGAGCTTAATATAGTAAAAATTCTATACCTAACATAAACATTCGAAAATTTGAGATAAATGATCTTCATAATCTTTTTCACTGCTTCTTGAATAACAAAAACAACAAAGGCTAGTAGCAGAGATTTGCTAAGTAAAAACATGATGAAATTATCAGACATAAAGGCATCCAAAGCAAACCAAAATGGAAGTATTTCAAAGTAAACATACATTTGATGACTTGTGGATAGAAGAAAACATTCCCATTCTTAGTATAAATAATTGGTTTTGTCTGTCCATCTGGCTGAAGTCCAACAAACAGTCCAGGGCTTTTTATGGATTCCAGGCTTATAGATGCATTTTCCAAGTTCTTCTTAATTTTAAAATGACAGTCAGTATCTCCTATACCCTGTGATCAATATAATATGATTTCATAAATATAAGCAAACACCAAAGGGCAGAATTTAAAACCAGTCACTTCACAAGAATATAATTTTGTTTCATTTTCAAATTTTCATGACAAATACAGAACCTTTTTACATGTATTGTACCATGTGCTTCACTCTGTTCCATAAGATTCAGAAATACAAACCATGTATTTGGCTGAGGCAAGGGTGTATGCCCTGGACAAAAGGCACTGAGTAACAAAGAAGCTTCAACTGAGGAGAGTGAAGTGTATTATTTCATTTCAGAGTTACTAACCTCTGGTGAAAAGAATACTAAAATGTGAAATTTTCCTTTTGAAAAATACTCTTATATAATGAAAAAGAGGGTAATTCTCATTCTAAATCCATTTACATTTAAACATAAACCAATTTTCTGTGCTATTCTGCATTTTTCTGAATTGAGGGTTTTTTTTAAAGATTTATTTATTTATTTATTTGAGAGAGAAAGTGTGTGTGTACAAGAGAGTGGGAGGCAGAGAAAGAGGGAGAAGCTGACTTCCTGGTGACCAGGGAGCCAGACACACAGGGCTCATCTCAGGACCCAGAGATTATGACCTAAGCTGAAGGCAGATGCTTAACTAATTGAGCCACCAAGGCACCCCTCTGAATTGAATTTTTACCGGTAAAAATTTCACATAATTCACATAAATTACTCAAAGACTGTAACAAAACATGCAAGAATTGGTGCCTATGCATAATCTACATACCCTTCAGATCATCAGAACCCTCTCTGCTTTTAAAGGTCTGTATCATCTAATATTAGAAAATAATTCACCTTTTTCACCGTTTAGTGCTTTAAAAAGTTTTCTTATAAGATTGGGTTCTAAAAAATAAGTTTGTGAAAATGAATTAAAATTTTCAATGCAATTTTTTTGTTAAAAGATAGTTACATTATGATCTCTAACCTCAAATGTGAGCTTCTTTTAGGCGAGAACCGAGTGTCTGTTATCTGTTTCTCTCTCAGAGTATCAATATGAATTTTCTGTTCTTGTTATGGGTAAAAAATAAAACTCTGGCTTTGATTTGTTCATAGCAAAGTAGAGCATATAACCATACAACAATAATAATAATAATAATAATAATAATAATAATAATAATAATAAAGGTCAATAGGATAGAGAGGGACTCCTCGGGTTTAGAGAGAAAAAAAGGACTATACTCAGGAGAATCAGGAAGGGCTTCTTGGAAAAGGTGAAGTTAAGTGTTAAATACGAACTAGGCTAAGTAAAGAGGGGTGGGAGGTAAGAAATCTTAAGCACAGGGCAGCATGAACAAAGGGTAAGAGGCAATAAGTAGTATAGTATATATATAAACAAGCTTGATGTTCTTGAGCAACAGAGAGAGGAAGGTGAATCCAGAAAGGTAGTATCAGTTTGCATGCAACATAGAAAGTCTAGTCTTACTTTAGACCATGGGAGCCACTGAAAGATTTTAATCAGAGGAGTGATAGAGATAGATCTTAAATTATCTTCAGATAATTTTTCATGCCCCTCTAATATTATCTGCCCAGTTACAAAATTCTCTGCAATTTTCTAGCCATGATTAATAGAATCTTAATTCTCACCTGTCTCCAAGTGTGCACCCTGGGGCTCCCTTTAATTATTATTTCTTAGAATTTTTATTTTCCAACAGTTTTAGATTGACAGAAAAATTGAGAAGACAGTACAGAGTTCCCCATACATCTCCACCTATTTTTTCTATTAACATATTGCATTATTATGGCATATTTGTTATAATTAATGAACCAATGCTGACATATTATTAACTAATACTTTGATATTTCCTGAATTTTTAGCTAAATCATTTTTTTGTCAAAAACTCAACCAGGATACATTATATATAGTCACCATGTCTCTAGGCTCCTCCTGGTTGTGGAAGTTTCTAATATTCTCCTTGTTTTGATGACCTTGACAGTTTTGAAGAGTACTGGTCAGGTATTTTGTAGGATGCCTCACTATTGGGAATGTCTGATACCTTCCTAATGACCAGATTAGGGGTATGAGATATTGGGAAGAAGGTTACAGAAAAAAGGTGCCATTTCCATCATATCATATCAAGGGTACATGCTTCCAACATGACTTATCACTGTTGATGTTGACCTTGATCACATGACCAAGGTGGTGTCTGTCAGGTATTTCTACTGCAAAGTCACTATTTTTACCTATTTCCCCTTTCATACTGTACTCTAAAGAACTCACTATGTGCAAACCATACTTACGGGCAGAAGTTATGCTTCACCTCCTTGGAGGCAGAGTATTTTACATAATTTATCTGGAATTCTATACAGGAGATTCATCTCTTTTCCCCCATTTATTTATTCCATGATTTATGTATATTATTATGGGTTCATGAATATTTACTTTCTACTTCAGGTTATATGGGATGCTTGGATGGCTCAGCAGTTAAGCGCCTGCCGTTGGCTCAAGGTGTGATCCTGGGGTCCTGGGATTGAGTCCCACATCGGGCTCTCTGCATGGAGCCTGCTTCTCCTGCCTCTGTCTCTGCCTCTCTCTCTCTCTCTCTCTCTCTCTCCCTGTCTGTCTCTAATGAACAAATAAAATCTTTTAAAAAATTGTTTTTATACTTTAGCCTATTAACTCCTACTACTTTATTCTGTTGCTCAAATTGTTTCAAGTTTGGCCACTGAGATCTTTCCGTTATTCCTAAGTGAAATGTCTCATAAATCAATGTCTGTGTGGGTGTGTATGTGTGTTGGCTATTTTGAACACTTTCTTACTTTCTGGAACTACAAGATGCTTCAGGTTAATTCTGCATATTCCCTGCCTCAGTCCTAGAATCAGCCATTTTTCTAAAGGGCCCTGGATCCTTTTATTAGAGAACGTTATTAGAAACAAAGATCTAAGTACCAGATCTTCTTGTTGCTACTGGGGTTTTGTGGTTTCTAGGCCTTCTCATCTAACAGAGAAACAAATATATACATTTATACTAACTTATGAATATGTATACATTGGTAAATATTCCTATATGCAGTCATTCATATTTATATTAAGCTAAACATGAGCTCATACTGATACCTCCAATTCTAATGGATTATAAATGGATCTTTCTAGTTTCTTCCCCCTGCTTATCTGTAAACTCCCACTTCAACAGTGAGAAAATTGGTTCCCGTAATCTGTCATTCATTTGTATAACTGTTCCATTTCAAAACACATTTATAGTAGTATTAGATTAATAACCAAACTCCCAGGGTGAGCAACTTTATCAGTTAGAATTCAGTGCTTATGTGCAGTTCCCATTTGTTTTTAGTTCTACCTACTATACTCATTTCCAAAGATTCTTAGCTCAGTAACTTTTCCCCCATCATCTTCATAAAGGTTGTTTTATACATTTGTTTTGTTTTTTGTTTTATACATTTTTAATAGTTAGATTCTTTTGTCATAGACTATATTCTTTTCTGGGACTCCCAAACCTCCTAAATGATTTTTTTAATTTGCACACATTAAGGTTTACTCATTGTGTTATACAGTTGTATGCGTTTTGCTAAATGTATAAAGTATCTACCATTATAGTAGCATACACAGGAATTTTATTGCCTTAAAGATCCCTATGCTTTACATATTCAACCCTTCCACCCTCCCCTCAAGCCCCTCACAACCACTGATCATTTTACTACCTTTATAGCTTTACATTTTCCAAAATGTCATATAATTAGAATCATATGTACTCTTTTCATACTGGCATCTTAAACTTAACAATATGCATATACGTTTCTCAATGTCTTTTCATGGCTTGATAGTTTATTTTTATTACTGAATAATATCCATAGTACAGAAAGCTGGTATAAACATTCATGTGCAGGTTCAATTTTATGAAAGGTAGAAGGCCAGTGTCTAGATTTGTTTTTCATATGGACATCCAATTGTTCCAGCACCATTTATTGAAAAGCCTGTCCTTTCTCCATTGAAATGCCTTTGTTCCTTTATCAAAGATAAATTGACTGTATTTATGTGGGTCTATTGTTGAGCTGTTTATTCTGTTCCATCGATCTGTCTATTCTTCAACAATAATACACTGTCTTGAGTACTGCAGGTTTACAGTAAGTCTTGAAGTTGAGTAGTGCCAGTCCTCCAATTTTGTTCTTCTTCAGTATTTTGTTAGCTATTCTAGGTCTTTTGCCTTGCCATATAAACTTTAGAATCAGTTTGTTGATACCTACAAATAGATTACTAGTATTTTGATTGAGCTTTTGTTGAATCTATAGACCAAGCTGGGAAAGACAAACAACATTCAGTCTTCCAATCCATGAATAAGAAATATTTGTCCACTAATTTAAAATCTCCTTTATGGGACATCTGGATGGCTCAGTGGTTGAGCATCTGCCTTTGGCTCAGGGTGTGGTTCTGGAGTCCTGGGATCGAGTCCCACACTGGGCTCCCCTCAAGGAGTCTGCTTCTAAATGTGTGGGAAATATCAGAAAGGGCGACAGAACATAAAGACTCCTAACTCTGGGAAACGAACTAGGGGTGGTGGAAGGGGAGGAGGGCGGGGGGTGGGGGTGAATGGGTGACGGGCACTGAGGGGGACACTTGATGGGATGAGAACTGGGTGTTATTCTGTATGTTGGTAAATTGAACACCAATAAAAAATAAATTTATTATAAAAAAAGGATTCTGCTTCTCCTTCTGCCTATGTCTCTGCCTGTTTCTCATGAATAAATAAATAAAATCTTAAAATAACAACAACAATAATAATAATATCTTCTGAGTTTTAATATTTTTTATATTTTTTCATACATAGACCTCATATATATTTTGTTAGATTTACCTTTAAGCATTTATTCTTTTGGTGCTAATGTGACTGATGTTGTGTTTTTAATTTTAATTGTTATTGCTATTATTTAAGAAATCAATTGACTTTTGTATATAACCTTGTATATGGCAGGCTTGTCTTATCACATTAGCCAGGACTTCCAACACAGTGTCAAATAGGAATGGTGAAACTTTAGTTTCATAGTTATTTCCCAAACTTGAGACCCATATCACCTCATGCCTGGATCATAACTACAACCACTAAATGAAGCGAGGATATTTGTGGATTATTAAACCAGTAGGTTTTCATTGATAATTGTTAAAGACTCTCCCACCTATTGGATCAATATGCTCATTGTGTCACTGGTAAGTAGAATCCAGCCCAGAACAAATAAATCTTTGCTCAACTCTGAGTTTCCAAATGGAAGAGTTTTAAAAAATTTATACCAAATAAAAAATCAGAAGTTTGCAAAACTAAGTTTCATTGAGAGATAAAATAGTTGCTAAAAGAAATTCCAAAATTGGATTTTATATATCTAGAACCAAGACTGAAGACTGGACACCACAGAGTTTAAATGATGAAGCTACTTGAAAAGGTAGATATCATATGTGACATAGCAGAAATTTTTACTTCACAAGAACAAGAAAAGCCTATCTGGCACTAGAAAAAGGAGCCTGGGATAAATAGGCTAAAGAGAGACTGGATGTCCTTATTCAAACCCCATTTGTGGTTAATTCTTGGTATAGCAAAGAAATAAGGGGCAGCAAAACATTCATATTTAGGGGAGAATCTCAAAAACTGAGGGACTATCTCAGGAAATTTACAAATTTCCCAGTATTCAGTACCAGAGTAACATGGCACCATCCAGAAAATGAATTAGATATGTCTGAGGGAGGAGTTTTAGAGGACACTGATACAGATTATTACCTTATCCATAGCTCACATGGAGATATCAGGGATCCAGAAGTTATCTCATGCCCCAATGAACTTCTCAGTTCAAGTACTGAGAAGACTAATGACGTGGGAGAGGAATGAACTTCGAACAAGTTGGCAACAGGGTTGGAAACCTTGAGACCAAACCAGATAGGTATCTCAAGCCCATGATATTGCCCAAAATGTTCAGACAACAATATGAGCCTCATATAATATATATATTATATAATATTGTGATGTCCAGGATAAACCAAATCAGCAACACTACAGCAGAGAGCAGTATGGGATTGAAGAAGAGTATATGTCCAGTGGCCCTTCTCCCTGACTTTTTTTCTAAAGCTTTGCATCTAGGTACCATCCAAAGATGAAGGAAAAGAGAAAGAAAAAGAAAAGAAAGAAAGAAACTCTGACTTATTATTGAACTATAAAAGAACTAATCTTTGCACTGGACAGAAACCAAGAGATATAATAGCATTATTTTGGCTCAAAAAAATCAATTAACTAAGCTAAGCATACTGGAACTGTTAGAACTACTAATGTACTTTAGAGCAAACTGTGGACTTTTTGAATCGAACTATTTCATATATTCCAATATTAGAAATATTTCGTATTTCTCATCGTTATTCCTGTAGACTTTAGGTTCTCCATAAACTAGCCCATCTTTTATATAGAGGCCAGATTTATGAACTTCAATATTACTACCACCCGACCATAAATATCCTATTAAAAATGGATGATATTTTACATTAAAGATCTCAAGCAACTACTCAGGACTCACACAATTGAAAACCCTTTCCCAGATATGTCTCTTTAAACATGATCTTGATACTTAACCTCCATTAACGTCCTTTCACAGTTGTGTAATTATCTGTTTATATTCTTCTTTCCCCATTCTAGATTGCAAGTTCTCTGAGGGCAGGTGGCATGTCTTATTATAGCTACTGTAGCATTAGCAATGGATATATCTTCTGCCTTTCAGTAGGAACTCAACAAATGTTTGTTAATTCTTCAAAAAAAGATTCTTTTTTACCAATTTCTAACCTTGTAATTTGTTCATATAATGTCTTCCCCTCTTTTTTTATAATGAAAAATGGGATTATTTCCTGTAAATTCACCATTCCCAGTGATGGGTTTCAAGATACACTGGCCCAAAATATGGCACATTAGAATACTGAAATTTCAAGCTGAAAGAATCTGTAAAATGGCAGGGGCAGGAAAGATTTTCTGACCTTTCCCCGAAGCAGGTTGTAAGATTCTAATGTGAGGGATGCTCTAGTATACTGGTATATACCAGTAGGAAAGGAGCATCCTTATCTCCAAAGATAGAGGGATGCTGAGAGAAACTTAAATAAACAGGCCTTGTGGTTTCCCCAGGTTTACTACACTTAGCTCCTATTTGGTCTTACTTTATTTTTCTACAGCTCTCCCCTCTTCATCAAAAGTAGCACTAAAACATCCTGGCTTAACTATTCCATCCAGTCTTCATTTCCTTTAAAGTGCTCCTGTGTCGTGTACAACTTATATTAAATAAATACGCTTTTCTCATTCATCACTCCTTTGTTATAGGGGTCCCAATTGAGAACTTAGAAAAGAAAGGTATTAGAAAAAGATATTTCTCCTCTCCTATACAGGAAATTTCTCCTCTCATATAAACCTTACCTTGAACTGGATTACTTTCTGTGACTGTAATCTAGATCACTGATTGTACTTATTTGTTCCCTCCAATAGACTGTAAGCATCTGAAGAATATCCCTTTTTCAACTCTTCTATTAAATATAATTAGAGAAAAGAATGAAAATTTAATATAACTAAATTTCAAAACGATAAATCTTTAGAGATTCTTTTATTCCTTTTCTTCTTTCATTTAAAAATCTGTTTTAGACTCTTAATTAGAAAGAAGAGACTAAGGATTACAGGTTACCAGAGGGGTTACCAGAGAGGACATGGTGGGTGGATGGGTTAAATAGCTGATTGTAATTAAGTCATGCACTTTTCATGATGAGCATCAGGTGATATATGGAATAGTTGAATTGTATACCTGTAACTAATACAACACTGTTTTAACTAAATGGAATGAAAATTAAAATTTTTTTAAAATTTTTAAGAAATTAAAATCTAACTCCAATACAAACTGATTAATGAAATGGAGATGGGAAATAAAAGAAAATATGTGGGTTCTGAATATAAAAGGGCCATGTTGTACATTGTGTGTCTTCCTACATATCAATAACAAATACCATGGGTGCTTGGGTGGCTCAATAGATCTGGTGTCTGCCTTGGGCTCAGGTCATGATCTTAGGGTCCTGGGATTGAGCCCGATCCTGGGCTTAGCTAAGAGCCTGCTTCTCCCTCTGCCTCTCCCCCTGCTCATGCTCTCTCTCTTGCTCTCTCTCTCAAATAAATAAATAAAATCTTAAAAGAAAAAAAATACCAACTGGACAAAGCCATGTTGGAATACTGATGTGTGCTCATACAACTGCAAGTTAAAACATCTAATGCACCTTTCCCTTATCAGAAGGGAAGAAGAAAAGGACACTTCCTACTCATACACCAATGATATTTTAACTTCTTATTCATTATTTGTTGAGCACCTATCAAATGTCAGGCCTAACTGAAGAGTTTGGGATATTTTATTTTATTTAAAGATGTATTTATTCTAGAGAGAGAAAAACCAGCGCACAAGCACTGGGGTGGACGGGGGCGGGGGGATTCTAAAGCTGACTCCCCACTGAGCATGGAGCCTGGCATGGTGCTCCATCTCAGGACCCTAAGATCATGACCTGAGCCAAAATCAAGAGTCAGCTGCTCAAGCTACCCCAGAACCCCTAGGATACTTTACAAACAAAGCAAATGAGAATCTCTCCCCTATGTTACTCATATTCTAGTAATCAATACACATTCTATTATACACTATACTATTATTAATGATTTTCATCAGCTTTCTCTTTTCCAGGATGACTCTCTCAATAATTTATTCTTATCTTAAAGTCTGTTTACTCCCAAGGGACAGAAAATCTTTGTTGCTGCCTCAAGCCTCTCTGTATATTCTTCAAATCTCTTTCATAAAGACCAAAACTAATGCACAGATTGTGGTCTACAATAAACAGCACACTGTGAGATCATTTTCTAGAAAACTCAAACAAAATAATTTATCTTACAACTTTATTAAAAGTCTCTTCAAAAAATTTTGATTAAGTAAAACAAGATTTCTACCCCCAATTTCCGGTTCTACATGTAAGAAGCTTAGAAGTCACTATAACATCTTAATAAATAAAAAGCTAAACAGATAGAAAAATCAACAGCTCCTTTTAGAATTGTAAGAGAAGTGAGGATACAGGTAAACTGTCTTCCCCCAAGAATGGAAAGACAGGCAAATACAGGACATCACAGCTTACCGGAGCAAAGACCCACAAACAGAAACTAATGCGAGAACAATGCCTTCATATGAAAACTTGAACTATAATTAATGAATTGTTTAACTGAGCCTCAGTGAGGACAAGTTTGAGAGTTAATACTCAAGGGGGTTTCAGTCATAGACAGGTGCCTATACTTTGATGACTGTATCTCCAAGAGCTCAACGAGGGTCCCACAGTGAATATCAGAGAAGAATTTCCTTGTGCTTCTGGCAGGAGGAGGGGAAATGAACCATTTTGAAATATACCATAGCACTTTGTTCTTCTTAACAAGAATTGCCCACAGGAAAAACTAGTTAATTATATATAAAACTTTGGGGTTTATCTGAGCCTAAATGACATGGGGGAAGGGAAATATCCAATTCTAGCCCATTCTACCCATCCCAGAACTGAGAAGCACTGGTGAAGTTCACAGACCAGAGATCATAGGCTCACTAAAAACATGATTTATCATTATTTACATACAACTAAGTTTTTACTGAATTTTATACTTTTCAGTCCACTTATCTAGCTTAGTGTACATAGTCCATCTTATAACTTCCTAAAAATATGAATTATCTTGAACTTTTTAGTTATGTATACGTGTAGACAAGAGGAAAAATTAAATAAATTTGTAATGAGAGAATCTTTCCTAGTTTCTGCAAACTAAACTCTTGCTGATGAATAAGGATCCTGCTAATGTGGGGTATGTCAATGTGTGTATATCTTTCTTTCATACTCTCATCACTTTTTAGCTTGTTTTTCCTACAATTCTTATATTTCGTTTTCCTTCACATTGATTCTTAGTGATGAGTTCCACCCAAGTTTTTCTTCTTTAAATTAACAACTTTACAACTGTCCCTAGTGAACTGCAATAATGTCTGTTGCAACTTGAATCTTAACTACATCAAAATCTATTAAAGTGATTTCTCCTACAGCATAACAATTTCATAGTAACAGAAACATTTGTTGTTACAGGATGAGCATCACTTGATTTAAAGATGTCTGCCTAGAAATATTTTCAAATATACAATACATTGGAAACATTAATGCTTTTAAACAATTCAATCTTTATCATGAACATTTGTGGAGTAGCTACATGGACTGAGGCACTGTTAGGTTTTTAAGGTATAATCATATTGTCTGACTTACCTTTGAATGCACCTTTATTCTCTTTGGAAATTATAAACATGTCTTACCATACCCTCTAAATATATGCAAAGGTGGGCAGCCCAGATGGCTTAGTGATTTAGCACCACCTTCAGCCCAGGGCGTGATCCTGGAGTCTGTGGATCGAGTCCCACATCAGGCTCCCTGCATGGAGCCTGCTTCTCCCTCTGCCTGTGTCTCTGCCCCTCTCTCTCTCTCTCTCTTTCTCTCTGTCTCTCATGAATAAATAAATAAATATTTTTAAAAATAAAAATAAAATAAATATATGCAAAGGAGAATAACTAAGACCAATATTACCATTCTGTTTTCAAGAGTAATGTAATTCCAGCCTAATGATTTCTGGTCAGATGCAGGGAAAATGAAAAAAATATATGCCTGATTTTTATGTTTTAACACAGTATATTTAGAGCAAAAAATCTAAGTCAGACAATCATGTCAATGATTCACTAAACAAATTATAAAGAAAACACTACAATAAATATCGAGGTAAAGTACAAATAATCAAAGTTCTGTTGGAGGCTCTTCTCTGCAAAAGTACCAAAGTAAAGGCTAAACATCAATGCTGTTTAAATGGTAAATATCATTTAGTGGTAGCCTCAGAGTCCTCCAATCCTCAGTTAATTACATGGGTCTGGTATACACAAAACACAGGAGGAGCCCTATCTGACTTCAGTGTCCTCTGACAGTGTGTGGGGGAGACCACAGCCAAGGGGCCAATCCCAATGAAAAGCTAGAATAGAAACTTTTCAACCCTGGCCAACCTTTTATTAACTACATAAAAGGAGTGACTGATTAGTTCATTTACATGGATCATTCTGGGGTAAGACATGCTATTGTTGTTTTCTTAGCTTATTATTTGTTTTGCTGTATGAGCTTAGGGGTTAAAGGATGTCACTACAAATATAAGAGGGCTAGTCCAGCCTTTGCTACACAATAGATAGTCAAAAATAATAGTTTTTCTCCTCTCTGTTTTCTTTGCTGATCTTATTAAAATTATCAGAAAACTCACCTTTGGCAAGAATAGTCGCACATTTTTATAGGCTTTAGCAGTATTTAGGAGTACCTGGCTTTGTGGAAAGACTCTTCAAACTTTCAAATCTTTTAACAATAATTTTCCAAGGCAACAGTTTTTCTAAGAACAAGCTTGGAATTTCTAATAGAAACACCAGAAAGCTGAAGATCTCTACAGAATGTGCAAGCTTTGATTTTAGGAGGCAAGTTAACAAACATAACAGATATGTAAATATGTCATAGGCTAGGAAGACCTCCAAAATCCTACCTTAATTGGAAATTTTTACCAATATTTGGGGGGAGGGTACAGAGGGAGAAGGAGAGAGAATCTTTAGGAGGCCCCATGGCCAGTGCAGAGCTTGACGTGAGGCTCGATCTCAAACCCTGAGATCATGACCTGAGCCAAAATCAACACAGACAGGATATTAACTGACTGAGCCACTCAGGTGCGCCAATTTTTACCAATGTTTAAAAAAAAAAAAAAAAAAACAGGAATAAGATTTCTTCTGCAGCGTTCACGGATTACACACACCTCACCCTTTGTATGTTGGTGGCAGGGGGAGAGGGAGGTGTCTGATGTTAAACACATTGTTAGATCCATGCCCATTTTTTTAAGCACTGAAATATTTCTATTTAAGATGGTAAATAGCTTTGGTCTGAGCTCCTAGTTTCCCCTGGTTCTCTGGCTATTCTAGCATGAGAGACCCTCTAGAAGTCATGGCCCACTACTGGGGTGGGAGGACAGGGACTGAATCGCCACAGAAGAAATGGCACCCTGATAACATGGCCAGCAATGCCTCATCTCCATCACAGATTCCCAAGGATCCTTTACTCTTTTTTCTTCCTCCTCTCCCTTACTAGTCTCTTTTCCATTCACCTCCTGCCTCATACACATGTGTTGTTCTACAGGGGATGACCTAAAAGGAATGTCCTTAACCCTCTGGTCAGTGACATGCAATCAAGATATGGCATGCCAAAAGGCCTACAGAAACTCTGTGTTATGTTATACTCTGAAATGACCTGAATTTCTTCTTTTAATGTTCTAAATATCAAATCCCAAGTAATTATACCTTTATGTTCCTTGACCATTGTCAATCTCAATTAGTTCTACATTTTGGCTATCTCCATCCTCAAACAAACCAAATAATGCCTCTGGGTTTTTTTTTTTTTTTCAAGTTATCAAATATCTTTAAGAAGAAGTGATACTTGGGTTTGAAACTCAAATACATGATTGACTGCCTCAGGTACAAAGTGCACAGGAAATTCTGAACTAAGTTTTTCATCCCAAGAAGACCATCCTGGAGGGAAAAGAAAGGAGGTTCCTACTGTTGATGCACAATACAGGCTGAGAGGACACAATTTCAGACCCAGTCACTCATCTAACAAGCTGTCAACAAGATGGGTTCTAGGAAAACTGCTGAAGAAAAAAAGTTTGGTTTTGGTTGGGAATGACCTCCCTACTGTGTATATGGACCCTGGTTCCCTCATGGAAGTCAACCAAGCTTTTTGATCTTGGTATCATGAATCCTCCAAAACAGGGGCTTAGAAGGTATACTGATCTAGACTGACTCATTGCTCTGATACTGGCTGGTAGGCTCTGAGACATCCTGCAGCCAGACTCACATTTAGCTGCTTCATCTGAAGAACGAGCGTGTCAGTAGTTTCTCTGGCAGAATACTACTTCTACATATTAATCTATAAGTTTCCTCCCATCTTCCTGTGCTCACCAAATTCTTTCAATTGAATACCAAGAACTTCTTCTATTCCCTTAGCCTAATCATACAGAGATGAGTTACTCATACTACAAACAAGAAGAAAAAATGAAGAAGAAAAGCATGAGTACTTACTGTAGGGCAGAAAGATTCAAGATCCCACTATATACTTGAAGAGAAAATGTGCTCACTTGGAGGAACACGATAAACAGCCCACTGGGAAAGAGATAGAAGATAAAGGGCTCACACAGACTGGAAAAAGAGGATAGAAAGGCCATGAAAATCACCATCCAATTTGAGTATAAGGCAGCATAAAAGAAGATGATTGAGCATTGAGCTTGGCTGATATCTAGAGAAGATACAAATTTCCAACGCTGGCTCATCTTCTCCTTCGGAGTGGCATTTATCTTCACTGCCAAAAACTCTCCCTAGCAACTTCAAGACACACATACCCCAAACATGTGTCATGCAGTGATATACTATTACTCTCAGGAGTTCCAGAAGAGAAAGGCATGTTTACTTTGTGGATGCTGGTGATATGAAGGGAAAGCTACTTCCTGTGACACTCCTCCTATAGGTTGACAAAGCATTAGATGAAACTCTACTCTCAGTTAATCTGGACATAGTAGGGATGTTACCTGTTTCTTATCTTAGTTCACTTACCAGTTTAAAGACCATAAGGATGACACTCTGTTAAGGATGGACTTCTGTGAAATGAGATATAACCCATTTCACAATGCTCTTGTGAGTCAATCAAGAATGCTAATTAAATTTGTGTGTGTGCATGTACTTTTTACTTTTGAACTCTGAACATCAGTACAGCTCACCAGACACAGAGTTGCCAGTCTGTAGAAAAGACAGGGGCCCAAAGAATGATGAATGGTCTAAGCCTTCCCTCTGCTCACCCCCAGAAGTTCAGGTAAACTTTCCCATATAACCAGATGTCATCCTGGTAAGGAAAAATGGGAGAGGAAGCAGCCCCGAGTTTATCTAAAAGATACAGTCTGAAAAAATAAATAAATAAAATAAATAAAAGATACAGTTTGAAACATTGTTTCAAACAAGAATCGAAGAATAGAGCATTAACAATCTAGTTAAATATGTAATCTTATATGCTCCTCAATCCATAGAAGAATTATGATATTTAAAAGGTGCTATGTTAGTTGCTTTTCATGTCCCATCTTAAGTCAAGATGTTGAAGAAGAAGCCCTAATATTTAGAAACTAAAATTACTTCCTTACTCAAAATATAGGGTTTCCACTGGTAGAAATTCAGGCACCAAAAGCAGCAGTAAGGAAATATTGTTGAGTGGGGTCTTTCTAGTGCCTTGGGTCTCAAAGTGTGGTTTGCAGACCAACATCATCAACAGCTGAAAGCTTATTAGAAGCATATACACAGGTCCCACCATAGTCTATCTGAATTAGAAATCTATGTTATAAGACAATTCCCAGGTGATTTGTGTGTACGTAACATTCCAGAAGTAATGTCTAAAGGGTCAGAATTCCTCTCTAATCGTACCAAGCATAGGGCTGCCCTCCCCACTCTTTAGTAAGTGAAAGGGGACCACCATATATAACATCCAATTTCCAAAATGTTTATAAGTTAAAACTAAAAAACAAAACACTCAGAAAGTGCCATTCTCATATCTATCATTGGCAAATGTCTTAAAACATTTGCTGAGAAAAATACAAGCAGATGCTTACTGTTCCATCACACTGGCCATCCTTAATCCTCAGATACATTCCTGCGTTTTTCACACTTTCGAACATGCAAATACCAGAGCTGATTTTATGCACTTTCCAGTAGGATTTTTCAGACTGGCTTCCCACTCCAGTGCAGCTCCCATCAGGCTGGAGACACAGAGCTTGGCACAGGCTCGTAGCAAGTAGAATCTCGGCACTGTTGAGGAACACACCCTTCAGAACAACCAACAGAACAGAAGGCAGTAAGTAACAAGCTTATGTTTTGCTAAAAGAAGATGGCAGTAGGGTTCATTCTCTTATGGAAGTTGTAGTCATCAGATTATCAGAAACTTGTTGGCTAAAAGTAAGCAAAATAAGGAAGTAATTAATTTAACTGCTGTGCAAAACTAAACAATTAAAGGAGGTTTTCTGGCTGACTCATTATAATTTACATCAATTATTATTTATTGAGAGTGTAAGAGTCACCATCAGATGCTACAGAGATTTTAAAAAGATACAGGGATTCCTGGGTGGCTCAATGGTTGAGCTTCTGCCTTTGGCTCAGGCCATGATCCCAGGGTCCTGGGACTGAGTCCCACATCAGGCTCCCCAGAGGGAGGCTGCTTCTACCTCTGCCTATGTCTCCGCCTCTCTCTGTGTGTCTCTCATGAATAAATAAACAAATAAAATCTTTAAATAAGATAAATAAGATACAAAACACAAATATTTCTCTTACAAATTTTATAATCAATATAAACAAATAATTAAAATATTAATACAAAGCAGAATAAAAACAGTGTACTACAAGTGTACCTGAATTATGAGATGAACCATATGGATATTAGTTCAATGTATATATGTTGGAATGAATGAATGAGCAGAGTTGTCAAATATAATTAAGGTATATTTAAGTAAAACCCAAGCAATCAATAACTTAAGAAGATGTAAAAAATTCTTGAAAGTTTATTAGAATACACTAACACTGTAGAGAAAAAGATAAAAGGCATAAATATACAAGTTGCAGAAGACAAAAAAACACATGGCAAATAAACACTTAAAAAGGTAATTCACATTAGTTTATTACTCTAAAAATTGTCATATTTTTTTAAAGACTGTGCTCAACACTAAGGTTAACAAGGTGGATAATCTCCTAAAGGAATTGGGCAGTAAAAAAATTAAGGAAAAAAAGAGACAAACAAAAAAACAGATGCTTAAATCAGAGAACAAACTTGTACTTGCCAGAGGGGAGGTGGGTAGGAAGAT
Source organism: Canis lupus baileyi (assembly GCF_048164855.1). Lineage (NCBI taxonomy): Eukaryota > Metazoa > Chordata > Mammalia > Carnivora > Canidae > Canis > Canis lupus. The sequence goes on from NC_132865.1 coordinate 35,679,237, forward strand.
GGGTGAAATAAAGAGAATTAATAGCATACTTATTTTGATGAGCACAAAGCAATGTATAGAATTGTTGAACCATATTGCATACCTGAAACTAATGTAACACTGTATGTCCATTAAACTTCATATTAAAAAAAGAAATGAACTTTACCCACAGAGGTCTGGCTTTTGTCTTCAGCTATTCAAAGGTAATTTCTAAATCTTTAGACTGTCAGGTTTGATAATTTTTTGTTTACTTGATGGCCTTGAGCCAGCCAAAGAGTAAAAATGTGATATAGGGTGGCACCTTTGAGTCACATGGTGTCAGCTGACCCCCTAAGAGGCTGGATACTGAGATCAGCCAAATGGACTCTTTGTACGATTGTATCCCAATAAAGACTGGGCACCAAGGCTCAGGTGAGCTTCCTGGTTGACAATGCTCCATGCATACTGTCACATATCAATGCTGAGAAACTAATGCTGTCCTGACTCTATGGGGAGAAGACAACTAGAATTTGCACCATCTGGTATTTTTTTGGAGTCTGTCCTATGCGTCTCCTCCCTTAGCTGATTTTAACCTGTATCCTTTCTCTGTAATAAACCATAACCATGAGTATGACAACTTTCAGTGAATTCTGCGTTGTTCTACTAAATTATCAAAACATAACAGTGGTCTCAAAGACCCTGGAACTCTGAAGTTTGTGTCAGAAGTGAGGATAACCATGTAAACTGTCCCCTCTAACTTCACAGTTGGTTTAACTTTCACAGGATTAAAATTGGTACATTCTGGAAAGAAAGTTGGCAGGCAGTATGTTCCCATAGTCTTAAAGGCTTCATATTCTGACCTTTAGATTCAATTTCAAATCATCTAGCCAAGAAAATGATAAAATATTGGCCAAAGACCTATGTCAAAGCATATTTTACAGTAACATCTATAGAGGTGGACAACCGAAGAGATTAATAATCCAGTGACTGGCTAAATAAATAAAACTATATACATAATCAAATACCTTATGTTTCAATATTATACAACTATTAAAAATTATGTTGTTTTGGGAAAAATAATAATGTAATGAAGTGCTTATTATATAGTGAATATAAAAGTTCTGAAAACAAACTGACTTTGATTTGAATCATGATCCACCATTTACTAGTTAGGCTATACTAGTCAGATTTTTAACTCCTCTGAAAATCTTTCTTCAATGTTTAAAATAAAGATAATATCTGTTAGTATTTTTAGGATGATTAAATACGGTTTGTTTGTTTTTTATTTTTTTGTTTGTTTGTTTTTTAAATATGATTTTGCATGTGATAAAGCTCTCAATAAAGCGCTTGGCACAAAACAGGCAATCTTTTAAATTATGTTATATTATGATTACAATAATACTTTTAAGGTAAATTCAGAAACACTATAAAGAAAGAAACAAAATGATAACACATAGACAACACTCAAATAGTGTAAAAATTCTACTTGTTAGAAAAGTTAAATATATACATAAATATATACATCCCAAATTTAAGAGTCTCTAAATTTTTATTAAGAATTCCCACATTTAGAGTTTTAACTTCCAAATGCAATTGAATATAAGATGTTACTCCCATCAGTTTCAGTGCTGCAAAAGCTAAAACCCTATTGCTTTCCAAAGTTCAGGTAAATAGAATGGCAATAGGCATCAATGCCACCTAGTGGGAAGAGATCTGATTACTCCTAATGACTCAAGAGTCCCTCAATAGAACAAAAGAAAGTAGATATTTAGCAATATACACTTTAATGATTTTCTATCATTTTACCTTGACAAAAACCACAAATTCTTTTGAAAGGTCTGCATAGCCTGCTGATGATTCATCAGCTACTTTGCCATGACGATCAAAAGTAACTATGTGACCAGGAACCAGTGCTGACTCAAGAAGTGCACAGCGGTTAGGCTGATAAAGCACCCGCAGTTCAGTGCAGTCTCCACCACTAGCCTGTCAAGAAAAATAAAAACAAAACAGCTCTGAATTAGCAATAGAAAATAATTAAATTTAGAATGTTTGGGCATTATATGTATGTACAGGTCTACTTCCCTCTATAGAAGCCTTGTATTATCTATCCTATGCTTTTGTAATTTAATTGTTTTGATTCTTCAGCCTGATTTCCAGTGTCTTATTTCAAGAACTCTCTTCTCTTGATTTCTCAGAACCCATGCTAGAGCACTGGGTAACACTAAAAACTTTAGTGGCAGGATAATTTAATAAGTTATTAATATGTATTTTATTCTTGTTTATTTTTCATTTCATTTATATATCCTAACCCACAACTACTTTGTTTTTTTTGTTTTCTTTCTATAAATTTATTTTTTATTAGTGTTCAATTTGCCAACATATAGAATAACACCCAGTGCTCATCCCTTCAAGTGCCCACCTCAGTGCACCACCCCCTGCCCACCTCCCCTTCTACCACCTCTAGTTGTTTCCCAGAGCTAGGAGTCTTTCATGTTCTGTCTCCCTTTCTGATATTTCCCATTCATTTTTTCTCCTTTCCCCTTTATTCCCTTTCACTATTTTTTATATTCCCCAAATGAATGAGACCATATAATGTTTGTCCTTCTCCGATTGACTTACTTCACTCAGCATAATACCCTCCAGTTCCATCCACGTTGAAGCAAATGGTGGGTATTTGTCATTTCTAATGGCTGAGTAATATTCCATTGTATACACAAACCACATCTTCTTTATCCATTCATCTTTCGATGGACACCGAGGCTCCTTCCACAGTTTGGCTATCGTGGCCATTGCTGCTAGAAACATCGGGGTGCAGGTGTCCCGGCATTTCATTGCATCTGTATCTTTGGGGTAAATCCCCAACAGTGCAATTGCTGGGTCGTAGAGCAGGTCTATTTTTAACTCTTTGAGGAACCTCCACACAGTTTTCCAGAGGGGCTGCACCAGTTCACATTCCCACCAACAGTGCAGGAGGGTTCCCTTTTCTCCGCATCCTCTCCAACATTTGTGGTTTCCTGCCTTGTTAATTTTCCCCATTCTCACTGGTGTGAGGTGGTATCTCATTGTGGTTTTGATTTGTATTTCCCTGATGGCAAGTGATGCGGAGCATTTTCTCATGTGCATGTTGGCCATGTCTATGTCTTCCTCTGTGAGATTTCTGTTCATGTCTGTTGCCCATTTCATGATTGGATTGTTTGCTTCTTTGGTGTTGAGTTTAATAAGTTCTTTATAGATCTTGGAAACTAGCCCTTTCTCTGATACGTCATTTGCAAATATCTTCTCCCATTCTGTAGGTTGTCTTTTAGTTTTGTTGACTGTATCCTTTGCTGTGCAAAAGCTTCTTATCTTGATGAAGTCCCAATAGTTCATTTTTGCTTTTGTTTCTCTTGCCTTCATGGATGAATCTTGCAAGAAGTTACCTCACAACTACTTTGGACTAAAAGCTGAAATTGACATGCACTACTAGGCTTTACCTCCAAAAAACTAAACAAATCAAGGAGGTTATGCTACAAGGAAACATTCCAGGTTCAAGGTACTATTTGAAATTTTACTCCAATTTCCCCTCATTACCTCGGTATTGTATTTGAGTATTTGTATTTGAGTCTGAAAAGGAAGGACTCATTAATAGCCTTGAATAGCTTGACCCATGATACTAAGGCCACCAAACTCAGCAAAATGCTCTTTTATAAGTATGGCAGGTAAGCAACAGGGCCATTCATCTTCAAGAAGCTATCTGATATTTGATGAGTACATTAGCAGTGACTGGTGTGAACTGAAGCTGAAGCTAAGAGGACTGTTACCGGATATGCTGATACCCCTATACCAGGAGAAATCTTCTGTGTTAACAAGATGAGTCTCATTCTAACATGGAAACTCTCACCAAACCGATAGGCTTGGAAGTAGATTTAATTTTATTTTAGAAAATAAAATAGTGGGACATTTCTCAAGCCCTTGACTTAATTGAATAGATTCCATATCTACTACATTCATATTTATAAGCACTTACTATGACTAGGACCTATAATAACTAAGCAGAATATGCTACAAAGTACAGCACAGGACAACTTGCTAATAAATCCAGAGCAGAGGAGAAAAGACTATGAAGAAAATGTGACTATCAATTACTTAGCCTGTATTTCAGGTCTACAAATTACATAAGGTTTTTTTTCAGTAATTATTATTTTCTTTTAAGTTAAATAACATGCTGAGTCAAATTCATGTAATACTGGGGTGCCTGGGTGACTCAGCTGGTTGAGTGGGCAACTTTTGGGTTGGTTCAAGCCACAATCTCAGGGTCAGGGGATAGTGTGCTTATCCTTACCCCTCTGCTCCCCACTCAGGCTTTCTCTCTCTCTCTCTCTCTCTCAAATAAATAAATAAATAAATAAATAAATAAATAAATAAAATATATTTTTAAATCATGTAATATTATATAATATTACATGAGGAAGCTGTAGCATGAATGCTAGAATTAGAATGCTTGTATTCAATTCCTGCTTTCAGATTTACTACCTTTGCGACCTTGGGGAACTCAATCTATCTACATGTCAGGTTCTTCTGTTAAATAGGTATAATAGAACTAAATGTTATTAACACATATTAGGCATTTACAACAGTGCATGCAGTCTCATTTTGCAAAATAAAGAGCTGGAATATATATTTTAAAACAGCTTTATATTTTAAATGCTACTTTTCAAACCTAAACTAAGCAATACAAAGTGTACTCAAGTGAAATTATTATTATTTTTCCCTAATAATATGCTCCCTGAAAGGGCCTTTGAGAAATCAGATCAACTCCTTTTAGATGCTTATGTAATATTTTGAATGATATCAGAAAAGTGGTTTACTTTGTCTTGTCTACATTTCAGTTGCTGAAATTTAGGACCATTTATGCATCAGAATCTCAAATTTAGTGAGACAAAACAGAATAATGAAAATGGTGAAAGTAAAAGCCAAAAGAAATACAATTTGATCTTATAAAAATATATTATATATGGATATAATACTATTAATATATGACAAAAAGGAAAATTACTACATACCATTCCACTGACAGTGCTATTGTCAACAGCAAGAGAAAGATGTCTCATTTCACGACTTTGGAAAATGCATATATTTCCTTTGTTGAAAATAACATCAAAGAGCCCTGGAAAATTAGCAAATAATTCATGCTTTTAAAGTATTTTTTCTTATTCAACTATACATTGAAATCTCTTAATAATACATGTTATAATACAGCTCAGTTAAATGTTTTGAATTAGTCAAAAGGTAGATGCCAATAACCTTTGATTATCTACAAGTTGCTCTGCAATTTGTTGGAATTTCCATGGAAAATCCCTCATGCCTTTCCAAGCTAATCAGTAAGCACCTGAGACAACCCCCCCCCCAAAAAAAAAACACCTGATGGAACTGATTCCAGGATGATAAATTATCATGGTATAAGAAACCATTTCCATTCTACAAATATTAGGGACTTGAGGTAAAATAACACATTATAATAATGCGTTATAAATAAAAGGATTTGAGCATTAGTGACTAATTTATATGATGATTATGTCATCATATATTTGATTGTTTTCAATTTACTTCTACATAACTTTTTACCTTATAATGTATGCTTCTTGAATACATGAATTTTTGTCTACTCTGTATATAGCTATATAACTATACTTAGAGCAGGGCCTAGAACATAGTAACTGCTCAGAAAATATTCTTTAAATAAGCTAATTAGATCCCCATAGCCTATGCAATAAGTACTACACACACACACACACACACACACACACACACACTCACACCCCTATCCTCATTTTGCAAATAAGGAAATCAATTCTCAGAGAGTTAAGGTACTATCCAAAATCCCTGCCTCATCACAGAATGGAAATTGAACCTAGGACTTCAGATCTTACCCTACTGCTCTTTCCATTACCAATAATCCTTCTGTTAGTACTTACAAACAACAGATTTTCAGGAATCCACTCTTGCAACAATAATAAATAAAGACCATTCTTCCTTTTACAAATAGGTGATTCTCAAAAAATAGTGAGTCAAATAAGCCAGATATAAAAGAATACATATTGCATGTTTTATTTTACAGAAAGCATAAAATATAGGCAATACACTGGACTCACCGAAGCACCAATATATAAAAAATATATAAAAGCAAGTATTAACAGATCTAAGGGGAGAAACTGACAGACTACAGTAATAGTAAAGAACTTTAACACTTGACTTATATCAATGGATAGATTTAAATAAAAAACCATTAAGGAAACACTGGCTTTAAACAATAAATTAAACCGATGGGCATAATAGACATATACAGAACATTCTATTCAAAATCAACAGAATACACATTCTTCTTAAGTGTACATGAAAGGGACACCAGAGTGGCTCAGTGGTTGAGCTTCTGCCTTTGGCTTGGGTCATGATCTTGGCATCCTGGGATCGAGTTCCGCATCAGGTTCCCTGCAGGGAGCTTGCTTCTCCCTCTATGTCTCTGCCTCTCTCTCTGTGTGTCTCATGAATAAATAAATAAATCTCAAAAAAAAGTAAAAAGGTAAAACTAATTGCAGTAATATTTCTATGTAGCCAAATATATACTTCTGAGTATATATCTAAAGAGTATGAAATCGTTCTCTCAAAGAGGTATCTATACTCATAAGTTCATTCACTTATGTAGCCAGGAAATGGAAAAAATCTAAGTATCCTTCAATGGATGAATGGATAAGGAAATATGATTTAAGATATATGGATATATATGAAAGATTTTCAACCATAAAGAAGAATTGAATTCTGCCATTTGTGACAACATGGACAGACCTTGAGGGCATTATGCTTGCTAAGTGAAGTAAGTCAGAGAAAGTGTAATACTACGTGATCTCACTTACATGTAGAATTTTAATTTTTTTAAACTGACTTAACTACAAAGTACAGACTAACAGTTACTGGAGGGGAGGTGGGCAAGGGGGAGGGTTAAATGGGTGATGGTGTTAAGGAAGGCACTTATGATGAGCACTGGGTATCATATGAAAGTGATGAAACACTAAATTCTACACTGAAACTACTATTACATTGTATTTTAACTAACCGGAATTCAAATAAAGGCTTAAAACTACAAAAAAAGCTGGACTCCTAGAAACAAAGAATAGAATGGAGGTTGCTGTTCAAAGTATACAAACTTCCAGTTATAAGACAAATGAATTCTGAAGCTCAAATTTATAGCACAGTGAATATAATTAACAATATTGTATTATATATTTGGAAGTTGCTAAGAGATTAGATCTTGAATTTTCTTGTAATAACAAAAATTGCAATTACATGAAGTGACAGATGCGTTAACTAACCTTATTATGGTAATAATTGTGCAATATATATTTATCAAATTGTCATGTTGTATACCCAAACTTGGATGTTTTGTCAATTGTCAATTGTCCCGATAAATCTAAAGAGTAAAAAGAATAAAATCAAGTTGCAAAGATTCCCCACTCCCCAAAGTAGACACACCAATCTCTTGGAATGTAAACTCTAAGTGGGCACAGATTTTATGATTTTATGTTTTATTCCTCTAGTATCTCCAGTATTTAAACTAGTACCAGTATTTAAATAAGTGTATGTATATGTGTGTCTCTGTGTGTGACTGCATCTAATGAATCTCTCCTTGAACAGAATTATAATTTCTAAAACAGAAAAAAAAATGGAAATCTCATTTATATTACAAAGTTAAGAGTTATCCACCATAAGTTTGATATAATAGAAATATTTTTTAAAATATATTTATTCAAGTAACACAAATTAACTCTAATATGAAAAACTGTACCACAAATCCAGTAGATGCCAAAAAAATGTAATAATATTTAACATTCACTTTCAAACCATTTTAATAGGGTTCTTAGTAAACTTAGAAATATGTTACTTTCCTATCACTCTAAAGGAAAAGTATTTAAAAATCAGTAACCACATCATATATAAGGGGGAACCTACTTTCCCCATGACTCTCACACTCTCTTATACCCCATACCATGGAATATAGTGCAACCATTGGATTGGTGCTTTGAAAGGAACTAAGTATTGCAGCTTAGGTGCTTTCTATCCCCAAATGGACCACCTTCACAGAAGGAAGATCCTTTCTGCTGTGCTCATGTGTAAAGGGCAGCCTCCATAGGTGAGCCTGTGGTTGTCCAACACTGTCTATGCTTGGGTAGATAATCTTGTCTCATTTGGGGAGAGTTAGTAAGTCCTTTGAGCTCAGATATAGAGCCAATATCCTCACTTGACCCATCAGTAATAATGTCGATATCTTGATTTCCACTTATCTGTGTTCTCTATCTTATTTTGTAATTGATTCCCTATACAGGAGGAGAAGTGAGTGGTATTATTTATTGACTTCTCTTCAAATACCCAATTCTTAATAAACATTAAAGACAATCCATTAATATTAATCACAAAACGAGAATGCCAATATTACTAACATTATTTTAACTTCTTAAGGATGTTCTTGCCAATGGAAAAGTGCTTGAAATCAAAACAATAAATTTAACTACCATGAATTAGTAAATTTATATCTGCAATGTCTGAAAAAACTCTTTAAATTAATTAGAGTGAAGTAAAGTGATAAGATTCAAAATAAATATATATCTAGACCAGTGCCTAACAAATAGCAGGCACTTATTAAATACTGAATAAATAAAACATAAAAACTGTATATTTCAAAAAAACCTGTACATTTCTACATATATTTGTATGTTATTTATAATGGAAAGGGTATTTATAATAGCAACTAAAACCCTCATAACACTAAAAAGACAATATAGTACCTATGTGAAGAGAGAAAAATTTTTAAATTTATGTATCATGTTCTGAATGAATAAATATAGGAAAAATTCCTAAAGGAAAAATCTGAATACTATGAAGTCATCAATTCTTTCCAAGTTTATATATTTAATGTAATTTTAACAAATTTTCCTTCAGGATTTCTTTTGGAGTGATTAATTTAATTTGAAAGAAAAACCATAAATAGCAATTCTGATAAATATTTTGTGCTATACTTTGCATATTACAACCTCAAGTCACTGGAATTTCAAAGCTCCTCCCACTCTCTGCTCAGGTGCAGCTGTTAGAAGCTACTAAGAAGGAACAGGAACATTGTTCTCTCTCTTCTGATTTTCCTCTTTCACCTTCATTCACCAGGTGAAGTTAGTACATGATTTATTGCTCATGTAAGTTGCCATGGAGGCCCTTCCTCTGTTTGGTCATTGCCATTTCTCTATCTAACCATGCAGGAATTAAAATAGTTGCTCTACTGTCCATTACACTAGATTAGCATCCTTGTAATACCATCAACAGCCTACTGCTACTGGAGAATCCTACCAAGGCAAGGCCTTTTTGCACTGGGCGGCCATTTGGGGTGGCCAGATGGCACCTGTTTACATGTTCTATCTGTGCCTAGTCTAAAATCCCTGAAAACCCAGTAATCTGTGCCTCAGATTCAAGAAAAATTAGGGGCTCAAGTTAATCTCTGACCTTGCTATGGTCCTTCCCTATAATCTAGTACTTTCCAGGTCCCCTGTCTTGCCACCCAACAAACAGCTAGCCTGGAGGAAGACACTAGTATATCACATAGACAAGCAGTCCCTAAGCAGCAGGCAGCCATTAGGTCAGCCAGCCATATTTCCATGAATTCAGTCGGTGAGAACAAAGCAAGCATAGCCGAGTTTAAACAATTTATTAGACCTAGCACAGCAGACAGCAGAAACTGCAGGTTCATACTGGTTTCCCTGGGTCCTGAGTCCCATCAGGGCAATACAGAGTGGGGCTAGATAAATGCTACCACACACACGGTGACTCTGGATCACACCTGAGAACTCCAAGTTTTGGAAAGCCCAAACATTAATAGGGGCTGCTGGCAAACCTGCTCAGTCTTTGCCCACAGAGAGATATTATCTTAATTAGAAAACAAATGTTCTCTGAGAAAAGGAGGGAGATTTTACTCTCCCTGAAGAGATATGTTCTTACCTTGCAGTATCTTCTTATACAGACATTCTTAAAGTAGCTATACATAGCTTTCCACAGGAAAACCAGATCATATAGAAACGTGAGCTGTGATACAAGGAGAAACAGTCTCCTGACAAAATGTTCTCTGCATATACACACCTCCAAACTTCCCAGAGAATGCCACATCTTCCATTTCGGTAGGGAACAGCAAAAAGACAAAGTGCTAGGAAAAGGTGCTAGAACTCTACTCCTCAAAACTTACCCCAGTCCTAATTCTCTTTATAGAAAGATACTTCAAGTCATAGTACATTAGAAAAATGCAAATCAAAACTACGAGATAGTACTTCACATCCTCTAAGAAGGCTATAATGGAAATAACAGAAAATAAAGACCTACATATAATATTTGAAACCACAAAATTCCTAGAAGAAAATATAAGCAATAATTTCTTTGACATCAGCCATAGGAGCATTTTTTAGATATGTCTCCTCAGGCAAAGTAAAGAAAAGCAAAATTAAACTACTGGGACTGCACCAAAATAAAAAGCTTTTGCAGAGCGAAAGAAATCATCAATAAAACAAAAAGGCAACCTTCTGAATGGAAGAAGATATTTACAAATGATATATCTGATAAGGGGTTAATACCCAAAATACAGAACTTCTACAACTTCAAAATAAAAAAAAAATAACCTGATTAAAAATGGGCAGAGGACCTGAAAAGACATTTTTCCACAGAAGATATACAGATGGCCAACACATATAATGAAAAGATGCCCAACATCACTAATCATTAGGAAAATGCAAATTAAAACTATGATAAGATATTACATCTGTCAGAATGGCTAAAATAAAAAACACAAGAAGTAACAACTGTTGGTGAGGATGTAGAGAAAAAAGAACCCTTGTGCATTGCTGGTGGGAATGAAAATTGTGGCAGCTATCCTCTAAATAAGACATAAAATCAGTTGGATTTTTCTCTATGATATAAAACACAAACTTAAGTCTCACTGACCACTGATGATACTGAATTGAATCCAAACTACAATGTATAACTTTAGTTCATAAATTACCAGAACAGCTCAAATTATACCCTGAATGAGTGTACATGCCCGTTCTCTCTTGATTTATTCTGTGATTCTAAGGAAAATTGCCTAGGAGGCACTGGTTGATAATAAAATGTGGTATGGGGGCACCTGGATAGCTCAGCCAGTTAAGTGGCTGACTTTGGCTCAGGTCATGAACTCAAGGTCCTGGGAGAGAGCCTGACATGAGGCTCCCTCCTCAGCAGGGAGTCTACTTCGCCCTCTCCCTCTGTCCCTCCCCAGCCCATGTGCTGTCTCTCAAATAAAACCTTTAAATAAATGTGATATGGTACAGGAGATAGGTTTGTGTAGCAGAATGCTCAAAGATGAGAAAAACTGGTCTTCAATCCTTTAAATTCAAGGAGTATGTAACTCTCAACTGCCAATCACCAGAGATGCATTTTCAGCTAAGCCTATGTGGTATATGGTTGTGTGTGATGATGACACTGGTCCTTGACACACCCAAATATGTGTGTGTGTAATACTAAATATCTTTTTCATGTACTTCTTAGCCATTTGTATATCTTCTTTGGATAAATGTCTATTCAGGTTCTTTGTTCATTTTTTAATTAGGTTGTTCATTTTATTGTTGAATTTTAAGAGCTTTTTATATATTCTAGATACTAGATCCTTATCAGACATAGGATTTGCAAGTATTTTCCCCAATTTTGGGGTTACCTTTCCATCTTGATAGTATCCTTTGATGCACAAGAGTTTTTTTTTCACAAGGGTTTTTAATTTGAAGATATCCAACCTATTTTTTCTTTGTTGCCTGTGCTTTTGATATCGTATCTAAAAAACCCACTGACTATTCCAAGGATGTGCAGATTTTCATCTATGTTTTAAGAGTTTTATAGTTTTAGATCCTACTTTGGTCCATTTGAGTTAAATTTTATATATGGTATGAGATAAGTGTCCAGCTCCATTCTTTTGTATTTGGATATCCAGTTGTCCCAGCACCATTTATTGAACAGACTATTCACTTATAACCTCTAGGTCCAGCCTTTCCTCATTTGAAGACAGGGGAAAAGAAAAAAATTTTCCCCACTGAAGGTCTTGGCACCCTTGTCAAAAATCAATTGACCATGGATTACAGGTTTATTTCTATATTGCCAATTATATTTGCATTGTATAATTTTTCTGTATATTATGATGATTTGACATCTTAAGAAATTTTTCTGGCTAGGAGACTTGCCTCATACTGGCCTAAATTCTTAGAGATAGTAAAAGACCCAGACAAAAGCATACCTTTAATGTGCAAACTAACCAATCCAGACCCATACCACTTCTTTCTGGCCCATGTGCCCCAGGAGGCACCACTTCTCTCTCTTAATCATCACAGAGCCAAGTACCAGGCAACTAGAGATCACCTCTACAGTCCAAAACTCACTGATATTATTCAAACTAGCCAATCTTAAACTGTTTACTCTGCCCTGCCTTGCTTTCCTGTATAAATCCTAGTAAAGTTCATGGTCTAAGTGCTCTCTCCCTCCTGTCTTCTGTCTCCTGACCTCCCTAGTGTTTTTCTATGTGGTCCTGCTTGATATATCATGCTTCTTGTCTTTAGGACCCATGAATATAATAAACTTTGTTTTTCTGAGTCTCTCCTGTACCTCCTTTTGTACCTGACTGATCATCTCACAAAAAACACAAAGCTCTATTCCACTGATCTAAATGTCAATATATATGCTAGTACCACACCATTTTGACTACTGTAGCTTTATAGTAATTTGTCAGATCAGGAGATGTAAGTCCTCCAACTTTATTCTTTTTCAATATTGTTTTAGCTATTCAGGGTTCCTTGTAATTCCATATAAAACTTAGGATTCATTTTTCATTTCTGTAGAAAAGGCATTTTGATAGGAATTGAATAAAATCTAGATCATTTTGGGAAGTGCTGTCATCTTATTATTAAGTTTCCAATCCATAAACACAGGATGTCTTTCTACCTAGTTAGGTCTTCTTTAATTTCTTTCAAAAATGTTTTATAGTTTTCGGTATAGAAAAATGGCACTGAATATACAGGACTACCCAGTGCACCAGTACAAAATGCAAGAAATCAGCATGCAAGAAAGAAGATGAGGATTCAGATTAGAGACAGGACAGATGCTGCTCTTTCCATTCCTGGCCATTACTTAATGTGAAGAGAAGATGGAATCCATCATAGCATCCAGAGTGAGAAACTATAGAAGCATCTTTCTTGCAGAACAGTGACTGAACTGATATATTAGCGATCCATTGCTATGTAAAATATTATTCCAAAGCTTTTGCAGGTTAAAACAAATGTTTATTACCTTTGAATTTCTGTAGGTCAAAAATTTGGGAGCAATTTATCTGGATAACTCTGGGTCAAGATCTCCCATGAGATTACACTCAAGTTGTTGGTTGGGGCTGTCATCTGAAGGTTCGACTGCGGCTGGAGGATACTCTCCCAAGGTGGATCATTCACATTGGCTGTTGTTAAGAGGCTTCTGTTCCTTTCCAAGCTGGCCTCCCTATAGTGCTGCTTGGATATCCTTATGACATGGCAATTAGCTTCCTCCAGAGTCAGTGACCCAAGAAGAGTACCAGGAAAAATCTGTAAGGCCTTTTATGACCTAGTCTCAAAAGTCACACACACTCACTTCAACCATATTCTATTTGTTAGAAGTCTCTTGATCCAGCCTGATAGGATGTTCTTTGAAGGAAGAACAATAGGCTTCACCTCTTAAAGAGGGCAGTGTCACATAATTTGTGAACATATTTTAAAACTCTCACACTGAAGAATGTGACACCTCTTCCATACGCACTAGTATGACATGGCACCAAATAAATAGTTCAAAAACAATACCCAAAAATCCATCTCAAAACCTGGTAGTTTCTTCTTATGCACAGAAGATACACTGCAAGACCTCCAGTGGATGCCTGAACCCACAGATGGTAACAAACCCTATATATACTATGTTTTTTCTATGTATAAATACCTATAAAAAGTTTATGAATTAGACACAGAAAGAGATCAATAACTAGTAATAAAGAAGAACAATTATAATAATATATTCTAATAAAAGTTATCTTAATGTGGTCTCTTCTTTCTCTTTCTCAAAATATGGTACTGTACTCTTCTTCTGGTGATGATATTAGATGATAAAATGCTTATATGATGAAATGAAGTGAGGTGAATGACATAGGCATTGTGATGTAGTGTTAGGCTACTAGCGACCCTCTGAAAATATGTCAGAAGAAGGATCTCTGATTCCACAACACATTTGACTACAAGTAATTGAAACTGTGGACGGTGAAATCAAGAATAAGGGGAAACTGGGATCCCTGGGTGGCGCAGCGGTTTGGCGCCTGCCTTTGGCTCAGGGCGCGATCCTGGAGACCCGGGATCGAATCCCACGTCGGGCTCCCGGTGCATGGAGCCTGCTTCTCTCTCTGCCTGTGTCTCTGCCTCTCTCTCTCTCTCTCTCTCTCTGTGTGTGTGTGACTATCGTAAATAAATAAAAAAAAAAAAGAATAAGGGGAAACTGTGTATCTATTGACCTAGATCCTTAGCAACAATACAGAGGACAATGACACATTAGAAACTGCAGTAATGTATCATACATTTTTTAAATGGATGCTTAATGCTGTCAGAATATAAATCAAATAAACTGAATTTAGATTATGAATATTTATCTTGAAAAACTACTGTAAAATTAGAAAATTTTGAGAATCCATGTTTTATGGTAAATCTTTGAAAATTCTGGAGGATGGTAAGTTTTTGAAAATGGCCCTGACATAAAGTAACTATCAAAGGTTTAGAATTAAAAATTGAGTTGCTTTGGCTGTCTCCTCTTTCTTTTTAGTTCTAAGATCCCACACTAGAGACTAGAAGACCTGTTTATGATTGTTATTATCGATGACATTAACATTATCAGAGTTAGTATAGTATTGTTTTTAATACCTAAGAGCTTATGATCATAAAACGAAGCTCCCTGTGGTATTTCAAAGATCTTTTCATGCTGTGTGGTGTTTTTAGGTCTAGTATTGCCAGTAAATAGGTCAGTAGCTCTCAGAGAAATGAGCATTCAAACTCTCTATGTATGGAAATAGCTAAATTTACAACCAGCTTATAACTAAATAGAGGTATTGTCTCATAGTGATAAAAACAACATTGTTTTGCAGAGTGAAAATTATAAGCAAACAAATCTCAGAGACATGTTCTTAAAATATTTTCCTGAAGAGATGTCCATGGGTCAGCACTGTTCATCACAACACTTTCCAGGCAAGAAAACTGATTTATGAGTGTGAATTTATCGGACACTGAGCATAACATTAGGAAATAATGCTTCAAGTAATTATCACACATAAAAGACCTCCTGCTGCAAAAATGTCAGTTATGCTAAGGAAAATTATTCATATTATCCTGCACTTCCCTTTTAAGGACTGCTCATTCTATTTTATATATTAAAGGACTAGCATATTAAGATGCTAGAAATACTTAAGGGAAAAAGTTTCTCTTTCCGTATCTACCAGTTAGTTTGGTCTCTATTCAGAACTCGTATGTTTAGCTATAGGGTAAGAATTCACTTGTGGCTGTCAAAGCATCAGTTCTTTCCCTGGAATCCTCTGTATGGCTGTCTGGGCTTCCATGTAGCATGAGGGCTGGCTTCCAAGAAGGATTAATCCAAGATATAACAGTAGAAGATACAGATGTTTGTATAAGGAAACAATCTATCATAATAAAGCATAGACACCTCTCTCCACCATCTCCCTCCATCCCTCCTTCCCTTGCTTTCCCTCTTTCTCTCCCACCCTCCCTTCTCTCTCCTCCCTCTCTCCTTCTCTCTCCTCTTTCTTTCTTTCTCTCTTTCTCTCTCTCTCTCTCTCTCTCTCTCTCTCTCACACACACACACACACACACACACACACAGGGGAATAAAGGTAAAGGCTTTTCCTTCCCTTCCCTGGGAGAAGATTTGCTTATATTCCAGAAAAAAGATAAGTGCTCTCTGTCTCTTCTCTTTCTGTATCTGTTTGTCTGTCTGTCTGTCTGTCTCTCTCTTTCTGTAAAGAAGGATGGGTAATCCTATATAAAACCAGAGTTTCCTGCTTTGGAGATTTCTCCCCGTTCATGCACTCATCCACATATGCAAGTACCATCAGGCCCTTGCCTCAGGATATGGTGGGATTGGGACGTGGGGAACCAAGCAAGATGTTGCTCTGGCTGCTGCATTCGCTGTGGGAAATGAATGGTCTTGGTCTTTGACTGGGCTCTCTTGTTTTTCTGAACACATTTGGAAATACAATCCACTATATCCAGTGAGGAAAAAGAGAACCAGCCCAAGGCAATAGGTTATATAGGGTCATTTTGACTGATCTAAGTAGGTAAATCATCCCAAATGGGAAGCAACAGGTTAAAAAAAAAATTCTAAGGAATACATTAATTTTTGGGGGAAAAAAGTTACTAGGAAGTATTCTTAAACTCCTACATGCTTTCATAGAGGAGAAAACTGGATTATTCTTTGGGATCTGTAACATAAGGTAGAGGAGGTTACATTTTTTTTTAATTTATTTATGAGAGAGACAGAGAAGAGAGAGAGAGAGACATAGGCAGAGGGAGAAACAGGCTTCCCGCAGGAGCCCGATGTGGGACTTGTTCCCCGATCCCGGGATCACACCCTGAGCTGAAGGCAGAACCTCAACTGCTGAGCCACCCAGGCATCCCAGGCGGTTACATTTTTAAAATGCTTACAGGTTAAATATCTCCAGCACATCTTACAGGCTATTCGAACAAAAGTTTCTAACAAAATACAGCAAGTTACATTCACAGATGTAGCTGACAAATTTTGTTTAAATACTAAATCTGTTTCAAAAAGAGTTAGTGGTTTGGGTTTATAGTCAAAGATCTACCATTATCAGTTTACCCCTTCTTCATGAATTCTTATGGTTATGCCTTCACTGAACATCAAATCTAGATTTTCTTTGCCTAGTTTTTCCTCTATACCTTTATTATGACACTAGCTACATTTAGAATTGCATGTGTTTGTCTTCCTTATTAGCTTGTGACTCTCTGGAATTCAGAATAATGTCTTAGTTACTCCTATGGCCCTCAAATTATTTAACACAACGTTTTAAACAGAATAGGCACTTAATATTTAGTAAAACCAACTTAATGCCTTAAATGGCCAATTCAAGAGCTACAACTGCTGATTTTTATGAACAATTAATGTTAATTGCCTACAGTTTATTCTTCAGTTAATAGCAAATTCAAGTTTTCTCACGGTGTACTGTTCTGTATAATGACAGTGTTGGCCTCGATTTAAAGCCTGTCATCTATTGATTATTTATTTCATTAATGCAGATAGTGAATCATTTAAATGACTTAATATTGGACCATGTGAAAAGAAGAAATAAAACCGCAAATTAAACTAGGTCTAGAAACCGGCCTTCCTCCAGTTCCCAAAACTGCCACAGCATCACTTGCTTGCTAAATAATTTTACCATATTTGTCTGTCTTATCTCCAACTGCATCAACTGTGCCATCTGGATGTAGACGGACAAACCCTCCAGTGACCCTGTTGTAGAACTGAAGAGTATTTCCTTTCATAAACTTCCATCTTTCTGCAGCCCACTAAATACAAAAACAAAACAAAAAACAACAATATAAGAAGACAAATTACCAAGAAACACTGCTTACTAAATTATATACTGATTTGACACACAAAATACTTATTTGGACACTATTTGTACCAAACAATTTAAAACCAAAAGTAAAATCTTACTGTTTCTTTTCTATTAAGTTCTAGCTTCTGCTCTGAAGGTATAAAGGAAAGAGAGAATTATTAATTTCAGCAGAGTCATGCTTTCCTCAATCATCATAATACAGAATTTTCTAAGAAATGTGTATACATGACACTCACTTGCAAAGACGATACTGTTATCCCTGGCATACAGTTCTCTTACAATCTTACCATCATCTTCCCCTTGATCCAGCCATCTGTAGAAAGAAAGGTGTATCAAAAATATTGTGGCTTTATACTTACACTAACCACTAGGAATTATGGAGCCAAGTCAGAAATAATGGATAAGAGGAACTAGAAAAAAATCATAGGTATCTTGTTGGTAAGAGCAGAGCAGAAAATGGAAAAGGAAATGCTTAAAATGACTAAGAGAGCACAAAGGAGGTAGGAGAAGCTGCTATCAGGTTCCAGATGAAACATGCCTTTCCCTAATCCACAAGTAACCAGGTAGCCTACCCAGGTCATAGATCTTACATCCACTGGACCAATGATGTTAACCTGTTTGTTAGCCATCAACAACAGTTCAAACTACAATCAGTTATTTCATAAATGGCTATTATTGGTTCCATGAGGAAAGAGACAGGTAAGTGTTGAAAGAAAAAGCAAACTATCAGTACTATCAGAAAAATAACCCAAAACTCAATGTCTAGTGACAGTGGGTTAGCAATGTTATCACCATATAAAAAGCCACATGCAAATTTTATTTTGTACATTTCTTATATTTGAACTTAATTTGGGACCTACTCCAAAAGGAATCAATTTTCTTGCCAGAGACTTTTGTTCTCCTTACTGATATATAAAGAAAAATAATATTTTTAAAATCTTTCTTGGTAAATTAAGGTAGGTTCTACTTACATCATCAAGAATGATGATAAAATAATGTATATCTTTCTAAATAGAAGCACAAGCCCCTAAAATTATTTTTCAAAAAAATTACCCAACAAAGCATCAGTGACAAAGAATAATTGAATAAGCTATCCATTTCTCCAAAATACATGAATTTGGAACCAATATGAAATGAATTTGTTCAACATAAAAGCACACCTACAAACCTGTGACAGAAGAAGTTATATTCATGATTTGTTGTGGGATCCTTGATTACAACATCATCAAGAAACCAGCCATTTCCTAAACACAAATTAAAGAAAGAAAAATGCTGTGTGAATATGTATTGTCCAGGTATTACCTGAAGTTTTGAAAAGAGGTCATAGCTTTCAAATATACATAAAGGCTTTGTGCACCATAAAACTTTAATACATCAAATAAAGCAAAATATGAGAAGTAAGCTATAAGAAGCATTTAAAAATATTTTTTATACAGGTACCAAAAGTACAACATGTTTAAGGCTTCATGTTTTATGGTATCTACTTCAACATGATTTTCCAAGCACCTGAAAACAGAACAATTCTGCAATTTCTCTTGATTTCATAAATTGCATTTATATTCCTGGACCTATCTTCCAAAAAATATATATCTAATGAGTTAACAATACTCCTACTTCCAAAACATACACATAAAGTTCATATATGAAGCAAGAATATATTTTGAGAAGCTAGAAAATAAACATTCAGAACCTCTGTTGAAGAACACAGACTGAGCTAGTATACATGAAGACAGTAATCTTTTAAATATTTTATTTTATATTAATTTGCAAACTGGAGCTTGTTAAAATATAATTTAATTTTATTTATAGATAAAATATTTTAACTAGACATACTAGTTTAATCTGTATAAAGACTTAGCACAAAATCTATACTTCTCTAATTAAAAATCCTTCAGTTTATGAGTTAATACCAGCTACAGGATGAAATTCTTGAACAAAGCATACAAGGGTCTTCACTGCCTAGCCTCTGTTTACTTTTTAATTTCATCCCTTATTACATACTCCCATCATGGAACCATGCCAAACTCTTCATAGTTCCCTAGATCAATGATCCTCCAACTTTAGCATGCATCAGAACTACCAAGAGGGATTATAAGAACACATATTGCTGGGCCCCACAATTTCTGATGTAGTAGGCCCAGGATAAGGAACCTAAGTGACTGTCCCAGTTTTTCTGAGAAACGGATTTCCCAAGATGCAGGATTTTCAGTGCTAAAACCAGGACAACTACAGGCAAGCCAGAATGACTGGTCATCCTACAAAAGAAACCAAGAATGGAAATTTTTTTTTAAGATTTTTTATTTGTGTATTCATGACAGAGACAGAGAGAGAGACAGAGAGATAGAGACAGAGACACAGGCAGAGGGAGAAGCAGGCTTCAGGCAGGGAGCCCGACGCGGGACTCGATCCCAGGTCTCCAGGATCACACCCCAGGCTGAAGGCAGCACTAAACCGCTGGGCCACTGGGGCTGCCCCAAGAATGGAATTTTTAATGAGATTTCAGGCAATGCTGATGATCCAGGAGCCACACTTTGAAATCCAAAACCATATTTTGAAAACCACTGCCGGGATCCCTGGGTGGTGCAGCTGTTTGGCGCCTGCCTTTGGCCCAGGGCGTGATCCTGGAGACCCGGGATCGAATCCCACATCAGGCTCCCGGTGCATGGAGCCTGCTTCTCCCTCTGCCTATGTCTCTGCCTCTCTCTCTCTCTCTCTCTCTCTCTGTGACTATCATAAATAAATAAAAATTTAAAAAAAACTTTAAAAAAAAATAAAAAAAAGAAAACCACTGCCATAGATAATTAATAATCATAATTTACACATCATTTCTCTACACATGACATTCCCTATGCCTAAAATGTCATTCCCAAAATGCATTATTTCATTTTTAAATTTTACCAAAAGGCAAAAAAAAAAGAATAGAATTGTCTCCTTTAAGGAAAATTAAAATGTTACTAAAATTCTGAAATGGGTTTTAAGAGCTACTGAGAGGAGATGTGTGAAATGGCGGAAGAGTAGGGTCCCCAAGTCACCTGTCCCCAACCAAATTAACTAGATAACCTTCAAATAATCCTGAAAATCTATGAATTCGGCCTGAGATTTAAAGAGAGAACAGCTGGAATGCTACAGTGAGAAGAGTTCACGCGTCTATCAAGGTAGGAAGACGGGGGGGGGGGGGGGGGGGAAGAAATAAAGAAACAGAAGGCATCCAAGGGGGAGAGGTCCCAGGAGGAGCCGGGCTAAGGCCAGCAAGTGGCCACAGGACAGGAAAGCCCCGCCTGGAGAAGCAGGAGCTGCACCAACTTTCTTCCCGGGCGGAAAGGGGCTCGCAGGGAGTTAGTGCAAGACCCCAGGAGGGCGGGGATGCCCTCAGGCTCCCTGGGACACTAACAGTCACCTGCACCCCAGGGAGAGTGCGCCGAGCTCCCTAAATGGCTGCAGCGGGCACCGCTTGACCCAGGAGCAGCTCAGAGCAGCTCAGAGGAGCTCGGGTGGCACGCAGCTGGGAGCGCGAATCCAACAGTGCAGGCCCAGGAGTACAGGGCACCGGGGACACAGCCCAGGATCCGACCTCCCCCTGGACAGGAAGAGGCCAGGAGGGCCCAGGACAGGAAGGACGCTCCTGCCCCAAGCTGAGCAGATCAGCAGACCCACCCCGGAGCCTCCAGGCCCTGCAGACTGAGAGCTCTGTAGTTACTGCAGGAGCTGACTCCAGGGCTCCAGAGCTGGCCGCTGCCATTGTGGTTGTTCCTCCTGGGGCCTCACGGGTTAAACAACCCCCACTGAGCCCTGCACCAGGCAGGGCGCAGAGCAGCTCCCCCAAGTGCTAATACCTGAAAGTCAGCACAACAGGCCCCTCCCCCAGAAGACCACCTAGATGGACAAGTTCCAGGGGAAGTCAATGGACTTAAAATATAGAGAATCAGAAGATACTCCCCCGTTTTTTTTTTTTTTAATTTCTGTTTACTTCCCCCGCCCTTTCTTTCTTTCTCTTTTTCTTCTCTCTTTTTCTCTTTTTTTCTTCCTCTTTTCTTTTTTCTTTTCCTCTTTTCTTTTTTCTTCCTCTTTTCTTTTTCTTTTTCTCTTTTCCTTATTTCTCTCCTCTCTTTTTCTCTTTTTCCCATACAACTTGTTTTTGGCCACTCTGCACTGAGCAAGATGACTAGAAGGAAAACCTCACCTCAAAAGAAAGAATAAGAAACAGTCCTCTCTCACACAAAATTACAAAATTAGGATTACAATTCAATATCAGAAAGCCAATTCAGAAGCACTATTATACAGCTACTGGTGGCTCTAGAAAAAAGCATAAAGGACTCAAGAGACTTCATGACTGCAGAATTTAGAGCTAATCAGGCAGAAATTAAAAATCAATTGAATGAGATGCAATCCAAACTAGAAGTCCTAACGATGAGGGTTAACGAGGTGGAAAAACGAGTGAGTAACATAGAAGACAAGTTGATGGCAAAGAGGGAAACTGAGGAAAAAAGAGACAAACAATTAAAAGACCATGAGGATAGATTAAGGGAAATAAATGACAGCCCGAGGAAGAAAAATGTACATTTAATTGGGGATCCTGAGGGTGCCAAAAGGGACAGAGATCCAGAATACGAATATGAACAAATCATAGCTGAAAACTTTCCTAATCTGGGAAGGGAAACAGGCATTCAGATCCAGGAAATGGAGAGATCCCCCCCTAAAATCAATAAAAAACGTTCAACACCTCGACATTTAATAGTTAAGCTTGCAAATTCGAAAGATAAAGAGAAGATCCTTAAAGCAGCAAGAGACAAGAAATCCCAGACTTTTCTGGGGAGGAGTATTAGGATAACAGCAGACCTATGCACAGAGACGTGGCAGGCCAGAAAGGGCTGGCAGGATATATTCAGGGTCCTAAATGAGAAAAACATGCAACCAAGAATACTCTATCCAGCAAGGCTCTAATTCTGAATGGAAGGAGAGATAAAGAGCTTCCAAGACAGGCAGGAACTGAAAGAATATGTGACCTCCAAACCAGCTCTGCAAGAAATTTTAAGGGGGACTCTTAAAATTTCCCTTTAAGAAGAAGTCCAGAGGAACAATCCACAAAAACAAGGACTGAATAGATATCATGATGACACTAAACTCGTATCTCTCAATAGTAACTCTAAACTTGAACAGGCATAATGACCCCATCAAAAGGCGCAGGGTTTCAGACTGGATAAAAAATCAGGACCCATCTATTTGCTATCGACAAGAGACTCATTTTAGACAGAAGGACACCTACAGCCTGAAAATAAAAGGTTGGAGAACCATTTACCATTCAAATGGTCCTCAAAAGAAAGCAGGGGTAGCCATCCTCATATCAGATAAACTAAAATTTACCCCGAAGACTGTAGTGAGAGATGAAGAGGAACACTATATCATACTTAAAGGATCTATCCAACAAGAAGACTTAACAATCCTCAATATATATGCCCCGAATGTGGGAGCTGCCAAATATATCAATCAATTAATAACCAAAGTTAAGATATACTTAGATAATAATACACTTATACTTGGTGACTTCAATCTAGCGCTTTCTACACTCGATAGGTCTTCTAAACACAACATCTCCAAAGAAACGAGAGCTTTAAATGATACACTGGACCAGATGGATTTCACTAATATCTACAGAACTTTACATCCAAACTCAACTGAATACACATTCTTCTCAAGCGCACATGGAACTTTCTCCAGAATAGACCACATACTGGGTCACAAATCGGGTCTGAACTGATACCAAAAGATTGGGATCGTCCCCTGCATATTCTCAGACCATAATGCCTTGAAATTAGAACTAAATCACAACAAGAAATTTGGAAGGACCTCAAACACGTGGAGGTTAAGGACCATCCTGCTAAAAGATGAAAGGGTCAACCAGGAAATTAAGGAAGAATTAAAAAGATTCATACAAACTAATGAGAATGAAGATACAACTGTTCAAAATCTTTGGGATACAGCAAAAGCAGTCCTGAGGGGGAAATACATCGCAATACAAGCATCCATCCAAAAACTGGAAAGAACTCAAATACAAAAGCTAACCTTACACTTAAAGGAGCTAGAAAAAAAAAAGGAGCTAGAGAAAAAACAGCATATAGATCCTACAGCCAGCAGAAGAGAGTTAATAAAGATTCGAGCAGAACTCAATGAAATCGAGACCAGAAGAACCGTGGAACAGATCTACCGAACCAGGAGTTGGTTCTTTGAAAGAATTAATAAGATAGATAAACCATTAGCCAGCCTTATTAAAAAGAAGAGAGAGAAGACTCAAATTAATATCATGACTGAGAAAGGAGAGATCACTACCAACACCAAGGAAATACAAAAGATTCTAAAAACATATTATGAACTGCTATACGCCAATAAATTATGCAATCTAGAAGAAATGGACGCATTCCTGGAAAGCCACAAACTACCAAAACTGGAACAGGAAGAAACAGAAAACCTGAACAGGCCAATAACCAGGGAGGAAATTGAAGCAGTCATCAAAAACCTCCCAAGACACAAAAGTCCAGGGCCAGATGGCTTCCCAGGGGAATTCTATCAAACGTTTAAAGAAGAAACCATACCTATTCTATTAAAGCTCTTTGGAAAGATAGAAAGAGATGGAGTACTTCCAAACTCGTTCTATGAGGCCAGTATCACCTTAATTCCAAAACCAAAGACCCCACCAAAAAGGAGAATTACAGACCAATATCCCTGATGAACATGGATGCAAAAATTCTCAACAAGATACTAGCCAATAGGATCCAACAGTACATTAAGAAAATTATTCACCATGACCAAGTAGGATTTATCCCCGGGACACAAGGGTGGTTCAATACTCAAAAAACAGTCAGTGTGATTCATCATATCAGCAAGAGAAAAATCAAGAACCATATGATCCTCTCATTAGATGCAGAGAAAGCATTTGACAAAATACAGCATCCATTCCTGATCAAAACTCTTCAGAGTGTAGGGATAGAGGGAACATTCCTCGACATCTTAAAAGCCATCTACAAAAAGCCCATAGCAAATATCATTCTCAATGGGGAAGCACTGGGAGCCTTTCCCCTAAGATCAGGAACAAGACAGGGATGTCCACTCTCACCACTGCTGTTCAACATAGTACTGGAATCCCTAGCCTCAGCAATCAGACAACAAAAAGACATTAAAGGCATCAAATTAGCAAAAAAGAAGTCAAACTCTCTCTCTTCGCCGATGACATGATACTCTACATAGAAAACCCAAAAGTCTGCACCCCAAGATTGCTAGAACTCATACAGCAATTTGGCAGCGTGGCAGGATACAAAATCAATGCCCAGAAATCAGTGGCATTTCTATACACTAACAATGAGACTGAAGAAAGAGAAATTAATGAGTCAATCCCATTTACAATTGCACCCAAAAGCATAAGATCCCTAGGAATAAACCTAACCAAAGAGGTAAAGGATCTAAAAACTATAGAACACTTCTGAAAGAAATTGAGGAAGACACAAAGAGATGGAAAAATATTCCATGCTCATGGATTGGCAGAATTAATATTGTGAAAATGTCAATGTTACCCAGGGCAATATACACGTTTAATGCAATCCCTATCAAAATACCATGGACTTTCTTCAGAGAGTTAGAACAAATTATTTTAAGATTTGTGTGGAATCACAAAAGACCCCGAATAGCCAGGAGAATTTTAAAAAAGAAAAACATATCTGAGGGCATCACAATGCCAGATTTTAGGTTGTACTACAAAGCTGTGGTCATCAAGACAGTGTGGTACTGGCACAAAAACAGACACATAGATCAATGGAACAGAATAGAGAACCCAGAAGTAGACCCTCAACTTTATGGTCAACTAATATTCGATAAAGGAGGAAACACTATCCATTGGAAGAAAGACAGTCTCTTCAATAAATGGAGCTGGGAAGACTGGACATGCACATGCAGAAGAACGAAACTAGACCACTCTCTTTCACCATACACAAAGATAAACTCAAAATGGATGAAAGATCTAAATGTGAGACAAGATTCCATCAAAATCCTAGAGAAGAACACAGGCAACACCCTTTTTGAACTCGGCTACAGTAACTTCTTGCAAGATACATCCACAAAGGGAAAAGAAACAAAAGCAAAAATGAACTATTGGGACTTCATCAAGATAAGAAGGTTTTGCACAGCAAAGGATACAGTCAACAAAACTAAAAGACAACCTACAGAATGGGAGAAGATATTTGCAAATGACGTATCAGATAAAGGGCTAGTTTCCAAGATCTATAAAGAACTTATTAAACTGAACACCAAAGAAACAAACAATCCAATCATGAAATGGGCAACAGACATGAACAGAAATCTCACAGAGGAAGACATAGACATGGCCAACATGCACATGAGAAAATGCTCTGCATCACTTTCCATCAGGGAAATACAAATCAAAACCACAATGAGATACCACCTCACACCAGTGAGAATGGGGAAAATTAACAAGGCAGGAAACCACAAATGTTGGAGAGGATGTGGAGAAAAGGGAACCCTCCTGCACTGTTGGTGGGAATGTGAAATGGTGCAGCCACTCTGGAAAACTGTGTGGAGGTTTCTCAAAGAGTTAAAAATAGACCTGCCCTACGACCCAGCAATTGCACTGTTGGGGATTTACCCCAAAGATACAGATGCAATGAAATGCCGGGACACCTGCACCCCGATGTTTCTAGCAGCAATGTCCACAATAGCCAAACTGTGGAAGGAGCCTCGGTGTCCATCGAAAGATGAATGGATAAAGAAGTTGTGGTGTGTGTATACAATGGAATATTACTCAGCCATTAGAAATGACAAATACCCACCATTTGCTTCAACGTGGATGGAACTGGAGGGTATTATGCTGAGTGAAGTAAGTCAATCGGAGAAGGACAAATATTGTGTGTTCTCATTCATTTGGGGAATATAAATAATAGTGAAAGGGAATATAAGGGAAGGGAGAAGAAATGTGTGGGAAATATCAGAAAGGGAGACAGAACATAAAGACTCCTAACTTGGGAAACGAACTAGGGGTGGTAGAAGGGGAGGAGGGTGAGGCGTGGTGGTGAATGGGTGACGGGCACTGAGGGGGGCACTTGACGGGATGAACTTGGGTGTTATTCTGTATGTTGGCAAATTGAACACCAATAAAAAATAAATTTATTATTTAAAAAAAGAGCTACTGAGAAGACTGTAAAACCCTTGGAGATGAGAAGGAATTGATTTTAAATGTTTTTTACTTAAATATTTTTTTATCCATTTCAGAGAGAGAAAGAGCATGAGTGGGAGGTCAGAGGAAGAAGAAGAGAGAATCTCAAGCTGACTCCTTGCTGCATGCAGACCTAATTCTGGGCTCGATCCCACAGCTATGAGATCAGGACCTGAGCAAAACATGAGTCAGACACTCAACTGACTAAGCCCCCCAGGTGCCCAAAGAAATTGATTTTAAAATACTTTGAGTTAATAGATTTCATTAGTAATTAGATTAAAAGTACCTATATAAAAACATATTATCTACAAGAACAGTCATGTGGAGCCAAGAGCAGCCAAAAGACCATGTAAACATAAAATAAATATCACTGTAATTCGCTGAAATTTAGGGGTTTTCTATACACCATAAACTAGCCTTATGGGTTAACTAAAATTTTACAAAATTTGATAAGAAAAAAGATTAAATTTTACTTTCCATCAGGGAAATACAAATCAAAACCACAATGAGATACCCCACTATTGGGTATTTACTCCAAAGATACAGATGCAGTGAAATGCCAGGATACCTACACTCCAACGTTCATAGCAGTAATGTCCACAAGAGCCAAATTGTGGAAGGAGCCACAATGTCCTTCGACAGATGAATGGATAAAGAAGATGTGGTCTATATATACAATGGAATATTCTCAGACATCAGAAAGGATGAATACCTACCATTTGCTTTGACATGGATGGAACTGGAGGATATTATACTGAGTGAAATAAGTCAATCAGAGAAAAGCAATCATCATATGGTTTCACTCATATGTGGAATATAAGAAATAGTGAAAGGGGGGATCCCTGGGTGGCACAGCGGTTTGGCGCCTGCCTTTGGCCCAGGGCGTGATCCTGGAGACCCAGGATCGAATCCCACATCAGGCTCCCGGTGCATGGAGCCTGATTCTCCCTCTGCCTGTGTCTCTGCCTCTCTCTCTCTCTCTCTGTGACTATCATAAAAAATAAATAAATAAATATAAAAAAAAAGAAATAGTGAAAGGGACTATAAGGGATAGGAGGGAAACTGAGTGGGAACAACAGGAAGACAAACTATGAGAGACTCCTAACTCTGGGAAACACACAAAGGGTTGCAGAAGGGGAGTTGGGTGGCGGGTAACTGGGTGACGGGCACTAAGGAGGGCACTTGATGGGATGAGCAGTGGGTGTTATACTATATGTTGCCAAATTGAACTTTAAAAATAAAATAAATAGGTTAAATTTTAAATATTATATTTCTTTGTATAATACTAAAGATTTATTTTTTGGCCATTTTTCCAAGTTCTTTATATGACTGGTGATTTTTTTAAGGTATCCTAGATATCTTGGATATAATTTTATGAGACTCTGAGTCCTAATTAATCTCTTTAGCAGCAGTACCTCCTGTTGGTGTGTAGAATAAGCTGTGTGTGTGTGTGTGTGTGTGTGCTCACACGCATTCAACTTCTGACACCATTCAGGTGGAAATGGGGCATTGACTCCCTGTAGACAACCGGACAGCTCACCCCCTCCTCCTGCCCACTGATACCTTCCTACAAAAATAAGTAAGGCATACTCACTGCCTCACTGCCTCTGAGGAGAGTAATATCCCTGGTGTGACCCTCTGTTCCCATAAGGAGGGGGAGAGCGGAGTTGAGTCACATCCTTTACTGCTGTGGGGTAGGGACCGAAACTCAGCTCCACACTGGGCCCCAAGGAAGGGAGAGGGAGTCTGAAGAGTACTAACTAGTCCCAATTCCACTACCTCACTATGCCTTGTTGGTGTTACCCATGAGTAGAAGAAGCTCAGGTCACTGGGCTTCACTGATGGGGGAAGAGGAAATCAAGTGTCAACTACTCCATATTGTCCTGCCTCAACCCACCTCATGATGCTAGATAGGGGGTGGACACTGAGCCCCCACTAGAACTCATTAACACCAGGGATGGGAGTTAGTAGAGTGCTGACTAGCTAGCCCCAGCTTGCTCTGCTTTTTCCTATTTGCAAATGACATGAATGTCTATAGATAAAATTCCAAACAATCTACAAAAAATAATAATAAATTCCAGAACTATAAAGTGAGTTGAATAAGGTTTTGGATACAAGACAAATCACCATACAAAATCAATCACATTTCTACATACTAACAATAAACATATGGAAACTCAAATTTAGACCACAATGTCACTTAAAATCACTCTGGAGATTATTTAGATACAAACTTAACAAAACATGTCCAGAATCTGTGTGCTGAAAATTTTAAAATGCTGAGTAAAGAAATCAAATAATGCTTAAACAAATGAAGAGCCATATCCATACTATATTCATGGATTAGAAATCCCAACATAGTAAAGGCATCAATTCTCAAGAAATTAATCTCTAGGTTTGATGTAATTCCCATCAAAATCCCAGAAAGTTTTACTGTAGATATGGACAAGCTTTTCTAAAAGTTAATTAGAAAAGGACAAGCCTTTAAAAATATTAAAATAGAAAGGAGGCAAGATGGTGGAAGAGTAGGGGTCCTTGTTTCATCTGGTCTATCATATTTAGCAAGATAACTTTCAAACCATCCTGAATACCTGTGAATTCAACCTGAGATGTAAAGAAAGAATAGCTGGAACACTACAGAGAGAAAAGTGATCACTTCTTACAAGGCTGGAGTCCGAGAAGAGAAGTGGAGGGGATATATTGGAAGATAGACGGCAGGAGGGAGGGAGTCTTCGTAAGCTGGCTACAGGATAGCGATACCGTGTACAATCAGTACCTTTAGAAATCTGCTCCTGACAGAGTCTTCCCTGCCTGAAAAGCACTCAGTGGTGAAATAGGGCAGAATCTCAGGATGAGCAGTGAAGTGTCAATATTCCCAGAGACACAGAAATAGGGGCACCCAGGAGAAAGCTCAACTTGTGACACAAACTGTGGTCAGATTGGGGGACCAATGCTGTCCTAGGTCCCAGTAAAGGACTGGAATGCAGCAACTCTCCCTGGGCACCTAGGAGAGAGTGGGTGCACACTTGGGAGTGGGTGAAAGCCCAGGGCCCAGGCAGCAGCCTGAAGTGGGCTATCCTCCATTCCCTCTGGGAGAGGCAGAGCCGGTGAGCAGACAAGATGGCAAAAGTTCTCCCACCACCTGGTACCCTTCAAATTGTACAAATCAGTATCCCCCCGCCTGTCCCCCAGGAAATCTGAGCCAGTGTGCACTGAGAGACTGCAGTTCAGTACACACTGGGAGCTCTTGGCTCTGGGGCTGGAGACCGGGCTACCATTTTTTTTTCTTTTACTCCTTTCACCCTGGAGAGATTCAGCCTCCAGGGAAAAAAGGCCTCACAGAGCAAACAGCTTACACTGAGCCCAGCCACCCAGCAATAGGCAGGGCATCTCTGTCCAGGCACAGACACCTGAGAATCAGCACATCGGGCCCCTTCCCAAGAAGACCAGCTGGAAGAACAGGGGAACAGCAAGTTTATTGACCAAGCAGCAGTGGATAGCTCCATTACTGAGGGATAATAGTATACAGAACTCGAGGTTTTTTTTCCTTATGATTTATCTTTCAGGTGAAAAATTTCCAATATTCTTTCTTTTTATCCTGCCTTAACTACAATATTTTATCAATTCTTCATATTTAAGTTGTTTTCCTTTTTGACTTTTATATTTTTACAATTGCATGTCATAGATATATTCTTCATTTTTGGCTTCAACATACTGAATTTTTGTGGATATATAAGTTTCGGGGTCTTTTGGTCTTTGCTTTATAATTTTGGAATTTAGTACCTTCTAACATATGGCCCAAAATACATACTCAGAACCAATTTGGAGCACCATGTTGGTCCACTCTGTGAGATTATATTCTCCTTTCCTTCCCATTCTGCCCCCTTCTTTTGTCGTCTTGTTTTTGTTTTTTGTTGCTGTTGTCTCTCTATATGTTTTCCTTCTTTATATCAATTGGAACTTAGCACCTTCTAACATAAAGACCAAAATACACTCAGTACCAAGAGGATCACCATCTTGGTTCTATATTCTTTCTCCCCCACAACATCCCCCCCCCACACCTTTTTTTAAATTTTTACTATTTTTTATTTGTTTTTTCACTTTAGTGGTCTTTTTCTTTTATGTCATGGTTGATATTTTTTACTCTGTTTACTCATACAGCCATTCTGCACTGGACAAAATGACTAAAAGGAAAAATTCACCACAAAAGAACCAGAAATAATACTCTGTGCCACAGATCTAATGGATATGGATTTAAATAAAATGTCAGAGATAGAAATCAGGATTACAATTATAAAATTACTGGTGGCTCTTGAGTAAAGCCTTTTATGTATATACTCTATAGAGATTCTCTTATTGCAGAATTGAGATCTAGGCAGGCAGAAATTAAAAATACTTTAACTGAGATGCAGTCTAAACTGGATGCTCTAACAGCTAGGGTTAATGAGGCAGAAGAGAGATTGAGTGATATAGAGGACAAGTTGATGGAAAGGAAGAAAGTTGAAGGAAAGAGAGAAAAACAACTAAGAGCCTCCAAGGAGAGACTCCGGGAATTAAGCGATAGTTTGAGAAAATAATATTTGTCTTATTGGGATTCCAGAGGGTGTGGAGAGAGAACCAGAACAAAGAGAATGTTTGAACAAATCATAGCTGAGAACTTCTCTAATTTCAGGAAGGAAACAAGCATGCATACTCAAGAGATAGAAAGGACCCCCCTCAAAATCAACAAAACTAATCAACACCCCAACGTATAATAGTGAAGCTTGCAAATTTCAGAGATAAAGAGAAAATCCTAAAAGCAGCTTGAGACAAGAGATTTCTAATTTATACGGGGAGAAATATCAGATTAACAGCAGACCTATCCACAGAGATCTGGCAGGCCAGAAAGGGCTGGCATGATATATTCAGGGTACTAAATGAGAAAAACATGTAGCCAAGAATACTTTAACCAGCAAGGCTGTTATTCATAACAGAAGGAGAAATAAAGATCTTCCAGGATAGGCAGAAACTGAAAGAATATGTGACCACCAAACGAGCTCTGCAAGAAATATTAACAAGTACCCTATAAGTGAAGAGAGAGCTGTATTGCGTATACAGCCCAGAAACAGGAACCGTATACGCAATACTATGACATTAAATTTGTATCTTTCAATAGTCTGAATGTGAATGGGCTAAATGATCCAATCAAAAGACACAGGGTATCAGACTGGATAAAGAACAAGCAAGACCCATCTATGTGCTGTCTACAAGAGACTCATTTTAGACCTAAAGACACCTTCAAGCTGAGAATGAGGGGGTGGAGAACCATTTACCATGCAAATGGTCCTCAAAAGAAAGCTGAGTGGCAATCCTCATATCAGATAAATTAGATTTTAAACCAAAGAGATGGAGACACTCTATCATACTTAATGGGTCTATCCAACAAGAACACCTAACAATTATGAATATCTATGTCCCTAATGTGGAAGCATCCAATTATGTCAATCAATTAATAACTAAAATAAAGAGACACATAGATAATAATACATTAATAGTAGCAGACTTCAACATGGCACTTTTAGCAAAGGACAACTTTTCTAAGCAAAAGATCACCAAACAAGGGCTTTGAGCGACACACTGGATGAAATGGATTTCACAGATATATACAGAACAGTCCATCCTAATGCAACAGAATACACATTCCTTCTCCAGAACAGACCACATACTGAGTGACAAATGGAGTCTCAGCTGATACCAAAATATTGGGATTATTTCTTGCATATTTACAAACCACAATGCTTTGAAACTAGAATTCAAAAAAAAAAGAAAAAAGAAACTAGAATTCAATCACAAGAAGAAATTTGGAAGGAACTCAAACACATGGAGGTTAAAGAGCATCCTGCTAAAAGATGAATGGGTCAACCAGGAAATTAGAGAAGAATTTAAAATATTCATGGAAACTAACGAAAATGAAAGCACAACTGTACAAAATCTTTGGGATACAGCAAAGGCAGTCTTAAGAGAGAAATACACCTCAATACAAGCCTCCTTCAAAAAACTGGAAAAATCTCAAATACACAAGCTAACCTTACACCTAAAGGAACTGGAGAAAGCACAGCAAACAAAGCCTAAAGCAAGCAGAGGAAGAAAAACAGAGATTAGAGCAGAACTCAATGAAATAGAGACCAGAAGAACTGTAGAACAGATAAAGGAAACCAGGACCTGGTTCTTTGAAAGAATTAATAAGATAGATAAACCCCTATCCAGACTTATTAAAAAGAAAACAGACTCAAATTAATAAAATCATAAATGAAAGAGGAGAGATCACAATCAATACCAAGGAAATACAAATTATTTTAAAAATGAATTATGAGGAATTATATGCCAACAAATTAGACAATCTGGAAGAAATGAATGCATTCCTCAAAACCTACAATTTACCAAAACTGAAATAGGAATAAATAGAAAACCTGAACAGACTAACAGCCAGAGAGGAAATTGAAGCAGTTATCAAAAACCTCCCAAGAAACAAAAGTCCATGGCCAGATCCCTTCCAAGGGTAATTCTACCAAGCATTTAAAGAAGAAATAATAATTATTCTACTAAAGCTGTTTCAAAGGTTAGGAATGTAAGGAATACTTCCAAATTCATTCTATGAGGCCAGCATTACCTTGATCCCAAAACCAGACAAAGATTCCACCAGAAAGGAGAAATACAGAACAATATCCCTGATGAACATGGATGAAAAATTCTCAACAAGATACTAGCCAATAGGACCCAACAGTATGTTAAGAGGATTATTCACTACATTCAAGTGGGATTTATCCCTGGGATGCAAGGGTGATTCAATATTTGTAAAATAATCAATGTGACAGATCACATCAATAAAAGAAAAGACAAGAACCATATGATCATCTCAATAAATGCAGAGAAAGCATTTGACAAAATACACCATCCATTCTTGATCAAAATTCTTCAGAGTGTAGGGATAGTGGGAACATTCCTCAATATCTTAAAAGCCATCTATGAGAATCCCACAAAGAATATCATTCTCAATGGGGAAAAACTACATGCTTTTCCCTGAAGGTCAGGAACATGACAGGGATGTCCACTCTCACCACTTTCATTCAACATAGTACTAGAATACCTAGCCTGAGCAATCAGACAACCTAAAGAAATAAAAGGCATTCAAATTGGCAAAGAAGTCAAACTCTCCCTCTTAGCCGATGACAGGATATTGTACATACAAAACACAAGAGACCCTACCCCAAGTTTGCTAGAGCTCATACAGTAATTCAGCCAATTGGCAGGATACAAAATCAATGCCCAGAAATCAGTGGCATTTCTATACACTAACAATGAGACTGAAGAAAGAGAAATTAAGGAATCAATCCCATTTGCAATTGCACCCAAAGGCATAAGACACCTAGGAATAAACCTAACCAAAAGGTAATGGATCTATACCCTAAACACTACAGAACACTTCTGAAAGAAACTGAGGAAGACACAAAGAAATGGAAAAACATCCCATGCTCACAGATTGGAAAAATAAATGCTGTGAAAATATCTATGCTACCCAGGGCAATTTACACGTTCAATGCAATCCCTATCAAAATACCATGGACTTTCTTCAGAGTTGGAACAAATAATCCTAAGATCTGTATGGAACCAGAAAAGACCCTGAAGAGCCAGAGGAATATTGAAAAAGAAAATCAAAGCTGGGGGCATCACAATGCCTGACTTCAAGCTATATTACAGAGCTGTGATCAAGTCAGTATGGTACTGGCACAAAAACAGACACATAGATCAATGAAACAGAGTAGAGAACCCAGAAATGGACCCTCAACTCTTTGTTCAACTCATCTTTGACAAAGCAGGAAAGAATATCCACTGGAAAAGGCACAGTCTCTTCAATAAATGGTATTAGGAAAACTGGACAGCCACATGCAGAAGAATGAAACTGGACCATTCTCTTACACTACACAGAGATAAAACTAAAAATGGTTGAAAGATTTAAATGTGAGACAAGAATCCATCCAAATCCTAGAGGAGAACACAGGCAACACCCTTTTTGAACTTGGCCAAACAACTTCTTGTCAAACACATCTATGAAGGCAAGTGAAACAGAAACAAAAATGAACTACTGGGACTTCATCAAGATAAAAAGGTTCTGCACAGCAAAGGAAATGGTCAACAAAACTGAAAGACAACCTACAGAATGGGAGAAGATATTTGCAAATGACATATCAGATAAAGGCCTAGTATCCAAGATCTATAAAGAACTTACCAAACTCAAAACCCAAGAAACAAACATTCCAGTCATAAAATAGGCATAAGACATGAACAGATATTTCTCTGAAGAAGACCTACACAAGGCCAATAAGCACATGAAAAAAAGTGCTCCACATCACTTGCCATCAGGGAAATACAAATCAAAATCACAATGAGATACCACCTCACACCAGTGAGAATGGCTAAAATTAACAAGACAGGAAACCACAAATGTTGGAGAGGATTTGGAGAAAGGGGAACCCTCTCACACTGTTGGTGGGAATGAAAGCTGGTGTAGCCACTCTGGAAAACAGTATGGAGGTTCCTCCAGAAGTTATGACCCAGAAATTGCACTACTGGGTATTTACCCTAAAGATACAGATGTAGTGAAACGCCGGTACACCCGCAC
The DNA here is from genome assembly GCF_048164855.1 of Canis lupus baileyi. NCBI lineage: Eukaryota > Metazoa > Chordata > Mammalia > Carnivora > Canidae > Canis > Canis lupus. The sequence continues at coordinate 35,714,793 of NC_132865.1, forward strand.
CCTAGTGTTCATAGCTGCAATGTCCACAAGAGCCAAATGTGCAAGAAGCTACAATGTACTTCGACAGATGTATGGTTAAAGATGCAGTATGTGTGTGTGTGTGTGTGTGTGTGTGTGTGTGTGTGTGTGTATATATATAATGGAATATTCCCACACATCAGAAAGGATGAAAACCTACCATTTACTTCGACTTGGATGGAACTGGTAGGTGGTATGTTGACTGAAATAAGTCAGGCAGAGAAAGACAACTATCATATGGTTTCACTTATATGTGGAATATAAGAAATAGTGAAAGGGACCATAAGGGAAAGGAGGGAAACTGAGTGGGAGGAAAAATTAGAGAGGAAAACAAACCATGAGAGACTCCTAACTCTGGGAAACAAAGGGTTGCAGAAGGGGAGGTGGGTGGGGGGAATGGGGTAACTGGGTGACGGGCACTAAGGAGGGCACAAGAAGAAATGAGCACTGTTATACTATATATTGGCAAATTGAATTTAAATAAAATATTAATAATTAATTAAAATAGGAATCAGTGTACCTGATATTAAGGTCTATTAAATAGCTCTCAAGACAGTGTGATACTGGCAAAATAGACACATAGCTCAATGGAACAGAATAGAGAATCCAGAAATAATCCCGTATCAATATGCCTACCTGCTTTAAGACAAAGTTATAAAAACAATTCAGTGGAGGCAGGTTAGGCTTTCCAACAATTGGTGTTGGAGTGATTAGACATTCATAAGTAAAAATAAATTAATTTCAACCTATAGCTCATACTTTATACAAAATCTCAAATCACAAAATTATATGTGAAATGTAAAATTATAAAACTTCTTAGAAAGTTAGAAAAAAATTGTGATCTAGGATTAGCCAGAGTCCAACTTCACCCCAAAACTACAATCCATAAAAAAGAAAAATGGATAAACTGGATCTCATCAAGACTAAAAATTTGTTCTGCAAATGACCTTAGTAAGAGGGTGGAATGACAAGCTACAAACTAAGGAAAAATATTTGCAAACCACATATCCAACAAAGGACTGGTATCTACAACCTATTTTTAAAAACTCTTAAAGTTTAACACTAAGAAAATCCATTACAAAATACACAACATAATTTTGCCAAAGAGCACATAAAAATACGTTCAACATTATCTTTATAAATACAAATTAAAAATGATAAATCACTACACACCCAACAGGATGGCCAAAAAAAAAAAAGGCAGCAAAACACCAAATACAGGGGATCCCTGGGTTGCTCAGCAGTTTAGCGCCTGCCTTTGGCCCAGGGTGCGATCCTGGAGTTCCAGAATCGAATCCCGCATCGGGCTCCCGGCACGGAGCCTGTCCTGTGTCTCTGCCTCTCTGCCTCTCTCTCTCTCTCTCTATCATAAATAAATAAATCTTAAAAAAACACCAAATGCAGACAAGGATGCTGCAAAAATGGATCACATATGTTGCTGGTGAGAATATAGAATAGTATTGGCACTGTGAAAAAGTTTGGCTATTTCTTAAAAAATTAAACATACAATTCTATATGACCCAATCAATTGCATTCTTGGCAACTGATCACAGAGAAATGAATACTTATGTTCACATAAAAATCTGTACAGGGATGCCTGGGTGGCTCAGTGGTTGAGCATCTGCCTTTGGCTTAGGGCGTGATCCCGGGGTCCCAGGATGGAGTCCTACATCCAGCTTCCTGCATGGAGCCTGCTTCTCCCTCTGCCTGTGTCTCTGCCTCTGTGTGTGTGTGTGTGTGTCTCATGAATAAATAAATAAAATATTTAAAAATCTGTACAAATGTGTACATGGAAGTTTTATTCATCATAGCCCAAAATTATAAGTGAAGAGTTATACATTCTTCAATAAGTGAATAGTTAAACAAACTGAGGGAAGTCCATTCCATGGAACACTCTCAGCAATAAAAAAAAAAAAGTGCTGACATATACAACTTGAATGAATCACTAGGAAATACAGAGTTAAAAAGCCAATCCCAATTGAGTGTATAATGTATGATTTCATCAATATAACTGTATTGAAATAAGAACTAATAGGTATGTGGTACAGATTAATGGTTGCTAGGAGTTAAGAATTAGGAATTTGAGGAAGAAATAGGGGAAGGAAGTAGATGTGGCTATAACAAGGAGACATGACAGATCACTGTAGCGATGGTTCTCTTCTTCTGTCTTGACAGTGTAAATATCAATAGCCTCATAATGATGCTGTACTATGCATTTGCAAGATGCCACCATTGAGGAACTGGGTAAAGGATACAGAGAATTCCTCTGTGTTATTTTGTATAGTTGCATGTCAATCTATAATTACCTGAAAATAAAAAGCTTAACCACAATGATATATCACCTTACGTGAGTGAGAATGGCCAAAATAAAAAACACCACTGTTGGTAAGGATGTGGACAAAAAGGAACCTTTGTACACTGCTAATGAGAATGTAAATTGGTACAGCCACTATGAAAAACAGTATAGAGGGTCCTTTAAAAATTAAAAGTATAAATACCATATGACCCAGTAATTCCACTACTAGTATTTACCAAAAGAAAATGAAAACACCAATTTAAAAATGTTTACTGCAACATTATTTAACATAGCCAAGATACAGAAGTAGACATCAACCAACAAATGGATAAGGAAGATGTGGTATGTTTGTGTAAATACACACACATAGGAATATTACACAGCCATAAAGAAGTATGCAACTGTGCCATTTGAGACAACATGGATAGACCTGGAGGCTATTATGCTAAGTAAAATAAGTCAGACTGAGAAAAACCAATATAGTAAACAAACAAAAAGAATAATCAGACCTATACATACAGAGAATAAACTAGTGGTTGCCAGAAGGGAGGGGAGCAGAGAGTTGGGCAAAATGAGTGAAGAGGAGAGTGAAGTACAGGTTTCCAGCTACGGAGTGAATACATCCCAGGAATAAAAGGCACAGCATAAGGAATACAGTAAATGATATTATAATAGTGATGTAATGGGACAGATGGTAGCTAATACCTCTGGTGAACATAAATCACAATATAAACTTGTCAAGTCACTATGTTGTACACCTGAAATTAACGTAACAATTTTGTGTCAACTATACTTAAATTAAAAATATAGCTTTTTTTTTAAATTTTTAGTTCTGAATAATACAAATTTATTTTAGGTCATTTTGAATCGCTTTTTTAACATTCATGATCATTTTTCTATTAAATACACTTAAAATCTAGTTCAGGTCTTATTCTGTCACTTATTTATCTGTCTGCCTATTATTGTGACATCCACTAAAATATATTTAAAAATTGTCAACTTTGGGACACCTGGGTGGCTCAGAGGTTAAGCGTCTGCCTTCAGCTCAAGGCATGATTCCAGGATCCGGGACTGAGTCCCACATCGGGCTCCTAGCAGGGAGCCTGCTTTTCCCTCTGCCTGTGTCTCTGCCTCTCTCATGAATAAATAAATAAGATCTTTAAAATAAATAAAAAATAAAATAAAAATTGTCATCTTTAATGCATTTTAATGCTAAATCTTCCTTGTGAATCTTTTTCAAAATGCTAGTCTTATTCTTTTAATTTTTCCAGATTAGTAACATTAAAATTTTAACAGATTAAAAAATAATTTACATACATAAAGTTCACCTGTTTAAATGGGTTCAGTGGTTTGTAACTTATCTATAGTTGTACAACCACAACTCAAATTCAGTACAATTACATTATCCCCAAAAGAAACTTTGTACTCATTCACTGTTACTGCCAACCATCACCCCCCCTCCTCTCTCGTCGACTTAGGCAACCACTAATCTTTCTTGTTTTGATAGATTTGCCTATTGTGCTGATTTCACACAAACGGAATCATATAATATGTGGTCTTTTGTGACTAGCTTATTTCAGTTAGGAATAGAAAAAGGAAGTCAGCTAAGAACTTACTTTAGGTTAATTATACTACCCAGTATTTCAGATTTTATCTACTCTGAGCCTATGATAACTTTTGATCAAAATTAGTAGGTATATCTGTATTATTACCCCCTTCTTTCCTCAACTCTCTTATTTACTCACTTGTGATGCTCCACTTGATTTGGGAGTAAGCAATAGTCTTTCTGTAAGAAGCCACTGAAGCAGATTCCATTGCAGTCTGAGATCTTCCATAGACTCAATCTCACAGCATATTGTTTTTGACTAACCAAATAGACAGATCTGGTGCACTTTGGTTCGTCAAAATTCTAAAGTCCTTTTACTGCCAACACATCACAGACACAGCCAGCTAGGACCTGAACTAAGTATGTGGAAACACAAAACCTTCACCTCTCTCACCAAAAACAAAAAAACAAAACAAACCCAAAAACAAACAAAACAAAAACACCCCACACACAAAATGCTATTGGAGTACCACCACCAATAAATGGATTACACAGATCATTGGTAAACAATTTGTTAAGGAATAAATAGGTTCACTTAATCTGAAACAGGCACATGACCTATAATTTGAACTTTCTTGGCTAGAACTTCCTATTACCTTTCAGTATGGCTTTCAGACAAGGCCAGTCTAATAAGTCAGATGGACATGTGCTTTGTATTGTTGATGCTAATTATTACACATATTGTTAATATTTATTTTTTGCTGCCACTCTGAGATCTTTCATATCTTATGTTTTCTATATAAGAAAATCAGATTCAAGTTACTGTATATTGACTTAATTCCTAGTCACTCTATAAATTCTATTTTTCATTTTCTTTTTTTCAATTGATATTCCTTGTGATTTAATAGACATTTCTGTCGCTTGTAAGCAATAATTTTGTCTTCTCCTTTCCAAAATTATAAAAATTGTTTTAGGAAACATATTATAATGCTTTCCAGATAATTACTATATTCATAATGAGGAAGTCTTTGTTGTATTTCAAATTTTAATGAATTTCATTGCTTATTAAGTAGTTGTCTTGAGTAACATTATTTTAAAATATTTTTTCTGTTACAAATTTTCAAAGAACTTTTAATAATAATATTATTGGACTGTTAACCATTTTTCTACTTCAACTTTCTGAGGTGATATATTTTAACAAATTTTCTAATACTAAACTATCCTTCAATTTCTTGGTATGAACCCTACTTAGTTGTTATATACTATTCCTTTATTATGTCTTGATTCATTTTGTACACATTTAGCTTAGGATATCTGTGCATACATTTATCAGGCTAATTTACAACTGTTCTTGGGGACAATACAAACACTAATGGGACACATGATATGAAACTGCAAAAACCCTCAGGATTGTCAATTTTATTAGAATATCTGGAGGAAAGGGAAATGAGAAATTTAACTATCAAATTAAAATACTGTCTTAGTCTGACTGGACTGCATATAACAAAATAGCACAAACTTGCCAGCTTATAAACAACAGAAATTCATTTCTCATAGTTCTGGAAGCTGGGTAGTCCAAGATCAAGATACCAGCATAATCACCTGGTGAGGGCTCTCTTCATGGTTTATAGCCAACACCTTCTTGCTGTGTCCTCACAAGGCGAAAGGCACTAGGGTTCTCTCTCTGGAGCCACTTCTATAAAAGCATTCCTCAAGGTTCTACTTTCCACAGGCCCCACCTACTAATACCATTGTATAGAGCCTTAAGATTTCAACATATTAATTTGGGAGGGACACAAACATTCAGACTATACCAAATGTGGAAAAATTATCAAGAGTTGCTTGCATTTTCATTATAAAACACGAATATGGTAAAAAAGATAATTCCTTTAGAATAGGTCCTCTGAGGTTTGTTGGCATTCTTATTCATACTAGGATCATGATAAAAGACAATACAAGAAGCACTAAATCATAGTTCTCTATTTTGTACATTTTCAAGTTTCAGTATCATTAAGTCTATTTAGAAGTTTCCAATTCAATAACTGGAACATTTCATATAGCACTGAAAATGTCTGCTACGTGGATACTTTAGAGAAAGCGCTGATAAATCCAAATAGAAATAGAGCTTTTGGGGATCCCTGGGTGGCGCAGTGGTTTAGCGCCTGCCTTTGGCCCAGGGCGTGATCCTGGAGACCCGGGATCAAATCCCACGTCGGGCTCCCGGTGCATGGAGCCTGCTTCTGTCTCTGCCTCTTCTCTCTCTCTCTCTGACTATCATAAATAAATAAATAAAAATTTAAAAAAAATTTAAAAAAATTTAAAAAAAAAGAAATAGAGCTTTTGGAAAGAGAGTAGGCATCTAACAAAATTTATTATTGATTACTGTTATTTCCTACTTTATCTTTGATCAATATTGAGTCAAATTTACCTTCTTGAGTCATTCATAATTTCTTACGCTAAATTTCTTTGAATTTGTCTTAAATAATCATCCAATTAATCGAGAGCTTAAATTTATTTATCCAAAACTATATATAGTAGTCTCAAAACTTTTATCTGATATGTATTTGTATTATATTCACTGTATCTCATCTGGCATTTATTTTCTTCTCATTTTTATTGGATTTTTCAATGTTGGTTTACTATGTAAGGGTTTATACTTTTTCCTTAGGAATCCATTCATATAAGTGACATCAATTCTTTTTTTGTCAGTCTTTGATTTCTGTTTTTGTCATTTTCTCTCATTTTTCCCAATCTATATTTCTGACATAACTTATTTTTCCCAACTTTATTGAGATATAATTGACATACAATATTGTATAAGTTTAAGGCATATAATATATACCTATTGGTTTGAAAAATGTATATATTGCTATATAAGTACCAAAATAAGGTTGGTTAACACATCCTTCATATCACATAATTTTTGCTGTTGTTGTTATGGTGAGAATATTTACAATTTGTCTCATAGAAACTTTCAATTATATAATATGGTATTATTAACTAGAGTTACCACGCTACACATTAAATCCCCAGAACTTACTTATTCCTTTTATAACTGGAAAGTTTGTACCCTTTGATCAATATCTCCTCTTTTCCCCCCACCACCAGCCCCCAGTGACTACCGATCTATGGTTTCTAGGAATTCAGCTTTTTTATATTCCACATATAAGTTAGATCATACAGTATTTGTCTTTGTCTTTTTTCACTCAGCTTAATGTCCTCCAAGTTCATTCACACTGTTACAAATGGAAGGATCTTCTCTTTTGGAGCAGAATAATATTCATTCTATACAAAGACCACAATTCTTTACCTATTCATCTACTGATGGACACATAGGTGGTATCAACATATTAGCTACTGTGAACAATGCTGCAATGAATATGGAATTGCATCCAGATTTATGAGATAGTCAATTAATTTCCTTTGTATATATATGCAGAAGTGGGATTGTAGGATCATATGGTAGCTCTATTTTCATTTTGTGAGGAATTTCTATACTGCTCTCCACAGTACCTTACCAATTTACATTCTCATAAGAGTGCATAAATGTTCCCTATACATCCCTTCCAGCATGTTATCTCTTGTCTTTTTGATGACAGCCACTCTAACAGGTGTAAGGAAATATCTCAGTGTGGTTTTGATTTGCATTACCTTGATGATTACTGATCTTGAGTACCTTTTTATATACCTGTTAGCCATCTGGATAATTTCTCTGGAAAAATGTCTTTTCAGATCCTCTGCCCATTTTTTAACTGCATTGTTTGAGGTTTTTGGTTTTTTGTTTTGGTCATTAAGTTGTACAAGTTCTTTTTTTTTAAAGATTTCATTTATTTATTCATGGGTGACACAGAGAGAGGGGCAGAGACATAGGCAGAGGGAGAAGCAGGTTCCATGCAAGAAGCCCGACACGGGACACAATCCTGGGACTCTGAGATCCTGCCCTGAGCCAAAGGCAGACGCTCAACCACTGAGCCACCCAGGTGTCCCCAAGTTCCTTATATGTTTTGGATATTAACCATGTATCAGATATATGATTTACAAATTTTTTCCACACTATAGGTTGCCTTTTCACTTTTTTGATAATTTCCTTTGCTGTGCAGAAGCTTTTTAGTTTGATGTGGTCCTACTTGTTTATTTTTGTTTTGGATGCCTCTGCTTTTGGGGTCAAATCCAAAAAATCTTTGCCAAGAATGATGTCAAGAAGCTTACCACCTATGTTTTCTGCTAGGAATTTTATAGTTTCAGGTCTTACATTTAAGTCTTTAATACATTTTGAGTTAATTTTTGTGTGTGGGGTATAACATAGTGGTACAGTTTTATTCTTTTGCATGTGGCTATCCACTTTTCCCAACACCATTTATTGAAGAGACTATCCAATATGCAAATTAGTTGGCCATATAAGTGTGGGTCTATTGCTGGACTCTATCCTGCTTCATTTATGTCAACATCATAATTTTTTGATTACTATCGTTTTGTATTATTAGTTTAAAATCAGGAAGTGTGATGTTCACCTGGTTCTTTATTTTCTCTCAAGATTACCTTGGCTATTCAGGGTCCTTCATGGATCCCTACAAAATTTAGGATTCTTTGTTCTATTTTCATTAAAAATGCCATTGGAATTTTCATAGATATTGCACTGAATCTGTAGATTGCTTTGGATAGTATGGACATTTTTGTTTTGTTTTGTTTTTACATGTGTAAACTTTATTAACATTATGCATTCTCTGATGATTTGCAAGGCTTAAATGTTTACTGAAGCTTTGCCACACTCTTTACATTTATAAGATTTCTCTCCAATATGCATTTCCTTTTTTTATTTCAATTATTTTATTTTTTAATATATTTATTTTTTATTGGTGTTCAATTTGTCAACATACAGAATAACACCCAGTGCTCATCCCTTCAAGTGCCCACCTCAGTGCCTACCACCCAGTCACCCCCACCCCCTCCCACCTCCCCTTCCACCACCCCTAGTTCGTTTCCCAGAGTTAGGAGTCTTCCATGTTCTGTCTCCCTTTCTGATATTTCCCACTCATTTTTTCTCCCTTCCCCTTTATTCCCTTTCACTATTTTTTATATTCCCCAAATGAACGAGACCATATAATGTTTGTCCTTCTCCGATTGACTTATTTCACTCAGCATAATACCCTCCGGTTCCATCCACGTCGAAGCAAATGGTGGGTATTTGTCATTTCTAATGTCTGAGTAATATTCCATTGTATACATAAACCACATCTTCTTTATCCATTCATCTTTCGATGGATTTCTGAGGATCCTTCCACTAGCCAAGAGAATACAACAGGACATTAAGAAGATTATCCACCATAACCAAGTAGGATTTATCCCCAGGATGCAAAGCTGGTTCAACACTAGTATGGACATTTTGACAATATTAATTCTTCCACTCCATGAGCATAAAATATCTTCCCATTTATTTGTGTCTTCTTCAATTTCTTTTATCAATGTCTTAACGATTTTCATTGCATAGGTCTTTGACCTCCTTGGTTAAATTAATTCCTGGGTATTTTATTTTTTTTGATGCAAATGTAAATGGGATTGTTTTCTTAATTTCTCTTTCTGGAAGTTTATTCTTGGTATACAGAAATGCAAAAGAATTTTATATATGGATTTTATATCCTGCAACTTCACGGAATTTATTAATTCTAACAATTTTTTGGGTGGAGTCTGTAAGAGTTCCTATATAAAGCACTATGTCATCTGCAAATAGTGACAGTTTTATTTCTTCCTCTCCAATTTGGATGCCTTTTATTTATGTTCTTGACTAACTGATCTGGCTGGCACTTCCTACATTACTTGAATAAAAATGGTGAAAGTGGGCTTTTAGGGTATCTCTACTAATTTAATAAAGTATTAACTGGTAGATCTTCACATTAACTGAAAATACTTTCTATACTAAGCATTATAGGCATACTTCATTTTATTGTGCTTCACCTTTAATATGTTTCACAGATACTACATTTTTTTTTTACAAATTAAAGTAAACCCCCACTGTTGAAATCTGCTCAGAAAAAAAGATTCCTTTCAAAATATTACTGCAATATATTACACTCCTGTAAAATGTACAATATAATGTACCTGGTCACTCAAGAGCCCTGATGGAGAAGTACAATGAGATTAAGGTTGTTTTCATGCAAGCTAATACAACATCCATTCTGCAGGCCATGGATCAAGAAGTAATTTCAACTTCTAAGTGTTGTTATTTTAAAAATACATGTCATAAGGCTATAGCTGCCATAGTTAGTGATTCATCTGAAAATCTGGGCAAAGTAAACTGGAAATATGGAAAGGAGTCACCATTCTAGATACCATTAAGAACATTTGCAATTCATGGAAAAAGGGCAAAACATCAACATTCACAGCAACTTTGAAGAAGTTGATTCCTCATAGATGACTTTGAGGGGTTTGAAACTTCAGTGTACAGAGTAACTGCAGATGTGGTGGAAACTGCAAGAGAACTAGGATTAGAAGGGGAGCCTGAAGATGTGACTAAATTGCTGCAATCTCATGAAAAAATTTAACGGATAAGGCATTACTTCTTGTGGAGGAACAAAGCAAGTGGTTTCTTGCGATGGAATCTACTCCCCAGATATTCTGAAGACTGTTGAAATGACAACAAAGGATTTAGAATATGACATAAAATTAGTTGATAAAGCAGCAACAGGATTTGAACGGATTGGATTCACTTTTGAAAGAAGTTCTACTGTGGGTAAAATACTATCTGAGAGCATTGCGTCCTACAGAGAAATCATTGGTGAAATAGTCAACTTACGTGGTAAACTTCATTTTTTTTTTTAATTGCCATAGCCGCCCCAGCCTTCAGCAAACGCTACCCTGATCAGTCAGCAGCCATCAACAATGAGGCAAGACCCTCGGCCAGCAAAAAGATTACAACTTACTGAAAGCTCAGATGATGCCTAGTATTTTTTTAACAATAAAGCATTTTTTAATTAAGGTACCTACATTTTTTAGACATAATGCTATCATACCCTTAAAATACTAGTTTGGTTTAAACATAATTTTTATATGCACTGGGAAATCAAAAATTCATTTGACTCACTTTATTGCAATATCTACTTTATTAAAGTGGTCTAGAGATTGAAATATCTCCAAAACACACCTGAATTTCCAACCAAAAAATTCACGGATACATTTTTTATAATTCTGCAACTTCCTCAAAAATATTGTATCATCTCCATTAAACAGAGATTATTAAGTTAGAAAAGCAAATCTACTACCACATACCCAAAGGAATGTAATATGATTTCAAAATGCTTTGTGGTAAGTTAAGTCTCACATATAAAGAGGAAGCAGTTTGTAAACATGCAATACACATATTTATACAGTATATAGTCTTAACAGAAGGGGGAATTATATTCACCTAATGTAGGGTACTTAAACAAATATGTCTTTGTTTTTGTACATTACCCCCCCCCCTCAAAATTTTTTCCTGTGCTAAAATCTCTGCTACAAAATGCTACCACGTTTCTGAAATTTTTTATCATTTTTGATCAAATAATATCCTGTTTATTCTATAGAGTCTCCCTCTGAGATGTTATCAAAAGGACTGGAAGTTAAGAGAAATTGAGACCACTTGATTACAAGTAAATTTTAACCTTGGTTATTAAAAGAAACAGTAATTTACCCAGTTACCCAACAAGTGTTGCCAAACTTCTCAGCAACACAGCAACATAGATCTGCTAGAATTTCTTCAATAACTTCAATGTTCTTCATCTCTTAAAAAAATACTGTTATTTTTAACTTATGTCCATTTTATAATTCAAGAAGCAATAACATGCTAAGAATACTTTCTGAAATAATCTCAAACTACTTCACTATTACTATTACAAATTTTTCTTTCAGAAAGTGTTATTTCAGATCTCCTCAAAGAATCATGATTTGTTTAATCATTATTTGTTTGGTTAAAAAACTAACCAAACAATAACAACTACAGCTTAATCACCTTTTTGGTCAGGTACCTGGTAGATAGTGAAGTTCTACTTCCCTACAGATTTAGCACCATTGTATAAAGCCAAATATCCAAGGTGGTGGAAGAGAAGTGGACATATGGAGGAGACATTTTTCCACTCCTAAAACAAGGAGTATAAGTTGCATGTGGCAAAGATTCAATGAATGCTGGCTGAATGAACCCAAGGGAAGTAGCACTATGAGGTAAAGAAGTAAATGCTGGCTACCTCCACCCTCTTCCTTTTTAACCAGTTGGTAAACACAACCTGCTTGCCCTGTCCATTTCCATTACCACCAACTCCTAAAAGTGTTCTTAAATATCTGCCGATTTTAAAAATAAAGAGGGGGAAAGGAGTTAAAGAAGGAAAGATTATAAAAGGAATTTTTAGTTTCCTTCTTAAAATATACTTAGGGAAGATGTGGAAATGAAAGAAAATAGATTAATTTTACAACATATTGAATTGATATTTAAAATGTAATTTGGGCAGCCCAGGTGGCTCAGTGGTTTAGCGCTGCCTTGAGCCCAGGGCCTGATCCTGGAGACCCGGGATCGAGTCCCATGTCAGGCTCCCTGCATAGAGCCAGCTTCTCCCTCTGCCTGTGTCTCTGCCTCTCCCTCTCTCTCTCTCTCTCTCTCTCTGTCTCTCATGAATAAATAAAATCTTTAAAAAATAATAAAAATAAAAAATAAAATGTAATTTAAAAATTCTAATGACTATCTATCGATAATTTACTGTCAAATGTAGACTGCTTTGCCATTTTTTTAAGGTTTTATTCTTAAGTAATCTCTATACCAGTGCAGGGCTCGAACTCACAACTTCAAGATCAAGAGTCACATGATCTATCTATTTAGGCAGCCAGGTGCCCTCTGTTTTGCCATTCATAAACAACTTCACATAATCCTCACAATAACTGTATGAGGTATTCATCTCATTTTACAGAATATGAACTGACGGGATGAGCACTGGGTGTTGTCTGTATGTTGGCAAATTGAACACGAATAAAAAATAAATTTATTATTTAAAAAAAGAATATGAACTGAAACTCAGAGAGTTTAAGTGATTTGCTGAAGATCAAAAAGTCAACAAGTGACAGGATCTGAATTCAAATTTGTGTTGCTGGCTAAGATTCTAGTATTCTCTTCATGTCATTGCAATGATATATCATTTACTGAGATTCTATTTAGATAAACTAGGAAAATCAGAATTTGGAGGAAAAAAGACAGGACTTTCAACTAGAATCAGGAAGCAGAATGTCGTCCCTAACTTAGTTAGGATTTAAAATCATCTTGTTATCTCTTGGCAGACTAAAGGGCAGGCATTCTTAGTCATCCTTGTATTTACTACAGAAAGTACTCAGTAGAGCACTTTCTACATAGTAGATCCACCAAAAATACTTACAAAATTGAATTAGTTGGCATGTAAGTGTTAGCTTGCATATATAAACATGTTTTATCAATGCTGTACTAGAGCATATAGTCTAATACACCCACCTGAGAGTCATCTGACTTAGGAGCATAATGCTATTTAACATAGTATTTACTATGGATTAGAGCCCAGACTATAGAATTAGCCATCAACTGACAGAAAATAAACTGCAAAATATTTGAGTCTGGTCAAAATATAAACAAATTACATCCAAGAGAGAAGACAACATCACAGGTATGTTTTTACTGTATTAGGGCATTGGCCATATTTTTAATTTATCAATCTCACTCTTCATTTTTTTTGTTTTCACTTATTAGAAGAATATATTTTTCAGTTTCATGTAACTTCCTTTGAACCAGCTTTCTTAACTTGCTAATTCATTAATTATTTAAACACATTTTCAGTATATATTGGTAAGAAAACTTGGTTCCTAACACTTTGATAATTATGCATTGATACTTTTTAGTGAAAGAGTTTATCCTCTTGTTTGATGCTTTTTAGTTTCTTATCCTTTTTGTGGTATGTACACTTTAGTGCTCTTTTGTTGAGGAATTTTGCTTATCTCATGGTTTGTTTTACACAGTAGCAGAAAATGAACTTATTGGGAAGATGTAGGTCATCTCACTGAACAAATTGGAAAACTAAGGAAGAAGCATAAAAAAAATAGCAGCAGAAAACACAGCTGAGAAGTTGCTGCCAAGACAGTTTCCTTAACATGCCACTGTTGGCACTACTGCTAGTACTTCATGGAGTGTAACTGCCAGCAGATACTGCTGCTATCTCCACAAGTAGCATGTTAGAATGCTGCCACATGCCATAGCATATAAATCCCAAATTCATCCAATTTTTATGCATCACTGACTCTAGCATTCTAGGCAGAGCATCTACTTGGATAAGACTACGTCTTAAGTTACCTAAAATTATTATCTAAATTTGTACAGGGTTTTATGTTAGAGTGGAATCAAACCTTGAATATCTACTTATGTAAGTCCCTTACCTGGGCCAATCCCATCATGACCTACGACAATCTTATACAAATCCCCAAGGTGCACAGCTTCTAGAGTGAAGGTGTCAGTCTATAACAAATCAAAAGAGTATAGTTAGATCTGACTATGAGTCTGATTTCTAACAAGATTACGTATTAAAATACACTAAAAATTAATTGTGAAAAGAATCAGGGTCATTCAATAAATCTAAAAAAAGAATGTAAAGGTGGAACAATGTTAATTTGTAGAACATAATAATATTTCTAATATACTGCACTCCTTTTTGTTGCCAATATGTCATTATGAAAATATAAATTTGGGGATTCTATGAATATATATTTCAAATGATAATAACTAAATAATAAGATATACTAAAATTTTTCATTCCTTTGAATACAATCAACTCTTATCTGCCTTAGGATGAAATTTTTTAAGCAATGTTTATGGGCCATTGACAAATATAACATTTCTAAAGAAATTTTAGGATACTGATGCAAAAATTACTGTAAATCTATAACATGTATGTGAAGTCCAAATGTGCTGCTACAATAAAAATTATTCATGTTTGTGCTCTAAAGGTTTATGTATTCAGAACATGGGTAAAAGTAAAGAGCACAGAATTCTTTTGATAAAATTTAGATAATGATATGGGTTAAAACACAAGAAAAATATATGATGTAGCATATCAATTGAAAAATTATCCAAAAACAAAAAATAACATTTTCATTTATGTACTTACACATTTTTAAATATTTTTAAATATTTTATTTTTATTTTATCCTTAGTAGTCACTCAGTGAGAAAATAATTCATTCCATAAAAAAGAAGAGTGAGGCACAGAAGCAGGATCAGATCAGTTCCTCTGATATACCCTAATACTACTTTTCTTTGCAACCACTCTGCCCCTATATAAGTGAACTATAAAGAATATAAATAACAGATAAAGCCATTTACATTCATTTACAAAAAAAAATATTATCTGTGTCTGGTACAGATTAATGGATAACATTGTCCTCCCTTTTTTTTTTAAGATTTTATTTATTTATTCATGAGAAACACACACGGGAGGCGGGCAGAGACACAGGCAGAGGGAGAAGCAGGCTCCATGCAGGGAGCCCAGTGAGGGACTCGATCCCAGGACTCCAGGACCACACTCTGGGCCGAAGGCGGGCGCTAAACTGCTGAGCCACTCAGGCGTCCCCATTGTTTCCCTTTATGAAACACATCTGCTAAAAAAAGGAGGGCTTTCTGTGCAAACAAAATAATAGCTGAGAAAATTATGAGTTATGTTTATTATCACTGATATAGAGAATGCTAAGAAAAAGAAAGGAAACATATAATGAAAATATCCTGATATACTCACTTAAAAATTATTTGGGTCATCAAAAAAAATTGAGAAAATTAAAATATAATGAGCCTTTTATGCTTTACTAAGTTAAACATAATATTAGCAATAATAAAAATAATGTTACACATTCAGTTTCCACATTTGGCAATAAAGTTGTTATATACAGTCAACGTTACTTAACAATATAAAAGTAGATTAAAATAAACAAAAATATATATATAAAGGTAGATTTAAAAATCAGACAATAGAGAATGACTTCAGAAAGATGGTGGACTAAGGAAAACCAAGCCCTCACTCCCCAATGGAGATACCATTTTAACAATACTATATGGGCCAGAATATTTCTCTGCAAATTCTGGACACCAGATGAGAAGTTGCAGTACCTAGACCAATGTATAATAAAAAAGGAACTCCATCAAAAGAGGTAGGGAAGTGTGTGACTTTTTGCATGCCCTACTTTGCATAGTGCATTGTAATGGGAAGGAAACCTTCCATACCCTGGATCCTCTCTTGGGACAAAAGCAAAAGAGTAGACAATGCATACAAAAATTCTGACTTCTCTGGGAGCTGCCCAAAAAATTTATTTCTCTCTCACTTAATTCAAGTACTAGTGGCAGCAGAGTTTGGAAGCCAATGAAAACAGAGGAGAATACTGCAGCAAGTCAGAGCTACAGAGATCATAAAGGAAGGCATGGGATGGAGTACAAGGACATATACACACAGGATAAGAAACAGGAGCAAGTCACTTAGGGAAATTAACACAGTTAAAAGCACATATACAAGCCCAGAGAAGATACATAATCAAAAAAAGTATGAGAGGCCCTAAGAACTCTAACCAGGTTCACTGGTGAGAGTTTTCCCATCACAATGAAGTCCTTTTAAGAGTATGCAAGATAGCTATTTTTTCAAATGCCAAATTTCAATAAAGGGTCACAAGACATATAAAGAGGAAACCATAGCCCAATCAAGGGAACAAAAGAAATTACAGAAACCAACCCTAAAGAAATTAAGGTCCCTGAACTTTCTGAGAAATAAATTAAGACTGTCTTAAATATGTTCAGTAAGCTAAAAAATAACACAGAAAATCAACTGAACAAAATCAGGAAACTGATGAACAAACAACCAAAAATAACAAACTCATGAACAAAATGATAATATCTACAAAAGACAAATAAGAAAGCATCAAATACACTGTATGTTAACTAACAAAATTTAAATTTTAAAAATGTACCCCCACAAATAGAAATTCTGGAGTTCATACATATAATAACTGAATCCACAAATTCATTAAACAATTTGGATAACTGACTTGATCAGGCAGAAGGAAAAGAGCAACGTTGAAGACAGATCATTTGAAACCATCAAAATGGGGAAAAAAAGGAAAAACAATGAAGAAAAGTGAAAACATCTTAAATAGGATTACCACATGATCTAACAATTCCACTTCTGGATATTTATCTGAAGAAAATGAAAACACCAATTCAAAAAGATACATGCAACCCTATGTTCATTACAGCAATATTTACAGTAGCCAAGATATGAAAGCAACCTAAGTGTCCACTGATAGAGGACTAGATAAAGAAAATGCTATATATATATATATATATATATATATATACACATACATATACACACACACACACACACACACACCTACACACACACATATATTACACACACATAATGGAATAATAGTGAGCCATAAAAAGATTAAAATCTTGTCATTTGCAACAACATTAATACAACTAGAGTGTATTATGCAAAATGAAATAAGTCAGACAGAGAAAGACAACTATGATAATGATTTATCTTATTTGTAGAACCTAAAAAACAAAACAAATGAACATACAAAACAGACTCATGGATACTGGAAACAAACTAGTAGTTACCAAAGGGTAAGGGATTGGGGTGCGGAGGTGAAATATTTGAAGAGGATTAAGAGGTACAAACTCCCAGTTATGAAATAAGTCAGTCATTGAAATGTAATATATAGCTTAGGGAATATAATCAATAATATAATAACTTTGTATAGTGACAGATTTATCATGGGGATTATTTCATAATGTATAAAAATATTGAGTCTCATTATATATACCTGAAATTAATAGGATACTGTATAGTAATTATACTACAATTTAAAAAATTATTGCTTAAATAAATAAAAGCAGGCAAAATAAATGGAAAGACATTATATGTTCATGGATTGGTAGATTTAATATTGTCAGTTGTCAATACTACCAAAGCAATCTACAGATTCAACACAATCCCTATCAAAATCCCAATGGCAATTCATAGAATTGTCAAATCATTATGTTGCACACCAGAAGCTGTTATAACACTATATTTCAACTATTCTTCAATTAAAAAAAACATTTATTTTTTCAAAATCCAAATGGTATTTTTGCATAAATAGAAAAATGCAACCTATAATTCACATGGAATTTTAAGGGATGCTGAACAGTAAAACAACTTTTAAAAAAGAAGAACAAACTTAGAGATTTCACACTTACTAATCTCAATACACATTGCAAAGCTATAATAATTAAAGCATAGTACTAACATAAAGACAGAGATATATACAAACAGCACAGAACAGGGAGTCCAGAAATAAACCCATATATATGTATGGTCAAATTATCTTTGACAAGGGTGTCAAAGACACTTAATGGAGAAAAGAATATCTCTTCAATATACTATTGATGAATCTAGATATCCACATGCAAAAGTATGGAGTTGGATCCTTACTTTATAGCATATACAAAAATTAACTCAAAATGGATTAAAAATCTAAACAGAATAATCCAAACTAAAAACTCCTAGAAAAAAAAAAAAAACAGAGAGAAAGCTTGGGAACACTGGATTTGGCAATGATTTTTTGGATATGACACCAAAAGCAGAGAAAAAGAAAAAGGCTAAATAGACAAAGGAGACTGTATCAATTAAAGCTTTTGAGCATCAAAGGATACAATTAAGAGAATGAAAAGGAAACTTCCAGAATGGAAGAAAATATTTACAAATCGTATCTGTAATAAGAGATTAATATTCAGAGTACATAAAGAACTCCCACAACTCAACAAGAAATAAGCAAATGTCTAAATTTTAAAACAGCAAAAGACTTGAATAAATATTTCTCTAAAGATGATACACAAATGGCCAACAATTGAGATGTGAAAATAGCATTTAACAATAGAGAGATCCAAATCAAACCATGATGAGATATCACATCACATCCATTAAGATGGTTACTATAAAAATTTTTTTTAATTTAAAAACAGGGACTCCTGGGAGGCTCAGAAGTTGAGCATCTGCCTTCAGTTCAGGATGTGATCCCCGAGTGCTGGGATTGAGTCTCACCCACATCGGGCTCCTGTGGGGAGCCTGCTTTTCCCTCTGCCTGTGTCTCTGCTTCTCTCTATGTATTTCTCATGAATAAATAAATAAAATCTTTTAAAAATAAAAAATAAAAACAAATAAAAATTTAAAAACAGAAAATAAGTGTTGGCAAGGAAGTAAAGAAATTAGAACCCTTGTACATTGTTGGTGAGACTGCAAAATGGCCCATTTGCTAATGAAAACACTATACCAATTCTTCAAAAAAAAATAAAAATAGAAGTTTCATATGATCCAGCAGTCCTATTTCTAAGCATATATTCAGAAGAATTGGATGAAGGGTACTGAAGAGATATCTGCACATCTATTATATTATTCACAATAGGCAAGAGTTTGAAACAACTAAAATTTCTATCAGTGGATGAATGGATTAAAAAATGTGGTATGGGCCCTGGGATATATCAGTCAATTAAGCATCTGCCCTCAGCTCAGGTCATGATCTCAGGATCCTGGGATCGAGCCCCACATCAGGATTCCTGCTTAGCAAGGAGCCCTCTTCCTCTTTCCCCACTTATGCTCTCTCTCTCCCTCTCTCTCAAATAAATAAACTCTCCTGAAAAAAATGTGATACAGATGTACAATAAAATATTATCCAGCCTTAAAAGGTAAGGAAATTTTATCATACCATACAGCATGAATGAATCTTGAGGACATTATGCTAATGGAATAAGCCAGTCATGAAGACAATTATTGTAGGATTCCAATATATGAGATATCTGAAATTTATAGTAATAGAAAGCAGAATGGTGACTGACAAGGGCTGAGGGGAGGGGAAATAAGGAGTTCTTTAATGAGTACAGAGTTTTCGTTTTGCAAAATGAAATATTTCTGGATATCTACTACACAACAATGCGAATATATTTAACACTAGTAAACTTAAAAACAGTTATGATTTTAGTAAAATTTTATTTATTTTTTACCATAATTAAAAAAAAAATCAGACAAAGGACTTTGTCACTTACTTGTCCTCTTAAAAAATTGAAGGAGTTCTTCGATCGAAATAGTTGTCTGGATCCTGAATCTCCCTTTTCCCCATAGACAGAAATGTAGACACTGGCTATTGTTCCAGCATTCCAAAGCATACCTGTTGCCACATGTACTTCATATAGTGTTACTGACAACAGAAGAAAAATAAGTTTTATATGCTAAGAATTATTCATATGATAGGAAAATTACTTACATCTGATCAAGAGTTCCAGTTTCAGTTAAAATGCAGTAACACACTCTACCCAGTCTCTTTCACTGAATACAGCTATGAAATCTTGATAAAATCCGTGGAACAGCTATTAGAAATGTTGAAGGTAAACTGTACCGGGGGATTGGGAAAAAAAAAAAAAAAAAAAAGACCAGAATTTGATATACCAAAAGTGGCAGTGAGCTTATCATTTTTTATCCTCTAGTATCTCCCACTGTGAACTCAGTTCACCAGAAACCTGGCAAGAGGCATTGAAGCTCAGAGACAGGGAGCTCAGGAGAGCCATCTTGCTCAGGCTTACAAAGCAGGAAAGAAAATTCCTAACACACAAACATTACAGATATTCTACTTTTTTGTTGTTATCTCCATTCTCTCACATCCCAGTGCCTAGGCACAGAAGCAAACAGGAACCAACACTCTGAGGGGGAACTTTTGCCTCTGTTCACAGGATCTAGACTTTAGTAGGGTGGAGTCAATCTCAATTGCTTTCTTTGCTCTCTCTCTGTTCTACCTGCTTAGCCCTGGACATAGAAATACTAAAGAAATACACAGTAAAACAGGTAAACTAGAGCACCAGTTAACTAGTCAAAAGACCAAAAACAGGAGCCAGGGAATTAGAAAGTATCAAAGAGGTTCATAGAGGGAAGAAAAGCAAACAAAACACTCTTTATTAACTCCTGAGCTCATACCTAACCTAAAGATGCATGAATACCAAAACCTTTGAAATGTAAACTAACAAACCTCTACCTAGGCCCCAGATTCACCAATGAATGGTATATAGGTGAGACAGATCTGAATAGTGCTGCAAAGTCTTTTTAAAACTAAACGGACATTGGAACCACAGCCCACAGATGACAAGTGGAATTTGTGGCCTGAAACTAACCACTGGTCAACTGTCAATTAAAACAAAAATATAGGGACACCTGGGTGGCTCAGCGGTTGAGCATCTGCCTTCAGCTCAGGGCATGATCCCGGGATCCAGGATCGAATCCCATGTTGGGCTCCTTGTGGGGGACTTCTCCCTCTGTCTATGTCTCTGCCTCTCTTTCTGTGCCACTCATAAATAAATAAAATCCTTTAAAAAATAAAAAAATGAAAAATAAAACAAAAATATAACATTCTCCATAGGATTTAAATAACATCCGGTGTCTCAAATAATAATATATAAAATATCCAGGATATAATTCAAAATTATTGAAGAAGCAGGAAAATTTTAAATCATCTGGGAAATGACAATGAAGAAGAAATATCAACTTCAAAATGACAGCCAAGTATTAGTTATCTGACAAAACCTTTCCAGCAACTATGATAAGAATGCTACTATATAATATAAACAATTATGAACACTCTCAAAACTAATAGAAATATAGAAAGTATCAACAAATTAAAACTTAATGAAGAACCAGATGGAAATCAAAGACTTCAACAAACACCATAAGCATATTTTAAAACTTACTGAATAGTGTCAAGAGAATGAGAACAGAAAACATCATTAGTAAACTTGAAGATAGAGTAAATAGAAATTATCCAACTTAACAAAAGAGGAAAAAAATTTTAATAATAAATACACAAACAAACAGCCTCAGAGACCTCTGGAACAATAAAAAGAAATCTGATACTCCTGTCATACAGTAGATGAAGGAGAGGGGAAGAGTATGAAGCTGAAAAAAAACATGCGGCACAATAAAAGGAACAATTTAAATCTCAAAAACAAAAACAACCATAAAGAAATGGAGATCTATGAATTAGCTGACAATGAATTCAAATACTCAAAGATAAAAAAAAATGAGCCAAAAGAGAATACAAAGTTACAACTAAATAAGATCAAGAAAACTAGATACAAAACGAGACTCTCGAAAAAGAAGTACCTATGAAGAACCAAACAGAAATTCTGGAGCTGATGAACACGTTAGCCAAACTGAAAAATTTCTTAAGCACATTTAATAAGTACACTTGACCAGCAGAAGAATTAGTGAACTTGAAGACAAACATGTGATTTTAAATAACCTAGTCAGAGGAACAAAAAGAACATGTCGTGGCCTTTAAAAAGAAAGAAATTTTGTTACATAGCACAACACAGATGAACCACAAAAACATTATACTAAGTGACATAACCCAATTATAAAAGGGTAAATACTATATGATTCTACTCATGATTCTAAAGTAGTCAAAACCATTGAAAATAAAAAGTAGAAAGTTGATTGTCAAATGCTGAGTGAATGAAGGAGAAGGAATGGGTACAGACTTTCAGCTCTGGTTCCAGTTCCAAACATAAGAAGCTTCAGAGACAGTACTCCATCATAACAAGCAAAAAACAAAACAGACTGAAAAATCGACAACTCTTCTTGAATCCCTAAGAGATGAGGACACAAGGCAAACTACAGTCCCCAAAATTGGAGAGACAGATGGGTAAACAATGAGTCACAGCTTATGGTAGCAGGGACTCATGAATAGAAAGTACCATGGAGGAATGCCTGGGTGGCTCAGTCAGTTAAGTGTCCCACTCTAGGTTTCAGCTCAGGTCATGATCTCGCAGTGGGGATGGAGCGCATTGAGCTCTATGTTCAGTGCAGTCTGCTTCAGATTTTTTCTCTCTACCCTTTTGCCCCTCCCTGCTTGTGCTCTAAAATAAATTTTTAAAATCTTTAAAAAAGAAAGAGAGAGAGAGAGAGACAAACAGCCATGGGAATCATTTCTGACATAGAAAATTCTGAACTGTAATTAACAAATTGGTGGAGGTTCACCACAATCTGAGAGTTAAAAACACCAGGGGGAGTTCTTAATCATAGGATTTTTCAATCAGAGGAGTCCCCCGTGCTTTTGTGAGTTTTGCCTTGAAGAACTCACCTAGGTTCTCACAGTATATATGGGAGAAAAAAAATGTTTAAGATTGTATTTATTTATTTGACAGAAGGAGAGAGAACACAAGCAGGGGGAGTTGCAGGCAGAGGGAGAAGGAGAGGCATGCTCTCCACTGAGCAGAGAGCCCAATGGGGTTCTCAATCCTAGAACCTGATTATGACCTGAGCCGAAGACAGACAATTGATTGAGCCATCCAGGCACCCCTGGGAGAAAATTTTCTTCCTACTTCTGGCAGAGGAAGGGCAAAGGGAAGCATTTTAAAATACACCAGAGCACTATGTTCTTCTTAATAAGGCCAGCCCTCAGGAGAAATAAATTAAACAGATCCTAACCTGCTAGGGTATTAATGGAGCCTAACTCACCTCAGGGAAGGGAAATACTCAACTCTAAGCAACTCTAGCCATCCTGTCCCCACCTAAGGGGGAATGAAAGAAACTGAGAAATACTTGTGAAGTTCAAGTCTAGAGGCATAGAATCACTTAAAGACTGAAGCCTAATTATAGGACTCCAAAACCCTTTCCTCTTGCCACACCTCACCACTGTGTTACTCAAGGCCTATTGAGTGTATTTCCTTTTATCTGGTACATCATGTCCAGCTATTAAGAAAAAAATTACAAGGCTTACTAAAAGGCAAATAAAAAACAAATTGAAGAGAAAGAGCAAGCATCAGAAGCAGACATGGCAGGGCAGTAGAAATTATCAGACTGGAAATTTAAAATAACTATGATTAATATGCTAAAGACTCTAATAGATTACATAGATAACATGCAAGAATAAACGGACAATGTAAGCAGAAAGATGGGATTCTTAAGAAAGAATCAAAAATTGAGAAAATTTGTTGCCAGTATATTTGCCTTACAGGAATTGTTAAAAGAAGTTCTTAAAAGGGAAGGAAAATAATATAGGTTAGAAATTCAGATCTATAAAAAGAAAGGAAGAGCACTGAAGAAACAATAAGATAAAACAAAAACTTTTATTTTTCTATTCTTGATTCATTTAATACAAGTTTACTTAAAATAATAATAGCATCAATGCATTTAATTATGTTTATGAGTCATACATATTATAAGTTTATGTGTTCTTATATGTAAAAAATAAAGCAATGATGCAAGAGACAGAAGAATTATTTTGTTATTATAAGGTACTCATACTACCCATAAAGAGGTATAATGTTATTTGAAAGTGGGCTTTGATTGGTTGTAAATGTATGCTTGAAACTGTAGAGCAACCACCAAATAAAGTTGTTTTTTTTTTTTTAAGTATAACTGATAGGCTGAGAGATGAGAGAAAATGGAATGATATTAACAATTGAATGTTCCATTAAAATCACAAAAACAGAATAGGAGTGAAAGTCAGAAACAAGAACAAAGAATAAAAGAAACAAATAGAAAGCAGTAGCAAATATGGTCTATATTAATCCAATTATATCAACAATCACTTTGAATATGAATGGCCTATATGAACCAATTAGGGGCAGCCTGGGTGGCTCAGCAGTTTAGCGCCACCTTTGGCCCAGGTCATGGTCCTGAAGACCTGGGATCAAGTCCCATGTCAGGCACCCTGCATGGAGCCTACTTCTCCCTCTGCCTGTGTCTCTACCTCTCTTTCTCTCTGTGTGTGTCTCTCATGAATAAATAAATGAAATTTAAAATAAATAAATAAATGAACCAATTAAAAAATTGTCAGAGTGTATTAAAAAATAAGACCCAACTGTATGTTATCTGTAAGAAATCTACTTTTAATATAAAGATACATAAAGATTAAAAGTAAATGGATAGAGAAAAATATACCGTGTTAAACTAACCAAAAGAAAGCAGGAGTAGCTATATCAATTTCAGCCAGAGCATGTATCAAAGCAAGGAAAGATATCTGGGATAAAGAAGGGCATTATATAATGATAAAAAAAGGTCAGTTCTCCAAGAAGACATGATAATACTTCATGTGTACATGCCTAATAACAGAGCATCAAACTATGTGAGGCAAAAAAACCTGATAGAATTGCAGGGAAAAGTAGATGAATCCACTGTCACAGTTGGGAGATTTCAACATCCCTCTCAGAAATGGGACAGATCAAGCAGGCTGAACATCAATAAGGACATAAGTGAACTCAATAACACTGTTGATCAACTATTTATAATTCACATCTATAGATTACTTCATCTAACAATAGTAGAATGCACACTCTTCCCATACTCACATGGAAGGTTCACCCAGATAAATCACAGTCTGGGCCATAAAACAAACCTTAACAGATTTAAAAGAAGAGAAGTCATACAACATCTTCTCTCAGACTATAGTGGAATTAAACTAGACATCAGTAACAGAAATAGAACTGAAAAATTCCATAATACACGGGGATCAAATAACACAGTTCTAAATAACACAGGTCAAAGAAGTTATCTGAAGCAAAATTTTAAAACATTTTGAACTTAATTAAAATAAAAATACAATTTATCAAAAATCGTGGGATGGAGCAAAAGAAATGCTGAGGGATTTATAATGCTGAATGCATACATTAGAAAAGAAAAAACGTCTAAAATCAATCACCTAAGTTTCCACCCTAGGAAACTAGAAAAAGAAGAGCAAATTAAATCCAAAGTAGAAAAGAAGAAATAAGACTTAAAACAGAAATCAATGAAATTTAAAATAAGAAATCAAGAGAGGAAAATCAATGAAACTAAAAGTTAGTTCTTTGAAAGGACTGATAAATTCAAGAAGCCTCTAGCCAGGCTAAGAAAAAAAAGAGAGAGGAAATTAAAGAGGGACTGTCACTATAGATCCAATGAGAAATTAAAACTATACTAAAGGAATTCTATGAACAACTTTATATTCACAAATTCAATGACCTAGGTAAAGAGGACCAATTCCCTGAACCAGAGAATCTGCCAAAATTCATACAAGAAGAAATCAAATTTCAGTTTTGAAAGATGAAAAAAGTCCAGGTTTACTGCACAACAATGTGAGTATACTTAACACTCCTGAAATGTACACTTAAAAATGTTCTTTTAAGACAATTTTGTTATGTTTGTTACCACAATTAAAAATCCAAATTAAAAACACTTGGGATCCCTGGGTGGCGCAGCGGTTTGGCCTCTGCCTTTGGCCCAGGGCACGATCCTGGAGACCTGGGATCGAATCCCACGTCAGGCTCCCGGTGCATGGAGCCTGCTTCTCCCTCTGCCTGTGTCTCTGCCTCTCTCTCTCTCTCTGTGTGACTATCATAAATAAATAAAAATTAAAAAAAAAAAAAAAAACACTTCACACAGCCTGAGAAAGTCTATTTTCTCTAGTTGTTCTGGTTATTTTAGCAACCCTTGTCCACTGCAGGAAAATAATTCCATAATTATAAAACATGTTTTTTCAGGTACATATGATAGTATACGGTTAAAGGCAAATACTTTTAGACTTTCTTTTACCTTAAATGACAATGCCTTGGGTGGTTCTTAATTTCAACTCAGGTCATGATCTCAGAGTTGTGAGACTGAGCCCCAAGTCAGGCTCCATACTGGGCACAGAGCCTGCTGAAGAGTCTCTCTCTCCCTCTGCCTCTTCCCATCTCCTCCCTCTCTCTTTCCCTTTCTTGAAAAAAAAAAAAAAGAGAGAGAGAGAGAGAAATACTGCTCTAATTCTTTATGGACTCAAAAGTACTCAATATAGCAAAAAAGACACTAATTGAGCCTTTCCTTATTTATACCACCTAGAACTGATATCTCCACCTCTAGAGAAAGCTGCTGCTTGTCTCTAATGACATCATTTCATATATAGCATCAATCTTTGTTAGAAAAATAGTATGGCTAAGATCAGTTATCATTTGTTATATCTACTAATGAGAAAGGCTTACCAAGTTTATTAACAGCACATTAGAGGGTACAGATATCACAAAGATAATATATAAGAGGTTTCTCTAAGTCATGTGAAAAAACTGGGGGAAAATGTTTATTGATAAATCTTAAATACCAAGTACTACAAACAAAGCAAGGAAAATCAATATGGATTTGAAGAATATGCCTCCTTTGAACAGAATTTTACAGTTAAAACAAGACAAAAATTAAAAAATGACCCCTACATCCTGACTAGCAGTGGATAGGAATTGGGCACCTGGCCAATGTTTCATTCTGGATGAAGCAAATACGCTGATAAGGAAAAATGTTAAGAATACTTATAAAGCGTGATAAAAATGCTTCTGAATGGTGAGAACAATGGTCATACAAGCCTTCACTTTTCAGCAAACGTAACTATTCATATATTTTCAAAAAAACTTTTAACTTCAGAAAAATTAACAGAGTTTATTACACCTTAGTTAAAAACCACAATAGAATCATCAGTCTTTGCAAATGTTTTACATTCCCTAAAAAAGTTACACAAGTTATTATGTGCCTAAGCCTAATGTTAGATTATATGACATTGTGGAACTCTTCTTAATCTTCACATATTTATTTTCATTTATTGCTTTAGAAAACTAAGATATCACATTTTGGGTAGGAAATATTCTGGATAAAAGAAAAATATATTTTTGTAAGTTTTTTTTAATTTTTTAAAATTACCTATTTAATAATTCTTACATACTATCTTTCTGTTCTCTTCCAAAACAGAAGTCAGCAGACTTAAGAGCAAACAGCTCTTACAGAATCACCCTGAATTATGCAGTACACAATGACTCTCTAATCCTGAGCAAAGCCTATTTCTCAGCCATATTTATATAAGGCTTTTGGTCAAATGCTTAAAAAGTCATTGAGTAGTTGTTTCCATTTCCTGATCAAGCAGAAAAATTTTTTCAAAACTAAGGTAGAACCTGGTAGGGAAAGCATACACTGACTTGTATTTCTTAGCCTTGGAATAACTTCTTCATTCAGTACTCAATTGTCTCATGACCTTCTAAAAATTAATTTTCTTGTCTTGATTAAGAGGCATTTCAAGGGTGTCTGGGTGGCTCAATGGGTTAAGTGCCTCCTTCAGCTCAGGTCATGATCTCAGGGTCCTGGGATGGAGCCCAATATCCACCTCTCTGCTCAGTGGGGAGCCTACTTCTCCTTCTGCTTCTGCCCCCTTGTGCTCTCTTTCAAATAAATAAATAAATAAAATCTTAAAAAAAAAAAAAAAAGAAAGAAAGAAACATTTCATTCCACCTCCCTGCAAGATTAATTGTGGACAAAAACATATTCCTGAATGCCAGTACATGAAACAACAAAATATTTAGATGCAGCTTGCACACCAGCAGAGGCAATTGGTAAGAAATGAGCAGTTACTTAATCTTTATTTGTTCATTTATTCATTTACTCAACATGTATTTATCAAGTTCCCTGTCCTAAAGCATTTAAGCAAACAAGTTTTATTTGTGCTGCCTAGAATTGGATCTTCCCTACCTGGAAGCAAGGGTTGTCCTTCATTTAAAACAGGAAATTCTCGACAGATTTCTCCATCCTCTTGATCTTTTGCCAACCATCGTTGAACAGGTATATAAAACTTTTTTCGAGAATTCATGTTCCACAATTGTATCTATATAGCAACAGTATTTATTGTAAAAAATATAAGAATACTTCATCAAAGAATCAAGTAAGTTTTCATCCAAGCCTGACACTTAGCTCATAGAAGATCACATTACTTCTTTTTATTGTCAAAAAAGTTGTTGAATACTTGAAAGAAAAGGGCTAATTTCTTCTTTTATTGCCATCTCAAGTACAACGGCTTTTCTTTTCCTTATTTTGAAATTTTTCAAATTTCTCTATATTGAAATGCTAAGAATACCAATTTCCCCCCAAATTTTCTAAGGGTTTATATTTTTCTATTTAGAAAGAGATTTATAATTTTTCAAAAATCCATTATTTTCCTGTTCCAATCCCTTAGTAAATATATTTCTTATTTCAAAATGATTTTATAAAATGTTAGCCTAGATTTCATGCACTACAGATTCAATCTGATATAGTTTCCTCTGTGGGTCCTCAGCAATGAATGAAATTTAAGCAATAATTCTTTATTTGGGTACCTATTATGCCATATTATATCTATTCCACGTATCCTGGAGTTAAACAAAGAGTTAATAAATTCTGTTAGGATCAGATGAATATCAAAAATCATCAGAAAGGGGCAGCCCGGGTTGCTCAGCGGTTTAGCACCTGCCTGCGGCCCAGGGCATGATCCTGGAGACTGGGATCGAGTCCCACGTTGGGCTCCCTGCATGGAGCCTGCCTCCTCCTCTGCCTGTGTCTCTGCCTCTCTCTCTCTCTCTCTCTCTCTCTCTCTCTCTCCGTGTGTGTGTGTATGTCTCTCATGAATAAATAAATAAAATCTTTTTTAAAAAATCAGAAAGTAGAAACTATGATTCCTGATTCTAAAACCTAGTCTTTCATGAGTAGGGTACTATTAGGGTACTATTATTGTTTTAAAAGCTTCAGTGAGTGTTATTTTATCTGTTAAATTAATTGTATAGTCTTCAAAATACCTTAATCAGAGATTTTCTATTTTAATGTGTTTAAAAAATGAGATTGTTACAAAGATAGAATTTTGATCCCTAAACTTACTAATTCTGTGGATCTTGGTAAGGCCCAGAAATTTGCATTCATAAATTCATATAACATGTGATTTTGGTACAATCATACATTTAGGAAGGCTTCCTGAGAACCACACAGAATTATCACTGGTTTGCAAGGCTGCTGGCATCGCTATTTGATTTGGTTATTTTAAATAAAGCCTAAGGCAAATTACTTGAGAAATACAAAATAAACCACCATTTGAAATTTTTTATTTTGCAATATCCTTAACTAAACTTGAAAGAATCAAGATTCAAGTCCTAAAGGTAATGTGATTATTTTATGGACTGTGGAAATGTTCTATCATTTTTCCTGTAGTGGACTAGATGTTTTAATTCAAATCACTTCAAGTTATAGGCACAAGTTGGCTTTTTTTTTTATTTTAAATTTTAAACTTCTAAACTATACTATAAGAATTGAACAGAAAATACCCAGCCCATTATCTAGCAACTGAATTTGGCAAAATTAGTAAATTATGTAAGTGCTTTATCTACCCGGAATAAAACTTTGAATCAACAACATCTCTCTTCTTCACTGGTACTCAAAAGACAGGGGAATTAAAACTCAGGCAAACAAGTTGCCATGCAGTAAGAGTAACTGTCATAGAAAGACAACCGGAATGTTCAGCCTGATTTTCTTATCTTTCCTCTGCAATATTATAAAATCCTTTCAGATCACTTAACCACTGTTTCAACATCCCAGCTGAATTTATATATATATATATATATATAAATGAATATAGTATTGCTTATTGGTTATCAATCAAATGAGATGGCAGGAGGATTAATGATAATCTTCATAAATTAGCTTAGCTTACTAAGAGAAAAAAGAGATGTTTTTATTATATATGATCACTTAAGTATCAATATGAATATCATACTTCAAAAACTCTATATAACATAAAAGAAAATTATTTCATATAGAAGCCAGGCACTAATTTTGAATTTGAAGTCTAACTTCTACATTCATATTTTCATAAAGTGAGTTTCATTTTTTCATTTTCCTTCAGGATTTTTTGTGACTTTAATGCAAAGAAAATGGCACTATCAATAATTATATATATCTGCTTATAGAACAAAAGTATTTAAGGGATTTCTCATCTTCCACAAATTTTTCATTAATTTTCTCACATGTTACAAAATTGTAGAACAAGCCTGCCAAGAATATCAGGAGTTTGACTGGATGTTCTCTGCATTTTGAGAACTTGCTTACCTAAATTCATTTATTTTGCAATGACAAAAGATGGAAATACAACATATACAAAAATAGATAACAAGATTTTTGATTTTCAATGTTGAAGATCTCCATTTGTTGGCAATTATGGTAATAAGTAGAACTTTTAATTCTGAATAATCTAGAAAATCTAAGCCTTTTTTGCTACTAAAAGTATGCAGGTGGCATGATTTGCTTAGCATGAATGGACCAAATTTGAGAGTCTATCATGTTATTATTTTACCAATACAAAGGGTCTACTTTTACAACCCTTCCAAAAACAGATAACATTCATCTAGTCACCTTTTCATCAATACTGCAACCATATCAAGAAGCAACATAATTGTCAAAACACTATGCTGTACACCTGAAACTAATGTAACACTGTGTTTCAACTATACTTCAATAAAAATAATGATAAAATAATGGTTAATATTAAAATAAAAAGAAGTAATGAGAGTTTATCCAGGGTCCCAAGTACTTCCTTTTCTTTGCAAAAAGTATTATTTAGTTGAGGTGCTTTCTTCAATAAATTAGGAACAAATTATTAATAAGAGTACATGATACTTTGTTTTGTGAAATATACTAAAAAGAGCAAGGTTTAACTCCAACAATTCACAATACATGTGAAATGCCTCTTTGAGGTTTGATTCCTGAACAGAATTTGCAGTGGGTTTTGCAAAGGATGGGAGTGTTGATATGTCTTTACCTCTTTACAATGCCAGGAAGGGGAGGGGCCAGAGTTAGTATGACCAATACGAATCTTAAAAAGTGCTCCAATATCTCCAACCATGATCTAGAAAAGAACCAAGAAAATGTCTTTCCTTGTAATTCCATAAAATCCATTTTTAAAAAGCTCATATTAGGACATTTTATATCAACATGGGGGCTAATCCTTCAAGAAATATAATAATTATAAACATGCATATACCTCATGACAAAGTACTGAAACATATGAAACAAAAATTCGCAAAATTGAATAGAGAAATAGTCTATAATAAGAGTTGGAAATTTCAATTTCAATATGCCACTCTGAATGACATGTAGAATAACTAGACAGAAGATCAATAAGGAAATTAAGGACTTGAACAGTATTATAGACCAACTAGATCTAACAGATATTTATAGAACATTACACTCAACAACAGTAGAATATTATTCTCTCAAGAGTACATGGAACATTCTACAGGGCAGACTGTATGTTATACCACAAAAAAAGTTCTGAAAATTAAATAAGACTGAAATCATACAGAATAGTTTCAACTACAATGGAATAAAACTAGCAATCACTACAAGAAGGAAAAATAGAAAATCCACAACTATGTGTAACTTAAGCAACATACTCTTAAGCAACCAATGAGTCAAAGAAATTTCAAGAGAAATTAAAAAATAACTTGAGATGAATAAAAAAATATGGGGAAGAAAGTGAAAGCAGAGCTCAGAGGGAAATTTTAGCTATAATTCCTTAAAGCTTGTACTTAAAGAAGGAAATCATTTCAGATGGGTGCCCATCAGCTAAATTGGCAAGCTTACTGTGAGGAAAAAACTTCTTTGGAGATTTTAATCTAATAAATCCAGAGACACTAAGCAAAAAGAAGGAAAAGAAGGGAGGGTAGGGAAGGAGAAGGAGAGAGAAGAAAAGGGAGAGAGGGAAGGAAAAAGGAGATGGGAAGAGAAAACAGATGGGGAGAGGAGAAAGAAGAAGAAGATCTCAAATAAAATAATATAGCTGTACAACATAAGGAAGGAAAAGAAAAAGAAGAACAAACTAAATACAAAGCTAACAGAAGAAAGGAAATAATACATATTAGAATGGAGATAAAATAGAAAATAAAATCAATGAAACCAAAAGCTGATTCTTCAAAAACAACACCAAAACTGAAAAACATTTAGCTATCCTAAAGAAAAAAGAATACTCAAATTGCTAAAATCAGAAATGAAAAGAGACATTACCACTAACCTTACAGAAGAAAAAAGGATTATAGAAAAAAAAGCCGTGAATAATTGTAGGGCAAAAAATTAGATAACCTATATGAAATGGACGACTCTTAGAAACAGACAACTTATCAAACTGACTGGGAAAAACAAATTCTGAATAGGCCTATAAAAAGTAAAGAGATTGAAGAAGTAATAAAAAATCTCCCAATTATTTTTTTAATTGGCCTTTTTTTAGGCCTTAAGAATAGATGTTTCACAAAAAAAAAAAAAAGGAATAGATGTTTCACTGGTAAATTCTATCAAATACTTTTTCATCATTAATATACAATGTTCTTTTTTATTAAGGTATAATTGAAATATAACATTATATTAGATTCAAGTATATGATGTGGTATTTGTGTAGCCTATGAAACAGTCACCACAATAAGTCTAGTTATCATCTGTCACCATGCAGTTTTGAAATGTTTTTCCTGTGATGGGAACTTTTAAGATTTACTCTCTTAGCAACTTTCAAATGTGCCATACAACATTACCGACTACAATAATGCCATAATGTTACATCTCTGTTATTTATTACTGGAAGTTTCTATATCTTCACCCATTTTGCCTGAACCTCAACCCCCGCCCCTCTGGCAACTACCAATCTGTTCTGGGTATCTATTAATTTTGTTTTGTTTCCTTATGTATTTTTTTAGATCCTGCTTATAAGTGAAATCAAGTGGTATTTGTCTTTCTCTGACTTTTCATCATTTAGAATAATAGTCTTAAGGTACACTTATGTGGCCACAAGTAGCAAGATCTCATTCTTTTTCATGACTGAGTAGTATTCTATTGTATATTTATACCACGTCTTTATACATTAATTCATTAATGGACACTTAGATTATTTCCATATCTTGGCTATTGTAAGTAATGCTGCAATGAACATTGGAGCACATATATCTTTTTGAAATAGTATTTTCACTTTCTTTAGATAAGTACCCAGAAATGGAATTGCTGGATCATATTGTATTTCTGTTTTTAATTTTTTGAGATTGTACCAATTTACATTACCACCAACAGTGCACAAGGTTGTCTTTGCTTCCACTTCCTTGCCAACACTTATTATTTCTTATCTTTTTGATAATAGCTATTCTAAGAGGTGGGAGGTGATATCTCATGGTTTTGATTTGCATTTCCCTCATGATTAGTGATGTTAAGCATTTTTACATGGGCGTATTGGATATCTATATATCTTCTTTGGGAAAATGTGTATTCAGATCCTCTACCCATTTTTAACCAGATTATTTCTCTTTTTGATATTGAGTTGAATGAGTTCATTATATATATATATATATATATATATATATATATATATATATATATTATATATTTTGGATATTAACACTTTCTTAGATATATGACATATATGGAAATATCTTCTCCTATCCAGTAGGTTGCCTTTTCATTTTATTGATGATATCCTTCATTGTACAGAAGATTTTAGCTTGACATACTACCACTTTTTTTTACTTTTGCCCTTGCCTTAGGTGTCAGATTCAAAAAAACCATCACCAAGACTAATGTCCTAGTACTTGGCTGTCTCTTGGACCTTTGTGACTGTGTAAGCAGCTTGACTTATTCTTTACAGGTCCCAATTGAGGACATTGTCCGAAGACCTGAAAGTGCTCCAAAGGGAGGGATCTTAATCAGCACCTACTTTCAGACTGATTGGAAACCGGACCCTCAAGGAGAAGCCTTTAAAGTATGTAAATAGAGATGAAATCAAGATAGCAGAGTAGGAAGATACTGAGCTCACCTCCTCCCTGGTCACACCAAAACAACTCTCTCTCTCTCACACTCTGAGATGAGCTGAAGACTAGGATAATAGCTCTCCCACAACCAAATACATAAAGAAAAAGCCACATCATGATGTATAGAAGTGGCAGAGACACAGTCTAGTCAACTCACATCCCCACTGGGGACCCACATATGGGAGGGATACTACCAATATGGAAGTCATCCCTGAGGAATGAGAAGATAAAGCCCCATATCAGGCACTGCTGCCCTCAAGACCAGGAAAACAAGACCCTGTAGTATTCAGTTTTGAAAATCAATAGGGCTTAACTCAGAAGAAGCTAGAGGGCTATAGGAAACCAATACTCTGCTCTTAAAATTCTTTTTTTTATTAAAGATTTTATTTATTTATTCATGAGAGACAGAGACAGAGAGAGAGAGAGAGGGAGAGACACAGGCAGAGAAAGAAGCAGGCTCCATGCAGGGAGCCCGATGTGGGACTCGATCCCGGGTCTCCAGGATCACACCCTGGGCTGAAGGCCGTGTTAAACTGCTGAGCCACCCAGGCTGCCCTGCTCTTAAAATTCTGATGCATAATCTCACTTGCTCCAAGATCCAGCACAAAGCCAGAAGTTTGAAAAGCACCTGGGCCATAAGTAAAAGATATTTATTGACTAATTTTAGGGCCTGTATCACAGAGGTAGGGATCTGTAGGAATATTCTCCAGCAATAGCAGCACTGATTGGTGCTATTTCTTTTTATATTTCTTCTACCTAGTATCTTCATACCTGAAGGGCACTATTTCTGACACTCTCCATCTACGTTTATAGCACTTCTTGCCCTCCCTGGCATTCTCCTACAGATCCACCCAACTCAAAATGTAAACCTTAGCAGACATCCCTCCAAGGGGGCTTCTTCCCCAGCACACCTGACAGGTAGCCTCAGCTAGGACCAGAATACCCACAAAGAGGACCTCACTTATCAGCATGCCCACAGCAGATGTTGCCAGGCCTCTCAGCCACCCATGCCAAAGGCCAGACACCAGTATGTCCACAGGAGTCATGTCCCAACCATTTAGAAGGGTACTCATAGTACATGCAGGAGATACCCCTGGAGAACCTACTTCTGGTGACCAGGGAGTATTCCACTTCTCAGCCCCACAGGACACCTCCTATATAAGGCTGCTCCTTCAAGGCCAGGAGACAAAGCTGATCTACCTAATATATAGAAAACCAGACACAGGCAAAATGAGGAGACAGAGGAATATGTTACAAAAGAAATAAGATAAAACCTCGGAAAAGGAGCTAAACAAAATGGAGATAAGCAATCTACTGGATAAAGAGTTCTATGTAATGGTGATAAAGATGCTCACTGAACTGAGGAGAAAAATGGGTGAACATAGTGAAAATTTCAATATGACAGAAAATATAGAAAGGAACCAATCAGAGCTAAAGAATACGATTACTGAATTGAAAAATGCACTAGAGGAAATCAAAAGCAGATTGATGATGCAGAAGAACAAATCAGTGATCTGAAAGACAGGGTAGTAGAAATCACTCAGACTAAATAATAAAGAAAAGAATTTTTAAAAGATGAAGATAAAAAAATAAAAATAAAAATAAAAATAAAAGATGAAGATATTTTAAGGGACCTTGGAGAAAACATCAAGTATACTAACATTTAGAATACAGATGTCTCAGAAAGAGAGAGAAAGATGGGCAAAAGACTTATTTGAAGAAATAACAGCTGAAACTTTCCTAATCTGAGGAAGGAAACAGACACCAAGATCCAGGAAATACAGGGAGCCCCAAGATGAACCCAAAGAGGTCCATAACAAGATGCATAATACTTAAAATGTCAAAAATTAAAGATAGATAATCTTAAAAGCAGCAAGAGAAAAGAAACACTAGTTACATAATAAGGAAACCTCCATAAGACTATAAGCTGAATTTTTACCAGAAACATTCTAGACAAGAAGAGAATGGATTGATATATTCAAAGTGCTGAAAAGAAAAACCCTACACTCAAGAATACTCTACCTGGCAAGGTTATCATTCAGAATTGAAAGAGAGATAGAAGTTTCTCAGATAAACAAAAGGTAAGGGAGTTCTTTACCACTAAACCAGTCTTGTCAGATTTAAAGGGATCTCTAAGCAGAAAAGAAAAGCAAACATATGGTAAAGGTACTAGATCAAGCACTTATAAAGCCATTATAAAGGTTAAAAGACAAAAGTAGTAAAAATCAATTATATATATCCACAGCTATAATCTATAATAACTAGTGAGGGAGCAGGGAGAATGTAGTGCTTTAAGAAAATGTTTGAACTTATATGAATACAACTTAAAATAGACTACTATATACCTAGAATGCTACATATAAACTTCATGGTAACTACAAACCAAAAACCCATTAATAGACACACAAAAGATAAATAGAAAGGAATCTAAATACAGCACTAAAGAAACCATCAAATCACAAAGAAAAGAGAGAAAGAAAAGAAGAAAGGAACAGAGAAGAATTACAAAACAACCAGAAAACAATAGGCAAAATTACAGTAAGTACACACCTATCGGTAATTACTTTAAATGTAAGTAGACTTAATGTTCCAATCAACAGACCCTGTTGTTGGGTAACCAACAACATTTTTTCCAAGCTTGAATAATACTTAAATTTGTACGGAACCACAAAAGACCATAAATATCCAAAGCAATCTTGAGAAAGAGAACAAAGCTGGAGGTATCTCAATCCCAGATTTAATATTAAATCGTTTATTGATTACACATGATAATGGACGATACACAAGCTTTAATCCCATCTATAATTTTATCTGATACCATAATTCAATTTAGATATATTGCATAGGATGTGCCAACAATCATAATAACCAAATAAACTCCAGGACTTTGCTTGGGTGACCTTTTTAACGGTGAACTCCAGGTCACAACACATTAACTGTCAGTTCAACCATACCAAGGTTTGTGGAGACAATGGCTTCTGTGCCCAAGCAGGTTGCAAATAAATTTCGAATGGAACCTGCCATCACCCTGAAGGAATTCTAACTTCACACTGTTGGGGTAGTTTACCAAGATGGCTTCAGAGTAGACTAACTTTACACAGCACATTTAAAAAAAGACACATTTATTCAGCGTCATGATCAGACATTTAGCAATCAACAGCATGGGTGCAAGAAAAAATCTCCATTAAAACCCTTTGTTGGAATGCTTTACACTTTCCACAGAACAGAAACTAAAATAACCTGTTATACAATTAGTCACAAATACAGTCCTCGAGTTTTTTGCCCATACACATGAGTATTGTCTAAAACATGTCTTCTTTGTAGCAGCTAGGTCCTGCCACCATTGTGCTTGGCTGAGTTCACAAATCTGTTGTAACCTGTAGCTTCCCTGTCACTTCTCTGGCTCTCCTCTCCTGCTAAGTTTTGTTTCCTGGCAGTAATTAAAACCTTCTGCCACTGCCATAGCTGCTGCTGCTGCTGGAACCGCCATAGCCATCTTGGTTTCGTGGTTTGGCAAAGTATTGGCCTCCACCACCATAGGGGCCAGAGCTTCTTCCTCCAAAATTTTCTCCTTTCATGGGTCCAAAATTTGAGGACTGATTGTTGTAATTGCCAAAATCGTTATAGCTTCTGCCACCTCCAAAGTTGCTTCCATCATTACCAAATCCATTATAGCCATCCCCACTGCCACCATATCCACCACCACCTCGACTGCCACCAAAGCCACCTCGACCACTGAAGTTCCCTCCACGACCAAAGTTGTCATTCCCACCAAAACCACCTCCACGACCACCACCAAAGTTTCCAGAACCACTTGGGCCTCTTTGGCTGGATGAAGCTCTAGCCATCTCTTGCTCCGATAGGGCTTTCCTTACTTCACAGTTGTGGCCATTCACAGTATGGTATTTTTGAATGACAATCTTGTCTACAGAGTCATGGTCGTCAAAGGTCACAAAAGCAAAACCTCTCTTTTTGCCACTGCCTCAGTCAGTCATGGTCTCAATCACTTCAATTTTCCCATACTGTTCAAAATAATCCCTTAGATGATGTTCTTCAGTGTCTTCTTTAATGCCACCAACAAAAATCTTTTTCACAGTTAAGTGGGCACCGGGTCTTTGAGAATCTTCTCGGGAGACAGCTCTCTTTGGTTCCACGACTCTTCCATCCGCTTTGTGCGGCCCAGCGTTCATGGCCGTGTCACCTCCTCCAGGTGGCGTATGTGTGGAACCCAAAGCCTCTGGAGTGCTTGGTGTTGGGGGTCTCTCAGCCCATAAGCTCCCCCATTGCTCAAAATGGCTCCTCAGACACTCATCAGTTGTTTCGAAGCTCAAACCTCCAAGGATGAGCTTCCGCAGCTGCTCGGGCTCTTTGGGAGACTCTGACTTAGACATGACAGTGGTTGGTGGGAGGGGAGACTTTAATGATGCTTACTCGGTGGAGGCCAAGGGCAGAAAAAAGGCCCCAGATTTTTTTTTAAGATTTTATTTATTTATTCATGAGACACAGAGAGAGAGAGAGACACAGGCAGAGGAAGAAGCAGGCTCCACGCAGGGAGCCCAATGTCGGACTGGATACCAGGGCCCCAGGATCACGCCTTGGGCCGTGGCAGGTGCTATCCCGCTGAGCCACCCAGGGATCCCCTCAATCCCGGATTTTAAGGCAAACTACAAATCTACAATAATCAAAACAGTGTGGTACTGGCACAAAAATAGACACGCAGATCAACAGAACAGGAAAGAGAGCCCAGAAAAAAAATTGAGAATTTTACTTCAATTAATCTATGAAAAAGAAGGCAAGAATATGAGGAAAGACAGTCTCTTCAACAAATGGTATATGAAACTTGACCACTTTCTTTCACCATACACAGAAATGAACTCAAAATGGATTAGAAAGCTAAATGTGAGACCTAAAACCATAAAACTCCTCAAAGAAAATACAGGGAGTAATTCCTTTGACATCAGCCATAGGAAAATTTTTCTAGATATGTCTTCTCAGACAAGGGAAACAAATGCAAAAATAAAATATTGGAACTATACCATAATATAAAGCTTCTGCAGAGCAAAGAAAACTATCAACAAAACAAAAAGGCAGTCTCCTAAATGGGAGAAGATATTTACAAATAATGTAACCAATAATATGTTAATATTCAAAATATATAAAGAATATATACAACTCAACACCAAAAAAAATAACAATAATAATCTTGTTTAAAAATGGTCAGAAGACCTGAATAGACATTTTTCCAAAGAAGACATAATGATGACCAATATACAAATAACAAAATGCTCAACATCACTAATCATCAGGGAAATGCAAATTAAAATCACATTGAGAGAGATCCCTGGATGGCTCAGCACTTTAGCGCCTGCCTTCACGCCCAGGGCATGATCTTGGAGACCCAGGATCGAGTCCCACATCGGGCTCCCTGCATGGAGCCTGCCTCTCTCTCTGCCTATATCTCTGCCTATGTCTCTGCATCTCTCTCTGTGTGTCTCTCATGAATAAATTTAAAAAATATCTTTTAAAAATCACAATGAGATATCATTTTACACCTGTCAGAATGGCTAAAATCAACACAAATGACAAGTGTTGACAAGGATAAGAAGAAAAACTCTCAGGCACTGTTGATAATGTAAATTGGGGCAGTCATAATGGTAAACAATATGGAAGTTCCTCAAAAATTAAAAACAGAGGGGCTCCTGGGTGGCTCAGTCAGTTAAGTGTCTGCCTTTGAATAAGGTCTGCATCTCAGGGTCCTGGAATTGAGGACTACATCAGGATCTCTGTTCAGTTGGGAGTCTGCTTCTCCCACTCACTCTCCCTTTCATGCACACTCTCTCTCAAATAAATAAAATCATTTAAAAAATTAAAGATAAAATTATCATAAAATATAGCAATTCTACTACTGGGTATTTACCCAAAAAATGTCAAAACACTAATTTGAAAAGACATATACAAAAAAAAAAAGGAAAAAAAAGGAAAAGATATATGCACCCCTACATTTACTGCAGCATCATTTACAATAGCCAAGACATGGAAGTTGCCCAAGTTTCCATTGATAGATGAATGGATAAAAAAGAGGTTGTACAGACGGAGGAGTAAAGGTGGCAGAGTAGGAGAAGGACCCTGAGTTTGGCTCACTGCTTCAGGAATCAACATCCAACTATTTTGAACAACTAGAAATAGGATCTGAGGATTAAGAAAACAACCTGTACAGTTGGAAGGAGAAAGCATGGCAGAGGTGAGGTTCAGAGCTGTAAATCTGGGGAGAGGAAATCCATGGGCCACAAAGGGGAGAGAACCTTTTTCATGGAGCAAAGTCAGGGAGAGGGAGAGAACACAGCAGGTAGGGATCACACAATAAGCCTCAGTGAGGAGATCCCCCGGGTCACACTGGAAGAGAGCACTCCCCTTCCCAGAGTACATTTGCAAGAACATATTTTGCCTCTCCATGGACAAAAAGCCAGCTGGGAGCCACTGAGCAGTGCTCAACAGCAGGGACAGAGGTGTGCACAGAAGGCAGATAACCTTGTAGCAGCTTTTCACTGTGAGCCACAATAGGCGTAAACCACCATGTGCACGCCAAATGGCTGCTTTTCTGGGACAGAACTAAGTAGAAAACAGAGACACATGTGGATTGCAGATAAACTGGCCCCTGCTTTTAGCTGTCTGCCACAATAGATCTAAGCCTCTGTGATACTCCTTTTCTGGGCCAGACAGAGTCAGAGACTGAGTCGTGCACAGATGGCAGAACCTGGTTGCAGCTTTTTGCTATGCATCACAATAAATTCTAACCTTCTTGCATGTACTATGCAACTGCTTTTCTGGGACAGGCAGTGCTGGACACAGCATGAGGCTCTCCTCCAGGGAAGGGGAGTGAGTCTACATTTTGCCAGGCCCTTTAAAACTTGGGAGTTTTTAAGCCCAGCCACAGGTCAGAGATAATACAGAATATCTGTAGTGCCAGATGCTCCAATGGCTCAAGAACACACAGGGTGATGAAAGCCCAGGACACAGGAGACTTCACTTTTCTGAGTGGGCCTCCTGAACAGTGGTGACCAGGAGTTCCCCTAACCAGGAATAAGAGGGTAGGGTGACATCATATTCTTCCCTCCCCATTGTCCATCCCCCTACGCACCAAAACAGGACTTCAGAGAGAAATACAGTGCCTCCAGTGGAGGCTGCCCCCTACACCTGACAGGAATATCATAACAAAGACAAATCAGTTTGTGAGCTAGCCTAGTAGGCCTCTCCCTCAGAAGACCAACACAGAACCTCCCTACATGTATTCAGTCTACTGGTTTTTTTTTAAAGATTTTATTTATTTACTCATGAGAGACACAGAGAGAGGCAGAGACACAGACAGGTCTCCCTCAGAAGACCAACACAGAACCTCCCTACATGTATTCAGTCTACTGGTTTTTTTTTAAAGATTTTATTTATTTACTCATGAGAGACACAGAGAGAGGCACAGACACAGACAGACTCCCTGTGCCTGGCAGGGAGCCCGATGCAGGACTCTATCCCCGGACTCTATCCCCGGACTTCTTTCTTTTTCACACCCTAAGCTGAAGGCTAACACTCAACCACTGAGCCACCCAGGTATCCCAAGTCTCCTGATTAAAGAGTACCCCCAAAACATCAGTTTCTGGTGGAAATAGGACCAGATTTGCTTCTTTTTTTCCTTTATTTTTTTAAATTTTTTATTTTTCTTTTTTTTTAACTTTTTTATCCTTTATTTTATAAATACATATATATGTCTTAAGCTTATAATTTTTTTGTTAATTTGTTGGTTGCTTTTTTGGATCAGGCTTATTTCTTTTCTATTTTTTCTTCTTACTTTACTCTTTTTTCCTTCTTATTCTTTGGAATTAGGCTTACAGTTTTTTGTTCATCTGTTTCTTTGCATTTTTGTTCTCTCTCCTTTTCTGTGGGCTGAATCAGACTTTTTATTTCTTTTCCAAGCTTAACTTAACAAACTATTCAAAGCACACTTAAAGGTTTAAACACTCCACCACTACAAGAAGGAATTCTTTAGAGGACTGACCAGTGGGAAAGATGAGCCAAAACCCAACAGCAGAGTGTACACAGCATAGACCAGAAACACTTCCTGAAGTTTTTTTGTTGTTCTTGTTGCAATTGTTACTTTTGCTGTTGTTGTTTT
The DNA here is from genome assembly GCF_048164855.1 of Canis lupus baileyi. Classification (NCBI taxonomy): domain Eukaryota; kingdom Metazoa; phylum Chordata; class Mammalia; order Carnivora; family Canidae; genus Canis; species Canis lupus. Next base: position 35,757,480 of record NC_132865.1, read on the forward strand.
TTCTTTTTCTTTCTTCTTTTTTTTTCTGGACAAAATGACAAGACAGAGAAATTCACCCCAAAAGAAAGAACAAGAGGTAGTACCCACAGCCAAGAATTTAGTCAAAATGGATATAAATCAGATTTCTAGAATTTAAAACAACAATTATAAACATGCCACTGGGTTAAAAAAAAAAAAAAACATAGAACACACTAGAGAATCCCTTACTTTAGAGATAAAAGAACTAAAATCCAGTCAGGCCAAAATTAAAAATGTTATAACTGAGATGCAGTCCCATGTGGAGGCCATAAAAATGAGGATGAATAAAGCAGAAGAGTGAATCAGTGATACAGAAGATAAAATTATGGTAAATAATGAAGCTGAAAAGAAGAGGGAAAGAAAACTATTAGATCATGAAGGCAGACTTAGGGAACTCAGCAGTACCATAAAGTAAAATAATATCCATATTATTAGAGCCCCAGAAGAGAAAGCAGAAAAAGGGTGAGAAGGTTTAGTTGAACAAATCATAACTGAGAATTCCCTAATATAGGGAAAGAAATAGGCATTCAAATCCAAGAGGCACAGAGAACTTCCTCAAAATCAATCCAAAAAAAAAAAAAGCACATATTATTGTGAAGCTTGCAAATTTCAAAGATCAGGAGAAAATCCTGAAAGCAGCTTGAGAAGATAGGTCCTTAACCTACAAGAGTAGACACATAAGGCTGACAGCAGACCTGTCCACAGAGACCTGGCAGGCCGGAAAGGACTGGCATGATATATTCAACATGCTAAATGAGAAAAATGTACAGTCAAGCATACTTTATCCAGCAAGGCTGTCATTCAGAATAGAAGGAGAGATAAAGAGTTTCTGAGACAAAAATTAAAGAAATTCATGAACACTAACCCAGCCCTGCAAGAAATATTAAAGGGGAACCTTCCAGCAGAGAGAGAGGCCAAAAGTAACAAAGACTAGAAAGAAACAATCTGCAGGAATAGTGACTTTATAGATAATACAACGGCACTAAATTAATATTTTTCTATAATTAGAGTCTATTTACATTCAACTGAATGTATGTAAATGGACTCAATGCTCCAATCAAAAGACATAGGCTATCAGAATGAACAACAAAAAAAGATGCATCAAATATGCTACTTATAAGAGACTCATTTTAGACCCTCCAGATTTAAAGTGAGTGGGTGGAGAACCATTTATCATGCTAAGAGACAACATTCTTATGTCAGACAAACTTGATTCTAAACCAAAAAATGTAATAAGAGATGAAGAAGGACACTATATTGTAATAAAAGGGATCTATCCAACAAGAAGATCTATCAATTGTAAATATTTCTGGCCCTAACTTTGGAGCAGCCAAATGTATAAAGAAATTAATTACAAAATTAAAGAAACTCATTGATAATAATACAATAATAGAGGAGATTATAACATCCCACTCAAAGCAATAGACAGATCATCTAAGCAGAAGATCAACAAGGAAACAAGAGCTTTGAATGACACACTGGACCAGAAAGACTTCACATGGAACATTCTCTAGAACAGATCACATACTGGGTCGCAAATCAGGACTCAACCCATACAAAAAGACTGAGACCATACCATGCATATTTTCAGACCACAATGCTCTGATATTTGAAGTTAATCACAAAGAATTTTGGAAAGACCACAAATAAATGGAGGTTAAAGAATATCCTACTAAAGAATAAATGGGTCAACCACGGGAAATTAAAGAATAATTTTTAAAATACATAGAAGCAAATGAAACTGAAAACATGACAGTTCAAACCTTTGGGATGCAGCAAAAGCAGTCCTACAAGGGAAGTACACAGCAAAACAGGGTTTCCTCAAGAAACAAGAAAAGTCTGAAATACACAAACTAACCTTTCACCTAAAGGAGCTAGAGAAAAAACAGCAAATAGACCCTAAAGCCAGCAGAAGAGAAATAATTAAAATGAGAGCAGACATCAATGATACAGAAGTCAAAAAAAAAAAAAAAAAGAAAGATTATCCAAATTAGGAGCTGCTTCTTCGAAGGAATTAAAAAGATAAACCCCTAGCCAGACTCATCAAAACGAAAAGAGAAAGGACCCAAATAAAATTATGAATGACAGGGATCACAATCAACACCAAAGAAATACAATTATAAGAGAATATTATGAGTAATTATATGCCAACAAATTAGGCATATACTCTTTCTGGAAGAAATGGATAAATTCCTAGAAACAGATAAACTACCAAAACATACAGGAAAAAAAAACAAAATAGACCCATAATCAGCAAAGAAATTGAATCAGTAATCAAAAATCTTCCAACAAACAAGAGTCCAGGCCTAGGTGGCTTCCCAAGGGAATTCTACCAAACATTTAAAGAATAATTAATACCTATTCTTCTGAAACTGTTCCAAGAAACAGAAGTGGAAGGAAAACTTCCAAACTCATTCTATGAGAGCAGCATTACCTTGACCACAAAACCAAAGACCCCTCTAAAAAAAAGAATTACAGACCAATATCCCTGATGAACATGGATGCAAAAGTCCTCAACAAGATACTAGCTAATAGGATCTAACAGTACACTAAAAGAATTATTCATCTTGACCAAGTAGGAATTATTCCTGGGATCCTGGGCTGGTTCTACATCTGCAAATTAATCAATTTGATACATCATATTAGTAAAAGAAAGGATATGACATATGATCCTCTCAATAGATAACAGAAGAAGCATTTGACAAAATACAATATCCTTCCTTATAAAAACTCTCCACAACATAAGGATTGAGGGAACATACCTCAACACCATAAAAGCATATATATGAAAGACCCACAGCGAACATCATCTGCAACAGGGAAAAACTTAGAGCTTTTCTCCCAAGGTCAGGAATACAACAGGGATGTCCACTCTCATCACTATTGTTCAACATAATACTGGAAATCCCAGCTTCAACAATCAAACAACAATACATACATACATACATAAATAAATAAATGGCAGCCAAATTTGCCTAGAAGTCAAACTTTCACTGTTACTAGACAACACAAAACTGGAAAGACTCCACTAAAAACTTGCTAGAACTGACACAGGAATTCAGCAAAGTTGAAGGATATAAAATCAACACATAGAAGTCTGTTGCATTTCTATACACCAGCAGAAGAAAGAGAAATCAAGGAATCAATCCCAGTTCCCACTGTACCAAAAAGCATAAGATACCTAGGAATAAACCTAATCAAAGAGGTAAAATATCTGTACATTGAAAAATATACAACATTGATGAAAGAAACTAAGGAAGACACAAAAAGATGGAAAAACATTCCATGCTCATGAACTGGAAGGAAAAATATTCTTAAAATATCTACACTACCCAAAGCAATCGATACATTCAATGCAATCCCTGTCAAAATACTACCAGCATTTTTCAGAGTTGGAACAAACAATTCTAGAATTTGTATGGAACCAGAAAAGCCCCCAAATAGCTAAAGCAATGTTGAAAAAGAAAACCAAAGCTGGAGGCATCACAATTCTGGACTTCAAGCTGTATTACAGAACTGTAATCATCAAGACAGTATGGTACTAGCACAAGAATAGATACATGGATCAATGTAACAGAAATGGACTCTCAAATCTATAATCAACTAATCTTTGACAAAGCAGCAAAGAATATACCATGGAAAAAAGAGTTTCTTCAACAAATGCTGTTGGGAAAATTAGCCATGTGCAAAAAAAAAAAATGAAACTAGACTACACAAAAATACAAAAAAATACACACAAAAATACACAAAAATACACTCAGCACACAAAATACACAAAAATAAATTCAAAATGGATGAAACCTAAATGTGAAAACAGGAATCCGTCATAACCTTAGAGAATACAGGCAGCAACCTCTCTGACCTTGGCCACAGCTACTTCTCGCAAGACATGTCTTCAGAGGCAAGGGAAACAAATGTGAAAATGAACTATTGGGACTTCATCAGGATAAAAAGCTTCTGCACAGCAAAGGCAGCAATCAACAAAATTAAAAGGCAACCTATGGAATGGGAGAAGATATTTGCAAATGACATGTTAGATAAAGGGCTAGTATCCAAAATCCATAAAGCACTTATCAAACTCAACACCTAAAAAACAAATAATCTAGTCAAGAAATAGGCAAAAGACATGAAAACAGACATTTCTAACAAAGAAGACATACAAATGGCCAACAGACACATGAAAAAAATGCTCCACATCACTTGCCATCAAGGAAATACAAATCCAAACCACAATGAGATACCAATTCACACCAGTCAGTATGGCTAAAATTAACAAGTCAGGAAACAACAAATTTGGGGGAGGATGCAAGAAAGGGGGACCCTCTTACACTGTTGGTGGGAATGCAAGCTGGTACAGCCACTCTGGAACAGTACGTTTCCTCAAGAAGTTAAAAATAGAGCTACCCTACAACCAGCAATTCCACTACTACGTATTTACCCCATAGATACAAATGTGATTATCCAAAGGGGTACATGCACCCCAAATGTTTATAGCAGCATGGTCCACAATAGTCAAACTATGGAAAGAGCCCAGATGCCCATCCACAGATGAATGGATAAAGAAGTTGTGGTATATACACACAATGCAATATTACCCAGCTATCAGAAAGGATGAATACTTACCATTTACATCAACAAGGATGAAACTGGAGGGTATTATGCTGAGCAAAATAAGTCAATCAGAGAAAGACAATTATCATATGGTTTCACTCATATGTGGAATATAAGAAACAGTACAGAAGATCATAAATGAAGGGAGGGAAAACTGAATGAGAAGTCATGAGAGGGAGACAAACCATGGAGACTCTTAACTGCAGGAAACAAACTGAGGTTTGCTGGAAGGGATATGGGTGAGGGGATGGGGTGATGTGATGAGCACTGGGTATTATACACAACTGATGAATTACTGAACCCTACATCTGAAACTAATGATGTACTATATGTTGGGTAATTGAATTTAAATAAAAAACAGACAAAGATAAATTCTGAACTGAAAAAAAAAGAAAAAACAAAAAAGAACTTATCAAACTCAACACCCAAAAAATAACAAATCCAGTCAAGAAACAGGCAGAAGACATGAACAGACATTTCTCCAAAGAAGCCATACAAGCGACCAAGAGACACTTTTGAGAAAATGCTCAACATCACTCAGCATCAGAGAAATATGAATCAAAATCACAATAAAATACCAACTCAACACCAGTCAGAATGGTAAAAATTAACAACTCAGGAAACAACAGATGTAGGGAAGGATGCAGAGAAAGAGGAACCCTCGTATGCTGTTCATGGGAATGCAAACTGGGGCAGCCACTCTGGAAAACAGTATGGAGGTTCCTCAAAAAGTTAAAAATAGAACTACTCTACAACCCAGAAATTGCACTGCTAGGTATTTATCCCAAAGGACACAAAGACAGTGATTTGAAGGGGCATATGCATCCCAATGTTTATAGCAACAATGTCCACAATTGCCAAAATATGGAAAGAGCCCAGATGTCCATCCACAGATGAATGGATAAAGATGTGGTATATATATACAAAATGGGAGTATTAATCATCAAAAAGAATGAAACTTGCCATTTGCAATGACATTGATAGAACTAGAGGGCATTATGCTAAGTGAAATGAGTCAGTCAGAGAAAAACTAATACCATATGATTTCACTCATGTGTGGAATTTAAGAAACAAAATAGATGAACACCCGGGAAGGGAAAGAAAAATAAAATATAAAATAAAATAAGATACAATACAATGCAATACAATAAAATCAGAGAGGGAGGCAAAGCATAAGAGACTCTTAAGTATATGGAACAAACTGAGGGTTGTTGGAGGGGATGTGGGTAGGGGATGGGGTAATTGAGTGATGGGCATTAAGGAGGGCATTTGATGTAATGAGCACGGGGTGTTATATGCAACTGATGAATCACTAAATTCTACCCCTGAAACTAATAATACACTATATGTTAACTAAATTGAACTTAAACTGAAAAAAAAATTTTTAATTAAAACTCTTATTAGGCAGCCCCAGTGGCCCAGCAGTTTAGCTCCACCTTCAGCCCGGGGTGTGATCCTGGAGACCCGGGAACAAGTCCCACGTCAAGCTCCCTGTGTGGAGTCGGCTTCTCCCTCTGCCTATGACTCTGCCTCTCTATGTGTCTGTCATGAATAAATAAATAAAATCTTTTTTTTTAAGATTTATTTATTTATTGGGGGGGGGGGGCAGAGACACAGACAGAGGGAGAAGCAGGCTCCACGCAGGAAGCCCAACATGGGACTCGATCCTAGGTCTCCAGGATCACACCCTGGGCTGCAGGCGGCGCTAAACCACTGCACCACCAGGGCTGCCCTAAATAAATAAAATCTTAAAAAAAAAAAAAACTCTTATCAATCAAAGGATACTATTAAAAGAATGATAAGACAACCTAAAATATAAGAGAAAATATTTGCAAATCCTATTTTTGATGAGGGTCTAGTATTCAGAATATATAAAGAACTCTCACAACTCAACAGAAGAAAAACCACCTAATTAAAAATGGGTTAAGGATTTGAATAGATATGTTTCCAATGATACACAAATACCATACAAGTACATAAAGTGATACTCAACATAATTAATTACAAAATTTACAAAAATGTAAATCAAAATGACAATGTGATCTCACTTCACACCCACCCATGAGGTTTAACTAGAATTTTTCTAATCAACAATAACAAATGTTGGTGAGAATGTGGAGAATGAAACACTCTATTTTGCTGGTGGAAATGTAAAATAATAGAGCCACTGTGGAAAAGAGTTTAGCTCAAAACATTCAACACATAATTACTATATGACCCAGAATTTCCACTTTTAAGTATATACTCAAAAGAAATGAAAACAGGTGCTCAATCAAAAATTACTATGAACATAAATGTTCATAGTAGCATTATTCACAATAGCCAAAGGGTAGACACAACCCAAAAGCCCATCAACAGATGAATGCATAAACAAAATATGGTATTTCCATAAAATTAAATATTATTCAGCCATATAAAGGAAAAAAGTACTAATACATGCTGTAATATTGATGAACATTGAAAATATGATGCTAAACGAAAGAAGACAGACACAAAAGGCCATATATGATTCTATTTATATGAAATATTGAGAATAGGCAAATTCTTAAAATCAGAAAGTAGATAAGAGGTTGCTAGGGGCTGGGGAAAAGGGAATGAAGAGACTGCATAATGAAGTTTCCTTTTGGGGTAACTAAAATGTTCTGGAACTAGATAGTGGTTGAACAACATTGTGAATATACTACAGGCAACCGAATGACAAGCTTTTGAATGATTAAAATAGCAAATTTTATTTTCTGGATTTCACCACAATAAAAAAGAAAATATCTGGCAACAAAACTATATAGAAAAGGAAAGAAAACAAAAGAACCTAAGAACACAAGAAACTAATTCATCAGAATGAATGAAAACTATGATCAAAATCAACAAGTTACTAAACCTAAAGAAGCCATCACCTCTATAAACAAGATGTAAATGTATCAATCCTAAGTCTCATAAAGAAAGAGCAAGACAACAGAAAGAGCTGAAATGTATGTAGCAGCACTCAGAAAGAAGCATGGAACTAGGAAAATGGTTTCCTGTAGGGAAAAAAAAAAAACGGGAATGAAGAGTTAAAGGTGTTCCTTTGTTACTTCAGAATTCAGAATAATTTAACCCAATACACCATGTGAAGGTAAAACTTGATTTAAAAGTACAAACGAAAAAAAAATAAAATAAATAAAAGTACAAATGAAATAATAGCAGAACAACAACAAAAACAACTTAGACTCTTTTGGTATAGTCACTTCTAAAAATATTTCTTACACATGCAAAATAATGACAAAGTCTTCAATTTTTACTTTTAGTGCCCATCAACACAAGAGTTTCTTTAAATATTAACTCATATAGAAAGTACGAAATGGATAGTTCAAACTAAAGTATTATTTTGGTTCCAAGTAACTCAACCTCTCCTGTGACATATGTGGACTGAATACACAGACTGTAGTAAACCAAACACCCAGGATCACGTGGAAGTATCATATAAAGATATGAGATAATTTAAGGGTACTCTTTCTTGATTGTGATTTTATGCTCTATTTCTACCTGGTCCCAAACAATCCCTCTATTTTTCTGATCATTCATTCAACAGATATTATTGAATACCTATAAAGTACAAACTCATTTCAAGTCTTTCTTTTGGTTGCTAATTTTTCTGACTTTCTTTAGTTCAACAACTTGTCTGATACTGGTCTCCCCTGCTACCTCTGTTTCTCCCTAATCTTGATCTCAATGTGTCTAGTCATGACCTAACAATTGATTACAACTTCTTTGCTCTCCTTTATTTGATAATTGTATTTTTTCCTTTGTGACTTTGACTTTGAGCATTATCTGTTAGAGCCACAGCCAGAAAGGTGTAAGCCCTTGCTCCTGACAGCCACAAGTATAGAAACAATAAATGTTGTCCATCTAGTATTTCTCTCCAGTTATTGTCTCTTATTGTATTGAAGTTTAACTTGTGTATAATCTGAATGAACAAAAACTGCCATCAATTACTTTGATTGATCTTCTATAGGACAAATGGCATTTATAACACAAAGCACCAATTTGATACATTGCATTCACTCCAAAGTACCAACTAGCTGTATCACTTATATTAACAGGTTTTACTCCATTTTATTACTTACAGTAAATATGTCTTCATGGCCATCCTGAAATTGAGCTCCATCTGTTCCATAAAGATATATAGGAAGTGAACTTCTATGTTGTCCATACAGTATAATATAAATCTGTGAGCTGGTCCCTGAGTTTGGCAAGTCACTGGTGATTATGGAAACTTTCCAGTTACCACCTATAGAAGCACAAATAACACACAGCATTAAAGCAACTTCTAAAAATAGAAGACTCAGAAAAGCAGATCTTCATAAAGCCAGGAGAGTTCAGAACAGACATAACTTACTCTTCTCCATCTCCTTTGGAAAAGTACTATAACACAAGGTTTAGACTTGGTTTTTAAAATACTCAACAAAATTGTTATCTCCTACAATGTAACTATCAGAATATTTCCTAGATCTTTAATAATAAAGTTAGAGAGATACAATTATCCTCTTATACTTGGTGATGCATGGACTCCAACGGTTACTATATAACTTAAGTTCCCTGTGTATTTCAGATATTGTTAGCTCTGACATGTAGTATGTGCATTCAGAATTATACATTTTAAGATCTTCTGAGTTTAGATTTGTATTTTCCAAAGTAGAAAGTTATGTAATAATTTATATAATCATAAAAACTGGAATCAGATAAGTTAAAAGGAATTTGAGAAGTCATCTGGCAATTTCTTCACTTAGGGTTTTAAGTATCCCTAATTAATAGATGAAATAACTGAGTTCCACAAATGTTAAATAAATTTTGTATCCCAGCAACAAATAAACACAGTGCTAGAAAATATCTGGCTCATAGTGAATATAACTGAGCACACTAACAGTGTATGATTTTATTCCTAGGATTTCAATTTAATTTTGTTAGGTTTCTTTGGAAAAAACATCCAGAGTTAATCAATAAGAAAACTGAAATAATGAAAAATTAGGGAATGCACTCAAGATTATATAGAAGAAGTGAGAATATGAGGCAATAAAATTCAGAACTATGGATTTAAATTACATTCTACTTTTTAAACTGTGATTTTCTCTCTCCCATACTTTAAAACTAAAGTTTATTTCCCATCTTGATCATTCAAATAGTAATCAAATTTTAAATTTAAGTTTTATTTGTATGACACAATGAATATACGTTAAATTAACCCATGTGTTTAAAAATCTACTTTGAAACATGAAATTCTACTTTATTTTTCTAACACATGGCAAAAAGCCAAGTTAGGCTACCAAATCATCTAGAAAGTCAGTTAATAAATAAAAACCTCATTTTTAAAAACTGAAAGAGGATAATAGGCTATCTTTAATAATGCAAAAGTAGTTAAACTGCAATTATAAACTACAGAACTGGGAAAATTCTAGCTGTTTTCCATAGAATAACTAGTATGTCAATACTTGCTTAAATAAAATGAAATAAAGCTCTTCAGCTTCTACTCTCTTAGAAAAGTAGCAAATGAGTTCAGAAGAGAATCAATACTTGCTAAATGTACAAGGACCAAATCAATAGGGAAAGAAATTGCATTTTCTAACAACTAAGATGGAAAAGGATAAAAAGGATAAAAAGGAATAGAAATAAAAAAGAAAATAATGAAATATGATGTCAGATTACCACAGATCTTCACACCTCTTTAAATCATTAAAACCTTAACTTTGGAAGGGGGATGTTGCAAAAGCTAGAGCAGAATGTAAAGATTATGAACCAAGATACATCTTTAAGTTTATAACTTATACTTTAATCAATCAATAGCCAACAAGTCAATAGCCAACAAGCCAACAAGTCATTGAGTCATTACTAGGTATCTGGTGTCATGGGGAGGAGATGGAAAACATAAAATGATGTCTTTGTCTTTTGTCAGTTAATAACCTATATGAGGTACTAAGGCCAACAAACAAAAAGGGAAAAAATCAGAACATTCTTAACGTAAGATTTTGGAAAAAAGAAACCAGATCACAGGAAAACTAACAAAACAAATATGAAAAATAACGTTTTAATTAAAGAAAAAGAACTGGCAAAAAAAAAAAAAAGCAGAAATTAAACAAAGAAGGTACAAAAACTCACACTGTAATCTATGTAAAGTAGAAGCCAAGAGAAGAGTGAGACAGATTTTAGGAATGTGTAGGGCACCTAACCCAACTTGCTTAGCAACTTTATAGGAAAAGAAGGTGAAGAGATAAAATCCTAAAAACCATCTTAATCTTCATATCCCATTAGACCCCAATTTGAAAAAAAAAAATAGGTTGAAGGGATAAATAAATGGACTAGAGAAAAACAGGATGCAGGGAATGGACAAACAGCTTGATTAAAGACTCAAATACTATATTAGATACAAAACTATTTGAATAGCCGTATAATATTCTAAAAAATAATAAACTTATGGTTAATTTCTTTTCACAAAGAACTACGAGCCCAGATGGAGAATTTTCTACCAAAACTTAAAAAAAAAAAGATACCAATCTTACACAAACCCTTTGAAATAGTTCCCAACTCATCATGTGAGATAAGCATCACTTTGATACCAAAAACAAAGGCGTAATAGGAAAACTACAGAGCAATAACCCTCATGAATGTAAATGAAAATATTCTCAACAAAATATTAGGAAATCAAGTCAACCACAACCTACAAATTTATCCCAGGAACTCAAAGCTCTTTAACATTTGGAAATCAATCAATGTAATTCATCATATTAACAAAATAGGAGAACATGTATCTGGCCACCTCAATAGACCAAAAAAAGCATTTGGCAAAACTATATACCCATTAATGAGACAAACTTTATTGAAAGTGACAGAAATGAGAAACATTATTGAAAACTGGAATGAAGGATATTCTTGTTATGAAAGTAGCGGAGAACTAGGCAGAATTATGCTCTATTATTCAGGAGTACAAACAGAACTTGTAATGATGAACTTGGAAATTTAGCTGAGAAGATCTTCAATCAAAATGTAGAAGGTGTGCCCTGGGTTTCTCCTTGCTGCTTATGGTAAAATTCAAGAGGAAAGAGATAAATTGAGGCAGGAATTGTTAAGCAAAAAGGATTCAGCACCTAATAATCTGAAAAATTCTCAACCTATCTAGATATCATGTTCTGGTAACAGAGCCAAGGATGTGGCAGGAAAACTGTTTGCTAAAGCTATCAGGCATGTGATTTATGGATCCAATCAGCTATCTCAGCAGAAGCCAGGAGTAAAAATTAGCTATCCAGGAAGACTCTATAGAGTACTCTTATACCTTATGATGTGAATTCCCATAACATCCACAGAAGACCAACAAGGTTTTCAAGAATTTTATTACAGCAGATGAAATGGACAGAGCTGGAATGAAATAAAGAATGACTCTAAGTGCCTAAGTGGGTGGAGTAACTGCCCTGGGGCAAGGCTACCATCCTGGGGGCCAAGATGGGGTTACTTCCCTAGTAGGGCCCAGCGAAGAACAAGAACAACGCTGTAAACCACAGAGAATTATTCTCAGGCCTTAAAATCTAATGGAATTTGTCCTACTGGATTTCAGACTTGCTTGTGACAAATGACCCCTTTTTTCCTACTAATTTCTCCCTTTTGGAATGGAAATGTCTGTCTATACCTGTCCCACTGTATTTTAGATTACTTCCTTTCTAGTTTCACAGGTCTGTGGATGGAGAGTTAATTTTGGCCCAGAATGGATTATACCCATTGTCTCACCCACACCTAATTTAAATGAAATCAAAGATGAAATTTCAAACTTTTTGAGATGATTACATTTTGGGAATATTTTGTACTTAAAGTTGATACTGGAATGGTTAATACTTTAGTGAATGTTGGAGTGTGGTAAGTGTATTTCCCACATGTGAAGGACATGAATTTTCCAGGATCAGAGGAGAACTGTTTTGAGTTTGAACTGTGTCCCCAAAAAGATATGGTCAAGTCCTTATGCCTGGTATCTATGAATGTGACCTTATTTGTAAACAGAGTCATTGCAGATATAACTAAGGTGAAGTCACACTTGAGTAGGGTAGGCTTAGTTAATTATGACTGGTGTTTTTATAAAAAGAGGTAAAGAGACAGAAACAGAGGGAAGAATGCCAGGCAAAGATTGAAAATGTCCAGTTACAAATAAAAGAATGTCAACGACTGCCTTCAACCACCAAAAACTAAGAATAGGCAAGGAAGATTCTTTCCCTAGAGCTGTCAGAGAAAGCATGACACTGCCAATATCTTGATTTGACTTCTAGCCTCCAGAACTGTGAAAGAATAAATTCCTATTTTTTTCAAGACACGCTATCATAATTTGTTAAAATACCCCTAGGAAACTAACACAAAAAGTGATCACACAAGCAAATTGTGTTACATAAATAAATACAACTCAGCAATTAAAAGGCACAAACTACAGGCACAAAAATTTGAGTTAATATCAAGCTTCATGCTGATCAAAATCCTAATCACAAAAGAGTATACACTATATGATACTACAAAAGAACTTCTGAGACAAACTTAGTTGCAGTAACAAAAAGCAAATGAATTCTTTCCTAGGGTCAGGAGTGGTGGAATTATCAGCAAAGAGTATGAAAATACTACCTGGAATGATATAATGATTTTATAACTTGATTAAAGTGGTAGTTATACAGGCAAGCTTAACTGTCAAAACTAATAACTACAAACTTAAAATGTGTGCATTTTGTTTATGTAAATACCTCAATACAATTAATTGTTTCAAACATCAAATAAAAACTTATAAAAGCCATAATTAAACTGATAAAGTTGGGGGGGGGGAAGCCACACAGATAAAAAAGAACTAATTTATTTAATTTGCAAATACCTCAATCAATAAAACAAAGTTAGCCAATAATTTCACAATAGAAAAATGGACAATATGAATAACCAATCCATTAAAACACACACACACACACACACACACACACACACACGTAACAAAGAAACAGATATGCTCATCCTCCCTTAAAGACAGGCAAATCAAAACAAGACATTATTTTTCACCTATCAGATTGGCAAAAATCTTTAGTTTTAGAATATCTAGTGCTGTGAGAGTGGGCCTTCTCATACTGTTTGGCATCAGTGTACTTTCCCAAAACCCTTTGTGAAGAGCAATTTGGCAGTATCTATGAAAATTTACAACACATGCCCTTTCATCTAAGAGTTTCATTGCTACAATGCTATACAAATATACTCACAAAGATGCCAAACTGTGTACTTAGGACATTCTTCAAAATTCCTAAAAAAGTGAAGATTTGGACATAACCATATACTTTTTTAATACACAATTCAAAATCACAAAATAGCCACACTGAAATACTACATAATGTAATTATTTTAAAAGAATAACTAAAGCAAAATATGGTACAATTTGAATAGTATAATCTCAATTTTATAAATAAAAACAATATCCATAGGTATCCATAAATATACATGGTGACATATGCATTTAAAATTTAGGGGGAGGGATGCCTGGGTGGCTTAGTGGTTGAGCATCTGCCTTTGGCTCAGATCATGATCCCGGGTCCTGATATCAAGTCCCACATCAGGCTCCCAGGGAGCCTGCTTTTCCCTCTGCCTATCCCTCTGCTCTCTCTGTAGGTCTCTCATGAATAAATAAACACAATCTTTAAAAACAATAATTTAGGGGAAAATTTGAAAACCTCTTTGAGTAGAGTTTAGAAGCTGGACCTGGAGAAAAGTTAACTTTTCATTTTGTATTTGCCTATACTATTTTATTTTTATCATGTACTATATCACTGTCAGCTTTTTAAATGGGAAAATATGTAAAAGGAAAAAACAGAACTTTAAATGATGAATTGCATACTATACATGAAGAGCTCTTCAATATCAAAATATAGGGAAAATCTGTCTAAATTCTTCAGAAACAAAATAATGTTTTCTGTGGTTATAAAAATTCTCTCTAGAATTATTCTATTTCCAGAGTTCCTTATAATCACTTCCTAATTGTTCTTCCCGGTAAACTATAAGGAACTCACAGACCAAAAATTATCTAAATAACCTACAAGCAATGCCAAACAGGAAGAGCAGAACCATTCCTAGAAGTCAGTAGGTTGGAAATTTAAGTGCCACAATAAATTATGTACCTCTGACCACAGAAAAGCATGATTTTTCAATTAATTTGAATAGCATCATTGTGAGGAATAGAAAGTAGTAGAAGGAGATTTTTGAGGGCACATAACTATCTTGAGATCTACACTTTGAAACTCAGTTTTATTATTCAAAAAATGAAAATTATATACTCACATGATCTTTATGACAATTATTTCAGATAACATTTGTTTTGTTTTGTTTTAAAGATTGTACTTATTTATTCATGAGAGACACACAGAGAGAGAGAGAGAGGGGCAGACATAGGTAGAGGGAGAAGTAGGCTCCATGCAAGGAGCCCAATGTGGGACTCGATCCCAGGACTCCAGGATCACGCCCTGAGCCAAAGGCAGACATTTAATTGCTAAGCCACCCATGCATCCCTCAAATAACATTTGTTAAGCCCATGGGTACAGTGTCTGCTATAAAAGAGTCATTTAATAAAGGAAAGTTACTATCATTGTAATTGTCATTGAATTACCTTTTAGAGATTAAAAATAAAATCTTTAAAAACAAAAGGCAATAATAAAAAGAAAATTGAGAAAGAATTAGACTAATAACTCGCTTAAGTATGTAAAATACTGTTATCAGCTTTGTAAACTCAAAGACTAAAATGTTTACATAAATGAAAATTAATATCCTACAGTACAAAATTAGAGATGTAGTGCCTGTTCCTGTCTACACACTTGAATGATTGCAATTCATGTATGCAGCAATAAAAAGAAACATAAAGGAAAGGGGATCATGCTTCGGGACATAGGTAGCCACTGGATGAGAGCAGTGTCTAGAAGGAAACTTATTGTGGTGGGTGTTAGCCAAATATAAATCACAAATACTTGGAATTAGACTATTGGAAATCTTATTCAAAGCAAGGCAACAAGAAAAGAGTGTTTAATCTCAACTACTATAGTTTGAAGAAGATTATGTGAAATCAGAAGTAGCCACAAAATTACTCCTGAGTAGTAAGAGTTATAGAAAAGAAAAGAACTGTTTTTTCAATCACGACAGAAAAGCCTTTCTTTCTGTTTTCTGCCTCCTAAAGTAGCAAAATAGCAATCTGAAAGTCCAAGACAATAACAGACTGCCTTACAAATGGGCAGGGTCAATGTGTATGGTTCTCTATGCATTAAGCTGGCTGAACTCTTGCATTTTCTATGGTCTCTATTTTTGCCAAGGACTATAAAAGCCAAGACTACTTCACTGGCTGTGTGTTCAGCAGTGAGAGAAAATTACAAGCTTAGGCACCCAGGGCCATGGTCTCCAGCTATCAGTCGAACAGAATTTGAAGAAGAAGGAAACAAAAGAATGTTTACTAACCAAAGCCATTTTCAAAGTCAACAAAGTTGGAAAAATTTACACCATCTGGTTCCAAGACTTACTATGAAGCTATAGTAATCAAGACAGTATGTTTGGGCATATAAAGAGACATACAGACCAATGAAATAAGAGAATATAGAAATACTCCCACATATAATGGTTAACTGATTTTCAACAAAAGACTATCCTTTTCAATCCAAAGTATTTCAATAGAAAGAGGGGAATCTTTTAAACAAAGGGTGATGGGATACTTGGATAGCCATATGAAACAAAATAAGCCTCATCCTTTACCTCCTACCATATGCAAAAAAAAAAAAAAAAAACAAAAAAAAACCTTTAAGTGAGTCAAATAAACCCAACATAAGAATTAAAACTATAAAACTCTTAAAACAGGAGAAAATCTTGTGACAGGGCTAGGCAGGATTTATTAAATAGAAGTTGAAAGATGTTTATAAACCACAAAAAAATAAATTGAACTTTACCAAAATTTAAAACTTTTGCTCGCTGAAAGTCTAACCATTTAAAAAAAAAGAAGAAGAAAAGGCAAGCTATAGACTGGGAGAAAATATATGTAAAACATGTATCTGAATAAGTTGCACCCAGAATACATGAAGAACTCTTACCACCCTATGACTACAAACACCCAACTGAAAATAAGATTTGAAAAGACACTGTACCACAAAAGACAGATGAATGGCAAACACCTATACTCATTACAGAAATGCAAATTAAAACCACAAAGAGACATCACTAAACACACACTAAAATGACCAAAATTTAAAGGACTGATATTACCAAGTACAAATACAGAGCAACTGTGATTCTCATACACAGCTAATGGGGATGTGAAAAGTTACAGCCACTTCTGAAAAGAGTTGGCAACTTCTCATAAAGTTAAACATACAACCTAGCAATTTTGCTCTTAGGTATTTACCTAGGAGAAATTTTTTAAATGCCCTATTAAAGGGCTTGTATATGAATGTTTATATAACTTATGTCATAATAGCTAGAAACTAGAAATAATACAAATATCCTTTTACTGGTGAACGGATAAACAAACCATGGTATATCCATATAATGAATGGAATGCCACTCACAATGAAGAAAAACAAACTGCTGGTTCAGGTAACAGCATTAACAAATCTCAAAAGCATTTTGCTAGGTGATAGAAGCACCCATCAAAAATTACATTCCATATACCATTAACATGAAAGTCTAGGAAAAAAAAAACTGTAGTTACAGAAAATATATCAGTGATGTCCAAAAGACTGGCAAAGGGGGGACGAGATGGACTGCAAAAAGGCATCAGAAAATGTTTTGGGGTGATGGACATGTTCTATATCTAGATCGTAATAACAGTAATATGACTATATATTTGTCAAAACCATTAAAATATACACTTGAAACTGGCTTTTTTTTTAAAGTAAATTATATCTGAATAAGGCTTTTCTTAGAAAAGAGAAACAAGGAAAATAGAAAAGACAATTAAGGGATTAATTCAGATGACATTCATAGTGGGAATTCTAAAATGAAAAGAAAAAAACACATTTATAAAACAAATTTCCAGAACTGAAGAATATGGGTACTGAATGCTTAGTATAACAAATGAAAAATATACTTACACCAATGTGCATCTTTGTGAAATTTCAGAATACCAGAATAAATAAAAGGTCCTAAAAGCTTTTGGGAAAGAGAATCATATATAGAAGCAGAAATGAGAATGGCTTAGTACTTTTCACATTGGGTTGGAAGACAAAGACAAATGAACAAAGCTTTCAAAACCTTATTTCTAACCTACGATGACTAACTTTTGTCAGTTAAGCACGAGAATAAAAAAAAAAAAAAAGGTAGCTTCATATATTTAAGATCCCCTAAATTTTACCTCCCATGCATCCTTCCTGATTAACTACCAGAGAATTTGTTCTATCAAAACCAATGCCTAAAGGGTAGAATGTGGATTTCAAAAAAATACAACATTCAATATAGAGAGGGAAATAAGATTCCCAGGATGCTGCTGAAGAAAAGCTCCAGGATGACAGGTGTGCAGAAAAGCCTGAAGAGCAAACATTCCACTTTGGATGAAAAGGGGTGGAGTAGGGTAGCAAGAGACTTTATGAAGAATGCCTCCAAGATAACTAATATAACCAAGGGAAAAATATTGGTCCAATAGAGGAACACATCTATGCTGACAGAGATTTACAGCCATGGGGATTGGTTTGGTAATAAATGAGTGATAATCAATTTTTAACTTCAAGGAAAACAAAAAGTAGTCAAGAAAGGAAATGTCAAAATACACAAAGCAGCTCAATTTAGGAACAATATTTATACGGTAATTAAATAAAACCTCTGAATAGTGATTTTTAAAAGTTATAAATAATATCGGGAGGAACAGGGACAGAAGTAGAAGGTGGGAGGTGGAGAAGTTCAATAAGCAAAATCTGAAATTGAAAAAAATGTTTTAGAAATAAATAGAAGTGCTAAAAGTTTTAAAGGTGGATGCCTCTGTGGAGTGGGAATTCGTTATGTAAAGGGTAAGAAAGTGGTCTACTATTCTTTATTTTGAGCCTTCTATTTCTACCTGATTTTTCAAAACTAGTTACACATGTATAACTTTAATAAAAAAATCAAAATACGAGGGAAAGTATTTACCATCCAAAGAAGTAGAACTTCTGAGCTGGATAACCTGCCATAGCAGGCCCAAGGTCTGGTTTTAGCTCTTAATGCCCTACAGAAACTAGTGGACCCACTGTCTGCAGGTATCTGCCAATTAGGCAGTCACCAAGGATCCCATTCCTATCTCATTCAAGACCCAAGGGTTAAGTCAGTATGAAGATGTTCCATATCATGCCACATCCTTCATACCATTTAGACATTTTATATTAACCCATTTTAGACCAGGTCAAAGTCTATATTATAATTCTACTAGGTGGACTGCCAAACAAGCTGTATCAGAGTAACTCCAGAGTAACCTTTTGAAGAAACAGAGTGAATCAGCCTGAATTCATATCGTACTATACTACTATACCATACCTCCTGGAAGGGTAAAAAGGGGGCATAAGTTCTATGAAACATAGTACAGAGCTCAGTATGGACAGTGGTATATAATAATGAATGAATGGGAAGTAAGTAAGCAAAGCCATGAAATAACAAATCTAGAGAGCTCTCTGTTGGTCCAAGTCTTTCTTCACATAATAAATTAATTTTTTGAGAGAGAATTCCCACTAATAGTTTCTTAAAGATTTTATTTATTCATGACAGATAGAGAGAGAGAGAGCAAGGCAGAGACACAGGCAGAGGGAGAAGAAGGCTCCATGCAAGGAGCCCGACGTGGGACTCGACCCCAGGGTCCCCAGGATCACACCCTGGGATGAAGGCAGCGCCAAACCGCTGAGCCACCGGGGCTGCCCCTAATATTCTTATATTTAGATGGGAGTCTCAAAGTATTCCCAGTATCATATAAATGAGGTGGAATTATTCTTTTGGATTTTCTACACCACATTTATAAGAAAAGTGGGATATTTTTTGCAATAAGTGTGTGTGCACATATATATTTTCATTTATCTGAATATAAATTAAGAATTTAATGTCATTTATTTCATACTAACCATTATCAGTCCTAATATAATAAATTCCTGTGACATGCAAGTCATGTTTCTCCATGAATCTCACATCCTATTTTAATTTATATTGACTCACCGTTCCCTTTAAACACTGTTATTTGGGTGATAGTCTTGAGATTCCAGGTATTCATCAATATTACTCTTACAGGAGAGAGACATCACCAAGATGGTAGAGTAGGAGACCCAGTCTCCATCCCCCCATGAAGATCAACAATTAGACAGCTATCCAAGGACAAAAACAGCTCTGGGAGAGCTCAGAAGTCCATTTAAGAAATTTTAGCAACAGAGTGAACAAAACACCCGAAAACAACCACACAAAAAGGAAAATATAGCTTTATTTGGCCTCTAGCTCTGTACTTGTACTCCAATAGCCCGACTCTCTTCACCAGTCTCTACTGCCATGTATCTGCCCATAGCAAGATCTTGGGGCCATATCAGTGCACATTAACTGCCAAGGTCCCCACAGCTACCGATAGGCCCAGACTTAGCCCTATTTCTAGTCTCTGGCCTACACCATCAGGCTCACCTCTGGCTAGCCCAGCCAGCTGTGGCCCTGAATGCTGATGCTCATCACTGATCTCCATGCCATGTGCATGCCTCTGGGAAGACCCTGTAGCCACAAGGGTGCACACCAATGATCCCACTGATGGTTGCAGGCCTGATTCCAACCCAATTTCCTGTTACTGGCCCACACCACTGGGCTCACTTACAGTAAGCCACTCAGCTATGCATGCTCTCAGCCTGACTCTTGACATGGGCCTCCACTGCTATACAGCCACAGTAGTGCATGCCAACAGCCAGAGTCCACCCAGCTGCTTGATAAAATAAATAAATAAAAAATTTTAAAGCATATTTTTAAAAGTCATTAACAATAATGGCTTTTTAAAAAATAGCTAAAATGAGATCATTGAGGAAGATAAAAAAATTAGGAGGATAATAAGCTCACTTTGTCACACAGATAAACTGAGAACAGCTACATCTATACAACACACTATGAAAATGATCTGAAGACTGGCAAAAAAAACTTTCCAGTTAATTGTAGAGAGAAGGCCATATCAAAAAGGTAAGAGGGGCACAGACAGACTTGGGTTCTAAACCCCTGGCAAGACCATCTACAAACAGAAGGGGCACCCCAAGCACAGACAAGCAAAAAGATCAGACCCCACACTAGGCATCTTGCACACGGGACCTACACTGGGAAGACGAGTATCCATAACATCTGGCTATGAAAACCAATGGGGCTTCACTTCAGGAGCTTTAAAAATCAGCAGGGCTTAACTCCGGTAACTCTAAAAATTAGTAAACTTAATGCCACAAGAACTGGAGGGCAATAAGAAACTGAGTCCCCACTTTTAAAGGGCCAGCCTAATAAAAAATCAGCCTGAGAGACAGCAAAGCAGCAGCAGTTTGAAAATCACATGGGGTATATGTGAAGATTTATTGACTAATCTTAGAACATGAACTGGAGGGGTACGGATTTTCAGGAGACTTCTCCAGGACCAAAAGTACTACCAGATGCCATTTCTCCTCCGTCTAGATAGCCAGATGTTTGTAGGAGTCAATGCTAACACTCTCCATCTACTTTGCTAGCACCACATGCCCTACCCTAGTGTTCCCTTGTGGACCTGCTCCATCCAACCTACTTGCCTCAGGAAACATCTGTTCAAAGCAGGTCCTGCCCAACCACACTGTGCAAGCAACCCTAGCAGGAACCAGCAAAATGATTCCTGCCTTGGGGAGGGGATAGATAACTCCAGATACCAGTGAGCCTGTAGTTCTCAAAGCCCATCCTCCTAGCTGGCTGCCAAGGGAGCAAGCCTTGTCCTTTGGTGCACCTGCAGCTGAGGTGGAAAGGCAGATTGCAGATAGTTTGTCTGACCACTGGCCCCATCCACCAACGAGCTCACAGTGACTTCAGGCAAGTCTCTCAATAGCACAGGGACCAAACTCTTTTCAGGACACCTAGAGTGAGCAAAGTGGTCAATGCCACTGGCTAGGTTGAAGGCAATAGTGGCTCAGCCACAATAGTAGCATACATGCAGCCCACACAGAACACCTGGATTGCCTGATTCTAGAGACCAGGAGGGATTGTGCTACAGGACACCTCCAGTAGTGGCCTCCTTAAGGCCACTACTCTCAAGACCAGGGGATTCTACTTAATACATAGAAACAGAAAGCTAGAGAGATCCCTGGGTGGCTCAGCGGTTTGGCACCTGCCTTCGGCCCAGGGCATGATCCTGGTATCCTGGGATCGAGTCTCACATCAGGCTTCCTGCATGGAGCCTGCTTCTCCCCTATCTGTCTCTGACTCTCTCTCTCTCTCTCTGTGTCTCTCATGAATAAATAAATAAAATCTTTAAAAAGAAAAAGAAACAGAGAGCTAGACAATGAGGAAACAAAGAAATATGGCACAAATGAAAGAACAAGACAAAATCACAGCAAAAGAGCTAATGAAACAAAGATATGCAATATGGTTAACAAAAAATTCAAAGTAAATTTGTAAAAATACTTCCTGGACTTGGGAAAACAGTGGATGATCTCAGTGAGGACTTCAACAATGAGATAGAAAACATTTAAAAGAACCAGTCAGATCTGAAGAGTTTTAATAACTGAAATTTAAAAATATACTAGATAGAACCAACAGCAGATTAGTGGATACAAAAAGACAAATTAGCAATCTGGAAGACAAGTTGATAAAAAGCAACCAAACTGGGGGTTCCTGCGTGGCTCAGCGGTTTGGCGCCTGCCTTTGGCCCAGGGCGCGATCCTAGGGTCCCGGGATCAAGTCCCATGTTGGGTTCCTGGCATGGAGCCTGCTTATCCCTCTGCCTGTGTCTCTGCCTCTCTCTCTCTCTCTCTCCCCCCCTATGTCTATCATAAATAAATAAATAATATTTTAAAAAGCAACCAAACTGAACAGCAAAAAGAAAAAAGTAATAAAAAATTAGAATGGGTTAAAACAGGTCAGTGATATTATCAAGCCTAACATTCACATTATCGGAATCCCAGAAGGAGAGGAGAGAAAGGGACAGAAGATTTTTTTTGAAAAAATAGTGCTAAAAACTTCCCTAATCTAGGTAAGGAAACAGTCATCCAGATCCAGGAAGCACAGAAAGCCCCCGAAGAAGGTGAACCAAAGGAGGGCAACACCAAGATACATATTAATAAAATGGCAGAAAGTAATGATACAGAATTTTTTTTTCAAAAACCTGAAGGAAATTTGAATGATACAGAATTTTTAAAGCAACAAGAAAAAAGAAAGCCATTACATACAAAAGAAACACCATATGCTATCAGCTGATTTTTCAGCAGAAACTTTGCAAGCCAGAAGAAAGTGGCATGATGTATCTAAAGTGCTAAAAGGAAGAAATCTATAACCAAAAATACTCTACCTGGCAAGGTTGCCATTCAGAATAGGAGGCAAGATCCTACACAAACAAAAGTTAACAGAGTCCCTCACCATTAAACCAGCTTTACAAGAATGTTAAAGAGCATTTTTCAATGGAAAGAAAAGGCCATAACTAGAAGTAAGAAAATTATGAAAGGAAAAAATTTTATAGGTAAAAGCAAACATTAGTAAGGTAGTAAATTAATCAGTTATAAAACCAGAACCAGTTATCCAACCAGAAGGTTAAAATATAAAAGTAGTATAATCAGTATGTCTATAAAAATCAGTCAAGGGACACATGAAGTAAAAAGATATAAAATACAACATCAACTTAATACAGACTGCTATATGCATAAAATATTATATATGTACCCTATAAAAGTCAAGGGACACATGAAATAAAAAGATATAAAATACAACATCAGCTTAATACAGACTGCTATATGCATAAAATATTATATATGAACCCAACAGTAATCACAAATCAAAATCTGTAATAGATACACAAAAAAGAAAGCCAAGCACAACAATGTATACCATCAAACCACAGGGAAGAAAGCAGGAAAATAAGAAGGGAACAAAGGAGAATTACAAAAATAATCACAAAACAAAAATGGCAATATGTACATACCCATCAATAATTACTTTAGATATAAATGGACTAAATGCTCATCAAAAGATATAGTGTGACTGAATGGATGAAAAACCAAGACTCATTTAATACACTGCCTACAAGAGACTCACTTCAAACCTAAAGACACATACAGAACAGAAGTGATGAGATAGAAAAACATATATTCTGCAAACGTAAGCAAAAAAAAAGAAGGCTGGAGGAGCGATGCTTATTAGGCAAAATAAACTTGAAAACAAAGACTGTAGCAAGAGACAAAGATAGTACTACATAATGATAAAGAAATCAATCAAACAAGAGGATATAACAATTGTGAATATCTATGCACCCAACACAGGAACATCTAACTACATAAAGCAAAATTAACAGACATCAAAAGAGAAATTGACAATAATACAATCATAGTGGGGAACTTTAACACCCCACTTACCTCAGTAGATAGATTATCCAGACAGAAATTCAACAAACATTGGCTTTGAATGACACATTACACCAGATTAACTAAAAAATATATACCAAACATTGCATCCAAAAACAGGAGAATACACATTCTTTTCAAGTGTACACAGACCATTCTCCAGGATAAATAACATGTTAGGCCACAAAACAAGTCCCAATACATTTAGGAAGACTAAAATCATATCAAGCATCTATTCTAACCACAACAGTATGAAACGAAATCAATTACAGAAAAAAATCTGGAAAAAAAAAAACACACAGAAGCTAAACAACATGCAACTAAACAATGAATGAATCAACCACCAAATTAAAGAGGAAACAAAAAAATAAGTGGAAACAAATGAAAATGAAAACATGATCCAAAAATCTTTTGGACAAAGCAAAAGCAGTTCTAAGAGAAAAATTTATAGTGATGCAAGGTTATCTCAAGAAACAAGAAAATTGTCAAATAATAACCTAATCTTACATCTCAAGGAGCTAGAAAAAGAATAAACAAAGCCAAATCTAGTAGAAAGAAGGAAATCATAAGATTAATGCATAAATTACTTAAACAGAAACTAATAAAATAATAGGAAAAAAATCAATGAAGCCAAGAGCTAGTTCTTTAAAAAGGTAAGGATAATTGATAAACTTTACTCAGATTCATCATAAAAACAAAGCAAGAAAGAGAAGACTCAAAATTTAAAAATGGAGAAATAACAACCAACACCACAGAAATACAAAAGGATGATGAGACTATTATGAAAATTTATATCTTAATGAATTGGGCAACATAGAAGGATGAATTCCTAGAAACATCATAAAACTAAATCAGGGAGAATTTGAAAATTTAAAGAGACTGGTCATTAGTAATGAATCAGTAATCAAAAATCTCCCTACAAAAAAAAAAAAAAATTTCCCTACAAACAAAAGTCCTGGACTGAAGGGTTTCACAGGCAAATTCTACCAAACATTTAAAGAATATCTATATTTCTCTATTCCAAAAGATAGGAAAAGGAAAACTTCCAAATTTGTCCTATGAGGCTATCATTACCCTGATATCAAAACCAGACAAAAGCACTACAAAAAAAAAACAACAAAAGCAAAAACAAAACTACAGGCCAGTATCCCTGAGAAACATGTATGCAAAATCCTCAATAAAATATTAGCAAACCAAATTCAACAATACATTTGAAAACACTATTTGCCCAATCAAGTGTGATTTATTCCAGGGAGAAAAGCCTGGTTCAATATTCGTAAGTCAATGTGATACATCACATTAACAAGAAGGATAAAAGTCATATGATTATCTCAATAGATTCAGAAAAAGCATTTGGCAAAATGCAACATCCATTCATAATTTTTTTAAAAAAGAAAACTCTCAACAAAGTGGGTTTAGAGAGAACATACCCCAACATAATAAAGACCATATAGACAAACCCAGAGCTAACATCATAATCAATGGTGAAAAATGAAATTCTTTCCCCTAAGATCAAGAATAAGACAAAAACACCCACTCTAACCATTTTTATTCAACATAGCACTGAAGTCCTAGCTGCAGCAATCAGACAAGAAAAATAAATATATAAACAAAAGGTATCCAGATTGGTAAATAAGAAGTAAAACTATCAATACTTGCAGATGACATACTATATTTAGAAAGCCTTAGTCTCCAACAAAAAACTATTAGAACTGATGAATTCATTAAAGTTGCAAGATACAAGATAATATACAGAAATCAGCTGCATTTCTATACACTAGTAACGAATAGTAGAAAGAAAAATTTTAAAAAAACAAATCTCATTTACTATTGCACCAAAAAGAACAAAATACCTAGGAGCTGAAAGACCTATTCTCTGAAAACTACAAAACACTGATCAAACAAATGAAAAGAAAGCACAAACGGAAAGATATTCCATGTTGATGGATTGGAAGAATTAACATCCTTAAAATCTCTATGCTTCTAAGAACAATCTATGGGTTTAATGAAATCCCTATCAAAATACCAACATTTTTCACAGAACTAGAACAAATAATACTAAAATTTGTATGGAACCACAAAAGACATTGGCAACAGCACAGCCATCCAGGAGCTGTTCAAGCGCATCTCAGAGCAGTTCACGGCCATGTTCCGGCACAAGGCCTTCCTACACTGGTACACGGGTGAGGGCATGGACGAGATGGAGTTCACAGAGGCCGAAAGCAACATGAATGACCTGGTGTCTGAGTACCAGCAGTACCAGAATGCCACGGCAGAGGAGGAGGGGGAGTTCGAGGAGGAGGCGGAGGAGGAGGTGGCCTAGAGCTGATACCTGGTAAAGCGCGTGGAAGCTGTGTGAACTCTGTATTCGCTCACAACCTGTTCTCTGACAGCCGTGTCTCTGTGTGCACTTGCTCTTTTTCCTGTCTGGACGTCACATGCTGTACAGATGCCACCATTAAAGCATTTTCATAGTGAAAAAAAAAAAAAAAAAAGCCAAAGTAATCTTAAGAAAGAGGAACAAAGTTGGAGGTATCTCAATTCCAGATTTCAAGATACACTCACTACAAAAGCTAAAGTAATCAAAACAGCATGATACTGACACAAAAACAGACACATAAATCAATGGAACAGAAAAGTCCAGAAATAAAACCACACCTATATGATCTATTAATCCACAGCAAAGGTGGCAAAAATATGCCATAGAAATAGGACAAATAAATAAATAAATAATTTTTTTAAAAGGAATAGGACAGTCTTTTTAATAAATGATGTTGAAAAACTGGAAAGCTGCATGCAAAAAATGAAAACTGATCACTTTCTCATACCACACAAAAACTAAAAAATGAATTAAGGACCTAAATATGAGACCTAAAAAAACACAAATTACTTAAAAAAAAAAAAAAAAAGGCAGTCAGGGTACCTGGGTGGCTCAGTCAGTTAATTGTCTTTCAGCTCAGGTCATGATCTCAGGGTTCTAGAAACAAGCCCCATGCTTCTCCCTCTCCCTCTGCTACTCCTACTTGGTGCATTCACGCTTTCTGTCTCTCTCCCTTTCTCTGTCAAATACATTTTTTTTTTTTTAAAAAAAAGGGGCAGTCATTTCTTTGACATTGCTGTTAGCAACATTTTTCTAGACATGTCTCCCCAGGCAAAGGAAACAAACACAAAAATAAACTATTGGGACAACACCAAAGTTAAAAACTTTTGCATAGCAAAGAGAACTGTCAACATGCCAAAAAAAGGAACACAGTGAACGGGAGAAGATACTTGCAAGTAATATATCTAATGAGCGGTTAATATCCAAAATACATAAATAACTAATAATATAACTCAACACCAAAAAAACAAATAATCTGATTACAAATGGGCAGAGGACCTTAATAGACATTTTTCCAAAGAAGACATATAGATGGCCAACAAATACTTGAAAAGATTCACAACATCACTGATCATCAGGGAAATGCAAATTAAAACCACAATGAGGGATACCTGGCTGGCTTAGTCAGTAGACCAGGCAACTCTTGACCTCCGGGTTTTAGGTTCAAATCCAATGTTGGGTGTAGAGATTACTTAAAAAAAAAAAAAAATCCTTTGAAAAACACACACAATAAAATACCACCTGATGCTTGTCAGAATGGCTAGTACCAGGAAGACAAGAAATTAGGGCACCTGGATGGCCCAGCTGGTTAAGTGTCTACCTTCAGCTCAGGTCATTATCTCAGGGGTTCTGGGATATCAGTCCTGCATTGGGCTTTCTGCTCAGCAGGGAGTTTGCTTCTTCCTTGCCCTCTGCCCTTCTCTCACTGCTCATGCTCTATCTATTGCTTTCTCTCAGATAAATATATAAAATCATTTTTAAAAAAAGATAAGAAATAACAAGTGTTGGCAAGGATGTGAAGTAAAGGGATAGGAGAGATGTAAATTGGTACAGCCACTGTGGAAAACATTATGGAAGCTCCTCAAAAAATTAAAAATAAAAATACCATATAACCCAGTAATTCCACCAAAGAAAACAAAAACGTTAATTCAAAAAGATATATTTACTATGTTAATCACAACATTATTTACAATAGTCAAGATATGGAAGCATTCAAATTCCATTAATAGAATAAAAAATAAGTGGTATACATACACAACAGAATATTATTCAGCCATAAAAAAAGAGTAAGATGTTGCCATTTGCAACAACACAGATGGACCTAGAGGGCATTTCACTAAGTAAGAGAAGTCAAATAAAGACAAATGCCATATGATTTCACTTAAATGTGGAATCTAAAAAAATGAAACAACCAAAACAGCAGAAACAGACCCATAAACACATAGAAAAACTGGTGGTTGCCAGAGAACAAGGGGCAAAGGGACGGGCAGAATGAGTGAAGGAGAGTGGTAGGTACAGGCTTCCAGTTACAGAATTAATAAGTCACAAGACAGAAAGGTACAGCATAGGGAATATAGTCAATGGTATTATAATAGCATTGCATGGTGACAGATGGTAGCTACATTTGTAGTAAGCAAAGTATAATGTTGTCAAATCACTATGTTGTAAACCTGAAACTAATGTCACGTTGTGTGTTAACTGTGTTAACTATATCTCAATTTTTAAGGGTAAAAAAAATTAAATTGTAAATAAAAACAAAACAGCCAAAATGTATTAAATGCTAAACAAAACAGCTAAAATGTATTAAGCACAGTGTGCCAAGTTTTGTGCTAATACCTTTTCCATCATACTCTTAAGTGACCCTCTCACAACAATCTTATAAGGCAGCTTAAAATTATTTTACAGATAAGACCTTTAACGTGGTAGCCCCATTTTACAGATGAGAAAACTAACAAAATGAGTGGTACAAACATGAAACATTGCTTTGATATCTCAGTTTAAACCTTGAAAATAGGACACATATTTTGTCACTGAAAAGTTGATATAAAATATCTGAAAACCATGGAAAAAATCACCCCTACCCACAAACTAAAGATTCATTAACTTAGTTTCAACTGGACTTAGGACTTTGGGTTATCCCGATGCTCCAAATTCAGCTTTTCTTGTAATCAACTCTGATGATTATTGAAGATCTTGCACTTTTCTTAGTAACTCCTCTACTTTTGAACTTCAGCTCCTTGCTACAAACAGACTATTTCCTCTGAGTCCTGATATGACATCTGGGTTTAAGATTTGTGGGGAGGGGTGCTTGTACAATTTGGTCTTTAGTTTTCTTTGAAGCAGAAGCAAACTGCCCAGGGACTGTCTCAGTCCTTGATGCACTCCCTTTAGCCATGCAAGCCTCTTTCTGAGTTCAGCGACTGAGCTTCCAGGAAAGCATAGCGCAGCTGACATCTTGTGGGCATAAACAATAATTACATCATTTCACCTAGATTCCAAGATTCTGAACTTGGCTACATTATCCAGAACACAATAGGCTCAGATCCCATCCTCAACCTCGGACACTTCACCTTTAAATCTGTGCAAAATTCTTAAATTTCTTCTGAAGTTTCATTTAGTCTTCTTTCACAGTGTTACAAGATATGTTTTTAATATAAGTCTGGTGAAAATTTTTTAAAATTCATTTTAATGTTTAAAAGAAAAAATCACTTTCACAGATGTTTTTAATGACTGAAATATTGCTTCAAAAAATACAAAAAAAAACTCAGCTCTACCTCTTAGCATCTTTTCATATCCCCCTATATGTATCAATTTGAAGATAACAAGGCATAAAGAAAAAGCATTTCTTAACCATTCAACACATTTACTAGGTGCTTACCATGTCCCAAGCAATATGCTAGAACCAGGATAGAAACATGATAGACGATGTGGATCCAAATCTCAGAATATAATGCATATGAACCCATTCATCTCAAATAGTACATTACACAGTCATGCATTACTAATTCACATGTCACTCTCAATTCTATTCCCAATATCATCTGGGCCACCTACTAGTGTTATTGCATTAATATAACATTTGTAGTATAATTGGTAAAAACCATATACTACATCCCATATTTTCCTAAAAGCTCCTGGCTGATGTGATTTCCCCAATCTCCTTGATTCACCTAAATATCATTCTCTTTCCAAATTAATTTCCTTCTCTGGAGAGAGCACTGATTTTACATATATATGGATAAGGGACAGAGGAAGAAGGGGAAAGAGAATTTTATGCAGGCTCCACGCTCAGCATAGAGCCTGATCAGGGTTCCATTTCACAACCCTGAGATCATTATCTGAGCCAAAATTAAGAGTCAGACACTTAACAGACTGAGCCATGCAGATGCCAATTTTTTAAACATTTTACCACTTTTTCCTCACATTAAAAAAATAAAGGTGTAATAAAAATAGCTTTGATTTTCAAGCACAAAGGTCTGGGTTCAAATTCTGACATGATACTGTGCACCACTGATGAAAGTGCTTTACCTCCCTTACTCTAGGTTCTGTCACCTATAAAAAGGGAGTATAGCAAAGCCAAACTCAGTGTCTTTATGAGGAAAGATTACACGTAATCAATCTGTAAGACTACCATAGACCCTACTATAAAATAGGCACAAAATTAACATTAATTATCCATCTTCTATTATTTCTCCACAATTTTAGCCCTTTTATTTGAACAAAATTCTCATTGGTCATTACAGAAGCTTACATAACATAGCAATCTCTACTTTTCAATGAGAAAATCCTATCACTTAATGTAGAAAAAGCATACTCTACATAGAGATAGGCTTCATCTGGTGAAATAAATAGCAACTCATAGTTTTTTATGAATTTATGCCTCATGCAGAGCTGAAACCAAAGGTATTTTTTATGTAATTACTTACCTTTAGTTACTCAATGCCAAATTTAAGTTATTTTAGCACCTCCGTATGTGGCTCAAAAACACCATTAATTGTTCTACTTTGAGGCAGTTCCACACAAGAAACATAGATTTCAATGTTTTATTTTTTTTTATTTTTTTTTTATTTCAATGTTTTATAAAACTTGTTTCTAGGGAATCCTGGATGGCTGAGTGGTTGAGTGTCCGCATTTGGCCCAGGGCATGATCCTGGAGTCCCTGGATCGGGTCCCATGTCGGGCTCCCTGCATGGAGCCTGCCTCTCTCTACGTCCCTCTATGTCTCTCATGAATAAATGAATAAAATCTTTTTAAAACAAATGTGTTTCTGTACTATCATATAGTCATGAAGTGAAAGGAATCTTAAAAGGTTCCCTGGATAATCCCAAGCAAAATACCTCAAGTATTCAAAAGAGGCAATTTATAGTCTAATCAAATTTATTTATCCTTCTAGGCAACGTGTTTTTATATCTAATTGCAGTTGAAACATTAAAAAATGTCAAGTTTCTCTTCATAGCAGTTCTTTTCCAATTTTGAGAATTTTAAATTTTAAATTTTCTTTCCCAAGTTAAAACATTCCAGCTCCTTTTGCTTCCCTGAGCTGCCCTAAGTTTTTCCTCTTTTTTATTCTGACCTATTTGGATTTCTTACCATTTTACTACTGTTTAAAAGATTATATTTTCTAGGCAAAGTACTAGAGAGACAGCTTAGTAGTAAAGCATTTTTTTTTAATTGTGAAAAGAACTGGTGAATCCTGTCCTCTGGAAATGCTTGTGAGTTCATTAGACGTTCTGAGGAAACCAGATTCAACACATGTGGAACAAGAAATAGGAGATTGTTGTGAGATCTTACCTTCATGCCTTTATTAAATCAGCAGTTAAAATTAATAAATGAAGTACACTTTGAGACTATGTCTATTCTATTTATTCATCAATATATTTTATTCACCAATACACATTTTGCACTAAAGTAAACAACATAAAAGGAGAGAAAAAATATCTAATTCCTGTCCTTAGGGCTTTTGTGATGTCCTGAAAGAAGAATCAGTTCTAGGAAGTTACATATGTTCAGGGAAAAACAAACACAAAAATTTCAAAAATAATACAATAAAAACTGAGTCTCTAATTTTTGGAAAAATGAACAGCAGAATAATGAAAGTCAAATCAGATTATCCAAGTGCAAGCTTCTAGAATAAGCTCATTTTAAAGAAGTGGGAAATTTTTAAAGGTTATCTCGTCTATGCCCATTCTAGATGTTTCATCTCATTATGAGGAAAAAATGTATTGATTTTAAAAGTCTGTGCTGATATTAAAATTATAAATCTTCATCATTGCTTTCAAGATCAAATTGGCTTTCCTCTTCCCAAATAAAAAGATTTTCATCCTCAAATACATAAAATATTTCTACTGTATTTCTGTTACTAATATTTAAGGATGTTTCAACTTGGTAAAATAGGCAAGTCTGACCATGCATTTCAAAAAAGAAGTCACTACATTCTCTTACTACTTGGTTGAGATTTGTTCTTGAGTTCTGAAATCTGCTATTCAAGAAATTATTATTCTCATCAACTACTTCAAAGATTTCATTTGTCTGATTAATGGAGTCACGTGTATCTGAATTCCTATTATCCACAATCAACAATGATGTGTGCAAGAAATTCACACAAAACTTTTTCTTTAAATATAATTGAAATTTCTTTAAATTATTTTCTTCCTCTAAGCCCAATGAACTAATTCCTTTTAAATTTCTTAATTTTCTTTTATCCATCAAGTCAAATGTATCATCAAAGGCATTATCAATAAATGCTTTTCTACCATTTGCTTTATTGTTAGCATCTCTAAATATGGTTTTGTTTGATGGTAGTAAATATGGATGTACTTTCATCCATAAATGGAGGCCCAAGAAATTTTCAATATCAGAATTTTTGCAATATGCAAATCCTCGGTCTTCCTCATTTATAGGCTGGATGATAACAGTTAGTATTGGGCAATGCTGTCCACAGATAGCATAGAGTTTATCCAGAGAGTCGCCTTCCTGAAGTGCACCATGAATTGCATTATTAACAGGCAAAGGTTGATTTTTAATAGTATCATCAGAGACAGGATGAACTTTGTTACCAGCAGATGTAAAGCCATGAGTTACTGATGTGCATACTCTTTCTGATTTATGATTAGCCTTCTCCTCTGCATGATGAACTGGTATTCTCTCCCTGGCACAAGTTTTATTTTGAACATCTAGCAAATCCTCACAAAAAGGCTCAGAATCACTACAATGAGGCATATTAAAATAACTGCATTTCAGTTCAAGGGGTTGACTCAATTCCTCCAATTCTGAAGAGGACAGCTCAGCCATGGTTGGGTCTGGGGCCAAATTTCCGAAATGGGAATATGGTACTTCATTGTCATTATTAAGTAGAGTATCCACTGATATGGTGTCTGCATTGCCATATAAGCCTGAATTTTCAGGAGATGATATTCTTAACAAATGATTTTCTTTCAAGAGCCACTTTCCTTTATCAATCAGTACTCCTTCTTCTATGTCTCTGATGATTCTGTTATGATCGTTTTGTTTTGTACCATGTCCTAAAATGTCTCCTCCATGATAATTGGCCCTCACATCATTAAAGTCACATTTATCTTGTCCTTCTTCTAGAAATTTCTGCAACATAGATGAATTACTAGAGAGCTGTTCAGAAGAGCCAAATGACTGACCTTCAGAATCATAAAGATCTACTTTCCTAGCACACTGAAATTCAACAGAATTATAAGGACAAACCTGAGATCTGTGTATAGACCCAGAAAAAAAAGATGGTTTAATAATTTCCCCTTTACTGTAAAGTTTTTCTATTGTCCTTTTAACAAATCCTTTATTATAGTCCTTGTCTTGAACAATTTCCTCACAACTGCCATTGGGGCCATCACTGGATGTTTTATATGGCTGCTCATTCTCACTGCTTGGTCTAAATTCAGACCAATCAGAAGTCACTGGTCCTATGAAGTCATTTTTAAAATCAAGAGAGGACTCTGAATAACTTCCAATTTCCACGCTTTTCACCATCATTTTTACTCTCATTTTAGTTTCTCCTTCATTGAGGTCCTTTTCAGTATTTTGCTTAGAATCATAGCAAAACACTAAAGATGGTGGTGTTGCCAGCCTCCTTCGGATTGCCTCGCAAATTATACCATTTCTTTCTTCTTCTTCTGTAATGTTCCTTCTGGAGCCATCGATCAATTGCAAATTTTTACTAGCCTCTAACTCTTTTTGGATCAATTCTTCAGCGGCCTGCTCTCTTGCATTTACCTTCATATGAAAGGTATCAGTGTCCTGGTTTTCTAATTCTTCAAAAGATTCCAATTCTGAAATGTTTCTTTCACTTGATGTCATGCTATTGGTTATTGAGCCTGGTTCTTCAGAAGTCTTGGAGTCTTCCTTATCAGAGGATGTATATGCATTTTTACCCTGAAATGTCTTTAATGAATAATTTTTCAATTCAGCTACAGAACTACGTTCCTTATCAAATTCTGGTTCAGTTTCATTTATGGGAAAGCTAGAGTAGCTTAAATTGCTGATATTCTGGTCTGATACCAATATATTAAAGCTATGTTTACACCCAGGGTCTGCCAAAACATTTAGATCTTTCTGAACTTTATTTATTCTTTCTAATTCTTCAGTCAATTCCAAATTATCAGTACATGTGTTTTCTTTAAAAATTAAAAAATCACTGGTGTTACAGATTTTGTTGGGAATGTAGGCCTCATCAATTGGGCAAGTTGCCTTACGACTATGGTTTTCTTCATGAGCACAAGCCCTGTGGGAAGATAGAGCATCAGTAAGTGAACAGACCTCTCCTTGGAAACAAGCCTTATTCATGGGGGTCTGATCAACAGTACAGCCATCACTAGGGCAAAAAATGTCACTGAGGTTACAAGTCTCTTTTGGAGGACAGGTCTTATTCACAATGCACATCTGACATGAACAAGTCAACTCTGAAACACAGGCTTCAGGGCCACAGTGCTCACTGGCAGAGTGGCCTCCACCTGAAGAGATTTTCTGTGTTTTTTCATTTTCAACGCACTTAGGAACTCTATGAAGGTTGGGTGTGGAACAATTTGCAGAAAGTCCTACTGGAACCATGTCTTGTTCTTTCTCAGTGAGTCCAAAGTGATTTGTGGTTGATTCCACTAAATTGGCAACAGCAGCCTTCAAATCATCAGCTTCCTCTGTGATGGCAGTATGCCTTAGGACCTCCAATAATCCAAGTATTTCTGAAGCTCTGTTGGTAGTCTTGTGAGCATCACCTTGACAGAAGCTATTTATACTTCCTTTTAAGGTTAGTACCAGAAGCCAAGCTAGAAGAACATTAGTATAAGACTTACATATTGGGGAAGAGAAGGGAATATCTGCAAGTGAACCTGGCATTTGAGTAATTCCATTCTGAGTCTTATGAATACTAGGAACTAAAGCTTGCAGTTGGCGAAGCAATAAGATTGGTAAAGGGTCTTTTGAAGTGTCTTCTTCTGTAAGATCTACTTGAATGGCAGCTTCTACGCTGTGCCTTTTTGTAGCTACATTTATCTCTTGGTAAACAAGGCTTATCTCTGGTCCTAATTTTTCAGCACATACCTGGATTTTAGTATTATGATCATCAATAGCTGACTGTGACAAAGCACAATTTTCATGCAAGGGAAGCAAGCAAGCATCATTCAGAGATTCAACCTGGTTCTCACAGAGATCTTTAGAAAGTTCTTCACTGTTAACTTTGTCAAAAAATTTACCTACCTTTTTACCTAGATTTTCTGTCAAACTGGCATTTTTAGTTATATACTTGTTACTTTCTCTAGCAAAATTATTTCCTTCTCCAGAACTTGTGTGGGACTTAGTTCCTGCAAAACCATTGTTGTTACAACTTACCACACTCCTATCCTTTTTGTATATTGGAGCTGATTTTCTAGATTGCAAAGCTGAATGTGGATTTGTGTTCTGCAACCATCTCTGTATATAATTTTGAACTGAATGATGGCTAATAGCCTCAGGAAAAACAGCTTTTTTCAAAGAACCTAAGGAATTTGCCCTGGTTGTAACTTGTTGTTTACTTACAGTAGTACTTGATTTTAACTTATCCCCTTTTTGTTTCTTCTGAGTTTTTAAAGTTATGTGTGAATTATTAACTTTTGAAACTAAATTTTTCTTAGTAATTCCTCCCAAATACCAAGATGCTATTTCTGCTTGGCCCTGTGGTCCACAAAAATCACTGGGTCTTTGCTCAAGGAAGTTAAACATAGGAAATAAATTTTGATCTTCAAAATTATTTTTGCAATACCTAAAGTCATTATGGGGAAATACTTTATCTCCTTGACCAATTTCTCTTTTTGTAGGTCCTCCTAAACTTACTTTGGTTAGTGGTCTGGATTTTCTTTTAGCTAAAAGTCCTTGAAACTTCTTAGGATTCTGAAGAGTATTTAATTTATTTACATGGAAATTCTTGGAATTTACAGGATTGAGATCACTTTGGGAACAATAATTTGATTCAATTACCGTATCACTTACATGGAGGTCTTCCTCACAAACTACTCCTCCTTTAAGGGAACCATCTGAACCCTCCAATATGATTTCCTGTGCAATTCTACGTCCTGTGTTTATTCTCTTATTCTTACTAAGAATTCCTTTGGTTGCAATCTTCCGGATCTGATGCCTAGAATTTATCACTTGTTGCTGAGATTTCATCTTCTTTTTGCTGGCAACAGATAACGAAGTCTGCTTTTCATTTGCTGGAAATTTTGTTAAATCACACTGAGCAAATTCATTAATTAGTCTGTCAATTCTTGTGGTAACAGTGGAAGACTCTACCAAAGCTGGGATCTCAGAAACAGTTTTGTCAATTCCAGAGTCATTACTTAAAGAATGAGTCGTATCTGCTAAAATAGGGCTGAATCTATCCCTGGTCCTACTATAAGGCCTTAAGATTTTGATATTAGTTTTGTTGTCTGATGTTAAACTATCAACTATAACTTCCCCCACAATTGAGTTTTCTGATATAGTCTGCGGCGAGCCATTATTATGAGACATCTCTAACATCTTCTGATTTGTAATTTCTACACCAGCACGTATTGCACCTGACTTGAGCAACCTGCTCTCCTTTTTCCTTTCTAAAGATGACTCCATCTGCTCATTGTTATTGATCTGAACAAGCAGTGGTTTGTTAGATACTGATGACATTTTACTGCAAGAATGTGTGAACATGTGATACTCAGATTTGTTTTCCCCATCTTCCCTTGCTTCACTATAGGAAAATTGTCTAATCATTTCCTCTTCAACTTCCGTTTCAGAAACCAAGGTCACACTCCCTCTCACAGATTTTTGTCTCACTCTCTTTGGTCCAGGTGTAGGGGGCCTATAAAAATGATGCTTTGCTTGATCCTGAGTCCCCTGGACAGTGTTTGTGTCCATAGCACCATTCTCCCAACTAACAGAAGTGCAAGTTTCAGTCTCTTGATCTGTTATTCGAGTGTTTATTTCCTCTGTCAAACTGACCTCTTGATTATTGTCTTTCTCCAGAGATGAGACATCTGCAGACAATGAGCATGCCGCAATCTTTAAATGAGATGACTGATCATCTGTTCTTCCTGGAAAACAGCCTACCTCACACTTTTCATTGTTATGAGAAAGACTAGCTCTACTGACAGTGGTCCACTTTATGGTTTCCTCCTCTTTTATCTTAAATCGAACTTTCATCTCAACTGTCATGGTGCCATCTTGATTAAAAATAATTGATTTCTCAATATCATCTTCAGAAGGGTATATCAGTAAATTCCGAGAATCATTTTTTTCCAAGGCCAAGTAATTTTCAGAAGCAAAAGAATGGTCTGAGTAGCAATCATTATTATGCATTTTGCCAGAAGAAACAGAATAAATCTGGGACCTTGGGCTTGAAGGCACATGTGTGCTCACTTTCAAGATTTTAAGAGTTAAAAGATGTCCCATGTCAAAATGCAGAAGACAGAGAAGTTATAAATATCCAATAGAAGAGGCAGCAAAGAAAGAAAAGAAAAAAATTAAGTTATTGGTAAGAAAAATACCATATTTTCTAAATTTCATAGTAAGATTTTTTTTGAATACACTGTAAGTCTTTATTACAAACCAAACCTTCCTCACATTGATGCTAGGCAGCCCTAAATGCATGGATGTTTTATTTTCCAAATATCATCAGTAAATCAGCTGGTTTGAACTTGCAACACATTCTTCTGTAGAAACAATATTGTAAATCATGGTTTGTTTCAGAAACTTGTCTGAAAAACCCTATTGAAACTATAATGCAGCTCTATATCTGAAGTTAAAATCATACATAGTAAGATTATTAATATGTTTCTCACCTCTTATTCATTGGTTACTTAAATTCACTATAACATCTGGTACATTTCTACAAGCTACTCTCAAAAAGAAAACCTATAATCCTACTTTAATAATGAGATTCATAGAATTTTAATGAGTTTAATTAGGCAGTTTTAAGAAGGAAATTATAAAGTAGAAACTGACAAGGATTCTAGCAAAAATAAAGATTTTTGTGGAATTTTGTTTTGTTGTTTTGTTTACCAGTACTGAAACTGGAGTCTAAGTGCTGCTTACCTATGCAAACAAAGCAAATAATATAATTCAGTTATATTCATTTTCCTGCCTGTGCAAAGCCAAGAGAGACATCTATAGCATTATGAAAGCTAAAACATTTTTAGAATTTAAAAACATTAATTGAGTAATAATTACTAATTTAGCATTCACTTTGCATAATTAGTACATTTGACATAGGGCACAAAAAAAAACAGCTAGACAACAAGCCAACATATTTAGTTATTTTTTACTGTGTGTCTCTAAAGATAACTTTAGTATTCAAGCTTCTTTAATTCAATCAAACTCTTATTAACAGTTTGTATGGATTTACATATGTTTTGCATCAATCAAATACCTTCAACATTTCAGAGTATAAACCTAAAAATATTTTCTCTTATTTTTGTATGCATTTACCAAAATTGCCAATGAAAATGCCTCACTTAAAATTTTTTAAATTAAAACTTAACAAAACCCTCACATTCCCTAGCACCATCAAAAATCATACTCAGCAGCCCATATCACAAAATAGTAAAATCACCTTAGTAAAATGAGCACAGTGAAATAGTACTACCATACACTTACCAGGTATTTGGCAGCTAATGCCTACAAAATAGAAACATTAAGAGATATCTATTGAATATATCATAACAGAGGAGTTTCACCCTCTTCAGCAGTAAGTAGAGAGATTAATACTACTCAAAGGGTTTATTATTCCACATCTAAATGAAAACCAAAATTTAAGTATAAATGGCAATAAATTCCTTAGCATAGAGCTAAAAAAGTGTGCACAATGAATAGAGATTAAAATATTGAGCACACTGAATAATACAACTAACCATGCCTGCATAGAGAATTTACAGCTTATGCCACAGTTCTGAGCATCAACAAGCCCTCTTTCTCCCCAACCCAAAGGATTATGCTATATTGTGCAGCATTTCCTAAGGAATCATCAACCTAGATTATTATTAACCAGCATGAATGATCACATCAATTTTTTAAATAAAAAATGGATCCAAGGGCTGTGATTTTTACTGGAATAACTTCAGAAAGTGGAGTTGATATGTACTTAAGAGATTTTTAAAAACACAGTCACTCAATCTGCTGCGCTCAGCTATGATGCTGCATGGTACAATCTGGAGAAAACTCTACCAGATGTCACTTACACAAATTCCATAAAGCTCCTCTCCAAATCAAGAAATGCTGGCAATTTTTTTTATCTAGGTATTATATTACACACACACACACACACACACAAATAAAGGCTTACCACATCAACTTAATCACTGACTGATTTGGAAAAATCTAAAAAAAAAAAAATCATACAATCTCTATGACTCTTTTCAACTATACATATAACCAATTTCAGTTTAGAATGTTTTTGATCCTCTCATTTTCTTTCACGTGATGAAGGAAATTGGTCATTTAAGCATAGATTGCTTTGGGTTTTGGGTTTGTTTTTGTTTTTTTGATGTTGTGGTTAAAAACAAAAGAAAAAAAAAACACACAACTCAGGGCTAAAAATTTAAGTGACTTACTCTTTCTGCTTTCTGATCTAGTATTTCCCTTGATGTATACATGATGAGAGGTCCCTGGTAATCTTGCAGAAAGCAAGTACTTCTGGATGTCATAATTTCCTGGTTTAAATGGCTCCCTTCCTGCTGCCACCACAGCTCCAGAGCTCAGGATCACCGCCTGGAGACTGGGAACCTAGAAGAAACCAAAGAGTTAAGGTCCTTATATGAGCAACATGAAGCTTTGTTCTTTCCATACCGTAATTTTTTTAAAGATTTTATGATGTTTGGGAAGCCTGGGTGGCTCAGCAGTTGAGGTCTGCCTTCAGCTCAGGGCGTGATCCCAGAGTTCTGGGATTTAGTCCCCCAGTGGGCTCCCTGCGGGAAGCCTGCTTCTCCCTCTGCTTGTGTCTCTGCCTCTCCGTGTCTCTCATGAATAAATAAATAAAATCTTTAAAATAAAAAAGATTTTATGATTATTTTTTTTAAGTATCTCTACACCCAACGTGGGACTTTGAACTCACAACCCTGATATCAAGAGTGTGGTGGACTGAGCCAGCTATGGCCCCCTTTCCATGTCAACTTTATAGTGAATGGAATCAAAAACCTTCAGGGCTTTACAGAGATATCACCAAGCATTCTTTTTTTTTTTTTTCCTTTTTTAAAGATTTTATTTATTTATGAGGGACAGAGAGAGAGAGAGAGAAAGACACAGGCAGAGGGAGAAGCAGGCTCCATGCAGGGAGCTCGATGTGGGACTCTATCCCGGGTCTCAAGAATCAAGCCCTGGGCTGAAGGCGGCGCTAAACCGCTGAGCCACCTGGGCTGCCCATCACCAAGCATTCTGTAGGCACCAATAATGTATACAAAATTACCAACTATCAAGGTGGGGGTGGTGAGACCAACATCATTACTCGGCCTGTACACTACCTGGTGACCAGTCTTCTGCCATAACTTAAAAAATATTTTTAAAAGTCAGTTCAGCCTCTGCCTTCCCCACCAAAATATCCAGCTGTAGCTAATTTCTACCATGAGCAAGCTGAGAAAGGGCCTGGTGGACAGGCTCACAGCTGCAGGGGGAGCTCTCCTCTGTTCCACCACCTACCTACCTACCCTCACACCAGCAGAGATGGCAGAAAAAAATGCTTTCTCTACCTAACAGTATCACTAGTGGCCACGGCTTTTCAAGAAATATTGTCCTGATAAGATTCTGTGCCAACCCATTATACAACTCGGTGCACAAGGAAGGCAAAAAAGGGGAGGGAGTGTGAGATTAAAAAGAGCCCCTCATGGCAATCGCTTCCTCGGATTCTGACCAGAGAACAGTAGAGCCACCCACACACGTGAGCCGGTACCCTCCCACCAGGGTGGGAACACGAACACACACACACACACACACACACACACACACGTGCACGTGAAGCCTTTCATTCTCCGGGGCCTCCACCCACATCCTACGTGACGCGAGCTCAGACGTGAGAAACGCCCAGAACACTCACCTTCCTTCCATCCGTGGCATACAGCTTGGTCACCGGGAACCGCATAACCTCTGTCAGGTGCTGCAGAAAAGCCTGGAAGCTCTGCGTGACCCTTCTGTTCACAATAACCACGCGCCTTATCTTCGGGTCGCCATTTCTAAAGACCAGAAGCCTTCGCGGGGCGCGTAGCATGCCGGGAGCCCCGGCGGCGCCTATGCTGGTCGGCGGGGAGCGCTGCGCATGCGCACTGATGGCCCGGCTGCTGAGCCACGGTCGCGGGCGCCGGCGGGCCTTGTCGAGGTCGACCGGCTGCACTTTCCTACGGTGGGAGCACAGGTACGACGCGCCGTCCTCCAGCTCCTCCAGGCGTGTGATGCTGTGCCTTCCCCGAGGGGTGCTGATGTTCCTCACCCCGAAAGGTAAAGGCACCTTCCTTGATAAGTTATCGAGCAAAGCATCAAATGTCTTGAAGGAACGCGGGTTGACCACCACCTTGACCCCGCCAAACTGTGGGTCTCCGCTCTTGTAGAAGCTGATTTTTTTGGCCACAACAGGATGCATGACACTCAGGTGGCGAGGAGGACCTTGACCTTCAAAAGACCGATGAATCATGGAAACACTAGTGGAAGAAGTTTCGCTCATTTTGGCTGCGAAGGGGGGGGGGGGGGGTGAGGATAATTATTCATCTCCGCAATGACGGCACCATAAAGAATACATGATAATGTAAATGCAATCTGATTATAGTTGTAGGTATCTTGGCTATTCCTAGCATTTCATTCATTCATTATTCCTGCCTATTTTGAAAGGGAACTTTAAGGGGCTTACAATAAAAAAAATAGAA
This sequence comes from Canis lupus baileyi, assembly GCF_048164855.1. Taxonomy (NCBI): domain Eukaryota; kingdom Metazoa; phylum Chordata; class Mammalia; order Carnivora; family Canidae; genus Canis; species Canis lupus. Next base: position 35,799,884 of record NC_132865.1, read on the forward strand.
ACAATAAGGATATTTATAATTTGAAGATAAAAACAAACTAAAGACACGAATAAAGGTGTCATTAAATAAATTATGGTATATACACCCATGCCCTAGGAAGCTATGCAACCATTAAACATTACTTTAGAAGTCTATATTTATCAGCATAGAAAAATGATCATAAGAAAAAGGCAGTTTATAAAATACATATACCATGCCATTGCCAGCATATACATATTTATTATGCTAGTGGAAAAAAAATCCAGAAACACATATAGCCCTAATGTTGACGGTAATTATCACTGACTGGCAGAACTATGGATAAATACTTGTTTCTCATACATTGCTAAATTTTGCAAATCCTAAAAACTAAATAGGTATTATTGGACAATTAAAAAATAACAAAAGAGACACACATCAAAAGCCATCCAATGAGAAAAGAGTTTTGCAGTTGATCCCTTTAGTTCTGCATGTCCTGCCAGTGAAGGAAAAAAGGGGGAGACAGGAAAAGTTTATCCAGTTCGAATTGTTGGGTAGAACGAAATGAGTTCATCTGGAAGAAAATGTTTTCTGACATTAAATTCTAGAACAAATATATTATGTAAATCCTTAAATAAAGGCCATATTAAACTAATGTAAAATGTTTCCATTACAGATTATTAAAAATGCAGGTAGGGGCACCTGGGTGGCTCAGTGGTTAAGTGTCTGCCTTTGGCTCAGGTTGTGATCCTGGAATCCTGGGATCCAATCCCGCATTAGGCTCTTCGCAGGGAGCCTTCTTCTCCCTCTGCCAATGTCTGCCTCCCTCTGTCTCTCATGAATAAGTAAGTTAAATCTTTTTTAAAACATTCAGGTACACTGTTGGGGGCACTTGACGGAATGAGCACTGGGTGTTATGCTATATGTTGACAAATTGAACTCCAATATAAAAATATACCAAAAAAACGCAGGTAGATTATGCACCATTAATCCTTCTTTGGGAATCATTTCATTAAATATTTCGAATGAATGATAGCATTGCTATGAGCTATTGAAAGTGGAGGTACTGTTCCCATTGGTGGTTCTAAAGTTAAAACTTCAGGGCACCTGGGTAGCTCAGTGGGCTAAGTAAGCATCTGCCTTCAGCTCACTTAATGATCCCAGGGTCCTGGGATCAATCCCCACATCATGCTCTCTGCTCAGTGGGGAGCCTGCTTCTTCCTCTGCCTTTCCCCCTCCTTGTGCTCTCTCTCTGTCAAATAAATAAATTAAATCTTTTTAAAAATAATTAAATTAAAACTTCAGGAGGGGGACGCCTGGGTGGCTCAGCAGTTGAGCGTCTGCCTTCCGTTCCAGGCATGATCCCTGGATACAGGATCGAGTCCCACATCGGGCTCCTTGTGGGGAGCCTGCTTCTCCCTCTGCCTGTGTCTCTGCCTCTCTCTCTGTCTCTCATGAATAAATAAATAAAATCTTAAAAAAAAAAAAAAACTATTTCAGGAGGGAATTTAAGAGCCATTTTCAGCCACTCAGGTTTTTCCCCCCTACTTCATAAGTGAAACCAGAGTCTGACAAGTGACCAGCTCATGGAAAGGTTTGTCTGGTTCTGGATTCACTTCTCATTTGTAGCATACTGTGACTATTTTCTACTATATTTAAGTTGATGTAATTATTAGTGTCTTTTGATAGAGTAAAAATGCCCTGCAGCCTTAAGCACAAATTGAACAAACTAAATAAACGTGATCAGTATTAGATGAAAAAAGCATATTTGTCATTATAAATCAGCTATAAATTTGGCCCAAATCATCTACTTAACTGTTTGCAAACTGTTGCCTAAGATCCTTCGTGTATCTCCAATATGATTTGCAAATTTTATGTGTGATTTAGGAAAATACATTCAGAGATCAAACTAGAATTTATATATGTCTCCCCCACTCTCTTCGACAAGCAGTTTAAAGTAATTATAGTACTTAAGACAATAAAGGCAGCTGCAGCAGGTTTGTGCTTCAGAAGCTGGGAAATCCACCTTTGCAATGGAGTCAGCAAAACTGCACCTCTTATCCTCAGCTGATAAACTGTGGTCTGACCTTGGGCATGCTGCTTAATCCCCATGCCCTCACTAACTATAAGAGGGATGAATTCTTTCAATATTTAATAAAAACTTCAGGACTCTTTGCCTCCAAGTACTTTTTAGGTTGCTTTACTTACATACTTATTTTAAAATCATTTACATTAATAGTGTATGAATAAAACACATTTTCTCCTAATTTTGGAAAATTATATTTACCTACAAGCACATAGCAAGGCTTTTAATTGCAATAGTCTTCTGTCTGGATCTCACTATTTGGAGAGCCAATGACCTGGTTATCAAGTTAAGACACAGTTATGTAAGCTGATAGCCTAAGGGGTTTGCTTTTGGGAGGCTTCTTTTTTTTTCCCCCCTCAAATAAAAAAATTGAGATTTTGTGCTTGGACCAGGAAAGAGAACCTAGAAAATAAGGACAATTGGAGGGAAGAAGTGGCCCCCATTGTGCTATCCTAGCTGCCTGACCCCGAACTGAAGGTACCAGGTCCTGGGAAGATGCCATATGCCCAGCAATGGAGGGGTATTTATAGAGAAAGAACCTATAAGATGGTTACCGGGGTCCTTGAGAAGGAAGCTGTAGCAAAAAAAAAAAAAAAAAAAAGATATCTATATATATATATATATATATAGATATATATATATATATATATATATATACACACACACACATAGGATCCTCACTGCATGTAAGAAGATCTCTGAAAATGCCTAGAAGTCATTGGTGGAAAGTGTTGACACTTTGTGTACATGCAAGTGAGGTTTAAGAGTCAATGGTAAGGTGGGCATTGTATGTGAAATACAGAACATGATGAATATTCAGTATCATTTTTGAATTAAAGGATCTGTGTGCATCCAGTGCACAATATCATTATTGAAGAAGAAAGGACAAAGCCAGATTCCTCCCAGAAGAAATGTTTCAATCTTTGCCTTGATATAATCATATATGTGTCCTACATTTTCTATGGGAAATTCACTGAGAAATTCAATAGCACAGTTAAGGAAGAGTAGGAGTGTCATGAGAATATCAAGGAGGGATCTCTCGTTGAGCCTGATAGATTGGCACTGAGGGTTGGAAGAAATGGCAGTTTCTTTTATTTATTTATTTATTTATTTATTTATTTATTTATTTATTTATTTATTTATTCATTCATGAGAGATGCAGAGAGAGAAAGAGAGGCAGAGACACAGGCAGAGGAGAAGCAGGGAGCCCGATGTGGGACTCGATCCCGGGACCCCAGGACCATGCCCTGGGCTGAAGGCAGGCGCCAAACCTCTGAGCCACCCAGGGATCCCCGAAATGGCAGTTTCTACAGGAGAGACTGCATAAAGCTGAGATGCCAGAGGCAGAATGATGGAGATGCCCTCCAGGAATTAGTACAGCTTCTGCCAAAGACCTGAGCAAGACCAAGAATGTGGTCAGTGAGTCTTGACAGTAGATTGTCCCTTTTTGTGAAACAGAGCTACCAGCCCCTTCACACCTTTTAGTTACCTTGTCTTACCCTTCTTAATTAGCTTTAAAAACTGATCAGAATGTAGATGGAAATTTTAAAATATCTCTTTTCATACTTTTTAAATAGTAAGGTTTATTCTATGCCCTCTAAAGTTGAATAAGGTAGTAATATACTTAGGGGAGGGAGATCTGGGGGGACAAAGTAGCCTGAAGTGGTCTAATTCTTCTCCCAGCAGGTTAGGCTGAAGGAAAAGTAGAGGTGCAAAGAAGTAATGAGGAAGCTAGATTCCTAAGGCCCTCCGTTTTTCTCACCGCTGACTTTTCCTAGAAGTAGCAAATGATCTGATAAACAAAATCTCTTCCCCACAGCCCACATTATAGTGAAATCTACTTCCAGTGACTTGATAGCATGCTACCAGTATCTTTACCTCTTCTCTGCATTCTCTTCATTGCCAAAAGTCAAACTGCAGAACTATCATGATATTTGTATCAATTTTTAAGATTCAGCAGATGTTTTTAACACTATTTGGTTCACTGGTGGAAAGTGTTGGTTACCCATGATTATGCTTATCTGTGCCATCATTGTTCTCAATACCTGTACTGCTCAGATCTAAATAGTTGCTCTACCAAGAGGGCCATAGCTTCTTACCACCATTCACTTGACAAAACACACTGCAGAATTACAAGATGCACATGCATCATTTCACTAATTATAATTTTAATTTTCTACTATACACTAGGAATTCAGGCAGTTCAGAAAAAGAATTAAGTAGACTTCTACTTCATTGGTATATTCATAAAGTTAGTTCTATGGTGATTCAGAGATTTGACATTACAAGAAAAATTCATTCATTCCACAGTTTATCATAACTCTGTGAGGTGGGGTTAAGGATGGGAGTTCAAAAAGGAAATACACAAATTCTCCCCTATGGTGGTCACAGCATTATTGAATTAAAGCCAGCTTCCTTCTTTAATGGATTGCTCAGATTCCTCTAATGTGTAAATAGTGTTCTTATAACCAGGAAAAAAAAAAAAAAACCTACCCCTATTTGAATACACTAGAATTTCTTGATTTCTTGATACTGAAGTTCTCTCCTACTTCAATATCAGCAAATTATGAAGGTTTCTAGCCTATTTATTCTTTTTTTCTAATGGTTAAAGATAGAATACAAATATACAATCTAGATATAAAATGGAAAATAAAATACAGCTAAACACAGATTGCTTTCAAAATAAAGATTTCAAATAGTTTACTTACCAGAACTTGAAACGTCCCCTTTAAAGAAAAACCTGTTTTAAGTTGTTTATATAATTTATATAATGTTACTGGATATGTAACCTGCTCTTTTCATGCAAAGAAACTAATGTCTTTGGATTTATTCTTAGCGTATCCACCCAGGGATTGAGTAAGCCAATTAATTTAATCCAAAGTGATGCTAATCACCAGACAGAATTCACCTTAAGGAGACCACAGCCAGAAACAAACCAGTTCCTAGCACGCTCCACAGTCATGAAGTCTTCCTAATCAGTTTTTCTTGCCTTGTCTTGCTTACCCAGTATCACTCTCAGATCACCAATCCATGAGCTTTTCTCTCTCAGACAGTCTTAAATTCTCATTTATTTATGTTAAGGAGAAAAGACTGTTCTGCTGCTAAAAATGAAACAGTTTGACATTTTATCATTCTTTGACAAGTAACTCTGAGTCCGTATTTGCTCATGGTAGTCATTTAAGCACTCCTGTTTATTACTGCATCAATGCAGTTCTAATGAAAATGGCTGTAAATGTGAACAATTTGGCTGCTCAGCATAACACAAGACAAATAAAAGAGGCACCACATGACAAAGTGATTTTATGCTTCTGCATACATAGCACTCTTCCGCTTTGCTTAATCATGATGAGATTTGAGCATGTTTCAGGACTTTGTCACCTGAGGTGACACCTGCTGCCTCTAATGGCTACCTGTAGTCTAATCTGATTTGAAGTTACCCTACCTAATCAGATTTCCTATCAGGCTTCCTGCCTCAGCTCTGAACCACAAAAACAATGTAAGGGGTCCTCCAGGAAAAAAAGATCGGGTTCAAACATGTGCTCTCAAATGCTGTCTCCAAACAGATCACGAAAGGAAAAAGACTTTCGTGAAATGGCACACTCTGCCTGATAAATACCGACTTCATAACATGTCACCTACTAAAAAGTAAAAAAGAGGGCTCCCTGGGTGGCGCAGCGGTTTGGCGCCTACCTTTGGCCCAGGGCGCGATCCTGGAGACCCGGGATCGAGTCCCACGTCAGGCTCCCGGTGCATGGAGCCTGCTTCTCCCTCTGCCTGTGTCTCTGCTTCTCTCTCTCTCTGTGACTATCATCAATAAAAAAAAAAAAAAAAGTAAAAAAGAGTAAGAGAGGGAAGGGAGAGAGAGAGTCACTGAGTGAAGGAAGGAAAGATGGAGGGAGAGAGGTGTAGATAAGAGAAACAATAGTGTTTAACTTTGATACGAACCTCCATTTATAATCATCACTGGGGATCCCTGGGTGGCGCAGCAGTTTAGCGCCTGCCTTTGGCCTGGGGCTGATCCTGGAGACCCAGGATCGAGTCCCACGTCGGGCTCCCGGTGCATGGAGCCTGCTTCTGTCTCTGCCTATGTCTCTGCCTCTCTCTCTCTCTCTCTCTCTCTCTCTCTCTCTGTGACTATCATAAATAAATGAAAATTTAAAAAAAAATAAAAAATATAATCATCACTGTTCACACAATGACATGGCTATTGACTCAATAAAGAAATTTATGTTTATATTTGTGTGGAATCAGAAAAGACCCTGAATAGCCAGGGGAATTTTAAAAAAGAAAACCATAGCTGGGGGCATCACAATGCCAGATTTCAGGTTGTACTACAAAGCTGTGGTCATCAAGACAGTGTGGTCCTGGCACAAAAACAGACACATAGATCAGTGGAACAGAATAGAGAATCCAGAAGTGGACCCTGAACTTTATGGGCAACTAATATTCGATAAAGGAGGAAAGACTATCCATTGGAAGAAAGACAGTCTCTTCAATAAATGGTGCTGGGAAAATTGGACATCCACATGCAGAAGAATGAAACTAGACCACTCTCTTTCACCATACACAAAGGTAAACTCAAAATGGATGAAAGATCTAAATGTGAGACAAGATTCCATCAAAATCCTAGAGAAGAACACAGGCAACACCCTTTTTGAACTCGGCCATAGTAACTTCTTGCAAGATACATCCACGAAGGCAAAAGAAACAAAAGCAAAAATGAACTATTGGGACTTCATCAAGATAAGAAGCTTTTGCACAGCAAAGGATACAGTCAACAAAACTAAAAGACAACCTACAGAATGGGAGAAGATATTTGCAAATGACATATCAGATAAAGGGCTAGTTTCCAAGATCTATAAAGAACTTATCAAACTCAACAGCAAAGAAACAAACAATCCAATCATGAAATGGGCAAAAGACATGAACAGAAATCTCACAGAGGAAGACATAGACATGGCCAACATGCACATGAGAAAATGCTCTGCATCACTTGCCATCAGGGAAATACAAATCAAAACCACAATGAGATACCACCTCACACCAGTGAGAATGGGGAACATTAACAAGGCAGGAAACAACAAATGTTGGAGAGGATGCGGAGAAAAGGGAACCCTCATACACTGTTGGTGGGAATGTGAACTGGTGCAGCCACTCTGGAAAACTGTGTGGAGGTTCCTCAAAGAGTTAAAAATAGACCTGCCCTACGACCCAGCAATTGCACTGTTGGGGATTTACCCCAAAGAGACAAATGCAATGAAACGCCGGGACACCTGCACCCCGATGTTTATAGCAGCAATGGCCACGATAGCCAAACTGTGGAAGGAGCCTCGGTGTCCAACGAAAGATGAATGGATAAAGAAGATGTGGTTTATGTATACAATGGAATATTACTCAGCTATTAGAAATGACAAATACCCACCATTTGCTTCAACGTGGATGGAACTGGAGGGTATTATGCTGAGTGAAGTAAGCCAGTCGGAGAAGGACAAACATTATATGTTCTCATTCATTTGGGGAATATAAATAATAGTGAAAGGGAATATAAGGGAAGGGGGAAGAAATGTGTGGGAAATATCAGAAAGGGAGACAGAACGTAAAGACTGCTAACTCTGGGAAACAAACTAGGGGTGGTGGAAGGGGAGGAGGGCGGGGGGTGGGAGTGAATGGGTGACGGGCACTGGGGGTTATTCTGTATGTTAGTAAATTGAACACCAATAAAAAATAAATTAAAAAAATATAAATAAAAAAAAGAAATTTATGTTTACAGGGTACCAATATACATGAATGGCATCATTACTAGCTTCAAATAAAAGGACACATTTTAAAAATTTGGCATGAGATACAACCTGCCCCTAAATAGTTACAGGCTAATGAGGCATTTCTGTTGACTTTATTTTGAATCCTACAATCCATGTCTGATAAACAACTCACATCTATCAGTTTTATTTCAACAGTGAAGAAATGTCAGCTAAAGGAAGTCTTTTGGGCACATTTAGGAAGAGTAAAATTTCATGCATCAGCAAGAAGGAACTCTCCTTCTCCAAGAATCTCCTGTAACACATGCTGCACTCCCAGGACTTCAGTTAAGAAGAGGGACCAAGTGCACCTGTTGCCCAATCATGCCATGATGCTATCTCCCTCGCATCACTTGTATTGGCACACAGCAGTGTGGGAAGTCCACACCACTGTTTCTCAAGCTTGAATTTGCAGATGAATCCCCTGAAGATCTTGCTGAACTGTAGTGGCTAAGTAGGTCTCGGGTGGAGCCTGAGAGCCTGCATTTCTAATCCCCTGTTGCTGATGCTGATGCTGCTGATGTTAGACCACACTTTGATTATATTAAGTCTGAGAAATACCAAAAGCCTCTATGGCACAGCTCATTTTAAGGTTCCTCCCTGTTAATGGATTTGATAGCCATGACCTCTGAGGCAACCTGCCTGACATGTCTAAACTGTTAAATTCTAGGTGGTCACTGCTGACAGAGTAGCCAGCTCGCGGGGAGTCCAATGCACAGTGGTTAAGCATACATGCTTTGAAGTAGGTCAGACTTCAGTTCACATCCTATCTGTTCCTTCCACTTAGCTGGATGGCCTCAGGCCATTTACTTAGTTTCTCTATGCCTATTTTCCTGGCCAGAAAATGTGAGAAAATACCTATCTTATAGTCTCATTGTGAGGTTTAAATAGGACAACACATATTATGTATTTGGCAGAGCACCTAAATGTCCTAAAAATTAATGGAAATTATTATTTTTTCCATGTTAATCTTTTAAAACACTCCCAAGGTCCTTGTAGCCTTTAGTAAAACATCACCACACCCTACCCTGCCACGCCATTTATGATCTGACACCAGCTTACCTTCCAATTTCATCTCAACCCATGTGTCTTACTCTATAGTTTGAATTACCTGATACTTCTTAAATGTGGCTCCAAACTTTTGCACATACTGCTTCTTGTACTTAGAATGCCTTCTCCTAGCCCAAACTCCCTGCCCTGCATCACCAACCACCTTTGCATCTCTTCCTCCAATACTCAGTTCATCTCAGAAACCCTTATGAACCCTTGTGTTCCCACTGCATAAAAATTCCCTGGTGAATAGATACGCTCCACTGTAATCTGTTATCTGTAAAAATATATGCCCTGCACATTTCATACTGCAATGCAATTGGTAGCTTCTTAGTCAATAAGCTCATTAAGCACCAGACATGCAACTTACTTATCACCTGAGAATTTCCAGAAACAGTTCAATGCCTTCTATATAGTAGACAATCAATAAATATTGACCAAACGAATGATCCTCTGCTTGTGTTTAATACAGTATGTTAATAGATATATATAGATACATAGATATACCTAAAGAACTCTGGCTAATCTTAACTGCTAGAATTTACCTCTCCAGGCAGGCCCAAGGAACCTAGGGCAGATATCAGACTTTATCAGGATGCATAATCATTTTATGCAGTTAGCATGGAATATAACCTTTGTCATTTCCATCCACTTCACATGGAACTCTGTATAGGGTCCATTCTGTTGAAATTAAATTACTGGTTGTTGAACCTGGTAGTCTCTGTCTTCGAAACCATTCCTCACATTACACTTATCCTGGACTTTGAAATTGAGATCTGTTTTAACCCACTGAGGCTACTATAACAGGATACTATAAATCGAGTGGGTTAAACAGACATTGCTTTCTCACAGTTCTGGAAACTGAGAAGTCCACGGTCAAAGTGCCAACAAATTCAGTTGCTAGTGAGGGCATTCTTCCTGGTTTGAAGACACCCAGCTTCTTACTATGTCCTCACATTGTGAGAGAGAGTGGAGAGAGAGTGTAAGAGTGCTCACACTTACCTGAGTGATAGAACTCACTTGTGTCTTTTCTTCTAAGGGCAGTAATCCCATTATGAGGGCTCCACCCACATGACCTATTTACTTCCCACAACCCCCATCTCCAAATACTATCACATTGTAAGATTAGGGCTTCAACATACAAATTTGGGGAGTACATCATTCAGTCCATAGGAGTACTGCCCTGTAGCCTTTGGGTTTCTCACATTATCTTCCTTATTCATTCATTTGTTCATTCATTCATTCTACACATATTTAATGCACACATTGTGCACTAAGCACACACAAGTGAATGCAACAGAAAATATCTTTGCCTTCATGGAGCTCACATTATCCATCAGACACAAACTATGAACAAACAAGTCTTCAGCATGTTACACAATGCTAGGTGCTATGAAGAAAAATGAAGCAAAGTAGGAATGGTAGTGCTGAAGGTCAGGGAAGACCTCCTTGAGAAGGTTATATATGAGCAGGAACCTTAAAGCAGTGGAGGAAAAGTATTTAGGAATCTGAGAGAAGAGTGTTCCTAGAGAGAAAGTAAATGCAAAGTCCTGAGTCAAAAATAGAGTGTGTGGGGGCGCCTGAGTGGCTCAGTCAGTTAAATGTCTGCCATTGACTCAGGTCACGATCCTAGTTCCAGGTTTGAGCCCATGTCGGACTCCCTGCTCAGTGGAGAGTCTGCTTCTCTCTCTGTTCATCACCCTGCTTGTGCGTGCGCACTCTCTTTCTCTCTCTCAAATAAATAAAATCTTAAAAAAAAAAAAATAGAGTGTGTGGGAAATATGTGAAGTACTTGGGAAGTGATAGGAAGGTCAGGATGGCTAGAGAAGTCAAGTTACATAAGGCCTGTACCCTTTGTAAAGACTTTGACTTAAACACAGTTTGTTTGACATGAGAAACTAAAGGAGGCTTTTGAGGGGTAATTTCAAAGATACTATGAAGTATTACTTTATTACTTTGAATATTGTATTAAAAACTGAATTTAAGGGGTGCCTGGGTGGCTCAGTCAGCTAAATGTATGCCTCTGGCTCAGGTCATGATCCTGGAGTCCCAGGTTCAAGCCCTGCATCGGGCTTCCTGCTCAGGGAAGTGTCTACTTTTCCCCCTCCCTCTATCCCTCCCCCTGGCTTGTGCTCTCTCTCAAATAAATAAATAAAATCTTAAAAAAATAATAAAACTGGAGTTAAACATAGGGGTAGATGAGAGGGAAGATAGTGGGGTAGAAAGTGCTAGGACTCTGAACACCTGAACAGCACATGCATTGGCAGAAACTGCCTGAAGCAACTATTTTGGAACTCTGCAGTCTGTTAGAATGCTTGCAGCTACCAGGGAAAGGTTTGGCTGGTAAAATTGTGGTCAATTTTTATCTGTTTCAGCTTAGCATGGTAGTAATTATCTATGTCTCATCCTCCAGCCCTGTATGGCAGCCAACTATGGGGGACAAGAGGCCGCATCCCTGAAGCAGCTTAGGGAAGCCAAGGTGGGTAATAATGACCTTGTCCTCCAAATAATGTGATTCTGTGTTCTAATGGCTGATTACTGCTTCTGGTCATGGAGGTGCACCCAGAGGTGGGTACCCATTGTTGCAACCCCTACTGGCTGAAGTGGCTAATAGGGTTTAAAGGAACAGCACCAGGACTTTTCCCCCTCCAGTCTTACTTTTTCCCCCTTTTAGGAGCAGGCATTCAAGGCCAGCATATTCAGAAGTAACTGTGTATGGGACGATTTAGAAAGTCACCTTACATACTCTGGGAAAAACACGACCTCAGAAAAGACCTGAAAAGACCTTAAGCTCTCACCCTAGGCTGATCTTTGGCAAAGAGATGCTGTACAACAATTAAAAAAAAAAAAAAAAAAAAACTAAAAATCCTGGAGGAGGAAAGAATTTGATTTCCAGAGTTATCAAAATATATGACTCATATGTCCAGGTTTCAACAATAAAAAAAAAATATGAGGCATACAAACAAACAGGAAAGTATAATCCATTTAAAGGAACAAAATAAATCAACAGAAACTATCCCTAAGGAAGTCCAGATACTAGACAAAGACTTTAAAACAACTGTCTGAAAGATGCTCAAAGAGCTAAAGAAAGACATCAACAAAGAAAGGAAATTGATACATGAACAAAATGAGAATATCTATTAAAAAGCAAAATAGAAAGGAAATAAAAAATTTTCGCACTGAAAAACACAATAACTGACATGAAAAATTCACTAGAGTGGTTCAGAAGCAGATTTGGGCAGGCAAAGGAAAGAACCAGTAGGTTTTAAAGACACGACAATTGAAATTATTGGGTCTGAGGAACAAAAAAATCAAGGAAAAGTGAACAAAACCTAAGGGACCTATAGCACATCAAACAGACAAATATATGCAGTGGGGTGTCCCAGAAGGAGAAAAGAGAGTGAGACAGACAGATATAGAAAATATTTGAAGAGATAATGGCTGAAAAAATTATTTTTTTAAAAGATTCTATTTATTTATTTGAGAACACAGGAGAGCAAGGCATGCAGGGGTGGAGTGCACATGAGCCTGACAAGTGTGAGCCAGTGGGAGGGGCAGAAGGGAGAATAATAAGGACAAGCAGACTCTATGTTGAGCCTGGATTCCCACACAGAGCTCAATAACAGGACCCTGCAATCACAACCTGAGCCAAAATGATAAGTCAGCCACTCAAACAACTGAGCCACCCAGGCACCCCGATAAACTTCTCAAAGTTTGTGAAAGACATAAATTTACAAATTGAAGAAACTCAATGAGCTCCATGTAAGATAAACTAAGAGACCCACAGCAAGACACATAATCAAAGTGTCAAAAGCCAAAACAAAGAGAATCTTAAAAGCAGCAAAAGAGAAGCAGTTTTTCACATTTAAGAGATCCTCAATAATTTTATCAACTGATTGTTCAACCCTGGAGGCTATAAGGCAGTGGGTCATGTATTCAAAGTGCTGAAAGAAAAAAAAGAAAACTCAACCAAGAATTCTATGTCTAGCAAAAACCACCCGTCAAAAATTAGATATTAGGACACTTCCAGAGTAACAAAAATTCAGGGAGTTAATTATCATTATATCTGCTCCATAAGAAATGCTAAAAGGAGTCCCTCCAGTTGAAATGAAAGGACACTAGACAGTAACTCAAAACCATGTGAAGAAATAAAGATCTCTAGAAAGGTAAAATGGGCAACTTATAAAAGCTAGTATTATTTTAATATTGGTTTGCAATTCCATTCTTTATTTTCTACATGATTTAAAATAAAAATGCATAAAAACTAGTATTAAGCAATATCACTGCACTCACAATGTATAAAAAACTAATTTGTGATGTCAATAACAGAAGAGAGGACAAAACTATAGAAGCAGAGATTTTGTGTGCTATTGAAATTAAGTTGGTATAAATTAGATTGTTAGATTACATAAATTAAATTATTAAAAAGAAATAAAAGTAAGGCCATTAATAGAGTGATTAATAATCCAAGCAAGAGATGAATGTGGCTCAGGTCAAGAGGGTTGCTGTGCAGGTGGTGGGTATGGTGAGATACTGGACATCTCCACTATAGCACTGACAGCATTTGCTGCTGGATTACATGTGGATTTTTACAGATCAACTGTGAGGAATGAGAGCAAAAGAACTATCAAAGATGACTAAGGTTCTTGTCCAATGAAACAGGAAGAATGAAATTATTGATTGTTCAATTAGAGAACACCTCAGAAGTATCAGTCTGGAGGGTGGGAGATGGTGATGAACATCATCTCAAAGAGCATATTAGACATCCAAGTAGAATTATCAAGTAGACAATCAGGTATATGTATACTAGAAGGTCAAGCTGATGGAAAAATTTGGAAGTCACTTACAATCTGATGGTATTTGATTAAGTCTAGATGAGAACTTCTAAGAAGTAAGTATAAACAGAGAAGAGAATGGTCAAGGTAAGAGGTTAGGACACTTGAGAGTATAACAGATACAGAGATGTGAAAGAAACCACAAAGGAGGTGTTGAAGAAATGGTTGCATCAACAGAGTAGTATCCTAGAAGCCATGGGAAGCAAGTGTTTAAAAAAAGAAGGTAGCAAGGAAGGAATTAAGAAGAGTACCAAGAATTAGGTATGGGCTTTAGCAGTGTAGAGTTTATCAGTAACCTTGACAAAAGCTGTTTTGGTGGAACAGAGTAGGTAAAAGCCTCACTGGAATAGGAGAAAGAGAAAACTGGAAGAAGAGGGATTTGAGCCAGAGTGTAGAGTTAATATTTTTGCTAATTTTGGTTTGATTTTCCTGTTCAATATCAGAAATACTATGCTGATGTACAAGAATGATCCAGTCAAAAGGGAAGATTCAATGCAGACGGCAAGAGGCAAGAACTGCTGGAGCAGTGTCCTTGAGGGATTAGCAGGGACATGGGATCTAATGCACAGTGGAGGTCACACCTTAGCAGGGTTTGCAGGGACGATCTTCCCTAGTAACAGTAATAGTGGGAAGTTTTACGTCTATCTGCAGGAAGGCATGCAGGGGTGGGGTGCACATGAGCCTGACAAGTGTGAGCCAGTGGGAGGGGCAGAAGGGGGAATAATAAGGACAAGCAGACTCTATGTTGAGCCTGGATTCCCACACAGAGCTGCAGGAAGGCAGGTAGACGTAAAACTTCCCACTGAGTACTTTTCTAGTATCAGCAACCTCTAATAAGAGGCTACCCATTGAGGGTGCAAGTGCGGAGGAAGTGCTATAATCTGGGAAGAATAGTGTGGAATAGTAATGGAGTAGAAGAGTAACTGAACAAAGAGGTATAGTAGGTTTGCAGGCTGCACCAGGGTTTGCACCAAGGTTTGGGAGTCACAAATGTAAAGTGATGCCAAGAGATGATAAAGCCTGGCTCACAGTGCACAGTACTAACCTGCTATGATCATAGAACAGGACCATTTCTTGGTCGGTACTCTTGATTTTTCCTGACGGATGGATGGATGGATGGATATATCCATCACAGCTCACTACCTGTATCCGGGCTGAACCTAGGCATTCCTGGCCCCAACTACAGAGCTTTCCCATACCTCAGCATACCTGTCTGTAACCTAGAGTCCTGCAAAACCAAGCAAAAGAGCCTGATCTCTGACCTGTGCTGGATCCTACAATGTGACGATAGACAAGGCAGGCCCAGCTTCTGTCCTCATGGTGCTTAGTGCCTAACAGGGAGACAAACTCAGCCCAAATATACTTAACTAACCAAAATGTTGTAGGATGGGATGCTTCTTGGAAGGGAGAGATAACTAGCAAAAACTTCAATACACACAGGTGTGGTATAGGTAGGGGGGCTAAGATAGTGGCATAGTAGGAAGATCCTAGGTTCATGTCATCCTTTGAACACAACTAGATAACTATCAATTCATTCCAAATACCCAGAAATCAACCTGAAGACTGATAAAACAAACTCCACAACTAAAAGGAGAGAAGAAGCCACAGTGAAGAAGATAGGGAGTATGGAGATGTGGTTTGGGGGAGAAATGGATCATGGGTGCGGTGGAGGGCAGGGAGCTCTGGTCATGGGGAAAGGGGAGAGACAGGAGAATGTACAAGGGATTACACAAGAACATTTCCCCAAAGCCATTGGCTGGGCAAACAAGAGGAACTGATTTTCGTGAGTTCTTGCAAGCAGCAGGGCTTGAAGACTGGAGTTTTAGCAGTAGCCTGACTTGGCTGGGATGGAGCCCTCAGGGTGCTGCCCTCCTCCTGGAGAGAAGGCAGGCAAACAACCCCAGAGAGGGGGGGCAGGGCAGACAGCCTGGAAACAAGGATCTGAAGAACACCTAGGGCACACAGCAGGGAGATTATTCCCTCTTCTTGGAACAGATTCTTCTCCAAGGACAAAGGAGCCAGCAGGAGCTATTTTCCTCTTCTGCCTCTCAGCATAAACACAGAGTCACCTGTGGTAGGTAAGCAGCATAGCATGGACACTAGATGCCTAACCTTTTTATACCAAGTCCCACAATCCTACACTGTGGTGGTGGCTGCCCTTCTCAGTAAATCTTGCCTCAGTCCCAGAGCAGCAGGCCCCTTCCCAAGATAACCACCAAAAACCCCTGCCCACATCATGTCTCCCCACCAGAGAGTTCTACAGGGCCTCAGCTCTAATGGAAGTAGTATCAGATCTCATTTAACAAGCAAACCAGAGCACACCTAGTTAAAACTCACCATATACTGACCAAGGACCAAACATTGCCCACTGCAGGCAAGGAGGGCCTCTGCCGATGACTTGACCAAGGGATAAAACAGCTAAAACACAACAGCAGAGTGCACAGAGCACATACCAGAGACACTTCCTGAAGCATCAGGCCCTGGACACCATATAACCTCTTCTTTATAAAGCCTTCACTCTCAGGGCCAGGAAACATAACAGGCTTTTCAAACATAATAGAAGAAGGCAGAGAGTTAGACAAAATGCCAAGGCAGCAAGTCATCCCAAATGAAAGAACAAGGTAAGGTCACTGCCAGAGATCTAAGTGAAACAGATATAAGTGATGTACCTGATGGAGAATTTAAAGCAGCAATCATTAAGATACTTGCTGGACTTGAGAAAATAATGGAAGACTTCAGAGTTAAAAAAGTTAAAAAACAATCAGAGATTTCAGTATACACAGATTATTGTTGTCATGATATTTGCGATTAACTTAGTAACTATGTATAAGACTTTCTAATTTTCGTTAAATTTCCCCCTATTATTTTTTTACCATTTTTTAATCAGATTTGCCTGTGCTGGACATTTCATATAAATGGAATCATATAATATGTGGTCGTTTGTGATATGTAGCTTCTTTCATGTAGCATAGTTTAGCAGTTTCTAAAGTTCATCCATGTTGTAGCATGTATTGGTACTTCATTCCCTATTATTGCCAAATAGTAATTCATATTATGGATTTTTAAATTTTGTTTTATTTTACTTATTCATTTACCAGTTGAAGGGCATTTGAGCTTTTAGACTTGGGTCTTTGTGGATAATACTGCTATGAACATTTATGTATAAGTTTTTGACGATACCATTTCTTTTTAAGAGAAGAAAATTATACATATCTACAATTTGAATATATTTTTGGTTTTATTTCTATTTATCTTACTTTCTTATGATGGGATTTCAAAGCTTAATTTTTTATAGTGAAAAGGATGTATCTTTAGTAAAACTCCATTATTTATCTTAGTAAACTCCATTATTTGCCTGTTTTATCATTATACTACTTCCTTATAGATCATGCAAATCAATACTCCTACATCCTAAAGCAGAGTGGCAAAAAAAAAAAAAAAAAGGTCAGATTACTTGATTAAAATGTATTATCCAGACCAGGAAAGCCTTGGCAAAGAAATAGAAGATATAAAGAACTAAATATAATCTTAGAACTGAAAATATATAATAACTGAAATTTAAAAGCCTAATAGATAGTCTCAACAGCATAATGGAGAAGACAGAAGCATCAGTGAACTTGCAGATAGAGCAATAGAAATTACCTAACCTGAACAATAAAGAGAAAATAGATTTTTAAAGAAATAAATAGAATCTCAGGGACCCACAGGATTTTAACAAAAGACTACTTCTTATTCCTCTTGCTAAGTACAACTAAACACCATGGTCATTATATATAAAACAAATACCTTGAAAGATACCAAGGAGGAGGCATAAGGCAAGGTATCTTAGGACCCAAGGACTGATATGACAATCTGTTTCCTGGTTTGTCTTTTTGCCTGATGCATCTAGACTGGTACTAGAGAAGCCAACAACCCAGAAACACCAATGGGAGCAAATTTAAAAAATGCTCCAACAGAAGCCAGCTCTCTCTAGCAAAAGTCCAGGAAAGGGGCAACCCTAGCAATGCAGAAACAATAGCTGCCAACCACAACCACACACCATGAGGGACAAAAAAACCTCCAACTGCCTTAGAAAGTCTTGACTTCTATCCCTTCCCAGCTTCAGTGTGGTATCCCTCCCTTTCCCATGCTGAGATGACATCAAGGAAGACCAATTAGGGACCCAGCACTTCCATCCCCAACTGGCAGTAAGGGATCCATACTGCTCCCCTCCTTGCAATGTCAGAGGAAGTGTCAGAAGGAATCCAAAAAAAAGCCAAAGTTTTCACCACCATTCTGGAGTAGTGAGGCCATTTCACCCTCCAGGGTCAGTGAGACCACACAGGAAACCTGAAATTCACCTCCACTCAGAAGTAATGAGGTTTCCCTTCCGCAGGGTGTCAAATGAGGCAATAGGGAACCTGGACTTCTATCTATACTTGTCAGTAAACAGAGGGTACTCCATTATGTCAAAGGAGATCTGCTAAAACACAAGTTTTATACAAGATCCACAATCTCATAACATAATACCCAAAATAAGATGAAAAAAAAAATTTCACCATACCAAGAACCAGGAAAATCTGAACTTGACTGAAAAAATACAGTCAACAGGATGGCTGGGTGCCTCAGTGGTTGAGCGCCTGCCTTTGGCCCAGGATGTGATTCTGTAGTCTAAGGATCGAGTCCCACGTCGGGCTCCCTGCATGGAGCTTGCTTCTCCCTCTGCCTGTGTTTCTGCCTCTTTGTCTCTCATGAATAAATAAATAAAATATTTTTTAAAAAAAGTGGAAATCCTAGAACTGAAAATATATAATAACTAAAATTTAAGAGCCCAATGGATAGTCTCAACAGCACAATAAAGAAGACAGAAGAAGAAAAAAAAAAAAAGAAGACAGAAGAAAGCATCAGTAAACTTGAAGATAAAACAATAGAAATTACCCAATCTGAACAAAAAATAGAAAATAGATTTTTTGAAAAATAAACAGAACCTTAGGGAACTCTAGGACTTTAACAAAATAGCTAACATTTGGGTCACCTGAGTTGCAAAAGGAAAAGAGAAAGAAAGTGGAGCTGAAAAAAATATTCCCATAAATAATGGCTGAAAAATTCCCAAATTTTGTAAAACATAACTGCAGATTCAAGAAGCTGATTAAACCCCAAAGACAATAAACTCAAAGACATTTACACCAAGATAATTCATTATCAAACTTAGAAAACTGAAGACAAAAATTTTTGCAAAGAGAAATGACACATTATCTGTTAAGAGAAAAACAATTTGAATAACAACAGATTTCTCATCAGAAACCAGAGAGGTCAAAAGGAAACTACAACTGTTTTTCAAGTGCTAAAATAAAAGAGCTGTCAGCTAGAGTTCTAATCCAGTGACAATATCCTTGAGGAATGAAAAGTAACCAAGATGTGCTCACAGGAAGGAAAGCTAAGAGAATTTATCATCAGCAGACTTACTTTAAAAGAATTAATAAAGGAAGCTATCTAATAGAAGGGAAATGATAAAAGAAGGAATATTGGAATATTAGGAAGGAAGAAAGAGCAACAGAGTACTGGGTGTTATCCTATATGTTGGCAAATTGAACTCCAATAAAAAAAATATTTAAAAGAGAAAGATCAAAAATATGAATAAATATAGTAGATTTTCCTTCTCTTGAATCCTTAAGTGATTTTTGACAGTTGAAGCAAAAAGTATACTATTGCCTTATATAATTCTCAATGTATGGAGAGGAAATATTAAAACAATTATAAATGGGGGAAGTTAAATGTAGCTTTCTACATTCAAACTGGTAAAATGTCTACATCAGTAAACTGATATATGTATAATGTAATACCTAAAGCAACCACTAACATACATAGAGAGATATGCTAAAAAATAATATATATAAATCAAAATGGAACTCTAAAAACTATTCAAGTATCCTACAAGAAGGCATGAAAGAGAAAATAGAAAAATGAAAAAACAGAATGGAAAATTAAAAAATAATATGGCATACCTAACCACTAAGATACCAAAAATTACATTAAATGGAAATGACTCACATACTGTATGATTTCATTTACATAAAATTATTGAAATGGTAAAGTTATAGAGATGGAGAATAGATTGATGGTTGTCAGGAGTAGAGATGGTATGGAGAAGTTGTTGCTGTTACCATAAAAGGGTAGCCCAAGGGAGATCTTTGTGGGAATTGAATAATCCTGTGTCTTAATTGTGATGATGGTTATACCTGTAATAAAATGACATATAACTATATATACACATTTCAGTCAACCCAGAAAGACACTTTGACCCCATTTACAGTTATTTCTCACTTCCACCCATAGCTCAAAGCAGCCAGTAATCTTTCTGTCTTCATAGATTTGCCTATTCTTGACATTTCATATAAACAGAATCATACAACATGGAGCCTTTTGTGTCTGGTTTCACTTATTTAGCATAATGTTTTTGAGGTTCGGTGATGTTTGAGCATATATCAGTACAACATTCCTTTGTATTCTAGTGTATGAACATACCATATATTTTTTTCCATTCACCAATTAGGGGACTTTTGGGTTTTATGACTAATGCTATTAGGGAAGTGGTCACAACAGTTTTCAGTGTGTCCATACAAGACAACAGGCAGAGCCCTTCACCTGGAAATAATTGCTAATGAGAAATACATGGGAACTAAATGGTGGGAAACCAGAATTCCCAGTGCTATAAGCAGACTCATGTCCCCATTTGTAAAACCTACAGAGTAGAACTGAACAGATACCAAGTTCCATGAATAGTATCTGTTTATCAACTCATCTAGCAGGGCTATAACAATGATAAAATGTATTGATTACTTATTTTGTGCCTGGCACCATGTTTAATTCCTTAAATAAATTATTTAATCCTCACGACAGCTCTATGAGGTATGTACTATTATTATCCCTGTTTTCCAGGTAGGAATACTGGGGTTGAGAAAGAAATAGTAATTTACCAAAAGACGGACAGTAAATAGTACAGCCTCTTAACCACCCTGCAGTAATGTTCTCCATTAAATGTTAAAACCTATCTGTGTGGAGGATCAAAAAATACCAGGCTAAGGAGTTTTGATTCTATTTTCTAGAACATGGAAATGCACTGAAGATTTTTGATCAGGGAAGTGACATCATCAGAACTGCACATTTCCCTGACGTTGCTAAGTCAGATAATTTGGAGGGAAGAGACTGTGATGACAGACCAGTGAGGTGGCTCTAAATATAGTTAAATCAAGAGTTCCTGAGAGCCTGACTTAGAGTAATGAAAATAGGAATTGAAAGGAAGGAAATTATTCCCCCCAAAATTTCAGAGGTAGACCCAAAATAACATAACAATAGGTTAATTGTGGAGGACAAGGAGATAGGTAATTTATTTAATCCTTTAAATGAATAATCTTTTGTAACTAAAGAATCCAGCACTGAGCACCGTTCAGAAAAACTTGCATGAAGCAGGAAGAGCAAAAATGACGAGTTGGCTCTTACTAAGTGCTTGTGGTGGCCTTGCTTAAAGGAGCCACTCATATTTTTAAGCCTAGCAAAATTATAGTGTCATTAACAACAATTCTCACAAGAGGAGAGAATGCTAAGTCAGGAATTGCATAAATCCGTTCCATTTTAACATACTTACTAAGGTCATAGAAAGACATCCAGGTGGTGATGTTCAAAAAGCAGTTATTAATGATTGGAGATTAGGAGACAGAGGTCAGAATAAGCAAGAGATTTTAGAAGCATTCAAGTCCAGGATGTAGCCTGTGTCTTGGAATTGCTGAAAGAATTGTGATAAAAGAAGATTACTGCTCATGTAATGAAATGAGCAAACTTTAGAAATTATATATTTATAGTTGTGATATAGATATATTTAGAAATTATATATTTATAGTTGTGATATCTTGTCCTATAATGGACAAGATAATCTAGGTCATGTTAAGATAACAGAAAGATCCCAAATCACAGTGGAATTTCACATTTCCATTAGTGGCTGATCAGACGAAACTGATCTAAATGTACTCTAAATTAAAATTCAAATGATTCTGATTTAAATGTTTTGAAGTCTATTACAGTCTTATGGAGAAATAGTATTATTGAAGTAGAATCCTACATATCCCAAGAATTTAAGCTGTACTAAATTAAAATTTATCATCCCAAGAATTTAAGCTATTCTAAATTAAAATTTATCATTTGACAAAACTTATTTTTTAATTCAGGACAAATTATTAAGTTATAATCACTTGGTCAGAACTGAATGAAAAAAAAAATGGGCTTCTCTAAAAAATTTGCTTGTCGGAACACCTGGGTGGCTCAGTGGTTGGTCATCTGCCTTCAGCTCAGGGCATGATTCTGGGGTCCTGGAATTGAGTCCCACATTGGGTTCCCTTCATGGAGCCTGCTGCTCCCTCTGCCTATGTCTCTGCCTTTCTCTCACTCTCTCTGTGTCTCTCATGAATAAATAAATAAAATCTTTAAAAAAAAATTTGCTTGTCAGAGATAAATCACCTCTTCCATAAAGTCTTTAAGAGTGTTCAAAATATTGTTAAGGAATATATTTTATTTCCCATAAAAAGGAACAACTTCAGCATGAGTGAAAGAAAATGCAGTTATCCTCAAAATATGCATAACCAAGCTATGTTTAAGAGATGAATCAGTACACAAAATTATTCCTAAATACCTTGGCAGAACAATAAAGCAGTTTCTGCTTAAAATAATCAGGTAAGTAGACCCGAGGTTTATAATTTTCTCTCTCAATTGATAAGCAGTTCTTGGGATTTCAAATCAATTATTGGAAGCTGCCAGTGAAAAAGAGTGATTTGGTGTAAACTCCCCTGGTGCATTCTTAGCACCCTGCCACAGGAAGATATTTAGGTGCTTGAAGATTCCAATTTGCTATGAAACAATGACCCTGAAAAGTTTCAATCCATCCATGTGATCAGACTGTTAATTTTAAATGTTCAGAAGATCCTTATTGCTTAGAGGACACGGACATTTTTGAATAAAAGTACAATATGCAGAAGGATGTATTTAAGAGAGAAATAGGTTATTTTCTTAAGTGAGAAAAATACCTTGAAATTCTTTTAGACTGACTTGACATTTTTACCTTATGAAAAAAGGCATTTAGATATTGTCTCCAAATCGCAATTTTATTTTAATCCTTAGCACCAAATGCTATTATCAAGAACTTTCCTTTCCTATTAGAGAATATTTTTTAAAATCTCGAGCATGGTCTTTTTAACTCATTCTAAAAATGGAAATTTTTTAATTCAGTTTAAATTCCTAGTACACGTATCTTTAATGAACCACTTCCATAATGTTTAGTGTCTCTAGTGGCCCTTGATTTGTCTTAGAATTCTCTATTTCTGTTCTTTCCATCCTAGCACCCCTAATGAAATGAATGAATGTATAATCATAGACTGGAGTTTTAATCAAAGTTTGAAATTTAACTCTTAATTTTGCCTGAAAAACATCATGTCAAATTTATCTGTGTCTATACATGTCAAATTTATCTGTATCTATACTGTTTTATTGTAAAAATGGTTCAAATTACTTTTCATCAAATAAATTGAGATATATCATAATTGTCCCCCACAGTTTTCAAAATGTCCCTCTAAGCACACCAGAAGAGAATGTTTCTAACAAAAAGTGGAACATTTGTAAAGGTAAAGAAAAGAAGCAAGAGGGTGATGCTGCGAGTCCCTGCATGATCCAACACAATCTGGATGCCAACAGTGAGGTCCTATAAAGTATAGGCTCAGCCTCCCCAGTCTCAGACCAACAAGGGCCAAGGCTGACTGTCCATGGTCCTATCTGCTCTAGGGAGCCCTGGGACACCTGCATGCCCCTGAACTTCAGCCTTCCCTGTACTCTCTGCCCTGTAGACCAGTCTGTGTTTCAATCTGCTATTCTTGATCCATGCTCCATTTCTCATGTTCCACTTCTCAAAAAGACTCCACTTCTCAAAAAGGTTTATGCTTTACTTCCCCAAAAGACTGCCACAAGCACCCCATTGATTGGACTGAGCTAGCCCAGGCCTGCTTCAACCTGGTCAGACTCTGCCTGTTAAGAGTTCTACCAATGAGACTGTAGACTAAAGACAAGTTCAAAGTGAATAGTAACTGCCCTACCCCTTTCAACAAAACAGCAAGGAGGCCATCCTTTATTGAGAGCCTTCCCTGTATCTCACCTATTCCCTTCACAGTGAAGCCTCCTGCCTTTGCCCCATGAGCCCTGCAGTCTGTCACTCTGCATATAGTGGGTATGACAGCATGTACCAGATGGCCACAAGATTAGCTGGATTTGTGAGTGATTACCATTTAAGTTGCTGATGGGGAGAGGTAAACAGACAGCTAATGCAAGGAGCTGAATCCCAGGCTGAGAGATTGAGATTTACAAGAAAACTAATACAGATTTTTGAGAAGAAAAAAAGGACAAAAATGGCATTAAAGATGATACACTAGTAGCAGAATGTAATATAGACAGAGGATGGGAAAGACTAGAAAGAAATACAGCATGAAAACAGATCTGTAACAAACAAATCTTTAATAATTGGTCTGAATAAAATGGTAGTTCTGTAATGGAAACAAAAGATAAGATATATTTTAAAGAAAGAATCTCCCAATATTGCCACTCAATGAATTTTCCAAACACTGTTCTAAACACTGGAGAGAAAATGTATGAAGCAGGAACCATCTGATCTTCAGGAACCATCTCTATAAAGAGGATGATTAAGAATGTGAGGGGTATTGGTCATCACTTTATTCAACACAGATTCTCTAGCTTCCTCCTTTTGTGCCTTCCTCAGAGAGATTAGATACTCACCTCCTAGTCTCTCAAGTTGGTAATCTAGGTGATCTTATTTAGGCTAAGACAGTGTAAGGGAAGATCTAAAGGGGTACTTCTAAACACTTTTCCTTTTTTTATAAAAGAAACAAACGCAGCTAGTGCCACCCCTTCCTGCCTGGAACATGAAAGCAATACATGGAGCTAGCAGGAGGCAACAGTGTGAAAAAAGAAGATAGAAGAAGAATCCTTATAGCTGTATGAGCAGCTGGGCCAACCTGACAACCACCTAATTCTTGCTGTTACATGAGAAAAATTAACTTCATTCCTGATACCAACTGCTGGAAGAGAACTCTTTGTGGCAAAGCAACCAAATCTGACCCTGGAGGATTACAAAGAAAAGGAGTCTTTTAAAGAATATTGAGTAGGTCACAGGATCTATGAGAGGTCTAAAGAATGAGGTTCAAACTTAAGATTCCAGAAACAACATATAAAACCTTTCATAGAACTGGCCTAATGTTGGGGATCCCTGGGTGGCTCAGCGGCTCAGCACCTGCCTTTGGCCCAGGGCATGATCCTGGGGTTCTGGGATCGAGTCCTGCGTCAGGCTCCCGGCATGGAGCCTGCTTCTCCCTCTGCCTGTGTCTCTGCCTCTCTCTCTCTTTCTCTAAGTCTATCATAAATAAATAAATTAAAAAAAAAAAAAAGAACTGGCCTAATGAGAGGCACCTGGGTGGCTCAGTCAGTTAAGCATCTGCCTTTGGCTCAGGTCATAATCTTGGAGTCCTGGGATCAAGCCCAATATCGGGCTCCCTGCTCAGCAAGAAGCCTGCTTCTCCCTCTCCCTTTGCAGCCCCCCCTTTCTCCTCCCCTTCCCTCCCCTCATGCATTAACGCTCTCTCTCGCTCTCTCTCTTGCTCTCTCTCTCTCCCTCTCTCTCTTGGTCTCTCTCTCTCTCTTTCTCTAAGAACTGGCCTGATGAAGAAATCACCTGCCTGCCACAGAGCCTGAATTGCCACAGCTTACATTCTTGCTGCTTTTCTACTAGGAGCACAACTATCCTGCAAATAAAACCAACCTAGGACAGTCACCTTTGCTGTCACTCTAACCAAAAAAATAAATTTCACAGGGAACCTGCTGGTCTACCTTGTTCACTTCCAACCTGTACAAGTGCCTGTGCCTTAAAGGGGGGAAAATGAAAAGAAACTATGTAGCTTGTTAGGTTCCACAGAAAGAAAGAATCTTTGCCCTATGAAGAGCCATAAAGTGGGTAATCTCCCAGATTCAAAAAGGGATTCAGATGCTAATAGGCTCGGATGCATTGCAAGTATACACTGTCTGGTGGGTTGTTTGCAAAAATGCTTACCAGCATGTATTCCTTCCCTATAGCCACACCCCATTACAATGTAATCTGTAAATCAAAAGGTGGTGTCTACTACCCACCCCTTGAATTTGGGCAGCTTTGATCAATAGAATGAGGCAGAAGTGACATTATCCCAACATCAAAACCTCAAGAGAACAGTTATACTCTGTTCTCCTGAGAATTCTATTATCCACTATATGAATAAACCTGGGCTGGCCTGCTAGATAATGAGAGAAACCTAGTCCAGGTGCTCTAGGCACCCCAGCCAACAGGCAACCAGCCCTCAGAAGCAGAGCCACCTACCTAACCATAGATGCATGAGTAAGCCCAGTCTAACCCAGAAGATCACTCACTTGAGCCCAGTCCAGCTGGCTCACCCAAAGATTTGTAAGTTCAGTAAGTGGCCATTTTAGCCACTAGCTTTGGGGTGATTATCTATGTAATGCAAAGCTAAAATAAGAAAAAAGAAGAAAATTATTAAATAAGATACTTTCAGGTGTAGAAGTGATTTGGAAAAGATAAAATAGGTTAATTTAGTAGAAGGTGATAAGGGTCACTCAATTTCTCAGGGAAGTCCTCTCTAAGAAGGGGACATTTAAGATGAAACTTAAATCTGAAGGACAA
This sequence comes from Canis lupus baileyi, assembly GCF_048164855.1. Classification (NCBI taxonomy): domain Eukaryota; kingdom Metazoa; phylum Chordata; class Mammalia; order Carnivora; family Canidae; genus Canis; species Canis lupus. The sequence goes on from NC_132865.1 coordinate 35,826,365, forward strand.
GAAAATACTATTCAAAGATATAGAAGAAATGTATTCCAAACAGAAAGGACAGCAAGTGCAAAGGCCCTGAGACAGAAATGAGGCTAATATGGCTGGAAAATATAAACAAAGTAGACAGTAAAGAAAGGTGACATCAGAGGAATAGAAAGAGATCAGATTGTTTACGTCTAGACCATGGTAAAGAGTTTGGAGTTTATTTACTAAGTAATCTTATTTACATTTTAGAGAATTCACTCTGGTTACTATGAGAAGGATGTTAGAATTGCTGTAGAGTCTGAAGCCTTGTCAGGTAGTTACTACAGTAGTGATGGGAAGTCTTTGTACCTTCTGCTCAATTTTGTCATGAATCTTAAACTACTCTAAAAAATGAAGTCTACTTTTTAAGATTGGGGGAAAATGAAAGAATGGATCTTTAAGAGATCAGTAGGAGAAGGAGAAAGAGAAGCAGGCAGGGAGAAAGTCAACAGCACCTGACACTTAATGCCAAGCCCAGCCTCCAGAGTCATTGGGCCTCCGTAGGAAGCAGTGTTGTGGAATGGAAACAGTGGGGACTTCAGAATCATGCAGACCTGGAACTGGATCTAAAGGCTACCACATTTAACTGTGCACTACGGTGAATTACATACCCCTCTGAGCCTCCCTATCTTCTATAAAATAGAAATAAAAATAACTATGTCATAGGCTGCTGTCACAGTTCAATGAGTAGCATGTGAAAAATGCCTAGCCAAGTCCTTTTTAAATGGTAGACTTTTGAGAAATGTTTATTTAATTCCCTTACATTTTACTTCTCAGATGGAAGATCCAGTATCTGAATAAAAACTAAACACCAAGGGACATTGAAATCAAAGTAGACCTATGTTAGAGCTATTATAAAGTCGGCAACCTTCTTTCTTCCTGTAAATCTCACTTGATAGCCTGTCCCCCCGGTACTGTCAGTTACCTACACCTACAGGCTGTGACACTGACTTGAGACCTAACATTATAAAACTTCGGACTAAGCTGAAATGTCAGTTTGTGTCCTTTTCTGTCACCAAAGCCCATTATCCAGTTCCTTCTTGGGTCCTGCCTCCTGCCATTGTGAGATCCTAACACTGCAGCTACTTTCCTAAACTCCAGCCCAACTACTTGCTCTAATCTCCCGAAAGTGCTTCCTGTACCAGTCTGGATTCTGAGCCCACCCAGCTCTGAACCACAGTGCCATGATTAATGTTCTCTGGGTCCCTCTCAGTCCCATACTGGTCTCTCCTAATGCTTCTCCATTCTTGTATTTGCTTTTTCACACCCAACTTCCCACCATATGCTCAGAACCAATTGCACTCCTCTGTGACAGCCCATCCTGAAAGTCATGTCCACTGCAGATGCATTGTTTCTGGAAGAATGCTTCTTTAATCTTTACAGCACAAAGTATTCAGCATTGAATACTTTGGCTTTCCATCCCAGGGAATAATTTAAACTAAAAGATGCTCCATAATCTGCAGCTATATTCACAGCATAAAGTTACAAGCTGATCTGCCAATAGATATTAAATTCCTTATCAAAGGTGGATTAACTCTACTCTAAATGTAATTCAAAAATAGCAATGGCCATAAGGCAACATGATGGGGACAGCTTTGCTTTGTAGGAGGAGAAGTTTGCAAGACAGGATTTAAAATGGACTAAACTTAACAGTATGAAATGGCATTTTTGCTGTAATTTTAAGCTTTGTAAGTAGAATTTATAAATGTATCTGAGGAGGAAAAAAAAAACCCTGAGAAGGCTAAAGAAAAAAAATACATTTGAAAATACAAAAAAGAAAGAGATCTTTCCATGGAGTCACAGAAATTAGAAATGGAAAACGTCCTTAGGCCAGCTTGTTCATTTCCCTGCCAGCATAGCTCACTCTCAAGGTTTGTCTAGTCTAATTTTAGATGACCTAAGAGTTTTGGCTTCAGGCACTTCATTTGGAAAACTATTCCACTAACAAACTTCCATAAGTTGTCTCCCCTTCCAGTTCTTCAGCCTAAATTTCCAACCTTCCAGGAGGTTCCAAAGGCTTTCCTTCCCTGGCTGCGCCATCTAGATAAAGTACTAGAAAGAGAATTTCTTCTTTCTTGTCAGGTCTACCTTTAAAATACCTGAGAAAGGTAAGAATGAGACCTCATCAAAACCAGGATCGGCATTCTCTAAAGATCCCTGTGCTAGAACAGGAGAACTCAAGTACTGGTTTCCCTGTTTTCATTATTACAAATCATACCAGAGGCTTAAGTATGTCTAAGTTACATTTTGCTTCCCACTGTCCAAATAGTTCATTGAAACATATAATAAACCCTATCAACTATTAAATGGCTAACACATACCAGTCATTAAGCTTTATATGAATTGGTTTATATGAATTGACTCTGACCTTACAACCACCCCTGCACGCACAGCAGTTAGTCCTCTCATTCTGCATACAAGGAAACTGAGACTTGTCTTGGGTCCCGTGGCCATTTAAACACACATTGGAGCCAATATTTCAGTTACCATCTGGCTCAAACCATTGCTTTTTCTGCAGCCCTCTGCTGTTACTGCTGCACCATTGTCAGAGAATATTAACAGCTGGTCTTGGGCTCTCCAAGTCTAAACAGAATCCAAGCAGAATGTGAAGATAAGAATGAAGCAGAACACTGCACTTCTCAGGAGATAGCCTGCCTCTAAGACTTCTGGAGACAGGCTCAGAGAGAAGTAGGTAAACATTGTAGGTCCATGTGTGCAGACCAATTTTAAGGAAGGGGTAAGTGAATGGAGTTAACTTGTTGGAACAAGGAACCTAGATTCAGAGGCTATGGGAATACCAGAGTATGGAGTGGCATCTAAAGTTCCCAGCTTCCCTAACTGGGGAGTGAGCAAGATCAAGGAGCAGCAGTTCCCGATACTTAGCAACCACACTTACATTGCTGATCATTCCATGGGGCTTCAGGATCCTGGATCTATCCAAGGCTTTGAATCAGAATCTGAACAGACTTATGGGACTGGGAAGCTGACCCAAACCCTAAGAGGAATAGTAGGATTCATTCCTGCAGCTGACTCAATAATCCCAAACACCCCAGATTAACAAAGAATGAAGATATGCCACGAGTCACCAAAGCCTTCCATAACCAAAGTGACAAGGGAGGAGCACATCTGCCCAAGAAGGTGAGTCAATAACATTTCCCTGCTCTTGGACCTTCAGAATTAGTCCTACATTTCAAATTATTGAATCTTTATGGGTAAAACCTGCTGACTAGACTCAACATTAGTTTTCTTAGTTTTCTCCTTCATTTGGAGGGAAACGTTGAGAATAATCAAAGAAGCCTGACTGTAACTACTGATTTGCAGCTGTGTGTCTACTGAGATAACACAAGTGGAAATCTGGACACTTCAAGCCCCTGACTTCACTTTCCTAGACAAAAGCTATGTTGATTAGATTGGCAGTTCTTGAAACAACACACCAACACAGCTCTTCAAACTTGCTGCAGATTTTGAATTAGAACTCTCATTAACTATATATCCAACCTTCAGAATAAAACATGGGAACAAAGAAAATTGGAAAGTTAATTAAAAATCTGTTTATTTGGGGAAATTATTTCATTTCCCTCACTTTTCAAGGGACAATAAATCTCTTCTAAGAAGCACATGAGCAGACATGAGTTGGAATCTCAGCCCTGTGGCTTATAGCATGTAAAACTTGTGTTGAGACATTTAACTTTGCTGGACTATTTGGTCGGCTGAAAAATGTCTACACTAATACCACACTCACAGTTTGCTGTGAGAATCAAAGGAGGTAATTTGCTTAGCACAGTGTCTCATGCTTAACAAATGCTAGAGTCCTTCGATTCATTAGGCAAAAGAACAGAGCAGCTCGTTTTGTGAAGCCATAACATAAGATACTTTTATTTGAAAGGAACCACAGTATCCTGGGACCCTTGTTAGAAATTTAAAAATACTTCACTTCCAGAGCAAAAATCCAAGGTAAAAGAAATGAAAACCAGAATTAGTTTTCTAAACTTTCAACTAATTTTTTTTTTTTTTTAATTTTTATTTATTTATGATAGTCACAGAGAGAGAGAGAGAGAGGCAGAGACACAGGCAGAGGGAGAAGCAGGCTCCATGCACCGGGAACCCGATGTGGGATTCGATCCCGGGTCTCCAGGATCGCGCCCTGGGCCAAAGGCAGGCGCCAAACCGCTGCGCCACCCAGGGATCCCCTCAACTAATTTTTGTCAACTAATACTCTTTAAGAAAATATTTGATTCCTCTGAGCCATTTTTCACTCTATATTTAGAAAATATTTCAATGCTTCCAACTTTTCCTTTCTGAAAATGTCTACCAACTTTCTCATCAATGGAATTTATCCAAGTCTGAGGTTATCAATGTACCATGTGAAAAGCCAATGGAGTACACTGACAAAAGTGCATAGTTTGACAATGGACACAACCTGGATTTGAGCCCCACCTCTGTGCTTTCCAGCTATGTGTCCTGAATAATTATACAGTCTAAGTCTCTACCACCTCATATACCATATGGTTATCATCATATCTATCTTATAGCTTTATTTTGAGGATTTATGAGATAAAATAGCATAACACTGAATAAGAAGAAATCATGTTAGCCTTAAGTAAGCAATTCATAACACATAGGACTGCTCCATAACATACTTACTATGTAAGAAGGAAATATGAAGTGCATAAATACTGTTTTCTATCTGCTAAACTAAACTAGATAAAGCTATCAGAATTATAGCCATGATTGAAACAGAGATCTTATTATGAATATTGTTTTCATTATTAGATTCTAAAAGAGTACAGCAACTATAAGAGACAAAATGATGCTGGGCCATGAATCTCCTCAGGGTAATAAAATTCTATAGATTGACAAACATGCACACAGAAACACACATATATGAGTGCATGTAAAACTGGTGAACTATGATGAGCTCTGGGGATTGTACTCATGTCATTTTCCTGGTTTTGATATTGTACTCTAGCTATTTAAGATTTAAATGTTAAGTAACATTTAAGATGTTACTATTGGAGCACGCTGGGAGAAGGGGACTTCTTTCTACTATTTTTGTAATTTTCTATGAATCTTTAATTATTTCAGATTAAAAGTTTTTAAAAAGGAAATGTGAGTTTAATAATACATTATTTGTTATTTTGTGTAAGCGAAAAAGTACTTATTTATATAAGGAAAACCACATAGACCATAAACTTGGAATGCAGATTCATTATTTCTAGCATTTATCTTTTAGTCACTCAAGGACAGTAACATTTTCTCCCTAACGTGGAAGTCATGTATGAAGGACTGACATTTTTTACACCAAAAATAAGCAGTTTTTCCCCATAACTCTGATAGTTTTCTTTTATTTAAAGTTTTCGTTTCATATTTAAAATTGTAGAATAGTAGATAGAGCAACTACAGCATTATAAAGAAATCTAAAACATATTCTGATTGATGAATGTAATCAAGACTGGATTTCAGAAGTGGCTATCAAATTTAGCTTTTGGCTATTGATAACACTGTCCACACCTAGGATTGCCTCACCACCTTATTCCTGTTGGCCAGAGCTGTAGGGACTCTTATCTAGGAACAAAGTCCATGAATTTCCGGACCCAAAGTGGAAAGAGATTAACTCTTGTTCTCAAATAAGTCACTTCCCCATGTTTTTACTTCCAGACTTTTAACATTTTCCCTGCAGTTTTGGATAGGACCAGACCTGTTGCATGTCTGTGACAAAGGTGATTTATTACATTCAGATTCAGTCAAAATGGGAACCCGCAGGTTGGAATCTCTTCCTTGTGACCTATATGACATCATTTTTTTTAATTTAGCTGACAATGATTCTGCTAATATCTAATATACTTTTGAAGAATGTCTTTAATGCATGAGAAGAGGACCAATGTAAATTAAATTGTCATTAAGTAACACGAGAGAAGTACAAATATACACTTCTGTGGCTGCTAATAAAGTTGTTAAGTGAGCAGATGTTGCAAGGCTGATTATCAGCATTAATCAGTGGTAAGAGTCTAATGTATTCACTCATTTTACTTTTTTCCTTAGGACACATAAATAGCACATAGGCTGGGACCTCTCTAAGGCAGGAAAGAGTGATGGAGAAAATAGTGTCTTCCTTCTCCCTGCTTTTACCCTCGGGTGAAAAAGAACTCCTCTCCCACCAGTTAATCGTAATGCTATGGATTTGGACATTATCTATGCTTCCAGTGATCAAGTACCCTGCTGTTTCCAGACATCTCTATAGCTTTTCTGCATTTCAGTAGCTTTGTTATGTCAAGGAACAACTAATCGAGGACCCTTAAATTCCAAGTCATCATAAGACCATCCTCATGAAGTGAAGGAATTGCTTTTGCAGAATTCCTGAGTCATTACGCATTCACTTCTTCAATTCATCTAAAGTTGGATGACTCATTGGCTGAGGACAAGGTCCATAGCCCAGATGTAAGAAAGTTCTGATTCATTTTGAGCCAAACTGATCCACAAAATGTCCTCTCTTTTATCTAAGTTCTGTACTTGACAGCAAGGGGATGTTCAATGTAAATTGTGGAAATGTCCCCCAAAGTGGCCTTTGATGGGGAACCACTGGATGGGGGTAGCTGTTGCTTCAAATTCTAGGCAGGAGGGCAAGCACTAAACACAAAGGAGGCCTGAAAATAAGTGAGAGGGCCCAAACATCTGGTTGGAGTTTTTTGTTTTGTTTTGTTTTGTTTTGTTTTGTTTTAATTTATGATAGTCAGAGAGAGAGAGAGAGAGAGAGAGAGAGAGACACAGGCAGAGGGAGAAGCAGGCTCCGTGCACCAGGAGCCTGATGTGGGATTCGATCCCAGGTCTCCAGGATGGCACCCTGGGCCAAAGGCAGGTGCCAAACCGCTGCGCCACCCAGGGATCCCTGGTTGGAGTTTTGAGCAAATTTCTAGTTCCTGGCTGAGCCAGCCTGGACTGCAAAATCATGAGAAATAATAAATTATTGTTTCAAGTCAGTTCAATTTTAATTCAGTTTGGAGTGGTTTGTTATGCAGCAATAGATAACTGAAATATGGACATACATTCAGAGTTTCAAATAAAACTTCATAGACTAACTAAAGCCCATTTCCAGGCTTCTTAAAGAACCACAAGACAGAATTTGAAATCTTTGGACTAGAACATTCCCAGGCCCCAGTTTTATAAACCTTGGGCTGCTTTTCAAATATTTGTCCTAAGTTATGATACTCTACAGTAGTGTCTTCTTCTGCCTATACAGTAGCACCACTTTTATGCTTCTCCCACACCATTCCCTTGGAATGCCATCTCCCACCTGAATTTCCTCTTTTTTTTTTTTAATTTTTTTTTTTAAATTTTTATTTATTCATGATAGTTACAGAGAGAGAGAGAGGCAGAGACACAGGCAGAGGGAGAAGCAGGCTCCATGCACCGGGAGCCCGATGTGGGATTCGATCCCGGGTCTCCAGGATCGCGCCCTGGGCCAAAGGCAGACGCCAAACCGCTGCGCCACCCAGGGATCCCTGAATTTCCTCTTATCAAAACCCTAACCATCCTTCAGGCCCATCCTTGTGCCCCTTCCTCAAATAGGTCTTTCCTGATCTTCTCCCCAGTGATAGAGCCCACCACTGTAGTGGTCATACTTGGAGTGGGGTTCGAAATGGCTTTTGCATACCAGGATCTCTTCTTTCTCAGGCTCCCATTAGCATTATTTCATAATTTCTCATGGCACTCTTATGGTCTCTTTTATCATAATGATGTGTGTACTTTTTTCCTCCTAAAAGTACTCTGAGGAACTGTTTCCCTCACCTCTGCCTGCCCATTAGTGTGTGCTTCCGGTCCTCCTCCTAACTCCACCAGCACTGTCCTGGCGTAGCTGAATGATGCCATAGGAATCCATGTCAGAACAAGGCCTTTGTAGTAATCTGATTCTCACTCCTGCAAAGCTGTGTACAAAATCAAGACCCTGTTAATAGGACTCCAGAGTATTTGGAAAGAGCTCAGGGCTTGAGTCAAATAGTCCTGCTCCATGCATGAAAACTGAGTATACTATTTCCTAACTGGATGAACCTGAGCAGACTATTGAACTTCTTCCGTATTATTTTTTTTTCATGTGTAAATTGGAGTTGTTCTGATCTCATAAAGTTGTTTTGCTTTAAATATTATGTATGCTCAACATCTAACCTGGCCACTGATACCTAACACAGAATATAAAATGTTGGAATAAAATACTTTGATGATTGACTTATTGTTATGTTGCTGCAAATCAACTCTGCCTCATTGTAATGTTGTTGAGGGGACTTTTTTTTTGGCAAAAAAGTAAGGTTCTGAAATCAGATACTATTTAAATGTAAATTGTAGCATTCTAAATTTGAGGGAAAGACTACTGTATTGAGAGTTTGTCTCCCTGGCTTCATATCAAAATCTATACTCCTTTCAAACATTAGAACTAAATTAATGAATCAATTCGCTTTCTCCCGAGGTTATTTTTAGTCGCAATTTTAAATGAGACAAAACACTGACAGTTGGGTCTCCCCCCTCTATTCGCATCCTTAAAACTGAATGCCCATTCAAGTGACATAGCTCAGTTAACAGACATTTACACCTCTTTTCTGTTTGCTTTGGAAAGACTGAATGGAAAGTAGGGTCTACGCCCCTCACTCAAGGCTTTATGTCTCATTTTTCTTGGAAAAAAGAAGAGTGATGACTGATTTATCCAAACATGGTTAAGACATCTGGTCTATTTTGTATCCTCCCTACAATAAGGGGTCACAGTTTTGTTACAAAATAAAGAAAAGGGATTAAGATACATTGAGCATTGTAAGAGGTAGGACAATAGAAGGGCAGAGCATCTAAAGATCCCTATTTATAGTAAAGATGATATTATAAGCAAGAATTTTTATGCTGAGATTATAAAGAATGAGTGTGTACACCCCAAAGGCTTGGTTACACTAGCAACAAGTAACTAAAACTCTAATCAGGTTCTTAAATATGTTATCAGGCACTCCTATAAATAACTCCTTAGAAAATTACTTATTTGGGGGATGAAAATGACACAGTCAACCCATGCAAATTCTAACACTGCAGACCCACTAACATGTGATCACTGGAGTGGGCCAGGGGAATAGTCCTCTGTTAGCAGAGGTCATATGTCCTGTGTGCTGGTCTGTCATTTGCATGGAGTAGACAATGAGCACATAAAAGTAGATGATGGCAGGGACCAAACATCTTTCTACATTGAGCCTAGAACCACCTCATATCTACTGATGATAATGAATAGGAAAAGCGTTTCAACTATTGATTCCTTTTTATACTTTGCACAACCCAATTCCTTAGAAGACTGTTCTGCTTTTAACACTAAAAGAACTATGTAATCCAAAGAATGTTCCAGCCAGAAGAGTCATTGGCGTTTACTAATCCAGTACCAGAGCTTTACAGATAGCCCGCTGAGGTCCAGACAATTAAGTCACTTGCCTAGGGCCATGGAGCTAATATGAGGCCAAACTTGGATTACTTCTCATTTCAAAGGTTGGGTGACTTTAATTAAATTGTTGACAAAGTCACTTTCTCTAAATAATTGTTTATTGATCCATGAGAATAAATGAACTCTTGTGACTGCCCTTCTTGGTAGATATGCAGCCAAGTGGGTCTAATGTCAATCAGTTGAAAACACTAATGTGAAGACCATTTGCCAAACCTAGCAAACAAACTCCATTACCTGAGTGAACTAACCTCTTAATTTATAACCCAAGTTTTCCTCTGTCTTATTGTTCTTGCTCACAAAAGACAACAAATAAGACTAGACTTAGAAAATAACCCAACCTCCATATTCTAGGAATGGTGAGTCAGTAGCATCATCTTTCAACAGAGGGGACAATGTATTATGAACTGAGTCATTGCTATGTGCTAATTGTGTCCCCTAACCCCCAGTACTTGTGAATATGACCTTGCTTAGAAGCAGGGTCTTTGCAGATGATCACATTAGAATGAGGTCATTAGGGTGGGCCCTCATCCCGTAGGACTGGTGTCCTCATAAAAAGGGAAAATTTGGAGACTGACATGTACTGAGGGAGAATACCATGTGAAGATGAAGGCAGACATCTTTGTGATGTTTCCACACAAGCCCAGAAACACCAAGGATTGTCAGCAAACACCAGAAACTAGGAGAAAGGCAGGGAACCTATCCTTCTCTCTCTGCCCTCAGCAGGAACCACCCCTACTGACATCTTGATCTTGGGCTTCTAGTCTCCAGAACTGTTGAAACAAAAACTTTCAGTCATCCAAACCAAGCCTGAGGCAATTTGTTTGTCAGACCTAGTAAACTAAAACCATTGCTTCATCTGAAAAAAAGAGGGAGTGAACTAATTAATCTCACCAGCCCTTGGAAACTAACATGTCCATTCTACACAGGCATGGACAGAAGCTCCAAGTGCATGCCTTACCCTGGGAACCTATCCATGATAATCAGAGGGGAGGGGTTACATCTGTCAGACAATCAACAAATATTCACTAAGTGCCTATTACATGTCAGGCATCAGGCTAGGCATGGAATGCAGCCATGGACCAAAAGACACAATCCCTGAGACCCTGAATCCCAAGTCTCCCAGGGAAGATCAGCTCTAAACAAGGAATGATAACTGTGATGTGTGCTGTGAAAGTGCAGAGGCTGCCCTGGGAAAATTGGATTAGTCTGTGGGCCAGAAGAGACTTCCATGAGCAAAAAAGGAGAAAAGAATGAGGATGAGGGATTAGCACCCCAACAGAGAAAGGTGGAGTGGGAGGAGGAGTTGTTCCATTGATCCTGCATGGATCACATCTTGCACCATCCACCCTTCTCAAGGGAAGGGACAGCCTAGACAGCCAGAAGGGGAGAATGGAGGGTTGGCAAATGAAGGAGTAAATATGGCTCCCGTGATATAGCAATGGCTGTCAGTCACAGTCCATTGAGACCACAGGACTAAGGAGTTGATGCTCACAATAGTGGCAGTAGTGCCAGTTTCAAAGGAATCCTACCATCAAGAAGTCACCTACTATGTGCCAGACTTCAGTTATATTTAGATTTCTGCTGGGCTATTGGCATTCTTTCTGTTTTCTATTTTAAAATGGAGCATCGCAGGCTGAAAACAAATAGTGAATAAGCATGTGTGACTTAATCTAGACCACAAAGCCAGTTTTCCTTTTCAATGAGTTTTAGTCATTAGGTTCCTATGAGAGGGTGAGTTCTTATTTGTGTATTTACTTATTTATTGAAAGAGAGCTAAGAACACTTTGACAACTACTTTAAACAACATGAAAGGAAAGATACGCAGAACACTAAATACTCACTGAATTTTTTTTCTAACGTGTGATAAGAACATTCTGTGAATTCATGAGAGAGCAGGAGTCTTCCCTAGATTTTGTCCAATGTGCTGATTACATGGAAGAAACTGGAAAGGTCAGATCAATCCCATTTACCCTCAGAGCATTTGATTTTTATTTGATGGAACTTGAAAGCATTTGTCTCAGACTATACACATTCACACCTAACTTCTTGAAGAATAAAAGAACACAAGGTTCTAACGTCCTTGCCCACAGTAAGTCAAGATCAGCCCAAGGTGTGTTCAGGACCAGCACTCTCTCTCCCAAATCCTATGTTTATTACCCTGCAAGGTATGATAAGAAGCTTTCTACCCATTTTTCCCGACAGAAAATCAGTCAACAAGATGTCTCATATACACCGATTCTAGCCAATTGACCCAATTCAATTAAACAAATATTTTTTGATCTGTATATCAGGGATTGCTAGCTGTATTTCAAAATCCATTTTTCTTTATTTTTGGTAAAAGTATTCATGCACATTTTCCAGTGTCTGTTGCAGCCACCTGTGACCATGTCACTGTTTTAACCACCAAAGTGGAGACAGATGTGTTGTTTGATTCTTTCAGGAAGATTCACTAATAAAGAGGGGTTCCTTTTTTCCCTCTTCTTCCTCCTTTCTGTCCTAAACTATGGTTCCATGGCTGAGCTCATGTAGCCATCTTGGACCATGGGGTGATCCTGGGAATGGTAGCCAGTAATAGCAGAATGAAAAGATAGAAGTATCCTGAGTCTCAGCATGATAGATCCACAGTATCAACCCTGGACTGTATATTCACACTTTTTAATAAGAAAGAAATGCCTTTGTCTGTTTTTCATGTTTTGGTTATGTGCAGCAAAATAATCTGAGAGAAGCATCTACTATTTGCCATGCATTACACTAGAAACAAATCTCCCTCCACCTCTATCACCCCCAATACACACATACAGACAGAAAATAAATAGTTTGGGTATTTCAGCAAAACCTGATCTAATGAAGCAATCACAAATAGATCACACTGACCATAAACATTTCCTCTAAAAATTGTACAGAAATATTCAGAGGACCCTGAAATTTTGTGAAACATTGTCAAATCCATGACTTTTTAATAGATTCTTCTCCCAAACACAATGTTTTTTTTTTTTTTTCTGAATCTACAAAGTAAGGTCTAGCTTCCCATTGCTTACTGAATTCAAAGACCATTACACTGAAAATAATTACCTCAAATCCAGTGGGAACATTTTTCCTTCTCCAACCTACCTGCTAAAAAGTAAAGTTCTGGAAGCCTGCATGCCTATATTTTTACTTTCCTTTTCCTCAGGAAGCCTCTTGATAATAAGTGAAATGTCTGTGACCTGGATAAGCTTTGAATTATGCTGCTAAAATAAAGCCTTTTGTAGTTTCCTGAAGGGTATTTAGATCTGAAACTGTAAAAAAATATTGCTTAGGCATTGATGCCCATATTATCGGCCCTTTTACTAGAATAATGGAAGTTCTCTACTCATTTTGCCAAGTGTAGGCATCCCTCTGTAAGCCTAAAGCCCTTAACTGATGAATAACAATAGTACATTCTGTTACTAAAGGGAAGTTTGACAAAATATGTCAAACAGGCATTTAGATGTAAGGAGACAAAATAATTGCTTATATTGAAGAGTTTTTCCTTTAACATTTATCTTTTAAAAAGCAAAAGTCAGATTGCCTTTTGAGCTACAGGGATTTAAGTATTCAAATCAACTGTAAGAAAAGCAGGGAACACCCAAGGCTGAGGGTGACCCCTGAGTGGCAGCCAGGACTTGTAAGGGGGTGGGTCAGCTCTGTTTCCCCTATCCCCAGGGCTCCCAGTAGAATCAGACCAGGGGATGTGCAGGACCAGGTGAGCTGAATGTCTCACCTCCACCATTTTCCTCACAAAGTGAACACTCCTACTCTGTTCTATCAAATTCAGCATACTTTCCCTGGCCCTATAAGGTGATTTGGTCTCTGTGGCTTGTAGTAGTTGGTGATCTGAGCCTTTTGTAAATAATTAGTCAGCATTAAATCTCTTATCTTTTCCCTTTTTTTCACTTCCAGACAAGTGGGGTGGAGGCCAGCATCTGGGGAGATAGAAGAGCTCTGAGCTCACCTCTGGATTTTACTGCCCATTGACCACAGCTCTCTGGGGCCAGCCTCAGGTTACAAACTATCGCTCAAACAGGAGAGGCAAACCTAACTGAACTAAGACAGCTCTTAATGAGAAAGGCAGAACAAGGCAGCCACCAGATAGAGATTCTCAAACTGAATGGCTCCAGTCTGACCAGCACCTGTTCTGGCCAATACATCCCACAGTGCAGAAGGAAATGGGAGGGGTGGAACTTTGCCTGGTGAGGTCCTTCACTCTCTTCAGGGAGCATAGCCTGAAACATGTGAGCTTTCCTTTGATTTGGAAAGAGGAATGCAAAGGATCTATATTAAGTTTTAGCATCCTGACCCACCTCTAGGATAGCCCGGGGTAAACTCATTGCCTTCTGAAGTAGAGATTCAATCCTTCCATCTCCCTCTCTTATCAGGAGAACATTGATTAAGTTTGTGTTGAAAGGAGTCAAAGATTATTGTTAAGAAAAGGGAAGGCATAATGGGTTGAATTGTGTCCTGTCTCCACCCTCAAATTCATGTGTGGAAGGTCTAACCCACAGTCCTTGGAATGTGACCTTACTTGGAAATAGGGTCATTACAGATATAATTAGTCAAGATGAAGCGATACTGGATAGGGTGGACCTCTCATCCAATATGACTGGTATCTTTATTAAAAGAAGAAATTTGGATACAGACACGCACACATGAGGAATACCATACAGATATGATGACAGAGATTGGAGTGATGTTCTATAAGCCAAGATACATCAAATATTGCCACAAGCACCAGGCATGGAGCAGATTTCTCCTTCACAACCCTCAGAAGGCACTGACCCTGGTGACACCTTGACCATGGACTTTTAGCCTCCAGACTGTAAGGTAATAAATTTCTGTTGCTTTAACCACCATTGTGCTTCATTATGGCAGTCCCACGACACTAACACAGAAAGTGTCTATCTAACAAGATAGAGAGGTCCTGAATAACCCAGAGTAGTCAGGCCTGTTTAGAGCCCAGGGTCCTCCAAGCCCAGCTTCGAGCCCCCAGAGAATAACAGTGAAGGGCTGTGTTCCTCTCAAATCCTTAGCCACAAGTCTTCTGTTGATGGACTTTGTAAATGACATGTCTCTCATCATGACCATATAGGGAAAAATGAGGCAACCCTGATGACCACTCTCTGAGGCTACTCTTACTTTTCTCCCCATGTGACCAAGAAGGACACTGTGATTTTAGAGCTTGGGTACTCTCCTTATTTGTGCCATGAAGTGCAGGACTGCATTTCCAACACAGGCCAAGCTTGAGTTCCAGAGTCCAACCCTAACTCTGTAACAAATCATAGCAGGTACCTGGCGTTTGGTGGCATTCATTTTAGTGTTACCATCAGATCCTTGTCATGACTAAATTGGAGAAATCCTTCTAGTAGAGAAGCCTACTGTAAGAAAACAAGCTTCCACAAGTTGAAGGCCACTGCTGTAAGTCTTGAATGATATCTGTTTGCTGAGCTGACCAGCCCTATCAAGAATACTACGACAGGGATGCCTGGGTGGCTCACTGGTTGAGCGTCTGCCTTTGGCTCAGGTCATGATCTGGGGGTTCCAGGATCAAGTCCTATGTCAGCACCTGCTTCTCCCTCTGCCTATGTCTCCGCCTCTCTCTCTGTGTCTCTCATTAATAAATAAATAAAAAATTTTTAAAAAAGAATATTAGGACAGAAAGAAAAAATAATAATACCAGGACAGGGATGAAAGCTGCCAAGCCCTACTCAAAGGAGACCTGGACTGGAATGTTCTGAGGAGACTCATCATTTCTGTGAGGAAAAGCCACCATGGCTACCAAATCTATCACATCAGCATATCTTGAGGTAGCTCCTCCTGGGATATGTTTACCCACATTTGTGAAAGGGCCAACATTACTACTTGTAGATTAGTCCTTTTCTGCTATTTCCCTGTGTTAGACAAATGTATGGACTTTGGGGCCAGAAAAGTAAGATTTGGGTATCAAAAAATAATAGCTAACTCTTGTAAGGCATTTAAAATGCGCTGGGTTCTAAAATATCAAACGCCTATAAAAGAGGTATTTTTATCTACATCACATATATGGAAATGGAGACCTAAGGAGGTAAATGATGCCCTCCTGCACTGTACTTCTCTTTGAGAGGCCCATCCCAACAAGCAAGCATATCACAGGATCCAGATTTCCAGTACGACTGAGGGGACTAGAGGTCCCGGATCTCCTCCCTCTTGGCCTGTTCCCAATGTCTGATCTCCTTAGGAAGCCACACAGCAGCCAGAGCCAACCCCAAAGACTGGCCCTTCTGTTCTGAGCCTATTTATGCTTTCCTCATTCTTTCTTTAGATTTGATTTCCTTCCTTATCAGAGTGGTAAGACTTAGGGGCAGATAACAGGGCATAAACTTAAGGGGAAAAGACCACAAGCAGTACTGGGATGCCTTGAGTGTTATGAAACTTGGATTTTCCAGGGCCTTGGTAAAGAATGCTTCAGTGTGGCCTGCCTGACTGACTAGTGCCAGAAGCACCCATTCAGGGCAAAGCCCATAGAAACAGAAGGCATTTACCTGGTCCCTTGTTCTTCGCACAGAACCTTCCAAGACCTTTGGAAAACTTTTTTTCTTCTATGTCAAAGAAGGTGCCATTGTTTGGCATCTACTATGAAAATGCTTTTTTAATCAATTAATATTGAAATCTGAATAATTATAAATAAATAATACTTCACCAACCCTAATATTACTAAAAATGTTCCTTTTATTCCAGAAACCTGTTTATATATCATAAACAAATGTTACCATTTCAATATGCTCTTTAGAAGAGCCTTCTCAGAAACATCAAGTAACTTCAGATGTGAAACATGCAATTATTTAAAGCAAAGCACTCATCAATGAGTCTTTATTTTCTTAATGGGCATAAAAATGTTACACCCATATTCACTAATTTTACATATGAACATAAGACAGGAAATTTGAAATTCTGAGCTTGAATCTTTCAAGTAATAGAAAAGCTGCTGAGTTTTTTAAGAAGATTCATTTTAAATTGCTTCATATTAACTATTGGGATCTCATCTTTCTCTAGGCAAGTTAGGGACCATCCATTCATTTGACAGCCAATCTCATATACCTTCATAGTTATGGTATTTTGTTGTGATGAGTGATATTTATATTAATGTCCCTGAGGCACTATAAAACTTTGAAGTACCTTCTCAAAGGAAAACAAAAATTATTTCCATTCATACTTGACAGTACTTCCATTATTTGAGTATAGTTATTGTGTGCATGATATTCTGGTGTTCTGACATTAACTCATATATTATTAGGATCTGTCATTAATTGGGATTGGGCATTCACCAACCATGCATTGAAAGCAGAAGTGTACTCATAGAATGTAATAGCAATGATACTTGTTGTTGATCTTTTTTCTGTTTTCTAGTTACTAAAATTCTTTTGTGACTAATAAGTCAACCTAGAATAAAATAATCCAATGGCTGGAACTTAAACACTCTACCACTAATACCTGAAACACCACATCTTCTTCCTTTTTTATAAGCTGATGATCTGTGCTGTTCACTTTCTGTCTGACTTGACCAGGTAAGTCATGCCTGCCAAACTTCTCTAGCATTTGCTTGTACTGAAGGAATCCTTCAGCTGTGGTAATGCTCCAGTCTTCATTGTGTTTACGTTTCTCAGGGTGCTGTTTGGCTTTTATGTTATGTTGCTATTAAATGATTCTAAGATACTGAATAAAGTAAATATAAACAGAAATAAAACACCTATTGCTATGGGGCCAATGGAAAGTAACTTAGCAATCACTTTGAGTCAACACAGAATCTACATTACAAATTTTAAATACCTACATTGTGGCTTTCCAAAAGGAAGAAAGTGATGTTATAGTGTGCTCTTATGAAAGTATTATGACATTAATTTCAAATATACCAAATCAAATGAGGAGATTGGGGACTTATTAAGAAGCTTTCACAGCAAAAAGGTTTAGCTAGACTGGGTTTTCAGTCTACAGGGCCAGACTGACAGAACCTTCTTCTGAGGATCCACCTTCTGGGATAACAGGGCTCATCTAGTCCTGCCACTCCAATCGCAGGCAATTTCACTATGTGGCCCTCTCAAAATCAGCTCTGATCTCTCCAGTGTCAAAATCTTTTGTCATATGTCCTGAGGCTGTGGAATAGCCCTGTCTCCAATGCTGAGGGGAGCACAAGAGCCAGCCATGTGCCCACATTCCTCACATGGGGGCTCCAGCCCTAGCCCCACATAGAGCCACTGAAGGCCACCCACATAGGGATAACACCAAATATGATACAGACGGCATGGGTCTCCCTACCCAAATGATATCAGCATGTCAGACCCAGAATAAGTAAGATCTACCTGTTGATATATTGTGTGCTCACAATGTGCTAAGCCCTATATGTGGTGACCTTCCACAACCCTGCCCTTACTATTCCCAATTCACAGATAGAAACAGGAAGGAGGAGGTGGAATAACTTGCACAGGGTTGGAGGACTTGGAGCAGGCTTTTTGAGCCGCCACCTAAGACTGCCTCAATGCAGAGACCTCAGTGCCAGCCACTTTCGGGGCTTCTCTGTTTGCGTATCTAACAAATGCATTAAGACTGGTGGCCCTATGCAAAACTCCTTGCTCCAGCCAGCTCCAGGGCTGTCAGAACCGCTAGTCACTTAATTGAAATGAAAACAAACTTCACCTTGAACTGATAAGAAAAAAAATTAAGATAATAACTAACATTCATGCAGCACTTTAGTTTATAGAGTGTCAGGAACCCTGAGGCTCTTGCCTGCACGCCCATGGGTGGGCAGCAGCGGTGGGGGTTGGGGGTGGGGGGCAGGTTCCAGCTTGGGCCACTTGCTCTGGCTCCGACTCCTGTGAACTTGCCATCGTGCATCCAAGCTTCCCCTCCCAGTCTACCTGTTCTGCAAACTAGGAAGACATATGCAGCTTAAATGTTAACTTATTGAACACAAAAAATTGCGTTGCAAGAATATGAGTAATTAATGTCATCCAGGTCAGAAACCAAGTTGAGGGATCCCTGGGTGGCGCAGCGGTCTGGCGCCTGCCTTTGGCCCAGGGCGCGATCCTGGAGACCCGGGATCGAATCCCACGTCAGGCTCCCGGTGCATGGAGCCTGCTTCTCCCTCTGCCTGTGTCTCTGCCTCTCTCTCTCTCTGTGTGTGACTGTCATAAATAAATAAAAAAAATATTAAAAAAAAAAAAAGAAAAGAAACCAAGTTGGAAATTTCCACGTTAGAAGCCATATTAAACTCCTTCTCCCATTCGGTGACTGAGTCCCTAAATATAACCCCCCTCTGTCTTGTGAATATTCTTTTCCTCTTCTTTAGTTTTAGCCCTGTCATCCCATATCAGACTATCTGGGGATATCTGGATAGCCTCCTAAGTGGTCTTGAAGCATATATCTAATCCTGTGCCACCATGAGCCACTCTCCTATTTGCCTCCATAGTTAATAAATGTGAGTTGTTATTTCTAAAAGCTAAGATTACTCACAATATTCCTCTGCCTTACACTCTCCAAGTTATCCCCAGGGCTTTAAGGATCAAACTCCAAGTCCTATGCTGGCCTGCAGGCTCTTGAACTTGAGGACAAGTGATCAAACAACTTCTCAAAACTAGAATATCTTAGAAACATCTGCAAAAATTATTTCATAAGAAAAATTAGTTCACTCACCCACAGCAACCATGACTAAAAATTCTTTAGTTCAGGCTTTTCCTGCTTTCTTTATTTATCTTTGACATATTTTCCACACCAGTAAGCAACCTTCCTTGCTTAAATAAAAGTTAAAGATATCCTGCCTTCTAAAAATAAAGTTTTATAAAGGACACCTGAGTGGCTCAGTGGTTGAGCATCTGCCTTTGGCTCAGGGCATGATCCCTGAGTCCCACATTGGGCTCCGCTCGAGGAGCCTGCTTCTCCCTCTGCCTGTGTCTTTGAATAAATAAATACACATTTCTGTGTCTCTCATGAATAAATAAATAAAATCTTTTTTTAAAAAAAAAATTATAAAACCTAAATTTTGATTACCATTACCTAACAAGAATAAAAAGGCCAGAAGAGAAAAAATCATGTATTTTACCTGTAACATCCAAAGTATATGCAGAAAGTCCTTTGTTACTTCCAGAATGTCTTAAGAGGGCTACAGTTTGGAAGAATCAGAACAAAGAGCCTGGAATCACTGAGACCTTATTACTCAGATGTTGCGTAGGAGTAAACCTGGCTTTCATTTGGGCTGGTCAAAGGAAAGAGCAATGTTTGCATCATCACATGCTTTACCTATAGCAACAGCAAACACTTCACATAACTCCCAAGCCACGCAGTGACAAAGGATAAAGCGGGAGTGAGATTCAAGACTGTTATTATGGATTAATGAGTAGATTCCTCTCATTCTGATTTAAAAAAAAAAAAAAGCACAAAATATAGCACACGTACGTGCTTTCCCTTATCTTTTTTTTAAGATTTTATTTATTTATATATGAGAGACACAGAGACACAGGCAGAGGGAGAAGCCGGCTCCATGCAGAAAGCCTCATTCCTGGGTCTCCAAGATCACGCCCCTGGCCAAAGGCGGTGCTAAACGGTTGGGCCACCGGGGCTGCCCTCCCATATCTTTCCAGTTGCCTATAATATCCAGTAAATGAGCTATTCTAGATAAAATTCAATTTTATTAAATGGCCACAAAAGATACTATTTTGGTTTTTTTCTAATCAATGGATCTTTTGTGGTATATAAATATAATTTGATATATGAGCTTTTTTTATATGAGCTTTTTTGAGCTATGAGCTTTTTACCTTATTTTGAAGTTGATATTTTGAATATTTATCTTGAAAAATATGTTTTCATCTAGATACTATGAAGTGGAGGTCAAGTCCTCATAACAAGTGAGTTGTTCCATTTAAGACACATGCCTGCCAAAAAAAAGTCTGACTTCAAAGAGTTCACAAGTCAGGTACTTTTTGTTCTAGATGACTCCCAAATGCACATATTATCTCTACTTTCTCTTATTCTCTCAATACATAGAAGTACCTATTCTGGCCATGCAAAGATAGGCTCTGAGCAATGCAACCGCCCAAGGAGGAGGGGGCCACAGAAGGTCTTAAGTATATCAAATCACTTGTCATCATCATTACCATTATTTTGGTCACCAGAGCCCCTGGTTGAAAGTCTTGTATTGTTTTCTGGGGGGGGGGGGGTGTTGGACAGTTTTATTAAAGTATAACTGATATACAAGGAACTGCATGTGTTTAATGGCTACAATTGGATAAGTTTGGACATATATAAACATCTGTGAAACCATCATCACAGTCATGGGAGCAGATATATCCATTACCTCAAAGTTTCCTTTTTTGTTGTTGTTGGTTTGTTTGTTTTTTAAGAGGAGATATCTCGTGTTAAGTATTTAAGATCTATGATCTTAAAGTTGGAGTGCACTATACCATATGTTAATTGTAGGCACTATGTTGTACAAAGATCTCTAAAACTTACTCATCTAGCATAAAAGAAACTATAACCACTGAGCAACAACTCTCTATTCCTCCACCCCCAGGCCCTGGCAATCACCATCAGTATCTCTGCTTTTATGAATCTGACTATTTTAGTCACCTCATACAAGTGGAATCACGCATTATTTATCCTTCTGTGATCAGTTCATTTCACTTAGCATAATGTCTTCCAGGGTCATCCATGTTGTTGCAAAGTTAAAGCTGAATAATATTCTGTTTTATGTATGTATGTATCACATTTTCTTTTTGCTTTTATCTGTCAACAGACAGTTGAATGTTGCCATATTTTGTGAATAATGCTGCAGTGAATATGGAGTGCCAATATCTCTTTGAGATCCTGATTTCAATTCTTTTGGATAAATACCTAGAAGTGTATGGATAGCTGGCCTATATGGTAGTTCTAGTTTTAATTTTTTGATAAATCACCATACTGTTTTCTGTAGTGGCTACACCACTTTACATTCCCACCAACAGTGTACAAGGATTCCAATTTCTCCACGTCCTCACCGACATTTGTTCTTTTTTTTTTTTAATCATAGCCATCCCAACAGATGTGAGGTGATGTCTCATTGTAGTTTTGATTCACATTTTCCTGATAATTAATGGTGTGGAGCATCTCTTCATATCCCTATTGGCCAATTATATATCTTCTTTGAAGATATGTCTGTTCAAGTCCTTTGCCCATTTCTTAATTGGGTTATTTTGGTATTTAGTAATAGTCTCATATAGTTTTAATGCTTAGAGCAAAGGCACAATCTATTTGTTTTTCATCTCAATGCAAAAATTATATTTTTTGTGACGTAGAACACACAGGAAACAAAGTTCCTTCAAATGTGACCACAGGGGATGCCTGGGTGGCTCAATGGTTGAGCGTCTGCCTTCGGCTCAAGGTGAGACACCGAGTCGCCAGATCAAATCCCACGTCAGGCTCCCTGCACAGAGCCTGCTTCTCCCTTTGCCTGTGTCTCTGCCTCTCTCTCATGAATGAATAAATAAATAAAATCTAAAAAAAAAATGTGACCACAAAATGTCAATTCCAGAGAGCAAGAAATTCTATCTAGAACCAGTGCATTTGAAAAACTTGGCATTTCTTGATAAATTAAGCAGCAGGGGGCAGGATGGTGCAGCAGAAAGATCAGAGTCTGGCTGGCTAGAAACTGGGACTGATTTCTCTCCTCTGCTGTACCTGTTAACCAGTCTGCAAAATAAGGAGCTGGGTTGGATAAACTTTCCTACACCTAGTATATTTTTTCTTTCAATATTGTTGCATACCTGCTATGTGCCAGACATTGTATGAGGTGCTGGGATACACCAATACACAAGCATGAAGAGAGAGTTCCTGGTCATCTAGAGTTCATGTTCTTATAGGAATGACAGGCAATTTACAAGTAATTTCATGAGTCAAGTTGTTTCAGATAGTGCTGAACACTACAAGTAGACCACCACTGGCCTTCTTCCTTACCAGTCCTCACCCTTTTAAGGGCTTTGCACAAGCTAGGTTGCTTTTTTCCTCCTCCTCAATTAAGTTTCAGCTCTAACGTCATTCCTCTGAGGCCACCATGGCCAATACTGGCTCGCCTTCTCCCAGTCACTAAACATGTCACTTTGTTTTATTTCATTTGTGGTATTTGGCACCGTCTGAAAAAATATTACTAATTTACTTAGAAGAAAGTAATCTCTAAATAGCCAGTTTTTTTTAAACTGATAGTCAAGTTGGCAAATGATTTCATTTTTATCTTGTCTAAAATGTCCTGCCAACTATAGAACAAAGAAAATATTTCTGACCTATCTTCCAGGGATGTTCTGAGGAATATATTTAATGAGTGGTAGGTATTGAACATTTATCTATCTATCTATCATCTATCTAATCTATTTGTCCATTTTACATCTTGTAAAAGAAATCACATATATGCATCAGGAATTTGTTTCTTTTGGTAAAGGAATCTTGATAATGCCCTTAATTTCTCTAACCCTCTATTTTCAAGTGGGGCTAATAATCCCTGCAGGCAGGATTTTTTTCTGCTTCTTAAACAGGATGATGAAAGCTCCCAGCAAAGTATCAATTATAAAGAGGGTATGCCTACTAGACCTTCATGAATTAGCTTTAGAGTTTAGTGAATATTTGGAAAAGCTTCCATTACACGCTTCTGTGTGATCTGATACAAAGTGTAACGTTTGAATTCAGAAAACAGCAACCTGGCCTTAGTGATATGTCACAAGGAAAGATGCAATAGGCAAGTACATAGCAAACATTCCAGCCTGTACTTACAACTCTATCAAGCAAAGAAACCACACAGGTATCAGAAAACATCACTCCTCAGCATCCAGTTACACAACAGCCCTGGCATTGAAGGTGCTGAGCCTCCCACCTCCAACAGCTCCAGGCAGCAGACAACATCACTGATGAGCTGGAAGACTAAAGAATAATGCAAGACAGAGGGTCAAAATGAAGGGCCCTTGGTCTCATGTGTAGAGACATTGGGCCCAGAAAGATACAGCATTTTCCTGAGGTCAGACAACCCTTTAGTAGCTGACTCTGATCTCAAACTCTGCCTCTTGACTATTTAATTCACTGAAAAGCAGCTACTATATCCACGAGGTCATGGTTCATGATCTAAGTAAAGAATGGGACAAAGGAAATTATTTTCATTCCTTCACTCAACAAATATTTATTTAGGATCAGTTTGATTGGATACACACATTCTGAGGATTACAAATTCAGTGATCTCCCAAACAGATCTATAGAAGCTTCCATTCACCTCCTCTTGCTCTCTGCATAGTTACTAAACACCAGCCTGACCCCAGTCTTCACAAGAGGGGAAGGGTCCTAATGTAATCACAGGATGCACAATGATAATATTTAAAGACAGATAGAAGAGAGAAAGCAATGCTCAGACTACATTGTGTACTAAGGCTCAAATAATAAAACCTGCACAGTCTTATCACATTAAGTACTCATAATTCGTGCAGCAATTTGCTTCAATATATTTATATCAGAGAAGGGAGAAGAGAGAACAACATCTGTAAAAACATGGAAGCCAGGGATCCCTGGGTGGCGCAGCGGTTTAGCGCCTGCCTTTGGCCCAGGGCGCGATCCTGGAGACCCGGGATCGAATCCCACGTCGGGCTCCCGGTGCATGGAGCCTGCTTCTCCCTCTGCCTGTGTCTCTGCCTCTCCTTCTGCCTGTGTCTCTGCCTCTCTCTCTCTCTCTGTGTGACTATCATAAATAAATAAAAAAAAAATTAAAAAAAAAAAAAAACATGGAAGCCAGAGAAGCTTGTTACATTGAGGCAATTAAGGACAGTATATCAATGTGGCTAATGGTGGTATTAGGTTGAACTATATAAATTCCTATTATATACATATAGTGAGGCAATTAGGCTGCTAGAAAAAGAGGCAGAGACTACCCCATCATGGGAGTTTGGATTTAGACCACAGTCTACAAGAAGCCACTAAAGAATTTTAACAGAGTAGTGAAATTCTATTTTATAGTTACCATTCTGGTGAGATGGTTGAGCTTGAAGGCAGTGAAACTGAATACAAAGAAACCAGTTAAGTGACTATACTAATAGTTCATTAATTCAACACTATTTATTGATTGCTGTGGTAGGCAGAAGCATAGCCCCCAAAAGATATCCAAAGGGACTTTCCAAATGTGATTAAGCCAAGAATCTTGAGATGGGAGGATCATCCTAGGTCATCTAGGTGGGCCCAGCCTAATCACAAGGATTCTTTTCTTTTCTTTTTTTTTTAAGATTTATATATTTATTCTAGAGAAAGGTTGTGAGAGCACATGGTGGGGGAGGGCAGGGAAGGGAGGGGAAGAAGAAGAGAGAGAGGGGAAGCCGACTCCATGTTGAACACAGAGCCCTGAGACTGCACGGGGCTCATCTCTGACCTCAGAGATCATGACCAGAGCCAAAACCAAGAGCTGGACACTTAACCCACTGAGCCGCCCAGGCATCCCACAAGGATGCTTACAAGAGGGAGACAGGAGGGCCAGAGTCAGAGAGATTGGAAGATGCTATGTTTTAAAGATGAAGGAAGAGTCCACAATCCAAGGAATGTAGGTAGCTCCTAAAAGCTAAAAAAGGCAAGGAACTGATCCTCCCTTAGAGCCTCCAGTCCTGGGACACCTTGATTTTAGCCCACAAAGACCCATTTTGGGTTACCTCCAGAACTATAAAATGATAGATCTGTGTTGTTCTGAGCCACTAAGTTTGTGGTAATTTATTACAACAGCTAAAGCAAACAGTTGCCTACTGTGGTAGTGAATTTTATGTGTCAATTTGACTGGGCCATCAGGTGCCCAGATACTTGCTTAAACATTATTCTGGGTGTGTTTGGATAAGATTAACATTTTAATGAGTAGACTGAGTAAAGCAGATTGCACTTCCCCATGTAAGTGGACTTCATCTAGTATATTAAAGGCCTGAAAGGAACAAAGGGCTGAGAAAGGTAGAATTCACTCTTTCTGCCTGCCTGTCTTTGACCAGGGACACGGTCTTCACTCCTTCTCAGTCTTAGACTCAGACTGGAACTATACCATTGGCTCTCCTGGATCTCCACCAACTACAGATTTCAGGACTGCTTAGCTTCCATAATCACGTGAACCAATTCTTTCCAGAAAAAATAATTACATATATATGTATGTTTGTATATATATATAATCTCCTATTGGTTCAGTTTCTCTGGAGAATCCAGACTAATACATGTACCACATATAAAGCTCTGGATAAGAAGTATGGAAGCATTAAATTCCTGTGAAATCAGAGCACATCACCCTCCCTGCATATCCACGTTCACCAACCAGGAAAGGTGCTCCACTAAGCTTCATGTCCAGTGTTATTTACTGGAATTTCATTATATAGGCTTGACTGATTAAACTTTAGCAATGTGATTGAACTCAATCTTCAGCCTTTCTCTCCTTCCCAGAGGTCGGATGACTGGGAATTCCAACCCTCTAAACACAAGGCCTAGCCTCAGCAATCAGACAACAAAAAGACATTAAAGGCATTCAAATTGGCAAAGAAGTCAAACTCTCCCTCTTCACCGATCACATGATACTCTACATAGAAAACCCAAAAGCCTCCACCCCAAGATTGCTAGAAGTCATACAGCAATTTGGTAGCATGGCAGGATACAAAATCAATGCCCAGAAGTCAGTGGCATTTCCATACACTAACAATGAGACTGAAGAAAGAGAAATTAAGGAGTCAATCCCATTTACAATTGCACCCAAAAGCATAAGACACCTTGGAATAAACCTAACCAACGAGGTAAAGGATCTATACCCTAAAAACTATAGAACACTTCTGAAAGAAATTGAGGAAGACACAAAGAGATGGAAAAATATTCCATGCTCATGGATTGGCAGAATTAATATTGTGAAAATGTCAATGTTACCCAGGGCAATTTACCCGTTTAATGCAATCCCTATCAAAATACCATGGACTTTCTTCAGAGAGTTAGAACAAATTATTTTAAGATTTGTGTGGAATCAGAAAAGACCCCGAATAGCCAGGGGAATTTTAAAAAAGAAAACCATATCTGGGGGCATCACAACGCCAGATTTCAGGTTGTACTACAAAGCTGTGGTCATCAAGACAGTGTGGTACTGGCACAAAAACAGACACATAGATCAGTGGAACAGAATAGAGAATCCAGAAGTGGACCCTGAACTTTATGGGCAACTAATATTCGATAAAGGAGGAAAGACTATCCATTGGAAGAAAGACAGTCTCTTCAATAAATGGTGCTGGGAAAATTGGACATCCACATGCAGAAGAATGAAACTAGACCACTGTCTTTCACCATACACAAAGATAAACTCAAAATGGATGAAAGATCTAAATGTGAGACAAGATTCCATCAAAATCCTGGAGAAGAACACAGGCAACACCCTTTTTGAACTCGGCCACAGTAACTTCTTGCAAGATACATCCACGAAGGCAAAAGAAACAAAAGCAAAAATGAACTATTGGGACTTCATAAGATAAGAAGCTTTTGCACAGCAAAGGATACAGTCAACAAAACTAAAAGGCAACCTACAGAATGGGAGAAGATATTTGCAAATGACGTATCAGATAAAGGGCTAGTTTCCAAGATCTATAAAGAACTTATTAAACTCAACACCAAAGAAACAAACAATCCAATCATGAAATGGGCAAAAGACATGAAGAGAAATCTCACAGAGGAAGACAGAGACATGGCCAACATGCACATGAGAAAATGCTCTGCATCACTTGCCATCAGGGAAATACAAATCAAAACCACAATGAGATACCACCTCACACCAGTGAGAATGGGGAAAATTAACAAGGCAGGAAACCACAAATGTTGGAGAGGATGCGGAGAAAGGGGAACCCTCTTGCACTGTTGGTGGGAATGTGAACTGGTGCAGCCACTCTGGAAAACTGTGTGGAGGTTCCTCAAAGAGTTAAAAATAGACCTGCCTCTGGGATTTACCCCAAAGATACAGATGCAATGAAACGCCAGGACACCTGCACCCCGATGTTTCTAGCAGCAATGTCCACAATAGCCAAACTGTGGAAGGAGCCTCGGTGTCCATCGAAAGATGAATGGATAAAGAAGATGTGGTCTATGTATACAATGGAATATTCCTCAGCCATTAGAAATGACAAATACCCACCATTTGCTTCAACGTGGATGGAACTGGGGGGTATTATGCTGAGTGAAGTAAGTCAGTCGGAGAAGGACAAACATTATATGTTCTCATTCATTTGGGGAATATAAATAATAGTGAAAGGGAATATAAGGGAAGGGAGAAGAAATGTGTGGGAAATATCAGAAAGGGAGACAGAACATGAAGACTCCTAACTCTGGGAAAGGAACTAGGGGTGATGGAAGGGGAGGAGGGCAGGGGGTGGGGGTGAATGGGTGACAGGCACTGAGGAGGGCACTTGACGGGATGAGCACTGGGTGTTATTCTGTATGTTGGTAAATTGAACACCAATAAAAAATAAATTTATAATTAAAAAAAAAAAAAACAAGGCTGGTCTTTCTGGTGACCAGCCACCTTCCCAAAGCTTTCTAGGAGACTCTGTGAGTCATCTCATTAGCATAACAAAGACAACCTGGACAATCAGAAACCCAGGACAAAGACCAGACAAATTCTTTATTATAACACAGTTCTTTTCATAGGAAATGTAGCATTTGCACTACTATAACCCCTGGAAGCTTTGGTTGATTTTGAATGGCTCTTAATAAAGGTATCCTTGAGACTTTTTCAAAGGTCATGCTTCATTTGTAAGTATGCAGGCTTAATATGGGTCTTAAATATATTTGTTACAAACATGACAACTACATCTATTAAAAACAGAATGTTTCATATTGCTACCTTCCTTTCTCGTTAGATTTTTTGAAAGCAACAAGAAAGCAAAGTTTATTTTTAAAAAAACGTTTAAGAGACAGTTGTACCAAAAAAAAAAAAGAGACAGTTGTACCAATGGCTCTCTTGGACAGAGTTTTGGTTTTGCAAGATGAAAGCTGTTCTGGGGACAGATGGGTGTGGTGGCACAACAATGTGAATATACTTAATGCCACTGCACTGTGCCCTTAAACGTGGTTAAGATGGTAAGTTTTATGTGATGTGTATTTTGCCGCAATTAAAAAAAAGAAAGCTCCCTTGGGTCACGTGGGGACTAACTTAATCTGAGCTCAAGGAAAGAATCTTTTCCAGTTTAATCAATAGCTTCTCTTCTCCGTGCACTCACATGGCACCAGTGACAGCTGCCAGTGATGAAGAGGGAAAAAGGGAGGCACCTGGCTGTGCTCTCCTTGGGAGCTGCAAGGAGCCCTCACACAGGATCGGTCTTCTGCCACCCAGCATCACCTGCTGAAGATGCTCAGCTGTCTTCGCAGAGAAACCTGGTTTTCAGGAGTGGCCACTCTGGCTCAGAAGGTAAATAGAACTTTACAGCTAGAGGTTCTACACAAACTGGTTGGGCATCTGTCCAGTAAGAAACATGGTTAAATTTAGCTGACGTGTTGGAGTAGTGAGATCTTGGTTGGCTGACTTTTTTTCCCCTATAAATTGAGATTAGAATTTTTGGTGATAACTTTAAAACCTGAATTATCTCTCAAAAACATTTCTCTGCAGAATTTAAATGTGCTATTGCCTTTTCTCACCCTGCTCATGGCTTAAAGAGTTGTGTCTTCTTGTTTCTATTTGATGTTTTATTACAGTGACTGAATTTTTCATCTTTATGTAATAGCTGCACATTATGTCACTGTCCAGATGTTTCCTATTAGCATTTCCTCATGTAGTAACTAAAAAGCTTCAGGGAAGAACCTTTTATTTATCCTCTGAAGAACCTACATTTCAGGAGCACCTGGCTGGCTCAGTGGATAGAGCATGAGACTCTTGATTTTGGGGTCATGAGTTCAAGTCCATGTTGGGGGGGGGTAGAGGTTACTTAAAAAAAAACCTATATTTCACATTCCATTTATCTGTGAAATGCTCAGGCTGATGGCCATTTGTTGAGCATCTGTTATGTGCCATTGACTATGGCATATTAGCCTCTGGGGACAGAAACATGGTAGAGAAACAGGCTATAAAGAGTTCCTGCTTCTCCAAAAACACTTGACAACTAAGATGAGCTTATTTTCCTGATATAAAGTATTCTCTCATTTGTTCTTTTGAGCAGGTCTTAGGAACTTAGAATAATAGAATAAAACTGAATAAAGATTTATTTTTAGAATAGTCTTCATTCTTTCAGCACACATCCAGACTCACCTACTTGTGAGTACAATTAAGTTGCAGTTTCCTAAGGCTTGCTAGCTTATAAGGCCTTACTTGAGTGGCTGTAGAACCTTAGTTCTTAGCAAGCTTCTAACTGTCCTCCTCCACAGTTCCCTTGGGCGTATGAGGTGGGTCCAGGGTAAGGCTACACAGGCCTGAATCAATCCATCCCACTTCCTCATGGAAATCCACTGCACAGGAGCACTTGAAAGTGGTTCCTTCTGAGGCAGGGCTACTGGCTTTCTCTGCAAGGGGGGTTTCTCAAAGGACTATGGCTTATCCTGCTGGAAGCCTGCAACCTGCCTACTATCTTTGGATGAAAGGGAACTAAATGTCCTTCTCCCCAATATTGGATCACACATTATCAGCTGGGGACCCAAAGCAACACTTTCTCTTAGAAAACAGTTTCTTCAGCTCTTCTGACTACTGCTTGAATTTCCAGTTGCTTTGTGCCAGTTTATCAAGCCAGGCAAGAACAATACCTTCCTAGTTAGTGTTCATGGTGTGGCTCAGTTGGCAGGCCATCCCAGTTCTGCAACTTTGGGCAAATCCACTAGCCTCTCTGTTCTTAAGTTTCCTCTCTGTTCTTAAGGATATTAATAGTAATTATTTAATTGGGTTGTTGAAGATCAAATTAGATAATTATATATCGTGCTTAGAATACTGCTGAGTGCATAGGGAATACTTGATAAATGTTAACTGCTGCTTTTATCATCATTATATCCATCAGTTAATCTCTCCCTACTGTGTCTGCAAGGCACACAAGCACAAAACTACCTCTGCTTCAGCAGTCCTCCCTCCATGTCATGACTTGATCTAGAAAAACCGATGTCATTTGACTCAATCTGCCTGAGAGATAGAAATAACATGTAGACAGTCATTTTCAGAAAGCACCTTATTGACCTGTTTATTTTAATTCTATGTAAAGAACCATCCCAAATGAATGTGCTAACTATATTCTGAAAGTTAAACTGTGATGTCAACAGATAGTGAAGGAATGAAGGAATGAATGAGTGAGTGAATACATTATCCTGGCAGTTTTTAACATCCTAAGAGTCACTTACCTCTCAAATATGATCACATTTGGCTCCAAGTGTCTGAATTTAACATTGAATAGTAGACAGTTCGACAGCAAGATCTATTTTAACCCCTCCAGTTTCATTTCAAACTTTCACAAATATACCTCTGACTCTAAATCACACACATAATACCATCAAAAGTATCTATCCTTTCTCCTCATAATTTATACCACTTCTGTTTTTCCACTCTGTTTTGGTGACCTTACTTTGCTCCCTGATTTCCCAACCACATAACCTTTGAGTCATTCTTGACTCCCCTCTCCCCTTTCCTTCCTGAATTTTCCTTCCTGAATAAACTACCAACAAATCTGCTGCTACTTGTTCCAATGCAATGCCCTAGCGCAGGGCAACAGTGCAAACCTCTATTGTTGTAACCACCTTCCAGGGGGATTTCCAGCCCCAGGCATTCCTGAAGCCCCATGCAAATCTGCAGAGGGACTGTTCCAGCCTCTCACTGTCTCCTTTCCTGACTCATATGGAGAGTCAGCTCTCTGCAGAGCTGACAAGGGAGAGAAACAAGCAGGCAAGTGCTTCCTACCAGCCCAAAGTACCAGGAACTGGGGGCTTTCCCACAAGGCCAGGTCAGGCTCTAAGCTAAGGAATGTCCCTGTTCCAAGGCACAGGCTAGGCTGGAGTCTGTCACCACCCTTGCAAACCCCTTTGAAGCTGAGCAAAAGTTCTGCTAATGCCAAGCTGGAGAGCTCCTCCTCTTACCCTGGGAGGAGCAGTTTCCTGCCTTTCGTGGCCTCTTACAGGAGGGAAGTGGGGTAACAATCATTCTGCAGGATTCTCACTTTAGACACCAAAATCCAAAAATGCGGTGGAAGTAAGCTTTATGTGAGATAATGATCACAGTGGCCAAGACCTATTCAGTCCTGCAAGATAATTCTACTGACTTAGAGATCTATTATCATATTATATATAAGGCATATAAGTAACTCTTTACAGCCTCTTTTCCTTCAAAAGTGGATTAAACATTCCTGGCTCCTTAAATAGTTTCAAACCCTTCCCCACCTTGACTTTCTCTGAACATGTGTCAGGTTATTGATTTCTGTTAAAATATGGCACCCAGAGAGAATGTGGGGCTCCTGAGGGGCCCTTGAAAACAGCTTTTTTGCTCCCACACTGTCATGTTTCCACATACTGACCTAGACTAAAATCCTTGCTTTTTCTCCAAGGATTTGCTCCCAAACCCAGGTCTTCTGTTCTGCTCCCATACTAAGGGAATTGGATTGGAAGGCTTTTGTTTGTTTTGCTTGCTTGTTTTCTAGGAGAATCAGAGAACGTTAAAACTAAATATTCTGTTGAAATTGCTAGTACAAATTGTGGGTCACAGCCTATATGTGGACCATGAAAGCAATTCAATAGGTCACTGCCAGCTTTTTCTTTTAAAAATGAAATAAAATATTTAAAAAATAAATTGAAATTCAAAAATGAAACAATAAAAATAAAATAGAGTAAGACATATCAGAGTGCAATACACTTATGAAGGGCAAGTATTATTTCATGAAACTTTCATGTCAGATCTACATATGCATTTGTCTATGTGCGTGTTTATGCATGTGCACACTAAATTATGACCACAATTAAGTTTTGGTCAAAAAGTGCTAAAACCAATGGTCTAGTCCAACCAGGCCCAAGTAGTGTGCTATCATGGATAAGGGTTCATTTGAAATTTAGAGTCGGAAGGGGCAGCCCGGGTGGCTCACCCAGGGTTAGGTTTAGTGATCCTGAGGTCCCTGGATCAAGTCCCGGGTCGGGCTCCCTGCGTGGGGCCTGCTTCTCTCTCTGCCTATGTCTCTGTCTCACTCTGTGTCTCTCATGAATAAATAAATAAAATCTTTAAAAAAAGAAAAAGAAATTTAGAGTTGGAAAATACATGGTTTCAAGTCTTGGCTCTGGCACTTAGGAATTGCATGACCATAGCATACAGTTAGGCTTCATTGACACTCACTTAAGTTCCTTATCTATAAAGCAAAGGTAAACAATATTTTCCTCAAAGAAGTATCAAGGAGAAACCCAGTCATACTTACTTACATGTAGTGAGCACATACCATGTTTGGGGAAACATAATGTGCCTGATACTTCTAACCTTCACCATGACAACCTTTTATGTTGGATATTATTGTTACCATCCATCAGAAGAAGAGGCCGAGGCAGTTTGGTCCAGGGACATGTACTTCCACATTCTACCCCACTGGCTCTAAATAAACTATGCCTCTGTATACATATGATGATGCATTTGGAATATGTAGTACTAGCACCAAGGAGCCTTTAAAATTCAGTGCCACTCAAAGGGCATACTTTCCACGAGATGAAGAGTTCATGCTGGAATGTAGGCTGATGCCCCACTTCCTTCACCAGGAGAATTTTGTTTGTTTGGCTTTGCTGAACAATGTATTTTGTAGTAAATTTCATTGACACCCTGGCAGAAGCTCCTTATCTTGTCAAAGATAGGCAACAAGCAGTTTGGCAAATGATGGTCCATTGCCACACTCTAAGTAACACTGGTTAGAATGACTTATTCCTGCTCAGCCTCATCTTGTGGATCTCAGCCCATTGAAAACTTTCAGAATCTTTGCAGTATCATCCAAATACACCGATAATCCTCCCCGACTTTGCATCATCACACACTTGCTAAGCATATCTGTTGCCTCTTCTTTGGAAGATACTGATAACAATGTTCATCAGCATAGGGCCAAGGACCAATCAGTTTCATTATGACAATGACTAGAGCAATACTCTAGATCCCCTCCAGGTCTGTGCACTTTCTCCTTACTGTTGTTGGCTTTGCTTTCCCAAACTCATAAACCTAGATCTTCCCTGTCCGGGGAAATGGGAAGGAAGCACTGGGAAATAAACTGCTTTGGAGGCTCCATCTTGTGGTGCACAAGCATCAGTGCACTTTGATGACTAAAAGCAAACAAGGCATTTATGGAGACCTAGGTCACAGTGACACATGGAAGCTTAGGGAGTACTGGCATAACTCTCTTAATCTGCCCAGCAGATCATTTCTTCTCATAATAATGCCTCAAAGTAAAATCAGACTCACCTTATTCCTTTCATTCACTACTGTTAATTAATAAACGTAACACTGTACCAGTATTTGATTAATGGCTCAGGAAAAAAATTTTAATGAGCCACATAGGAAAAGAAAAAAATTTTTAGCCCTTTCTTCTATCTATAGTTGTATGTTTGAAATAGAAATTTCCGGGATCCCTGGGTGGCGCAGTGGTTTGGCGCCTGCCTTTGGCCCAGGGCGCGATCCTGGAGACCCGGGATCGAATCCCACGTCAGGCTCCCGGTGCATGGAGCCTGCTTCTCCCTCTGCCTGTGTCTCTGCCTCTCTCTCTCTCTCTCTGTGACTATCATAAATAAATAAAAATTAAAAAAAGAAATAGAAATTTCCTTTTCTATATGTCTTGGAAATTACCTTTAAGGAATTCTGGATTTAATATGAGCATTTATAAATAGAGAAGGAATGCTACACTGGCCAAGCAGCTTCCTCATAGTCTTGACTTGTGCTGGCACTGATGCCCTGGTCACTCTGCACTGCTTCTCCCATACCTGGATCCAATCTCCTTCAGATGGAAGGTAGTGCTGCCTTTCCTGAGTGACTCAGATTTCTATTTACTTCTAGGATGCAAGACAGCTAGGACCAAGGAGACAATTCAAAGACATGATCAGGTACAAGTCTTCAATGTGGTTTTAATGGTAATGACTAATAGTTTGGGTTAGAGAGTAGGGATCAGCCAGGAGTACACATGTAGGGTCTGTTAGGGTTGAAGATGGGAAGAGAGAGCTGAAAAATACAAGGAGAAGCAATAGTCACCCAGGATACCATTATCAGGAGTATGACTGGGTTTCCCAAACCAAACTAAGAATTCATGATCTAGAAGGACAAGTAGGGGCACCTGGGTGGCTCAGTGGTTGAGCATCTGCCTTTGACTCAGGGCGTGATCCCAGGTCCAGGGATTGAGTCCTGCATCAAGCTCCCAGGGGGGAGCCTGCTTCTCTCCTCTGCCTGTGTCTCTGCCTCAGAAAGAAAGAAAGAAAGAAAGAAAGAAAGAAAGAAAGAAAGAAAGAAAGAGCATTGTATAAAGCAAATTGCTTCCAAGAAATCAAAACATCAAGCTATCCCATATGTAGATGTGAATTTACACCACTTGTGGAGAGCAGGAACCACAACTATGAAGACTAGTCCAGGACAGTTGAATTCTGAAATCCTAGGAAAAACAAATATAAAACTACTCCTTAGGAAAACTTGCACACCCCAGAACATATAGATCCCCCATAGAAGGAAGAGCCCTTACTGACCATAAATCAAAATTCAAAGTGACATATCAAAACCCCACATGCAAATACCATCAAAACTACATGAAGAACCACTTTGAAAGGAATTAGAGCTCAAGAATGAGAGGAAATAGGAAAATCTGAAAAAAAAATTACAAAGATACATTTAAACTTATATAAACAAGAAAGGAATATAAACAATAACAAAAAGCAGGACAGTATTTTAAAAATCAAGAATACTTGAGAAAAAAGCAGATATAAAAAATGTAGAAATATAAAAAACAAATTCTTTAAATTTCTAGATTCAGCATAGAGATGCAGGGAGCTGGGAAAGAAGCACACCCACCCTTAAACAAGAAAAATGCTGGACAAACTGCAAATTAATGACTTTCCTTGAATCACAGAGAGAGCTAAGGTCACAAGAGCAAACAATGAACTGGAAATCCTCAGAGACAGGTGCGTGCAGGAGGAAACAGGACCGAAGGTTTTCCTACTTAGGGCAGATGTCATTGGATTCTGCATAAGCCAACAAGAAGATTCGGCTAGAAATTTTTAATGAATTCCTGAAAGCCAAGTGTAAAGGCAGAATGAGTTTGAAACCCTAGGGGCTGCAGATGACATGGGGCCAGGGAGTGGGCAGTAGTCCAATCTCACTGCCAGCAATCCAAATCCACAAGAAATGTTGTAGGTTCTCAAGTCAGAAGAAAAGATGTAATACAAGTCAGAAACTTGGGTCTACACAAAGAAATGACAATCGTTAGAAAATCATTATCTATTGAGAAAATTCTGAAGGATCTACAAAACATTTCTTAGAATCACAAAAGTGAGTTTAACAAGGTTAAACATGGTCACTATATAAAAGTCAACTGTCTTCACATAGCAATGAATTGCATATAGCAATAAACAATCAAAATTTGAAATTAAAAATACCATTTACAATGGCACTAAAAATGAAATACTTAGGTATAAATATAATGAAATATATGCAGGGTCTAGGTGCTAAAAACTATAAAACACTAATGAAAGAAATTATACCATGCTCATGAATTGGAAGAATCAATATTTTAAGATATCCATCTCTTCAATTGATATATAGCTTTAGTGAAATCCAAATCAAAATTCTAGGAAGGTTTTTGGAGGTACAGATGACTTAATTCTAAAATTTATATGAAAGGCAAAGGAACAAAAAAAGCCAAAATAATTCTGAGAGAAAAGGAAAAAGTTATAAGACTCATTATACCTGATTTCAAATTTTACTATAATGCTACAGTTATCGAGACAGTATAATATTGGTGAAAGGATATAGACATATAACAATGAAACAGAAAAAAAGGGCCCAGAAATGTACCCACACAACTATAGTCAGTTGATTTTTGGCCGAAGTACAAAGGCAATTCAATGGCAAAGTTTTTATCTTTTCAACAAATGCTGCTGGAACAATTGAATATCCATGTACAAGAAAGGGGAAAAAAATAAGCTGGACACATATTTCATACCTTATACAAAAATTAACTCAAAATAAATGATTGACCTAATTCTAAATCTAAAACTTTAAAACTTCTAGAAAAAACAGGAGAGAAAATCTGTATGACTTTGGATATGGTGATACATTTTTAGGTATGACACTGAAAAATGAGCCATAAAAGAAAAATTGGTAAATTGGACTTTTAAAAAATTAAAAACTTTTGCTCTGTAGAAGACACTGTTAGGAGAATGAAGAAAAGCCGTAGACTTGGAGGAAAAAAAAATGTATGTATCCAATATCTGATAAAGGACTTGAATCCTTGTAGACTATATAAAGAACTCTTAAGGCTCAACAATAAGAATTAAGCAACCCTCTTTTTGAAAATGAGCAATGAGATCAGCCTTCAACAAACTTTGAAGTGCACAGCACCATAGGCACTATGTTGTACAGCAAATCTCTAGAACTTATTTATCTAGCATAACTGAATACCCATAGAATAACAACTCCCCATTTCTCTTCGTCATGAACCTGGTTAAGATATCTTTTCCCTTCATTTCAGGTATTGTCTTTTTTATTTTGAATACTTTTGCTGAACTTTTGGTTTTTAATATTTTAGTGTGATTTTATTATAAAGTCAGATTGGCAAATCCAGAATAACTTCGGCAGTTAATTCTTGTATTTGTCTGACATGTAGAATTTAATTTACACAGAACTGGAAGGAACATGAGAGATTGGCTCTGCCTTCTCATTTTACAAGACGGCTTGTACAACATCACATACAGGGTCAAAACTGGAACCCTACCCCATTTCCCTCCAACTATCACTGGGAAAGACAGGTTTTAGAACATTTAGAACTTCTGGCAGCAAAAACTGTTCAGAACATTTGTGTCCATTCTGATTTTCTCAAACCTCCTCCCTGAAGATATCCCTGAATGAAGAAAAATGACAAGACTGGGCTCTAGGATCAGACACAGCTGCAACCCTTCACTGAGGAGCTTACTTGGTGACCATAACTGTAAAATTGCACAGAAAACTCTCCCTCACTGTGAATACTAACTGAAATCCAAAATTATTTTTTTCTGTTTTCCTCTTTCCAAAATAAAGCGTGTTAAATTCTTCATCACTGCAAATATTTTAAAAAGAAAGTTGCAAGGACATGCATGTACTATTTCATGAGCATTTTCTTACTTACCTTGACACTCTTATACCCTAACCAACTCTTAAAAATGAGCAGACAAAATGCTGCATCTCAAAACCCACAAACCAGGAGAAAGCAATATTCCTAAGACATACCTAATGTCCTCTAGCATGGTTTAGCTGACTCAACCACTGCATTCCAATACACATGACTTTTTTAAAATCCTGAAAATCCACAGATATTTTGTTTATACACTTCAACCATGTCCATAAACAAGTACGGACACCACATTGGCTCTCATGGAAATCTCATTCTAAGACCCATAAAATTGTTTTTTCATCCCAAAATAGAAAGCAAGGACTGGGATTCTAGTTACTAAACATAAATGACAAGCACCCTACGTGATAATTTCTTAGTAAGCTACATTTAAAATAATTAATAACACAATAATTTGGAATGTGTTTACACTTTTTTCACTGAACATAAAATTATGAAAATAAATGAGTATTAAGACCAGATAATTAAATTTAAAAATCTAGCTTAGGGATATTGTAAGAAAAAGTATTTGAGCTCTGATTCAAATTCAAATATTTTTGCCTGATATAAAAATGGGCACTAATATTTTATGAGCCCATGTCATATGATGAAAATAAAATAGGTGGGGGATGAGGGTTGGGGTTTTTTTCTTCCTTCTGTTTGTTCCTCTTGGCTCAAACGTCTTTAAAAAATACATACCTTTAGTATTTTTCCTGTGAGACATTAGTATTGCCTCATGGGGAAAATAGGAACCATCAAATAGGAGAGCCTCCATCTTCCATCTACCAAAAGCTATCCACTTGCTTCTGTACCGATACTGTGCACTCCATTTTATTACTAACTGAAATACTCCATCAAAGGCCTTGTGTTTTTTCACTTTTGAATTCCACTGACAAACCTTTATCATCTATTGTTCCTTCTTGATTGTAACAAACATGCTCCAGAACTATTTTTGAAAAGAAAAAAAAAATACCTCCTTTCCCCCTAAATCCACCTTGCTCTCATCCCATTTCTTTGTTCCCTTCAAACAAAGATTCTTGAGAGAATTATTACCTCCATCTTCTCTCTTCACTCCACTCCTCTGAGGCGCTGACTAGTCCATTGAGATTGCTCCCATCCACAAGCCCTAGAGCACTATATTTTGTTAGTTATCTATTTCTGCTTAAGAAAATCTACCAAATTCAGTGGCTTAAAATTACAATTTAACATGATCTCACAGTTCTGTGGGCTGTTGGGCTGTTGGGCTCATCCAGGCAGCTCTTTGTGAGATCCTTCATGAAATTGCAGTTCTGCTACAATCATATGAAGCCTCTAGACACTTGGACAACCAAGATGGCTCATTTACCAAGTTGGCAGCTAATGCTGACGGTTGTCTGGAAGATCAACTGTGACTGTCACTCAGAGTTTCTACATGTGGCCTCAACATGTGACTTTGGTTTCTCATAGCGTGGTGGCTGGCTTCCAAGAGAGGCTTTTCAAAAGCAAGTACTCTACGAAATCCAGGCTGAAGCTGCAAGGCTTCTTCCGATCTGGCCTTGGAAGTCACAATCTCATTTTCCTACATTCTGTTGTTCAGGGGAATGAGTAAAGCCAGCCCCAATTCAAGGATAGGAAATCAAACTCCATCTGTTGGTTATAAGGAGAAGCATGTGTACATGGGAAAGAAGAAATTGATAGGGGCCATCGTTGGAGCTATCTGCCATCATGGCTAGTTCAAAGTTCTACTTTACTGGGCTTCATAACATAGTAAGTAGGCCCTCTTTCTTAAGATACTTTTCTCTCTCTCTCTCTCTCTCTCTCTCTCTCTCTCTCTCTCTCTCTCCCTCTTTTTTAAGATTTATTTATTCATGAGAGACACACAGAGAGAGGCAGAGAGAGAAAAAATCTCCTCGAGGGGAGCCTGATGTGGGACTCGATCCTGGAACTCCAGGACCAGCCCTGAGCCGAAAGCAGATGCTCCACCGCTGAGCCACCCAGGTGTCCCTCTTGAGATACTTTTCTTTTTCTTCCTTGACATTCCACTTAAATTTCCCTGCCTCCTTGCTTGATCCCTCCGTTGCAGTCAGCTTTAGGGCACTTCCTTTGAGATGCCCCTCGTTTCTCTTAGAGACCTTGTTCTTTTTTCAGCCTCTGCAGACACCCTAGGTGATCTCATTAATCTTGCCCCACTGCTTTTAATACCCGCTATCTACCAACAACTCCTAAACTTGTATCTCCAGTTCAGACCCCTCCTTGCCAACCAGACGTCATGTCAAACTGCCTCCTGAATCTCAGTGTTGTCTAATAGGCATTTCAAACCTAGTTTGACCTCTTTTCATTTAAGTTTTCCATCAAACATCATCTTTAACCCTTCCCTGAGCACTATATTTTAAAAAATGGTACTTTCACACCATCAGGCTCAATCCCATGATTTGTTTGCCTTAGGACTTATCATCAACTGATATAATATAAATTTATTTACCTATTTTATTTTTTGTCTCTTCCAACTTGATCTACTTTGTTAGATATATATCCCCAGCACCTAGAATGGTGCTTAGTATATTCCCAGCTTCTTAACAGCTACTTAAGTTGGAGGTGATGACACAGTCTCCCAAAATATTTAGAAAAGGCCTCATTTAATACTCTCCTTACTCTTAACTTGCAGATAAAATTGCTGAATTTCAGCAGTTTGAACTCTGCTAGTATTCAAGGCTCCTAAGCTGGTCCATAACATGAGGTTGGGATCAGGTAGGGGGAAAAACTTGTTTTTGAAGGCTTTACTAAGTCTAGCTCTTGTAGTCCCACTTCTGGCATTGACATCATCCAAAGTATAATAAAAAAAAAATCAGCCACTAATTGTTCTCTGAGAATAATTTAGCTCTCAACATATGATAGTGGTGAGGCATACAAATCAAAAGCTAAAATCTTTCATATAATTCGCTTTTCTAGTCACTATGCATTTATTTATGAATTTTGAACTCAGAAAATAATAAATTCATGGAGATGTAGGAGTAATTAAAAAATAACACCCTGACATGTGCAATATTTAGAGGTTTGCAAATGGCAGAGACTGAGAGAGGGCAAGAGTAGAGTCTCAGAAGTGGGAGTGACCAACTATACCAAGTGGGGCTGCTGCTCTCCACAAAAGGAGGGTGTGCAGGGCATGTCACTAGTAGCCTGGGAAAGCCAATCCAGTAGAGAGGAGGGGGCCAAATCAATAAGTAACAGGTCTCATGGACTGAGTCCAAGTGGTCATGCAAGCCCTTCCTCTCAGAATCCTGGCTCCAATCCCTACAAGGTCAGTGAGTATCAGAGAAAACCAATTAAGACTAGTGCTCTTTAGTCTCAATTGCAAACTGATGAGAGTAGCAATATGTACTTACTGACCCCCAAAAGTCCTCTAGTTGAAGAAGTTAGAATCATTTATGTAAAAGAACTTTCAAAATAGTGAAGCTCCGTGTAAATGTCTCTTTCTATTTCAAACACTTCTAGAGGCCAAATGACCCAAGAATTATGGACCTCTTTCTTCAGTATAAAGAAATTTCCTTTAAAGCTCACAAAAAGTAATCTCATTAAACTAGAATTTTTAAGAGTAGAAAACTGTTTTTTTTTAAATAAATAGCTGATTTTAAAATTAAGAAGTATAACTATACTGAATCCTTGACCCTCAATGATAGAAAATTATATATTTGTCACTACATTATAGATCAAATATAGGTTTAAAAAATGAAGTAGTCACATAATTATACATATGTGCTAGCATTGATATGGTATGCCAGAAATATTTTAAATATTTAAAAAGAAGTCACAGAATTTAAAAGATTATTTGGCAAAACCCACTAATTTCCCCCACTTATATCATCATAAATGGATTGAACACTACAGCCCATCCAGAAAAACTTATTTTGGATATGGAGGTGATCGTTTAAATATAATATGTGCAAAGAGATGCAGAGTAAAGAGCAGGAGTACTTCTGCAGAGCAAAGAGCTATATACTTCATCTGGTTGCTGGAGGCAAACCTGACTCAAGACTCTCTAGCTGTTGGGGATTGACTGCCTACCTTCAGCCCAGGGTGTGATCCTGGAGTCCCCAGGATCAACTCCCAGGATCGAGATCGAGTCCCAGGATCGAGTCCCACTTCGGGCTCCTTGCAGACAACCAGCTTCTCCTCTGCCTCTCTCTCTCTCTCTGTGTGTCTCTCATGAATAAATAAATAAAATCTTAAAAAAAAAAAAAAAACTCTCTAGCTGTTGGCTGGAGGGAAGGGGTCAAATTATTCAACCTCTCCACTCTCTGCAACCCTCTCCAGTCTCATTGCGCTCCCTCCCCTGAAGAGACCAACATCGTGGATTTGATTTTTAATATTCCCATGCACTCATTTGGTCTTTTTTTAAGGTAAGAATGTATATTATTTTAATGAAAATATAGTACTCTTTTGTATTTTTTACACCTTAAACAGAGGATACTCTGAATACTTCTATAACTTACCATTTTGTCACCTTTGATATTTACCTATGTTAACAATTAGAGCCCCATCTATTTATTTTCATAAAAGTGTATATTATTCCATTATATAAAAAGGAGCACAATTTACTTATCCATTCTCCTATTGATGGACTTTTTGGATCTTTCCAACCTTTTATTTTGCTACAGTGATCATCTATATATATCTCACCTAAGAATGGAATTATGGTATAATAGGTGTTGGGGATTTTTAATTTTATCCAATTGCTCAGAAAGTAGTAGTGCCATTCCATGTCTCCCTCCTGCCAAGGAGCAGGAGTTTCTTTTGCCTTACAATTTCAGTACATTTTTCCTACCTGGAGGGTGAGAAATATTCCTCACTATAGCTCCAACTGGCATTTATTTTCCTGATAAATAGGAGGGTTGAGCATCTAAGCATTATGTTTATAGTCATTCTAATTCCCTC
The DNA here is from genome assembly GCF_048164855.1 of Canis lupus baileyi. NCBI lineage: Eukaryota > Metazoa > Chordata > Mammalia > Carnivora > Canidae > Canis > Canis lupus. The sequence continues at coordinate 35,869,037 of NC_132865.1, forward strand.
TTCCGTGGCTTGCCTATTATATCTTCTGCCTATTTTCTATTGGGTCATCTTTCTTGATTTGTGGGAGTTTATTGCTTATATTTTATACTTAAGCTTTGTCAATTTATTCAAAGAAAATATTTTTCCAGTGTTTTGTTTGTTTTTTAACTTTGCTGATGGTGCTTTTTGATATATAATAGTCGCCTTATCCATAGGGGATACACTCATTCTAGGACCCATTGTGGATGCCTGAAACTGGATTTTACCAAATCTGTATATACTATGTTTTTTTCCTATATATACATACTATGATAAGTTTAATTCACAAATAGGCACAGTAAGAGATAGCAATAATAAAATAGACCAATTATAATGAATAGTATAATAAAAGTTATGTGAATGTGGTTTCTCTCTCTCTCTCAGAATATCTTATTGTACTGTACTCATCCTTCTTCTTGGGATGATATGACATGGTAAAATGCCTACCTGAAGAGATGGAGTGAGGTGAATGAGGTAGGCATCATGCTGTGACCTTACGCTACTATTGACCTTCTGATGATTTATTTGAAGTAGGATCATCTTCTTCCAGACAGTGGTTGACTGCATGAATCTGAAACCAAGAAAAGCAAAACAGCAGATAACAGGGAGTATTATATTAAAATTTTATTTTAAACTTGAATTTATTAATTACAATTTATGCTCTTTGTACTTTTCTTTTAAAAATCACTTCTTGCCATGATTTTATAAAATGTTGCCCCATTCTTTCCAAAACTTTCAAAATATATTTTTTCAATAAAGTTAAAGATCTACCTCGAGCTGAGTGTGTGTGTGCAATAGTGTGAGATACCTTTTATTTTTGTCCACATCCATTAATTTATGTTATCTTTTCACCACTTCTTAAGATAGAGTAAATGTTATTAGAATTGACAGATGGGGAAAATAAAAACCTGGAAATATATACGATTGACTCAAGGACACACAGCTTTTCAGAACCCAGAAAATCAAAATAAGCATCTCCATCTAAAGGACACCCAGGCATATCAAGTTCATCAACATTTAAATCCGTAATCTTATCTGTACCCCTCACTCCACCTACCTGACCCCACTGGTCCTCTACCCTCGAAGTTCCCCTGCCCAGGCCACAAGGCAAATCTCCTTGCACACTGGGTTTCCCAAAAGCACCACCTCCTACCCCCATCTCCCTATGGCTGCCCCCACCTCCAATTTGATGATACCTGGAGATATTTTTGGTTGTTCCACTGGGGGAGTGGTACTGTCATCCAGTGGCCGGAGGCCAGAGTTGCTATTAAATATCCTACAAAGTCTCCCCAGCTCCCTCCCCAATAACAAAGACTTATGTGGCCCCCTTAGTTCAACAACTAAGGTTGAAAAACCCGGACCTGGAGTATGTTACCTCATCCCTTTCTACTCAAAATGTAGTTCCTGACCACAGCATGACATCTCTGTCACCAGCGAGCTTGTTATCCATGTGGGATCTCTAGGCATCACCAGACTTCCCAGTCAGAATCTACATTACAGCAGGTCGCCCAGGTAATTCATGTGCATAGTAAAGTTTGAGAGGCCTTGCACTGGACTGCTCTTTCTCACACCCTCTGCAAATCCAATTAGATAACTAATCCTATTATGCCATCTCTTACTTGTCTCAGAAATTTCCATTGCCTTCTATCCCTAGAGTCACTTTCTCAATGCAAGAGGATTTCATTGCTTGTCATCTCAGTTATTGCAATAAACTTGAAGCTGATCACCCTCTTCTATCCTAGTAGAGATTTTTGCCCTTTGTGAGAGTTATGAATCATTTTAAGATAGAAAGAAAGAGCTGGACTTTCTTTCCCAGGGGAAAACATGCACACGTGGGTACACACACACACTCACATGCTCCTACTCTACTGCATACAATTTTGAAGGATTCAGAACCCCTAAAACCCTCCACAGACACTTCCAGGTAAGAAACACTACCTTAGTGTCTGAACAAAGGACTTGTTCCAAAATGCAGATGTGATCATTTGAAATCCCCCCCTGAAAGTCCCAGCTCTTAGCACAGCCTATCCAGATAACCAAAGCCTTAGCAGTTGCCCTGTGTCAGTGCTCTGCGTGCCTCAGTCTGCAGATGCCACTTCCCCTGCCTGACACACCCTTCCTCTCCTGGGTGCCTGGCTCAACCCTCTGTTTCCACTCAGTTCAAGGATCATTTTCCCCGAGAAAGCTTTTCTGACCACTCACCCCTATTCCCACCTTCCACTCTGAGTTAGATTCTCCCTCTTTGTAGCCTTAGTTCCAGGAGCTTCGATCTGCCACAGCACTTCCAAGAGTATATTGTGTTATGGGTTTTCCTTTTATCCTTGATTATCCCATCACATCTGAGTCAGCAAGCATAACTTTCATGTCTGCAGCCCCAGGATCAGACACAAACAGGAGCTCAATAAAGATGGTAGTAAATTTAAAGGAACAATAAATCCAACATTCTTTCCACTCTATCATACATTGCTTTCGATTCATGCTTAGGTGAATTGGTTTCTTCCCCTAAAATTAAACTGTAATGCCTTATTTCTTAATCAGAGATTTGAGTGCCTGAGTGTTCATAATATTATTCTTTATGCATTTTTTATATTTCTGAAACATTTTATACTTATAGGTAAAAACAATTAAAGCTACAATCATGATAAACAAGCGAATGCTTTGATGTCCCCTGGATTCTATGGGAATGAACCCCCAAATCTGTGTGCCTGTAATATTGCTTTCTGATACCTAATTCTGACTTCCCCACACATCCTTCTCTGGGGATGCTAAGCCATTCTCAGCTGATTGCAGAAGGTGAGAATTTAGAAACATTTTCTGTGTCTAAGTGTCCAGGTGGAAAATTTCATCAAGGACAGAGGAAACAGAACTTGAATTAGGGTAAGAGAGAAATATTTGGGGGCCAAAAATCTTACACAGGGAACATTTTAATACCCCTGTGGACATTATGAACTAGGATATTCTATTTTGTTCAAAGTGATGAGAACCTCACTAACACTAGATCACCAATTTTCAGGTAAAACCAGAATGTACACCATTCCCATCCTCATGTAGAGAAATATTAGGAATCTTGCTTAGTAAGAATAGAGTATACTCATTCAAGAAAAGGCTTTTACAAACAACTTTAAGTTTTTCTAAGGCAGTGTTGTTTTTATAACACCTACCATTTTGCCATCACAATAACTTATTTCTCTCTGCCCTCTAAAACAAACAAACAAATATATCATTTGCTTTTAAAATATCACCTCTTTTTCCCTTTGATTTACTGCCTTTTGGCTACCAGTCCACTGGTCCTAGGCCAAGTCATCAGGCTCCCCTGGCTGCCTTGGCAAGGGAGGGACACAGAATTGCAGCTCAGGAAGCCTGCTGGGGCCGGTGTTCCTACACGTGCCCTCTGTGTGTCAGCTGCCATCTGTGCAGCTCGTTCTCCTTGGATGGGGCAGAGGCTCAGCCCACAGCCTCCACAAAAGGCTAAAAAGGCCAGGCCTTTTCAGGGACCAACTTCCAGGAAACAGCCGCTATGTATCTGAACATGTTGACAAGGGCCTATCCCAGGAAAACAACAACTGACAAAAGAAGACTACCCTCATGTCTTCCAAGGACCCTAAATCCTTAGTCTTGGAATCATTTCCTTTATATCCGCGTGAGTTTGAGGGGCACCGACGCGAGTCTGTCACTACAGGCTGCTAGGATCACAGAGGACAGCACAAGGGTCTCATACATAAGCTTTTTGGATCTTACATAAAGAGCACATTTCGCAACTCTTTGGGGGTTGGTGTTCTCAGGTTTGAGATTTGAGATCAGCTCTGCCACCAGGGCTCTAACTCTAACAAGTTACAGAATCTCATTGAGTGTCAGTTTCCTCCCCTGTAAGATGGAAATGGAGATAAAAACAAAACCTTTCCCGGCAGCCTCCACACTGTTCCTTTATCTCATTTAAGGAGAAGTTCGCCTGAATTATCAGACTTTGGATTTAAGTCATATGAAGAGAATTTTTAACCATAAGTTTTTCTTGGCACTGAGGCAAGTTCTCCCAGAGGAAACTGCTCTAGATTGATACTTTCTCAGAGCTCCATAAGAACCAATCATATGTAATATCAGGAAGAAATATTTTTCTCCTTTTTAAGTGTATACCCTCTGAACATTCCTTACATTCCTTAACAGTTTGAAAAAATTAAGAAACAATATATATTTCTATGATGTAGCTCTTACTTCTTTAAGATTATAGCAAGAAAAAAATCAGATTGGTTTGGGATTCCTGTCCAATTGCACATAACATCAATTAAAATCCCGATTGCACAAAACCTCAGGTGCATGTGCATGCACACAAGCATGTGCACACAGATATGAGTATGTGGAAGTGACATGTATTAGAATAGAAACTAATGTGTAACATAATGAACTTGGGATGCTTTATCATTCAACGTTGTGGATGCCACCTTTTAACTCGGTGGTAAAGCCAATGGATCACCACAAAAGAATACATGGTGTACAAGTCAATTCTGATCAATAAGGCATCAATATGATGCTTTGCAAAAGCAAAAACCTTTGCATCCAATGATCTATTCATGTCTCAGGCTCTGAGGTCAATTATTCTCTTCCATTGAACAACTTCCTGTTTTGCTCTATAGTATCATTTATCACACTGGACTCTTTGACTGCACTATTTTTGTTCTGCTTTTTTTCTATCAACAGAATCATTGCACCTGAACAAGAAACTGATTTTTTTTTTTAATCCAGTTTTCTCACAGAATCAGCGACATAAGAGGATTAATTGTTTGTTTTCAATCCTGACTTTTTCTCCTCCTAGATCTATTTTTGAAACAAATTTTATTTTGGGATGTCCTGACTAGGATGATACTAAATTGGAAAGCCTGGTGCAAATTTTATTGACCTCCATTTCCTACTATAAAGGATGTTCCTCACTAATCTGTCATCTACGGGGCAGACAAAGGCCAGAGGCTAGGGAAGCCAAGCCAGATGGTGTATTCAAGGAACCCGGGGCCAGAATCTTTATGTTTTGTTGTTTTGTTTTTAAATAAATGGCCAACTAGGAGGAAAAAACATTTGGGCATTCTTCTTATTCTAAGCTGAACCAAACTCAGTGTTAATTGTAGTATGCATGGCAAACACAATGTCAGAGAATGCATAATTACTGAATGTTGCTTGAATACGATAGAATGATGGATGGAATGATGGATGCACACATGAAAAATAATAGATGGGTGAGCAGAAGGATGGATGTATGGATAAGTAGATAAGTGGAGGAATTAATTAATTAATTAAAATAATAAATTAATAAATTAATATTATCAATGGGGTTTATTTAAACAATGCAGAAAATAACAAAAAAGATAAAAGTTTCTACTTAGAATACTATGTGACTTCCAAAGTGAATATCACCTTCACTACTTTTTAGAGAAAAAGTGTTCACAGTTTTGTCCATATTCTTCCCTTTTCATCATATTATATTATTTACCTAGATTATTTATCAATCATCTATGTCACTAATTTCTACAGTCACATTGTCTACAGTGATCTACATCTCTTTTTTTTCCATTTACGTATCACACTCATGTGCTCATGTGTAGAAACCTACCTTGTTTTCTTTCAATGACTGCCCAATACTCTGTTGTATGGATATTCTATATACAATTAATTCAGTGAGACTCCTATTAAAAATTAAGTTGTTATCAATTTTTATGTTATTACCACAATACTGTGATGTACTTCCTTGTACATATATGGTTGACCATCTGTATTTTTTAATTTTTAACATCTTTTGCTATGTTCTCTATTGATTTGTCATTTTTTTCTTTATAGATTTTAATGTTTTGCCATTTATGTATGCAAATATTTTCTCTCAATCTGTCACTTTCCTCTTAAGTTTGTTGTTGGCATCTTTCACTTTTTAATGCTTTAAAACATTTTTGTAGTCAAATCTTTTTCCTTTTATTGCTTTTTTCCCTAGACAATCATAAGAAATTCTCCCAACCCTGAGTTTATAAAAATGTGTATTTATATTTGTCGTAACACTTTTATTGACAGACATTTAAAGCTGATTGAATTTCCATGTGCTCTGCTACTTTTCCAGCCTGTTTTAGAATTAGGTTATAAATATATCACTAGTTTCAGTCAATGGGGTGGGGGGCTTAAATGATTGATACATACAGTCTTTGATGTTTCTTTTTTTTATTTAATTATTTATTCATGAGAGAGAGAGGCAGAGTCATAGGCAGAGGGAGAATCAGGTTCCATGCAAGGAGCCCAATGTGGGACTCAATTCCAGCACTCAGAATCATGCCCTGAGCCAAAGGCAAATGCTCAACTGCCTAGCCACCCAGTCGTCCTGTCTATGATGTTTCTAGCCTTTGTCTGACCCTCCATCCTTCTCCTCTCACCTCAAAACCAAATATTCCAAATAGCACAGGAACAATTGGAAGCAGCATCAACTGGAAGGAGCTGCTGTAGAGAATTAACCTTAGACTCTGGTTAATTAAGATCCTTTCCTGGGACTTAGTCACCTTTGGGTGACTTAGTTAAAGATCCAGCTCTTGGTTTTAGCTCAGTTGGTGATATTGGGGTCATGAGTTTGAGCCTCGCATTGAGCTCCATGCTCAACAAGGAGTCTGCTTGGGATTCTCTCTCTCTCCTTCTGCCCCTCCCCCCACCTTTCAATCTCTCTCTCAAATAAACAAATATTTTTTTTAAAAAGACCCTTTCCTATGTTGTCACTGTGATTCTAAGATTTTTTTTTTCTATTACACATAGTTTCCTTAACATAAAAATACCATATGGTTTTTTCTACATTTGGATATTCAGTTCATCTATAATTTTTATAACAATGTTCAGTGTGGGGGAAATTTTACTTTCTTTTAAATACCTTCATTATCATAATATTAACCCACATATACATATATATCATAATATTAATCCACATATACAAATGTATCTGTTTCTGCATTCTCATTCTCCATAATGCACCACTGATCTATTTATCTATTTTTGTATCATTACTCAACTATTTTGATTTAAATAATTATATATTTTAATATCTTAAAGAGCAAATCCCCTCTCATGATTCTTCTTTTTCAAACTCTTACTTTATTCTTCCAAATAAATTTTAGACCCAACTTGCTTGGGATGCCTGGGTGGCTCAGTCGGTTAAGTATCTGCTGTGGGCTCAGGTCATGATCTCAGGGTCCTGGGATAGAGTCCCATGTAGAGCTCTCTGCTCAATGGGGAGTCTGCTTCTCCCTCTCCCTCCCTGCTTGTGCAATCTCTCTCTCTCTCTCTTTCTCTGTCTCAAATAAAGAAGAAAAAGAATCAACTTGTTTATTTCCCAAAATAATTTCTTAGGATAATAATCAAATTTGTATTATAGTTGTGCATTAATTTGAGAAACAGCAGTACCTGTACACTATTTCATCTTTCCATGAGAATTATTGTATCTATTTATTTTAGTCCTACTATACAACCTTTAATAAAAATACATAATTCTCTGATTAAGTCATTCTTAGGTGTTTTACAGACTAATTTTGACTCTATCTTCAATATGATTTTGCTTATTTCAGTTGCTAATGGTCCAACACAGATAAAAAGGAAAGTAATACTTATTTTTGTACTTGGTCTTACATATAGCTACCTTATCCTCTTAATAGTTTAACAACTTCTATTGAATTTATTGGATTTTTAGAAATATTGCCATAGTATCTCCATCTAATAACTGTTTATTTTCAAGGTAATTTTCTTTGATTCATATTTTACTTAAAGCTTTTTTAAATAAGGAGTTAGAACTTGCTCCTAAATTTAATTATTTGCTTTTTTCATCTTTTGTTGATAAAATCATGATTTTCCATTTAATTCTTTAATATAGTAAATAAGTTTAATATACTTTTTAATTATGAGCCGTCTTATATTTCATCTGTAAACCCTACCCAGTTGTACTATAACTAAACTGTCATATTTCCATTGGAATTATATCAAAATTTAACTCTGAGCAACAAGAAACCACCTATTTCTTAGGAATTGAGCAATAGTTTAATAAGCTAATGGGATAACAACATTATGAAATATTATATAATCACTAAACACAATACTCATAAAAATAAGGTACATACCTAATTCTGAGCCAAAATATTTAAATACTTCATTAGATTTAGTATTCTATGTTACTCAAGAGCTCAACAATAAGAAGGAAAATTTCCTTCTCTCAGATATAAATAATAGTATTAATCATACTGAACAGTGCTATTTCCTTTTTTATAAAAAGAAATTTATTTATTTGAGAGAGAGAGTGTGTGCATGTATAAGCAGGGAGTAGGGAGAAGCAGAGGGAGAGGGAGATAAACAGACTCCTCACTGAGTGGGGAGCCCGATGCAGGGCTCAATACCAGGACCCTGAGATCATGACCTGAGTCAAAATCAAGAGTTGTCAGTTTAACCAACCAGGTGCTACTTCTGACAGGCATAACACAACCTACCATACTATTTGGAAGAATGATTCTGCTCTTGTGTTAGAAAGAGGGCTATTGTCAATTGTTACAACTTCTTAAACACTCATACAGTAAAGCATGCAAAATCCACAAGATATCATATGATAGAAAGATTCACTATGTATTTCCTTGAATTGTTTATCAGTGTTTTATATATAATTCTTTTCTGCCCCACCTAAACCTTTAGCTATGTGTTAGCATCTTATTATTCCTCTCATCATCATAGTTGTGAGCTTATAGTAGGCATTCAATAAATATGTATGAGTTTACGGGATGTCAGCCTTTAAAAAAATCTGTCAACTATTTATTACTATATTCATTTTCTATTCAGAAATGTATCAAATTCCTACAGTGTAGCATTCAGGACTCATGTGCCAGGATCTAGTTAGCAACTGACCTTTCTCTTGAACTTTGTGTTATGTCACATGCATGGTGTGTGAGGCTTTTGTCATGTGACCCCACGTAATCTTTATCCCAGTCTTAACAATGACTACTACCATCTCTATAAAAGTGGCGCTTTCCAGGTGCCTGGGATTAAACTAAGAATTTTCATGCAAAATTTTAAGAATATCACCTTCAGAGGATTCTTTGATGTAACTTCAGAGTCACACTCATTCTATTTTCCAGAATGCTTCCTGATGCCCCCTAGTTAATGGTGCCACAGCTGAGGGATGACCCCAAGTCCATCTTACCACCACACTGGATCTCATTGCTATGGTCAGAGCATGACAGTGGGGAACCCAGGAGCAGGCACCAGGTTCAATTCTCAACTCCAACCGGGAAATGGAACTAGGCAGATCTCCCCACACCCACATCAAGTGTAGGTTTCAGAAGTATCATTGTAACTGATCTTGTGAGAGCAAGATTAGACACCTAACCGTAAAGCAGAAATCACAACCTGAAGGCCTGAAGGCCAAATGAGGTTTGCAGCCTCATTTTATTTAGTTAATTCTTTCAAAAACTGAGCCAGGAAGTTCTGAATTCCAGTTTCTAGTTCCAAATGTAAGGACCTTGGCCACTCTGCCCAAACAAACAAAAAATGGAACAGTCTGAAAAATCAACATATTTTCTTGGAAACTCTATACTCATTAGGCACTAACTCTTCATGCCCCAATCCCATAGTCCCTGGCCACAATTCTACTTTCTGTCTCTGATTTTCACTACTCTAAGTACCTCATATTATAATGGAATCCTATAGTATTTATCTTTTTGTGATGGGCTCATTTCACTTAGCATAATGCTATCAAGATTCATCCATGTTGTGTCAGAATTTCCCTCCTTTTAAAGGTTAAATCACATCCCATTTTATGTTCATGCCACATTTTGTTTATCCATTTATCTGCTAATAGATATGGGGTTGCTTCCACTCAGTCTCTTCCTTTTACTTACTTCTGACAATCCGATTCCTGCTGTGCTCCCTCTGACTGAGTTCTCAGTGGGAAAACTGGTTCAGAATCTGCAGGGGGATGGGTCTGCCTCTTACTCACATAGAAGCCAAGAAGGAAACGGAACTGAGTAAAGCCATTGGGGAAATGTCTGGACATAACAGAGGAGATCTTCGTAAAAGGAATATTTACTACTCAGCTCACCTGATTGTAGCTATGACCAAAGCTGGCCCAGTGCTATCAGACTTCTCTAATTCATAAAAAATAAATTGAAAACCTAAATCTTCATTCAAAATCCTCTGAGTTTCAAATGGTAATTCAAGTTTTTGTTTATTAAACTATAATTTTTAGAGCAGTTTTAGATTCACAGCAAAATTGAAAGAAAAGTACAGAGATTTCCCATATACTCTCTGCCTCAACACATGTGTAGCAACCTCCATTGTCAACATCCTCCACCAGTGGTACATTTTTACAACTGAGGAACACTGACACATCAAAATTACTCAAAGACCATAGTTGACATTAGAGTTTACTCTTGGTGTTTACATTCTAAGTTTAAACAAGTGTATAACGACATGTATCTATCAGTCTAGTATCTATGGAATATTTTCAATGCCCTAAAAATACTGTGCTCTACCTATTCACTGCTCCCCAAAATACCCCTCCTCCACCACAATCCTGTCAACCACTGATTTTTTTTGTCTACAGAGTCTCCCCTCTTCCAAAATGTCATATAATTGGAATCATAATATGTAGCCTTTTCAGATTGACTTCTTTCACTTAGTAACATGCATATGTTTCCTCTATGTCTTTTCATGGCTTAATAGCTCATTTCTTTTTAGCATTATTGTCTGGTTGTCACACAGTTTATTATCCATTCACCTACTGAAGAATATCTTGGTTGCTCCAGATTTTGGCAATTATGAATAAAATTCCTATAAACATCCGTGTGCAGCTTTTGTGTGGACAGATCTTTTCAAGTCAATTGGATAAATAACAAGGAACCCAATTGCTGTATTATATGGTAAATAAAATGTCTTCTAAAAGTGTCTGTACCATTTTGCATTCTCACCACCAATGAGTGAGAGTTTCTGTTGCTCCACATCCTGGTTGGCATTTGATGTCATCAGTGTTCCAGAGTTGAGCCATTTTAATAAGTGTATAATAGTATCTCATTTTTGTTTGAATTTGCATTTCCTTGATGATGTGACATGGACCATCTTTATCTATGCTTATTTCTCATCTGGTATACCAGCTTTAGCAAGTTGTCTGTTAAGGTCTTTGGCTTACCCTTAATCAGGTTTATTTTTTTACTGTTGAGTTTCAAGTTTTCTTTGATATTTAGGATAATGATCCTTTATCAGATGTGTTTTCTACGAATATTTTCTCCCAATCTGTGGCTTGATTTCTAGTTCTAGTTCTAGTTGGCAGAGTATAATTTTTTTTATTTAATGAGAATGTTTATCAATTATGTCTTTCATAAGTTGCCTTTAGTGTTGTACCTGAAAAGTCATCACCTTACCCAAAGTCATCCATATAAGTTTTTCTCCTGTGTTACCTTCTGGGGGTTTTGTAGTTTGGCATTTTATATTTAGGTTTGTGGTCTACTTTGAGTTAGTTGTTATGAAAGCTATAAATGTGTGTTTAGATTCTTTTTCTTTTCTTTTTTTTTTCACAAAAGACTTCCTTGCCTTTTACCTGATCTTAGTGGGAAGACTTCAAGTTTTGCACCTTTAAATATGCTATTAGCTGTAGGGTTTTTGTAGATAGTCTTTACTAAGTTGAGGAAATGCCTCTCCATTCTTAGTTTACTGAGTTTTTAACATGAATGGATTGTAGACTTTGTCAAATGCTTTTTCTGCATCTATTTATGTGATTATGTGACTTTTCATTTTTTAGCCTATTGATATGATAAATTCATTATTGACTTAAAAAATGTTTTTCATTAAAGTGTAGTTGACACATGTTATATTAGTTAATGTATATTAGTGTACATTTTTTTGATGTTTGAATTTTTTTTAAAGATTTTATTTATTTATTCATGAGAGACACAGAGAGAGGCAAAGACATAGGCAGAGGGAGAAGCAGGCCCCATGCTGGGAGCCCGATGTGGGACTCGATCCCAGGACCCCAAGGCAGATGCTCAACTGCTGAGCCACCCAGGCATTCCTTGATATTTGAATTTTGAACCAGACTTGCATACCTGGAATAAATCTCATGTGGTAGGACTGTGTCATTTTATAGATTGTTGGATTTGATTTGCTAATCCTTTGTTGAGGATTTTTGCAGCTGTGTTCATCAGAGATATTGGTCTGCAGTTTTCTTTCCTTGCAATGTGTTTGTCTAGTTTTGTTATTAACATGATACTGGCCTCATAGAATGAGTTAGAAAACATTTCCTCTGCTTCACTCCTAGAAAGAGATTGTAGAGAACTGGTATAATTTCTTCCTTAAATTTTTGGTGTAGGGATCCCTGGGTGGCACAGCGGTTTGGCGCCTGCCTTTGGCCCAGGGCGCGATCCTGGAGACCCGGGATGGAATCCCACATCAGACTCCCGGTGCTTGGAGCCTGCTTCTCCCTCTGCCTATGTCTCTGCTTCTCTCTCTCTCTGACTATCATAAATAAATAAAAATTTTTTTAAAAAATTTTTGGTGTAAAATTCATGAAATAACTCATTTGGGTTTGGTGCTTCCTGTTTTGAAAGATTGATTGATGATCAAATGTATTGAATAGATATAAGCCAAATCAGATTGTATATTTCTTCTTGGGTGAGTTTTGGCTGATTTTGCCTTTCAAAAATTTGTCCATTTCATCTAGATTATCAAATTTGTGGTCATAGAGTTGTTCATAGTATTTATCATCCTTTAATGTCCATAGGATCCGTAGTGATGTCCCCTCTTTCATTTCTGATATTAGTAATTTGTGTTTTTTCTCTCTTTTTCCTTAATTAGTCTGCCAGAGGTTTATCATTTTTATCAGTATTTTCAGAGCAGTTTCTTGTTTCACTGATTATCTCTATTGATTTCCTGTTTTCAATTTCCTTGATTTCTGCTTAAGTCTTAATCCTTTTCTTCTGCTTACTTTGGATATAATTTGCTCTTTTTTTTCTAATTTCCTATTGGAAGCTTAGATGACCGACTTTAAATCTTTTTTCTTTCTAATATATGTATTCAATGCTATAAATTTTTCTCTAAGGACCTTCAGCTGCCTCACACCAATTTCAATATTTATGTTTTCATTTTTACTTAGTTCAAAACATTTAAAATTTTCTCTTGAGATTTCTTCTTTGATCTGCATGTTTTTTAAAAGTGTGTTTTCAAATCTCCACATATTTGAGGACTTTTTTGCAAGGAGGGTGGAGATGGGCCAGATGTTTATCTTGCTTGGTGCTTTCTTTGCTTCCTGGATCTGATGTTAATTTGAGGGAAATTCTTAATCATTATTGTTTCAAATATTTCTTTTGCTCCTTTCTGTCTTTCTACTCCTTCTGGCATCACCATTACATGTATGTTACACCTTTTGTAGTTTTCCCACAATCCTTGGCTGTTCTGTTTTGTTTTCTCAATCTTTGTTCTCTTTTGCCTTTGGTTTTCAGGGACTCTCGATATATCCTCTAGCTCAGAGATTCTTCCCTCAACCTTATCCAATCTACTAATAATCCCATCAAAGGCTTTAATTTCTATTATAGTGGGGTTTTTTTTTATCTCTAGGATTTCTTTATAGTTCTTTCTTTGAATATTCTTCTCTTTGCTTATATTGTCCATCTGTTCTTGCATGTTGTCTACTTTATCCATTAAAGCCTTTAGCAAGTTAATAATAGTCGTTTTCACTTCCTGATCTGATAATTCCAACAGCTCTGTTATGTCTGATTCTGATGCTTGCTCCGTGTCTTCAAACTGTGTTAGTATGCATCACAAGTTTTTTTTTCTTGATAGCTGGATATGATGTGCTGGGTAAAAGTAACTTATAAATAGACCGTTAGTAATGTAGTGATGAAGTGGGGGTGGGGCAGAGAAGGGTTTTATCGTCCTATGATTAGGTTGCAAGCTTTTAGTGAGCCTCTGAACTCCACAAGTGTTTCTCAGTTTTTTTGTTCCTCCTTAGGTGGTTCTTTTTCCTCTGCTAAAAGCACAAGAAATAAAAATTCTGGGTTAGCAGTTCTTTTCTTTCAGCTCTTGAAAATGTTGTGCCCTGTCTTTTTGGCCTCCATTGTTTCTGATGAGAAATCCACCATCATTTGGATTGATTTTCTCCTATAGGTAATGCGGCATTTCTTTCTTCCTGCTTTCAAGTTTTTTCTTTGTCTTTAGTTCTCAAAAGTTTCACTCTGGGGTGTCTTGACAAATATTTGAAATATTTGAGTTTCTCCTGTTTGTGGATTGCTCAATTCTTATAATCTGTAGATTTATGTCTCTTGCCAAACTTGGGGACTTTTCAGCTATTATTTCTTTTAATACTTTTCAACCTTAGTTGGTCTTTTTCTCTCCCTTTGGCACTTTGATGACGTGAATCTTAGCTCTTCATTATAGTCTCATCTACCACTGAGGCCCTGTTCATTATTTTTAGCTTTTATGGTTATTCAGATTAAATAATTTCTATTGTTCTGTATTCAACTTCGTGTACTCCTTCATTTATATTCCACATTCTGCTCTTGAGCCCATCCATAAGTTTGTGTGAGGTTTTGGTTTTTGTATTCTTAGCTCTTGTGTTTCTCAGTTCCAAAATTTCCATTTCATTCTTCTTTGTATCTTCTATTTCTTTCCCGACATTTTTTATTTCTTTGCTAAGACTTTCTGGGTTCTTTCATTTGTTTCAAAATGTGTTTATAATTGCTCATTAAAGCACATTTATGATAGCTGCTTTAAATTTTTTGTTAGATAATTCTAATATCTGTATCATTTCAGTTTTGGTTTCATTAATTACCCTTTTTATTCCAATTGGTGTTTTTCTGGTTCTTAATATGATGAGTGATATTCAACTAAACTCTGGATGTTTGGGACATGATGTTATGGAATCTGGATTTTATTTAAATCTTGTGTTCTAGCAGGTCTCCTCTAACACCATTCTGGCTAATGGCTTGAAAGCCATTAACACCAAGTTTTCTACTTGGCCTCTGTTGACACCTGGGGAAATCCCTTCATTACTGCTGCTCATGTAGTCTACATTCACACTATGGAGGATGACCTCCTTACTACTTCGCCGCAGCGAAAACCCTGGCTTTCACTTGGCTTCCTCTGACACTAGCAAGAGGGAAAGGTGGAAGCCCAGTCATCCAATGTCTCCACTGACATTATGGGACCCCAGGGGTTGGGGATGAAAATCTCATCCCCCCACTCAGCTCATTGAAACCACATCAATGGGGTGGGAGCTCCTTATTACATTATGGCAAAAATGGAAGTCTAGGTCTTTTGATGGCAAGACAATGGAAGGAGATGGCACTGCAATTTTTCCTATGGTGTTTGCCTGGAGTAGGACAGATATTATCTAAAAGTTTTCTTACTAGGGTACCCTTTTTTTGGTCCTTTGACTAGATATTGAAGGCTTTTCTTGGGGCCTTTTTAGTCTGTGTCTACTGGCATTTCCAGGTTGCTGGGTTTTCTAATGCCCAATCTGGGATACACAAGACAAAACAAAATCTAGGTTCTTTTATTTTTTTTTCCAAAATCCAGCTTCTAAGGCCCCTGGCCAGTCTACCTTCTGTTCTTCATCTTTTAGAGTAATCTAACCTTTATTTTATACATATAAAGTGTTCAATGCTTTAAGGTAGCAAGAAGAATAGGGAAAAGGCTGTCTACTCCATCTTCCTAGACTCAGAAGCCAAAGTGGATTGTCTCTTACAATTTTGAAATGACTTTGCCCTCTCACTACCTGATATAAAATTGTATTCCATAGTTATAAATATAATTATCCCACATCTTCAATAATGTATCATCTTGCATAAGTCCTTCCTTTTGTTTCACATACTTTCCCTTTAATGAGATGTTTGATAATGGATAAAAGTATATGTGACATGAATGCTGACATGGTTTTTACTTTTTAGTAGTCCAATAAAATTATTTAAATATCTATTAATACAGGACATATATTTTACTTTCACACAAGGAAAAAGTATTTAAGCACTTTTTAAAATGTGATATAAGTTTATATGTATAAAAAGTCTACAATATATTTCCATGAGGCAAAAATAAATCTTGTATCATTTCTTTAACATTTTGTGATTATTTGCTTTGAATTTCTAAAATATCTTTAAAAATAAATGATGCTTGAGCTAGGGAAATAAGAAATGTCTTAGTTTTTCAATGCTCTGAAAACAATTTCATATGGCCTATCTCATTTGATGTTCACAATATATATAGTCAGGGTAGGTGTCATTCCCAGTTACTGTCCAGTACTACACAGTTTCTAGATACCACACAATATTCTATATAAACATCTTGGGTTCCAGATGCAGTCATATTTTCCTCTTTAAAGCCATTTATCCAAACACTTGAAAATCAGCCTATGATGTAAAATAAACAAATGCATCACTATATAGAGAACCAAAACTTGCAAACTTCTGCTCCTTAATTCCTCAGAGTCCATTTTCAACAAACAGGTGTTTCTCTTTTTCTATGTACTCTATATACACATCAGATAAACAACCTTAAAGTTTTTAATCACAAGGAGGTCCATGACATATGACTTTTCTACTTCAAAGGTCTCTAATAATAGCACATGCATAGAAATATAGTGCTCTGTGCAGAATAAACAAACACCTCTATCTCCTGAGAGGGATCAGATGAATCCGCTTATGTCAGATCTCTCCCAGAATTCCATTGTTGTCTCTCCAAACAGGCTTTAAGGAAAACCACTGAATCTGGGATTGGGAGCTTTTCTCAAACGTGTTTCCTTTAAAAACACAGGGAAACAGGATTTTTGGCCACAGGAGGTCAAGGTCAGCAATCTAACAGAATTGGTCCTTTTGAACTTCCTTTCTAAGAAACACATTATGTTATCTGATTAAAGCTGTTACATTGAAAATCTCAACACTCAAGTTATGATCAATTTTGTTCATCATATAAGGAATGATTTCAGGAAGCACACTTATAAAATCCACAAATAAGTCTAATAATACTAAAATGTAAATTTCCAAGAAATATGAACATTGTAAGTTCTGTGAAGAAAAACAGTGTTTTGTCAATTTTGCATGTCCACAAAGAACTGTACAGTTCTTTTTGCCTTGCAAACAGCAAGTAATCCACATTTATTTAATAAATAGTTGTATTTTTAACAATAAAAGAAAAAGAAACAAAACAGCAGAATTAAGAATGCAGGGAAATGAAAATAAAACACTCAAACTGAGCTCCTCAAACATAGCATTGCTTTCAGAGACTTGAATTTATATGCAGTTATTTGCAAATATGAGTACTGTTACCAAGTAAAATATAAATGCATTTCTATTAGAAAGTTGTTAGTATTACTGTCTTAGATATGTATAGTATTTTTTGAGAATTTAAGAACATTTCCAATAGATTATCTCATGTATATGTTACAGAAATTTCGATATTAAATTTCCATTTAAAGACGGAAAAATTCAGATGAGATTTACCTAAAGGCACCCAATGAGTGAGCAACAGAGCTTGATTTCATCTGATCATTACTCCTGAAGAATAGATTGCCTTTTGTTTCTGCAAAGGAAGGTAGGTTCTGAAGATCTTATCTCAGTAAAAATGGTTTAGGCTAGCTCTATGGCATACAATTCATTCCCTAATCATTTTCATTTTTGTTTTTTCTAAGATTTATTTGTTTGTTTGAGAGAGAAAGAGAGCAGGGGAGAAGAGGCAGAGAGACAGAGAGAGAGAGAGAGAGAGAGGGACAGAGAAACCAAAGCAGACTCCACATTGCAGAGATCACAACTTGAGACAAAACCAAGAGTCAGATGCTTAAACAATTGTCACCCGAGTGCCTCCTCCCTAATCAAGGGTAGTTTTACTCGCTTCTCCCTGATACTATGGTTACTAAGCTTTGGTCCAATTGTACATGAGAAAACCAAAGAAGAAGAAAACACAAGTTTTCTTGTAGGGGAAGTAGATATTGTGTGACAATGGCAGGTTTTCCTCCCATCCGATGGCCACGTTTTTGGTTAACATTGCCTGCTTCCTACTCAGAAGGAGAATGTCTGAAACACATTTCCTTTTGTTTTAAACTGAATCATGAAACCCGATAAAAATTTCTCATTCCACACAAGAAAATGAGAATTCCTGGATATTGTCATACTTTTACATTAAGAAATAAGAAGTATTAAACAACATAGTAGTTTGTTTACATGAAATACCACAATATTGTTATTTATCACATGGTCTTACTAAGTTTTAGGTTTCACTAATTTAACCCATTTCCATTTAGTATGAGAAAGCATCTAGTTTCTCTTTTTAAAAACTCATTTCAGTAAGAATCAATTTGAGACTGCCCGTCTTAAAAAAAAATGTTTATGGCATATGCCCTCAACTTATGTTTGGAAAGTATGATAATATGGAAAGTAAGAATTTTTCCTTTTAATACTTGAAAGACCCAATGAAGAATCAGATTTTAGTTAAGGACTAATTAAAAATGTTTTCTAGAAGGGTACAAAATATCTATCCAGCGATGATATCAACTGGCCCTAAATGCTAAAAAGTAGTTATAGTGATACAGTTGCATGTCAAGTGGATGACACAAAGTTGCCAATGCAATAGTCATATGTTCCCCACCTTACAATGTTGAAGGGTAAAAATCATCCCTGGGACTTAATGACGTTATAATCTCCAGTCCTTGCCCAATATACAAGACAATCCACAAGACAAACACAGGAGGCAGCCTAACAGGAAGTTCTATCTCTATACGGGTCTTACTTTCTCTCCTGCCCCAATTCACTATTAACAAATCAGCAGTTGGAGTTCAATTCTCAGGGAAATGAAAAACAAGCTTAAATGTACTACTACTCTACACAATGTGTAACCTTCATTAACAGCCATAAAAATAAAAACAAGTCTACCCCTTCTCTTTGAACAGTATCTTGTACATGGAGACAAGTAACTAATCAAGGCATGTCCAGTTGAATATAGACTTATATTGGCAACATTCTATTAGCTTCTTATTAGAATTTCTGATCTTGCTATATTTGGAAATTTTGTCTTAATGTGAAATTTTGCTTTGAGAAATACCTGTGTTCTCCTAACTTAGAAAATATGTTATATGTCAAAAGAACAGTGAGGACTTGAGCAGCCCAGGTAGCTCAGCGGTTTAGCGCTGCCTTCAGCTCAGGGCCTGATCCTAGAGACCCGGGATCTAGTTCCATGTTAGGCTCACAGCATGGAGCCTGCTTCTCCTTCTGCCTGTGTCTCTGCCTCTCTCTTTCTCTCTCATGAATAAATAAATAAAATCTTTAAAAAAAAGAAAGAAAAAAGAAAAATAGGCTCTTTTCAGGCCGTGGAGAGGTCAAACCTGTGTTCTGAATGACAGTCCCAACATGTGAAAGAGGCAGTCTTTAGAATGACTCCAGTTCCACCTTTTACTGCCTGGTGTGAGACCCAGAGGAGGAACTGACTAGCAAGGTCCAGTCCACCCACAGAACTATGAAGAATAGTAATAACAATAATAATAAATGATCATCATATATTACTAATATAAATACATGCACACATATATTCCTGGTTTCATACAGGAGCTTAGGACTTAGGAGAGTGGAGATAGCAGGAGGAGGATATATCACAAGAATCGGTATTTTTTACAAGATCATTGTGTATTTTAATTGAGCAGCCAGGTCAAAAAACAACTAAAGATTATGTAATCCTTTGTTAAAATGAGATTACCTGCTTTCTGCCTCCCTACCTCATAACTAGTCAATGGCAAAGCACTGTAAGATTCCAGAAAACACAACTCTGTGTCTGGTTCCAAGTATCCAGAAGCATAAAATTTAATGGCTGGGGTGAATCTCAAAGGTCGCTGACCTATATGCTCACCCTTTTATCTCATCTACCCCTCCTCGGGGCTCAAGAGGGATCACCTTTTATGTATGAGTTGAGGATTCAGAATCAGAAAGATGATTTGAACAATGAACCTTTATTGGAAATTTTCTGCAAGGTTCTCTTATTGTTAATAAAAGTTGGTAAGCAGCAGTTTTCAAAATATTTTTTCATTCAAACTCTTTTTTATAACCAACAGCCTATTTGAAAGAGATACCGGGCAGCCCCGGTGGCGCAGCGGTTTAGCGCCGCCTGCAGCCTGGGGTGTGATCCTAGAGGCCAGGGATCGAGTCCCACGTCGGGGTCCCTGCATGGAGCCTGCTTCTCCCTCTGCCTGTATCTCTGCCTCCCTCTCTCTCTCTTTCTCTGAATAAACAAATAAATAAATTAAAAAAAAAAAAAGAAAGAGATACCAACCAACAGCTACGTGAATATGAGAATGTATATCTAAAAGAGGCTTGGCTCCAACTAGGAACAGGAAAGGAGTGCCCTTCTTCCCACCTGTTTCCTCCCTGGCAGCAGGGCAAGGATGCCAGAGCTTCTGATCATCATCAACAACAGAACTTTCTCTTTTATCTCCACTTTCGCCTTAATCAGGCATCTCCATCATTCTGTATCATCTGGAAATTTAATTCTGTTAATTTTTTTCCTGAGATACAGAACTCTGAAGACCTCACTCCTCAAATACATGAAGTCTTAGGAAAGATAGCATTGCCTCTGGTAATGGCAGACTAGTTAAGTTGGAAACAGCACTTCTACCTGAAGGCAACAGAATGCTAAGATAATAGAGAATTTCCAAGTCAGAAATCAAGCAAGAGGACCAGAGGCTTGAGCCCTTCTTCCTTGGGGAAAGCTGCCAATTCCAGAGAAAGAGAGGCTGAGAAGCTGAAGTTTTGAAAGACTCACGGGTTAGAGGAGAAAGTATTACAGTCCAGGGCTCTTTGGGCCCCTAGTGAATGCTCCTCCCCACCAACACCACCATGTATTGAGTTTGAACTTCAAACAGTAATACTCTGGATAAACTGGAAGGTTTGTAGAACTGAAAAGTTTATGTTCAAATCAACTTAATGCCTGAAATGAGACTAAAATGGTCTCAAAGTGCTAGTTTCACCAGGGGACTTAGGGAAACAACATAAACTGCTTCTAAGAAAAAAAAATTTAAGTCTCAAATTATTTCTACAAATTATAGTTGGTCTTTGGACAATGCAAAAATTAGGGGTTCCAGCCCCTCTCCCTTGCAGCCAAAAATCTATGTATAACTTTTGACTCCCCAAAAACTTAACTACTAATAGCCTACTGTTGATGCCTTACCAATAATATAAACAGTCGATTAACACATATTTTGTATGTTATATGTATATTATACTATATTATTACACAAAATAAGCTAGAGAAAAAACATTACTAAGAAAATCATGAGGAAAAGAAAATACATGTATAGCACTATACCATATTTACTGGAAAATATCCATGTATAAGTGAATCTATGAAGTTCAAATTTGTGTTATTCAAAGGTCGACTATATTTGTGAATATCGTACACTGTTGTGCACACAATAAAGAATAATCTGGCAAAAAAAAAGAACCAAGAGTTAGAGCTAATAACCGAACAAGAAGATAAAAATAGAATTACAAAAACAAATCAATTTAAGCAAATAATGTCAGAATAAATAGTTAAGACACATAGAATACAAATAACTAGAGATACACTATACCCAACCTTACTAATAATTACATTAAATGTAGATCATCTAAACATCCTAATTAAAATGCAGAGGTTATCAGTTGGAATATGAAAACAAGACCAGCTATATGCTGCCAATTGGAAACCCACTTTAATTAGAAAGTCATAAATAGGTTAAGATTTTAAAAGATGGGGAAAATATACATCATGCTAAGACTAGTCAGAAGAAATCTGCAGGAGCTGCATGAATATCAGAGAAAGTACATTTCAGAGCAAAAGATATTATCAAGGCTAAGGAATTTCATTTCGTAATGATAAAGGTGTTTATTCTTCAAGAAGACATAAAAATCTCAAGTGCAAATGCTTGAACCAAACAGAGTGCTTCAAATACATGAACCAAAAACTCATAGAACACCAAGGAGAAAACCATAAATCCATAACTGTCGTCAGATATTTCAATACCACTTTCTCAATAACAGAGAGATCCTTAAAAATCCTCCAAATATTTGGGTATTATATAACATTTCTCAATAACTCATGGATCACAAAATTAAAAGGAAAATCTTAAAATATTTTAATGGAACAAAAGTAAAAATGCATCATGTCAGTATTTGTAGAAAAGCCATTAAACCAGTACTTAGAAGAAAATTCATAGCACTTAGAAGAAAAGAAGGAAAGTCTCAACTTAATGGCCTTAGCTCCTACCCTAAGAAACTACAAAAGAGAGAGAGAGAGAGAACGTGAACCTCAAGTAAGCAGAAGAAAGGCAATAATTAAAAATAAAGTTAATAACTAATGAATTTTTTAAAAACTAGAAAAACAATAAAAAAGCAATTAAAAAAACTGATTCTTCAAGATCGATAATATTGATATACCTCTAGCCAGACTTATCAGTAAAAAAAGAGAGAAAACACAAATTACCAAACCCAAGGAGAAAGGTGATATCACTACAATTCTATTGAAAATATAATAAGGAAATATTACAAACAAGTTTATGCCAATTCATTTGACAACTTAGATGAAATACACAAATTTCTTGAAAGACACAAATTTCCAAAGCTCACTCAAGAAGAAATAGATTACCTAAATATCCCTAAATATTTCATAGAAATTGACATTATACTTTAAAAACCTCCCATAAATCAAACTACACAACTAAATGACTCAACCAGTGAATTCTACCAAAAACATTAAGGAGAAAAATTAAAATTCAAAAAAATTCCAAATAATTGAAGAAATTCTTTTCAACTTATTCTGTGAAGTCACCATTACCCAATATGAAAAACAGACATTATAGGAGAGTAAAACTATAGATGAATATGCCTTATGGACACAGATGAAAATATTCTAAATAAAACTTTAGTAAATTGAATTCAATGTATCATACATTAAGTATATGATCAAATGGGGTTTATCCAAGTTATACAGAGCTGGTTCAATACTTAAAAATCAGTCTATGTAATTCATGAGAGTATTGAACTAAAAAAAAAAACAAAAACCTGTACTATTATCTCAAAGATATCCACCCTCCAAAAAGAAAAGAAAAAACCCACTTGGTGAAATTCAGGATCTATTTCTATATAAACTGTCAACAAATAATGGCTCAAGGAAACATCCTTAACCTGATGAAGGACACATACAAAAACTTACAAATAACAGCATACTTAATGGTGAAAATCTGAATGTTTTTCCCCTCAGATCATAAACAAGCCAGGGATATTTGCTCTTGCTACTTCCATTCAACACTATATTTGCAGTTGTAGCCAGTGCAATCAGACAAGGAAACGAAATAAAAGTCATCTAGATTAGGGATTGCCTAGGTGGCTCAACAGTTGAGCATCTGCCTTTGGCTCAGTGCATAGTCCCAGAGTCCTGGGATTGAGTCCCACATCAGGGTCCCCTAGATCTAGCCTGCTTCTCCCTCTGCTGTGTCTCTGCCTCTTTCTCTGTGTGTATCTCTCATGAATAGATAAAATATTTTTAAAAAGTCATCTAGATTAGGAAAAAAAGAAGCACAATTTTGTTATTCACAGATGACAAAATCTATGTAGAAAATCTAATAGAATTTACAGAAAAGCTAAGAAAACTAATACAAAAGTGAATTTAGCAAGATTTTAGATTATAAAATCAATTGCATTCCTACATATTAGCAATGGAAAATTAGAAATTAAAAATTTTAAGAATAATATCATTTACCATAGCATCAGAAATATTAAATACTTGGAGATAAATTTTCAAGACATGTAAGAAATCTGTACCACACAGTAGAAAGTATTGCTGACAGAAATTAAAGAAGACTGAAATAAATTGGGAGATGTATTTTCTTCATGTTTTGGAAGACTCACTATTGTTAAAGTATCATTCTCCCCAAATTGATCCACAGATTCAATGCAATCCTAATCAAAATCCCAAATGACTAGTTTGTAGAAATTCACAAATTTATCATTGTTCAATGAAAGACTCCTAACTCTGCGAAATGAACTAGGGGTGGTGGAAGGGGAGGTGGGCGGGGGGTGGGAGTGACTGGGTGATGGGCACTGAGGTGGGCACTTGACGGGATGAGCACTGGGTGTTATTCTATGTGTTGGCAAATTGAACACCAATAAAAAATAAATTTATACATAAAAAAATTTATAATTGTTCATTATAAAATTCATATGGACTTAGAATAGCTAAAATTTAAAAAAAGAATAGCTAATTTTTTTCTGAAAAAGAACAAAGTTCAAAGATTAATATGCTCTAATTTCAAGATATTCTACAAAGCTACATTAATCAAAACAGCATAGTATTGTTGTAAATAAATCAATGGAACAAATAAAGCATCCAGGAATGGTGCTAGAACTATCTGATATCCACATGATATCACACTTTATACACACACACACACACACACACACACACACACAATGAATCATATACCTAAATGCAACATCTAAAACTGCAAAACTTCTAGAAGAAAAAAAAAAGAGGAAATCTGCATGACTTGGATCAAAGATTTCTTAGATCAACACTAAAAGCACAATCCGTAAAAAAAAGGAAAGAAAAAAACTAAAGGAAAGGGTTCTGGGAAGATTGCGGAGTAGGAAGCATCAGTAATCTTCCTCCCCATCTAGACAATAATTGCACTGGCAGTATTTGTCTGATGTAACTGTTTTTGAACTGTGTCGTCTATTGAAAGCTTGTTACTTCCAGGCAAAGCCTTGGGAGAGTAAATTGCAGTTAATTTCAATTTCACTCCTTAGGACAGTAGCAGCTGTGCACCTGTTCCTGGAGGATCTTATGCACAGCCTGTGGGAGCTAGAGTAGCAAAATGATTCTGTCCTCCAAATGTTGGGGATCTATTCTCTTATCACTGATTGTTGCTTTTGATCACAGAGGTGCAGATCAAGATGTTGCACCTCCCCCATTGTTGCAAGCCCCTTTCCCCTCTGGCTGAAGCAATTTCCAGGGGATTTAAGGTGCCAGTGTCCCTTCTGATCGCCATCATTTCTTGCTTTTTCCCCTTTGAGAAGCCACATATTAAATACTAAGACATTCAAAATCAACTGCCTATATGTGGAAAATTAGCAAGTGACCATGCATGCCCAGGCAAAGGCTTGGCAAAGACCTGAGAAGCCATTAAGTTTGCACCTTGGGCTAATCCTCAGCACAGAAAGAGTAATAAGAAATCTGTAGACAGAAAGTAGATTAGTAGTTTTCAGAGTCTGGGAAAGTTGAGGGGAAATAGGAAGTGATTGCTGATGGGTATGGGACTTCTTTTTGAGGTGATAAAAATATTCTAAAATTGGTGGCATTGTTGGTTCAACAACACTGTGAGCATACTAAAAACCATTGAATTACATAGTTTAAATATGTGGATTATATATGCCAATTATATCCCAACAAAGCTGTTATAAAAAAGAAAAAACAAATTGATAAATTGGGCTTCTTCAAAATTTAACATTTCTGTTCTTCAAAAGATAATTGTTAAGAGAATGAAAATATAATCCACAGACAGGAAGGCAATCATTGCTCAACGTATAGCTGATAAAGAACATATATGCAAAAACTCTAATAACTCAACAAAGTAATTTTTTATGGCAAAGATTTGGACAAATCCTTCAACAAAGAGGATATATTGATGGTACATTAGCACATGAAGAAATATTCAATATCATTAGCCACCAGGAAAATCCAAATAAAAACATGAGATGCTACTACATACCTATATAATTCATAACTAGAATGCTTAAAATTAAAACAACTAACCATTACTAAGTATTGGTGAGAATGTAGAGAGGAACTAGAACTATCATATACTGCTGCTGGGGATTAAAAGTGCTGTAACCACGTTGGAAAATTTTGTCAGTTTCTTGCAAAGTTAAATATATACTACCTTGAGATCCAGCCACTCCATCCCTATATATTTACCCTAATGAAAAGAAAATATATGCCTATACAGACTTATAAGTGAATATTTGTAGCATCTTTGTTTATAATAACCAAAAAACTAGAAAAAACTCAAATATCCAACAGAGGAATGAATAAACAAGCTGCAGTTTATTCATTCAGTGGAATACTACTCAACAAAAAACAGGAATGAACTACATGTAACTACTACATGTATAAATTTCAAAAATTATTATTTTTAGTGAAATAAGCCAGACCAAGAAAAAATAGTGTATACTGTGTGATTCTATTTATGCAAAACTCTAGAAATCACAGACTAATCTGTAGTAACACAAAACAGATTCTGTCCTCTTCTTAGAGATAGAGAGGCAAGAAGGAAGGTCTACAAAGAGGCATACGTCTATGTTTTATGAATATTGTCTTTATTATGGTGAGGGTTTCACAAGAGAATGGATATTTCAAAACTAATCATATGGTACACTTTAAATATGTGCAGTTTATTTCATGTCACTTACACTTCAATAAAGCAGTTAAAAAATTTTAAGATGTGGAGCTTGCCTTGGTGGCTGAGTCAGTTAATCATCTAATTCTTGGTTTCAGCTCAGGTCATGATCTCAGGGTCATGAGATTGAGCCCCACAGCCTGCTCTGTACTCAGTGCAGAGTCTGATAGAGAATATCACCCTCTCCCTCTTCCCTCTGCTCCCTGCTCATCCTCTCTCTTTCTTTCTCAAATGAATAAATAGAATCTTTTTTAAAAAATTTAAGATGTGAGTACCTGGGCAGCTCAGTCAGCTAAGCAACTGCCTTGATTTTTGGCTCCGGTCATGACTTGAGGGTTGTGAGATTTGGCCCTGCATCAGTCTCCATGCTGAGCATAGGGCCTACTTAAGATTCTTTCTCTCCCTCTTCCTCTACCCCTCCCCTCAATTTGTCTAAAAAAAATAAAATAAAGATATAACTTTCCTATCCAAAAATAAGGCATATTTCCTATTTGTTTGTGTCTTATTTTCCAAAGTAGCATCCTAAAGTAGTCATGTAGTCTTTATATTTCTTATAGAGTTCCTGTATATTTTTATATTACTATTACAAATGAAATCTCTCTATTGCATTTTTTTATTGCTTTTGGTTTGTTTATAAGAAAACTTGAGTTTTGCTATAACTTTAGAATTAATAACATGGTGAAATATTTTTTTTCCATTCTTAAATCTTTATGTTGAGAAATTTCTTATTTGAGTTGACTTAATACTGCCAAGTAACTTTTCACAAAAGACTTATGGGTAGTATATGTGTTTGATGTTTAAAATAAGCTGCCTGTTACTTTTTTGGTAGATTGTATTATTGTTGGCAATTCATTATCTCTTTTCCAGTAGAAGAGTTATATATCCTCATCCAAACAACTGTGGAAAGTTTTAAGAAAAAGATAATTAGCAGTTTTAAACAGGTCACTTAAAGAGAGAACTGTGGGGATTAAGCAGAAAAGGAGAGACTGATGAAAAAGTAAGTATAGGGATCTCTGGGTGGCGCAGCGGTTTAGCGCCTGCCTTTGGCCCAGGGCGCGATCCTGGAGACCTAGAATCGAATCCCACGTCAGGCTCCCGGTGCATGGAGCCTGCTTCTCCCTCTGCCTGTGTCTCTGCTTCTCTCTCTCTCTCTGTGTGACTATCATAAATAAATAAAAATTTTTTAAAAAAAGAAAAAGTAAGTATATATTTAACACATATTAGGTTCCAGGTACTTATTCATTCTATCCATTATTGGGAGTGAAGTATTGAAGTTTCCCACTATTATTACATTGCCAAATATTTCTCCCTTCAGTTCTGTGTTTGTTAGGAGCTCTGATGCTCATTGGATGTCTAATTGTTGTATCTTTGTGAATTGATCTTTTTATCATTATATGATATCCTTCTTTGTCTCTTGGGATATTTTTTGACTTAAAGTCTATTTTGTTGCTATAAGTACAGTCACCCCTGCTCTATTTTGGTTATATTTGCATGGAATATTTCCTTCACTCAGCCTTTGTATATTCTTAAACCTCTTGTAGACAGCATAGTTTTGGATCTTGTTTGTTTGATTTTTATTTTATTTTTTTTTAATTTTTATTTATTTACTTATGATAGTCACAGAGAGAGAGAGAGAGGCAGAGACACAGGCAGAGGGAGAAGCAGGCTCCATACAGGGAGCCCGACATGGGACTCGATCCTGGGTCTCCAGAATCACGCCCCGGGCCAAAGGCAGCACTAAACTGCTGAGCCACCGGGGCTGCCCTCTCTTTGTCTAATTTTTGACAATTTAGTTATAAAGTGTCTCAGTATGTATTTCTTTAGGTTCATCTTTTTGGGGATCCATTGGGATTTTTGGTTCTTGACATCCATTATCTTCCCTAGAATTGGGAAGTTTTGACCAATATTTCTCTGAGCAAACTGTCTGGTCCTTTCCTTCTATATTATCCTTCTGAGATTCCTAATGCACACATTGTTCTCCTTGGTGTTTTTCCATAAGTCTTTAATTTTTCTTTATTCTTGTTTATTCTTTTTCTTTTTTTTTCTCCTATGACTGTATAATTGCAAATGGTTTGTTTTGAGTTCATTGGTTCTTTCTTCTGCTTAATCTAGTGTATTGTTGAACCCCTCTAGTTAATTTTTTCAGTTCACTTATCATATTCTTAAGTGCCAAGATTTCTACTTGGTTATTTTTTATATTTTCTATATCTTTGTTGGAACTCTAATGTTGTTCATGCATTTTTCTCTTGAATTCCTTATGACAGTTATTTTCAAGTCCTTATCAGGTAATTCGTATATCTCCATTTCATTAGGAGAGTTTCAACTGGAATTTTATCTCGTTCTTTGCTTGGAGAATTTTTCACTGTTTCTTAATTTTTCTTAATTCTTTGTGATGATATCTGCTCATTAGAAAATGCAGCCACTGCTCCCAGTGTTCATGGACTGACCTCATTCAGGAAAAGACCCTCACCAATCAGCCTGGGCAGAGACATTCTGTAGGAATCTCTCAAGACTTCTCTGTGTATTCATCATCTCTGGATTTGTGTTTGTATATGCCCAATTAGAGGGAATTGCCAGTTTCCTTTTTTTTTTTTTCCCCTGGGAGTTCATAATCTCTTGCTCCCTCTGGTGTCTGTCTGTTATACAATGGGTCTTCTGAAGCAGTGGCAAACCTCAAGATTTTTGTTGTCATTATTCTCAGTAGCTTCCAGGCATTTATAGTGTGTTAGGTCCCATCTGCATTCTGAGACTGTTGGCAATGAAGCTGGTGTCATGCAGCCATCTGAAAAGTTTAAAAGTTGGGTGTTAGTTTCAATCTTCTCTTTCCTTCCTCAGAAATAAGCCAGGGGCTGTGAGCTCTGCTGATGGTGTTGTGCTGGGCCTGGGCAAGGGCTCTGGCAGTTAATTGCTTAGTAGCCCAAATCTTTGCCTTTGTTCCTAGTGGCCCTCAGACATTTAAAGTATACTGTATCCCATCAGTGCTCCAAGACAGTCAAGCAGAAGCCAATACCTCAGTCAGCCTTCAGAATAGTTGGAACATTGGACATGGCCCACATTTTTCCCTCCCTAGGTGTAAGCTAGGATTTGAGGGTTGTTTTGTTTTGTTTCGTTTTGTTTTATGCTCGCGCTGGTATCACGCTGGTAGGAGGGGCTATGTGAGTGGTTGCGTACTAGTCCAAACCACCATCAATAGCTAGTCTCTTGGGCAATACCCAGAAAAGTCAGAATATTGGACACGAAGTCCACGCTTTTTCTTTCCTCCCCACAGAGAGCTGGGTGTTCCCTTCCAGTCATATCATGCTGGGGGCAGGGAAGAAGGGGGATACAATGAGAGAATGTTTCCAATTTTCCTACCTGCTTGGAACTAGCCGGTTTCATTTTGCTTCAGGTTCAGGAGATATCAACTGCTGCCTGGATTTCTCATCAGGGGAACTGCTCATGTATTGTTCTTGATTCCATTTGTCTGTGGGGGAAAGAAGGTTCAAGGCCTTCCTGTTCTACCATCTTACTAATGTCACCCATGGTGGAATATTTTTTATTTGGTTGCTTCCATTCTGGTTCAAGACATTTTACTGAGAACTTACAAATACTGAAATACTGTAATGGGGCAGCCCTGGTGGTGCAGCGGTTTAGCTGGTTTAGCGCAGCCTGCAGCCCAGGGCATGATCTGGAGACCCTGGATCAGTGCTGCGGAGGGCTCTCTGCATGGAGCCTACTTCTTCCTCTGCCTGTGTCTCTGCCTCTCTCTCTCTCTCTCTCTCTGCATCTCTATGAATAAAATAAATAAAATCTTTTAAAAAAAAGATATACTATAATGTATTAATGAGAAAAATTAGCACAAGAAAAAGATTTTTACAGACAAAGAAAAGGCAGTCAAAGGGGAATGAAGAATTAAGGAATAGGTAGAGCAACTCAGTTGTCAATAAGCAAAAAACAGGTTTTTTTTTTAAGATTTTATTTATTTATTCATGAGAGACACACAGAGAGAGGCAGAGACATAGGCAGAGGGACAAGCGGGCTCCCGATGGTGAGCCCAATGCAGGACTCTATCCCAGGACCCCAGGATCACAATCTGAGCCCAAAGCAAATGCTCAACTGCTGAGCCACCCAGGTGCCCCCAAAACACAGGTTTTAATGTAGGATTTTCTTACTGGCTCCATTCTTGCTAAAAAACAGAAAGTCGGGGGAGGGGCAAGATGGCGGAAGAGTAGGGTCCCCAAGTCACCTGTCCCCACCAAATTACCTAGATAACCTTCAAATCATCCTGAAAAATCTACGAATTCGGCCTGAGATTTAAAGAGAGACCAGCTGGAATGCTACAGTGAGAAGAGTTCGCGCTTCTATCAAGGTAGGAAGACGGGGAAAAAGAAATAAAGAAACAAAAGGCCTCCAAGGGGGAGGGGCCCCGCGAGGAGCCGGGCTGAGGCCGGGGCGAGTGTCCCCAGGACAGGAGAGCCCCGTCCCGGAGACGCAGGAGCTGCACCAACCGTCCCGGGGGAAAGGGGCTCGCAGGGAGGTGGAGCAGGACCCAGGAGGGCGGGGATGCCCTCGGGCTCCCGGGGACACTAACAGACACCTGCGCCCCGGGAGAGTGCGCCGAGCTCCCTAAGGGCTGCAGCGCGCACGGGGGACCCGGAGCAGCTCGGGGGGCTTGGGGGCGGCTCCGCGGAGGGGGCTGCGGGGCGGGAGCAGCTGGGGGGGCTCGGGGGCGGCTCCGCGGAGGGGGCTGCGGGGCGGGAGCAGCTGGGGGCTCGGGGGCGGCTCCGCGGAGGGGGCTGTGGGGCGGGAGCACGAACCCAACAGCGCAGGCCCCGGAGCACAGGGCGCCGGGACACAGCCCAGGATCCCGCCTCCCCCGGGACAGGCAGAGGCCGGGAGGGCCCAGGACAGCGAGGACGCTCCTGCCCCAGCTGAGCAGATCAGGGGCCCCGCCCCGGAGCCTCCAGGCCCTGCAGACGGAGAGCTCCGTGGTGACTGCGGGGGCTGACTCCAGGGCTGCAGAGCTGGCCCCGCCACTGCGGTTGTTCCTCCTGGGGCCTCACGGGGTGAACAACCCCCACTGAGCCCTGCACCAGGCAGGGGGCAGAGCAGCTCCCCCAAGTGCTAACACCTGAAAATCAGCACAACAGGCCCCTCCCCCAGAAGACCAGCTAGACGGACAGTTCCAGGGGAAGCCAAGGGACTTAAAGTATACAGAATCAGAAGATACTCCACCGTGGGTTTTTTGTTTTTTGTTTTTTTGTTTCTTTTTGTTTGTTTGTTTTGTTTTGTTTTGTTTTGTTTTGCTTTGCTTTTTTATTTGTTTGCTTCCCCCACCCTTTTTTTCCCTTTCTTTCTTTTTCTTTCTCTTTTTCTTCTTTTTTTTTCTTTTTTTCTTCCTTTTATTCTTTCTTTTTTCTTTCCTTCTTTCTCTCCTCTCTTTTTCTCCTTTTCCCAATACAACTTGCTTTTTGGCCACTCTGCACTGAGCAAAATGACTAGAAGGAAAACCTCACCTCAAAAGAAAGAATCAGAAACAGTCCTCTCTCCCACAGAATTACAAAATCTGGATTACAATTCAATGTCAGAAAGCCAATTCAGAAGCACTATTATACAGCTACTGGTGGCTCTAGAAAAAAGCATAAAGGACTCAAGAGACTTCATGACTGCAGAATTTAGAGCTAATCAGGCAGAAATTAAAAATCAATTGAATGAGATGCAATCCAAACTAGAAGTCCTAACAACGAGGGTTAACGAGGTGGAAGAACGAGTGAGTAACATAGAAGAAAAGTTGATGGCAAAGAGGGAAACTGAGGAAAAAAGAGACAAACAATTAAAAGACCATGAAGATAGATTAAGGGAAATAAATGACAGCCTGAGGAAGAAAAACCTACGTTTAATTGGTGTTCCCGAGGGCGCCGAAAGGGACAGAGGGCCAGAATATGTATTTGAACAAATTCTAGCTGAAAACTTTCCTAATCTGGGAAGGGAAACAGGCATTCAGATCCAGGAAATAGAGATCCCCCCCTAAAATCAATAAAAACCGTTCAACACCTCGACATTTAATAGTGAAGCTTGCAAATTCCAAAGATAAAGAGAAGATCCTTAAAGCAGCAAGAGACAAGAAATCCCTGACTTTTATGGGGAGGAGTATTAGGGTAACAGCAGACCTCTCCACAGAGACCTGGCAGGCCAAAAAGGGCTGGCAGGATATATTCAGGGTCCTAAATGAGAAGAACCTGCAACCAAGAATACTTTATCCAGCAAGGCTCTCATTCAGAATGGAAGGAGAGATAAAGAGCTTCCAAGACAGGCAGGAACTGAAAGAATATGTGACCTCCAAACCAGCTCTGCAAGAAATTTTAAGGGTGATTCTTAAGATTCCCCTTTAAGAAGTTCAGTGGAACAATCCACAAAAACAAGAACTGAATAGATATCATGACACTAAACTCATATCTGTCAATAGTAGCTCTGAACGTGAACGGGCTTAATGACCGCATCAAAAGGCACAGAGTGTCAGACTGGATAAAAAAGCAGGACCCATCTATTTGCTGTCTACAAGAGACTCATTTTAGACAGAAGGACACCTACAGCCTAAAAATAAAAGGTTGGAGAACCATTTACCATTCAAATGGTCCTCAAAAGAAAGCAGGGGTAGCCATCCTTATATCAGATAAACTAAAATTTACCCCGAAGACTGTAGTGAGAGATGGAGAGGGACACTATATCATACTTAAAGGATCTATCCAACAAGAGGACTTAACAATCCTCAATATATATGCCCCGAATATGGGAGCTGCCAAATATATCAATCAATTAATAACCAAAGTTAAGATATACTTAGATAATAATACACTTCTACTCGGTGACTTCAATCTAGCGCTTTCTACACTCGATAGGTCTTCTAAACACAACATCTCCAAAGAAACGAGAGCTTTAAATGATACACTGGACCAGATGGATTTCACAAATATCTACAGAACTTTACATCCAAACTCAACTGAAGACACATTCTTCTCAAGTGCACATGGAACTTTCTCCAGAGTAGACCACATACTGGGTCACAAATCGGGTCTGAACTGATACCAAAAGATTGGGATCGTCCCCTGCATATTCTCAGACCATAATGCCTTGAAATTAGAACTAAATCACAACAAGAAGTTTGGAAGGACCTCAAACACGTGGAGGTTAAGGACCATCCTGCTAAAAGATGAAAGGGTCAACCGGGAAATTAAGGAAGAATTAAAAAGATTCATGGAAACTAATGAGAATGAAGATACAACCGTTCAAAATCTTTGGGATGCAGCAAAAGCAGTCCTAAGGGGGAAATACATCGCAATACAAGCATCCATTCAAAAACTGGAAAGAACTCAAATACAAAAGCTAACCTTACAGATAAAGGAGCTAGAGAAAAAACAGCAAATAGATCCTACACCCAAGAGAAGAAGAGAGTTAATTAAAATTCGAGCAGAACTCAACGAAATCGAGACCAGAAGAACCGTGGAACAGATCAACAAAACCAGGAGTTGGTTCTTTGAAAGAATTAATAAGATAGATCAACCATTAGCCAGCCTTATTAAAAAGAAGAGAGAGAAGACTCAAATTAATAAAATCATGAATGAGAAAGGAGAGATCACTACCAACACCAAGGAAATATAAACGATTTAAAAAACATATTATGAACAG
This sequence comes from Canis lupus baileyi, assembly GCF_048164855.1. Lineage (NCBI taxonomy): Eukaryota > Metazoa > Chordata > Mammalia > Carnivora > Canidae > Canis > Canis lupus. The sequence continues at coordinate 35,903,154 of NC_132865.1, forward strand.
CTATACGCCAATAAATTAGGCAATCTAGAAGAAATGGACGCATTCCTGGAAAGCCTGGAACAGGAAGAAATAGAAAACCTGAACAGGCCAATAACCAGGGAGGAAATTGAAGCAGTCATCAAAAACCTCCCAAGACACAAGAGTCCAGGGCCAGATGGCTTCCCAGGGGAATTCTATCAAACGTTTAAAGAAGAAACCATACTTATTCTACTAAAGCTGTTTCGAAAGATAGAAAGAGATGGAGTACTTCCAAATTCGTTCTATGAGGCCAGCATCACCTTAATTCCAAAACCAAAGACCCCACCAAAAAGGAGAATTACAGACCAATATCCCTGATGAACATGGATGCAAAAATTCTCAACAAGATACTGGCCAATAGGATCCAACAATACATTAAGAAAATTATTCACCATGACCAAGTAGGATTTATCCCCGGGACACAAGGCTGGTTCAACACCCGTAAAACAATCAATGTGATTCATCATATCAGCAAGAGAAAAACCAAGAACCATATGATCCTCTCATTAGATGCAGAGAAAGCATTTGACAAAATACAGCATCCATTTCTGATCAAAACTCTTCAGAGTGTAGGGATAGAGGGAACATTCCTCAACATCTTAAAAGCCATCTACGAAAAGCCCACAGCAAATATCATTCTCAATGGGGCAGCACTGGGAGCCTTTCCCCTAAGATCAGAAACAAGACAGGGATGTCCACTCTCACCACTGCTGTTCAACATAGTACTGGAAGTCCTAGCCTCAGCAATCAGACAACAAAAAGACATTAAAGGCATTCAAATTGGCAAAGAAGAAGTCAAACTCTCCCTCTTCACCGATGACATGATACTCTACATAGAAAACCCAAAAGGCTCCACCCCAAGATTGCTAGAACTCATACAGCAATTTGGCAGTGTGGCAGGATACAAAATCAATGCCCAGAAATCAATGGCATTTCTATACACTAACAATGAGACTGAAGAAAGAGAAATTAAGGAGTCAATCCCATTTACAATTGCACCCAAAAGCATAAGATACCTAGGAATAAACCTCACCAACGAGGTAAAGGATCTATACCCTAAAAACTATAGAACACTTCTGAAAGAAATTGAGGAAGACACAAAGAGATGGAAAAATATTCCATGCTCATGGATTGGCAGAATTAATATTGTGAAAATGTCAATGTTACCCAGGGCAATGTACACATTTAATGCAATCCCTATCAAAATACCATGGACTTTCTTCAGAGAGTTAGAACAAATTATTTTAAGATTTGTGTGGAATCAGAAAAGACCCCGAATAGCCAGGGGAATTTTAAAAAAAGGAAAACCATAGCTGGGGGCATCACAATGCCAGATTTCAGGTTGTACTACAAAGCTGTGGTCATCAAGACAGTGTGGTACTGGCACAAAAACAGACACATAGATCAATGGAACAGAATAGAGAACCCAGAAGTGGACCCTGAACTATGGTCAACTAATGTTCGATAAAGGAGGAAAGACTATCCATTGGAAGAAAGACAGTCTCTTCAATAAATGGTGCTGGGAAAATTGGACATCCACATGCAGAAGAATGAAATTGGACCACTCTCTTGCACCATACACAAAGATAAACTCAAAATGGATGAAAGATCTAAATGTGAGACAAGATTCCATCCAAATCCTAGAGGAGAACACAGGCAACACCCTTTTTGAACTCGGCCACAGTAACTTCTTGCAAGATACATCCACAAAGAAACAAAAGCAAAAATGAACTATTGGGACTTCATCAAGATAAGAAGCTTTTGCACAGCAAAGGATACAGTCACCAAAACTCAAAGACAACCTACAGAATGGGAGAAGATATTTGCAAATGACATATCAGATAAAGGGCTAGTTTCCAAGATCTATAAAGAACTTATTAAACTCAACACCAAAGAAACAAACAATCCAATCATGAAATGGGCAAAAGACATGAAGAGAAATCTCACAGAGGAAGACATAGACATGGCCAACATGCACATGAGAAAATGCTCCGCATCACCTGCCATCAGGGAAATACAAATCAAAACCACAATGAGATACCACCTCACACCAGTGAGAATGGGGAAAATTAACAAGGCAGGAAACCACAAATGTTGGAGAGGATGCGGAGAAAGGGGAACCCTCTTACACTGTTGGTGGGAATGTGAACTGGTGCAGCCACTCTGGAAAAATGTGTGGAGGTTCCTCAAACAGTTAAAAATATACCTGCCCTACGACCCAGCAATTGCACTGTTGGGGATTTACCCCAAAGATACAGATGCAATGAAACGCAGAGACACCTGCACCCCGATGTTTCTAGCAGCAATGTCCACAATAGCCAAGCTGTGGAAGGAGCCTCGGTGTCCATCGAAAGATGAATGGATAAAGAAGATGTGGTTTATGTATACAATGGAATATTGCTCAGCTATTAGAAATGACAAATACCCACCATTTGCTTCAACATGGATGGAACTGGAGGGTATTATGCTGAGTGAAGTAAGTCAGTCGTAGAAGGACAAACATTATATGTTCTCATTCATCTGGGGAATATAATAATAGTGAAAGGGAATATAAGAGAAGGGAGAAGAAATGGTAGGAAATATCAGAAAGGGAGACAGAACGTAAAGACTCCTAACTCTGGGTAACGAACTAGGGGTGGTAGAAGGGGAGGAGGGCGGGGGGTGGGAGTGAATGGGTGACGGGCACTGAGGGTTATTCTGTATGTTGGTAAATTGAACACCAATAAAAAATAAATTAAATAATAATAATTTTAAAAAAACAGAAAGTCAAGGCAACTTTTTATAGCTGATCTTAAAGGAAAGAGAAATAGTCTACTCACTTAAGGAGGGAAGTAGATTTAAAGGAATGAGGTGGTTTTAGATTGGGGAAGACATGAGGAATGAGAAGGCAAGAGAAAGAAACAGTAGCATGAAAGGGATCAGAGAAACAATAACAGAGGAATAATAAATAGAGGGGAAACCTCATAGTATTAGCCTCACAGCACCTGCCGCTCAGAGACACATCTGCTTTGTGGAAATTGCATCAGAGATAGGGTCTTGATCCCAAGTTTCCATTTATAAGCTGGTGGCATTAGGCAAATCTGGAATTCACTTTCTCATTGAAAAAAATGGCCATAACACCACTTCACAGAGCTCTTTGTGGATTATAATTCATTACTATAGGAAAACTTCTAAAATAATCCTTCAGATATACACAAGAATTTTATCATATTATCTCAAAATGCTCAAGAATTATTTATTTTACCATTGACTACCCCTTGAAATAATTTCACACTCACATATACTAAGAAGTGGGGTCAGGAGTGCTCACTTCAGTAGCACATATACAAAAAAGAAGAAGAAGTGGGATAAAGAAATATTCTAAAGTAATTTTTAGTCAACATGGGAAAAATATATGGTCTCATAAATTCAAATATTATGTCACTATTAGGAAAACCCATCTGGGCAGCCTCTTTGAGGCTGCAAGATAATGCAACACAAAAGTAACATTAGTCTCACATATCGTTGCTTGTCAGATTTGAGCTTATATGCCTGCATCACAAGACCATGCAATGTGATGCCCAAGCTTGGCTGAAAACAACAGGCTTATCTGAGTCATGACCCCTCTCTCCCCTGCAACGCCTTTCAGAACCCTTCCTAATCCAGTCCCTTCTTCAATTTCTTCAGCAGCCCACATTTCAAAATAAGCAACAGACCATTATTAATAGAGAAAGAGCCAGTCAGAGCAACTCTCAGACCCAATGTGGGAAGGTCCACTCCCAGAGTGTCATCTGATGACCTTCTATTCTTTTGTTATTTTATTTTGAGGGCATTTTAGAATCCATAGCAACTACCAATTATCTCTGTCAAATTGCCACAGAGAACTGGTACTTGACACCAAAATTTTTGCATAGTTCTTTATCATTTTCAGGAGAAATGCCCCTCTGAAAACCTAAGGAAATGTTTGAATCTTCTACCCAGGAAGTCTCAAATACACAAAAATTTGGCATACTATTTAAGGGATGCCACTTGATCTCAGCCATTCCTGGACTCCAGGTTTAAAATTCCTGATTTAAAAGCACCACAGTGGGGGATCCCTGGGTGGCTCAGGGGTTTAGGTCTGCCTTCAGCCGAGGGCATAATCCTAGAGTCCCGGGATCATGTCCCAGGATCCAGTCCCACATCGGGTTCCCTCCATGGAGCCTGCTTCTCCCTCTGCCTGTGTCTCTGCCTCTCTCTCTCTCTCTCTCTGTGTGTGTGTGTGTGTGTGTGTGTGTGTGTCTCATGAATAAATAAATAAAATATTTTTAAAAATAAAAATAAAAGCACCACAGTGTCCAGCAATGCTGAGATTATATAAATCCTAAAATCCAAGCTCTCTCAATCTATCCCTGAGGTCACAGAAGGAGACTATAAAATGCTTTTAAATAAAAAGAATAAAAGCATGCTGCAAGAGAACAAAAGTAGGGTTACCTAGGTGGCTCAGTGGTTGAGCACCTTCCTTTGGCTCAGGTCCTGATCCTAGTGTCCTAGGATTGAGTCCCATATCGGGCTTCCCACAGGGAGCCTGCTTCTCCCTCTGACTATGTCTCTGCCTCTCTCTGTGTCTTTTATGAATACATTAAAAAATCTTTTAAGGGGGGTCCCTGGGTGGCTCAGCGGTTTGGAGCCTGCCTTTGGCCCAGGGCACGATCCTGGAGTCCTGGGATCGAGTCCCACGATGGGCTCCCGGCATGGAGCCTGCTTCTCCCTCCTCCTGTGTCTCTGCCTCTCTCTTTCTCTCTGTGTCTATCAATCATAACTAAAAATAAATAAATAAATCTTTTTAAAAAATCTTTTAAAAAAAGAGACAGAGAGAGAGAACAAAAGGAAAGAAAATATAAGCTAAAGCTATATGAGCATCTTTTGTTTGCTTGATTCCACTGAAGCATCCCTGTTTCTATACCTTCCTAACAAAAGGCTTAGTTGGTGGGTATTTGAATGAGACTGCTGAGGGAGTCCCAAAACCATGGAAAATGTTGAGGGCCAAGCTCTCCTCATTCTGTCCTACCACACAGAAAGAGCATAGGGCTTCTAATAAATTTGGCTTACTCCAGTGCTCTCTCCAACTTAGAATATTTAATGAAGCAACAACCTTAAATACTGACCTCTCTTAATCTTAGCCTCATTAGAAGAAAGCAAGGCAGATAAAACTATTCATAATTTATCTAGTGCAATAAATCTTAATATTAATAAACTATTTAAATTAGGTTCATCAAATAGGAAATTAGCTTAGCATCTTTCTAAAATGTTTTTTTTCCACATCCAGTGCTTATTACCAGCCAACTCATTTTTTTTTCAGATTTTGTTTATTTATTTGACAGAGAGAGAGAACACAAGCAGGCAGAGTGGCATGCAGAGGGAGAAGCAGGCTCCCCACTGGGCAGGGAGCCCAATGTGGTGCTCAATCCTAGGACCCTAGGATGATCATGATCTGAGCCCAAGACAGATGCTTAACTGACTGAGCCACCCAGGTGCCCCCACCCAACCCATTTCTAAAGAGTCCCCACATATGGTACCTTTGACATTACAAAGAAAACATCTCCACATAAAAAAAAAAATCACTAAAAATTTTCAGCTCAGAGTTCCCCCTTGTCTAGCTCCACTGATATCAGTGTCTGCAACAATAAAGTCTTTTTAAAAAACCAGCCCACTACACTACTGTCATTTTATATCTTGTTGATCTCCAACCTTCTATTCCCCCCAAATATACTGGACAGGTACTAGGCTGGTTACAATAAAACTAACTGGGAGCCCATCACTCAACCCAGAAATTCTGGCTCAGGAAGCTGTGTACAAGATTCAATAATCTATATTTTTGCTAAGCACCCCAAGATGATTTATGCAGGATTCAGAACCACTTTTTTAGAGCATCTGTGCATTTATACATCATTTCAGAGCAATCTTCTTAAACCCACATATTTTTCACATACTACCTTCACTCTCAACAAAAGCCTCCTTCCTGCTTCATATGTATAACAGACATCATTATACTTGAGCTCAAATACCCTCATTGTCATCCCAACATATCACATCCTGGGCATACCTCTCACTACCTTCTTTTATTCCTGATCTACACTGAGATATCAGGAAAAAATGTACATTGTCTCCCTTCTACTCACCTATACTAGTGATATCCTAAACCACTAGTTATACACCCCTGTAAGAAGAAGATCATTATATAATAATGATTACAACATTTCCTTATTCCTTCATAATACAAGAGCTGTTAGATGTAAGAGCACTAAGATAAAATCTGGACCAATTAAACCAAGATGCATGTTTCCCAGACCTCTTAGCCCCATTTCCCAGTGTTCATTCTCTCCATCATCCAGCAAGGACCTCTGAGTCAATGAAGGGTCCAGTGCTTGATCCCAGATTCTAAATGTGCTCGATCAAATTGGTAACACAGACAACAGGCTTGAAGGTCAGACATCACAAGAGATTTAAGTGAGAAAATATTTTATAACTGCTTTTGTTGTTGCTTGCTGTGTTTGTATTAGAATTCCAAACTTCTGGCCACAACTAGCAACAACAAAGCTTAGGAAACTCAAGCATAGAATGTGCTTTTTTTTTTTTCAAGTTTTTATTAAATTTCAGTGCATTAGCATACAGTGTAATATTAGTTTCAGGTGTAGAATTTCATGATTCATCACTTACATACAACACCCAGTTGTCATCACAACACTCTCTTGCTCTATCCACATTGTTTTTTTTTAAGATTTTTTTATTTATTCATGAGACACACACACACACAGAGCGAGAAAGAGAGAGAGAGAGAGAGAGAGGCAGAGACACAGGCCAAGAGAGAAGCAGGTTCCATGCAGGGAGCCTGATGCGGAACTCGATTCCGGGTCTCCAGGATCATGCCCTGGGCCAAAAGCAGTGTTAAACCACTGGGCCACCGGGGCTGTCCTCTATCCACATTGTTGCAGATGGCAAGATTACATTCCTTTCTATGGCTGAGTAATATTCCAGTGTGTGCATATGTGCGTGCGCATGTGTAGCACATCTTCTTTCATTCATCAGTTGCTGGATAATTTGGGACCTTTCCATAACTGGGCTATTGTTGATAATGCTCCTATAAACATCAAGGTGTATGTATCCCTTAAAATCAGTATTTTTGTATCATCTGGGTAACTACTTACTAGTGTAACTTCTGGATCATTGGGCAGTTCTATTCTTAAATTTTGAGGAACCTCCATACTGTCTTCCAAAGTAGCTGCCCCAGTTTGCATTCCCACTAACAGCATTAGAGGGTTCCTCTTTCTCCACATCCTTGTCAATACCTGTTGTTTCCTGTGTTGTTAATTTTAGCCACAAAGGGTGCTTTAGAGTTTGAAAGGGTGCAGTGAGAAATGCAGCTTTTTATCAAGTAAAAGGTTATTTTTAAAAATCTACCAGTCAGTAACAGAAATTTTTTAAAAGCTATGACTAGAGTTTACTTCTTACTGCTTGACCACAACCTCATCAAAACCCTTACAAGGAAAAATTTTAAATACCAAAATAGGGTTGAGGGTATATAAGACTTGACATCCAATTCACATTTGAATCATTAGCCTAGAAATGGCAATGAATTAATTTAGGAGAGTTCGAAAGAAAGAAAAAGCTTCAGACAGACCACAGAGGTTATAGCAGTGAATAAATGTTCTAAAGCTGCAAAGAAGGGAAGTTAGCTGATTGAAGGCTAAGATGTTGATAGACACCTGGGAGTTGGGACAGAAGGAACACAGATTTCCTCTGAAGAGCAGAAAAGGAGGCCAATATTCCAGCAGAAGGTACACCAGGGATGGAAGGCTAGGAAGACATCAGCAGAGAATCTACCTCTTCCAAGATGGACCATGAGTCTCAGATCCTCCAGAGAAAAGGGAATAAGACATCTCTGGCTGTTGGTATTTACCCAACAGGTACTGGGCTTTACACAAGAAGCCACTATGTTATCAAGATGCCATCAGTGGAAGTGGGAACTATGAGTCACAGAGAAATAAACAATTTCTACATACCTGAGTAGTATGAACTGTGAAATGGCAGATCTGCTCCATAGACATAAAGAATAGTTGTAAGGCTTAAAATGTTAACCAATGTAACAATGATGAATTTATGGAAGAATTAAAGAGCTACTGAACATCAAACCAGTATTTTCAACCTAGAAAATTCACTTATCAAGAAATTTGAAAGTTGATGCTGATATTTGATCTGGTAACCATAGGAGTGAAAAGAATGATTGAGGATGACCGAAGAGTCTGTTGTATTCTACAAAATTGTATCAAGTCATGTAAATATCATTTTCTAAGATTCAGATAAATTTTAAGAAGAATAATCCATATTGAGATAAAATTGCTAAGTCATTATACTTATCAAACTCAATGTATTTAGTTTGTCAAGAAAATTTAGGCAATTTTAACCGACAATAGGAATAAAAATATTTCATTGGACTGAGCTCTATATCTTTGCAGTTATAATTTCCTGCAGTTACACAATAATGGCAATAGAATGATAAATTGATTAAAGGGAACTTTTGGGGATCCCTGGGTGGCACAGCGGTTTGGCGCCTGCCTTTGGCCCAGGGCGCAATCCTGGAGACCCAGGATCGAATCCCACGTCGGGCTCCCGGTGCATGGAGCCTGCTTCTCCCTCTGCCTATGTCTCTGCCTCTCTCTCTCTCCCTGTGTGACTATCATAAATAAATAAAAAAAATTTAAAAAAAAAAAAATAAAGGGAACTTTTGTAGTTGAATAGGGTTGGATTCTGATCTTGGATTCACTGTTTATTACTTGAACATTGCTTTCTTCATCTGTATAAATCACATAATAATATTTATCTGAAGTAATGCAGTATTAGCACATAAGATTTTTATGTTCCAGATACCAAGCTATTTTACTTTTATTATCACATTTAAATCTCCTATCAACACTGAGGCTGATACCATTATCCCCATTTATTTTTTTTTCATTATCCCCATTTATATAGATGAGGACATTGAAAAATGATAAAAATATTGACTGTCTATAATGCACCAAACACTGTGCTTTACATATACTTTATGTATACACACCTTTTCTGTTCCTTATCACTCTTCAGAGAAGGCAGCATAATGTAATTTTTAAATATATCAGATCCAAAATAGAATGGATTTCAAATCCCAGTTTGACCACTTACTATGTGACTTTTAAACTATACTATTAAAACTTCAGTATTAAAATGTAACTATTTATTTAAGCTTCACTATTAAAACTTAACTTATCTAATTGTAATTATGCTTTTCAAGTGAATGTTTTGTTTTTGTTTATTTGCTTTGTTTTGTTTTGCCACCTGCCTTAGTTCACTCAGGCTGCTATAACAAACTGCCATAGACCAGGTAGCTTATAAACAACACAAATTTATTCCTCATATTTCTAGAGGTGGAGAAGTCCAAGAAAAAGGCACTAGTTTGGTTTCTTGTGAGAGTCTGCTTCCTGGTTCATGGACTGACAGCCATCTTCTCACTATGTCCTCACATGGTGGCAAGGGGGCTTTCTGAGGTCTTATTTGTTTATTTATTTATTTAAGTAGGCTCCACACCCACCATGGAGCCCATCATGGGTTCAAACCCATGACCTTGAGATCAAAACTCAAGCTGAGATCAAGAATTGGATGCCCAACAAACTGAGCCTTCAGGTGTCCTACTGGAGTCTCTTTTATAAGGGCATTAATCTCATGCATAAAGGCTGTACATCCACGACTTAGTCATCTCTTAAAAGCCCAACTTCCAAATACTATTACATCAGGGATTAGATTTCAACATATGAATTTTGGGGCAACACAATCGGTCTACAGTACGGTGGTACATCCATTCACTCTTCTTCTGGTGACCATATCTGATTTCTCTCAGAAGACCATCTTCTCCCCTAATTATTAGTCCATGTCCTTCCACATCACAAGACTCAGACTTGACTAGAAAAACTATTTTCCAGCTTAGTGTTTGGTTGAGTGACTAGTAACATCTTCCAAACAGAGTCCATAAAATACATTAAAATTTTTTCTGGGGCTTCCAAAAGAGAGGCAAGTAGTCATTTCCCTAGTCTTGTAGGTATCTCAGGTCATGTAGGTTTTGGAGCTGCTTCAGTGATTTGGCCTCCATGTGAAATCTAAAAATGGATCCACCTCCAAGGAAATGGACACTCTCCTCTAATGAAAAGAAAGAAGAAGGAAAAAAAGAAAGAAAAACTTGGCCCTACAAACATCATTAAACTCCTAGATCCAGCCATGCCTGGAACAAGTATTACTCCTAAACACTTTAGTTACGTGAGTCAACAAGATCACTGTTATTTTGGGATGGAAATTTGAGATGAATTTTCTGTTACATAAAACTAAGAACGTTACCAAATTATAAACTAGAACATTTAAATATTGTACAAGACCATAGCTGGGGTGATGAGTGGTAAGGAGGGTAGAGAAGAAGCAAAGAAGAATGCTTGACTGATGAGGAAAATGACTCAGAGAAAGTCTAAAGGATGAGAAGGACCAGTAGGCTGCCTAGAAAGACTTGCACAGTCATCAGTAAAGTGTGTCAATTATTTCACTTTAAAAATTATTTGAACATAAGAGCATCAAAATTAAAACTTAGTCATAGGTTCTACAAACACTATACGCTTTCAAACTGCAAGGGACACAATTCTATTTGATGGTTTTAAAAGAAACTGATCTGAAACAGGCAGTCTTTGTCCTGAAACCAAAGTTAACACAGAATAAGACTAGTTCCAAGGTTTACGTAAGAACAGAAACTTTTAGGACACGTGGGTGGCTCAGTGGTTGAGCTTCTGCCTTTGGCTCAGAGCATGATCCCAGAGTCCCAGAATCAAGTCCCTCATCAGGCTACCCACAGGGAGTCTACTTCTCCCTCTGCCTATGTCTCTACCTCTCTCTCTGTGTGCGTCTCATGAATGAATAAATAAAATCTTTTAAAAAAAATAGACACTTTTCTAGCCAATGACTAAGGGTTGTGATGACCAGGGTAGGCAGATGCATAGGGCAGAGGAAAGATATTTCCAACTCAAAATCATAGAGAGCCCCCTAGAAAAGTGAAGGGAGACCTTATAGAGCATCAGGGAGAAATCAATGAGAATGAGTGAAAGAAGTCACTCTCTTACACAGAGGTCCTATTCTCAGACCAAGAAGTATGCTGATTCTTAACACAAGGTTAACATTTCCCTCAGGATTATCTAAGAAAGGACATCACAGAAAGACTTAAAAAGCAATCAAATCTACCTCTCATTGTATCTTAGTAGACCATCATCAAGACTATGTTAAACTCCTTGAGACTCCTAGAAAATCATTATTCCCTTAGTTTTGTTTTGTTTGTTTTGTTTTACTTGCTGTCAATTTAGCCACTGTCAACTAGCTCCATCTCCAAAGTGAACATATACAAATATGTGTCTTTCAGAAGCCATAAGCCAGAAAAACTGAATCTTATTCTACAAGCATTCTTGGAAACTGTAAAGGTGTGGGCCAAATGTCCATGGCCCTATCAAAGAAAGAAAGGCGTTCACAGTTCAGTAACCCTCCTATCTTAGTCTTCTCATGACATTGGGGTAACATGTACAAAACTCATCAGGGGTCTCTTGAGTGTATAGTGTATATACATTTTTTTAGAAAGAAGTAAATCTGCTGCAAGTTGGCAAAAGAAAAAATTGGGACCCATGAGGGTCCCTGGTGCACTAGAGCTGCTCACCAGAGCAGACACTTGTTTTACCTGCTGAGGTCTCTACGCCAGACAGGGAAGGGTGCGATTCCCAAATGTCCCTTAGCCTGAGGAATGTACTAATGTCTTCTGAAGGAAATCAGTTTCTAAATGTCTAAGTAGTGTCATGATGTTATATATAAATACTTGTACATGCAGCACTTCTAAAGAAGAAAAGTAGTGAAGGAGAAGGGGGAGGAAAATAATGGATTTTCCTTCATTTTATATTCTTGAAAACTTAGTGTCGCCGTCATTAAATTATTCAAGATAGGGACACCTGGGTGGCTCAGTGGTTGAGCATCTGCCTTTGGCTCAGGGCGTGATCCTAGGGTTCCAGGATCAAGTCCCACATCAGGCTCCCTACGGGGAGCCTGCTTCTCCTTCTGCCTGTGTCTCTGCATCTCTCATAAGTAAATAAATAAAATCTTTTTAAAAAAACTATTCAAGACATAACCAAATTACACTTTCAAATGTATATTTGATTTGTGCCCCCTTCTTCCATAAGTCTTATTATTAAAAGCACCAGTTTCCACTTTTCTCTACTATCAAGGTGAACTAATGCTAGGAAATGCATATTCTTGCATTTTTTATCTGTGTGTAACAGAGGAGAAAATTCTGTTTTAAACAGGATGTGTGCAGGATAAATTTTGTTTCTAAACTGTAATAACAAGAAGCTTTAAAGTAAATCAGACACTGTAAAGTGATTTTACAATGCCTTGGAAAGAGCCCAAGACTGTGGGTTCTTAAGTAGGTTCCCCCTGGTAAATGGTGCTGCCACCCCCTGCATGCACAATAAGTCTATTCCCTTGATAACTCCAAGAAATAGCCACTGAAATACATTTTAGTCTGATAAGAAAAAGGGTGGAAATATGTTCAAGTCTTTGAATTGTTTTTAACTCATTGTGGGGAAGGTTTTTGTGGGGGGTTTTGTTTTTAATTTATTTATCTCACAGAGTGAGAGAGCGCCAGGGAAGAGGGGAGAAGCAAAAGGACAGGGAAAGAGATTCCTTCCATGCTAAGCATGGAGCCCAATTTGGGGCTTGGTTACATGGTCTTTCTCCTCTGAGTCCAGCTGCCCCAGACCTGCTAGGGACCCATAATCACTGGGGTCCATTCAAGGATGAAGGGTTACCACAATTATTGAGTCACTCTCTCCTCTTCAGCTCCTAAATCACCAAAATTCATTCTTCTCTCTTCTCAAAATAAGATTGCCTCTAAAGGTGGTATGTAATGGAGGTAGATCCTAGAAACACGAAATGTTCATTTACCCCCTTGGGAAGTGGCATGCTAATAAGTCATGTTACAAGAGAAAGAAAAAAGACTCTTCTGCGCTTCTCCTTTTCAACATTGTACAGAAAGTCCCAGCCAGTGTAGTAAGGCAAAGGAAAAGAAACAAAAGTCATACAAATTTGAAAAGAAGAAATAAAACTTTATTCACAGAGTACATAATTTATCTATGAACAAAATCTCAGTCTACAAAAAATACTAGAACAAATTGTGCATTAGCAAAATCACAAGTCATAAGCTTAATTTTTAAAAATCAACTGTATTTCTGTACCTAGCAACAAACAATTAGAAATTGAAATTTAAAATATAGTGTTTTAATTATTGAGAAAACGCAAAATATTTAGGGATAAATCTAACAAATATGTGCAATATTTAAGTGCTGAAAAATTCAAAATACTGTTGAGAGAAATAAAAAACCTAAATAAATGGAGAGATATGTTAAAGGATTGAAAGTCTTATTATTAGTAGACTATCAATTCTCCCCACACTGATTTACAGATTTAACTCAAGTTCAATGGAATTGACCAACTGGATGTGACAATTTATATGGGAAAAAGCAAAAAATCTAGAGTAGCTGATACAATTTTTGATAAAATAGATCAAAGTTCCAAGACTCATACTACCTAATTTCAACACTTACTATAATTCTACATTATTTAATACAGTGTAGCATTGGTTCAAATAGATCATTTGAACACAACAGAAAGTTCAGAAATAGACCCATACATGTATAGTTAATTGATTTTTTTTACAAAGTTGCCAATATAATTAGATGGAACAAAGATAGTCCTTTTTTTAAGATTTTATTTATTAGAGAGAGAGAGAGAGAGAGTACAAGCAGGGGGAGCAGCAGGCAGAGGGAAAGGGAAAAGCAGGCAGCCTGAAAGGAGGCTTAATCCCAGTACCCTGGGATTATGACCTAAGCAAAGATAGACACTTAACCAACTGAGCCACCCAGGTACCCCAAAATGTATGTTCTTTAAAAGCCATCACTAAGAAATAAAAAGGCAGTGGGGACATCTGGCTGGCTCAATCAGTAAAGCATGCAACTCTTGATCTCACGGTTATGAGTTCAATCCCCACACCGGATGTCCAGCTTACTTGAAAAAAAAGAAAAAGAAAAAGGCAAGACATATACTAGGAGAAAATATGTACAATATAAATACTTAACAAAATGCTTGTGCCTAGAATATACAAAAACTACTCTCAACTCAATAAGAAAACAATCCGCCGAGTGAAGTAAGTCAGTTGGAGAAAGACAAACATTACATGTTCTCATTCATGTGGGGAATATAAATAATAGTGAAAGGGAATATAAGGGAAGGGAGAAGAAATGTGTGGGAAATATCAGAAAGGGAGACATAACGTAAAGACTGCTAACTCTGGGAAACGAACTAGGGGTGGTAGAAGGGGAGGAGGGCGGGAGGTGGGAGTGATCGGGTGACAGGCACTGGGGGTATGTTGGTAAATTGAACACCAATAAAAAAAAAAGAAAAATAAAACAATCCAACAAAAAAGTCTATAGAGATGCAAACAGACACATAAAAAAGAATAATGCATGGATGGCAAATAAACACAGGAAAAATGTTCAACATTATTAGGCATTAAGAGAAATATAAATTATATCAGTTAAGATACCACTAAACACCCATTAGAAAGGCTAAAATTTTAAATCATCATAAGTGTTGACAAGGGCTAAAACAAACTGGAGCTATTATTCATTAGTGGTAGGAATGTACAATGGCATAAACACGTTAGAAAATAGTTTGGCAGTTTCTTAAAATATTGAACATATATACTTTTAATATAATCCACATAATTCCACTTTTAGTATTTATCCAAGGGAGGCAAAAGCATATATTCATGTAATTTGATCATGAATCAATGATTATGAGGGCTTTTCATGACAGTCAAATCTGCAAACAACGCCAGTGAATATCAACTGATAAATGGACAAACTGGCATACATCTATACAATGGAGTATTAACTACTCAGCAATAAAATGAAAACCACTGATACAACAACACAGATGTTGTTTTTTGCTCAAAACCATTATGTTGAGCAATGATGCTGACTTTAAAAAGTAAATTCACCATGATTCTGCAGATCTAAAACTCCAGAAAAAAATGAACTTAATCTGCTTGACATAAAGCCAGATCAGTGGTTGCCTGTGTGCAAGGTTGGGAAGGAATTGTTGTGGAAGGGGCACTGGGAATCTTTTGGGGTGATGGAAACATTGATAGGTGATGGAAATGTGGATATATGTGCTTGTCGAAACTCATCAAACTATGGATGCATCTGTGGTATGTAAATTTATATCTTAATAAAGATTAAAGCAGTTACTCTCAACAAGTCTTGCTTGGAATTGGAGCAGACCAATCATGAAATTCATATGGAAATTCATATGGAACAAGAATAGCCAACATGATTTTGAAAAAGAACAAGATAAAGGAAATTGTCCACCAGATATCAAGAGTTACTGTAAAGGAAGACTAATTAAAACCATAAGATAGGGGATGCCTGGGTGGCTCAGCGATTAAGCATCTGCCATTGGCTCAGGGCCTGATCCTGGATTCCTGGGATTGGGTCCAACATCGGGCTTCTTGCATGGAGCCTGCTTCTCCCTCTGCCTCTGTGTGTGTGTGTCTCTCATTAATAAATAAATAAAATCTTTAAAAAAAAAAAACATAAGAGTGCAAAAATAGATGGACTAATGGAAAAAATAGAAACTGAAAAGGCATCTACTAACAAGAAAATTTACATATTAAAAGTGCTGCATTATAAAGAAAAACTGAGGAAAGGGTGGACTATCCAAATAAATAATGCCAGCACGATTAGTTTTTGATACAGAGAAAATTAAACATCTATGTTAAGATATGAGATGGGCAGTTTGCTATATACATTTAACAAGAAACCCAGATTAAGTATATATTTAACCCCATGCCCATATATTATATATAAAACCATGGGATTTGAGTAGCTAGAAGTAGTAGAAATTGTTCCTGGGAACTCTCGGGTAAAACTGAAGAGGTAAACAACAAAGCTCAACTTTGTCTGATGGAAATTCATGCTTCAAGCTTCACACTTTGCTGAGAAATTATGTGAAGGCTGAAGCTCCCCTGCATAGGAGGAGGAAAGCCTTGCGACTAGTTGCAGTAAACCCAACATAAGACAAACCACAATACTGAGCTCTCTTCTTTCCTCTGTATATTTGGAGGCCCTCAGACTCCATGAATAAAGATGAACATGAAATATTCACTTGCCACACAGTTGCTTACAGGGAAGATGGACAGGTTTTAGAAATGTTGGAAAGGAAATTTGGGGGGATAAAAAGCATTCACAATATATCAAATAAATTATATGACTGGAAAGAGTTGCCTAAACCTGAACAAGACAAAAGGAAGCATCATGGAAATAATACAAACATATTGGAGTAGGAAGAAAAAGGAGACATAAGGGCATGAGATGTGATGAATGCAGGGAGAAAAGGAATCCAAGGAACGGAATGACATTCCCACAGCAGTGTCACAACTAATCCACTCAACAAATATCTACAGAGCACCTGCAACATGTCAGGCACTATTCTGGGTGCTAGGAGTTCAACAGCCAATGGAAAACAAAGCATGGATTCCAGAGTCGAACTGTTCTGTTCCTCCATGTGTGCATCTATAATACAGGAGCTACCCATCAAAAGTGCATACATTTGATGTTAGGACTAAATGTACATACTTGCATATAGAAAGAAATGGATTAGTGTTACTTATTATTTTATTACTATCACTACTATGTAATTTAGATCACTGAAAAACAACAACAAAACAACAACAACAGGCACTCAAAGATGATCGCATGACAAACTGGATAAAATAAATTTAGACCAGCGACTTCCACTTGCAGAAAGTTGGAGTGGGCAGGGGCACCTGGCTGACCCAGTCAATGGAGCCTGCAACTCTTGATCTTAGGTTTGGTTCATAGGTTTGAGCCCCACATTGGGCTTAGAACTGACTTAAAAATAAAAAAATAAATTAATTAAAATTAAAAGAGAGATAAGAAAGAAGGAAGGAAGGAAGGAAGGAAGGAAGGAAGGAAGGAAGGAAGGAAGAAAGAAAGAAAGAAAGAAAGAAAGAAAGAAAGAAAGAAAGAAAGAAAGAAAGAAAGAAAGAAAGAAAGAAAGAAAGAAGAAAGAAAGAAAGAAAAACAAAGAAAGAAAAAGAAAGAGTAAGTTGGAGTGGATAAGCTTCCACTCTCACTCCTTAGTAACAAGGCACCCCTCTACTCCTGGAATGGTGTCAGAGGACGCCTACTGGAGAGTCAGGACTTTCACAATTGCCCAGTGGAAACAAGGCAATTTCCTCCACTACAATATCAGTGGGGTCCACAAAGATAGCCAGAACTCTCACTCCTAATCAGCAGCAATGGGTCTCCCCCTCAGTGTCAACAGAAGCCCAGTGGAGAACCTGGACTTAATCCTCCACAGGCACTAATGAAAGGGCTTCTCTTTTCTCCTCTCAGAGTGGTATCAAAGAAGCTTAATTAAAACAGAAGGTTTCAATAAAATCCAATCTCATACTACAATATGTAATTTCCACATTTCAGTTGAAAGTCATTCATCATACAAGAACTAGGAAGATCTCAAACTGAATGTTGGTTCACAAACTAGTCCCTGTACATGGAGGGCAAGGAGAGTACAAAGAAAGAGACCACTCTAAGTAAGTAGCAGAGGGAACTTACTTATTTGGAAGGGTGGAGAGGTGTCTGCAAAAAGAGTAGATCTTGTACCTACCCACCAGAATCTTAAAAAGTTATATAAAGACCTTAAATGGGTTTAGTCACATATTCAGTCCAGAAGTTCTCAACAACTCATTGCTCTTTCTCAAGGCTGCGTCCTTGGAAAAAACTCCTACTGTGGGAATGTGAATAGGTCATACATTCCAAGGACAGGGGTTGGGGAGCCTCAGATTGCCTGCCCTGGTCCAGCTCAAGGGTGAACTGGTAGTCACATCCTCTCAATTACCTCCTCTAAAACAGAGTAAAGACGATTGATACGTGCCAACACTGGAGCACCTGGGTGGCTCAGAGGTTGAGCATCTGTCTTTGGCTCAGATCATGATCTGGGGGTCCTGGGATTAAGTCCCGCATCAGGCTCCCTGCATCAGCCTGCTTCTCCCTCTGCTTATGTCTCTGCCTCTGTGTGTGTGTGTGTGTCTCATGAATAAATAAATAAAAATCTTTTTGAAAAATAGATGACAGATATAGAGATATGAGAATTATCTGAACAAGATTTTTAAATAATCATGATATAAATACTTCAACATGTAATTACATACATGTTTGAAACATATGAAAAGGTGTAAAGTCTTGGAAAATAAGCAAAAAGCTGCACCAAAGAAATAAAAAAATATAAAGGAGAGGCACCTGGGTGACTCAGATGGCTAAGCATCTGCCTCTGGCTCAGGTCATGATCTCCAGGTCCTGGGATCAAGCCCCACATCAGGCTCCCAGCTCAGTGGGGAGTCTGCTCCTCCTTCTCCCTCAGACTCTCCTTCTGCCTGTGCTCTCTCTCTCTCTCTCTCTCTCTCTCAAATGAATAAATTTTAAAAATCTTTTTAAAAAAGAAGAAAAAAAAGATATAAAGGAGAAACAAAGGGAAATTCTGAACTGAAAATACAGTGAATACAAATTCAGTGGATTTTGCCAAAAAGTACAATAAAAATACGAAACAGAAAAAAAGGTCAACAGTAGAATGGAACAAAAGAATCAGTGACTAGAAAACAGAAAAATAGAAAGAATTCAATCTGAACAGAGACAAAATATAATGAAAAAAATAAAATGAACAGAATCTCAGGGATCAGTGGGACTATACCTTAAGGCTAGCATTCACATAATCAGAGTCCCAGAAAGAAAGACGATAAGGTGAAAATGCACTTGAATAAATACCAACTGAAATTTCTCAAATTTGTCAAGAACATGAATCTACAGATTAAAGAAGCTGAGCAAGCCATTAGAAACGACAAATACCCACCATTTGCTTCAACGTGGATGGAACTGGAGGGTATTATGCTGAGTGAAGTAAGTCAATCCGAAAAGGGCAAACAGTGTATGTTCTCATTCATTTGGGGAATATAAATAATAGTGAAAGGGAATAGAAGGGAAGGGAGAAGAAATGTGTGGGAAATATCAGAAAGGGAGACAGAACATAAAGACTCCTGACTCTGGGAAACGAACTAGGGGTGGTGGAAGGGGAGGAGGGCAGGGATTGGGGGTAAATGGGTGATGAGCACTGAGGGGGGCACTTGACGGGATGAGCACTGGGTGTTATTCTGTATGTTGGTAAATTGAACACCAATAAAAAATAAATTTATTAAAAAAGAAAACATTTAAAAAATAAAGAAAGAAAGAAGCTGAGCAAATTCAAACGGATAAATTCAAAGATATTCAGGCCAAGACACACAAGAATTAAATGAAAAATTCTTGAAAGGAGAATTGACACCAGAAAAAAAAAAAATAATACTTTATTGACGGAGAAAAAACAAAAAATCTGTGAAATTGAAACAAAAACAATAAAGAAAATCAATGAGCAAAAGCGGGTTCTTTGAATAGATCAATAAAATTAACAAACATCTAGCAAAACTGATGAAGAAAGACAGAAGACACAAATTACCAGCATCAGTAATGAAACAGGAAGTACCACTACAGACCCTGCAGAAAGGATAATAAGGGAGGGGTACTGGCTGCTGGTTCAGCCATGGAGTGGGAGACTCTCAATCTCGGGGTTGTAAATTCAAGTCTCATCCCATGTTGGGTGCAGAGATCACTTAAAAATTTAAAAAATAAAAATCTTTTTTAAAAAAGATAATAAGGGAATACTATGAACAACTCCACACACTTTAATTTGGCAACTTAAATTAAAATGGACCACTTCCTTGAAAAACATATACTACTACCCAATATGAAATAGAGGATTTGAATAGCCCTATTTGAATAGTAATTGTTGAAGAAACTGAATTTAAACTAAAAACCTCCCTCAAAAGACTTCCGGGATCCCTGGGTGGCTCAGCAGTTTAGTGCCTGCCTTCGGCCCAGGGCGTGATCCTGGAATCCCGGGATCGAGTCCCGCGTGGAGCTCCCTTCATGGAGCCTGCTTCTCCCTCTGCCTGTGTCTCTGCCTCTGTGTGTGTGTCTTTCATGAATAAATAAATAAATAATCTTAAAAAAAAAAAAAAAAAGAACTTTCCTTGCACAGATAGTTTCACTAGAAAATTCTCCCAATCGGACGCCTGGGTGGCTCAGCGGTTAAGTGTCTGCTTTTGGCTCAAGGCGTGATCCTGGAGCCCTGGGATTGAGTCCCTCATCAGGCTCCCTGCATGGAGCCTGCTTCTCCCTCTGCCTGTGTCTCTGCCTCTCTCCCTGTTTGTCTCATGAATAAATAAATAAAGTATTTTAAAAAAAGAAAGAAAATTCTCCCAATCAATTAAAGAATCAACACCAATTCTATGCATCTTCCAGAAAACAGAAGGGAAAACTTTCCAATTTACTTTATGAAAGTATTATTCTGATACAAAAACCAAAGACAGTACCAAAAAAAAAGTCTATCCAGATATTCAAATATATACCTCTCCCAATCTTTGCCCACTTTCAAACTGGGTTGTCTTTTTATTGCTGAGTTGTAAGTATTCTTTATATATTCTAGACTCTAGACCCATATCAGATATATGATTTGCAAATGTTTTGTCCCAGGTTGTGTTTTAACTTTCTGGATAGTGTCTTTGGATGTACAAAAGTTTTAAATTTTGATAAAGTCCAATTTATCAATTTTTTCTTTGTGCTTTGCATGTCATATCTAAGAAAGCATTGCCTACTTAAAGGTCATACACATTATACCTATACTTCCTTTAACAAGTTTTAGAGTTTTAGCCCTTACACTTATGTCTTTGAGTTAACTTTTGTATATGGTGTAAGGCAAGGGTCCAACTCCTGTAGGCAACCTCCTGTCCCAGCAGCATCTGTTGAGGACCAGTTCTACTCTGTTGGTCTATAGGTTTATCCTTTCACCAGTACCAGATTATGGCCTTGTAGTGAGTTTTGAAAGTCAGGAAATGTAATTCCTCCAACTTTGTATTCTTTTTCAAGATTGTTTTGGCTATATAGGAACACTAGCACGTCCACATGGATTTTAGGATCAACTTGTTCACTTCTGGAAAAAAGACAGTTGGAATTCTAATAGGGATTGCACTGAATCTGTAGATCAATTTGGGCAATACTGACTAGAAATGCATCATAAAAATATACATTTTTCCCAAAAGTGAGCTACAAATGCACTAGAATTCCAATTTGAATTTTAATCATCTTTAAACTGGACAAAGAGATGTCCTTTGCTACCCAAACACAGGCTTTGCTTCTTATGAGTGGTGGTGAACAAGTATCTGTTATCTGATGTGTACTATCATATTATGTAAACTTGAATATCTTACATATTAAATAATAAATCATTTTAAGTAAAATACATTGTGGGGAGGAAAAAGACAGTTTGACAGTGATGCAGTAAAGGAGCATTTAATTCTGGGTGCTGGTTTGACATCTGGCTTGGAATCAGACCTGATGATCCCACCTAAACAGAGAGAAAGGGAATTCCAGGGAAAGTGACAGGGCAGGGAGAGAGCAGCTAGGGCAGCCCAGGGTATTCTCACCACCCACGTCTGTGGATGCCTGAATTTCCTTGGGGCCAAGTGGACACCATGCAAAGCGGCCAGGTCTCCGCCATCTTGCAGGTGCACTACAAAGAAAGCTGAGGTGAGGTGCCGGCACCTCAGCACAGAGCCTGTATGTTTACCATCCAGGGCAAGGATTTGAAAGAAATGAACGTGGATGAGTCCAGCCACAATCCCTCCCCTACTCGAGGAAGGAGGCAGTGTGGTGGCTCTAAGATACTTACATGTGGCCCATGACAGAGCCAGACTCTAGGGGCTTTGAAGGCAGTAAATGTTTTTCAGAGAAACACCAGAGAGATCAACAATGACCAGCTAGATTAAAAGACATCTGTCCCTTTCCCTGTCCTTCCTCCACTCCTCTACCTCCACCCCACCCCCACAAAGGCACAGCAGGAGTCGGCCTTAAAGAGGGAGGGGAGAGGAGCTATCTATAAGACAGGCAGCCCCCCTCCTTCTCCAGGACTAGAAGATAGGCTCTCTGTGTAAGCCTTCAAGGAGAAGAATGGGAGGGAGGACAAGATTGAGGCTTTACAGTGAATTGATTTTTACATTCTTAGTTTTCAAAATATTTCAGAGTCAAATTTTAACAACTAAAAGTAACTAGAAAGTAATAAACTCTTCTCAAGTGTTCATTGAACCCAGATAGGGAGATTTAAGAGTATAGTTAATGCCCTACCTGGAGAGAAACACAAAACCATTTTGGGTTTATGTCCCAGGAAATTAAGAGCGGTCAGTAAACTGGTTACCCTATGGGCTCAGGCTGCACTGTTAGGTACACAACTGGGATGTGGGGTGGGGGTGGGGGCAGAAGCTCTTTCCTTCATGCCCACCCATGGAAATACCAGGTCAAAAGAACTTAGCCTTCCTCCTCATACCATCACTCAGCTGGCACTGTACAGAGATTTCCAATCCTTGTAATGGCTCTGCAGGTAGCTATTACTGCCCACATTTTGTAGATGAGGAAACAGACTTTCTGAGTGGCTAGATGACAGCCCAAATTCGCACGGCCAGTAAATGAGCTAATGGTCTCTCTGGAATGCATATCCACATCTGTCTGCCTGTGAGGCCCTTGCCCTGCTCACCATAGTATGCCAATTACGTCCGCTCTCTCGGGAGCCCTCTGTGAAACTTCTCCAGCAGGTCTCTCCACTGTGTCCGGAGCACTCTAAGAACTCTGTCTCTTTCTCTACTTTTGGCAGCTCCCTTTTGCCCACCTTCACAGAAGGATTTTTCAAGCCCCATCTCTCCCATAATGTTTCTTCTCATGGTTTACATTGATCTTTCTGCTTTCAAATCTCCAAGAACCCAAGACCTTGAATCCAGTCTGTCTGATGTGATATTGCAAGGGGGCAGAGGAAACATTTCTCCAGGAACCCCTGAAACTAAAAAACAGCCTCAAGCTCAGCCTGAGGGAGGAAGTGGGGTGGATCAGCTAGAAAGGATGTTGACCCCCACAGGTCAGACGAGAGGAGGAGCCCTCTGGTCAGAGGGAAGTGAGAACAGGGAGTGCCTGGAAGAGATTGTTCATGCTTTAAACTTGGGCCAAACTAAATGAGTAATGAGAGAGAGTGTGCAGGACTTCGCTATATATAGCTAGGCCTAGAGATTCACTCCCTGGAGAAAGAGCCTGGCCCCCCTAGATAGTCTTAAGGTCTACTGGTCTACAACAGACCCAGAGTTACAGCCCAGGAGACAGCTGGGGCAAAGCCAAGAACTCAATCGTCCCCTTTTTTGATTCTTCCGAGTGGTGTCAGTGAAACAGGATGTAGGGCCCACTTGGGAAGAGGAAGGCCTCCCTTCCGTTGCAAACATGGACGTCTCAGCCATTGGTAATGAACTCCTAAGTGAGAGCTGACTCCTGGCTCCACACAATCTCCTGGCTAAAGCGGGTTCAGGTTGAGCAGGCATCCTTGGGTTGGTGGAACATGGCATCTATCTCCCTGAAGGTCCTTGGGAGTCTCTGTCTCTCTCCATAGGGGGCACATCTCCCAGGGTCTCCATAGCTGTATTTTTGGATATAAACTTCTCTGGGTAAGGAGAATTCTGGAAGGAGCCCAGCACCCATGTCTCTATATCCATACACAGCTTTCTTCCCCTCCAGGGAAATTCTGAGGAAGCAAGCCACCTTGTGGAATCCAATTATACACCTTATATTATCTAGTAGCCCTCTTGACAGAGGGTGTTGTCCTGGTGTATGTTGGATAAGAAGCCTAGTCAGTATCGATCAACATTATGACAAAGGGAGCTCTCTAGGATCTGGGGGAGGGGAAGGTCAAGTGTGAGAAGTCAGGCACCTTTCCAGGCTGAGCAGTAACCTAACTAATGCCAGGTGACTGGGGCTTTGCTTCAGGGTATCAATATTGAGGTGACTGAAGTGGGGGGAATGTTTTTAAGAATAATTTTTAAGTTTAGCATCTACTAATTAAGAGCGATTAATTCAAACGGGAAATTCTCAGAAGCAGGATATTGCTAGTAACACTTATCTGTAAACTCTACCACTGATTACAAAGTTGATAAGAGTTGCTGTCTTGCTTGGACTTGAGCTGCTGTCGCCACCAGCAAAATTTCTGAACTCTAGGTCTTTTAGTCTAAACTGAAAACAATCTATCGCCTGGTTTCCAGAAGGATGTACATAGCTTCCTTCTATCACTAGGAATTTCTGCCACTTCTTCCTCCATATTTTACAATCTGAGTGAGATTTTCCTGTTTCACTGTTGCTCCATTTTGCATTTCAATGGCATGCCCTTTGCTTTCTGGTGTAACTTCCCCTCAGTTACATCCTTTCCCCCCCCCCTCCTTTATATCCTGAACAACTTGATTAAATCCACTCACACTGGGGAGTGGGGTGGGTTGGGTGGTGTCTCATGAAATATGCACAAAGAAGATTCCAGTCTTCCTCCCCTCCTCGCCTCCTATGGGAGGCAGGGGGCATTCAGTACCCACTGGGAGACCCATCCCACTTCCCTGGCTGCACAGCTCTAGTGATCTTCACCTTCCACCCTTTTGGCAGCTACACCCCAGCCACGCCTTGCACATTATGGACACCCTGACCCACAGGATCCCTGAAATCGCCCTCTGATGCATTCTCTTGTCATTCTGGTTTCTCCCTCCTTTTTCCTAAACATATCATGCTCCAGAACTGGTCTCCTCCATACCCATCTCTGTTAAACTCTTGAGCCAAAACCTCACCAGTGCTCCCTGGCCCTGTTATCTGTCTTTCCACTGCTCTTTAAACCATAGCTTTGAACGAATCCTACAGTCTCATCTTTCTGTTTCTACATTGGAGCTCCTGACCACGAAACCCTGAAGATGGGTACCAATGAATGAAATCCACTCCTCACCCCAACCTTGGGCCTTCCAGAGTGTACTGAGGGCCTTCCCTATTGCACCGAGAACCTTCCATGATGCACTGAAGACCTTCAGGCTGGAGCTCCTCTTCTCAAATCCCAGGCTCCATCCCTCCTGCTCCATCCCTACCATTTTCTTGACTTATGACTCATCCTAATTTTACAAAGAAAACAGAAGTAATCTCCTTTAGTTTCTTCACCTTCATCTCCCACAACCTCAACTCAAAAATACCTCCCCATTCTCCACCCACCTTCTCCACTTGGCTCTCTTCTCCTTCAGGACCTCAGGTAAGCATCAGCACTTCCTTGAGGACTCCTCCATCTATAGTTAGTGCCATTATTACTTTTATCCCACAACCCTTCGCAAAGAATCCATCACTCTACTTTCTGCCAGAACAATATTTTTTGTACTGAACTTTATTACACTGACCACACATCAATGATTATTTATCTACATGCCCGTCTCTCATGTAAAACCACCGGCTTCTTGAGAATGGGGGGAAAATACAGTGTCTGGTACATAATAGATGTTCGATAAACATTTGATGAAATAAACACATAAACAACTGACTTCTCAGACAACTCTGTGATACCAGTATGTTCTTCTATTTGATGGATACAACTAGAATCACCTCAAGAAATTTTCAATTTTGAAATGCCCTGAGTGTAGGCCAAACCAATGAAATCAGACTCTCTTAGGAAGATACTGGGCCTGGACTTTTGTTTTTAAAGACTGACTGTAGGGGCACCTGGGTGGCTTAGTCAGTTAGGCATCTGCCTTCAGCTCTGGTCATGATCCCAGGGTCCTTGGATTAGGCCCCAGATTGAGCTCCCTGCTCAGCAGGGAACCTGCTTCTCCCTCTCCCTCTGCCACTCTCCCTGCTTGTGTGCTCTCTCTCTCTCTCTCTCTTCAAATGAATAAATAAAATCTTAAAAAAAAAAAAGGACCAATTGTAGTCTGCAGCTTGTTTTGACAATCACTGCCTTATGGGAGGTAGTGAGACTCGGAAGACCTAGCAGATATCTAATTCTATTCTGCTGTGTTACAGGACATGTCTGACTGTGATCTCGTAAGAGAGAAAAGCAAACAAGAAATAAATTCATGAAATACTAAACAATAAGAAGTTGGGTGCGATCAGTGGAGATGCCCTTTTTGAGTGGGATTCTTCCGGCACCAGCTCACGTCCATCAGGTTTGGAGGGACACATACTCACTGTTCATCTCCCCATTTCCTCCTCTCAATGAGCATTATAATGTCCCAGTGCTATCGCACCTGTGCTTCTAACTTGAACATTTACAGGACTTTGGAGAAAAGCAAGATAACCTCAGAAAGCTGGAAGGTCAGGCTGTGCCAGGGTAAAGAACAGGGCAGACATGGATGTCAGGCGAAAATAACCCAAACTGTCTAGTCTATTGGCTCTTCTGAAATGACTTAATGGTGTTTGTTACTGAATTCGGCATTTTTTTGGTCAAGAACAGTCCCTAAGAAGTCAGTATGGTTAAGGGATCTGGGGTCTGGAGCTCAAAGTGTAATCTGTCAGCCTCATCCAGGAATTTGGTAGAAATGTAGAATCTTGGCCCTACTCAATCAGATTTTGCATTTTAGCAAGATCCCCAGATGACTTGCATGCACATTCCAGTTTGAGAAACACTGTGCTAGACCAGAATCTGATATAAAAGGACCTAAAATTCAGCATTTCTAACAATCAATGCAAATGCTGTTGGTCCAAGCAAATACTCTGCATTTGATATTTCCCTGTGACAGTTAAAGGAGTCAGCAATCATATCTGCAGCCTGCTGTGTCCCTGGTGATCTGTTATGAATCCCTGCATTTGGAGTGAGAAGAAAACTAACTTCAAGTGGTTTAAACAGTAAAGGACTCGCATCAGCTCACATAACTGAAGAGTTCAAAGGTATGGCTCCCCCTCCAGCAGCCTTGATTCACAGGCTCCAATACCATCACCTGGGATCCAAGTTCACTCCTGTCACTCTCTGCTCTACCTCCCACCACAGTGGCATCATGCCCACCCTCCAGTCAGTGACCTCCAGTCCCTCCCCTCAGGAGCAAGATTTCTGAGGCTGGGAAGAACAGCAGCTAAGATCCCTTTCTACCATCTCTTACATTTCACACAAAGTGTGGCAATCAATTTTATTCAATCAAGGCTGAAGGGCTGTGCTGAACTCCTGTTCCGTGGAGCCATTTAT
This sequence comes from Canis lupus baileyi, assembly GCF_048164855.1. Classification (NCBI taxonomy): domain Eukaryota; kingdom Metazoa; phylum Chordata; class Mammalia; order Carnivora; family Canidae; genus Canis; species Canis lupus. The sequence continues at coordinate 35,930,457 of NC_132865.1, forward strand.
AGAAAAGCCTGGACATTTCCTACTCCAGTAGAGGTGCTCTCCACCTTTCTCGCTGTGGTGTCAACCACAGGTACCCTGTCCTCTAGTTTTGTGGCCAGCTTTGGCCAATGAGAGGCCCTATCAGAAAGTTAGCAACAGGGGCACCTGGGTGGCTCAGTGGTTGAGGGACTGCCTTTGGCTCAGGTCGTGATCCTGGGGTCCCCAATCCTGCATCAGGTTCCCCATGTGGAACCTGCTTCTCCCTCTGCCTTTCACTCTATCTCTCATGAATGAATGAATGAATGAATAAATAAATAAATAAATAAATAAATAAATAAATAAATAAAATCTTGAAAAAAAAAAAAAAGTCAGCAACAGGATTTTTTTCCCCCAGAGTCTATTTTTCTGGTCTCATCCTCCTGGACCATGTTAACAGTGGCTTTATTCCTCTTCCCAAAACCACAGCCGTGGCTGTCAGGACTCCTAAATCTACAATTTACCCTTGTTTCCAGTAACTGCCTCTCCCCATTCCCAGTCATGACTGGACTAAGCTGAAATACTGCAAAATTTAGGGTGCTTCTAGTCCCTCTTATAGAGATGTCCCTTATATAGACTGCCTGTTTGTTCCTTGATCTTTCTTCATTCACTCACCTGTTTCCTGTGGGACCCTGACTGACGACGAAGACACAACTTATTTAATTTTGCAAAAGAATAGAAGATCTCCATATACACAGAATCTTTATAGAGTTTTATTTACAAATTTACAAGGATGTCAATAACCAAGAACGTTAGAAACCATGATTTGAAATGTAGAAGATACACAATAAATGCTAATTACATGTTTAGAACAAGTGAAAAGAGATAACTTTAGAAGAAAAAAAAAGTGCTTTCTACTATGGCTCATTAATTTTTCACCTTATAAGAGATTTTTATTATTTTATAAAAATAAAAACTTTACTGTTAAAACCTTGGTTTTTTTTCAATCAAATGTTAATGTGATAATAAGTGCATATATAGAAAATGGGAAAAGTTGGATTTTAAATATGTTTAAGCAGAGCACATTTTTGTGTCTCCTTTGAAATGCTAAGGATGTTAAACCTTGTTCTTACTAAATGTTGGTTCTGAGAAAGGAAAGTTTCATACGTTGTCACAGTTGGAGCAATACACCACCATAAACTGGCCCCGGAACGCAGAGGAGGACCCGAGGATTCAGGCCCGCGCCCGCCCCGAGTCCCGGGAGGGCGGCGCCTGGGGAGGAGACGGTGCGGGCGGGCGGGCGCCGTAGTACCCGTGCAGGGCGCCGGGGGGCGCCGGGGGGCGCCGGGGACCCGACACCCGAGTGGCGGCGGGACGATCCCCGGGCAGCAGCACCGCCAAGGCGGCGGGATCCGGCTCCGTGCGTCCAGCAGGGACGCGTCCCGTGTGCGCAGCGGTTGGCTGGGGGCGCGCCGGGTCCGGGGCGGTCCCGCAGGGGCCGCAGGGGAAGGACAAGCCCGGGGCCACGCGGCCGCCCGCCGTTAGGATGGGGGTAGGGACAGCCAGGTCCGGTTCCCGGCCGGTCCTGCGAGCGCCCGGCGCCGCGCTGCCTCCTCCGGGAAGGCCGCTGCTCCGCCCAGGCCTGCGTGCTTGGGCACAGGGTTGCTCCCCACTCTCCGAGCGCAGACTTCTCCCCGAGGGAAGCCCCAGGAGCGGCGCCTCCGGGCTTTCTCGCCCAAAGCAAGAGAGTGGGACGGTGGAGGTTGATACTGACCATTATGCCAGAACGGGAAGACCAGGAGGTCTGTCCACCAGTGATTACCGGGGTAGCAACACTGGGACCAAATCAGCGTGTCGGGACGCCGTGGTAGTCTTGGGGTGCTGGTCTCGAAGCGCCCACAAGGCTTCCTGGAAGGGCCAAACCTGCCCCAGTAAGGTCGGCGACTTAAGTAAGGGCAGTCTGCAGGAACGGGGCCTGCCAGCGGAATAGTCTATCCACCACTTGGCTGAGGTGGGCTCCGGAAAGAACTAGTCTTTCATGTTACAGACGCGCTTAGGGCGTGCACTTTCTTTTCCTTTTCCGCTGGAGTGAAACGTGCTCCCCCCCGAGTCCCCCACATTTGAAGTGCAGGTAGCCTCCGTTCACAAGCACACTGACCTGCAAGAGCGCGAGGGCGTTTTATGACTCGTAACTGCACATGAAAGGATTAAGTCAAGACAAAACTTACACTGGACACGGAGACAGGACAAGCGGGGCGGGCCCCACTGAAGAGTGGAGAGGAGCACCAGCCAGGTAAAGAGAGGTTCGTCTTCTAGGAATACAGGAGCGCCAAATGCACACAGTTAACTGAAAGGACGAGCGGTAGAATAGTAGGGAAAATGTGATCCCGTTGGTGGGAAGGGGGGAAGGAGAAAATCCTACATGTCTTTATGATTGTAGATGCGGAGATGTGCCCAAGGAACGCAGGATTTGTAAGCGGTCACTAGCTGTGAAGTTCGGGCTAGAACAAGAATAACAGCTCTCCCTTGGTGTGGTACTTAAATTTTTATTTTAAAATAGGAAATTAGGGCAGCCCGGGTGGCTCAGCTGTTTAGCGCAGCCTTCATCCCAGGGCGTGACCCTGGAGAGCCCGGATCGCGTCCCACGTCGGGCTCCCTGCATGGAGCCTGCTTCTCCCTCCTCCTGTGCCTCTGCCTCTCTCTCTGTGTCTCCTCTCTGTGTATTCTCATGAATAAATAATAAAATCTTCTTTTAAAAAAGAAATTAAAATTTTTAATAAAGCAATTTACACAGAAGACAATTATTTTACATTGGTGAGATGATAATAAAGTCTGGCCTTCTCCGATTGACTTACTTCACTCAGCACAATACCCTCCAGTTCCATCCACGTTGAAGCAAATGGTGGGTATTTGTCGTTTCTAATGGCTGAGGAATATTCCATTGCATACATCTGTATGTTGGTAAATTGAACACCAATAAAAAATAAATTTATTATTAAAAATAAAATAAAATAAAGTCTGGCCTTTTTATTCCTTCTGTTTAAAAAAAAAAAAAACTCCTTTAACTTCAAAAGACTGAAAGCAGAAAGAGGTGGAACTCTTCACAACCAGATGCCACCGTCTCCTGCTTTTCTAACACAAATTTCAGCATTAAAAAAAAAAAGCGTTCAAGACTGCAGCTGTCTCGCTTGAAATTCTAAAGCCCTGCACATTTTTCTGAAAGGTGCTGTTGAATGCACTTCCAGCTCCAATTAATGACAAGCAGTTCTATCTGTATCAATCTCTCAATTTCTTACCTGAGAAATGGAGGAGTCGAGTTTTTTCGAAAGAAATTTTTTTCGAAAGAAATTTTCTTAGGGAGCCTTGCCTGATTAGCTGACACTTTAAAAACCTTTCCCCAAATCTCAAGATTTCGCGTTATCATTTACACGAAGGTGGTAGAGAGTTTGCTCTCTTGACCTCTTGGTCCTCTCAAGACCCCCTCTTGACCTTTTATTTTTAATTTCGTCTCTCCCGCCCAAGATAATCGCGCACCTGCCGACCAGTCGTCTCCCCCGAGGTAAAACTCCCGGCACCAGCAGAGGGAGGGCCGCCACGCAGCCGCGCGGGTTCCCGGCCCGCCGGAGGCCGCGCGTCCCGGTCCCTGGCGGGGTCGGCGCCGCGCCCCAGCTCTGCGTCTCCCCGGCGCCCGGCGCAGCTGGGTGCCCGCGGGTGCAGTCGCCGCGCGAGCCCACGACGCGAGCCCCCGCCACACCTTGAACACGCGGGAAGCGAGACTCGCCCCGGACTCGGCCGGGCCTCCCGCCGCTCGCCGCCGCCTGGCCCTTCGCCTCCCAGTCCCCGAGGGGGCCCAGGAGCAGGTGCCCCCGCCCCCCGCCCCCCGCCAGCGCGCACGGGCCCGGCTCCCGCGTCAGCCCCGCCCCGCATCCCGGGGCTGGAGGAGCCGCCGCGACCGCGCGGAGGGCCGGGAGCGAGGGTGGGCCCTCTCCCCGCCGGCTGCTGGAGCCTCCCGGGCGGACCCCGCCGCGGCCGCGGGTCCCGGCCGTCCCGGCCGCCGCACAGCCGGCGTCCCCGCGGGACCCGAACACGGCGGGCGGCGCCTGCCCCGAGGCTGCGCCCGCGGCCGCCGCCGCTCCCCGCGTCCGGCTCCACGCGCGCGCGGCGAAAGCAGGCGCAGCCCCTCGCTCGGGGAAGCGCAGCCGCGGATCCCGGGGTTACGTTCAGCCTCGGCACAAGACCGCGCTCCGCGGCCCGAATCCCCTGCCCTGCCCTGCCCTGCCCTGCCCTGCCCTCCCGTAGCCAGAGGAACGCGGGGCGCGGAGGGCTCGTCCAGAGGCCCCTCGGGACCTCCGCGCGGCAGCAGCCTCCCGAGCCAGCGCAGCCGGGAAGCCCTAGATCCGACCTTCGGAGTGTCCCCGCGCCGGGCGGGCACCAGGCCCACAGCTACGGGCTCCGGACGTCTGCAAGCAAGCGCACGACGTCGCAGTCCTGTCCTTGTTATCAGCGGCCTCGCTGGCGGTGCTCTCCTGGACTCACACTCCGGGGCTTTTTTTTTTTTTTTTTTAACAGCAAACCTAAGATCTTTTGCCTTCTGAGCAGAGTCATTGCAGGCTCCTGTTAACAAGTAAAATGTTCCCCTGAATGAATGTCGGCCACGGTGCCGACTCCCGGCGTTCAGAGCCGCTTCTGCTCCGAGATGCCCGCGCCGGGGCGAGCGCCGCAGCCCTCCCCGGACCTAGAAGGACTGGAGGAGGGGTGGGGGTGGCCCGGGGCGGAACGGACTTCGGGAGTGTGGAGATGCCCCTCCACGTGACTCTAGTTTTTCTTCCAGTAAAGCTTTAGGGATACTGCTTCTCTCTGAGTCAATGAGTGTAGTCAGTGTGTGAATTTAAAACTACAGCCAGGGTAGAAAGCGGTGCCTTTTCTCTGGAATTGATTCAAATGCCATAAAAATGGATAGCTGTCCATGTAACGCGTGCAAAAATATTCCATCTCTCTCCGCGCCGGAAAAAAAAAAAAGTAAAGAAAGGAAGGAAGGAAGGAAGGAAGGAAGGAAGGAAGGCAAAAAGAAAAAAGAAGGAAAGAAAGAAGAAAGGAAAGGAAAGGAAAAAACCATGAATACCCACCTTTGCAGAAGAGAGTAGTGCCGCGGTGGGTGGGAGCATCAACGGTCTCGGCTTTCACAGCGGGGAGTACAGACTTCGCGCCCTGGTGAGGAGAGAGGGTTTACTAATCGAAGTACTTGACCAGGCAATGGCAATCAATAGAAGGGATGGAAATAAGGGCCTAACTGTTGAGTGGGTAGAGGAAACGCTTAGCTATTAGAGTCCGAAGTCAATGTTTAAAACTGATAAACACAGAATGAGCTGCTCAGGCATATTAATTCACCTCCAGAGGTACAGTTATCAACGTATGTAGGTAACGCCCAGTAGAACCCCCTGCCTCTGAAGGATTGGGTGACCGTGAATGGGGAAGGAGGGAATCTTCCTACAACTCTGTTTATGCTGGGAGCCCATTTGTAATGTTGCTCTTCTGTAAGCATGTGCATCATTAAAATGTTTAAATTATTTTTTAAGATTTTATGTATTTATTCATGAGAGACAGAGAGAGAGAGAGAGAGAGAGAGAGAGAGAGAGGCAGAGACACAGGCAGAGGGAGAAGCAGGCTCCATGCGGGGAGCCTGATGCCGGACTCGATCCGAGGACTCCAGGATCACGCCTTGGGCCAAAGGCGGCGCTAAACCGCTGAGCCACCCAGGGATCCCTTAAATTATTTTTAAATGAATAAATAAAAACTACACTTTCTATACCCACAACCTCTTTACTGAAACTACAAACTTCTAATTTTGTTTTCTTTCTCTCTCTTATAATCTCATTAAGCCCTTTTCAGTTTAATATTCTTGGTCTGTGTGTGCAAGCCCTACTAATGTTTTCAATCGTCCAAATGGATTTATTAAAATGAACAGAAGAATCCACTACCTAGAGAATAACTCCAAAATTGTTCATTCATTTCAAGGATGTCAGAGAATTTTCTTCTTTTCCCCACCTCTACCCAAGCCCTGAGGAAAAAACTTCTGAAGACTGAGTGATTCAGGAACCTGAGTATCAAGTTTCAGTGTTACTTGGAACTGCCGGAAGTGAGAATTTATTTCTCAATTTGCTGTCCTTCCCCATACCACTCTACTTATTCACCCTCAAGAATTCCAACTCTCTTCAGTCCTAAAAAAGAAAATGACATGCAAATGTGATTCAGGACTTCATAAACTATGATGAGTGGAAGAAGGCTGGCCTGAATGATGAATGTTAGCAGACTTGATATTGCATTCAGTGTGTCCCACTGACAGGAACCTTGAGATTTCCATGCGAAATGGGAGTTCATATTAATCGAGACATTCTATATGAAGTTCTTCGGCAAGTGACAACTACTCCTATTCTCATTTTATAATCAAATAGGCTGAGGGTCCAAAGTTCAGAGTGAAACATAGATGATCAATGTTTCCAGCCAATATAGACAGTCTTAGAATTCTCTTAAAATTCTCAATCCACTAATCAAAGCTCCAGGGGAGGCAAGTTCCTGTTGTCTTCTCTTTTCCAGTGAAATAATTAAATTGAATCCCCCAAGTCTGCTGGAATCGATAGAGATATACAAAATCAAAAGATAAAGAAGGGCAGAGAGAGGAGAAAGCATTTTCTGTGGCACTGAAGCAATCCTTTTAGCACAACCTCACTTGGTCCCTACAATGATCATTATTCCTATTTTTTTCAGATGAGCGGACTGGAGTGCAGAAAAAAAAAAATTAGTGACTTCTCCTAACTCCCAAAGCTAAGTTGCTGAACCAGATGAACTTGTGACTCAAAATGCAGAGCCTTCTTTTAGGACACTGCCACTCGGGGCGTGGTTCAGCCCTCTACACTCTGAATAAGAATATCTTAGTCTCTGGTATCCTTAAATTTGATGTTTAAACACATTTTCCAGAAGAAAGGAGCTGTAGCCACTGGTGACTAAAGGAAAGAGGCAAAGCAGGAACTCCTGAATTCTTTGTGAATCCCCAGTGGAAAACTAAGGTACTAACTAACATGTACTCCAGCAATTTTCTAGGCACTTATGAGGTGCCTGGTCAGGTGATACAAAGTGAAAAAGGAGAGTCTTTGCCCCAGGAGTTCTCGTGGCCAGAAGAATCCGACCAGAAAACTGCTCAGTCTACTGCTCAGTTTGCCACAATTTTTCTTTCCTTTTTTTTAAGATTTTATTTATTTATTTATATTTTTTTTTGATTTTATTTATTTAAAAAATATTTTATTTATTCATGAGAGGTGCAGAAGCTTGATGTGGGACTCGATCCGGGGCCTCGAGGATCACACCCTGAGCCAAAGGCAGCCGCTCAACCACTGAGCCAGGCAGGGGCCCCTCAATTTTTCTTTCCTTGCCTAACAAGAGATCAGGTGGAAGGGAGGGCACCGACTGCCAGCAAAGTGACCATGACCCTGGAAAAGGCTGGGTATGCAAAATGTCTACCTGCTCTTTGTGCTCATCCGAATCTCACCCTGCCAGTATGACTTCACAAGTCATCTATTCAGCGCAGCATCAGTTTGGGGACTATTTATTACGAATTTGACTTTGGCTAAGTGTTTAAGACTTGGGCTAAAGTGGGGGCGCCTGGGTGGCTCAGTTGATTGTCTGCCTTAGGCTCAGGTCATCAGGTCATGATCCGGGGGTCCTGGGACCAAGCCCCTCATTGGACTCCCTGCTCAGCAGGGGAACCGGCTTCTCCCTCTCACTCTGCCCCTGCTCATGTGTACTTTCTCTCTCTCAATCTCTCTCTCAAATAAATAAATAAAGTCTTAAAAAAAAAAAAAAAGACTTTGGTTAAAGTGAAAAAAAGACTCTCCAAGCTAAAATGTCTTCAGCAAGAATAAGACGTTTAAAAGTTGTTTTTTTTTTTTTTTTTTTTTAATTAAGCCAAATTGTTGTTCGGACCTGAGCTGCAGAGAAAGTTATATTAAAGAATATCATTGTTATCATGGCAATAACTTATTTCACACTTGCTGTATGCTGTATGCTGTATACTAAGAAATTGTATACTGCACTAAGAAATACTACTACACTATTTAAATGCTGTTTTATACTGTGTTAAGAATTTTTAATGTCCAGGGCAGCCTGGGTGGCTCAGCGGTTTAGTGCCGCCTTAAGTCCAGGGCTGATCCTGGAGACCTGGGATCAAATCCCCACTGTTAGGCTCCCTGCATGGAGCCTGCTTCTCCCTCTGCCTGTGTCTCTGCCTCTCTCTTTCTGTGTCTCTCATGAATAAATAAATAAATCTTAAAAAAAAAAAAAAAGAATTTTTAATGTCCAGAATCTTGAATAAAGCCAGTGGTGAGTTTTCCATGTTTGTGCAAGGAGGACACTGTGAATTGAACTGGTGATTCACAGAAAGCTGCCTAATAATTTAGGAGAAAGCCCACAGCAACTTTCTTATTAGAAGGAAGAGGGATCCCTGGGTGGCGCAGCGGTTTAGTGCCTACCTTTGGCCCAGGGCACGATCCTGGAGACCCGGGATCGAATCCCACGTCGGGCTCCCGGTGCATGGAGCCTGCTTCTCCCTCTGCCTATGTCTCTGCCTCTCTCTCTCTTTCTCTCTGTGACTATCATAAAGAAATAAAAATTTAAAAAAGAAGGAAGAGAGGGGTGGGTGTTATAGTGGAAAATTAAAGAGACACAGCTGGTTCCCAGGCCATAGACCCCAACGAAATGCTTTGTCTGCCATGGGCTTCTCTTTTTTTTTTTTTTTTTTTTTATTTATGATAGTCACACACAGAGAGAGAGAGGCAGAGGGAGAAGCAGGCTCCATGCACCGGGAGCCCGACGTGGGATTCGATCCTGGATATCCAGGATCACGCCCTGGGCCAAAGGCAGGCGCCAAACCACTGCGCCACCCAGGAATCCCTGCCATGGGCTTCTCATGTGGAAGAAGAAAAATCAAACATTCCTCATCCTACTCCAGATGGGGATGGGTAAGAACAATTTCTTCAGATGAATATTCTAGACTCAGAAGGAAGCACCTCGTAAGCAGGAAGAATAAATCTATGCTGAAATAATGGGTGTAAAATCTCTCCCTGTGCAGTATTGTCAAAACAAATCAAAGGGGAATGGGGGGAGGAAGGGAATGTTTGAAATCTATAATATGACAGGCACAATTCTGAGTATTAAAAACAAAATGCAAGGCACCTGGGTGGGTCAGTGGTTGAGTGTCTGCCTTTGACTCAGGTCATGATCCCAGGACCCTGGATGGAGTCCCCACATCCGGTTCCCTGCAGGGAGCCTGCTTCTCCCTCTGCCTGTATCTCTGCCTCTTTCTGTGTGTCATAAATAAATAAATAAATAAATAAATAAATAAATAAATAAATATGCAATGTTAGACAGAGATGATATATTTTGGTTCATAGCACCCCATTTCATTTGTTCTGGATTCCTTTTGCTTGTATGTGCTTTTTCCTGATAAGGAACTGGTAAAGAACAAGTTGATGTCTTTTGCAGTGTTATTCAAATGAAAGGTACAATAATCTTCTAAGATAAGAATAATAAGTGGGGCACCTGGGTGGCTCAGTCAATTAAGTGTCTGCCTTTGGCTCAAGTCATGATCCCAGGGTCCTGTGATGGAGCTCAGTGAGGAAACTGCTTCTCCCTATCCTCCCTACCCTGTTTGCATGCTTTTTCTCACTATCTCACTCTCTCTCTATTAAATAAATAAATAATTTTAAAAAGGAATGATAAGCGAAAGATATAGTTTCATTGTGATATCATCTATTAGCTGCTTATAGGTAACAAGTTTATTTTGTAATTTATTACACACACCCTGGTAGCTTTAATGGGATGTAGTCAGTGTCTGTGAGAAAGAAAATATCCTCTTTTTACCTGGGTGTCTTAAAGATGTGTAGACTATGCTGGCATCAAGTCTGGATATCCCAGTCCATAAAAGGGCTGGATTCCTACCTTCTAACACACTTCTGAAGTACTCAGAAATGAAGATGGGCTGGGGCTGGGGTAGGGACTGGGGTTTGGAGGCAAGCAACATATCCTTTTGGAAGCATTTGCTTCCAAAATTAAATAGTAAAAAATTGAGACCATTTTGTTGTTGTTGTTTGTTGTTGTTTACAAACCAGTTACTAGCCGGCACCTGTGGTCATTTCATTGAGTTTGCTTGAGGAAAGAGGGCTGTATACATTTGGGGATATCACAGAGTTCTCCAAGTTTTACATTCTGTCCTTCATTTTAAAACTATATTGAAAAAATTAAAAAAAAAAAAACACTATATTGGTGTCTCTGACAGGCCCCAATGCTTTTTTCTTGTTTTTTTCATCAGTGCCCCTATCCCTATAGTTAAAGATAAGAAAGGATTATTTAAGGATAACACCTGTTTCAATAACTTGTTGTTGTAACAAAACTCTCCCAAAACCTAGTGGTTCATAAAAACCATTTTTTTTTAAATCTGAAAGATAAAATTAGGGGCACTTGAATGGCTCAGTCCATTTATTGCCTGCCTTTGGCTCAGGTCATGATCCTGGGGTCCTGGGATAGAACCCCGCATCAGGCTCCCTGCTCAGCCTGCTTCTCCTTCTCCCTCTGCCCTTTCCTCCCTGCTCCATGCTCTCTCTTTCTTGTGCTATCTCTGTCTCTCTCAAGTAAATAACATCTTTTTTAAAAAAAAATCTTAAAAAAATAAACAAATAAAAATCTTTGCCACCTGTGCACTGCCTGAGCTTATCTGGGTATTTATTCTTCCAGCCTCTCCTGATTTATAATCAGATGGTAGGAGGGCAGAGGGAGTCAGCTGTCAGTAAGGCTGAGCTCTTTACCTTTGCAGGGAGTCACAGGGCCTCTCGTCTCCATGTGGTCTCCAAAAATGGTCTCATCACCCTAGTAATTGCACTGGTTACAACTTTTTTTTTTGGTTACAACTTTGTAGCTCAGAGTTGAGCTACAAGAACAATCTTCTAAGCCATCTTAATAGGAGAGCTGACACTGTATCATTTCTATTCCATTCTGTTGGGTTAAGAGTACAAAGTTCAACCCAGATCATATAAGGAGTTTATACAAGGATATAAATACCCAAGACACAGCTCATGGGGACGGACCTGGGGACTAAGGACTGTCACCACTCAACTGCACAAAGGTGAAAGTCATACATTCACCTTGGCAGGGCATCCTGAGTTTCCCTTATACTCTAAGAAAGGGACATACCACTCCCCATGTTCCTTGATTCACATGTGTCAGGAAGGGAGGATTCAGTAAAATTAGGGAGTTCTTGACATGTCCCTTTGTGTTTTCAAATATAGGGAAACTGCTCTTTTGCTTCCATGCTGGGGTGCCATGCTTTCCAACAAAGCCTCACCATCACAGCTTCTAAATCGGAGGGTTTCAGATTCCCACCACCCTTGGATGGCTTGCCAGGGGCCATGCATTGCCTAAAATGATGTCTAAAATATTGTGTGTGTGTGTGTGTGTGTGTGTGTGTGTGTGTGTGTGTGTCTGTGTATTCCTCAGACTTCTGGGGAGGGGCTTCCTGGTTTTCCTCAGACCATCACCTAGGGTGAATTCAAATCAGCAAGACCTAAGAGTGCTTATAACTCAGGAGCACTACTCTGCATTTTTACCTTCTGACGGACTTCTCCAGTAGGGGAAAAGCAGTAGGTCTTTGATGTATTTGTGTCTACAGTAAAACAAAAAGCAGTCACTAGCTGCCACCGGAGACCACTTCATGAGTCTGCCTAAGAAAAGATAAAGAATGGGCTGGATTACCTGTGCCCCCAAGAATTATTGTGAGCACGAATCCTCCTTTGTTGGGGCTCAAGGCATTGGAATTGGCTAAAAAATTTTAGCTCCTATTATTTTCCCATTTGTACCTGGTGAATAGTAAAGAATGTAACTTAACAGGACATTGGATTCTCTGCCCCCAACACTCTATTCTCCTTTCCGCTTTTCCTTATTTATCTTTTTATTTTGTAAGACATAGCAGGCAAGGGTACAATTCCCTCTCCTAGGGCCAAAAATGTGCTAAAATGCCTAGTGTGATCTCAACTGGAGACATGGCCTTGAACCTGAGCAAGTGAGGCCCCTCTGCTCACTTTATCTACTAGGAACTCCGAACATCCTGGGGAAGGAACTCCGACTGGAAGCAGAACCTGTCTAGGAAAAGAGGGATAAAGAATGTGGAAAGGGTCGAGTACTAAGAGGCAAGCGAACTGGATTAGATGGTAGATATAACCCAGGAGTTAACTTCAGAATTTCAAATGCTTAATGTAACCTCTGTTACGCCTAACAAAACAGACTTACCTTTGCTTTCTGAAATTCCTGTTCTAAACATTCCTAGCACCCAGGGACCCCCTCTGAAAAACACACCTTGCCATTTCTCAAGAATCCAGTCAACCATTTCAGCTCAGCTGTCCCACTTCAAGATATAAATGCTTTCAACTATTCTCCTACCCTTCCCTTTTTTCTATAGCATTAATCAGAGTGGAAGATTTTATATAGTTTCTCACCACCAGCGTACCAGTTCTTCCAGTGCCCACATATATCCTGGCACAAAGGAAAACAGTGATTAAGCATATTTTAATAACTTGTAGGGGTGCTTGGCTGGCTTGGCACCCCTCTTGATCTTGGGGTTGTAGGTTCGACCCCCACGTTGGGTGTAGAGATTACTTAAAATCTTTTTAAAAAAGTTTTGAGAACTTATCAAGCATTCACCCTATATATGGCAAGTGAGTGCTCCAGTGCCTACTTTCCTCACTTGCAGAAGAGGGAAAACAGCACTTCGGCTCCACAGGCTTGATCAGGCTCAAACTTGGTACAGAATGGCATTGATGAAACACCTGGCACAGGAAATGCCCAGCACAAGTCATCTGCATCCATTGCCTCAACCTGCAAAATCTGATGGATAGGGCCACAGCAATTAATGCTGCAGTCCACAGCAGGGCTAACCCCTCACTTTTACAGCCCCTTGAGTCCGTTTCTCCCCAGAGTAGAACATGGATACCCAGGGCTATAGCTTTAGTTGCCCTGGTAAAGTACACTAGCTACAAATCATCACTGGAACTCTCCAAAACTGCTTGTGTCAAAAAAATCCAATGCACAAGGAGAACATCCTATAAAAATTACAGATGTGGAAGTTTCATTAAAAGTTAAGGTCACAATGCACATTTGCTTTTGATTCATTCCTGTGACTCCTTCAAATTATTTTTATTTTTTTTCCCTTCAAATTATTTTTAACCCGGCAACAGTACTTCCCAAGGTGTAGACAGGTGAAGGCTAGAAAGTTCAGTGTTGAGAGGGAGTGTACAGACTCTTGGTGAAATGTAGGCCGAAAAAAAATCCAAACTCCTCTATAGGCTGGTTTCAAGATTCAACTAGAAAACTCAAATTCCTTGGATGTTCTCCTCTGGTGAAGGGATACACGAAAATTGAAAATACCTAGAGTATCGAGATTAACCATAACTTTTCAGAAACTAGGATCACTGAAATGTGTAACACAGGCTCATTCTATGAGGTTTTTCTACCTAGGGAAAAAAAAAAAAACAAATAGATATCCTAATGTTCCGTTTTAGGTTTTAACCCTGAATCATTTATAAGAGAAGGAGCAATCTGCTGTAACTACATATTAAATATCAATCCAATGTTTCCAGTGCTATGTTAATACTTAACATTCATCTTAAAAATGGACTTTTGTGACAAGAGGCACTAGCAGAGTGAAAAAGGATTCCAGATTTTATTTCTTTAAAGATCGAGAAAACACACCCAAGATAAAATGGTTTTGGTCAATAAATTTTCAGGAAACGGAGCAAGTTATTCTGGGACATACTCAAAACTCAAATGGGGTTCTGACAACGCAACTGTGGGAAAGAAGTATCTGGACAAATCTTCACAGACCACCCCGCATTTTTCTCCCCCCAACCGTTCAAGTGGCAGACAAAATAAATTACCATAAATTATATGCCTAGGCAATTTAAAAACAAAAACAAAACAACACGAGGCCGAGGGTTTCCTCAGCCCCTGCAGGAAGTGTAACGCTGGGCGCTGCGCCTCTGGCCCGCAGGCAGGACCGCGCGGGGCCGGGCCGGGCCGTCAGACGTCAGGATAGTTGCAGTAGTACACGGCCGAGCTGGCGTCGGACACCACCGAGGAGATGGGCCCGTGGCCGTCAGGGAGGTTCACAACAGAGTCGTGTCCCTGGTAAGGGAGTCCCATCTCGGGCTTGCACACAAAGTGCAGGTACTGTTCAAATTCCGTGCGGTCCACCTCCCCGAGGAGCTCGGCGGGCTGGCTCGGGTCCGCGCCGTCGCGGCAGGGCAGGGCCTCGGGGGGCGGCGACGGCTGCTGCGGGTGCTGCGGCGGGTGCTGCGGCGGGTGCTGCGGCGGGTGCTGCGGCGGGTGCTGCTGCGGCTGCAGGGAGAAGCCGCGCCCGCCGCCGGCCGCCGGCGAGCCCATCGCGTTGTAGTACAGCTGCAGGGCGCCGGGGGGCGCCACGTGGCCCGGCAGCGCAGGGCCCGCCTGCTCCAGGCCGAGGCGCGCGTGCACCGGGCCGACGGGCGGCTCCGGGGGCCCCGCGTAGTCCGAGGCCGGCGGGTAGCTGTAGGGGCCGGCGGCCGGGCAGTCCCCGGGCAGCGGCGCGGCGAAGAAGGCCGGGTCCGGCTCCACGCCGTCCAAGGGGGACGTGTCCGGCGTGGGCAGCGGGTAGCCGTCGAGCGGGGCCGCGCCCAGTCCCTGGCAGTCGCGGTAGTGGCCGCCCATGTGCGCGGGCAGCAGCGGCGGGCCCGCGGGGAAGCCCTGCTCCGGGAAGGCCAGGCCCAGGCCGTCCATGGCCACGCGGCCGCCCTCGGGGCCCAGCGCGGCGGCCTGCGGCTCGGCCAGGCCGTGCAGGAAGCCGCCCTCCACCCGCTTCAGGCGCTTCACCTGCTTGCGCCTCCGCGGCCGGTACTTGTAGTTGGGGTGGTCCTGCATGTGCTGCACGCGCAGCCGCTCGGCCTCCTCCACGAAGGGCCGCTTCTCCGCCAGGGTCAGCGCTTTCCACGACTTGCCTGCACGGGCATGGGAAGGTGGACAGGGGCGCCGGGCTCACTGGCTGAGCTCCCGCTCCGGGCCCCGCCGACCTTTAATGAGCAACTAGAGCGGGGGAAAGGGGTCGAGTAGGGAGTGAAGGTCTGCGGACTCAGCGGAGGCCCAGCGAAGGCCCAGCGGAGGCCCAGCGTTCTCGGGCCCTCGAAGGGCGCCCCCCCCCCGGGCGCCCCCCCCCCCCGCCCCGCAGCCTCTGCCTCTGCCTCTGGGAGGCCGCTTCCCAGCGCGCCCATTCCCGGTCTTTCGCAGAAGGGAGAACGGCCCCTACCGCGGAAGGCGCGGGGGAACGCGAAGGACCAAACCTACTCGGCTGCCGGGAGAGCCTCGCGGGGCCCAGACCCAGGGCAGCCGCGGCCCCGGGCGCTGACGACCCAGGCGGTCGGGAAGAGTCGGGACAGGGAACGCGCGAGGGGAGCCCGGGGCCCCGGGAGGACCGCGGCGGAGCACTGCGCCGGCCCCGGGAAGCGCCACGCACCGTCTCGCTCAGGCTCAGGCTCAGGCTCAGGCTCAGGCTCAGGCTCAGGCTCAGGGAAGCGGCTCCGCGGGTCGCAGCGCCCCGGGTCGCGAGCTCGGACTCACCCAGCATCTTGCTCAGCTCCGCGTTGTGCAGGTCCGGGTTCTGCTGCGCCAGGCGCTTGCGCTCGTCCTTCGCCCACACCATGAAGGCGTTCATCGGCCGCCGGATGCGAGACTCGCCCTTGGCTCGGCCCGCCGCCCCGGCCGGCGCCCCGCTGCTCGCCGCCGCCTCGCCCTTCACCTTCATGTCCCCGAGGGGGCTCAGCGACTCGGCCCAGGGGCAGGGGCCCAGCCCGGCCATCACCGCGGGCAGCGCGCTGCGGGTCTGGCTCTGGTCGTCACTGGCGTACCCCGCATCCGGGCTGCTCATGGCGCTCCAGCCCTGCCCCGCACCCCACAGCCCTCCGCCGGACACGTCGCCCCTCCCCCCGGCCCGGGGGAGATGCCCTGCCCCGTGGGCTGCTCGAGTCTCCCGGGCCCGAGCGGCCGCCGACGCTCCCGGCAGGTCCCGGCCCACCGCGCAGCCTGGGTGCCCGCCGGCCCAGTGACGCTGCGGGCGCCCCGGCCGCGGGCCCTTTTCTGCGCTGCTGCGGCCAATGGAGTGGCGGGGGCGGGCCGGCGGGCGTCCTTAGGCCCACGCCCCGCCGGCCGCCCGCGTCCCGGGTCTCCGCTCAACCCCACGCCCGCCCCTTCCCTTCCCTTCCCTTCCCTTCCCTTCCCTTCCCCTCCCCTCCCCCGGCCCCGCGCCCAAGGCTACACCTGCCCCCGGGAAAACTGGCTGAAGCCGGGCTCTGGCGCCGCGTTCCCTCCACCCTGGGAAGGGGGACTCCCGAAAATCCTTCTGGAATGTAGACTGTACCGCTGGATAGAAGTGCTTGGCCACGGTAGTTCGGATGAACGCACTAAGCAAACGCTCTTTCTTCTTTTTCTTAAATATGATACCTCCATAATTTGGGTTACTATGCAGCTATTCCAAAGAATAAGCTTATGTGTGCATATGCACGCATATTCAGAGAGATTTTTATATTAAGTGGAGAGTGTAAGTTAACATTTGAGCACACACTATTATAGGCGCTCAGGATGTCAGTATGGGGGGAAGGTACCTAGCCATCTTCCCGGAAACCCCGCGGGTGTCTGCTTCAAGTGTGTTTTATCGAATGCAGTAGACACTGTTGATAATAAATTAAAAACATTCTCTCCCCAAGGACTCAACCTGCTTGTTGCACTACTTTCAAAATGCTATGTCCGAGGTAAATTCTAATCCTTAAAACAGGAGTAAATACGGGATGACATCCTGTAGCCAATACTCCTTCATCCTGAAGAATAAAACCTTTATTCATCACGATGAAGCAACCCTTGCAAATTTGTGCATGAAATGTATGATAGACATAAAAGGTTTCACTTACGTGTTCAGTAAAAGACACAAGACTCGGTTTTGATTTCTAAAATGTGGTAACACTAGCAGCAATATTTATCTGAAGGCCCACCTAATGGGGGCAAGAGCAATCCCCTTGCACACCAAAGTTAGCGGTAGCTCTTATGGGATTCTATACGCTTCCTTAGACTGAAATGAAAATCTGAAAGAGTATTCAACTCGTGCTGAAATCTGAAACCTTCTCAGTGGGATTTTTAAACAAGCCCTCACACTGCATGTACCTGGCACAGCCCTCCAAACTTAGCTAGTTTATCCCTACAGTTCTGTGAGGCAAACGCTGTTGCATATTACAGGATGGGAACCTGAGATACAATGTGTTTAGGGAATTTTCCTGAGGTCACAGTTTGAGGAGTGAAATTCATCTCCAGTAGCGTGCCCTGGTTTTGAGCTCCTAAGCACTAAACCAAGCCGTTGTGTATTTGTTTGTATATTTGTGTTGTTTTCTAAGGCAATTAAAACACTCATTTCTGCCTAAGTCCATAACTTTGCATAGAAATTAATACATCAATCTCCAGAACAGATTTTCTTTGTTTACTGCGAAGGTGTGATGACAAACTAAGGCTTACATCCGGGATCTGGGAGGTAAATGCTGCAGCTTTTTGTGTGAAATTAGAGTAACAAAGTATTCTATCAAGTCTGCTTATTGGTGGCATCCATAAAAACAAAGAAACACAACGCCTTAGGAAACCTCTGGCCTTCGGTTTCTCTGACATTGCTATTTCCCCCCAAAAAAACTCCTCATTAGTTTGAAGCCAACTTTACTTTGCCTCTGTGAGGCTCTGTGAAGCGCTGGCTGCCCTCCGTCCCTGTTACAAGCCAGTCTTCAAATATACGATGAATTAAGTGGTTCTAGCTCTTGGGTCTCTGAGTTTCAATCCAGAAAAAAAAATGTTAATCTGCTTAAGAAAATCATCGACAAGTGTTATTTTTAATGGGTGGTTTTGAAGCAGCTGATCTTAAATTTAACTAATTGTGTGTCTTTCCTTTAAGGCTTTGTTGTTGTTGTTGTTGTTTTCTAAAATAAATATGGGCTTGAAAATTAAGCATAATTGCACTTCAAATGGTTATGTAAGTAAGGAGATATGGGAGTAGAAAGAACAAATTCACCCACAGTGCCTTGCTCCTTGTTTTCTTGGCGATCTTCTCTATTTCTTCTGGATAGTAATAAACATCTCCACAGAGATCCCGAAGCAGATTTTGTTATTAGTGCAAAGTTTTATGAACTAACAGGAGTTTCGTTAGACTAGTAATACAAAACCAAACAAAAACTATTCCTGTTCCAGAATCTATTATCTGCCTATATTAATCTATTTGATAGCTTCTGTAAAAAAAAAAAAAAAAGTAAAATAAAATAGGGTACAAGAAATTCAATCGAAGTGTGAGTCCAAAATATGCATATGCATGGATTTGCCCTCGTGCACTTTCTTCGTCCTCGTGTTCTTCCTGGCCCACACCGTTCCAGGGAGAAACTGATGGGGAAGGCAGCCTGGAGGATCTCCATTACTATTTGCACGTGTTCCTGGAGAAAGACTATTGAGTTTTGTTGGGTAAGATTACTGAGAAGTCCGGTGAGAGCACAGCATCCATAGAATGGAGTGGGAGCTTCAGATTTCGCGTCCCTTCCCCCACTTTTTATAACGCCTTCCCTGGAAGTTATAAAGTAACAGTTTATATGTGCCAGTTGGGAATTATGGTGCCGTTTTAACACCGGTTCCTCTTACCTACCGTTACCTAGAGCTAATTTCTTCTGATCATCCACCTGTCATGTATTTTGGGGGGAGGGTGTTGGGGGCTGCGGCGCCGCAGCGCAGTCCGTGGTGTGTGTAGACTCTTCTATTTCGGTCTCTTTACTAAACGCGGTGTTGGAAGTCGAGCTCTAGACGTTATCAGAGCCAGCCACAAATGCCACATGAAAAGCAGCAAACATCCGGAGTGGTTTCCTGCAAGCCTTGCTTTTCTCAACACGAGAGATTTACGCGGGGGATTCGGGCGGGGGCACGGGGGGGGGCGCGGGGGGGCGACGACAAACAAGTTTCGCGAGTCAGAGCCTTGTACACCCGCTCCTGGAGCCGCTCGGTGCGTCTGCCCTGCGCAGCCCAGGGTCCCTGGGTTCCTGGCTCCTAAGTGCACTCACGGTCCCCAGGCCAGACTCGAGGCTCGCAAGGCTGGGCAAGGAAGCGACTAGCGCAGCAGGAGGCTGTGCCCGCTGCCACTTGAGGCCTTTGGCGGGCGGGCGCAGAAATTAACCCGGGTAGGTGCCGAGCTGCGGCTCAGACCCGGGGAGTCGGAGCCGCGCACTTCTCCGGGCCCCCGGAGGAGCAGGCAAAGACTGGGTGACTTCCTGCAGGCTTTTGTGTTTCCGATGCTCGGGAAGCGGGAGCCGGACGGAGGACTTTCAAGTCGTTAGGGAAGGCGGTGGGCACCCAGACAGATCCGGGTCGGCTCCCGAGAGCCAGTCCTTGGGGGCGGGGAGGGAGTGCGCGCCGCAGGCCCGGGGAAATCGCCGAGAAGGCCGCCGAAGAATAGACAATGGTATCCCTGGAACAAAGCACAACAATAGGCCTTTGCATTTATAAACCGCGCGCCGGCGGCGGCCTCGGGAGCCCCGCGGGAGGCGGCGTGCGGCGGCGGAGCGCGGCGGGCTCCGCACCTCCCAGGTAGGGCCGCGCAGCCGGACGCCGCCGAGCCGCCCCGCGCGCCCCGGCGGCGCCGCGCGTCTGCACACCTTGCGCGTCCCCTCCCTGTCCCTGGGCCGGTCCCCCGTGGGTCCGGGATGCGAGGTCGGAGGTTGCGGGCGGGATGGGAGAGGGGGGAGGACGGGGTGGCCCGCTCTTCCGGGCCGCCCGCTCCGCCGTCCCTCCCCGCCCGTGCCAAGGGTCGGAGTCCCCGGAGCTCGGACCTTGCTCTCGGCCCTAACCGCGCGCCCCCAGGCTGTGCGGGGCTCGAAAAAGCGCGACGCGCGGGGGCTCTGGGGACGCCTGCTGCGCGCGGGGACGCGAGGCGCGGTTTGCTCTCACGCCCTTTCGCCCCGGTTGCGCCCTGGGTCCGCCGGATCCCTGCCCAGTACGCGGACCCCCGAGGCCGCCCGCGAACCGCGCCCAGGCAGCTGGCGACTCCTCGGTCGTAACTGTTCCCGCTTGGCTCCGCCTGGGGTTTGCTCCGGCGAAGCAGGAAATGCGCTGTTCCCGGTCCACTTCCCTGCCCAGAAACGCGTCCGCGGGGGTGTTTCTTAGATTCCCCCTGGCCCCCCAGCCCCGGCCGTGGTCCTGGTTGAAGTGTGGGCGCTTTCCCTTTATTCTCTGGCAGAGAGAACCTCAGGATCCCAGGGGTTGGAGGCCAGGCGGCCTTAGGGGGAAGGAGAGGGCAGCCCAGCTCCTTCTCCGTTTCCCCTGCGCACACTGCCCTGCTGTCCCCTTCACGCCTGCCCTGCAACTCGAAAGGGAGTTTGAGCAGCGGCATGGCTTCTATGCAGCCGCTTTGCCGACCTCCTCCTCACACCCTACAAGAGGCCAGGGCTTTCCTTGCAGAGCTGTATCTTGAACAGACTGGTGTTATCTGCACCAAGCCCACGGTGAGCAGGACACTTGCGCTCCCACCCAAAAGAGAGCCGTCACGGCCCCTGCCTCGCAGGAATGAACAATGCAACACCATTAGTCTTCCTCTCTGATTTATCCACTTCCAGCTGGGTGTTCTAGGCCTGTTCTCCTGTAATAATTTGTTCCCGGCTTGTAAAGGTAATGCTGACATCCGTAGGCCAAGTACTCTGAGGTGGTTTTTTTTTTTTTTTTTTTTTGTAGAGTTAAGAAGTTTCCTTTCCACCCAGGAAACTCTAGCTTGCCAGGTTTCCCTAGTCAACAGGGCTGGATTTGGGCAGGTGGACGGTCAGGACGAAGCCTGTGCTCTGTGATCAAGGGAGTGATCAAAGTTAATAGGTCATAGGACAGTCGGCCACTGCTGACAGCACTCATTATGGACTTTTCCATGCAACTTCAGTCACAAGCATATCAGATTTTGAAATTGGCACCCCAGTTGACTTCCAAAGTTTCTAAGCAGGAGAAAACCTTGGGAATCTTTGCTGGCTTCCTTTGCAATCCGTGTTTCAGCTGACCTCTGTGGCCTAAATTTTCTTCTCCCATTTCTTTGACCATTGCAAAAAATGTTGTTAGTACTCCCTCACCCTCTCCTTCATCTGCTGGGGCTCCAGTCATTGAGCACTTAGAAATCTCAGCTCTTCTGAGGATGAACTCCAGTCCTGTTGCTTTCCTGAACCTACTCAGCATGGAGGTCCAGCCCCAGAAGGTACATGTTTGCATGTGAATATAGGCATAAGCAGATTTCTATCTTGAGGCATTTTGCACAAACAAAACCTTGAGTATTAATTTCTTCATAATCGTCGAGAAGGAAGTTTCACATACATTCACTCACCTGATTCTCACGGCAACCCTGAAGATAGGCAGCCTTTGTTATAATCCCCATTTTTCAGATGAGGAGAATGAGACTGAACAGGAGAGGGGACTTGCTCCAGGTCACATGACAGGAAGCTTGGGCCCTCTGTTTGCCCTCATTATCAGTGGTGTGTCTTGGTCTGAATTTCTTTCCATATCATGTCTACAACCCATGACGGGCCTGATGGTGTTTGTAGGAACTAAATAATGGCAGCGGACAGGTAGAGACTGATTAGGATTCTTGCACAGAAGCTTCCAGTGTGGTCCCTGACCAGGTCATGATCATGTCCTTAATATCAGAGATGGAGGGTTGTAACAAGAAAGCATTTTCATTTGGAAAGTCTAAGATTAGGTATTTTTATTAGATCACGTAATCTAAGCCCCAGTTTATCTCATTTATTTTGAGTATTATTGAACAAACAGTATTTGAGTATTATAGTTCTGTATTGTGAACAAATTCTAATTCTGCTGGAAAAATGAAAACACTTCAAAGTTGTATGGGGATAAAGTTCAAATATAAGGAAGTTGAGGTCTTCAAAGCTCTGCACCTGTGCTTCCATTAGTTCAGACAGAGACTTGGTTAATTATATGAAATTCTTGGGGTCTTGTCACATGTTTAAGGTTTATGCTATTAGTCTCTAGACCTACTGCTGACCAAGTCTTTAAGGCATAACAGCATACATGTAGCAGCTAGGTAAAGTAAATTCTCTCCATTCTTACTGCTGTTTGGGAGAGCAATGGCAAATATCAATTCTATTTTATGAAGTGGGAAATTAAGGGACAGAGCCATTGGGTAGTTTGCTTAATGCTTCCAAACCAGTCGAAAACAAAGAGAATGATTTATTTCTTTAATCAACAAATAATTCTCTAGTACCTCTAAGTCTGAGGCTCAGTACATCCTGGTACATTGGTCATGAGAATAAAATTGGGAGTTGAACTGCTTGAGACACATTCTATAGTTTATCAACTACATATCCTTGGACATAATACTTATCCTGTAAGCCTCCTTTGTAAAGTGGAAGATAATTATAGTAACAACCTCAGAGAGTTTTTTGGGATAAAATGAGTTAATTGTTCATAAATTGCTTAGAATAGGGCTTGGCACATGGTAAGTGCTATAGAGGTATTTAATAATAAAATAATAATAAAAATTTTAAATTAGTACAAGGTAGCATATGGAGACATGTTGGATACATTTTAAAAGAGTTACCATAGTACAGAAAGTAAACGCGTTGTATCAACCAAAGAAGTATTTGCAAGAAAAAAAATTAATGGAGTTTCATTATATTGCAGCATTATTATAACTAGTAATAACTAACAGTATCATGCTTTCATCAAAATTGTCTATTACATTGGGCAGAAGGCTTTAGAGAGTTCTATAAACTATTGTACATTTTCCAATTACAGGTGAATATGAACATTTTAACTTTGGTGGTAAAAAAATATCTTTGTTTTATGCATGTCAACCTTCTAAAACTGTATTAAGATTGGCAAGGAAAAAATACATAGAATCATAAGACATTCAATATTCCATTAGAACATCCCTGAAATGCAAAGAAACACCTTGCAACCAGTACTTACCTGGGCAGGTCTAGAGTCTTCTCCTAAAGTCATAGAGACAAAGTTCAATTTTGATAACTATGCCTGGTACACATATATTGAAAAGATGAATAACCCATAAATGTACAAACCTTCTCTGGATCTTTCAGTGTAGTATAATGAAAAGATTCTAAAGTCTAGCTGTGGTTGTTCAATAACTTGCCACTAGGTAAACTATGAGTTGGTTAAACTGCCTCATCCTCAGCTTTCTCAAAAAAAGAAGAGGATATCTCATGTCTTCCCAACTTTTCCAGATAAAGAAAAAAAGTCACAAAGACTTTTACAAAGTAAAAGAGCTGAATGAAACTATGCTAGTTTGTGTGTGTGTGTGTGTGTGTGTGTGTGTGTCTGTGTGCATCTGTGTCCATGAATGTCTGGGTATATATGCATTTAGAGAAGGTTCTTTGTACAAAAAAAAAAAAAAAAAAAAAAGTAAATTGAGGGATGCCTGGGTGGCTCAACAGTTGAGCATCTGCCTTCGGCTCAGGGCACTGATCCCAGTCCCGGGATCGAGTCCCACATCGGGCTCCCTGCATGGAGCCTACTTCTCCCTCTGCCTGTGTCTCTGCCTCTCTTTCTCTGTGTCTCTCATGAGTAGATAAATAAATAAATCTTTTTTTAAAAAAGTAAATTGAATATAATGGAAGTAGTGATTGAGAGAAGACTGTACTATTTGGGGCTATAATGGAATGCAACAGCTTTTAAAGCAAAAGGTTTTGTTCTGTTTTGTTTTAAAACTAATTACTATGTAGAAGGTCTCACCTTTGATCCAGGGCAAAGCAGATGCTATTTTTATGAACTAAGACTGTGGATTTACTGGATAGCCATTTTTTTTAAGAAAGCTAAAAGATTATTTCAGTGGTTAATTTAAAACTGGAATTTGGAGACAAATAGACAACTCTTTCTTTTTGACACTTTCTCTTTATGTAACATTTCCTTGGAGCTCACCTGACATTTACAGAATCCTAGGACAGAAAGAGACTGTATAACCCAAGCCTTGCTTTTTTCCAAGTTCCTTCAAATTACCTAGTGACCATTTGGAAACATGGAGATATCTTACACAGGAAATATCACATATTACATTAATATAAGAAATCACTTCTTACTTATACAGCTATATAAACATGCAGGTATTCTTTTAAAATCATTTATTTTGAGGTAACTTCAAACTTAGAAGTTGCAACAATAGTATAGAAGTTGCATCACCTTCACTGAGACACTTTGGTAGCATTTTATCTCTTTTGCTCCATTTCTATCTAAATAAATAAAAACATTTCCCCACATTTACTTTATTTCACTCTCCCTTTCTAAAATGTGTAAATGTATAGGACAGTATAAATATAAAATACATATATTAGTTCTTATTAACATATACCAATGCATTATAGATAGTATATAAATATATAATACATCAATGTATTATGTTAGATCTTATATATTAAAACATAGACATGTATGTCATTAGGCTTTTTCTGACCCAGTTGAGAGCAAGCTGTGATAGGATGTCTCACTCATTCTAAATACTCCATAGGACACTCTCCCATGTAACCACCAAATAAACAGACAAATCAGGAAATTAACATTACCACCTAAGCCCCATGCCCAATTCAAATTTTGCAAACTGCTCCAACGAACTCTTTCTTTTTTTTTCTGGTCCAGCATTCAATTCAGGATCACACATCACATTTAGTTTTTTTTTTTTTTTTTTTTAATTTATGATAGTCACAGAGAGAGAGAGAGAGAGAGGCGCAGAGACATAGGCAGAGGGAGAAGCAGGCTCCATGCACCGGGAGCCTGATGTGGGATTCGATCCCGGGTCTCCAGGATCGCGCCCTGGGCCAAAGGCAGGCGCCAAACCGCTGCGCCACCCAGGGATCCCCACATTTAGTTATTGTATCTCTTCAGACTTCATTTGAAACGTTAGTTCCTCAGTTCCTAATCTCTCCTATTCTCTTACAACCTTTATAATTTGTGAAGAATGCAGGGCTTTTGTTACAAAAAAGATGTTCCACAACTGAGTCTGTCTGTTATGGGCTCATGCATTCTTGGCAGGAAAACAACTGAAATAGTAATGGGCTCTTCTTGGGGCATGACAAGGGAAGCTCCATGTAGGCCCATACCATCACAGGTGATCAGCCTTGATCAGCTGGTAACATTGATATCTGCTCAGTTTCTCCCACCTTCTCATCATCATTTTTCTCTAGGCAACTAATAAGTATTTTTTGTAGGGGGAATTCTGCTATTATACAAATATCCTACTCCTCGTCAAACAAAACCTCCACCTACCTGCCTTAGCATCCACTTAGATGGATGACAAATGGTGGGTTTCTATTCCTGTCATTCCCTCTATATTTATTCCTTCTTAAATACAGGAGTTTTTCCTTCTTCCATTTATTTGTTTCTTTATACCAGGATGGACTTCTGGATTCTTTCTTTATTCAATGGTTAGTCATCCTGAACTAATATTATTTGTTTGGGTGTTCAAGTTGCCAAAGATTTAGCCAGCAAAGATTTGGTGTCAAAGATCTGGACACCTTTCATGCTGGCTCCTGTATCCTTTTGATATGTCCTTATCAATATTTGACTATTTCCTTACTTTCTGGCATAACAGGATATCCCAGGACTGTCTTGAACTTCTCCTGCCCCAGTCCTGATTCAGTCATTTCTCCAAGGAGTGCAGAGCATCTTTCGGTGGTGGATGGGATTTAGAAATCAGGATCTGGGTTCTCATCAATTCTGGGATATCATGGCTTTTACATACACTCAGCAGACAGAGCTAGAAATGCATCCATGTGTGCATGTACATATATCTACAACTGTGTCTTTACCTTGAAAACCTATTAAAACCATGAGATAATTGAAGATACATCCAATTCCAATCCAACATCTCAGAGTTCTTGCTAGCCCACTACTTTCCTTTTTTTCTTTTCTTTTTTAATATTGTATTTATTTATTCAGTAGAGACACACACACAGAGAGAGACAGAGACAAAGACATAGGCAGGGGGAGAAGCAGGCTCCACACTGGGAGCCCTATGTGGGACTCAATCCCAGGACCCCAGAATCAAGCCCTGAGCCAAAGGCAGATGCTTAACTGCTGAGCCACCAAGGCATCCTGCCCACTACTTTTCCATATTTGTAAATCACTTTTTAAGAGTAAGAAACCTGGGTCCCATCAACCTTGATATATCTACATATTTGTTCACTGTAATTAGTCCTTCTCCTGCTCAACCTGCCTGCTCTTGGACCCCCTTTTTTTGGCCTCCAGGCTCATAATACCTCTGTGTACATGGGTACCAATTTTCCATGTTTAGAAGCAGGGAAAAAATAATTACTTATTTAAATTTATTTTAAAATTATCCTAAGTATAAAATGTAACCATAAACTAGAATATCAGTTTTCTTCACTATCTTTATGCTGGCAAATCCCTCAGGAAAGGATTAAAAACAAAATTACAAAAAATATAAAAACAAAATTACAAGGTATTTTTGCTTGTTTTGAATGAAATCACCCCTACTATTGGAGCTACAGGATTGTACCTTTAAAACCAAAATGTAGGGGCATCTGGCTGGCTTGGTCTATAACTCGTGACTCTTGATCTGGGGATTGTATATTCGACCTCCACAATGAGTGTAGAGATTACTTAAAAATAAGATATATTTAAAAAGAAAAAAAACTATTCCTTGGGCTATTATTAGTCACAGCTAAAGCAAAACTAGAGATTGGCTTGACCTAGTAGGATTTCTTTTGCCGAAACCTATAAGGAAGTGGGGGCGCCTGGGTGGCTCCGTTGGCTCTTGATTTTGGCGTAAGTCATGATCTCGGGATTGTGCCATGGAGCCCCAGACATCCAACAAGGACCATGAGATCATGATGGGCTCTGCTCTCAGTGGGGAGTCTGCTTGGGATTTTCTCCCTCTCCCTCTGCCCTTCCCCCTGCTCCTGTGCAAGCTTGAGCATGTGCACTCTCTCTCTGTCTCAACTAAATAAATAAATCTTAAAAAAAAAAAAAACCTATAAGGAAGAAAGAGGAATAAGCATTAAATAATATTTTCCAGAATTGTTAATAGAATTTGTGGCCACTTTGAGTAAATACTTCATAAATATATTGCCTCTCCCCTCTGTCAGACACACCCACACATTACTCTTCATGATCTTAAATGAAGAAAATAATGCATAACCTGGCAGATTTCATGACTTGCCCAAAGTGCACAAGTTGACCAATCTCATTTACACTGCTTCTATGCATGATTGACTTCCCATGAGTCATTTCCATCTTCAGCGTGAGAGAGAAAGTTCAGTGGAACTATTAAAATGAAGACCAACCACTGAGCCTCCAAACCAGGCTTGGCCCCTCTCTAAACTGCATCTTCCATGGTTGCTTTCTCTCTCTCAGCATAGCTCAGGAGCTGCACTACTGGCACCCTGCAATCCACAATGAGCTGATCTAAGTTCCAATGCAGTGGACAGCCCAGGGCACAACAGGCTCTTCTCTGCTTGGCAAATATTTTCTCCCTTTCCAAAACTAAAGGGGAAAAGTCTTACTGGGCTATTTCTTCAGAAAACATGATGATCAAACATCCCAGAGCTGGAAGGGGCAGCCTCTAGTTAAGCAAAGACCATGGGCATGAATGATTTAACAAATATTAGTCATATATATATGTATTAACTGGTTTGGTCATTGCATGTAGTGAGACCTACAAAATATATCTAATATGCCAATTGAGTTTTAGGATCATTGTTCAAATTAAAGCTTCAGGGCAGCCCGGTGACTCGGCGGTTTAGTGCTGCCTTCAGCCCAGGGCCTAATCCTGGAGACTTGGGATCGAATCCCACATCAGGCTCCCTGCATGGAGCCTGTGTCTCTGCCTCTCTGTGTCTCTCATAAATAAATAAAAAATCTTAAAAACAAAAAACAAAACAAATTGAAGCTTTAATTCTTGAGCAGTTTACATTTTTAATAGTTGAAGGACTTATGCTAATTTGGTTTTGCCAATTATATATAATTATATTTTGATATATAATATTATAATAGCATATTTATAAAGATGAGTAATGTAAATACTTTTCAGCACTCTTGGCTAGCATTTGATTCGGGCACAACTTAACAGTGAACATTTCTAATGCTCAAGCATCACATATAAGCACCAATTCCGGTTCAACCCTATGTAGATATCCTGCCCATGATGGTAGCCTATGCGGTACCACATATACTAGCCCTTACCTATCTATTCCCACCTCTCACTACTCTGCCTCCATCACTATAGTCTAGCTAACCGGCCTCTTACTATTCCTAAAATAGGTCAAGCTTCTTCCTTCTTAAAGCCTATGTTGTCTTCCCTTTGCATAGAATCAAGATCCCCAGTATTTTCCTATGGGGAGCTTCCTCATTCAATTAATGTGCTCCGACACCATTCTGCCTAAAATAGCCAATGTCTGCCACCTTCCCCCTCAAACAAGTCACACTCTGTTCTCTACCTGCTTTATGATTTTATTATTGGCAGTCATCGTATTTTATATTTATTTGTTTACCATCTGTCCCTCTCCTCATTAAAATGCTATCTCCCTGAAATATTCTCTGTGTTGTGCATTGCTAGCGCCACTGTGCCCAGGACAGTTGGTGATTGGCACATCATGGAAATGCAACAAGATTTGTTGAGTGAATGAAAGATTGCCTCAGATGGAGTTCACTAGAGGATTTCCCTGTGCCTTCAGTTGGACCAAAACTGGGGACACTTTTGACTGCTGGTTAGTCTCCTTACTATGCATTTTCATGTCTTGTCATTTCTTTAAAACACTCTTCCCCCTTAGAGCTTTTATTGCTTTTATTGATGCCTCATTATGTCACTTTAAGAGGAGGAATGTTCCCTATGGACATGTATTTCATTAACAGAGTATTATCTCACAAAGTAACTAAGAACTTTCAAAAGAAGGGTGATGGTTATAAGAGCCTCTAAATAATTTTGACTGATTAGGTATCTTAATCCAGTTGCCAGTTAATTGTGTTTGTTTGTGATTAAGAATATGATTTTCACCTACCCCCTACCCCCCACCCCCAGTCTCCCAGTGTTTGGAGAAAGCCAATCTTCCTGCCCACTTCATATCTACAGCTAACTCTTTGAAGGTGTTTGCTGAGGGGATGAGACCACAGCTATCACCTGGAGCCAGGAGCTGAGAAGAAGGAATCTCTACCAAGCCACCTGCAGGTTGACTAAGAAAGCCCCCTACGCCCATAGCAAACAACAGGGAGATCTGAGGACAGGAACCCCTTCCCCACCCCCTCTCTCTACGTGTAGGGCACTATTTCTAGGGAGAAAATGACTCTGTAGTTGAAATGCGGATCAAAATGAAATGTTCCTTAAAACAGAGCGTCTCAAAAGATCTGTGGAGAAGGATCAGGGTTTTCTTTATTTCCAATCTGTCACACACGGATACTTTCAAAATACAATAAAAACAAATCACTAGAAAAATGAAATAGCGACGTCATGTGAAACACAAGCTCACATTTTTTTGTCCTAAGGTTTATCAGATACCAACTCAAACTGCTACCAAAGTTCAGATCTCTGCTTGCCCTGCAGGCTAGGTAGGACAGGGCACAGACCTCAGAGAGCCTCTCCCAGAATGACCGGGACCTTAAATCAGCAGTCCTTTTCTCCTTTTGCAATTTTGGGTTCCTAGTCCTTCTTTAATTTTTTTTAAAGGAGCTATCAAACTGATTATAAAAGTGAAATGAGATGAAAACTTGTATCACTAATAAGCACCAAATCAACAACCTATTCTTGACATTATTTACTGTTGAACAATGTGGCTGTCTGCACGTGAATGGATTCAGCTTCTCAGATTTCTTGTTGGCGTAGGAGTGAAAGGCCTGGAAAGCAAACTCTAGCAAAGAGGAAAGGGGGAGTTGGACCTTAGAGGTTAACCTAACATTCTAATCATCTGCTTCTGACTCAGATTTGAATTCTTTCTCTTGCTGCTAAATTTAAACCTGTTATTAACCAGAGCTACTCCTACCCATCATTATATATATATATATATATATATATATATATATATATATATATATATATAGTTTTGTTTTGTTTTGTTTTACCAATGAAGAAACTGATGTGAAATTTTTCATAGTCAGTCTGGGGAATCTGGGACCAGAAGCCAAAACTAGAGGATGTAATCCTTTACCTAAAGCATCTAGATCTATAACCTCACAGGTGTCTAAGTGTGCTACTCCTGTAGATGGCATGTAATAGCCCCATGACTTGTGAGGTGCACATGTCTTTCTAATAAGAGCACGCTTGGGGTGCCCGGGTGGCTCAGTTGGTTAGGTATCCAGCTCTTGGTTTCTGCTCAGATTATGATCCCGGGGTCCTGGGATCGAGCCTGTGAGATGCACTCCATGGTCAGCCTCTCTCCCTCTGCCCCTCTCCCCATTTGTGCACTATCTCTATAATTAATGAATTAATTAATTAAACTTTTAAAAGATCAGGCTTTTTGGGCAAACTCTCCACACCATCTCCCACTCATTCTAATTTCTGTATAGTTTGCTTGGAATTCTGGCTGTTGGGATACCTGGGTGGCTTAGCAGTTAGGCACCTGCCTTTGGCCCAGGGCGTGATCCTGGAGTCCCCGAATCGAGTCCCACGTCGGGCTCCCTGCATAGACCCTGCTTCTCTCTCTGCCTGTGTCTCTGCCTCTCTCTCTCTGTCTCTCATGAATAAATAAATTAAATCTTTAAAAAAAAAAAAAAAGGAATTCTGGCTGTTACAAAGCCTTTCATTTATAGTAACATTGTTTTTTTTTTTATCACTTCATATTATTACCATACTAAAGGCCCTTGTTTAGAGGATTTAAAATTGTTAATTGATAGGAAATTGCATTGAACTATTCATCCAAAATTCTTTCTATCTTAAATTGCAATTAGCAGTAGTCCCAAAGATGCTTAAATTGTCTAGTTATATTCCATCTATTTGGAATTTCTTTGTAAGTAGCTTTCTTGAATTCAAATGATCTTATTCAAATAATCTTCAAATTATCTTATTTTACTATTTCATGTATCGGTAGGTTTTCTCTAAGCCAGGCATCAACAACTGTCTCCAAGGCTTTTAGAGCAAGACTTTTCTATAAGGAAGAGACCTAAAATTGTGACACTACCAAAATTGCTACACCATAGAGTAATACACAAAGGATAAAAATGATTTATTTTGTTGATTTATTTTCAAATATAGTGGACCGACATAACATACTTAAAGTGATATGCTGGCTCATTTTTAAAATTTTTTTTAAAGTTTTAATGTAAATTCCAGTTAGTTGACTTACAGTGTAATATTTGTGTCAGGTGTACAATGTAGTGATTCGACACTTCTATATAACACCTGGTGCTCATCACACGTGTACTCCTTTATCCCCATCACCTATTTTGCCCATCCACCACCCACCTCCCTTCTGGTATGTTGGTTCATTTTTTTTTTGAAGGGGGGGTATTACTTTAAAAACATATGAATGTGGAAAAGTGCTTTGCTGTTTTGCAAAATATAATAATATTTATATAGCTCTTTGCAAAGTACTTTTATATGCTTTAAATTAATCTTCAAAATAACTCTACCAGGGATGCCTGGGTGGCTCTGTGATTGAGCATCTGCCTTTGGCCCAGGGCATGATCCCGGGGTCCTGGGATCGAGTCCCACATTGGGCTCCCTGCAAGGAGCCTGCTTCTCCCTCTGCCTGTGTCTCTGCCTCTCTCTGTGTGTCTCTCATGAATAAATACATAAATAAAATGTTTTAAAAAAATAACTCTACCAGTTAGACATTCTTATTGCCTCTTTCCCACACCCCCCACAAGAGGAAAATGAAATTCAAAGCAATCAAATGACTTATCCAGAGTCACAGATCTAGGACTGATTGGACCCTTTGGCCCCCAAATTTATGCTTCTTTACTATTCCACACTGTTAACATGGCTTCCCACATGTGGAGAGGCCAGTTCTACAATGTTCCTGTTAGCCTCTGTGTTATTCTCTCAGAGTTTGAAGCACTCCGGTTGCTTAGACTACTGTGAGCATGCCTGGCTTGAAGATTGAGGTCAACATGCTTTTCATTCAATATTTTTGCAGTGATACTTTCTATCCACAGACTACCATGGTAACATAGTATCCTAGATTCAGCTTACCACCTTGGACTGCAAGGGTAGTATGCTCCAAGCAGCCTCTCCTAGACTCCTCCCAAGGGCCAGGGGAATCTTTATTACAAGTAACCTGTGGTTTTCTTCCTGAGAAAGAACACTGCTTACATTTTAAAAGTAATGAAGTGTAAATGATATGCAATAGAATTGTTCCAACATAGAGGAACCATAATGTGTGCTAGCTTTAATGTCTGGTACCTTGAGTACTATTATTCCTAAAATATAAACAAGCAATTTAAAAGATACCTTAGGTTCTTAGGCCCTGATTACTTGTAAAACAATAAAACTTCAGAGAGAATGATCTTCTTCATCTTATATTTTCCATAAAATGGATGTAGTCTGGCCATCTTTAAGGCCTTTTGCTAAAAGGGAAAATTATGACTTGAAGTTTTCTTCAGGCACATCTCATTCTCTGATTCCCATAGTGTCTTCCTCCCAGAAGTAATTAATCATTTATGTCTTTCATAGCTATTTTTCAAAAATTTATTTATTTAAGGAATCTGTACATCGAACATGGGCTCAAACTCACAGCCTCAAGGTAAAGAGTTACATTCTTCCAACTGAGCCAGCCAGGAGCCCTGCTATTCTTCAAAGTCATGCTGACAGGGGATCTCTGGGCGGCTCAGCAGTTTAGCACCTGCCTTCGACCCAGGGCGTGGTCCTGGAGTCCTGGGATCGAGTCCCTCATTGGGCTCCCTGCATGGAGCTTGCTTCTCCTTCTGCCTGTGTCTCTGCACCTCTCTCTCTCTCTCTCTCTCTCTCTCTCTCTCTCTCATCTCTATCTCTGTGTCTCTCATGAATAAATACATAAAATCTTTTTTTTTAAAAGAAGGTTTAAAGTAGCAATCCAAATTATTTAAGCAATCACAAAGCACTCATATATAGATGTAACATAATTTTTTTAATGTTTGTATTGCTTTAGTAACAAGGACATTGAAACCCTTTAGACATCTGATTAACAAGAGATGAATCTGAATAAGGGATAAACAGATTTTTGTACAAGTTTTATTTTAGTAACTCTTCTGTAAGCTTGAAATTATTCCCAAATGAAAGAGTTCTCTTTTTGTAGTTAGACATTGAAAACACCTTATACTGAGTGAAAGAAGCCAGTCACAAAGAACCACATGCTGCATGATTTCATTTATATGAAATATACAAGTGGGCAAATCCATAGGCAGAAAATAAATGATCAGTTGCATAGGGCTGGAGGGTATGGAAAAACTGGGAGTATGGTGGTGATGGTTAAACAGTGTAGGGTTTCTTTGTGGGGTGATAGAAATATTATAGACTTGATTGAGGTGATGACTACACAACTCTGAATTTACTAATAACTACAGAATGATACCTCTTGAAGGAGTGAATTGTATAGTATGTCAATCGTGCCACAATAAAGCTCTTATTTTTAAAATTGGAAATCAGAGACAATCTGAAAGACACAGATATTAAAAGTTTTGTTTGAAATTAAAAACTTGGGACACCTGGGTGGCTCAGTGGTTGAGCACCTGCCTTTGGCTTAAGGTCATAATCCAGGAGTCCTGGGATCAAGTCCCACATTAGGCTCCCCAAGGGAGCCTGCTTCTCCCTCTGCCTATATCTCTGCCTTTCTCTGTGTCTCTCATGAACAAATAAGCAAAATCTAAAAAAATAAAGGAAGGAAGGAAGGAAGGAAGGAAGGAAGGAAGGAAGGAAGGAAGGAAGGAAGGAAGGAAGAAATTGAAAACTGCCTGGAAGATAACAGTTACTTCAGGTAACACCAATCATGATATACTGTCTGTCTTCCCCTCTCCGTCAATGGGCACATTTCTACATTAGCAGTAAATGAACTATCTTCTCTCCCACAGTAGTTAATAGGAAAATGTTCTAGCACAGAAACTAATTAATTTATGATTAGTCATACGATAATTTTAACATCTGACAAGTTTGATTTTAAATTTATTATTTTATGTCTTATTTTTCAACTTGAATTCAGAGATACTCTTGAGAGAGCTTTTGCTTCAAGCATTATACAAATCTACCTCAGAATCCTAAATGAGGTGTTTTCTCCTTGCCACCTTCCTGCCAGGAAAAGGTAAAATGAATTTTCACCCCCTCTTTCTCAGTCTTTTTTTCCCCCTCTTTCTCAGTCTTATTAAGATTAAATGGCAACCAAAGTTATGGCTAGAATATTGATGAACTTTTTTAAAAAGGAAAAAAACATAAATTTTACTTGTTAGTCAATTTGAAAATGACACTTTAAAAATTATTTTAAAATGACACTTGTGTAATACTAATATGGGAAATTTTCTTTTTATTTGAGAGATAGAGCATGAGCATGGGGATGAGCAGAAGGAGAAGAAGAAGCAGACTCCTCGCTGAGCACAGAGCCAGACTTGGGGCTTGATCCTAGGACCTTGAGATCATTATATGAGCCAAAGTCAGATGCTTAAACAAACTGAGCCACCCTGGCAACCCAATGAACTTGAAAAAGTATTCGTGTAGGAGAAAACTTCCATCCATAGTCAATATGTCATCTTCTTACATAAGAAGATAAATAATTTTATAAATGGATTTAAAAGGTACATGACCATGTTCTGTGCAAAAAAAATGCTTTCTGTAGTTTTCTGCGGACTCAAAATGACAAAATAGTTATTTCTCTACAAACTGAGGGGTATACTAACCAGAGTGTTTTCAAATTTAAGCAGGAGTGGCAACATGCCTTGATGTAGAAATTGCTAGAGAGCTCTAGGTGGGTCAAGACCACTGCCGTTTCATTGCAAAGCGAGGCATCACAAATGTGGGTTAGGTCGGCTTCATCCTACCACACTGAAGACTAGCAAATGATTTTACCAGTTGCTGTTTAAACATCTTATTTGTCCTTCCTGCCTCAATGAGAAATATTTTTCTAAAATTGATTGTGGTAAGTTTTCTATTTGGAAACATTTGTTAGAACAGCAGTGAGTATTCTACTAGTAAGCAGTAAACCAAGGGCTTACTGTTCAATTTTGAAATCTGTGGGTTTTCTACCAAAACAAGTAGAATTTGCAGTCAGAAGGAAGAACTTTTACCCATTTTTGGTTCTTTTATCATCCCACAGTTTGGGGGAACTTAGTCATTTTTATTTTGGACCAGGAAAAAAGCTACGTTGCAGCTTTAAAAAAGAATCAGACTTTCTGATAGCTAAATGGGTGCTTCACTTGTACCCAGTTTAACCAACTTGTGATCTTCCCATAAAAATGGAGTTCTCAACTGCTATACAACCAGATAATTCCTAACCTAAACTGAAAAACATCATTAATAAAATTTAAGATCCAAGGAAAGATATATTCATTTTATGATTCCCAGGTAAAATGAACAAACCAACAAAAATATCAACAATGAAAAATTTGAGTTTGAAATTGTATCTCCACCACCCTAATTATTCATATGTGAATAAGTCTCTCCACTTCTGATTCCACATAGTTAACTGGTACAGGAGGGTTTAATTATTATTCTCCATACTGTTCTGATTGCTCAGATTTTTTAAACCTTATAGTTAATTCCAAAAGACATAACCTCTTAATATTGTCAGATAATATATTTAACTCAAATGGGGTGAACATCAGTAGAACAAAATTCTGTTCTGTAATATCAACTACACTCAATAATTCTGTGTTCTAGTTTACAGTCCCAATTTGAATTCTGACTCATTAAAGGTAGAGGAATTTTCTAGAAAGGCCAAGTCATTGAGTTTTACTTGTAATCAACT
Source organism: Canis lupus baileyi (assembly GCF_048164855.1). Classification (NCBI taxonomy): domain Eukaryota; kingdom Metazoa; phylum Chordata; class Mammalia; order Carnivora; family Canidae; genus Canis; species Canis lupus. The sequence continues at coordinate 35,966,408 of NC_132865.1, forward strand.
TTACTTGGGGACTCTTATTCATTCTACAAATGGATCACAAAGTCTTCATTAGTAGAAGGTACACCCAAAATATCTAACAAAATGTCATCTTTTACCAAAATCGTTCATTCTATTTGAAACATGCATTTCTCTCAGGAAAAAAATTGCAATTTTAGAATATCATCATTTTGACCTACTTTTTACACTGGAATTACTTTATTAAGTTAAGTTAGATCAAACACAGGATCTTTGCCTCAACTGAATGGACACGCTAAACTGTCTCGAGTTGATTTGTGGAACTCATTATGGACTTCACAAAGTGTTCAAGGTTACTTTTCAGTTTGTTTCAGCCAGAATCAATAAATCTCTCACCTGGTTTCTGTGCTGCACGTATTGTGCTGGTTAATCATGTATATATTCGGCCCACACTTTAGACCTGGAGAGAGCTTTCGGATGGGAGCCAGATTGTAACTACCGTGCTGTTGAAATGTGAAAACAAAGGAAAACTGCTCCTGTTTATTATTAAGGTGTGATTGTGAACTAAGAGCCATAAATAATTGTGCTGGCCAGTTTCCAGGACCAGAAGAAGGAAGGAAAAGGAGAGAAGGAGACGGTGACCCCTTTCTCATGCTGTTTCATGCCTCTCTTCTCTGGATTACCGCACTTAGATGTAGAACTGAGATTCAAGATTCAACCTAATCATTGGATGGATGTGTTGTGCGCACCCAAGGTGCCCAGTTAACCCAGTTCTGCCCCAACTGAGCCAGGACACTGCTCTGGGCATCTGAACACTCGAGCTCCATCTTGTCGCTGCTCTTCCCCTAACTAGCTAGATGGCTTTGGGCTAATCATCTCGTTTCTTCTTCCATAAAATGGGAGGGTTACACAAGATGACTCTTGAGTGCCTCTCACTTTTTACATTCTAGGATTCTGTAATTCTCCATATGCCAATGAGATTTCAAAACCCCTACCTCTCTGATGAAGTAGAGAAGTAAAATATTTCTAAACCTACACATTCTCTCGTATGCATGAAAATCACCTGGAGGTACGGTAGGTTTGAGGTAACTTCCAAGAATCTGCATTTTTACCTAGCAGCTGAGGAAATTCTCACCTAGCTGGTTCTTAAGACCTGGCTTGGTGAAGCCTTGCCTTAGGGATTCTTTAAGCTTCGAATGGAGAAAAGGCTGTGAAAATCAAGACTTTTTAAATGAGTTTACCTAGGGGTAACTTTAACATTCTGAATGAAAATAATGGCTTGTGCATCTAGGAAATTAACATATATAAAAGACAATCCCAGGAAGAGGGGCAGTGGTCATAGCTGGGGGACAATTTCTAGATTTAAGCCACTCGTTCTTATTACCTGCTGTAAAGAATGAATGAAGATAAAGGATTATAAGAACAATGTCTCTATTTTCCATTTTAGTGGAAATTACTGTAACAAAATAAACAGTCACGCTACAAAGCAATGTAATAACCTCACATTTACTAAATATGAACTAATCATTTTCTACACCTTCATACCGTTAAGGGTATTCAGCTTTTCTCATCCGAGCTTTACTCATTCTAAACTTTCATTTTAGTCAATCGCACAGCTTAAGAATGGCAAATCTACTACAGACTGGGTCCACTCCCCCCCCTTTTTTTTTTTTTGACAACAGCTGTTTTTGAAATATGTTTCACATATCATACAACTCCTTACATACTTTTTAACGTGTACAATTCAATGGCTTTTAGTATATTCAGACATCTGCAACCATAACCACAATCAACTTTAAAATGTTTTCATCCCCTGAAAAGAAACTTCTAGCAGCCTCCCTTCATTTCCCTGAAGACCTCCATAGCTCTAGGAGATCATTAACCTACTTTTCTGTCTCTGGTCTTACCCATTTTGGATATGCCATATAAACGGAATCATATACTCTGTGGCTCTTTGTGGCTGGTTTCTCTTGCATATTAGCAGGTTGTTTTCAAGGTCCAGCCGTGTTACAGCATGTATCGTAGTTCATTTATTTCTCTGGTTGGTTAATATTATGTATGCTACGTTTTATTTACCCACCCATCAGTTGATAGACACGCGGGTTGTTTCTGCTTTGGGGCAATTAGGAATAATACTGCTGTGAACATTTGTAAGCAAGTTTTTTGCAGACTCGCATTTTCAGTTCTCTCAGTTCTACTCGAATGGCTAGCCCGTATAGTAACTTTATGTTTGACCATTTGAGGAATTGCCAAACTGTTTTCCAAAGTGGCTGCACCATTTTAAAATCTTACCTGCAATATATGAGAGTCACAATCCTTCCACATCTTCACCAATACCTGTTATTAGCACTCTTTTTTTTTTTTTGATCAGGGCCATCTTAGTGGGTATGAACCAGTATCTCATTATGGTTTGGGTTTACATTTCTCTCATGACTAATGATACTGAGGATCTTTTCCTGTGCTTACTGGTGATTTGTGTATCTTCCTTGGAGAAATGTCTGTTCAGACTCTTAAGCCCATTTTGAAGTTAGGTTGTCTTTTTATTATAAAGGAGTCACAAGAATTCTTTTTATAGTCTAGCTACCAAGTCCTTTATCAGATATATGATTTGCAAATGTTTCTCCCGAGTCCCTTGTCGAGTCTTTTCACTCTCTTAGTGGAGTTTTTGGAAGCACAAAAGTTGTGAATTGTGATGTCTGTGCTGTGTATTTTTTTTCATTGGTTGCTTGTGCTTTTGAGGTCACAAATAAGAAATTGTTGCCTAACCCAAGATCATAAAGATTTATGCCTATGTCTCTTTTATGGATTTTATGGTGTTAGCTCTTACATTTATGTTTGATCCATTTTTTAGAATTTTATTTATTTTTTATTGTGGTAAAATACACATAGCAAAATTTACCATCTTAACCATTTTTTAAGTGGTTTGGTGGTATTAAGCACCTCCACATTGTTGTGCAACTAATATCCGGAACTCTTCATCTTGCCAAACTAAAACTCTAAGCAATTAAACATGCCAGTCTCCTTCCCCTCAGCTCCTGGCAACCATCATTCTATTTTCTGTTCTATGAATTTGGCTACCTCCTAAGCAAAGCTTATTTTGCTTAGCATAATGCTCTCAAGGTCTATCCATGTTGTAGCATGTGTCAGAATTTCCTTCCTTTTTAAGGCTGGATAATATTGTATTCTATGGATGTGCCACATTTTGTTTAGGCATTTGATCCATTTTTAAAAATTTTTTTTTAAATTTTTATTTATTTATGATAGTCACACAGAGAGAGAGAGAGAGGCGCAGAGACACAGGCAGAGGGAGAAGCAGGCTCCATGCACCGGGAGCCCGACGTGGGATTCGATCCCGGGTCTCCAGGATCGCGCCCTGGGCCAAAGGCAGGCGCCAAACCGCTGCGCCACCCAGGGATCCCTTGATCCATTTTTTAGTTAATTATTGCTGTCTATGGTGTGAAGTAGAGTCCAACTTTATTCTTTTCATGTGGAAATCCAGTTGTCTCGGCACCATTTGTGGCCCATTTATTCTTGGCACAGATAAGCAATTATATTCAAATAACTTTATCATTTTAAACTCTTAAGCGTCAGGGGGAAAAAATATCCAAAGGCTGTTTCAAAAGACATAGTGCATAATCATCAGGGCATTTTGTGTTGTGGGTGACGATAGCATTTCAAGACAGGTATAAAAAACAAAATATGAAGATGTCACATTATTGTTTCTTTCTTGTACTCTAGATCTTTCTAACTTTTTCCTTTTACTATTGAAAAGTTAACTGTCACTGCATGTGCTGCTTTAAGGGAATTGTGAAACTGAATAATACACAGCATAACTTAAAAAAACTCAATTACTATTATCATAATCATAAATATTTTAATACAACAGCCCTCATGAAGTACACATGTGGACATATAAATCTTTAAAAATCATCAAAATCACATCTACTTCCACTTTGGTATGAATGGGTCACTAGGAATCAATGTATACTTGACTACCAATAGGTGGCGCTAGACATTTAGTCAGGATTTCATTCCTTTCCACGTTGCTGGTAGTAGAACTACAGTCTCCCACTGGGAAAGAGGCACAGCGTCTAGAGGGGACCTAAAATCTTTGTGAGAAAATGAGTTCTCTTCTTCCTAGTCACACTCAAATTGACAATAAACGAAAGTAGCTTTCAATTAAACTGATACCAACAAGGACATATTTACAGATTTGAGTTGCCCCAGTATTCAGTAAGAAAAATCCTTCCTACTGCAATTCAGATAGTCCTTCAGGTCAAGGATGTAATCAAACCCTCTGGAATCTATTGAGAAAGCCAGAAAACTTCAGAAGTGTTTGTCATTATTTCTTGAAGACTTAAAAGAAAACTAAGGTAATAAACTACGTTAGTTATAGAACCAAACAAATGATTAAAAACAGGATGGAATTCAGTCGCCTGTAGGTATTGCCTATGTTATTACAAGAGTTGTTAATTTGATCACTGGTAGATTAAATGTTATACATATGTCTGTGTCTTTATAAACACACCCATCCTATTGATCATTGTTACATTAATATTAAAAAACAAATCATTTAAAAAACTGACTTTTACATTAAAAAAACTACACATTACAGCAATATTTATGCTGGGCAGAGTGTTTTGGATCAACTGCATTTTTATTTGTTATGCCTTAGACCATGAAGAGCTTGTACTTTGTTTCAAACAAGTAAGCCCCATGCTGTCATTTAATCTAACCTAAGAAACAGAAGTCTATGGAAGATAAAGCCACAGAACAAACAACCCTGTTGTACTCTACAACTCATTCCTAGAGTATGTTCAACTCTTTTTGTAAAAGTCTTGGCTTTGGATAAACTTGCAATACTGTGAGAATTGTCCCAGAGTCCTGAACCAAATGCTGAACCTTTAGTTCTAGGACCTCACCTTAGTCCTAGACCAGTCCAGCTTTGCAAGACATTTTTTAAAACCTTTTCCTGACTTCTCTGAAAGAGGGCAAGCTTTTTTAATCTACATTTCGGCATCTTTTGTGAGGATAAAAAAAATCCTGCATTCTTTATTCTGTCTTTCCTGAAGTACAACTTACTACCAAGGTAGACGTCCCACCTCTCCCCACGCACACCAGTTGGAATATTATCAGGCATAGCACCCTATAGTGGAAAATATCCACTATGTTAACAACCACTACATGGAAAATATATGGATAGAATCAGAAAAGTATTTTCTAATAGTTCCAGATAATGCAATACATGAAGCTTCTTCACATTTTTTTCCCTTCTAGTGATAAAAGCTAAACATTTAAAATTTCAAATGAATTAAACCCCAGTTTAATTTAAAAGAAACCTTTTTCTTTCTGGGTAGGACTCAATTGAACACCAAATATACATACATTTTTTATCATACCCCAAGGAACTACTTGAAGGTAGGAGAGCTTTGGTAATTTATTTAGTAATAAATTCATATTCTTATGGGGCGCCTGGGTGGTTTAATGGTTGAACATCAGCCTTTGGCGCAGGTAGTGATCCCAGGGTCCTGGATCAAGTCCTGCATTGAGCTCCCTTCAGGGAAACTGCTTCTCTCTCTGCCTATGTCTCTGCCTCTCTGGTGTCTCTCATAAGTAAGTAAATAAATAAAATATTTTAAATTCACATGCTTATCTAACAGTGTTTTTTCAAATTAGGGTTCATATGTCTTAGGAAACCTCAGACATTCTTGGAGGTCTATGGATTTTCTATGCAATGTAATAGTTTTTGGTTTTGATTGGTTAAAATGTGTGTGTGTGTGTGTGTGTGTGTATGTCATGTATCATGAAGATAACCCTTTATAACCAATTACTGACACTCAGTTTCAGTTTCAGTGTTCAGGCTGGATTTGCGTTTATGCACAATGGCACCAAGCAATATTACTTTAAACATTAGGGAAAAAAGAAACTGGGTGGGGCGGTGGGGTAGGGCTGGTTGAAATCACACTCTTTCAGGTTTTCAAATACAATTTAAATGATGCTTAGTGTTTTCCAAACATAGTTTAATCTTTTCCTTTTTAAAATTATGGCTGGTTTACAATAAATTTTAAAAATAGTTTCATGGGATCCCTGGGTGGCGCAGCGGTTTGGCGCCTGCCTTTGGCCCAGGGCGCGATCCTGGAGACCTGGGATCAAATCCCATGTCGGGCTCCCGGTGCATGGAGCCTGCTTCTCCCTCTGCCTGTGTCTCTGCCTCTCTCTCTCTCTCTCTCTCTCTGTGTGACTATCATAAGTAAATTAAAAAAAAAATTTAAAAAAAATTTAAAAATAGTTTCATATCAAATAGTTGACATTTTAAAAAATTGCAGTGTCTTTACCATGATCATTTCTATGCAGATTGTATTTCATGTGCAAAACAAGTGTGGGTAGCTAGCATTTCTAGTACCTAAATAATGAACTTCACTGTGGAAATGGCTAGCAGGGAGTATGTTACTAAAATCTGTGCCAAAAGTATATTCATTGATTAAAATAAAGTGTGCTGCATAAGTTTTTGTTGGTGAAAGTTGTGATGTTTAAGATATGTAGTGATTAGCAGGATTACTTGGGCCTTTGCTCAGAATGAAGAAATTACAGGAGAAATTACTGGATTTTAATCCCTTGTTCAAAGTCTTGGGGGCTGAGTAGAAAGAAGATATAATGCATATGCCATACATTACTTAATAACCCAGAGAGGGTTAACCTCTCTATTAACCAGAGAGGTTTGGGACAGCACCTTGTAAGCAAACACTAAAATTTCAACACAAAATAATTTTGATTTTCAGTTGTTTCTTGTGATTTTATAATCACCAGCAGAAGGATCTATCCCACTCAAGCTGTCCTCATATCAGCATACAATTGCACTCACCACAGAGCAAGTATCATGCAGCTGCTCCTTGGACTGAGGACAGAGAGGGAGGGTTTCTCTGGGCAGAAAAGATCAGAAAGCATGATTTTTTTTAATGTACTTGCTAAATGTACATTAAGCAGGATTTGGTCCAAGAGTTACAAGTTTGCATGAGAGAGACCATATAGCCCCCGACTACCTACAATCACTGGAAGCTATTAACATTACATTCATCAAAAGGATCCATCAACTGGTCTGATCAATGACCATGTGGCTATTGGTCAACAAGCTCATCACAAATGGGTGAAGCCCACGAGACCGTTAAAATGGGAAGGAACAGATATTTTCTTTGTCACATCAACTTGAATTTTACATTAAGAAATATAAAGACTGTAAATAAACACACATCAATTCAGACCACATTTGTCAGTAGTTTTTAGAATTTCATGGATTCCAGAATTGGGGATGAAAAATGATGGACTTCTATAAGTTCCACTGCTTATTAGTTACATGCTTTGAAAGAGTTACTTCCTGGTATCTCAGGATAGTAATTCATAAATTAAGAAATGATGTATCATGAGGATTAAACCAGCTGATATCATGCACAATGCCATGAATTATATAAAAATTCCAAAGATAAAGGTTTCCTGAGTGCTAGCTACAGCAATCATATATGGCTCATTTAAGCAAAAGAAAAAAAAAGAGAGAGAGAGAAAGAAGAAAGAAAGAAAGAAAGAAAGAAAGAAGAAAGAAAGAAAGAAAGAAAGAAAGAAAGAAAGAAAGAAGAAAGAAAGAAAGAAAGAAAGAACAAGAAAGAAAGAACAAGAAAGAAAGAAATTAGATGAATATGGGTGACTTAAAAAATCATGAAGGACAAGCTGAACTATCAGGAAGGATAGACACCAGAGAAGCAGAGGAAGCAGGGTTAATGTGGGAGAATTGGTTCTTGTTATCTTAGGCAAGAGGGAGAGTCTGGATGGAGGGTCAGCATAGAGGGTGCCAGCACCTGGACTGTAGGTGGAGATGGGGGTGACTTCCATCACTCTCTCAATAATTCCTGAACCAAGACAGTGTCCTGTAAGAAGCAACCCAGTTCCTGTGCTTTCCAGTCTCAGCAAATAATGCATTAGAAATTCAGGGAGAAAGGAGTCAGTGAAAGAACATAGGTATCATTTATGTATCATAATGTTTAAAAGTCTAATTTCAAATCTTGGCTTGTTATTTATTGTGTGTGACCTTGGGCAAAGTAGTCTGAGCCTCTCATCTGTATTTATTTATTTTAAAGATTTACTTATCTAGCTAGGAGAGAGAGTGAGCGCACGCAAGCATGAGTGTGGGCATGTGGGGGGAGGGGCAGAGGAGAGAACCTTTAAGCAGATTCCCCACTGGGTGCAGAACTCCATGGGGGGCTGGGTGTGAGGCTGGATACCAGGCTCGATCCCACAACCCTAAATGATGACCTGAGCCTAAACCAAGAGCCAGGCGCTCAACCAACTGAGCCATCCAGGTCTCCCTGAGCCTGTCATCTTTAAAACAGGTATTAAGGGTGCTCACTGTATATGGTTGTGGTGACATTCACTGTGATGACAGTGGAGGCAAGCACCTGGGAAATGACCCCTGTAGTGCTCACCAGTGTTGGCACTTCTGTGCACTTACACTGACCCTAAACAGGGTAAATCTCCAAGCCATTCTGTTGTATCCTTAGCTACCCTTTGCAGAGAAAGCAGTTCACAAAGGTCAACACAACAACCACACGAATGAATAGCTCCACATCAAAGCCGCTCCCAGAGAGGTGGTCGACAGCAGGGGCTAGTTAAAGTATCACTAAGAGACTCTCCGAGGGTACAGGTCTTTTCATTCTTTCCTTCCTTTCTTCCTTTTTTACCTTCCTTCCTTCCTTCAGTCCATTCCACTTCCAATGGCTTGGCTGGGCTCACCAATGCTGGGAGCCCTTGGGGCTTAGAGGTGTATTTCAGGTATGTTTCAAGACATTGTTAATGGAGTCCCTTCCTTTGAGTACTATTAGTTATTTCACTAAAATGAAATAACCTGGAAGAAGACATATATTTAAGTACTTGCTCCTATATATTAAAAAAAAAAAAAAAAACTGCTCCACAAGACAAAGAAGAGAATACATGTTCTGAAAACATGCAAGTACGTCAGGAGAGCAGTGGCATATTTGAGCTGATAATGATGATAGGGGAATTCAGTCCAGCAGTTTCTCAGTGGACTCTGCAAGATTCGCTGATTTCAAGAGCCAATACAAGTCGGGAGTTGAAAAGTACTGAATTTGATAGATTTGGTGGATAAAGGAGTTGAGAATAAGAAAGGAAGAAAATGAGGTCACAAAATGCTGAAGCCTTAAAGATCAGCAATTCCCTCTGCCTCCAAGTGTCCCCATTGCCTGCCCGGCGTCAGAAGATGGACAGAAAATCCCGATTGCTTTTTCTTGTTGCCAGACTGTGTCTGAATGTGCAGAGGGTCAGAGTATCAGGTGTTTTCAGTGCAGAGGGTAAAGTGGGTCAGGGGAGGGGAGCTTCCTGCCCCTGGAAAGGGCAGAGGAGGAGTGACAGCATGGAATGTGCCTGCTGGGACTCAGCTGTGAATTAAAAACATGGAATGGACATCCAAGGTGCAAATGAGCTAAAAAAAAGTATCCCAGGTAGGAAGTGCGATGGCAATTTAAGGAGCACTGGCAGCCTCATCGTGGTATGTACTGCTTTCAGTGGTAAATGCTTCAGCTTTTGGGCCCCTGGGTGGCTCAGTGGTTGAGCTGCCTTCCCCTCAGGTGGTGATCCCAAGGTCCTGGGATGGAGTCCCCCATCGGGCTCCCTGCACGGAGCCTGCTTCTCCCTCTGCCTAGGTCTCTGCCTCGCTCTGTGTCTCTCATGAATAAATAAATAGAATCTTAAAAAAAAAAAAAACTCCAGTTTTCATTCAAGAAGCCCTTAATTAGGGGTGGCTATAGAGTCTGAGCATCTTCTCAACTTCCTCCTCATAAGGAGAGGTTTTCTCTACTACTGTGTGATCTACTTTCTCTAAAATAAGCAATCAGATAATCCCCAACCTAACCCAGCCAAATTGCACTATTCAACCTGCTGGATGATAAGAGATTAGCTGAAACAGACTTCTTTTGAACAATCAATGTAAATCTGAGGAATGTTTAAAGATTTAAGAAGTGCAGACTGCCAGACTTTGGCATGGGCGGTGACAGGGCAGGTCACTAAAGGACTGAGAGAGGTCACTAAATCTAAGAGATGACAGGGCTCATGTGGTAGAGGCCATGCACTAAGGGGTGGGGTCAGAAGGGACAGTGAATTGAGGTCACAGTCCTGATGTTTCGTGGGAAAGGCCTCCCTCCAGAGGAGCTGGTCTGTCCTGCTGTAGAGAGATGATAATGAGGGCAGTGGAGTGGGGTACAGGGATATCTACTGAGCCGAGGTGGACATGCCGTGGCTTAGGTAGAGGAAGACTGGTCATCAAGAGCATGGAGCACAGGGGCTGTTTTTTCTCTTTGTTGATTTGTTCTAAAGGCAGCCCAGACAGGAATAGTCCTATACAAAGGTACTGATCACAGCCAGAAATGAATCAGAAATCTAAAAATATGGCCTGTCTTTTCATTCTTTTCAACCTCAAGAATATTTCTTTTTCTTCAAATTATTCTACAGATTGCATACCCCCTTGGCCCTGATAAATGCCCTCTGATTTCATTTTTGCACACTGTAAGTGTTATGGTCCCATCTGGTCTAGTTTTGTTCTCCATCATTCACACATGTGTGGACTCACCTCAGGTTCCCTCAAATATCCCAGGAGAAAGGCCTGGGTTTTTTTTTTTTTTTCCTGGGGTTTTTTATTGTTTTTGTTCCCTCAGTAGAACTCCTGGCCAGAGTTGATGAAATTTGGCCTTTAGATATATTCTAACTTTGTTATTTATTCCAATAGTGTCAGACTTTAATTCTATATATGTAAGGAAAACCAATATGATTGTCATTGAGGAACTCTAAAATAATTCCTGATGTGAAAAAAGGGAGTTTAGGGTGCTGAGCTTGCAAAAGGGATGGCCACTTAGACTATGAGAAAAATGCTTAAATCCCCCAGATCAATTTTATGTGTATACATCATTTTACTTTTTTTTTTTTTTTTTTTTTTTTTTTTTAGTAGGCTTCGTGCCCTGCGTAGAGCCCAACTTGGAGCTTGAGCTCACAACCCTGAGCGGGATCAAGAGTCAGACACTTAACCTGACTGAGTCACCCAGGTACCCCTAGAGCATTTTACTTTTAACAACACACCAAGGGGTGCCTGGGTGACTCAGTCAGTTAAGTGTCTGCCTTTGGCTCAAGCCATGGTCTCAGAATCCTGAGATGGAGCTCTGAGTCAGGCTTCCTGCTCAGTGGGGAGACCTCTTCTCCCTCTATATGATCTACAACTTAAGTTAAGAATTTAGAGCAATCCAGTTTCATCTAGTGAAAATCCAAATATGTTTTAATTTTTATTTATTTTTTGAAGATTTTATTTATTTATTTGAGAGAGAGAGTGAATGAGAGAACTAGCAGGGGGGAGGAGCAGAGGGAGCAGAGGGAGAAGCAGACTCCCTGCCAAGCAGGGAGCCCAATGAAGTGGTTCTCCATCTCAGGACCTTGGGATCATGACCTGAACCAAAGGCAGATGCTTAACTAACTGAGCCACCCAGGCACCCCCAAATATGTTTTTAAACTGATAGGTAATTAAGCCCATGAAGCAATTTCAGTGAACATGCAGGTTTTAATATAATTGAATATATTAGTTATTTATTTATTTTTCTGATGGGTCGAGAACTTTCTTTCAATATGACTGGCTCATGGTAGAAATACATAAACTGGCTGACCTCCAATGTGGCTTTCTAATGTGAACTATTTAAATATTTTGAACTATGTGCTTAAGCATAACAATATATATTCAAACTTCAAATTCTTAATGGAACCCCTAACCAAAAATTTAGTAAAAAATCAAAGAAAGGCTACCATGTACTATATCTATTTCCTTTCAAAAACAATTCCTAGATACTACTAGAGACCAAAGTTTTGAATCAGAATGTTTCCATGTAGACAAAGCCACAGGGACTAAACACATCATACAACACATACTCTCTGAAACTCAGACCTGGAAGTTTGATGATTGTATGGACAAACTCTCTGGAACTCAGACCCGGAAGTTTGATGATTGTATGGAGAGTTCCCTGGCAACAGGGCCCCAGGCATCTTCTAGCCAGTTGGTCCTATGAAAGAGATAAGCCATTTCAGCCAAACATATCTTTATCCAGCATTGGAATGCATCCAAAGGAAACATGAAAGACTTCTGACATCAGAAAACATCTGTTGACTTTGGAGCATCCATATCAATAACAGCAAAACACACAGCAGATGTGAGCCTGCTTTGTTGGGGTAAAAGGAATGTCAAGTATGAAAAAAAATCAAGAGGAAATGGAGATAGAAAATTCCAAATTCTTCTACTTCTGCCATTAATTATTAGGTTAAATTTTTGGTTTTAATTTGGCCTCAAAAACAATTGTAGGATGGTATTTTCAGTGCTCCACTCCCTTAAATCTGGTTAGAGATTTTTAAAAGATCAATAGTCACATGACCTCAATCCCCAAGTTTGGCCTCAAGTGGTCATGGTAACCACCAGTAATGCATGCTATTATGAGGAAGTAGTCAGTTTTCAAAATATTCAGCAATATTTATCTAAATAGTTTTATATATTATTTGAAAAAGGAAGTGTTGAGATAAAGATCCTTAAAAGAGCTCTTCATCTGAGTTCACTAGAGTTAAAAGAAATATATAAGAAGACTTCTGGGAGGGGGAAAGACCCATAAATTTTTACCCTTAATTGTTAGATGAACATAAAGTTAATGTGCTGCTTTTCAGAGTCCTCTTTCTCTGCCTGGTGGTGTTTCCAGAGGACCTGTCACAGTCTTCTTCTCTCCCCCTGTACACAACCTCCATGCTCTATCTCATCTACTCCCATGAGTGCTGAGAACTCCCAACCCACTAGACTCTTTCCTGAGCCTGAATGATTGTGTTTGACAGAATGCAAGACACTTACAAGTTAATTTTCCAAAAGTGGAGCCAATGCACACAAAAAAAGTCCTAGTGCTAATAAATGAGTTCAGAAAGATTCCAGGATATACAAGATCAATTTTTAAAAACTCAGTTGTATTTCTATATAATAGTTATGAATAATCCTCAAGGGAAATTAAGAAAACTATTCCAGGTCCAACATCATCAATGATAACAAGACACTTAGGGATAAATTTAACAAGTACAAGTACACTGAAAACTACAAAATATTATTGAAAGAAATTAATTAAATAAATAGATATCTCATGGTTGAAAGATTTAATATTACTAAGATGGCAATGGCAATATCTCCAAATTGATCTACAAATTCAACATAGTCCGTTTCAAAATCCCAACTGATTCACTTGCACAAATTTACAAGCAGATCCTAAAATTGATATGGATATTCAAAGGTCCAGACAGCCACAGCAATCTTGAAAAAAATAAAGTTGGAGGACTCAACACTTCCCAATTTCAAAATTTTTTTCTAAAAAACTCCATATCACTTGTCATTAGGATGATACAAATCAAAGCCACAATCAGATAGCAGTTTACAACTACTAGAATGGCTATAATCAAAATGAAAGGCAATAATAAGTGTTGGTGAGGATGTAGAGAAGTTAGAGCCTCATTTTACAGCAACCACTTTGGAAAACAGCCTGGCAGTTCCTTAGAAAGTTACACAAAGTTACCAGCTAACCCAGCAATTCCACTTACAGGCAGATACCCAAGAAAATTGAAAATAGATGTGTCTACTCAATTTTGTATACTGATGTTCATAGTAGCACTATTCACACTAGCCAAAAAATGGAAATAACTCAGTGCCCATCAGCTAATGAATGATTAAACAAACTGGTCTATCCACACAGTGGAATATTAGTCAGCCATAAAAAGGCATGAAATAGTGATGGATGCCACGACATGGATGAACCTTGCAAACATGCTTGATGAAAGAAGTTGGTCACAAAGACCATAAATCATTTGAAATATCAAAAACAGGCAAATCTAGGGATATAGGGAGTAGGTTAGTTATTGCCAGGGCCTGGGGCATGGGGCGGCAGAGCTTGACTGCTAATGGGATTGGGGTTTTTTTGGACAAATGATGAAACGTTCTAGAATTAGATCATGGTGATGGTTGGAAAACCTTGTGAATATGCTAAAAGCCATGAATTGTATATTTTAAAAGGATAAATATTTTATGGCATATAAATTATACCTCAGTTTTTAAAAAAATCAAAAAAGAAGGAAGACTAACTGCCTTAATTCCAAAACTCTTTCTCGTTGTATATTTTCCTGTCTCAAGAAACCTTGTGTCATGTGGACTTCTTTCTTCTCTTTACCTCACATTCCCTCAGTCTTTACATCTTGCATCTATCACTTCTCCATCGCCACTCACACTATCGTGATTCATAAAGCCTTCGTTTCTCACCCAGCAATTGCAACTGATCTCTGTGCTTCCAATATCTCACCCTTGCCCAGTTTATTCTCTATGAATTAACTAAAGGGAATGATCTTCCTAAAATATATGATCGCATTTTAAATTAAACCAAGATAATAATTTCTCTTTTTTCTCCCATTGAGGCTTTGATTTTTCATATACGCAATTGAGTATATATGATTCTGGAGACACAACAATGAAAAGGTCTGATCTCAGCTTAAGGATCTTGTAATCTAGAGGGAGTCTCCAAAAAAGTATGCAGATGATGAAGATATAGCATGATGACAGCTGCGAAAAGCTCATGATCAGGGAGCCCCATGATCAGGGGGAGTGAGCAGGGCCTCTCAGGATAGTGAAATCTTAGCTGATTCTTGGAGAATGAATAGAAATTATTCAGGTTAAAAAAAAAAAAAGGAAAGAAATTCCAGAAGAGGAGGTAGCTTGTGCAACTGGAAGAAGAAAAAGAATGCACCTTACAAAATCCTCAAAAGACAGGGAAGCCTAACACCAAGAGTCTTATAAGGCCATCTGTGGTAGCCAAGTCTCTTGTTAAAAGAAAAAATACCAACTCAGATTTTTTTTTAAAGATTTTATTTATTAATTCATGAGAGACACACAACAGAGAGAGAAGCAGGCTCCCTGTGGGAAGCCTGAGACAGGACTTGATCCCAGGATCCTGGGATCACGCCCTGAGCCAAAGGCTGACACTCAACCACTGAGCCACCCAGGTGTCCCAACTCAGATGGATTTAAACAAAAAAAGGGCCTGTGTAGCTGAAAAGACCAGGGGTAGGTGGTGTAAGCAAGTGTGAATCCAAGCACTCCCACGTCCAGCTCTTGCTCAGTGGGGAGTCTACTGGAGATTCTCCCTTTCCCTCTCTCTCTACTCCGGACTTGTGCACTTTCTCTCTCTCTCAAATAAACAAATATTTTTAAAAAATACTTGACTGTGAACAATAAGGTGTCAGAATTTAGGTAAGTGATTAAAGGTGGAGCTGTGGGGTGGGGGTCTCAGTAAGAAAGGGAGAGTTGAGGGACCCCAGGTGCAAAGCTGGGGCAACTACACAAATAGTGAGCACTGACTAGGGGCCCAGGAGCAGAAGCAGCTCTGGGGGAAGGGAGAGTTCAGTGACATCACTGCATCTGCATGACATCTGAGTGCAGCAGACAAGTAGGTGCCTGGAGTCCCTAGTGTGAAGCTCAGAGGCACCCAGGTTTGTGTAGCTCTGGCCACACATTCATTCAGGATGAGCCTGCTGAGCTAAGAGATGTAATGGTAAAGAACACCTATTCCTGGCTCTCAGGGAGCTTGTGAGTCATGAGGTATGAGGGCTACATCCATGAATGGTAAGGAGCAACAGAACTAGAGGCTGGGTACCCACGGGAATCCCTGCCCTTGCTCTGGGGTTACCCCAGGAACCAGGGAAGGCTTTCCTCATGATGGAACCTTGAGACTCAGTAGGGGGCAAAATGCTTCAGGAGATGATGAAACTGAGAATAAATTAACTTCTTGATAAGTCAGAATATTGTCTGGAAATCTGTGCTTTCTCTTTTCGGTTGGCCTCCTATATATGAAAAGAATTGGCAGTTGGCTTCTCTCATGAGGGGCAACCTATAGAGTGACCGCAGCGAGGAAGGCAGTTTGTGGCAGTGATATCTGAAAGCGTTGGCTTCATGAATGCCGTGTTCCTACAAGCTCTGCATGAAGAGCCAGCAATGGCCCTGCCATCTCTCTTCAAGGAGCAGGCCTCTGAGCATCCCTGGTGGAGAGGCCTCCTAGGACCAAAGACCCTGAAGCTGAGCTACCACTGAAGCTCACGGGAAGCCAGCCTTACTTTCTCCTTTCAGTTTTCACATAAGGAGAAGGGAAAAGATACCAGAGTAAATCAGAGAGCTGGACCCAGTTTGGTAGGAGAGTGCAGAGTTGGAGTCTGCGCCAGGCCAGGCCGCTGTGGGAAGCACTCTGGAAGGGATGTCTTGGGGCGGGGGGGGTTAGGTGGGGGGTGTCATCAAAAGCCAAAGCACACGAAGCACTTGTTTTAACCCCAGAGCTCCAGTTAATCTTTGTGATTCTCCATTTCCAAGAAGGTGCCAGGCAGGGATTTATGAGGTGCTCCTTAACACGGCTTGAGGAGAAATAAAAAACCCACTTTTACCTCAGGACTGAAAATTGTCCAGAAAAGCAGAGAAGTGACTGCCTGTCACCATGAGGAGACACAAAACAGGAGGCAGCATGTTTGTGTTGGGCAGATGGGAAATGGCTCTCTGTATTTCCATAGGTGATTATAACATCATCAAGGAAATGTGAGAAAGCCATTAGTGTTGCATGAATGCCTACTAATCTGTCTGTTTTTAAGTTCAAACGGATGAAACCACAGTTACATGCATCATGTTTCAGAGTATGCACAAGTGATATTTTACTTTTGCCAATTTGCTGTTCATTTAAATGCATTACTCTTAAATGTGCCATTTTTAAAAAGATTTTATCTTTATGTAATCTCTACACCCATCATGGGCCTCGAACTCACAACCCTGAGATCTAGCATCACACGCTCCACTGACTGAGCCAGTCAGGCACCTCTTTAAGAAGCCATTTCTAATTTATCTCTAAAATTATGATTAAAATAATAAATACACATAACCCTGATATTTCAAAGGAAAGAGCTCCGCCATGACTAATATTATAATTATACAAGTCAAAGCTCTTGTCATAATCAGTATGGTTTGTCAATATTTATTTGAATGGTCAACTGTACGAAGGATGTGTATTGATTTGCAGGCCAAGCGTGATAGAAAAATAAGGAAGCACAGCGCTTCCTTTCTTCTGTGAGATCTGTGTAAGTGCTGTCTGTGGGGAGCTCTTGGCTGCTAAGCAAATTATTCTGTTCTATGTATAGCTTTGTTGATCTTCATGGCTCTCTAAAAGGCACACACCCAGGGTTTTGTTTCAAATGAATAACGTCAACAGACAAGCTGTCTAATAAACCTGAAATGTTGTCTTGGGAATGGAGAGAAAAGGAAGATCTTTGGTGATTTAGGTCGTTTTTCTCCTTGACCTTGGGGTCCTTCTGTCTCAAACTGATTTGAAGATTGGAATCTCCTTCTCACGTTCAACTTAAGAGCGTGAGGAATGCCGAGTGGAATGAGGTCATTACTACCTCTAGCTTTTAGTGGTGTCTTGCCCTTGAGAAAGACTGTGGGTTAGATGAGCTGGTTCATTCTCAGCCCTGAAAATATCATTGGTTTTATTCCTATGTGGATCTCTTAGGGTCATACTGAAAAATGCAACTTAGCAGCTATAAGTAACCTAGCTTGCATGCAGCTTAGTAGAAGCCCACATGTCTTTGCGGATGAGTGTCACCAAATTGTTTGGGGCTCCTCTAAATAAGAAGGAGCTCCTGCTGGCACTTTCTGTAACAGCTAGTAGAGGCAGCGGTCACCGTGGTTGGTTTTAGGTGCACTAGCTCCCCTAATCCTCACAGAAACTCAGTGACAGAGGCCAAAGAGACCCAGCAACTGGCTTAAGGTCACACAGAAGTTAGCATACAGTACAGCTGGAGGAGGAACCCAGGGAGCATGAGGCCAGTCTTTGCTCTTGGCTGCTAAGCTAATTTGCTTCTGTGCTATACTGTGTATTCTGTGTGCACCAACCTGCTTCCTTCTTCCATCATTTGTAAACATACACAAAAGATGGTTGAATAGCCTGTTCTAACACATGGAGCCATCGCAAGTTCTCTTAAGCTAGATGCATTCATGGATCTGAAAATATGTCCAGGACTTTCAGAAATGCCAAGGGTACTATCTTTCCAATGGGCAGAAAAGTGAGTGATGTGTCAGAGGGAAACCTACACTCCACCCCTGGCTCTTTGCCAGACCAGCTGAGTGATCACCTGCTCACCTCTGATTTCCTGGGGCATCAGGTAAAGAGCTGGCCCAGGAGAGTCTTCCACTCCCTTCAGGCTCAAACACTCTATGATTCCAGGACACAGGTTTCAGGGATTTGATAATATGAAGAAAGAAAGAAAAGAAAGAAAGAAAGAAAAAAGAAAGAAAGAAAGAAAGAAAGAAAGAAAGAAAGAAAGAAAGAAAGAAAGAGAAGGAAAGGAGACAAGGAAAGAAGGAAAGAAACAGAAAGAGAGAAAGAAAGAAAGAGAAGAAAAGAAAGAAAGAAAGAAGAAAGGAAAGAGAAAGAGAGAGAGAGAAAGGAAATTAAGGAAGGAAAGATGGATGGAAGGAAGGAAGGAAAGGAAAGGAAGGAAGGAAGGAAGGAAGGAAGGAAGGAAGGAAGGAAGGAAGGAAGGAGAAAGCAGATAAGCTAAGGAAGGTTAATAACCTAAACATTGATTTCGACAGAAATGTCCCATTTCCTGCCCACAAATCCATCTCCCTCTGAGGGACAGTCATCGATTGGCAAGAACTGATCAAGCCTTACTGGTGTGATAGAACCTGTGAAACTACTTGTTTCTAAGTGCTTAGTTAATAGTTTGGGATCAGAAGAAGACTAAAAACAGACATGGAGACTCGTGGCTCTAACCTGAGGGTATATCCACGCAGATTTCTCTACAGGCCTCAAAAATTGGTGGGAGAGTACTTTGAAAATGAAGGTGATAATAATCATGTTTTTGCAAATTTAGTTTTGCAAAACATTTAGTTTCTTGTATGTTCTGACTTTAAAATGATTTAATGTGGTGCTGTCTTTCAAAACCAGGCAAGTAATAGTAGTGGGTTCAAAGAGAAGGCGTATCTTATTTGTAAAACATTATCACGTAACACTGTTCTCAACCTTTCGATGTATTTCAATCACTAGGTAGCTTATTATAAAACAACTACAAGCTCCAATTCTGGAGAAAGCCTTCATTTTTTAAAAAGATTTTTAATTTATTTATTTATTCATGAGAGACACAGAGAGAGAGAGAGAGAGAGAGAGAGAGAGAGGCAGAGACACAGGCAGAGGCAGAGACACAGGCAGAGGGAGAAGCAGGCTCCCATGCAGGGAGCCCGACGTGGGTCTCCATCCCGGGACTCCAGGATCACGTCCTGGGCTGAAGGCAGCGCTAAACTGCTGAGCCACCTAGGCTGCCCAGAAAGCCTTCATTTAAAAAAAAAAAGAAAAAGAAAAAGAAAAAGAAAAAAAAAACTGAGGGATTTGTAAGCTTAACCCTTATGTTCTGCTATAATTTTAAACCTATGATTAAATGCAAAGCTGTATTGCTCTTTAACTGAAGCCATTACCAACAGAGCCTTGATCTCTCATAAGTTTTTTGAATAAGAGTTTTTTCGGATTTTTTTGCATCAAGTGCTAAAGTGTGGCATAGGGTCTTATTAAAATCCTATATAAATGCCTCAGATGGAAGAAATTGAATATAATAACAGAGGTCCTAGAGGCATCTCACCAGTATCTTCAACCAAACTTGGAATCATTGGAACTATTTCATGGAACAATGGGGGTGTCGGCTGGTTTTGTTCCTAGGAAGAGACATACAATCCAGAAAAGACAGTTTCCTATTGTACTGTGGGGGCTCTGGCCTTTTGACCCAGAAGAGCCTTTCAGAGAAAGCCTGCATGAATCTGGAGGCAGGGTGGACACACACTTGAGAAACAATATAAAGAAGGCGGCATGAGCATGGGCTCTGAGAAGAATCGCGAAGCCACATCCTGTCAGGGTTTCCTCTCATTCCTGTATTTCTTTTTCCCCGTAGCTCCTTATTGGCAGCAAATTGACTATTCTTTGGTGCTGTTTCTGTACAACCTTTCCCACAATGCTTTCCCTTTTTATTTCTCTATCTCCCTCATCTGCCTCTCAGGACTCTTTCCACCAAGTGCCTCACCTAGTTTTCCTTCTCCCACCCCATGACTTTCTTTCATCTTTCTGAGAGAAAAGGATCCCAGCATCCTTTTCTCTTAGAATCCTGGTCCACATTGCTCATCTAGGAGAGGAGGCAGACAAAAGCACAGGAACAATCCTAGAGCCCTTGGTGAGAAGGGAACTTCATTTCATCTGAGTCACCAGATTTTTGTGCTTGTGCTGCTTTTTTTTTTTTTTTTTTTTTTTTTTTAGGACAAAGTAATTCCATGTTCCCAGCTTGATGAAAGTATGGAAGAACAGGTTTCTCTGCTGTTGGTTCAGTGAGGAAACAAGAAAGCACTGTTTTGAGGTCCCCTATCACCTCCCAGCCAGCTCATCCAGTTGCACCCCTGACAGTGAGCCAGGCCGGCTGCTAGGCACGGAGGAGGAGGCACAGCCCCACACTCACAGCCTAGTGGGGAAATAGGCATGTAAACAAATATCCACAATACAGCAAGATGCAATAAGCACTGATCCAAATGGATTTCTGAGGTTGCAAGATAAAGTAAGCAAATGTGCTTGGGCTGAGAGAGAGGGAAGATCCCAGAGAGGACATGACCTTTAAGGAGAGACCTGGAAAAAACAATGAGGAAAAAGATACTCAGGATGAGTTGTGCTGATGGAGAGGGTATGGTCGCTTTAGACAGAGTGCACCCCCCCCGCCCAGCAAAGGCACGGTGTCATCACAATGCATGGCTAGATATAGGGTATAAGTTGGGGGTAGAAAGAGATCCAGCAGAAAAAGTCAGTAGGGCCAAATAGTGAAGGACTTCATGTACCAAAGCCTGGTTAAGAAGCATCAAATTGGGGTACCTGGGTAGCTCAGTGGTTGAGCTTCTGCCTTTGGCTCGGGTCGTGATCCCAGGTTCCTGGGATCAAGTTCCGCTTGGGGCTCCCCGCAAGGAGCCTGCTTCTCCCTCTACCTGTCTCTGTGTATCTCTCATGAGTAAATAAATAATTTTTAAAAAGAAGAAGCATCAAATTATCCTGTAGGTGAGGAGAAAGAGTGGAAGATTTTTAAAAACTGAAAGTGACCATGGATACATGCCTGTTGGAAAGCTAACTCTGAAAGACAGGACAGCTGATCAACAGGACAGCTGTGGTAGTTCAGGAAAGGGATGGTGTGGACATGAATAAGGGGAGGAGAAACAAGGAAGAGTTAGGAAAGCTGTTCTGGAGCTGGAACTGGGTCTGTGGATGTATGCATTGTATACATAGGGCTGGGGTGAGGGACCCAAAGATAACTTTACAAGTTTCAAATCATTATTTTAAGGATTCCTAAATTTGTTTCAGACGAACACATAATAGTATTTTGAACCCAAACATAAGACTGGGTTTGGGAAGAGGAAGTTCTTGAGTTTCAGTTGGGTATGTTCACTTTGAAATGCTCACGGGACATTAACCCTCTTTTGGAAATAGGACTGCCAAGCCCAGGAAAGCAATGCAGCTTTGGCCATCGTGGACCTCTTGGCAGCAACCGAAGCCACAGATTTGAGACACCTGCAGGGGAACGACATAGAACAGTGTGGGAAATAAACTAGGTCGGAACCCTGAGCATCACCAATCTGTAGGGGCAAGGAGCAAGCAAAGGGAAAAGCAAAAAGGCAGAAAGACGAAATGAAAGAATTGGTGTGTCAAACATCAAGGGGAGAAATGTATTTAAGAAGGGAGAGGACGCAATGTCCGAGGCTTCAGGGTGGTCATATAAGATAAGAAACAAACACTGAGTTGGATTTTGAAAGTCAGAATTTGTGGGTAATCTTACCAAGACAAGCTTCAGAAAGGTAGTAGAAAAGGAAAGCAATATTGCCAGGAGGTTGAGAGATGTGTGATTTGAGGAAGTTGGAGATGATGGGTATATAGACCAGCATTTTTCAAGCCTTTCAGTGTTCATAATCTTTTATACTCTATGGTTAATTGAGAACAACCAAAAGTTTTTGTGTATGTGGGCTACATCTATCAGTGGTGACCATGGCAAACATTAAAACAAATTTTCAAAGTAGTTATTAATCCATTGAAAATTAACAAATCGATGATAGGCAACAAAAATAACCTGGATATGGATCCCTGGGTGGCTCAGTGGTTTAGCGCCTGCCTTCTGCCCATAGCGTGATCCTGGAGTCCCAGGATCGGGTCCCACGTCGGGCTCCCTGCATGGAGCCTGCTTCTCCCTCTGCCTGTGTCTCTGCCTCTCTCTCTGTGTCTCTCATGAATAAATAAAATCTTTAAAAAAAAAAAAAGAAAAATTTTTTTTCTTAAAAGGATTATGGTGATGACCACAACTGTGTGAATGTACTCATAACCATTAAATTGTACACTCTAAATGGGTGAATGTATATGAATTCTATTTCAATAAAATGGTTAAAAATGGAAAGAGTAAAAGCACAGGGTGCTTAATTTATATTTATGGGATGATTAAAGTACCAAGTGGGAAATATTTATTGAATATTTAGTAAAACTAATTATTTCATCTCACTCTACTCTCAAACACACACACAGACACAAATGCAAAAAAAAAATTGAGGCTATTCTCTTGGGGTTAAGTGTGGGCCATTGGAAAAAGAGATTTCCTACTTTACTTGTGGAAACAAAATGGTGTAGGATTTTATTATCCCTTTCCCTATCTTTAAAAAAACAAGTTTGTTGAGGTATGATTTACTTGTTCCAGACATTTCGTGTAAATGGAATCATAAAATATGTAGTCCCTTGTGTAAGGCTTCTTTCCCTTACCATTATGTTTGCGGAGGTTCATCCGTGTTATAACATGTATCAGTATTTTATTACTTTTTATTGTAGGATAATATTTTATTGTTTATATACCACATTTTATTTATTCATTCATCAGTTGATAAACATTTGGGTTGTTTCCCCTTTCTGGCTACTGCAATGCTGCTATGAACACTTATGTGCAAGTTTTGTGTGGATGTGTGTGTTCATCTTTTTTTTCACAGGTATATACCTGTGAGTAGAATCGCTAGGTCATATGATAACTATGTTTAACTGTTTGAGGAACTGCCAAACTGCATTAAAATAGTGGCAACATTTTACATTTCCACCATTAGTGTGTGAGGGTTTCAATTTCTCCACATTTTGGTCAACATTTATTATCTGTCTTCTTGATTAAAACCACTCTACTTAGGCTATAAAGACATATCTCGTTGTGGTTTCGATTTGCATTTCCCTAGTGACTAATGATACTGAACATCTTTTTGTATGCTTGTTGGTCATTTGTATATCTTCTTTAAAGGAGTTTCTATTCAGATTCTTTATCCATATTTTAATTGGGCTGTCTTTTTTTTTTATGATAGTCACACAGAGAGAGAGAGAAAGAGGGGCAGAGACACAGGCAGAGGGAGAAGCAGGATCCATGCAGGGTTCCTCCGGGAGCCCGACATAGGACTCGATCCCGGGTCTCCAGGATAGCGCCCTGGGCCAAAGGCAGGCGCTAAACCGCTGCGCCACCCAGGGATCCCAGGCTGTCTTTTTATTTTTTTTTTTTTTGCTTTATTTTTTTACTATGGTATAATATATGTAACAAAATTTACCTTTTAACCATTTTTAAGTATACAGTTCTGTGGCATTAAGCACATTTAAAGTGTTAGAGGACTGGAGTGCCTGAGTGGTACAGTCTGTTGAGCATCTGGCTCTTGGTTTTGGCTCAGGTCCCCATCTCAGAGTCATGGGATTGAGGCCCATGTGGTGCTTTGTGCTCAGCATGGAGTCTGCCTGTGATTCTCTCTCCCTCTCCCTCTGCCCCTCCTATTCAGGCTCTCTCTCTCAAATAAATAAAAAATAGTGTTACAGAACTATCACCACTATCCATCTCCAGGACTATTTCATCTTCCCCAACTGAAACTCTTTGTCCATCCTCCCCTTCTCCCTGCTCCTGGAAACCACAATTCTGCTTAATGTCTTCATGAATTTGAGTACTATAGGTACTTTGTATAAGTGTATAATACAATAGGATGATGTTTGTCTTTTTGTGACTGGCTTATTTCACTTAGTATAATATCTTCAAGTTTTGCCCATATTGAAATATCTATGAAAATTTTCTTTTTAAGGCTAAATAAGATTCCACTGTATGTATATACCACATTCTGTTCATCCATTGATGAATACTTAGGTAGCTTCCACCTTTTGGCTATTGTGAATAATGCTGGTATGGACATCATCATACAAATATTTGTTTGAGTCTCCAATTCTTTGGAGAATATAGCCAGAAGTGGAATTGCTAGATCACATTGTAATTCTTTAAGTTTTTGAAGAATTATCATACCATTGCCACAGTGGCTGCACCATCTTATATTCTCACCAATGATGCACAAGGGTTCCCAATTCTCCAAATCCTTCCCAACATTTGTTGTTTTCTCGTTTTGTTTGTTAGAATAGCCATCCTAATGAGTACAAACTGGTACCTTGTAGTTTTATTTATTTATTTATTTATTTATTTATTTATTTATTTATATTCATGAGAGAGAGAGAGAGAGAGAGAGAGAGAGGCAGAGACACAGGCAGAGGGAGAGGCAGGCTCCATGCAGTGAGCCCAAAGTGGGACTCGATCCCGGGTCTCCAGGATCCGGCCCTCAGCTGAAGGCGGCGCTAAACCTCTGAGCCACCCGGGCTGCCCAGTACCTTGTAGTTTTAAAGATTTATTTATTTATTTTTATTTATGATAGACACACAGAGAGAGAGAAAGAGACAGAGACACAGGAGGAGGGAGAAGCAGGCTCCACGCAGGGATCCCGACGTGGGACTCGATCCGGGGACTCCAGGATCGCGCCCTGGGCCAACGGCAGGCGCCAAACCGCTGAGCCACCCAGGGATTCCCCCCTTGTAGTTTTAAATTGAATTTCCCTGATGATTAGTAATGTTGAGTATCTTTTTATGTGCTTACTGGACATCTGTGTATCTTCTTTGAAGAAATATCTATTTGGACCTTTGGCCCATTTTTAAAATTGGGCTATTTGGTGGTTTTGTAGTTAAATTGTCTTTTTATTATTGAGGTGTGAGAGTTCTTTAAATATTCTGGAGTCAAGTCCCTTATTAGACACATGATTTGCAAAAATTTTCTTTAGTTTGCTTTTTTTTTTACACTCTTGATAGTATCCTTTAATGTACAAAAGTGTTCTATTTTGATAAAGTCCAATTTATCTTTTTATAAATTTGTGTTTTGAGTGCCCTATATAAGAACTATTGCATATTCTGAGATCATAAAGATGTACACTTATTTTATTCTAAGAGTTTATAGTTTTAGGTCTTACATTTAAGTTATTGATTAATCTTGCATTAATTTCTCTATAGGGCATGAGATAAGGGTCCAGTTTCATTCTTTGGCATGTGGATATCCAGATGTCCCAGCACCATTTGTTGAAAATACCATACTTTCCCCTACTGAATTGTCCTGGCACACATCAAAAATTAATTGACTATAAATGTGAGGGCATATTTCTGGAATCTCAATATGATTCCATTGATATATGCCTAGCTTTATGTCAGTACTATACTGTCTTGATTACTGTTGTCGTATAGTAGGTTTTGAAATTGGAAGGTATGAATGAATCCTCCAACTTTGTTCTTCTTATCCAAGATTTTTGGGCTCTTCTTGATCTCTTGAATTTCCATTGAATTTTAAGATATGTTTGTAAATTTCTTCTACTAAGCCAGCTAGGACTTGATAAGAATTGGCTTGAATCTGTACAGCACTTTGGAGAGTATTGTTATTTTAGCAACTGTAAGCTTTCAATCCAGGACATGAGTTATTTTTCATTTTATTTAGAGCTTTTAAATTTCTCTCAACACTGTTTTGTAATTTTTGGAATATAAGTTTTAAACTGCTTTCATTATTTCTAAATATTTTATTCTTTTTTTTAAGTTTCTTTTTTTAAAAAAGATTTATTTATTTGAGAGAGAAAGGAGGGGCAGAGGGAGATGGAGAGAATCCCAAGCAGATTGAGCAAGAAGCCCAACATGGGGCTCAAGCCCAGGGCCCTGAGAACATGACCCAAGCTGAAACCAAGTGTTGGACAGTTAACCAACTGAGTCACCCAGGTATCCCTTAGGTTTCTTTTTAAGTAAACTCTACCTCCAATGTGGGGCTTGAGCTCACAACCCCAAGATCAACAGTCGTATGCTCTACTGACTGAGCCAGCCAGGAAACCCCAACATTTTATTTTTTTCAAGGCTACTTTAAATGGAATCATTTTCTTTTTTTTTTTTTAATTTTTATTTATTCATGATAGGCACACAGTGAGAGAGAGAGGCAGAGACACAGGCAGAGGGAGAAGCAGGCTCCATGCACCGGGAGCCTGACGTGGGATTCGATCCCGGATCTCCAGGATCGCGCCCTGGGCCAAAGGCAGGCGCCAAACCGCTGCGCCACCCAGGGATCCCTGGAATCATTTTCTTAATTCCAGTTTTAGTTCCATAGTTACTGTTAACCATAGTAAGCCAAATATCTGGGCTTTGTTTCTTGATTGATAAAGAAAGCTTCAGATAAAGAAATCTCATTTCATTTTGAAATTCTTATGTCTGACCCGAGAATAATGTCACAGATTTGATTCAGTCTGCTTTAAAGATCTCAAATGATAAGACTAGAACACATCGGGACACCCTATTTAAGTCCATGCATCTAATAATCAGATGAAGAAGGAGCAGAAATATGAATACACTAACATTATTGTACAGCTTCCCGGAAGTGCAGCTGGAGTAGCTACAGAAGTGAATGAGGTCATGAGGTCACAGAGAGGGCAGAGCAGCCAGTAGCCTGTCCCATGGTGATACCCCTGTGACCCTGGGCAAGGGCTTCAACTCTGTATCCCTCGGATCTCCCATCTTTAAGATGGAAATAATAACAGTTTATATGGTTTTTGCAGAGCTGTCTCCAAATGGAGTGCCCACATTCCATTAGTAGATGAACTGCCATTCATGCAAAACAAAAACGTAAGAACTTCCATTTGTTTATTCACATCACTCCTTTACTTTGTACTTTTGTTTATGATTCAGAGGTGTACATAACATAATTGTATCATAGTATATTTGCAAACTTTATATTAAACTAGCAAATGCAACTTGTCAGTTTATGCTCCCACCATTTTGTTTGGAGACTGATGGAGACTATTTGGCTTAATTCATTGCTTAACACATAGTGAGTTCTCAGTAAATGTTAGTTATCATCAAAATAATACTTATAGTTGTCATATAATTATGGGTAAGTCTAAAAGGATTAGTTATACTTTCTTGGTTTACTTTCTTTCCACCATTGATGAGATCATGAAGCACACAAAAGTCAAAGAGCAAAATTATCAGATGATGACATATCAACTCAACCACATATGAATAATGCTTTTATTACCTTTTAAAAGTATAGAATAATAGATTTTAACTTGCATGTCCTTAGTGTGTAAACACTTAGCACCCTGAAAAAAGTTTGCTATTGGACTAAAGTTATGCAAAAGCAATTTGGTGGGTTTTTTACCCCCTGATTTTTACATCTCCACTCCTATGAAGCATAGGATTTTCAAATTGTGGGAATTCCAGACATCTCTTGGTTCTTCAAAGCAGCCAGGTCCGAGATTTGGGCGTCTAAATGGGAATGTCCTTCTCCAGCTCGGCCAGCTTCCCTGCCATTCTTCACAAGGACTGTGTGTATGGCACCAGACTTACTTTCCCAGAAGTGCTTCTGGGACCTCAGTCTGCACAAAGGGGCTGTTAAATGTGTTTCCCTCCCTGCTGGCTCAGCTGACTCCTGGGCCTCAGGTCACATACAACTCATAGTTCCTATCAACTTTTCCCAAAGGACCCCTGGGCTCCTGCAGGAGCCAGCACTTCCCTGGAACAGGAAGCCCTATTTACACTGTCTTGGAGTCTGGTGCTCATCCATAAAAGGGAAAAGAGTCCTTTAGGAAAAGGGCAGGGTGCTTGGAAACTCTTTAAAAGTGAAAGCTTTGCAACTGGTTTCTGTTGTTTCACACTGCTGGTCAATACAGTTTTGCAAAATACAAAAACACATGCTCTTTGGACTGGTTGAACAGTAAATCTGAAAGCTGACATGACAATAAACAAAATGGGGAGAATGTCACGTGAACCTTCCAGAGTGCTCACCTTGAGTAGTTCTTTCTTCAGTCTTCTAGAACATGAGTTTCATATTGGTTTATACATGAATTCTTCAGTCATACTTTGAATAAGGAAGAAGGACTATCTAGACTTTGAAATATACAATGGTTAGGTCTGTGGATGGTTGCTACAACTCCCTGTGCCTCTTCCATCTGCTGATAGACACACCTGAGGAATGACATGAATCCCGAGTTAGCAAAAGATATGGAGAGGCCAGGAAAAGAATACAGTAGTGAGGGATGGAAGTGTGGGGCTTTAGGAATCAGAACTCTAAAAAAAAAAAAAAAAAAAAAAAAAAAAAAAAAAAAAAAAGGAATCAGAACTCTTGGAAAGTTTCATCATAATGATTAATAATTATTTAATCACAATATAAATTATTAAAAATAATTGTTAATCATGCTTACTATTAATGGTAATATGAACAAATATTGCAAATTGTTACAAAGGACTGAGTTAAGTTACACATATAACCTCATTTAACCTCATGGTAACCTTGTGAATTAGGTACCATCAGAATCCCCAAAGCACAGATGACACAAAGAGGCTAAGTAACTTGGCTAAAGTCAAGGTAAACAGTAGACCTAGGACATAAAGCCTGGCGTTCTAGTCTTGTGGATTGGTGCCCAACCATCATGCCCCACTCCCTCTTAAACTGGGCCTAATGGTATTCTAAGCAGTTCAGATGTGGTAGCACTTTTTTTTTTTTTTTTAAGATTTTATTTATTTATTCATTAGAGAGAGAGAGAGAGAGAGAGAGAGGCAGAGGGAGAAGCCGGCTCCATGCTGGGACCCCGGCATGGGACTGGATCCCTGGTCTCCAGGATCACGCCCTGGGCTGAAGGCGGCGCTAAACCGCTGAGCCACCCGGGCTGCCCGTGGTAGCACTTTTAATTAAAACAACACCGTTAATGTGGCAAGTTTCCTGAGCTAAAAAATTCAATCATTCTTCATTTCTTCAGCACCTGCTAACCCCTAGGACCTTACCTAGATTAAGTATAGTGATTCTTATGTCACTGGAATGGAGACTGCCTGGAGGCCAGTGTCCTTGCTGTGAGCATGTGTGCGGTGCTGCTGAGATCACCGTCCAACTGGCTGTGCTGCCCTTCCCCCATCGTCCCTTCCACCCCAGGCTTTCGGTGTCTCACATGGCACGAGGTTCCCAGCATAGCATGTAGCTGCCGCGAGAAGCTCCCTGCACTGCACGTGTTGCCACCACCCCCATCCTTCAGGCACCTCTCACACTCCAGTCTGGCATTGCCTTTCCTGCCCACTGCAGAGAAGGCTAGTCCTCCTTCTTCCCTTGTGCTCCCGGGCCTGCCTGCCTCACTTACTGCTGTAGCTCAGTGTATCACCAGTGCTTCTGTGGGCCCTTGAATAGACCATGTCCTGCGTGTCTTGTGAAGTCCCATGACTTAAACACGTGCCTCACACAGAGCTGATTTGTTCTAACCTGATTAGATCATCTATGGAAGTCACCTTCCCAAACTTGCAAGATTCTACCCTGAGGATTCACTTCAGGGAAACACCTCAGGAGACTAAGAAGTGGTTTGGGGCTTCGGTAATCTGGTCATCACTGGTGAACCTACTAAAAGCCATATTGAAGTGTGAGATTCAAATGAACTAAGATGGCGATAGGCAACCACTAGATACATTTAATTTTGAAGGGAGGCAAGTAATAGGCCAGTAGCTGAGGCATACAAAGTAGAAGGGTGGTTTCTGTTTCTTGCTTGCCTAGCTGTTGCTACCAGTGTTCAGATGCAGAGGCCTTTGTGTATTTTGAGGGCAGAAGGGAATGGGTGGAGAGAACCCGGGGAAAGATCAGGGCAGTGACTCATAAGCTTTGGGAGAGAGCACTTAAGGGAGTTCCTATCTTCATCATCAGGATTCTCAAATGAGTTGTCTTGTAGCCATCCTGTTGCTTTCTTGGCCTTCTGGTCCCTTCTTATCTCACTTCAATACGGCCAATGACCTCCACATTTCTGCGGCCATAAACCACTTCTGGTATCTTCAGGTCCAGAGTGGGATGGAAAATAAGTCCTTTTTCAAGGGGAAACGGCCCCTCAGTTTTACTGAGAGAAGAGAAAACCTAAGGCAGATGCACGTGGTGGTGTAGATTTGGTAGCACATGGTCAAGGAAGTTCTTGTCTGGTATTTCTATTTCTTTATGAAATATGAAGCAAAGTCAATGAGGGAGAGATGGGATATAGTTGAGATTGAAGGAGATAGAAAATTTTTGAAAAGTTTTTTAAGAGGAGCATTATGAGATTGCCGGCAAAAGG
The DNA here is from genome assembly GCF_048164855.1 of Canis lupus baileyi. Classification (NCBI taxonomy): domain Eukaryota; kingdom Metazoa; phylum Chordata; class Mammalia; order Carnivora; family Canidae; genus Canis; species Canis lupus. The sequence continues at coordinate 35,996,972 of NC_132865.1, forward strand.
GGGCACCTGTGTGGTTGGTGCTCCAAGGTGTCTAACACCAGCCATCTGCCCACCTGGAGAACTTCCTTCTGGTGGCGCTCAGCTGCCTGGTGCAAGGCAAGCCAGTGAGTATGGTCAAGTTCATTGAGAATTGAATTATCTAGGCATGTGCGGTCAATGGAGGGCACGGGAGCTTGGCACTCTTGCCGGAAAATGCTTATATCATGAGCCCCGGAATCCAACTTGGATATGGGGAATGTTAGGAGGGGCCCATGACTAGGGAGGATGTGGGAGGTATGCAAGTCACCTACAGGCAGAGGGACACTTGTGTTGGGAATCTTTGTGCAAGAAGCTGCAGTGACAGGTTTGTGACCAGCAAGGAGGATGTCTGATTCATGATTTTGGAGGTGGAACAGTTTCAAAAGATAATGTGGTTTGGACTTTACATTCTGCACCATGAGAACAGGAAGCCATGGCCCAGCAGAGAATAAGGTCATTGGGTCAAGGAGGTCACAGTGTCAGATGCGTCCAGAATGAAGGCAGACATAATGATGAAGAGGAAGAACAGATTTAAGTCTTTAAGGAACAGTGAGTGTCCAGGATAAGCCTTAAGTGAAGCTCTCCTGTCTTTCTCACTTGGAAAAGTCAGTTGTTTGGTGAGTGAGAGGAGGTACAGGCTGACTTTGAAATGCTTTGATTGTCAATTTCCCATGTAGGGTGCGTATACTTTTAAAATGATCCACTAAAAATGTATCACTTATTGGTGCCATGAAAAACTTAGGAGAAAGAGATCTTTAGGAAAACATCAGAGGGGCCTGGGTGGCTCAGTCAGTTAAGAGTCCGACTCTTGATTTTGGCTCAGGTCATGATCTCAGGGTCGTGGAGTCGAGCCCCCCCACGCTCTGTGTTCAGCACAGAGTCTTCTTGGGATTCTCTCTCTCTCCCTCTGCCCTTCCCCCTGCTAAAGAAAAAGGAAGAAAAACATCAGAGCAGTTGGTAGCAGTTTTGGTAAAACAAGCCGTACCCACTTCCCAATCTCACCAGGATCCCGTGTGGTCCCTGACACCTTATGAAGACTGAATAACCTAGAGGGATCGATGGCCTTAACATTTGCACTTACATTTCTCTTGCCCCAGACCTGAAGCAAATGTAAGGCCCATGGTCCCGTGTGTTCCAGATTTCATAAATCCATTCAGAAGAGAGTTACCCTGGGCTCATTGCAGCTGTCAAGGCAGTGAGGCAACTCTCCATTGTGGAGTTCACCTCGTTTCAACAAGGTGGCTAAAATGGTGCTGGCAAAGTCTTGAGGCAGCCTTTTGTAGTTTGAAACAGAATGAGACCTCCTCCTCTTCCTGAGGGTTCCTTCTCCTCCAGAATCTCTGTCTTGCTGTGTCCCCTAAGAAGAACTAGTGCTTGCTGAGGACTTGGGATGCTCCAGGCACTACTCCTAGTGCTTTACATGCCGTATTTTATCTAATCCACACAATAAAGCAACACTCTGTGAGGTTCTATTATTATCATCCTTGCTTTTGAATAAAGAATCTGAGGCACAGATGATTCCATAATTTTCCCAGGGTCGTGGGGCTATCAGGAGGTTTCAGGTGGCATTTGTTGTCAAAGACAGCACTTCCTGCCTCCCCTGGTAAATGGCTCTGCCATCCTCTCTGGGGGAGGGGGGAGCCCGGTTCCACCCTTCCCTTCTCTCCAGCTCCTCACTCCTCACTCCAGCTGCTCTCCACTGTGCCGTCCTCCTCCTCAGACATTGCTACCTGACTCTCCTCGTAACCAGCACCCTGGTACAGGCTCTGGCCAGTGTCACTGAGTCTCCAGTTTGTCCTCTTCTCTGTAAATCTCAGGCTCATGGAAAAGATTTCAACTTCCCTAGAACACATGCAAGGCTGACCCCTCCGCACTTACCCAGCTTTTATTCTCACCTCGGATATCTCCCCTTCCCCCTCCATGCTCCAGACTTCATACTGAGTTATTTTATGCCACCCCAAAGACAGCAAGGACTCTGTCCCCTCCAAGCTTTGGCCTCGGTCCTGTCTGTCTTGAACACCTGCTCCACCTTCCTGAACATGCCACCCCCTGCCTTGTTGTACAAAATTCCCTTCATCTTTCAGAACTCAGTTCCTACAGCCCGCTCAGAAGTGCTCCCTGCCAAGGCCCCGACAGTCCCCAGCACCCTGAAGGGTACCTCCCTGTCTGTCTCCTCCCTGACTGTCAGCCCTGAGACCATGGCCACATCCCATTCACCTCAGTGTTGCTAGTGCTAGCAGATGTCTGTGCACATGGGAACCTGCTCCTCTGTTGTCCAAATGAGTAGTGAAAATGGAAGCAATGAGACCAAATGACCCCTCAAAGTTTCCTTTGTCCTGTATTTGGAGGATAAAGGGAGATCTCATTGGCACCCAGTATGGAGGTGCCACCTGTGTCTACAGATGGTTTACACAAGTTCTAGACACAATAACTTTAGATACAGCTCCCCACTGAAGTGTTGGCTGTGTAAGAGCTGGGTGCTTGTCTTGTCTGCAGCCATGTTCCAGGTAAGGACCTTGGTACTCAGTATATGTTTGTTTCATGAAACACATATATAAAAGATCTCTAATCCTTACAGTTCTACAAGGTCAGTATCATTCGCCCCATTGTACGGTCAAACAAACCTAAAGTTCAAAGGGGTGAGTAACGTGTCCAAGGTTATAAAGGAGTTAGTAGTAAAATCAGGATTCATCTCCTGGCTTCCACATTGAAGCTTCTTTGGCTATCCTGAGTTGTCTCTCAAAACCTTAGGAATTGGTCATTCGCATTAAAGGAAGATGAATAAAATTATTTTAAAAAAATAAAGCAAGTAGGACAGAATTTTCCTGCTTAAATGAGAAAATCTACCACTTATAAAAATGGATTTGTATGCAGCCCAAACTTGGAGTCATACAAATTTCAAAGAAAAATTGCTGGTGGACTTAGCACCTGAAAAAGAGTAAGCTTTGGGAGCCCAGGGAGATGAGAGCTCTCTGGCCCGGCTGGATCAGGTCCATGGGGACCCGCCCTGTGTGTGAGCACAGAAAAACAGACTCCTCTGTCTCCCAAGCAGCACACCGTGTCTTGAAAGATTGAGCTGCTTATTGCAACTGTACCGTTTCTTGGCCAGCATCAGAGAGCACCGGATTTAGAGCACTTTTTGTCTCTTGGTTTCATGAAGGTTAGAGGTTAGAGGTTGAAGAAAGGTTTTTTGTTTTTTTTTTTTAATTTTATATTGTATCACCTTAGGATCAGGCAACTCCCAAAAAGATTTCCTGTGTGATGAAATACATCTTTTCTCCCCTCTCTACTCGAAACAGTTGCAACTTCTTAGTAAAAATTACTCAGCTAGTCCTTACCATAACCGATGAAGACAATACGTATTTTTAGTTTTGTCTTAGCAGCAAGGAAACACAGTCACAAATGGAAAATGATTTCACGGAGGCCATCCAGTGAGTCAGGCGCAGGACCGAGCTGGACAGATGAGGCATCTGGGTCTCTCACTAAACTTCAAGGTCCTGCTGAAAATTGGAGACAAAGAAAAGTAGTCTTATGATACTTTCTGGGAATAATTTTAATGCCAAGTTTTGTTGTATGTTGATGTCTGTTCATTAGCCATAGGACTACGACACTTTCCAGTGGAAAAGCTCTACTCATTCTCTTGTAAGATGTCATGACATATTAGGTGCATAGCACCGAGTACCGCACACACGATAGTAGCTGCTTAATAAAAAATGCTCTCCTGGGACGCCTTGCGGCTCAGTCAGTTGGGCGTCCAATTCTTGATTTCAGTTCAGGTTTTGATCTCAGGGTCAGGAGTTCAAGCCCTGTGTTGGGCTCCATGCTGTGCATGAAGTCTACTTAAAACATTTTTTTTTAAGTTTTAAATGCCCTCCTGCTGCTCTGCCCACCAATCTCTCCACTGTGAAATCTCCTCAGGGAGACTGGATTCACCTGTATTACAGTTCCTCCCAGTCTTTCTTCATTATCGACCTGACGTTTTTCTTAGTTCAGCTTTTATGTAGAAACTCAGTGCTCTGTACATCTGAGCCGGTGCTTATCAGTATCTGGTGCTTTGGCTTGTGTGGACACCTATATTTTTCTCCTTCCTATTTGCATGTGTAGGAATCTAGTTCTGCCTATGGGTCTTAGTCATTCATTCATTCAGGAAAAAAAAAATAAAAAAGCTACCTTTTGCCACCAGAGTGATGTGAAACGTCCAGTGACTTGAGGAGGCCAAATTTCTCCAACCCTGCCCAAACCACCAGGAGCCTCCCACACTGCTGGACAGGTTGAGTAGGATTAAATATGTCACTGTCATTGCAGTGGTTCTAACCCTTTTCATTTCTTTCTAATTTTTTTTAAAGATTTACTTAAGAGAGAGCTCACAAAAGTGAGAGAGATGAGGGGGAGAGGCAGAGAGAGAGGAAGAGGGGAAGTTAACTCCCCGCTGAACACAGAGGTCAGGGCAGCAGTCTCCAGACCAGGAGATCATGACCTGAGCTAAAACCAAGAGTCAGTGGCTTAACCAACTGAGGCACCCAGGCACTCCCTCATTTGCCTGTTTTAATAGTACACACACCTCTGTGCATCAGATTGTTACAGGTGATGCTGTGACAATGGCAATATGTAAGATATTTCCATTCCAGTCATAAAGCTATTTCCCAAGTTATTTGATTGTTCATCTCTTTATTTTATTTATTTATTATTGACACATCATTGACATATTAGTTTTAGGTGTGCAACATAGTCATTGAACAATTCTATACATTACTCGGTGCTCATCATGTTAAAGTAGTCACCGTCTGTCACCAAACAACATTATTACAATATTATTGACTGTATTCCCTAAGCTGTACTTTTCATCTCTGTGGATTATTATTTTATTACTGGAGTCCCTTCACCTATTTTGCCCATCCCCCCACCGACCTTCCTCTGCAAGCTATGGACCAGTTCTTTAAAATGTAATTCTCTTATTTTATGCCATGCTACTGAGAAATAGGATTTTATCTGTGCCCTATTTTAAAGTTTAGTAGTTATCTTTCTTATAAGACATTACAAAATCACTAAAAGAAGACAATCTAGTTATTCAGTTCAGAATCCCTGAATTGTAATATTAACCATATTATGATGTTTTCTTGTTTAACTTGGTCAAATAATGGGTGATTAGATTCTCACTTCTCAACAGTAGGGTAAAAAAAAATTCTATGGTACTTGAAGAAATAGACATATTTCTTACTTTTTAAAAGCCAAATTCTAGTATTTGAGAAAGAAATAGATTGTAAATTTCCCTATTCAATTTTAATGTAGTTTCATAAAGGAATATAAAACATTATAATTACTTTTAAAGCCAAATAGAATTAGGAGTTTACATTATAGACCCAATGTTATAGAATACTCTCCTAAAACAGAACGATGTGTGCTACTAATATAAGCAGCCAAAGCTTCCTGAGTAGGCGAGCCTGGCGGGTCCTGGTCTGTGTGTTCCTAGGGGTTAATGCCTGACAGCCCCACAGCCAGTCTCTGGTGGGCACAGAGCAACAAACTGCTCTCTCGCTGGGTTGGCAACACTGGACTAGGCTTCAGAGGCAGGTATGCTGCAGTGCACCAGGGAAGACCCAGCACCCAGCTGGCCCCTGGACCACAGCCCTCACCCTCACCAACAGCCCCTGGCACTGCTCAGGCTCACGCAAACCTGGTCATCCCAAGAGGGACAGGAATGGCAAGAAGCTCTTGCCCATGGCCCACCTTGATCACACTTGCTGCTTGTTCTCCTGCTTCTTGGATGAGAGTTCTCAGTGTCAGCTTTATTCACGGACTTCATCTCTGCTCACTCCTCATATGTTCCTTGTTGCTAAGAGTGCAGTCTTGGGCCAGCTTCCCACTGCATGACCTATCTCTAGATGATCTTCTCCACCAGAGTTTCCCTTCATGCCTCACCATTTTGGTTTTCTCTCTCTGAGTTCTCTCAGTGGCTGTAGACCATCCTATGGACAGACACACCACAGACACATCAAAGCCAACACATCCAAAGCAGACCCAAGATCTCCCCCTGAAGATCTGCTTCTTCTCAGGTTGGCTGGTGGCACCTCATCCACCCTTTGGAAAAGCAACTGGGGACAGGTGCCATGTATTTCCCTTGTGGCTGTCCCACAAGGGGTGAGTGTCTAGCTCTGCTCATCAGGCCATCAGGATTGACTGCCTGAGAATGACCTGATTTCTGATGCACTTCCCTTCTGCTGCACGTGCCTCCCAGTCCTCACTCCTCATCACCACAGGATACTCTTCCCAAAAGTCATCTTGACCCTGTTCCCTCATTGCTGAATGCATTGCAGGGACCATTGATAGCCTTAGGATGAAGTCCATCTGCTGACTTCAGTAGATAATATCCATGATCATCCTTCTCCTGGCCTTAGATGCTTCCACTTAGCCACACCTTCCATCTTCCTGGACGACTTGCATTCCCTCAACTTACTCCCTCCTTCTTACCTCTGTGACTTTCCTATGCCATTCCCTTGGTTCCTCCCCTCCCCCACCCCTTGCCCCCAGGACAAGTTGGGCATGGGCATGTCCTCCTCCAGCAAAGTTTCTATAATCCCCATTTCCCAAATGCAAGCCTGCGTTAGGTACCTTTCTGGAATCTACCACTTTGTGCTTACCTAGGTCACAACTACTATCATACTGCATCAATCTACTTGGTTGTTATTCTCCTCATTGGACTATGGTGAAAATCGGATTGAATCCTAATCTGCTTGGTTTCTATTTTTGTTCTGTTCCCTGGTACCTGCTTCTCACCAGAGCTTTTGCTCACTTCCTGGAAGCCACATGAGTCTAGGTCAATTCCATTGCTCCTATATCTGAGAAAATACATGCTCATCCCAGGACATCTACAAAATAAACAGTAGGTGTCAATAAAACCATGCACACCCAGCTCACTTCTCTGTTTCCACTGACTTGACTTTAGTTTCCTGAACATGAATAAAATGAAGTGGGTTCATTTGTTTATAGTATACTTTCAAAGTGTAAGGTGATTATAAAAAGAGTACATATTTAGCATTTTTTAAAATCTGATGAATACAAAGGAGAAAACAAAAATCACTCATAATTCTACATAAATTTTTTAAATGTTTTGTGATTAGGCCATTAATATTTATCTAATATTATTCAAATTGTGACTTAAAGTTGTTTTAAGTAGTCATGAGTAGCCTATTCGATATTTTTGCCTATTCATCTGACTTGATATCTTTTCTGTTGATTTGCAATCCAAAGTTAAAGAAAAGTCTGATTTGGGGCCTTTGTGGATAATTTCTTATATAATAAGAGGACAGATGCACACTTTGTTGGATGTAAGGACACCATCAGAGAATAACTGACTTCCAGACATTTGGGGTATTGGCAAAGGGAAACTCTTGACTCCACCTACTGTTGGCTTCTGTGTTTCAAGATTTTCTTGCAACCTAGACTAAAGGAATGTACAGTAAATCTCCACAAATCAGAGAATGGCATCCAAGTAAAAGTCAGGCATATTAGGAATAAAAAAATATGTTTGTATCTATTATTATTTTATTTAAAAGGAGAAAAAACTTGGCTAATTTCTTTGTAAATGTTCATGTATATTGTACACTTTTACCTAATTAAACTATGAGTTCTTTTGTATCCAGATCAGAAAATGTAAACGTGAGAGATTTGTAAGTTATTTCTTTCAGATAAATAAGAAAATAAACCATGCATACTAACTCTTATGATGACAATTCTGTTTAATTAAGAGTTATCTAAGCATTTATTTATAGAAACTCTTTTAGGCAGGTTAATATTGTGACACTTCCCTCATTTTGCCAGAATCCCAGAGACAGATATTAAATGACTTTATCAAGGGTGAATAGCTCAAGAATTAGAAAGCTCAACATTAAAAAAAAATGTTTTTAATATTTTATTTTTAAGTAATCTCTATACCCAACATGGGGCTTGGACTCACAACCCTGAGATCAAGAGTCCAATGCTCTACCCACCAAGCCAGCCAGGTACCCCAAAAGCTCAACTTTTTAAAAAACTTTTTTATTATGATAAAAAAACACATAGCATGAAAGTTACCATCTCAATCATTTTTAAGTCTACAGGTCAGTAGCTTTGGGTATATTAATACTGTTGTACAACAAATCTTCAGAACTTTCTCATCTTGAAAAACTGAAATTCTGTACCCATTAAACACCAACTCCTCATTTCTTTTCTGCTCTGCTCTTTGTTTCTTGGCACTTGACAACTTAAATACCTCCTATGAGTGGCTTCATACAGTGTATGTCCTTCCATGGCCAGCTTATTTTGCTTAGCATAACATCCTTGAGGTTCATCCATGTTTCAGTATGTGACATATTTTTCTTTTTAAAGGCAGTATAATATTCCACTTTCTGGCTATGCCAAGTTTTTTGGCAGGAAAGCACCAAGAAGAATTAGAAAGGCTTCCTGCAGGAGATGAGATGTTGCCTAAACAGAGTCACAAAAGTGGGGGTTAGTAGAATAAAGACAAACTCAAGGCACTTTTTCAGACAATCTGCATGTGAAACATGAATATTTCCTAAACCAACAATTTCCAAGCTCGATCTTGTTGGCTGGGCTAACGCCTAATGTATAAAACAGATCCTATATGCAGTTACTCCTATTGGGAAGAAGAGAGGCAGAACCTTGGTCTTTCATCATCTGTCTCACTCCTATCATTGACCAACAACATGTTCACCCTCATGATTACACAAGAGTGGTGGGTACTGAATAGAAGAAGGGCACAGGGGACTTTTTTTGGTTCTGGCAATGCTATGTTTCTCCAGCAGCACGCTCGTTACGCAAGTATGTTCAGTTTGATAAAATTCATCAAGCTGCACCTTGGAGACATTATGCTAAATGAAATAAGGCAGGTAGAAGAAAATACAACTGTTAGATGAGCCCACTATGTGACTTACACCTACAGTAGTCAAATCCAGAAAAACAGAAAGTAGAATGGTGGCCGTCCAGGCATATGGGGATGGGAAGTGGAAAGTTAGTGTTGAATGGGTATGGGGTTTCATTTTGGGAAGATGAAAAACTTCTGGAGGTGGACAGTGGTGGTGGTTGCCCAATGATGTGAATGTACTTAAGGCCACGGAAGTGTACACCCGAAGATGGTTAAAGTGGTATATTTTGTGCCCTGTATACTTTTATCACAGTTTTATTGAAAGAAAATTTAATCAAGCTATATATTTATAATTTGTACACTTTCCTACAAAGAGAAAAATTTTTTTAACCTGATCAAATCATAGTTTTAATTGTTACTCTCTGGAAACTTTTGAAGCATGGTGTTTTTCCATTAGTTGGACTGGCACATATTCCTATTTCATAAAGAACTAAAGGATAGTTGGCACTTCTTTCATCTCACCTGCCAAATCAAAAAACCTGGGATCTGACAATCTTGGTGACTCCCTTACTGCTTTTTCCTGAAATTTGTCAGTGGCTATTTATGCTTCTCCTTAGATTTCCCGTCTTCCAAAACGGTCTGTGCTGGCAAGCATGCCCTCCAGTAATGAGGAGACTGAGCGCTTGCCCGGGCTTCCTCCTGGTGAGGGGACCCTGGGGTTAGACTGTCATCTAACGGTGTCCAGGGCCAAGCTTTCAAAGATTCTGTGATTATCAGGAAACCTTCTTCAGCTGAATGATTTTTTTTTAACTTCCTTGTCAGTAGAAATAATCCTCCTAAAATAAATTGTTCGCTTTGGGCATGGAAATCAAGGGGAAAATGTTAGAAGATATTTATTTAAGATATCACTGGTGATTTATCATTATAATTTACTTAAAACATTCATGAGCCACTTCTTGAAAAGAAAGATCACGTGCGCCTAAACAATGTGAGTTTTGGTGAAGGTTCATAATTATGTAACAATTACCTAATTATAGAGAATTACTTATTTAGATAAAACTTAGATTTGCTATGATCATGATCTGAAACAGTACTGTCCAAACCAATTTTAATTTGAGGAGACTGTGTATGTGTGTGTCTGTTCTGGATTCTCTTTGTTGATAAAAAAAATAGGGAAAATTAATCATACGTTGTTTAAAATTCTATTTACTTAAATGTTGACTTGGCCATTTCTTAATTGTATATGTCAAAAAATTGCCAGAAAGTTAAAAAATTCAGACTGTTTAAAGATGGACTCCTTTGGTAGTGTGTATTCAGTAAAATAATATTTTTATGGCTTTTATCTTAGACTTAATTTTTATGATATTTAAAACCTTTTGCTGTTGATAAAGTAGCATATGTGCTTTCTGATTTTTAATATTAAAATGAATCCACAGACTGTTTCTGTGTTAATATGGATGTCCTGAAACCATAAAAACTATTCAGATTTACAAACCACCTACTAAAGCTACATTTTTTAAAACTTTTTTTATGATTTTTAAATTTATTCATAAAAGACACAGAGAGAGACATAGGCAGAGGGAGAAGCAGGCTTCCTGCAGGGAGCTTGATGCGAGACTCCATCCCAGGACCTCAGGATCACACCCTGAGCCTAAGGCAGATGCTCAACCACTGAACCATCCAGGCATCCCCAAAGCTGCATTTTTATATGGTATATAAAATTACTCTTTATATTGAATGACCATGCGTTGAGAAGACCTACACTGATTATCCATCTAATTGAATGTATCTCAAGATCTCTAAAAAGTTTAAAGGTTTAGCCAACAATATTTTGTGTACATTAAGAATTAATTTATTTTCCTCTGACTTTATTGGATGTACCATTAATAATAATAATACAAACATTGTCCTATCTAACATTTACAGAGCATCCTTTCTTCTAAGCACTATTCCTGCACTATACATTTATAGTCTCATTGAATTTTCACATTAGCCCTGTGGAATAATACTTTTTTAAAAATTTTCATTATTGAAGTATAATTGACATGAGACAATTCTATTATTATTTCCCATCTGCTAATTTGTGACAAAGATAAAATGCTAACTAGAACTCTCCTGAATTTCACAATAGCTATGTATGAGGCAAAAATAACACCAGCAGAAGTTCAACCCCTGTGGGGCCTGTATAGGAGGACATCTTTGTGCTCGGTCAACTCTGAATCCTTTCCTCCATGGCGTGACAGTTCCATGTCTGGCCAACAGTACATCCGTACTCATTTGGATACAAAGCCTATGAAACCACAGGACCATCACTGGCTTGGAGACAGGGGTCAAAACCTCTCTCCTCCACACCCTGCATCCCTCTTTTGAGAATATTTCATGGGCAAGATTCCACCAACTACATAGAGAACCCTGAGCTACTCCCAGAGAGATAAAAGAGTCTGGCCAAAAAATCTGGTGCAAACTGGAGTCTACCCAATTTTCAATGAAAAATAACTTTGAGGCTGAACTTTAATCTTTCACCACTTCAGTGAAGTAGAATTTAGACAAAACATCTCAGGATTTCCTGACTTTGCCTTTTACTCTGAAGGAGCATGCTCCATAGTATTGCTAAAAGGACTAGCCCTTGAGCTGCCTTGGCTTTTGAAAATTTGCTGGAGGGAAATATCCAAAGACTTTAAAGTTTAGTTTATTTTCAGAACCTAACCTAATATCATTATGTAAATCTGTGGAAGATTCTAGCAAATCACTGAAACCAGGAGATGAGTAAGGTAATGTCTGCCTCTTAGGTTTTTGGTGAGGAGTAGATGATATAATGAATGTAGGTGAAAGGCTGAGGCTGAGCACAGTGCTGTCATAAACCTCTGTAAGACAACCTGTCTTAACATACAATTTTAAGGAGCTTTTTGTATAATTATGGAACACAATATTTATGAAGCTTTTCCCCTGAGAAAGTTTTTTATTATTAGTTTTTTGTTTGCTTGTTTTACTCTGTAAAATATGCACCTACGCATATTAAAACTACAGATCAATACTCATGCAAGGAACTCAGCTAAAAACACTACTGAAATTCTAGAGTACTCACAATTCAAATTGAAACTTCTTCATCTCTCTCTTTTTTTAAGAGATTTATTTATTTATTCTGGAGAGAGAGAGAGCACAGGGGAAGGGGCAGAGGGAGAGACAGAATCCCAAGTAGACCTCCCCACACTGGGCACAGAGTCCAATGCAGGACTCGATCTCACAACCCCAAGATCATGACCTGAGCTGAAATCAAGAGTCAGATGCTTATCAGACAGCCCCCCAGACACCCAATTCTTTATTCCCTTTTGGATCAAACCCTAGTAAGGAAAAAGAAACCTTTATTTGCCATGAAAATTTTCTTATTTGCATAAACATTATATTATATTGGGTTACTTAAATATGACCTATTATATAGTTGGGTTACTGAAGGAATTAGAATTACTAGCAATAAGACTAAGCAAAGAATGGGAATGGAATTTATCCTGCTTTTACAGGATTCCTGGGGCTAAACAGAATCTGCAAATGGCTCATACTAGGAGATTCTAGAACTCTATGCTAATCAATACAAAAGTTCATATTACATATTTAAAATATAGTCTAGTCTAGATAGCCAGTGATGTAACACAGCCTATGCAAAGGAACCATACAAACATTCTGCTTATTATACAAACGTTCTAGTTATTCATACAGTTCTGCTTATCTGAGGGTCTCCGGAGCTGCCACCACAAAAGGACATATTAATGCCACAATTTCTTCACCCTGTGTTAATAATAAAACAGCACTAGCAACTTTTCTGTCCCTCACAGGGCACCAGAGCTCGACAGTCAGTAAAGACCACAGATTCAATTTCATGCTCATCTAAGTACCTACAATTTAAATGTCAAGCAATATCAACTATTACCAAATTGGAATTTTTAATACAGTATTTATAAGAAAGAAAAACATTTGACAATACCTAATAAACCTTAAGGTGTGCATCATACACCATTTATTTTACTTCTAGCTATTTACCCAACAAACACTTAAAAACATGCCTCAGGAGACATAGACAAAAATATTCAAGGTGGCATTGTTTGTCATAGCTAGGTACTGGAAATGGTCCCAATTATCCATTGACAAGTGAATGAATCAATGATTTAGTACACAATACTTGTACAATTTTGAGTACCACACAAAGGTTGAAATTGGTTAAAATTAATGTGTGTTTCCTGTTTCTAATTGGATAATTGTTTTATCTAAACTTATTAGCTTAAAAAAAAAATAAACTTATTAGCTTAAAAGTTTCAGAAGATTATGTACAGCAAGAAACACCAAACAGCATCAAGAAGGTAAAACAGCCTACAGATGGGAGAAAATATTTGCAAATAGCATATCTTATAAATGACTTACATTGAAAATATATAAAGAGTTCTTATACTTCAATAATAAAAAGACAAGTAATTCAATTTTAAAAATGGGCAAAGGATCTGAACAAATATTTCTCAAAAAAAGATATACAAATAGCCAACATACATATGAAATGATGTTATAGCTAAATGTCAACATTCTTAGTCGTTAGGAAAATGCAAATCAAAACCAGTTCACACCACCCAGTAGAATGGCCATAATCAAAATGTCAGACAATAATAAATGTTGACAAGGATACAGAGTGATTGAAACCCTTATACACTGCTGCTGGGAATGTAAAATGATGCAGCTTCTCTGGGAAACAGTCCAGCAGCTCCTCAAAAGACAGAGTACAGAGTTGCCATATGACCCAGCAATCCCACTCTAGGTACATTACCCACCCCCTCAAGCTGAAATGTATTCACACAAAAACTTGTACAGAAATGTTCATTAGTAGCATTATTCATAATAGCCAAAAAGTGGAAGCAACCAGATACTCATTTATATATATCATGACATTTCCATACAATGGAATAGCAGACAAGAGAAAGTAATGATGTACCAATACCTGATACAACATGAATGGATCATAAAAATATTGTGTTAAACTAAAGAAGTCAGACACAAAAGGTCACATACTATATAATGCCATTTATATGAAATGATCGGCATAGACAAATCCATAGAGATAGAAGCAGATTGGTAGCCGCTCAGGTCTTGGGGGCTCAGGGGTGCTGGGGAGAAAGGGGTGGCTGCTAACTGGTGCAGCGTTTTTGGGAGGTGAATAATGAAAATGTCCTAAAACTAATTTGCGGTGCAGTTCTGCAGAGACATTAAAAACAAACTATATACTTGAAACAGATGAATTGTATAATATATGAAGTATAACTCAAATTTACTTATCCAGGGCAGCCTGGGTAGCTCAGCGGTTTAACACTACCTTCAGCCCAGGGTCTGATCGACCCAGTATCGAGTCCCACATCAGGCTCCCTGCATGGAGCCTGCTTCTCCCTCTACCTGTGTACCTCTACCTGTGTACCTCTGCCTGTCTCTCTCTCTCTCTGTGTCTCTCATGAATTAAAAAAAAAAAAAAAAAACTTATCCAAAATGTTATGTGACTTATAATACCATGTATATTCAAATTTTAAAACATGCAAAGCAGTCTTACATATTGTGTACACAAACATATGTTTGCAAACATGCAGGCAAGAGTATTCAAGACATTGAAAAACTCACACTGACTCATCAAGAAGAGGTACCAGCCTTTACACAGCAGTGAGTACTTGAAGACATTCATCATGCAGGCAAAGGGAAGATAAACACCAGAGTTCAGACAGCAATCACTCCTGTGCAGAGAGAGGGAAAAGAGGTCAGAGAGGAAACGGAGTGATTCTTACTCTTTCTTTCTTTCTTTCTTTTTTTAAAGGGAGAGGCTTTTTTTTTTTTTTAAGATTTTATTTATTTATTCATGAGAGACCTAGAAAGACAGAGACACAGGCAGAGGGAGAAGCAGGCTCCATGCAGGGAGCCCAGTGTGGGACTTGATCCTGGGACCCCAGGATCATGCCCTGGGCCGAAGGCAAGCACCAAACCGCTGAGCCATCCAGGGATCCCCTCACTCTTTCTTTAAAAGAAAACTCCTGGGGCCCCTGGGTGGCTCAGTTGCTTAAGCGACTGACTCTTGATTCCAGCTCAGGTCATGATCTCCTGAGTCATGAGATCCATCCCCAAGTTAGGCTCCACGCTAATGGGGAGTCCACTAGAGAATCTTTCCCTCTGCCCTCCAACCCCGCTCCCTGCACACATGCACACACATGTCTCTCTCTCTCTCTCTCCCAAATAAACAAATACATCTTTTTAAAAATATATAAATAAAAACAAAGGAAACTCTGACATAAATACCACAAAATGTTCGGATATCATAAAAGTTGGTTGGTGAGTACATGAACATTTATTGTATGATTCCCTATAATTTTCTATATGCTTGAAAGATTTCATAGTTTATGAGATACCTGGGAGGTGATCCCGGGGCATGGTCCCGGGGTCCTGGGATCGAGTCCCGCATCAAGCTCCCACAGGGAGCCTGCTTTTCCCTGTGTCTCTGCCTCTCTCTGTGTGTCTCTCATGAATGAATAAATACAATCTTAAAAAAAAGAGAAATATTTCAAAGTTTAAAAGATTCTCCATGTCTAGACCCATCTCATTAAAGACCATGATGAATGCCTCCCATCAAGGCTGTTTGTTGTTGGTTATTAAACCTAGGCCAGCACTCTGCTGAGTCCTGGTCAAAAAAACCTGTCCATTTCCTCAAAAGCAAGGACCAGAGAGAAGGACCATCATGCATAAATGAGGAAGAAAATCTCTCTGGCACATGATTTGGAACTACTGGTGTCCAAGTCTACTGCAACTGGGTTTCACTGCAATAGCAGAGAGTATTGGTGAGCACAAAGCAGAGGACGCTGCTCCCCCCCAAGCCAGCCTGGGCCAACACT
The DNA here is from genome assembly GCF_048164855.1 of Canis lupus baileyi. Taxonomy (NCBI): domain Eukaryota; kingdom Metazoa; phylum Chordata; class Mammalia; order Carnivora; family Canidae; genus Canis; species Canis lupus. The sequence goes on from NC_132865.1 coordinate 36,012,752, forward strand.
CCTTAAGTAGCACAGCCCATAGCAAAGTCCACGACCTGCCAAAAACTTCCTGACCTGGAAGCAGAAGGTTTAAGAGCATTTCTGGTAACTGTTGAATTAAACCCCTGATTTCTGGGAGCAGGTTCCTAAAAGTTTTCAACTTTCTGGCATAGGCCTGTGGTTTGAAAGACCTGGTCACACATTTAATAACCTAACTGCAGTATTCCAAAGCCAAGAGGACCAAACAAATTTTTTTAAAAAGAGAAAAAATAAAGTTTTCCTTGTCCTTTTTGACACATTGGTAGAACCAGAGTTTAATGGCTTTTTAAATTTTTATAATTTAACCGAAGGGCTCTGTTTGAGAGTACCATAACCGCTTAGAGCAAATTCAGCCAAAATATGTGGAAAGTCATTACTGGATCCTAAAACGAAGCTCTCCCCATCACATTCACCCGGATGACGTTCTTGTGTTGCAGTCCCCTAGCTGTCCTTGTCAGAGAAGAGCCCGGGGTTTCAAAGTGGGAAGCAGAATGAGACAATGGGCCACCACAAATAAATTGTGTTGTGCGTGGCATTAATATTACTTTCGGGACCTTTCTCCCCCTATACTTCCCCTGCTAGAAGAAGTTTCAGGCGTCTGCCTACAGTACATACATGTTTTGAGAATTAATCCCTTTCCCCATGTGACTCATGATCCTGCAAGTCCTTCCAGAAGGGATAAAAATACAATGGATTACGGCACTGCAGCGTCTGCAATTCCCAAGGAAGAAGTGGCTTTAGACATTTATATACCGAGCTTGGCGACCGAGTGCCAGTGAGTGTGTCCGAAAGCTGTTGGAAATCGGACAGTTTGTGCTGCAGTGCAAGGACAGGAAGCATTGCGAGTTTCTGCAGCCGTGGTTGGCTTGAGATAATACCATTGTATAAGCAGGCACAGCGACCGCTCCCACTGCTGAGAGCCCGGGCCTGGCGTCTGGCTCCTTGGCCGCGGGCCAGGCTGAGGTCCTGCCGTCTGAAGGCAGGGTGTGTGTCCCCTCCCGGGCGGTCCACACACACACAGTGCCGGCCACACCTCACCTTCCAGAGGAAATCTGGCCAGAAAGCCAGACTTCATGACTTCTCCTTTATGAGCCTTACCCACCCCTAGTCCTTGCCGGGGGGGGGGGTTTGTTTTCCACTTGGGTGCAGTGATGGTATTCACTCTGCGCTCAGATGAGGATTGGAAGTCGCAGGCAGTAAATGAGCTGATGACAGGGTTATTGGAAAGATCCTGTACCTGGCTATGCCTAGCTGCCTTGGTGCTCAGCACTGGGCCCGTGCTTCAGAGCGGTCCCTGCCCTCATCACTTATACCCACTGCCCTTCCCACAGAGCTCTTCCATTAAGACTTACCAAGGACTATTTTAGACGTATTTAGCAGCAATATTGTTTGATTTTAACTGGACATTGTTCTAAACACACAAAAGAGTTCAAGGATGTGGCGTTGGGTTTTGTTCTCTCATCCCCCTTCCCCCCTCCCCAAACTGTCAGGTTTCTCTGGGAAAATGGGATGAAAATGTTTGGGGACATTTCCACAATAAAACACTCTAAAATATTTTTTTAAGATTTCCTTTCTAGTCATGTCAAGATTATAACTCAAATCTGCAAGAGTCAGGAAATTCCAAATTTATGTTGACACTTTCCCCTTAAAACCCTCACCAGATGATAAACAGTGTAAAAATTCTGTTCCAACTCAAATGTTCTGAGTATGACACGGGGTTGCTAGGTTCTTGCCATGAAAAGGTGCTTCAGGCAAGAAAGAATAGGCCCTTTAAGAAGCAAATAGGATCTTTTCAGCAAATAGTTTTTCCAAATGATTTCTTAATATAGATGATGAAGTAACCATTTCAGATGGGTCAATTCCTCGATTGCACTTTGCAAATGAAGAGGAGTTTAATTTTGTGATGGACGCCAAGGAGACAGTGGGGGAATTTATTCATGAAATCAGCCGTCCTCAAGGTGGGAATAAGTCGTTGGTGTGGACTGAAGGGCTCTTCTGGGCAACTCCTGTCGGTTCTCTCAAAGGTCCCACCACCTCTAAGGGGAAGCTCAAAGGCAGGGCCATGCTTCTGAGCAGGACAGGCTCAGCTCCCAGCCCAGTGCTGCCAGCCACCAGCTGTAGTATGACAGTAAAATGCTGGGCATATCTCAGATCTGGTTTCCTCATCTGTGAAATGCAGGAGGATCATAACATCTACCTCATGGGTTGTTTGAGATTAGATGAGGTAATGCATGCTAGCCTAAGAAAATGCCTCTAAAAACTTTCTTCCCAATAGTGAACATAACAGCCATTTAGATAACAGGATCCCTGGTGAAGGAAAACAAGCATTATTGGCAGCAGTGTCAGGAAAGTGTGCTTGAATATGCGTTAGAAAGGAGCAGAAAGAACTTGACAAAAAGAAAAATCTCAGGGATAGAGTTTCTAAAATCTTCAAAGCAGACATTTCTAGGGCCCCAGAAATAGCTAATTACACTGACAGAGAAAGACAGTGACAGAAGCAAAATATCAACCAGGGCTGGAAAGACTCATCCGGCTGCAGGTAAAGAAAACAAAAAGAAATGGTGCGTGGTATCCGAGTTATAATCAGAACCCAAAACACAGCAGGAGAAGGCCTTCTAGAAGACGTGGAGAGTGGAGGGGAAAGATCCCTGGGTTCCAGACAACAGCAAGGAAGACCGAGCGAGAGGAAAAGGTGAGCACCTGCTCAGGAAGAGACCGGCTCCAGCCCCTCTTCACCCACCTTCACAAAGCTTGTGATCCCTTGGCCGCAGGCTGGGGTTGGGCACCTGGCAGGCCAAGCTCCCACAGCGCCAAGGGCAACCACATCTCTGCAACTGATGCGGTCAGAGGGCCCTGGGAAATAAGGTCACTTTTGGAGACCACGTTATAATAAGGCAACCGTGGAGGACTGCAAAAGGCGAATAAACGTGTTGTCTCTAAATGTTGAACTATTGGGACTTCATCAAGATAAGAAGCTTTTGCACACAAAGGATACAGTCAACAAAACTAAAAGACAACCTACAGAATGGGAGAAGATATTTGCAAATGACCTATCAGACAAAGGACTAGTGTCCAAGATCTATAAAGAACTTATTAAACTCAACAGCAAAGAAACAAACAATCCAATCATGAAATGGGCAAAAGACATGAACAGAAATCTCACAGAGGAAGACATAGACATGGCCAACATGCACATGAGAAAATGCTCTGCATCACTTGCCATCAGGGAAATACAAATCAAAACCACGATGAGATACCACCTCACACCAGTGAGAATGGGGAAAATTAACAAGGCAGGAAACCACAAATGTTGGAGAGGATGCGGAGAAAAGGGAACCCTCTTGCACTGTTGGTGGGAATGTGAACTGGTGCAGCCACTCTGGAAAACTGTGTGGAGGTTCCTCAAAGAGTTAAAAACAGACCTGCTCTACGACCCAGCAATTGCACTGTTGGGGATTTACCCCAAAGATACAGATGCAGTGAAAAGCCGGGACACCTGCACCCCGATGTTTCTAGCAGCAATGGCCACAATAGTCAAACTGTGGAAGGAGCCTCAGTGTCCATCGAAAGATGAATGGATAAAGAAGATGTGGTCTATGTATACAATGGAATATTCCTCAGCCATTAGAAACAACAAATACCCACCATTTGCTTCCACGTGGATGGAACTGGAGGGTATTATGCTGAGTGAAATAAGTCAATCGGAGAAGGACAAACATTATATGGTCTCATTCATTTGGGGAATATAAATAATAGTGAAAGGGAATAGAAGGGAAGGGAGAAGAAATGGGTAGGAAATATCAGAAAGGGAGACAGAACATGGAAGAGTCCTAACTCTGGGAAACGAACTAGGGGTGGTGGAAGGGGAGGAGGGCGGGGGGTGGGGGTGACTGGGTGGCAGGCACTGAGGGGGGCACTTGACGGGATGAGCACTGGGTGTTATTCTGAATGTCGGCAAATTGAACACCAATAAGAAATAAATTTATTATTAAATAAATAAATAGATAAATAAATAAATAAATAATAAATAAATAAATAAATGTTAAAATAGGAAAAAAAAAAACAAAAACAAAATACCACAAAACCAAAAAAACCCAAAAAGCTGACAGTTCTGGCTCTTACTTACGTGGATACATCAGCTTAATTTTCATATCTGTAAGGATATTACATTTAAAAGTCATCTATCAATATGGAACCAAGAAGACTGTGGGAAGAGGAAACCATTCCAGACCAATTTCATTTCCGTCTATGATAGACAGTGAGGCCCTGTAATAAAGGCAGAACAATGGCTGTGAAATCTGAGGAAGCGTGTGCCACCATCTGCTGGGGCGGGGGCAGGCTGTGTGGGAGCCTGGGGCCTGCCAGCCCCCGCCGGCCTCCGCCTCGGCTCCCCGGTCCCGGTCCCTTCTCGCCACCTGCCAGCTGGGGCTGCTTGGGCCCTGCTTTTCCTCACCTGGTGCTGTTTGCTTTTAAATCTGTTTCCAGCCCACATCTGTTGTTCTCTGGGTTTAGGGGGCAATAAAGATTCTGTGGAGAAACTGGCACAGGATTTAGAGTCAGAATAATAATAGATGACTGGCCGTGGCATTTACTGGTTGTGGAGACTTCGGTGGATCACTGAGCGTCTCTGACTGAGATAGCCTCTCCTATCAGGTGGGGAACCCAAGGACCACTCTTTTCTGATTACCATGAGGATTACAAACCAAGGAGTGCTGCAATGCACGGCTCAATAAATGTTGCACGTATTCCTAATTTATGATCTCATATCTTTTCAGGTTCTGGGCTTTATCTGGATCCTACACCCTTACTGAAAGGTATATTTATGCTTACAAAAACGGTCTAATAATTCCCTTCATCCAGGCGTTTGATTCTTTCCATGGGACCCTGCCATTCCTGTATTTTAGTTTGGATCAGGAAAGCAAACCACGTTGCCAAGGCCCAGGAATGTTAGTTAGCAAAAGGAAGCAAATCTGTTACTCAGCCAGCCACCCCCTGCAAAGACCTTTCCTCCCTTTCTCCTTTCTCCATCTCCTCTTTCTCTCTCTATTTCTTTCCTAGGCCTTGATCTTGACAATGAGGAAATTCCCAGAGTCTACAGATCTGTGCTTGAGACCAAGATTATTTTCAAAACTGATTACTTTCAAGACTGATTATTCAGATGGCAACGGTATTTCAACAGCGATCTGAGTCCTTTGTAGGGCACCTGGCTGATTCAGTCCAAAGAGCACGTGAATCTTGATCTCTGAGCTGTGAGTTCAAGCCCCACGTTGGGTGTAGAGATTACCTAAAAATAAAATCCTTAAAAATAGTAATGATAAAATAAGTATGTCCATTGCTTTCTTATTATTCTGTTGGCTTGTTACCTCCATCTCATGACTCTCTGCTAGAAGAGAAAGGAGTGGAGGGGTGGCAGGAAGAAAAGAGGCTCAGATGGAGTGATAAGGAACCAAATACCCAAGGAAGAAGCAGGACTGGACCACTGGCAAATGCCAGGAATGTACAACCCAAAAGTTTAGAAAACTGCCCCAAAATTATGTGGCAGAGATGAGGGGTGGAGGCAGGTGTACTTTGCTACTGGAAAGAAGAGAAGCCAGTGCAGCTTCCTTGATTTCCTTGATCAAGATTTCTATTCTACTATCCCTCTCACTTTGGTAAATAAAGTCTCAAAATATAAATGCAATTGACAGACTGAACTTTAATTACTCACCCTTTCAGGCATATGAAGCTTTTCAGGATATCACAATGTTGATTTGAGGTAAATGTCTTCTGGCAGATTGGAGTAGAAGGTACACAAGAGTCCTTACCATACTTAGAGTACCGTACTTAGACATTTTTCTAAGTGTGACATGATTTTGCAATAAAAAGTTTAAAAAAAAAACCCAAAAATTAAAAAATTAAAAATTAAAAAGAAAAAGCCAAAGCCTACACTTCAAAAGAGGCACATCCATGGATTCTGAAAAACAAAACGGCTGGATAGCTAGTCATAGCACAGGTAAATAATCTGTATGATGCAGAAGTGACACCTTTATCCTTTGAACATTCATCCAATAAATAATTATGGAGCCCTACTGGGAGCCAGGTGTTCCTCTGGTGTTGGGATGTGGCTATGAACAAGACAGAAAGGGAGAGACAAACCCAAGTCTTTAAGACCCACAGTGTAGTACACTCTGATTTCAGATAGGGTTGTGGGGCAGGCAGGGGGGAGGCAAGGAAACAGGCATCTAGGCTCTGAGAAGCACAGCCATCAGAGTAAGGCCTTTTGATGAAAAGAATGAGCTGTGGGAAGATCCTGAGTGAGCACCCAGCCCGGGGAACAGTACATGCACTTAACTAGGCAGGGACCAGCTTTGGGACTAGACAAACAACCAGAAGGCTAGTTGATTAATTAATGCATTGATTAATTAAAGAAAGAGACTTAAAGAATATATACAGTTCAGTGCCATCATTAAATAAATACTTACAAGGAGTTTGTACATGGGGAATGATCTTTCAAGGTCTTCTAAAACCTAGTTCTCTAGTTATTGCTTCAGTGTCCCCAAGGATGTCTTCCTTGCTCGGCTTCCAATTATTGGATTGTGTTGGGAATCACCCAAATCATCCATAGTATAGATCAAATGAGAATTAAACAAGCAAGCAATAAATGTGGTATTGCTTTAACCCAATCACATCAGGTTAATTCTGACAGGCATCAATTTTACTGGCTGGTGACGTGATTTAATGGAATGAACTTAAATTTCATCATACACTCATTGGGCAAGCAGAGTTCACTTGCCCAAGTGTTGTTAATTAGTGATCTAGATTTGCCAGACAAGTAGGAGGAGCCAGCCTTCAGCAGAATCTAGGAGCAATAGGGTACAAAGTGACCGTATCTTGATTGACACTGTCTTCAAAGGTCTACTAATCCCAGTATCTATGTGAATTGTTATATGACACAAGTTGAGTTACCAACTGGGCTTGATTTTGATGGAAAATACTCTAAAAACAAATAGCACTTAGATTTCTTGCTTATCACTCTAAGATTAGCATTTGCCGACAGGCCCCTGACACCCTCCCCGCCACTTCATTTCAGAATGGAGTAGAGAGAAGGAAACATTGCCTTTGTGTTAGGCTAAGTTTGATTGTCACAATAAAAAATTGGGACCCACAGAATCAGTCTTCTGTATGGACTTTTCGAAAAGTGAGTTATGTTTTATTAATGATTGAAATATTCAGGAAAAGTTCAATGTAGACATGAAATACATTTCTAGGGAAATCAAACAAATGGGCACTTGTTTCTCAGCAAATCTGTGATTCTCACTCCCCACCAAGGTTCTGTGAGGGCCACCTTAGCTCACATCGGAGCCTTGACCAAAAGAGATGCCTCGTATTTATAATAAGTTATATTTGCTTGATTGTAGAAATAATTACCAATTATGTTTCCTGCACACAGGGGTTCTAACTGGGGAGTAGAGCAACACAGTGAATATTCCCCTGCTAAACTGGACCCAGGTATGGCTATACACAACCCCAAGACACTTATTCCCTGGCTTCCACGTTAGAACAAGTGAGAACAAGAAGAGAAAACTCACAAGTCGGTAAGGAAGTCAGGCTGATTTGGGAGACAGCTTTGCAGGTTCTGGAAGGAAAAAGAACTAAAAGCTTCTGCTCTGAGATCAAACTTGCTTTTCTTCCTCCCTCCTCATAGCAGAAGGGACAAGGAAGAGAGCAGAGAAGGGATGCAGGAAGAAAGAAAGAGAGATGTTCTTGGCCTAAATCATGGGACGGATGTCCACCTGCCACGCTGCAGCAGAGCACGCCCACGAAACATGAGGAGTCACTTTTATTATTAAATGAAACGCTGCACGTTTCTTCCTCCTTCATGGTTTATTGGACATGTTGGCTAGTCATATGTTCACAGTTCTAAAACCTAGAGAGAACTTAGGAAATCTGCATGAAAATAGCTTCTCTTACTGGATCAATGAGAGTATAAATCAGTAGGGCATGACCATGGGCAAGAAGAGTAAGAACGAATATTGGTGTAATTCGAATGAGAAACGCATTCCTGCTTTAAGGCAATAATCTAAACTGGAAGAGAGAATATATATGAACTATTCACAAAGGATTACCAGAATTTCATGTTTCTATTCAAAGACCAGTCATTGAGTTAACTATGAGAGTCATGAGTGAAGACCACTCTGAAAACCTTCTTCCCGGATAATTACAGTTCAGAGTTGCCTTCCTGAATCTCATGAGCCATTCTGTGCCTATGGATAAATGATGGCTTTTCTCTTGCATTCTTTCTCTTACCTTCAGGAAACTCCCTGACCCTCTGCTCTGGCTTAACAGTGAGATCAATGGCATCACTGCAGCTTGAGGAGAGAAAAAGGAGTTTCTCAAGGTCTTCACGTTCTTTGTCTCAGGGGAAATTAATTCAGGTGTTCTCTAGTCAATGCCTAAAAACATGAAGATTCCTATAACAGATGATGTCCCAGTAGCGTAGGCAACAAATGAAAGGCCCAGGGAAACATAAGCTCTTTGCCTAAAAAGACAAACTGGCTTAACAACAAACTATCCATCTCTCCCAATCAGAAACCGGGAAAGATAAGAGTTCTGCTTCACCTACATCCATGCATGGACCTGGGAGTAAAAGTTTTCCATCTTAAACTCCAAGGACAGGTGTAAACAGAGGCTCAGTTCTTCCTAGGAGGCTGATTACAAAGAAGAACTAATCAGAAGCCTTTCATCTCTGACCGTTTACCTTTAGGTCTATTTTGGGGCATGGAGGTGACAGGGCTTGTGTCCTCTGCACCCAAGGAAGTGACAGGCGGCTTGCTGATCAATATCCCCCTTTGGCAGTGTCTTCAGAACTTACGAAAAGGGGCCAGAAAATGAAGCAGAAATCAATACTCAGGTCTGGTGAGAAGGACGTTATTGTCACATTAATTTCATTTCTAAAAAACTAAAAACAACAAAGACCAACTGATTCCCTTTGTATTCATTGGGAAATGAGTGCACTTTCTAAAGAATCAAGGAACTTGGGAGTCTTGGGTTTTAGTCAATTTCATATCCAAATGAGATGTTGCTGAGTTTCTGATGGTCTCCGTGCTGTTCACAGGGGAGGCAGTCCTCAACTTTCCAAGCATTGCTAGTTGGACAATAACTTGTAGAAGAAAAACATAAAAGGGAAGCATTTCTGACAACAAACCTAAGGCTTTAGGAATGAGCAGTTCAACAGATAAATGGGAAGTTTGGGAGAATCAACAAAGCAATTAAGAGAATGGAGGGATTGATTTATGGGGAAGATCATTCCTTTGATGTTTAGCTCGGCTAATCAATGCTTCTTTTTTTTTCCTTTTGACAAGGATTAGGGGACAGGAGATGAGTAAAGGATTAAGATTAGGAATCTACAAATACCTGAAATAAATAATTTTATGGGAGGAGAGGAATTCCTTTCAAACTGGCCAACATAATTGAATAGATCTAAGAAATTAATTCAAAAGGTATTTGTACTACAACCTTTCGTCCCCCCAGGTCAGCTCCCTTTTATTACTTCATATATTGAATATACACTCACTGGCTCTTTGTTAGCTTAAAATAGAAAAAAAATTACAATTTAAATTCTTAACAGAAGGATGTTTGAAATATGAAAACAATTGCCTTTAAGAAACAATAAAAACTCACCGCATGAGATATTTAAAATTCCAGCACATATGTTATATCAGATAGAGATGAAAGGAGTGAATTTGTCTCTTATTTCTTAGGGGAAATATTTTGCAAAGTTTTAAACATTTCCTATTGAACTTAGAAATTTAATAAAATCACTCTTCTAATATGTACAAGATTAAGATTCTGAGGGTGTGATACTGACAACACAGTATCTACTTATTTGATTTAAAAAAATTAAAAGGCATAAGCTGGATGCCAGGTCTTGGGGTCTGCTGTGCTTCACCATCAGATCCCGGCAATGGGCACCTAGGCAGGTGTTCACTGAGTGCTAGCTACACAGATTCTGCAGCGGAACCCACGTGGTCTTCCCACCTTCCCCTCACACTTCTCCAGGAGATTCTCACAGGCAGAGATTTTTATAAGTACATGCTGAATCATGTCACTGGCCCACTTACTCATGTCACCTGCCCTCTAAGTGGCTTCCATCATAATGGATTAAAACCCAAGCTCCCTAACTACACCTTTGAAAACAAAAAGACCAAAACTGATCTCCCTGTGTGCACCTCTCTGGTTTCACTTCCATCACACCTCCACCACCTGGCTTTGGATCTCTCTACCCCAACACACCAAGCCCAGTCCTGATTCTGGGATGTGGCCATTCCCTCTGCCGACATTGCTCCTCCTATAACTCTGGGCAAAGCTGACACCTTCCTTTCCTTCAGGTGTTGCTCAAGTGATGTCTCTTCAGGGGGCCACCCCTGACATAAGCAGAGCACACCATTCCTGTAACACTTCTTGATTTTTCCAGTGTTTATCTTGAATCATATCACTTATTCTTTATCTTATACATTTATTATTTGTTTTCTCCATTAGTTAGGTCACTCCATGAGACAGTGACCGCCCTGTCTGTGGTAGGGACTCTGGCATTTGGGGCAGTAGCCAGCTCAGGGTAAGCACCTGATATGTATTTGTTGGAAGGAAGGAAAAGAGGAAAGGAAATAAGGATGAAGGTAGGAAGGAAGGGGATGAGGGAGGAAAAAGAAGGAAGGAAGAAGGCAGGAAGGAAGAGTAATGCACTATGTCATCACCGCAGGGTTCTAGAAAGAATCAGAAATGCATACTATCAATTACTGAAAAGCAGAGGCAATGTCTTTTTATTTCCAGTGCACTCCTTGTATCTAGCACATGGTTAGGCATTCAGAGATATTTAATAAAGCAGAAACTTAACAAGTGAGTTAAAGTTTACAATCCAGTTGAGGTTAATCAAAAAAGTGATATTGTAATAATAACTCTACAACATGATCCTCCTATCAGTTCTTTGAAAATATAGTGCTGTACTAATATTTGCAACAATCCAATGAGAGACACTATGACTATTTTGGTTTTTTTAAAGAAAGAGAGCCCACGGGGGTGGGGGTCAGGGGGGAGGGGTAAAGGGAGATAGAGAGAATCCTAAGCAGATTCCACGTCCAGCACAGAGTCTGACTCAGGGCTTGATCTCAAGACTTTGAGATCATGATCTGAGCTGAAATCAAGAGCCACCCAGGCCCCCTGAGGCACTGTGACTATTAGCCCCACTTACAGTCATGCAACTGAAAGCACAATCCCCAGAGGAGTTATTTGCCCCAGGTACATAAACTGGGTGAATGGTAGAGCTGGGGTCTGAGCACAGGCCATCTACCTCCAGCATCTGCTCTCATGGTCGTGTGTAATCTAGTCGCCCATGGGGTGGGGATTCCCCCCTGGAGATGAGGAGGCTCACAGAGTGGGGAGTGAAAAATAGTCCAGAGAGCAAGGGGTGCATGGCACAGTCATGAGGAAGGTGTGGGACAAGTAGAGGTGAAGAGTTCTCAGGCCATGCTCCAACTTTCTAGGGAGGACTTGTCCATTGGACCTTTCCTGACTTTCTCCTTCTCTGTGTGCCCAAAATGTGGTGCTCATCCAAAGAATATCTCTTGTTCTGATAAGTGCGGCAACTGTGGAGATGAAGTAAAAAAGATGTGGGGCCCAGGTCCTGTGGGGCAAGGATTAGGGAGATGTAGGAGGAAGAGCAATTATTAGAAATCTTAGGTAAATTATTCAGATGTTTCACAGGATGGATTGGAAAGAGAAGAGCATAAAGACAAACCATGGAATTAAAAGAAATCTGTGTCAAGTAGAGTAATGGAGTGATAATAAAATAGTAATAGTAGAATTAATAAACTTAGAAACTGACAGATGAATGGATGAAAATATGGTATATACATACAGTAGAAAATTACCAGTCTTTAAAAAGAAGGGAATTCAGACATAGGCTACAACATGGATGAACCTTGAAGACATGATGCTGAGTGAAATACACTAGATAGACACACAAAAAGACAAATACTGTACAATCTGGCTTACGTGAGATACCTAGAGTAGTCCAATTCACAAAACAGAAAGTGGAATAGAGGTTACCAGGGGATAAAGGGCATGGAGAGGAAGGGAGAGTTACTGTTTCATGGGTACAGTTTGGGATGATGAAAACGTTCTAGAGAGGGATGATGCACACTAATATGAATTGACTTAATATCACAGATCTGGATGTTTACAAATGGCTACATCGATAAATTTCATGTTATGTATATTTTGCCTCAATAAAAATAGATTCATAAATAAATAAACTAATAGACACAAAGAAAAGTTATAGAAGATAGTTCTGCATTTTGGACTTGAATAAACAGGGGAGAGGGGATCCCTGGGTGGCTCAGTGGTTTAGCACCTGCCTTTGGCCCAGGGCACCATCTTGGAGTCCCAGAATCGAGTCCCGCGTTGGGCTCCCGCTTCTCCCTCTGCCTGTGTCTCTGCCTCTTTGTCTCTCTCTCTCTCTATGTCTATCATGAATAAATAAATAAAATATTTTTTTAAAAAAGAATAAACAGGGGAGGGAAGAAAAAACAGGTCAAGAGGGTAGCTGAGATGCAGTTTGTTGAGACACATGGATTTGAACGTGCCTGTAAACATTCCAGTTGAATCTCCGGCAAGCACTTCATCTTTATTCTCCTAGAATTATGCAAGCAGTTCATTTATTCACGGCTTGCATATTTCTAGGAAAAATAATAGGCTATTAAGATGTTGTCTGGGATATAACCTTTGGGGATGTGTCATTAAGGCTGCTTTGAAGAGATTCATATAGAGAAGAATTTACTGGTTCTTTCTAAGTGCTGGGCACTGCCCTGGGTTTTTCCCTCTGTAGGGACTCTCCTTCCTGGGGCTGAGTTCTCTCATCCTGCAGCACATGGCCTGGGTATCAGGCTGCACACATACGCTAGAGCATGGCTCAACCTGCCCTTCACTGAGGCACCGCGGGACCAGCAGGACCATGCCCTTGGCACCACCCTAAGCCACTGTAATAAAGTGAGTGGCCGCCTCGTTACTTCTTCGGGCTCACAGGGAGATTTCCAGATGCCTTATCTAGGCCCTGACTCACCCCCACATTTGCCAGGAGATCCTGAAGTCCCACAATGTGAGGAAATAAGCAATACACAATTGGGGAGGTCTTTTGTATGGCAACCAAGCTTCACTTTTCCTGGCTCTAAATAGCACCTATACTATGGCAACATGACGTGCAGGGTCACTTCTATTTTCAGTTCTTTAGTGCTAACCTTCTACAGTTTTATGTTAAACTGAATGTCAAGAAATGTTTCCTTTAATTAATATTATGGCTTCATCTATAAAGTGATTGAGAATACCCATTCCCCTCAAGAACTCTGAAAAACTACCTTCCACCTTTGCCTATTGATGCCTTGCCATACAAAAATTTTTATCTTAACTTTATTTTTTTATTTTTAAAAAATATTTTATTTTTATTTACTTGAGAGAGAGCAAGAACAAGAGATATCAGAGAGGAAGAGGGAGAAGCAGGATCCCCACTGACCAGAAAGCCTGACACAGGGCTCGATCTCAGGACCCCTAAACCATGACCCAAGCCAAAGGCAGATACCCAACCAACTGAGCCACCCAAGCACCTCAATTTTTATCTTAAATTTAAATAGTTGTGAAGAATGTGACTTTCAGTGTATTGGAAATATTTAAATTTGTAAGTAAAACGTCTCACTGTCAAATGCATCCAGTGACATACCTGTGCCATAGTCATTTGTTAATTACTGTTTAAAATACTACAGCAAGGGACGCCTGGGTGACTCAGTGGTTGAGTGTCTGCCTTCGGCTCAGGGTGTGATTCTGGGGTCCTGGGATCGAGTCCCGCATTGGGCAACCCGCAGGGAGCCTGCTTCTCCCTCTGCCCTTGTCTCTGCCTCTCTCTGTGTGTCTCTCATTAATACATAAATAAATTCTTAAAAAAAATACTAGAGCAAGATTTTCAGGAACTCAGAAATACAATATCAATCCATTTTCTCCTCAAAAGCTATATTTCTGTTCCACATTCCTTTCAGAATTTTATCCTAATGCAACATATTTATATACACAGTCTTTACACTGGGGTCCATGTCTCCCTTCAGGAATATGAAGAGTGTCTAGGAGACACTTGGCATGGATGATCCCAAAGAGTCAATTTTCTACCCTCACCTTGAATACTTGCTCTGACCTAAAGGTGCTTGGTGTCCTTTCCCACCTCTGCTTTCATATGAATCCCAATCCCTGTTGACAATGGAAGGGCATTCCACTATGATATACATTACCTTGAAGTACAGTAAGCTCCTAGGCATAAAAAAACATTTGAATATTGTCTCCTTTAACCAAGCTAACCATCTTCACCTTTGGAATTTCCCTCTCTGATATCACATTTCTCAGCCCAGAACTTCAGTGGAGCCATGGAAAAACACCGAAAGCCCTTCTTAGGCATAGAGAGGAGGTTTACATCTCGCTCCATACATAGAGAGGTTTATCCCCGAGGACCCTTCTGCTTGCTATCCACCAATGCAAGTAGAACCCAGGATATTTTCTGAAAAAGTGTTCTAAAGTAACTTCAAATATTCTCTGTATTTGGTAATGGGGTTTCTAATAAAAGAATATTCTTCATTTAAGTGTCTGCTATGCTCTTTCTAACAAGAGAATGGAAATTTCATCTTAAACAAATCTATCTTCAAAGGGAGGTGAAGAACAAATGTCCTAATCATAGACAAAAGAAAACAAAGTGACTCAAATGGTCAAAAATGCTCTAGCTGCTTATTTTCACCTGGCCTGCTTTCTAGGAGTTCTCTAGCACTGTGCTGCACGCCACCATTAGGAGGTGGGTTATTGTATTCTCTACTTTATGCTTTTCCTCCCTTGAGCACAAGGGCTCCATGGGACACAGCAACTACTTCCCCATCAGCTACCCCTCCCTGATTCCCTGCAAGAACCTCACTGGCACAGCACACCAAATGTGGGTGGGTTGCAGTGGCAACCCTCTAGAATGGTTCCCTCTAGACTGGTTGTGTTACACAGGAAAGATCTGTCAAAGATTCATCTCAAACAGAATATTTCCTTCTATTCTGCATAGGATTGTCTAGTTCTGGAAACCTAAGGCTGGCCACAGAACCTGTACTTCCTCCTCTGATAAACGGGTCCTGTTGTAACACATTGTTTTGGATTCCTGAGGGAAATATTTTATGCCTTTTCGATTTTTTGCATTGTTTTTAATGATTTAATTTATTTTTATTTTTTTAAAGATTTTATTTGTTTATTCATGAGAGACACACAGAGAGAGACAGAGACAGAGACACAGGCAGAGGGAGAAGCAGACTCCATGCAGGAAGCCTGATGTGGGACTCAATCCTGGGACTCCAGGATCATGCCCTGAGCCGAAGGCAGGCACTTAACCACTAAGCCACCCTAATGATTTAATTTAAAAAAGAATGTAAACCTGACTACATGCTTCTTTCCTACATATTGAAATAAAATAGTTTTGTTTTAGACATGAAGAGAAATCTCACAGAGGAAGACATAGACATGGCCAACAAGCACATGAGAAAATGCTCTGCATCACTTGCCATCAGGGAAATACAAATCAAAACCACAATGAGATACCACCTCACACCAGTGAGAATGGGGAAAATTAACAAGGCAGGAAACCACAAATGTTGGAGAGGATGCGGAGAAAAGGGAACCCTCTTACACTGTTGGTGGGAATGTGAACTGGTGTAGCCACCCTGGAAAACTGTGTGGAGGTTCCTCAAAGAGTTAAAAATAGACCTGCCCTACGACCCAGCAATTGCACTGTTGGGGATTTACCCCAAAGATTCAGATGCAATGAAACGCCAGGACACCTGTACCCCGATGTTTCTAGCAGCAATGTCCACAATAGCCAAACTGTGGAAGGAGCCTCGGTGTCTGTCGAAAGATGAATGGATAAAGAAGATGTGGTTTATGTATACAATGGAATATTACTCAGCCATTAAAAATGACAAATACCCACCATTTGCTTCAACGTGGATGGAACTGGAGGGTATTATGCTGAATGAAGTAAGTCAATTGGAGAAGGACAAACATTATATGTTCTCATTCATTTGGGGAATATAAATAATAGTGAAAGGGAATATAAGGGAAGGGAGAAGAAATGTGTGGGAAATATCAGAAAGGGAGACAGAACATAAAGACTCCTAACTCTGGGAAACGAACTAGGGGTGATGGAAGGGGAGGAGGGCGGGGGGTGGGAGTGAATGGGTGACGGGCACTGAGGGGGGCACTTGACAGGATGAGCACTGGGTGTTATTCTGTATGTTGGTAAATTAAACACCAATAAAAAATAAATTTATTATTAAAAATATAGTTTTGTTTTGCTTTTCTCTGAACTTTATATTCTCTTCCTAAAGACCCAGATTGCAGATCAAGAGTCCCATATTGGCTGACTGATCTCTTCCAGTAGATGCAGTCATCAAAAAGAGAGTGTAGATAAGGAAGTAGCTTTTAGAAGGTTTGGTAAGATGTATGGATTCTGAGCTTCTGATGACTGAGTCACTTCCATGGTATACTAAGCCACCAGCAATTTATAACTCTTTTAATGTTGGTTTCATCAGAAATTTTCATAGGATTTGTCTAGTAACCACATACCAGAAGCTAAAAGTCCCAATGTGAAACCATGTTTACGAGATCGTGTATTTTCTGTTGGTGTATATTTTACATAAGACTAACTATGGTAAAAACGTAAAATGAGGGTGTCTGGGTGGCTCAGTCAGTTAAGCATCTGCCTTTGGCTTCGGTTATGATTCCAGGATCCTGGGATTGAGCCCCATGTCAGGCTCCCTGCTCTGTGGGGAGTCTGCTTCTTCCTCTCTCTGCCCTTCCTCCTCCTCACTCTTGTGCTCTCTCACTCTGCTCTCTCTCTTAAGTAAATAAAGTCTTAAAAAAAACTGTAAAAGGATGCAATGAATTCAGAAAATATTATGGTGGTGGTGGTTCCTCAAAAGTTAAACATAAAATTATCATATAATCCAGCAATTCCACTTCTGAGTATATATACAAAAACCCAAAAGTGGAATCTTGAGGAGATACTGGTACATCACTGTTCATAGCAGCATTATTTACAATAGACAAAATGTAGAAGCAAATGTCCATAGATGTTCATAGATGGATCAATGAAAAAACAAAATGCAGTATGTACATACGGTGGAATATTATTCAGCCATACAAAAGCATGAAATTCTGACACATGCTACAACACAGATAAACTTGAAGACATTATGCTAAGTGAAATAAGACAGTCAGAAAAGGACAGATACTGTATGATTACACTTAGATGACGTACCTAGAGTAGAATAATCAATTCATAAAGACAGAAAATAGAATGGTGGTTGTCAGGGCCTAGGGTGGAGGATGGTAGGTAATGGAGAATTCGTTTTTAAGGGGTATAGAGTCTCAGTTTGGGAAGGTGAAGCAGTCCTGGAGGTTGGTTGCACAATAGTGTGAATGAACTTAACACTACTGAACTGTATACACTATCAAATGGTTAACATGGTAAATTTTATGTGATGTGTATTTCACCACATTTTAAAAATCCATCATTAATTCTATGGATATACAACAAACCATTTAACTATGCACTTTAAATAGGTCAATTATCTGATGTGAATTTATTTATACAATTTTTATGGATTAGAAATTAAGAAAGGCTGGTTATGGCTTGGAGTTTCTCATGTAGTAGTGGTCAGGATGTCAGCCAGGCTGGGACTAGAGGATCCACTAACAGGGTGGCTCATTAGTTAGCAGGTAGGTTGGTTCTGGTTGCTGTTGGAAGATCTCAGTTTCTCCCCACATGGGCCCGCCCCACAGGTTGCTTGACTATCCTTACAACATGGCAGCCGCCTTCCCTCCTAAGGAAGAGACTTAAAAGAGAAGCTTCACTATTTTGTATTAAATGAATGACAGAAATTACAAAATGACATAGAAGTCTGTCTGGTATACTCTAAACACCTTAGCTATGCTTTTCAAGAGCTGATGGCTTCCAAAAGATTGATAACTAGGTGACAGAGCAAAGAGACAGAATTCTAGAGAATTCCTAAGAGGTAGGTCTGATCTGTCTCTAGAGTACTCACAAAAGCTTTAGAGATACAGATGCCCCCAGGAACAGTTGGAATATTGGGGTTAGCTTTCACAACAAAGAGAAAGCTAATCTTGCAATATCAACTCATGCAACCAATGAAACTAACATGGTACCAGCACTATTTCAGCCACAAGGACTGACCTAAGTTCATGTCAAACAGCCAGGAAATAGTATTCTATTTATGCAAAGTAGAAGTATAATGATCTTTCTTTTAGAGATTCTAGAAGCAAACTTTAGCCAAGAAGTGTGCCTCATTTTTCTAAGTAGCAAACTAGCACTGAGATTTAGCCCAATTCATTCTAATTTTCAGTGTTGCTCAGAGGTGAATTTACCTGAAATTAGCAAAGTCAAGTTTTAGGATCTTCACTAAAGTGACCCCTTCCAAGGCCCTGGGAAGGATCTCATTGTGTTCAGATGGCCTTTTTTTTTTTTTTTTTTTTTTTTAACACTGAAAAAAATGAGGTGTTTCACAACAATCAGTTAAGATCTCTGTCGCTTTCCACTCTGTCTCCTCTCCATCACATTTCATCAGATATTGTTGGAGTGGCCTTACACATTGGTCATCTGGCTATGGGGCAGCTTAAATTATGTATAATAGACACAGTTAATAAATTATGTAGAGTTTTTTTGGATTTGGTGATCTTTTTGTAATACATCATTAACCTTTTTAAATTTGTAATTTGTGGTGCATCTTTTCTCATTCAAAATAAACATTTATACATAACACCCCACAGAGTACTAAAATACTGAAAGTACAGATTTAATAATATTAGGTATTGATTGAAATAGTGCTTTATTGTTTTTAAAATTCTGAGAGATTAAATGCAGAAATATTTCATTTTTTCCTATTTTGGCTATCCTATTGATATGTTAATAGATTTAATTTTTTTAGTTTGCAAGTGGTAGCATTTGTCTCCTCTTGCTTTTATTTTTTTAAGATTTTATTTATGTATTCATTCATTCATTCATTCATTCATGAGAGACACAGAGAGAGACAGAGAGAGGCAGAGACACAGGCAGAGGGAGAAGCAGGCTCCATGCAGGGAGCCCAACGTGGGACTCAATCCTGGATCTCTGGGATCATACCCTGCACTGAAGGTGATGCTAAACCACTGAGCCACAGGCTGCCCTCCTCTTACCTTTAATAAGCCCTCTTTCTAATTAAAATATTTAAGTATTTCCTTTAATATTTTTTATTAATGGCTATTTGCTTATCTAATCTAGACATAGTAACTAAAATATCTAACCAAAAATTATATCCATCAAAACAAAAATATTTCTGTTCCTTATTAATATCATAGCATCATAATACCCTGTTAGGATTTGTATAATTTAAGTTTAAGCTACTTGCTTCATAAATACAAGTTTTACTGATGGAAAAAGGAGTTTTCCTTTTGAACACACAAATTAAGATGTCAGCCCTAGAGCAATATTGTGCACTCAAGCTATCTCAAAAAGGTAACAAACTAATTTTCTCTAAAAATCATTGATTACTCAGGACTCTTCAGATTGCAAGTGACAGAAAAATCTATCTAAAAGTGATGTAAGCAAAAATGAAGCTTGATGGTCATGGGTGGGAAGTGCCAGGAGGAAGACCTGGTTGGGCACCCAAGACTGGACTCCACATCGCATCCCTGCCTGTTGCCCTCTGGGATGGCTCTGTTTTCAAAAAGGCACTCCCCTTGTGGTGGCAGAACCATTTGAAAAAATTCCAAGATTAAGACCCACAAGTCCAAATCCAGCTGAAAAAGTTAGTGTATCTTTCTCTCTATGGCCCCAGCAGAAGCTGAATCTCCTTAGCTTTGATGAACCTACCCCCATACCCAGTACTGGGTCCAGAAAGAGGCACTATGCCAATGGACCACCACTGAGATGGGATTCTGTTTTGCTAAAGACAGGGAAAATAGATCACGCACAGAAAAAAACAATTACTTAGTATGATTATGAGGTGGGAAAGAGTCCATCTGTGTAAAACTTAGAAGAGTAATTCTGAATGTCTTGTCTCTGAGACATTGTGTACTTTTGGAGGGAGGGATGCAGAATGTGTTTGGGGGGGGGGGAGTGTGTGCAGTGTGTGTGAGTGTGGTGCTTACATGTAAAACAAAATGTCCACAGTAAGACATCCATGGTGCTCAGTGGAATAGACTCCTTCCAGGGCTATCAGTAATTCATTACTGACAAGTGACTTCAAGTGAGGTCATGGTTAAATGTTGAAACATTACAAATGAGGTCAGAAAAAGCCACCTGCCAAAGCAAACAGTATGGGTGGGAGTAGAGGGAGAGAAATATAGATGGCAGGGTCCAAAGTGGGCATGCTGACATTTCATGCGGTTCACTAACTCGACTTTGTGGCCTTCATAAATTTCACTCAGAATTACTGTCAATGAAACTCATGAAATCACAGGCTGTTCAACAAAAGAAGTATCAATCTGTAATTTTCAATTGGGTCAGTGAGACCTCAACTTATGGGAGGCATGCTTCATGTCCTCAAGGTTGGGCACTGACTTTGCTTCAAGTACCTTTCAGGAATTTCATGAAAATTCTATGTCTTGATCTTTCTCAACAAGTTCAGGTAACTTTTGCAGCAGGGAACTCTGCTTTAAAGATCAAATAACAAACACAAACATAAACAAGCATACAAACAAAATATAAAAAACAAAAAATGACTTTTGTGTCTAGTAAATCAGTTTCAATCTCTACCTTTAGAGTAAGATCTTCCTCCACTTAAAACTTAAGTAACTTAAAAGATACTTGGGGTTTTTTTCAAGCTTTTATTTATTTTTAGTGGAAGACACACAGAAAGAGACAGAGACATAAGCAGAGGGTGAAGCAGGCTCCTCGCGGGATCCATCACAGGACCACAGGATCAGAACCTAAGCTGAAGGCAGATGGTCAACCACTGAGTCACCCAGGTGCCCTTAAAAGATATTTGTAAAAAATATTTATATTTTCATTGTTTCAAATAGAAAGAGAAAATAGTGTCTCTTTGAAACACATCACTTCCAAAATTCAAGAAGAAAAATAGATATTGTAGGGATGTTACTATATATTTATATATTCCTAAAGGCCAATGCCTATGTGTATTTGATTGTTTCAATAACACGCTTAACTTAAAGAAGTTTTAAGAAAATTTCTATTGGTATACCATAGATATTTTCCACAATATTATATAAGTTATAAAATACAGTTTTGTTTCTCTTATATAAAAATATTCATATGTATTATATAAAATATAATAATGACCAAATCCTACATTAAAAAAAAATACTACATGCTTGTCCCAGATCAAAGGACAATAGCAAAAATGAGACCAAATTTATACTTAAAATTGAAACTTTTATTTCTTTTGCCAGGTCTCCAATTTACTGCTATTTTTTTAAAGATTTATTTATTTATTTATTTGAGAGAGAGTGCAAGCATGTGAGCAGAGGGAGGGGCATAGGGAGAGGAGGAGGAAGAAAATCTCAAGTAGACTTCCTGCCAAGCACAGAGGCCCAACATAGTGCTCAATCCCATGATCCTGAGATCATGACCTAAGCCGAAATCAAGAGCCAGATGCTTAACCAACCGAGCTACCCAGGCACCTGTCCAATTTACTGCTTAGAGGTATAATTCAAGTTATTATTATCTCTATTTCTCCAGGTGGAGATATCTGTTCTCTATTAATTATTTTAAGGAATAGAAAACTAACAATGATCCTAAGAAAGGGAAAATTAATGTTCTGTTCTCAATTAAAGAATTTTGAGTTTTCTTTCCATTGGAGTTTATTAGGTGTCTTTCCCTGGATTAATATCCTTATGTCTTGCCTCCATGAGCTCTTCTTCCCCTCCAAATCCAGGTTCTTTTCCAGGATCACCATAAATTTTTGTCTTGGCTACCAAATCATTGTTGTTGATCCATATCCCATCTATCTAGCTTCCCTAAAGTGTGTCACCTTTTCTGCCTTTTGACCATCTTGACTTCCACCAGTGAAGGGCATATGATGATATAGGCCTCCCCCAAGAAACAGGATGAAATATTTTATTTATTTATTTTTAAAGATTGTATTTATTTATTCATGAGAGACACACACAGAGAGAGGCAGAGACACAGGCAGAGGGAGAAGCAGGCTCCATGCAGGGAGCCCGATGTGGCACTCGATCCCCAGATCCCAGGATCACACCCTGGGCCAAAGGCAGGCGCTCAACCACTGAGCCATTCAAACATCCCAGGATGAAATATTTTATCTCAAAGCAAAGTGCCCCATGTTTAGCTTCAGCATTACCAATAGCTAAGCCCCTCTCCTGCCACCACTTTTCCTAAAATGATATTGAAGTCACACAAGTTGGAGCACAAAACCCACAGCCCAACTTGGCTGCCAGTAGGAACCGAAACAAAATTCCAGAGGTGATGATAGAATTCCCCTCTTCCAAGTGAAAGACACAGGCCAGCGTGGAGTATATCCTCATGAGGACTTTGCTGAAGGTATGGTCCTGGGGCTGGCTCTACCTGACACTAATTATTTAGTGATATCTGATTTTTTTTTTTTTAATCTGGGGAATAAAGAAGGGGAAGAGAAAATGGAGAAGAAGCTAAGGGCTACCTTTTGCCGAGAACTCTAAGAATATTTAGTATTTCTCTAAAGGTTTCTTGACATTGCCAAGCACTAAGGAAAATAGCATAAAACTCAGTAGTACAAGTCCTAGTTGATCTCCTACTGTCAATGTGAAATGTAGTATTGAAAACCGAGCACAGGTTAGGACATTTTGGCCAGTTTTGTGGCCACATTCAGCACCCACAATGTACTATTTTTTTAAGGATCTCAAGGCCCTAGCCAGCCTGTGCTGTTATTTGACAGAGAATTTAAGTTTCCTGAGCTCCAGGTTTTCCTCCACTAGACCCCACCTTCTCACTGGATTTTCCACTTTTCAACCAACTTATTTCTGCCTCATCTTCCCACCATTCAAAAGAAGGCAAACAGTTTCTTCTAAGGTAGCTTGTTTCTAGGACCTACTCTGATCTTATATCAACTTCTCATCTTCCAGACCAGATCAAAATTAAATCTTTGAAAATTTGTGTGTATGGTACAGTTGTAGAATGAAGGAACTTTTCAAAAAAGGAAATAAAATATGTACTAATTGAACTGGCAAAATGTGGCCATCTTGAATAATCAAAATTTTCTTAAGAAGAAAAACTCTTTCAAATATAGTAACAGGGGTCCCTGGGTGGCTCAGTTGGTTAAGCCTCTGACTCTTGATTTCAGCTCAGGTCTTGATCTCAGGGTCATGAGTTCAAGTCCCATGCTGGGTTCCACACAGCGTGGAGCCTATTTAAAAAAAAAACAAAAGTAACAAAAGTTGCATTTGTTAAGTTTTACATGATAAGCACTATGATAGTACTCTAGGATGATTACCTCATGTAGGCCTCATAACAACCCCATAAACTAAGTATCGTGATCCTCAGTTTGTACTTAAGTAGACTGACAACCAGACAAGTCACATCACTTGCCTAAAGTTACACAGCAACCAGATGCAAAGCTAGAATTCAAGGTGAGTGTAATTCAATTACAAAGCTCAGTTTAGAACCACAATAACCTCCTGGTTATGATGTTATTTCTTTGACAATTGTCAAAGATTTGCCAAAGAAGTCAAGAGATTTGCCAAAAGGATTGATGATGATGTGGAGAACTTGGAACCCTTCTGCTCTGCTGGTGGGAACGTAAAATGATGCAGTTCCTTTGGAAAACAATTTGGTGATTCCTAAAAAAATTAAACAGAATTAACACTATCCAGCAAATCCTCTCCTAGGTATATTCCCCAAAGAACTGCAAGCAGGGTCTTGAAGAAACACTTTTAAATCAGTGTGCATAGCAGCATTATTCACAATTGCCAAAAGGTGGAAGCAACTCAAGTGTACACTGATAGATCAATGGACAAGTAGAATGTGGTGTGTACATGCAATGGAATATAATTCAGGCTTAGGAAGGCATGAAATTCTGACACATACTACTACTATGTGGATGAACCTTGAAGACATTATGCTGAGTGAAATAAGGTGATCAAAAAGGACAAATATTGCATGATTCCACTTAAATAAGCTACCTAGAGCAGAGACAGGACGTGGAACAATGGTTGCCAGGGATTCAGGGAAGAGGTAGGAGTTCATTTTGAAGGGGTATAAGAGGTTCTGCTTGGGAAGATGAAACAGTTCTGATGATGGAACTATGACTAAATGCTAACTTGTATTTTGCCACAGATGAAAAAAAGAAAAGACTTGCCAAAATCGTAGCAACTTGTCATAAAGAGTTCACAGTCTCCTCTCACTCAAGTCCTGGTTTTGTCTTCTCAGGGTTGTTTTAATAGGAAAAGTTGATAATCATAAACTTTATCTGCTAATCACACTGACCCTCACTTTCCTTATGATCTAGTTCGGGAACCTGTGTACAAATTTAGTTAACATATTTCCCCTGAAGAGCTTCTTTATAGAGTAATATAATGCCCTCACTCTCAGGTGGCTTAATAGCGTATGAGTTAATAAATACCCACACTCTAAAGCAGAAAGCAAGCAAAAGCCAACATTAGGGTACGCCGGCCATTTAGCAGGAACTGTGCTAAGCCTTTTACATTCATTAGTGTCTTTAATCCTCAAAATAATTTTAGGAGCTATGTTGTACTATTATCTCCATTTCATACTCAAGGCACACCTAAGAAAGTTTAAGTAAGGAAACTGAGATCACAAAGCAAGGAACCATTGGAGCTAAAAGAGAATGGAGAGCAAAGGTAAGACATGTTCAGGTAGTGGGAAAAGTCTTCCTCAAAGAGATGAATTTTGAAGGATGTGTATAAACTCCAAGAAGGAATGAGAGGAAAAAAGAAAATGTGTGTGTTTAATCCACTTAAAGCTTGAATAAAACCTTACCTAATCATGAGCCATGGGAAAACCATTTTGTATGAAAATACTACCAGGAAACTATGAATAGGAATGGAGGGCAGCCCCGGTGGCTCAGCAGTTTGGTGCCTGCCTTTGGCCCAGGGCCTGATCCTGGAGACCGGGGATCGAGTCCCACGTCAGGCTCCCTGCATGGAGCCTGCTTCTCCCTCTGCCTGTGTCTCTGCCTCTGTGTGTGTGTGTGTCTCTCATGCATAAATAAATAAAATCTTTTTTAAAAAAAAAGGAATGGAGATAAAACTTCAACTTCAGAAATAAGGAAGTTGAGTCCTCATTTTAATTCTAAAAATCTAAAGCCCCTGACTCATGAACTGAGAGTAGTTGCATCTTTTTCATTTTTAAAAATAATGAAATAAACAGAAACACTATTGCATCCATTACCTAGATTAGGCAACTCTCTCTTTTGTTTCAGTTGTTAATAAATGTATGTCTTATCTATAAATATTTCATATAAACATATAGACAGTCCTTCAGACAAAAAGATAGCACTACAGTTCAGTTGCATCAGACCACGTAAGTGACAAACAAAAGAGGTGAATTTAGAATCCCAAAAATAAGATAGAGAATTTGAAAAAAATGATCCTACTACTCAAAAGAGTATGGAAAGAGAAGATGGAAAAGTGATCCATAAATTTTGAAAAGATGACCACTAAGTAAAACAACGTTAATTTACAAAAGTATACCCAACATTAGATATCCAATACTCTCGGAAACAGAATTTAATGTACACAAAATGCCTTTACTATGTCAGTTTGTTAGAGATACTGACTCATGTCACACTAGAACTCTGTAACTAGCCCATAAAGAAGAAAATTTGACAGTGTTTGTCAAATGAGATTTTCTTGCTACAAAGCTACCAGTTAGTGAGAATGGTTGCAGAGTATTTGCTGATCAGTGACACTTAGGAGTTTGTCATAATTCACTGAATTTTTTAGACATTTTAGTTTATTTTTTAAGTTTTTATTTAAATTTCAATTAGTTAACATACAGTGTTATATTGGTTTTAGGTGTACTATATAGTGATTCAACACTTCCACACATCACAATAAGTGCACTCCTTAATCTGTCATTTATTTCACCCCCCACCGCCCCACCACTTCTCTAGTATCTATCAGTTTGTTCTCTACAGTTGAGTCTGGTTCTTGGTTTCTCTCTCTCTCTCTCTCTCTCTCTCTCTCTCTTTCTTATCCTTTGCTTGTATGTTTTGTTTCTTTAATTTGAGTGAAATCATATGATATTTGTCTTTCTCTGACTTCATTTGCTTAGCATTCTACTCTCTGGCTCCATCCATATTATTGTAAGTGGCAAGATTTCATTCTTTTTTTTTAATCTCAAGTACAATCGACCCCTCAATGTGGGGCTTGAACTGACAACCTCAATATCAAGAGTCACATGCTCCACCAACTGAGCCGCTATATACCACATCATCTTTATCCATTCATCAATCAATTGACACTTGGGCTACTTCCATATCTTAGCTATTGTAAGTAATGCGGCTATTAACATAGAAGTGCATGTATCCGTTTAAATTAGTGTTTTTGTACTCTTTGGGTAAATATGCAGTGATGCAATTTCTGGATCTTAGGGTAGTTCTATTTTTTACTTTTTGAGCAACCTCCATACTGTTTTTCAAAGAGTCTGTAGCAGTTTGCATTCCCACCAACAGTGCAAGATGGTTCCTCTTTCTTCACATCCTTGCCAGCACCTGTTTCTTATCTTGTTGATTTTAGCCATTCCCACAAATGTGAGGTGATATCTCATTGTAGTTTTAGGTTGTTTTTGTTTTTGTTTTTGTTTTAACGAAGAGGAGGAAACACTTCCCAACTCACTCGTTTTAAAAAGATTTTATTTGGGGATGCCTAGGTGGCTCAGTGGTTGAGTATCTGCCTTCAGCTCAGGGCGTGGTCCTGGAGTCCAGGGATGAAGTCCCACATTGGGCTCCCTATGGGGAGCCTGCTTCTCCCTCTTGCCTATGTCTCTGGCTTTCTCTCTGTGTCTCTCATTAATAAATAAAATCTTTTTAAAAAGAAGATATAAAAAGATTTTATTTATTTATTTGACAGAGTAAGAGCACAAGCAGAGAGAGTGGCAGGCAGAGGGGGAGAGAGAGAGAAAAGTGGGCTCCCTGCTAAGCAGAGATCCCAACTTGGGGATTGATCCCAGGATTCTGGGATCATGACCTGAGCCAAAGGTAGATCCTTAACCAACTGAGCCACCCAGACACCCCCTCATTGTAGTTTTGATTTACATTTACCTGATGGTAACTGATGATGAAAATCTTTTCATATGTCTGTTGGCCATCTATATGTCTTCTTTGGAAAATGGCTGTTCATGTCTTCTGCCTATTTTTTTAATTGGATTATTTGGTTTTTGGGTGTTGAGTTGTATCAGTTCTTTTTATATTTTGAATACTAATCCTTCATCAGATCTGTCATTTGCAAATATCTTTTCCCATTCTGCAGGTGCCTTTTAGTTTTGTTGATTATTTCCTTCACTGTGCAGAAGCTTTCTATTTTGACATAGTCCCAATAGTTTATTTTTGCTTTTTTTTCACCTTTGCCTCAGGAGACATATCTAAAAAGGTGTTGCTACAGCCAATGTCAAAGAAGCTACTGTCTGTGTTCACCTCTAGGATTTTTATAGGTTTGAGTCTCACATTTAGGTCTTTAATCCATTTTGAATTTGTTTTTGTGTATGGCATAAGAAAGGTGGTCCAGTTTCATGCTTTTGCATGTTGCTGTACAGTTATCTAACATCATTTGTTGAAGACACTATATTTTTTCCATTAGATATTCTTTCCTGCTTTGTCAAAGATTAATTGATCATATAGTTATAGGTTTATGTCTAGGTTTTCTATTATGTTCCCTGGACCTACGTGTCTAATTCTGTGCCAGTACTATACTGTTTTGATGGTAACAGTTTTGTAATATAGCTTGAAGTCTGGAGTCATGATGCCTCCAGCTTTGCTTTTCTTTTTCAGAAATGCTTTGACTATTCAGTCCTTTGTAGCTCCATATAAATTTTAGGATTGTTTGTTCTAGTTCTGCCAAAAATGCTGTTGGTATTTTGATTGGGATTACATTAAATGTCTAGATTGCTTTGGGTAACATAGACATTTTAACAATATTTGTTCTTCCAATCCATGAGCATGGAATGTCTTTCTATTACTTTATGTCATCTTGAATTTCTTTCATCAGTGCTTTATAGTTTCAGAGTACACCTCTTTGGTTGGGTTTATTCTTAGGTATCTTATTATTTTGGGTGCGATTGCAAATGGAATTGTTTACTTAATTTCTCTTTTTGCTGCTTCATTATTGGTGTGTAGAAATGAAGCAGATTTCTGTAGATTGATTTTGTATCCTGTGACTTTATGAATTTCTTTATCAGTTATAACAGTTTTTTTTTTATTCACTGAAGTTGAAATTTGAATCTTCTGTGACAGTATTTGCCAGAAAATTTTTTTGAAGTAACCAAAGGAAAGGTATAGCCTGATTAAAAGTAGAATTAATAAGCAAGGAGAACTCCTAAAATTTCATCATATACAAATATTGCTGTTAAACCATCAATGTGATAATCACTAGTGGCTTTCTATCTTCTTATTGAGTAATAATGATAAATATACTACTATAAATCTGTATCTACCTCTATATCTACATCTTTGTATTTAATAAGCAAAATAATCAAATATGTTCCTACCTACTCTTTTCTTTTACTAGAGATACTCTATGAACATAAAAGCAATAAAATTAGATTTCTTTAAAATATTCTACATATCAAATTTTTACTTTTTCTCCAACTAGGAAATTTTTAATATAGTCAATAAAATCTATATTTCTTTTCACTATATTATTGCAAATATATTTTTCCACATATACATTTCTCTAATAACTGCTTCTTAAGATTTTATTTTTAAATAATCTCTACACCCAATATGGGGCTGAAACTCACAACGCCAAGATTAAGAGTCACATTCTCCACTGACTGAGCCAGCCAGGTGCCCCAAACATTTCTCTAATAATTTTTAAAAATATCCATGTATCTATCCATGTCTATAACTATGCAGTGTTTACTTTGCTAAATCTCTTAATGATGGTTCCATGCAAGGAATTCAATCAGGTCAATCCCTTGTGGATGGTCAGTATATAAGATATCATAATAATATTTATGAACTGACTACCTCAATCACTAGTTGATTGAAATTCTTTTGTTTGTTTATTAGACATATAGAATTTTAGCTTTTAAAAAAGGAGAGAATGAGTGGTATAATGAAAATGTTCTAGAACGGGATGGTGTGATGACTGTTGCACAACCTTGTGAATTTACTAAGCACCACTTTGAAATAGTTGAAATGATGAATTTTTACATTGTACATTTACCCCAATAAAGAAGAGGGTATTTTATTTTACTCTGTTCAGCCTGACAGTTCCTTTTTTTTTTTTTTCTGATAGTGGGATCTGGTCCAACGTGAATAACACCTAATTTAAAGCCTAATTATAGAATACGATTTAGAATATCATTTCAAGAGGAATGGGAAACATAGTAACATACCAGAAGGCTTGAAGCAATTTGGCATCTCTCTGTTTGTGGAAACTTGATAAAAAAAAAATCACTTTTTAATAACATTGAGCTCATACCAGACCAGCAAATCAAAAAAGGAGACAAGATATGCTCTGGCTTACACTCCAGACACACATCCCCAGGCAAGCTGGCCCTCCCTCTGGGCAGTGGTTGACTTTCTAGACGACACATAAACAAGTGTCTTTGACAGAAAGACCAAGTGGCTCCAGGTCCTGACGATAGCACACAGTAACAAAGCAGGGAAGTCAAGACCCCGGTCTATTTACAAAGGCTACGTGCTAGAAAGGACAGAGATAAAGCCGTTCCCAGGAGGAGCAACATCAGCACAGGCACCGATGCTCTCCTTTCTCCTGCTTCTGAGAGCCTACCCATGCCACATAGACTCACTACAGAGAAGCCAACAAAAAAGGGGCAGAGCTCTGCTTAGCCTTGACCACAGGGCAGGAGAGCTTCCAGCCCACCCAGTCCCAAACATTCTTTAAGATAAGGAATGCACCTGTTAAGATACAGTAACTTGAGACTCCACCAAGTGGGCAAAGAATAGGATGCTGCTATGTCCAGGTTGACGATGGAGAACCATCTGGTAGCCTGATGCTCCTTCCACCTTAAAAGAGCTCCATTCTCAAAATGGAATATCTGTATAGTTTTAGTAGAAAGGACTTGGGAAACTAGCCTAGGAAAGACCAGAGGCCCCATAGTTTATCCTCCTCATCCTGTGCCCAATGCTATGATGAAGTCCCCAAGGCTGTGTCTCCTGCATACACATATCTGATGAATAATCCCAGTTCTACCCAGTCCAATTACTCCCCTGAGAGACAGAGTAGTAGTAGACTTATTTCTGCCCACATCCCTAAAACACATACACACATACACACACTCACACACTCACACATGCACTTTCCCTTCAGTTACTCACCAACTGCATTGTGCCTGCTCTTGTGTTAGATGCTAGAATAAAAGCATGAATAGAATAAGGGCCCTGCTGTTAAGGTTCAAGGTTTCATATGGAAGACAGACAAGCAAGGAGGTATATAAATGATCGTGTGATTTGAGGTGCTATGCTCTGGAAGTGCAGAGGCCCAATGAGCATGGGAGAGCTGTCCTACCTGTCTCAAAGCTCGGCATGCCCAACAGCGGCAGGTGTGAGAAGGCACCGGGCATCCCTCTGCATGTGTTTACACAAGTCCTTGCAGCCCCTTGGGCCTTGCTTCTCCAGTAGTACCAACCAATGATTTAAAACTAATAAGGAGATAGAAACCAGAAACACTCATATTCTTTGAGACAAATGACCAATTTGGGTGATTTTTTTTTAAAGAATGACTTTAAATCTTAAAACTGAAATGTCTATTTGTTCCACAAGCCAAATTCTGAACCCACAAGTAGAAGTCTGGAAGTAGTCAATTTGTCTCTTTTTATGTACAACAAAACAAACGTCTAGCTTCCCTGAATTGCAGAATCTATTTATGGGAAAAAAGAGGAAAATGGAGGTTGGGGGAGAAGGAGGAGGAGGAGGAGGAGGAGGAGGATAGAGGGTGGTGAGGAGGGAAGGGTGGGGGAACAGGGAGAGGAAGAGGAAGGGAGGGGAGGAGGGGAGGAAGAAGGACCTAGCCACCAACAGGATCTCTCTCCATTAGTCAAAATTCTTCTCTGCAAAGGGAACTAACATGTAGTGAGCCCCAACTCATGACTTTGTTTGGGTCATGACTATGTTACTCACATCAATTATCAGTTGAATTCCCAATTCTGTGGGAGTAGATTTTATCCAAATTTTATAGATGAGGAAATAGGGCCTCAGAAAGCAAATGATTTGCCCACGTTGACACAGCTAATGAGTGACAGAAGCAACATTGCTGTTGCTTGTTAGTGTGAGGTGATGTTCTAGAAGACAAGCTAAGTTGGATTATTTAAAAACGGAATTGGAATTCTTCGGAAATGGTTTCCAAGCCTCTACTAAGCTTTGATTCCCTGAAATGTGTGTTGTTGCTAACTGGCCAGTGCCCCACACTGTAATCCTCCGTGTCAGCCCTCAGTTCCTTCCTCTCCTGACCCCACAGCCGGTCACCACATCCCCACCACCATGCCTCCAGCCTCAGCATGTCTGTCAACCCCACACCCTGCTGGCACTGGGCCCTTGTCTCCTGGGAAGCTTCTGGGCCTTCTTGAAGATCTCGTGTCCCTGCAGCCCATGCCACACTGCCACCAGAGGGGTCACATGGCCAGGCTTTCTGCTGTCAAACTTCTTTTTTTTTTTTTTTTTTTTTTTTAAAGCTCTGGATAAGTTTTTTTTTTTTTTTTTAATTTTTAATTTATTTATGATAGTCACACAGAGAGAGAGAGAGAGAGAGGCAGAGACACAGGCAGAGGGAGGATCAGGCTCCATGCACCGGGAGCCCGATGTGGGACTCGATCCCGGGTCTCCAGGATTGCGCCCTGGGCCAAAGACAGGCGCTAAACCGCTGCGCCACCCAGGGATCCCATGCTGTCAAACTTCTTTCAGGTAGGTCCTACTGCCTGCAGGAAATACATGTGCACTTTAACAAGCAGTCCTGGATTACTTTCGGAGAACACAGGGTTTAAGTAAGAATGTAACACAGAAGGTCATTAGTAGTCTGGCTAGAGGCTGCTTCCTGACCTCAGTCCCTACCTACCTTCCTCCCCACTTGTCCAGCATCCCCATTTGCTGGTTCACACCCTGCTAGACTGATCTGCTCACCATTCACTTTGGGGCCAGCTGTGTTTGCCCACACTGCTCTCTGCCTGGAATTTTTTTCTCCTTCCCTTGCCTAGCACATGCCTGCTCACCCCTCATGAATCAGGCAAGTACACGCTCCCCCGTCGAGACTTCTGCTTGTGCCCCAAGGCAGAATAGATGGTCTAGCCCTGGACCCCAAAGCAATGCAGACAGGGGCACATCCCCAAAAGAATGTTTGCTGCACTGCATTTTAAATATAAGCTTCATGTCTCTCTTCCCCACCAAGCTGTGAGTTTCTGCACTCTGCCTTGTTAACTTTGACCCCCATGTGCCTATACTCAACATATAATGAGTGCTGGCTACCATTTGTTGAATGAAGAGAAGCATGAATATCTAAGACCCAGAATCCTGCTTCTCCGGAAGTGGAATGAATGCTGCCAGTGAGATATATCTGTTCTTTGATATAATCTTGTCAGCACTTTACTTCAAAATAATATTTTCAAAGAGGCCCAGGATTTAAATTTCCAGTATTAGGGAGTTGAGTTACTCTGTGAGGATGGGGGTTAATGTAGGACCCTGGCAATGCCTCCTCTAAGAAAAAGAAAGTCTCCTGACTCATTACCCCTTTCCTCACCCGAGCCCCCTCCCACCCCACTCCCTTGCCCCCTCCTGTTACAAACCAAGCAGATTTGTTTTTCACCTATAGTCCCTCCCCTCTGTTCTCTCTTTTCTGCCACTTACTTTCCCTACTCTTTTCCATCTTTTTCTGCTAGTTTTACACAGCCATTTTGCCAACATGCCCTTTCTTCCCCTTCTCTCAACACCATCTAGACTGGCAAAACGACTTGGAACTGCATAAGAACTCAGAGACAGGATTTCCACCCCAGCTCAACTCCTCACCCAGACAGACACCCTGGAGAATGCACTTAAATTTCTCAAAGCCTTCAAATCATCTACTAAGAGGATATTGCATCCTTGCTATGTTCCTCCTACTACTCTGGGTTTTTCTTCTTCTTGGCCCTTCTTTATTTTTTCTATCATTTTATGTTATAAATTTATATAACCCAAATACTTTTTTTAAAAAATATTTTATTTACTTATTCATGAGAGATACAAAGAGAGAGAGGCAGAGACATAGAGGGAGAATCAGGCTCCCTATAGGGAGCCCGATGTGGGACTTGATCCCAGGATCATGAGGTCATGACCTGAGCCAAAGGCAGATGCTCAACCACTGAACCACTCAGGTGCCCCTCAAATACTTTTTTGATGAGATAATAAGAAATGTACAAAATAAGTCTTTAAGAGTTACAGAGATTTAGCCAGATAAGTCTGTAATGGATTTAGCACAGTTCCTGGAAAAAGTTAGCTCATTTTCAATAATAGTTCTCTTCCAAAAGGAACCCATGTACACTATTGGCAGGGATGTAAATTGATGCAGCCACTATGGAAAAGTTATGAAAGTTATTCAAAAATTAAAAATAGAACTATCCTATGATCCAGCAATCCCAATCCTAGATATTTATCCAAAGGAAATGAAATTAGGTTCTCAAGGAAGTATAGGTACCCCACGTTCATTGCACCATTATTGACAATAATCAAAATACGGAATCAATCTAAGTGTCTGTCAATGGATGGATGGTAAAGAAAATGTGGTAGTAGATACAATAGAATATTAGTCATAAAAAAAGAAGGAACTCCTGCCATTTGCAACAACATGGATGAACCTTGAAGGCATTACACTAAGTAAAATAAGCCAGACACAGAAAGACAAATACTGTGTGATCTACAAATGTTGAACCTATATGTGGGCTCTAAAAAATGTTGAACTCATAGAAACAGAGCTTAGAACAGTGTTTACAAGGAGATATGGGTGGGAGTTCTGGGTCAGGGGGTATGCAGAGATGTTGGTCAAGGGGTATGAACTTCCAGTTATAAGGAAAATAAGTTCTAGGAAGCTAATGTACAACATGATGACTAGTTAATAATACTATATTGTATCCTGAAATTTATTAAAAGAGTATATCTCAAGTGTTTTTACCATACACACAAAAGAAATGGTAACTAGGTGAGGTGATGAGTTTGTTAATTAACTTGACTGTGGTAATTATTTCATGAAGTATATGTGTATTAAGCCATCACATTGTACAGGCTAAAAAAACTGACACTGTACAATCTAAATATATACAACATTTACTTGTCAATCATACCTTAATAAAGCTGGGAAAAAACAAATCTTTCCCAGCTGTTATAAAATATTTGTTGTTAGTTATTCCACAAGATTATTGTGAGAATTTAAAAAAAAAACATGTAGTTATAAATACTGTTGTAACACTTTACAGATATTAAGTCATTGGACCCTGCAAAGGAACCTCATAAGTATCACTATTCTCACCTCTGTTTTTATAGGTGTCTCAACACTGAGCCACACATTTAGTAACCAGCCCAAAGTCTCCGAGCTAGTGCTCATGCTGGCAGACTGACTCCGTAGCCTGGGATTTTGCTTCCAACACTGAAAGTTCCCTACTTGGCAATTTAAGGGGGAAAGAATTAGCTCCATTGATACCAACCATTCCTACTCTAATTAAAATTAGGCATTTTGGCTTGCCCAGTTCCAAGGTACAGTCAGAAATGTTCCATAGCTCTGCCTTGAGGAAGTGTGGCTACATGTTTTGATTGAACTTTTCTTCCTTATCTTCAAAAGCGTTAGTCAGAATCCGTGAACTAAAGCGGTGATTTGTGGATGAGTTAGTTTCCTGGGGATTGAGTCTGATGGCTTGAGGAGCAGCCAAGGAACCCCAGCACAGTGAGTTGGAAGCCAATTGGCCATCCATCCACAGGAAACCTTCCAGACTGGGTCCACATTGGTACGTACACAGAAACAGGTGCTGCTGTGCTTTCTTTCTCTTCCTTCCTTCTTTCCTTCCTTCCTTCCTTCCTTCCTCTCTCCCTCCCTCCCTCCCTTCCTTCCTTCCTTCCTTCCTTCCTTCCTTCCTTCCTTCCTTCTTTCCATCCCTCCTTCCTTTCTTCCTTCCTTCCCTGCATCCCACTCTTCTTTCTTTTTTTCTTCTCTTTTATTAATTGTGCAGCTTTTGTGCCACCTCCACTGGCTGAGTGAGGTGAGCCATTGCAACTATTCAGAAGAGGACTATAATGTAGAATTCCTAGGTCCTGGGCAGAGGATACTTGTCCCTCCTACCCCATCTCCAGCTCAGTCAAGCCCTAGCCCCATTGTGGGAGAGATCATCCACTTCAGATACAGGGCCACTAGGAATGTTTCTAACACCATCCCACTCTCAAGGCCTCCAGCCACGAACTGACCCCTCTCACCCAGTGAGGAACTTGACTGTGATTTCCCTCATGGGCTCTCCTTCCAGAGTCTCGGCTGAAGGGGAGTAAACAACGGGGCCCTTGTAGCATGTAGAAATAAATTGACATTCAAAGGGAAAGGAGAGTCTATATACACCTTGTGCTACTGTCACAATAACTTGAAATTTGGGGTCTAGTCAGTTTAACCTGAAGAATTTTTTAATTTGGTTTAATTTGGTTTTTAACTTTAGGATTCCTATGGTTACTAAAATCTGCTTGCAAGTAAGCTTTAGAGACAAAATACAAATGATTTGTCATTAGCATCCTCAGGCCTCATAAGCATGTGTCTGAGTGAAAGCAGTTGACTTGCCTATGAGGGGTAAACATTGTTATCTTATGATGCTGTTAAATTGTTTGGCAAATCCTCTCTCCTTAGATCGGTAGATTGTACACAGATAGTTTTGCTTAGCTCCCCACAAATTATCACAGACTCCAGAAGAACAGAATCTTTACTTGAAAATATGTGTTATACTCCTAACGGTCTGTTCCTGGCCATGGTGATGATAAAGATGGAGTCAGGATTTGACACTTAGTTCAGCTTCTTGTATCAAGATCTAAGAACAGTATCTGAACACTTTGAACTCCCACTGCACAGTATCAAGAGTATATGCTAAATAAATATTTGTTGATAATGAAAAGAATGCAGATAAAGAAGAGAAGGAAGAAGAAAAGGAGCAAAACAGGAGAAAGGAGGAGGAAGAGGAGAGTGATCATTGTATTTTTCAAAACATAAATTGAAAATACTAAAATTATTTACTAGATTCATTAGATGGGAGGAAGTCTTTTGAGCAAGCCAGTTTTCCAAATGCTTCTTAAACATCATAGACTGTTCAGGATTAAAAGGAATCCTAAGGACATCTGGGTGGCTCAGCGGTTGAGCGTCTGCCTTGGGTGCAGGGTGTGATCCCAGAGTCCTGGGATCGAGTCCCACATTGGGCTCCCTGCACGGAGCCTGCTTTTCCCTCTGCCTGTGTCTCTGCCTCTGTGTGTGTGTGTGTGTCTTATGAATAAATAAATAAAATCTTTTAAAAAAATAACAGTAATCCTAAAAGTACCTTTAAATTCAGGGTATCTAAAAATGAATATTAAATATGAATTTTATAATTAAAACCTACAACATAATTATATGATTACACAGTTATCATGTAACTTAGTAATAACTAAGATCATCTGAATGAGGTTTCATAAATATTGAATAGAAATAGAACATGATATTGTCATTCTAGAATGCTAATTCTTTTGATGATGTTCATCCCAAATTGTAATCTTAGAAATCTGAGATTATGAGACAACAAGTTCTAGGAATACAGCTATTTAATTTCCTCTTTGGCAACCTTTTCCCATGAATATAAATTTTTTTTCAAAAGCCTTATAAAGAAAAGACAAGAATGCTAACAAGTCTTGTAAAACCAGAATAAACTTCTGATGGCTATCTTATTTTTACTATTTTTTTAGAGGCATGCAGCTACAGATATCTGGGTGATTACATACCCACTAATGTATTTCCCCTTCATGTTTATTTTGGAAAGATGGCAGGTTATTTTGAAAGAAAGGAAGAAAAAACAGTGCACAGAGGAAGCAGAGTTGCCTTGTATCTCATAGGGCAGCGGATTACTAAAATTACCAGACTTCACGGAAGAGAACACAAATATATGTCTTTTACACATTTTCTTAAATTTCAAAGTAGTTATAATACAATGATATACCCCAAGGAGGTATAGAATCCAAGGCCAAAAAATGATAAAGAAACACTAATTTGGGAATTTTTTCTGGAGCACAAAAGCCACAGGGTAGAGGGTGACTGTTCCTGAGTGTTACCTATCGGACAAAACTTTCTTCCCTACTCTCCATACTAATTAAGTTTTATAGCTGATTAGAGCCCTCGTCAATCAGATAGATTACATATCAGTACAAAAATATATATAAGTATTACAAGTCAACATTTACATTTTAGTTAATACTCCTGCCTAGTAACTGGCTTCACTTGCAGCATCCATTCAGTCTTATTAGGCACTTACTGAGTGTCACCACACTGCACCAGGGATACAGACGTGCACGCACTCCAGCCTACCCCGCAGCCTTGGATGTGGCGTGGAAAGTCTTGATTAACAGTGCTCAGGAATTGATGCACACCCTAGAGCATCAACTCTTCTACAATTCATGGAGTGAATTTCCAGAACAAATGGTTTTTATCTTCTAGAAAGGGAGATCGATTTTACATTGATTTACCTCTGAAAAAAAAGTATCCTTCCTCCAATAAGGAAAAATTTCTACTGTACAACATTATCTTAATTGTGTCTCTGCAGGAAGGAACAAGACCAGAATGATCAAGACATTGGCTGTAATCAATGACCTCTTCCAAGATACCTTGAACTTTCGTTTGTTGATTGGACCTTCTGAAAGTGCTCGGGGAGTCAAAATCTTCTGGCTTACACCCATTTTAAACATCACTTAATCTCATGATGTGACAATTCGTTATCAGATGACCCTGTGCTCATACACAAACACAGCCACTATCAGGCACAGACAGGCCATAATCTGGCAAAATCTTGATGAAACAGAAATAAACACAATGTGTAGTGCATATTAATAAACTCGGGCATTCTGGCACACACTAACATTACAAACACCCTCAAAAGGAAAATGCTGTGAGGCTGGGTTTCCTTATATGAACCTTACCATCAATATAAACAAGGAGAGAGAAAAAGGAAAGGGTGAATCTTTTGAAATAGTGTATCTCTTCTTTAATCTTGGAAATAACAACTCATCTCTTAAGAGCTAATAGTTTCCGCAACGTATCATTTTCTCAAAAGGAGGGACTAAGGTACCACAAAGCTCTTGCCCTTCTGCTTGGGAGCTTACTCGTTCAAAGGTAATTGGCATTAGGATGGAGATTCTCCAAAACCGATTTCCAGCCTCCATCAGTCTCTGAAGCAAGATCTACCAGCTATTGGGAGCTACCATGTGCATGGCCTGCCCTCCACTCCTAATCTCCTGCTACCTCCAGTACGGGCTTCTCTCAAATATGGTAACCCTGGACCCTTTTCTGGTTGGATTTTTACCTTTTAGGAACTCTCATCTGCTACTGTCACTACTGCCTTTTTCTTCTCTAGCTCTACAATGGAGTCTCAAGTTGCTCTTCCCCAGCATTCTCTCTATGCCTACCCACACACTGCCACTTTATGGGAGATCCTAGCTGTGCTTGCTTGCCTCTCACCGCCATGCAAATGACGACCATGATGCCTACCAATTCAAGGACCTCCATGAGCCCCATCTCCACATCTAGCCACCTAGTAACCCATGGTGACTTTAAACTTGCCATTTGCCTTGAAGGCCAGTGCCTACTTTCTCCAGCTACTGGCTCTCAAAGGCAGTGTTGACCTTTCCCTTCCAGCTACACTGCTCTGCATCAGTACCCACATCACGACAGCATCTGCTTCATGCTCCTCTGCTCCTTAATCCAAAAATTAGGCAGTGAGCTGGGACCTAGAGAAGAGAGTCAGAAAAGGTCAAGCTGCTACCAGGTGAGCAAAAGAACATCTATGCTTTTCTTCAGGAAAAGTCTCTCTCCTCTGTGGAGTGAGGGGAAACTTGTGGTTGTGATAGTCTTTCAAAAGCAAACCCCTTAAAAAGCTTTCAAGACTTTTTTTCAAGACTCAAGAAAGCAACCACAGGAGTGGTGATAAGAAATAAGCTGGACTCTTCGTTTCCATCTGTAGCTTTATCCGGGATGGTTAGGAAGTGGATGCAACAGCAGGAAAGACATCCCTGGTTTCTCAGAGATTCCAGGGGACTTTTGATGGCCTGTGTTCAGTAACGATTTTTTCTGTATCTTTTCACCTAGTAGAAAAGCATCTTCTATAGCACAAGAAGGAAAGAGAAAAGAAAAAAAATTAAAGATGCCTATCATTAATAATAGCTACCATTTATTGTTAGCCTAAAAGGAACTTGGTTATAACTAAGCAATTTATGCCACTCACAACATGCCGTGAGAGAGAGATTATCATCCCTTTTACAAATGAAGAAAGGTGCGGAGAAGTTAAATAATTTCTCTAGGATCACACAGCTAACTATGAGGCAAAACTAGGGTTCAAACCAAGGTCTACCTGGGGCCAAATCCAGTGCTTTTTTTGGCTTATACTTTTCCAACCCCAGAAGGAGGATTCCAGAAAACATGCCATCTGTCCTTACTAAAGAATTCTAAGCCTTTAAAACTATAAAGTTATTAGCTGATGCCACAGAATTCATTAATTATTGAGTATATTATATGTAGAAAAACAGAGTTTTCCTAATCTGTTCTCAATGTTATGTATTTAATCTTATAAAATATCAATGGATAAAAAGTCACTAAAGCCTGAGGGGGGCATCTGGCTAGCTCAGCAGGTAGACTGTGAGACTCTTGATCTCAGGGTTGCAAATTTGAGCTCCACTTTGAAGTAGAGATTACTTAAAAATAAAATCTTCAGGGGTACCTGGGTGGCTCTGTTGGTTGGGGTGTCTGACTTTTGATCTCAGCTTGGGTCCTGATCTCAGGATCATGAGTTCAAGCCTCACATTGGGATCCATACTAGGTGTGGAGCCAAATAAATAAATAAATTCTCCCTCCTCCCCCAAAAGTCACTAAATTGTCAAGAAAACTGAACATTTAGGAAGAAAGTACCATTTTATTTCCTAACTATAAATGTGGTCATCCCCATCCACTCCAAGACCCCACAAGCTAAATTACCAAGCCAGCCTTTCACAGGGTGTTCAACCTTTCTCCAGAGATAAAAGGTATACTAAACAGTCACTGTAATAATAATTTTAAAAGTCTTTATTAACTGGGGCACCTGGGTGGCTCAGTGGTTGAGTGTCTGCCTTTGGCTCAGGTCAGGATCCCAGGGTCCTGGATGGAGCCCCATGTCAGGGTCCCCACAGGGGAGCCTGCTTCTCCTTCTGCCTATGTCTCTGCCTCTCTCTGAGTGTCTCTCATGAATATATAAATAAAGTCTAAAAATAAAACAAAATTTTTTATTAACTAAGTCCCTTACATGCACTGTCTAATCTTTCAGTTCCCCTCAGATCCAGGTATCATATTTTTCCTTGTATGAAGCTGAGGTAAGAGAGGTTCTAGAACCAGTCCAAGGACACACAGCTAGTAAGTGAGTTCAAAGTCATCTCTGTCTAATTTTAGAACCTCTGTTCTTAATCTTTATGCTCATCCCTTCTGGTCCATCATGATTATCATGTTAGCATTGTTTCATCTGCACAAATATCTCTGTGTCAAGTACATGATAAATTACTAGACTTGTGCTCCTGTGTAGTGTGGTTAAAACACCAGCCTTGAAGGGTGCCTGGCTGGCTATCAGTAGAGCATGCAACTCTTAATCTTAGGGTTGTGAGTTTGAGCCCCACGTTGGGTGTAGATTACTAGAAAAGATAAGAAAAACAAACAGAACACCAACTTTGACTCCAGAGTCTTTGGAAGAAGATTAAATATGTTCTTTGCTTTCTAGCAATAGGAAACTATATTTATTATACTCTGTTAATATGATTTCTAAGAGAGTTTTTTCTGTTCAACTGTGTTTTTTTTTAAATCACATTTTAAATATGTTGTTTTATTTATTCTCAAAAGCTCTTCAAGGTTTGTATTCTAAACTTCACACTTATTACTGCCTGTAGTGTCTCCCTTCTATTACTAGAGATTTTCCAAAGTAGATAAATGTAGTCAATGGTGGAAATTTTTGGAGACTGATCTGCTCTGACTGGAAGGCAGTAACACAGAAAGAACAAGACCAGCCTTTGTAGTCAGACAGTCCTGGGTTTGCATCCTGACTCTATCACTTGCATTCTGTGCTGTGTGACCTTAAGTTACTTACTTAACCTTTCTGAGTTGGTTTCTCCATCTCCATGTTACAAATCCAATTTTCTGTCTCTGGAAAATTGAACTGGTGTTTGATTTCTAATCCTGGTGCTCTTCCCTTCCAACACACCTAGTCTTCCTCATCTCTGAAAACAGTGCCACCACCCAGCCAGTCCTTTATTCCAAAATAAAGGAATTTATTGATTTTCTTCCTCTCTTTCTCTTTTTTCTCAGCCACCCCTACATGCAATTCATTTTCAAGACCAATAAGTATTGCTTCTAAGTGCAGCTTTTGTGCCACCTCCACTGGCTGAGTGAATCAGTGTATCTTGAATATATATCTTGAATCTGTGTATCTCTCTTTTTTAAAACTGCTACCCTAGTCCATGCTACTGTCCGTCCTTCCTGTACACCAAAACAGTCTCTTAACAAGTGCCCAATTGCTCTCTCTTGCTCTGATCCATTCCCTATCAAACTGTCGGAGGGATCACTTAAAAAGAAAAAGGGTAGAAGGCAACTGGGTGGCTCAGTTGGTTAAGTGTCTACCTTTGGTTCAAGTCATAAACTCAGGGTCCTGGGATTGAGCCCCACGTTTGGCTCCCTGCTCAGCAGGGAATCTGCTTCTCCCTCTCCCTCTGCCTGCCTCTCCCCCTCTGTTCATGATTTCTTGTGCTCACGCTCTCTGTGTCAGATAAATAAAATCTTTTTTAAAATAAATAAGAGAAAAAGGAAAAGGGGGGCACCTGCCTAGCTCAGTCAAAAGAGCATGCAATGCTTGATCTTAGAGTCATGAGTTCAAGCCCCACATTAGACATAGAGATTACTTAAGGAAATGAAAAAAAAAATGTAAAAAAATAAAAAGAAAGAAGACTGTGCTA
The DNA here is from genome assembly GCF_048164855.1 of Canis lupus baileyi. NCBI lineage: Eukaryota > Metazoa > Chordata > Mammalia > Carnivora > Canidae > Canis > Canis lupus. The sequence goes on from NC_132865.1 coordinate 36,055,201, forward strand.
CTCCTTGTTGAAATTATCCAATGGCTTCTAACTTAAGAATTCCAAGCTTTTCTTCACACCCATTATGATGACTATTATTAAAACCAAAACAAAGCAAAAAGAAAAAAAAAACACCAAAATAATGAAAACAAAATAACAAGTGTTGGCAAGGATGAGGAACAACTAGAATCCTTCTGCCTGCTGGTGGGAACATAAAATGCTACACAGCTGATATGGAGAACAGAATTGCAGTCTCTCAAAAAATTAAAAATAGAATACCACATGGTCCAGCAATTTCATTTCTGGGGTATATCCAAAAGAATTGAAAGCAGGGACTCAAACAGATATTTGTATCTGGCTGTGTACTGTTTTGCCTTATTACACTGTAATGCTATTCATGGCCAACATTACTCAAGAAAGCCAAACATCCGCCCATAGATGAATGGATGAACCAAATGTGTAACATGCTTACAACAGAATATATTATTCACCTTTAAAGGGAAGGAGATTTTGGGATCCCTGGGTGGCGCAGCGGTTTGGCGCCTGCCTTTGGCCCAGGGCGCGATCCTGGAGATCCGGGATCGAATCCCACATCAGGCTCCCGGTGCATGGAGCCTGCTTCTCCCTCTGCCTGTGTCTCTGCCTCTCTCTCTCTCACTGTGTGCCTATCATGAATAAAAAAAAAAAAAAAAAATTAAAGGGAAGGAGATTTTGACACATACCATAATATGGATGACCCTTGAGAACTTATACTGAGTGGAATATGCCAGTCACAAAAGGCCAAATACTATAAGAATCAGCTTGTATGACTTACATATAGAGTAGTCAACCTCATAGAGACAGAAAGGAGAATCATGGCTGCCAGGGGCTGGGGAGGGGAACATGGGTTATTGTTATTTGATGGATTTAGTTTCAATTTAAAGTGATGAAAAGTTCTAGAGATGGTTGCTGATGATAGTTGCACAACAGGAATATACTTAATGCCAAAGAACTGTATGCTTAAACATGGTTAAAATGGTAAATTATATGTTATGCATATTTTACAGCTTTAAAATGTCCAAAACTCGGGGTGCCTGGATGGCTCAGTCTGTTGAGGGTCTCACTCTGGGTTTTGACTCAGCTCACAATCTCAACATCTTGAGATGGAGCTGTGCATCAGGTTATGTGCTTAGCAAGGAGTCTGCTTGAGATTCTCCCTCTCCCTCTCCCACTGCCTCTCCTCCTTCCCTTGCCCCTCTCCCACAGGCATACTCACTCTCTTGACAAAATCCATGACCCAGGAGGCCTTGAATGATCTAGGCCCATCAACTTGGCCAACTGTGGCTCTCATTCCAGCCTGGCCACACTCACAGCACTGTGTGAACCCACAGACCTCCCTCCCTCAACCTTTCCCTCCTCCCCAGCCAGGTGGGCCACCTCTCTTCCACCTGCCCTGCCCCCTGGAAGTAAATACCACCTCCACAGCAAAGCATCCCCTCACAGCCAACCCTAAGTCAGTCGCTGTTTTTCTGTGTCATAACCCACTCCTTCATGACATACAACAGGGTAGTTTTATGCGCACACCAAGTGGTTTAATTAAGGCTGCCTTGTTCCTTAGGAAGCAGTAAAAGCCCCAGGCCCCCAGCAGCTGTCCCACCAGGGGGTCTACCAGGCTTCTTCACACTCCTCACATGACTGAAGTGGTGTCCACTTGCAAGTAGCTCAGGATGGCTGTGCACCTGAGGACTCTTCCCTTGTCTCATTTGCTCATCCTAAAGAAGAGACTTCCAGCTATCTTCCCTGGCTCTTACTTAAGTAGTTTCCAAAATGAGGAAAGAAAGACTTCAACTTTCAAAATAAGAAATAAATTTCAAAAGGCTTTCTCTGTCCTCGCCTTCTACGGATGGAGCTGCTCCTTGAGGGGAATTCCTCTGAAATGAAATCGGGAAGGGTTCCAAGAGAGCTCATGTTTCCAATATTAAGGCTCTGACTTCTGAGGACACAGCCCAGCCCATTCTTTAATCACAGCTGAGGAAATTCCCCCAGCCCAGGGAAAAGATCATAATATCTTAAGGAGGCTGATGAGCTCATGAAAAGCAGTTGAATTTAGAACATCAAGACACTCCCAGACACCTCCTTTTTTTTCCAGACACCTCCTTTAGCATCTTTTCTCCCCCATTAACTCTTTGAATTTTCCAGATCAGCACCGCACCAAATTTTCAATGATTTTCAAAATAGATTTCATGTAATGCATTGCAAAGTAAGAGCGCTGTCAATGTTCTATTTCCCTGATACTCTTTCTGTTGCACTATCTTAGCTCAGAAAATTAAGCCCTAAAAATATTATGAGCCCCATTTTACTTTTCTGTGTGACAATGATCTCTTAGCTACCTTGAAATTTTAAGGGAGAAGGAAAATGGTGCATCAGAAGATCTCAGAAGATCTCAGATGATGAGAAAAAGAAAAGCCTTTGTAATTATTAAAACACTTAAAATTCGCAAGGGAAGCCAAAGATGGCAGTACTGACAGTTTATTTGTTCATATAACAATATTCACAAGTAAACTACCCATCCTCCTTCTTTAAGTTGGAGACATAATAAAATGAAGGAAATTGGATAGAGTATAATTCACTACAGGTGGGAAGCTATTTTCCTAGGCCCCTATAAACACTGTAGCTTCCTGCCACTTCTTGGTTGCTGACATACACATGTATGCCATACTTATTCTTTATTTCCTTGGCTCATAAAACAAAAGATTAAAATTTCAGATGAGAAAATAAATAAATAAATAAATAAATAAATAAATAAATAAATAAATAAATAAATAAATAAAATTCAATTTCAGATGACAACAAGGGATGGAGATGGGAAGTAGGATTTTTTTTTTTTCATGTCTTTTGGAGTTGTGTTAATCCTCTCCTACCATAGCAAAGAAAGTGTAAGTCTGCAAATAAAGAAAGCGTTTTGTAGATGACAGTTGTTTGTAAGTGTAGAAAGCAAGAGATTTCCATGTATGGACCTGAAGTGCATTCCAATGCAGTGTCAAGTTTTGTGTGCGATAAGGCCAGAGCAGGAAGCCACTCGAGGTCAGGAAGGAAGTGCCGTCAAGCCTGGGAGCAGGGCAGAGTCCTGCAGGGAGCTGGGCAGGCTCAAGCCTTCAGCTGTGTAACCACTGCCCTATTTTTAAAAGATAAACAGCATGAATAGCACAGAATCCACACGGTGGCTGCTTCAAATTCATCCAAATCACACAAGGAGCTCACTCATAGCCCTTGCCAGGCTTTGCTAGTCTCCCCAAAATGTGAAGTCACTGTTTCCCCTGGGACACGGGGCAGAGATTGCTCAGAGGATCAGATTGTGGCCTTTTACCCAGTATCCACAGCTGGCTTTGAGGGCCTCTGGTTATCCTAGCAGATTTCCAAGTGTCCCTTGTTTATCCCACCCACCCTCAAGTCAGCCCTTCTCTGCTGGGGAAGAAATCCTACTGTGAGTTAATATTAGAGAAAGTTCTCACTTCAATTATGACCTGTCTAAAATGTAGTCAGCCAACAGAACTCTTTAGACTGATGACCCTGACAATACTTTTCAGACTTAATTTCCGGATCAACAAACACTGACTGTGTGTCTATGGGGGCTCACTCTTCTGCTAGGCGCAGGCTCCAAAGGTTTAGTCAGTTGCTCTGATCCTCGTGGAACACACAGGAGAGAGTGCTAATACAAGCACTCCTTTTCTAAGATATTACTGCTTGTAAAAGGCATAGAATGCACACAAAAGGGAGATCATTGAGGGAACCCTAATTCAAGCTCAAGTTGGGGACAGACACTAAGACAGACTCTAGGGTAGGTGGCCATCTTCCAAAGTTAGGAAGACAAATAACAGCACAAAGGAAATGTATTCCCAGAACAGCCTCCACTATGGCCTAGATGCCAGAGACAGTATGTGGTGTGTGACACCCTTTACACAACTGCTCAGGAAGCATGAATGCACCATTGGGCATTTTCCTTGGAAAAATGAGAAAGAATCAGGATATAAGCTCAGTGACCCAGGCCCATCTCTGGAAGCCCACATTCTGACATCCAAAGCATGGACCTCCTACTGGGCAGAGCTGATACATCCAAGCACTGGAATTACAAAAGGAAACCAAGCTAAAGAAAAAAAACCAACAATTATTATAGCTTCATGCAGAAAATATGAATAAATCTAATTTTAATTGTATTCATCAAAAGATACCATTAAGAGGGGCATCTGGGTGACTCAGTTGATTAAGTGTCCAACTCTTGATTTCAGCTCAGGTCATGATCTCAGGATTGTGAAATGGAGCCCCATGACGGGCTCTGTGCTGAGCATGGAGCCTGCTTAAGATTCTGTCTCCTTCCTGTGTCCCTCTCCACTTGTGTGTGTGCACTCTCTCTCTCTCTAAAAAAAAAAAAAAAAAAAAAAAAAAAATTTAAATAAAGATACCATTAAGTGAGTGAAATGTTCCCAATGAATCAACAATAAATGAATATGATACAAAAATAGACAAAAGGCTTGCCAGGCACTTCATGAAAAGAGAAATTCAAATAGCGAAGAAAGTATAGGAAAAGATAACCATGTCATTAGTAATTAAGGAAATGTAAATTAAACCCAAATATAAGAGCACAATCTTTTAGGTCTAACCTCGACCTGCTTGGAGAGGGAGAGAGTCCATCCCAGTCCCCATATTTAAAGGAGCACCCCACTCTCACCTTCTTCATTCTTGCTAGGGGTTACTGTTTTACTGTTTTAACCATTTGAAATATTTTGTCATTATTTATTATTTGTCACTATCCGTGGGAATATAAGCATAATGAGCTCAGGGATTTTGTTTTGTCCATTTTTTTTTTCCCCTACAGACTAAATCACACAGTAGGTGATCAATGAATATTTATTCATTTAGTGAGAGTGTAAGTTGGTAAAACCTCTTTGGAAAAAAGTTTGGCATTATCCTGTACTGTAGGAAATATGCACACAGGGTGATCCATCAATGACACTCCTCTAGATACTGCTTGGAGAAACTTGTACACAGACACAGGGCCACATGTAAGTGTTCATCACAGCCTATTTCTAATCATAAAAAAAAAACAGAAATTCTTGAAAACTTTTGAAAAATGTTTTGAAAAACTGGAAACTAGCTAAATAGCATCAGCTCTAGTACAGATAAACAAATTAGGATGTTTAACACAAATAGAATAGAGCAATAAAAATGAACAGCCATAGCTTCTTACCACATGGATCAAATCCTATGCAGAATAAGCAAAAGAAGCAATGACATAAATAAATACATGCACAACAACCCCATTTACTTAAACTGCAAAAAATGGGCCAAATGAAATTATAATATTTGGGCTACAACTATAAGTAGTAAAAATTATAAAAGAAAAGCAAGGACCATACAATGCTGTCTTTACCTCTCTGAGGGGAAAAGGAAACGTGTGAGGGTTCCAGGGAACAGACAATGTCCTATATCTCAGCCCGGGTGATATTTTTATGGGTGTTGTATAATTCATTACTTGTCAACTTGCACGTGGATGTTTTATATTTATGTACAACTGAAATGTTGTTAAAAGTAGAATGGCACTTGGTTTTTAAAGATGATGGAATTCAAAATGGAAAGCAATCACTCTAGAGGTCAAAACCAAACAAGTTGTCACTGGAATCTGTCTGCCAGACATGCATGTGTCAGCTGTCCCTGAAGAAACAAGAGAGCTGGGCAGGTAGATCCCATCATCTCCTCATTTAAAATTGTTCATCTTTGTTTATCATTCAAAATAAAAATTTCTACATCCAAAAGCATCCTGTTAACCTAGCAAACACACAGGTAATGCAAAATGTTGTCAGAATATTCCCCTTGTTTCTTTTGCACGTGCTTTCCTTATAACTTTATAGCAGAGGAATCTAAGGGGAGACAACGTGTAGCAGAAGAGCCAGTGAAAGTAGGAGACAACTCCATCCAGCATGCTTTGAAGAAGGAAAGCAAAAGACTGCTGAATTTGAGCCATAATAGAAAAGTTAACTTGCTCTGTAGTATGGGCTCTGTGTTCCACCACCATCAAGAGATCACCAGAAGCTCAGCCCCAGCAAACACTCTGATGGAGGCTGTGCTCGCTCCATCACCACACTCCAGGGTTCTCCACCCTTGACCTCCAGCCCACAGCAATCTGCCTGGGCTTTTGCTCTTTACACCCTTCTCTCCTCTCAGGGGCTTCTCCCTTCTGCATATACTGAAAGGATACACCTGCCTTCACTGCCCCTACTCTAGTGCTTTTCCAGTTCTTTTCTTTCTTTCTTTCTTTTTAAGATTTTATTTATTTATTTGAAGGAGAGAGTGAGAGCTAGAGGGTGAGCATGAATGGAGGGGAGGGGCAGAGGGTGAAGCAAACTCCTCACTAAGCAAGGAGCCTAATGCAGGGCTTGATCCCAGAACCATGGGATCATGACCTGAGCCAAAGACAAACACTTAACCAACTGAGCCACCCGGGTGTCCCTACTTATCCAGTTTCTTAAACACATTGATTTTCCATATCTCTCAGGCTCCACACATGCTGTTCCTTTTGTCTGGATTTCTCCATCCCTCTCCATCAGGTAGTCTTCCTTATTTTCCTGTAGGAAGCCTCCTGTCACATCCACCAATCAATCTATTTAGATGTTACAGAACATTGTTTTATTTGCCTGGCTAATAATGCATTAATTTCATCTATTGCCACTAGGCTGCCAGCTTTGCAAGAGTATTTACCAAATCTATCTTGTCCACCACTGATTCCTCAGCTCTCGGTGCAGTGATTACTAGTTGTTGGATACAGCTAAATGAGCATGTCTATTTCATCCCCTGATCTTTACAAGAACCCCATGGGAATACACCTACATAGGTGACTTCCATACTTTGGGTCCTGGCATTCAGCAGTCTCATGGACCTGAGGAAATGGAGACAAGAGAACAGTGACAGGAACAGCAGGGCACCTGAGAGTCACAAAGGAGGAAAGGTGTGGCTCTCTGGGTCAGATTCAATACCAGGGAGCATGCATTATTCCTGGTAATTTGCTGAAGATGCCCTCCCTCCAGAGATCCACAGAGCAGCAGAGAAGTGGCCTACACCGAGCAGAAGCTCCAGGTACCACTCCAGAGGCTCGCCAGGCTGAGGCACCACTTCTGGTGGGTCCAGCCCAGCTCAGCTTCAACCCAGACAAGCAGGGAAGCCAAGAACAAGCAGAGCCAATGGCAGAAATTCAGTCCATTGCTTGGCTTATATGTACAACAGGGTCCCAGGGACCAGAGAGAAAGCCAGGGTGGTGATCTTTGCATGTGGCAGATGAGAGACTAGGATGTTATAGATTTTGTGGCAAATTTAAGGGATATTTGGGACTTTAGATACAATATTTCCTTTAGTAATTTAATACTCTCAACAGTCTTGCAAGATATTCATCCCATTTTAAAGATAAGGAAACTGAGACTCGGAAGGGTTAATGTACTGCCTTGAAGTCATGTATCTGGTAAGAACAGAAGCAATAACAGAACCATTATTCAAACAGTCCAACTTCTGAGCCCTGGTTCCAGAGAATCCATCCTATATGGGCCCCTGTATCTACATTCAGCAAATGCTTCAGGACATACCAATGACATACTTTTGTAAAAACAAAACAAAACAAAAACAAAAAACTGGCTTTTACCAGATATTTTATTATCGCTTATGAGAATATGTAAATAAGAAAATATCTGATTTTTGAGGAAATTGACATATCTACTACAGAGAAAAAGAGAAAGGTCAATGTGTTCCAAACTCAAATCAGGAGGTAGGAGGCCCTGAAGCCAAATGAAGCTTAAGAAAGAAAAGTGGGAGGAAAAGATAGAGACTGTTCTAATATTCAAATGCAGGCACACACACCCCCAGTGTCCACCAGGGTGCCATTACTGGATATAAGATCTGTAAACCTGGCTCAATGCAACAAACTGCAGTTTAGGAATGCACGAGATGTCCCAAAAAATGTGCTTGAAAAAACCCTCTGCCCACTGAGATTTACAGTTTAAGGCCTTTCCTTCCCTCTATGCTTCCATGGTCTTACTACCCGTGTTCCAAAAGCATGATCCTGGCAATATTTCCATTCATGGACATTTTGGCTCAAAGAATCAAAGTGGATCTCAGATTTCAAAGGCCCAAGGGAAAAAGGTCACTATTGAACACACCACTACTTATTGTTGGACCAACAGCATTTAAGTTGTCAAATTAGGCTTTGATTTTAATATTCCTCCATGAAGAAAGTACATATTTTTAATAGCATTCTTTCTTTATGTTTGCAGTGCTTCACTCAAGCAACTAAATCACAGTCCAATAGCACACATCTTGAAAGTAAAGGCAGTAAAATATATGGACTCAGTAGTCTATCTTCATCTCCCAGCACAAATTGTTAGTCATATATTTGCAAGTTTGGTTTGGATTTATCGCATGTTTGTAGTGATTTGTGTGGTATTTATAACATTTTCATTTAAAAAATTGAAGGTACTTCAAAGATTTTATATTATTTTCTTGAAACTATTTTTGAAAAAAAAAAGTAACAGGGCACAAAGGAGCCAAAACATTAAATTAGGTGGCAGATCAGAAGCTGCACTACGACATCATTTACTAGGGAAAATAGTGATTTCCCATTTATCTTTCCAAATGGAAACATCACCAGCTCACTTTTCCTCCCAACCTTTATTGAGGTATAATTTACATACAACAAAATTTCCCCATTTTTAGTATAAAGTATGATGAATTTTGGCAATTATTACAATTGTGTCACTATCATCATACACCTCTCTGCCTTCTATCACTGAAGTTTTTGCCGTTTCTAGGATTTCATATCAACTAAATCATACATTATACTTTCCAAAGTGGATAAACAATTTTGCATTCCCAACAGCACTACACAAGAGTTCTAGTTCCTCCTCATCTTATCCAATACATGGCGTTGTCCCTCCTTTTAATAACAGCCATTCTAGAGGACTAGGAAGGTATCAAAGTAGTTTTAATATTCATTTTCTTGGTGACAAAGGAGAAAGAGCCTCTATTATGTGCTTAGTGGCCTTTCCTACATCTCCTTTTGTAAAGTACTTTCAAATCTTTTGATCATCATTATTACCAAGTTGCATACGTTGTATATAAAGTTGTATGTGTTGCAAATATTTTCTCTCAATTTGTTACTGGCCTTACTGTAATTTTGATAAAGCCCATTGTATCAGCTGTTTCATTTTATGCCAGGTAACTTTTAAGGACACCAGAAGTAAAACTCTGCTTGAAATAAAATGGCACCCTCAATCTCTGTCCATCTGTCCCATGTGTCATCTTCATCCTTTTAGCCTTCCTGATTGCTAAATTAAAATTTGTGAACTTGATTTAGGCACCATGGAAATGTGTAAAGATGCAGTAGCAAAGGGTACTGCAGAAGGATTAGAAAAGGAAACATACAGTATAAGCTCTTCCTTAAGCAAACTAACTTTCAAAGTCAAAAGCAAAAGAATTGAAGGTCTAAAGATTGGAAATTGAGGAAAAAGAGAAAATGGTAGCAGTGAGGGTTTTGTGACTGTAACAACTAGAAAAACATGTAAGGGCAGGTGTTAAGAATACTGCTTCCAGGCAAGATGGAGTATCTGGGACCAGATCTAGTATCCAACCAGACAACTGAAAAACTGGACAAAACATATGAAACAATGCATCTCAAGACATTGGCCATCAGGCAGTGGAGGATAACGATCCCCGAGAGACTCCACCAGAGAAGATAAGGACCTGAAGATGTCCCATATTGTTAGTCATTAGGGAAATGCTAAATAAAACCACAAAAGATACCACTTCACTTCTACTAGAATGTGTCACGTGCAAAAGACTGACCAAGTAAGTGTTGGCAAGGATGATGAGGAACTTGAACTCTCTTACACTGCTAGTGGGGACTTCCAACCACTTTGGAAACCATTTAACAGATTTTCTTAAAAGCTATACATACTCGTCTATGACTGAGCCATTCCACTCCTATATTTATCCAAAATAAATCAGAGCATATGTTCAACACGGTCTTCGACCTGATTCTTTACAGTAGCACTTGCCACCCAGGGGTTCTCAATTGGAAGTGATTTTGCTTCCCAGGGGTATTTGGTGAATCTAGAGACATTTTGGCTGTCACAACTAGGGTGCTATTGGCAAATAACGAGTAGAGACCAGAAATTCTGCTGAGTATCTTAGAGTGCACAGAACAGTCCCTCACAACAATTATGCAGCCCAAAATGTTAGTAGTGGCCAGGCTGAGAAACTATGTCTGTAGCTCCAAAAGGGAGCAACTCAAATGTCCACTAATAGCTAAAGGGACAAACAAATGGTGGTATATCCATACCATAGAATACTGCTGACCCTTGAACATGGGTTTGAATTGCATGAGTCCACAAATACATGGATTTTTTTCAGTAAATATAGTATAGTACTATAAGTGTATTTGCTCTTCTTTATGGTTTTCTTAATTACATTTTCTTTTCTCTAGCTTATCTTATTATCAAAATATAGTACATAATACATATATAACATAAAATATGTGTTAATCTACTACTTATGTTATCTGTAAGGCTTCCAGTCAACAGTAGTCTATTAGTAGTTAATTTTTAAGAGAGCCAAAAATTATACTTGAATTTTTTACTATGCATGGGGTCAGTGCCCCTAATGCCCATGTTGCTCAAGGGTCAACTGAGTTGTAAATGACAAATTATTTGTAAAATGTGATAGTTGAATATAGTGATTTCACTCCTTATACTTTTAAGGATCTTTCCTTTTTTTTTTTTTCTTTATAGACTATTTTTACAGTTTTTGGTGCTTTTTTAGAGTAACTGGATTAGTCTACTGTTAGAACACTAAATTCACATAATGGCAGCCAACCACCAAGAAAACGTATAATTGCGTAGGTTGTTCTTGCCAAGGCCACCTGCTCATTGTTCTGTGGCTGATGAACTTCCTCTTCTTACCATGCCTACTGAAGCCAAGGGCATTTAACAATAACCAAACTTAGATAAGCTGTTCTAAATTCTCTCATACTACCTATGGGTCTAAGAGATGAATGCCCTAGTTAAAGCTAAGACAAAGTGATCCTAGCTAAGATAAAATGAGATGCGAATGGATTCTCACCTAAAAGAATGACTTTGAGAATTAACTGGAAAGAGTTGAGGAGTCTGAGTAGAGAAATTGGGGGCACAAAGAAAACCTGAAGGAAACCCGGAATTAATTTCCAATCTAAAGGCCTTGGATTGATCAATGCACTGGAAAGGGAGAGAGAGGGGAGGGGATTGGAAAGCAGAAGAAACAACAAAGCAAAGGGACCTGAGATGTGCTTCTGGGTAAATACTGTAAGAGCACCAAATATGGAAGAGGAAGAGGAAAGTAAAAAGTATAAACAATTTATAGTTTCCCCCATGAACAAAACCTATGGGTCGCTGATCTAGTCTGGGAAACCATGAATTAGTGGACTCGATTTAACATCATATCTAGGCTAGAGACTCTACCTTCTTTGGGTCCGGGCATGAGAAATGAGAAAGAAGTTGGGGGAAGCCAATCCTTGGCCAAAATTCGGCTAGAATTTCTGAAGTCACTTCAGGCATTCAACAGCATGTCAAAAGTTAGAAAAAGTCAAACTGATGCTAGTCTCTCTCCTCTGAGAATGACCATTTTAACTTCACTTTCTCATCTGATAACTACAAACTTTGGTTTTAAACACGCCAATGGAACACTTTGGTCCACTGTTAAATATGAAAAGCAAGAATTGAAACTTGGCAGAGATACAGATTAGATGTAGATTACAAACAGAACCATCTGTCGCTCTCAGGGAACATATGAACCAGCACAAATGGCACTAAGTAGCAGTTTTCATGGCACTGCCTACATGACAAGAAGAGATCAAAGAAACATGGTATTGCTACCTGAAGAAAATGGGCGAAGTTGCTCAACCAGGAAGAGTCTTAATATAAAATTAGTATGGATACATTTATTCTTATTTTTCCCTTTTTTAAAATTTAAATTCAATTTGCCAACATACAGTATAACACCCAGTGCTAATCCCGTCATGTGCCCTCCTTAGTGCTCATCACCCAGTCACCCTATCCCCCCACCTACCTCCCCTTCTGCAATCCTTTGTTTCCCAGAGTTAGGAGTCTTTAATGGTTTGTCTTCCTCTCTAATTTTTCCCCACTCAGTTTCCCTCCTTTCCCTTATAGTGTTTATTTTGTTTTAAAGACAGTTTTGTTTGTACTGAAAAATAAGCAAAGAGCAGCCAACCAGTGGTATCATTGCTTCATTTTGTTGGGAAAGAGTTCTACTTGGACACCAAGAATTAGTTCCCTAAGTTAACTCATTCTCCAACGGTCAGTTTGTTTTAGTCTCCTTACCTTGTCACTCAAATACTTCCATTTTTATTGTCTTTATTTATTCTTATATTTTACCTTCTCAGTTAAATTTATTTTCCTTGAAGATAGGTTTATTTGTGTCTAATATGTCACACACACACACACACACACACACACACACACACCAGTTCTCATTACTCCCAGCAGTTGTGTTCTGTAAAGTCACTGTAGACAGGGAAGTAGCGAATACTGTAGTTGCTCCTAGGGAAATGCAGGATTAGCTTCTTTCCAGTCTCTGGTCACATTTTCAGCAACTGATGGATATACATAACCTTGTTTTATGTCTCTTTTATGTGTTCTTCTGTTTAATAATATACATTGTTGATCGTGAACTTAAACTCATGACAACAGCATCATGACTCATGCCTAATAGAAGCTTCTATAGCACATATTTCCTCTTTAAGACACATCACAGCCTTCCCGCACTCAAAAACACTGGACAGCATTTCAGCACTAAACTTGGAAGCCATTTTAAACAGGGGAATCGGGCAGCCCCGGTGGCTCAGCGGTTTAGCGCCGCCTTCAGCCCTGGGTGTGATCCTGGAGACCTGGGATCGAGTCCCGCGACTGGCTCCCTGCGTGGAGCCTGCTTCTCCTCTGCCTGTGTCTCTGCCTCTCTCTCTCTCTGTGCCTCTCATGAATAAATAAATAAAATCTTTAAAAAAAATAAAAGAAAAATAAACAGTGGAATCACAACAAAAATGTGGGAAAAGTGTCACTAAATAGATGGAGAAAAAGGCACTTGTTTATGACAAAGCAGAACGCTGCTTTGTTCCACATCAGCTGGGGACATGCCAGCCCAGCAACTCAGATTCGTCTTGCTCTGCGCCTGTCCTTGAACGACTGGCAAAGTGCAGTAAGTATTGATCTTGAGGTTGCAAGTCAATTTTCACAAGTACATAAATTCTCAAATACAGATTCTGTGAATATGTGAATAATGAGGATAAACCATCTATGTGTATTTATTCACAGTAACTTCTAACAAAGTATAAGGTCATAGTAAATGCAAATTGCAGATTTCATTTCCTTGAAGATTGTTGCTATCTAATATATTAATAATACTCTTCTCAGGAAACTCTTAGGACATTTCTTACATTACATTCTCATGTATAAGCCTTTTAAGGTTTTTGTTGAACAACAACAACAACAAAAAAAATGAAGGGCAAAGACTTGGATTTCCACATGGAAATGTGGAACTCCAGAGCCTATGCTGAGGTATAGGAAAATGCCAGCATATAACAAGTGCCCGATAAATGTTATATACTTTTCTGTTTCCTGATTCATGTTCCTTCCTGTTTTTCTTATTTGCTTTCATTTTACTAGCTTAACTTATCCACTATAGGAATAAATGCACAGGCTGGAAATTCTGCTTCAACATATGACGTGGATGTAAAATCACCAAAGATACATCACTCTGAATTTGAGTGATACCTTCTTTCTTTTCCTCAGAGTTCTCGAAAGGTTTCTAAGCTTCAGGTAGAAATAAAGGAAAGCATAAACCTCACATAAACTGAATGCTTTTTTTAGATGCCAAAACATAAATAGTAGTTCCAAGTGTGAAAGAATACAAAACTATTTACAAATTTCAGGGCTCGCTTCGGCAGCACATATACAAATTTCAGTTGGAATCCTAGAGAAGCATTAATGATCAGATTAAAATAATACTGTAATAGGTACGACTACAAAGTGATCTCTTCTATAATATGCTGGGGTTTTTTTAAAGATTTTATTTATTTATTCATGAGAGACAGAGTCAGAGAGAGAGAGAGAAAGAGGCAGGACACAGGCAGAGGGAGAAGCAGGCTCCATGCAGGGAGCCCGACGTGGGACTCGATCCCGGGTCTCCAGGATCAAGCCCTGGGCTGAAGGTCGCACACGCCAAACCACTGAGCCACCTGGGCTGCCCTATAATATTTTTTTGTAAGATTTATTTATTTATTTATTTATTTGTGATAGAGAGAGAGAGGGAGAGAGAGGCAGAGACACAGGAGGAGGGAGAAACAGGCTCCATGCCGGGAGCCCGACGTGGGACTCAATCCCGGGACTCCAGGATCACGCCCTGGCCAAAGGCAGGCGCTAAACCACTGAGCCACCCAGGGATCCCCTATAATATGTTTTAAATGCTATTTTTCTTAGTACTTCACCATCACCCTCAGAAGTAGGATACTATTGAAACAAGTCAACAAACCACAGCTGACCTTGGCCTTTCCAGGATCCATGCTGTATTATTCCACTAGGCCAAGATCGCCTGAAAACATCTTTGTTGTGGGGTTATTCTGTTATAAGAGCTTTTGACCCTATTGACAGCAAGCACCATCCTTTGGAATGTAAGTGTGGTGGTGGGCCTTGCAGTAGCTGTGGCCATTGGAATGGAGATACGGTGAATAGCAGAAGACAGTGGACTGTTGGCCCTGCTGTAAATCATTTAATCTTTCTCTTCCTTGGTCTCTGTGTCATTAAAATGAAGAAATCAGAATAATTTTTGTTGGATGAATGCTTTGACATCTGTAATTCACAGACAGTTTATCTAGAATGTGGGCCTTTGTCACAGGAAAGTAGTGAAAGGCAAAGACAGGGAGAGCAGAAGGTAGTAATGATAATTACAACAGGATCAACACGGAGGCCAAGATAGCAGGTGGTGTGTGTGCATCTCCTTTTGGTTCAAATCCCACTAAAATGACAGAAATCAGATTTTGTTAAGGCAGAAATCCACAAGAAAGGAGAAAACAGAGAGGAGGTAGCAGTAATTATGAATGCTAGAAAGCAGGCAGATGAGCCACAAATCAGCAGGTCCAAGACAACGGAATCCTATGAAGACAGGTAAGAACCGAACTGATCTATTAATATGAATCTTTCAAGGCCACCAGAATGCCCCCATTAGGGGCCTCTGAGAGTTAGAGGGAAAAGGAGACCTTAAAGAAAAATGACTGATTGAAAGTCTACATCAGCAACTGTCCAATCACCAACTGCCTACCCAACCAGTGCCAAAAACTGTAGGTTGGTTTTCTAAAGAGAGTTAAGACCGAGTCTCTGGACTGGACAGTACCAGGTATGAAGGTGGGCTTGCAACCCTGTGAGGGGGGGATGTGGTTGCTGAGGGCCATTCCTTTCCCCCAGCTCAGCTTCCCAGGTGCTGGCAGATAGGCTCCCCTTCCAGGCAGAAGACAGGAATCACTGTCTTCTGTCTTCTCCAGAGAATATGACCTACCCATATAAATACAAAAATATTTGTATTAGAGATTATACAATTCATCAGCCCAGACCCAGCTCCTATCAGCAGGGACTTCAGGCATCAGAACCTCCATGCCATGCTGTTTTCCAAACCACTTTTTAGCTTCCCCCTGTATAAGCATACAACCAGGATTACTAAGCCTCTGAGGAAAGGATTTATCATTAAAGAATGAAAGAGAGACAGAATGAGATGGAGAGAGAAAGGGATCAAAACAAAAAGAAAAAAAAACGTAATTTGGAAGAAATAAAAAACTCTGCAGGGGAAAGAAATTTCCCCAAAAAAACTAATACTAACTAAGATAAAAATTGCAACCAGGGAACATGAACAGATTGTATTAAGGAGGGATATATATGGGAGGAAAAACTGGAGAAAACAAAAATATCTTGTACACTTTCAGAAAGAAAAAATAAACACAAACAGACCTCATATAAAAAGTTGTAAAAAATAAAAAATAAAAAAATAAATTGTGATCAGGATGGCCTTGGACATCCCAACAGCAATGCTGGAATGGAAAGGAAAATTCTATATGCATCCAACTTATCAATAAATGTGAGGCTAGAACACAGACATATTAAAGCATTTTATTTGCCATGTATTTTTTTCTCAGAAATCTATTTTTAAAACTGATGAATTAGCAAGTCAAGGAAGAGAGAAACAGAGATTTTTGGAACCAGAAATCTAGTGCAGAACAGAGGGGAGGAAAATTCTCAGGCATGAAGGCAGAAGGCAGAGACTGCCCTAAGATCCTACAGAATGGAAAATTCATGCATTACCTGATGTGTCTCAACATTTTAAGGTGAGATTTGTATAGCCAGAAAAGCATCTGGCATTGAAATACTAAGTACCTATAAAATGAAGCAGAATGAATACACACACACACACACACACACACACACACACACACACAGATGTTAACAATGAGGCAAGTTGATAAGAGGAATACATGAATACTTTGTTCTGTACTATTTTTGCAACTTTTCTGTAAATCTATAATTACTCCAAAGTATAAAAACTTATTTAAAAAAATAATGTTACACACAGCAAAAAAGTTCAGAACAGTAAGATTTGACATGCACATATATGAGGGGGAGATGAGGGATGACCAAGCAGGAAAGAAAATCTGGAGAATGAAAGCCACACCCAGTGCTGACGGGCCTAGCAGTGAGGTGTCCAAGCCTAGCAAAAGCGATCTTGTCTTGGCTTACCCAGCCTGTACGAGAATGTGTACATAGGGCTTCCAACCCATGGAGAACACAAGGAGAGCGTGGTATCAGGCAGTCACGTAGGAGGTACTCCCTGCCTCAGGTGTGTTGAATCTTCCCTTTCTGATCTCAGCCAATGGAAACAATTCCCAATTCTTTCCTGCTCTCCAGAGCCCACCTCTGCCTGAGGCAACTGGTTGATTTTCAAGATTCGAGTGTCAGTCTATAGAGAGATCTGAGCTGGAAACACCTCATTTTACCATGAGAGAAGATGAGCCCAGATAGGTCTTCTCACTTGCCTACAGTCATGATGACAGCAACTTTCCAGGTAAGAGCTCTCACAATATCACCCTACAAATGTGAGTCAGACTGCATACACATTTCGCTACCTTTAATCCAAATATTGTCTTGCTTCTTAGTAAAATAAAATTGATGCAAAGCCTTGCAAAACTATGTAGAGCAAACATCTCCTACAATCCTATGCCACTCCCCCAGACCTAGCATCCTGAATTTTCCCCCATGCCTATCCCATTGCACAAAGGAGGAAATTGAGTCCCAGAAAATTGATGGGGTGGGAGAGTGGACAAGTGGCCCAGCTGGGATAGGAAAGGAGGCTGCTCTATGCCAGGTGCAGAGTACACTTTTAATCAAGGAAGGTGTTCTGAAGGTCAGGTGGCCATCAGAACTGGTGGCTTCTATAAGACAACTTATAGACAACTTTAGCTATTTTAAAACATTTTACACCTGATTTTGTTGTCCATTCAGAGGCTAACAGAAAGCCCACAAATCAGAAAGCATTTGACCGAATTTAAATAGCACCAAGATGCAGACATATTTTTCAAAAGATTTTATTTATTTATTTCAGAGAGAGAGAGAGAGAGAGAGAGCACAAGCAGAAGTGGAAGGGCAGAGGGAGAGGGAGAAGCATGCTACCTGCTGAGCTAGAGCGGAGCCAAGGTGCTGAGGCCTGGAGGGAGGGGGTGGCTAGGCAGGTGCAGGACCAAGCCAGGATTCCAGGACCTCCCGGGATCAAGACCTGGGCCAGAGGAAGACACACTTCACGAACAGAGCCACCCAGGTGCTCGCAAGATGCAGACATCTTAGGATCAGGTTATTATTTGGATTCCACCCTCTCCGCTCCCCCCCCCGCCCCCGCCTCCATTAACTTTATCACCATCCTAAGCTTTTTAATGCTTCCAGAGTGCAGAAAGAAAACGCTGTAGTCATTGAAAAAAAATTGTTCTGTCACTTATGTGAGCTCATCAACATTTATTAATATTCCAAAGAAGTTGTCCTGCCCCCACTCCCAGTCAGATACTGTATAATCATTCACAAAGAGCAAGGAATGCATAAGGAAATCATCGGCTGCTAATTAGGCTTTTGCTCTGAAAGCTAACAGTTCAAATAAATTCAACACTGTTTGCAAAGAAAAACTTCAAAGTCTTTAAAGGCATGTCCTTTTAATTCAGGTTGTTAGACTTGTTCCCCTATTTAAAAGGTAAAAAGATGAAAGAAAGTTAATCCTCCATAAATTTTCCCTCCTATTATGCCAGAGTTTCAATACAATACCTTTTCACTTAGTAATTCTAAGGGTAAAAGATAGGCATGAGCCAAGAGCCAATAATTAGCAGAGCTGCAAATTGCTATTGTTTTAAAGTGGGTGTCCAGACTCACCTTCACCTCAGGATTCCTATCAGGTCTCAGATATATGCTCCTTTCCAGTCCATGGTGGCTCATCCTTGGGTTATTCTGACTTGTCCTGAAAGCACCCCAGAAGAATTTAGCTGACTTCAACATAAATCTGTCTTCTCTGGGAAATAATTTCAAAGCAAAAACTACATTTTTCTTTACAATCTTAAAATTGCTACCATTTCATGTTAGTTACATGTCATCGGCATTTAGGATTAAGAATTTCACCTGTGGGACGCCTGGGTGGCTCAGTGGTTGAGCATCTGCCTTCGGCTCAGGGCGTGATCCTGGGTCCTGGGATTGAGTCCTGCATCGCGCTTCCCTGTGGGGAGCCTGCTTCTCCCTCTGCCTGTGTCTCTGCCTCTCTCTCTGTGTCCCTCATGAATAAATAGGTAGAATCTTAAAAAAAAAAAAAAAAAAAAAAAAAGAATTTCACCTGCAAAGACAAAGAAAGCCCCCCACACACACACACACTCACACACACCATATCTTGTTCCTACTTAAGGATAAGCTTTCAAAATCCCAATCGTGTAGACCTTTGCTTGTTTTAAATAATTAGATGAAAAAATCCCTCAGATTGAGGAGCTTTCAGCCATTGCAAAGGATGCTCTTCTGGTTTAAAAACCCTAAAGGCTATTTCTATGGCATTGTGGTCCTGAATATTGTTTTCTCAAAGCTCTATTCCTTGGCGAAGATACAATTATTCACCCATGTTTCTAGTAGTTGGTACAATGCAGAATCAGAAGTCTGTAAGAGTCAATTAACATTCTCAGTGCTGGATTAAAATGCAGTTAAACCGGAATTCCTTCTTAAAACATGCAACACATTCTCCTAGGAAATGAAGAGAAAGGAATGGGAAGTTATTGCTTAATAGACTCAGACTTTCTTTTTGAAGTGATGAGAAAAAATTCTGGAAATGGACAGTGGTAATGGTTGTACATTATGAATGTACTTAATACTCCGGACTTACATACTTAAAATGGTAAATTGTATGATATGCATATCTTGCTACAATTGTTAAAATAAATGAGAGCTTCATGTTAAAAATGTTAAATAATGCTGGGCTGGGAAATAGGCACAAAAATAACACAATGCTCCTGTTGGAGAAACTGTCATTAATAGATATCAAAAATCTATGGACAGCCCGGGTGGCTCAGCTGTTTGGCGCAGCCTTCGGCCCAGGGCGTGATCCTGGAGACCTGGGATCGAGTCCCACATCGGGCTCCCTGCATGGAGCCTGCTTCTCCCTCTGCTTGTCTCTGCCTCTCTCTCTCTCCTAAATAAATAAAATCTTTTTTTAAAAAAAAATCTAATAACATGAAATTTGTGACATAAATTCCACTTTTATCAGTTTATCCTAAGGACATAATTTAAAATGTACACAATAGCATTGTTTGTCGTAGCGCACTGTTAAGAAAATGTTGGGAGGACTTTAATATCCTACAATATTAGTTCAGTAAGTTCTGGTTAATTTAGTAGATAAATTACGCCTCTTTTGTTTACCCTTCTGCTTCCCACTTTACATTAAATCTGGGCATTCCTTTGCTTCTTTCTAAGGCTTTATTTTAATTACCACTGGTTCACTCAACAATTACTTATCCACACTTCCTCTGTCAGGACCACAGGAGGTGCTGAGGATAAAGCTTTCAGCAACTCAAACCAAGCCCCTTTCCTCATGAGGTTTATAAACTTTGAGGCTAATACAAAGAAAAAAAGATGCTATGTCGATGGGGCCCCTAAGCCAGATCCAGGTGCCTCTGAGATGACTTTCTGGAAGAGATTAAGTCCTTAGGATGAGTAGAAATTAAGTAGAGGAAGAGCTGAAGGGGAAAACAAGAAAGAATGTTCCAGGCAGAGGTAATAGCAATGCAAGGATGCAGAGGTGAAATTGGAAGGCTCCCGGATGGCTCAGTCGGTAGAGCATGTGAATCTTGATCTCAGGGTCATGAGTTCGAGCCCCATATTGGGCATAGAACTTACTTTAAAAAATAAATAAATAAATAAATAAAATAACTGGAAGTATTTCAGAATAGCATGAGCATAGAGGTGATGGGAAAAGATAGGGAGAAATATTATCTGTGACTATATTGCTGCAAATTAGACTCAACCTCAAATCCAAGACAAGGACACATTTGACTCACTTATTAGGTGTCTCCATAGAATTAGACCACAAGCACCCCAGGGTTACATGCCTCCTGCTAAACTCACCATCTGCATCCCTCCCTGCAACTCAGGTTCTCCTTTGAGTTCTCAATCCCAGTGAGTAATGCCACCCACACACATCTCCTGAGTCTCCTTCCCTCCTGATCACCTTGGGATGCAGATGGGGGCAGGACTGGGCAGAGAGGGAAGTTGGAAATGCCCAATGGGAAGATCAGGCTGTGAGCAGGTGGTCAGGAGTAGCTAACAGCTCTCCCCACAGAGGAGCAGGTCCTTTTCTTAAGAGGATGTACAGCGTGTCTCCATGGGCATTACAAACACAACAGAAGTCCATTCTTAAATACTTCCTAAATATTTCTTGAATCAATCTTCTCTCTGTTTCTGCTTTTCAAATTCTGCAGAGGCCTCTGCCCTGGTGTCACTGTCACACTCTGACACCCCACTAAACCCCTCTCCATATTCATTCTGAGTGATCTTTCCAAAACCCAAATCTGATTGGCATTCTTCTGCTTAACAAAGGGCTTCTCAACACACTTGGGATAAAGTTCCAACAACCCAATCGCTTTCATGGGGCTTATTTCCCATCAGACCTTGACTGGCACTGGGGTTACCTACCACCTCTCAATGCACATGCCCTGCCCTACCCACCTCCACTTGCTCTTTTGGGTTTTGTTTGTTTTTATTTTTAAAGATTTTATTTATTTACTGGGGGGGGGGGCACAAGCAGGGTGAGGGACAGAGGGAGAGAGAGAAGTAGGCTCCCCACTGAGCAGGGAGCCAGACATGGGGCTCCATCACAGGTATGGAGCATGGTTTTTGGATTTAGCTTTTATACACAGCAGCTATATTTGTTTAATGAATATGGACTGTTGAGTTTATTGCCTTTCAGATTTTGAAAATGCACATCTCTGCAAATCTGTGGGACTATGTGGGGGTTTGGTCAAAGACAAATCACATCCCAGTGTGCAGCCCCTTTGCCCACTGAGCTGACCTCCTCCTGAGCCCTGAATGCCTTTTACCCCACAGAACCTTCATGCCAGTGTGATTCCTCTGCCTGGAACCCCCTCCCACTGCTTTGGGTCTGGGTAATTATGACTTGTCTTTCAAATCTCAGCTTAAAGACTGCTTCTTCCAAAAAGCTATGGTTCTACCATATGCCTGTTCTTCTGCATCACTGTGTGATGTATTGTTTCCTGCTTCTTCATTCCTCACTAACCTGTAAGCTGTATCATGGCAGAGACTCTTCATCTTCTTTTTTTTTCAGTTTCACTGAGAAATAGTTGACATACATCACTGTATATGTTTAAGACATGCAGTACATTGTTTTGATTTACATCTATTATGAAATGATGACCATGGTAGATTCAGCTAGTATCCATCATCTCATAGAGACACAATGAAAAGAAAGAAGAAAAAAGGGCACCTGGGTGGCTCAGTGGTTGAGCGGCTGCCTTCAGCTCAGGGAGTGATCCCAGGGTCCTGGGATCAAGTCCTACATCGGGCTCCCTGCAGAGCTTGTCCCTCTGCCTATGTCTCTGCCTCTCTGCGTCTCTCATGAATAAATAAATAATAATCTTAAAAAAAAAAAGAAAGAAAGAAAAGAAAAACGGGCACCTGGGTGGCTCATTTGGTTAAGTGTGTGCCTTGGACTCAGGTCATTTTCTTAGGGTCCTGTGTTTGAGCCCCTGCATTGGGATCCCTACTTAGTGGGGAGTCTGCTTCTCCCTCTCCTTTGCCCCCCACCACTCATTCGCCAGCTCTCTCTCTCTCTCTCTCTCTCTCTCTCTCGCTTCCTCAAATAAATAAATAAAATCTTTTCTAAAAAAAAAAAAAAGAAGAGAAAAGAAAACACTTTTCTCCTTGTGATAAAACTCTTAGGATTTATTCCTTCAGCAACTTTCTATATATCATACAGTGGAGTTAGCTACAGTATTTATTTATCTTATAAGTGGAAGTTTGTGCCTATTGTTAATGGCAACAGAGCCACTCAGAAGCATGACACTTGGCTGAGGAGCCATGCAGCACCTAACATTGCATTGTCCTGACAGCACATTGCTGACCTGAAAACAGGCTCCAGATGCATTATGCACTGAGAAAAGCACATAATACTTATGATATCCCATTTTGGAGAGGAAAACATTCTCAGAAAAAAATTCTCAAAGGACAAATACCAATATGATAACCGAAATGGTCTCAGGTCCATTATCTGCTCCTTAGTGAGAGTATGGGTCTTCAGTCTTTTTGGTTTGGGTTTTATCTGTGTTTTCTGAAATTTTGGGAGGCAGGAGCATTTATTTTCTTTAGTAATAATAATGAAAACCAAAGAAGACTTATAGAAAGGTAATTTTGGAAATTCAAGATTTGAAGCTGCAAAGATCTATTATTTCAGAGTCTGTATAAGCTTGGCCAAGAACAGACTTCTGAGTTAATTTGTTAAAACTACACAAATAATGGAATTTACTCAGCTTCTGACTCTCAAGTTGGAATTCTCAAAGTTGACCATTACATTCTGCTTCTATTAAAAAGGAAAATATTGCTGCTTCCCTAGAAACAGACTTTGTTTTACAATGATGCTGTTATCTTCACTAAATTTTTCCTCTTTTCATTAAAGCTGTGTATTTTGGAAGAATGTTTTAAGTACTATCAGAAAGCACTTCACCTTCAAGTTATTTTTCTTCCACTAATTGACTGTGTCTCACAATATTCTCAACTATAACAAGGCAAGAGCAAGCACACCCCAGTTCTTCTCACTCTGTGAGACCTATTGTTAGGGCCATTCCATTGTTAATCAGGATGAGACAATCATATATTTAGTCTACATTCGTGCTTGTTCAATGCCAGTATCTTAATTTCAAGAACAGCATGATTTTATCAGTTGTGTGTGAAAACCACTTCACAGCACATAGAAGATCTCGGCTCTTTCTCTAGAGCTTCCCAGAAACCTCAGCTTCCTGGTTTCTCACCTCTCCCCACCCCCTGAGGAAAACAGCTGGTTTTTACACAGCAACTACTTTGCTGATGGGGGGAGGGTCCTGTGGCTGCTGACTGTGGATCCATTGAGAAGGTTAACCAAACACCCACTGGCATCATTAACACATTAACTCTCTGGCCAGTTTATTCTGGCACCTAGGTGAGAATGGTGTTTGCAAAACTGGAACAGAAACCCAGCTACGTTTTGAAAAGTTGGAAGGCAGAAGGGGTGTAGGCAATCAGCTAAGGGAAAATGCCTCTGAAGATGTGTGGGCTGAGACCCACAAGACACAAGGCTCAAGAAGGGAATAGAATAGGCAGGTGGAAAGCATTTCCAGGGTAATTTTCCCAGGCTTCTTAGAAAAGTTGCTGTCAACCAGAGGGCTTTGTGACTGGTTCTCTTGGCCCCGTCATGCCTCTCTGGTTGGAGAGGAGAGACAGGTAATGGGCACCAAGGTAAACAGCATTCATGCAGTCATTAGGTCATCAAACCCTGGGAAGTAGATGTTGCTCTCCTCATCTTATAAATGTAAACAGAGATTCAGAAGGGCTCATCAATGTGCCTGGGCCCCTCAAGCTAGATCCAGGCCCTTACTCTCCCCTTACTAGATCCAGTGGCATCAGTAAGAAGGGGCTGCCAGACCTCAGGCCTCATCTTCTCTGCAACTATCCTTTTTCCCTCCAAGACTGCACCCTATTCCAGCCTGTAAACACCATCCGGATGCAAACTTCTAAACTCAGGCTGCTATCTCTAAGTGCCTGCCCACACTCCTGAGATGTCCCTATGCTAATGTCACATGGCCAAAACCAAACCCACCCTGGGCAATCCCTTCCTCTGGAAACAGTAGCTCCCTTCTCCTAGTTAAGAGGCCATGAATCTTGCAGTCTACTCTGGTTCCTCTCTGCATTTCATTTCCCAGCTCTGATCCAAGCAAGAAATCCTGTTAGATCTACCTTCAGAATCATCCAGGTCTGACCAGCTCTCCCACCTAGCCCCCTCCTCTGGCCCAACCACTGTCACCCTAGCTCCCTTGCTCCTCTATCCCTACCCCTTAGTGTCTTCTCTGCACAGGGCTCCAGCTGCCCCCCAGCAATCTGCCATCCACCTCAGGTGAAAGTCAAACCTGTCCAGTGGCTCCAGAAGCCACCCACACCCACCCTGCCACCTCATTTCTAATCCACCTTCCATGCTCTAGTCTCACTGGCCTCCCAGCATTCCTCAAACACAGAGGACTTTCTACTCAGATATCCTCTCACTTCCCTGAGTCCGTGCTAGAAGGCCCTCAGTGAGATCTTCCCACCTGCTCTCTTTATAATTGCATTACCCCTAACATACTTTCTCCATCCCCCTTTCTGACTCTCTTTCCCTGGACTGGATGGCACTGGACACCATCTGATGCACTAGATGGTTCACCCTGTTGTGCACATGTGGATCGCTCAGAAGGCAGGAATTGCTTACTATGCTGCTCTCTCATTCACTGCTTCCCTGGAAGAGTTCCTGGACCATGACAAGCATTCCATAAAAATTCCAGTATACTGGGACACCTGGGTGGCTCAGTGATTGAGTCTCTGCCTTCCACTCAGGTCACTATCCTGGGATCTGGGATTAAGTTCTGCATCAGGCTCCCTGCAGGGAGCTTGCTTCTCCCTCTGCCTGTGTCTCTGCCTCTCTCTCTCTCTCTGTGTCTCTCATGAATAAATAAAAATTTTTAATGCCACTATACTGTTGATGAATATATTTGTATAACCCTGTGTAATTTTTTTTTCTTTTCATTGTACTTACTTTCTCTTGGATTCTTGTGTTTGAGTCATCCTCCACGGAGACAGTTCTAATCTGTTAGGAGTCCATTTCTATCAATTATGAGTCTTACAATAGTATTAAGATGCAAGATTAAACACTGGATTCATATTAAACTCATATAGCTCAGCCTATAACCAATGCCTATTCATGAAATCAATGTTCAAAGAAAGATCAACAAAAACATCAAAATTCTCCCTTGTGAGATGGCTCAAGTTCTTTATAGAATGATAAATAATGTCAGTAAGTTAAACATAAATACATAGACACATTTTTTGTGAATACCCACAATGGACATTGCTCTTTTGACAACATCCATCCCTTTGCTCCTCCACAGTGACACTTAATGGAGTTTGGGTTGCGTTGATTTCAAAGTGAACCCTGATTGATCAAAACTTAGATCTTGATGGTCCATTCTTGCCACAGTGAAAGATTCAAGTACCCCAGGCGTAAGGTCAATACACAGCATTGTGTTGTCCACAAGATTTGGTTCTTGGATAATGTAGTCAGTGCAAAGCCAAGGAATAGTATATGGCCCTAAAGGGGTACACAAACTCCCTTCTGCTCTCATCAAACACAGAAATAAATAGATTGACTTAACTGTGTTTGTTCATCTCTCTTCTATATATGTATATGTCTGTACATACAAATATACAAGTAGCCAGAAGGGAGATGGATGGAGAGAGTGACAGATAAAAGCACTGGATAATATTTTGTCATTAATAGGATACCAGAATGGTAATATTTTTCACTACACTTCTGCAGTTGACAAATTACTTTCACCCAAATATTATCTAATCTTTATAGCACACTTATGGGATATCAGTATAACTGGGAGGTAAGAAAAGAGAGCTAAGTAATTCTGCCTTCCACAGCAAGTACTACATTAAAAAACAAAGAGAACTAAATAAACTCAGCTCTGCCATTCTCTTGGCTCTTGACCTTCCAGGCTCCTTTTGGAGCCTGGTTTCTCATCTCTAAAAGTAGGAGCTAAAAAGATTTTTAAAATTCCTTCAGGCTATAAAAGCCTACATTTTACATAAACAAAAAACCAGAAAGCTGTGCCAAATATTGTAAAAATCATATTCACCAAAGAATTGAGTTAAACTTGAGTGGCCCTATTCTAAAAACTTGACTCCTTCTCCCAAAATTCAGACTTTAGTTTCCAAACCTGACAGGGTAACTCATATCAGCCCTACCCTCTGTGGTAGAGAATTATGAACCTGAATTCAATCTATAAAGCCAATGATTTAAAGGATGGGACAACAGGAAACAAAGGGTGGCAATCCTAGAGAAAACGGAAATACTCGAAATGAGCCCCAATGCACCCTGGCTTTCAGCCGATGGACACACTCCAAACTACAGCAAAGGGAGGTAGAACCCAAGCAAAGAGCTCTGATCTCCATGACTTGCAAGGGCAAATATTAAAATTCAGAGCAGCTGAAGCACCTAGAATATATGGGGATAGGTACTAGAGACAAAAGAATGGCAGAAGTCTGAGAGTCTGAGTAGGCACTCCACATAGTCCTTAGTTGAAGCCTGGACTTAGCAAATTCTAAGAAGCCCTATAGAAAAGAGCTGCTACAGGCAAAAAGCCCCACAGAGATTCCCAGGCCACTCAGGGCTGGGAGAGGTTGAAGTCCTACACAGTCAGAGTGGAGAAATTTTGCTAAACCTTGCAGACATTCAACTCAGATCCCAGGAAGGCCATGCCGCCTGAGTAAAGAGCATGCCCTAGAATAAGGAACATCTAGATCTAAGGACAAAACAGGAATGGATCCACCTGGTATGATCAAGAGAATCCACTAATAATTTAATTGCTTGCTTGAATAAAACTCAATGCATTTTTAAGGAAAATGATGTAGTAGAATACTTCTGAACTTATCTTCCTCAATCCTTGGCATACAATGAAAAATTACTGGATATGCAAAGAATCAGGATGTGACCTATAGTCTAAAAATTACTCTCCACATGCACATCTATTCCAGTAGAAAGACCGAAGAGATGTTGGAGGCAGCAAAATAGCCAAGTTGTCTCCTGATCTAGAAATAATTTATAAAAATTTACTAAATACTAACCTATCTACAGTAAATGCTATACTTTTTACCCATTAATTATACTTATTATGAATTTTTCATAAGATGCTAAAAGATCCTAACCGTATAATCATTAACTTGAAACTAACTGTATCTTACTTAGCAAGAAATAATTTTAACATAAATGTGAATTTTTAATGTCCTACTCTTTTTTTCTCCTTACGGGCAAATCTTTTGCTAAGAATTTTGAATAAAGGGCATGATCACAAAACTTATCTTAGGAACCTGGCAAGTTTACCTCATTTTGTGGTAAAACAGGTGCTGATATCTGGATGGTTGTATGACTTACAGAGGACACCTCAGGATGGGGTGCCAGAAGCATGAAGTCAGGGAATTTGAACCTCAGAGCAGAAGGTTCTAGGATTGATGATGCCTTTTGGGAAAACACAATGACATCATCAGAGCTGAGCCCAACTGGGGAGAGGAGCTACCTGTCCTACTTCCACCATCATCATATACATCACAGACATTATCCTCCGTTCTCCAAAATGAAAAGGAAAATTTGCTAAGGTAATCATCTGAAGAACAGTTTACCTCACTGTAACCACCACAGACTACTCTCCATAAGTCTTATCTATTATCTACCCCTATATTAAGATTCTCTATTTTGCAATCACTTTTGTAGGAGAGAAAGAAACTAAAATTAAGAGAAAGATCATGATTTTAGCAAGAAGTAAGAGGAAGTAAATAGATTGTTAATAAACTAAATGAAAACTAATATACATACAAAGAAAATTCCTCTTGTAAACTGTAAATTAAATTAAATAGCACTCTCAGACTTAGAAAGGGAAAATTATACAAGAATGGGATAATCTATCAAGATCAAAAAACAACAAAAATTTAAACTCATTTTACAAAGCCAGTGTTACCTTGACACCAAAGCCAGCCAGACACCACAAGAAAAGAGAACTATAGGCCAATATCCCTGATGAACATGAATGCAAAAATTGTCTATAAAATGCTAGCAAACCAAAAAAAAAAAAAATGCTAGCAAACCAAACTCAATTCACATTAAAAGAAGGATCACAGGGATGCCTGGGTGGCTCAGCGGTTGAGCATCTGCCTTTGGCTCAGGGTATGATCTCAGAGTTCCGGGATCGCGTCCCACATCGGGGTTCCTGCGTGGAGCCTGCTTCTCCCTCTGCCTGTGTCTCTGCCTCTCTCTGTGTGTCTCTCATGAATAAATAAAAAAAAATCTTTTTTAAATAAAAAAAGGATCAAATACTATAGTCAAGTAAGTTTTTCCCTGGGATGGTGCAACATATGTAACTCAATGAATGCAATAATGCCATAATAACAGAATGGAAGAAAAAATCCATATGATCATGTCAATAAACACAGAAAAAGTATCTGACAAAATTCAACATTCATTCTTAATAAAAACTCTCGACAAAATGGGTATAGAAGGGACTTACCACACACAGTAAAGGCCATATATGAAAAGCATACAGCTAACTTTATAACCAATGGGGAAAAACTATAAGTTTTCCTTCTAAGATTTGGAACAAGGCAAGGATGCCTCATTCTTCACACTTCCACTCAACATTGTACTAAAAATCCTAATCAGAGAAAAAGACAAGAGAAAAAAAGACATTCAAATTGGAAAAGAAGACTAAAATTATCTATTTATAAATTACATGATCACAAATGCAGAAAATCTTAAATATGCAAAAAAAACTGTTAAAACAGTAAATTCTGTAAAGTTGCAGGATACAAAATCAGCAGACAAAAATCAGTCATATTTTATATACAATGAACTATGCAAAGGGGAAATTAAGAAAACAAACCCATTCACATTAGGAAGAAAAACAATAATATAATTAGGCATAAATTTAACTGAAAAGGTGAAATTTGTACACTGAAAAATATAAAACACTGATGAAGAAAATTAAAGACACAGAAATATGGAAAGATATCCTGTGTTCATGGATTGAAATATTTAATATTGTTCCTTTTTAAAGATTTTCTTTATTTATTTGAGAGAGAGAGAGAGAACATGACTGGGGAAGGTGCACAGGGAGAGGGACAAGCAGACTCTGTCTGCTCTGTCCCCACTAAGTGGGGAGCCCATTGAAAGGGCTTGATCCCAGGACCCCAAGATGGTGACCTGAGCTGAAGTCAGATGTTTAACCGACTGAGCCACCCAGGTGCCCATGGAAGAATTAATATTATTAAAATGTCATACTACTCTAGGTAATCCACAAATTCAATGCAATCCCCATCAAAAGTCCAATGGTATACTTTACAGAAATAGAAAAATCCATCCTTAAATTCATATGGCACCACAAAATATTTTAAATAGCCAAAGGAATCTTGACAAAGGAGATCAAAACAGGGGGCATCACAGATGTCCTGATTTCAAAATATGTTACAAAGAGACAGTAATCAACAGTATGGTACTGGCATAAAAACAGACATATAGACCAGTGGAACAAAATAAGGAGGCTAGAATTAAATCTATCCATCCATGAGCAACTGATCTTCAACAAGAGTGCCAAGAACACACTCAGTCCTTAATACCAACAATGCCCAGGTAATGTTACCAGCCAATGTTACATATGAGGAAACCACATAAGCAAGAAGGAAAGTAGCTAGTCGATACAGCAACTTTTACTAAAAACAAAACAAAACAAAAAACTATATATATATATACATATATATATATTAATATAGTAACTTAAGTTTAACCCCTCATAACTTAAATATCTTACCTTTAGAAAATGCTATAAAATACATTAGGTGATGGGGCACTGGATGGCTCAGCTGGTTAGGCATCCTACTCTTGATCCCTGCTGAGGTCTTGATCTCAACGTTGTGAGTTCAGGCCCTGAGCTGGGTTCCAGGCTGGGTTATGGAGTCAAAAAAAAAAAAAATTAAGTGTTGATACCAAACAAAATAAAACAAAAACAAATAAACAAAAAGACAAAAAAAAAAAAACCCTACCCCAACAAGAGTTAAATGAAAAGAAGAAACCAAAGATAAAATCCTTTTTCTTAGAATCCTTTTTCTTAAAACAAGAAATAATGCAATTTTATTTGTCAGTTATGCCTCAATTTTAAAAACTTTTTAAAAAAAATTTTAAAGAGGAAAACAAGAATTGAAAGCAGGGACTCAAAAAAATATTTCTGTACCCATGTTCCTAGCAGCATTATTCACAATAGCTGAAAGGCAGAAACAAGATGAATACATAAATAAAATGTGGTATGGGGCACCTGGGTATCTCCAACATTTGAGCATCCAGCTCTCAGTTTCAGCTCAGGTCATGGTCTCCCAGTCCTGGGATTGGGCCCCAAATTGGGCTCTGCACTCAATGGGGAGTCTGCTTGAGAGTCTCTCTTTCCCTCTCCCATTGCCCCCCCCCCCAGTCTCTCTCTCTCTCTCTCTCTCTCTCTCTCAAATAAAATAAATAAAATATCTTTTAAAAAAGAAAATAAAATGTGGTATATACATACAAAGGAATATTATTCAGCCTTCAAAGGGAAGGAAACTCTGACACAGGCTACAATGCCAATGAACTTTTATGGACAGTGTGCCAAGTAAAATAGGCCAGTTAGAAAAGGACAAATACTGCATGATTGCACTTACATTAGGTACCTAGAGTATGGAATTCATAGGGACAGAAAGCAGAAGGGCAATTACCAGGAGCTGAGGGAGGAAAAATGAGGAGTTGTTGTGTAGTGGGTGTAAAGTTTTATATAGGACCATGCATCTGAAGATGCATGATCGTGATGGTGGCACATATGAATGTACTTAATGCTCGGTACTATTGCACACTGAAAATTGGCTAAGATAGTTAAGTATAGGTATGTATATTTTACCACAATTATACAAATAAAAAGAGGAAAACAATAATTATTTTACTTTATGCTGCATTTATATTTATTTTGCTTATTAGGAGCTTAAATCACTTTCATAGGCTTCTTTTAACCTTTCATTTTTCTTTTTAATGTGAATATTTTCATCAAAAATCAAAGTGAAAGATCAAATTCACTGGCAACTTCTGCAGAAATTACAAAACAATTTCATCTTCTACTTTGAGAGATCTTAAAAGTAGTAAATTTCCCAAATAATTTGAATAGAGGAAACAATCATCAAAAATTCTCAAAATCGGGATCCCTGGGTGGCGCAGCGGTTTGGCGCCTGCCTTTGGCCCAGGGCGCGATCCTGGAGACCCCGGATCGAATCCCACATCGGGCTTCCGGTGCATGGAGCCTGCTTCTCCCTCTGCCTCTCTCTTTCTCTCTCTGTGACTATCATAAATAAATAAAAATTAAAAAAAAAAATTAAAAAAAAAATTCTCAAAATGGCAACATTTACTATGATTGATAGGGGCCAACACTTTGAAAATACCTTGTATTCTTTTTTTAAAAAAAAGATTTTATTTATTTATTTGGCAGAGAGAGCAGCGGAGGGAGAGGGAGAAGCAGACTCCCTCTCTTACTAGGTTCCCTTACTAGGGACCCAACGCAGGGCTCAATTCCAGGACCCTGAAATCATGACCTGAGATGAAGGCAGAAACTTAGCCGACTAAGCCAGCCAGGTCCCCTGAAAATATCTGGTATTCTAATGTAAAATGACCAGGATAAAGAAATGGAGAATTAAAACACAAGACAAAAAGGATCTAATTGGTATATCTAGAAAAACACAATACTTAGAAAATTGTAAAGTATACAATCTTCACAAGATCTTACTTATAAAGTCAAATGAATTAAAAAAAATGATTGTACACCATTCTCACTAAACATTTGAAAATAATTCAACCAAGATTTAATATCAGTTTATCTGGTATTTTAATTATCTGTTGTGCATAACAAAACACCCCAAAACTTAGTAGCTTAAAATAATAACCACTTATTTGCTCATGATTCTGCAAACTAAGCTGAGTGGGGTAGTTCTTTGCTGGTCTTTCCTGGGGCTGGGCCATGTGGATACATTTGCCAAGCAAGCTGTCTAGACTCTGGGCTCAGCTGGGCCATGGAACAGCTGAACTTCTCTTTTCATACTGTTTGAGGACTGCTCCCTTTCCATGTGGCCTCTCTACAGGGTCTCTCCAGTAGCAAAACTGGACTTCCATCAGAACTTCCAAGAACAGAAAGACATAAACTGTTAGTCCTTCTTCATGCCTGGACTTGCAGTCCCAGAACATGATTTCCATTGGTATACATTTGTCAAAGCAGTCACAGGACCAGCACAGATTCAAGGTGATAAGAAAGAGAAACCATCTCCTGATGGGAAGGGACAAGGTTTTATTCCAAAAGAGCCTATGGGTTGGAAGATGCTGCTACAGCTGTCTTTGGATGTGTGATCTACTACATCTGGCATATGATTTGTGAAGTGCTTGATAAGCAAGTGAAATATGCTAAAGGATGGCAGGGCTCCTGTACAATCCATCTAAAAAGAAACCGCCAAAGCAATAATCTTACATGAAAGATGTCTTTTATCTCAAGGAAATGGAAAGCAAGGTTTCTGCCTTACTGTGTAGTTGGAAGATAAAATGACCAAAGAAAGAGCAAATATAAAAGCATTAGTTTATTTAGTGAGTATTTTTTAATATTTAATTTGAATTTGATTTGAATTTGAATTTAATTTGAATTCATCTTTTTCTTTAATTGAAATATAGTTGACACACAGTTATATTAGTTTCAGGTGCACAACATTGTGACTTGATAAGTCTATACATTATGCTATGCTCACCACAAGCATAGCTACTATCTGTCACCACACAACACTATTGCAATATCATTGACTATATTACCTATGCTGTGCCTTTTATCTCCATGACTTATTATTCATCCCATAACTGGAACCCTATATCTTTCACCTTCTTCATTTATTTTGCCCAACCCCTCACCCCCCTGACTCTGGAAACCATAGTTTGTTCTCTGTATTTATGTGTCTGTTTCTGCTTTTTGTTTTTGTTTGTTATTTAGATTCCCCATACAAAGAAAATCATGTGGTAATTGTCTTTCTCTGATTTATTTCACTTAGCACAATATCCTTTAGGTCTATCCATGTTGTCACAAGTGGCAAGAATTCATCCTTTTTTTATGGCTGAGTAATCATTCCATTGCGTATTTGTGTGTGTGTGTGTGTGTGTGTGTGTGTGTATCACACCTTCATTATCTATTCATCTATCAGTAGACACTTGGGCTGCTTCTGCAATAAAAAATAGTGGTGTATATACCTTTTCAAGTTAGTATTTTCATTTTCTTTGGATAAATACCCACTAGTAGAATTACTGAATCATATGGTATTTCTAGTTTTAATTTCTTGAGGAAACTTCACTCTGTTTTCCACAGTGGCTGCACCAGCCTGTATTCCCACAAGCAGTACACAAGAGTTTCTTTTTCCCCACATCCTCACCAGCTCTTGTTATATCTTATCTTTTTTACTCCGGCCATTCTGACAAGTGTAAGGTGATATCTCATTGAGTATGTGTGTATATGTGTGTCTTTTAAGTAGGCTCCATGTCCTATGTGGATCAAGAGTTGCATGCTCTACCAACTGAGCCAGCCAGATGCCCCTGATTTTGGTTTTGATTTGCATTTCCCTGGAAGATGTTGCACATCTTTTCATGAGTCTGTTGGCTATCTGTATGTCTTCTTTGGAAAAATGTCTATTCAGATCCTCCGCCCATTTTTTAATTGGATTTTGGGGGTTTTTTAGTGTTGAGTTGTGTAAGTTCTTTACGTATTTTGAATAATATTCAAAAGGATAAGGAGTTAATAACTCCTTATCAGATATATCATTTGCAAATATCTTCTCCCATTCAGTAGGTTGTCTTTTTGTTGTGTTGGTGATTTCCTTCGGTGTGCAAAAACTTTTTATTTTGATGTAGTCCCAATAGTTTATTTTTTCTGTTGTTTCCCTTACCTGAGGAGACTTACCTAGAAAAATGTTGCTAAGGCCAATGTCAAAGAAATTACTGCCTATGTTTTCTTCTAGGATTTTATGGTTTCAGGTCTCACGTTTAGGTCTTTAATGTGCCAATCTTTTACCATTAGATAAAGTATAAGTTTTCAAAGGTAGCTTTAAAGTCCTGACTCCTACTTCTTTTCTAACTACAATGACAATAATTTTTTAAGGAAAAGTGATGAGTGCACAAGAATCACAAAGATAGCTGTCATTTTGGGGGAGATTCTCTCAAGGTAACACTGACTCCCCAAAGTAGTGGTTAATAGGTTGAGGAAGACTTAATTACCTGGAACATCAGAACATATTTTAGAAACATTATTATTTATGCATACATTTTATTTCCAGTTTTACCCAATCAAGATTCCCTGGATCAGCATGCTCCTTTACTAAGAAGTGAAGCTGTGATTTGGTCTCCAGAACGCCCAGCATCTTTGTATGATAGGACCGGACAGTATTCCTCAAGCATCCACACATACACTCAAGACTACATAATCCTCAAGACCACAACACCTTAATATTTAAAGCCAGTGAAACTCTTAAATGGTAACTTCCAACACTACTCAAGTCTGGGTGGAAAAACACCAAGCTTTTCTCAAATAACTGCGCAATTGTCTTGGGTCCAACATGGAAAATGCTCTTTCTCCCTCTTCCTGTCTTTGCCTCCCACCAAGGCTGCTGCATGGATCTCTGCTGATGCAGACTTTCCCCTCCTTAGGGTGGGATGCTTCCTCACACATTCAGCAAGAGGAAGAGGTGGACAGAAAGTGGAGGTGGCCACTGAGCAGCGGGGCCCCTCCAGGCGGGAGACTGTGTGAGCTGAAGCCAGAAGTCCCTGGAGGGAGGAGTGAGCAGGGGAAAAAGAATGGAGGGGGGCCTGTGAGGCCTGAGCAGATAAGAATCTTGCATTCTCCCTCCTTTTCCTTGTTCCTCAGTGCTGGCCGCTGGGCTCACCCACCCTGTGCCTTTTAACTGTCAGGGAGCCAATGCCAAGCGCTGGGCCAAGTCATCGTCGATGACATGTGAGTTGTATGTGTTCCAAATTGGCCTTCCTGCCTTTCTGCAAGAAAAACAAACTTGAGCTGGACCCCAACAAACATGACAGGAAAAATAACAACTCTTGTCGAGGGCTGATACTGAAAACGGCTGATCTCTCCACCCCCAAGCCTGCCCCTGCTGAGGACAGGAGTGGGTCCCCATCTCTGACTATGAAGGAGGGGGGTCAGGAATTCTGAAGCTTGGGAGCCTCCAAGGCTAGTGTGTGAGGGCCACCAGGTTGTTCCTTCTGAGGTCACCTGGACAGGATGCTGCAAGAAGCCCTTTCCAGATCCCACAGGGACATAACGAGGCATAATCACTAACATTGACCCCTTCTAAAGAGAGGTTAGTAAATGACTCCAGGTAGCACAGTGATTAAACAAAAAGAATCACATTCTCAACAGTGTCTAACTCTATATAGTTCCTTTTTTTATTTTTTGGTTACATTAGAAAAGTGAGAATTCAGAATGCATGCTATTGTTGGGCCCTTTCCATAGATAATATGCTATAAGTCATTAATGAAAACCACTCTTAGATAGATAGATAGATAGATAGATAGATAGATAGATAGATATCACAAAATAGTATTTTTATTTTGAATAATGTTCCTTCATCCAACTTGTAAGCCCTCCACAAGCAATAGTTTGTTCTATTTTTCATTGGTATTTTCCATATGACTTGACATGGTAAACTTACAAAGGTGTTCAATTAAATAGTGAGTTGAACTAAGCTGAAAATAACTTTTTCTAGACTCAAGAAACAATACTTATATATATCCAAAAGAATTGAAAGCAGGGACTCAATCAGATATTTGTACACCTATGTTCATATCAGCATTATTCACCATAGCCAAAGGTGGAAGCAATCCAAATGTCTGTGGATGGATGAATAGATAAACAAAATGTACATACATACAATGGAATATTATTCAGCCTTTAAGAGGAAGGAAATTCTGACATAGATTGCAACATGGCTGAACCTTGAGGACTTTGTGCTAAGTGAAAGATTTTTTTTTTTAAGATTTTAGTTATTTATTCATGAGGGACATAGAAAGAGAAGCAGAGATATAGGCAGAGGAGAAACAGGCTCCCCACAGACAGCCTGATGTGGGACTCCATCCCCAGACCCTATGATCATGCCCTGAGCTGAAGGCAGATGCTCAACCACTGAGCCCCTCAGGCATCACCATGAAAGATTTTCTTAAATTGAACTACCTTTGCAACGATGTGGATGGAGCTAGAATGTACTATATTAAGTGAAATAAGTCAATCAGAGAAAGACAAATACTATGATTTCACTCGTGTGGAATTTAAGAAAGAAAACAGATGAACATTTGGGAAGGGGGAAAAGAAAAAAAGGAGAGAGGGAAACAAAACATAAGAGACTCTTAACAATAGAGAACAGAGGGCTGATGGAGGGAGGTGAGTGGGGGATGGGCTAGATGGGGGATGGGTATTAAGGAGGGCACTTAGGATGAGCACTGGGTGATGTATGGAAGTGATGAATCACTGAATTCTACTCCTGAAATAAATATTGACTGTATGTTAACTAACCAGAATTTAAATAAAATTTTGAAGAAAAAATAAAAAAGAATTTCTACTTATCAAAAGACACCATCAGTGAATGAAAATATAAGCTAGAGAATAGAAGAAGATACTTATCACATATATAAACAATAGAATGTAAGAATTCCAAGTCATTCCAAATCAGTAAGAAAAATAAGGATAACTCAGTAGGAAAATAGGCAAGGTATTTGATAGACACTTATGAATCAGATGGCCAATAAGATGAAAATACACTCAATTTCAAAGTAATTAGGGAAAAAAAAAAAAAACAAAGTAATTAGGGAAGTGTATAATTAAAATTATAATGGCTTAAATTAAAATGACTGACAATACCAATTTTTTACTGAAGATATAGCCCAATGAGAATATTCACATACTATTGGTGGGAGTAGAAGTTGGCACAACATTTTAGAGAACAACTTAGCAGTTGTCTGTCACACTGGTTCTCATATATTTTGCTCTTGGGACCCCTTTACACTCTTAAGAACTATTAATAACTCAAAAGAACACTTTTATGAGGCGTATTAGTTTGCTACAGCTGACATAACAAAATACCACAGACTGGGGGGATTACACAATAGAAATGCATTTTCTCAGAGTTCTGGGGATTGGAAGTCTAAGATCAAGGTATTAGCAGGGTTGGTTTCTCCGGAAGTCCCTCCCCTTGATTGGCAGTTGATTACCTTTCACCTGTCCTCCACGGTCTCTCAATCTCTCTCTCTCTTTTTTTTTTTTTTTTTTTTTTGCATATGCCCCTGGTGTCTTTGGGTCCAAACTTTTCTTCTGAGAAGGATGCCAGTCATGTTGGACTGGAATTCATTCTAATGGCCTCATTTCACTTAATCACCTCTTTGAAGGTCCTTTCTCCAAATACAGTCACATCGTGAGATACTGGGAGTTTGGACTTCAACATAATCATTTTGAGGGGGACATAATTCAGCCCATAACATGTATGGGCTGAATTAAATATAATAATATAATTAATTATAATTAATATATATAATTAATATATATAATTATATATAATTATATATATATAATATATATAATATATAATTAATATATATAATATAATATATAATTAATATATATAATATAATATATATAATATAATATATAATAATATAATTAAATATAATTAAATTTATATTTGCCATATTAGAAATTAAAACAAAGATGTTTCTAAATATTTATTAAGGATCTTTTCCAATCTCATATGGCTGTTATCAGCATTCAGTTTCTTGTGGGGCTATGGGCCTCAGCTTCAGTTTTGCTGGCTGTTGGTCCAGGCCATCTCCTGCTCCTGGAAGCTGTCTGCAATTCCTAGCTGTATGGGGATAATACTAGGGGAAACATGGGAATAATAATTCTACATGTGAATCTCTAAGGGAGAGAGATTCCAGCAAGACAGCACTACAGTCTCAGGCGTGCAAGGTAATCATGTATATAGCCATGTAATCAGGTATCTAATCATGTGCATCCCTTCACCTTGCCACATTCTATTGGTTAAAAAGCAAGCCATGGATTCCGCTCACACTTGCGGTGAGAAACTACACAAGGCTGGACTACCAGGAAGGGCAGATCGCAGGGGTCACCTTTAGCATCTGTCCCCCACATATAATGGCACATTGTTTTGATTGACATTCATGAAGAAAAAGCCAACCAAGGACGTACAGTTGAACAAGTTAAGAGTATTTTCTTAACTTTTTCAGATAATTGCAGTATTCTTCTTTGATAGTACACCAAAACTCAAAAAGTATTTTAAAGGTTATTACTGTTAACCTTAAAAATAAAACTGCCAGTTGTTTTACCAGCAAAAAAAAAAAAAAAAAAAAAAATGAGTTTATTCAGGAATAACGGGGAAGTAGACTTACGACAAGTGAGCTATGGCAAAAATCACAAGCAAGTCCAGAAATAAAAAGGAGAAAAAAGCTCTTTTACAGAGTAAAGGTTCGGGGGAGGGATTTGAAACAGGCTGTATAAACCAAAAGTCCTTTGGTGTAGACTGGGAATTGAAAATACAATGGCTTCTCACTGGCTGAGTCATGACAGTTTCTCATTAGCTGGATTATTGGGAAGAAGAAATTCTTCTTTCCTCCTGCCTGGGGTAGTAAGCATAGGTTTCTTTCTTTTAGGAAGGCGGAGGAGGTTCTTCCTGTTGTGTTCTGCAATTGACTATGTGTGGTAAGGCATGAGCTCTCCCCCTTCTGGCCTCCCAATTCTATTCTAAATAAGGTTTCCTTTATTCAGTTTCACAGTTGCAATGTGGAATCTGAAATATCAATGAAATATTTGTACTCTGTTACATTAAAATCCACTCCTCTGGTTTCCACTTTGAATGAATTGTTTAACTGTACATGATTATGTAACACCCTGTATTGGTCATTAGGAAAATATTGGTTGACTTATACAGATCTTCCAAATATTAATACATCCTATCACATGTTATAAAAAAATTGCAATTGTTATAATCATTGCAGGATCCCACCAAAAAAGTCTTTAATCACTGGCAACTGACTAAACTCACAGTGATGGTCACAAGTTTCAAAAATTTTAACAAACTGTTCTTCAAAAGAACCACCATACTTTGGTATACAACTTTTTGTGTAATTCTCATTTCATCAAAAAAAAAATTTCTTATTTCATCACACAGAATGTTAAGAAGACATGTACTCAAGGATTGAGATTTAATCAAATTGAGTTTGTATTACTTCCTCACAGACATTCTTTTTTTTTAAGATTTTATTTATTTATTTGAGAGAGAGAGAGTGAGCATATAAGCAGCAAGGGCTGGGAGACAGAAAAGAAGAAGAAGGCTCCCTACTGAGCAGGGAGCCAGAGGTGGGGCTCAACCCCAGGACCCTGAGACCATGACCATAGCAGAAGGCAGACACTTAACAGACTGAGCCACCCAGGTACCCTCCTCACAGACATTCTTAAGTGAAACTGACTTTTTTTTCCTGCAAATGTATAGCAGTGAAGTGGTGGACAATGACTGACACTAAAGTTTGGTGCTGTTGCCTTGAGCCAAGCTAAGTAACTAACACTTTTACCAATCATGACTTTTGCAACATTAGTACAAATGTCATCACATTGCAAAAAGGCAAATAATATCATAGTATTATTACAAAAATAGTTTTTACATCACAGACTCCCTGAAAGTGGATCTATGGACCACTCTTTAAGAACTACCAATCAACCCAATTTGAGTAAAACCTTTCACCCAGCTAGTGCATACCTAGGTATTTACCCAACAAATTTGTTACCTTGATGTAACAAAGATACATCAAGAAATGTCCAAAATGTTTATAGAAGTACCATTCACAGGGACCCCTGGGTGGCTTAGTGGTTGAGCATCTGCCTTCCGTGCAGGGCATGATCCCAGGGTCCTGGGATAAAGTCCCACATCAGGCTCCCCACAGGAAGCCTGCTTCTCCCTCTGCTTCTCTCTGTGTGTATCCCATGAATAAATAAATAAAATATTATAAAAAAAAGAAGTACCATTCACAGTAGCCAAAACTGGAAACAACTTATATGTAAATTTAAAATAGCATAGATAAATAAACTGTAAAATATCTATACAAGGGAATACTGTGAAGTAATGAAAATGAATCAGTGTTGCAGGGCTGCATGCAACAATGTGAATAAACTAAGAAACATACTATTAAGAGAAAAAAAGATCAGTCACACAAGAACATATAATGTTTGATTCTGTAAATATAAAGTTTCAAAATAGCAAAATTAACCTAAAAGGCAATGCAAAGATAAAAATGAAACGTCAAAATCTTAGTAGAAAGTACAGGAGAGGGACACCTGGGTGGCTCAGGGGTTTTAGCATCTGCCTTTGGCCCAGGGCGTGATCCCGGGGTCCCAGGATAGAGTCCCACATCAGACTCCCTGCATGGAGCCTGCTTCTCCCTCTGCCTGTGTCTCTGTCCCTCTCTCTCTCCTTCTGTGTCTCTCATGAATAAATAAATAAAATATTAAAAAAAAATAAAATAAAATACAGGAGAATTCCCTTGACCTTGAGATTGTTTTAGATTTCATAAGACACAAAAAGAGCTAATTTTATGAAGAAATATTAATAAATTTAGACTATATTTAAATTTTTTTAATCAAAATATGTCCTAGAATAAAAAGATACATTCACCAGAAAGAACTGATATTGGTAGTACATAAACAATTCCTATCAATGAGAAAAACAGATATAACCTGATAGATAAGTAGGCAAAAGACAGAAATGGGTATTTCACAGAAGAGAAAATATATTTGGTGAACAAGCATATGAAAAGATGCTCACTATCATGGAGATAAGGGAAATATAAATGAAGACCATGATACAACATCATTATAAATCCATTTGTTTAGAAAAAAAAATAAGATTTATTTATTTATTTTAGAGACAGAGAGTGCACGAGTCGGGGAGGGGCAGAGAAAGGAAGAAAGAATCTGAATCAGACTCTATGCTGATCATGGAGCCCAACATGGGGCTCTATCCCACAACCGTAAGATCATGACCTGAACCAAAACCAGGAGTTGGGGAGTTTACCAACTGAGCCACCCAGGCACCCCTATTTAGCAAAAATTTTAAAGATATAGCAGTAGCAAGTGTTGGAGAGTGAATCCACAGGATTTCTTACATACTGCTCAAGAGAGTGCAGTTTGAAATAGGCACACTGGAAAACAGTTTAACATTGTCTTTAGAAACTACATTCACGGGATCCCTGGGTGGCGCAGCGGTTTGGCGCCTGCCTTTGGCCCAGGGCGCGATCCTGGAGACCCGGGATCCAATCCCACGTCGGGCTCCCGGTGCATGGAGCCTGCTTCTCCCTCTGCCTGTGTCTCTGCCTCTCTCTCTCTCTCTCTGTGTGACTATCATAAAGAAAGAAAGAAAGAAAGAAAGAAAGAAAGAAAGAAAGAAAGAAAGAAAGAAAGAAAGAAAGAAACTACATTCACATATCTGGGTATATGTCAAGAGAAAGCTTTACCCAGTTATGTCAGAGCAGAAATATTCATAGTAGCATTGTTTACAACAGCAAAAACTTGAAATAACTCAAATGTCCATCAAAGAGAAAATGCTTAAAAAACAATGTAGTATAGTCGCACATAGGAATATTATACAGAAGCCCAAACAAAAGAACTACAACAGGAGACACTGATAGGGAAGAATCTTAGCAATATAATAATAGGTAGAGAGGGACGCCCGGGTGGCTCAGTGGTTGAGCAGCTGCCTTCAGCCCAGGGCATGGATTGTGTCCCACATTGGGCTCCCTGCATGGAGCCTGCTTCTCCCTTGGCCTGTGTCTCTGCCTCTCTTTCTGTGTCTCTCATGAATAAATAAATAAAATCTTTAAAAAAAATAATAGGTAGATAGAGAAAACAAAGTCCCAGGAATTATATAAAGCATGATACCTTCCCACCTGTCAGATGTCACTTGTTTTCAAGATCTTAGCTCCTGTGCTTTTTGGTGGGTTCACAGAGTCTTGACATATCATTATCCATAAATAAATAGATGATACTTAGACAAAATTTGAGATTGTAAAATGAACAAGAATAATCCAATTCTGTGCCCCTGATGTCAGTCCTTCATTAAAACTATTTTAAGAGGCATCTTAATGGTTCAGTTGGTTGAGCATGACTCTTTTTTTTTTTTTTTTTTTGAGCATCTGACTCTTGATTTTGACTCAAGTCATGATCCCTGGGTTGTGAGATCAAGCCCTGCATTGGGCTCCGTGCAAGGCATGGAGCCTGCTTAAGATTCTCTCCCTCTCCCTCTATGCACTCCCTCACTTATGCTCTCTCTCTCAAAAAAAAAAAAAAATGGGGGCATAAGAAATGTAATACTTGTGTTTAAAAACTCACACACAGGGATCCCTGGGTGGCGCAGCGGTTTAGCGCCTGCCTTTGGCCCAGGGCGCGATCCTGGAGACCCGGGATCGAATCCCACGTCGGGCTCCCGGTGCATGGAGCCTGCCTGCTTCTCCCTCTGCCTGTGTCTCTGCCTCTCTCTCTCTCTCTCTCTCTCTCTGATGTGACTATCATAAATAAATTTAAAAAATTAAAAAAAAATTATAAAAAAAAAAAAACCTCACACACACACAATTAATTCAATGGAAAGCAAAATGGATACAAAATGAGGATCAAATTGGGGAACTCTCCCAAGAGAAAAAAAAGAAAGGATAGAGAAGAGAAGATATGTTTAAAATTAAGAGTTTTCATAGATAGATGTTGAAGTGCCAAAATAGAGATAATAAGAACCATCAAAGGAAAAAATATATAAATGGAGAGGAAAAAATAATAATTAAGAACCCATTATTCTTCAAAGAGGAAATGTAAAAGGAAAAAATAGCATAGATCTAGAAACACTATAGTATTTAAGAACATCAAAGGAAGTTTTCTAAATTTTCTAAAATACACATAGAAAGAGTATCAAACAAAAAGAATCAAAAACATACTTTTTAAAAAAGATTTTATTTATTTATTTCAGAGAGAGTGAAAGATCACAAAGGGAGAGGAAGAGGGAGAAGCAGACTCACTGCTGACAGGGAACCCAATACAGGGCTCAATCCCAGGACCCTGAAATCATGACATGAACCAAAGGCAGATGCTTAACCAGCTGAGCCACCCAGGTGCCCCAGCCAAAAAGACAAAAGCATACTTTAAAATACAGTCATGGAGATGTAGCTGTCATACAGATGTTAAAGCACATCATAAAGCAGCCACGCTTGAGATAGTTACCTGTATCTGGATAGAAAATGGCACAGACTAGAAATCACAGAAGTTAAATAATATACATAAAGGAATTTAGTATATTGCAAAAATGACTTTATAAATCAATGGCCTGTGATGGTTGTTGGTGTTGGGATAACCAAGTGGAAAAAATTCATTGTATTCTGTATTAGTTTGCTAGGGGTGCTGTAATAAAATATTATAAACTTAAAACTTACATCACAGAAATTTATTTTTTCATATTGTGGAGGCTAGAAGTACAAAATCAAAGTGTTGGTAGGGCCATGCTCCCTCTTAAGGTACGAGAGAAGGATCTGTTCCAGCCCTCTCTCCTCTTCTGGTAATTCCTTGGCTGGTGGCAACATAGTTCCAATCTTCACAGGACATTCTCCCTGTGTGTGTCTGTATCTGTATTTTCCCTCTTTATAAAGACACCAATTAGTTGGATTCAGAGTCCACTTTACCCCCAGTATGGCCTCATCTTAACTAATTATATCTGCAACAACCTATTTCCAAATAAGATCAGATTCTGATGTTCTGGGAGCTAGGATGTCAATATGAATTTTATGGGGACATAATCCCACCCATAACAAATCTCTACCTTAGTTTGTACACCAAAATAAGTTCCAGAAAGATTACAATTCCAAAGAAAGAGAAAGAAACTATAAAAAACAAGAAGAGCAAATTAGATCATTGTTTCCAAATATCCCAGAATGGAGATGATAATTTTAAATACAACAATTAAATTTAATTTAATTATCGCAAAGCCAGAGCCACTAAAACAAACAAAAGCATATTAAAATGATCATTTGACACTAATAATGAGGAAACAGAAAGAGAAATTAAGAAAACTACCCCATTTACAATTGTACCAGAAATAATAAAATACCTAGAAATAAACTTACCTATGAAGTAAAAGACCTATACTCTGAAAACTATAAAACATTGATGAAAGAAATGAAGATGACACAAACAGAAGGGCATTCCATGCTTATGGGTTGGAAGAACAACTATTGTTAAAATGTGTGTACTTCCAAAGCAATCTAAATATTTAATGCAATCTCTATCAAAATACCGATAGCATTTTTTCACAGAACTAAAACAAACAATCCTGGAATTTGTGGGGAACCACAAAAAAACATGAGTAGCCAAAACAATTTGGAAAAAGGAAAAAAAAAAAAGCTGGAGGCATCA
The DNA here is from genome assembly GCF_048164855.1 of Canis lupus baileyi. NCBI lineage: Eukaryota > Metazoa > Chordata > Mammalia > Carnivora > Canidae > Canis > Canis lupus. The sequence continues at coordinate 36,100,169 of NC_132865.1, forward strand.
CAATTCCAGATTTCAAGTTATATTACAAGGCTGTAGTAATCAAAATAGTATGGTACTGGCACAAAAGTAGACACATAAATCAATGAACAGAATAGAAAGCCCAGAAATAAGCCCACAATTATATGGTCATTTGATTTCTAACAAAGGAGACAAGAATATGCAATGGGACAAAGACAGTCTCTTCAAAAAATGGTGTTGGGAAAGCTGGACAGCAATATGCAAAAGAAACTGGCCCACTTTCTTACACCATACACAAAAATAAACTCAAAACTGATTAAATATCTAAATATGAGACCTGAAACTATAAAAATTCTAGAAGAGAGCACAAGCAGTAATCTCTCTGACATCAATCATAACAACATCTTCCTAGGTATGTCTCTTGAGGCAAGGAAGACAAAAGCAAAAATAAACTATTGGAATTACATCAAAATAAAAAGCTTCTGCATAGTGAAGGAAAGAGTCAACAAAACTAAAAGGCAATCTATAAAATGGGAGAAAATATTTGCAAAAGACATACCAATAAAGGGTTAGTATTCAAAGTATACAAAGAATTGATAAAACTAAAACACCCAAAAATCAAATAATTCAATTAAAAAACAGACAGAAGACATGAACAGACATTTCTCCAAAGAAGCCATCCAGATGGCCAATAGACACATGAAAAGATGCTCAACGTCACTCATCATCAAGGAAATGTAAATCAAAACCACCATTCTCACACCTGTCACAATGGCTAAAATCAACACTCTTGGCAAGAATGTGAAGAAAAAGGAACACTCATGCATTGTTGGTATAATGCAAACTGGTGTGTCTACTGTGGAAAACAGCATGGAGGCACCTCAAAAAATTAAAAATAGAATTACTCTATGATCTAGTAATTGCACTACTGGGCATTTACCCAAAGAATACAAAAAAAAAAAAACTAATTTGAAAGGATATATGCACCCCTATGTTAAGTGCAGCATTATTTACAATAGCCAATATATGGAGGCAGTGCAAATATCCATTGACTAATGAATGGATGAAGATGTGGCATATATATACAATAGAATATTATTCAGCCATAAAAAGAATGGAATCTTGCCATTTGCAACAACATGGATCAATTTAGAGTGTATTATGCTAAGCAAAATAAATCAGAGAAAGACAAATACTGTATGATTTCACTCATATGTAGAATTTAAGAGATAAAACAAATGAACAAAAGAAAAAAAAGAGAGATAAGCCAAAAAAAGACTCTTAACTATAGAAAAGAAACAGATGGTTACCAGAGGGAAGTGGATAGGACAATGGGTAAAATAGGTGAAGGGGATTAACAGTGCACTTATCTCAATGAGCAATGAGTGATGTATGGAATTGTTGAATCACTATATTTTGCACCTGAAACTAAGAGAACACTGTATGTTAACTCTACTGGAATAAAAATAAAATAATTTTTAAAATAAAATTTAAGATGAGTTCTGGAGATGGATGGTGGTGATGGTGGTGATGATGTACAACATCATGAATGCATTTAATATCACTAAACTACACTTAAGAATGGTTAAAAAGGTGGGATGCCTGGGTGGCTCAGCGATTGAGTGCCTGGCTTTGGCCAAGCTCATGATCACAGAGTCCTGGGATTGAGTCCCACATCAGGCTCCCTGCATGGAGCCTGCTTCTCCCTCTGCCTATGTCTCTGCCTCTCTCTCTCACTCTCTCTGTGTCTCTCATGAATAAATAAATAAATAAAACTTTAAAAAAAAAACGGTTAAAATGGTAAATTTTATGTTATATGCATTGTACCACAATTTTTTTAGTGGGAAAAAAAAGCCCATGAGAAAAAAAAAAAAAAAAAAGCCCTGCTTCTCCCTCCTCCTGTGTCTCTGCCTCTCTCTCTCTCTATGTCTATCATAAGTATATAAATCTTTAAAAAAAAAAAAAAAGAAATGGTACACTCAGTAATTTTACAGTAAATGCTCATTTTCTATCCATTTTCTCTTTTAATTTCCAACGTAGGGATGAACGTTTCAAGCCTAAACCTCAGTCACATCACATTTTAACACTTTTATGTTCTCTTCACTCTCAGATTAGGGTTACTCTTGACTCATATATGACTTTTATGCCTACACTTTCCACACTTCTTGGTATTTTGATGCTTTTTCACCACTGATTCATAATGCTAAAAAAATAAATAAATAGGGATCCCTGGGTGGCGCAGCGGTTTAGCGCCTGCCTTTGGCCCGGGGCATGATCCTGGAGACCCGGGATCGAATCCCACGTCGGGCTCCCGGTGCATGGAGCCTGCTTCTCCCTCTGCCTGTGTCTCTGCCTTTCTCTCTCTCTCTGTGTGACTGTAATAAATAAAATTTTAAAAAAATTAAAAAATAAAAAATAAATAAATAAATAAATAAATAAATAAATAAATAAATAAATAAAAAATGACTCTTGCCAGCACAAGTGGATAATGGCAACAGAAAGGGAGGTGAGAACCTTTTTGACTCTTTCTCAGTAGGTTTAACTGGGACAGGTGAAAAGTAAACACATGCCCATGTTCTGAACAAGATGAAACAAGCTGAACAGCTGAACAGCCAAGGTATGGGCCACTGTAAATGGTAAGAAAGGGATGATCACTCCCAATCATAGAAGGAGAAGTTCATTGAAAAGCCTCATGTTTAGCTTTAAACTGGTCTAAATTTAAGGCACTACTCATGTTCTTTGCCTTCTTCTTTGAAAAAGAAAAGGTTGCTGATATGAAAAGGAATTTTATGTTGCAGAATGATTTAAAATAATTCATAATAGAGATCTCCATCTCCAAAGAGATTAAACACCATAGCTAGAGTAAAAGGGCCTTACAAATATAAAGTTTCTGGGTGAGGAAATATTATTAAAACAGGGTCCCTCTATTGATGAGATCCCATCTGCCTTCTCTTGACTACTGAATCCATGAATAATTCAAATTAATGTAGCCCTCCCTATATGGCTATTTTATTTAGGTCAACTGACTTGCAAGAGTTATTTGATGTCCGGAAAGCCTTTGGGATCTTTTTTCAAATCTTTTAATGTCCTTTTTTTTTTTAATTTTTCATTTTGTAAAACTATGTTCAGCTCTGACTTCAAAACAGTTTCTCACATGAATGAGATCAGCTTCCTGCCTGAGGTGATAGAGCTCTCTTCAATCCTATGTAGGAGTAATAGTTAAAATTCATCAAAGCCATTTTTAACACAAAAACCTCATGAAAAAAAAAAAAAAAAAAAACTCATGCATTTTTCCCTAGCATGCTGAAGGCTTTTTAATTAAAAACAATATTCATAGCAATAGTCAAATTCTTTTTTTTAAATTTTTATTTATTTATGATAGTCACACAGTGAGAGAGAGAGAGGCAGAGACACAGGCAGAGGGAGAAGCAGGATCCATGCACCAGGAGCCTGATGTGGGATTCGATCCCGGGTCTCCAGGATCGCGCCCTGGGCCAAAGGCAGGCGCCAAACCGCTGCGCCACCCAGGGATCCCTTGATGGCTGATTCTTATAAACATTTTAAATTTCTTTAAGAATTTGACCTATTGGGGATCCCTGGGTGGCGCAGCGGTTTGGCGCCTGCCTTTGGCCCAGGGCGCGATCCTGGAGACCCGGGATCCAATCCCATGTCGGGCTCCCGGTGCATGGAGCCTGCTTCTCCCTCTGCCTGTGTCTCTGCCTCTCTCTCTCTCTCTCTCTCACTGTGTGCCTATTATAAATAAATAAAATAAAATAAATTCTAACAAGGCCAATGAAAGAACTAAAAGTTAGTGTACATAAAGTCCTTGAACAGTGCCTGCTACTATAGTTAGTACCCACACAAAAATAGCCATTACCGTCATAATCTTTGTTATTAGTATTATTATCTCCTACCAACATGTTTTATCCTATAGTTTTGCTATCCTTTCTTAAATATTTTATTTCTAAGCCATCTCTACACCTATTGTGGGCCTCGAACTCATGACCCCAAGTCACATGCTTCACCAACTGAGCCAGTCAGGCATCCTAGTTTTGCTATTTTAAATACAAAATTTTCCTGGTGTAATGAAAAGTAATCTCAGTAGATGGCTCTCTCTGGCACTTTTATCTTTCTCAAGGGAAAATAGGTTGCTTTGTCAGAGGGCAGACTCTGAGGTTTAACCCAAGCCCTGAACCGTGAACAAAAAGGCTAGAACTGAGCAAGTTCTACATGAACCTTCATCTCCCCGACATCTGGAGCCATGCCAATTATTTCTTGGGATCATTTATAATAACTCACTTTAAAAGATAATAGAAAATTCAAGTTAAAATAACACTTTATTTTTCAGTCCATACATTACTTATTCGATACCAGTAGATAAATGCTTTCAAGCAGGTCTGTTTTTCAATCTTAGGAATAATTCTCCATTTTACAGTGTTATCTCCATCTTACAGTGAGGAAACTAAAGTTCAGAGCAGGAGAACACTTTGCCTAGTGGGATAAGCATGTTCCTTGAAGAAATAGAGAACACCCAATCCTCCTGATTCACCATTCTACTATTTGCAACATGCACTTCAAAAATTAGAAAAAAAGTTGTTTTAATTCAAAGCTAAATAACATCATGTTAAACTAAAATGAAGTGCTTGAACCCTAGAGTTTGATGAGTTCAGAAAATTATACATCATATGAGGCCCAGCCCAAGAAGCCATGTGAATTCTATTCATTCAGGTGGATGACTAAAAAATCCAACTATTAGTCCAAGAAATCTGGGCAAACTTGCAGACTGGGGAAATAAACTTCAGAAGAATTATTCCCAAGACAGCTCTGTCCAGCCTCAAAGAAACACAGAAGCAAACAGATTTAGAATCTCCAAACTGCAAGTGTGATAAAATAGACCATGAGAAACTTGTAGCCCTGAAGGAGTCAACCGGTAAGGCAGCACCAGGTGAGTCCTGGAATGGGGAAGCCAGCACATGATCTGAGTCATCCTCCTCCAAATCTCAAATCTCCAAACAGTCCAGATTAATACACCTTTGCAGTGACCAACTCATCGTGCCTAATATTTATAATACTGTCATCAACAGCTTACTAAAGAATCTCTTTAATATTGTGGGTTTCAAAAAATAAAGCAAAGACCACCAGAGAGCAAGGAAAATTAAATACAAAGTCATTATTTCCTGATCAGGCAAAGAAACACACACCAATAAAAAAATTCATTGAGTAATTCACTCAGGTGGAGATTAGGGGACTAAAGGTGGTGGGTATGGGTATGGTGTAAGGAATGAAAACTAGCACTCTGACTAGGGTATGGTTCACAGTAAAAAAAAACTAGTTAAAACAAGCCACATTGCCTGCTGCTCAAGAAAATTCTTCTGGCCTAAGAAGAATCTGATGTACAAGGTTCCCTCAAAAATCTGCCATGTTTTATCAATATCAGTCAGTTTGAATCAGTTCTGATGAAGCACAATATTCAGTTTTGGCATCTCCTAGACAAATGCTGATAGAAGTGGAAATTTTTCCTTATACTTAGGTTATGACAAGAACATGTAATGCATGACATCTGATTGGATGCTTACTTGCAAACCAGCAGTTAAGATATTTGGGGGAAATCTGAACGTGATCATGGCTTAGATAGTACATGAGAAGAAAATTTGTTCAAATGGAAATGGTTAGCTGAAAAAACAGGTCACAAAACTGTGTATAGTATGATATCATTTTGATAATAATAACAATGGACTCATATGTACATACAAAAAAATAACCAAAGGATATGCACAAGTGTAACCATAGTGAGTTTAGGTGATGAAAATGTAGTAGGATTTAATTTTTATTTTTGCTCTCCTTTTTAATTTTCTTTTTTTTTAAAGATTTTATTTATTTGACAGAGAGAGAGAATACAAGTAGGCAGTGTGGCAGACAGAAGGAGAGGGAGAAGCAGACTCCCTATTGAGCAGAGGCCCCATGTGGGACTCAATCCCAGGCCCCTGGGATCATGACCTGAACTGAAGGCAGACACTCAACCAACTGAGCCACCCAGGTGCCCCTCTACTTTCTAATTATCTACAATGGCCGTGGGCTGTTTCTCTTGTAATTAAAAGTTATTATTTTGGATTGGTACAGCATAAATGAGCTCACATTCCTCTCTCCTGAGGATTTAAATATGCTCTGAGATTACATTGGCTTCCAGACAGAACAGAAATGACAACTTGACTTCTGTTGACTGATGAATATTTGCCTCAAATCCACAGCTCAAGCCTCACTGCATGGCAGCTGCAAATAAGTCAGATCTGAAGGTGTTCATGGAACACTAAGAGAAGACTTTGGGAACATGTCCAGTGCTTCACACCACCCACATGAATATCTGGAAGCTCAGTGTACTGTGGTGGTCCCCTGGGCCAAAACTGCAGGTCACTCAGACTGATGGGGTATTGGTACCCAAAACCAGGAATTAAAGACCAGTCTGAAGCTGTAGGTGACCATCAGGTTTTCTAGCTCTCAGGGCCAAAAACTAGATTTCATGACAAAGAGACACAACCCCCACTGATTTATCCTTCCTTTATCCTGTAACTGAACTGTTGATTTCAAGTCTGTTCCGTGATTAGATCAGGAACTGTTTGGGTGGAGGTTTAAAAAATGCACAGGAATGTCTTTTTTAAACCAAATCAGATCTGTAATTTGCAAATCCCAAGAGACCAAGCAGGATGGTAAGGGCAGACCCCAGGTTATCAAGAATAAAGGGAGGGCAAAGTTCAAATTTTCGGGAAAATCAAAATAGGCAACTACCGGATGGTATTAAGTTAAATAAACCAAATGTAGGGTTAAATAGACCCTCTGATGTTAAAGGTTACATCATTACTCAACTTCAGCCTTGTAAAACAATGAAGAAATGTGAATAAAATTACCTACTAGCATAAATCATTCTTACTCAACCCAGATCCCAGTGAGGACTAAGGAATTACCTACTTTTACAAAGATAGATGAATTCTCTGGGCTTTTTGCAGGAGCAGCAAAAGATTAACCTGATCTCACCACAGAAATTCAGGCAATGATAAAGGGCAAAGAGAGCAGAGTTCAGAGCCATCCAAAATGTTCCCCTGAAAGACAGTTTTTATTGAATTTAATATGATGTTATTTTAAGACTATCAAATGGAATATAAAAATCAATTTCCTTTTAAGCCATTCATGTTTTTTTTTAATGTAATACATGGTTAAATAAGACCCAAATTTCTAACAAGAACAAATCTTCTCAACCCATTTTATCTGAAATCATTATTTCGAGATTCTTTCAACTTACCGTGAAAGTGATATACATCTATTAGATTACAAAGTTGTATGACAAGACCTTTTGTGTTATTTCTTTCTATCCATTGCCACAGAAAGTGTCCAGTAAATAGGAACTCAGTTGCTTTGGCTGCATCTTGAATTCCTTAGAATTTTCAGCTACAAAGAGACTATGTACCAACTAAACACACTTATAAAGATTTGACTTATCAAAGCTGGCATAATATTTAAGTTTTTATTTTAGAAGACATCCAATATAACTCTTCAAAAATTCTAACAAAATGGTAGCTCTCAACTTTTCATATCAGCTTTCAACTCACTCTGTGAAGTAATTTAATTATTCACTCAAGGAAAAATCAAAAGTAGAAGATCCATAATAATGAGATACTACAACATACTTATGAGAATGGCTAAAAGCCTCGAAACTGAAATTGCTGGCCAGGGTGCGAAGCAATAGGACCTGTCAGTCATTGCTGGGGGCAATGCAAAATACTACAGCAATTTAGAAGACAGTTGGGCAGTTTCTTTTAAAGCTAACTATAGGGCAGCCTGGGTGGCTCAGCAGTTTAGTGCTACCTTTGGCTCACAGTGTGATCCTGGAGACCTGGGATTGAATCCCATATCAGGTTCCCTGCATGGAGCCTGCTTCTCGCTCTGCCTGTGTCTCTGCCTCTCTTTCTGTGTATGTGTCTCTCATGAATAAATAAATAAAATCTTTTCAAAAAAATTTTTAAATAAAGCTAACTATAATTTTATCTTACGATTCTATAATCATGTTTCTAAGCACTTATACAACTTATTTAAAAACTTATGTCTACACTAAACACTTGCATGTGAAAGTTTAGAATACCTTTATTCATAACTGCCAAATAGTGGAAGCATCCAAAAAAATATGCTTCAATAGGTGAATCAATAAAAAAAAACTGGTACATGCACACAATGGAATATTCAGAGATAAAAAAGAAATGAGCTCTCAAGTCACAAAAAGACATGAATGAATCTTAATACATATTACTAAATGAAAGAGTATAGTCTAAAAATGCTACTTACTATATGCTTCCATTCGTATGACATTCTGGAAAAGGCAAAACTATAACAATGGTAAAAATTAGTGCTTACAAGGGGGGAGGAGGTTTTGAACAGATGAAGCACAGGGGATATGCGTTAGAGTCGTGAAACTATACTATATGATACCATAGTTGTGTTTATACAATACTATGTATTTATCGAAACCCACAGAACTTCATGGCATAGAATGATCCTTAATATATGCAAATTTTAAAAACTCATTTAAGACACAGGGTATCCCAGAGTGGAATACAGACCCTGACAAGAGAATCTAATGGTATTTCAAATGTATGAAACACCCTTACTGAAGGTACTGACCTAAGTAACCTTGGAAATGAGTGAAGTCTGTAAGATTAAAGGCAAATAAACTGTATATGAACCACTGTACTCTAATGGAGAAGGTGATTCCCGTGGGGCCAATGTTAATAATACTGATCCTACTGCACATGTGCACTGGAATTGAACAACTAAGTAAATGGATGGCAGATGATGGGAGTCCTATTTCTCACTGTAGGACAGGGAGCTTAAGGAGCAGTAAGAGGAAGACAGGATCCATGGGGTAATGTGTGCAGTTGGAGGCTTCAGCATGGACTCATGTTTAGTTTAATTACAGCTACATATGGAAATATTTTAGATATGTGTATATTCACAGGCTAGTATCACACATATATTTCCTTACCTGTCTGTTAAAAGAGCCTAGAAGCAATTACACCCCAGCAGCAAAAAGCACACCTGGCATCCAGATCGATTCTTTCTTTCTTTCTTTCTTTCTTTCTTTCTTTCTTTCTTTCTTTCTTTCTTTCTTTCTTTCTTTCTTTTTTCTTTCTTTCTTTCTTTCTTTCTTTCTTTCTTTCTTTCTTTCTTTCTTCTTTTTTCTTTCTTTCCTTCCTTCCTTCCTTCCTTCCTTCCTTCCTTCCTTCTTTTTATTTTTGTAAGATTTATTTATTTGACAGAAAGAAAGAGCATGTGCATGCATGCATGCACGAGTGGGGAGAGGAGAGGAGAGAATCTTCAAACAGAGACTATCAGGGGCTCAATCTCATGACCCATGAGATCATGACCTGAACTAAAACCAAGAGTCAGACACTTAACAGATTGAGCCAGCCACCCAAGCACCCCAAGATTTTGGTTTCTAATACCATTCACCAATAAAAGGAACTAGAGCTTCGTGGAGAAATGGCTGATTCTAGGACTAAGACAGGGAATATACAAGACAAGCCTGGAGCATTTTGTAGTACCAGGAAATAAGGAAATGATCAAATCAAAAACAAAACCCACATTGATGGGTATCTGCCAAGGGAGCCAATGAAAGAGTTCTTAATAGCAAATCTAGGACAGGGACGCCTCGGTGGCTCAGCAGTTGAGCATCTGCCTTTAGCTCAGGGCATGATCCCGGGTCCAGGGATCGAGTCCCACATTGGGCTCCCTGCATGGGGCCTGCTTCTCCCTCTGCCTCTATCTCAGCTTCTCTTTCCCTGTGTCTCTCATGAATAAATAAATAAATAAATAAATAAATAAATAAATAAATAAAGCAACCTAGAAAAAAAAATAAAAAATAAAGCAACCTAGGACAATTAGAGCTACGAAATAAATAAATTAGTATTAGATCATAAGTAAAGTTATAAAATAAATATCTATGATCCCATACTGATAAAAGAAAATGATTGAATCAATAAATGAATGGGGGAGCAGAGGCCAATTTCCTGTGCAGAAAAATTCCAAATAATTTATGTAGATACTACACCCTAAGGGAGGTAATGCATGGTAAGGCGTTTCTATTTCTGAAGTGTCCACTGCACACAGTAACTTAATTCCAAAGACTACCATGTGGAAAGTGGGGGAAAGTAATTTTGCGGTGGAGAAACCTGACAAACAGTACCTGAGCCAAGTGATCAAGGTCAATACCCACAGTGATGTCATGTTGATACAATATACCCTTGATACAGTGTGAATGAAAATAGCACTTTCCCTCTGTGGTCTTCCTATAAACCCATAACCCCATGCTAAACTAATCATGAGAAAAGCATCAGGAAAAAACCAAATACCTGACTAGTACTCCTCAAAACTATGAAGGTGATCAAAAACAAGGAAGGCCCGGGATGCCTGGGTGGCTGAGCAGTTGAGCATCTGCCTTTGGCTCAGGGCGTGATCCCAGGTCCAGGGATCGAGTCCTGCATGGGGTTCCCTGCAAGGAGCCTGCTTCTCCCTCTACCTGTGCCTCTGCCTCTCTCTGTGTGCCTCTCATGAATAAATAAATAAAATCTTAAAAAAAAAAAAAAAGCTCCTCAAAGACTTCTTCTAATTTGTATTTTTTAAAAAAGATTTTATTTATTTATTCATGAGTATACACAGAGAGGAGAGAGAGAGAGAGAGGCAGAGATACAGGCAGAAGGAGAAGCAGGCTCCATACAGGGAGCCTGACATAGGACTCGATCCCAGGATCCCAGGATCCCAGGATCACACCCTGGGCCAAAGGCAGCTGCTCAACCGCTGAGCCACCCAGGTGTCCTGTTTGAGGAACATTTTAATTCACCAAGGGGTAAATGCTGGAGACATAAGGAAGAAGGGGCTATAGGGTGGGCACCAGACGCAGGTGACCAGGATCTGTTATCCAAGCATGGAGATGTCCAGCTCACTCACTCTGCCTTACCCTTCCCGTATTTACTTCTCTTCTATCTCTGTGAATCCATAAATACACTTTTTAAAAAGATTTTGCTTATTTATTTCTTTCTTTGAGAGAGAGAATATGAGCAGCGGGGAGGGGCAATGGGAGAGGGAAAAGCAGGCTCCCCATGAGCAGGGAGCACCACATGGGGCTGATCTCAGGACTCTGGGATCAAGACCTGAGCTGAAGGCAGATGCTTAGCTGACTGAGCCACCCAGGCGCCCCAGAGGGAAAATCTCAATGAGTGCAGAGCTTGAAGCAGGGCTCAATCTCATGACCCCTGAGATCATGACCTGAGCTGAAATCAAGAGTCGGATGCTTAACCAGCTGAGCCACCCAGGTACCCACATAACTACATTTTTAAAAACTTACTAATTTCATAATTTGTGGCTCCATTTACAAAAATGTGTTCTAAGTCCTAATTTTGATTTTTAAAAATGTTTTTAAAGATTTTTTTTAAGTAATCTCTACATCCAGTCAATGTGGGGTTCAAACTCACAACCTCAAGATTAGGAGTTGCACATTCCACCGACAGAGGCAGACAGGCCTTAATTTTTATTTCTTTTTTAAAAAGATATCTGGGCACCTGGGTGGCTCAATCAGTTGAGCATCTGCCTTCAACTCAGGTCATGGTGTCCGGGTCCTGGGATCAAGCCCCATGTAGGGCTCCCTGCTTCTCCCTCCCTCTCTGCTACTCTCCCTGTTTGTTCTCTCCCTCTCTGTTAGATGAATAAATAAAATCTAAAAAAAAAAAAAAAAAAAAAAAAAAGACAAGTATCTATTGCTTTCTATTGGAGTTCCCTGATTGCCTTCCAAGAAGAGAGAAGAATCTCCCAAGAGAAAAGTCAAACATGGGATCCCTGGGTGGCGCAGCGGTTTAGCGCCTGCCTTTGGCCCAGGGCGCGATCCTGGAGACCCAGGATCAAATCCCACGTCAGGCTCCCGGTGCATGGAGCCTGCTTCTCCCTCTGCCTGTGTCTCTGCCTCTCTCTCTCTCTCACTGTGTGCCTATCATAAATAAATAAAAATTTAAAAAAAAAAAAAAAAAAAGAAAAGTCAAACATGAGGATAATTTATTCAAAAGTGGGTGAAATATTTCAAAAATTTGCTGTCTGCAAAAATTTTCTTCCTATTTTTACTAAATAATAGAAAGAGAAAAGAAAGTTGTATCATTCAGTAATTACCCAAATCATATTTGCCAGACTAAAACTTGCATTTCTCGTCCACTTAACGCAGGCCTATCGACATCTATGGCAAATCTGAAAAACTTGGATTTAAGAGCAGTTTCAGGACCTATCCAGTTTCAGAATACCAATTTTTGCTTCACAATTGAGTGTAGGAGGTTTATCAACCCTGGGAAAAATGGACTGGACCCTAATTAGCAAAACAGCAAACGAACAAGTAACTGAGCAAGGACATGAGGCAGTTGGTGAGGACTCCAACTGCCATGGAAAATCAAACTTTCTCACACCCATTCACTCAAAGACAGCATTCTTTTATCACAATTATCCAAATCCCTACCTGCCTAAGAAACATCTCACTAAGGCAAAGTAAAGTCTGGCCTGAAGTAAGCAACCCACACCCAAGATCCTGGATATGTCCCTGTGTGCCAGTGGAGCCCCTGGGTTTCTCTATGTGGCCGATGGTGGTAGTCATGCCTCACCAAGTGTTGAGTGCAGGAACTGGGACAGGGCAGAAAAATCACTGTAGCTGGGACAGGTGTAACAGGTTTCCACGGGAGCAACCGCTGAAACATGTCTACAGAGTGAGTCACATTTCTCCAGCTGTGTGCTTTTTTAATAGCTTACATTTCCTAACATTTTAAGGAGTTAACCAATTTGTTGGGCATTGGGGAGTGGCAGTGAGAGAAATCAGGCCCCCCGTGGGCTGTCTTCCTGAACCCCGTGCCAAAGTTCCTAAGAATGATGAATGCGGGCTTCTCTAAAACCAAGGTCAGATCAACCACGAGATTTTTTTTTAAATCTGAGCACTCACCATGCTGTCTGAGAATTGAGTCTTCTTTAGGAGAAGTGAGCAAAGTGACTTTGCAGGTTTGGAGCAGAACTCTTAAATTATTAGCATTAGGCTGGAACAGCTGAACACAGTGAGCCCAGTTAGAGGCATCTTGACCGAGGACCCAAAGTCTCCTCCTTGGGCTTTCTGAACTGAGTGTCCTCCAGCCAGCCCCTTCCATCCCCCATTCTGACGTCCTAACCCTTCCTTGTGAAACTTCATTAGCAGGATTTAAGAAGTCTACCACCCTTTATTGGAAGCAGACTGCTCTTTGCAATTGCCTTATACAAAATAAGGCCTTCATAAGTGTTTGTTCTAGGTCTGTCACATAATACCTGATCCTTAGAGAGCCTCTTACCCTGCCTCCTCACTAGCCTATGGATGTGAAAATAAAGTGGCTTCTCTTTGGAGGTAGAGGGTCCCCCCTCGTAGTTCAAGGCTGAGTGATAGATAATGCGGAAAAAAAAAATTAACTTGGAACCATAAATTTGCATCTGATTGGACCCTCACTGGAAGCAACTGCCTGGTGCTGGGGATGCTTTTCAAATGGGAGAGAAGGGATCCCTGGGTGGCGCAGCGGTTTGGCGCCTGCCTTTGGCCCAGGGCGCGATCCTGGAGACCCGGGATTGAATCCCACGTCGGGCTCCCGGTGCATGGAGCCTGCTTCTGTCTCTGCCTCTCTCTCTCTCTCTGTCTCTATGAATAAATAAATAAAATATTTTTTAAAAAATGGGGGAGAAGGGGAGTTGGGAGGAGGGGCTGAGAGCTTGCATATTTGCTAGAGCCTCGGGCTGACTTTTGAAATCTTCGACTCTTTTTTATCCAGCACTTAATCAACTTAGTACATTTCAGGTTTGGTTTCTGAGAGAATGACCACAAACAGGAGGGTAAAAATTCATTCCATCACTAGGAGAGCAAAGAGGATAAGCACTGCTTGAATTCAGAGTGCTCTAAATGTGCACACCACTACTGCAATGTAGTTGATATTGGTCAAATCGTGAAGCCACACAAATGCTTGAAAATGAGTAGAAGAGAATTATCTGAAATGATGGAAACTTTGTAAGCCCCAAAGTTTTCCCTTCCAGAGAAACACGAGCATGCGGTGATTGAGAGCCGCTCATGAACTACCCCAGTTCAAGTCCAGTCTGCAGCTCTTGGGCTGTGTGGTGACACATCACTTTGTCCCTCAGTGCCACAGCTCCCTGTGTATAGAATGAGAACAGTGATAGCACCTACCCTATAGGTTCGTTGGGAGGATTAATTTATATATACTGAGCACGTAGAACCATGCCTCGTATTATTATTTCCAGTTCCTTAGCTTGTGAATTTTGGTGACCCGAGAATCAATCTGTGACAGGCACACATCCCACACTTTATGCACTCATCCAAGACAGCCCAGGGATCCCTGGGTGGCGCAGCGGTTTGGCGCCTGCCTTTGGCCCAGGGCGCAATCCTGGAGACCCGGGATCGAATCCCACGTCAGGCTCCTGGTGCATGGAGCCTGCTTCTCCCTCTGCCTGTGTCTCTGCCTCTCTCTCTCTCTCTGTGACTATCATAAATAAAAAAAAAAAAAAAAAAAAGACAGCCCAGGCCTCAGACTGATACATACCATGAACCAGAAATCTGCATCCAATGATTAGCATGAAACATATATCTTTCCCCAATATGTGGATTACATGTGATTCATTTAAAGTTTTATATTTTGCTTTGCCTTTTTAAATCCTTTTATTTAACAACAACAACAACAACAACAACAACAAAAACAGAAAAATAAAAAACAGGGCACCTGGGTGGCTTACCTGGTTAAGCATTCTACTCTTGATTTCACTTCAGATCATGATCTCAGAGTCATGAGATCGAGCCCCGTGATCCACTCCATACTCCTCGTGGAATCTGCTCAAGATTCTTTTTTTTTTTAATAATAAATTTATTTTTTATTGGTGTTCAATTTACCAACATACAGAATAACACCCAGTGCTCATCCCATCAAGTGTCCCCCTCAGTGCCCGTCACCCAGTCACCCCCACCCCCCGCCCTCCTCCCCTTCCACCACCCCTAGTTCGTTTCCCAGAGTTAGGAGTCTTTATGTTCTGTCTCCCTTTCTGATATTTCCCACACATTTCTTCTCCCTTCCCTTATATTCCCTTTCACTATTATTTATATTCCCCAAATGAATGAGAACATACATTGTTTGTCCTTCTCCGATTGACTTACTTCACTCAGCATAATACCCTCCAGTTCCATCCACGTTGAAGCAAATGGTGGGTATTTGTCTTTTCTAATGGCTGAGTATGCTCAAGATTCTCTCTCCCTCTCCCTCTGCCCCTCCTCCTTATCTCTCTCTCAATAAAATATAAATAAAATATTAAAAATAAAAACAGAGACCTGGGACATTTGGGTGGCTCAGCAATTAAGCATCTGCCTTTTACTGACGTTTGCCAGGTCGTGATCCTGGAGTCCCAACTGAGTCCCACTTCGGGCTGCCTGCGTAGAGCCTGCTTCTCCCTCTGTCTGTGTCTTTGCCTCTGTGTGTGTGTGTGTGTGTGTGTGTCTCATGAATACATAAATAAAATCTTTTAAAAATAAATTAATTAAATTAAATTAAAAAATAAAAACAGAGACCTAAGAAATATTTTGCTTTTACATGTTGGTAATGATAAATGCAAGTCAGATACCGGTTTTGAAAACAGAGGAAAATTTTAACAATTATAGTAAATCATGGAGAAAAATATGTTAATAAAGTTTATTTACATAGTTGAAATCCAAACAGAACATTGAGGTGAGGGGAGTTCATTCCAGATAAAATTTTCTCTTTCTTTTTTCTTTTTTCTTTTTTTTTTTTCAGATAAAATTTTAGGAACTTAAAGATTTAACCACTCTGTTCAGGGGATCCCTGGGTGGCGCAGCGGTTTGGCGCCTGCCTTTGGCCCAGGGCGCGATCCTGGAGACCCGGGATCGAATCCCACGTTGGGCTCCCGGTGCATGGAGCCTGCTTCTCCCTCTGCCTGTGTCTCTGCCTCTCTCTCTCTCTCTCTCTCTCTATCATAAAAATAAATAAAAATTAAAAAAAAATAACCACTCTGTTCACTGCAAGGTCTTTGTTTTACCATAATCAAAGTTAGGTGTTGTTCAAACTCTGCCTTCCTAATTTATACCATCCTCCTTATCCAGCTTCTCCTCTCCCCACCTGTAATAATAATAGTATTCTGCTGTCCTGAAATCTCTTTTAAAAAATACATGTCAAATCTCAACTCTACTAAGTTGATCCCTGAGAGAAAAAGGTGTTGACCCCCATGCAGTCAAAAATCCACATATAACTTTTGATTCCCTAAAAACATAACTAATAATAGCCTAGTGTTGACCGAAAGTTTTACCAACAACATAAACAGTCGATTGAACATATATTTTGTCTGTTATATGTATTATATACTGTACTGTTACAATAATGTAAGCTATAGAAAAGTAAATGTGATTAAGAAAATCATGAGGGACACCTGGGTAGCTCAGCGGTTGAGCGTCTGCCTTTGGCTCAGGGTGTGATCCTGGAGTTCCACATCGAGTCCCACATCAGGCTCCCTGCATGGAACCCGCTTCTCCCTCTAAGTCTCTGCCTCCCTCTCTCTGTGTCTCTTGTGAATAAATAAATAAAATCTTTAAAAAAAAATCATAATGAAGAAAAACACATGAACAGTACTGCACCACTATATTTATCCAAAATCCTGGGTAGAAGTGGACCCACACAGTTCAGACCCATGTTGGTCAAGGCTCAACTGTACTTATCTCATGAAATTAAAAATCCAAGATACCATATCATAATTTCAGCCCATTTCTAGCTATTATTTTCCTGCCTGAACAAAGAAAAGATCAAGGCACCATGTAACATCTCATTAGAAACCTTACATTATTAGAGAATAAAAATGTTGACCAACTTCCATACCTGCTGTTCCCTCTACCGGGAGTTCTCTTGTCTCTGGTATTCATCAGCTTCCATCTCTTATTTCGTTCATTTTTTTCTTAAAGACTTTATTTAGGGATCCCTGGGTGGCGCAGCGGTTTGGCGCCTGCCTTTGGCCCAGGGCGCGATCCTGGAGACCCGGGATCGAATCCCACGTCGGGCTCCCGGTGCATGGAGCCTGCTTCTCCCTCTGCCTGTGTCTCTGCCTCGTTCTCTCTCTCTCTCTCTCTGTGACTATCACAAATAAATAAAAATTTAAAAAAAAATCAAAACAAGACTTTATTTATTCATGAGAGACACAGAGAGAGCGAGAGAGAGGCAGAGACACAGGCAGCGGGAGAAGCAGGCTCCATGCAGGCTCCATGCAGGGAGCGCAACCTGGGACTCGATCCTGGGTCTCCAGGATCACACCCCGGGCTGCAGGCGGTAGCGCTGTGCCACCCGGGCTCCCGGGCTGCCCAGAAAGAGAACTTTATTTTTCGGGAGCCCGACGTGGGATTCGATCCCGGGTCTCCAGGATCGCCCTGGGCCAAAGGCAGGCGCCA
The DNA here is from genome assembly GCF_048164855.1 of Canis lupus baileyi. Lineage (NCBI taxonomy): Eukaryota > Metazoa > Chordata > Mammalia > Carnivora > Canidae > Canis > Canis lupus. The sequence continues at coordinate 36,117,654 of NC_132865.1, forward strand.
AACCGCTGCGCCACCCAGGGATCCCGAAAGAGAACTTTAAAAACTAGCTTCCTATATGTACACAAACTCAGCATTTTTTATGGGGATAGTTTTCGTCTTTGAATTTATATAGTCTGAATTTCATTTTTAAAAATAACCTCTTTCAAAAAAAAAAAAATTACCTCTTTCCTCTGGTGTCCTTTCTCTTAATTTGTAAGGAAAGCTTTTTTTTTTTTTTTTTTCGTTTTTTAAAAAGATTTTACTTATTTATTCATGAGAGACACAGAGAGAAAGAGAGAGAGGCAGAGACACAGCAGAGGGAGAAGCAGGCTCCACGCAGGGAGCCCCACGCAGGACTTGATCCCCGGACCCGAGATCACGCCTCGAGCCAAAGGCAGATGCTAAGCCGCTGAGCCACCCAGGCATCCCCCTCATTTCATTCAAATGTCTGCTTAGAGAGCAACTCTCTAACTGCTCACTCTTTGTTTTTTACACAGTCGTCATTACCCATCTATCTAGTTGTTTCTTGTCTGTTTTCCTCACTGAGTATTGGCTGCACTGAGCACACCTTAGGTTTGTTCATTGCCAGATCCCCAGCACCGAGACAAGGGTTTGCACAGAGCAGCCACTTGATAAATATACTAATTTAACAGTTCTGTCCACTGGTAAAGTCTTCTTCATTCTACCATCATCAAGTCAGGTATTGTTAGAATTCTGCCTTCCTTATGCATCTTGTCTTCCTCCTCTTATACCTTATACATAGTGGGTGCTCAGAAAATGTTATGTTTGTTCGGTTGTTGTTTTATTAAGGAGGCTCTTCATCCAGCGTAGACCTCAACTCAGGACTTTAACATAAGACCCAGAGATCAGGATCCCTGGGTGGCGCAGCGGTTTGGCGCCTGCCTTTGGCCCAGGGCGCGATCCTGGAGGCCCAGGATCGAATCCCACATCGGGCTCCTGGTGCATGGAGCCTGCTTCTCCCTCTGCCTGTGTCTGCTTCTCTCTCTGTGTGTGACTATCATAAATAAAAAATAGAATAAAAAAAAAAAAAAAGACCCAGAGATCAAGACCTGAGCCAAGATCAGGAGTTGGACATTTAATGGACTGAGCCACCCAGGTGCCTCTCAGCAAATGTTTTATGAATGCACTTTTCTTCATCAAAAAGTACTCCCTTGGTTAAATATTATGTAAAAAAGCTAGACAAAATGATATATGTGTATTTGATTTTAAGACTATCAAATATGCCTTTGAAAAAGACTATAATGAAGCCAAAAAAAATGGTAGGAGGATTATGGATAGCTGGGTGTTATTCTTTCTCTTTTTCCATATTGTTTTATTAGGTGTCATTACCTTTGGGGGGAGGAATGAGTAAGAAGCATCCACTCCTACCTTTTCTTTTCCTAAGACATAATAAAAAACTTCATGAGGCAGGGCTAATATCTTTTACTGATTGTTAAAGATTATGAAACAAAATGAAAAAAATTACACTAAAAGCTCTTGATTCATATAGCAAAGTGCTCTCAACAGTATTAATAAGGTGTTTCACATAAATTTCATTTTGTTTTGTTTTTTTTAATTTTTATTTATTTATGATAGTCACACAGAGAGAGAGAGAGGCAGAGACATAGGCAGAGGGAGAAGCAGGCTCCATGCACCGGGAGCCCGACGTGGGATTCGATCCCGGGTCTCCAGGATCGCGCCCTGGGCCAAAGGCAGGAGCCAAACCGCTGCGCCACCCAGGGATCCCCAATGATATATTTTTTAAAAAAAATTCTAGTTCACCTCCTTCCATGTTTCTCTCCTCACTCATATAACCACATGGGGGCGAATCTAGGTGTACATACACACCGTTGTTACTGTTTCATACACACAAACCACAACACATTCTATGCATATACAAGTCTCTGCTTTCTTTTCTTTTTCCACAATGCTTCATGGAAATCCTTTCTAATCAATCAGTATGTCTCTACTTCATCCTTTTTATTTTCTAATTCATTCTTCATTAGTGCTGTATATTATTACATCATATGCTGTAATTTACCCAACCATTATCCTAGTATTCTTTTTAACTACAAGCAGTGATACAGTAACGAATTTTACACGTATGTTTCTCATGTACTAATGAACTTTATGAAATGTATGAATCATACGTTTTTAATTGTAATGGGTATTGCTAGATTGTTTTCCAAAAAGGCTGTAACACATTCTTTATGTTCTGGACAGACCCCTTTCCCTCCATTCCTACCAGTAATTATTATTGTTCATTTTAACTTGTCAGCTTAGTTCATGGAAATTGATTTTCCTGGCTGCTCATGACCTTGAGTCTGCTTTCATGTGTTTTTGGCCATTTGTATTTACTTTTCTATAAATTTTCTACTTAGATCCTTTGCTTATTACTATTTATATCCTTTGCTCATCATTTCCCTTTATGTAATCCAGTCTATTGGGTATTTGAGGTATTTGTAAATTTCTTTTATTGCAAAATATAACACAAGGATTTAAAATATAAATGCACAACTTAACCATTTTATAAAATGAAAACTCTGTAACAGCCATCCAGGTCAGGAAACAAAACACTGGACCCCACCCCCAGAGCTCTTGGAACTCTTTGTCTTCCTTTTCCCTCTTCCCAAAATAACCAATATTTTGACTTAATGGTCATTACTTCCCAGCTTTTCCTTATAGTTTTAGCAGCCAAGTATTCAACCTAAATATTATAATTTAGTTATGACAGTTTTGAAACTTTATATAAATGAAATCATACATGTTCTTTTGTCTCTGATCTCTTTCACTCAACATTATATTTGCAGGATTCCTTTAAATTGCTGCACGAGGCCTGATTCATTTCCATTTCTATAACATGTTCCCTTTTATGAATATACCATGATTTATTTATTTGTCCTGTCAAAGGAATTTCAGTTTAAAGCCATTGTAAAAGTAAAGCTGCCATGAAAATATACATATCATCTGGGGAAATGTGCACTCACTTCTTTTGATTATATATCTAATGATAGAATTGCTGGGTCATAAAGAAAATACATCCTTAAGTGTAATCATTCCCGCAAAGGCATCTTCCAAAGTGGTTCTCACCAGGGCACATCCTCAGATCTCGTTCATTGTCCTTGCCCAAACTCAATGTTGTTAGGCTCCCACCTCCCCATCCCCTGTAGGTGTGTAGAGGCAATATTATCATTGTGGTTTTAATTCACGAGCACCTTTCCATATAGGACCACCGGATTCTCTCTTTTGTGAATTGCATTTTCATCTGTTCTTGCCCATTTTGATGTTAGGTTGTCCTCCCTATTTTGTTGATTTAATTTTCTTTATACATTCCAGACATGAAAACTTCATCAAATGAGTTCACTTTAAAATGAGCTTTCTTTAGAAGACGATATAGGACAATTTTAACTGGAAATTAAATCCTGTCAGTCCAAAGACCAAAATAAACAACCAGAGGATAAGAAATCAAAATGTAGAAAATAAAACTATACAAATACTAAAAGAAAACTAGGTAGATTCCTTTATAACCTGGATATAGGGACAACCTTTCTATGACTCAAAATCCAAAAGCAACGACAAGAAAAATTCACAAATTTCACTTCATAAAAATGTTTTAAATTTTTCTGTGATGACAATGACAACAACAAAACCCCATGAGGAAATTCAAAAGACAAACGGGACAGAGTATTTGCAGGTTCTGTTACAGAGCAAGAGCTCATGTCTCTGAATTACAAAACACTTTAAGTATTGAGGAGGAAAAAAATTAAAAACTTTTTTGAAAAAAATAAAAATAAATAAAATAAAAACTTTTTTGAAATGAAAACATCAATAGCATGTAAACAAATGGTAGCTAAACATAGTAAAGGATGCTCAACTTAATTAAGTAAAACCCTGAGATACCACATCTTACCTATCAGATGGCTAAAAATTCAAAAATTTAACAAAATTTGACATCATCTCTGTGAGCCTTTGGGAAGATAGGCCTGCTATTAAATTGAGAGCAGGAGTGCAAAATGGTAGAAACCCTATGAAAGGGAATTTTGCAATATCTGGCAAGATGATATACTCTTCAGTCAGCAATTCCACGTCTGTAAATTCACCCTGAAAGATAACATTCCAAGTATAAAACAAGAAATGCCCAAGATCACCCATCATATTATTTTAGTGCACAGTATAAGAAGAAAACACTAAATGATCACCCTTAGAAGACTGGATGAAAGTTATCGAGCAGCAGCAGGATGAAATTCTACACAGCCTACAAAGGAGTGTGAAGATCTTTATGAACAAATATGGAGAAATTTCAGGACATAATTTCATATGAAAAGGACATGGCATAAAAAAATGCATTTACTAGAATAGGATTTTTTTTTTTTAGATTTCTTTTTTTTTTCATTCATGAGAGATGCAGAGAGGCAGAGACATAGGTAGACTCCTCAGGGAGCCCAATGCAGGACTTAATCCCGGGACCCTAGGATCATGCCCTGAGCTGAAGGCAGACCCTCAACCACTGAGCCACCCAGGCATCCCTTAGGATAGGATTTTTTATGAAAAAGAAAGGAAAATAAGACTACATATAAGCATAGGGTCATTTTCTTTAGAAAAAAAAAAAAAACACAAAAAAGATAAAGCAGAAATAAATAAGTAAGCAGATAAGAGAGGAATAGAGGCAACAGGGATAGAAGTGAGATTCCTCTGAAGACATATTTTTATATTTAAACAAAATTTAAATTGCAAAAAAAGAATTAAGACAAAACTCTAAAATTAAATACAAATGGAAACACATCACATTGTGTATCGAATTGATCACATAATCACACAGATAAAAGAATTAATTCAAATAACTTTTGATCACAGTACTCTGACTTTGTACTCAATGAATATGTATATTCAGGACAAAATTTTGCAAAATATTGAACTTAACTTCATAGGCTTGCCACTGGCAGGGGAATAAGTGTAATTCTGAAAGTATTTTCTGCATACTGAAGGAGAGAGCAAATGAATAAATACCTGCTATTATTGTGAAGTGGGGTTTCATTGTGGGAGAAAAGAGATTCCAGTATTTAATGGGAGAAAACTCTGTGATACAGGAGAAAACCAATATATGGTGTATGTGTATGCGCACACACACATATCTAATATTTCCTAGCTCTTTCCATTCAAATAGCCTAGAAACAATGGTGCCTCTTTATCAGTATGTATACCCAGTGCCCAGATTTTTATTTCTATATACACATCCTCTCTAAAGGAAACCAGGGCTCCTTGAAGAAATGGCTCATTCCAGATTTGGGCAGAAAAAGTAAGCAAGCCTACAGCATTAGGCTGAGTCAGATAGCAAAAAAAGACTCAAAGATGAAAATTAGGGATCCCTGGGTGGCGCAGCGGTTAAGCACCTGCCTTTGGCCCAGGGCGCGATCCTGGAGACCCAGGATCGAATCCCACATTGGGCTCCCAGTACATGGAGCCTGCTTCTCCCTCTGCCTGTGTCTCTGCCTCTCTCTTTCTCTCTGTGACTATCATAAATAATAATAAAAAAAAAATTAAAAAAAAAAAAAAAAAAGATGAAAATTATATTTCAAAAGACAGAGGCTCCACTTTAAGAGTTCTCACTGCACAAATTTGGGAATATTTGAACATCAGAAAATAGTGATCATGATGGATTGTAACACATTTAATTTTAGCAGAAAATCCATAGATCATAGTAATCATAGTGACAATCCCAAAGAAAGGAAGGGGAAGGACAGAGAGCTATTCTGTGCAGAAGAATTCTATGAACACATGTAGAAGTGATAACAATTAGAAAATCCCCATTTGCACCTTCCATCATAACTGATTCAGGCAATAATCATTAATAGATACAAAAACCAGTAAATGTTAAAGAGATTATTATTATTATTATTATTATAGATTATTCCAGTCTAAAAGTGGCACTCTGGATTATCTCAATGATAGGAGGATTGGCAGTGACAATTTTAAGAGAACAAACTTAGCAGGAGAGCTTGACTTTGCGTGCCTCTTATTATGATGCACCTATGAAGAATTCTTGCCAGGAATGTTTAATCCTGAATTTACTCATGAAGAAGAAAATGAACAAATAAAACATCCAGATTATGGATACTCTTCAGGACAACTAGTCTAGAGTCTTCACAAAAATCCAAAGTAATGAAAAACCAGAGGAGAGTAATAGCCTGTTCTAATTAGAAGATACTTGTCATGTGTGTATGTCATATTATTTGAGAATGTTAGAATTGGTTATAGAGGGACACCTGGGTGGCTCCGCAGTTGAGCATCTGCCTTCAGCTCAGGGCGCGATCCTGGGGCTCGGGATCAAGTCCCACATTGGGCTCCTTGCAGGGAGCCTGCTTCTCCCTCTGCCTACGTCTCTACCTCTGTGTGTGCGTGTCTCTCATGAATAAATACATAAAATCTATTTTTTTTAATTTTTTTTAATTTATGATAGTCACAGAGAGAGAGAGAGAGAGAGAGAGAGGGGCAGAGACACAGGCAGAGGGAGAAGCAGGCTCCATGCACCGGGAGCCCGACGTGGGATTCGATCCTGGGTCTCCAGGATCGCGCCCTGGACCAAAGGCAGGCGCTAAACTGCTGCACCACCCAGGGTTCCCCATAAAATCTTTTTTAAAAAATAATTGGTTATAGAGATGAGAAAGCAAATAAGGTGGGTAGAGAAATTAAGCATAGAAGCAAGTGGTTTGAGACATGAGTAGAATTTATAAGATGTTCTTAAGTGTATAGCCCAACTAGGTAAAATACAACCTAAATGTGCCAAACATAGAAGAAATAAATGGGAAAAATCCAGAAGATACTAGATATTCATTCTCTATAAAACATACAGAAGACGTATATTGGACATTCCATATTCATGAAATCTTAAAATCAACTACTCATTGATGATATTCATCTTGTAGCCCCTTATAAAGTAAACTGGCCAGCCTTAGCTCTGGCACCCTGTGCCTCCCCCACAGAGCAATTGTGTGTCTGAGTCCTCAAAATTTCCCACTGCTAAGCGCATTGGCTCAGGCCCCATCTCTGGCCCATAGAACCACAGCACCAGCCAGGAAGGCAAAGCCACAGAAAGACAGGACATATGTGGGGCCCATGTCTCCTTGCTGCTCGTTATATGTTTTGGTTGGTTAAACCACGTGACTCAAGCATCTCAACTTGACTGTGAGCTTTTCTGTTATGAGAGCAGGGAGAGCTTGGCTGGTGGTGTATGTGGGGGATCCTATCACAGAGTAAATTTCCCACACATGACTCAAGAGCAAGTACAGCCAACTGTAACATGGAAATTGGAAAAATAACAGCTTTATTTTTTTTTTAATATTTTATTTTTATTTATTCATGAGAGACACAGACTGAGAGAGAAAGGCAGAGACACAGGCAGAGGGAGAAGCAGGCTCCATGCAGGGAGCCCGATGCGGGACCTGATCCTGGGACTCCAGGATCACACCCTGGACCGAAGGCAGACGCTAAACCGCTGAGCCACCCAGGGATCCCCAAAATAACAGCTTTAAAAGACATTTTGGGAACGTCTTAGCTTAGTCCACAGAGTACATGACTCTTCATCTCAGCGTGGTGAGTTTAAGCCCTATGTTGGGTGCAGATTACTTAAATAAATCTATTAATTTTTTTAAAGACATTTTGGGGCAGCCTGGGTGGCTCAGCGGTTTCATGCCACCTTCAGTCCAGGGCCTGATCCTGAAGACCCAGGATTGAGTCCCATGTCTGGCTCCCTGCATAGAGCCTGCCTCTCCCTCTGCCTCTGTCTCTGCCTCTCTCTCTCTCTCTCTCTGTCTTTCATGAGTAAATAAATTTTTAAAAAATCTTAAAAAAAAAAGAATATGCCTTTGGCTCAGGTCATGATCCCGGGGGTCCTAGGGTAGAGAGCCCTGTCGGGCTCCTAGCTCAGGAGGGAGAATGCATCTCCCTCTCCCTCTCTTTCCCTCTATGTGCTCTCTTTCTCTCTCTCTCTCTCTCTCTCTCATTCAAATAAATAAATCTTTAAAAATACACACATACATACATAAATATATACATACATACATACATACAATTTGGAAACAAGTGGAACATTTGAAATATGGATCATATATCGGATGCTATTATTGAAATAATGTTTCTTGGGTTCAGTAATGATTTAGGGATTTGTATGTCCTATCCCTGGCAGATGAATGCTCATGTATTTAAGAGCGCGGGAGACAGGGAGAGAAAGCAAATACAGCAGAGTCTTAACTGGCAAATCTGGATACAGGATGTATCCGTGCTTGTCTTTTCATAAAACTTTTGTTTGTAATTTACAATTTTCAAAATTAATGCTTAAAAATTGTCATGAATTAAGCTCAAGGTTTACTCATGTACTTCGGGCATTTTACCCATTGGTTCAGTCCAGTTAGGTAGACAACCGGCATTACTCTTGCTTCCTCCTTTCCTGTCCCTGTGGAAAGTGAAAGTAAGGCAAGGTATGTGTCACTGAAATTAATTTAAATATAATCTTTATGTACAAATTCATAGCTTTAGTTTCTTACTAACTCTTCACCAGGAATTTGTCATGGTTTGTGATAATAATTTATTTCTTTGCCAGCATTAAGCCTTGTTATTTTGTGGTTACTTGGGCATAATATGTCTGCCAAAGTGATTGTTTTCTTTACAAAAGCATAAAATCTTGAAGTCCTTCACTGAATATGGTTAGCTGACTCTTAGTTTAGTAAATGTAAAGTGAACAGTGTGTCAACAGACTGAAGTGTTCATGCAAGAGGCATAGAAACTAGAGTACTGTCCAAGTTCTTTTACTTTATTGCAATTTTGTTGCATTAACTACAGTATCAGTAAACTAAAATTTTAAAAAATTAGAAACTTAGTATCTAGTCGAGAGACTTGGTTGGTATGGTGGTAGTTAAGAAACACCTAATAAGTGTCCTACTGTAAGATTTACCACACACTTCCAGGCAAACCCAGCCAAAGGTTGTTAAACTCTAGCAGGAGGACATTGTATGAAAATGCAATGCTAACAGCTCAGGGCAGGTCTTTTGTTCCAGGGCAGCTGTACCTTAGCTGAGAAACCAACGGAGGAATCAGATAGCCATGGAAATGAGATCAAGTGCACAATAGCTGTGAAGATAAGAAAAGTTCACAGGAGGCAGACATCAGAGAGGAGTGATGATTCTTCTCAGGGCATTTTCTAGCTTTGGAGAGACAGGAGAGATGGCTCTAGGGAAGGCTGCTCCTAAGTTCGAACCTAGAAATTCCCTATAAGAAGACAGTATTTAGGAACCTCAAGTAATTCAGGAGACACTAACAATGGGATAGCTTTTCAAGTTTTCATCTGGTTTAAATTTAATTTAATTATTTTTTAAAAGATGCTGCTTGAGAGGGTGCAGGGGTGGCTCAGTTAAGCATCCTACTCTTGATTTCCGCTCAGGTCATGGTCTCAGGGTGTTGGGACTGAGCGCCCTGTCAGGCTCTGCTCTGCACTCAGTGGGAAGTCTGCTGGAGATTGTCTCTACCTCTCCTCTGCCCCTCCCCTCATTTATGTCATAGGCATGTGCTGTCTCTCTAAATAAATAAATAAACAAAATATTTAAAAGAAAAAAAGAACTGCTACTTGCACTTAGAACAAAAGTCTAAAGGAAAAGCAAGATAAGGGATCCCTGGGTGGCGCAGTGGTTTGGCGCCTGCCTTTGGCCCAGGGCGCGATCCTGGAGACCCGGGATCGAATCCCACATCAGGCTCCCGGTGCATGGAGCCTGCTTCTCCCTCTGCCTGTGTCTCTGCCTCTCTCTCTCTCTCTGTGACTATCATAAATAAATGAAAATTAAAAAAAAAAAATCTAGAAAAGCAAGATAAGCTGTGAAAAATCAGTTTCTTTTCTTCTTCCACCTGCCCAACTACACAATTCTTCCCAGAGGAACGCCTGCATCGAAGTGGTAGAAAGATAAAAGTAGATACATATATTTTTGTGTGTATGAGTCCTTTTCAAAGTTGAAGATATTGTCCATATAAATGCTGTCCCTCTCCTTCTCCCTAAAACTGCCTCCCCCTCCTTAGGACTCTCTCCTGAAGGCCACTTCTTCCTCCCTACCCCTCCCCTAACACAGCGTATCTTACCTGCAGAACAGTCTCCTGGGTCTCCAGCGTACTGGAGTTAGAAACAATGCTGAGGCCCACTGACTTAAATTCACCAGGGTACTTTGTTTGCTGAAGTAAGAAAGGGGTTATGAATAATTCACACAACACATAATGACATGCAAAATTACTCATTTCTTCATTTAGGCCAAAGTCAACTTGTTCACATAGAGAGAAGAAGACTGAGAAGTCTAAACCCTGTAAAAAGGCCTGGAATAGTTAAGAGCAGTTACTCTCTTGCGAAGAGATTCCTGAACCCTTAAGAGACATTAAAAAGCAAGTATTCATGAGATTTTCCTAATTCCTTATTGCATGGCATTTTCCATTGCCATTCACAAATGTCAGTTGGACATTGTAAATCCATATCTATATTTTAAAATTGCAACCTAATCAGGTGGAGGCCAAGCAGCACAGGTGATTAAAGAATTCACCCAAGACAAAACAAAGGAGATAGTAGTTTAATGAGTATGCTACAAGGGAGTTGCAGGAAGGACAGAAAAGGAGAGACTGTCTGCCATGAGGTGGGGAGGCTGTAGTTAAAGTGGAAAGTTAGAGGAATGGGAACAAATAGAATTTTCCTTTTTTTGGTAACAGTGCCTGTCTGTTAAGTAACCCCATTGGGGTTATAGCTGGGACTAGTGGCTATTTTGAGGTGGGTTGCCTAATGGGTCTGTTTGCATTCAGCCCAGGGTCACTATGGGTCCTTCTACCTTACTCAGGTGTCCATTGCTCAAGCTGGTTGCCTAAAAGAAGCCCCTATGTTAACAAGTTGCAAACCTCTTGTTATTGGAACACCTTCGGTATAGATGGATAATCAAAATTGTCCAACTCTTTCTGCCATCCTTCCGTGCCACCATAATGGAGCACATAACTGTGCTGGCTGATGCTCTCAAGAGGATCAATAATACCAAAAAGAGGCCAACATCAGGTTCTTATTAAGCCGTGCTCTAAAGTCACTGTCCAGCTTCTAGTTGTGATGATGAAATATGGTTACAGGGGTAAGTTTGAAAGCACTGATGATCACAGAGCTGGGAAAATTTTTGTGAACATCATAGGCAGTTGAACAAGTGTAGAATGATCATCAGGTTTGATGCACAACTGAAAATTCTAGAAAAATGGCAGAATAACCCATTCTTGTCCCATGACTTTGGTTTCATGCACCAACAATCTCAGGTAATAGCATGGACCATGAAAAATACAAAAATATGCAGGAGGAGAAATCCTGGGATTCTTTTTCTAGGGATGTGAAAGTACATAGATGAAAATAAAATGCCTCTATGGAAAACAAACAAACAAAATCGTTCAGTATAAACAACACCTCCCACACTGATCACTACACTTGTTCATGGAACAATCTTTTACAAAACTGCCTGTGCAAAGAGAAGTCAACCCACGCTGTCATATTCCAGGTACTGGGCAAAATGCCTTAAGAAATATAGAAAGTAATATTTTCCCAGGATCATACTCCCCTTGATATCAAAAACCTTCAATATTTCAAGGAAATTATATCTCATCTCTTCTTAATCTATTTTCCCCCTGAAATCCATTATCTTGTTAAACTGTGATGCCCAGTGGATTTTTGTTAGTGTTCTAAAGCTGTATGGTCTACTAAAATAGACACTAGCTTATCTAATATGTGGCTATTTAAATTTAAACTAATCAAAGTGATTTATTTATTATTAGTTAAATAATAAATAGCTAGTTAAAATAATAAAATCAATTGTGTTGCTATTTAAATTAATTAAAATTTTGGGGTGCCTGGGTGGTTCAGTTGGTTAAGCATCCAACTCTTGGTTTCAGCTTAGGTCATGATCTCAGGGTCACATGATCAAGCCCTGAAGGAGGCTCCATGCTCAGTATGGAGTCTGCTTCAGATTTTCTCCCTCTCCCCTCCTGCTCTTTCTTTCTCTCTCCCTCTCTCTCTCTCAAATAAATAAATAAATCTTTTTAAAATTAATGAATAATTAATTAATTAATTAACTGGTTGCATCAGTTACTGAACACCTTTATGTACCAGGACAGGAGCAGTGCTAGATTCCAGAGCTCTGGATTGATTACAATAATCCAGTTCCAACCTCCACAAGCTCATAATCAGGATTTATTTCCTCAAATTTGATTTAAAGTGTTATATGAACTCATTTAGTCAGACTCTGCTCTGCCAGAGGAGGAAAGAGCATTCCAAAAACTAAAGTTGTTAAAATTATTACATCCAAAAATAACAAAAGTATGACAAATTATCATGACCAAGAGGATCCTAAGACACATAACAAATAAAACATGAAATCCTGGAACAGAATAACAGAATAAGGATATCACATTAAAAAATAAGGAGATCTGAGTAAAGTACTGACTTTAGTTAATGATACTGTGTTGATACCAGTTGACTCACTGTGACAAATGGGCACTGATGTTAAGATATTAACAAGGGGGAAGTTGGTTATGGGGTATATAGGAACTCTCTGTACTATTTTTACAACACTGCTATAAATCTAAATAAATACCATTCATTTTCACGAGGAAAGATTCTGACACAGACTGAGTCTATCTGTAAAAATTCATAGAAATAGAGGCTACCTCAGACAAGCTTCTGTGCCACCTGCTGATCCATGACCAGGTCTTGAAAGTGGACTTGACTATGCCACGTTGACACCACTCAGTCCTTTTCAAGAACACAAAGTGTATTCAGAATGGTCTTTGCTCTCTGAAAGGAAAATATTTTCTTGTTTTTTTTTTAACATTTTCACTTTTTCAACAATTTGCAAGAGGCATGGAAAATTCAATATATGAAAATATTATGAGTGTTGTGAGTAGCGATTGGACACAATTTAAAGTAAAGTGGGTGGGGTCGAGTTGGGGAAATCTTGGCATCATCTAGGGCATGCTTCTTACACATGAAGGTGCAAGCAAATCCCCTGAGGAGCATGTGAAAAAGCCACTGTGATCCAGTGGGGCTGAGGTCGAGCCTGAGAGTCTAACAAGCTGCATTGCATGGTGATGCTGATGCTGCCGGTTCTCAGACCACAGATCGAGCAAAAGAGGAATTTTATTTTTTATTCTTTTTATTTTTATTTTTTTGATAAAGAGGAATTTAAAAAGCAAAGACTACCACCTTCATCCACAGGCTGGGACTTGCTTTCCCTACCCACTGTCCATGGACTGCCAGTGGGAACCCATGACAGCTTATTGGCTGCTCCCTGCCAGGGTACAAAGCTGAACCTGCCTTGCCACATGTATGTGTGCACATGCGCACACGCACACATGCACACACATTTTCCTCTTGCTGTTCTCCTTGCATAGCATGCCCTCAACATGATTCTTAGGTAGTGCTGGAATGACAACTGTCAAAGAGACCTGCCACAAAGAGTCATCTAGTAAGAGAGCCAGTCTAGTAAGAGGCTGCCACAAACACTGTCCAGTAAGAGAGCCAGTGTTTATTTATTTTTTTGAGAGCCAGTGTTTAAATGTCCAGTTGCAATACAGTGTGCTAAGTAATGCAATTAATAAGCAATGGTGCTAGAAGAATATGTTAAAAAAAAAAAAAAAGCCCTTACATTTAAAAGACAGACTGTTAATCTCTGCTGGACATTACTGGCACTATTTACGGTTTACTAGTAGTTGGGTAATCTGCACATCTAGGATTACCTTGCATTGCCCAAATCTTGTGTATATCGTGAATGTTACATAGTATACATGCAGGTCTATTTTAATGGAGTTGAATAAAGATACAAATGCTTTGTTTGGCTGGCATATATTAAATTATTATACAAAGGGGGACAATTCTCTTCTCAAGTCACAGGTGGTCAGAGTGGGCCCCAGAGAAGTTGGCATCAAAGATGAGACTTCAAGGTTAGTTGGGGAGCCCCTGACCTTGGCCCCTGGAGGAAGAGCACTGCAAGGAAAGGGATCAGCTGGAGTCAGACACGGGCAACCTGCAGGAACACATGTGTTTCAGCGCTGGTGGGATGTACAGTCTGATAAGGGTGAGTCAGCAGCCAGGCCTCAAAGCAGAGAGGACAAAAACTCCTGGTCATATCCCAATGGCCCCACATTTTTTAAAAGAGATTTTATTTATTTATCTGAGAGACAGAGAGAGAGCATGAGTGGGAGGAGGGGCAAAGGGAGAAACAGGCTCCCCGCTGAGCAGGGTGCCCAGTGTGGGGCCGCTATCCCAGGACCCTGGGATCATGATCTGTGCCAAAGACAGCCACTTAACCCACTGAGCCACCCAGGTGCCCCAACTGCCCCACATTTTTCCTGACCAACTTAGCTTATAGTTACTTCTTTTTCCACTAAGTTCTATCACATTGATGAACTTTACTGCTCATCATGTGACCTTGACTCAGGGACATATGCAAATGTATCCTTTAGATGAAAGCCTCTAGGAGAAAAGGACAGAGCTGGATCTTTCTTTATGACATTGTTACACTGTCTTTCATAGACGTGATGCTCAGTTAATATTTCTTGGACGAATCAGTAAGACCATTAGAGAGGCAGTAGTCTCACAATTAAACCAGGCCATGTGCATTCATCTGTTGCTCTGAGGATTCTAAATCAGACTAAGCTGATCTTGTCTTTTATTCTTTAAAACATCTCACACTTATTTCAAACACTCAGCACAGCCTAGACACGTATTGATTTTCTCAAATCCGGGATCCCTGGATGGCGCAGCGGTTTGGCGCCTGCCTTTGGCCCAGGGCGCGATCCTGGAGACCCGGGATCAAATCCCACGTCGGGCTCCCGGTGCATGGAGCCTGCTTCTCCCTCGGCCTGTGTCTCTGCCTCTCTCTCTCTCTCTCTCTCTGTGACTATCATAAATAAATAAAAATTGAAAAAAAATATTAAAAAAAAAAAAAAAAAGATTTTCTCAAATCCTTTCTCTGTGTTTTCAACAATTTGCTTTAAGCAGCAGGTCTTTCAAAGGCATAGTTACTTCCTGTTGCTACAGGTGTTCTCTTGTTGAGTTCTACCAAAGCATTCTGGGCAGATTCCTACCCTTCCAGGTTTCTGTGTTGTCTAAATTGCATTTTCCAGCCTGGGCCTCACCCCACGGGGTGACAGCACCTGGTGAGCCCAGAGAAGATTACATGTTCCCATTGTTCCCCTTCCCTCTCCTACAGGCTGCCCTAGCCTCTCTCCTCCATGCTTGCTCCATGAAAGGGCAGCAAAATTCACCTGCCCACCTTCCTCTTCCTGCTCCCCTCAACCTTTGAAAACTCCACACCGTGACACCAGATGATATGTCTCTGGGTCACCCAAACAGCAGCCCCTGGTAGAACCAGCTTCCAGTGGAACTGTGTAAAGGAATCTCAAAACCCTGCACCACAGTCCCGTTGTTCACAACTGTTCTATTAACAGAATATTTTGAAACCAAATGGGTTTCACTGTTTTTTATAAGTAGTGCTAACTATGTACCATATGCTGTTTTAGGCACTCTGTAATAGTAGCTGATTTAATCTTCCCTAGTAAAGATGCTGTTTGGGGTGCCTGGATGGTTCAATCGGTTAAGCACCCGACTGTTGATTTTGGCTCAAGTCATGATCTCAGGGTTGTGGGATCAAGCCTGGCATTGGGCGCTATGCTCAGCAGGGAGTCTGCTTGAGATTCCATCTCTCCCTCTTCCTCTGCCCCTCCCCACCCTGTGAACTCTCTTGAGCTCACATGTGTGCTCTCTCTCTCTCCAAAATAAATAGATAAATAAATCTTTTTTTTTAAGAAGTTGCTGTTCTTATGTTTTTCTCCTTTTTTATAGGGAAGGACATAATATCATAGAGCTGGATCTAGTTTTAAGCCACAGATTATATTGCTTTTTGTTTTTGCTTACAAAGTTTTTTGTTTTAAAAAATGGCTTTTACAAACATTCATCTCTTTTCTTTTCTAAAATCCTGCCAAAAGAGGAATTATATATATATATATATATATATATATATATATATATATATATACTCAAAATTATAAAAAGAAGGGAGAGGAGGCAACAGAAGTCAAGAAATGTCAGCAAACTGCAGATACAATGTGGGAGGAGGTGTGGGAACTGACTTACAATCCAGTTCATCCTGGGGAACTTCTCATAGAAGGCAAGGAGAAGGTACTGTTCAAAACAGGAAACTAGGGATCCCTGGGTGGTGCAGCAGTTTAGCGCCTGCCTTTGGCCCAGGGTGCAATCCTGGAGACCCGGGATCGAATCCCACATCGGGCTCCGGTGCAGGACCCCAGGATCACACCCTAAGCCAAAGGCAGACGTTCAACCACTGAGCCACCCAGGCATCCCTGGAAAAATGTAGTTTCATGGGAAGTCTACTCACCCAGAACTGTGGCCTTATTTACTTTTCTTTCTTTTTTTTTTAATTTCTATTTATTATTTATGATAGTCACACAGAGAGAGAGAGAGAGGCAGAGACATAGGCAGAGGGAGAAGCAGGCTCCATGCACCGGGAGCCCGACGTGGGATTCGATCCCGGGTCTCCAGGATTGCACCCTGGGCCAAAGGCAGGCGCCAAACCGCTGCGCCACCCAGGGATCCCTACTTTTCTTTCTATATTCATAATTGCCAAAACTTGGCAGCAACCAACATGTCCTTCAGTAGGTGAATGGATAAATAAATGGTGGTACATCCAAACAACAGAGTATTATTCAGCACTAAAAAGAAATGAGCTGTCAAGTCATGAAAAGACATGGAAAAAGCTTATGTGCACATTACTAAGCAAAATAAAACAATCTGAAAAGGCTACATATGGTATGATTCCAACTATATGACATTCTTAAAAAGGCAAAATTATGAAGATAGTAAAAGATCACTGTTCCTAGAGGTTTGGGAGTCAGAGGGGAGGGATGAATAGGTAGAGCACAGAGAATTTTTAGAACAGTGAAAATGCTCCATATGATATTATAACAGATACATGTCATTATACATTTGTCCAAACCTGTAGAACCTATAACACCGAGAGTAAACCTATGGACTTTGGATAATTATGATGGGTCAATGTGGGTTCATCAACTGTAGCAAATTTAGCACTCTGGTGGTAGAGACGGATAATGGAGCTCTGTATGTGTGGAGGCAGGGAGAACACGAGGAATATCAGTACTTTCCCATCAGTTTTGCTGTAAACTTAAAACTGCTCTAAGGGCGCTTGGGTGGCTCAATTGGTTAAGTGTCTGCCTTCTACTCAGCTCATGATCCCAAGGTCCTGGGATGGAGCCCAGGGGGGAGTCTGCTTCTCCCTCTCCCTCTGCTCCTCTCCTCCCTCCCCATTTGTTCTCTCTCAAATAAATAAACAAACAAATAAATAAATAAAGTCTTTTAAAAAATGAAAATCAGTAGATGACATTTTCTTTACCACAATTACCCCACTCAGAATGTCTCAGGAACACTTCCCATCCCTCCCAAGAGATTGCCATCTGCTCATTTGTTCATTAAGCTATTTCTAAATATTTTCTATCTGCCATATACCATATTTGGGCAAAAGTATATATAAGGCTGTTAGAAAATTCTCACCCATGAAGATTTTTCCCATATGATTAAGGAAATGAGAAATGAATGATTAAATCATAATAAAGGAGATATACTAATTTAGATGGCACAAGTTATAACTGTTACAGGAGGTAAGACATAAATCTGTGAACCAAGGCAGTAAAGAAAAACTTCAGGATAAACTGGGATTCACAGTGTGGATTAGCATGTGGTTATGATTCGGTGAGAGAAAATGAGTTAGTATTCAAGACTAAGATAATAGTCGAGGAAGACGAAATCAAGAATGATTCAAAGAATTGTGAGCAGATGATGACAGAGAGAAGTTGTAAGAAGAGGATTTAGAAAGATAAGCCAAAACTAGACCAAGAGGAATCAGTGAACACAGGATTTGTCTTAGTGAGTGACAGGAGGCCCCTAAAGGATTTTGTAAAATTACAGCAGTTGTTTTGGGCAGATTCATCTAGGAGCTAAGCTCAAAATGGTCAGAGTGAGCAGAAAATCTTGAGGCATGCTCTCTTGAAATCTTTGAGGCATGAAGTTCTAAGCGTCTGGACTAGATTGAGCTATTGGACCTCATCTACAAGAGAAAAGCCTTTCAATGCGTTCATTCATTCTCCTGACAATTATCGTGCTCAGCCAAAGAAGCCTGCACTCAACTAGGAAAAAGACAACAAACAAGCATAAGAGATCTGGTCAGATTTTTTCCAACTGAGTCCATTTGCTGAATCCCTGGCCCTGGAAGAGTCAGGCACATGCTAGGCTCTCATGGATGTTTGTTCATGAAGCTTAAAATAGCATTAGCAGGATAACAGAATGCCTGCAACAAGACTAAGCACACTGATTGCTCTAAAACACTCAGGGGGATATCTAACTTAATCTTAGGCACGCAAGAGAACTTTCCAGAGTAGATAGCTTAAATAGCTTCTGACATATCTGAAATTCGGATGTGTCTAAACATCTGGAATAGGCCATAATTTGGCTGGGAACCTTTTTTTCTTTGTCAGTGGCACATAAAATCACGATGTGCCCTGCAATCACATCCTAGGCTTATTGAAATGTGGTATCCAAGCCAGAGCCTTTTCTCTCCAGAGATCTTCATGGCCCTAATTGTCACCAAATCTGATAGATTCCATGTCTATAAGGACATTTACATCCACCTGCTCCTTAGCATCACTACCACCACCATCCCCTACTATAAGCTATTTCAACACCCTTGTTCTGTTTCCTCTGCTCCAAACCTTAGTCTCTCTCATTTATTACTCACCCTTCAAACCAGGCAGATCTTCCCAAAAAACAAATTTCCTTATGTTACTTTCCTTAGGACAAGGTCTAAACTCAATAGAATGGTGTAAAAGGCCTTTTGAAATCTAGTCTCCACCAGCCTGTTTCTCTACCTCCTCCACTCTTTGACTTCTTTAATTCCTAGTTTATTTTAGAGAATCTAAAGCACCATTAGTGTTCTCTCACACTTTTATTTTATGGAACGTTAAGAAAGAAAAGGAGACTCTCAATCAAATGCAACATGCTGTCAAGCCATCTTCTCTTGGAAAAAGCCTCCAAGGAGATCTGTGTACAGAAGGTTGATAGCCACTCGCATGAGTGGCTAAGCGGCTAAGCATCTGCCTTCAGCTCAGGTCATGATCCTAGGGTCCTGGGATCAAATCCCTCATCAGGTTTCCCTACTCCATAGGGAGCCTGCTTCTCCCTTTGCTTCTGCCCCTGCCTCTCTCTCTCTGTCTCTAATGAGTAAATAAAATCAAGAAGAAGAAGGAGAAGGAGAAGGAGAAGGAGAAGGAGAAGGAGAAGGAGAAGGAGAAGGAGAAGGAGAAGGAGAAGGAGAGGAGGAGGAGGTTGATTGGGGAAGGCTCCCAGAACAATGCCAGCAAGCAAATGAGGCTAGCAGGACCCAGGATTGGGAGAAGCTGTGTTGAAATGGAATAGAGTTAGGGAACTCAGCATACCCACTGGGAGATCTGAAGCTGATGCCTCTTCAGAGTTGTCCCTCATGAAGCCAAGGGAACCAGAGCTCTCAACTCCCATGTAGTAGACTAGTCACTGAATGTAGATTATAGCCTTGGTTGAGGCAGCTCCTCCTAACAGCAGGCAAATCCCAAAAAGGGGCCCCCAGTTGACAGCTTTCCTCTGTCAACGCTCCAAGAAGATAGGCTTAAAGGGAAGATCTAGACAGTATCTACTTCATCCACTACAAATGTCACCAATTGTGATATGGTTTCTGATATAAGACACATTAAGAGGGGATCCCTGGGTGGCTCAGCGGTTTCACGCCTGCCTTTGGCACAGGGCACGATCCTGGAGTCCCGGGATCGAGTCCCGGGATGGAGTCCCATGTCGGGCTCCCAGGTGGAGCCTGCTTCTCCCTCTGCCTGTGTCTCTGCCTCTCTCTCTCTCTCTCTCTCTCTGTCTACCATAAATAAATAAAAATAAATCTAAAAAAAAAGACACATTAAGATAGGAAAAAGTATACCTCTTAAAATCAATTAAACACAATATTTGTATAATCAATTACTTTTTTGCTTATATCATTTAGAGTTAGTTTGGTGACTTGCAACAAAGAATCCTCATGGGACAGCAGAGAAAGAGGCCGTAAGAAAAATGATACACCTAGTTGTGGTTATTTTTACATTTTAATTATTTTAAGTGTACAGTTCAGTAGTGCTAAGTATGTTCACTTTGTTGTGCAACCATCACCACCATCCCTCACCAGAACTTTCTCATCTTGCACAACTGAACTCTGTACCCATTAAACAATAACTTCCCATTTCCCCCTTCCTTCATCCCCTGGCAGCCACCATTCTACTTGCTTTCTCTGTGAATGTGACTACCATAAGTTCTTCATACAAGTAGAATCGTGCTGTATTTGTCTTTTTACAACTAGCTTACTTCAGTTAGCATAATGTCCTCAAGTTTCATCCATGTTGTAGCATGTGACAGGATTTCCTTCTTTTTAAGGTTGAATAATATTCCACTGTATGTATGTATCACATTTTGTTTATCTATTCATCCACCAAAGGAGATTTGTGTCACTTCCACCTGTCAGTTATTGTGACTAGTGCTGCTATGAACATGAGTGTGCAAATATTTCTTTGAAACCATACTTTCTATTCTTTTGGATAAACATCCAGAAATAAAATTGCTGAATAAAACGATAGTTCTATTTTTAATCTTTTGAAGAATTGCCACTCTGTTTTCCACAGTGGTGGCACCATTTTACAATCTCACCAACAGCACAAAAAAGGTTCTTATTTATCTACATCCTTTCCAAAGCTTGTTATTTTCTTTTTTTTTTTTTTTATAGAAGTCATCTTAGTGTGGGCTGATATCGCATCAGAATTTTTATTTGCATTCTCTAATGATTAATGATGTTGAGTATCATTTTATATGTTTTTTGGCCACTTGTATATTCTTTGGAGAAATATCTATTTAAGTTCTTTGCCCATTTGTATGGGCTATCTGACTTTTTGATTGCTGAGTTATAAGAGTTCTTTATATATTCTAGATATTAACCCCTTATCAGACATATGATTTACAAATTGCAAATTTTTCAACTTCATACTTTCTTGCTGCCACAGGAATGGAACAGGCTGTGAACACTCTGCCCAGGTAACCAATTGCACCATTGTGATAAGGCTGCTCCTTGCCACAAGTTACTTTCTTGTCCTCTCCTAACTGTGACCTGATGACCTTCAAATGCACCCATGAAATCCACTCATTCCTTTTGTTCGTGTACTCCATCCTGACCCCGGTAAAGGCACTAGTGTCTCTCAGCCCTCCACCTGCTAGGTAGAGTTGGTTCCCTTGACACTCCTCCCATGTGGCCTTGCAAGGCATGGCATGCCTCCTGTCTCTAGGACTTGTGAATATATACATTTTATTTTTCTGCACCACTCCACTTTGTAGTTGAACCTAGCTGACCATCTCATGAAAGAATACAAAACACAATTACTTCCTTCCATTCCATAGGCAGTCTTTCACTCTGTTGATAGTGTCATGTCCTTTGATACACAAAAGTAGGTTTGACATATCCTCTTATTTGTTTATTTTTGCTTTTGATGCCTGTACTTTCATTGTAATATCTAAGAAATAAATAATTGCCAAATCCAATGTCGTTAAGATTTTTCCCTATATTTTCTTCTAGGAGTTTCATAGTTTGGAGTCTTACATTGGTCTTCGATATATTTTGGGCTAATTTTTAATATAATGTAAGAAAAGAATCAACTACATTTTTTGCAGGTGGATATCCAATTTTCTCAACACTATTTGTTGAAGAGACTGCCCTTCTCCCATCGAATGATCTTGGTTGGCACCCTTGTTAAAAATCATTTGACCATATATGCAAGGGTTTATTTCTGGCTGTCTATTCTTTTCCATTGGTCTATGTGTCTTTATGCCAGTACTGTACTTTGGCTTTGCACTATGTTTTGAAATCAGAAAGTGTTTGTCTCCCAACTTTTCTTCTTTTATTTATTTATTTATTTATTTATTTATTTATTTATTTATGATAGTCACACACACACAGAGAGAGAGGCAGAGACACAGGCAGAGGGAGAAGCAGGCTCCATGCACCGGGAGCCCGATGTGGGATTCGATCCCGGGTCTCCAGGATCGCGCCCTGGGCCAAAGGCAGGCGCTAAACCGCAGCGCCACCCAGGGATCCCTTTTCTTCTTTTTCAAAATTGTTTTGGGTATTCAGGGTCCTATGAGATTCCATATGAATTTTAGAATTTTTTTTCTGGGATCCCTGGGTGGCGCAGCGGTTTAGCGCCTGCCTTTGGCCCAGGGCGCGATCCTGGAGACCCGGGATCGAATCCCACGTCAGGCTCCCGGTGCATGGAGTCTGCTTCTCCCTCTGCCTGTGTCTCTGCCTCTCTCTCTCTCTCTGTGTGTGTGTGTGACTATCATAAATAAATTTTTAAAAAAAATTTAAAAAAATAAAAAAATTTAAAAAAAAGAATTTTTTTTCTATTTCTGCAAAAAATGTCATTGGGATTTCAACAGTACACCTACTTTTGAGCACATTGTGCTTGTGGTTTCTGTGAGGTTTCCACCTCCAGTAGGCAATTGATTTAGGACTCAGAAGACACAGAGGATGGAGTCAGTCATCTTACATAGCATTCCTACTTTTCTAAGAACCTTTAAAAGATGTTGCCTTCCAAAATGGATCAGGAAAAATAAATTTCAAAGGAAAATAAGTATCTATATTTCTGACATTTTCTTGCCTTTCTCTTCATCCATAGATTTTTTTAAAGATTTTATTTATTTATGAGAGACAGAGAGAGAAAGAGAGAGAGAGAGACAAGTAGAGAGAGAAGTGGGCTCCATGCAGGGAGCCAGACATGGGACTCAATCCTGGGACTCCAGGATCACACCCTGGGCGAAAGGCAGGTGCTTAACTGCTGAGCCACCTAGGCATCCCTCATTCATAGGTTCTATACTCAGCATCTTCAAAGTAAGGTCAACTGGTCTGATTCTCCTCAAAGAGAAAAGATAAGATTTTTCCTAATTTGAAGGAAATCACATTCTATGAGAAAGTGAAGAGACTAACGATCATCCTTCCCCTTCTCTCTCACCTCAGTGTAGCAACCCAGCACCTACGTAGAGTTTGGTGAGGTGGCTAAGGGCCCAGTCCTACAGAGCAGCACCGCAGCACCCCCACCACATGCTCCTGCCCCACCATTTTCAGGTAGGATAACAAAGACTCCAAGCTAATCAGAGAAGTTCTCTACAGCAGACATGTTCAGACTGGGATGCAAAATCCTAGGGCACACATCATAGACTTGTTTCTAATATATTCCAGGCAGGGTTTTTTTTATAGGACATATTTCCAAATATTTCTAGACCATATACCAAACACTATAAAGAAATCATTACACCAGGGCTCTGCTCTTTTCTTTTCAAACTGTATGTCTCTCTAGAATAGTAAAAAGAGTTCAAGAGCTTCTTTTTCAGGGCAAATATGTTTATAAAGCTTACTTGCTTTTGGTGATTGGTTATTCCTTATTTTTACTCCATTTTCTATCAACATCCAGATGGTGGTTAAGTGTTGCTAAAAAGCTTCCATCTCTACAAACACCAGCACTGGAATCAGCAAGAAAGCTTACTTAAATTCTTGGGGACCACTTCATATTTACTGAGGTGAAGTCTCAGGATATGGCCCAGAAATCTGCATTATAAATAAACTCTCCAGGAGATTCTTATACATATGAACATTTGAGAAACACTGAACTAGAGCAAATAAAAGTTTCAACCAAAGGAATTCAACTAAGAAAGCAATTATCATAATCATAGGATTATAATGATTCTTGAATAGCTTCCAACATATAATCCAATATCCATTCACACAGTAGGGCATTTTATAAGTTTAGGGTATGCTGATTCTCTATTAGACCCATATCCTCTTCTTGTTTAAATCTTTTAAAATGTGAAGCTTATTTTTTAAGAAATACAATCATAAAGTAAGCTTTGAGTTGTGTTACTTGCTTTCTCTTTAAGATTGAATAAAATTACCAACCCTATTTTATATCATGATTCTCACACTTGGGAAATCCTTTACACTAGCTGTTAAAATCATTAAGCCAATGTCCTCGATTTAATCTTTAAGGTTGACCAGCCAGCATTGAGTCACTGTAATCTTCTAGGTCAGACAGGAAAAGAATTGACGTCGTTACCAAATACCACTGCGTAAGTGTCTTTGAGAAAATGGCAGCCAAGTGTACACAGTTGGGTAATGAGATGTGATGGGCAACAGTCCTTGAGCAGGTGAGCTAGAAGGCCTGGCACCTGGCATTCCGTCCCTAATGATGCCCTTGTGTGAGCTATCAAGGATCCATGACACACTTTCTCTGACATAACACATCTCAGGGAGTTATCAAGATGTTTCCTCTCTCCTGAAGATCAACCAGTCTATTAGGAATGATAATTTGGCACATGCTATGCTCAAGGGACAGATGCAATAAGGGATGTTTCACACAAAGGGGCTTCCACCGTGAGCCAGCAATGTTGAACTGCAGCTAAAAACAGAGATGCATAAAAATAAACCTTCAACCTCTCACCCTGAACAATGAAGATGTTTTCCAGAAAATTGCACAGAATCTAAACAGCCTCAGAGGTCAGCAGTTCCTTTCTCCAGCTTTTACTTTTTAAAAAAGGAAAAATTAAAAAGGATCAGCTGACCCTAGTTGGTTTATCTCACTAATCTGTAATACTGATGGCCCAAGAGACAAGCATAACACAAATACGACCAAATGTCTTGTTGGCTTGTTTCTAGCTTTCAGAAACAAACAAAAAAGTTACAGTCAGCTATAATTTAATATCCTAAATTAATATGTATACTTCCGTGTCAGAACTTAATGTTAGTATTCAACTCTGTTTTAAAGAGCAATGCCAAGATAACTCAGTTCCACTCACCCATTCGTGGTCTCTCTCTCCTCTCTGTCTCTCCCAGCCCTCCTCAACTCAAGTCAAAGGGAGGGGAAAACTGAGGTGATTATCTGGGAATGAAGAAGGAGATGACCACATTAGTCTAAATGACCCAGGGCCTGTGCCCATGAATACAAGCAAACCAGGAATCAACTGTAGCCCAGAAGGGTCACACTTTGAAAAGAAGGCAAATTTCAAGTTAGTTCATGTCAAAATTATTTTTTTTAAAAAAAGATTTCACTCTTATCCGAGGGTTTCGATCAGTAAGACAGAAATATATGAACCGATGCCTGTGAAGTGAATGATTACACAAGGAGGGCTAAAGTTAAAGACAGAATGTACTGCCTGCCCCAGAACCTGCAAGGCCCCAGTCAGGGAAGGAAGGACAGGAGGTCAGGCATGGAATATCCAGAGCAGAGAGTCCATTTGCTTATCCATGTTTGTATATAAAGTCCCTGTCACTACCAACTTCCTATCACTATCCCCAGACCAACCCATTCTAATAAATTTCCCCAGTCCCTTCCAACTTCTAACATCCTTATTTAAACATCTGTGGTAGAAGCTACATTCTACTTGGGTCTTCTTTTCTTCTTTTTAACAACAGTGAAACCAGGCAGATAAACTCAACATTCTAGTCGAGGGGATGTGGAAATGAGGCTTGCCGGGACTGTGCCTATAGTAGGTGTGTGGCTGGCCATTTTGACCCATTTCTGCATGCCACTTAGTCTTCCTGGCCTCAGTCTCTCCATCTGCCCAGTGGGAGTGCCCGTGTAGGTGGTTTTTAAGGCCTCCAGCCACTGGTTTCCCAGGGTGGAAATCAAGATGGTTCTGGTTTCCCCTCCCCCATCCCTAAATCCACATTCCCATACTCCCTCACAGTGTGAAAGCACACACCCAGTTTCTGCCCCACCCCCCTACTGTGTGCCTCTGACCAGATTTGGGAGAAGGAAATGGGAGAGAGGAGAACCAGTCAGCCTCATCTTCAATTCCATCAGAGCGCAAATCCTGGCAACTGCTCAGGGGCATATCTGGGCAGGAGAATGAGGGACGTCTCACACATTTTTAATCAGGATAGAACTTCATCCCCCTGCACCAGGCCGCTCTCGTGGAGATCAGAACACACCCAGGTCAAGGAAGCTGGAGTGGAAAGGAGAGATGGACAGGGATTCAACATGTGAATTCATGAATCCATGCTAGAAGAGCAAGACTTTGGGACACCCCTTGATAATGTCCAGTTCAAAACAACTGTTCCTATCAATGTTGAAAGAATTATTAAAACAACCATGTTCCTAAAAGAGAACCACAAAACAACAGTGTCTGATTCCTAAGAATATGACCAATGAAAGCTGAAGTCTGAAAGACAGTATCTCTACTCTTGCATTTACAATAGATTCATTCATTCTTTCCCTTATTTTCTGCCCAGGAAATATTTACTGAGCTCCTAGTAAGCTTCCAGAACCATGCTTCATGCTGGTTGTAGTGATTTATTTTAAATTGCTTCAGTATTATCAGCATGCAAGGGTGAGAGAGTGACACCTTGTTTCAGCTTGAACACATCCATGTGCCATCAAGAGTATACGCTCCGGGGCTGTTGGCTAGCTGGACACCCTGGACACTGCACAGAGGCAGCTTCACTAGTCTTCTGCCACACAGATCTCAGCTGACACAGAGGATTTGCTCTTTAGCAGGCTATCAAAATTGGATATTCCTTGCTGACACTAGTGACAAACTCATTCTCATGAGGAATGTGAGAAATGGGCTCTTAACTGCTGAAAATGTCAAAACAGGAGAAATGATGTAAATGGTTTAGGCATTCAGTTTTGGTTGATTAAACGTTCTGGAGATGGATGGTAGTGCTGGTTACCCAGAAAAGTGAATCTATTTAATGCTACAGAACTTGAAAATGGTTAAAATGCGGGGAACGGGGGCACCTGGGTGGCTCAGTTGGTTGAGCATTTGATTCTCGGTTCTTTAAAAAGTGGTTGGAGGAGCAAGATGGCGGAAGAGTAGGGTCCCCAAATCACCTGTCTCCACCAAACTACCTAGAAAACCTTCAAATTATCCTGAAAATCTACGAATTCGGCCTGAGATTTAAAGAGAGACCAGCTGGAATGCTACAGTGAGAAGAGTTCGCGCATCTATCAAGGTAGGAAGACGGGGAAAAAGAAGTAAAGGAACAAAGGCCTCTAAGGGGGAGGGGCCCCGCGAGGAGCCGGGCTGAGGCCGGGGCGAGTGTCCCCAGGACAGGAGAGCCCCGTCCCGGAGGAGCAGGAGCTGCACCGACCTTCCCGGGGGAAAGGGGCTCGCGGGGAGGTGGAGCAGGACCCAGGAGGGCGGGGATGCCCTCGGGCTCCCGGGGACAGTAACAGCAACTGCGCGCCCAGGAGAGTGCCCCGAGCTCCCTAAGGGCTGCAGCGCGCACGGCAGGACCCGGCGGGACCGGAGCAGCTGAAGGGGCTCGGGCGGCGGCTCCGCGGAGGGGGCTGCGCGGCCCCGGGAGCAGCTCGGAGGGGCTCGGGCAGAGGAAGAGGCTCCGTGCGGAGGTGCCTGCGCGGTTCCAGGAGCAGCTCGGAGGGGCTCGGGCGGCAGCACCGCGGAGGGGGCTGCGGCCCGGGAGCGCGAATCCACCAGCGCAGGCCCCAGAGCACAGGGCGCCGGGACACAGCCCAGGATCCCGCCTCCCCCGGGACAGGCAGAGGCCGGGAGGGCCCAGGACAGCGAGGACGCTCCTGCCGCAGCTGAGCAGATCAGCGGCCCCGCCCCGGAGCCTCCAGGCCCTGCAGACGGAGTTCCTGCCGGAGCTGAATCCAGGTTTCCAGAGCTGCCCCGCCACTGGGGCTGTTCCTCCTGCGGCCTCACGGGGTAAACAACCCCCACCGAGCCCTGCACCAGGCAGGGGCAGAGCAGCTCCCCCAACTGCTAACACCTGAAAATCAGCACAACAGGCCCCTCCCCCAGAAGACCAGCTAGACTGACAACTTCCAGGAGAAGCCAAGGGACTTAAAGAACACAGAATCAGAGGATACTCCCCGGTGGTTCTTTTTTTGTTTGTTTGTTTTTGTTTTTGTTTTTGTTTTGTTTTGCTTTTTGATTTGTTTCCTTCCCCCACCCCCTTTTTTTCTCCTTTCTTTTTCTTTCTCTTTTTCTTCTTCTTTTTTTTTTGTTTTTTTTCTTTTTCTTCCCTTTTTTTTTTCTCTTTCTCTTTTCTTTCCTTCTTTCTCTCCTCTTTTTCTCTTTTTCCCAATACAACTTGCTTTTGGCCACTCTGCACTGAGCAAAATGACTAGAAGGAAAACCTCACCTCAAAAGAAAGAATCAGAAACAGTCCTCTCTCCCACAGAGTTACAAAATCTGGATTACAATTCAATGTCAGAAAGCCAATTCAGAAGCACTATTATACACCTACTGGTGGCTCTAGAAAAAAGTATAAAGGACTCAAGAGACTTCATGACTGCAGAATTTAGAGCTAATCAGGCAGAAATTAAAAATCAATTGAATGAGATGCAATCCAAACTAGAAGTCCTAACGACGAGGGTTAACGAGGTGGAAGAACGAGTGAGTGACCTAGAAGACAAGTTGATAGCAAAGAGGGAAACTGAGGAAAAAAGAGACAAACAATTAAAAGACCATGAAGATAGATTAAGGGAAATAAACGACAGCCTGAGGAAGAAAAACCTACGTTTAATTGGGGTTCCCGAGGGCGCCGAAAGGGACAGAGGGCCAGAATATGTATTTGAACAAATTCTAGCTGAAAACTTTCCTAATCTGGGAAGGGAAACAGGCATTCAGATCCAGGAAATAGAGAGATCCCCCCCTAAAATCAATAAAAACCGTTCAACACCTCGACATTTAATTGTGAAGCTTGCAAATTCCAAAGATAAAGAGAAGATCCTTAAAGCAGCAAGAGACAAGAAATCCCTGACTTTTATGGGGAGGAGTATTAGGGTAACAGCAGACCTCTCCACAGAGACCTGGCAGGCCAGAAAGGGCTGGCAGGATATATTCAGGGTCCTAAATGAGAAGAACATGCAACCAAGAATACTTTATCCAGCAAGGCTCTCATTCAAAATGGAAGGAGAGATAAAGAGCTTCCAAGACAGGCAGCAACTGAAAGAATATGTGACCTCCAAACCAGCTCTGCAAGAAATTTTAAGGGGGCCTCTTAAAATTCCCCTTTAAGAAGAAGTTCAGTGGAACAGTCCACAAAAACAAGGACTGAATAGATATCATGATGACACTAAACTCATATCTCTCAATAGTAACTCTGAATGTGAACGGGCTTAATGACCCCATCAAAAGGCGCAGGGTTTCAGACTGGATAAAAAAGCAGGACCCATCTATTTGCTGTCTACAAGAGACTCATTTTAGACAGAAGGACACCTACAGCCTGAAAATAAAAGGTTGGAGAACCATTTACCATTCGAATGGTCCTCAAAAGAAAGCAGGGGTAGCCATCCTTATATCAGATAAACTAAAATTTACCCCAAAGACTGTAGTGAGAGATGAAGAGGAACACTATATCATACTTAAAGGATCTATTCAACAAGAGGACTTAACAATCCTCAATATATATGCTCCGAATGTGGGAGCTGCCAAATATATCAATCAATTATTAACCAAAGTGAAGAAATACTTAGATAATAATACACTTATACTTGGTGACTTCAATCTAGCTCTTTCTATACTCGATAGGTCTTCTAAGCACAACATCTCCAAAGAAACGAGAGCTTTAAATGATACACTGGACCAGATGGATTTCACAGATATCTACAGAACTTTACATCCAAACTCAACTGAATACACATTCTTCTCAAGCGCACATGGAACTTTCTCCAGAATAGACCACATATTGGGTCACAAATCGGGTCTGAACCGATACCAAAAGATTGGGATTGTCCCCTGCATATTCTCGGACCATAATGCCTTGAAATTAGAACTAAATCACAACAAGAAGTTTGGAAGGACCTCAAACACATGGAGGTTAAGGACCATCCTGCTAAAAGATAAAAGGGTCAACCAGGAAATTAAGGAAGAATTAAAAAGATTCATGGAAACTAATGAGAATGAAGATACAACCGTTCAAAATCTTTGGGATGCAGCAAAAGCAGTCCTAAGGGGGAAATACATCGCAATACAAGCATCCATTCAAAAACTGGAAAGAACTCAAATACAAAAGCTAACCTTACACATAAAGGAGCTAGAGAAAAAACAGCAAATAGATCCTACACCCAAGAGAAGAAGGGAGCTAATAAAGATTCGAGCAGAACTCAACGAAATCGAGACCAGAAGAACTGTGGAACAGATCAACAGAACCAGGAGTTGGTTCTTTGAAAGAATTAATAAGATAGATAAACCATTAGCCAGCCTTATTAAAAAGAAGAGAGAGAAGACTCAAATTAATAAAATCATGAATGAGAAAGGAGAGATCACTACCAACACCAAGGAAATACAAACGATTTTAAAAACATATTATGAACAGCTATACGCCAATAAATTAGGCAATCTAGAAGAAATGGACGCATTCCTGGAAAGCCACAAACTACCAAAACTGGAACAGGAAGAAATAGAAAACCTGAACAGGCCAATAACCAGGGAGGAAATTGAAGCAGTCATCAAAAACCTCCCAAGACACAAGAGTCCAGGGCCAGATGGCTTCCCAGGAGAATTTTATCAAACGTTTAAAGAAGAAATCATACCTATTCTCCTAAAGCTGTTTGGAAAGATAGAAAGAGATGGAGTACTTCCAAATTCGTTCTATGAAGCCAGCATCACCTTAATTCCAAAGCCAGACAAAGACCCCGCCAAAAAGGAGAATTACAGACCAATATCCCTGATGAACATGGATGCAAAAATTCTCAACAAGATACTGGCCAATAGGATCCAACAGTACATTAAGAAAATTATTCACCATGACCAAGTAGGATTTATCCCTGGGACACAAGGCTGGTTCAACACCCGTAAAACAATCAATGTGATTCATCATATCAGCAAGAGAAAAACCAAGAACCATATGATCCTCTCATTGGATGCAGAGAAAGCATTTGACAAAATACAGCATCCATTCCTGATCAAAACTCTTCAGAGTGTAGGGATAGAGGGAACATTCCTCGACATCTTAAAAGCCATCTATGAAAAGCCCACAGCAAATATCATTCTCAATGGGGAAGCACTGGGAGCCTTTCCCCTAAGATCAGGAACAAGACAGGGATGTCCACTCTCACCACTGCTATTCAACATAGTACTGGAAGTCCTAGCCTCAGCAATCAGACAACAAAAAGACATTAAAGGCATTCAAATTGGCAAAGAAGAAGTCAAACTCTCCCTCTTCGCCGATGACATGATACTCTACATAGAAAACCCAAAAGTCTCCACCCCAAGATTGCTAGAACTCATACAGCAATTCGGTAGCGTGGCAGGATACAAAATCAATGCCCAGAAGTCAGTGGCATTTCTATACACAAACAATGAGACTGAAGAAAGAGAAATTAAGGAGTCAATCCCATTTACAATTGCACCCAAAAGCATAAGATACCTAGGAATAAACCTCACCAAAGATGTAAAGGATCTATACCCTCAAAACTATAGAACACTTCTGAAAGAAATTGAGGAAGACACAAAGAGATGGAAAAATATTCCATGCTCATGGATTGGCAGAATTAATATTGTGAAAATGTCAATGTTACCCAGGGCAATTTACCCGTTTAATGCAATCCCTATCAAAATACCATGGACTTTCTTCAGAGAGTTAGAACAAATTATTTTAAGATTTGTGTGGAATCAGAAAAGACCCCGAATAGCCAGGGGAATTTTAAAAAAGAAAACCATATCTGGGGGCATCACAATGCCAGATTTCAGGTTGTACTACAAAGCTGTGGTCATCAAGACAGTGTGGTACTGGCACAAAAACAGACACATAGATCAGTGGAACAGAATAGAGAATCCAGAAGTGGACCCTGAACTTTATGGTCAACTAATATTCGATAAAGGAGGAAAGACTATCCAGTGGAAGAAAGACAGTCTCTTCAATAAATGGTGCTGGGAAAATTGGACATCCACATGCAGAAGAATGAAACTAGACCACTCTCTTTCACCATACACAAAGATAAACTCAAAATGGATGAAAGATCTAAATGTGAGACAAGATTCCATCAAAATCCTAGAGAAGAACACAGGCAACACCCTTTTTGAACTCGGCCATAGTAACTTCTTGCAAGATACATCCACGAAGGCAAAAGAAACAAAAGCAAAAATGAACTATTGGGACTTCATCAAGATAAGAAGCTTTTGCACAGCAAAGGATACAGTCAACAAAACTCAAAGACAACCTACAGAATGGGAGAAGATATTTGCAAATGACATATCAGATAAAGGGCTAGTTTCCAAGATCTATAAAGAACTTATTAAACTCAACACCAAAGAAACAAACAATCCAATCATGAAATGGGCAAAAGACATGAACAGAAATTTCACAGAGGAAGACATAGACATGGCCAACAAGCACATGAGAAAAAGCTCCACATCACTGGCCATCAGGGAAATACAAATCAAAACCACAATGAGATACCACCTCACCCCAGTGAGAATGGGGAAAATTAACAAGGCAGGAAACAACAAATGTTGGAGAGGATGCGGAGAAAAGGGAACCCTCTTACACTGTTGGTGGGAATGTGAACTGGTGCAGCCACTCTGGAAAACTGTGTGGAGGTTCCTCAAACAGTTAAAAATATACCTGCCCTACGACCCAGCAATTGCACTGTTGGGGATTTACCCCAAAGATACAAATGCAATGAAACGCCGGGACACCTGCACCCCGATGTTTCTAGCAGCAATGGCCACGATAGCCAAACTGTGGAAGGAGCCTCGGTGTCCAACGAAAGAAGAATGGATAAAGAAGATGTGGTTTATGTATACAATGGAATATTACTCAGCTATTAGAAATGACAAATACCCACCATTTGCTTCAACGTGGATGGAACTGGAGGGTATTATGCTGAGTGAAGTAAGTCAGTCGGAGAAGGACAAACATTATATGTTCTCATTCATTTGGGGAATATAAATAATAGTGAAAGGGAAAATAAGGGAAGGGAGAAGAAATGTGTGGGAAATATCAGAAAGGCAGACAGAACGTAAAGACTGCTAACTCTGGGAAACGAACTAGGGGTGGTAGAAGGGGAGGAGGGCGGGGGGTGGGAGTGAATGGGTGACGGGCACTGGGTGTTATTCTGTATGTTAGTAAATTGAACACCAATAAAAAAAAAAAAAGAAAAAAAAAGAAAAATAAAATAAAATAAAATAAAAATAAAAAGTGGTTAAAATGGTAATTTTTATATTATATATATGTTATTACAATTTAAAAAAAAAATTAAGTTGGAATGCCTGGCTGATTCAGTCAGTAGAGCATGTGACTCTTGATCTCAGGACTGTTAGTTCAAGCTTCACATTGGGCATGGAGCCTTCTTAATTAAAAAAATAATAATAATTAAAATAAAACAGTTAAAAATATATTTAAAAATTTAAGATGTAGGCACTATCCATCCTTGCACAAACAATGACTAACAACAGTGACACTTGTCACCAGAATGGCCCGCCCCTAAGGCCTGATCCCTGCTGGGGCTGTGCCTCACCATTGCTTTAGCCTCAATTTCTGATTGCTTCTTAGCAACTAGAGGGTTCCAGATTAGACCTCTAGAGCACAGGTCTGCAAACTCTTGCTGTAAAGGCCAGAGAAGTAAATATCCTAGGCTTTGTGGGCCACCCACTCTGTTGAAACTGCTCACCTCTGTCATTCTGACAGGAAAGCAGTCACAGTCACAATAACTACCTGAATGAACGTGGCTATGTTCCAATAAAACTTCATTTACAAAAATCTGACCCAGAGCTTAGTGTGCTGTCCTTGCTCTAGATAATTGGAATACTGTGTCTACCTTGAGTGGTCTTTTCATGCAGGGTAAGGTGAGACCACTTCTATGTGCTCGTATTTACTGTCTCTGGGGTAAGGCATCCTTCCCTCATGGCCTGAAAGTGGGGTGGAGCTGGGTTGTTAGTCCTCATACCTCAGACATCCTGGGCAGTCTCAACACCTGCCTCAGAGAACCCTGGAGTAGTACAGGACCACAGGGGCTAGCACCTGTTCACAAACAGACAAAGACTCTGCCTGGAGTGTGGGGTATAATAGAGAATATAAACAAACGATTTAAAAATTCCCTAAAGCATTATAAAATAAGAAGTCTGACAGGGCAACAAAGAAAAGCCCTTTGAGGCTGGAAAACAAAAATAACCGACAGATTTAGCCCCTCTGGGAGCAGAAAGGAGGTGTCTGGCCCACACAGGTCCTCAGGGAGGTATTCAAGATGTCCCCCTGAGGAAAAAAAAAAAAAAAAGATGTCCCCCTGAGGGACATTTTGACTGCTTCATTCATTCGTTTTACCAGCCTTGCAAAAGAATAAATCTGCAGGACAATTCAATTAACTCCTGCCAGGGATTATCACGTGCCTATGGGCAGAGGGAGGGGAGTTGAGGGTTGTTACAGGCGATGTGTCTACTGAGCCTCTGTGATACTCAAACCAGATTTCAGACTATACATTCTTCCTTCCTCAAGCCTCCTTCTCCCCTCTCCGCTGGATCTGCCTATGACCAAATCAGCACGCACCCCGAATGGCTATATGGTATGTAGAGACATGATCAAGTTTAAAAGTCAAATGGAAAGATCTTCATGAACTGCACAATTGACTTGATTTACTCAAGTACAAGAATTCCTTCTTTACAAGGTTACCTTAAGAAGTAAATAACTTGTTAAATAACATGTTTTTCCCTATAATTTTCTTGAGCTTTTACTGTATGAAAGACACTCTATGAAGATGTTGTTTCTAATTAACTTATTTATCTTTAATTGAAGTATAGTTTTCATACAATATTATATTGGTTTAATGTATAAAATTGACTCAACTCCTCCAAGGATCTCTTTCACACCCCTTCTGAATTCCCCTGAGATTCAGCCCAAGATTTCTCCAGATCTGACTTCATGGAGGTGGTTGCCTTACTTGGGATTGGGACAAACACAAGTGCCCATTGAGGTCCTCATCTGTGGCTGCAGAAGAGTCCTGAGGAGAGAGTCTGAGGGAGCATCTGTTCTACTTCTCTATCCGGCTCCCCATGCTTGCAGGCAATTCTTTGTGTTTTTTGGCTTGTAGATCCCTCACTCCCATCTCGGCATCCATCTTTATTTAGGGGGCTAGAGCAAGGGAGGGGTCCAAGTTTTTTTCTTATTTCAAAGACACCTCTGAGAGCTGCTTAGTGTGGATTTTAATATGTAAAAGCACTTGTTCATTTGCAAAGTTTTTGTTTGTTTTTAAAGATGTATTTATTTATTTGAGAAAGAGCGAGCAGGGGTAGGGACAAAGGGGAAGGGAGGGAAAAATCTCCAGCAGACTCCCTGCTGAGCAAGGAGCCAACCAGGGCTCTGTCCTTGGACTAAGATCCAGCCAAAATCAAGAATTGGACACCCAACCACTCACCTAGGCAACCCTCATTTGCAGAGGTTTTGGGTTTTTTTGTTTTTTAAAGATTGTATTTATTTATTCATGAAAGACAGAGAGACAGAGAGAGAGAGAGAGGCAGAGACACAGGCAGAGGGAGAAGCAGGCTCCATGCAGGGAGCTCGATGTGGGACTCCATCCCGGGACTCCCGGATCACATGCTGGGCTGAAGGCAGGCACTAAATGGCTGAGCCACCCAGGCATCCCTGCAAAGTTTTTGTTTGTTTGTTTTGTTTTCTTCCTGCAAAGTTTTTTAATTGCTATTTTGATTTCTTCCTTAACCCAGGAGTAATTTTGCTAAATTCACGTTATATTTAATTTTATATTATTACATTTCCTAGCACCTGGATTTTTCTTTCTTTCTCCTCATTTGCTTTTATTGCTCATTTCTAACTTTATTGCCCTCTGTTTACTGACTGTGGCCTGCGTGATTCCCACATCAGGGCAAAAGTTGGTCCATGTGTGTCTGTTAGACCAAGCACATTACTTACGATAGTCTAGTCTTCCATAGTCTTCTTTGTTTGACTAATTTATCTATTAAGAAATATGTCGGCGGGGGTGGGGCAGCACTTGGATGGCTCAGTTGGTTAAGCATCTGCCTTCAGCTCAGGTCGTGATCCTGGTACCCTGGGATAGAGCCCCTAGTCCGGCTCCCTGCTCAGTGGGGCCTCTGCTCCTCCCCCTCTCTCTGCCCCTCCCCCTGCATGTTCCCTCTCTCTTTGTCTCTCTCTGTGCCAAATAAATAAATAAAATCCTTTAAAAAAATACATGTCAGGGATGGAGCTAGAAAGTATCATGCTAAGTGAAATAAGTCAGAAAAAGACAAATACCATATGATTTCACTCATGTAGAATTTAAAAAATAAGACAAATGAACAAAAGAAAAAATAACAGAGACAAACCAAAAAAATGGACTCTTAACTACAGAGAACAAACAGATAGTTACCAAAGGTGATCAAGAGTACACTTAAGATGAGCACTGAGTATTGTATAGAATTGTTAAATCACTATTTGGACACCTGAAACTAATATGACACTGTAAGTTAACTAGCTGGAATTAAAATAATAAATAAATAAATAAACAAATAGCAGTTGAATACAGTAACAATAACTACTAAAAAAATTATAAAAGAACACAAGATTTCATTCAAAATAGCATTAAAACCTGTAGATATTAGGGTTCTACTTAACAAAATATGGATGAGGAGACTTGAGTATATGAAGTTTCAATATCTCCCAAATTCATCTGTAAATTCAGTGTGATTACAGCCAAAACTCTAACACATTTTTAAGGGATACAGTATAGTGCTAAAACTTGGAAAATTAAAAAGGCCAGGAATAACTAGTTCAATTCTGAAGATGAGCATCAGAGATTTATCTTATCAGATAGAACTTCCTAAATAAAAGAAAGAAAGAAAGAAAGAAAGAAAGAAAGAAAGAAAGAAAGAAAGAAAGAAAGAAGAAAGAACAAAAGAAGGAAAGAAAAAAAAAATATGTTGATCTCTCACAATAATTAGGGCTTTGTCCATTTTCTTCATATTCTTATTTATTTTAACTTTTTATTTCCAAATTTATGTGACTAGGTTCATATAGATCCATGACATTAAACATATTCATGATCAATTGTGCCTTTCATCAGCATTACAGGAGGCCTGATGGCCCACTGGACAAGAGCACTAACTGTAAACAGGTGTGTGGGTCCAAGTTCAGCTCTGTCACCAACACTGTGCTGGGGGCAGTTGCTCCACCTCTCTGGCCATCAGTACCTTATTTATGAAAGGGAGACCATGCATTATCACTACCTGGGTGATTAGGTGGCTAGTTTCTGGCTTGTGGTTGAATTCTCAAAGAAACCTTTTCTAATGTGGTAACAGTGACAATGATGACCCACAAGCTAAGGAAGGTCCTTATATTTTCTAATAGTTGAAAAAAATAATATTTTATGATGCATGAAAATCCTATGAGGTCAAAATTTCAGTATCCATAAACGAAGTTGTACCAGAACAGCCAGCCACTCATCTCCTTACATATTGCCAATGGCTACTTTCACACTACTAGGCAGAATGGAGTAGATACAAGAGAGAGTACTTGAACCCCCAAAGCCTAAAATATTTACTGTCTGGTCCTTTATGGAAGAAGCATGCCAACCTCTGCTTCAGGTCATTCACCCTACCCCACAAATCTTCCAGACTTTATGATCATATTACTCTTCTGCTTACTAGTAAAGAAGTATCCACTTCCTGGCCTACTCAAAGATTCTTCATGATCTGATCGCCTGCTCCAACTTTACCCTCCTTTTCCCCCTTCTTTTCAATTCTGTAAGTCATGCAATAAAACAACACAAAAATTCTCATCATGACCCGGGGAAAAAGAGTCAATCACATTTATTAATCTTTGTCCAATAGTCCCTTCCACCTAGAATTCTCTTCCTCTCTTCTGAATATGAAAATCTCAAGGCATCTGGGGGGCCCAGTGGTTGAGCATTTGCCTTTGGCTCAGGTCATGATCCCAGGGTCCTGAGATCAAGTCCTGATTCAGGCTCCCTGCAGGGAGCCTGCTTCTCCCTCTGCCTATGTCTCTGCCTCTCTCTGTATATCTTCTCATGATTAACTAAATAAAATATTTTTTAAAAAATGAAAATCTCTATTCATCTCAAGGACCCAATTTACTTTTATTTTACATGCAATAAAATAGAGAGAGAGAGATGTATTGTGACATATTTGTTCAAGTCTTTTGCCCATTTTTCAGTTGGGTCATTCTCCGTATTGTTGATCTACAATATTACATATTCTTTTTTTTTTTTTTTAAACTTTTATTTATTTATGATAGGCACACAGTGAGAGAGAGAGAGAGAGGCAGAGACACAGGCAGAGGGAGAAGCAGGCTCCATGCACTGGGAGCCTGACGTGGGATTCGATCCCCGATATCCAGGACCGCGCCCTGGGCCAAAGGCAGGCGCCAAACCGCTGCGCCACCCAGGGATCCCAATATTACATATTCTAAGTCAAGTCCTACAAATACTTTCCCCGCAAATATTTTCCTGCAAACATTTTTCTCAGATTGAAGCTTCTTTTTCCAATTTCTTAGCAGTGTCATTTGATGAGCGAAGATTTTAGAAGTTTTTATTCTTTTCTATTGATCTATTTGTTATATTTATACTCATGTCATACTGTTTTAATTACTCTAGGTTTATATGTTTTTAAGATTATTTTGACGATTATAGATCATTGCATTTTCATGAACATTTTTACAATCATCAATTTCTTTAAAAAAAAAAGAATTAAAGGAAGCCCCTGCCAATGTGTTAATCTAGTGGCAGAGTGGAGGATTACTCTGTGCTGCACAAAATGGAGCTTGAGGTGGGACACCTGGATGGCTCAGCGGTTGAGCATCTGCCTTTGGCTCAGGGTATGATCTCAGGGTTCCAGGATCAAGTCCCACATCAGGCTTCCTGCATGGAGCCTGCTTTTCCTTCTGCCTGTGTCTCTGCCTCTCTCTCTGTGTCTCTCATGAATAAATAAATAAAATCTTAAAAAAAAAAAAATGGAGCTTGAGGCTATGAGCAGAAACACTGGTTCAGAAAACCCAACTGTCTTCTCGTATCTGGCCATGGTGCTATGGTGCTATAGGCCACTGACGCGTGCTTTACCCATCTGGTTCTTTTTCAGGTT
Source organism: Canis lupus baileyi (assembly GCF_048164855.1). Lineage (NCBI taxonomy): Eukaryota > Metazoa > Chordata > Mammalia > Carnivora > Canidae > Canis > Canis lupus. The sequence goes on from NC_132865.1 coordinate 36,156,880, forward strand.
ACCTTCTCCAGATACACTTGAGATATCTACAAAGACCCCTCTGGGGGGGTCCAAAAATTCTATTTCAAATACTCTGTTTCTTGCCCTGTAGGTATGCATTCTACGGGTCTCACTTTATTTTATTTTATTTTTTTTCACTTTAAAATCAAACAGTGGACTGGAGTTGGAAATTCTGCGGGTAAGAACACAGAAGTAAAAATGATTGATTCTGCCTGGAAGGCAGGAGGTTGGAAAGCTTCACATTACATTGTGTCTATTGTTAACTTCATACTGTTACAAGTATGTGTCTCTTACTCAAATTTCACACCTCTTCTTTCCTTCCTTTCTCAAAAATAGCTAGAACAACACAACCATATATTCTAAACAGAAGCTGGGCCTCATCGTGTGACAATGTTGCTCTTTTAGGGGGATAAAGTGCAGAATCAGGAGAGGAAGAAAATCTAGGGAGTATAGACAACCTTGGTAAGGGGAAAGAACCCCCAATTTTCCCACTACAGGATCTTGGAGCGCTTACTCCCTGAAGTTGGGCTTCCTCATATCTACCACACATCTGAGACCAGGTGATCTTGAGGACCTCGCAGCTCTGAAATTCTCATGCTTATGGCTTGGGCAGAGAAGTCTTCCATATTGCTAACCAGTGTTAATCATTCAGTATTTGCACTCCTATCTGCATAGTCAGCAAATCAACTTTTTACTTAACAAATAGTTCGTGTATTCCTCTAGTGAGAGGCAAATGAGAAACAACCACCAGTAAGTACCCTTGTAGGATGTTAAAGCACTAGTTAAGGGGATCCCTGGGTGGCACAGCGGTTTGGCGCCTCTGGAGATCCGGGATCGAGTACCGCGTCCGGCTCCCCGCATGGAGCCTGCTTCTCCCTCTGCCTGTGTCTCTGCCCACCCATCCCCTCTCTCCGTCTATCATAAATATAAATAAATAAATAAATAAATAAATAAATAAATAAATAAATAAATAAATCTTAAAAAAGAATTAAATAAAACATTAGTTAATGTAGTGAAGGCTTTCCATTTCCACACAAGGAGAATGCTTCCAGCTTCCTTCCTTGCAGGAGGGTAAGTGAGTGTGCAGCTCTATCAAGTGCGGGCTCATGTTTTCACATGTTCTGTTTTCACATGTTCTCCTTTCTCCCTCATTTCCCAGAACATCAGGTTTGTGCCGATGAACAGCAGAAAGTTTCACCAGGATCCTCACACCCTATATTTAACAAGCTTAAAGGCCAGCTGTTATTCACGGAGTATTTGATGGAGAGAAAAGAGAAACGAAAAAAGGAAGTTATCTTCTGCCCTGAAGTTTCTCAGTCAGCCTTTCCAAGTTTTCAAGTCTAATTGTGAAGATATGAGTTACTGTAGAACATCTCAGAGTTGAATCCACCTTGATCAACTGGATAAATAGCCAAGAGATATGCAAGTGCAGAGGGATATTCTAGAGATGCATGTTTGAGGGCACAGTTCCAAAACTCTCTGGAAGAAGTTGAAGTTAGGGTTCCTACCCAGAGTTTTCCAATCTGTGGTCCTGCAGTCAATTTAGAGTTGTAATCAGAATTATTTTAATCAAACACATACTGGGGTGGATAAGATTAAATTATGTTCCACGAAACTTTGTTTCAGTTGAGTGTGTTTGTGTGTGTGTGTGTGTGTGTGTGTGTGTATTCTATATACTGGCTCATATATAAAATCTGTTTAAAAAAATCTATTCCAACTGTGGGTTTCAGGCAAAAGGCATGCCATCCTCCATCACAGACACCAGTTCTTTTCATTTAAAAGTAAAACAGCATTAAAGATGTAAGATCTATATGAGGATAGAAATAAGGGAATTGGTTTTTCCCAGGGAAATGGTGGGGGAGGGGCAACCTTGCATTTCTAGTAGTTACTGGGAGACCTGGGGGTAGGTAAGCTTCAATCACAAGGAAAGCCACAATTAGCTTATCTCCCTGATAAGTCAGGCACTTCCCTCCAAGAATCCACCCTTTAACACCTTCTTTGGTGAGCTAAAGTTAAAAAAAACTAAAGACTTTTTTTTTTCTTTTCTTTTTTGGTCTTCATGTTTCTTGGTTATATCTTTCTCTTCTGGTTTGACTTAGAGCCAAGAATAGCAGAAAATGTATTTTGCAGGTATCTTTTTTAGCATCTATGGTATTCTGGGGCCAGACATTCAAATCTTGGCTCTGCTCCTTCCAAGCTGTATAATCCAGCACAAGTGGCTAACTTCTCTCTGCTTCGGTTCCCACTGAAAATGGCTGTAGTTATGTTGTGGAGATCAAATAAGAACATATGAAATATATGCAAATATATGAAAAGAAACCCTAGAAGCACCCTTGATTATTACCCATCCTGGCACTGCCCTAGAGGTGAAATATTCCTCCCTGGTCTAATGGAGTTGTGTTCCATTTGGGAAATAGGAAGGTGTGCTCTTAGCAAACATATTTTGGGCAGCATGGTGATATAAAGGGAAGAATACGGCCTCTGGAGCCTAGACTAGAGCTCAAACACTTAGCCTATTTATTTCCTCACCAAGTGACCTTGAGTAATTTCATTAACATCTGACCCTTTCTCTCTAAAATGAGTATCTAATACTCACTGGATGGGTGATAATGGACTGACTCTTGTTAATTTTCTCTTTTCCCCTTTATAACAACTTCACAGGAAAATAAAAAGTAATCCAAGTTCCAGGGCCCCTTACTGTGCTTTCCAGAAGTCCTTGGTGATCACTTCGAAGTCAACTTGCAATAACAAGGCAAAGGATGCCTGTATAGTGAATCATACTCCAGATCCAAAGAACAAATTGTCATGCCTACAGGAATTACCCTAGTCTCATGGAACATTTTTCTTAATAAAATGATTTAAAAGGTTAAAAGTAAAGATTTTATTTATTTATTTATTTTTTATTTATGATAGTCACAGAGAGAGAGAGAGAGAGGCAGAGACACAGGCAGAGGGAGAAGCAGGCTCCATGCACCGGGAGCCTGATGTGGGATTCGATTCTGGGTCTCCAGGATCGCGCACTGGACCAAAGGCAGGCGCCAAACCGCTGCGCCACCCAGAGATCCCTAAAAGTAAAGATTTTAAAGAGTCATAATGCTCTTTAAGAAACAAATAGGCGAAGGGGGAAAAAAGAAGACAGAGAGACAAACCAAGAAAGAGACTCTTAACTAGAGAACAAACCAGTGGTCATCAGAGGGGAGGAGGCAGGGCGGGGGATGGGTGACATTGACGATGGGGATTAAGGAGGGCACTTGTGAGCTCCACGGTGATGTATGGAAGTGTAGAATCACTATATTGTACACCAGAGACTAATATAACACTATATGTTAACTGATTGAAATTTAAATAAAAACTTAATTTTAAAAAAGGGTCAGAATTTCCCCTTACTACAACTACTTTTGTGTGTGTTTTTTTAAGATTTTATTTATTTAATTTATTTATTCATGAGAGACATAGAGAGAGAGGGAGAGACACAGGCAGAGGGAGAAGCAGGCTCCTCACAGGGAGCCCTATGTGGAACTCGATCCCGGGACTGGGATCACGCCCTGAGCCAAAGGCAGACGCCTAACCGCCTAACCTTTGAGCCACCCAGGCATCTCAACTATAACTACTTTTGTTTTTAGCTATTACCTTGCAATCTTTGTCCACATGCAGGTATGTTTTCCCCTAGTCTCTGTCATGGGGAGCACAATAATCTCTGTGCTTCACTCTTGTATGCGACATTATGCATTCACCAGCAAAGTTCTCACATCATACTATAAAGTAGCTCTAGAACTGACCACCTCATAAAAAGTTTTATAGCATTGGATAGGAACCTTACATTCAAGTTTATTCTACAACAAGCCTCTTTAGGAGCACAGTATTATTCCTTTTCATTTTTCTCTTCGTAGATTATATTCTGTAGAAAAATTATGAAGGTTTTGATGTTTTATATTTATAAGGCATTCCCCCTTAAAAATGAGAATGGCCCCTTGTTAACAAATGGTAGATTCTTCATCTAATGCAGCCAAGAATTTGATCTAGGGCTGATTTCCCACTTGGAGAAGTTGGGGTATAAGCACATTTAGACAGACCAGCCCTTATAATCCACTCATGCAAGGCACGTATCAAATTTAAATGACCAGGGAAACCAATACTGTGTGTTTCAGCAGTGGAGTCTCATGAAAAATCACCCAGCATGTCAAGGGACAAGAACCATCCTGGACTTACTGGGAGTCTAGCACAGAAGGAAAGACATGGGGGAGGGAGAACAGGAAGAGAGGACAAATAATCTGTTACGCATACATTGTGTGCAGCAAGAGCAAATTGAAAAGGAGCTCAGCAGGTTTGAAGAGGTAGGATGCAAACCTGTCCTAAAGGGGTATTATATCCTATCGAGGGCTATTGTTTCATGGAGCCCAGGCCTAACAATGTCCCATTGTGGCAAATGCAAAGACAAACTGGTTAAATCCCAGTTTTCCCTTCATTTTCAGTCTCCAGGACTATACCCCTGAGGATGGTTCTGCTCTCACTGCCTGGGCTGCCACCCTGCTGGCCGTGTAAGTAAGGATGGTTTACAGGTTCCTTGATCTGATTTAAGGACGCTAAAAGTCTTTTGACTTTGCTCTGATTTTTATTAAGTGTAAAGACTATGGCACGTATTTCCAGAGAGATGACATGGGAAAAAATATGCCTGGAATTGCCAGCTTAGGGTTTACTGCTTATCTGCAAAGCCTCCTATGGAATTATTAAGAATGCTTCACACAGTTGGAAGACGCTCTTATGGGTTTTATGCAAATCAGTGGATACTTTGATATTTTCATTTTAAAAGAAATTTAAAGACCAACTTCAGTTGCAAGAAATTGTTTTGCTTTAAATAAACCTGGAATGCGTGTTAATGTTAGGTGGATTTTAAAATCCCAGGACTAAAACAACTGTATGGCTGGCTACCAAGTGTTCTCATTGCACACAAATTTCTGGGTCACATGACATCTTTGTATTGCCACCAACTGTAAAAGGTCTGGAGAACCAGCCACCTGGGAATGGTTAATAAGGCACTGGGATCATGGAAAGTTGCCTGGAAATCATCCACTTCATATCCCACCTCCTAGTTTGAGAAGGATGCTGCCTTTTTATGGAAAGGAGGTTTTTTTTTTTTTTTTTTTTTTTTTTTTTACCTTGCTTATTCATGGTTTCCACAGAGAAGCAAAGAAACGAAAACCCGAATATTTCAAAGAAGGGAAATGTCATTGCCAACATGTTCTGTGGTCATGCCCTTTGTTCTTTCCTCCCTATTCGAGTCAGAGGATCTTGGTACAGACTGACCTTGGTATAAGACCCTAAATAAGAATGCCTGCTGGACTTGGGGCTCCACAGAAAGAAGAGGCTGGTCTTGAGTCTCCTGGGCTGATTCCTTTGAAAAGGGATGAATTGCAGAAATATATTTCTATACCTGGTAAGGGAATCTGTGAAGTGTAATTGGAAGAAAAGCATCCCAGTCCTAACACTCCCCTTTCTTGGGTGACCATGGGCTGACTGCTCAACCTCTCTGTTGTACACCTTCCTCTACCTATAAAATGAGGGTGTAGCAGTCCTATCATCCTCACTAGGATATTGTTGAGGAGCAAAGAGAACTAGTGCAGGTGAAAGTGCTATATAAAAGTAAGTTATTTGTATTTTGTGTTGATAATGAACATTTAGGGAAGGATGGTCCTTGAGCTTACACTCACGGCACACTTCTGGGATCTATTAGTAACAGGTAGACGTCTTCATAACAACCTCTCATTTTATACACTGACTAGTTGAGAGTTGAGAATGGCTTTACACATTTGCTGAAGTTATATTTCTTCCTTTCCTCTGGGGGGAACTGGGGTGATGGGAGACCTACTGATACCTACTCCGGTCTAGTGGGGGCCCATTAGGACTCAGCACTGTGGAAAAGGTGGAAATAGGCAAAGGGAAGTAAAGTACAAACCATAGTACATATTTCTCTTATTAGGACCATTTGATCAAATCTTTTTTTTTTTTTTTTGTGAAAAAATATATATTTAGATTTATCTGACTGGACTCAGTTAGATGATCCCAATTTTGTTGGCAACATCCAAAGCATCATATTCAAGAGCCAGTCAAACATATGCCTTCTTCTTTCCATCGGCCCCAATTGAGATGTTGACTTTGGCCACCCCAATGTCATAGAGCTTTTTCACACTGTTTGATCTGGTGCTTGTTGGCCTTGACATCCACAGTGAACACAAGTGTGTCATTGTCTTCTATTTTCTTTGTGGCTGACTCAGTGGTAAGGGGGAACTTGGTGATGGCACTGTGGTCAAGTTTGTTTCTCCTGAGGGCGTTCTTTCAAGGATATTTGGGCTGGTTTCAGAGATGCAGTATCTTGGGCTGTCAGAAGGTAGGTGATGTGTGGATGTTCTTTTCTCTGTGATTGTGGACATCTTTCAGCACCGCCTTCTTGGCCTTCAAACCCTTTGCTTTAGCTTTAGCTTTGGGAGGGATAGGGGCTTCCTTCTTCACTTTCAGTGCCATCTTTGTGAAAACTATTTCTGATCAAACATAATTTGGATGAACAAGATTTGGGTGGCATTTTCTAAATCGTATTATGATCTTCTTAACTTAAACTGTCTCTTTTTTTATGCATCTAACACATCATATATTTTTAAGATTCTTTGGGTCCCACTTATTTTATAGCCAATCCCCTGATTCATTAAAGTCCTATCCTTTTTCCTCTCTGATTGTAAACAAATAGAAATATGTTTGCTATCTAGGTAAACACTGCATTCCCTTCAGCAACCTCAGTAAATACTTAGATGGTATGGGTGACTGAATGTCACATGGAAACTCCATCACAATATAGCAAAAAATAATAAGTTATAATCCTTCCATATGACTCGTTCAAACTCTGTTTCCCCATCTATGAAATGAGGAGTTTGGATTAGGTGATTCCGTGCAGTTCAAAAATGGAGCAAACAATATTCTTTCACTAGGGGATTTTCTCTTCTCCTTCTGCCCCCACCCACCTTTTCCTCCTCCCCCAAGACCTTAGTAAATAGTCAACCCATCCACAGGGGCAGTGAGTGAGGGGAGGGAGAAGGCCTCATGGATTCTTCTGGTCCACTCAACCCTTGTCCACCTCTCCAATATTCACCAATGGGAAAACCCAAGATTTCTCTGAGCAAGTTTGATTCAGGTCAGCAATCATATGGGACTGACTCGTAAAATCTGTGCTAGGCTCTTGGGAATACAAAATAAGTGAGTGCCTGTCTTTCAAGGGTCTTTCCATCTCCATGGGAGAGATAGTCAGAGAAACAGAACTGTAACATAGTGAAGTCAGGGCTCTGCAAGCAAATGCTCAGGGAGAAGCACAGAGGGGCACCCGTGAACCTATAGCCAGTCTATAGGGTCTCACATCTGCAGACTGATCTCACCGTAATGTGGGTTCAGATTTGTGCAATTCCATGGCTAGCTTATATCAACTGGAGTAAACTATAAAGTGCTAGAACTCTAAGGACTGTTGAACTACTTTCTCAACCTTCTAATATAATCAGATTTCTTTCTATTGTAGGTGAGAGACCAGTGGCCGGAGATCCAGGTCTCCATTAACCTTCACACAATAGGGCTGATAAAGCCCCCTCTTCAAACAATGTCTTGGCAATCACTTTATCAGATGTAATTACATTTTCTAATCTTACAGTGACTTCCTTGCAGGTACAGAGGGACTCAGGTTAAGGATCTTCCCAAAGGTTATCTGTTAGGTTCTGTCCAGTTTAAGGCTGCAGGTCTAAGCTTTATTAAGCATTGTCCTGGCTCTACAGGTGGTGGCCCAGCAGAGCAATCCTCTAAACCTGGACAGATTGACCTCCAGTGCTAGGGGCCATCTAATCAACGTCTATCTCTGAACAATGTCATCTGTGCACCACCCATGCCCCTCCCTTCTGCTTGTGGAACCTGTGACTGATTCATCTCAAAGGCATTTGGTGAAATTCAGGCTGAGGAGGTACCCTAGTTTGTTTAGTGTGATCACTTGAGCTATTTTCACCTCACAGGTGAGGTCTGGATTATACATGAGGCTCGTGGTTGCTAGACCCAAATATTTCACATACTAGGAAGCTGTCAGTGTGTGATGATGTGATTATAGACAAGTGGCATTAAAGCCAACCCTGGTGTGAGATCGTGTTAAAAAAAAAAAAAAAAAACAGATAGATAAGTAGCCCAGTTTGATTATATGCTTAGTCATCATCCAGCACTTCTTATTTGTCAGTTGATTAAAAGAAGAGCTCGGGATGAGAGGCAGAGGAGGAAATAACATTAAATATCTTAAAGTTACCCAATTCTTCCTTTTGGTGAATTCCTTTTTTTGTGGAAATATTTTTCCATGTAGTTTTGATACTCTCAGTACTGATTTCACTTCAAACTCTCTTACTCTCTCAGTAGAGACAGTGCTATCCACCATACGTAAATCTACAAGGTAAAAAAGCTCACTCTCCCTTTTCAAGTAAGAATTTAGGATATCTGTCTGGTTAAACGTTATAAACTTGAAAGTCCATTCTTTGGAAATAACTGTGCAATTCCTTCATCCTTAACACATTGATTCCTCTCCTTACAGTTTCAGTCCTCATACTTTGCCTCTGCAAGTTACACACAAGTTCACAAGTTTAGGGAGGCAGCTGTTAAGATACACAACTGCAAAGGTGTCCTGATGAAACCGCTCTCCTGTATTTTTGTCACAAACTTGTCCTTTCAGAAGTAATACATGTTTCTGACATCAGGTTAATTTAAGTACTGTAAGACGGAAATGGCAAGATGGGATAAATTAAACCCTGCTCTGATAGGATCAGAGCAGTCATGCCTGGTGCAGTTTGGAAGGTTGGTGTCCTGTGAAAACCTGAAAACCTCCTCACAGCTCTGCTGCTAAGCCAACTCTGAATCTGAGTGAGTTAGCAATGTAACTTGAAGTTTACTTTTTTTTTTTTTTTTAATTTGAGAGAGAGAAAGAGAGAGCATAAGCTGGGGGCAGGGGGTTGCAGAGGGAGAGGGAGAAGCAGACTCCCTGACCAGCAGGGACTCCACCTCAGGGCTCAATCCCAGAACCGTGAGATCCTGACCTGAGCCAAAGGCAGACACTTAGCCCACTGAGCCACAAGGACACCCCTGAAATTTATCTTTTAATGAGGGTATGGGACCTGTGATGTCACTTCTAGGTCTAAAATGCACGTTCTGAGGGTTGTATCAGTCAAACACAAATACTCTGTAGTTACACAGGGACCTAAACTTAAACAGGGTGCCTTTTTTTCTTGTGCCATCTTTAACTTATGAGAACTGTTTAGTCTAACCTATTTAAAGAGAGTGGTGCTATTAATGCCAAGAAGGCTGTCAGAAAAAAACTAAAATCTGGGGCCCCTTGGTGGCGCAGTTAGTTAAGCATCGGAGTCTCAGTTTCCACTCTGCTTGTGATCTCAGAATCATGGAATTAAGCCTGAAGTCAGGCTCCTTGCTCAGCACAGAGTCTCTACTAAAGTGACTCTCCCTCTCCCTCTGCCACTACCCAAGCCTTCTTGTGTGCTCCCTACCTCTCTCTCTCTCTCTCTCTCAAATAAATCTTTAAAAAGTAAAAGAAAAAAAACTAAATCCTAATCACTTTTTTAAAGTTGTATTTATTAAATTAAAATGTATTACCAAGTGCCAGGTAAGTTCTTCACAAGGAGTCCCTGGGTTGGGATCCCTGGGTGGCGCAGCGGTTTGGCGCCTGCCTTTGGCCCAGGGCGTGATCCTGGAGACCTGGGATCGAATCCCGCGTCGGGCTCCCGGTGCATGGAGCCTGCTTCTCCCTCTGCCTGTGTCTCTGCCTCTCCTCTCTCTCTCTCTCTCTCTCTCTCTGACTATCATAAAATAAAAATTAAAAAAAAAAAAAGGAGTCCCTGGGCTATTCCTCATACCAACCTCTGGATATTATCATATCCGTATTTGAAATGAGGAAATTGGAGCACAGAGAGGTTGGGAATGAGCTCAGGGTCACACACTTGTAAATAGTGGAACTAGGATTGGAATGAATCCAGGCCTCATGTTCTTTGCTATTATTCGTGGTATCTGAAATTCACAGCAGTTTGAATGGTGTCTCCTCTGTGAACACCAGGGATTGCATATAGCAATCAGTGTGTTATACGAGATTGGGGCTGGAACTGACTTAAATTCTCCTTTATTGATGTGAACTTGGGTTTCTGTTTAAATTTCCTTTGTATTCCTCCAAAGTAAAATCTATAAGTTCTTGCACAAATTATAAGAAGATAGGGGCAGCCCGGTGACTCAGCTGTTTGGTGTCGCCTTCAGCCCAGGGCCTGATCCCGGAGACCCAGGATTGAGTCCCACGTCGGGCTCCCTGCATGGAGTCTGCTTCTCCCTCTGCCTGTGTTTCTGCCTCTCTCTCCCTCTCTCTGTGTCTCTCATGAAAAAAAATAAAATAATAATCTTTTTAAAAAAATTATAAGAAGATAATGTCAAAGATGCTTGTGGGGGAAGGAGGAGTATGGAATATAATTAGATGGTTGAAGGCAGTGATCAGTCTCAAGCTGTTTTAATCCACAGAATCTGTATTTATTGTACAAGTAGAATGGGGACATCAGAGTCAATCTGGGCTCCTACCTTTGAGGAGTGATCGTTGTGAGTGGTCGGTTCTTGGAGATGTGTTAACAACCTCTGCCTGTCTCTACTCTTCTCACCCCCAATAGCACCCCCAATAGCACCTCAGATCTGGAGGCCTGAGCACCCTTTTAATACATGGGGGCAGGGGGACACCTGGGTGGCTCAGTGGTTGAGTATCTGCCTTTGGCTCAGGCTGTGATCCTGGGGTCCTGGGATAGAGTCCCATGTCAGGTACCCCTCAGGGAGCCTGCTTCTCCCTCTGCCTATGTCTCTGCCTCTCTTTGTATCTCTCATGAATAGATAAATAAAATCTTAAAAAAAAAAAAAAAACATGATGGGGGGGCAGGACATTGAGTGTAAGCATTTAAGCTGTGCAAAAAATCCATAGAGGACACAGAGTTCAAGAATGGAATGACCTCCAGGCTCTCCAAAGTGTCTCATTTCCAATTTTACTTTGTATTGGAGAACATGGCCTGGAATCACAGCCAGCCAGAATTGAAAGACAAAGGCCATTTTCCATGAGGGCGGGCCCTTCTCCACCAAACTTTCCCCTCATATCCTTACAAAATGATGACTTGCTAGCCCTCTAAGTATTGACTCTCCCTTGAATTTCCCATTGGCTGCCAATGGGCAGTACTCTTCTCTTTCTTTCTTTCTTTTTCTTTCTTTCTTTCTTTCTTTCTTTCTTTCTTTCTTTCTTTCTTTCTTTCTTTCTTTTTCTTTCTTTCTTTCTTTTTCTTTCTTTCTTTCTTTTTCTTTCTTTCTTTCTTTCTTTCTTTCTTTCTTTCTTTCTTTCTTTCTTTCTTTCTTTCTTTCTTTCTTTCTTCTTTTCTTTCTTCTTTCTTTCCCTTCACTTTCTATGAGACCCCCACAGCCCCTCTTTTCTAGACCTCAAATGCCACTTCGGTCTAATGAGTCATTGTAATAAATAAATGGTTTTTCCACCCGGCTGCCCATTGGAATCACCTATAGAGATTTATAGACACATCAATGCCCTGAGAAATTTCCAAAACTGTTAAATTGGACTCTGGTAAATGGGTCCTTGGCATCAATAGCTTTAAAAGCTCCTCAACTGATTCTAATACATTGCCAGAGTTGAGAATTACTAGATGAGGAACATGATTTCTATATTCTCTGCCAAAAACTACAGAAGTGAGATACCTGGGTGGATCAGCAGTTGAGCATCTGCCTTTGGTTAAGGGCGTGATCCTGAGTCCAGGGATCAAGTTCCCCATTGGGTTCCCCACAGGGAGCCTGCTTCTCCCTCTGCCTACCTCTCTGCCTCTCTCTGTGTGTCAAATGAATAAATAAATAAAATCTTTTAAAAAAAGAGAACTACAGAAGTGTTTCTGGGAACCCCTGGGTGGCTCAATCAGTTGGGCATTTAACTCTTAGGCTCAGGTCTCAGGGTCATGGGATAGGGTCTCACATCGGGCTCTGTGCTCAAAATGGAGTCTGCTTGTCCCTCTCTCTCTGCTCCTCCCCCTGCTCACTCTCTCCCTCTCTCCCAAATAAATAAATAAAATGTTTAGAAAAAAAAAAAAGGGATCCCTGGGTGGCGCAGCGGTTTAGCGCCTGCCTTTGGCCCAGGGCGCGATCCTGGAGACCCGGGATCGAATCCCACGTCGGGCTCCCGGTGCATGGAGCCTGCTTCTCCCTCTGCCTGTGTCTCTGCCTCTCTCTCTCTCTGTATGTGACTATCATAAAAAAAAAAAAAAAAAAAAAAAAAAACAAAACAACTAGGTTTCTATATCATGGGGCACTTGTCCCTCAGATTTTCATTCCAAAAAGAAAATCCAGAATAGCACAAGTTTCTGTTTGTTTTCAGCTGTGAGATATACACATGCAAAGACACCACACATGGAGGTCAAGATCAATATTTTAAAAGGGGAAATGTTTTCAGACTTTAAGTATGACCCTTAACATCATGATGGCTTAGTTTGTTTTAAGGAGAAATTCTAAATTACTTCTAAAAGGTATCTGGTGTTCTCAGGTGCACTGTAAGGTCTTCAGGTGTGCAAGAAGAAAACGAAAAATGGACAGAGCCCTTGGCTAGGGGCAAGCACTGTGCGGGGAAGCCAGCAGTCACGTGGGAAACTGGTTCTCAGTGGTGGTGCCAGTCTTGCTACTAACCTTTATGCCAGTGGAGTGAGCCGTTTCTCTAAATACAATAGAACCTCTGCCACTTTGAAGATAAGCTCACACAGGCTGCTTAAAACAATAATTCTGTACTTTCTTTCCTGTTTCTAGATTTATTTTAAGTATTAGTATAAAATGTCAGAGCAGCTGATAGCAGCCAGATCAGTTTGTATAAAACTCGACTGCCTGTTTGTAGTATATTACAGCTATATTTGACACAGGAAAGCACTTAATCATGCATGCTATCAGCACACCACACCCACCTTTGTGAGCACCCTTGGAGGCTATGAGATTTATCACAGTGAACTTGAACTGGATGGACAGGCCCTAATGGATAATGCAGGCTGCTTCTGAGAAGTTAGGGCTAAAAGTGTACCATCCACAACTCAACTGCCAAGAGAAAGGTCAAGAATGTAAAGCCACCTCCCAGGAATGGCCTGAATACATCCAACCTATGCCCTGACTTTTATCTCAAGCTGTTGAAATTTTATGAGTGTAAATCTGATGACATTGTAAGAACCTCCCGATGACCCATTTTGCCTTCAAAATTGCCTTTTGTAAGGGCCCCTCAACCACATTTTTCTCTTCACGCCAACTGATAAGTGACACTTGCTTACATAGGAGAGGTTAGCACTCTGTAGGGTGTGTGCCACCCTGGTGGGCTGGCAGCAAAGGCTGGGACTGGGTGGCAGTCATTCCCTCCATTTTCCATATTAGACATCAGCTGCCATAGTGAGTCGACCAAAGGGAGTTTGTCTTTGGGGAGCCCCAATCCAGAAGTCCTGGCCCTATAGCCTTCCTTTTAAGTGTGAAGTGAGCCATGTGAGCTGGTGTTTGCATTTCACTAGAAGTCAAAAAATCTGGATTCCACTCTTGGTATCAAAATTCTGTAGTGAATATGAGACCTTACCCAAATCACCTCTGACTTTTGCTTCCACCTCTGTAATGGGGATGACTGGGGACGTATCCAGTGAGGATGTACCCAGATAAGTAAGGACGCATATCTCAGAGGATTGGAATAGAACGAATAGGAAAGTATCATCACTTTTGCATTAAATATTAATGTTATTACATACTTGTTTGGAGTTACACTGTAACCAGACTGACTGGTCACAGCTCTGCTCTTCCAAGGCACTTACTAAACATCTCCTAGCCTCACTTAGCAATAGTGGACCCATAGATATTTTTCTTTTTCTTTTTAATATGGACATTTTCAAACATATTTTTTTAAGATTTGTTTGAGAGAGAAAGCACGTGCACAAGCACATGTGCACACATGAGTGGAGGAGGGGCAGATGGAGAGAGATTGAGTCCTGAAGCAGATACCCCTGGTAAGCACAGAGCCCCATGCGAGACTCGATCTCAGGATCCTGAGATCATGACCTGAACCTAAATCAAGAGTCAGATGCTTAAGTGACTGAGCCATTTAGGCACCTCTCAAATATATTTTTATTTTTATTTTTTATTTATTTATTTTTTTAATTTATGGTAGTCACAGAGAGAGAGAGAGAGAGAGAGAGAGGCAGAGACACAGGCAGAGGGAGAAGCAGGCTCCATGCACCGGGAGCCCGACGTGGGATTCGATCCCGGGTCTCCAGGATCGCGCCCTGGGCCAAAGGCAGGCGCCAAACCGCTGCGTCACCCAGGGATCCCTCAAATATATTTTTAAAGATAGAAGGAATGGTAGAATGAATCATCGTGTGTACATCACCTATCCCAAACATTTTTTCCTGAATTCTTTTACACCAAATCCCAGGCATCATGCCATTTTCATCCATCTCTGACTAATCAGTGTATACATTTTCTAATATCACCACCATGCCATTTCACACCTAGCAAAATTAACAATAATCTTTTGTCTCCTAATATCTAGTCCATACCAATTTCCCTGAATGTCTCAAAAATGTATTTTTACAGTTGGTTTATTCACTCAGAATGCCATGAGGGTCCAAATGGTGAATGTGGTTACTATGTATCTTAAGCTGATTGTATTCTTTTTTTTTTTTTTAAGATTTTATTTATTTTAGGGGCACCTGGGTGGCTCAGTGGATTAAGCATCTGCCTTTGGCTTGGGTCATAATCTCCAGATCCTGGGATCAAGCCATGCCTCCAAGTCCCTGCTCAGCTGAGACTGCTTCTCCCTCTTCCTCTGCCACCCCACCACCCCCTCACTCATGCTCTCTCGCTCTCTCTAAAAAATAAATAAAATCCTTTTTTTTTAAAGATTTCATTTATTAAAGAGAACATGAGTGCATGTGCAAAGGGAGGGGCAGAGGGAGAGGGAGAAGGAGAGAAGCAGACTCCCCACTGAGCACAGAGCACAGAGGCAGGGTATGATCCCACGGCCTTGAGATCATGACCTGAGCTGAAACCAGAAGTTGGTCACTCAACCCACTGAGCCACCCACGTGCCCCTCAAGCTGCTTGTATTCTATAATAACAATTCTCTCTTTCTCTCTCTTTATCATCACAACATTGTTTTGTTGGAGTAGCCATATCATTTATCCTGTGGAATGTTCCCATTCTGGATTAGGTGGGCTGCTTCCTTCTAGTGGTACTTAACTTTTTTCCCCTCCATTTTCCATATCTTGTAGGTTTGATCATAAGGATTACATGAGTTAACATTTGTAAAACACTTATCATGTGTATTAGTTTGCTAGGGCTGCTGTAACAAAATACCACAAACTGGATAGTTTAAATAAGAGAAATTTATTCTATTATATCACAGTTCTGGAGACTAGAAGTCCTAGTCAAGGTGTGGGCTGGGTTGGTTCCTTCTGAGGGCCAAGAGGGAAGGACTTGTTCCAGTCCTCTCTCCTTGTCATGTAGATGGTTGTCCTCCCCCTGTGTCTTCACATCATCTTCCCCATATTTGTGTATGCCTGTGTGTTCAAATTTTCCCCTTTTGTAAAGACATCAGTCATATTGGATTAGGATCTAACCTAATGACTTCATATTAACTAATCACATCAGCAGTGACCCTATTTCCAAATAAGGTCACATTCTGAAGTGTTGAGGGTTAAAACTTTAACATATAAATTTTGTGGGGACATAATTCAACCCATAATAGCACAATACCTGGCACATTGTAAAATCCCTATAAATGTTAGCTAAGTTGTCAATAATTCCAGCCTTGACATGTTATATGGTTACTCACTTAAGGAGTAAGTGAGTTAATACATGTAAAATATTGAACACAATACTTAGCACATAGTACAATTTCTATAAATATTAGCTATGAAGTTGTAACATGTTACCATATTAAATATTTAGCAAGTTTTAAATACTAATTGATACACATGTTGGAATGTTACTTATTTAGTAGTTTGTTTATGCCAATTTAAATTCATAAGATTCATTCAGAAAGAATGAGTCAAATAAATTTTAACAGGTAGGAGACAGGAACTGGGGAGCCTAGAAGAAGAGGCCTCAGTAAGCACCTGACCAGCTCAGAGCCCAACTTAGGAAAGATCAAGTTCTAGCTTTCCTATATTACCAACTACACGACTCTGGAAAAGTCCTTTCTTCAGACTAAGGTTTCCTTTTCTCTAAAATGATCAAACACGAGATATTCTCCAAGTCCCTTTTCACTTCTAAAATTCTAGATTTGGGGCGCCTGGGTGGAGCAGTTGGTTAAGCAACTGACTCTTGGTTTCAGCTCAGATTGTGATCTCAGGGTCATAGGATTGAGACCCAAGTCAGGCTCCGCACTCAGCATGGAGTCTACTTAAGACTCTCTCCCTCTCCCTCTGTGCCTCCTCATCTCTAAAATAAATTTAAAAATCTTAAAAAAGAATAAAATTCTAGGTTCTGTAAGGAAAAGGATCATGAAAAGCATAGCAGGCACCTGCCATTTTTAATAGCAAGAAACCTATTTTACTATCTTAGTAGTATTAGAAATTTTTGATGGTTATTAGGCAGTAAATCATTCTTTTTTTTTTTTAATTTTTATTTTTTATGATAGTCACACACACACACAGAGAGAGAGAGAGGCAGAGACACAGGCAGAGGGAGAAGCAGGCTCCATGCACCGGGAGCCCGACATGGGATTCGATCCCGGATCTCCAGGATCACGCCCTGGGCCAAAGGCAGGCGCCAAACCGCTGTGCCACCCAGGGATCCCTCAGTAAATCATTCTTAAAATGCACTAGAAAAATTATTTTGGTATAAGTAGTCAAGTTGACATATGTCAATCTTGTTTTATACATCTATTTTTCTTCTCTTTGGTTTCTCCCTAGTTGTTTGTTTTCCTATTTCATGGCCCATTTGTATTTGAAATTTTTTGGCTAATAGTGTTTTTGTGGTTATTTCTTTCCTGGTTTTTAAGCCTCTAATCAGTTCTTTTCTTTGTCTTTTTTTTTTTTTTTACCACTTTTTCATCACTAAACTCTCTTTCCTGACTTTTCTATTCCCCTCCCCAGTACACTTTTTTTCTCTTATTCATTTCTTTCTTCTCTCATCTGGATGAAAGAACCAAAGTTTTTTGGTATAAAGATGAAATCACTTACCACATCCCAATGAGATTTCTTGCTGAAAAACCTCTGCTTGGGATCCCTGGGTGGCGCAGCGGTTTGGCGCCTGCCTTTGGCCCAGGGCGCGATCCTGGAGACCCGGGATCGAATCCCACGTTGGGCTCCCGGTGCATGGAGCCTGCTTCTCCCTCTGCCTATGTCTCTGCCCCTCTCTCTCTCTCTCTGTGACTATCATAAATAAATAAAAAAATTAAAAAAAAAAAACCTCTGCTTATCTTAGACAAGAGCAGTAACACAGAAAGTTGCACTGCTGGGAAGGAAGACACAGGAGTTCAGTGTAGTACTTGAGCTTTTCAGATTTTTACATGTGCCCAAATCCTCTGCCTCACATATATCAGAAAACCTCTCATCCCCTGCTGCAACTTTCCTCCTCTCAGGGTAACTGTACTAGGAAGCTCAGCTAAAAGGTACATTAACTGCCCAGTAGCCCATTGGGAAGACTGATGGTTGGGCATGATGAATCAGGAGCAGATCCTGCTATGCAGGCCAGGAGAAAACAGCTTTTCATGATGCTGAGCATTTTTGGAAGAGTGATAATACCCTTTCAGATCACCCTTTCAGAAATGCTTACTAATTGAGAAGAAGGCCTAGAGTCTACTAAGGTTTCTTAACATCTTTACATTGCCATTGCCATAATAAGAAGAGCTGGGAGGGCAGCTGCAGGGTGATGTGGAGGGATGAGAGACAGTGAGTCTCTAGCAGTGGGAAGAGTGTGGCCATCCAGACGGGAAAACCCATGTAGGGCACTGGGGATATTGGGCCTTTGCTGTGGAACCTTTGTCTTCTGTTCCCATCCATCCCCCAGGAAGTCATTAAATCTTTGATTTAGCTTCTTTAGTAGATTTCCCTCCTGAAAAGATTGAACTCTCATTAGAAAAAAAAATTACATGGCCTGTCTTAGATCAATTCCATTTGCTTGAATAATGTAAGCCAGTGTTCCCTAAAACCCAATTACCCTGGGTAAACTGAAAAGCCAAGATGATATAACAAGAGTTTGGCAACTCTCCAGATATGAGGGGTAAATGATGAGGAGTCAAAGACAGTATCAAACTTCTTTTTTTTTTTTTTAAGATTTTATTTATTTATTCATGAGAGACAGAGAGGCAGAGACACAGACAGAGGGAGAAGCAGTCTTCCGCAGGGATCCCAATGTGGGACTCGATCCCGGATCCCAGGATCATGCCTTCAGCCAAAGGTAGATGCCCAACTGCTGAGCCACCCAGGCTTCCCAACAATATCAAATTTCTAATTCAGAGTTCCTAAAAGGATAATATACTACATAAAAAATAGTAGAAAAAGAAAAAGAAAAGTAGAATAAAGAAAAGTAGAATCTATCAAAGTATCAATAATCTCTCTTAGGCCTTCCCACACCACCAACCCTTTATTTTAATTTTTTTGTGAGTGGAAGGTCTATTGAAAGACACCCATAGTTGCAGGGGACATTTTTCACTTCCATGTTCCTTTAGAAATATGGAAAGAAGGATGCCTGGGTGGCTCAGTGGTTGGGTGTCTGCCTTGGGCTCACGGCATGGTCCTGGGATCCAGAATCGAGTCCTACATTGGGCTCCCTGCATGGAGCCTACTTCTCCCTCTGTCTATGTCTCTGCCTCTCTCTCTCTCTCTCTCTCTCTGTGTGTCTCTCATGAATAAATAAATAAATCTTTAAGAAAAAAAAATATGGAAAGAACAGAATCCCATGTTTCCATTTATTTTTCTTTCATTATTAAGGCCAGAAAAATCTTCCCTGGATTTTCCTCCCATACTTTCCTCTATGTCTCACATACCAGGATTATGTCACTTGATCTTTCTTATATCAGTCATTGACAATACAAATAATATTAATATGATAGCTTGGACCAATTGAGATTCAACACTCTGGGGGCATCTGGCGGCTCAGTTGGCTAAGCATCTGGCTCTTGATTTCAGCTAAGACCATGATCTCAAGGTCATGAGATCCAGCCCCACATCAGGCTCTCCACTCAGCTGGGAGTCTGCTTCTCTCCCTCTCCCTTTGCTCCTCGCCCTGCTCTCTCTTTCTCTCTCAAAATAAATAAATAAAATCTAAAAAACGAAAACAAAAACAACAACAACAAAAAAAACATTCAATATCCTGGACTTTGGGAGAGAATCCTGGATACCAGACACAGAAACAAAATCTAGGGGCACCGGGGTGGTTCAGTGGCTGAGCATCTGCCTTCGGCTCAGGGCATGATCCTGGGGTCCTGGGATCCAGTCCCACATCCAGCTCTCCGCAGGGAATTTGCTTTTCCCTCTGCCTGTGTCTCTGCCTCTCTCTCTCTGTGTATCTCATGAATAAATAAATAAAATCTTTTTAAAAAGTGGGGGGGGAACAAAATCTAGATTCTGTTATCCAGCAGAAAAAAAAAATGGGAGAGGGATGGCTGTTAGGTGAATAACCAACAGGATTTACTGCAACATGCAGTATTGCAGTATTGTCCTTGAAACTTTTACTTGAGGCTATTTAGACCCATCTCACAGATGTTTAAACAGATCTAGATCTGGACAATGAAATATCTAAGAGTCTTCCATTGCTTTGCAAGAGAAAGAAAAGGCACCATTTCCCCTAGAACTGAGGACAGTTCTTGGGTAAATAAATCAACCGCTTATCATAGCATCCATTATGTACCAAGTACAGTGTGACAGGCACTGCGCTAAGCATTCTGAGCCTATTAGCTCATTTAGCTCTTACCACAATTCTGCAAAGTGAATGCCTTATCCTAATTTACACAAATTAAAGAAAACAAAAACAAAAACTTTGCTTCAGGAAAGGTAATATACTTGCCAAAGTCACATAGTCAAGTGACAGAAGTGAGAGCCAACCCAGTCTTAGGGTCAAAGCTCCTACTCTTCCAGTATACATTTCTACCACATAATTCCCAAGACAAACACTTGGAAGCAGAAGCTGCTAGGGTCTCTGTGTGACAGTGGGGGGTGGGGGGAGGAGAGGATAGTTTTATGCCCTCCCACAGGTACTGTGCTGCTTCAGAATATGAGGTTAAGGGTAGAGGTACCAAGAAGTCCTAGAGCTTGTGCAAAAGGAGCTGCTGGCTGTTTGAGGACCATCTGGGAAACCAGGAGTTAGAATGGACAAGGCTTACATCTCTTCTGCCCAGGAAAGGTGAATGCCCAGCATTGCTGATTGTAATGGGAAAAACAGGGCTGACTTGTAAAACTATCAAACATATGCTAGGGAGTCAGATTATTTCATAAAACTTTGCTTTAGGAAATCTGGAATCCACTCTGTAGCCATCCAAATTACAAGTAAAGGCTAATGACAGAGTTTGTGTTGCACTTCACAATGTACAAAGGGTTTCCACATGCAGTATCTCATCTATTTCCCCCTCTCAGATGATGAAACTGAGGCTGTAGACCAACACTGTCCCAGGGAACTTTCCATGACAATGACTGCAAGCCACATGTAGCTACTAAGACATGAAACATGACTAGAGTGACTGAGGAAGTGAGTTTTTCAGTTTAAACTAATAGTTTGGGGCAGCCCCGTTGGCGCAGCGGTTTAGCGCCGCCTGCAGCCCGGGATGTGATCCTGGAGACCCGGAATCGAGCCCCACATCAGGCTCCCTGCATGGAGCCTGCTTCTCCCTCTGCCTGTGTCTCTGCCTCTCTCTCTCTAGCTGTGTCTCTATGAATAAATAAATAAAATCTTAAAAAAAAATAAACTAATAGTTTAAGTTTAAAGAACCATGTATGGCTAGTGGCTACTGAAGTGAGCGGTGCAGCGGTAGGTGTTGAGTGACTTACGCAAGTTTATTGCTTTAGTAAGCTCGACAACTCTATTTGTGGTAACAGATTACAAGAGGAATTCTTCCTAGGTTCCTTGAGTTAATCATCAATCTGATTTAAGTGTTGGAAATTAAATTCTGTTGTGAAAACTTCTCAAGTATGAATTCGATAAGAGGAATGAAACAAAAATAGTTGAACTGAACTTTCCCTTATGTCAGTTAGGTCTGAATTTGTTGGGCAATGGGAGCATAATATATATTCCATCACCTAAGTGAAGTTTTCCAGTCAGGTTGTGGGTAGAAGAATGAGCTTCTGAACCCAGTAACGCAGGCAATTGCATAATATAGCCTATTCACTGAGGGGCACAGCCATAACTGTCTTCACCTTCTGAGAGAAAAAATAGAATCAAAGTCTCTCTTGTGGTTCACTCTGGTAACCATAAATTCCAGAAGGTTCTGGGCACCAAACAGAAATCATTATCTGACACTATTCTTGCTTGTCAACCAGTTAGGCCCACTTAGGGGATATAGAGAGAGCAGGAGAAGGAGTACAGAGAGGGATGGGCTTTCATCTGTGATATTTCATGCTTTCACCAAAAAAAGGGGGGGAGGGGAGTGGTGCCTGGGTGGTTCCAGTCAGTTAAGCCCCCAACTCTTGGTTTCATCTCAGGTCATGATCTCAGGGTCATGGGGTCAAGCCCCAAGTCAGGCTCTATGCTCAATATGGAGTCTACTTGAGATTCTCTGTCTCTCAATTCTCCCTCTCCCGCTGATCCTCCTCCTTATTCCCCTTCCACTTGTGCTCTCTCTCATGCCCTCTCTTTAAAAATAAATAAATAAAATCTTTTATAAAGGGTAGGGGAGGGATCCCTGGGTGGTTCAGTGTTTTGGCACCTGTCTTCGGCCCAGAGTGTGATCCTGGAGTCCTGGGATCGAGTCTCGCATTGAGCTCCCTGCGTGGGGCCTGCTTCTTCCTCTGTCTGTGTCTCTGCCTCTCTCTGTGTGTCTCTCATGAATAAATAAATAAAATCTTAAAAAAAAAAAAAAGGTGGGGGAGAAGGGAATAAATAATTAGAGCAAGTTGCTCAGGAAAACTATTTCATCCATTTTGAGGGTATAAGTATAGTTCTCTATTAATTTAAACAAATGCTTCATCCTGCAATATGACAAGCACTATAATCTCACTCTTTGTAAGGCCTTAGATACTGTGTCTTTATCTACACTCTTTGCCTACTAAGGAATTTTGGAAATGGTTGAGAAAATCTGCCAATGACAACATCCACACCTCCCCCTCAACCATGACCTTTAGGAGGCTCGGGCTGCCCTGTTGCGTGAAGCTGAGGGTTCTCAGAATGTACATTCCTATCTTAACAGCATGCCTTCAGATAGGTCCCTTCCTTCCTCAACAGATAGAAGTGCAGTTTAGCTGGGCAGGTGACCCTTACCTCCACCCCAGATTTAGTCAGAAACTTCATTTCATCACCATTATTAATAGCTGGGTGTGCTAATGTTTCCTGAACATGATAAGAACCACACAGACTCAGAAGGAAATAAATCCATGACTCGGCACTTTTCCCTCTTGTTCGGCAGCATTAGAAAGGTTCCTACTGGACCTACAGATATCTGTGGGCCCTGGACTCTTGGCCAATGTCTGCTTTAAGATCTAACATTGTATGATAAGAGTGTGTAGCCACTAAAATTCAGAAAAACAGTAGATAATCCCTGTCTCCCCCTCTGGCTACCTAAAGGTGATGAGCAGAACTGCTTAACTTATTACAGTGCCAGTTTCTGTTTCCTGAATTCCAATCAATGTCTGCTTGAAGATCTAACATTGTATGATAAGGGTGTGTAGCCACTAAAATTCAGAAAAACAGTAGATAGTCCCTCTCTCCCCCTCTGGCTACCTAAAAGTGATGAGCAGAACTGCTTAACTTATTTACAGTGCCAGTTTCTGTTTCCTGAATTCCAATCGATTTGCCAAATGATGGAACCTAATATTTATACTGTGAACTGTGTACAAGGGGTGTGTGTGTGTGTGTGTGTGTGTGTATTCTCAGATTAGCCTATTTATCTCTCCCTGTGAGATAAGAAATATTCACCTATGTTAAAGATGGGGAAGCTGAGGTTCAGAGAGTTAAATAATTAGCCCAAGATCACACAACTAATTAGGGAGACAGCCCAAATTCAAACCCTGATCCATCTGTCTTCTAGCACCAAGCTGCTACCAAAGGCAGCATGAGGTGGATGGAAGCAGGGCACCCACTGTTATGGACTGAATTGTATCCTCCAAGACTGACATGTTGAAGCCCTAGCCCCTAAAGTGAGTGTATTTGGAGATATGGCCTTTAGAGAGGTAATTAAGGTTAAATGAGGTCATAAGGGAGGAGCTCAAATCAGATAGGACTGATGTTCTTCTAAGAGGAAGAGACATTAAAGATCCCTCTTTTTCCATGCACATAGAGAAGAAGCCATGAAAACACAGAGACCGGAGAGTTGCCTACGAGCCAGGAAGAGGGATCCAACCCTGTGGGCACCTGATCTCAGACCTCCAGCCTCCAGAACTGTGAGAAAGTCAATGACTGTTGTTCAAGCCCTGAGTCTGTGGTTCTAGCAGACTAACAAGCCCAGCTTGGGGCCTGTAAGACTTTCTTTTTAAAAATTCTCATGAAACACTCAGAAAGATATCATGTCCTAAACCCACATCCCACAATGCCTTCCTTGTCACCTACCTGCCTCTCTAGCAGGGTCAATACTAAGGTGAGGAGGGTGAGGCACATTCCCTGGACACACACACACACACACACACACACACACACACACAAACACCAAAACAGTAATTTCCCAGGGATGCCAAAAAAACTCAGTAATTAAGACAAATAACATATTTTAAATCAAAATTAGTGCAAAAAGTTCATGATACTTTGGCTACTTTGCACATTCACCCACAGCTAGCTATGGTTGAGAAAAGTCTGTCCCAGGTTTTTCAATGTAACAGGTACCCCTGTGAGTGAATCCCAAACTCCATTCTTGAGATAAAGGAAGTATTCTTTTTTCCCATGACAGATTATGTTTTAATTTTTAATTACTGATTTTTTGTAAAGGTTTTCTTTATTTGAGAGATAGAGAGAAAGAGCTTGTGCAAGGGGAGGGGCAGAAGGAGAGGGAGAAACAGGCTCCCCACTGAACAGGAAGCCCCACACGAGGTTCGATCCCAGGACCCTGAGATCATGACCTGAGCTGAAGGCAGACAACGCTTAACTGACTGAACCACCCAGGCACCCCATGAGAGATGATTATTAAGTTGTCAGAAATAGTCAAGTTTGGGCTGACTTGTTGACTATGTTGCAGACTTTGTCCTGGAGGCCATGTGTTCAATAATGAACAAGGGAGATGAAGCCACCTCATAGGGAAGGCAGTCTGCAGGGAGACAGAAACAAGTGAGGGGCAGTATCAGTCTACGGTTCTCAGGCTACAAGGAGGCATATGTGAAAGAGACCAGATGATAGAAACACATGGAAGACACAGAAGCCTGATGGAGGGCATCAGGGAAGAAGCGGGGAAAGTGACATCTCAGTTTGCCAGATGACAGGGCAAGTAAACATGGCTCCAGGCCCAGGGGAAGTGTGTGTAAATCCTCAGAGAGGCTGCTGTTGACAAGTGACAAGTATGGCATTGAAAGATCATGACAGGGTGCCTGGAGGGCTCAGTCAGTTAAGTTTATGCCTTCAGCTCAGGTCATGACCTTACATTGGGCTCCCTGCTTAGTGGGGAGTCTGCTTCTCCCTCTTCTTCTCCCTCTCCCACTCCTCTCTGCTTACTCTCTCTCTTGCACCCCCAATAAACAAACAAACAAACAAATAAATAAATAAATAAAATCTTAAAAAAAAAAAAGGAACAAAAACTCCTGACATCCTGTAAGACAGGTATGCTTCTTTCTTACATACTGCCATCTCATCCATCAATGAATTCTGCGGGTTTCACTTCAAAACAGATAGTCCAAATTACCTTTGACAAGTCCATTCCTAGCCCCCAGCCTGAGACTCCTAAGTGGTCTGGTATCCTCCTTTCCTTCACTCATTACTCAGTGCTGCTGCCAGAACCATCTTGCTAATTTATAAATCTGATCATGCCACTTCTCTGGCCCAAGCCCTCATTCTTACTCAGAGTAAAACCAAATAAGTAAAATAATCTGCCCTGCAAGGCCCCTTTCCCTAGCTCTATCACCTCATCTCTTTATAACAACTCTATAATGTAATGTTTATGGTTGGTAACCCCCACTGACTGTCCAACCACCAGAAAAAAATGGTTGGTCAAGTCAAGTTTATCAGACTTAATACAGTAAAGTAGATGATCTTGACAGAATCTTAGTACTTTTTCAAAATGAAAAGTTAGAGCAGAGTATTCATAAGGGTTTAGGGCCTGGGCTAGGTGTTGTCAAATATTAGCATGCAAGGTGGTGATTTGGCTAGAAGTGGGCAATTTATGACATATTAGCTTGGACCAAATGGCTGAGGACAAGATGGGCTTTACTGGGAAAAGCAAAGTGAGGGGCACCTGGGTGGCTCAGTGGTTAAGCATCTGCCTTTGGCTCCGTGGTGATCCTAGGGTCCTGGGATAGAGCCTACTTCTTCCTCTGCCTATGTCTCTGCCTCTTTCTCTGTGTCTCTCATGAATAAGTAAATAAAATCTTTTCAAATAAAGAAAAGCAAAGTGAGAGTCACATAGGACTTGGTAAATGAACTATGAGTCTTGATAAATAAGCACCATTTCTGAGTACTGTTTAACACATGAATTGAGAATTTCTGTTTCAGTTCTCATACCATAGAATGTAAGCTCCATGAGGGCAAAGATTTATTTCTCTGTTTGTATATTTCTATCCTATCTTCTATAAGAATGCCTGGCACTGAGTAGGTATCAATAAGTATTTGCTGTATGAAAGAATGAACATTATTATTCTGATTTTTAAAATAAGAAAATTAAGGGGCTCTTGGGTGGCTCAGTCAGTTAAGTGGTGGACTCTTGGTTTCAGGTCAGGTCATGATCTCAAGGTCATGACATCAAGCCCTGCCTCAGGTGGAGCTGAAATATTATTCAGCCTTAAAAAGGAGTGACATTCTGATACATGCTTACAACACAGATGAACATGAAGTAAGCCAGACAGACACAAAAGGACAAATACTGTGTGAGTCCATTTATATGAAGTACCACGAATAGTCAAATTCACAGTAAAAGAAAGTAGAATAGTGGTTACCAGGGGCTGGAGGGAGAAGAGAATGGGAAATTATTGTATCATGGGTACAGAGTTTGTGTTTAGGATGATGAAAAAGTTGTGGTAATGGTCGTACAACGTAAGGAATGTACTTAATGTCACTGAACTGTACATTCTAAAGTGGTTGAAACCTAAATTTTACATTACATTTATATATATATTTTTTAACCACAATACAATAAACACCCTAAGTGCCTTAGTCTTTTATTAATGCTATTCTAGCCCCCAGTAAAGTCTTCATCAATCACCCCTGGACCTGTTCATGGAATGGGAAATAAAGGAGATGAGCCCAGGTGGGTACTTGCACACACAAACAAATTCCATTACAATATAAAAGTAAACCCTTGAGCTTAGGGAATCCTTTTTACTGAGCAGTAGGGCTGCCCTCCCTTTGCTCCCCAGGGAGGCATTATCTCTATCATCCAAGGATATTTGCTACATAAGTATCCTTGAAAAGACAATCTGGAACCTAGGGTTGTTAATACTTCTGCAGGCAAGATTTGAAGGAACCCAACAGATCCATGAAAGAACTGTTTCCCCATAATATTCACCCCTTGTTTCTGCACTATCTTGGTTTATGGTATAGTTTCCCATAAGCATACCACTCTGTCATCCTCTCCAGTTTATCTGACCAACAGAGGCTGGGACAAAACCCATTCAACTGGTCTCATATGGCATTTATTTAAAGCTAATGCCTACAGGATTCCAAACAAATGATGACAGCAGTACTGACCTCAACCATGCCCCTCAGGGTCCTGGATCCAATGAGGTTGAACAAATCCCATATACCATCAGGGTCTTTCTTAGTAATCCAAGTGGCTTTCTCTTTAACTTACTATGTTGATCTTTTAACTTGGCCCAAGGCATTAATCCAGGTACAGAAGGAGGAAGTCTAGGGCAATTCTATCAATCATAACAATCATGGCCAATGAGTTTAGATAGGGTTTCAAGGATGAAGTCTATCATTATTCACTCCAACTCAAATAAGGGCAGGTTCCATGCCACCTCTTCTAATTGAATGTTTCCCATCATAGGAAAAACTGCTTGTTGGGTGCATATAAATAATAAGCCAATTATCCCTTCAGGACACTTGCTTGAGAACCAAGGTATAGCTGTTTTGGGAAAGATCTCCACAATTGACTGAGGAGATGTACTGATGGTATTTCCTTAAATATTCCTATGGCCCCCTCTCCCCGTTAGAGGTGAAGTCCCCCTGTTTTCATGAGAAAGGCAAATTAACACCTGGCTTTCAGACTAGACGTATAATACCGAGAGTGAACTTAGTGCCCCTGGAAAGAAAGTTTGTAATTGTTGGGGCCATTCAAATGAGACCTACATTATCGGGGTATACGTGAAAAGTTTGGCAATGCCAATGACATGGCCTCCTGGGAAGCTCATACAGGTCTCAGTTCAGTTCAAATAATTGAGTCCAGTCATTATTTTTATTTTTTTTTCAGTTATTATTTTTAGAACAAAACCTGTCCTATTTGTACTTGTCACCAGAAGAACAGTATTCATTTACCCCACAGAGTGATGGGAAAATGTACAGGAATGGGGGTGGGAAAGCAAGCCAGTAGAGCCAACAAGTGTTTTGCACGAGAGAGTCTTCCTCTGTTGCTCCTAATAAATTTCTCAGTAAGATGAAAGTAAATGATGATCGATCATGGTCAGAGTCACTTGGAGGAAGGTGGCAGACCCAGCAGTGTCAAATTTAAATAAGTTGCAATAGTACAAAGAAGCTGCACCAGGACACTTTCCTTTTTGAGAGAACCTCTAGAAAATAATCATTAATGTCACTCATCCCCCCTCAGGAGTCTAAGGTCTCCCTCCTCAAGTGCTAGGGTTTTTTGCTCTCCCTCTATCAATACTACAAAATCAATGTGGGTTCATTCTAGTACCTATAACTTCACTTTTTGTTCAGATAGTTCACTACTTGAACCAAGATCGTTCTCTGGAAGTGTCAAGTCCAAGAGGGACACGTTTATAAAGTGTACAAGAACACTTGTGTTAGTCTACTAGGGTTACCATAACAATTATTTTCTCCTAGTTAATGGAAGTGGAGAAGTCCAAGATCAAGGTGCCAAGATTGTTTTCTGATGAGGCCTCTCTTCCTGACTTATAGACCGCCACCGTTTCATTGTGTCTTTACATGGTCTTTCCTCTACACTCAAGCAGAAATAGATATCTGGTGTCTCTTCTTCTTCTTATTATTTTTTAAAGATTTTACTTATTTATTCATGAGAGATACAGAGAGAGAGAGAGGCAGAGACACAGGGAGAGAAGCAGGTTCCCTGTGGAGAGCCCGACCCTGAGATTATGACCTGAGCCAAAGGCAGACGCTCAACCACTGAGCCACACAGGTGCTCCTGCTTCCTTTTCTTATAAGGGCACCAGTCCTGTGGGATCCTAACCCTTTTGACCTCATTTAATATTAATTACATCTGTAAAGGCCATATCTAAAAATACAGTTGCATTGAGGGTAGGACTTGAACTAGGGGATAGGGGGACATGATTCAGCCCATAACAACACTTATTTCCCCACTTTGGCTCGTGTGGGCCACTGTAGGAGGAATTGGTAAGCAGCATACTCAATCATGTGATCATTCTCTTTATCATCTAGGGCTGTGTTAATCCAACAAGAGAATCCAGATTCTGGTCCAACCAGAATCCTGTGTGTGTATGGTCTTCCTCTTGACTGGCCTGCCCCCCAGAAAGTGTACCACTAGGCCAGTCTAGAACTACCGATAGGTGAAAGGAAGGAGCATGATGCCCAGTTATCATTAAGGGAAGTATCCCAAATTTTTAAAAGTAACTCTATATAACTCTTGGGGGACAACTCCCCAGGGTGTCTTACTACATACTTTGTGAGCAAAGGCACTGGCTGTCTTTGTTCTGGACTCTTTTGTCCAGAACATTTGTCTAGCATACAACCCTGGAGGATGAAAATAAAGCCTCCCTCCAGAGCAAAGAACAGCTATGTTAACTTTCCAGTATAATTATGCTTCTCTCTAGGGCAAATATCAGGCAGTCTCATTGCCATTTTTAAAGATTTGGGTTCCTTGAACTTGGGGTTCTTTTCTTGCAACTCATTGCAGGTGCAGGTTTCACCTGCCCCTCATCACATTACTCTGTGGGAATTGCCCTCTGGAACTTTGACAACTGAGATTGCCATGAATAGCAAAGTCTTCCCTCTCTGGGACCCACAAATCTCATGTCTTCTGCCAGCATCACTAAAATGATAGCAGGCTAAGTTTTTAGTTTGCAAGTAGGATAAACTCTTCACTGTTCTTGATGATCACTCCCACTTCTTTTGTCCTGATCATTACCCAGGAAGCAACTGAGGAGAAGACCACTGCTCTCTGGGGACTGCCAAATTCAGTGAACAGATTGTCTCACTAAAGTGTGTAGGCCAGGAAAAGGGGAGGGAGTAGAGTCAATTTTTTTTTTCTGTCAATTTTTGAGGAGGCTGTTTTAATACTCAGCCACACAGGATGCTTAGGAGTAGTAGAAAGCACAGAAGGTCCATCAAATCCTTGACTAGCAGCACAGTGTTAAGCAGTTTTTGCAATAAAAGGCTCACCATTGTCCAAATGCAAATGGTCCAGAAAGCCAAACACAGGGCATGGATCAGCTTCACAGGCCACAATGCTCTGGCAGGGGTTGGTGACCGAACTAGAACAACAACATCATAACCTCAAAAATTATCAATGGCAGTGAGGCACCACCAACAGCCCCGACAGCACTCAAGCGTCCAGTGTAGTCTCTCTGCCAGAAACGGTCAAGGGCAAATGTCCCACATAATGTTGTCTCCCTCTTTGCAAGGAGAGAAAGGTTGGGTGGTTGAAAGGTAGAAGACTGAAGATTGTTCTGGGAAAGTTTCAGCAAGGCTGACAGGGAGTCCTAGAGACAAAGTAACCTATCAGAGGCATCCCAGGAATGAGTCTTAGAATCCCTGGAGTGTTCAGCCATTGGCCCAAAGCAGCCATGGCCATTGTCTTTTGTATGAATGTAGACATGGCTATCAGAGCTCAGCAAATAAGGCTGTGCCCAACCACACTCTGCATTAGAAAACCTAAGAGGTGAATTTTTATAGCCACCATAACCAGTTATGGTTAACAAAAAGGATTCCACAGAGAAAAGGGAACTAAGACTCTGAAATTAAAAAGTCAAGTAGCAAAACTGCAGATGCATATCAAAATACATATGAGTATTGTGAATATGCAAAAGGAAAAGAACTAGACTATCGTATGTAATGTCAATCTGTAATAAATAAATATACTTTAAGAAGATTCCATGAAGAACTAAAAACCATCTTTAAAGCTCCAGAGAGAAAGGCACGTTAATATGTCTGTAAGTAAAAACTGTCAATGTGACAGATCACCTTTTTCTTTTTCTTGGGAACCACAAACTGCCTGAGGGTTTGTTTTGGTCTTTTCTATTTCTGGGACTCAGACAAGTAGGAAGAAGGAGCAGGGAAACACAGCCCCTCCCCTTCTCACAGCTCAGCTGAAAAAGGTCTCCCCTGGGCTGTCTGGGACCAGGATCTGGCGGAGGCAGAAAAGGGGAGCATGAGGCGCAGCAGGCCCAGAGAGTGCAGGCACAACATCATATCTTATCACATACCCACCTACGTGTCAGGTTATTTTAAAAATCTATTGAGCTATAATTCATAGATCATAGAATTCACCCCTGGGACGCCTGGGTGGCTCAGCGGTTGAGGGTCTGCCTTCATTTCAGGACATGATCCCAGAGTTCCAGGATTGAGTCCTGCATCAAGCTCCTGCCTGGAGCCTGCTTCTCCCTCTGCCTGTGTCTCTACTTTTCTCTTTGTGTTTCTCATGAATACATAAATAAAATCTCTTAAAAAAATAAAATAAAAATCACCCTGTAAAGTATACAATTCCATGACTTTAGTATATTGACAGAGCCATACAGCTATCACCATCATCTGAGTTTAGGATAATCACATCACCTCAAATACTGAAACCCATTCGCAACCATTCCTCCAACTGCCCTGACAACACCCAGTCCTAGAAAACCACTAATGTACCATCTGTCTTGATACATTTGCCTATCAAGGACATTCCATATAAATGGAATCATAGAATATGTGGTCTTTTGCACCTGACCTCTTTCATTCAACGCAATGTTTCGTGGTTCATCCATAGTGTGGTGTGCATCAATATGTGGTTCTGTTTTATAGCCAAATAACATTCTACTGTATGCTATATTTCGATACACAACATTTTGTTTGCCCATTCATTAATTCATGGACTTATGAATAATGCTGCTATGAATGAATGTTTATGTACAAGTTTATATATGCCTTGAATTTTCTTGGGCATATACTTAGGAGTAGAATTGCTGGCTCATATGGGAACCCTATGTTTAACATTTTGAGGAACCCTCAAACTAATTTCCACACCAGCCACATCAGTTTACATACTCCCCAGCAGTATATAAGGGTTCAAATTTTTCCATATCTTTGCTAACTCTTGGTATTGTATTTTTTATTATAGTTATCCTGGGTTTGAAGTGCTATTTCTTTGTGGTTTTAATTTGCATCTTTTTAATGGTTATTGATGTTGAGCATATTGTCATGTGCTTACTGGCCAGTTATGTATCTTCTTTGGACAAATGTCTATTCAAATCCTTTGCTCATGTTTTTAATTGGGTTGTTTGTCTTTTTGTTGTTGACTTGTAAGAGTTCTTTATATATTTTGGATATCAGTTTTTTATTAGATATGTGATTGCTAATTATTTTCTCTCATTCTCTGGATTGTCTTTTCACCTTCTTGGTATATCATAAAAAGTTTAAATTTTGACATAGTCAAATTTATTTTTTCTTTGGCTCCTTATGCTTTTGGTGTCATATCTACTCAACTATTGACTAATTCAAGATCATAGAAATTTATTCATGTTTTCTTTCTTTTTTTTTTTTAATTTATGATAGTCACACAGAGAGAGAGAGAGGGGCAGAGACACAGGCAGAGGGAGAAGCAGGCTCCATGCACCGGGAGCCCGATGTGGGATTCGATCCCGGGTCTCCAGGATCACGCCCTGGGCCAAAGGCAGGCGCTAAACCGCTGCGCCACCAAGGGATCCCCATGTTTTCTTCTAAAAATGTAATCGTTTTAGCTCTTACACTCAGGTCTGTGGTCTGTTCTGAATTAATTTTGTGTATGATACAAGGAAGAGATTCAATTTCATTCATATGCATGTGGGTATCCATTTTTTCAAGCACCACCTGTTGAAAAGATTATTTTACCCCATTGAACTATATGTCAATTTTAAGGGAAAAAAAAAAGTATCTGTTTCCATATGACCACAGTCTGAGAGGAGGACAATCAGGCTCATTAATTCAGTCCTCTCACATTCCAGAATTCCTAGTACTTGGTATTCTGTGGGACAAACCTCCTTCAAACACATTTGTTAACTAAACAAATACAAGAACCATACTTAACCTTGCTGAACTACCTAAGAACTTGAACCACTTCTGTTTGCTATAAATACTCAGTGCTGTGAAGGAGGCTGCTGGTTTCTATTGAAACTCGATCCCAGAGTATTTGTCTGGGAAGCTGGGGGACTGATTTTCCTGTTTTACCCATGACCTCTCCCAATAAATGCATTTATTAATTTCCATGAATTGTTGTGGCTGGTGGGAGGTGTGTAGCAGCCACCAGTTGTATGGCTAGAAAATGCCAACTGCCAACAGAAGGCCACAAAGACTATTGAATGGCTCCTTCCCAATTTCATCAATGCCTTGGCTCCTATGAATTTATGGCACTCTTTGGCCTTCTATCTTACCACAGAGAGAATAATGAAGACATTTAAGTGTTCTTCAGGTCAATCCTACCGCAGCAGGGCAAAAACATCAAATGAGATTTTTGCCATCAAGATGGACCATCTCAAGCAAGCTATTTGGCACATTGAAGGCACTCGAAACGTATTGGTAGAGAACATTAAAGATTTAATGCAAAGCCTACATCTGTTCCATGGGACTCCCGAAAAAATAGTTATAGAAGTGGTCTTCAAAGAGCCCAGAATCAACTTCAAACAAAGGCTCAGAATTATTTTAGGGAAGTCAATTTCTTTTTTTCTTTTTTTTAAAGACTTATTTATTTATTTATTTATTTATTTATTTAGAGAAAGCACAAGCAGGGGGGAGGGGCAGAGCTAGAGGGGGAGAGAGAGAATCTCAAGCTGACTCTGTTCTGAGCGTGGAGCCCAATGTGGGCTCTCTCCCAGGACTCTGAAATCAAGATCTAAGCCAAAATCAAGAGTCAGGTGCTCAATCAACTGAGCCACCCAGTTACCCCTAGGGAAGTCAACTTCTAATTCAATCTGTACTGTTCTTTCAGGCTTGTGTTGCTCCTTCTAATTCTCATGTCACAGTTGGAGCCACAGATATTCCAGGAAAAGAACACTTGCACTGTAACATTCTCAAATCCTGGGCATGACCCAGAGAAACATGGTTCAGGCTCTGCACCCTGTCAGCACAGCAGAGACTAGCTGCTCCTCCTGTAACAAGAGACCTAGGAAGGCTTAGATCATAGGATCTTAATTTTGGAAGAGACTTAGAGATTCATGACACTCCTTTAGTTACAGATAAGACAACTAAGGCCCAGAGAATTAAGGGATTTGGCTCATGTCATGTGGTGAATTGAGGCTGATGGAGAAATATCTGTAAAGTATGTAGGGCAATCTAATGTTCTGAGTCAAAATCACTGACATAAAATAGTTTTTGGTACAAAATCTGATGCTTCAAATATGTCACTGTTTTATCCAAATTTTCAACCTAAGGTTTTGATAATTAACATCAAGTGTTAGGTAAGGGTGGGGACCAGTTACTACAGTTTCAAAGAAAGCAAACCTAAATACAATTCCCCCACTACCTTGTTAGGATACAAAAGACATCCTCCAGTACCTTTTTCTCTGCATTAAGTGCATTACAATGAAAGGCCAGTTGACCTTTGTTCCTTGGATTATTTTGACATTGTTCAAAGAGCCTCCAGTGTGCATTTCACAGAGCCCAGGTGCTGGGCCACCCTTGAACATGGGTCCCCAGACCTTACTGTCAAATTCAGCAATTATTTTCTCTCTCTCTGCAGCTGTGCTCAGAAGACTGCTTTTGTGGGCCACCAGGAATTTCCTGTGATAGAATATCAGAAAGCTACTGGTGACTCGGAGGAGGTGACTTCACAGGGCAAAAGTTCCCTTTCTACAATAAACATTCCCAGTGTGGCCATGTAGGAGACTTCCTACACAGACCCCACACCTACGAGCCACTTGTCTTCTTGACACCGAATAGGCAGAGAAAAAAGTAGAACCATTTGTAAAAGATTGTCTTTTTTTTTAAAGTGAACTTGCCTATATGTTCCTAGTATACTAGTATTATCATAAAAACCAGTGAGGAAAATGCTCACCTAAAAAGGACTTTAAAAGAACATATGAATTTTATAAAGCAAACAGGCAACCCGGTTCACAGTTTCTAAGTGAGGGAGGGAGGCTTGTCAAATGACTCTAAGGAGCTTTCGCATCTTGAAGGGGGAGGAGCAGGGCACCTCCCTGGCACACCGACCAGCCTTGTGTCCCACGGGGGCCTGGCAGCAGCAGGGAACAACCAATGCCATATTCCAAAAAGTTTGCGTCTCCAGCAGCCATTGCAAAAGCCACCATTCAGAAGAGAGTTACTAAAGAGAAAAGCCAGAACCACTCAGTCAGAGCAGGTGCACCTCTAAGAACTATCTGGTCTTCTCCGGGTCTGGGGAGGCAGAGGTCCAAGGGAAGGGGGCAGCCAGACACCTACCACAGTGGGAGGCGGCACCACCAGCCCAACTTCCTTGACATTTCCTCTTCTATCTCTCAAATAATGCGTTCTACTCCCTAATTTATATTTTGTGCCCTAATAGTATGATGGATTCTTACCCACAAAAATCTCACCCTTAGAAGCTGTTCGTATTATCCCTGGAAAGTGAGAAAAACTGGCTTCCCGGCATGGTAAAGGGCGAATCCATCAAAAGCTGAAGGTGAGGGGCACCTGGGTGGCTCAGTCAGTTTAAGTGTCCGCCTTTGGCTCAGGTCATGATCTCAGGGTCCTGGGATGGAGCCTCTTCTTTGGGCTGTGAGCTCAGCGGGGGGTCTGCGTCTCCCTCTCCTCTGCCCCTCTCCCACTATTCCGTGTGCGCTCACTCTCGCTCTTTCTCTCTCTCTCTCTCAAATAAACAAACATAAATTTTTTTTTTTTTTTTTTAAAGCAGCTGAAGGTGAGCTTCAGCCCTTTGGAGGATCTTTTATAACACTTAGCAAGGATTCTTGCCTTCGCCCTAGGCTGCTCCTGCCTGGTTGAGAGGGTTACTTCCCACTTTCGCTCATTTCCATTGGTTAATATTTCCCATGCATGCGATTGGTGTCCTCAGCTAGCTGCTGTAAGCTCCTGTCCTCTTTGAGAAACAGGACCTGTGGTTTGATCAGGCTGGCATTTTCCTGGGCACGCCCACGCGACAGGGGGGAGGGGAGTGTCTGGATGCCTCCCTAGGCTGGCTGTAAGAAGGGGACAGCAATGGGCTGATTGCAGGTGGAGCAAGCAACCTCCCTGACAAGCCTCCTGCAGTTTCTGTCCCAAGCATCGCCGAGGCCTGGTCTCCCCAAGCCTCCAGTTGAGGGCCAGTCCAATATCTTCATGGGACTGGACTAATCAGTTCTCCCAAAGGTTCCCAAGTGGAAGAGAAGAGCTTATCCATTTCTTTCTTTCCCTCTATTTCGGTATGAATTGGAATCACAGCAGGACGTCATGGACCTCCTCCACCTTCTCTGAGACAAAGCACAGTTTACCTTCGGTGCTGCCTCCCCAGCTTCCCTGGAAGGATTTGGCAGCGGCTGCCTTCCAGAGCCGGGGGTGGGTGAGCCAGGCTCCCCGCGGCCGCCAGCCTGGGCCTGGCGTGCTGGGGCACATGTGCCTGGGGATGGGGGTCCTAGGGCAGGGCCTGGGCAAGGGAGCCTGCGGGACCATGCATGACCGGACTCCAGACTCCACCTGCCCCAAGGGCTGCTTAGACCTTCAGAGGTGTCTCGGTGAGCGCTGGCTCCGTCCAGTAACAGCCCAGGCAGAGCTGTCTCTGCGGAGGGAAGAGTGCATACAGGTAGGTCTGGGGAACGAGGCCAAGAGACACACCAGCCTCCCCGGTTAAGCCACTCTCGGTGGTCGCTTCGTCCTGAAACACAGGCCACTGCCCCATTCCGTGGCTGCTTCTCCTCTCCCAGGATGGCTGGCTTCAACCTTGACCTTCATCCATTGTTTAGCTTCCTTCTAGCCCATCTTCTAACCCATGGCTGAACCACAGCAAATTACCATTTATAAACACATTTGTTTAGGCATGATAAACTGGCATGACTTCTCCTCTATAGAATATTCAGGAAGGATATATACAATGGGACCCAGACAGAGACGAGGCCGGAGGACTGAAGGAGGAACCAGGAGTGATGTAATCTCGTCCCGCACAGACGCCCCTTCCCCTCTGTAACCAGAACAAGGTGCATCACCTCGCCAGAACTCAGCCAGCTCCCTCATTTGTAAACTAACAATATATAATCACACCTGGGGCTCTAAAAATTAGGTTAGTAAGATGGTTTCTGAGCACTTACCTAAGACCAGGCATAAAACAGCCCTGATCCCTATCCCCATGAACCTAGCATAATGGGAAGGGCAGATATGAAACAAATAATTATAAACAATAAACTTACAAGTGTCTAAATTACCATAGAAGAAAACTGGAAGTGTTCTAAAGGCAAATAATCCAGTCCGGGTGTGCAAAATTTTGCAACTATCCCATAGCAGTCATTTGATTGAGGAAATGGTATCCATCACATGAAGGATATGTACAGAAAGTCACAAGTTTTAGTGGGAAATATGGAAGGCCTAATGATATCACCAAGACCGCAGAACTTGAAGAAGAAAAGATAAAAGTGAAGGAGCCCATTTAGGTTCTTACTCTTTATGCCCACAGGGCCTCTTCATTCTCAACAAATTGAACATCCCTCCTGGGCATGGTCACTTTATGGTGACATCTATAGATGATCTTCCAAAGAAGTAGTCATCAGCAAAAGAAACTGACCATGGCTGATTCAAACCAAAAGACGAAAGGAACAAAGGCAAGCCAGGCTGGAGGAGGCCAGCCAAAATCACAGAACTGGGCCAAGGTGGATAATGAGCACATACCTTGGGAGTTCCGGGTACAGATCCTAGAGCCGACTGTTTTGTTTGCATCCTATCCCAATTAGCTGTGCAAATTTGAGCAATTTGTTTCACCTTCCTGTGCCTCAATTCTTCATCTGTAAAATTAAACTAAAAATATTCTAGGGGCACTTGGGTGGCTCAGTCAGTTAAGTAACTTGCTTTGGCTCAGGTCACGGCAGGAAATTGAGCCGGGTCTGGCTCTGCACTCAGTGGGGAGTCTGCTTAAGATTCTTTCCCTCTCCCCCTGTTCTTGCCTCCCTCCCCTCCCCTTGCACGCTTGCACTTTCTCTCTCTCAAATTAGAAAAAATATATATTTTTTAAATCCCATATTTTAACAAGTCTAAAATGTCAGTTTTAAGATGTACTGCTCTTTTATGAGCCACTAAGAGAAAACACTGCCAATTAAAGTATGACACAGAGCTTTCTCATCACTTCAAATGTTTTATTTTATATTTCAATATAAATCCTTATTAGATCTATTTAGATACAGGCTTTTAGCATGCCACTCTTAAACATACATAAAAAGAAAGATATAATAAAAATAAATTAGGATACTTTTAGATCTTTCTCAATTCAGAGCCCAAGTTTCCCAAATGGCTTATTGGTCTGATCTTTTTTTTTGTTTTTGTTTTAAAATGGCTCCAAGCCCAGCATGGAGCCCAACATGGGGCTTGAGCTCACAAACCCTGAGGTCAAGACCTGAGCTGAGATCAAGAGTCAGATGCTTAACTGACTGAGCCACCCAGGTGCCCCTGGTCTGGTAATTGTTGTCCACATGTGTCCACACACTGGCTGCTAATCTCTGAGCCACCATGGTCACTGGCAGCATTTCTTCAAAGATAGCTCCATCATTTTCTCCTGGACCTGCAGCAAGCCTTGGACAGCCCTTCTCCAAGGTCTGGTGCTACTGCTTTCTTGACCTTAGCAGAGGTGTCACGAGGCTTTCAGAACACAGATACAGTCTTTTCCAAATGTTTCTCCAGGGGTTTGTTGCCTGAAGCACCAAGGATCTGCAGGCATCCTCTAGGCCACCTAAGACAAGGTGTGCAGTGAGACGACTATAACAAGCCCCAACAGGCACCACCTGAACACCCACCCTCCTCAAGATGCTTTAGAACTCTCGCTGGGAGACTTGTGTTTATTTAGTTGAAGAAGTTAGCCCTGGTCCAGCATGTTGTCAGCATTCAACAAATGCCAGTTATTTTCTATCTTTAAGAAATACCTGTAGCAGGGACACCTGGGTGGCTCAGCTGTTGAGTGTCTGCCTTCACACTCCGGGCGTTATCCTGGGGTCCTGGAATCGAGTCCCAATCAGGCTCCCTGTGGCTCCGGGCTTCTCCCTCTACCTATGTCTCTGCCTCTCTCTCTCTCTCTCTGTGTCTCTCATGAATAAATAAAACTCTTTAAAAGAAATAAAAAAGAAATACTAGTAGCAAATTAGGAGTGTTTTATAAAGGTGCACCTTTTTATCTTATATTGAATAGGGTACGGGGAAGATAAGATAAAATGAGCCACTATCCCACTTGCAAGCTTTCAAAAGAAATCTATAAGGGAATCATTGACTATCAGGAGGGGGGATATTTCACTCATCCAAACAGATTTTCTTTAGTCTGCCAGAGAGCCTGAGATCTGCTATCCTCTCGATGACAATTAAATGTGGATAGCCACTCACCTAGGATTCAGACCAGCTCAAAGGGTTGGTGGCAGCATGGTTGGGACATTCCTTATGGTTCAGTGCAAGTGTCTAAACAGCTTTTTTTTCATCTCTATTGAAACTTAGCTCATTAGTCTGTAGTGTACTTGGGAACCCAAAACAGCCTCATTGGTTTTCTTTTGTGTTATAAGACTTGGAACACTGAATTCTATTTCTGGCCATGACACCTAATACACCTTTCTCACCCAGCCAGAGCTGGGGTTGGAGGGGGAGGGGGAGGCTGGAAAAGGTTCAGGCTGTGGAGGAGCTGTCAGAGGAGGGCATTGAACAAAGACCAGGACACCCTGTCCGGGTTCTGGTTCCAACCCTGTGCCACATGCATCCTCAGCAGGCTGGAGACAGTGGAGGGTGGAGGGATGGGGTCAGCTAGCTGAGGGGGTTACTCAGTTCAGCTGGAAAAGCCTTTATTTCACAATTCTTTTTTAAAAACATTGGCCATTTTAACTGTTAAAAACCATCAGTCCCATTCTCCTGGGCTTGCTTTTGGTGCAATTTGGTATTTCTAAGGGAAATAATCTGAAGAACATTTTGAAATCTTGCAGTGACAGTTCATTGGCTCCAGGAACCAAAATTCTGCTCTCTTTGGTTTTATCTATATAATGAGAAGAAACAGCATAGATCTGGGTGGCAGGCACACAGGAAAATAAAAATAATTCGGGGCACTTGCCTGCTCTCTGCATTTGTAAGCCAATGTGTCAGGCTTCTAGTATTAGAACACCATTTCTAACTTAGTATATGGCTTTGAGTGAAAAAGTGTGTCTTTTTCTTTTATCCTGGCAAACCCTGGCAAGCTGCACTCTGAAACACTGTGCCAAAACACAACCCCAACGATGGTGACAGAGCGAACCCACTTCTACACATTATCACCAATACTGGATTCCTTGATGATTATTTCCTCATCGATAAGGTTACAGAGGTTTCAGGCTTAATGAACTTTTCTGATTTTCTCATTTCTCTCTCAGATTGCTTCATGAATCGACAGTCCTGAGCCCCTTACCACAGTAACTAAGGAGATGAATATCCATGCTAACCAAAGAGGGGCAAGAGCTACTAAACTAATGTGATAAACAAGATTCTCGTAATTCTCTAGGTGCACTCAGGCCCAACACAAGCTGGGAACCTCTCCCCAAGAAGCCTGCTCCTAAAATCTGAAGTAGAGGAGACAAAAGTACCTCAAGGAGCTACTACGGTGTTTCAGCCTCCCTAAGAAAGATTGGGCAGCTCTCACTGGGTGAAGACTGAAGCCAGGGGAGCATGGCCCATGGCCATATGCTGTGTGGCCTGGGGGTGCAGGGCAAGCAGCTATTATAATCTATTTGGTCACTTAGCCTCGCCTTAGAGTTCCCTCCCTGTAGCTGGTAAGCCTGAACTCTCAATTTATAGATTTCTTTGTTTATTCTAAAGGAAAGAAGCAGGAAGTTCATTTTTACCGGTGACCTTGACTAGATGTCTTTGATGATGAAGTTTAATAGGTTAAAGGTTCATCCTAGTTTATTTATGTCATTATAAAATGACGCCATCCTTGTTTTTATATTTTTTCACATTTAATGAGTGTACTTCTTGTAATAAATTATACCAAACACACACGCACACACACAATTTAAAGCAAAAGTTTTTCCTTTTTTTTTTTTTTTTTAGTTTTTAGTTTTTTAGGTTTTCTGTTTTGTTTTTGTTTTTGTTTTTAGTTTTTCCACTTACTCATTTTTATTTTAACTCCACTCCAACCTATAGTACAAAATAGTGTCATATTATTTTCAAATATTTGTCTGGACTTTTAGAACAATAATTGTTTTAAGTGTTTCTAAAGCACTTTAGACTTTACTAGAAAAGTTTTAAAATATGTCAACTCCACAGTTATTCATCAGATACAACTTGTATATCATACATAACATTTGTTGTATCATCTTTGTTTTATCTTCATTTAAAGAACAAAATGTTCTTCCAATGGGGAGGAAAAAAGTTGCAGAAACCATTTACAGGGGCGGTTAATTCACCCTTCTAGCTGTAGGAAATATGAAGAAACGGGTCCCCCTAGTGTTCCGCGTGTGCTGCTGCAGGATGCTAGCGCACTAACTTGTATCAGAGCTTCTCAAACTTTTTAAAAAAGATTTTATTTATTTATTTATTTATTTATTTATTTATTTATTTATT
Organism: Canis lupus baileyi; assembly: GCF_048164855.1. Lineage (NCBI taxonomy): Eukaryota > Metazoa > Chordata > Mammalia > Carnivora > Canidae > Canis > Canis lupus. The sequence goes on from NC_132865.1 coordinate 36,198,311, forward strand.
TATTTATTTATTCATGAGAGACACACAGAGAGAAGCAGAGACATAGGCAGAGGGAGAAGCAGGCTCCCTGCCGGGAGCCCGATGCAGGACCCCATCCCAGGACCTCAGGATCACGCCCTGAGCTGAAGGCAGATGCTCAACTGAGCCCCCCAGGCTCCCTCAAACTTTAAAGTGTACAAAATTATCTGGGGATCTTGGTAAGATGTAGATTCGTATGCAGAAGGTGAGGGGTGAGGACTGGGATTCTGCATTGCTAAAAAGCTCAAAGAGGATGCCAATGCTGCTGGTTCGTGGTATGTTAATGCATTTGATGATGTCTAGTTGTGTAAATAGAATCAGAAAGTTGTAATTACATGTAAAGATCTTTTTAGCTATTAAAAATTCAGAAGTCAAATTCATTTTCCCCTTTTCGACCAGAGGCCATATTTAGTGGAAATGAATTGGTTATGTTGAATTACTAATTTCAGAACAGCTAATTGCCCTAAATGAAATTCCTTTGACGATTGACCCTTACTTTTGTAACTACAACATCTAAGAACATGCCTACTTATTCCTTTGCCCACACCTTACTGTTAAAACAGTTCTAAGAACAATGTTCTGTGTTCTATTTTGTCTTCCTAGAAGCTGGCAATGGCTAAATTATAGCAGATGCCCAGCTTATTGGTCTAGAGAGGTGAATTTTCCAGGGGGGAGAACAAAAAGCAGGTGGGCATAGAGTGCCTCACCTCTAGCCATACAGTTGCAGGGAGACCTAGCCCAAACAGTGTTTATTATGAGAGACTGCCACATAAGGGAAGAAGTCTGTGTTAGGGACTGTCTTTCCCGAAGCAATCCACATGATGTCTTCACAAGAATAATAAATGCTCATGCTTATTGGACCTTCACTCTGCTCAGCACTTACTGAATGATATCTGTACCTTTTCTGTCATACTCAGCACCACAACCAAATGAAGAAGGCACTACTGCTCTTGCCATTTGGTCAGGGAAGCTGCCTTAATAGCCCTCCTGGGTAATCTGCTGACTCGGGACACACACCCAGGACCACCTCATTCAAAAACTCTTGCTTTAAACCACTTTGCTACCGCATTTAACACTAGCTTGTGAATGCACAATTTCTGTGCTTCTCTTCCTTAGATAGTTTGCTGCTGGACTTCAAATATGTATGCATAGTGTACAATCCCAAAAACATAAAATCTGTAGCCTTAAAGTGTTGTAAATGCCAGTTTTAGAAACTTGGAAAAGTCAACATCTAAACAGCTTTATAGTATCTCTGAAAGACTTGAGTGAAAATCAATGTAAAAGCCATTGTTACTTTTGGTTTGCTTCCTTCCTCTGTTCCTTCCCCCACTAGACCCCCTCACTTTTTACAGTCATCAACTACAAGCAACGAAGAACTTGGATTTGCTATGTCTAGACTGAGGTTCCAATTCCTTTAAAGTTAAAGGTGAACCAGAGTGTTGGGAGTAAGTCACTTACGGCACTTGCTGCTTTGCAATTTATTTATTCATTTAGTCATCTGTCCCTTCTACTGGTCTGTGTGTGCCTATAGGGCAATAACTCTGCCTGTCTGATTTTAGTATTCCAGTGCTTAGCTTTGTGTCTGGTGTGTGAGCACTTCATGTTTGTTGAATATATAAATTCATGAATAATTAATAAGTCTAATTAAGTCAGGCTGAGATTGAAAAATTCCCCAAGAAATGTTCATATTTGGTCCACTAGGTGGCAGCCTTGCCTAATCTTAGATGGCTACTTTTTTTTTTTTTTTTTTTTAAATGATGAAAGTCTCCACTTGAAGAAAGGAAAACCATTTAGAGAGACCCATCTCCCCCAAGAACATCTCTGGACCACAGTCATTCTTTATGTTCAAGATAGTCAACTTACTGCATTATAACACCGACTACATTATAAATCTTTGTCCCTTGAAACCTCTGGTCTTGTATTATGAAATCATCTTTGAGTGATGACTTGATGTTGACATAACATTGGAGGCAGAGATGAGAAAGACCCATAAGCCTCTGGTTGATATGAGAATGCATTGCTAAGAAAAAGTTTGAAGATTAGTAGGAGGTACACAAGAAAAATCACATAATTCTTAACTTTTTGAGTGTAAGAATTTTGTACACTTTAACAAAATGGATGCAATTTTATGGTATTGCATGTATTATGTCTATTCTCATTTTAAATGTATTTTACACTGAAAAAAAATGTCTTGATTTTAAAATATTCTTAAAGTAAGGGGCATCTGGCTGGTTCAGTCAGTAGAGCATGAGACTCTTGATCTCTGGGTCATGAGTTCAAGCCCCACATTGGGCATAGAGATTACTTTTAAAATATATCTATTGTTAAGATAATAGAAAAGATTTTTTTGCCACATGCAGAGCAAATTACTAAATCATGAATAAATAAGAGACATTAATACCAACCTTACAGAAATAAAAATGATCATAAGAGAACATAGTAACAATAGTATACCAACAAATTAGGTAATCTAGATGAAATGGATAAACAGCTAGAAAGACACAAACTACCAAAATGGATATGAAAAGAATAGAAAATTTGAAAAGATGTCCAATGAGTAAAGAGATTGAATTAATAATTTTAAAAACTTCTCAATAAATAAATATATATAGAAAAAATTAAAACTTCCACAAAGAAAAGCCCAGGGTCAGATGACTTCATTGGTGAATTCACCAAAGATTTAAAGAAGAATTAACCTCAATTCTTCATAAACTCTCCCCCAAAAAAACAGAGGAGGAGGAAACACTTTCGAATCACTCCATTTGCCCAATATTAAACTAATACTAAACCAGATCAAGACATCAAAAGAAAACATCAGGCAAATAACTATATATGCAAAAATAGTCAAGAAGATACTAATCGGGATCCCTGGGTGGTGCAGCGGTTTGGCGCCTGCCTTTGGCCCAGGGCGCGATCCTGGAGACCCGGGATCGAGTCCCACGTCCGGCTCCCGGTGCATGGAGCCTGCTTCTCCCTCTGCCTGTGTCTCTGCCTCTCTCTCTCTCTCTCTCTGTGACTATCATGAATAAATAAAAATTAAAAAAATCTCTAAAAAAAAAAAAAAAAGAAGATACTAATCCATTCATGGATTAGAAGTTTTAATATTGCCAAGTTGGAGATATTTACCAGAGTGATCTACAAATTTAATGCAATTGCTATCAAAATCCAAGCTTCTTGGGATCCCTGGGTGGCGCAGCGGTTTGGCGCCTGCCTTTGGCCCAGGGCGCGATCCTGGAGACCCAGGATCGAATCCCACGTCAGGCTCCCGGTGCATGGAGCCTGCTTCTCCCTCTGCCTGTGTCTCTGCCTCTCTCTCTCTCTCTCTCTGTGACTATCCTAAATAAATAAATAAAATATTAAAAAAAAAAAATCCAAGCTTCTTTTGAAGAAATTGACAAGCCAACTTTCAAATGCATATGGATATAGAAGGGACTCCGAAAAGCCAAAAGAATCTTACAAAAGAACAAAGTTGGAATTTCTGGACTTCAAACCTTACTATAAAACTATAGTAATTAAGACTGTGGTATTAGCACAAATTTACACGTGTAGCTTAATGGAATAGAATTCAGAAGACAGAAATAAACCTTCACATATACAGTCAATTGATTTTCAATGAAAATGTCAAGACAATTCAATGAGGAAAAAATATTCTCCTCAATTAATGGTGCTCAGACAACTGATATCCACATGCAAAAGATTAAAGGTGGACTCCTACCTCACGCATATTTTGAGTCAATATACAAATGTTAGCTCAAAATAAATCAAACACATAAATGTAAAAACCAAACCTATAAAACTCATAGAAGAAAGCCTAGGAGTAAATCTTCATGATCTTGGTTAGGAAATCACTAGATATGACACCAAAACAAAACAAAAAGATAGTTTGGACTTTAGCAAAATTAAAAACTTCTGTACATGAAAGTATACTCTCAAGTGCTCGCTTCGGCAGCACATATACTAAAATTGGAACGATACAGAGAAGATTAGCATGGCCCCTGCGCAAGGATGACATGCAAATTCATGAAAGTATACTCTCAAAAATGTGAAAAGAAAACCCACAGAGTGAGTGAAAACATTTGTAAATCATATATCTAAGGATTTGCACTTCAGTATATAAAGAACTATTACAAGTCAATAACAAAAAGACAACCCAATTAAAAAATAGATAAAGGACATGAATAGATATTTTTTTCAAAGAAGACAGATAGGTGGCAAATAAGCCAATGAAGGTGATGATTAACATCACGATATTAGGGAAATGCACAATGCACATCAAAACCACAATAAGAGATTATGTCACACTCACTAGAAAGGCTACAATAAAAAAAAAAACAGACAATAACAGTCTTGGCAAGAATGTGGAAAATTGGAACCCTAATACATGGCTGGTGGGAATGTAAAATGGTACAGCTAGTGTAGACAAAAGCTTGGCAGTTCTTCAAAAATTTAAACAGAATTAACAGATGACCCTTCAATTCAACTCCTAGGTATAGACCCAAGAGAACTGCAGAACAGATACTCAAACAAATCCTTGCACATGAATGTTCATAGCAGCACTAATCACAATAGCCAAAAGGTGGAAACAGCCCAGTACTCATCAATGGATGAATGGATAAATTGTGGTATATATATATAAAATGGAATATTATTCAGCAAAAAGAGAAATGAGGCTCTGATATACACCATCACATGAATGAACTTTGGAAACTTCATGCTAAGTGAAAGAAGCCAGACGCAAAAGACCACAGATTATATGATTCCATTTATATGACATATCCAGAATAGATAACTCCATAGTGATAGAAAGATTGGTGGTTGCCAGGGATAAGGATAATGGATAGTGACTGCTTAATGGGTACAGGTTTCCTTTTAGACTGATGAAAATGCCCTGGAACTAGACAGAGGTAGTAGTCACACAACATTGTGAATGTACTAAATTGCATTGAATTGTTTAAAGTTATTAATTTTGTTATGTGAATTCACTTCAGTTTAAAAAACTGCTGTGCTATGATTTTATTTGACTTTATGAATTATTGTTACATTTATAAAGTATTTGGAACTTCAATTTAAAAAACTCCCTGGGACGACTGGATGGCTCAGTGGTTGAGCTTCTGCTTTCAGCCCAGGGTGTGATCCTGGAGTCCCAGGATCATCAGGCTCCCTATAGGGAGCCTGCTCCTCCCTCTGCCTGTGTCTCTGCCTCTCTATCCCTCTGTGTCTCTCATGAATAAATAAATAAATAAATTCAGAAAAAAATATTAAAAAAATAAAAATAGGGCAGCCCCGGTGGCTTAGTGGTTTAGCGCCTCCTTCAGCCCAGGGTGTGATCCTGGGGACCCAGAATTGAGTCCCATATCCAGCTTCCTGCATAGAGCCTGCGTCTCCCTCTGCCTGTCTCTCTGCGTCTCTCTCTCTCTCTCTCTGTGTCTCCATAAATAAATAAAATCTTTAGAAAATAAAAATAAAGGTTAATTCTCCTCCCCCAATTTTCTATTATCTGTTACTTTTATGCCAGAATTCTAAAAAAATTATTAAAAAAGATATCCAAAATATAAAATGGTTCTCGATTCCTAGAATATTCATGAGAGACACAGAGAGAGAGAGAGACAGAGACAGAGATAGAGACATTTGCAGAGGGAGAAGCAGGCTCCATACAGGGAGCCCGACATGGGACCTGATCCCGGGTCTCTAGGATCAGGGCCTGGGTGGAAGGCCGCGCTAAACCATTGAGACACCTGGGCTGCCCTCTCTGTATGTCTCTCATGAATAAATAAATAAAATATTAAAAATAAATAAATAAATAATTTTTTAGATCATGTTGCCTGTAATATTTTTATAGTGGTACTAATAGCTTTTATCATAGTTATGTAGATCTTTATTTCATTGTATATACTTAATACATTAACAGCATTTCATAAAATTTATTTTGAACATATACTAAAATAGCGAATTAAAAGTAAAAGCTTGACAGAGGCCACTTAAAAGGCCTGGATGTTACTAGGTAGTTGGGATTAATTCATTACCTTTGTGGAAAACTAAATTTGTCTTTGTTTCCTGGCAGTTAAGGAATAAAGGAAAATATTTTTATATCATATAGTTTTAATTTTCTGGTTGAAAAACAACCAACCAACTAAATGTCTATAAATTTATCTCAAGAAATAAATATATTCTTCAAACAAACAAATAACTGCTGTGAAGGGGCACATGGGTGGTTCAGTCTATTAAGGATCTGACTCTTGATTTTGGCTCAGGTCATGATCTCAGGGTTTTGAGATTGAGCTCTATGTGAGCTCTACACTGACCTGCTTAAGATTCTCTCTCCCTCCCAGTCTGCTCAGGTGTGCGTGCATGTGCCCACGCGTGTGTGTATGTGTGTGTGCAGGTGCACACACTAAGAATTTTTTTAAAATAAAAAACTGCTGTGAAGTTGAGATAGCAGAATATATATTCCCTGTAATATCCATCCCTTACCTCTTTTACTATGACCTTCCCTTTCTTCTTTGCTCCAACAAGAGTTCAAAAGGTCTTAGAGAGCTTTATAAATGCACACTTCCTTCCATCATGGCAATGAAAGGCCCACTGCTCCCTCTGCATGAAAGAATTGCTCTCACTGCCTCACTTAATTCACTCCTACTTGGATTTTGTCACCGCAGAGAGAAGCCTTCCCCGACTTCCCCAATGAAATTAAATTCCTTTTATAGGCTGTCATTGTCCCCATAATTCTCATTTCCAGCATTTATTACCATTACAATGTAAAATTAATTTGCATGAGTATCTCTGCCAATGAGACTGTAAATTGCAGGAGGGCAGAGATTATATTTGATTCATCATGGTATACCCAGGGTTCAGTACTCAAGAGGTGTTCAATAAACAATTAAGCATTTGAATGCTCAATAGAATAAATTAATATTCAAAAATTCTTTGCACAGTGCCTTGCATATATGAGGTTCTTAACATGTAAAAAAAAATTTTAGGAAAACAGTTTGGTGGATCTTAAAAACTTAAAGAATTATCATACGATCCAGTAATTCCACTTGTAGGTATGCATCCCTCTAGAAATGAAAGCAGGGGGATCCCTGGGTGGCACAGCAGTTTGGCGCCTGCCTTTGGCCCAGGGCGCGATCCTGGAGACCCGGGATTGAATCCCACATCAGGCTCCCGGTGCATGGAGCCTGCTTCTCCCTCTGCCTGTGTCTCTGCCTCTCTCTCTCTGTGTGTGACTATCATAAATAAATAAAAAATTAAAAAAGAAAAAAAAAAAGAAATGAAAGCAGGGACTTAAGCAGATACTTGTAAACCAACGTTCATAGCAGCATTATTCACAAGAGCCAAAAAGTGAAGACAACCCAAATGTCCACCAAAGATAAGCAAAATGTGGTATATCCACAAAATGGAATGTTATTCAACAATAAAAAAGAATAAAGTATTAATGAATGCTACAACATGGATGAACCTCAGAAATATTTTGCCAAGTGAAAAAAATGAGACACAAAGACCACATCTTTATGATACACCTTACATGAAATTTTCAGAATGGGCAAATCTACAGAGACAGGAAGTGGATTAGTAGTTGCTTCAGAATGGGGGGATCCCTGGGTGGCGCAGCGGTTTGGCACCTGCCTTTGGCCCAGGGTGCGATCCTGGAGACCCGGGATCGAATCCCACATCGGGCTCCTGGTGCATGGAGCCTGCTTCTCCCTCTGCCTGTGTCTCTGCCTCTCTCTCTCTCTCTCTCTGTGACTATCATAAAATAAAAAAAATTAAAAATAAATAAAAATAAAAATAAAAAGTAGTTGCTTCAGAATGGGATGGGGAAAAAAGAATGGGTAGTGCCTGCTAATGGTTACAGTTTCTTTTTGTGATAAGAATGTCCTTTAATTACATTATAGTGATGGATGGCTATATAACTTTGTAAATATACCAAAAACTATTATACCCTGAGAATCAGTAAATATTATGATATGTAAATTATCTTGATAAAGTTGTTTTTTAAATATAAAAATAGTATATACTAGTAAAAGGGCAAATTAAATTCAACATAGGTAGAAGAAAGGAAATAATAAACAGAAATCAAGAAAATTAAAAACAGAAAAATAGACAAAATCAATGAAACTAAAAATTAGTTCTTTGAGATGATTAGTAAAACTGATGAACTATTAGTCTGATCAATAAAAGTATGGTAGGGGCACCTGGGTGGCTCAGTCAGTTAAGCATCTGGCTTCAGCTCAGGTCATGATCTCAAGATCTTGGGATGGATCCTGAGTCAGGCTCCCTGCTCAGCGGGGACCCTACTTCTTCCTCTCCCTCTGCCCCTCCACCCACTTGTGCACTCTCTCTCTCAAATAAATAAAATCTTAAAAAAAAAGAAAAAGTAGAGGAAGATGGAAATTACAATCAAGAACTAGATCCTACAGAACTAAAAAGAATATTAAAGGTATATTAATAACTTTATGCCCATAAATTTGACAAGTTAGATGAATGACCAAATCCTTAAAGGGTAAAAATTATCAAAGCTTATTTAAGAAAAAATAAATAACCTGAAGAGTCCTGTATCCATTAAAGAAATTGAATTTGTAGTTAAAAATCTTATCACAGGGTGTGACTAGGTGGCTCAGTTGGTTAAGTATTTGCCTTCAGCTCAGGTCATGATCCCAGGGTCCTGGGATTGAGTCCCATCTCAAGCTCCTTGTTCAGCGGAGAGCCTGCTTCTCTCTCTCCCTTTGCTGCTCCCCCTACTTGTGCTCTCTCTATCTGTGTCAAATAAATTTTTTTAAAAAAATCCTTAAAAAAACCTTACAGACTCCGTTTCACTGGCAAATTGTATAAGATATTTAATAATATCAATTCTATAGTTTTCCAGACAATAAAAGATGAGAAAATTCTTCCCAATTCATTTTATGAGACAACATTATCCTAATACCAAAACCAGAAAGAAAAAAAAAAGTACAAGAGGGATGCCTGGGTGGCTCAGCGGATGGGCATCAGCCTTTGGCTTAGGGCATGATCCTGGGATCCTAGGATCGAGTCCCACATCGGGCTTCCTGCATGGAGCCTGCTTCTCCCTCTATGTCTCTGCCTCTCTATGTCTTTCATGAATGAATAAATAAAATCTTTTTTTTTTTAATCTTTTTTAAAAATAAAAAAAATTAGCAAATCTTGGGATTGAAAGATTAGTTCAACATTAGAAAATCAATGTACTTCATCATATCAAGAAACTAAAGAAAAAATCATATAATCATCTCAATACATGTAGAAAAAGCAATTGACAAAATTCAACTAACATTTGTGACAAAAATTCTCAGCAAACTAAAGATTAAAAAGGAATTTTTAAAAAAGTTTCTTCAAATTCACAAAGATTATGCACAAGTAATTTATAGCTTATATCATCTTTAATAGTGAAAAACTAAATGTTTTCTCTCTAAGATCTGGAATAAGGCAAGGATGTGTGTTCTCATCACTTCTGTTCATCATCATACCAGTTGCCCTAGCAAGTACAATAATACAAAAGGGGGGGCATATAAACCAGAAAAGAAGAAATAAAGATGTCACTATCTGCAGATGACAGGACTGTCTATAAAGAAAACACACACACACACACACACACACACACACTACCAAAAAGCTACTAAAACGAATAATTGATCTTAGTCTGGTTGCAGGATAAGAGGTCAACATATTACAGAATCAATTTTATTAATATATTCTTAAAACAACAGAAATTGAAATTTGAAATGTTATGCTTTTATATTAACACCAAAAAATCATATACTTTGATATAAATCTAACAAAACAGGTCCAAGATCTCTACACTGAAAAATACAAAACACTGATGAAAGAAATCAAGATCTAAATATAGGGGATCCCTGGATGGCTCTGGGGATCCCTGGGTGGTTCAGTAGTTTAGAGCCTGCTTTCAGCCCAGGGCGTGATCCTGGAGTCCCGGGATCAAGTCCCACATCAGGCTCCCTGCATGAAGCCTGCTTCTCCCTCTGCCTGTGTCTCTGCCTCTGTGTGTGTGTGTCTCTTGTGAATAAATAAATAAAATCTTTTAAAAAAAAGATCTAAATATAAAAGGAGCAGTATACTACATATGTAGCTGGAAGCCTCAATAGTGTGAAGATGTCAAATCTCCTCAAATTTGTGTATAGAATTCAACACAAACCAAATCAAAATCCCAGTAGATTTTTTTAATGGAAACTAACAAGCTGAACCTAAAATGTATAAAGAAAACAAAAGGAATTAGAATACCCAAAACAATTTCAGAAAGATAAAAGTTAGAACTCCTACTACCTGATTTAAAGACTTACTGTAAAAGAGCTCTAGTCATCAAGACCATATATATTGATAAAAGGATAGACACAGATCAATGAAGCAGAAGAGTCCAGAAATAGACTCAAACACATTTGATCAATTGATTTTTGCCAAAGGTGCAAAGGGATTGTCTTTTCAACAAATGATGCTGGAACAATAGGAAATCCATGTGTCAAAAAAAATTTTCTTAATAATTTTGACACCCGGGATCCCTGGGTGGTGCAGCGGTTTGGCGCCTGCCTTTGGCCCAGGGCGCGATCCTGGAGACCCGGGATCGAGTCCCACGTCAGGCTCCCAGTGCATGGAGCCTGCTTCTCCCTCTGCCTGTGTCTCTGCCTCTCTCTCTCTCACTGCTGCCTATCATAAATAAATAAAAAACTTAAAAAAAAATAATTTTGACACCCTAACACCCTTTGACACCTGACACCCTAAACCAAAATTAACTTGACAAGCATCATAAAACTAAAAAATAAAATCTAGAATTAAGGAAACTTTTGGATGAAAAAATAGGAAAAAAATCTTCGTGATCTTGGGCTGGGCAAAGATACCTTAGATACAACACCAAAAGCATGATCCATTAAACAAAAAAATTGATAAACTGGACTGTATCAAAATTAAAAGCTCCTCTTCAAAAAGCACTGTTAAGAAAATGAAGACAAGTCTCAGAAAATATTTGAAAATATATACCTGATAAAGATCTAGTATGCAGTATATATATAAAACACTCAAAAAGTGCAATAATAAGAAAACAACCCAATGTAAGAATGGACTAAAATAGGAAGATACTTCATCCAAGATATTTGAATGGTAAATAAGAATATGAAAGATGTTAGAATCATTAGTCATTAGAGAAATACAATTCAAAACCACAGTGAGATACCACTGCATGCCTATTACAATAGCTGAAATTAAAAAAGGTGTCCACCAAGTGCTGGTAAGAATGAGAGGCCTCTAGAATCCTCTTACATTGTTGGTGGGAATATAAAATGGCACAACCACTTTAGAAAATAGTTTGCTACGTGATCTAGGCATTTATCCACAAGAGGAGAAAGCATATATCTATACAAAGACTTATACACAGGGGCGCCTGGGTTACTCAATTGGTTAAACCTCTCCCTATGGCTCAGGTCATGATCCTGGAGTCCCAGGATGGAGCCCGGAGTCAGCTCCCTGCTCAGTTAGGAGTCTGCTTCTCCCTCTGCCCCTCACCTTATGCTCTCTCTCTCAAATAAATAAATGAAATATTAAAAAAATAGACTCATACACAAATGTTCATAGTAGGTTTCCTTCTAATAGACAAAAACTATAAACAACACAAATGTCTATCAACAAGTGGATGAATAAACAAACTTCCTATTGGAACACATACTCCACAATAAGAAAGAATGAATTACATATACACACATCGAAATGGACAAACCTGAAATTATCTATAATCATAGTGGCTTTACTAATAACCACTAAAAACTGGAAACAATCTGAATGTAAAAAGGTAAGCAAACTGTAGTACATCCATAAAATGGAACCCTATTCAGCAATAGAAAGGAAAGAACTACCTATAGGAGCAACAACATGAATAAATCTTCCAAGTGCATGGTGCTTAGTGAAGAAAGCTAGACTCAAAATGCTATAAACTGTATGATTCCATCTATAAGAAATTCCAGAAAAGGCAAAACTACAGGACCAGAAATCAAGTCACTGGTTGCTCATTGCTAGGGTCTGAACAAAGAGACTACTAAACAACAAGAAACATTGGTAGAGGTGACAGAAATTGTCTTTACAGTGGTGGTGGTGGTGGTCATAGGAGTGTATAGAGTTGTTACAATTCAGCTGTACAACTTTACTAAATGTAAATCACACCTCCATCAACCTGACCTTCTAAAAAAGGGAAATATCAATGTTTACTGGAAAGGCACAGGCTTTAGCCAGGCCAAGGAAACGGAGTCTCTTTGAAGAGGAGGATGGAATCATCTTTACCATGGAATGGGGCTGCAGCAGAAATGGTTTGCCATTGGATGGACAAACATGGAGGTTGGAGGTTGCAGGAAAGAGGAGAGGGGCAGACCAAAGGTACAAAGCTGTGAAGTTATAAAATGAGAGATCTGAAGATAACGACATGACACATCAACAGCTCCTACTAACCTCTTCACCTAGGAAATAAGAATTCCTTTCTTGCAAAGGGATTTTACTTTAAGTCCAGATTTAATCTGGACTTTCAAGAATTAGCAAGATCATGGCTACTTTTATGCTTGATTTTTTAAAAGATTTTATTTATTTATTCATAGAGACGCACACACACACAGAGGGAGAGAGGCAGAGACACAGGCAGAGGGAGAAGCAGGCTCCATGCAGGAAGCCCCACGTGGGACTCAATCCTGGGTCCCCAGAATCATACCCTGAGCTGCAGGCGGCGCTAAACTGCTGCGCCACCAGGGCTGCCCTTTTTATGCTTGATTTAAGAGCAACACACAAGGCCCAGGTTCAACCAAAACATAGACTTACCAAGCATAGGCTTAGCAAGTGACATTTTCTACAAACTGAATTACCTCATTGAAGGGCGCACATCAGACTTCCACACACACTCTACTCCACACCAATCACCAACAGAAAATGTATTTCTGTTTCCCCACATATAAAATGGAAAATGCATTTACCTCACAGAGCACTTGTGAGAATTTCTGGTTCTCCATCTAAGTTCACCGTGAAGTATCAGAATAATTTTTGTATAGTTAGAAGAAATTAGGAAATATTAGGTTTTACCTTTTGGTTTCTTATAACTCACAAATTTTAATACTACTAGTCTAAGTTTTGTGAGTTGTTTTTTTTTGAAATACTTACATTATTGAAAGTAAAATTAAAATCTTTTAAAAGAGAATATAAAGGTTTTCTGCTCATTTTAGCGAATTTGAGCCCTGATGCTTCCATTTAAATCTTCTACACAATACTTAAAACATATATACCCATATATAGGAAATTTAATGTACTTTGATGTTTGTAAATCTATAAGATTTTATTATAAATCTATTATATTATAAATCTAATCTACAATAATCTTAATTGGTGAAGATGAAAAATATAAAAATGAAAAATACATTTACATACAGAAAAACAGAAAAAGACCAGAACATCTTTTTCTTATAAAGAAAGAAACTGGGGATCCCTGGGTGGCTCAGCGGTTTAGTGCCTGCCTTTGGCCCAGACCATGATCCTGGAGTCCCGGGATTGAGTCCCACGTCGGGCTCCCGGCATGGAGCCTGCTTCTCCCTCCTCCTGTGTCTCTGCCTCCCTCTCTCTCTCTCTATGTCTATCATAAATAAATAAATCTTTAAAAAAAATAAAATAAAGAAAGAAACTGGGCAGCCCATGTGGTTCAGCAGTTTAGCCCCTGCCTTCAGCCCAGGGCCTGATCCTGGAGACCTGGGATCGAGTCCCACGTCAGGCTCCCTGCATGGAGCCTGCTTCTCCCTCTGCCTGTATCTCTGCCTCTCTCTCTCTCTTTCTCTCATGAATAAATAAATAAAATCTTTAAAAAAAACTTATAAAACCAAGTTCTTTTTTTTTAACATTTTATTTATTTATTCATGAGAGACACAGAGAGAGAGGCAGAGACATACATAGGCAGAGGGAGAAGCAGGCTCCATGCAGGGAACTTGATCCCGGGACCCCAAGACCAGGCCCTGGAATGCAGGCAGGTGCACTTAGAGCTTAAGCCCTGAGCAAGGCAGGTGTCCCTATAACCAAGTTTTTAAGTGATTAACATTTTTTTTAAAGATTTTTTAAAAAAATTTTTATTCATGAGAGACACAGAGAGAGGGGGGCAGAGACAGAGGCAGAGGGAGAAGCAGGCTCCATGCAGAAAGCCTGATGTGGGACTCGATCCCAGGACTCCAGGATCACACCCTGGGCAGAAGGCGGTGCTAAACTGCTAAGCCACTTGGGCTGCCCTAACACTTTCTTTTTTCCTTCCTCTTTTATAGTTTCCAGATTTTTTTTTTGATATGCATAATTTACAGAATCAGATAATGTAGTTAATTTAAAATTTTCCCTCTCAATTTCAGTGCCTTTTCTAAGTAGGTAGATGCCTTTTATATTAATGGCAAATTAATATAAATTTGAGCAAATCAGTGGCAAAGTCACTGAAATTCACTGTAATCCCCCTGGTTCTGGGTCTAATTCCAGACATTCTGCCTCTTCAAAATGTTCTTTTTCAGCAGGTCCTGATACAAATAAGAAAGCTTAGCAAGACTTTCACTAAGAAGATACTGACCATATATGAAAATCTTACGGAGAAAAGGAAGTGACATTTATAGAATGGCTACCACACCAAAGGGACTCACTGACACAGGCACTCATGTGCCAGCCGTTGTGTTAAGTGCTTTACAAGTAGTGACTTCTTTCAATCCTGATCATAACCACATGTTAGGATCTATCATTACCCCCCATTTTCAGGGGAAGCTGAGGCACAGAGAGGTTAAATCATGGCCACGTGAATATTACTGGGATCTGTGCCTCAGTAAACCACTCCCGGTGGCTGAGCAAACCGGCTCTCTGTGCTTGGTACCTCTCCACAGATAACCTTGTTGAGTCTCCAAGCACAGAATGAGGTGGGTATGATGATCCCCACTTCTCTCAACAGACAGCTTAACCCTCATGTCAGCCTGTTGCAGGAGCCCGGGTTACAACAGGGAAAGGTAAGCTAATTCGACCATACTCTGCCTCTCCGGCAGAGCAACTAGACACACAGCCATTCTGGGAATTTTTTTTTTTAATTTTTATTTATTTATGATAGTCACAGAGAGAGAGAGAGAGAGAGAGAGAGAGAGAAAGGCAGAGACACAGGCAGAGGGAGAAGCAGGCTCCATGCACCGGGAGCCTGATGTGGGATTCGATCCCGGGTCTCCAGGATCTCGCCCTGGGCCAAAGGCAGGCGCCAAACCGCTGCGCCACCCAGGGATCCCCCATTCTGGGATTTGTACTAACATTAGCACACTTTATTCTCTGACACTAAATTCGGTGTTTTCTACTACTTTTTCTATTTTTCTACTATTCCAGAGCCACTCCATTTTCCAATAAATAAAGAGTGACATTTAAAAAATAAACCGAGGAACTCAATAAACAGGAAAGCCATAGTAATTATTTCTTGGGCATTAAAAATTTTTTAAATGCATATCAGCTCAAATTTTTCCATACTTTTGCATGCAAATAAGCCATCATGTATACTGAGAACAGGCTGAAGCCACACACCAGGCAAGGACTTCAATCCAGATAGAAGGCTTCAAGATTTCCAAGTGATGTGACCTTAACAAGATAAAGCTACTACCATCTGCCACTGTGTTCGCTCCCTCATAATCCTTGTAAATGATCAGCAGAGCAAGACCTGGGAGTCCATTGTTGTTACATAATTAAAATAAACTTGTGTCTCCCTGCTATACAGCAATTTAAGAATTGCCTTTATAAACAGAATGGATAGATTTTGTGAAATGTGCCTGTTTGAGCAGAGAATTATCTGCACAATTATAATATTAAGATCAGGATACAGCTGTTTGTGACTAAGCCCAGGCTCACTGAATAAGTACTATTCAAGCATTACATCACCAGACATCTGTTTCCTGTTTTCATTCTTCCCTCTATCGCTCTATCCCAATTTCCCTTCACCTGTAGGCCACCTAAGATAGCCACAATTAAGCAAGTCTTGTGTTTACCTGTCTCCTTTTCCATCTTTAACTCAGGGTGACTTAGTCATCATGCATGAAGGGGGAGGGGAAGAGAACCCAAGGTCCCTCAAAAGCACATTCTGAGACTGGAGGGCTTTTGCCCAGGGAATTCATCTTTACGTGACTAACTTCTCCCTCATTTCCAAGTATGAACTTTTCCTGTTGAGGCAATACCAGCCCCTCCAAAAGGGCAATTGTGAACTGAATCACAAAAGAAAAACCTCCAGCAGCACAATTAAGTCAAGGTACTGATTTACCTAGAGCAATGTCCCCACACTCTGGTACACAAAAAATGGTATGTCTTTGTTTTTGTTTTTTTTTAAAGATTGTATTTATTTATTCATGAGAGACACAAACTCAGAAAGAGGCAGAGATACAGGCAGAGGGAGAAGCAGGCTCCATGCAGGGAGCCTGATGTGGGACTTGATCCAGGGACTCCAGGATCATGCCCTGGGCCGAAGGCAGACACTAAACTGCTAAGCCACCCAGAGACCCCCATGGCTTTGTTTCCATACCTCATGCCCAGTTACAGAACAGGATGTGTTTAAATTTGAGGAAGTTCTTTTTTTTAAAAAATTAATTTATTTGAGAGAGGTGGGGGAAGGGGCTAAAGGAGAGGGAGAAACAGACTCCCTGCTGAGCATGGAGCCCACTGTAGAGCCCCATGTGGGGCCAGATCTCTGGTCACAACCAGAGCTGAAATCAAGTCAGACACCAGTCAGACACCCAAATGACTGAGCCACCCAGGCACCAAGGAAGTCCATTTCTATGCAAATAGGTTGAGGTCAAAGCTTTCCTCAGCCCAAGGCAATATCTTTATTATCAGGGCATTAGAGCTGACAGAGACATTAGAAGTCACTTTACACATCTCTTGCATTATATAAAAATTGTCACTACTTTTCACAGAGTTAAGAAAGGTGAAGTGACTCCTCTAATGGATCCTATTTCAAATGGCTTAAGAATAAAAAGCACAAATTTAAATTACCTAATAGGAAATACTCAGAAAAAAGTGTTTTTGAAGTACATTAGATATAGTAAAAGCAAGGTCAAAGCAGTGGAACAGTCTATCCCTTTTTGATTAAAAAAATAATAAGGGATGCCTGGGTGGCTCAGCAGTTGAGTGTCTGCCTTTGGCTCAGGGTGTGATCCTGGTCTCGGGATCGAGTCCCACATCAGGCTCCCTGCAAGGAGCCTGCATCTCCTTCTACCTGTGTCTCTGCCCCCCTCTGTGTATCTCTCATGAATAAATAAATAAAATCTTAAAAAAAAAAAAAAGAGTAAAGCAACAGTGGTCTAGTTACCTCTAGGAAATGGGTCAGGGACTCACAACAGTAAGAGGATATGGACTTCGACTTCTTACACTTTGTAATTATCATTTCAAAATAAATATGAAGGGACACCTGGGTGGCTCAGTGGTTGAATATCCGCCTTTGGCTCAGGTCATGGTCCTGGGGTCCTGGGATCAAGTCCTGCATCAGTCTCCCCACAGGGAGCCTGCTTCTCCCTCTGCCTATGTCTCTGCCTCTTTGTGTTTCTCATGAATGAATAAATAAAATCTTTTAAAAACTATATGAAGTACTTCTTTAATGAAAGTTTTGGGGGGATTTCCTAGCAGTGATTTTTTAAAAAAAATATATTCTACTCAACCTTTAGTTACTCACTGTATCATCAGTCAGGACATTATTTTTGGGGGTACCTGGGTGGCTCAGTTGGTTAAGCATGTCTTTGGCTCAGGTCATAATCCCAGGATCCTGGAGCTGAGCCCCAAGTCTAGCTCCACGCTCAGCAGGGAGTCTGCTTCTCCCTCTCCCTTTGCCTCTCTCCTGCTTGTGCACATGTACTCTTTCAAATAACTAAAATATTTAAAACATTTCCCTTGTGCCTTGACATTTTTCCTTGCAACCTCTCTTCCTCCACACATTATATTCAAATACAACTGTTTAGATTCCTAACATGGCAAATATAAGATAGCTTTATTGTTAAAAGTTTTGTGTGACAGCTGCCAGGTATCTTAGGAAATTCTGGCTCGTATTGATCCCTATTTGGATCATGAAGACACACACCTCACTCTAGGGATGGGATGTTAACCAGGGAGAAGCCATGAGCTCTGAGACTGTGGAGCAGAGCCAGCAATCAGTCTTCAACAGGTCTCAGAACTGTAAAAAACAAAAACAAACCACACTTTTGTATCATTCAAGCCACTGTGATTTGCAGTTCCATCAATGGAGCTAAAACTAATCCTGAAAACCCAGCTCTGTTATTTGGAGTCTCTGAAGAATAAAACACATTTAAAAAATGTTTTGCCTGTCCCTTGAAATTCATACGTGATTATCATAGAAGATGGTCCTAATAGTGATTCCTCTAAGTTCTGGTTTATTAAGAAGTGGTTTAATAACAAGGCAAATTATGTAATTCTGGATAAAAATTTAAATACATATATACAGTCTTGGTGCATGAATTACTTTATAAATTGAATCTCAGATCACTGGGGTAGCAATCCTCATATCAGATAAAGTTTATAACAAAGACTGTAGTAAGAGATGAAGAGGGACACTATATCCTACTTAAAGGGTCTATCCAATAAGAAGACCTAACAATCATGAATGTTTATGCCCCTAATGTGGGAGATGCCAAGTATATCAATCAATTAATAACCAAAGTAAAGAGATACACAGATAATAATAACACTAATAGTAGGAGACTTCAACATGGCACTTTCTGCAAATGACAGATATTCTAAGTACAACATCACCAAAGAAACAAGGGCCTTAAATGATACATTGGACCAAATAGATTTCACAGATATATACAGAACTTTCCATCCAAACACAACTGAATACATTCTTCTCAAGTGCACATGGAACTTTCTCCAGAAGAGACCACATACTGGGTCAAATCAGGTCTCAACTGATACCAAAAGATTGGGATTGTCCCCTGCATATTTTCAGACCACAATGCCTTGAAACTAGAACTCAATCACAAGACAAAATTTGAAAGAAACTCAAACACATGGAGGTTAAAGAGCATCCTACTAAAAGATGAATATATCAACCAGGAAATTAGACAAAAATTAAGAAGATTCATTGAGGGACACCTGGGTGGCTTAGTGGTTGAGCGTCTGCTTTCAGCTCAGGACATGATCCCCAGGTCCAGGGATCTACTTCTGCATCAGGCTCCCAGTAAGGAGCCTGCTTTTTTTCCCCTCTGCTCTGTCTCTGCCTCTCTTTCTGTGACTCTCATGAATAAATAGAACCTAAAAAAAAAAAAAAAAAAAGGGCATGAAAACTAATGAAAATGAAGATAAAACCATCCAGAATCTTTGGGATACAGTAAAAGCAGTCCTAAGAGGGAAATACATCACAATACAAGCCTCTCTCAAAAAACTCAAATACACAAGCTAACCTCACACCTAAGAGGGAAATACACCACAATACAAGCCTCTCTCAAAAAACTCAAATACACAAGCTAACCTCACACCTAAAGGAATTGGAGAAAGAACAGCAAGTAAAACCTACACCAAGCAGAAGAAGAGAGATAATAAAGATTTGAGCAGAACTCAATGAAATAGAGACCAGAAGAACTGTGGAACAGATAAACAAAACCAGGAGTTGGTTCTTTGAAAGAATTAATAAGATAAACCATTAGCCAGCCTTATTAAAAAGAAAAAAGACTCAAATTAATAAAATCATGAATGAGGGCAGCCCTGGTGGCACAGTTTAGCACCACTGCAGTCCGGGGTGTGATCCAGGGGACCCAGGATCAAGTTCCACGTTGGGCTCCGTGTGGAGCCTGCTTCTCCCTCTGCCTGTGTCTCTGCCTCTCTCTATGTGTCTGTGTGTCCCTATGAATAAATAAATAAAATCTTTAAAAAAACTAAAATAAGAGGATCCCTGGGTGGCTCAGCAGTTTCGCGCCTGCCTTTGGCCCAGGGCGCGATCCTGGAGTCCCGGGATCGAGTCGAGTCCCGTGTCGGGCTCCTGGCATGGAGCCTGCTTCTCCCTCTGCCTGTCTCTGCCTCTCTCTCCCTCTCTCTCTATCATAAATAAATACAAATAAATCTTTAAAAAAATAAAATAAAATCATGAATGAAAGAAGAGAGATCACATCCAATACCAAGGAAATACAAATGATTTTTAAAAAGTATCATGAGCAGCTATATGCCAGCAAATTAGGCAATCTAGAAGAAATGGATGCATTTCTGGAAAACCATAAATTATCAAAACTGGAACAGGAAGAAATAGAAAACCTGAACAGGCCAATAACCAGGGAAGAAATCGAAGCAGTCATTAAAAACCTCCAATACACAAAAGTCCAGGGCCAGATGGCTTCCCAGGGGAATTCTATCAAACATTTATTTATTTATTTTTTTTAAATTTTTTTTATTTATTTATGATAGTCACACAGAGAGAGAGAGAGGCAGAGACATAGGCAGAGGGAGAAGCAGGCTCCATGCACCAGGAGCCCGACGTGGGATTCGATCCCGGGTCTCCAGGATCGCGCCCTGGGCCAAAGGCAGGTGCTAAACCGCTGCGCCGCCCAGGGATCCCTCTATCAAACATTTAAAGAAGAATTAATAACTATTCTACTAAAGCTGTTCCACAGGATAGAAAGGGAAGCAATACTTCCAAATTTGTTTTATGAGGCCAGCATTACCTTGATCCCAAAGCCAAAGACCCCACCAAAAAGGAGAATTATAGACCAATATTCCTGATGAACATGGATGCAAAAACTCCCAACAAGATAGCCTCGATGTCCATCAACAGATGAATGGATAAGGATGTGGTCTATATATACAATGGAATATTACTCAGCCTTCAGAAAGGATGAATATCCACCATTTGCTTCAACATGGGTGGAACTAGAGGGTATTATGCTGAGTGAATTAAGTCAATCAGAGGACAATCATCATATGGTTTCATTCATACATGTACCATAAGAAATAGTGAAAGGGATTATAAGGGAAAGGAGGGGAACTGAGTGGGAAAATTAGAGAGGGAGACAAACCATGAGACTAACTCTTGGAAATGAACAAAGGGCTGCAGAAGAGGAGGTGGGCAGGGGGTTGGGGAAACTGGGTGATGGGCACTGTGAAGGGCACTTGATGGGATGAGCACTGGGTGTTATATGTTGGCAAATCGAACTTCAATAAAAACAAATTTAAAAAAAATCTCAGATCGGCAATATAGAAGGTAGAAAAGTTAAAATATTGAATCATTGAGGTTTTTAAATTTTTTATTTAAAGAAAATAGCCAGGATTAATTTTATTTTTCCTGGAAAAATTATTTTTTCCAAAATTATAATGAAATTATTCAAGATTTAATTGCAGCAGGATAAAATCAGCTTTTGAATGGTTTAGATACAATACATATTTACAAAGCTAAATAAGCTTACTGATACTGAATCTTATATTAATGGAGTTTATTTTCATACTACCAGTTGTTTTTATGGGTTATATAATCACTGAACAATATTTCAAAAATCATTTAAAATGACTGAAAAACAAAGATCTCCAATATCTCCGAAATAAGCAAAATATCAGTTAGAAATTTACCTTCTTCAAGAAAAAGATTAATGGTTTAATCATTATCTATTCCTATCAGATGAGTTGAGAATATGAATGCACTTAGAATTTCTGCTTGTTTTGCTAGCAAATATTGTACTACTTATTCACTGGTCTTTAACTTTCAATTCATATCCCACATCTTAATAATCCAGAGTTGAAGGCTTTCCACCATAACACTGGAGAGCAGAGCTTCCTTGGGGCTATTAAGCTGGGCCACCATTAGTGACTGTTTTAACCTTGACCGAACAGGCCTAGCAATCAATCTCTTTCCACCTGCACAATCACTCTGATTTGCAACAATGATAACACAAGACCTGGATGAAAAGATTATGAAAAAAATGAACAAGAAATACCCTAAAAGTTATCATCTTCCTCTGGCAGAATACCAGGGATTTTGTTTCTTTAACAGAGAGAGAACAGGCACAGATTCAGTTCTTCTATACAGCCATTGCTTATTGCATTTTTTATTTCAATTTTAGATAAAAATGGAAATAGGGTTACATGGGAAATTATCATCAATACCTAGAGAATCACAAATCAAGATGAGACCATGAGAAATATGTATGTTTCAGTCCCTTTTCTTCCAGAACTCTTTTACAACTCTGCTTTCTTGAAAGAGAATTCATGAGCTATAATACTTGAGGAGATTCTCATCTGTAGGTTTTAGGATTTTCTTATCTGTCATATTCACCACCCATCCAGGGGCAAGACCAAAGAAAATCTGCCTTGGATCCTTTCGAGTACTAAGCATTTTGAAGAGCTCGTCTTTAGTGATATCAGGTAAAATATAGCCATACTTCTTGGCAAGTTCAAGTCTTGCTTCAGGAAATTTGGCAGGATCCGCCAGGTAACCACGATTCTTTGCATCGGTATAATACGGTACCAGTGCTTCAGGAGGAAGCATTCGTTTTGGAATAGGTTGTCCACGCAGAAAGAATGGAACAGGTTTGCACAGAATTTCTGAAAAATTTTTAAATAAAAAAAAGAAGCATATAATGGTTATGCATTATATGAATACATGATTTTCTTTTAATTATCAATTTTTAAGTATACCAAGAGGAGAACTTCATTCCAAGAACTTTCTTTTTATTAAATAGGTTTAAGTAAATGGAAACACTTCATTTTCAAAAATTTGCATCCTGAAAATCAAAGTTATCTAGTGATATTTCTAGTGAATTTCTACACATAGGTTAACATCATATGTAAGCCCCATATTTAAAAACAAAAAACCTTATGATATATTGCTTGAGGTATATTAGAAGTCACACCATTAACAGGAAACTCAAAAACAGAAAGTAAGGTGTCCAAACCCCAAGTCAGAGAGCTATGAGGACTTTTAAAATCCTCATATGGCAGCCAGTGGAAGACAAACAGGGGAAGCAAGGGACTGCAGGACATCTTACCTAGACTTCTTGGATCATAGAAAGCTGTAGTAACAACACCACCATTTTTTTCAATTGCAGCAATGGCTAATTCTGAAGCCAACTGTACTTCAATATTAACTTTCGCCTTAAAGGTGTCAGCACCCTGTAATATGTCAAAGCAAAGCCTGTTTGTAGATAGCCTAAGAGTAAAGTAATATGGCAAGCCTCCTTTTTACACTGCATTTTCTCCTCCAAAATGCTTATAATGTAACAGTAGTTCCAACTCTAAATATCTCTGCACTGAGGTCCTATCAAACAAATTTTTAGACCACTTTGTTTTACCAATTCTCATTCTCTGTAAGCAGAGATCATTACATTTTCATTTTACATTTTTAGTAAATAGTAATATAAGTACTTCATTAATAGTAGACTGTAACAACTCCTAACAACCCTATGACAAAATTATTGCTGCACCAACTTCATAAATGGGGACATCAAAGCACAGAGAGATTAAGTAACTTGTCAAGATCACACAACTAGGATTCTTTTTTCTTTTTAAGACTTATTTTTTTTACAGAGAGGGAGAGAGAGAGTCTTAAGCAGACTCTATTGAGTGCCAAGCCTCACACAGGGCTCAATCCCACAACTCTCAACACCAGGAACTAAGCCAAAACCAAGAGTGAGCAGAATTAACTGCCTGCACCACCCAGGCGCCCCTCACACAACTAGGATTCTAACTCAAGGAGACTAGTCACAGCACCTGTGTTCTTAAACACAACATTCTGCCATATTGAGATGGAAAAAACCTTATCTTCCTTATTCCTAAGTCAGCAAAAGGCCAAGAGATTGTTAACGAGGGGACAAGTGGACTGGAACCAGCGGAAGAACAAAGTATCTGACAACAGGGGCGCCTGGCTGGTTCAGTCAGTAAGCCTGTGACTCTAGATCTTGGCTCTAAGTTCAAGCCCCATGTTGGGTATAGAGATTACTTAAAAATAAAATGTTAATAAAAGAAATCTGGGGCACCTGGGTGGCTCAGTCAGTTAACCATCTGCCTTTGGCTCAGGTCAGGTCATGATCCTGGGTCCTGGGATCAAGCCCCGCTTCAGGCTCCCTGCTCAGAGCACTCACACACAGTTTTTTCTCTCTCGAATACATAAATAAAAAATACATATATATAAAAGTTTCACAATAGTATTTGACCTTGCAGGAATGAGCCCCCTCTAGAAGAAAAGGCAGAAGAACACAACAGAGATTCACTTTGCATTTACTATTGATTTTAGTATAGCCTCTAAAAGGACAAAAATAGAAGTCTACTTTTCCCTAGTACAGCCAATACAAAAAAAAAAAAAAAAAAAAAACCAGAACTAAACTTTCTAAAGTTCTGTTTTTGGTCACTTTTATTAGGATGTACTACATTTTACTTTAATTTCAAAACAGATTCTAATTGAAAGGTGGTGGTATTACCATTCTTTTTGTGGTAATAGAATTTTTTTTTTTTTTTTTTGCTATTTTGGTGTGGTTGAAATAAGCTTGCTCCCAATCAAGTTCCTTTCATTAATCATTAAGTTTTAATATATTTCAAAAATATTCCATCAATTCTACGACACATTTTCTCATACTTTTTCCCATTTATGATACTGATCTGCATTTTTGCAATCAATGCACCTTTGACTCAATAAAATAAGGTCTTGGGGCACCTGGGTGGCTCAGTTGTTGAGTGTCTGCCTTTGTCTCAGGTCGTGATTCTGGTCTCCCTCTGCCTATGTGTCTGCCTCTATCTCTCACACGAATAAATAAAATCTTAAAATAGGGGCAGCCCTGGTGGCGCAGCGCTTTAGCGCTGCCTACAGCCCAGGATGTGATCCTGGAGACCCGGGATCGGGTCCCACGTCGGGCTCTTTGCGTGGAGCCTGCTTCTCCCTTGCCTGTGTCTCTGCCTCTCTCTCTCTCTCTCTCTCTCTCTGTCTCTCATGAGTAAACAGAGTCTTAAAAAAAAAAAAAGAAAAAAATCTTAAAATAAAATAAAGTCTTGCCATATTGTTCATGAATTTTAATCACTATTCCAGATTGCCCTACCATTTCCCTATTGTTGGGCATTAGAGTTAGTTCTAGTATCTTCAATATTCTTAGTATTTTTAGGAATGTCTTTACATCAGTTAGGTTTCTTTTACTTTTTTATCGAAAACATATATTCCAAAATTGGTAATTTTGTGCCGAAGGATTAAACAGTCTTACTATTCACTACTTATTGCAAATCTGAAATCCAGAGAAGGTCAACCAATTTACACAGTTACAAATGACATGTAACTAACTGTACCTACTCAACTGTTGCCCTGGTGTAGTTTTCAGGATTATTTTCCTAGTTTAATATAGACACATGCCTGAAAACTGTTGCAATGTGCCATTTATTGGTTGACAAAGTCACAAATTTTTCCTATTAATTTACGTGCGTATTCCCTTACATACGTAGAATAGAATATTGAGACTTAATTGTGTATTTTGTATTCTCTTTTCAAATCATTTTATTTGGAAAACTTTTACCTACGAGGTTCACTTTTTCAAAGGAATTTAAAAGGTTCTTCCATAAACACATGCTTCCCTCTAGTGGACACTAAGTTACTTACATAGTGGTATTAAAGTGTTAATGAACAAGTTTAATTGTTTATCAAACTCTTATAAATAGAAAACTTCTTTGCTGCAATTAGAATTGGATTTGATTCATTCCTTTTCTCCATTACTAATTATCATGAACCAATATGTCCAATACTGCAAACATAGCAATGAACCAAAGTACTTGTCCTCAAAGAACTTACATTATAGTGAAGAGTGAAAAAATAAATCCATTACTTGGTAATAAAGGTCAGGTGTCCATATATTTAGAAAAAAAAAAAAAAACCTTTGGGCAGGGTAAAGCAGACAAGAGGATGACTCTTATGGGGGGAGGGCGAATATTCTTTTATAAAAGGACGTCAAAAAAGATCTTCCAGATATGACATTTGAGCAAAGAACCAAAGGGAGTGAGGGAGCAAGCTGATTGGATACACTGAAGAGCACCCCAGAACCAGAGTACAAAGGCCCCTCAATACAGCAAGCCAATTTCCTCAAACTACAACTGAGTATGACATAATGACCGCTATGCAATGGTTATATGACAACTCAAAAGAAATAAAAATTAAAAAGGCAGAGTGTTGATTATATGGAAATCAGAAGTAGTCTTCTATAAGGCACTAAAAAATCTAATCCGCACTTACCTCCTCTACCAGCTGGACACCATAATCCCTTTTAAGTGGCTGGATGGTCACACCTCTCCCATTGACAAGTTGAGTTAGGTCAATAGGTTGAGTAGGATCCACGCGACCCAAATCAATAAGATATTGCAATCTATTGAGACTCAAAGGCTGATACTGGCGTCTGAAGCTACAAAACAAAGTAACAACTGGAGAACTCAGTTAAGCTTATCTTCCTGTAAATTCTTCAAATCAACTCAAATCAACTTTGCCCTGTATTTTCCTGATTTAGCTAATGTAACAAAACCCTCCTGAGTACAACAGAAACACTTAATATTGCTTTTTGCTAATGAAACAAAACTAGTACTTCGTTTCATTAAAAATAATTTGCCTCTCTAGGCATTTACTTACTCATTCAAACAAATTTGTCAAAAATTTAACCCTTCATTCGAATGATGTATTAATGGAACTCAAAGTAACAAGCATAGTTTTCCTTTACTGAATGACTATAATTGTCCAGATGTTTACATATATTATTGCTCAGCCTCTAACCAACCATAAGAGCAGGCATTATTATCTCCATTTGCAGGTCTGAATACAAAGAAAGTCTGGGTTTTTTTCCCTCCTGCTAATCCAGCCTAAATTTCATTAACAAAAATGGTTCAGAGAAATGGCAACAAAAGTCTGCTTCAAAGTGAATTTCAGGGCAGCCTCTGTGGCTTAGCAGTTTAGCACCCCCTTCGGCCCAGGGCGTGATCCTGGAGACCCAGGATCGAATGCCACATCCAGCTCCCCGCATGGAGCCTGCTTCTCTCTTTGCCTGTGTCTCTGGCCACCCCCACTCTGTGTGTCTCTAATAAATAAATAAAAATCTTTTTTTAAAATAAAAATCTTAAAAACAACAACAACAACAAAGTGAATTTCAATTTCTATCAAGCTATTTTTATAGGTGATTGTCAGTGAAAATTAGGGATTTTTACTTGAAAAAGCAAAGCAACTTTACCTATGACCTTCATTAAACCCGTATTTTGGGATTCGAATGTAAAATGGGGTTTGGCCTCCCTCAAAACCCAGTCTGGGCCGGGTTCCTCTCTGCCGCTCTCCTTTATGGCCTCGGCCACATTTTCTACCTCTTCTCCGACCTCTTCGCCGTCTTTCCTGAGGACAGAAAAGAGTTTTGTACGATCTGCATTTTTAAAAAACTGTATTTCATCTTTTCACTTGTGTATTTTTTTGTGATGCCATTCATTTATCCAATTAACCAGTACCAGCTAACACTACTCTGTGCCAAGCATTGTTTACTCTAATCCCTACTTTTAGGTTAGCATCTTTGCCTCTGAAGATGTAGCAAATCCTTGTAACCAAAGCCCAAGTTATGTTTAAAGGCAAAGTTCCAAGGATGGGATGGAGATAAAGGTTCTATGGTACAGGATGCCTGGGGGACTGAGTGGTTGAGCCTCTGCCTTCTGCTCAGGGCTGATCCTGGGGTCTTTGGTCTCTCTGTCTCTCATGAATGAATAAATAAAATCTTAAAAAAAAATTCTATGATAGACTGCAATGGAAAAAAATCCTAGAATCAAACATCCCCAACAAACAAGGTTTATACTATATTCCAGAACCTTTATTTTGGAATTGTAAATACTTTATTGTTATGCAAGTAAATAACGTTATTGAAACGTTAATTAGTAAAGAAAGTATTTTTCTTAAATTAACTTCCTCTTACTTCCTAAAAGCAAGTGATTTTTTTTAAAGGAGTTTGTCCCCGCGACTGGCTGGTGGGGGGGGGGGGGGGGGGGCTGCGACTCTGGTTGTAAATTAGAGCCCACATTAGGTATAGCGATTATTCGGTTAAAAAAATAATAATAAACCCTTTAAAAATTAAATAAAATGCCAATATATCAACTAGCAGCTTTCCTAGCGGATTCATGATTCGCAGAAGAGACAGCTACCATAATCAATCAATTCGAATCTTTCCCATGAAAATAAAGATACCAGGGAATGTATTTCATTTTAAATATTTTGTGGGGGCTTTTTTTTTTGCGTTTGTCTTTTTTTCCTAAGATTTAATTTATTTATTCACCGGAGACCCAGAGAGAGGCAGAAACACAGGCAGAGAGAGAAGCAGGCTCCCGGCGCGGAACCCGATGCGTGACATCCCGAGACCCCCGGGGTCACGCCCTGGGCTGAAGGCCAACGCTACAGCTCTGAGGCACCCAGGCGCCCCTTCGATACAATTTTGATAGAAACAATCATTTTATAGTTTCTGCGACTTCAGTCCTCCGCCCTAGTTAACATAATTGTGCTTTAAGATATAAAAGTAAGAATTAGGGGATCCCTGGGTGGCGCAGCGGTTTGGCGCCTGCCTTTGGCCCAGGGCGCGATCCTGGAGACCCGGGATCGAATCCCACGTCGGGCTCCCGGTGCATGGAGCCTGCTTCTCCCTCTGCCTGTGTCTCTGCCTCTCTCTCTCTGTGTGACTATCATAAATAAATACAAATTAAAAAAACAAAACTAAACTAAGAATTAGGACCCTACGGGAAGCCGCTCTTCAGTGCAATTGAGAACAAGGCACCCAACCCCCTTCTGGAAAGGAGTCCCCGAGAAGGACGCGGAGCGAACGGCCGCTTCCATGTCCCGTCCCCAACGCTTCCGCACCGCCTCCAGCCATTTACCGGTTTCCTGGAGCCTGGATTCGGTTTTAGGTTGGCCAAGCTCACACGGGGCAAGGCCCGGAGCAGGTCCAGGGTTCTTGCCCCGCCGGCCTGCACGGGACCCGCCATCGGAGGGCCCACACCCTCCCCGGGCGCCGCGGGTCGCCTCGGAGCCCACGTGGTCTCGCGGCGCCGCTTTACGGCCGCGGCGCCGCCCCTGTCGCACCGCAGCAGCTTCTGAGCCTCGAGTCGCGCGGCGCGCGGGTGCGGGAGGACGCCCGGGGCGAGCGGCGCGGGGTTTGGGGCGTGCGGGAGTGTCCCGGCAGCTCGGGAGGTTTGCAGTCTTGTGTTAGGGCTGCGCTACGTTTTTCCTGTTTTTAGTTCCCTGGGGACGTGAGCTCCCCTCGCTAGAGATCGCTCCTTGACCTGTCTCTGAACGTACCCGGTTTTCTCCCCTTCGTAAAAGCACACATTGAAAATGTAGGCGTCTGAGTCAGCGCTAGGCCTCGCACGTTGCGGGGACCTGCCCTTATGAGGCAGGGTTCTCCGAGCTCCGTCTGGAACCCGGAATAAAAGAACTTGAGCTCTAAACCATTAATTTTGAGCTTCATTTAATAACACGCCGTGAGACACGAAGATAGGCCGAGGTCTAGCTTTTCCAGTGCCCGGCTAGGGGCGCCCGGGTGGCTCCGTAGGCCGAGCGGCGGGACTGGCGGGGTGGGCGCAGGTCGAGAGCCCGGAGTCTGGGCTGCGCACCGCCCCCCCCCGCCCCCCTCCTGCTCAGCGGGGGGTCAGCTTGGGATTCTCTCTGCCCTTCGCCCCGCTTGAGCGCGCGTGCTCTTTGTCTCGAGAATAGATCTTCTAAACACCTGCTTAGGGACGCCTGGGTGGCTCAGCGGCTGAGCGTGGGCCTTCGGCTCAGGGCGTGACCTCGGGATCCCGGAAGGGGAGCCTGCTCCTCCCTCCTCCCTCTGCCTGGCTC
This sequence comes from Canis lupus baileyi, assembly GCF_048164855.1. Taxonomy (NCBI): domain Eukaryota; kingdom Metazoa; phylum Chordata; class Mammalia; order Carnivora; family Canidae; genus Canis; species Canis lupus. Next base: position 36,228,144 of record NC_132865.1, read on the forward strand.
TGCCTCTCTCTCTCTCTCTCTCTCTCTCTCTCTCTCTGGTCTCTCATGAATAAATAAATAAAATCTTTAAAAAATAAAAATAAAATAAAATGCCGGCTTATACCAACCTGTGAATAAGACTCGAACTATGTGTTCTCTTCCCCGTGTATCTATGAGATAATGCCCCGACCCAACCCCTGAGATAACTTCACTTATTTAATCATGTTAGGAGCTGTGTGGAGGGCTCCGTGTGTGTCAGACGAGACGCATTAGTTAGCCTAATTCGATTTGTCTAAACGACCAGCCCTAGATGTAGATATTTCTATTTTTTTACAGACTGAGAAGCTAAGGCTTGGCAAAGTTAGTTGGACCAAGGTCCGACAACAAACGATCATAGCCAGGTTTCAAATTTGCCTATTTTTAATAATATAAAACAATAGCTGCAGCACAAAACACATTTTCACTTGAAAACTATCAGCTTCCCTATTTTTGTCTTAAGGGAGTGTAATATGGAAGACCGTATTCCTTTCTTTTTCTTTCTTTTACTCTTTTTTACATTTCACTGTCTTGTGGAGTTCTTCTCCCTGGTTCCTATTAGTGACAGAAATAGTGAAGGTGAGAAATAAACTTTTGGAGGGCAACTACAATGTTTGATTAATTTTGAAGTTATTTTAAATCAAATATAAAAGAAGGTGCATTAATTCTTTAAGCAATATTTATTAACAGGTCACTAACTTGTTACTAAGAAATATGCATAGGTGAAGTCAAATAAGATCTTGCTCCCAGGTTTTTTTAAACGTAGGAGAGGAAACTCATCCAAATTGAGTATGTTTGTTTAAGATTTTATTTGTAAGTCATCACTATACCCAACGTGGGACTTGAACCCACAACCCTGAGATCAAGAGTCATTGGCTTCACCAACTGAACCAGCCAGATGCCCCCAAATTGAATATTTTTTAAAAGGTAAAGGGGTGCCTGGGTGGCTCAGTTGGTTAAGCATCTTCCTTCCGCTCAGGTCATAATCCAGAGTTCTGGGATTGAGCCCCATGTCTGGCTCCTTGCTCAGCACGGAGTCGGCTTCTCCCTCTGCCCCTCCCCCTGCTCTTGCTCTCTCTCTCAAAATCTTCTTAGAAAATGAAAATAAAATATAAAAATACAAATATGACTCTGAAACAATACACAGTATAGACTATATGGAAGTACAAAAGAAAATACAGAAAAAAAATAGACACTAGTTCCTGACATTAAGGGTTTCAATTCAATATATTTCATAATATTTTAGAGTATCTTGATTTAGAAATTTCATAGCTCTGGAAAGAAAATTGCAAAATACGTTGCAAAACGTGTCCTAATCTGCAGTCACAATTTTTTTTCTCTATCTAGAAAGTCATTGCTTGCAGTAAGTAATGAATTTGTGGATGAGCATTAATAACATTTTTTAATTACAAAAAATCCTTATTGAATAAATGAGATACAGGAAATATAAAACAATGTGCTGCATTTCTTGGAAGTAGATGTCCTTCATTTTGTAGGTTACATAATGTTATTGAAAGGTATCAGTTAATAGTGATAATAATTGTTGTTAATTATATGCTGCATGTTTGCTTATTCTGTATCCCAACATTTTTTTTTTGTATCCCAACATGTTAATGAAGCATATACAACTGTCATTTTGATGAGTATTACCTGTGTTGTAAAAACGTAAATTAAAGTTGTGTAATAAATAAGTCACTCATCCTTACCTTAAGCCTATGTAAGTACGGGCATCATTATTGCATGATAATATTTGTTAAGCGCTTACATGATTAGGATATTGCATTATACCCTGTTTAAATCTTTAAGACCTTGTAATAAGAAAACATCTTGGTAACTATTTATCCTGATTCTGGCCCAGATTAATAATGACTATGAATCATTATACAAAAAAAGAATGAAATGTACCCTGTAAAGATGGTATAATTTTAAATTCCTTGGAAAGGCCTCTTTCCCACACTTCTAAATAATCTCCTCTCCCACCCCCCAGATGCTTATCCAAGTGCCTTTAACAGTCCAATACAGATAAATTCCTTTGAATTCATTTAAAATGAAAATTCTCAAAGTGAGTAGAGAATAAGGGGGGGATAAAAGGGGATAAATTCATACAAGGCATTTTACATGAATCATAATGTAATACACTATGAAGAGTCTAATCCATTTAACCCTCTGTTTCTGAAATTAAAAAGCAACAGAACAAAAACATGCACATAAAACTCTCTTCCTCAAGGAGATCACACATTAAAGAATATTTTGGCAGGGATGGGAACAGGAAGAAAAGAATTTCAGTTATTAGATTATTACTTTTACTATGAGGCAAGAACAAGTCATTTTTAGAATGGGCCCAAGAATAGGCTTATTTTGTTTATCAAATCTGAGAATTGGAAAACAACTGGAGATGAGATTTAGTAAAGAGGGGGTAGGAAGCCAGAGGCAGGAGAGCAGTATATCCCTTTGATTTTGGGAGAAAACTGTACTGAGAGGGCTAAGGAGAGGGCATGGGAAGGGGGTAGAAATAAATGTCACTATGATAAAACCTACCTACTTTTATCAAAGGTTGGTTCTGACTTATTCACACTTAAACAATATTTGTTTTAATTTTATTTTTTTAAAGATTTTATTTATTTATTCTTGAGAGACAGAGAGAGAGGCAGAGACACAGGCAGAGGGAGAAGCAGGCTCCATGCAGGGAGCCCAATGTGGGACTCGATCCCAGGACTCTGGGATCATGCTGCTGAGCCACCCACAGGTCCCAACCTGTATGTTTTTTAAACTTTCTATTGTGAATTATTTTTTCTTCTGTTACTTATTCTAACCAGCTATTATTTGTAGCTAGAGAAACCATTCATTTTTGTATATTGATTTAGTAATTAGCTATATTGCTAAAATTACTTGTAATTTTTAAATAGCTTCTGTTAAATTTTCCTTTGTGTAATTGATGTGGGAAACAAAGGCAAAGAAAAAATAAATTTCTGGGACATGACCCCAGGGTCTGGGATGGAGTCCCACATCAGGCTCCCTGCAGAGAGCCTGCTTCTCCCTCTGGCTGTCTGCCTCTCTCTCCCAATCTCTCATGAATAAATAAATAAAATCTTTAAAAAAAAAGAAAAGAAAAAAGAAACTTCCTTATGCCTATAGCCCATTGGCAAGTCCTGGAAACAGGTGACCGTCCTCTGGGAACTCAGCTGCCTTCATGGTAACAGTTTTCACTAAGGGCAAAAGGAAATCTTAGCTTTACATCCATCATCCAACCCCCGAGGATCCAGTAAGTTTACTTCAACGCATAAAAATTCCTTTGGAAACTTCCTTATCTCTATGCCCCTAGATACACGTTAGCAATCATATTGCTATGACCTGCCAATATACATTTAAGGGTTTCAAGGGTTTTACTAGACAGTGATAAATGACCTTTTCAACAGCTAGCACCCTCCAGGTCCTGGAAACCTTGCTTCTAAAATTCCTTAGAGACTTATGCTATCCTTAAACCATTCCCAGCTTGAAAGTATGTACTCCTTATAACCCCAGTGCAACTTTTTCTGCCCACTGGTCCTGTCCTTAGGCTTTAATGTTAGCTGTAACGGGCACCATTGAGGACTGACAGGAACGCTTTTTTTTGAAGATTTCAAACGAACTCAACTTTCAGTAAGTAATCTAAAGTGTTTATACACAGCTCATCGGAGCCCTATTTGTCATAGACTTTTGAGTTTATTGTTGGAACCACATAATAGGACCATTGTTTTTGTTTTGTTTTGTTTTGTTTTGTTTTTGTCTTTAAAAATTGTTGTAAATGTCTGTATGCACTTTGCTTTTTTATTAAACATAATCCAAGGTGGCGGTGACTCTTTTGTACACTAACACCAGCACGGACCTGCTTTTCCATTGTGTTTGAAACGTGAGCCAAGTAGAGTCAGCCTGCTGTGAAGTTAACATTGCCAGGAGGAATCTTCCACAAAAATATTTTCAAATTTTTTCAGTATTTAGTAGTGAGAGATATTAATGCATTAATGGTAATACATTTCTCGTTTAATATAAATTGAGGATGTTTTTCTAGTTGTGCACGAACGCTGGCAACTTAGTAAGATTTGACAATTGTTTAAATATGTAATGTTAAGCTTAGATTTAAAAAAAAGTAAAGCTGGTAAACTGGGTCTTTGTCATTTGCTTAAAAAAAAGCGAATGTGTTTGGTGCATTATTTTCTGAGTGGGGCCTGTAGCCTTCATGTTTCTGCGCCAGAAACATCTCAAGATTTTTTTTATTGGCCATTGGCTATAAACTACAACCATTTCCTGTATCATAATCATCTAAAAATAACAGTAATTTTGTCTTTTTTCAGTTATATTTATTTCATTCCCCTACCTTAGGAAGAAGAGAGATCAATTAATTAGAACACAGAGTTCCTTAAATGATGTAGGACTTGGGAGAACCTTGCAGGTTAGGAAAAGAGGGGCAGGTGACTGAAATACATCACACAGCAGGGGTCCTACTCCCCACTACTGGAAGTTGTTAGGTGGCCCCTGGAACTTTACATCATAGAAAAATTCACCTACAAGGAAGGGAACATGTCATGTTCACAGTAAGAGAGCTACAGACAGTTTTTCTCTATATCCCAAGCAAATACTTAAAAGCCTGACACAAACACGTATACTGTAACGTGAAATGAGTCATATTATAATTTTCAATCAGCATCAATTTAACATTTCTGAAGTCTCAACGCTCAAAACCACGCTAAGAGTTATAAAAGCACTACGAACAAGATGGCAATCCTTCGGCAGTCGGGTCATCATATGAATTAAAGTGGAGTGGGTTTTCTTAAAGCCTTTTTTTTTTTCCTTAAAGCCTTTTGTTCACCAGTTTCCTTCCCCATCTTAGACTACTCCCTAACCATTGTATATTGCCTTTATGTTTCTCCATTACATTGTGAAGGTCAGGGCATTTTGTCTTTTAGCGTTTCAGTCTCTCGTCCCCTCCCAGATCCTAGCAAGTGTGTGATATACTTCGGAGGCCCCCTGCCCCATGCAGAAAAGGGGCCTGCCAGTCTCATGCTTTAATCAGTAGTGTCAATACCCGGCAGTTACTAAGGATCCTCCATGCAATTGAGTGTTTTCCTTTCCAAATGAAGTTTATTTTCTAAAGATTTTATTTACCTACTGGGATCCCTGGGTGGCGCAGCGGTTTGGCGCCTGCCTTTGGCCCAGGGCGCGATCCTGGAGACCCGGGATCGAATCCCACGTCGGGCTCCCGGTGCATGGAGCCTGCTTCTCCCTCTGCCTGTGTCTCTGCCTCTCTCTCTCTCTCTGTGACTATCATAAGTAAATAAATAAAAATTAAAAAAAAAAAAGATTTTATTTACCTACTCATGAGAGACAGAGAGAGAGGGGCAGAGATATAGGCAGAGGGAGAAGCAGGCTCCCGGCGAGGAGCCCCATGCGGGGCTGGATCCCAAGGCCCTGGGATCACGACCTGAGCCACCCAGGCGTCCTCCAGCTGCACTTCAAAGGCGGAGGGGAGTGACCCCTTAACTACACACTGGTATAGCCCCGAATGGAGAATAAGGCAAAAAAGCTCGACCAGCCTCTCAGGCGGGTCCTTCCTAGCCCAGACGAACGAGCACACCCCGGTTTTAGAAACGAGGGAGTATCCGGGCAGGAGACTACGGGCTGCGGGGTCATTCCTTTCCCCACTGGGCCCCAGGAGCGGAGGATGAAGCAGGCTCCCGCGGCCTCGCCGCCGGCGCAGGCCTGGGAGCCTTCGTGGGGGGCCCGCACGCCCCGGGAGGGAGCCCCGGGAGGGAGCCCCGCGCGGCCACCCGCACCGAGGACGGGCGGGCCACGGGGCCCGACGAGGTCAGCTCCGGGCGTTGTGACGCCGCGGGCAGGGCGGCGGGGGAGGGGCAGCCGCCGGGACCGGGGCGCGGGGGCGCGGGGGCGGCGCAGAGGGGCGCGGCGCCTGGTTGGCGCCCACGCGCCTGAGCGCGCGCCCGGAGGGGAGGGGGAGGGGGAGGGGGAGGAGGAGGGGCGGGGCGGGGCGGGCCGAGACTCGCCGCTCGCACGCCCTTGGGCCGGCCCGGCGCCCGCAGTCCGTCTTCCTGGAGACGCGCGCCGCCGGCCGAGCTGGTGCATGTGCGGCAATAACATGTCTGTCCCGCTTCCCGCCACCGTGCCCGCCATCCGGAAAGCCACGGCTGCGGTGAGTCGCGGCGGCCAGGGTTCGCAGGGCCCCGCTCGGCCCGCGGCCGGCTGCCGCCTCTGGCGCGGGGTGGGCGTCGCGGGCCGGCAGCGAGCGGTGGGCGAGGGCGCCGCGCCCTGCCCTGCCCTGCCCTGCCCCGCCCCGCCCGCGCCGCCGGGTGCGGAGGGCGTGGGGTGCGACGCCGGGTCGGCGGGCCCGGGGCCGTGGTGCCCGCAGAGAGCCCGGGGTCACGGCCGCGGCGGGGGATTCGCGTCCCGCCACTTCCGGCAGCCCCGATCCCGAGGCCTCCGCATTGCGGAGCGAGCGCGGCCCGCGCGCCCCCCGGAGCCGCCCTCCTCACCGCCCTCCTCACCGCCCACCGGGTCCGAGCGGGAGGCGCTGGCGCTAGTGCGGAGGCTCCCTGATAGGGGGCGGGGGCGGGGGCGGCGGGCTTCGCAGCATCCCTGGTCTCACTTGTGGATGAGAGGATGCTGTCTTGTTCTGAATGAAAGGCGTTGGAAGGTTGCGTGTCTTGCAAAATCAGAAGGACTTTTGTTGTTGTTGGTTTGTTTAAGGAAACTTGTGTATGAAGATCTCGAACGTACTTGTAACTCGCCCCCGCCTTTTTGCGATGGAAAAATTCTACAGCGTTTGTGGGAGACTTTGATGGTTTGACTCCAAAGAGACACTCTTTCTTAAAATGTGCTCGGTGATCTTTTGCACCGAAGAATGTCTAACTGGGACCTTTGTTTTTTTTTTTTTTTTTTTTAACTGGGACCTCTGTAAGTGCTAAAAGGCCGCATACGGACTGAGAAGCGAAGTGAAGGATTTTCGTCTTTGAAGAGGTCTATGAGGATTAATTAACCTGCTACGGGCTATGTTCTGTAATTCAGGCATCCGCCTTAACCACAGCTTCAGTGTATAACAATTCTCGGTGGGTTTATTTAGGCATTGTTTATTAATATTTCCTCTTCTCTTGTAGGTGATTTTCCTGCATGGATTAGGAGATACAGGGTAGGTACCCTTATTACTAATAGTAATGAAAGGACGTTGTGCAACTCTATGCCATTAAAGGTTTATTGAAGAACTCTAGAACTGTATTAAAGAACATTGGTAGTCCTACTTACAATCCAGGAATAAGCTACAATCTTTTCATTTTAAAAAACTCCCAGAATTTTTCTCTCATCATCTTAAATTTCTCATTTTCAACTCATGTTTCGGGAACATGTTAAAATTGCAAACTCCTCCTTGAGTTGCTATGGGTATTAGATGCCAGAGATGGGTGGAAGGTTTGTAGAGACACTGTGCAATTGAGAGTTCTCTACAGGAGTTAAAATTTCACAGCGGGTTAAGAAGAAGTAGTTGATTATGATAAGGAAGTAATAGCAATGTGAGGTGTACAGTGTTCTGATTGAGAGCTTAGGTATACCTTTTAAAGAAAAAATCAGTTAAAGTTCAAGTGAGGCCACTGTGGTATTTATTTAGAGTCTGATCAAATTTTGTTGTGTAATTTTGGACACATGATTTATCATTCTCTTAGGCTTTTTCTGTATTGACAGGTTTTTGTATTTAAAGTCATGATTATCAGGGCGCCTGGCTGCCTCAGTCTGTAGAGAATGCAGCCCTTGATCTCAGGGTTGTACGTTCAAGCCCCACATTGGGTATGGAGTAGTAAAAAACAGTGATTATCTATTTGAAACTTGGGCAGAAGTGTTGTTAAAAAAAATTACAGAACTGGAGGAAAACTGTGGATTAAAATAAATTTTGATAGAGTAGCCAAAAACTATTAAATCCTCTTTATAAGGAAGCATTGTGCTACATTAGATTAGTAAAAGTAATTTTCTTTTTTTATAATAAATTTATTTTTTATTGGTGTTCAATTTGCCAACATACAGAATAACACCCAGTGCTCATCCCATCAAGTGCCCCCCTCAGTGCCCATCACCCATTCACTCCCACCACCACCCCCTCCTCCTCTTCCACCACCCCTAGTTTGTTTCCCAGAGTTAGGGGTCTTTATGTTCTGTCTCCCTTTCTGATATTTCCCACACATTTCTCCTCCCTTCCCTTATATTCCCTTTCACTATTATTTATATTCCCCAAATGAATGAGACCATATAATGTTTGTCCTTCTCCAATTGACTTATTTCACTCAACATAATACCCTTCAGTTCCATCCACGTTGAAGCAAATGGTGGGTATTTGTCGTTTCTAATGGCTGAGGAATATTCCATTGTATACATAAACTACATCTTTATCCATTCATCTTTCGACAGACACCGAGGCTCCTTCCACAGTTTGGCTATTGTGGGCATTGCTGCTAGAAACATCGGGGTGCAGGTGTCCCGGCGTTTCATTGCATCTGAATATTTGGGGTAAATCCCCAACAGTGCAATTGCTGGGTAGTAGGGCAGGTCTATTTTTAACTCTTTGAGGGACCTCCACACAGTTTTCCAGAGTGGCTGCACCAGTTCACATTCCCACCAACAGTGCCAAGAGGGTTCCCTTTTCTCTGCATCCTCTCCAACATTTGTGGTTTCCTGCCTTGTTAATTTTCCCCATTCTCACTGGGGTGAGGTGGTATCTCATTGTGGTTTTGATTTGTATTTCCCTGATGGCAAGTGATGCAGAGCATTTTCTCATGTGCATGTTGGCCATGTCTATGTCTTCCTCTGTGAGATTTCTCTTCATGTCTTTTGCCCATTTCATGATTGGATTGTTTGTTTCTTTGGTGTTGAGTTTAATAAGTTCTTTATAGATCTTGGAAACTAGCCCTTTATCTGATATGTCATTTGCAAATATCTTCTCCCATTCTGTAGGTTGTCTTTTAGTTTTGTTGACTGTATCCCTTGCTGTGCAAAAGCTTCTTATCTTGATGAAGTCCCAATAGTTCATTTTTGCTTTTCTTTCTTTTGCCTTCATGGATATATCTTGAAAGATGTTACTGTGGCTGAGTTCAAAAAAGGGTGTTGCCTGTGTTCTCCTCTAGGATTTTGATGGAATCTTGTCTCACATTTAGATCTTTCATCCATTTTGAGTTTATCTTTGTGTATGGTGAAAGAGAGTGGTCTAGTTTCATTCTTCTGCATGTGGATGTCCAATTTTCCCAGCACCATTTATTGAAGAGACTTTCTTCCAATGGATAGTCTTTCCTCCTTTATTGAATATTAGTTGACCATAAAGTTGAGGGTCCACTTCTGGGTTCTCTATTCTGTACCATTGATCTATGTGTCTGTTTTTGTGCCAGTACCACACTGTCTTGATGACCACAGCTTTGTAGTACAACCTGAAATCTGGCATTGTGATGCCCCCAGATATGGTTTTCTTTTTTAAAATTCCCCTGGTTATTCGGGGTCTTTTCTGATTCCACACAAATCTTAAAATGATTTGTTCTAACTCTCTGAAGAAAGTCCATGGTATTTTTATAGGGTTTGCGTTAAACGTGTACATTGCCCTGGGTAACATTGACATTTTCACAATATTAATTCTGCCAATCCATGAGCATGGAATATTTTTCCATCTCTTTGTGTCTTCCTCAATTTCTTTCAGAAGTGTTCTATAGTTTTGAGGGTATAGATCCTTTACCTCTTTGGTTAGGTTTATTCCTAGGTATCTTATGCTTTTGGGTGCAATTGTAAATGGGATTGACTCCTGAATTTCTCTTTCTTCAGTCTCATTGTTAGTGTATAGAAATGCCACTGATTTCTGGGCATTGATTTTGTATCCTGCCACGCTACCAAATTGCTGTATGAGTTCTAGCAATCTTGGGGTGGAGCCTTTTGGGTTTTCTATGTAGAGTATCATGTCATCCGTGAAGAGGGAGAGTTTGACTTCTTCTTTCCCAATTTGAATGCCTTTAATGTCTTTTTGTTGTCTGATTGCCCAGGCTAGGACTTCCAGTACTAGGTTCAATAGCAGTGGTGAGAGTGGACATCCCTGTCTTGTTCCTGATCTTAGGGGAAAGGCTCCCAGTGCTTCCCCACTGAGAATATATTTGCTGTGGGCTTTTCGTAGATGGCTTTTAAGGTGTTGAGGAATGTTCCCTCTATCCCTACACTCTGAAGAGTTTTGATCAGGAATGGATGCTGTATTTTGTCAAATGCTTTCTCTGCATCTAATGAGAGGATCATATGGTTCATGGCTTTTCTCTTGCTGATATGATGACTCACATTGATTGTTTTACGAGTGTTGAACCAGCCTTGTGTCCCGGGGATAAGTCCTACTTGGTCATGGTGAATAATTTTCTTAATGTACTGTTGGATCCTATTGGCTAATATCTTGTTGAGAATTTTTGCATCCATGTTCATCAGGGATATTGGTCTGTAATTCTCCTTTTTGGTGGGGTCTTTGTCGGGTTTTGGAATTAAGGTGATGCTGGCCTCATAGAACAAATTTGGAAGTACTCTATCTCTTTCTATCTTTCCAAACAGCTTTAGTAGAATAGGTATGGTTTCTTCTTTAAACATTTGATAGAATTCCCCTGGGAAGCCATCTGGCCCTGGACTTTTGTGTCTTGGGAAGTTTTGATGACTGCTTCAATTTCCTCCCTGGTTATTCGCCTGTTCAGGTTTTCTGTTTCTTCCTGTTCCAGTTTTGGTAGTTTGTGGCTTTCCAGGAATGCGTCCATTTCTTCTAGATTGCCTAATTTATTGGCGTATAGCTGTTCATAATATGTTTTTAAAATCGTTTGTATTTCCTTGGTGTTGGTAGTGATCTCTTCTTTCTCATTCATGATTTTATTAATTTGAGTCTTCTCTCTCTTCTTTTTAATAAGGCTGGCTAATGGTTTATCTATCTTATTAATTCTTTCAAAGAACCAACTCCTGGTTCTGTTGATCTGTTCTACAGTTCTTCTGGTCTCGATTTCGTTGAGTTCTGCTCGAATCTTTATTAACTGTCTTCTTCTGCTGGGTGTAGGATCTATTTGCTGTTTTTTCTCTAGCTCCTTTCTGTGTAAGGTTAGCTTTTGTATTTGAGTTCTTTCCAGTTTTTGAATGGATGCTTGTATTGCGATGTATTCCCCCCTTAGGACTGCTTTTGCTGCATCCCAAAGATTTTGAACGGTTGTATCTTCATTCTCATTAGTTTCCATGAATCTTTTTAATTCTTCCTTAATTTCCTGGTTGACCCTTTCATCTTTTAGCAGGATGGTCCTTAACCTCCAGGTGTTTGAGGTCCTTCCAAACTTCTTGTTGTGATTTAGTTCTAATTTCAAGGCATTATGGTCTGAGAATATGCAGGGGACGATCCCAATCTTTGGTATCGGTTCAGACCCAATTTGTGACCCAGTATGTGGTCTATTCTGGAGAAAGTTCCATGTGCACTTGAGAAGAATGTGTCTTCAGTTGAGTTTGGATGTAAAGTTCTGTAGATATCTGTGAAATCCATCTGGTCCAGTGTATCATTTAAAGCTCCCGTTTCTTTGGAGATATTGTGATTAGAAGACCTATCGAGTGTAGAAAGAGCTAGATTGAAGTCACCAAGTATAAGTGTATTATTATCTAAGTATTTCTTCACTTTGGTTATTAATTGATTGATATATTTGGTAGCTCCCACATTCGGGACATATATATTGAGGATTGTTAAGTCCTCTTGTTGGATAGATCCCTTAAGTATGATGTAGTGTCCCTCTTCATCCTTTACTACAGTCTTCGGGGTAAATTGTAGTTTATCTGATATAAGGATGGCTACCCCTGCTTTCTTTTGAGGACCATTCGAATGGTAAATTGTTCTCCAACCTTTTATTTTCAGGCTGTAGGTGTCCTTACCTCTAAAATGAGTCTCTTGTAGACAGCAAATAGATGGGTCCTGCTTTTTTATCCAGTCTGAAACCCTGCACCTTTTGATGGGGTCATTAAGCCTGTTCACGTTCAGAGTTACTATTGAAAGATATGAGTTTAGTGTCATCATGATATCTATTCAGTCCTTGTTTTTGTGGATTGTTCCACTGAACTTCTTATTAAAGGGGAATTTTAAGAGTCCCCCTTAAAATTTCTTGCAGAGCTGGTTTGGAGGTCACATATTCTTTCAGTTCCTGCCTGTCTTGGATGCTCTTTATCTCTCCTTCCATTCTGAATGAGAGCCTTGCTGGATAAAGTATTCTTGGTTGCATGTTCTTCTCATTTAGGACCCTGAATATATCCTGCCAGCCCTTTCTGGCCTGCCAGGTCTCTGTGGAGAGGTCTGCTGTTACCCTAATGCTCCTCCCCATAAAAGTCAGGGATTTCTAGTCTCTTGATGCTTTAAGGATCTTCTCTTTATCTTTGGAATTTGCAAGCTTCACTATTAAATGTCGAGGTGTTGAACGGTTTTTATTGATTTTAGGGGGGGGATCTCTCTGTTTCCTGGATCTGAATGCCTGTTTCCCTTCCCAGATTAGGAAAGTTTTCAGCTATGATTTGTTCAAATACATATTCTGGCCCTGTGTCCCTTTCGGTGCCCTCGGGAACCCCAATTAAACGTAGGTTTTTCTTCCTCAGGCTGTTGTTTATTTCCCTTAATCTATCTTTATGGTCTTTTAATTGTCTCTTTTTTCCTCAGTTTCCCTCTTTGCCATCAATTTGTCTTCTATGTCACTCGTTCTTCCACCTCGTTAACCCTCGTCGTTAGGACTTCTAGTTTGGATTGCATCTCATTCAATTGATTTTTAATTTCTGCCTGATTAGCTCTAAATTCTGCAGTCATGAAGCCTCTTGAGTCCTTTATACTTTTTTCTAGAGCCACCAGTAGCTGTATAATAGTGCTTCTGAATTGGCTTTCTGACATTGAATTGTAATCCAGATTTTGTAATTCTGTGGGAGAGAGGACTGTTTCTGATTCTTTCTTTTGAGGTGAGGTTTTCCTTCTAGTCATTTTTCTCAGTGCAGAGTGGCCAAAAGCAAGTTGTATTGGGAAAAGGAGAAAAAGAGAGGAGAAAAAGAAGGAAAGAAAAGAGAAAAAAGAATAAAGGAAGAAAGAAGGAAAAAAAAGAATTAAAAGAGAAAGAAAAAGAAAAAGGGGGGAAAAAGGGTGGGGGAAGTAATCAGAAAAAAAAAGAATCATGGGGGAGTATCTTCTGATTCTGTGTACTTTAAGTCCCTTGGCTTCCCCTGGAAGTTGTCAGTCAGTCTAGCTGGTCTTCTGGGGGAGGGGCCTGTTGTGCTGATTTTCAGGTGTTAGGACTTGGGGAAGCTGCTCTGCCCCTGCCTGGTGCAGGGCTCAGTGGGGGTTGTTCACCCCGTGAGGCCCCAGGAGGAACAACTGCAGTGGCGGGGCCAGCCCTGGAGCCCTGGAGTCAGCTCCCGCAGTCACCACGGAGCTCTCCGTCTGCAGGGCCTGGAGGCTCCGGGCGGGGCGGCTGATCTGCTCAGCTCTGGGCAGGAGCCTCCTCGCTGTCCTGGGGGAGGCCGGATCCTGGGCTGTGTCCCGGCTCCCTGGGCTCCGGGACCTGCGCTGTTGGATTCGTGCTCCCGCCCCGCAGCCCCCTCCGCGGAGCCGCCCCCGAGCCCCCCCGAGCTGCTCCCGCCCCGCAGCCCCCTCCGCGGAGCCGCCCCCGAGCCCCCCCGAGCTGCTCCCGCCCCGCAGCCCCCTCCGCGGAGCCGCCCCCGAGCCCTCCGAGCTGCTCCCGCCCCGCAGCCCCCTCCGCGGAGCCGCCCCTGAGCCCCCCGAGCTGCTCCCGCCCCGCAGCCCCCTCCGCGGAGCCGCCCCCGAGCCCCCCGAGCTGCTCCGGGTCCCGCCGTGCGCGCTGCAGCCCTTAGGGAGCTCGGCGCACTCTCCCGGGGCGCAGGTGTCTGTTAGTGTCCCCGGGAGCCCGAGGGCATCCCCGCCCTCCTGGGTCCTGCTCCACCTCCCTGGAGCCCCTTTCCCCCGGGAAGGTCGGTGCAGCTCCTGCGTCTCCGGGACGGGGCTCTCCTGTCCTGGGGACACTCGCCCCGGCCTCAGCCCGGCTCCTCGCGGGGCCCCTACCCCTTGGAGGCCTTTTGTTTCTTTATTTCTTTTTCCCCGTCTTCCTACCTTGATAGAAGCCCGAGCTCATCTCACTGTAGCGTCCCAGCTGTTCTTTCTTTAAATCTCAGGCTGAATTCGTAGTTTGAAGGTTATCTAGGTAATTTGGTGGGGACAGATGATTTGGGGACCCTACTCTTCCGCCATCTTGCTCCTCCTCCTAAAAGTGATTTTCTTATATTCTCTTCAGCCTACTATGTAGAAACACATGACACATAACTTTGTATGGAGTTAGGGGAAAGGTTGCGGGACTCTTTCTGGCAATCAGGTTGTTGGCAGACTTCTTCAACTACAGAGAGGCTTAGGGGAGCCCTCTTTTACAACCAAACCCTTCTAATGCTGAGAGTCAGGGAAGACCTTGCTACCCTGTAACTTTGCCAGTAAGGAGATGCAGGCCTGAAGAATCAGTCTAAAAGGAGCACCTGTAGGAAGGTTCTCTGTGGACCCCAATTTGGCCATATTCCATGCAGTGAAATTAAAGAGTGAACATGATGAAGAAAACGAACAATGTGAGATTAAAAATGCCAAGAGCATCCATAGCATCTTGACTAAGAATTAAGTTCATATAAAAAAATTAAAGGTTTCCTTGGGACGCTCGGGTGGCTCAGCGGTTGAGCGTCTGCCTTTGGCTCAGGGTGTGATCGTGGGGTCCTAGGATCAAGTCCCACATCAGGCTTCCTGCATGGAGCCTGCTTCTCCCTCTGCCTGTGTCTCTGTCTCTCTCTCTCTCTCTCTCTGTGTCTCTCATGAATAAATAAAGTTTTTAAAAAAAAGTTTCAGATTTTAGAAATACTTTTTAACATAGTATTATAGAAAAGCTGACTCATGGCGCATGGGTGGCTCAGTGGGTACAGTGTTGAATCTTGATTTTAGCTCGGGTAGTGATCTCAGAATGGTGAGATGGAGCCTGGCATTGGGCTCCAGGCTGAGCATGGAACCTGGTTGATGCTCTGTACCTCTCCCTCTGCTCCCCACCCATATTTTTCTCTCTACACTGTTCTAAAAAAAAAGAAAAAAAAAAAAAAAAAGAAAAGCTGACTCTAAATTGGTTTCATGAGTACATAATAAAATTCAGAACCAGTCAATACAAGAAGTGGCAATTTATTTATTTATTTTTTAAAGATTTTATTTATTTATTCATGAGAGAGAGAGAGAGAGGCAGAGACTTAGGCAGAGGGAGAAGCAGGCTCCATGCAGTGAGCCCGATGTGGGATTTGATCCTGGGTCTCCAGGATCATGCCCTGGGCCAAAGGCAGGTACTTAACCGCTGAGCCACCCAGGAATCCCAAGAAGTGGCAATTTAATATTTATATTTGTCAGGTTAACTTGGAGAATGATAGGGATTAAGTGATTTGGTTTGTCACTATTAAAATGGGCAGCTTTTGCCTCTTTTTCGGTTAAGGTTCTTTTTTATAGAACTACCCAACGTGTATTGTCTGGTAACTTAGGTCTTGAGGTCCGTGTCTTTTAGATTCCTTGTGAAAGAAGTGGCCAAAAAAGATTGAAGACCTGTATAATTCTGTATTTCATCAATTTTAATATGTAATTTTCCTCACATTTTTATGTTTCCTAGATTGGTACTCCATTTACTACACTTATGTTTATTGTGGTGATGATTTTTTTTCCTTAAAAAGCTATTTTTTCAGTGGTTCCCCTTATATGCCTTAGTGTCTAGGAAATATGATATAGCATATTTCTCCTCTTGAAAAAATTGATAGTGTATGCATTAGCATGTTAAAAGCTCTGACAAGTTTTGTTATAAAGAAACATATGGCAACCAAAGTGTTCTTAATAACATGTATAATAAACTGAAACTAGTATTCAAAGGAATATATTTTCGACTATGCTGTATGGCATGAGATCACAGTTTTCCTTCTAAAACAGATAGCTTTGGAGGATCCCTGGGTGGCTCAGCGGTTTAGTGCCTGCCTTTGGCCCAGGGCACGATCCTGGAGTCCTGGGATCAAGTCCCGCATCGGGCTCCCGGCGTGAAGCCTGCTTCTGCCTCTCTCTTTCTCTATGTCTATCATAAATAAATAAATAAATAAATAAATAAATAAATAAATAAATAAATAAATCTTGAAAAAATAAAACAGATAGCCTTTGTTAGGAGTAAAATTTTTTTATATTTGTATTGTAAAGAAATTCAAACTATAAATAAGAATGAAAAGTAGTTGAAATCCTAAAACCCAGAGATACTTATTTTTGATAGCATTTAAAAAATGTTTTATTTTGAAATCTTTTCAAATATATGGGAGAGTTGCAAGAATAGATTCCTGGGTGCCTGGGTGGCTCAGTGGGTTGAGCGTCTGCCTTCAGCTCAGGACATATGATCTAAGGGTCCTGGGATCAAGCCCTATATTGGACTCCCTGCTTAGCAGGCAACCTGCTTCTTTCTCTTCCTCTTCCTCTTCCTCTTCCTGCCACTCCCCCTGCTTGTGCTCTTTTTCTCTCTCTGTCATGGAAATAAATAAAATCTTAAAGAAAATTAGGTCTTTAAAAAAAATTAGAGATTCCTCAATATCTTTTATCCAAAATCTGTTCATTGATTGCTACTATGTTTGCTGAACCCCTTGAGGGTAAATTGCAATTACTGATTCTTTATTTCCAAACACTTTCACATGTAATTTCTAAGAAGGATGAGAGTCTCTTATGTAACCACATTCAGGAAATTTAGTGCTTTTTAAATATTATTGTCTAATATACTACATATTCAAACTTAGCCAGTTGTCCCAGTCCTTTTTGATAATTCCCTCCCTGTAATCCAGTTGCCAGTCACACATGTTTAACTGTTACATCTCTTTAGTCTCATTATTGGGAATAATTCCTCAGCTCTTCTTTGTCTTTCATGCCACTGACATTTTTTGAGAGATCAGGCTAGTCCCTTTGGAGAGAATGGGTAGTTTGCCATTTCCTCATGATTAGATTTATTAGATTAGTTTATGCATTTGGGGTAAAATGCCATACAGACAATATGTCCTGTTCAGTGCTTCACGTCAGGAGACAGATGACAGCCTTTGTCCCATTATTGGTATAACTTGGATCACTTGATTAAGGTGGTATTTTCCAGGTTTCTCTCTTCCAGTTATCTCCTTTTGTAGTTAAAAAGCAAGTAGGGAGATAATTTGAGACTCTGCAAATTGTGTATTAAACTTTCACCCAAAAAAAAAAAAAACAAAAAAAAAACTTTCACCCAACATTTTCAACATCCGTTGATGATTCTTACTGGACTTAATTTTTTTTTTAAGATTTTTATATTTATTCATGAGAGAGAGAGAGGCAGAGACATAGAGGGAGAAGCAGGCTTCATGCAGGAAGCCTGATATGGGACTCGATCCTGGTACTCCAGGATCGCGCCCTGAGCCCAAGGCAGACGCTCAACTGCTGAGCCACCCGCTGAGCCCTGGACTTGTTAATATGATGTGATCTTCTAAGTCTGTCACTCCTTATTTTTATTAGTTTGCCCCTCCCTGTTTACTTAATACTGACTATAGATTTATGTAATGACTTACATTCCATTATTGTTACTTTTAAAAAATTTTTAACTTTTTCTTTTAAAATAATTTCAAATTTACATAAATGTTACAGAAATAATATTTAAATCTCCTGCTACCCTTTTTCTTAGATTACCCAATTGTTAACGTCTCTGAAACATTTGGGGCATGTTGCAGAAATATTGCCTCTTCATAAAATTTTAGTGTGTATTTTGTAAGTACAAAAACATTCCCACGTGACCACAGTATAATCATCAGTCAGGAAGTAAGCATTAATCTAATACTATCATCAGATTTCTTGGTTATATCATCACATTTTCTTGGTTTGATCCAATCATGACCTTGATGGGCCCAGGTTCCAATCCAGGATCGCATCTTGCATTTAGTTATAAGTTTCCTTAGTCTGTTTCAGTCTAGAGCAGTCTTTGTGTTTCATGACATTGAGACTTTTTGAGAATACAGGCCAATTACTTTATAGACTGTCCCTCAGTTTCAGTTTATATGATGTCTCCTTCTGACTTTAGCCTTTTTGACAGGAATATCATAGAGATGTTGCTGTGTTCATCTCAGTGGATTGTACCAGGCACACACCGAGTTGACTTTTGTTCCTTTACTGGTGATATTACATTTTTTTTCCACCTGGTTAAGATGGTGTTTTGCCTTGTTTCTCCACAGTAAAACTATAATAAGTGTATTTACTTAAAAATATTTTGTGGGGGGATCCCTGGGTGGCGTAGCGGTTTGGCGCCTGCCTTTGGCCCAGGGCATGATCCTGGAGACCCGGGATCGAATCCCACGTCGGGCTCCCGGTGCATGGAGCCTGCTTCTCCCTCTGCCTGTGTCTCTGCCTCTCTCTCTCTCTCTGTGACTATCATAAATAAATAAAAAAATAATAAAAAAAAATTAAAAAAAAAATTTTGTGGGGAGATGCTTTGATATTATGAAAACATGTTTCTCACCAAATTGTCACTTACGGATTTAGCATTCATTAATGATTCTTGTCTGTATCTATTCTTGTGATAGTTCCAGATAACAATCTTTTTTTTTTTTTTTATGATAGACATACAGAGAGAGAGAGAGAGTGAGAGAGGCAGAGACACAGGCAGAGACACAGGCAGAGGGATAAGCAGGCTCCATGCACCGGGAGCCCGATGTGGGATTCGATCCCGGGTCTCCAGGATCGCGCCCTGGGCCAAAGGCAGGCGCCAAACCGCTGCGCCACCCAGGGATCCCAGATAACAATCTTTTAAAAAAACACTTTATTCTAGATTTATTCATTGGCAGCTCTCCTCTCTTATTTATTATGTATGTATATATTCATTTATTCATTTTAAAGTGTCAAGTCAGGACAGACTCTTGGATTGCTTTTACTCTCAGGGTTACAGACTGTTAAATCTATCATATTTTGGTAGTCAAATCATCCTGTACTTGTCTGTCTGGAGTCTCTTTAAGGTGCTCTTATGTCTTGGGGACATGTCCCATCATTCTTTGAGCACTTTCTTGCTTTCTGGTACAACAAGATCTTTTCCAAGATCATCTTATAATTTTCCTGCTTCAGTCCTGGGACTCAGCCATTTTTTTCAAGAGCCCTGGCTCCTTTTAGTAGAGAATATTTAGGAACCAAGATCTGAGTGCTTTATGTGCTTCTTGCTAGAATCATTACTTCTAGATACTTTCAGTGGACAGAGCTAGGAGTGTAGCTACATAACATAGATGTGTAGACACACATATCAATTTTGATATTTACATGTATTAAAATTTGGGAGTTTATACTGATTCCTCCAGTTCCAGTCAGAACCACAGGGTTTATTCTAGACTTCCCTCTTCCCGTATTTGTAATTCCATGACACACCTGGCTTTTGTTCTGGTAGTTTGGCAAGTAGTACACTTTGGGACTGCCTCCCCCCACCCCTCTAGGTGCCCCAGACCACAGCTTTGCTTCACACATGGGAACAGCTCCCCCACCTTACTCTGCTACAGCTGAATGTGACATCTGGAAGCCCAATTCCAGTTAAGGGGAGGGGGGAAGGAGAAAAAGTAAGACTCATTAGGATGGGAAGGCGAGATTCCATGACAGTGATATGCTACTGGGACATAGATGGTGATGACTGGTGTTTCTTGTGCAAACCTGGAAAGAGTCTTTTTGAGTTTTTAGTTCTATACCATATTAACTATGGGGTAGTGAGCATAATAAATAAAAGAAATAGTCTTTTCTAAAAGCATAATTGAGAAGTAAAATAGAGTGGATTTATATTATTTCTTGGGAAATGCCTTGAAATTCACTTTTTGAACCCATAGAACCTTTGTGTGTGTGTGTGTCTGTGTTTTGTTTTCTTTCTCTGTTTCTAATAATTAAGTGAAGTACATTCTAATTGATTAGGTTTCTAAACATTAGATTCCATTTAACTGAAGCTTTGCGTAGACTTCTTAAATCTTGACATTTCCATTGACTTTGAAAATTATCCAAGGACATGATCCCTGGGTGGCTCAGTGGTTAGCACCTGCCGTCGGCGCAGGGCATAATCCTGGAGTCCTGGGATCAAGTCCCACGTTGGGCTTCCTGCATGGAGCCTGTTTCTCCCACTGCCTGTGTCTCTGCCTCTCTTCTCTCCCCCCCACCCCCATGTCTCTTGTGAATAAATAAGTAAAATCTTAAAAAAAAAAGAAAAAGAGAAGAAAATTATCCAAAGACAAATTGGCCATCCTTTTGTAGAATTCAGTTACAGTCAAATATTTTTATAACCTTTAGGGACCTTTGAAATCATCTAGTACAACCAGCACAGATTATGGATGGGAAGACTGAGGAGGACTGGAAAGGCATTGGTTCTTACACTTTAGCATGTATAAAAGTCAACTAGAAGGCTTGATTTTTTTACACCCCACCCCCCACACACTGGTATCTGATTCAGTGGGTCTGAGATGAGGCCCAGTAATTTGCATTCCTAAGAAATTCCCAGGTACTACTGGTGTGGGGACCACACTTTTTAAAAGCCACCAGACTGAATTGTCTGAGCTTATACTTCTCAATAAAGGCAGAGTTGGGACTAGAACTCAAGATTCCTATGCCTTTTTTTCGTGTAGGAGTTCTTAGTATTTTTTGTGTAGAAGAGTAGTTGGGAAACAGTAGGCCACAGTTCCATTCTGGCCTGCTACTTTTTAAAAAATTATTTAGTTAATGTGATTTATTGATCTATAATTCACATCTGTAAAAGTCACCCTTTTAAAGTATACAATTCCATAGTTTTTAGTATATTTACAAAGTTATGGAACCATCACTACTATGTTAATTCCAGAATATTTTCAAAATCCCAAAAGGAAATGGCATACCCTTTAGCAGATACTCCTCATTCCCTTCCCTGGCAACCACTAATCTCCTTTTAATTTCTATGGACTTGCGTGTTCTGGGTATTTCATATAAATGGAATCAGACAGTATGTGACTTTTGTGTCTAAATTCTTTTACATTGCATGTTTTTCAGGTCCACGTACCATTACTTAATTCCTTTTATTGCCAAATAATATTCCGTGGAAGGATATCCATGTATTAATCTTATGATCCCATGTTGTAATTCATCAGTTGATGCACATTTGAATTGTTGGCACTTTTTGGCTATTAGGAATAGTGCCACTCTGAACATCCATTTGTGAGATTTTACATGAACATAGGTTTTCAGTTCACTTGAATAATTACTGAGTCAGAGGTAACTGTTTAACCCTTTGAGGAACTCCTAGACTGTTTTCCCCAGTGGCCGTACCATTTTATATCTCCACCAAAAGATGAAGGTTCTGATTTCTCTACATTCTCGCCGATATTTATTACCTTTTTTTGGTTCTAGCTATCCTGGGTGTTAAGTGTTACCTCATTTTGGTTTTTAATTGCATTTTCTAATGACTAATGATCTTTTCATGTACTTATTGGAGATTTATAGATCTTCATTAGAGAAAAATCTATTCAATACCTTTGCCCATTTTAAAAATTGGGTTATTTTTCTTTTTCTTTAAAGACTTTAAAAACATATTCTGAGGGGGCTGCTGGCTGGCTCAATTGGAAGAGCATGTGCTTCTTGATCTCCAGGTCATGAGTTGGAGACCCACACTGAGTGCTACAGAGGTTACTAAAAAAAAAAAAAAAAAAGTAGATAAGTTTTAAAAATATACAAATAGATAGGCAGCCCCAGTGGCGCAGTGGTTTAGCGCCGCCTGCAGCCCGGGGTGTGATCTTGGAGACCGGGATCGAGTCCCACGTCGGGCTCCCTGCATGGAGCCTGCTTCTCTCTCTGCCTGTGTCTGTGCCTCTCTCTCTCTTTGAATGAATGAATAAATAAATAAATAAATACAAATAATAAAAATATATTCTGGATACTAGAATCATCACATATGTGATTTTCAAATACTATCTTCCATTCTGTGGTTTATCCTTTTACTTTTTTTTTTGAAGATTTTTTATTTATTTATTCATGGAGACAGAGAGCATTGATCTAATACTACCATCATTAGCCTATCTCTCATATCCTTTGAACATTCTGTAGAATGTAGAATTACCATGGGTTTAATGTCCTCATGACTGGACTCAGGTCATTTATTTCTTTTTAATTCTTTTGGTAATAGTTTAATTAGGATATAATTTGTATACCACATAATTCACCCACTGAATTCTACAGTTCAGTCTTTGATATAATCACAAAGCTGTGGAACCATTTTTATCACTCTAAAAAAAAAATCCTATACTCTTTGTTATCCCCAAATCCCCTTTATTTGCAACCCTAGGTAACCACTAATCTACTTTCTATTTCTATAGATTCACCTATCCTGAACATTTCATATAAGTGGAATCATATAATAAATGGTCTTTCGTAATTGGCTTCCTTTACTTAACATAATGTTTTGTTTTGTTTTTAAGTTATTTATTTATTTATTCATGAGAGAGGCAGAGACATAAGCAGAGGGAGAAGCAGGCTCTATGCAGGGAGCCCAATGTGGGACTTTATCCGGGGACTCCAGGATCACGCCCTGAGCCAAAGGCAGACGCTCAACCGCTGAGCCACCCAGGCGTCCCCTTAACATAATGTTTTTAAAGTTCATCCATGTTGTAACATATTCAGTACTTCATTCCTTTTTATTGTTCATCATATTCCTTTGAGTAGGATTGCAAGGTCATATGGTAGGTAACTCCATGTTACTAGCAGTGTTTAAAAAATCTGGTTTTGGGGCACCTGGGTGGCTCAGTGGCTGAGCGTCTGTCTGCCTTTGGCTTAAGTCGTGATCCTGGGGTCCAAGGATCAAGTCCCACATTGGGCTCCTAGCAGGGAGCCTACTCTTCCCTCTGCTTATGTCTCTTCCTCTCTCTCTATGTCTCTCATGAATAAACCAATAAAATCTTAAAAAGGAAAAAGAAAATTCTGGTTTCTCCCCATCCTCATTAATACTTGTTATTTGTCTTTTTGATTATAGCCATCCTAGTGAGTGTGCAGTGTATCTCATTGTAGTTTTATTTGCATTCACATAATGACTAATAATGTTGAGCATCTTTTTCTGTCCATGTTGGCCATTTGTGTATCTTTGGAGAAATATTCATTCAGGTCCTTTACCTTTTTATTTTTAGGTTGTCTTTTGGTTTGTGGGTCTGAAGAGTTCTTTATATGTCATGGGTAGTAGACCCTTATTGAATGTAGTTTGCAGATAATTCTCCCATTCTGTAGTTTGTTTTTTTCCTTTCTTCATAGTGCTCTTTGAAGCATAATTTTTAATTTTGATGATTAATTTTTTCTTTTGTATTTGTGCTTTTGATATCTAAGAAACCATGGCTAAATCCAATGTCACAAGATTTTCATATATTTTCTTCTAGGAGTTTTATATTTTTATCTCTTACATTTAAGTCTTTGGTTCATTTTGAGTTAATTTTTGTGTATGGTGTGAGGTAAGAGTCCAGCCTCATCCTGTTACATGTGGATAATTGTTTATCCCAGCTACTTTGGTTGAAAAGATTGTTCCTTCCCTATTGATTTTTTTGAGGGGGCACTCTTTTCAGAACTATTTTAACCGTAAATTTGAGGGTTTATTTCTATATTCTCAAATCTGTTTATTTGTAGGTCTTTCCTTAATTCAGTACCACTCTATCACTGTTGCTTTGTAGTAACTTTTGAAGTTGGGAAGCGTGAGTCCTTCAGTCTTACTCTTTTTTTTTAAGATTGTTTTGACTCTTCTGGGTCTCTTACATGTCCAGCTGAATTTTAGAATTGGCTTGTCAATTTCTGCAAAGCCAGCTGTGATTCTGATAGGTATTGCATTGGCTGGGTGTATCAGTTTGGGAGTACTGCCACTTTGAGAATATAAGTCTTAGGCATCTGGGTGGCTCAGTCAATTGAGCATCCAACTCTTGATTTCTGCTTAGGTCGTGATCTCAGGGTCATGAGATGAGCCCCTTGTCGGGTTTCACACTTAGCAGGGAGTCTGCTTCAAGATTCTCTCCCTCTGCCACTCTCCGCACATGCACATGTGCACACGTGCTTCTCTCTAAAATAAATACATGTTTAAAAAGAATATTAGGTCTTCTGGTCCATGAACATGAGGTGTCCATTTCTATAAATCTTCTTTAATTTCTTTCAACAGTTTTGTAGTTTTCATAACAAAGTCTCATATATACGTATATATACACACGAGACACACACACGAACACATGCAAAGCACACACAGAACTCTAGAATAGTGCCTGATTCATAGCTAGTGTTATATAAATGTTAAAGTTATCTTTTATTACTAATTTTTCTATATGTCTTTAACACTTTTGGGGAAGGTAGATTAAAATGGAGAAATAGTTAATAGAAAAACATTTTAACATTTATTTATTGATTTAATTTTTCAAAGATTTGTGGCTACGTGCAAGTGGGAGAAAGGACAAAGAGAGAATTTTCAAACAGACTCTTGGCTGAGCACAGAGCCCATCACAGGACTTGGTTCCCACAGCCCATGAGATCATGATCTGAGCCAAAACCAAGAATCTGATGCTTAACTGACTGAGCTACTCTGGTGCCACATTATTTATTTAATTTTAATTTATTTTTTAAATAAATTAGGCTCCATACCCAACCATGGGGCTTGAACTCATGACCCTGAGATTATAAGTCACATCCTCTACAGACTGAGCCAGCCAGGCACCCCTTAAGTTTTTACTTTATACACTTTTTTTTAAGATTTTATTTATTTTTTCATGACAGATACACAGAGAGAGAGAGAGAGAGAGAGAGAGAGGGGCAGAGACACAGGCAGAGGGAGAAGCAGGCTTCATGCAGGGAGCCCAACCTGGGACTTGATCCTGGGTCTCCAGGATCATGCCCCAGGCTGAAGGTGGCGCTAAACCGCGGAGCTACCAGGGCTGCTCTAGTTTATACTTTAATAGAAGTAACATGTAGGAGCATCTGGGTGGCTCATTTGGTTAAGCAGCTAACTCTTGATTTCTGCTGAGGTCATGATCTCAGGGTCATGGGATTGAGCCCCATGTTGGCTACTCGCTGGGCATGGAGCCTGATTCTTTCTCTCCCTCTGCCACTACCCCCACTCCCCCCAAAAATGTTTAAAAAGTAAAAAATAATGTAAAATGTATCAGTTATAATGTTGAATGTAAACAAACAAGAAATTGTATATATGTATAGTATCCCATTTTTGTAAATTCTGTTTCTTAAGTGAAATATGTGAAAAAAAATTGAAACAGGAACTACATCAAAAGATTAACTGCTTGTTTCTGGCTTGAAGGATTATGATTTTAAGCTTTTCTATTATTCCATTTTGAACATGTATATCTACATAATACACACAAGGAACGAACATTAAATAAAGTTATTTTTAGTGGTGCAGTAGTCATGTAGGGTTTTATTTATTTTTTAGCATGTAGAGTTTTAGATAACTGATTTATTCCTGAGGTAGCTTTTGTCATCATTATTATTTGTCTTACCTACTTTGTTAGGCACGTTGTGAGGTTATAAAGAGAGAAACATATCTATATTTTCTAAATTGTAAAGCCCTGTGGAAATGTATGAAAGAAAACACAGTGTTCTGCAGAAATCAGGAGAGATCATCTTTATTTTTAAAGCTTGCGTAGTAGTCTTTTGGTTGTTTCTGGGTTGATAGTGGTGTTTTAATAGCGTTGATGGTCCACACATTTAAGGTATTATAAGGAGTTAACATTTATTCTTGTAAGTTTTTAAAAGTTCCTATTCTGTTACTAATTTATTAGAATTTAAAATGGTATCTAATGGCATCATTCATATAATTTGTCTACCAGGCATGGATGGGCAGAAGCCTTTGTGGGTATCAGAAGTTCACATATCAAATACATCTGCCCACATGCGTAAGTATTTTAATCTTTACATTTGTGATTCAGAATCTGGAGAGGAATAATTGTGATAGCTTTACTTTCTTAGAAAAGCATTTGATTATAATTTTTTTAAAGATTTTATTTATTATGCATGAGAGACAGAGGAGAGAGACAGAGGCAGAGACAGAGGCAGAGGGAGAAGCAGGCTCCATGCAGGGAGCCCGACATGGGACTTGATCCCAGGTCTCCAAGATCCCACCCTGGGCTGAAGGTGGTGCCAAACCGCTGAGCCACCGGGGCTGCCCTATGATTTGTTTTTATCTTTTTAAATATTCAGTTTGAGAGTAAAGCTTAGTAAATTCTTTAAAACTAAACTGGTAACTTAGCTACATAGAACTTTTTTTCTTTTTTGTTGGGAGATTTAAAATAATGCTTTCTTGGAGATCGTATGAACTCAGAGCTAGAAAAATTCCTTAACATATACAAACACCTGAGAGCTAAGGTATCTGTGGGGTATCTCTGAAGGGGATTTATTTACTTGACAGGTTTGTGAGAGAGCTTTATTTACTATGTGGAAAATACTCCTAAATTTTATCAGATAAAGGCAATGTGATATACTGTGGAAAGAACACAGGTTTTGAAGTCTGATAGATTTGGTTTCAAATTCTGAAAAATGTTTTTGTATGTCAGAAACTATATAAAGTTTGAGCAGACTCAGAAAATTGTTGAGATTGGCAAGGGTTTAGGTCAAAAGGTTGCCGAGAAACAATAGCTGTGGAGAAGACAAATGGGATTAGATTCATGCTAGTAGGTAATTCATCCTCAGAAGTGGTAGTAGCAGTAGAGCTGATAAATGGGAAAAGAGAATGGAAAGAGGAAAAGTATCTGATTAGGTAAGAAATATCCTGAAATAGAAGGTTTACCTGACTTCTGTAGGCTAATACTGTGGCTGAATACTATGGCAAGGATGGCTGTGTCCGCTATTATTCTGATTCAATTAAGAGACAGAATTCTTGGTTATGTTAGAATTTTTGCTGTAATTGACCCCAGGATTCATTTGATTTAAGGCTATTTCCCAATCTAGGGGAATTCTCAAATTCTTATCAATTCTCAAAGAATTGATAAGATTTTATAACCACTAAGCTAGACTCATTTCATGAGTTAGGAGGATAGTGATTAGATGTAGTTCCAGTGTATTTATTTTTCTTTCCTTTTGGGCCTAGAGCTACATTCAGGTTATCCAGATTTTTCATCATTTGAGTTGGGTGTAGTGGACACTTAGGCAAGACTTATATTTCTCATACTTATTTAGAGGTCTCTAATAACTAAGTATATAGATAAAACTTAGAAAATAAGCAAAAATGTAATCTGACCATTTGGTAAATTGCTGGTTTCCTTATACCCTTAGCCAGAGTCTCCTATTTTATACATTTCCAACTGTCTTGGGTACTTGTTTTCCTTGTCGTGTCTGGTTTGAAAGTTATTAAATAAGGGTGTTGGAGGGGATTTCTGGGTGGCCCAGCAGTTTAGCGCCTGCCTTCGGCCCAGGGCGTGATCCTGGAGTCCCACATTGGGCTCCCTGCGTGGAGCCTCCTTCTTTCTCCCTCTGCCTGTGTCTCTGCCCCCGCCCCCCCCCCGCCGTCTCTCATGAATAAATAAAATCTTTAAAAATAAATAAATAAATAAGGGTGTTGGAAAAGAAAAATGTTTTTTATTTGCCAAACTTAGTCCTTTCCTGCTGTTGTTCCATCTTCAGAACACATCTAGAGGATATGTAGAAAAAATGACACAGGTGTGGATGTGGTGACACAGTTTAAAATGTTTTATTTATTTATGATAGTCACACACACAAAGAGAGAGAGAGAGAGAGAGAGAGGCAGAGACACAGGCAGAGGGATAAGCAGGCTCCATGCACCGGGAGCCCGACGTGGGATTCGATCCCGGGTCTCCAGGATCGCGCCCTGGGCCAAAGGCAGGCGCTAAACCACTGCGCCACCCAGGGATCCCAAGGTGACACAGTTTATACTTTAAAATTGTAGCATACAGTTTTGTGTAAGCCTCAAGTAATTACCTATCCTTAATTGATGGAATTTATCAGGTTTTATGCCTTGTTACATTACTCTGATTTTGCCTTTTTTTTTTCTTTGCCGTGTAGACCAGTTATGCCTATAACATTGAATATGAACATGGCTATGCCTTCTTGGTAAGTAAGAATTATTCAATAAGAACTTTTTATTTATACTTATTTGATTTTTTTAAAATTTTGGGTTTTTTGTTTTGTTTTTTACTGGAAGTGCTTTTGCATGTAGCAACTTTAATTAGCTATTTTTAGGTTGCAAAGTTACAGAATTAACTTTAACTGTAAACTTTTAAGTTTAACCTTAAAGTTTTGTATTTTTTAAAGTTAGGGGTAAACTTAAGGAGCTGCACCAGTAGGTACAGAAATAGGAGGAAATGGGTAAACACAAATATTGTAGAAAATATCTCCTACTGCTTGATAAACCTTTGCTGGTTTCAATGACCCAGCATTTGAATGACCCCCATGTAGCATACACTCTGATTAAGCAACAGTTTTTCACCCTTCCAACTTCTTGCCATTCTGGAAAGTTGACAAGTTTTATTTTATTTTATTTTATTTTTTTATTTTATTTATTTTTATTTTTAAGATTTTATTTATTTTTTCGTGAGAGACCCACATAGAGAGAGAGAGAGAGAGAGAGAGAAAGAGACGAGCAGAGACACAGGCAGAGGGAGAAGCAGGCTCCATGCTGGGAGCCCAACGTGGGACGCGATTCCAGGTCTCTAGGATCACGCCCTGGGCCAAAGGTGGCACCAAACCACTGAGCCACCCGGGCTGCCCAGTTGACAAATTTTAAAGGAAACCACTTCCTCTTCCACCCTCTCAAGATATTTTCACATTCCCTGTATATTTTATAGTCAGGAAGTAGAGTCAGTTCTTCATTCCTCTAGGCTACTTCCAATCTATTGTCATCTTGTTTCTCTACTTATTCTCATCCATTTCTTTTCTTTCTTTCTTTCTTTTTTTTTAACCAGTCAACTTTTATTGGATATTAATTGTGGATTAGGCAATGGAAGGATTCAAGGATGTCAGGCAAAAGTCATGGTCAGGAATGCCAAATGTGCTTCCACACTGGGCCCTCTTCAGTGGTACTTGCGTAGCTGTTCATGTTTGAGCTCCTTGTAAGAACGACAGTAGTTGAAAAGCACATAAGCGGCCAGCACCATAGAAATCCCAGCGGCGCCCCCTTTCTTCACATTGATATACTTGTAATGCTGGTAGTAACCTCTTTGAAATGCTCCAGCAGTGCCCTTAGGGGTGGAATCCCGCATCAGCATCCAGCCTGGCAGCTCTCCTAGTTTCACCTTCATGAGCTTCTTTTCCTTCATTGGTACGGATGACGCCATCTTGGAGTCCTGGGTGTCTGCTCTCTCACCCATTTCTTACCCATGCCTCCACTTCCTTTTTATCTCTTCTGGATTCCTTGCCAACTTTCTCAAGTTCTTGCCTACTTTGGTCTTTAGTTCTTTCATCTTCCCTCTCTGGCAAAATCCCATCCATAACCAGAATTTCCAGCTAATGTTGCTAGCGACAATAATGAAAGAATATAACTTGGAAGAGAAGTGTATAGGGCCAGAGGAAAGCTTCCCTTGGGTCTTTAGTTGGAGGTATCTACAATGTGTGATGAAAAAGTTTTGCAGAATGTGGATAGATTATAATATAATACCTGTGCTCAATATGTGTGAGGTATTGAGAGTGATGTGGTAAAGTCCTTGTGTTCCTTTGGATTGACTTAGGATGCAACAGAAGGGGAAAGGGATGGCTGGAATTTATTGCAAACCTTTTATTTTATTTTTATTTATTTTAAATAATATTTTATTTATTTATTCGTGAGAGACACAGGCAGAGGGAGAAGCAGGCTCCATGCAGGGAGCCCAATGTGGGACTCGATCCTGGGACTCCAGGATCATGCCATGGGCCGAAGGCCACTCAGACCACTGAGCCACCCAGGGATCCCTATTGCAAACTTTTTAGAGAAGTATGCATTGAGAATTCCTGCTCAGCTGTAGATTGGACTAGGTATTTTCTTAGATGTTCTTACCCTGAGGTTATGTGGCATTGTGATTTTTTAACATTAGAATCTGTATCTGGTTGGTGAAAGGAACACATAAAATGTCAGATTCACATATTTAAGTTTTTCGTCTCTGTAGACATTTTAATTTGAGTTTCATGTTCATGGCTAGCCCTTTCTGTCCAGACTGCCCTGAGTTTAGTAAAACATACCATGATTGCATTTTTTTATAATCAAATAGCTTTTAAGATTTAGCCTTATTTTCCAGGTTTGATATTTTTGGGCTTTCACCAGATTCACAGGAGGATGAACCTGGAATTAAACAGGCAGCAGAAAATGGTAAGTACAGAAACATTTTATAAAGACAAAAACATTCTTATTTCGTAGGTTCAATGGTTTTATTGATGTTAATGAAATAAGATACAATTATATAAACTTAGAAGGTGATCTGATCACTCTCTAACTTGTTTGCCACTATGGCTACTTGGACTCCCTTAACTATAAATGAAGAGGTGATTGGGAAGACTGGCCTTTATTAAACTTCGTCTCTGTTTTGCTTTGATTTATATAGGGTAATGGAAAAAATAGCAATTTAATAGTTGTGGCCAGTTATCTTCACTAAGAAGACTTGAAATAAGGATGGGTATAGTGATATAATCCTATAGATTGTAATTTATGTTGGTTAATTTTAGTGTTATAATAATAATAGATGCCACTGATTGAACACTTCAGCTATTAAATCAGATAATTCTTGTAAGTCATCTCTTTTAACATTCTATGGCGTAAGTATTAGCTCTACTTTACAGAAAATCCAAAGTGTGTTCTCTGGTTGGTATTCCATGCTTCTTATGAACATGATAATTCCGTTTATTTTTAGGATGAAAGCATGGAAGAATACTAGTTATTGGGAGAAATCTGGTTTTAGAAAATGTATAGAGGCATCCTTGTGTGTGTGTGTGGGGGGGGGGATTGACTTGAGAGTACTCGGGTGGGGGCACAACAGATCTTGATGAAACAAGCCTGGCTATGAATTGATAATTGCAGAAGTGATGTGTACCTGGGAGTTATTGCATACTCTTTCTATTTTTATATTTATTTGAAAATTTCCAAAATAGCTTAAAAACTAGTAGGGTCCTTCTAAAAAAATCTTTTTAAAGATTTTATTTATTTATTAGAGAGAGAGAGAGAGTATGAGCAGGGTGAGAGGCAGAGGGAGAAGCAGATTCCCCGCTGAACAGGGAGCCCCATGCGAGGCTCCATCCCAGGCTTCCAGGATCATGACCTGAGCCCAAGGCAGCTGCTTAACTGACAAAACCACCCAGGCGCCCCTAAAGATCTTTTTAAAGATGAACTCTTAAAAACTTTAAAACAGGGAAGATACAATGTATTGGAGTTTTGGGACCATTAAAGCAAGAACAGTGGCTTTTAGGATCATCAAAAAGTAGATCAAGTCGAGAATCCTAGAGCTAGGATTTTGTCAAACAATAATAGATGACAAAAATAGGTATTGGATTTGGGAGTGAGTTATTGGACTCTGTGGAAGATAGAGAGGGGTGAGGCCTTGTGGAGAAGACTGTTAGGTCTGGTGAGCTCCATCGTAGTGATAGAGTTGGCCTGTGACATACTTGCCATTTCTTTCCTCTACAAGGTGATGATGTATTATTAGAGAAAGTGAGGCTCAGATTCAGAGAGCTAGGAAAGAATGGAGCCTCTGTTTGAGGCCTACAAGAATATGCTCCTGAACAAAGAAGAGATTGCTCAGGTTAGGTCCAGGGAGCACAGTGGTGCCCTCACCCTTAAGCAAAAGGTGATTGAAATTAGAATGCCCTGCTCTACCGCTGAGGGCTGTCTTTAGTTATCTCAGTGGTTGGTGTCACCTTGATGAGTAAAGTTTTGTGAACTCAGGGGAAGTGGCTCCAATATCTTGCCAGCTGGCCAGCAGCTAACATTCCCTAGGCCCTTACTTGAGCCTTCCCTCCTCACAACTGGGCCTTTACTGCCACTTCTTTTTATTTTTTTCTTTAGGATTTTGTTTGTTTGTTTATTTAAGAGAGTGAGCGAGCATGCATGTGTGTGCACACGCGTGCGCATAAGCAATGAGGAGGAACAGAGGAAGAGGGGCAAGCTGACTGCACTAAGTGCAGAACCTGACTTGGGGTTTGATCTCACAATTCTGAGACCATGACCTGAGCCAAGAGTTGCCACCTAACTGACTAAGCCACTCAGGTGCCCCCTATTTCTGCCACTTCTGCAGCCTTCATCTGACTGAGGCTGTACAGTCTCCCCTAAATAAATCCCTCACATTTCTCATCACTTCTTTTATTTCTTAAATTCTTTTTTACTGTTCTCTAGGCCATTCTTCCCTACCATAGTCAGAACATTGCTGTTCATACCTATTCTAAGAATTAAACTTTATATAAAAATAAAATTAATTTTTTATTTGGGCATTTGTTTTTGCAGTGTTTTAAAAAGCAGATTTTTAGGGGATCCCTGGGTGGCGCAGCGGTTTGGCGCCTGCCTTTGGCCCAGGGCGCGATCCTGGAGACCCGGGATCGAATCCCACATCAGGCTCCGGTGCATGGAGCCTGCTTCTCCCTCTGCCTGTGTCTCTGCTTCTCTCTCTCTCTCTCTCTGTGACTATCATAAATAAATTTAAAAAAAAAAAAAAATTAAAAAAAAAAAAGCAGATTTTTAGTTTTTAAGAAACAGGAAATATGAAGTTGGAAGTTTAATCTTAAAAATGAAACAGGGCAACTGGGTGCCTCAGTGAGTTAAGCATCTGCCTTTGGCTCAGGTCACACTCCCAGGGTCCTGGAATCGAGTCCCACATCGGGCTCACTGCTCAGTGGGGAGGCTGCTTTTCCCTCTCCCCCTGCTCCCCCCCCCCTATGCTCTCACTTGTTGTCTTTCTCTCTAAGGAATAAATTTAAAAATCTTTTAAAAAAATGAAACTCTTAAACATATCTAAAAATGAAAGGACATAATTTGTAAAAGGTGCAGTTATTAAAAAAACACAGGACAGATTATAAAGAAAAAGGAAATTCTAGGAGTCACCAAGTTTTATAGTTAATGATTGTGTCAAAGTATTTTGCAGAAGCAGAAGAACTCATTTGATTTTGTTTTCCTGCATCATTTTACTGACTATAGGAAAAATTAGTACTATAGTTTTTAAAATAATAGAATGAACTTTTTAAACACTATAGATGACAAACCATGTAATCTATTTTATTTATATTTTAAAGTGGCAACTTTTAGATACAAATTTCTATGATTCATTGAAGAGAGAAAAATATAAATGTATATGAGTAGAATTGACCATAAATAAAAGAATATCCATTGATAAGAGAAAGAAGTGTTGTTTACAAATTACATAAGAAATAATTGAACAGTTTAAGCAACCCCTGCAAAATGAGTTTTATAATGAAAATACATTCTAGTTTTGTATTTTAGTGTAGGGCGTTTTAAGTTTTTCACTTGTTTCAATGTTTAATATACTGTGTATTTTTTGTAATTAATTTCACCCTATTTAAAATGGTACGTTTAGACATAACTTTGAAAGTATTAGTGATTTAATTTTATGTTGTTTTTAGTAAAAGCTTTGATAGAGCAAGAGGTGAAGAATGGCATCCCTTCTAACAGAATTGTTTTGGGAGGATTTTCTCAGGTAAGGTAAAGTTTGGGTGATTTATCTACGAGTCTGGGGATTCTGTCCCTTTCTATGGAGGAGTTGCGTTTTTTGTTGTTGTTCTTTTGTTGTTGTTGTTTTTTACAGTGTTACGGAATCTGATATACTATTATCTTTACTATTTCTTTAATGCTGAATTAAGTTTGGACTGAATATAGTTAATTATGAGAATGTACTCTTTTGTTTTTCTAGTTCTCTTTCCAGCAATTGCTTTCAACTTCTAGATTATGTCTTGAAGATCTATTTATTAATAAGTAAATTGATTGGAACTCGGAATGTATTTTCTTAAAATAATTAGCACACATAGATATCTAAGTTGACACTGTATAGCCCTATAAACAAAACTAATACACACAGGTATAACTCCCCTGTCCTAGGAAGAGACTACTGTTGGAACAATAAGGTAGAAAACAAGAGAATTTCTTCCTTCTTTTTGTCACAGATCCTGTGGTTGAACCCATGGACTCCCCTGCAATCCTCTTGGGGCAAAATCCAAGTAGGGGCTCCCACAGAGTGACCCATGATGCCAAGGGTTGCTGATTGTTCCCCCTGGGTTCTCTTCTCCCAATGCAGGAACCAAAAGCTCTGGGGAGACTCTTTGGGTGGGGATGGGGCCTCACTGGCTCGGGAGAGGGGCAATGTGACCAGTGTGTAGCTGCTTCTCTTACCTTTTAGTGTGGTCTGTTGTATCTCTGTGCAGAGGGATGCCTCAGTTCCCCCAGCCCCATCTGTATATTAGGATTCTCTCAGTGATGTTCTGTCAGTGATTGCATGTTTGTTCTTGTAAGAGGAAGCAAAGTTAGGAATGACCTATGTCCCATTTGCTGATGTCACTCTATCATCTTTCCTTTTTTTGTCTTGTAAAATAGATTTTAGGGGTGTCTGGGTGGCTCAGTTGGTTAATCATGAACCCAAGGTCCTGGGATCCAGCCTGGCATTGCGCTCTCTGCTCTACAGAAAGTCTGCTTGTCCGTCTCCCTCTGCCTGCTGCTCCCCCTGCTTGTGTGTATTCTCTCTCTCTCTCTCTCTCTCTCTCTCTCTGTGTCTCTGTCAAATAAATAAAATCTTTTAAAAATAATAGACTTTAGATTTAAATATATGATGTTTATTTTTGGCATCTTTCTTCTTTTTTCTGTAGTTTTTCTCCTACCTTCTATCCTTTTTCTGCAGATGTAATTACCTCGTATTGACCTTACATCTCTATTTCAGCTTGTTGCATGTTTACTTTGTCACCTATCCCCAAATTTCTCAGCTTCCAATCTGTAAATCTTCTAAATCAACAACTTCGTGTTCATACTACCTGAAATAGGACAATGTCAGAATTACGGAATTGTTTAAAAGTTAGGATTCAGTAGAAAGATGTGTTGTTGATACAATAAAAAGATATTACTGATTTGGTGTTTGTTAAAGTTCAGGATAAGGTCAGTTGTAATACATTTGTGACATAAATGTAGGTACAGAAATGAATGCTTGATCTGAAAAAGAAGGAGACTGTAGGAGATCTAATGTAGGAGACTGTATAGTTAAGATTTGTTGATTACAGTTTACAGAAGGGAATTCATACCTTAAGCAAGAAAGAGAGAGTTATGAGTTCGTGGAATATCAGGAAAACTAAGGATGAGAATGAAGCAGGGCCTCAGGAAATAGCCAAAACTTAGAAAGCCGTCTTTCTCGCATCTCCTGTTTTTCTACCCATCTGCTTCATTTGCCTCTTCATCTACAGTTGGCACTTTCCACCTTTGCAGCCTATAGCTTTTCCAGTTCTGAGTTTATGGGCTACTGTTCCAGCCATGCAGAGAGACAGACTGACAGTCACTATTCCAATTTCAAGATCTTAAGAAAAGGGACATAAGTATCTTGGATGATGAGAAAGAATCTTAAGTTCCTATGGGGACCATAGGCAGGTCATGGTGACATGGCATCCAGATGACTAATGGGAATCCACTTCCCAGAGCGCAGTGTATTGTAAGCTGGAAAGGCAGATACTCTGAAGATGTCTACTACAGAGTTCTTCTTATCTTGAATTTTTGTTGTAGAAAAGACTACCAACTTAAGACTAAGTTTGATTTTATACCTAAGACTTTTCAGAGGAGAAAATAACTATAAATCGAGAATATTCCTAAGGCAGTTGTAAGTACATTTAAGTATACAATTAACTGTTTCTTGACTGACTGGGTGGTTGCTATGTTCTCACAGTGGTCTTCAGTGTAGAGAATCATGTCCTAAAGGACATCTGTATTTCTGCTAGCTTGCTTGATTTGATTTGACATCAATCAGCCAGGTTGATTTTTTTTTTCTTTAATGGTCATTATTAGTAACAAGAAACCTGTTTAAGTTGCTGTTAGCAACTTGCTGCAATGTGTATTAACTTTTCTCTGTTTGTCTTTCCAGGGAGGAGCTTTATCTTTATACACTGCTCTTACCACACAGCAGAAACTGGCTGGTGTCACTGCACTAAGTTGCTGGCTTCCACTACGGACTTCATTTCCACAGGTAGCCAGACTGGTACTTGCAACATTAGATTACTGAACTAAAAGATCACAGATAATGTTGACGACAGGTTCATTTTTTTTAAGTTAATAAACTATATATTTTTAAAGATTTATTAATATATTCATGAGAGACAAAGAGAGAGAGAGAGAGGCAGAGACACAGACACAGGGAGAAGAAGCAGGCTCCATGCAGGGAGCCTGACGCAGAACTTGATCCCAGGTCTCCAGGATCACGCCCTGGGCTGAAGGTGGCGCTAAACCACTGAGCCACTCAGGCTGCCCAGTAAACTATATTTTTATTTTTATTTTATTTTATTTTATTTTATTTTATTTTATTTTATTTTATTTTATTTTATTTATTTATTTATTTATTTATTTATTTATTTATTTATTTATTTATTTATTTATTTATTTATGATAGTCATACAGAGAGAGAGAGAGGCAGAGGCACAGGCAGAGGGAGAAGCAGGCTCCATGCACCGGGAGCCTGACGTGGGATTCGATCCCGGGTCTCCAGGATCGCGCCCTGGGCCAAAGGCAGGCGCCAAACCGCTGCGCCACCCAGGGATCCCCTAAACTATATTTTTAAAGAATTTCTAGGTTCACAGCAAAATTGAGCAGAAAGCACAGAAAGTTCCCATTTGTGCACAGGCTATGGATACCCCGTAGCAGTGTGGTACATTTGTTATAATCAGCACTGACACGTAATCATCACCCAAAGCCCGTAGTTCACATCAGTCATCCTTTTTTTTTCTTTTTAAAGATTACTTATTTATTTATGTATGAGAGACACAGAGAAAGAGAGGCAGAGACATAGGCAGAGGAAGAAGCAGGCTCCATGCAGAGAGCCTGATGTGGGACTCGATCCCAGGTCTCCAGGATCACACCATGGGCCGAAGACAGCACTAAACTGCTGAGCATCCCGGGCTGCCCTCAGTCATCCTTTTTTAAAAAGAATTTTCTTGGACTTTCATGATGTACTACTAGGCTTTATCTGTTTACTACACTATCTTTATTGTGGATTCCCTAGAATGGAGTAAGAAATAAGTCCTTTTGTCATAAATCTTATATTTGAAGTGTTTAATATGTATATTTAAAATGTACATATTTAAAAATGCATCAAACATTTTTTATATATAGAAATAATATGTTTGAATATTTAGTATTTTTACTGCCCTATAACAAAATTTTACCATAGAATAGAATTTCTAAGTACTCAATAGTGTAAAGCAATCTATAATACGCATGAGAGAAGTGGACATGTATTTTCAAATTCATCTTTAAATATAGGATTTTTTTCTCATCACTCTGTAGTAATTCTTTGGTGTCTTACACATACTAAGTTCTGTTTATTAACCATCTTATTTAAATCAATTAAATAAGAACTGAGAATATCATGATTTAGCTAAAATATACCTCTCATCTCAAGACACTTGTGAACATATAAAGAATAAGATACAGTCTGCTTCAAGGAACCAATTCATTGGGAAAACAATAATACAAGACAGGGTAATCATATGCCCTATAAAAGTTAAAATATTTAGAGTTGTAGGGAGTATAGGGATAGAAGGAATTTGATTTTTGTGGCCGAATAGAACCTATGGTATAAGTAATAGCATATTGTATGTACATATCTATTTATAGTTGTAAATGCCTGGCGTGATACTCTATAATTGGGTAAATAATACTACTTTTCTTTTCTTTTTGCAGGGTCCTATCAGTGGTGTTAACAGAGATATTTCTATTCTTCAGTGCCATGGAGATTGCGATTTTTTAGTTCCCCTAACATTTGCTTCTCTTACTGCCGAAAAGCTAAAAACATTAGTAAATCCAGCCAATGTAACCTTCAAAACCTATGAAGGCATGATGCACGGTTCATGTCAACAGGTAATTGTTTGGAACCAGTGATTACAGAGACATATTTGCACCTTTTCCATGTAATATATTTAAGATAAGTAACATTTAATTGCTTTGGTGTTTAGAGGAGTTAATTAATGAATTCACATTGAATCATAGGTTGCAGGACTTAGATCAGAGTTTATCCAATTTAATTCAACGAATATTCACTGTTCCTATTACATGCAACTTTTGAACATAATTCATAGACAAAAGCAGTCCTTTTTATTAAAATTTAAGCTAAATAAAATAGGGGAGAAGAATATGTGTCCAAATAATTATGTAGAAAACAGAATGTGACGTGTTATATTAGAAGTTTTTAGGGGCACCTGGGTGGCCCAGTCAGTTAAGCATCTGCCTTCAGCTTGGATCAATGATCCCAGGGTCCTGAAATGGAGCCCTCTGTCAGGCTCTATGCTTGGCAGGGAGTCTGTTTCTCCCTCTGCTTCTGTGTGTTCACTTGCTCTCTCTCTTAAATAAATAAATATTAAAAAAGAGAATAAGTGGGTAGCCTTGGTGGCTCAGCGGTTTAGTGCAGCCTTTGGCCCAGGGTGGGATCCTGGAGACCCCGGATCAGGTCCCTCGTCGGGCTCCCTGCATGGAGCCTGCTTCTCCCTCTGCCTGGGTCTCTGCCTCTCTCTCTGTCTTTCTCTCTCTCTCTCTCATGAATAAATAAAATCTTAAAAAAATAAAAGGGAATAAGTGTTTAAAGTTCTTTAAAACACTGAGAAGAGTAAGATTAATTCTATCTTGGGAGTACTGAGATCATGAAGAAAAAGCTAGATTTGGAAGAATGGGTAGGATTTAGATAGCAAGTATATAGAGAAGGGACCGTAGGATAGGAAATATGAAAAGCTGGCTGTCCTAGAGTAGGATGCCATTCATAAGGTAGGTACAAGGAACAGTTTTAGGGTAAAAGGAAGGAGATGATACTGAGTTTAGTGAACATACTGGGATTGATGTACCCCCATGCAAAGTGGGAATTTGGAAATACTTGTTTGAAGCTCAAGCCTGTAATAGAGATTTAGACTAATTGCCAATATTGTTAATCACTGAGGAGTTACCATGGGAGAATATCATGAGAAAGAAGCTGAGGGATACACTTTGGGAGGAATTAGGAGGAGTTAGACATTGAATGAGAGTGCAAGAGGAGAGAATTTCAGAATCGTGGGCCACCTGGCTGGGTCAGTCAGAAGACCATGCGACTCTTGATCTTGGAGATGTGAGTTTGAGTCTCTACACATCAGGTGTAGAGATTACACACATACATACACAAACTTCTAAAAAAATTGGTTAGGTTATTTTAGGAAAAAGAATTTCAGGGTGGGAGGGAACAGTGTCACTTAATAAGAGCGAAGGAGGCCTACATTGGTTTGGTGGCTTGAAAAGGCCTATAATAAAAATTTTCTCATTGCCAGCATTGAGGTAGTCCAGCTTAAAACTGTTTGCAACCACTCTGCCTGGCTGACTCATTTGCTTTAGGGATGGAGAAAAGAGGTAGTAATATGATTTATCCAGAAAGATAAGGAGACCTGGGATTCTAGGCTGTTATTGAGAACATAGTTGAAACTGTATTGAATCCAGAAAGCAGGAGGGCTGGCACTCTGAGTATTCAATTCAGCAGGGACTGAGGGTCTTGAGCATTGGTTTTCAAAATATGCTTTCCATCACAAATATCCTGGAGATTAGTAAACATTCAAATACCAGAACTCCAAACTCCACAATTCTGATTCAGCACGTTGGGTGTTAGCAGGTAGACTCAGGCATCTGTAATTGTATGGATGTGGGGTTTTTTTCTTTTCTTTTTTTTCAAGATTTTGTTAGAACACAGGCGGGGGAAAGGGCAGAGGGAGAGGGAGAAGCAGACTCCCACTGAGCAGGGAGCCCAATTTGGGGCTCAATCCCAGGACCCTGAGATCATGACCCGAGTTGAAGGCAGACACTTAACCAATTGGGCCACCCAGGCACCCTCATGGATGTGTTTTTAAATTAAAGCTCCATAGGGACACCTGGCTGGCTCAGTTGGTAGAACATGTGGCTTTTTAAGATTCTGTTTACCTAATCTCTATACTCAATTTGGGGCTGGAATTTAAAACACCAAGATCAAGATGTGCATACTATTTGCACACTCCAGGCATGCAACTCAATTTCAGGGCTGTGTGGTCAAGCCCCATGTTGGATGTAGAGCTTACCTAAAAAGAAAAAAAAGCTGATGATTCTTTGTGCAATCATATTGGAGAACATTGGACTAAACAATTAGGAGCAGAAAGTGAAAAGAGGTAAAATGGTGTAGGTGTCATCACCAGGAAAGTTCTAGGACTTGAGAGTGTTGTAAAATAGAGCATTTCTGTGCTGTGGCTTTATTTTCTGACTGATTAAATTATAAGGGTGAAGGTTCTTTGTCTTGCTAATTTGTGGGTCTGTGAGGTTAAGCCTTGAAATACTAGAGGCCATAGTAAGAAATTGAGGGGAATGAGAAAACTGAGCCATATGCAGGAGTCTCTAGAAATGTTTCTTTTGTAATACTTGATACTTTTCATATCTTTTCATATGAATACTTTTTTCAATACTTTTCATATCTTTCCAGGCCTATCATAGGTACTTGCTGTCTTTCAAATGGTTGGTTGTATGTAAATCCTTGAAAGGCACAAAATGTTTTATGCTATGGATTTAGCCTTTCGTTCTAATGAGGAAAGGTTAAAAGCTAGGTTTTTCCAACCATACTTAGTTGGCCATAATTGTATCCTTAGTGCTACTTCTCTGGATACTTCTAAGCCCCCTTTTCCCCACCCAACCCCTGCATTTTATTTTGTTCAAGTATACTAAAATGCGCAGACCATTTTCATGGGACTGCATAATAGTTGGGAGCTATCATTTGAATGTACAATAGTAATTCTAATCATAGGAAATGTTCTGAAATTCCTGTTGGAGCGTCATTTCTCTGTTAAAACTTTTCATTTAATTGAAGTAGTAAAAATGTGGTTTCATCATACCTAAGCACACCATCGATTTAGTTGGTATTTTAGTGGGGATTTAATTTCTGATTTTGTAACTGCTTATTAAATCACTTTATTCCAAACAGGAAATGATGGATATCAAGCATTTCATTGATAGACTTTTACCTCCAGTTGATTGATGTCACTAAGAGGCCTTGTGTAGAAGTGCACACCAGCATCGTTACAGTAGCGTATAAACCTTCTCCTGTGCCCAATCTTGAAACTTTTAATGTTTGCAGTGTTAAAATGTTTTGCAAATACCCACCGATGACACAGACTACATAGTATCTCCTTGTGGGAAATATGGTCTTTTAAGTTTCTATACATGTATTTGTATAATATGATTCAGAATATACTAGTATTAAAATAAGTGAAGCATCTAAGCTTCTTTTTCCCAAATGTAATTCAGCAAAATAATAAAATATTATAACCAGATTTTTTATTACATCATTTGAAAATTATTAGTATGCTTAATGAAAATTTGTTAGGTATCAATGAACAGTAAGATATAAATGATTTATGCATGCTGTGACTTAGTCTTTGGACTTACTCCAAAATTACTTAGTCACCATGCATTATCTGTATTTTTATATATGTATTCGTTATATACTTAATGATTGTAATACATAATAAGGATGAGATGTTAACTACATTTTCCCCAATAATAGGGATAATGCTTCTAAGATCAGTAAAGAGTAATATTCCTCTCTTCAGTTAATGGCCCTTTTATTTTGGGGACCAGGCTTTACTTTCCCTGATCATTTCTGTTTAATATTTTTTTCCTCTCTAGAAATGTGTTTTTTTTTTAAATCTTTCATAACAGACCAGATATTGCCTCCTTGCCATAGACATCTGCTGCCAATACATGCTGTAATTTGATATTCTGAATCACAGATTTGATGGTATTTAAAGTGTAGTTACACTTATATAAAGAAACCTTTAAACTTCCTACACTACTTACTTCTTAAACTGCACCTTAGTCCAAAGTTAGACCTATATAGTTATTAGGATCTTCAATTTAGATAATGGGAATAATTCTGTGATTATTTTTTCTGTAATTAACTGAAAGAATAAGTAGGTCATATTCTAGTATGTTCTGGAATATTTAAGACAGATCTTAAAAACTAATTTATAAGATGATTGGCTCTAAAATGATTGTCTTCGTAGCATAGTTTTAGTTTACTTGTACATGTGTTTGAAACCAACTACCGTAGAAAATGAACAGTCCATTAGAAAAATTTGCTTTATTTTTATCTGCCAACAGACTTACTTGAAAACTTCACTTTAGTCAGATGGGTTTATTTTAATTTTTGTGCAAACATAAAAGTAGCAATTACTTGATTTTAGGTAGTTGAATTTTTCAGATTATTGGTAAAAATTACTGGAAAACAAATTTATGGGTGATGGAGATTAATCACAACTCAATACATATGATGTGGACTGTATAGAATGTTAATAATGAAGCCATATGTTTATGTCTGTATTTAAATTTTTTAAACAATCATTTACTAAGTCATTTTGCTTTACCTTAAAGAATATAAATTGTTATTTTAGTTATACAAATCAGCAAAATCTAATTTATGGCAGGAAATACTCCGTTGAAATGTTGTGCTGTAATATGTGAAAATGTAAATCTTTTTCATGATTTCTACCAATGTGGAATAAAATTTTAATTCTGACTTTTCTGTGATTGCTTTTTCAAGTACTATTTTTAATATTTGGGTTTGTCTTCAAATGACCGACTATACTGAAAAAGGGAAAATGGCAGTGCAATCATAAGAACATGCATTCAGGAGAGAGTTTTTGATGATGTTATGGTTGTCCTGGAATGGAACAAGGATGAGAAAAGCTTCTCTTGTTACTCAATTTTAATGAGCTAAAAAAATATTCTTAAATTTGGTTCTCAGTGTTTCTGACCTGTTGGAGAAGTTTTGTTTAGTGTTTCCAAGTCGCCTCCTTTTGTGCAGTATTCGTGGGATCTTTAGTGTCATGAGTCAGTATCCAAATAGTTTCTTCTTTTTACTGTTGATGTCTAGCATTTCCCAATAAGGGAATCCTTTCTTTTCCCTCTCTTAAGCAGTCTTTCATTTTCTGCTTCTGAGTACTTAAAACTGAGTACTTAAAACTGAGTACCAGCTCGTCTTTTTGTGAGGTAGCTTGTTCTATTTTTGGGTCGCCCTAATGGTAAGGGAGTTTTGTACCAAAATATTGTCTGCAACTTTTAGCCTTCACAGCAGCACCTTATTTCATATGATAATCTTTTATTTCATTATCCTTTTCAACTACTGTGTTCACAGATGTGTTCAGTGTGGCATTGTTAATCTCTATTGACAGCAGCAGTGTCTTATGTATATATAAATAATTGGAAAATTTGTCTAGTATTGCAATCAGTGTTACTGCTATTTTTAGAAGTAGATATATGATGGGCGCCTGGCTGGCTTAGTAGCATGTGAGTGTTTATCTCAAGGCCATGAGTTCCAGCCCCATGTTGGGTATAGGATTTAATTAAAAAAAAAAAAAAAAAGTAGATACATATTTCCACTCCTCTAACAACATACCATTTCTTTTTGTAAAAATTACTAAAAAAGTGAAAATGTAATTTAAGTAGTTGAGATGTTCTAGGCACTATACTAAGCATTTTATATCCTTTATTAATATAACAATCCTTACATCAACTTTATCTTCTTTTAAGATTTTATTTATTCATGAGAGACACAGACTGAGAGAGAGGCAGAAACACGGGCAAAGGGAGAAGCAGGCTTCCCTCAGGGAGACCCAATGCGATCCTGGACCCCAGGATCACGACCTGAGCCAAAGGCAGGCACCCAACCACTGAGCCACCTAGGTGTCCCCAGATGAAATAATTTTATTATGTAGAAAATTCTAAAGAGTTAAAAAAAAAAATCAGAGCTAATAAACTCAGCCAATTTGGAGGATACAAAATCAATATATAAAAATATGTTTGTAAATTCTAGCAATGAAAAATTTGAAAAGGAAATTAAGAAAATTCCATTTTAAATAGCATTCAAAAGAATAAAATTTAGGAAAAAATTTAAGGTAAAGGATTTGTACACTAAAAATAT
Organism: Canis lupus baileyi; assembly: GCF_048164855.1. Taxonomy (NCBI): domain Eukaryota; kingdom Metazoa; phylum Chordata; class Mammalia; order Carnivora; family Canidae; genus Canis; species Canis lupus. The sequence continues at coordinate 36,272,352 of NC_132865.1, forward strand.
TGTGAAAAGACCTAATTTAGGAAAGACATTCCACTCTTTTAAAGATTTATTTTTATTTTTAAGTAAACTCTACAATGTGGGGCCTGCATTCACAACCCCAAGATCAAAAGTTGCATGCTCCACCAACTGAGACAACCAGTGCCCCAAGACATTCCATTTTTATGAATTGGAAGACAATCTTACTAAAATGGCAATGGCAATCTTCATGATCTTGATTTGCCAATGATTTTCTAGATATGACAGTAAAATTACAAGCAACAAAAGAAAACATAAGTTGGACTTCAATAAAATTGATTAAGTTTAGATATCAAAGATCACTATCAATAGAAACTACAGAATGGGAAATAAGATCTGCAAATCGTACCTAATGAATTTAGTGTCCGGAAAATATTTAAAAATCCTCAAAAACAAAAGAACCTCATTAAAATTCGGGCAAAGAACTTGAATAGACATTTCTCCAGATACACAAATGGCCAATAAGCACATTAAAATATGCTTAGCACAGTTATTCATTAGGGGAGTGCAAATTAAAATCCACTTCATGGGGCACCTGGGTGGCTCCGTTGGTTGAGTGGCAGATTCTTGGCTTCTGCTCAGGTCTGATCTCAGGGTTGTGAGATGAGCCCCTCATTGGGTTCTGTGCTTATCGTGGAATCTGAGATTCTGTCTTTCTCCTTCCCCTCTGCTCTTCCCTTTGCTCTTGTGCGTGTGCATGCGTGCTCTCCCTCTCTCTCAAATAAATATATAAAATGTTTTTTAAAAATCCACTTTACACCCATGAGGAGGATGGTTAGAATAAAAAATATGCATAAAAACAGGGGCACCTGGGTGGCTCAGTTGGTTAAGCATCTTCCTTCAGCTCTTGTTCGTCTTGGTCTCAGGGTCCTGGGATGGAGTCCCCCTGCCTCTTTGGGCTCCCTGCTCAGTGGGGGGGTCTGCTTCTCTCTACCCGCCTCCCCATCATCCCTGCTCAGCCTCTCTCTCAAATGGATAAAGTCTTTTAAAAAATACGTATAACAAGTAAAAATATGTAAAAACAACTGTGGATATGGAGAATTGGAACCGTAAGTACGTTTGTGGTGGGAATGTAAAATGGGCAGCTGCTATGTGAAAACAGGCCAATTTCTCAAAATTAAATAATTCCCCTAAGACCTAGCAACTCACTCCCAGTTACATACTGAAAAGAATGTACAGGTGTTTACAGAAAACCTTGTATTGTGTAATATTCATAGCAGCACTATTCACAAGAGTGAAAATGTGGAACAGTGAAAGGTAACCTGTTGAAACCATGCGCATATATATCAATTAATGAATACAAAATGTGATATAGCCATATAACACGATATCATTCAGCCATAAAATGGAATGAAATAGTGATACATGCTACATCATAGATAATTCTTGAAAACACTATGCTAAGTGAAAGAAGCCTGTTACAAAAGGTCACATATTGTATGATCCCACTTATATGAAAGGATCAGAATAGGTCCATAGAGCTAGAAAGCAGATTAGTGATTGCCAAGAGTTGGGGGATGGGGAATTAGGAGTGACTGCCTGAAGGGCACAGGGTTCCTTTTTGAGGTGATGAAATGTATAGAAATCTTTTTGGAAGTAAAGGTGATGGTTGCTTAACATTGTGATTGTACTAAACGGTATTGAATTGCACATTTTAAATTAGTTAAAATGGTAAATTTTATAAGTTACTTGTATATTGGGGCCCATAAAATGGGGACCGCTCCTGTGCCTTGGTTTAAGTCACATATCTAAGCCTGCACTTAAGGGAAACCCTGTCAGGGAAATCTAACATAAACCCATCGCAATCCTCTAACTCAGCTTAAGCTAGCCTACTTTAGCCTAGAAAATAGGACCTGCTGTGTTTATAAGGAATTCCCCTACCTCCTAGCCAATCATGCCCTGTTTCCCCTTTTTAAATTTTTCTTTATTTATGATAGTCACACAGAGAGAGAGAGAGAGAGAGAGAGGCAGAGACATAGGCAGAGGGAGAAGCAGGCTCCATGCACCGGGAGCCCAATGTGGGATTCGATCCCGGGTCTCCAGAAGCACGCCCTGGGCCAAAGGCAGGCGCCAAACCGCTGCGCCACCCAGGGATCCCTGTTTCCCCTTTGTCTTGTCAATGTTCTATAATCTCTTGCCCCAAATCCCTTGTGATTGGTGCTCCCACTGCTTGTGAGGCACTGTACTCTCCCAATCCATGCATTGTTTTCCCGAGGATAAAGGATATCAAACTCGTTTTAAATTGTTTTAGTCATTTGATGACATTATGTGTATTTTACCACAGTAAAAAACAAACAGGCACCTGGGTGGCTCAGTGGGTTAAGTGACTGACTCATATTAGCTTGGGTTATGATCTCAGGGTCCTGAGATGGAGCCTCCCATTGAACTCCATGGAGCTGCTTAAGATTCTCTCTCTTCGGGTTCCCTGGGTGGCGCAGCGGTTTGGCGCCTGCCTTTGGCCCAGGGCGCGATCCTGGAGACCCGGGATCGAGTCCCACGTCGGGCTCCCGGTGCATGGAGCCTGCTTCTCCCTCTGCCTGTGTCTCTGCCTCTCTCTCTCTCTCTCTCTCTCTGTGACTATCATAAATAAATAAAAATGAAAAGAAAAAAAAAAGATTCTCTCTCTTGGGATCCCTGGGTGGCGCAGCGGTTTGGCGCCTGCCTTTGGCCCAGGGCGCGATCCTGGAGACCCGGAATCGAGTCCCACATCGGGCTCCCGGTGGAGCCTGCTTCTCCCTCTGCCTGTATCTCTCTCTCTCTCTCTCTCATAAATAAATAAAAATTACAAAAAAAAAGATTCTCTCTCTTCCTGCTCCTCCCCTGCTGGTGCACCCTCTCTGAAACAAACCAAGCTGATTCTCTGGGGGGGGGAGGGGGGGGGACAAAAAGTGACAATTGTTAAGAGTAAGTGTACAAATTCATGGAGATTTTTACACACATTAATAGAATGCAGCAAAATATAAGTATTTGAACAATAAAGTCAATTCTTAGGTAATGAGCCTGTATGGAACCTTCTACCTGCTATTCTACAAATGCTTTTCTTTTTCTTTTCTTTTTTTTTCTTTCTTTTCAAGATGTGAGAGTGCGGGGGTGCGAGATGGACAGAGGGAGAGCGAGAACCCCGAGCCAACTCCCCACCCAGCCCAGTCAGTAAGGGGCTCCCGCCCAGGCCCCTGACATCATGACCCCACCCACAGTCGGAAGCTCAGCTGACTCGGCCACCCAGGTGCCCCTGGAATACAAGTTCTTTATCAGGACACTAGTATATTTATAAAAACTGACCATTCAAACCTCAACAGACACCTAAGAACCAGTTCCTTCCCAGTCATACAGTCTCACTGCAAGTTAATTTGGGAGTCAATGATAAAAATTTTAAAAGGAGATAAAATACAGGAAATCATGAGAAAGGGAAAAGGACAACATTCCTCTTCCCCCAAAATAACTGAGCTAGAAGTAGGAAAACTGTGTCATTCTAGTATGGGAAAAAACAGGGGAATTTTGATTCGTGATAACTACACGTGGTTGGGGATCTGTCTGCAAACAGCAGGAGTTGGTGGGCAAAGCTGTAGTCGGGCGAAGACGGACTGAAGGAGCCTGCACCCTCATGCTAGAGGGTATTAATAATAGGGTATTTCCATTTCCTACGTTGGCTTTGTGTTGTTGGTCACAAGCCTCAAAGAGGCCAACTTCCTCAGTCATCTTCAGAAGCAGATGAGACGCCTTATTTCCTGGTCGCGAACGTTTCTGTCAAGTGTCAACTATATTCAAATACCGCGTGGGACACTCTGGCTCCAGGCCGCGGCTGGGTCTCGGTCCCCGCGGAGCTCACACACGGCAGGCAGGGGACGCCCCGCGATCACAGCCTCCGCGCAGCCCACTACTTGGGGGGCTGGTTTTCAGGGTACCGCCTCCCGCGGACTCAGGCTCCAGCTCCGAGGCCTCACACGCCGCCGACGTCTGAGTCTCCGCCCTCCGGGGCGCGGAGCTCCGCCGGCCTCCGCCGAGTCGCCGCTCGCCCGCGCGGGGGCGGGGCCCGAGGCCCCAGCGCGGCAAACCCCGGCCCCGCCTCCCGCCGACGTCCCCGGCCGACCCGCGGGAGGCCCCGCCGCGCGCTTTGCGCGTCATCTCCTTGGCCGCGCTTCGGTCGACGCCCGTCTGGCCGGCGGCTGGGCGCGCGGTTTGCCGGCGATCCGCTGTCGACTGGCAGTGCCTGCACAGTGAGCGCGGAGCTCGATTGGAGCTGCCTGCGGGGGCGGAGTCGCCGCCGCCGCCGCCGCCGCCGCCGCCGCTGCCGCCGCCGCTGCCGCCGCCGCCGCCGCGGGCTTGGTTGGCGTGGAAGGGCCTAGGCCCGGGCCTGCTGTGGTGGGCTCGCCCAGCGCCTGGGGTCGCGGCCTGCAGTGCCCTCAGCTCCGGCTTCGCCCACTTCCCGACCCGGACGGGCTGGGCGCGGGGAAGACCTGCGGGAGCCATGGAGGACGAGGTGGTCCGTATTGCCAAGAAGATGGACAAGATGGTGCAGAAGAAGAACGCGGTGAGCGCGGCAGGCGACGCGGGCCGGCAGGGAGGCCAGGCGGCCTCGGGCCGGGCCACCGGCGGCTCCCGGGCCCCCCCGCCGGCCCTGCCCGCGCCGAACGCCGGCGTGGGCCGTGCGGGCGCCGGGGAGGGCGTTGGTGCCCCGGGTCGCGGTGCCCCGGGTGTCGTGGGCGCAGCGTGGCCACCCGGCTCGGGGCGTTCCCACTTGGAACTTGCGGGGTCGGTCTACTTGCCGGTGACCCCGCTGCTTTAGCTTGACCGTTGGAGACTGTAGAAAGCTCTTCACGGTTGAAAGAATTCACCCTCTTTTCCGTGATCGCCGGCTAACCACTAGAAATCACACCACTTAGGGGTTTGTGGTATGTTTCAGACATCACGCTGGTAAGTTGAATTTTATGGGTCTTATTTTTTTGAAGAGTGCTAAAAACATTCATTTATCTCCGACGACGCCGCAGGTCTGCTCGGTGAGTAAGGAGGTAGGGTAGGCTGGTGTCCTCGGCAAGTTGCTAAACGTTTTTTAAAAGGTGGGTATTGTCAGGTGGTCGTATGCAGAGAGCACGCTAGGATGTGCTGAGGGATGCTTTGGGCCGGGTGTCGCTGCTGGTGCTCCGAGCGGCTCACAGGCAGTGCCAGTGGTATTAGCTTGTTATTGATACCGTGCTTATGTGGACATGTACTCTTTGTGGTTCCTATGAAATCTTCCAGTTTCTGCATTTTTGTCCACCAGTGTTACTACTTTCAGCTTTCTGGTTCAGTCATCTGTTTTCGGCTGCAACTCCATGATTGTCTTCACCTGAATTTGTTCCACGCTGCTCAGTACATTTTCAGTATCAGTGTATCTGAAATAACTTCTTCCTACCTACCAAATAAGTTCCACCTCAGGCTAATGTGAAGGAGAGAATCGCTGCTCTGATTTCTACAGCACTTTATTATTATTACTGCATTTTTTAAGATTTTATTTATTCGTGAGAGACACAGAGAGGCAGAGACATAGGCAGAGGGAGAAGCAGGCTCCCTGTGAGGGGCGGGACTGGGGACTCCAGGATGAGGACCTGAGCCAAAGTCAGACGCTCAACTACTGAGCCACCCAGGCGTCCCTGTACAGCACTTTACAGTCAAAAAGCATCAAAAGATTCTTTTGAGACTCACAACAAAGCTATTATGGTGTACCCATTTTGCAGAACAAGAAATTGAGCCAGAGAGGTGTAAGTAGCTCACCTACTGAAATTAGGTACTGTACAGTTTGGATTAAGCCAGGACCCAATGTTTTAAATTAATTAGTTAGAGGCAGAGACACAGGCAGAGGGAGAAGCGGGCTCCTTGCAGGGAGCCTGATGCGGGACTCCATCCCAGGACCCCGGGATCATGACCTGAGCCACCCAGGCAGGCATCCCTGGACCCAGTTTTTTTTTACTGGGCAGCATGCCAGAGTTTAACAGAGCAAAAAATAGTGTTAAACACTGAATTCTTAAGACTTCATCCGTAGTCTGTTCCTCTTTTTTTTTAACAGGTGCGTTTGCCTAGCATGTAATTTCATACTGTTAGTCTGTATTTGCAATTTTAGTCTTTTAAAGCATTTCCTGTTTGTTTTCTGTTCCAGACATTACCTTTGCCGTTTATTTTTCTCATTGATAACAGCCCTTTCGTTCCACTACAAGTGATGAAATCTGGATATTTGATAGGCTAAAGATTTCTGTTATTTTGCTTAAATTGGAAAGTTTTTTTCTTTACCTGGAGATCCCTAGATTCCCACAATAGAAGCTCTGAGGGAAAAAGGCCTTTTGTTGGGTGATTTTTTCTCTAATTCAGGCTATAATGTATAATCTGTTAATCATGTAATATATTAGCTGTTTGTTTCTTTTCCTTGTAATAGGTGTTTCTTAAAAACGAGTCATTCTGTAGTGGATAAGTATGGAGAAGACCAGTTTGTATTTATTTTCAGTTCTCAAGGTATAAGGGAGTAATGAGTCTGGGGGAAAATGAGGATAAACTCATTTATCACAGATACTTCTCAAATCTCATTTTACTGATAGTTCTCAAATCTCATTTTTCTGATAGTTCAAAACTTGACCAATATGGAAACTTGCCCCTCCCCCCCCAAAAAAAGATAAAAATGACTGGCTCTTTTGTTTTTTCCTTCTCCCTTTTTCTGTATATCTTACAGAAATTCAAATTGGCAAATGAAATAAAGGGAAGTGGTCTGAATGGCTCTCCCTCTTTGCTCTCCAAAGCGCATCAACCCACAAATAGCTTTTTAAGAGGTCAGTAGTTTAACAGAAGTTGTTTTGGGGGTTGTAGGATTATGATAGACTTACTTCTCTCTCTTTTTGTGTGTGTATGTGAGTGTATGGTTTCCAGATTTTCTCTGAGCTTTTTAAAATATTTTTACACTATGAAGAAGTAAAGTTTGCCTGAAAAATAGTAGTTGTCCTCTTGAGTTGGCAAGTTTAAGTGCTATTATTGGATACTTTGTGTTAATAAAGTGTAGATGTCACATTTAAGTAATAATAAAAACAGCTACCGTTTATTGAACTATTACTCTGAGCCAGGCATTGGGCTAAGTACTTATTCCTAGGGCAGTTTTGCACAATAAGTAATATCCCCATTATGAAAATAAGGAAACTATTTGGAAAGTTAAGCGAATTGTCCTAAGCCAAATAGCTAGAGAGAGGCTCGATGAAGATGTGAATCTAAATCTATTTTACTCAAAGCCAGTACTACTCTCTTAAGCTGCAGTATCTCTCTAGAAGACTCTTTTTTGAACCTTGCATGGGTATAATTAGGTGAATAGAAGACCGGAAAGTAAGGATATTTGCTGTTCTAGAGGAGTCAGGTTTCTCTAAATATCCAGTCAATATCCTTGACCCCAGTACTATCCAGAATGTTGTCCCATGTGTATACTTGATCTTAAACAGTATTAGCCACTTTTAAGTGCACACTCTGAGGGCTTAATGAACCACATAAGTTAGATCCAAATTTTCAGGTATTAGCTGTTTTTTTTAATGTCATTTTAACTTTTTTTTTTTTTTAAGATTTTATTTATTTATTCATGAGAGACACAGAGGCAGAGACACAGGCAGAAGAAGCAGGCTTCTCACAGGGAGCCCAACATGGGACTTGATCCCAGGTCTCCAGGATTAAACCCTGGGCTGAAGGCGGTGCTAAACCACTGTGCTACCCTGGCTGCCCCATTTTAACTTTTTTTTAATGTCATTTTGACTTGATGTCAATAAGCAAGTCTGACTCCTAATGTGGATTGAAATCTTGCCTCTTCTGAACTTTAGCAGTGTGCTCTTAGGCAAATTCCTTAACATCTATAAAATGTTTTGTTGTTTTTTGGTTTCTTTGGTGGTAAATTGAGATAATTTAATAAAGATTAGATGAATTAAAAATCTTGGCAGTCCTTAAGAATATGGCAAAGGTTAAAAAACCTTTTGTATTATTTTTGTAAAGGATTTATGACATGACTCTAGGAGAAGGAGTGAGGTAACTTAGAATTTTCAAATTCATAGATTTTGTGAGTGGTGTTGAGCTTTGTTTATTATTATTGTTATTATTTTAAGATTTTACTTATTTATTCATGAGAGAGAGAGAGAGAGAGAGAGCGCACGCCAGAGATACAGGCAGGGAGCCTGACGTAGGACTCGATCCCAGGACTCCAGGATCACGCCCTGGGCTGAAGGTGGCACTAAACCGCTGAGCCACCTGGGCTGCCCTGATACCTGGATTGTAGGAAAAACACTTTGGTTTTCATATCAGGGTTAGATTGATTAGTATAAATTGAAATTTAGAATGACTACACAATTTTTTATGACCACCTTATTGAATTGCATAATACAGTTCTCTTTTTAAAAATATACAATTCAGTGGTTTTTAGTATATTCACAGATTTGTGCAGCTATCACCATGCTAGCTAATTTAAGAGCAATTTTTTTAAAGCTTTTAAGCATGCCCCCCTTCCCCCCATGAGTGGAGTGGGGAGGAGCAGAGGGAGAAGCAGCCCCCTTACCTAGCAGGGAGCTGGATGTGATTCAGGCTCAATCCCAGGACCCTGAGATCATGACCTGAGCTGAAGGCAGATGCTCAACTGACTGAGCCACCCAAGCACCCCAAAAGCACTTTCATCACTCCAAAAAAGAAACCTGTACTCATTAAGTAGTCACCACCATATATCTACACCCTCCTCAACTGCTGATCTTTTTCTGTCTCTGTTTGGATTTGCTATTTTGGATATTTCAATAAATAGGATTGTACAGCATGTGTTTGTATAAGTGGAATCCTACAATATGTGGTCTTTTGGGAGGGGCCTCTTTTACTTAATGTTTTCAGGATTCATCTATGTTATAGTAGGTATCAGTACTTCATTCCTTTGTATTACTATGTAGCACTAATGTACTAGTGGATATACCACATTTTGTTTATTCATCATTTTTTAAAAAATATTTATTCATGAGAGACACACACAGAGAGAGAGGCAGAGACAACAGGCAGAGGCAGAAGCAGGCTCTGTGCAGGGAGCTGACAGCGGACTCCATCCCGGGTCTCCAGGATCACGCCCCCGGCCAAAGGTGGCGCTAAACCACTGAGCAACCCGGGCTGCCCTGTTTATTCATCATTTGATGGACATTTTGGGCTATTTCTACTTTTTGGTTATTATGAATAATACTGCTAAGAATCTTCTTGTGCAGGTGTTTGTATGGACATATGGTTTTGTTTTGTGTTTTTTTTTTTTTCTCTTGGATATGTACCTAGGAGTAGAATTGCTAGATCATATGATAACTATGTTTAACTTCTTGAGTAACTACCAAACTGTTTTCCAAACCTGCTGTACCATTTTAATTCTTACCAGCAATGGGTTGAGGGTTCCAGTTTAACCACGTCTTCATCAACACTTGTTATGTCTTTTTTTATTATAGCCATCACAGTGGATATGAAGAGGTATCTCATTGTGGTTTTGATTTGCATTTCTCTGATGACTGATGATGGTTTTTCGTTGTTTGCTGGCTATTTCTGTATCTTTGGAGAAATGTTTGTTCAAATCCTTTGCGCATTTAACTGAGTATTTGTATTATTGAATTGTAAGACTTCTTTGTATTCTGCATACTAGACTTTTATCAGAGACAGGATTTGTATATATTGTCTCCCATTTTGTGGTTTATCTTTTCACTTTTTTTAAAAGATTTTATTTAGTTATTCATGAGAGAGACACACACAGAGGCAGGCTCCCTACAGGGAGTCCTATGCAGGATTGGATCCTGAAGATCTGAGCCAAAGGCAGGCGCTCAACCACTGAGCCACCCAGGCGTCCCTATCTTTTCATTCTCTAAATATGTCTTTTGAAGTTCAAAAACTTTCAATTTTGATGAAGTCAAATTTATTTTTTCTTTCATTGCTTGTGCTTTTGGTTGAGAATAACTACACATTTGAGATGACATAATACAATTATAATTCCTAATATATAGTGATGTTGCTGAGCCATAATTAAAATATTTACAGTGTTTCCTTTTTTAAAAAAATAGCACCTTAATTTTTTTTAAACCTTGGAATCTCATAATTCTAAGGGGTTGGAGTTGATTGGGTTAAATAACAATTAAAATGCTGGCTTATATGGCTCTTTGAGAATATTGTTATGATGGAAGTAGATAAATCTTTTTATTTCTTTGTACCCCTTATCAACCATCTCCTTCCTGTGTGTCAGACATTCTTTTTCAGTACTTCATATGTGCCATATTACTCCATTTGACCATTTTAACTGTTTTAGATCAGTATATTAAGCTCTCCTACATATAAAGATGCTGAAGCTTGAGAAGGACAAATAACATTCCCAAGATCTTATAATTGGGAAATGGCTGTGCATGGGTTTGAATTTAGATCTGGTGTATTTATTTATTTATTTATTTATTTTTATTTTTTTATTTTTTTTTTTTAGATCTGGTGTATTTAGATCTGATATATATATATATATATATCCCGTGCTCTTCACTGTATGTTCTGTGTTGCTTCCTCCTCCTTACATCTCCTTGAGGAGGAGGATGTTTGTATCCTATGCAAGCTTGTATATGCTGAGTGCACAATACAAATTTGAATACGGTATTTTGTAAAAGTACTTGTTTCTCATGACAGTACCATCCATATAATAAAGTCATGTGGTAGCTGTTGTTTATTATTCAGCCAGTAATGTGAACTAAATTTGACTCTGGAAGATAAGGTGGAATCTTTCTTTCCCTTGCATCATTATCTGTAGGTGATGCTGCAATCTAATAGGCTTGACCTTTAGAGGCAAGTGATGATTGGGGAAGGGTGGAATATAGTTTCTTGTTTAGTAATGCTGCTCTCCCCAGTTCACAGAGCAGAACTGCTGCCAGTGGATTTACAAAATGGAGAAAACGGTGGTGTGAGGGTCAGGAAATTGTAGTTCTTATCCTTTTCTATTACCTATCAGTTGGCCAAGTCACTTTCCTTTTCTGAGTTTGTTTCTTTGTATAATTGAGAGTTTCAAGTAGATGCTCAAAGATTTATGTTTATTTTTAAATTCCCTAAAGTCAGAAAGGATTTGTCTTGCTCATTGCTGTATCCTCAGAGTTTCAAGTTACACAGTTAACGAGTATTTGTTGAGAAGCATAGATGTAGTTTGACGGAACTGGGTAGATCTAACCTTTTTTAGTTAGTAATAGTCATATGACTGTACAGGTTTCTTAAACTCTCTGGATTTCCAATTCCTCTTCTGTAAAACGGGGATAAAAAAATACCTGCTTCTATAGGGTTTATTGTGAAGATGAAGTAATACATATATAAAGTATTTAAAACAGTGCTTGGCCCAATGGTAATATTCAAAGAAACTTTTGTCACTGAATCTGTTTTTTGCCTTTTTGCTCATTTAGATCATCATAGTTGTGTATTTCTTGAAGAACTTTATTTGAAATATTTATCTTATTTGGCTAGATCATAGTGTATTTACAAGAAAGGTCAGTTTCATCCCATGAAATTTATTTAGCTGCTTCTTCCTTCCATAGCTTGTATCTCTAACTCCAGTCTCACCAAAGAGATCTGAGTAGAAAGGGAGAGTGTGATGAAAATAATGCAAATCTATCTATTGCTTCTCTTTGGAAAATAACTTAAGTCCTATTGCCACATTGCTGATGTGTTAGAAGAATCAACTTTATATGTGACAGACAGCATTCTGTGAGTCTAAGGACTCTTAGAAGCCTGATTCTTTATCTTCTTTCTAATTGATCCTAGGTTAGAAATGGATTAGGAAGTCATGGAGACATGGGTGGAGGAAAAAATCCTTGGTAGTTATAACATACAAGTCCACGATCTCTTAATCAAAACTTTTAGAGTCTGATATATTTGAGAATTCCACAATTTTCAGATTTTATTAACATAATATGGTACATCATCATACATCCTTTTTTTTAAAGATTTATTTATTTATTTATTTATTTATTTATTTATTTATTTATTTATTTATTTATTTATGAGAGACACACACTGAGAGAGAGAGAGAGGCAGAGACACAGGCAGAGGGAGAAACAGGCTCCCCGCAGGGAGCCAAGTGCGGGACTCGATCCCGGATCCCAGGATCACAACCCGAGCGGAAGGCAGGTGCCCAACCATTGAGCCACCCAGGTGTCCCTACATCATATATCCTTAACAAGATCTGGGCAGTTCCCATTATCAGACATTAACATTTCTATAGTGAAATGTAGTACTCTCACATGAAATGGGATATATAGAACATAAATGGCTTTACATCTTGTTGAGATTAGGTGTTGCTGGTAAACAAGTTAATTGAAAATCCTATAAGAAATCTTGATTTTCAGAGGGTTTTGGTTTTGGGATTTGCAAATGGGGGATTGAAGACCCCATTTGCTCAAGAGATGTCATTCCTATAGAAATTCCTGATTAGGGGCACCTTGGCTCAGGTCGTGATCCCAGGGTTCCAGGATCAAGGTTCGCCGCAGGGAGCCGGCTTCTCCTTCTACTTATGTCTCTGCCTCTCTGTGTTTCTTATGAATTAAAAAAAAAAAAGAAAAAAATCCTGATTACCAGTAAATTTAAAGTCAATGTTTTCTTATCTAACAACTATAATGTTTCATTATTTTTAGTTACCTCTAAATGAAAAGAATTCATAGAATTTTAAAATCAGAAAGAATCCTTAAGCAGTAAATCATTAAAATCCTTCATAATAACCTGTTTCAAAATTGCTGTTGAACTTAAGTTTTTATTTATGAGGTACTGGGCAAAATTACAATGATATATCTGTTTGTTGCCAGAAGAAAAATTAATATATTTTTTTAATTAATACTTTTTTATTCTCCACCGGCCAAGTCTGATGTCTCAACTTTATTTATTTTTAAGGATTTTATTTATTTGACTCAGAGAGTTCAAGCAGAGGGAGTGGCAGGCAGAGGGAGCAGTAGACTCCCTGCTGAGCAGGAAGCCCAATGTGGGACCCAATCCCAGAACCCTGCTGGAATCATGACCTGAGATGAAGGCAGATGCTTAACTGTCTGAGCCACCCAGGCACCCTTGGAAGAGGAAAAATTATGATTAGAAGCCTTTACTTGATATTATATTTAAGAAATAGGATAATACGATGAAGTTCTGTGTTTGTTTTTTCCTTTGGAGTGCATAATGAGGGACATGCTCTAGGACTTTCTGTTTTCCTGGGATATGCTGTGTTTCATTGATTTGTAGGATGCCTAGTTTTTGTATTTTGGCATTTCAGAAAGCAGAATGAGTTACACATATATTGTTGCCCAGATGGCTGTTAGGATGTACTTTCACAGGCAGAACATCAAACCCAGCATCAACATTTGGAGGAGAGTGGGTGTCAGTGGCTTAGACGAAACTCTGAAAAACATTAGTGGAGTGCACTTTGAACCTTGAGGAACCAAATGGTTGAAGAGCAGTGGGGATGAAAAACAGCTAGCTCTACATACTACAAAGCCAGCTAAGAGCTAAAGGCTTTTAGCTCTTTTTGATGGATTCTTTTATGAAATGCTGCACTACTTGTGTTTTTGACACAACTTTTTGTGGGATATAAAAATATTATTGAATCCGAGTCAGTAAGGGACTCATAAGCATTGAATGTGATGTAGTTTTAGAAACACCTTAGCCAAATTATTTTGCTTATATGTGTAAAAGATGATACATGATAAAAATTTCAAGTCTAAAAGAATTACAAAGGTAAAAGTGATAATACTATGCTGTAGTTTAACATTTTTTTCTTCATTAGTGGCATATAGAATAATGATATGTCTAAATGTAGTATAGTATTATAGACTAAATAAAATATGATTAAGTGAATGTATTATATTAAATACAATACATTAAATTAATATCAAAGCAGAATATTTGGCCCTAAGGTATAGGTAGTGCTGTTGCTTCTCAGCGTATTTCATTCCTTTTTTAACTCTAGGTGCTTTATGTAACTCTTCTAGGAGCCTTATTTTGTTCCATCTTCATCATCAATATGGTAGTCTTTCTAGATGGCAGTGGACAGGCCTATGAGCCTGACATCTTAATTCTCAGTTTTCTTTCAGGATTTGCTTTTTCCTACTTTGCAGGAATCAGGTAGACAGCAGAGTTTTTGTGATAGACCAGTAAGATACAGAGAGACCTCAAAAGAATTCTAGTAAAAATAGGCCCTTTCCCACTTTCCCTGTGTGTGAGTGAATGCTAGAGGTGCTGTAGCATCTTCTGACCCCCATTCCCACTTTCTCAGGATTGGCTGGCTCCTTAATCATATAGGTGTTCTTCATGGAAATTTGATGTGTGCTATGCCATCACAGTAAGAAACACATTTCTAATTGAGACACATAAGCAAATACTACTTAAAATAAACTTTAACAAAGCAATACTTAATAAATGCTGGTCATAATCCAGTAAATGGATTTTATATTTCTTTAATGAGTTGCAACCATTATTTGGAAAACACTACCTCTCTTTCCTTTCCCCTCTTTTGTATATATACTATTCTCACATGAATAAGTGAGCCATAGTGAGTTGTGAATAGGAAAACATAAATTTAAGTCTGTAGTTAGTCCTGCTTTATCATCTAGGAAGTTATATAAAATGCTCTTATTTTATTTTATAGGCTGGAGCATTGGATTTACTGAAGGAGCTTAAGAATATTCCCATGACCCTGGAATTATTACAGGTATGTGCTAATATGTGTCATGATTTGAATAGGTAATTGTCATAAAATAGCAAAGATTTTTAATACCATTAAGTTTTTTATAGTGTCTTGTTATGGTGTAAACCATTATTAACTTGTTTTTTTTAAGATGGTAACATAAATCAGTAATCTACTAAGTTAATTATAGAAAAATGTTGCCTTACTCAAGAAGAATAAAACCTGAATCTCCAAGTTTGAAGTCTCACAATGAAAGGAAAGGAAGGTGGATTCTTGGCCCTGATTTGATCTCCCTAGATCTCACTTTCTTGGTCTGTCATTGACAGCTGCTGCCAGCATGAAGCTAGCCTCTGGGGTACCTTTTAGCAGTTATTCCTTATTTCCCCCCAGTTACAACCCCCCTTCTGCCATGGACAACCACTAATCGATTTACCTTTTGTCTCCTTAGATTTACCTATTCTAGAGAATTCATATAAATGAAATCATACAATATATGACCTTTTGTGTCTGGCTTTTTTTTTTTTTTTTTTTTAAGATTTTATTTATTTATTCATGAGAGACCCAGACAGAGGCAGAGGGAGAAGCAGGCTCCCTGTGAGGGAGCCCGATGCGGGACTCGATCCCAGGACCCCAGGATCACACCCTGAGCCAAAGGCAGATGCTTAACCACTGAGCCATCCAGGCATCCCTTTTTTTTTGTTTTTTTAAAGAAAAAAAAATTTATTTTTTCCATTTTGAGTATAATCTACCCCTCAGTGTGGGGCTCAAACTCATGACTCCAAGATCAGGAGTCCTATGGTCTACAAACTGAGTTAACCAGGCACCTCTCTGGCTTCTTTTACTTAGCATAATCTTTTCAGGGTTCATTCATGTTGCAGCATGTATCAGTGTTTTGTTCCTTTTTATGGCTAAATAATGTTCCATTGAATGGATATACCACATTTGGTTTATTCATTTGTCAGTTGATGAACATTTGGGTTTCTACTTTTTCGGTTGTTACGATTCTTGCTTTGCACATTTACATACAAGTTTGTGTGTTTTTATTTCTCTTGGGTAGAGATCTGAAAGAGTGGAAATGATGAGTCATAAGGTAACTTTATGTTGAATATTTTGAGGACCTGCCAGCCTGTTTTCCCCAGTGACTGTACCATTTTACATTCCCAACAGCAAGTAAATGAAGTTTCCAGTTTATCCACATTCTTGCCAACACTTGTTATTATCTTTGATTATAGCCATCTTGGTGGGTGTGAAGTGATACCTCATTGTGGTATTGATTTCCATTTCCCTAATGATTAATTATATTGAACATCTTTTCATGTGCTTCTTAACCATTCATATGCTTTCTTTGGAGAAATGTCTTTTCAGATCCTTTGCCTGTTTTTAAGTGGGATAGTTTATTTTTTTATTATTAAGTTGTAATAGTTCTTTATATATTCTAGATACAAGTCCCTTAATCAGATACAGGATTTGCTAATATTATCTCCCATTCTGTGAGTTATCTTTACTTTCTTAGTGGTGTTCTTTGAAGCACAAAAGTTTAAAATTTTGTTGTAATCTGATTTGTCTATTTTCTTTGGGTGCTTGTGATTTAGATGTTAAATCTAAGAAACAGTGGCCTACTTCAAGGTTATGGAAATTCACTCCTCTTGTTTTTTTTAGTTCTTTCATTTAGTTCTGTGATTCATTTTGAGTTAATTATCATGTGTGGTATAAGAAGAGGTCCAATTTAATTCTCTTACATATGGACATCTACTTGTTTACCTTTTTAATTTTCTCTGTAAAGAATTACCTTGACATCCTTATTGAAAATCACAAAAGATATAGGACTTTATTTCTGGATTCTTTTTTTTTTTTTTTAAGATTTTATTTATTTATTTATGAGAGGCAGAGAGAGAGAGAGAGAGAGAGAGAGAGAGAGGGGCAGAGACATAGGCAGAGGGAGAAGCAGGCTCATGCAAGGAGCCCGATGTGGGACTCAATCCCAGGACCCCGGGATCACACCTTGAGCGAGCCGAAGGCAGAAGCTCAACTGCTGAGCCACCCAGGCATCCCTATTTCTGGATTCTTAAGTCTATTCCATGATCTATGTATCTCTCCTTTTATAGGACTACAGTGTCTTGATTAGCTTTGTAGTAAGTTTTGAATTTGGAAATTGAGAGTTCTTCAGCTTTATTTTTTTTCAAGATAATTTTGGCTATTTTGGGTCCCTTGTATTTCCATGTGAACTTTAGGACAAACTTAATTTCTGTACAAAAGGCAGCTGGGATTTTAGTAGGAATTGCATTTAATCTGTAGTTCAGTTTTTTTTAAGTATTGCAGTCTTAACATTTAAGTCTTAGGATCCATGAATATGGGATGCCTTTCCATTTCTTAAGGTCTTTAATTTCTTTCAACAGTGTTTTTTTTATTTATTTATTTATTTATTTATTTATTTATTTATTTATTTATTTATGATAGTCACACAGTGAGAGAGAGAGAGAGAGAGAGGCAGAGACATAGGCAGAGGGAGAAGCAGGCTCCATGCACCGGGAGCCCGATGTGGGATTCGATCCTGGGTCTCCAGGATCGCGCCCTGGGCCAAAGGCAGGCGCTTAACCGCTGCGCCACCCAGGGATCCCTCAACAGTGTTTTATAGTAGCTCTATGTTTTTTACTTTAATATTTAGTGCCTATCTTTTTTTTTTTTTTTTAAGATTTTATTTATTTATTCATTTGAGACATAGAGAAAGGCAGAGAACAGGCAGAAGCAGGTTCCCTGCAGGGAGCCTGATGTGGGACTCGATCCCAGGACTCTTAGATCACAACCTGAGCCAAAGGAAGATGCTCAACCACTGAGCCACCCAGGTGCCTATCTTGAATCATCTTGGCAAAAACTCATGAGAGATCATAAAGTGATTTTTCTTCTAGAACATATGAATCTGCTTAATACCTGTGATGCTAACAGCATCTCTTAATCTCACTACTTATTCCTTTCTGATATACCATCAATGTGATTCCCTAAGTCTGCTTAATGCCCTCCCCATCTTTCCAAGGTAGTGTTTTCTTATTGCATAGCTGGTGTTCTGTAGAAACCAGATGGCCAGACATGGACAAAGGCATACATACATCTCTGTTCAGAATTTCCCACTGTATAGTTGATATAAAAAAAATCCTTCATCAGTTCTGCAATCAAGAAGCCTGATTAGGGACGCCTGGGTGGTTCAGTGGTTGAGCGTCTGCCTTGGGCTCAGGGTGTGATCCCGGGGTCCTGGGATCAAGTTCTGCATTAGACTCCCTGCAGGGAGCCTGCTTCTCTCTCTGCTTATGTCTCTACCTATCTATGTCTCTCATGAATAAATGAAAAAAAGAAATCTTTAAAAAAAAAAAAAAAAAAGGAAATCTGTTTAACTCTACAATTCTTCATGTTATTTGAGCACACAATACTTTTTTTCATAACGCACCTGTTATATCCTATAAATTATAGTGTACTGGTTTTAGGAAAAATCCAGAGTCTAGAGCATTCTTACAGGTACACTTAGACTTAGTTATCCAAGTAAAATAGCTTCATAATCATTTCCTTTGTCTAGTTTCTTCTACACTCGGTCTTAGCCAAAAGGCCGAGAAGCGATTGTCTAGTTTCTTCTACTGTTTCCCAAATAACCTCTTTAAAAAGGGGGAGAATAACCTACCTACGTCTTTGTTTGTCACTCTATCTCAGCAGCCTCGTTTTTTATTTTTCTTGACTGGACAATCTCTTAGATAAGCATGTTTGTTACATATGCCTAATCTCCATATGGGTTTTTCATGGGTTTTAAGCAGGAAGTTATGATGAAAACATCCCATGATAATTAAAAAGCAATCACTCACAGCACATGATTTGTTCATGCTCTCCTTTTATCTTTGCTTACCTCTATTTCCTAAAATTCCATTTTCTTTGCCAATCTGTGTCAACGGCAAGCTTCAGAACTATATTAGTAATACAAATAATTTCTTCCACTCGCTCCAAAACTAGGTGTGTTTTTTTTCTTTCTTTCTTTCTTTCTTTCTTTCTTTCTTTCTTTCTTTCTTTCTTTCTTTCTTTCTTTCTTTCTTTCTTTCTTTCTTTCTCTTTCTTTCTTTCTTTCTTTCTTCCTTCCTTCCTTCCTTCCTTCCTTCCTTCCTTCCTTCCTTCCTTCCTTCCTTCCTTCCTTCCTTCTTTCTTTTCTTTTCTTTTCTTTTCTTTTCTTTTCTTTTCTTTTCTTTCTTTTCCTTCCTTCCTTCCTTCCTTCCTTCCTTCCTTCCTTCCTTCCTTCCTTCCTTCCTTCCTTCCTTCTTTTCTTTCTTTTTTTCTTTCTTCTTTCAAGATTTTATTTATTTATTCATGAGAGACACAGAGGCAGAGACAGAGGCCGAGGGAGAAGCAGGCTCCGTGCAGGGAGCGTGATGCGAGACTTGATCCCAGGACCACAGGATCACACCCTGAGCCAAAGGCAGACGCTCAACTGCTGAGCCACCTAGGCATCCCCAAAACTATGTTTTCTTCTAGGTTGGTGGGGTAGGTTGTGGAGTAGTTGTGAGGAAGAGCTGTGAATGGTGCTGGAGAAGGAGTGCTGAAGGCATTGAGATCAGGAGATCAGACCTGACTCTTGGTACAGTGACTGCAAGTGCAAGCCGGCTTCTGAGCAGTTAGCTACATCTAGTAGGACAGCCCTGGGTCCACTCAGTTGTAGGCTATGCCATCAGCCCAGGCTCTGGCTTCTGGAAAATTGTCTATGTGTAAGTGTTTTAGAAAAATTCTAAAAAGTTTTAAAAGTTCTCAAAGTATTTTCTTCTCTGTAAAGAGTACTGAGAGCATTTTATTAAAGCAATAAACTTTTTTGAGGGAAAACCCTCCCAAAACATTAATCCCAAACCATTTTTGGATTTTAGAATTGTGGAGTCCCCTTTATCTTTCTGCTGTGGAACCTTATCTGCCTTGCACAGCCTTCCATAGGTATAACATAGGCCAGTTCAGCCAAACACATATTCTGAATTCTTGAACAAAATTTCTGTCCTGAATCTCTTTATTGAGAAGATTGAATAATTTAGCAGGAAACCGTAAGTACCCATCTATTACTCTGCCTTAAAGTTTACAGCAGGGGTTCCCCCCCGCCTTTTTTTTGCCACTAACAACTCCTTTTGTTGTTTTTTCTTCCATTGACCATGTTTTGAAAGATTGCCTACTAACAACTTGAACTTACTAAATAATTTATCTTTTTTTTTTTTTCTTTTTATCATCCTCAACTGGCCTGTCATAGCTTTTGTGTTCTTTGAACACAATTTGAAAACCGTTGATGTGTTGGAAAGAGCATGTACTTTGGAGGTGGGCAGACCTGCATTAAAATCCCAGCTTTGCCAGTTACTAATGGTATATTGCTGGACAAGTAGGGATAATGATCTCAACATAAAAGAGTTGTTAGGAAGGTTAATGAATATGGATGCTCCTGGCATAATCCTGGGCACATATTATTACCACATGATACATAACTATATTCTCTGAGGTATACTTTAATATCTGTGATTATATGCTGGTTTGGGGCAAAAAAACACTTTTAAACCTCTGAAGATGGTAATATTTGGGTATCCTCATTAAAGTCACAGCAGGTGATCTATGAAGTAATCTTTGTAGAAGAATATATAGAAGCAAAGAGGTGAAGATATTAGTCACGAATGCTTCAGTGTGCCTTATATATAAATCAGACATTTTATATTTTATTCTTTGAGAGGTATGGAAAGACTGATTTCATTTCATTAGTTAACCAGCCTTGTTACAGTAGCAACTTCCATGCTTGCAGATTTCTGTGCTAATAACCTCGATGAGTCTAGTATTTGATCTGAAGATGCATGTATCCTAATTCTGTAGTATACTATCATAAGAATTCAGATAATAGGGTTTTTTTTTTTTTTCTATTCTGCAGTGGGAATAAGAAAATGGGAGAGAAGACAGTGAAACACTACAATGTCTGAAATAAAACAGCTTGTACAAATTTTTTTGTCATTGCCTTGCAGTCCACAAGAATTGGAATGTCAGTAAATGCTATTCGCAAGCAGAGTACAGATGAAGAAGTTACATCTTTAGCAAAGTCTCTCATCAAATCCTGGAAAAAATTGTTAGGTAAAATTGATCTTTCATTATATATATCTATGATCTGGTTTATTCAGATGTTTGGTGTTTGCATTTTTTTCTGTTTATAAATTCGAATATATTGAAATCAACGCCTTATATTAAGAGGGAGTTTGACCTCCTTGAGGGTTTTGCTTTTTGTCAAAGTCATCTTTTTTTTTTTGTTTGTTTGTTTTTCGATACTTAGAACTAGACTGCCTCTTTAAGAAGAAAACTTTCCCCCGTGGGAAAGTTGTCAATATTTTTTAAAAAGGTTTTTGAAATAATTTTCTGACTTACAGAAAGTTTAAAGAATAATAAAAATAACTAATCTGTATCTTTTTCTAGATCATTAATTTTTAATATTTGCCATATTTTGTCAAATTTCTGTCTTCTCTTTGTATGTATATACTCATAAAAACACAAATTATTTTTGCTGAGAATAGTGCATCTATCATACATTACCCTTCAATACTTAAAATGTGTGTTTCCTTGGAACAAGTTTATTTTCTTATGTAATCATAATATAGGAAATTTAACATTGGTATAGTACTATATCTGTAATCTACAGTTCCTATTTTGTCAGGTGTCCTAGTGATGTCCTTTATAACTTTGTTTTCTCTTCCAGAACAAGATCTAGTCTAGGATCATGTATATAGTCTTCTGATCTGGAATAGTTCTTAAGCCATCTTACATTATTTATGACATTATTTATTATTATTTATGACATTGACAGTTTGAAGAATACAAGTACTCATCTTTGTTTTTAATAGCATGTTCCTGATTTGGGCTTTATCTGTTATTTTCTCATGATTAGATCAGGTTTTGCATTCATAGTTGGAATACTACGTAAGTATGTTGTGTCCTTCTGAGGTTATCACATCCAGAGGCTTTGATGATGATGTTAATATTGATAACCCAGTCGAGGTGTACAATGTATGTGAGCCTGATGCAGGACTCGATCCCAGGATCATTTTTCCTTTTGTATCTAATAGGCATTCTGTGAGAGAAACTTTAAGACCCTGAAGCTATCTTCTTTTTTTTTTTTTAAGATTTTATTTTATTTATTTATTAATGAGAGACACAGAGAGAAAGAGAGAGAGGCAGAGACACAGGCAGAGGGAGAAGCAGGCTCCATGCAGGAGCCTGAGTGGGACTCGATCCCAGGTCCCCAGGAACAGGCAGGCCCTGGGCTGAAGGTGGCGCTAAACTACTGAGCCACCCAGGCTGCCCTTTTTTTTTTTTTTTTTAAAGATTCTAAAAAAAATAAATAAATAAAAATAAAAATAAAAAAGATTCTATTTATTTATTCATGAGAGACGCAGAGCGAGGCAGATATAGGCAGAGGGAGACAGGCTCCCTGCAGGGACCCTGATGTGGGACTTGATCCCAGGACCCCAGGATCATGACCTGAGCTGAAGGCAGGTATTCAACCACTGAGCCACCAGGTGCCCCTGTCTTGCTTCTAATTAGACCTTCCCCAAACTCCCATTTAGTATCCACTGATTCTTGCTCAAATTGCCCTTTATATAGTGATAGTTGCAAAATTGTTGTTTTCTAACTTCCACTTCTTCAGTATTTATAAATCAGCATTCTGCTACAAGAAAGAACCCTCCTAGGCTCCTGCGTAGCTCAGTTGGTTAAGCATCTGCCGTTAGCTCAGGTCATGAATCCTGGGTCCTGGGATCAAGCCCTGGATTGGGCTCCCTGCTCATTGAGGAGCCTGCTTTTCTCCCTGTCCTGTTCCCCCTGCTTGCGTACTCTCTCTCTGTCAAATAAATGAAGAAAATCTAAAAAAAAAAAAACAAAAAAAAAAAAAACAAAACAAAAAAAACTTTCCTTTTATTTCCTAGTTATTTTTCTACTAGTGGATTCTATTTTATAACATGGATTATAATCCATTACTGTTAATAATTATTTTGATATTTATACTATCCTAGATTTGACCATTGGGCACCGATTAACCAGCTCCTGTGTCCATTTGACACACCTCTTTTAGTTTTGTCTCTTTTTTTTTTATATTCTGGAACCAAAAAAATGTGTTGAGTTCATCTATCTTCCCTGCCCCAGCCTGGAATCAATCATTTTTCTAAGCAGTGATTAGCCTTATGTGGAAGAGGAAAATAGAAAAAGTTAAACCTTTTAAAATTTCAAAGATAGGAGTAGTTAATAACAAAAAACCTATTACTTCCAAGAGCTTGGAAACTAGGAACTACAAATTGTAAAGCCTCTAAAATTTAAAAAGTTTGCTTTTAAGAAAATTAAATATAATGTATGTTCCTGAATTGGATTCTGGACCAGGAAAAAAAATTGGTATAAAGATCATTTCTGGGATCCCTGGGTGGCGCAGCGGTTTGGCGCCTGCCTTTGGCCCAGGGCGTGATCCTGGAGACCCGGGATCAAATCCCACGTCGGGCTCCTGGTGCATGGAGCCTGCTTCTCCCTCTGCCTATGTCTCTGCCTCTCCCTCTCTCTCTGTGTGACTATCATAAATAAAAAATTTAAAAAAAATTAAAAAAATATAAAGATCATTTCTAAGATAATTGACAGAATTTTTGTAAGATCTGTAGGTAAGTAAACAGTATTATATCATTGTTAAATTTACTCATTGTGGTTATATTAATGAGTTTCTTTTTTCTTGGGGAATACATACTGAGGTATTTTAGGATTAAGGAGCATGATATCTGCTACTTATTTTCAAATGGTTCAAAAGAAATATGTGTGCACACAGTAGGGTACATGTTTGTGTACGTACAACACACATATACATATGTGAGGGAGCAATGAATGAATGAGAAAGTGTACCAAACATTAACATTTGGAGAATCTGAGTGAAGTGTTTTTTTTTTTTTTTTTTAAGATTTATTTATTATTTATTTGACAGAGAAGGAGAGAGCATGTGTACATGGGCACGCACATGCACAGTGGGGTGGGAGAGACTCAAGGAGAGACTCAAGCCGACTACCCCCTCGCTGAGCGCAGAGCCTGACTCAGGCTCAATACCAGGACCCTGAGATCACTACCTGAGCCAAAATCAAGAGTCAGACAGTTAACTGTGCCACCCAGGCACCCCTGAATAAAATTTTTTGTACCATTCTAAAACATTGTGCCAGATTCAGATTATTTAAAAATAAAGAACTTAAAAAAAAATCTAATGTTTAAAGACAAACTGAAACTTTATGCTTTATAATTCATTTAAATTTTAAATCTAATTCCATATTCTAAAGTAATTTGAATTTGCCATAAAAAGTTGACTGAGAACTATATGCATGTGTTTTTATTTCTGGAAAGATGGCTTACATTTTGTAGGACATTGTAGTTATGTTCATTTAATCTTAAATTTAAAGAAGTTTTACTCTTTTACACTTACTGGAGGTATCTGATCTCATTACAAGTTCTCCTTTAAAAACTTTATGTTAAAAGATTTCCATGTTCATTAAATAAAATTTGGAGAATTGGAGGAGGAAAAGACATAATTTTTAAGTCTGTCTTTAAGTACAACCATCAGTTAATATCTTGTTGCATTTCTTGTCTTTTTTTCTCCTGGTGTATGAATTTTGCTTCAACTCTAATTCTTTTTATGCTGTATGTATACTTACTTATATATTACTTTTTTAATGAAAAAGATTTTGTATTTTTATATCATCATTAACTCATTTTTATTGGCTTCAGAATAATCCACTGGGTGATTATGCCGTAATTTAATCACTTGCCTGTTAGATGTGTGTTTTTTTTAACTTTATAGCTAGTGTGAATAATGTCTTGATGAATATCTTATTGCCTAAAGCTCTTTCTTTAGATTATTAGCTTGATTTCTAGAAGATTTACTATTTTTTTTTAAAGATTTTATTTATTTGAGAGAGCGAGAACAAGTGAGCACAAACAGAGGGAGTCGCAGGCAGAGGGAGAGGGAGAAAACAGGCTCCTTGCTGAGCAGAGAGCCAGATGTGGAGCTCGATCCCAGGACCCTGTGATAATGACCTGAGCCAAGGGCAGACACTTAACTGAGTCACCCAGGTGCTCCTATTGCACAATTTTGAATGCTGAACATATAAATGCAGAAGCCTAGTGCCTTAGATGTCATTATATTTCCCATTTTCTGATGCAGAATGGAGACTCTGAGAGATTAAGCATCTTGTGCATAGATTGCTGGTGGGGTGTGATCTGCAGATAGTCCAGAGCTGGACCACTTCTCTCTGGGTCTGCTATATTGCCCACAATGCTATATTCACATAATAGGAATGCTTTTAAGGCTGTCTATGCCTCTTACTACTCTGCTTGTTCAAAGGATTGCACTAGTTCACACTGCTAGAACAGTCTGTGGTATCGGTGTGATTGCATTGGATCGTTGTTAGTATTGCACTGTTACATCACCTTTATTTTTATTTTTATTTTTATTTTTATTTTTATTTTTATTTTTTTACATCACCTTTCAAATACTTTCTATCCTCTTAGTTTTGGAGTATTTCCTAGTCCTTGTTATGTTCTTTAATGTCATGATTTATCTTTGTTTTCTACCTCCCAGTGCTATACCATCTTTAGGCTTTGGGGCCTTCCACATGAACTGTAGAGAATAAAGGGGGCTGGTAAAACTAGTATTTGAAAACTAACACTGTGTCATGGGGGGGCTTCAATTGTATTTTGAATTTGTTAACGTTTTCAAGATGAATTCTAGAATTGTGGTTTAGACCATTCTCTTATCAGTTCGCCTCATCTAAATTAGCATATTACAGTCATCTGGGGAACTTTTAAAGATTTTGATGCTCATGCCTCATACCAGAGATTTGGATTGAATGGATCAGGATAGGAGCTTGAGCATAAGCATATGCTTAAAAGTTACCTAGGCGGTCCTGATAAACAGTTGAATATACAAATGTTCTTTTATGTCCTATACAGAGGGATATGGAGAAATAAAGTATTTATATGGCTCATATTACTTATGTAGGAATCCAAATATAGATAGATGAATGGGATGATTTATGCAACAAATCCAAACGTTTTCTGAACCCAGATTCAGAATGCTGCTCTGGTTGATTTATAAACATGTAGGTTTCTTTTCATTGTTAAACAGTTGCATTGGCCCAACCTATTTTATACCTCCTTGTCTCTTAAAGCTTGTACACTCTGTATTACTTTACAGATTATTTAAGACAGAGGAGGTGTTAGGTAGGCCTCACTAATCCTGAAGTCATTTCTTCTTCCCCCTTT
This sequence comes from Canis lupus baileyi, assembly GCF_048164855.1. Lineage (NCBI taxonomy): Eukaryota > Metazoa > Chordata > Mammalia > Carnivora > Canidae > Canis > Canis lupus. The sequence continues at coordinate 36,298,348 of NC_132865.1, forward strand.
TTTTTTTTCCTGAAGTCATTTCTATGAAAATGTTCTTTGTTTACTATCCCTAAAATATTTATATAGATTTTGGATACTACCTCAAATTTTTTGACTTTATGGAAAATTGTTAAAATAATGTTGCTCTATATGCTTTGTACTTTCATTTTAAAATGACAGTACTGATAATTATTTCTATTTTCTTTCCTTCCCTTTGTTCTATATATTTTCTCCATTTCATTCATTTATTATTTCCTCTAAAGATTTTATTGTTAAGTATATTTTTCTTCATTTTAGGTTCCTATTGGCATATGAATTTGTACTTCCCACCACATGAGGGAGTTTATTTGGGAATGCTAAGCATGCATTGTGAAAAATACACAAGTACAAATGCAAATAGAATAGCTTGCATAAACTTCATTTAGTGTTGAAAATTTAGGATTTTTGCATAAATAGTCTGATAACATGCAGTAGTTCCATTTTGTAATTTTTTAAAAAAATAAATGCTAACAACTGAGGGGTTTCATAATTTTCAGATGGACCATCAACAGATAAAGACCCTGAAGAAAAGAAAAAAGATACTGCAATTACATCACAGAATAGCCCTGAAGCAAGAGAAGAAAGGTATGTCACTTTATGGAAATTCATTTCTGTTGGAAGTCACAGCTGTCACTTCCTCCATGGTCTTATTTATGGTTTCATAGCTCTACTCCTCTCTCTATTTTCTAGTCAAGCGGAATTAGTAAATGTATATAGCCAAATAGAATATTCTAAAGTTTTATAAGATTTTCCTGGAAATTTGAAAGAGATTTAGAAGACACTACATAAATAAGGAGAAATTATTTACACTGTGTTCAGCAAGCTTAACTGAATGGAATCCCTGGGATAGCAACTATAATAGAATTGATAATGAGGGTACTCACCATTTGCTTCAACGTGGATGGAACTGGAGGGTATTATGCTGAGTGAAGTAAGTCAGTCGGAGAAGGACAAACATTATATGTTCTCATTCATTTGGGGAATATAAATAATAGTGAAAGGGAATATAAGGGAAGGGAGAAGAAATGTGTGGGAAATATCAGAAAGGGAGACAGAACGTAAAGACTGCTAACTCTGGGAAAGGAACTAGGGGTGGTAGAAGAGGAGGAGGGCGGGGGGTGGGAGTGAATGGGTGACCGGCACTGGGGGTTATTCTGTATGTTAGTAAATTGAACACCAATAAAAAATAAATCTAAAAAAAAAAAAAAAAGATAATGAGGGTACTGATTAAGGATTCAAGTGATTATTTACCACATTTCTTTTTTAGATTTTTTTTTTTTGGCTCTAGGTCTAATATCTCTTTTTATGCTTTTTCTCTTCTCAATTTAGCTATGTCATAAGAATTTAAAATGTGAAGCTCAGTAATGAAGAGTTCAAATTGTTCCTCAGCTTTCATGAGGCCTTTGCATTTATTCTTTCCATGTAATGAATGAACTGTATAATAACCAACATGTTGATGTAGTAGGTGATATGCCTAGTAGGTTGAATATAGTTCCTCTGTTCTTGAGAAGCTTGTATTTTAACACTTGACTTTGACGTAGCACAATAGTTCTCAAAGTGTGGTCCTGGAAGATCGGGGAATCTGGCAGCTTGTTAGCAAAGCAAATTCTTGGGCTCCTCCCTAGAACTACTGAAACAGGAATTCTGGTGGTGGGGCCCAGAAATATGTTTTTAACAAACTCTTCAAGTGATTCTGATGCACTCAAATTTTAGGTACCTATTGTGACTTCATTCATTTCTTAGTATTTTCCCAGAAATGATAATGTAACCACCCCCTGTTGGTTCATAACAATAATTAATATCACATATACTGGTATCTTACGCATTCGAATTAACTAAACGATGATAAAAGAGGTACTCTAAAGAAAGGATAAACATCAGTTGTTAATAAAATTTATTCATTGTTTTCTAACTCTTTTGAGATAGTTTTAGACTTTTTTTTTTTTTAATTTTTATTTATTTATGATAGCCACACAGAGAGAGAGAGAGAGAGGCAGAGACATAGGCAGAGGGAGAAGCAGGCTCCATGCACCAGGAGCCCGACGTGGGATTCAATCCTGGGTCTCCAGGATCACGCCCTGGGCCAAAGGCAGGCGCCAAACCGCTGCGCCACCCAGGGATCCCCTAGTTTTAGACTTTTAAAAAATTGTAATAACAGAACAGAGAACTCCCAGTTGCCACTATGTGTGTATATGCATACGTATACATGTGTGTACATACTCAGATGCGTGAATAATTTTATTTCAAACCAAATAAGAGTTCTTTATATCCCTAAATACATCAGTGTGTATGTTCTAAAAACAAAGACACTTTCTCACATCTAAGCACAATACAGATACCAATGTCTAGAAGTTAGGATTAATACAATACTTTTTTTCTAATCTGTAGGGCTTATTCATATGTTAGCAGTTTTCCCAACACAGTATTTTATTAGAGAGGAAAAAGGTTTTTCCATAATATCATCCAGGATCACTTACTGCATTTAGCTATCATCTCTGGTTTCCTTTAATCTGGAGTAATTTTTCAATCTATCACTGTCTTTCATGACTATAAGAGTTTTGAAAAGTATAGGCCATAATTTATGAAATTTTTAACAAATGCTTTCAGTTGTGTTACATTTAAAGTCACTGACTTCGTGCCTTGAATATAAAATATAAAAGTATAGGCAGATATTTTAAATAGATATTGAAGGAAGAATAAGTTCTTAGTATATTTTTATCTGTTGTATGTAATTGAAGTTTAGGGAGAGGGCCTATTGACAAAAGCATCGAATTATGTATGAAGTCTAACAGAGTGGTTGGTATTTATCCCTAAACACACGTGCTTACACACACTGTCTTTGAAGAAGACACACCTTCTGGAAGGAGGTGATTAAACAGAATGTATACAGAAGGACTGTTCTGCCCATGGGGATCTGTTTGTGCAGTTTGATAGTGGCTTATGGAGAGAGAGAGGAGGAGGTACCTCCTTGCAGCAGTGCAGCAAGTTACTCTGTGGCTGGCAAATGGTGTCTTTGGAAAGGTTTGTGGCAAATACCTTCTGTGTGATAAGTGGTAATTGAAACTCTGCAGAAAAAAAAAAAAAAAAAGAAACTCTGCAGAAAATATTTTGGTGAGACTCTTAAGTTAGAAGCAATTGAAGTGATTACGTTGAGTGGAAGACTTAAATTGTCCTGATTGAGTTGATATTTCTAGGGAGGAATTAAAGAGACATTTTCATAATATTACAACTCATTTCTCACTACACATTTTCTCTCCTGAAGGAAGTGTTTTGAATATAAACCTCATTTGTTGTCTAATTGGAACAAAGTTTTTCAAACATTGTTTTTCCCCTGTAGTTTTGGTTGAGAACTGTCATATTCTCTGGTATCATCCCCTCACCCCTCTCATAACCAAGATCCTTGCTGTCATTCAGTATTGAGCTGTAGTGGTTTTTTTTATTATTATTAAAAATGGTTTAATGTTTAAAAGGATAATCAAGATGGTTAGTTGGTTAAAGGCATGAAACGTGTTTCAGATTGACTAAAATTTTAACTTTATATTTTTATTTTTTTAAAGATTTTTTATTTATTCATGAGAGAGACAGAGAGAGAGGCAGAGACACAGGCAGAGGGAGAAGCAGGCTTTCTGCAGGGAGCCCAAAGAGAGATTCGATCCTGGATCCCAGGATCACGCCCTGAGCTGAAGGCAGACACTCAACTGCTGAGCCACCAGGCGTCCCAAATTTTAACTTTTTAGACATCTATATGCACACAATTTTTTTTTTCATGTAGGAGTAACTGAATACTATCTCACATATTTAGGCCCCTCAATTTTTGTTTTTAGAGTGTGATAATAATGATGTTATTTTAATAGACTTTTTCTTGATTTCTTTTTCGTGTGTGTATGTATATTTCAGTAGTTCCAGTGGCAATGTAAGCAGCAGAAAGGATGAGACAAATGCTCGAGATACTTATGTTTCATCTTTTCCTCGGGCACCAAGCACTTCTGATTCTGTGCGGTTAAAGTGTAGAGAGATGCTTGCCGCAGCTCTCCGAACGGGAGGTAAGTTTAGTGTACCCTTTTCATTGCCCAGCCTTTTGTTCCTCACTGCCACCACCGTCATGTCCACCTCCATGTTTCTGGTTTACCAGCAGCATCCCAGGGATGGCTGCTTGCACTGCTTAGTTCAGGAAAATGTTGTGGCAAATAGGGGTTACTGATGGCAGAGATGAATAGGTATGCTGGGGCCATTGCTTACTACTATACAGCTGCAAGAAAGAGATTCCTTCTAATAATATGTGGATGTTTCCCTTGATTCATAGTAACTTAAAGGTTTTTCACAAATCTTTTTTCCTCCTACTTTTAATCTGTAAACCATAGTTGACCCTTGAACAGTAGGAGTTTGAAGTACTTGGGTTCACTTATAATGTAGATATTTTTCAACAGAAGCAGTACAATACTGTAAATATGTTTCTCTCATGATTTTCGTAATAGCATTTTCTTTTCCTCAGCTTACTCTATGGTAAGAATACAGTATATAGTACATATAACATAAAATATGTGTTAATTGTTTATGCTATTGGTAAGGCTTTGGTCAACAGTAGGCTATTACTAGTTAAGTTCCTGGGGAGTCAAAGGTTATATGCGGATTTTTGACTGCAGGGAGTTGGCGTCCCTAATCCCTGTGTTTTTCAAGGGTCAACTGTAATTACTCTGTTCCCCAGATTGAGCATTAATGGTAGTATATTTGGGTCTTGTTAAATGTTAGTATGACATACAGTATTTAAGTTTTATATTCATAATTCCATTTTTAATTTTTTTAAGTGGAAAAGAGATCTTGATTTATAAATGGGAGCCTTATTTAATTTGAAGTTCCCCATTCTTGGGGATCCCTGGGTGGCACAGTGGTTTTGCGCCTGCCTTTGGCCCAGGGCGCGATCCTGGAGACCCGGGATTGAATCCCACGTTGTGCTCCTGGTGCATGGAGCCTGCTTCTCCCTCTGCCTGTGTCTCTGCCTCTCTCTCTCTGTGACTATCATAAATAAATAAATAAATAAATAAATAAATAAATAAATAAATAAATAAATAAATTTAAAAAATCAAAAAAATTTGAAGTTCCCCATTCTTGTGTAAAAAAAAGTTTCATATATAGAAATTTTCATCATCTTCTACAAATTCATTCTTTTCCTTTTCTATTATACTGAACCATAGTTAGTATGACCTATTTTTCTCCTTACTCTGCCCATTATTCCCTTACTGTCTCTTTATTTATTTTTTCTTTTTTTCTTCCTAGTTTCTTTTTATTTCCTTCGGTTTGAATGTTGCATGGGAGTCTTCTGAGTGTGTCCATATATATGATTGGCAGATGAAATCAGTGGCTTCTTTGCATTGAAGCCTGAGTCATGTGAGACAAGACAGTTCTTTCTATAACTTTCTCTACTCTTTGCTGGAGCAACCAGAATTTATGGAGTTGTGAAATGAGGAATTGCCTGCTAATCACTCACTTTCTCACTCCTGCAGAATGAGTCATTAATGCAGAAGGACTGTGGGCATTAGGTGAATCCAGAGAAGGAATCTAATGGGTAGGAAAGAGATCAGGTTTTAATGAAATGAAACAAAAAGGATTATTAGGGCAATGAGGTTGAAGAAATAGAAATGCAGTTTAATTTACTGTGTATTGAAATTTTCTTTCAGTATCTTGTAATCATTCTTGACAATTCTTTGTGTCTGTGTTTAGATGACTACGTCGCTATTGGAGCTGATGAGGAAGAATTAGGATCTCAGATTGAGGAAGATATCCTTTGTGTATAAATTCATGAATGTTTTAAATAATCTGCTTATTAACTATTTTTCTTCTTCCTGTATAGAATTTAGAGTTTCATTTTTCAGTTTCTATCTTGATTGTATTGTTTTGCAGGGAAAGGATAGGATAGGGCCATCCACGTCATTTTATTCTTGTTTTTCAAAAGTAAAACATATATGTTTGATAGTATTTTTATTTTTTTGCCTTGCAAATTGAGAATGTGGCATCTCAAGTGAACTTGTACAAAAGGGCATAAGGACACACATACTGTATGTGTGGAGTAGGGTTTCGTGTTTGGGAGATCTCAGCAAAGCATGCAAGGCCCCTGAGTTCATGATCTAGGAGGGAAGTGTGTTTGTCCTGGGTACCATGGAAAGGGCTTTGGGAGAGGGGTTGTACACATCTAGGTGACTGTGTGACCATGAAGCAATCCTAGTTGAGGAAATGGCCATTTTAGAAATTGTGCTGCACTTTGGGCTCGCCTGTTCTGTTGAGAAAAACACCCTGCTAAACTTAAGCTTCTGGCTGAACTAGAGGAGGAAATGAATCTTTGGGGCTGTAATGAATGGTTTCTTCCCACAGGGCCCCCAAAGGATTTGTGTAGACATCAAGCCTTTTAAGATCTTTTGTAGAATTCGTATTTGGGCAAGTGAAAGTTTAGATAAATGCAGGCCTTTTTTCACAAGTTTTCTCAGACTGAGTACTTGAGTTACTTTTTGAAATGTCTTTAATTTGTGTGCTGCTGGCATTAAATGTTAAGAAAGCATTGCTCTTTCATAGAGTATAGGATTACTGTTACTTGCCAGCTACAGATCAAGAAATGAGGTAGAAACACTGCCCTGTTAGCTTAATCTAAATTGGAGACAGTTTTAGAGAACTGCTTAGAGATTTCAGGAATTTTTATTTTGGTGAAATAGGAAAAAAAAATCTTGCCTTTATAATTTAACCTTTTTTCCTTAATGGCCTAGTACCTATATATCAAGAAATAAGGAATACAGATATGAAATACAAAAATAGAGTACGAAGTAGGATATCAAATCTTAAAGATGCTAAGAATCCAAATTTAAGGAAAAATGTGCTGTGTGGAAACATTCCTCCTGACTTATTCGCTAGAATGACAGCAGAGGTGAGTAAATGAGAATATAACATTTTCATGATGTTATTACATAATATCAAATTAAAAATCTTTGTAAATTATGAAGTACTATATAAGTACTACATTTCTAATAAATCATTATTAGTTATTCTGATGTATTTATATGTATAATATATTAGATAAATAAGGTGGTTGAATCTGTTGGTATCAGTACTCTTGTCTCTTCCACACCTATACCACGATCTTGGGTTGATTGCTTTAAATTGTCTAAAAACAAAAATATTTTTACTTTTTTTTTGATTCATATGTAATTGAAGATTTGAATATATAATTGCAAACAGACTTTGCAACCTTTAAGTTTTTTTTCATGGTTAAACCCTGTAATACTGGTCACATCTCATTGACTCTTCCTTAAATTTTAGGGAATGATGGAGAAAATGAAACTCAGAACTTGCTATTTATAGACACAGCAGTTCATAGTTTGTGGTCTCTTTTAGAAGAGAGTGAGTTTGTCTTTCTATATAGCTAATAAAAATTGTTATATTTTTAACATTCATTTTTTTTAAACCTCACTAAAACTTTAAATTAGAGACCTTAGGGTAATGAACTCCTATATATCCACCACCCAGGCTTCAGATATTTTCAAGAGTTTGTCACCATTGGGGCTCCTCGGTGGCTCAGTTAAGCATCTGCCTTTGGTTCAGGTCATGATCTCAGGGTCCTGGGATCAATCCCTGCTCTCTGGGGAGTCTGCTTCTCTCTCTGCCCCTGCTTATGCTCTCTCTCTCTCTCTCTCTCTCAAATAAGTCAAATCTTAAAATAAAAGAATTTGTGACACTTTTCATGTCTCTTTTTTCTTTTTTCTTCTTTTCCCCTGAATTGTTTTCTTTCTCACAACCCTGAGATCATGACCTGAGCCAAAACCAAGAGTTGGGTGCCTAACCGACTGAGCACCTAGATACCCCAAATCCTGTGCACATCTCAACTCACAGAGGGAACGACATATTTCTCCAAAGATCCTGGTTCCTTTTTGGGAAGGGCAGTGGTACAGACAACAATCTATACTAGAGGTACTCATTGCTACAGTATTATTACATTGTTTATAAACCTTTAAACAGTAATTAAACCTAATTTTCACAATACACACTTACAAGTATTTGACAAAATTTTAAAAAAGCAAACTGAGTTCAGGAAAAAATAATTTTTCACTTTTAAAACTTTAAAAGTTAGTTTTTGTTCTATTTTTATTAAGCTAATGGAACATAAAAGCATTCAGAATGTATATAGAAGATGCCTATAACTGAGTGTATTGCCATCTCCCTCAGGAAATGGCTAGTGATGAACTCAAAGAGATGCGGAAAAACTTGACCAAAGAAGCCATTAGAGAGCATCAGATGGCCAAGACGGGCGGAACCCAGACTGACTTATTCACATGTGGCAAATGTAAAAAGAAGAATTGTACTTACACACAGGTTTGTGATTATTTATAGACTCTTATTTTCATGTTAAGAATGCTTGAGGGTGGGATCCCTGGGTGGCGCAGCGGTTTAGCGCCTGCCTTTGGCCCAGGGCGTGATCCTGGAGACCCGGGATCGAATCCCACGTCGGGCTCCCAGTGCATGGAGCCTGCTTCTCCCTCTGCCTATGTCTCTGCCTCTCTCTCTCACTGTGTGCCTATCATAAATAAATAAAAAAAAAATAAATAAATAAAAAAAAAAAAAAAAAAGAATGCTTGAGGGTATATATGGTAAGGCAAGTAAGTCAGAGAAAGACAAACACCATATGATCTCGCTTATGTGTAGAATCTAAAACAAACAATAGAAACACTCAGATACAGAGAATAAACTGGTGGTTGTTGGAGAAGAGCGGGTGGGGGATGCCTGAAATAAATGAAGATTAGAGATTAAGAGGTACATACTTCCCAGTTATAAAATAAGTCACAAGGATATAATACATAGCATAGAGGATATAGTCAGTAATGTAGTAACTTTGTGTAGTAACAGAGTACTAAAATCATTTTGTAATGGGTAAAAGTACTAAATCACTATGTTGTACACCTGACACTAATACAATATTGTCAATTATAATTCAGTTAAAACTAAATACATAGAGTGCTTACAACTCCTGTTTCAAAACAAGTAGTAAAGATAATTACCAGTACTTTGATATTTTACAAGAGGAGATGTGAACTATTCAGTCTAGTTAATTGAAAGTAAGTTGGTATGTTTATATTTTCATGAAAGTTGTTATGTGAAAGCTCTATCAATTAAATAAAACTTATAGAAAAAAACATTGTAGGATGTAATGAAATGGCCATATTCTTTATCTAAGAGTTGAGCAGTTGATTATTGGGTATAATTCTTTTTATCTGACAGGATTGTATAATTTAAGGAAAGCTCTTTACTCTTCCTCACTTGGAGCGTGGGTACTTTTAGCTTAACTGCTTTCCAGATACTGATTCTTTTTCTGCAACATATATATTTTTTTAAGATTTTATTTATTTATGAGAGGGAGAGAGAGAAATAGGCAGAGACACAGGCAGAGGGAGAAGCGGGCTCCATGCAGAGAGCCCGTGGGACTCCATCTTGGGTCTCCAGGATCACACCCTAGGCTGAAGGCAGTGCTAAACCACTGAGCCACTCAGGCTGCCCTTTGTTCTTGAACAAAAAAGAAAACTGAGAAGATCCTCATAGTGGTTATTTTGTGTGTGTGTGTGTGTGTGTGTGTGTGTGTGAAAATGGTTTATCACTGTCAGTAATTTCCTTTGTCAAGTAGCTATTTTTTGTGCTGTGTCTGTAATCTACTAAACTCGAATTTTCCCCTTTAAGAACAACTTACAGTTAATGTTTTAGAGTCATGGATTTAGGAAAATGAATTTTCTGATGGACAGAAAATTAAGCAGTTAAGAAAGTAGTATTATTAAACTCCATATAAATTGTAGAAAGGAACCTTTACTTTTTTAAAAAAAATTAAAAAAAAAAAGAAAAAAAAATTTTTAGAAGGTGTTGTATTCTCAAGGTTAAAGATTCAAAAGGTAGAAAAGATTCTAAATGGAAAGTTCCCCTCCCACTTTTGTCTGCAGCAACTCGGTCCCACCTCCCTGGAGGTAAACCAGGATTACTAGTTTGTTTGTTGTGTGGCTTTCTATGTGTTTTATGCATATACATATAAGTATGAATATATTTTTGTTTTCTCTTTTTAAAGTTTATTTTTTATATTTTTTAGTAATCTCTACACCCAACATGGAGCTCAGACTCAAAAACCCCAAGATCAAGAATTGCATGCTCTTTTGACTGAGCCAGCCAGGCACCTCCGTTTTCCCATTTCTTAAATATATGTGGTAGCACATTATATAAACTTCTGCCTCTTTTTTTTATAAAAGACTTAAGTTTGACTTTTGGCTAACATGTACCTACCAGGAGATTAACATTTTGCCCAGAGAGTAAAAAGTTCCTCCTATCTATGTACTTTTAGGGCCCTAGTAAGCAAGTATCTTGATATAGATGAATGAGAATATTTCAGAAGGACTTTTCAAAGCACTTTTATCTGAAGGCCTTAAATAAGCAGAATGCTTATTTTGAGAATGCCTTTTATGTCTCTTTGGGCTTTTTTTTTTTTTTTTTTTTTTAATTTATTTACGATAGTCACACACAGAGAGAGAGAGAGAGAGGAGCAGAGGGAGAAGCAGGCTCCATGCACCGGGAGCCCGACGTGGGATTCGATCCCGGGTCTCCAGGATCGTGCCCTGAGCCAAAGGCAGGCGCTAAACCACTGCGCCACCCAGGGATCCCCTCTCTTTGGGCTTTTGAGTTAAAAATCATGGTGATAGTTGACAAGTATTGTGTGCTTCTCATCTTTGAAGCAGTCATATACTGGATTTCATCATCCCACACTAAATTTAAATAGACCTTATTTAGAATGCAATATTTTTGATATTCAGGTTCTTGCCTTCACTCATTTTCCTTATCTGCCCCGTGACTTAGACCTAAGAATAACTTTTAACTTTAATAATGTGTTGTCAGCTTCATTCAGGAATGTATGGTTGAAAGATAACCTATCTTTGGGACCTTGTTTTCATTAATTCTCAGAGAACTTGAGAAGTCTATTATCTTATATTGATAAAATTTTTAAAAATCATATTAGCTTTATTTTTTTTCCTAAGTTCTCTTTTTGTTTTAAAACATACAGTTGTGGCAAAATACACATAATCTAAAATTTACCACCTTAACCATTTTTAAGTACACAGTTGAGTAGTAGTACATTCATAATACTGTGGCGATCTCAGGGACTCTTTTTCTCTTGCAAAACTGAAACTCTATATACCCATTAAACAGTAACTGCACATTTCTCTAGCTCTTGGCAACCACCAGTCTCTGCGTTTGACTATTCAAGGTAGTCAAAATGATAAATGGAGCCTAATAAGAGTATTTTTCCTTTTTTGTCCCTGGCTTAGTTCTAATACTTGATCTATTTTAAGGTAGTAATTAGAAACACAAAGATCTATGTACAGATCAACATCACTCATCATCAGGAAAATGCAAATTAAAACCATATAATCATAAATGGCCATCCATATTATATAGCATGTGTCAGAATTTCCTTCCTTTTTAAGGCTAAATAATAATCCACTGTATGTAATACCACATTTTATTTATCCGTTCATCTAGTGATGGACATTGGGTTGCTTCTACCTTTGGGCTATTATGAATAATGCTGCTATGAACTTCTGTATACAAATACCTCTTTGAGACCCTGCTTTCCATTCTTTTGTCTATATTCTCAGGAGTAGGAATTCTGGGTCATAAGAGCTTTGTTTTTTGTTTTTTAAATAAGAGAGAGTGTGGGAAGAGGCAGAGGGAGAGAGAGAATCTTAAGCAGACTATATGCCCATTGCGAATCCTGATGCAGGGCTCAGTCCCACAACCCCCTAGCCAAAATCAAAAGTCAGACATTTAACCAACAGCCACCAGGCACCAACTGTTTTAAAGCAATGTAAAGTACTATTTATAGAAAAATAGAAAAATATGGAAAAATATGAACAAAAATTTAAAAATCACCCATTAATCTGAATTCAGAAAGAACAGTGGTCAGTATTTTGGTGCCTACAGTATTTTATGATTTTTTTTTTCCTAATCTAATTGCAGCTAAATACTACAAACCAGTTTTTAAAAAGATTTTATATATTAGCAAGCATGAACAGACAGGAGGGGCAGAGGGAGAGGGAGAAGCAGACTCCCCACTGAACAGGGAGGCCTGTAGGGGTAGGACTTAATCCCAGGACCCTGAGATCATGACCTGAGCTAAAGGCAGATGATTAACTGACTGAGCCACCCATGACCCCCCCATAAACCATTTTATATACAGTTGACCATTGAACAACAACGGATTTGAACTGCATGAGTCCACTTACAATTTTTTTCAACAAATACATGTCTAGTACCGTAAATACATTTTCCTTTTGATTATCTTTTTTTTTAAGATTTTTTTTTATTATTATTTATTGATTCATGATAGACAGAGAGAGAGAGAGAGAGAGAGAGAGAGGCAGAGACACAGGCAGAGGGAGAAGCAGGTTCCATGCCGGGAGCCCGACGTGGGACTCGATCCCGGGACTCCAGGATCGCGCCCTGGGCCAAAGGCAGGCGCCAAACTGCTGAGCCACCCAGGGATCCCCCTTTTGATTTTCTTAATCACATTTTATTTTCTGTAGCTTGCTTTAAGAATCAGTATATTGTACATATAACCTACAAAATATGTATTAATTGACAGTTTGTGTTGTTGGTAAGGCTTGTAGTCAACAGTAGGCTATTAGCAGTTGCGTTTTGGGGAGATTTAGATGTGGGTGTTCAACCGCAGGAGAAGTTGGCATTCTTAACTCCCACATTGTTCAAGGGAGAACTTTATTTCTTTTCACTTAGCTACTATAATAATGTTAGTATTTTCCTTTAATTATTAAAACAACAACAACAACAACACCTTTGTAAACATCTTAATCACTGTATAATATTCCATCAGATTGGTATGCTCTGTTTTCATTATTTCCCTATTGGATATTTAAGTTTCTTCCAGTGTTTGTACTGTTATAAAATTAAACTCTTCAAACATCCCTGTACACAGATCTCCCACACCCAACTTTATGAGGAATAATTGACATATAACTGATTTTTTTTTTTTAAGATTTTATTTATTTACTCATGAGAGACATAGAGAGAGGCAGAGACATAGACAGAGGGAGAAGTAGGCTCCCTGCAGGGAGCCCGATGCAGGACTTGATCCCAGGACCCTGGGATCACAACCTGAGCCAAAGGCAGGTGCTCAATGGCTGAGCCACCTAGGCGTCCTAATTGAATGTTTTTAAAGTGTACACTGTGATGATTTGATACATATACACATTGTAAAATGATTATCAAGATCATTAACAAATCTGTTACCTCACATAATTAACTTTTTTTTTTTTTTGGTGTTGAGAATGCTTAAGATCTACTCTAGCTATGGTCACAGTGCTAGTGAGGATCAAAGCATGTTTGATCCTCAGAAATTACTCTTTTTATAGCTGAAAGTTTATGTCCTTTGACTTACATCTCTCCATTTCCCACTTCTCTCAGCCTCTGACAACTACCATCTGTTCTCTGTTTCTATGAAATCAACTTTTTAAAATTAATTAATTAATTAAGATGTCACGCAGTGATACCATATAATATTTGTTGTTCTCTGGCATATTTTATTTAGCATGCCTTCCAAGTCCATCTGTGTTACCTAAAATGGTAGGATTTCCTGCTTTTTTATAGCTGAATAATGTGTGTGTGTGTGTGTGTGTTTGTGTGTGTGTACACACCACTTTTCTTTACCCATTTTTTATCGATTCTTCAACTGAAGGACTTTTAGATTGTTTTCATATCTTGGCTATTGTGAATAATGCTGCAGTGAACAAGGGTATGTAGATAACTCTTTAAGGTGCTGATTTCATTTCTTCAGATACATTAGTGGAATAGGATTGCTGGATCATAAGGTAGTTGATTTTATTTTTTATGCTGTCTGTTCTTTCTTTCTCCCTTTATCCCTCCCTCCCTCCTTCCCTCCCTCCCTCCCTCCCTCCCTCTCTCTCTTCTTTCTTTCTTCCTTTCTTTCTTTCTTTCTTTCTTTCTTTCTTTCTTTCTTTCTTTCTTTCTTTCTTTCTTTCTTCTTTCTTTCTTTCTTTCTTTCTTTCTTTCTTTCTTTCTCTTTCTTTCTTTCTTTCTCCCTTTCTCTCTTTCTTTCTTTTCTTTTCTTTTCTTTTCTTTTTTTTCTTCTCTTCTCTCTCTTCTCTTCTCTTCCTTTTCTTTTCTTTTCTTTTCTTTTATTTTCTTTTCTTTTCTTTTCTTTTCTTTTCTTTTCTTTTCTTTTCTTTTCTTTTCTTTTCTTTTCTTTTCTTTTCTTTTCTTTTCAAGTCAGGTCTACCCTCCACAATGTGGGGCTCAAACTCACGACCCTGAGATCAAGAGTTGCATGGTCTACCAACTGAGCCAGCCAGGCATTCCTGTGGTAGTTTAATTTTTAATTTTATTTTTTTGAGGAACTGCCATCCTGTTTTCCATAATGGATATACCAGTTTATATTCCTACCAACAGTGTACAGGAGTTCCCTTTTCTCCACATTCTCAGCAACATTTGTTATCTCTTGTTTTTTGATAATAGTCATTCTAACCTCACCTGTAAGGTGATATTTCCTTGTGGTTTTAATTTGCATTTCTGTAATGATTAATGATGTGGATCTGTACACACGTCTTTATTTGTGTTTCTAATTAGCATCTTAGAATAGCTCAGATGTCAAGTTCCTAGGTCAGAGAGAATGGATATTTAAGGTTCTTACCTTGTTACTGCATAAAACTTTTAGAAAGATTGTGATAGTTTATATTTTTCAGAATGAAATATTCATAATTTTTACATCACTGCTAATTTATAAGAGAAGATGGACGTATCTTTTAATATTTCTGTGCTCCTAGTGATGATGAAAAATTTTAATATTTATTAGCCATTTATGAAAAGTATGTGTGACTTTAGATGATTTTCCCCTTTATCTGGGATAAATTAAACATGAAAAGAAGGAATGACTTAGAAAAATGAAGTTTTGAAATATATGTCCTTTTGACATTACTTAGCTTATTTGAACTTGCTTCAGGCTCTTATACATTTTATCTTGAAATTGTGGTTATTGTATATCTTAATGTAGAATGTTTCTATTTAGGTTTGACTTTTTATAGTATTGTAAAAAGTAATATTTTTCACTTGATTTTGCTGCAGGTACAAACTCGTAGTGCTGATGAACCGATGACAACGTTTGTTGTCTGCAATGAATGTGGAAATCGATGGAAGGTATCTCTGACACTTTCTTATATTCGTATTTTACCCATTTATAATAGATTTATTCATGTCTTTTCATTCAGATACCTAGGTATCTAAATATATATATCTGCTCATGCTGTCTAATACTATGCAAGTCCATGACGAACCATTTGTAAAGGAATATACTATATTGTACTCTATTAGAAATTAAGAGTGTTAACTTAATTTTCATATTGTTTTAGTGCAGGAGTAACAGGATTGAATCTTAACTGTGTAATTATCATATCATAGTCGTGTATATATTATACTCATTTAATTGCTTTGACTCTTGTACTTCCAGATAATCTGTACCTTGGGTATTACTTGTCTTCATTGATTTTGATTCTGGAAAGATTACTTTACCTTGTTGAAATCCATCCAGCAGGATAGTTTTAGTGTTTATTTTAGGAATTTCACAGAGGAGCACTGTCATGGTTTGGTAGGCTTTTCTCTGAGCCTTCATATTGCCTCTGTACTCTTGAATTAGCCCCACACAGGCAAGTGTATGTTATTTAAATGATCTCTTCTTGAGTGATTCTTGTGAGCAACAGAAATATAACTTAAACTTGGGAGAAGAATTACACGTTACTTCCGAAACCATTTTTGTTGTTAATAGAGATGGGGATCCTAGGTGTGTGTGGTTGGAGAGGTTCATGTGGTAGGAATATAGTCTTTGGAGCCAAACAGACTTTGAACTCTGCTTCTTATCATTAGTGAACTGTAATTTTCTCACATATTAAATGTAAATAATATCTACATCACAGGCTGTGTTGAAGAGTACAGGTAATATATTTTAAAAGTGCCTGATAATTGTTGCTATTCCAAAAATATGGATTGCATTTATTAGTTTTTGTGAAGCTTGTATGATTCTTTTTTTTAAAGCTATACTTAGCTTTAGCCCTTTACTTCTGTTGCTTATTTTGAATTATTCACATAAGTGAAAGCATTTTCTGAAAATCAAGTGAATTAAATGCTAGGCAGTGGGGGAATATCCTCCACAAATATGGTATAGGACTTTGGCCCTAGACATTATTTCAGGGGTTGAGGCCAGTACCCATTTTATTATATACAAATTCAGTTCTGAGCTGAGAAGGTTACTGGTATTGAGAATGTCTTCATTATTTGAAACAATGTCTCCTATCCTGAGTTGTAGAAGTTTTTTGCATTGGTTGAAAAGAGGGACATTCATTTTTTAATTATTTGTTTTTGGTCTTGTTGAGCAAATCTGGCTTTTTCAGATTGCTCTTAGATTTATTTTGCAAAATGGATGATACGATGATGATGATGATGATGATTACTGTTACTGTTGGGCATATTGCAGTTTGTTTTGAATACAGGCAGTTTGGAGCATAGTTTTGACGTAGTATCTCTTGGATTTAAGAAAGTTCAATTTAATGTAGAAAGCTGATGCCTAAGAGTGGCTTACTCTAGAAGTTCAAGTTTGGAATTCATTTTTTTTTAATTCATTTTTTTAACCTAGAAGCATTAAAAAGAGGGGTGCATATTAAATATAATATTTCTTCAGTTTATATTCCTACTGATTCTAAATTGGAAAAGTCAAACACTTAGGTGTCTGTTCATGTCTAAGAAATATAGCATCTTTTAAAAAAAATGCCTCTTTCTTTAGCAGTATAAGATGTATACTGTATTAAATGGGGGCGGGGTACACCCCATTGTCTGTATTTAAAGGTCTCATGAAATATTTCTCTCTCTCTCTTTTTTTTGACAGTTCTGTTGAGTTGGAAGAAATGGCAAAATGTCTGGACCATTAAAAAATGGATTTTGTAATTAGCTTTAAAACTAGGCCAAAAAATAAAAAATAAAAAAAATAAATAAAATAAAACTAGGCCAAACATCTAGTTTTCCTGCAAATCAGATTTTTAAAGTAACATACATCCCTTGGGTTAGTCTTGGTTTTGACATAGCATTCCTTCCTATTAAATGCCTTCTGTAGCTTCAGATCAGTAGGGAGACCACATAATTATATCTGTTTCAGAACATTTTTTTTTTCATTTTTATAGTAAGTCAATGTTAAACTTTTGTCAATTAGACTTTTGGCAATTTATTTTTACCTTTTTTTTTTTCTTTTAAAAGGAAAATGTACCTTAACTTTTTTACAGTCCAAAACATATGCAGTAGTAATATTATTGTTCTCAGTTAATACATAAATGGAAATTACTATTTTTCCCCCATATTGGCACGTACCTACAAATTGTAAAGGAGGAGAAAAGGTAACTTAAGTTTATTAAGTGTGGTGTGTATTCAGATAATACTTGACCAGCTTATCTAAATTGTACATAATATTTGAACTAGCGTATGAGATTGATCTTAATTATTATGTTCACAAGTCTGGGATAATTAGATATTATTTTGCATTTGTAACTAACCATGATAATCATTTCTTGTAATTTCTTGTACATGTTTATGACTTGTTCTTAATAGATTTTACTTTTGGAAACATGACTTTGTTGAAATCAGTTTGGTTTTGTTGTTTATTTACCTGTTTGATTTTGTAGTGTATTTTAGTTTTGCAGAACACTGTTGTAGTTTACTAGATTTTTCATACATCCCAGCATAGGCAAAGAATGAAAACCTGTGACTTTTTTTTCCCCCTCATGGGAAGTCATACCTGGGAAGAAAATGTTAGCATTTTAGTATAGTAGTTACTGCAAACAGTTCATGACTTGATTTTGATTTGGAAATCTTTACTGACCAAGGATTAAGTTTAAGGACTATATAAATCATTAGCGCTGTGGTCTTTCCATATGGAGGTTGATAGAAAATATTTTTTTGAGTCGAATTTGCTCTTTTTCTGTTACACAATGAATGAGGTTGTTCAACAAACTGAGTATATGGGCTATAACGCAATTGGGTTTACAGTACAAATCTTAAAATTAAATTTTCTTTTTTACATGTGTACCATTTGTTTTGTTAGGAATAAGAAGAAATGATTTTCACATAGGTTCCTTAGGGTACACTTGCTCTAGCACATCATAAAGGCCACTTTTACGAAGCCGCATTTTATCATGCTAAATCTATGTTCTGTCAGACTCCTGTAGGAAAACTTAAGTACATGCTTTGCACTCCTCTTTGCTACCTTTTCCCACTTTTTTTTTAATGCAAATCAATTCGATATAATACAGAAAGCAACATTAAGGTTCATGTTAGGACCCCTTATATGAACATTGGTCCACTGGTACCATCCTGTATCTACTTTGTCAGTTCACAGATTAACCTTTATCACTTGAAAAATAAAGTGCATTTTTGGAAGAATAAAAGTAAAATAGTCCCACTTTTAAATTAAGTGATCCATTTTTAAATTTGTAATTCAATAAAGTTTGTTATTAAACATGTATCACATTTTTTCATTTTATTTAGACGTTGATGCCTGTTCTACCTTTTGTTTCAAAACTTCTCTCCCAACTACTAAGGTATATTTTAAAGATTTTATTCATTTTATTTATTTGTTTGTTTGTTTATTTGTTTATTTTTATTCATTTATTTTAGAGTGTGTGCACATGCGTGTGCAAGTGAGGGGAGGGAGACAAGGAGAATTAGAATCCCAAGCAGGCTCTATGCTGAGTGCAAAGGCTGAAGCAGGGCTTGATCCCATGACCCTGAGCTCATGACTTGAGCTGAAGTTAAGAGTTGGATGCTTAACTGGCTGAGCCACCCAAGTGTCCCTAACTACTAAGGTATTTTTTAAAGGATAATTTTAATTAGGTGGTGCCTGCCTAGTTTTAATAAAGACTAGTATTGAGTAGTAATACATAACATGTTTCTCTTCTCTTTTCCTGGACTCCTGGTGAGGGAGGCAGGAGTGGTTCTGAGTTGAGTATGCAAGCACATCCCGTGTGTGCACTTAACATAATATGAGAGATCACAAAGTCTTAATAGTGGAAAATACTAGCCAGTTGTAAAGGAGTGGGAAGTAAAACAAATATACATACATGATTATACTTAAATGAATATACAGAGGAATTAAGACATCTGTAGTGGGAATTAATGAAGCACCATCCTGGGAAAGCAGAAAATAACCACCTTGGTTTTCTAGCTCAGAAGTGATGAGCATTAGTTTATAAGTTTTGCTAAGCCATGACAAAAGTTCTGAAGTATTTTTTTTAAAGATTTGTTTAAGAGAGAGCGAGAGTGAGAGAGTTGGGGGAGGGGCAGAGGGAGAGAATACTTAAGCAGACTCCCTACTGAGTGCAGAGCCTGATGTGGGGCTTGATCCTACGACCCATGAGACCATGACCTGAACTGAAACCAAGAGTTGGGCACTTACTGAGCGACCCTGAAATATTTATATACACCCAAACATTGAAATTTATATATACCTTACAAATGGAGAATAAGTTTAAAGTATTAACAAGATACCAAAAGAAATAACAGGCTATATACTTTGAGTTTTTATAGGTACACAGTGATTATTCTTAGAGGTCAAACTGTAATTCAGGGCTTTGAATTGAATTTACTTCTCAAAATAAAAACTCAGGTATAGAGTGTAGTAGTTTAAAGAGTTTTAATCAATACTCTTATCTCTCCAGCACCTTCTCACACACATATTTAGCTGTATAAAATTAGCCATTTAAGAAGAGTTGAATATCCCACTGGGAAATGTGATGTGAATAGTCACTGACATAAAATCCACCTATTTTTGTCAGTTTCAGAAATAAGAAAGTGTGAAGATGCTGTTTCACACTAAATAGAGTTACTGCTAAGTTCCTAGATCGTAATTGAAGAATTATGTTGCAGAAAGATTAAGTTAACTGAAGTCAGTTGAAAGTAATGAGACATGCATTGGAAGAATCTCATCACCTGGCTATACTAGATAACCAACAGCTGTAACTTAGTAAAGATGGAGTCAGTAAGTTTTTATGAGAAACAGCAGTATCTTTAACACCTAGAAGCATACTTCTAGTCACATAGTAGATGCTCATGAAGTTCTGATTCCTCTCCTTGAGTACTATAAAAAGACAGCTAATTATTATTTTTTTCCCTTAATGGTCATGACTGCAAAGATAGCAACAACATCTCATGTGTGATCTGCCATATAGTCCAGTTAAAGTAGCCCAAATGTTTCCAAAGTTGGAGGACCAAGCTGCTTTGAAACAAGTTTTTTTTAGACCCTTAAATGTGGTTTATAGTATATATCCAAATTGTTTTTGTAATAATGCCATTTGAAAGAATAGTTGATATAAAATAAAAAAATAAAAACCGCAAGAGCACTGGAATGGAATGGCGTAGTTATACCTTTTGACTTTTTGGCAGTAGTCAAATATTTTGTCTGGTTCATTTAGGGGGTGCCTCACTTTCATTTGACCTTGGAGTTCTGTCATTCATAGTGTCCCACTCCACCGAGTGCCCCTTCCCTGGGATTACTCTCTGAAAGATGAGAGAAATACTGTCTTTACTGGAATAGATAAACCACCTGGAGCTGTGTCTGGGGCTTGCTGTACCATTTTGCCTACAAAATGCAGAGTCCCTCTGTGTATGATGAAGCCAAGGGCAGGTGAGCTGGAGAGAAGGTCTGGATAACACTGACTACCTGGATCTGATCTTGCTGAAGCTTAGAACAACCCTGTATTAACAACCCTCGATTTCCTGCTTATGAAAGCCAATCAATTTCCTTTGTGTTTAAGCTAGTTTGAGATAAATTTCTGTAGCAAGCAACTGAAAAACATTTTTTTTAAATCGTGAATTGGATGAATATTTGAATTAGGTAAATGTAAAATGATTCTAATTAAAAGTGCTGATATCAGAATATCCAAGCCTTTGAGAGCACTACTAAGATTTCTGGGTGATTGCAGAAGAAGCATAAGTGATCTGGAAGGGCAATTTAAAGTCACAGGTTTTTTATCAGACTGATTTATCTCAGGATTGTTTCACTGATCTCTCCATTCTTTCCCCTCTTAATGATTGCAGTCCTAATCCCGTTTTTTAAAAATTTATTTTAAAGATTTTCTTTATTTATTCATGAGAGAGACACACAGAGAGAGAGAGGCACAGACACAGGCAGAGGGAGAAGCAGGCTCCACGCAGGGAGCCCGATGTGGGACTCGATGTTGGGTCCCCAGGATCACAGCCTGGGCCGAAGGCAGGCACCAAACCACTGAGCCACCCGGGCCGCCCCAAAGATTTTATTTATTTATTCATGAGAGACACAGAGAGAGAGCAGAGACATAGGCAGAGAAAGAAGCAGGCTCCCTGTGGGGAGCCTGATGTGAGACTTGATGCGGGACTTGATCCCAGGACCCCGGGATCATGACCTGAGCCGAAGGCAGATGCTCAACCACTGAGCCATCCAGGTACCCCTAATACTGTTTTAAAATTCATCGAAACATGTCCATAAGACCAAATGCTAATTAATTCTCTCCCCATTAAAAGCTTTATGTATTTATTTATGTATTCTTTGGGAGGGGGTAGAGGGAGAGAGAGAATTACCTAAAGCAGGCTCCATGTCCAGTGTGGAGCCTGACACGGGGTTGACCTCACTACCCTGAGATCATGACCTGAGCCAAAATCAAGAGTCAGACACTTAATTGAGCCACCCAGATGCCCAACTCCCCATTAAAAACTTAAAAATTTGAAATCTAATGGACATATAATGTATTATTTTAGACGTGCAACATAATGATTCAGTATATGTATATTTTGCAAAATGCTTGTCACAATAGTTAACATCGCTCACCACACATAATTACAATATTTTTTCTTCTAGTGAGAACTTTTAGGATCTAGTCTTTTAGCAACTTTCAAAATATACAATACAGTTTGGTAACTAGTCACCATATTGTTAATTTTTAGAACTTTTATGCTTAAGTAGATAATTATTTTTTAATTCAGACTTCTCATTCTTAGGCTAATCAAATTTTAATTTCTAGTTTTCTTATAGCTAATATTTTTATTATTTATTTGCTTTTCCAGTATATTCCACTGGGACAGTTAATTCAAGTGGATAGTTTATAATGCCAAGGCCACAACTTCATTTTTTTTTTTTTTAAGATTTTATTTATTTATTCATGATGGAGAGAGGCAGAGACACAGGCAGAGACATAGGCAGAGGGAGAAGCAGGCTCCATGCAGGGAGCCTGACGTGGGACTTGATCCCGGGTCTCCAGGATCACGCCCTGGGCTGAAGGCGGCGCTAAACCGCTGAGCCACCCAGGCTGCCCCAACTTCATCTTTCATGAGAGTTTAAGTTGGCATTACTTAGGAAAAGTCCTGTTTGGTGACTTTTGTACTTTAGATGACTCAAGTTTTTGCTTATGCATATGCCAGGAAAGAAAGCTTAGATGGTTTAATGCCAAACTCAGTAACTAATGGAGAAAAATAATCTAACTTAAGACAGTAGTAGTATTTTTATATATGAAGGCTGATTTTTAAATTTTTTTATGAAGACTAATTTTTAATAGATGTTTGTCATGTAATGACAAATAAGAAAAACTGGCTACCTGAAACTTCAGGAGTCATGAGGGCAAAGGGGATTGGTTAGGGTTACTTTTAACTACCACTTATGAAACTGGTTTTATTACCTTTGTCTTTTAGGTCAAAATCATGACCTAGAGAAAATGATTTCCCTGGCTCTGTAATTTTCTTTATGTCTGTGTGTTTGTGTGTACATGCTCATACTGGGCTTTATGAATAAAAGTCCTCTTTCCTAAGAAATCGGCATTGCCTGGTGGTTAAGAAGAGCACAGGCTTTCGATCTGCTCAGATTCAAATTCAAACAAAATCCAAACTTACTAGCTGTGAGACTTTAACAAGGAGCTTTAACCTCCATAAAGGTTACCTTAGAATTTTGAGTCAGAAAGGGCTAAACAGTAGTTTGTAAAGACCTTGAAACAGTACTCACCTCAATCAAAGGAGGAATTTTTTTAGAATGACTATTTAAAAAAAAAAAAAACTTAAAAAAGAAATTAGTCTCTGTGCCCTTGGGGTTCAAACTCATGTCCTCAAGACCAAGAGGAATGTTCTATGGACTGAACCAGCCAGGCACCCCTAGAATGGCTTTTATTAACATAAATGGGCACACATACAAATCCTACAACGTGCTTTTCTCCTTTAGCAGTTGACCTTAGAACACTCCCTGCCAGAGTATGTATGGTATTCATTTTCACCATAGAGAGTCCATGAGCACATATAGCCTTTCCTTTCAAGACTATTCCCTGTGGGTAGTTTTTGTTTTGAGGTTTTGTTGTAGGATAGATTCTTAACAGTTGAACTGACCAGCTGCTGGATATGTACATTCAGGATGATAGATGTTGCCAGGTTGCTCATCAGAAAGGCAAACTAGTTTATCTACCCGTCAACAGTAAGGCCCTTTTCCTGACACCTTTTCTACTACTGGATATTCTCAAACCTTTTGGTTTGGGCAAATCTAGGGGGGAAAGAGCAACCACTATTCTCTCGTTTAATTTGAGTTCATATGATTATCTTCTTGTATTTATTATGCTCATCTTTTCTTGTTTATAACCAATTGATTTCTTCTGTTCCTTCTGTTTTTATTGTGTCTTTCCTTTTTGGTCTGTAGAGTTGTCTTAGTAGGTTATAATGCATTCTGCATAGACTTTTTTAGTTTTGTTTTATAGCATGATAGTTGTGTTTTAATTCTTTTTATGTTGTCTTTGTGGCACAGAATTTAAATGATATTTTTCATATCATCCAGTCTATTAGTATTTTATGTTGTCTGGCTTAGCTTTATGTTTTCCTTAGGAAGACCTTGTCCATCTGAAGCTACAAGAATATTGCCTACATTTTCTTCCAATATTCTTATAATGTTCTCTTTTTAAAAAGTTTTGAGATCTTTAAAAGGTTTGGAATTTATATTTGTTTATATATCCTTTTTTTTCCCCCCCAAATGGAGTGCCATTTATCCCAACAAAATAAACTCTTCAAAGTTTACATAAAAATTCTTGGGACACCTGGGTGCTCAGTGGTTTAACACCTGCCTTTGGCCCAGGGTGTGATCCTGGAGTCCCTGGATCAAGTCCCACATTGGGCTCCCTCCCTGCATGGAGCCTGCTTCTCCCTCTGCCTGTGTCTCTGCCTCTCTGTGTCTCTTATGGATAAATAAAATATTTAAAAAAAAATCTTAAAAACCTGGGACTTCTGGGTGGCTCTCTGTTTGAGCATCTGCCTTTGGCTCAGGTAGGATCCCAGGGTCCTGGGATCGAGTCTCAGCATCAGGCTCACCAGAGGGAGCCTGCTTCTCCCTCTGCCTGTGTCTCTGCCTCTTTCTGTGTCTCTCATGAATGAATGAATGAGTGAATGAATGAATGAATGAATAAAGAATTCTTAAAATCCTTAGAATTGCATTGATTTGGGGCAGCTTCAGGATTCTTTCATACACATAGATGTCACCAGCGATTTACCCACCGAATTGGTTTATAGTAGTGCACTCTGTAGCCACATGGGCTGTGATGATCTCTTTCTGAGATGTGACACATCGTGGAATAAATTTGGAATGGAATTTTTGTTTTATAACTGGGAAGTTCAGCTTTCATGCTATAACTCTCCAGTTCAGTTCTACAAACATTTATGGAATACTGTTCTTAAATATATATATGAGGGACAAAGTGTATTTCCAATGCCTGTGGAGCTTATAGTCTAATGGGAAAGATAGGTCAACATAATTTGTAAATTCCGATGATAAATAATTGTACAGGAAAATACTGGGATACTAAGAATGGCACCCAGCGCAATGGAAATAGAAATCAAGAGGTCAGGTAAGGTTTTTTTGGAGGCTGTAGTGTGTTAGGTAAATCTTAAAGGAATGAAAGGAGTTAGCTGAGTGAAGGGTGACATTGTAGAGAGGGGTAGGGGTAGCAGGAAGTATGAACAGTATGAGCAGTGATGAGGTATGAAAATATACTTGTCTATAAGTATATATTCTAGAGTCTAAACCGTGTGTGGGGTTGGCTAGGGAGCCAGTAGCCCACCTATAGAGGCCCTTGCTTATACACCTGTTGTGCCCAAGATCGCGAATCCGAGAAACCGCCAAGGAGCTGACACCGATGCAATCACACGAGGGTTTATTTACAAGCTCGAGCCTGGGTCCAAGTATACCCGACACAGCGGAGCAGGGGGCTTGGACCCCGAGACTAAGAGGCTTAGCAACTTTATAGGGGCCAGTGGCCAATGGGATACGCAGAAAGTTGCACAGTCATGCTGGTCCGCTGAGCCGGATTTCTGATTAGGGTGTGTCCTGGTCTTTGATTAGGGCGGGGCAGTGCCCTAAGTAATAAGCAGGTCAGCACAAGGCGGGTGCAGCCCAAAATAGAGTCAGTCCTGCTCTGCTTGTCCAGGGGTAGAGGATTTTGTTCAATTTCCTGGGTCCCACACACCGTACTGAGAGTTTGGTATTTGTACTTCAGGCAGTTGGGGAATTAGGAAGATTCTAAGGAGCAGAGGGATGGTGATGAGATCTGTGTGTAAGAAAAGTCACCTCGTGACTTTTTGAAAGCCTGAGAGAGACTAGGTAGGAGGCTCTTGGTGATGATACTGGCAGGTGTGCGATAATGGGGATCAGAAAAAGGAAGGAGACACATGAGAAATATTTAGGAGTTAAGATCAGCAGGGCTTGGCGACTGTTTGCAAGGAGAAAGAAGGGGAAAGTTAGCAGGTAAATAAGAGCTTAGGTGACTGGCTGGGTGGCTGGGGACCTAGGCAGTGCTGGGGCTTGGAGGGAGGAGGGCAGTGGGATGAGAAGTCAGAATTTAGATGAATTTCAATATCCTCTGTGGTGGGATATGCAAGGGGAGATGTCCGGCTGGCAGCTGATTGGGAAGTGCTGGGGGCAGCCTACACCAGGTCCTGGTCTGGTAGCCCTACGTGTGTTGGCGGTAATTTAAGGGGTTAGTTATAAGAATGCAGGGGAAGCGGACAGATGAGTAAGGAAAGTACAAGTACGCCAGAGCCTCAACCCCGGAGGCCATATCTAGTGCACAAAGAATAGTAGCAACTGACATACAGTGATTGCTTGGTATATTTTACATGGGTTAGTTTCTTTTTTAAGTATTATTTTTTACAGATTTCATTTGAGAGAGAGGGATAGAGGGCATAAGGGGTAGAGCGGGCAGAGGGAGAGGGAGAAGCAGCCCCTAGATCACGACCTGAGCCAAAGGCAGACCCTTCGCCGGCCCAGGCGCGCCTGAAGATCTATTTCTAAGCGATCTCTGCACCCAGTAGGCCCCCGGAGCGCACACCCCGGCGATCAAGAATCTCCTGCGCTGCCCAGTGCTGGCCCCGCGTGGCTGAGTTGCAGTCTGCACAGCAAGCCCAGCCCTTTGCTGACCGCCCGCCTCTCCCTTTGAGTCTACTCAATAAATCTCACTTGGGGGAAAAAATCCGCACAGCAACTGGGGTGAGGCCCCAGTATCCCCGCTCTTGCAGATGAAGAGGCAGGGCCGGGCAAGACCGGGTACCCAGCGCGCGGTCGAGCTCCAGAGCCTGGGCCTCCCCCCTCCCCCCCGCTGGCTGGGGAGGGAGCCGGGGGCAGCGCAGGGGACGGGGAGGAGGGTCTGCGGGGAGCTGCGCCTGCGGGGAGCTGCGCAGAGGAGCAAAGGCACCAGCAAGTGCCCCCCGCTGAGAGGCGAAGGGCGACGGGCGGTTCTGGGGTGCAGGCTCGCGTTCACTGGGGGCCCGCGGGGACCGGGGAGCGGAGTTCCAGGTAAGAGCCTTTATGGACCATTAGGTGCCCGGTGCCCCGACCGTTCCTGTGCTGCCTTATCCCCACTTTCTTACCGGAACCGAGAAGGCAAATCCTCCCCAGTTTTCTTCGGGACTCTTTGTTGCAAGGATTTACCTCAGCTCTTCTCACTCTGTTAGCCCTTCTGGCAATCTTATCTGTGCTGAAAATCCCAAATACTCCAGCCTAAGATCTTGACACCCGGGGTCCCTCTGATGTCTTAACCACCTTCATCTTAGTCACTTGCTGCACTGCCTGTCCCCAACTAGACTCATTTGGGGGATGCTTCAGTTGCAAATACCTTCCCTACACCTCGGACCCAACACACACACACCCTCTGCCAGTAGCCCCTCAAGACTTGCTTGCTGCAGTATAATGTAGCGGCCACACACGCCTATTTGTCCTTACCTAAATGTAAACTAGAGGGCAGAATTTATGTCTCAATCACAGTCATGTCCTGTCTAGCGAAAAAAGTGAGGCTGTTGACTATGGCATCGAAAGCACATAAGGGGTTGATGGCTTGAAAAGGAGGAACCATCACATTAGTCCCTGGGACTGGACTGACAGAGGTGGGAACAAATGCCCATCCAGACACATTTGGAGCTTACACGGGAAGATGAAGCAGGTAGGGACCCTAGTAGGAGGTGGGAAGATGTTTGCCTGAGGATGAGAGCAAGGGGCTTAGTCTGGGGCTTGAATTGAGTAATGAAATCACCAGGCCAAGTGAGAATGGCCCAGAGGAAAGCTCGCCCCTGTAGGGGAACCCTGCCACAGGCCCCTTGCACATGATTTCTAACCCACAACTCCAACCATTCCAGATTTTGGATGTTTTTCCCTTTCACTGCAGTGATGAGTTTCTTCAGGATGGCTGATGGATACTAACCACTAGTTATACCTGTTAGCTGTTAAAGTTACTCCATTTGTCTACCGTAAAAAGAGTGGGATCTAAAAACAGGGTCTGGGGAGCTAGATGCTACCTTGTATGTTTCCCTACTTACTCCATCTTATATTCCCAAATATTTAACATGTGAAAAAAATGGAGATAAAACTCTTGTGCTTTATTATGTCAGTGAAAATGCCATATTTCTTTGAATAAGCAAAATGAAAATATGCTTATTTGAAGGTTCTGTTATGAACATTCATTCTTTAGGTTGGCAGATTCTGATAATAAAGGTAACTTTTCAACGAAAGAATTTTCTAAACACTACTTCTCTTGCCAAACAGGTGAAACCGATCCACTTAAGAGCACAGTACATGAACCATTATAGATACACATGCACCTATATGTATCTACATACACAGAGTCTAAGATAAAGTGGAATACCATTTTTATAAGTAGGGGGGACACGTCTTTATAAAATGGGAATTTGGGTCCTACGATGGCACCAATAAGCAAATATTCAAAATAGCTGGATGGAAGGAAGGAGTGGCTAAGAAACACTTGAATGCCTTTTCTTTGGGAGGAGAATCATCGGATACTACATTCATGGGAAACAAAAGCAGTCCTGTTGGCTCCAGTGGACGCAGATGCCCCAGGCAGTAGAGAGTCTTCTAGGGTATCCTTCCATTGACAACACGCTGCTGTTACTGTAAATGTAAATATCTTTTTCTAAGACAGTACTCCATTTTTACCCCCCAAAAGTATCACGAAAAGTGGCTGCAGTTTACGTTGTGAATATGTAGCTTTCTCTAAAAGGAAGCATCTGTTGTTAAAAAATAGCCCAAGTAATAGCCCAAGTATTTCTCTAGCAGAACATACTCCTACCTCTAAGTTCCCTGTACTACACATAGTCCATCAGTTCTTTTATTGTTTTATTAATAAATATATTTGATAACATCTAGGCTTCAGCTGATTTCTCAGATAAGGACTGAAGCAAATCTTTATAGAGGGCAGAGTTCATGAATCGGGGATATGAGTCTCTGTGCATTAAAGTGTAGATCTGAAGTTGGGCGTCATCAAATATGTGTTGGGATGGCTCTACCATGTTCCTGTTGATGACTTCTCTTACTCTGGAATCCAAGCTGACCTGTCAGTAGAAACAAAGAAGAGTGGGATTAGATATTTTTCCCTTTGGAAATCCATCCCTAACCCCCGCTGGGGTTGTTAAGAGCACAGTACACGGCTTGTACTGTTTCTTAAAAATCCGGGATCCCTGGGTGGCGCAGCAGTTTGGCGCCTGCCTTTGGCCCAGGGCACTATCCTGGAGACCTGGGATCGAATCCCACGTCGGGCTCCCGGTGCATGGAGCCTGCTTCTCCCTCTGCCTGTGTCTCTGCCTCTCTCTCTGTGACTATCATAAATAAATTAAAAAAAAAACAAAACACATCTGAAGAAGAGGAAATTAAAAAAAAAAATCCCAAAACAAACAAAGTCATCCAGAAATCTAAATCGCTGAAAGAGAAATTGAACACATAATGAACAGGGGTTTTCAAGCTTCAGCAGCATCAGAAGGAATGCCTGTTTAACAGATTGCTGGCCCCCACCTGCAGAATTTCTGACTCGGTAGGTCTGGGTTGGGGGTGCCTGAAATGTGTATTTCTCATGAATTTTAGGTGATACTGGCGGGGATCACATTGCTTTAGAAAACCACAACATTGTTTTCCTTCTTTCAAGTGACTGTACTGTGTCCTTTGAGAATAAAAGGGTAGCGTGCACACACTCACCCCTTGCTAATTTCCTAACATCAGGGCCGCAAATTTCTGGGAACGAGTGTCACGCTGGCTGGTGAATCGAAGCTAACTCGAGCACCGTGGAACGGTTAACAGCACAGGGCCTGTGTTTCAATCCCAGCTACATCACTACTTAGCTGTGCGGCCTTTGGCAAAGTAAATTTAGCCCCAACGAACTCCTTCCTAAAGGGGATAATGATGATGATAGTGGTGGGGATTTAATGAGAAATTATTTCAAGTATACAATGGAATATTAGCCATTAGAAATGACAAATACCCACCATTTGCTTCAACGTGGATGGAACTGGAGGGTATTATGCTGAGTGAAGTAAGTCAATCGGAGAAGGACAAACATTGTATGTTCTCATTCATTTGGGGAACATAAATAATAGTGAAAAGGAATAGAAGGGAAGGGAGAAGAAGTGTGTGGGAAATATCAGAAAGGGAGACAGAACATAAAGACTCCTAACTCTGGGAAACGAACTAGGGGTGGTGGAAGGGGAGGAGGGCGGGGGGTGGGGGTGACTGGGTGATGGGCACTGAGGGGGGCACTTGACGGGATGAGCACTGGGTGTTATTCTGTATGTTGGCAAATTGAACACCAATAAAAAATAAATTTATTATTAAAAAAAAGAGAATTCATTAAGTCCTTAGGAGATGTTGGCTCTTCTTTCTCTGATGTTTTGCTCATCCTAGAAAAGCCTGTCTCACAGACCAGAGGAAGCTATTGGGCTTCGACTTTCTCCATAGGACAGCAGACAAACAAGAGTACAGGCTGTAGAGATGAACTCGCACCTTAGCGGGACCATCTCTGCACCAGGAGGCCGGGATAGTTCTAATGCTATACAATGCACATGCTACTCTTTAGTAGAAAACTGAAAATATGACTAGCTAAATCATTAAATTTTGACTTCAGTGATCTGTCTTTCCAGATGCATATATCTACTCTCCTCCCGGAAAGCCCCTGGTACCCACCCACAGGTAACTCAATGTGGTTGACCTTGAACAACATGGGTTTGAATTGCGTGGGTCCCCTCACAGGGGATTTTTTGGGGATAAATACAGTAGAGTACTGTAAGTGCATTTTCCGCTTAGCATTTCTGAATAACGTTTTCTTTTCTGTATCTTTACTGTAAGCACGTGCTAATCGACTGTTTATGCTGTCGGGAAGGCTTCTGGTCAACAGTAGGCTATTAGTAGTTATGTTTTCGGGGAGTCAAAATTATACGTAGATTATTGACTGTGTGGGGTCAGCGCCCCTAACCCTGTGTTGTTCAAGGGCCAACTTCACGTGGATTCAGTGGATTGCCAGCATCTCCGAATCTCTTTTTTGTATAGCTTGCGAAGGAAAAAAACTTTTTCCATCCAATTCCAAGTCCCTGTCATCCCTCATTTTCCCTCTGGCTCTGTATGCAAAGCCTCAGGGAACCTGCCTCTTTAACACCTCTCAAATCTGTCTACCTCATGCCTCTTCCCTGCCAACACCCTTGGGGAAATCCATTTCCTGCTGGA
Organism: Canis lupus baileyi; assembly: GCF_048164855.1. Classification (NCBI taxonomy): domain Eukaryota; kingdom Metazoa; phylum Chordata; class Mammalia; order Carnivora; family Canidae; genus Canis; species Canis lupus. The sequence goes on from NC_132865.1 coordinate 36,329,477, forward strand.
TTTGTTCACTGGCTTCCTAACTGGTCTCCCGTCTCCTGAGTGCCTCTCCAAACCACACCACTGTTTGGCCAGAGGGCCCTTCCTTCCTTGGGCTCTTTCTTCCTTCCTCCCTCCCTCCCTTCTTCCTTTATTTTTATTTTTATTTTTTTTATTTTTAAGATTTTATTATTTATTTGAGCACAAGCAAGGAGAGCGGCAGGCAGAGGGAGAAGGAGACTCCCCGCTGAGCAGGGAGCTGAATGAACTATCAGGGCTTGATCCCAGGACCTTGGGATCATGACTTGAGCTACAGACAGACACTTAACTGATAGATCCACCTAGGTGCCCCTGGAGGACTCTTTCTATGGTACAAACTCCATTCTGACACTGCAGCTTCAGAGCTGGCACTGACTTGTCCAAGTGCTCAGGATAAGCCCAAAGTTTAAACTTAGGAGGCCTTTATGCTCTGCTTCCACCAATTTCCCCTGGTCTACCTTACTATTCCACTCAAGATTGTAAAGATTGGAATTCCACTTGAAACTTAAAGAAAGAAGGTGCTAGGGTGGCACAGTCACTTGAGCATCCAATTCTTGGTCGGCTGGCATTGTGATCTCTGGATCATGAGATGGAACCCCACCTCAGGCTGTGCGCTCAGCAGGGAGTCTGCTCTAGACTTTCTTTCCCTCTCCCTCCGGCCCTGCCCCTGCTCCCCACTCACTCATGCTATCCCTCGAATAAATCAGTAAATCTTAAAAAAGGCAAGCAAGCAAGCTAGGACTAGCTTGTCTTTGTTCCCTCCATCTAGAATAACCTTTCCCTGACTTCTCCTTCAGGTCCTGGGTTAGCTGTCACTCCCCCATCCATCCGGAGAAGCCTCCCACAACTACCCAGAGGGAGGTGGAGTTACCTCCTTTGCTGCCCCCCGCCCCCCCCCCCCCACACACACAGCTTATTCCTGGGGCAGCACTCAGCCAAGCAATCCCTTCGTGGAAGCTTCTTGAGGATTAAGTGCCCCGTGCTGAGGTGCTGAGGGACATTGCTCCTGCCAAAGGAGAGACTTGCTACTTATCATTGGCTAGAAGGATGAGATCTTCTGCTCTTGTTAGGGAATTCGATGGAGATACTCTAGAAATCATTAACATTTTAGTTTACAAACAGCTAAGGCACAAATGGAATTTTTTTCATTCTCTCCAGCCTCCACATGAGCATCCCTGTCCGTCTGCTCAGGATGAGAGAATGAACACAGAGGGTTGCTTCATGAAGAGGCCATGTCGAGTGTCACCACTGTGCCAGGTGCTATGGTGAGTGGGGCTTTGCACCTGTCCTCCCTTTAATCCTCCCAGACAGGAAAATGGCCATGTCCCATTGTACATATGAGGCAATGGAGCCCCCAGAGAGGTTCAGATATACTGAAGGTAATTTAGCTGTTAAATGAGAGAAGTAGGGTTCAAACCCAAGTGAATCTGACCCCCATATCTAAGCTCTTAAAAATGTCAAGCTTTTACACTTTAAGTAATACATGCTTACATTTGGGCAGCAAGAGTCATCTTTTTATATCCTTTTGGCTTCACACATTTGCTAAGAAATTTTTGGGTATATGATGCTTATCTCAAAAATCTTGTCTCAAAAAATAAGAAGGAAAATCACGACAAAATAAGAACATGTAGAAGCCTTAAAGGACAAAAATTCTCTTGCTTTTATGAATCCAAAATGGAAATGATATTCTGAACTCTATATTCATACATCTGTCACTGAGTATCTCCAACTTAAAAACACAAACTTAAGTAAGCAAAGTTGAGCCCTGTAGTCTTTCTCCCAGGCTCGACCCCCATCCTGTCTGCCCAATTTCCACGAATCACACCACTGTCTGATGTGCCCTGACATATGGGAGTCATTCCAGACACTGGGATCCCCCTCAAATCAAAGCCTACTGCTCAGGTTTCTCCCCAGCTGGCTTGTCAGGCCTCATGATGTCCTCTTTCCACTACGGAATGAACCTGCTAACTGTTCTCTGCCTCTTGTGTCTTCCTCCTAATCCATTCTGCAGCCACACTGGTCTTTTGGAAATCTAAATTTGATGATGCTTCCAGGCTAAAATCTGAGGGCTTCCCAAGATAACAATTAGAACAGGCCAGCATGGCCCCCAACCCCTTGATGCTCTTGGGCCATCCCCTTTTCTGAACTGTCCTCCAGCTGCCTGCCAGCAGCCTCAATAGCTTGGTAAACGTGCTACATTCCAGCATTCCAAACTGGACATTTTCACAGATCATGGGACTGCATGCTTTTACCCTTGGCGCATCTAGTCCTTTCCTCTGGGATGTTTTCATCCCGCTGGGTTGCTGGTGATTTCCTTTTCATATCCTTGGTTCCACAGCCTCTTCTAGTCCGTCTTCCTTCTTCCTGCCCCACCCACTATTGATGGCTCACTCCGCCAGCTCCTTGGTCACACCACGGGCTCCACACCTGTTTGCCCCATTGACTATGAGCTCCCTGACAGGAGAGGCCCTGTTTGATTGACTATACTCTCAGAGGCACATAGGAGGACATAATGGCTGATTTTACAATTAGAGCTATAAAGTACTCGATGTTGAGATAACCCTGACCCTGTAGATTTACATTTGAAGGAACAGCAACTGGGCAATGGCAGCTTACTGATGTCCCTCATCTGACAGTTTCTCTGCTCTAAGAGAAGGATACCCTAGGGAAAACTTCCATATCATATTAGCCATGCTATTTTTTTTTCAGATTTTATTTATTTGAGAGAGAGAGAGCATGAGCAGGGGGAAGCACTGGCGGGGAAGCAGACTCCCCGCTGAACAGGGAGCCTGTTGGGGCTCAATCCCAGGACCCTGAGATCATGACCTGAGTTGCAGGCAGATGCTTAACAGACTGAGCCACCCAGATGCACCAGCAATGCTATTTCTATTGAAATAAAAATACCTGTAAAACATATTGGTGCTCAGAACAAAAAGATAATTTTATTTAAATAAATTCTTATAGGGTATAATGTTTTTAAACAGTATTTACAATAAACTGCACAGACTACCCCTTCTGGAGAATCTGGTGAAGGTCATAAATAGTTTCTCCAGAAAGATGCACAAAAGTTATCACAGAGTTCACGGGGCACTGAGAGCCTGCCTGTGGGACCACGGTCAAAGGCATCCAAATACTATGAGTGTGGGTGGAGTCGTCTCTACCTTATAGTAGCTGTCACTGTGCCATGTGACCCAATGCTGATGGGGTTCATTTTACCCACGGTCACGGCAGGTACGTACCTCTTTAGGAGAAAGAATAGAAATATAGTCTTCATAGATGGTCCTTGCTTTTTCCTCAATGATGGTTTTATTAGCTTCTTTTTTCAATTCCTCACACGCCATCCAGAAAAGCATATTTTCTTCACTAAATTCTGTTCGGAGGAATTCCCGGAAAGCATTCCTTCCCGCTGGAGTGAGCATTACCTTGTCAAATGACTGAGACCAGGCGTTGACTTCCTCCAGAGTGGGACTTGGGCTTAATGGGGATGGAAAGAAAGGGGCAAGAGGAAGCTATGTTATTGGTAGTTGCTTTACTTTGAATTTCCTCACTATAAACATCCCCTTTTCCCCTCTGCGAATGAAAATGTGCACCTAGGCCCTTTTAGGAAAGGAAAGAGCTGTGCTCATTTCCTTGCACCTTTGGCAAAAAACACACGAGTATGATACTTTTAAATCGTTTAGCTGGAGTGTGTGGTTACTGCCCAAATGCTTGCAGACCAGTCACTAGAATAACTGCTAAGAACACTCTTGTTTAGATCTTAGGAGTCCTAGTGAAGTTTTAAAATTGTAACAGTGAAGTAAAATCCTAGGAGCATCTCACCAAAACTTCCCTGTCACCCGCGACAGACCTCAGCACACTACCTTCCAGCACAGCAGTGGGGCTATATATCTCTTTAGTGGTTTTTAACATTTGAAAGAGAATTTTAAGGAGAAAGGGAAAAGAACATGTAATATAACTGCAAGTTATAAAGGACGATAACAAACACACACTATAAACTCAGCATTCACCTTGAGAACCAGGCTGCCACCACCAGCCGCACCTACCTTGACATCATATGGCCACAACCTGTTCTCCTGCCTTCCCCACCCTGAGGGAACTGCTGTGCTTGATTTTGGACTCACCCTGGCTTAGTTTATTTTTACTTATATTTTAATTATATTGAGGCCAGAAAACATAGCCTGTTTAGCAGTGATACTTATTAAATAATTTCTTTCCTGGGAATGGAACCTGGTGCAACCACTCTGGAAAACAATATGGAGGTTCCTCAGAAAGCTGAAAATAGAGTCACTCTATGACCCAGACATTTCACTATTGGGTATTTATCCCAAAGATACAAAGGTAGTGATCCGAAGGGGCACATGCACCCCAATGTTTATAGCAGCAATGTCCACAATAGCCAAAGTATGGAAAGAACCCAGATGTCCATTGACCGATGAATGGATAAAGAAGATGTGGTATATGTATACAATGGACTACTACTCAGCCATCAAAAAAAAAAAAAAGAAATATTGCCATTTGCAACGACGTGGATGGAACTAGAGGGTATTATGCTAAGTGAAATAAATCAATCAGAGAAAGACAATTATATGATCTCATTCTTATGTCAAATTTAAGAAAACAGAAGATCATAGGGGAAAAGAGGGAAAAATAAACAAGAGGAAATAAGAGAGGGACACAAAACCATAATAGACTCTTAATCATAGGAAACAAATTGAGGGTCATTGGACCGGAGGGGGGGTGGAGGGACAGGGTAACTGGGTGATGGGCATTAAGGAGGGCATGTGATATACTGAGCACTGGGTATTATATAAGACTAATGAATGACTGACCTTTACCTCTGAAACCAAGAATACATTATATGTTAATTAACTGAATTTAAATAATTTCTTTCCTCCTAGCTTTCTTTTCATAGTTTTAATGTAAATACATATCTCTGAAGACTATATTCTTCAGTGGTTTTTTTTTCCCCTTCACTTTATAAAAATGGCTGACCACCATGTTGTCTTCGGCCAATTGCTTTTGTCACCCAACACTGAGTGTCTAAGATTCACGAATCCACATTGCTGAAGGTGGCCAGAGTTCCTGAGTAGGATTTATCTTTCACTTTCTATTCTTGTACTGTCCTCTTCTGGTCTGGTGTTCCCGTTGAATTGATTTCTTACACATTTGGGTAGTTATACAAGACCCGTAAAACCTTGGAATGATTTATTGCAGAACTGTTTTGTGGAACTAACCTGTAAAACCAATTGGACTCAGTGTTTATTTTGCAGGAGGGTGTTATGAGTTGAATTAGGTCTCCTAAAAGAAGATATGTTGACATCTTAACTCTAGTACTTCAGGAAGTGACTGTATTTGGAAATAGAGTTTTTGTAGATTTAGCTAAGATGAAGTGATTAACGGGAGCCCTAAACCAGTAGGACGGGCGTTCTTTTTTTTTTTTTTTTAAGATTTTATTTATTTATTCACGACAGACACAGAGAGAAAGAGAGAAGCAGAGAGAGAAGCAGGCTCCTGCATGGAGCCTGACGTGGGACTGGATCCCGGGTCTCCAGGATTACACCCGGGGCCGAAGGTAGCGCTAAACCGCTGGGCCACCCGGGCTGCCCAAGGACTGGCGTTCTTATACAAAGGGGAATCAGGACGTTGAGACAGTCACACACAGGGGAAAGATGGCCATGTGATTGGTATGATGCATCTACAAGCCAAGGGATGCCAAGGATTGCTGGCAACCACCAGAGAAGCTAGAAGAGACAAGGAAGGGGTCTCCCCTAGAGCCATCAGAGGGCTTAGCCCTGCTGACACTCTGATTTTGGACCTCTGGCCTCAGAAAAATAACATTAAAGCATAAAGAAAAAAGGAATCTCATGTGCCATTTGCCCAGTTTCCCCAAGGTGACATCTTGCAGAACTATAGTACAACTTCACAGTCCTCCTGGACACTTCTGATGGTTGAATTGTACTCATTTACTTTTGTGATCCCATCTTTAATTGGTTTAAACATTTCAGAGACCATTATTTTATATTTTATTACGGATAACTCTAATATCTAAAGTCCTTTGGGCTCTAAATCCAAGTGTTGATTCTATTGTCACTTGTATGTTGTGTCCTTTTAGTTTTCATTTAGATTCTGGTTGGTCTTAATCTTTAGAAAACTAAGAGTCAAAATTGGGAATATTTTCTTTCCTCCAGAGAGGTTGTGTGTTGGCTTCTTCTGAGATCTAGGAGGTGTTACTGACCTAGGACCACTTAGGCTTCTTTCATAAATCAGGGCATAATCTGGGATCTCAGTTTCAACATCTTGTCCTCACCCTACCTTGTACTTGTTCTCTGAGAAAATCCTTTCAACTCTGCTTAGCCGTCATTACTCAGGATTTTGCTTATTTTTTATTTGGTTTGGTTTTTCAGTTGCTTTGTCATTTTCCTTACTCTCTAGGAGCCCAGCAATGCAAAAACTTCAAAATAATGCAAAATCTATTGTTCTGCATTGGGAAGGCCCTCTGATTATCTACTCTGCCACAGTGCCAAAAGTTCTGTATTTAGTTTTGAGGAGTACAGGATATATACCCCAAAATTTGATATGTAGCTACTTGTCCTAGTTATATGAAGGTCATAAAAAAAAAAAACACTCACATATACAGAGGTTCACAGTGTTAATTCAATGTCCTTTTCTTGAAATGTATCTTGAAGATGGATTATAATGACCCAGCAGTGAAGCATAAATGAAAGGCTCAAGACCAGAAAAAGTAGGTTATAGATAGGAGTCAGCAGACCAAAAAAGAAAAAAAAGATATTCAAACAATTGTTTCAAGTTAGTTTCAAAATTAGATTCACTGTATACGTGGATCATCCCATTTCAGTACAACTGTGTGTAAATAAATAGAAAATTCCTTTGAAGATATATATTTCTATTTATATAAAACATTGATGGTAGTTCTATCTGGAGACTGGGATGAGGTCTAGAACAAAAGGAAGACTGAATTTTTACTGAAAACCTTTTGTAGTGTTTGGGTTTTGTAGTGTTTTATAGTGGGTAGACTTTTCATCATGCAAAAAAGTATTGTGTATGAAAACAAAGTATCTTTCATAACTAGGAAAAATAGTTTTGAAAGAAAATGTTTAAAAGATGTTGAAAAGATAATTTAAAAATAAAAATAATAACTTCGAGTAACCTGCATAAAATCTTGGATTTTTTTCAGAAAGGTGTGGCTGAGTATGCTAAGTCACGTTCCTTAAGGGACACCTGGTGGGTGGCTCAGTGGTTGAGCCTCTGCCTTGGGCTCAGGGCATGATCCCAGGGTCACTGGATCAACTCCCACATTGGGCTCCCAGCAAGGAGCCTGCTTCTCCCTCTGCCTTTCTCTCTCTCTGTGAGTCTCTCATGGATAAATAAATAAAATCTTTAAAAAAATTATGTTCCTTAAATATGAAGATTCAGAAGATACTTTTTTTACTCCTGTCAGTTTAAGAAATATAAAAGGATGATTCTGAAAAACTTAAAAGCAATTGGTAGTACATTTTTTTTTTTACATTTTTTTTTTTTTTAAATAAGAAAGAGCAGAGGTGCCTGGCTGGCTCAGTCAGTAGATTTCCAAACAAAAATTAAGGAAGTAATTAGTCGGTATTACATGAGATAATATGCTAGAAGATTAAACTTACCAGTCATCATCAAAATAACTGACACAATGTCATTGGATTCTAATTCCTCATTTAATGAGACTGCTATGGGGCCAGAATCCAACATAATGGTATTTTTAGGAAACATATAAAATACTACAAAAATTAAGAACAAATAGACAGGCAAAGATATATGAGGCAAATGTAAATAAGAATAATATTAATATCTAAGTAGAATTAGAAACAAAAGACATGAAGTTGGATAAAGAGTCATTTCATATTCTTGAATTTGAGAACAAATAATGGCCAACATATGTCGAATGCTTGCCAGGCTCATGACAGTAGCCACAATAAACTGTTATTGTTCCCATTTTCACACCCAAGGAAACCGAGGCAGAGTGTGGCTTCTCAGCAAAGTGCCCAAGGTCACACTGGCAGGATGGCTAGAGTCAGGCCTAGATGAAGCATTCTCGTTCCAGATAGAAGAGCCTCAAAGCTTTGGTACAGAATACAACATACCAGTATATGTAAGATAAAAGCCATTTTTAAAAAAAGCTTATTTTTTTATTAAGCTCTACACCCAACATGGGGCTTGTACTCATAACCCTGAGATCAAGAGTCGCATGCTCTTCCAACTGAGCCAGCCAGCGCCTTAAGATAAAAGCTATTTTTTAAAAGATTTTTATTTTAAAATTTTATTTATTTGAGAGAGAGAGTGAGAGAGAGCAAGAGTGCGGGGGAGAAGCAGAGGGAGAGGGAGAAGCAGACTCCCTGCTGAGCAGGGAGCCCAATGGGGACTTGATCCCAGGACCTTGAGTTTATGACTTGAACCGAAGGCAGACGCGTAACCAACTGAGCCACCCAGGTGCCCTGATAAAAGCCATTTTTAAACAAACTCATAAATTGTGGAATATTTTTAAAAAGTTTTTATTTTTTTAGTTATCTCTACACCCAACATGAGGCTTGAACTCATAACCTCAAGATCAAGAGTCTCATATTCCTCAAACTGAGCATGTGAGGCGTACCAAATTGTGGAAGATTTTAATATGCTTCCCAGACTTTGAAAAATCTGGGTAAGGGTAAGTAAGTTAAAAGAATGAAAAAAAAAAAAAAACCACTTAAGTAACCATTTAGGCTATTTGTTTTTTCCCCCTCAAAAATAAGCAATTTAATACAAGACCTATTTGAACAATGCTTTTAGGAGACTTGTCCAGTATCTGTAATTATATAGGTATAATACCAAGAAAAGGTATTAGAATAAGCAACTGATAATACAGGAACAAAACGAGATAATTTTAAAATCTGATATTATGGAAAGTAGTGTGTTTCTTCCCAACAATTTTTCAAAATATTTAAATTAAGACAATACTACATTAGAGCATAAATTTATAGTTAAGAATAAAAATGGACTTTTAAAACTTTCCTGAAAACCAAACATGTGTGTTTCACTACTGTGTTTTATTCTATTTTTTTAAAAGGTTTTATTTATTTATTCATGAGAGACAGAGAGGCGCAGAGACACAGGCAGAGGGAGAAGCAGGCCCCATGCAGAGAGCCCGATGTAGGACTCCATCCTGGGTCTCCAGGATCAGGCCCTGGGCTGAAGGCGGTGCTAAACCACTGAGCCACCGGGGCTGCCCCTGTGTTTTATTTTTAAAAGTCTATCATATGAAAATAGGATAACGTCATGTTTTGTCAAGAAGCATCAGTTAATATTTGTGATTAGCAGGGATGAAATTAATAATGGAACTAATTTTTCTCCCTGTCACACAATGAACTCTGCAGAGTGGAAATGTGCTACATTATGATCTGATATCATTAAACTGCAGTTAAGCAACTGTGTGTTACGGTGCCAAAAAATCACAGTGATAAGGCTGGCATTTCTGTCAATTTAGTGAGCTAAACAATAATGAGATTTACCTTTCTTCACAGGATGGAAGGTCTTCTTCTCTGAGTTCATGGGAGGGCCTCCTGGGTCTCTGTTCTTGGTTTCTAACAGTAAGACTGCATGAAACAAGACATTTATGTATCAATTGAGATCATTATGTGTCAGGAAATATGTTAAAGGGAACTCCAGATTACCAAGAAATACCAAGTATTTCTCTCTTTTCTTGAAAAAAATTGGCCCTGATTTTCTTAAGAAAACCAAAAGTTGGGCATCTGCATGGCTCAGTCAGTTAAGCATCTGCCTTTAGCTCAGGTCAAGATCCAGGGTCCTGGGATTGAGCCCCACATCAGGTTCCCTGCTCAGCAGGGAGTCTGCTTCTCCCTCTCCCTCTGCCCCTCATTCATGCTCATGTACTCTTTCTCAAATAAATAAATAAAAAGTCTTAAACCAAAACCAAATGTATGATGCCAAAGTATTAGCAAAATAATTATAATATTGTGGTCTACACTAATTGAGGGAGAGTTTACATTTAGAATAATACTTATTTTCATAAAAACATGTTAGAAAAATATAAAAAGGTCAGGGGTCAGGTTATCAGGAATGTTTGAGGTTTTCATTTCATTTCTACACCTTGAAAAAAAGTGTACATTCTCTAGTCAAAATGTATTTGTGTTTCCAGTCAAAATAGAGGTCTTAGATATTTCTAGGCACATATGCAAAAATGTTATGAGAAAACCGGGAAAGCATACAATCAAAATTTATGTCTTTCAGGAGACTTTAAATTTCCTTATGTACATCTTACACATCTCTTTAGAAATTTATTCCAAGTGTTTCTGTTGTTATTGCAAATGTAGTTTTCATCTCATCTCTTAACTGGTTCCTGTTTGTACATATTAAGGCTATTACTTTTTTAATAGCTTTATTGAACCATCATTTACTTATTTATTTTCTTCTTAAAGATTTTATTTATTTGAGAGAGAAAGAGAGAGAGAGAGAGAGATGGGATGAGTGGGGGAGGGGCAGAAAGAGAGAAGAAGTGGAGTCCCCACTGAGTAGGGTGCCTGACACAGGGCTTGATCCCAGGACCCTGAGATCATGACCTGAGCTGAAGGCAGATGCTTAACCAACTGAGCCACCCCGGTGCCCCCAGAAAATCATTTATACATCATGAAGTTACCTGTTTAAAATGTACAATCTAGTGGTTTGTAGCATAATCACAAGGTTGTACAACCATCACTATGACCTAACTTCAGAACGTTTTCATCACTCCAAAAGGAAGACCCACGCACGGAGCAGCCCCTCCTCATTACCCCCTATATCCTGCGTCCTCCGGCCCCAGACACCTGCTGATCTACTTCCTGTCTCTACAGACGTGCCTCTTCTGAATGATACAGCACGTGGTCTTTGGTGGCTACCTTCTCTCACCTGGCAAATTGTTTTTAAGGTTCATTCATGTTGTAGTGGGTATCAGTACTTCATTCCTTTTTGCAGCTTAATAACATTCCACCGTATGGATATGTGCCAATTTGTTATCCATCCACTGGTTGATGAACATTTAGGTTATCTGCACTTTTTTGCTATTATAAATAATTCCACTGTGCATGGTCATGTACAGGTTTTTTCTGTGGATGCTTGTTTTTATGTCTCTTGGACAGACACTTAGGAATGGAAGTGCTTTCCTATGGTAACTCTGTTTTCAACATTTTGAGGAAGTCGCAAATTGTTTTCCAAAGCAGCTGTGCCATTTTACACTCCTACCAGCAATGCTGGAGAGACTATTTCTCCACCTCCTTGTCAACACTTCCTAGTATCTTTTTTATTCTTATTGACTCAGGGGGTATGGGGTGGTGGTACCTCATGATGGTTTTGATTTGCATTTTGCTAATGGCTAAGGAGATTATTTTTTCATGTATTATTACCTATTTGTAGGTCTTTTTTGGAGACATTTTCTACACTCTTGCCTACTTTTATCATCTTTTTATTTTCCAAATATGTTTTTCTTAAAAAGAAAAGATTTATCTATTTATTTTAGAAAAGGAGGCAGGGGCAGAGGGAGAGAGAGAGAGAATCTTAAGCAGAGTCCTCGCTGACTGCAGAGCTCAATGCAGGGCTTGATCTTATGACCCATGAGATCCTGACTTGAGCGGAAATCAAGAGTCGAATGCTCAACTGACTGAACCCCTCTTTTGCCTACTTTTAAATTGGTTCATCCTTTTATTTTTGAATTGTGAGAGTTCTTTACATTCTGAAGGCTATTCTTTTTTACACTAATTCTGTATCTTTCTTCGTACTGAATTCTTTGGTGTTTGCTTTGGTTTAGCCACAATTCTCTGGGGATTTCCAGGTATACTCTCATATCTTCTGCAGATAGGGAGAGTCTTACTACTTCTCCTCTGATTCTTAGGCCGCAGGTTGTTTCTTCTTGTCCACAAGCATCAACTGATACCTGATAAGATACAATGTTAAAGAGAAGGGGAGACCATAGACATCCTTGCTTTGTTCTTGCTTTTAGTTCCCCATTAATTTCAAAATGGATTTTTATTATTGGTTGAGTTTGCTTTATCTGACTATTGCTACTGCTCTTTTCTATTCCTTTTATTATATCTTTCCTTTGCACTCTTTCCACCATTTTATAAGAGTAATTCAGCCTAAAAAAAAAAAAAAGAGTAATTCAGCCTATTTTTAGCACATTTGCTTTATGGATTTTCAGTAATTGTGTGTGTGTGTGTGTGCATGTGTGTGTGCAGCTCTGTTTTTCGTTAATGCGGTCATTAGAAATGCAGGAACTCTTCTGACTTGTTGCTTTCATGATGCCAGTTTCAGTAAATAATGGTTTCTTAAAACAAAAACAAACAAGAGACATCTGGGTGGTGTTCGTGCTGCAGGAGCATTAATACTGCTTAACTTCTTAGACTTCTTTTGTAAGCAGAAAACATTAGTACACAATGGGTATGAAAAATCAAAGAGAAAAATAAAGGATGAATTTGACACAAGATTTCTAAGAGAACTGGAAGTTACATTGTGAATTAAATAATACAACCTTTATTTAGCTTTGACATTTTTTCCATGTCTCATTATTTAAAGTAGGAATATTTCTTAATGAGTTCTTAAAAAAAGTGAAAAATATATTTTGTGTCGTTTTTAACCTGATTTGTTATTGTTACAGTAGAAGAAAACTCCTAGAAGCTAAAATAGCTGTTCACCATGTTTAAGAGCTATTCAGTAAAAGAAGTCCCATGGCTAGATATATTTTAGTAAATTTTTAAAAAGATTTATCTTTTATTTATTTATTCATGAGCAACACACAGAGAGCAGCAGAGACACAGGCAGAGGAAGAAGCAGGCTCCATGCTGGGAGCCCGATGCGGGACTCGATCCCAGGACCATGGGATCATGACTGAGCCAAAGGCAGATGCTCAACCACTGAGCCACCCAGGTGCCCCTGTTTTAGTGAATTTTTGAGTTATAAAGAGGAAAAAATTCTTCAATCTTCTAACAAGGAAAAAAATAGTTTATTTTTAAGAAATCAAGTATCTGCATGACTTCGTTGATAAAATGAAATGCCAGAAGGCCATGAAGCAGAATTTTGAGAAAGATAATACAAGGGCTTAGAAAACATACTTCCTTTTAATTTTCTTAAAAATTGACTCTACTAGGGGGGCACCTGGGTGGCTCAGTTGGTTAAGCATCTGACTTTGGCTTGGGTCATAATCTTGGGGGTCCTGGGATCGAGCCTGGCGTCGGGCTCCAAGTCAGGCTCCCTGCTTGGTGGAGGATCTGCTTTTCCCTCTCTCTCTGCCTCTTCCCCTGACTCCTGCTGTTTTTCTTCTCTCTCTCTCAAGTAAATAAATAAAATCTTAAAAAAAATAAAATACACTCCAGTAGGTATTATCAACATGGAAAAATCTCAAAAGCTGTATGCTTTTGAGTGGAGATGGAAAGGGGAGAGATATAATCCCAAGCAGACTCCATGCTGAGCACAGAGCTTGATGTGGGGCTCGATCCCATGACCCTGAGATGTGACCTGAACCAAAATCAAGAGTCAGATGCTTAACTGACTGAGCTCTCCAGGCACCCCACAACTTATATTCTTTTTTCCTCCAGCACATATATTTAAATGCTGTATGGTACTGCACTGTGTAACTACACTGCAATCTATTTATCCATTCTCCTGTTCATGCACATTAGAGACATTTTCAATTTTTCTCAATCAGATTAATGCTTCAGTGAATCCTCTCATACATATCTTTTGCTTGTGTGCAAGAGGTTTTTTTAAGGTAGAGTATTATATTTAGGTGGCGTATATTTAACTCTCATGTATCTGATCCTTGTTTATAGGAGCACAAATAGATTCTGTTTCATTTCCTTTGCTTATTTTTCTTTTGGTTATTATTTTCTTATTCATCTCCTGAAGTTCTTTCTTTGTGTGTTCTAGGTTTATATTCTTTGTTTGCTAATGTCTTGTAATTATCTTCTCTCAGTATGCTCTATGTGTTCATTTTACTTCCGATTTTTTGCTAAACCCATATTAAAAAGTTTTATTCAGATAAAAATCGCACACTGTAAACTCACAATTTAAATGGTACAAGTCGGGCAGCCCGGGTGGCTCAGCGGTTTAGCGCTGCCTTCAGCCCAGGGCCTGATCCTGGAGACCCAGGATCCAGTCCCACATCAGGCTCCCTGCATGGAGCCTGCTTCTCCCTCTGCCTGTGTCTCTCCTCTCTCTCTCTCTCTCTCTCATGAATAAATAAATAAATAAAATCTTTAAAAAAAATAAAAATAAATGGTACAAGTCAATAGTTTTAGTACACTCATACAATTGTGCAACCATCACCACAGTTTTAGAACAGTTTATCACTGCAAAATGAAACTATACACATCAGCACCAACTCCCATTCCCCCAGGCTGAGGCGACTGCTATCAACTTTTTGTCTCTGTGAATTTATTCCAGATGTTTTGCGTTAATGGAATCATAGGGTATGTGGTCTTCTGTGTCTGGCTTCTTTCACTTAGCATGATCTTTTCAAGGTTCATCCATGTTTTAGCAGTTTCAAGACTTCATTCCTTTTATGGTCAAATCATATTCCACTGAATGGATACACCACATTTTGTTTATCCATTCATCAGTTGATGGACCTTTGGGTTGCTTCCACTTTTTGGCTAGTGACTGCTATACATATTCATGTACAAGTCTTTGTATAGAGTATGTTTCTTTTTCTCTTGTTAGACACATTTTTATATTTTAATATAGTCCTATTTGTGAATCTTTTTAAAAAGTAATTCTTCCCAATGCCAAAATCAGAAATATATTATCCTGTATTTTATTCTTGGCTACTCACATTTAGGCCTTTAAACATCTGGAATTGATCTTCAATTCAATGGGGTGGGGTGTAGGGGTGTAGGGAGAGACTGGGTTTTGTATGTGCTGCAATATAGGAATAGAAGTATTTTTTGGATTTGGATACCAGGTAGGGTGACCCACTTCCCGAGTTTGCCTGGGACTCATGGGTTCTCTGATAGTGCTAAAACCAAGACAGTCTTGGGCAAGTGGAATGAGCTAGTCACCCTAACTCCAAGTATCTTGGCATTCATAGAGTAGTTCATTCTCTCTTGTTAAAACCACTTTTGTCATATGTTGATAGTTTTCTATGTTTCTGTTATCTTCCATCGATGTGGAAAGTCTCTGTTATACTTCTGGCTATTCAAGAATGCCATTAATTTGGAAAGAAAATGTAATTTTTTCCTAAATCAGAAATTATTTGATTTGTCTATCATTACCATGATATTGTTTACAACTTTAGATTTACACTTATTAGCACAAATTAAATATGTTTTATAGCTGTATTCGATCCATTCCATTCTGTGTCCATGATTGTTACTTGTTTCCCATGACTACCCTGTGGGTTCACTTGTTCTTCCTGAAGTACATTCTTTCTTAGTGCTTTTAAGGGAAGGTCTGAAGACAGCTTTCTTGGTCTTTGTATGTATAAAAATGTCTTGTCTTAACCCACACTCTTGAATTTGAGTTTGACTAAGTTTTCCATTATTTTTCTCCAGTTCTTTGATGACATTGCTCTATTGTGTTCTTTTAATTGAAGTATAATTAATATACAGTGTTATATTAGTGTCAGTTGTACACTGTAACAGTTCAGCATTGTTTCTCATTACCCTGTTGTCTGTTACATACGCACACAGTATGTGCTGCAGGAGTGTTGGCTATGATGAGGATGGCTAAACATAGTTTTATAATTTATTCACCATAGTTGAATGCCAGTGGAAGGAGTCTGCTCTGGTAACAGCATGCCACCACCGGCTATGCTCACACCATCAGTCCCATACACTGTTCAGGTCACAGCCTCCTGTGTCCCTTTAAGGCAGTAGAGAAGGGAGGGGGTAAACAGGAGTTTCACCCACACCTGAATATCTCCGCATCTCTCTCACACAACCATCTCTCTCTCACTATCTCACTGAAACTGATTAGCAGAGTGAAAGACTCTGCTAGAGTGAAATCCCTTCACCATTGGTGGGTCTCCCCACTGTGTTGGGTGGGTCCTGGACCCCACATGTGCAGGGTATGGCAACTTGTGCCTCTCTTCCAGTTTTCTGTTGAATCCTTCAGATTCCTACTCGGGGCTGAAGCCCTGCCTTGAGTCAGACTGCTTAGCTCCTGCCAGTCCCACATCCCCCATATTCCTGCTTGTGTCTGGGATTTTGTTCTGAACAGGCCAAACACCCACCATCATGATCCCATCAGTCCTTGGTGTATTGTATTGCTGAGTCCCATCCATCAGATAGGAACTTCTTGGAAGTTAACACTAGCTCAAGTCAAGCAAGAGACCATGTTTTCCTGGACATTTAATTTCAGTCTCCACCTGTTTCACCCCAATTACAACAGTCCTGTCACTGTTCTTTTTTTTTTTTTTTTAAGATTTTATTTATTTATTCATGACACAGGGAGAGAGAGAGAGAGAGAGGCAGAGACATAGGCAGAGGGAGAAGCAGGCTCATGCAGGGAGCCTGACATGGGACTTGATCCTGGGTCTTCAGGATCAGGCCCTGGGCTGAAGGTGTTGCTAAACCGCTGAGCCACCCAGGCTGCCCCTGTCACTGTTCTTGAGAGCTGCACTATCACCTGGTCTTCTCTACTGGACAGTGATCTTGGTCCAACTTGTGGCCAAGCCTACATAAATATAGAATAATTTTTAAAAACCCTTCTCTAAGATTTTATTTTTATTTTTGAGAGAGAGAGGGAGAGAGAGAGAGAGAGAGAACATGCATGTGCAGGGGTGCAGGCAGAGGGAGAAGCAGACTCCCGGCTGAGGCCCTGTGGGACTTGATCCCAGGACCCTGAGATCATGACCTAACCCAAAGGTGGACACTTAATTGACTGAGCCACCCAGGTGCCCAAAATCCAATAATGTAATTGCCTAAAGTTAGGCACACATTTGGTGGGCACTAAGCACTTTTCATAGCCAAGATTTCAGAAATGCCACCTAACATTCCTATGATTTTTAGGTGTAAACTATACACATTTCTCCAGACCTTGACAGTCAAGGATATTTTCCAAATTGTGTATCTCTCTTATGAAGCAAAGATTGTGTATCTTCCTGTACCAGTAAGTTAGCCTATATTTTTATATTCTTCTCTCTGTTAAGCATGTATTTTGCCATTTTTCTTTATTAAAACATGAAATTAATAAAAGAAAAACAGAAGATAAAATCCAGGCTCCTCTACATCACCTTAACTTTTAAGAGCCACCTTAAATCCTTTACAAAACCTTTGTTACCAAGTAGACTGCCTTGAGTTCACTCCTTTCTAACCACCTAGTTGTCATTTCTGCCCAAATATTACCATTTGATCAGCAATGGCCTTAGACTCTCCTTTAGCTGTTTAACACACCACCCTGATTTCAGGGATTTGAATAGAAGTCCCCTGAGAGCTAGAATACAGAGCCTCTTCGTGAGTGTGAGTGTGTGTGTGTGTGTGTGTGTGTGTGTTGTTGCTGTTCTTCACAGGTCCCAAATCAGTGTGCCAGGCATATAGTAGTTGTTCAAAAGATACATATGGGGGAGCCTGGGTGGCACAGTCGGTTAAGTGTCTGACTCATGGTTTCAGCTCAGGTCATGATCTCAGTCCAGGTCGTTGAGTTTGAGCCCACATTGGACTCCATGCTCAGCGGGGTCTGCTTGAGATTCTCTCCCTCCACCTCTGCCCTCCCACCCATGCTCTCTACCTCAAGTAGATATTAAAAAATAAAATAAAATAAAAAACACTTAAAGAATTAATCCTAAGCTGGCCCTCCCCAGGGGTACCATTTCCCATTCAGAAGCGCACGGGAGAAGCCCCGATCTTACCAGGAACAGCTGCAGCAGCAGCACCAGCAGAAGCAGCAGGCGTTGGCCCCGCGCTCCCCTGCTCCGGGCTGGCCTGGCGTGGAGCCGGCGGTCTCCTGGGCTGCAGGCATCTGCCGTTTCCGCATCTCTGGCCGCTCAGATCCCATGGGCTGCAACAGTGCAAGCGAAAGGGGGGCCAGTTACCACCACACAAGGTAGGAGAGTCTGCTGTCTGGATCGCTGCGAAAACGCAAGGTGCCTCTCTCCAGGCCATTTCTGCGAATTCTGGCAACATTTGGCGCTCAGAGTCCATTAATGTAGCCAACATTTCGTGTCTGGCATCTGCCAAGCACTGTGAATAGAATGACGGAGTGTCCCTGCCCTAAGGCGCTTCAAGGTCAGGAGAGGAACCAGACGCTGCCATCACCTACTGAGGACATCTGGTGACGAGGAGCGCATTTCTCAGCCCTGGGTTCCCGCTGGGTGGAACTGCCAGGGAGCAGCGGCAGGTGGCAGCTGAGTTAGGGATGCCCCCAAGGCCGGAGCAGGCATCTGGGAGGAAGCCAGGCCGAGAAGGCAAGTGCACTAACAAGGCGGTAAGGGGAAATGTCCTAAGAGGAAGAATGGAACTCCTGGGGGGCAGCCAGGTTCTGAGACCCCACTGACAGGTTCAAGTCATTTTTAATATTTAATTTATTTATTCACGAGAGACACAGAGAGAGGCAGAGACACAGGCAGAGGGAGAAGCAGGCTCCCTGTGGGGAGCTCAATGCAGGGATCGATCCCAGGACCCCGGGATCACAACCTGAGCCAAAGGCAGCAGCTCAACCCAGGTGCCCCTGGTAGGTTCAAGTCTTAACTTGCTCTGAAACCTTGAAGATGTTTCCCTACTCTGTATGTGGACCTAAAGTTAGGTCCTGTGGCTCAGTTACTCCCAGGAAGCAAGGAAGGGCTGTGAACTGTGGCCTGCTCTGATCTGCCCTGCCATCTGCAGGGACAGTCACCCTCACTACCTCAGTGGAGAGCAAGTCATTGCAAACAAGGTCTCTGTCCATCAACCTCCTCTTTTTCTGAAGACCACAGAATGGCTGAAGCAGCACAAGAAGGAGGAATCATCCAGTGCACTTTTACACTTGATACTATTATTCAATTGCTGGTGAAGTAAAAGCAAAAATACCAAAGCTACATCAAAGAACCTTAAATAGGACTTTGGGATTAAATTCTGGATGTGTTATTCCATTCCAACACTAGGTTTCTCTCTTCCAACTATTACTGATTCTTAGGTTCTATTGGACTTTAATTACTACAGTTTTAGTATGGGTTTTTATATTGGGTAGGTAAAATTCTCTTCACAAATTAAAAAAATTGTTTTTGGCTGTTTGTGTTTTTTTTTTTTTCCATCTAGTTGAATTTTGGAATCAGCTTTTCAAAGTCCAGAAATTCCATGTTGGGATTTTGAGTAGGACTACATTGAATTTATAGATGTATTTATGAGAAATGACATCTGTTTTAGTACCTGCCAAATCAGGATGACTCCTCTGGAGTAGCCCTTTTATTTAATTATGCCAAGATGTATTCCAGGACTGCAAGAGAGACGCGGCCAAGCATTCACTGTGCTATCCCACAACGGGAACAACACTCAGAACTCCTGTCCAGTGTCCAGCCCAAGCAGTCCAGGATGCTGGCACTGGGGTGGCTCACTTGTCCAAAGGGTGGAGACAGAGACTTTTGTTCAACTCACAGCCATGCTTTATGGCACCACTGGGAGACAAGCCCCTTTTAATGCCCCTGAGGTAGAAACCTGGGCTTCTTCCTAGGCATCTGTGGCCTTGCAGTAGAGCTGCAGACTAACAATTGTTTCACTTCATTCAGGACACTGAGGGGCAAGGACAAGCAGGCACAATCTCCAAACAAAGATGGCTGGAGCAGGAGATGCCTCCAGGTGATTGTTATTTCCTAAGAGATACTGATGCAACTTGCCTCATTAAAAAGAAAAATCCCAATAACTTCTCAGAAGAAGGAAGGATTGTGACGTGGGAATGTCAATGAGTTTCAAGGGACTACTTTTCTAACATCTTTGCAACACTGGGCCTTCCCAATCAGTACATGGAATATATGTTCATTCAGAGCCTCCCCTGTGTATTTGAAAGGCTTTACTCAAACAGGTCTTGCATATTTTTGATAGGTTTATTTCTGAGTATTTTATAGGTCTTTTTTTGCTGCTTTTGTAAATACTTCTCTGCTTCAAGTTTCTAAATAGTTATTTTGGTGTATAGGAAGGCTACTATATCTGGCCTCCCTGCTGAATTCTCTTATTAATTCTAGTAGTGTTTCTACTGATCCTCTGGGGTTTTCTAGGTGGATGATCATACTGTCTATAAATAGTCACACTTGTTGGTTTACCTTCTGTACCTTTCCAAGTACAGTATCTTTCCTCTCCTTGGTCTTATTTCATTGGTGAGGAAGTTCTGTAAATATTGAAAAGTAGCAGTACTTTTTGGTACCTTGGGCTTCTTCATGCCTTTTGAGAAGACTCATAGCAATTTGCCCATATGTGTGATGTGTGCTGGAGGTTTCTGGGAGAAGGTAATTTTATGAAGTTAAACACATTTTCTTCTATTGTTTACATAGTACAAAACAAGTTGTGTCATTTATTTATTATTTATTTATTTATTTATTTATTTATTTATTTTATTTTACAGAGAGATGGAGAGTGTGAGTAGGGGAGGGGCAGAGGGAGAGGGAGAGTGAATCTCAAGCACTCAGCATGGAATCTGATACCAGACTCAATCTCAGGACCATGAGATCATGATCTGAGCTGAAACCAAGAGTCAGCTGCCCAACTGACTGAGCCACCCAGGCCTCCCACCCCTGTTTATTAGTTAACTTATTTTATTTGCTTGTACACACCTCATTCTTTGTATACCCCAGGAAGACTTAATGGTTTAGTGAGCAAACTCTGAGAGAACATCACACAGTTGTTCATGACTAAATATATTCTCCGAAACCAAAGACAAATGTCATCAAAGTCTGTTCTTACACATTTTTGAGAACAGCTTTATTGAGGTGTAACAAGCATAGAGTCTGCACATGCTATTTAAAGGGTATAATTTGATAAGTTTTGGCATGTTAATATACCTGTGAGACTACCACCACAACAATCAAGACCACATCATCCACTGCAAGTTTCCTCACACCCCTTGGGAATCCCTCTTGCCCTTCTCTCCTGCTCCTGCCTGCTCTAGCAATCACCAATCTGCTTTTTCCCACCATATGTTAATTTGAATTTTTAAAGAATTTTATACAAATGGAATCTTTTTGTCTGGCTTCCTTTACCCAGCATGATTATTTTATGATGGTTATGTATATCAATCATTCATTCCTTTTTAAAAAATTTCTGAGCAGTAGTTCATAGTCTAGATGTACACAATTTGTTTATACATACACCTATTGCTGGACTTACACCTTATTGATGGTTCCTGAAAGGATTATATATATAAAAGATATTGTCTTCTTTTGAACACAGCAGTCTTTTATCAATCAATAGGAGAGGTGCATGTTGCTGAGATTGCATTAAAATTTACAGTACTCTATACAGTTGTAATGTTTCTAGTTTGTTCTTCCACATTGAATAATGCTTGATGATTATGGTCTTTTGGTATTTCTTGGACAAATCATGGTTGTTAACCACTTTCCTCACTTATAATTCCTTTCTTTTCTCAGTGTTCCATGTTCAGTTTATCTTTATAGAGTTTCAACTTGGCCTCATAACATAATCCATTTAATTTTTCTTCTGTTTAATATTAGAATTTCTTAAAAAAAAAAAAAAAGAATTTCTTGTATGATTTCTTGGAAATCTTACACTCAGTTCAGTAATTCTGACATTCTGAATCATTTAAAACTTCAGATAAACAAAAAAACATATGCTATTCCTATAAAATCTATGAGCAACCTATCCCCCTCTCAGTTCCAAAATTTCTAAATGGATAGATGATTTTCACTCAAGTATGAGGTGCTGGAGTGTTCAGTGGAGGCAGTAGTTAGTCTTGAGGATTTATGCCCTGCTGAGCCATGGTGGAATAGGAGAGTGTGAGAAAAGGCAAAACGTGTTAATAAAAATCTGAATATTAAATATTAACAAAATGTTGATAATTGTGTCATTAACACAGGGACTTTGTTATACCTTCCTCTCTATACTTTTTAAGATAGTAAGCTCATAAACTGAGGGGAGGGGAGAAAGAGGGAGAAAATCTTTTTTTTTTTTTAATTTTTTATTGGTGTTCAATTTACTAACATACAGAATAACCCCCAGTGCCCGTCACCCATTCACTCCCACCCCCCCCGCCCTCCTCCCCTTCTACCACCCCTTGTTCGTTTCCCAGAGTTAGCAGTCTTTACGTTCTGTCTCCCTTTCTGATATTTCCCACACATTTCTTCTCCCTTCCCTTATATTCCCTTTCACTATTATTTATATTCCCCAAATGAATGAGAACATTAATGTTTGTCCTTCTCCGACTGACTTACTTCACTCAGCATAATACCCTCCAGTTCCATCCACGTTGAAGCAAATGGTGGGTATTTGTCATTTCTAATAGCTGAGTAATATTCCATTGTATACATAAACCACATCTTCTTTATCCATTCATCTTTCGATGGACACCGAGGCTCCTTCCAGTTTGGCTATTGTGGCCATTGCTGCTATAAACATCGGGGTGCAGGTGTCCTGGCGTTTCACTGCATCTGTATCTTTGGGGTAAATCCCCAATAGTGCAATTGCTGGGTCGTAGGGCAGGTCTATTTTTAACTCTTTGAGGAACCTCCACACAGTTTTCCAGAGTGGCTGCACCAGTTCACATTCCCACCAACAGTGTAAGAGGGTTCCCTTTTCTCCACATCCTCTCCAACATTTGTGGTTTCCTGCCTTGTTAATTTGCCCCATTCTCACCGGTGTGAGGTGGTATCTCATTGTGGTTTTGATTTGTATTTCCCTGATGGCCAGTGATGCAGAGCATTTTCTCATGTGCATGTTGGCCATGTCTATGTCTTCCTCTGTGAGATTTCTCTTCATGTCTTTTGCCCATTTCGTGATTGGATTGTTTGTTTCTTTGGTGTTGAGTTTAATAAGTTCTTTATAGACCTTGGAAACTAGCCCTTTATCTGATATGTCATTTGCAAATATCTTCTCCCATTCTGTAGGTTGTCTTTGAGTTTTGTTGACTGTATCCTTTGCTGTGCAAAAGCTTCTTATCTTGATGAAGTCCCAATAGTTCAGTTTTGCTTTTGTTTCTTTTGCCTTCGTGGATGTATCTTGCAAGAAGTTACTGTGGCCAAGTTCAAAAAGGGTGTTGCCTGTGTTCTCCTCTAGGATTTTGATGGAATCTTGTCTCACATTTAGATCTTTCATCCATTTTGAGTTTATCTTTGTGTATGGTGAAAGAGAGTGGTCTAGTTTCACTCTTCTGCATGTGGATGTCCAATTTTCCCAGCACCATTTATTGAAGAGACTGTCTTTCTTCCAATGGATAGTCTTTCCTCCTTTATCGAATATTAGTTGACCATAAAGTTCAGGGTCCACTTCTGGGTTCTCTATTCTGTTCCACTGATCTATGTGTCTGTTTTTGTGCCAGTACCACACTGTCTTGATGACCACAGCTTTGTAGTACAACCTGAAATCTGGCATTGTGATGCCCCCAGATATGGTTTCCTTTTTTAAAATTCCCCTGGCTATTCGGGGTCTTTTCTGATTCCACACAAATCTTAAAATAATTTGTTCTAACTCTCTGAAGAAAGTCCATGGTATTTTGATAGGGATTGCATTAAATGTGTATATTGCCCTGGGTAACATTGACATTTTCACTATATTAATTCTGCCAATCCATGAGCATGGAATATTTTTAAGAGGGAGAAAATCTTAAGCAGGGTCCAGGCCCAGCATGGGGCTCCATCTTACTACCCTCAGATCATGACCTGAGCTGAAATCAAGAATTGGACGTTTAACCGACTGAGCCACCCAGGCAGGCACCCCCTTCCTCTCTACATTTAAATATACTTGTTTGAAATTTTTCTTTAAAACATTTATATACAATGAAATATTACTCAGCCACCAGAAAGGATGAATACCCACCATTTGCTTCAACGTGGATGGAACTGGAGGGTATTTTGCTGAGTGAAGTAAGTCAACCAGAGAAGGAAAATCATATTATGGTTTCACTCATATGGGGAATATAAGAAATGGTGAAAGGGATTATAAGGGAAAGGAGGGGAAATGAATGGGAAAAATTAGAGAGGGAGACAAACCATGAGAGACTCCTAACTCTGGGAAATGAATAAAGGATTGCAGAACGGGAGGTGAGTGGGGGGATGGGGTGACTGGGTGACGGGCACTGAGGGGGGCACTTGATGGGATGAGCACTGGGTGTTACACTATATGTAGGTAAATTGAACTTCAATAAAAACAAAACAAAACTTTTTAAAATATTGAACTCTATCAATTAAAATATCTATTGAGAATATGTATCTATTAAGAATATGAATTTCCTCCTTTGAATAGTTAATGAAACAAATTAGATTAATGAATTTTTAAATTTTGAATCACCTTTATCTTATTTGATAAACTCTTCTCGGGTCTAAAAGATGGTTATTCTTTTTTTAAAAAAAAGATTTTAAATTTATTTATTCATGAGAGATGCAGAGAGGGAAGCAGAGACATAGGCAGAGGGAGAAGCAGGCTCCCTGCAGGGGGCCTGATGCGGACTCAATCCCAGGACCCCGGGGACCACAACCTGAGCCAAAGACAGATGCTCAACCACTGAGCCACCAAGGTGCCCCTCTTTTTTTAAAAAAAAAAATTTTTGTTTATTTATTTATGAGACAGAGAGAGCACTAGAAGGGGAGCAGGGCACAGAGGGAGGAGAAAGCTCCCCACCAAAGCAGAGTGCGATCCCAGGACCCTACGATCATGACCTGAGCTGAAGGTAGATGCTCAAGCGACTGAGCCACCTATAAGATAGTTATTCTTTTATTATACTGCTGAAATTGATTTGGTAATATTTATAAAGAATTTTTAAAAATCAATCTTTTTTTAAGATTAAAGATTTAATTAACTAATTTATTTGAGAGAAAGACAGAGAGTGGGAAGGGCAGAGGGAGAAGGACAGAGAGAATCTGAAGCAGCTCCATGAAGTTGATATGGAGCTTGATCTCATGACCTGGAGATCATGAGCCGAAACCAAGGGTCTGGCACCCAACTGACTGAGCCACCCAGGCACCCCTATGTATCTTTATTAGGAAATTATTTTTGTCCTGAGGACTTGCAGAGATTGCCTGCAAAATTACTGAAATCTCTCGAGTGGCTTGTTAACTATGTCTTCAATTTCTTCCTTGATTTGTTTTCATTTTCCTCCTTTCTTTGAGTCAATATGGTATTTTTCATCTCCTGTTTAAAAAACTCATCCATTTCACCTAGTTTGCAAATTTACTGAAACTCATTATTAATAGTCATCTTATCACTGTCAGATGATTTGCTTTAAATTACTGTCTGCTTGTTTAAAAGACAAATGTGTAATTGCTTATGGGAGAGTTGCATATTTGGTGTCACTAAATATTTGTAGAGAATTTTTCATTGTGATAGCTGATTAATACGAGGCCTAAAAACATATATTAAATGAATACTATCTATTTATAAGATTTTTTAAATATGCCATTGGTATGTATTAATTGGCTCGGTCCTTTTAGATACCAGCATATGATCTGATTAGCCAAACTAGCTTCATGTATCTTTTTTCCTTTGCCTCACCATATTTGTGGGAGAACGCTGTACACATTTTATTTCCATTTGTCCTTTCTTTTTTTAATCATATTGTATTTCAATTCAAATAATTAACATTTAGTGTATCATTAGTTTCAGATGTAGAGTTCAGTCATTCATCAATTACATAGAACACCCAGGGTTCATTACATCACGTTGTCTCCTTAATGCCCATCACCCAATTACCCCATCCTCCCAGCCTCCATTTGTTCTTTCTAAATAACATGGACTCAGAGCTTCCTTATCATTGCTTTTGTCTTCTTCTTCTGGCGAGTGTCTGGCATAGACTGTTGGGCATCACTTCAGTGTCTGTGGGGATGACTCAAGCATGTCACAGGCATAATGCCTCAGTAACTAGCTTCCCTTTGCTGGAAAGGTTGTGTGAATGCAAAACCAATGTCAGATGCTTTATTTTTTTTTTAATTTATTTATGATAGTCACAGAGAGAGAGAGAGAGGCAGAGACACAGGCAGAGGGAGAAGCAGGCTCCATGCACTGGGAGCCCGATGTGGGATTCGATCCCGGGTCTCCAGGATCGCGCCCTAGGCCGAAGGCAGGCGCCAAACCGCTGCGCCACCTAGGGATCCCTGTCAGATGCTTTATTCTATAATTTATGGCATTTAAAAATCAGCTTGAGGAAATGGGAATAATAGAGGTTGGCAATTTATTAAATATTCAGATCTTAACCAAAAGATAATTCTACTCAAATATGGCTTTTCCAAATACCTAGGATCCTGGCATTTAAGAGAATTTTTTCAAAGTTCAAGCAAAATCCAAAGCAAACTCTTAATCTTGATCACAGTCTTTTGGAATCTTGATCACTAATTTGGAATCAAATTAACGTAAGTATAATTAGCTCAGAAAAGTTATTATTTTTTTTTGTTAAACTTGGTGCTTAGATTCCATTAATAGCTCTTTATTTTCATTATAGTTTCTAAACTCTGAAAACAGAGTTTTAAATATTCAGATCTTAACCAAAAGATAATTCTACTCAAATATGGCTTTTCCAAATACCTAGGATCCTGGCATTTAAGAGAATTTTTTCAAAGTTCAAGCAAAATCCAAAGCAAACTCTTAATCTTGATCACAGTCTTTTGGAATCTTGATCACTAATTTGGAATCAAATTAACGTAACTATAATTAGCTCAGAAAAGTTATTTTTTTTTTTTTGTTAAACTTGGTGCTTAGATTCCATTAATAGCTGTTTATTTTCATTATAGTTTCTAAACTCTGAAAACAGCCATTTTTGAATTACGTATTGGGAATATGATGACACACCAAGTAATGTATGAAAAAAAATCTTATCTCTTAAGACCTAAGGCCGAGCTCCTGTTAGAATCATAGACAAGGGTATAGACTCATAGACAAGATCCCAGTAAAGAAGAACCAAGAGGGATCCCTGGGTGGCGCAGCAGTTTGGCGCCTGCCTTTGGCCCAGGGCGCGATCCTGGAGACCCGGAATCAAATCCCACGTCGGGCTCCAGGTGCATGGAGCCTACTTCTGCCTCTGCCTGAGTCTCTGCCCCTCTCTCTCTCTCTCTCTCTCTCTCTCTCTGTGACTATCACAAATAAATAAAAATTAAAAAAAAAAAAAAGAACCAAGAACCTTAGAGGGCATAAAATCAAAATCATCCCTAGCAATTCTTAGGAAATGATCCTGCCATCAGGGGACATTCAGGGGCCTGAAAGTTAAATATTTCCTTGAAGGAAACCAAAATCCGAAATCCCAAATGGAACAGCTTCTGAGTTCCATTTTCTTTGACAAATCTTGGCTCTTGACTCCCTTTGGGCAGCACTCCATTATGGATCATGAGTGTATGAAAATTAATTATGGGAAACCTTACTAACATGGAGTGGGGAGACCAGAGGGGGGAGCTCTCACCCCTTACCAGTTGATGTCAATTACAGGAAGTACTGCCAATTAGAGACTCCAACAGAAGATCTTCAAACAGAAAAGAAAAATCAATTACAGGCCACAACAGGAAAAGATACACATTGCATCTCCAGAAGAAATCAACTACCCAGCAACTGGGCCAATGAGAAACCCTCATCACCCTGGACTCTTGCTTTTCTCAAGTGGACTTTTCTACAAAACAACCCCTCCCCCAACTTCCAACTTCTCCATAAAACTACTCTCTTTTGTTAGACTAGCCTCTGGGTTTTTGCTGGCTTGCCTGTCCTAAATTGCAATCTCTGCTATTCTCAAATAAATGTGTTTTTGCTGGTAAAATAACTTTTATTTTTATCACTGTAAATTTCATCAGTTTGTTTTCATTTCCATTATTCTGTATTTATCTTTCTTGAAAACTACTTTGTTAGTTTTCTCACCTCTGGCACTAACTTTTTAGTTTATTTTCCATCATTGCTGTTTTCTAATTAATGTAGTTTGGTCTACACATGTTTATCCAATTACTGCTTTGATTGTAACTATAAGTTTTGATGTGTGGCACTACTGGTTAACAAGGAGCTCAGACCTAATTTAAGCTCAGATTTCTTTTTATCCAAGGTTTTTCAGAAGTTTCTTTTTAATTTCTTGAGTGGCCTTGTCATGAGCTTATATATATATATATATATATATATATATATATATATATATATATATATTCAATTTATTAAAAAAATTTTTTATTGGAGTTCAATTTGCCAACATATACACCCAGTGCTCATCCCGCTAATTGCCCCCCCCTCAGTGCCCATCACCCAGTCACCCCAAACCCCTGCCCACCTCCCCTTCCACTACCCCTTGTTCATTTCCAAGAGTTAGGTGGCTTATATATATATTTGCATTGATTAGAAAACGTGGCCTCTAGGACTTCACCACTTTTGAATATAGTGTGATTTTGGGTAACTTTATTCAAGGTTTAAAAAGATGTAGCTTTACTTACCTTTAGTTTTACATTTTCCAGAATGCCATATAAATGAAATAATATAGTACAAAGCCACCTCTAGAATTTTCCATTCATTTTCTGGGATCATAATGTCATTGGCTGGAAGAACCCAATAGCCTGGTCACTTGACTCACAGCAGAATCATTACCTCCCAAACCAATGGTATCTGACTCTTTAAATATTTAGGAAAGATTTTTTTCTTTTTTAAAGATACATTTAAATTTTTTTTTTTTTGTCAGAGAGAGAGAGAGCACAAGCAGGGGGAGCAGCAGACAGAGGGAGAGAAGCAGGTTCCCTGCTGAGCAGGGATCCCCATGCAGGACTTGATTCCAGGACTCTGAGATCATGACCTGAGCTGAAGGCAGACTCTTAACCAACTGAGCCACTCAGTGCCCCCAAATATTTTGGAAAGATTCTTTACATTGTAATATAGATAGGAAGGTTGTCAACACATTGAAAACATCAAATGTTTCACAAGAAAGGTGATTTATGAGCACAAGGAACTGTTCTGCAGCCCCCTTATCTGAGATAAAGAAGAGTGGGAATGTTTTAAAACATTAAAATATTTTTAAATATTTTTTAAAATGTTTTATTTATTTGAGAGCGGGAGAGGGAGAGAGTGCCGCATGAGCTGGGGGGAAGGGGCAGACGCTTAGCCCAGTGACCACCCAGGCACCCCTCCCCCGATATTTTTTTGAGCCTGTTCAAATGATTGAGTTTGTGCCAGGAACAAAGGTCTCTTCCTCATGAGCCACTTCTGTTCCTGGATCTCGCACTGCTTGCTGAGCTCCCACTGCCAGAGGCACCCATCCGCCTCAAAGGAAGAGAGGTGGGATGCCTGGGTGGCTCCGTTGTTGAGCATCTGCCTTCCACTCTGGGTGTGATCCTGGAGACCCGGGATCGAGTCCCACGTTGGGCTCCCTACATGGAGCCTACTTTTTCCCTCTGCCTGTGTCTCTGCCTGCCTCTCTCTCTCTCTCTCTCTCTGTGTGTCTCTCATGAATTAAAAAAAAAAAAAAAAGAGGAACGGAGTTTATGCTCCAGGAATATTTTCTGTGCTGCCGCCTCAAGAGACACACTCATTTCCCTGTTCTGCAATAATATTTCTCAGTACTTAGCAGAATTTGCTCTTAATTTTATCCTGATTTTGGTCTTCCTGCTTTTTAAGTTTCTATAGGCTGGAAAAAACATTTCCTAACATTATTTTGTCCTGGATGCAGCCTGGTTTTTCACAGATACCACCTTTTGACCCTGCCACAGGGCAAGCACATCCACAGTGTGCTCCACAGCCATGTGGCAGAGGGCTGAGTGTAAGCCTTCTGCAGGTTCTGCACGTACTGGTTCTGAAAGTTGGGTGCTCACATGCAGGGGGCAGGGGAAAGATCCAGGTCCCACTCAGATGGGACCTAACTTCTGAACAACTGTTAGAATCGAGTGAACAGGCTGGGGAAAGGGGAATGTTCAAAGTCCTTACATAGGTTGGAGGGAGGTGCACATCCGGTATGATGAGCACCGGGCTTCCAAGACCCGAAGGGGGTTGATTCTGAGGGTGTTTGGCTTTGAGGCTGGTTAAGCCACAGGAAGGCTCTCTCATTCAAGAATCTACACCAGGGAGTTTGAAAAACAGACCAACTGAAATCAACAGGGACCGTTCCTCTCCTGAACACTTCCTGGGTTTAGCTACTTGGTCTGAAAACAACCACAGGTGAACACAGCTTTCTCTGAGTCACAGAGTCCAAGTGTTAACACCAGATTGCCTGATGCTAAATAAGTCACCATCAAACGCACCACCTGCCTAAAGGCTTTCACCTGTTATTATTAGCTGCTGGGAAATAAGGTGAACCCAGGTCCACAGTGATGTTTCTATTCTGTTTAGCTGGTTCCCGCAATAAAAGTTTCAAGTTTGAGGGAATGTCGGCACATTACCCTGTGGTACAGTCATCACCAGAAAGAAGTCCAACCCACTCCACCTCATGAAATATTAATAATGAAGATCTAGAAGTTACTTGCACTGACTTCAAATGGACCAAAACTCCAATCAGAGCTGTATCTTCCACTTTATAAGGCATGGAGAGCTAACAATTTTTAGTAGCTCGTAGGCTGGTGGGAGATCTTAATTCTTCCTCTGTGCAAAACTATGAGTTTTCAAAAATTTCTTCCTTTGGTTTTATAGTCTGAATAATTTGGGGCTATTTTAAGAAAAAGCTAGTTCATTGTTCTAGAAGGGGGAGTCAACTGAAAGCTTACTGATAACAATAGACATTTTAGAATTATAATTACTTCCAGATGGATGCTTACACAAGTCCTCACCTCTTAAAAAAATACATGAAGTGTGTTATCATCTGCTTTGCAGTGACTCTGAATGGAAATCTTTACTCCTCTGTCTACGTACCTGCCGCCAAGCTTAAGACTATAATTGTAATGTCTTTCTCTTCTTTTCTGTTACTAAATGGACATATTTTATAACCCGACGTTTACGATTGTTTTTGGGAAATATCAGAAATAATAAGAGTATGATCTAAAGGAAGTTAATCAGTTATACATGTTTTAACTTGTTCTTTCTTAATACCAAACAACAATTAACATTTTGCAAGTACTGACTGAAATCTTCATCCTGGACTTTCCTTATCCCAGGAGATCATGGGAATTTCTAAAGGAGATTGTAGATGGGCACATTCCCAATGATAACTTAGCTCAGGGACACCTCGGAAACACGTATGAAAATCTTGGTCTATGGGGCTGCTTTAAAGAATTTTCGAATCATTAAGGAATGTGTCAGTCATTAACAGTTTGCATGAGAATTTCTGCCAGTGTCTTAGTGTTTCTCAGCAAGGAAAAGTCCCTCTAACAAGAATGTATGAGCTAATTGTGGCAAATTATAGAAAAAAAAAACCATGACAACATAGTTGCAACATGGAAAAATTAATATACAAATTCAAACTTATTTTCATGGATAAACCTACCCATTTTCTTCCTGTCCTGATCTTGGTAGGCAGCATTGCTGTCTATCCAGTTAAGAAAGCTTGAAGCCACCCTTCACTTCTCCCACTTCTAATTTGTGGCAAAGCCAAATAGAGTCTCTTCCCAAGATGTCTTTCACATCCATCCCCCTTTCTATCTCCATGTGTCTCAGCCCTAGTTATCCTCTCCAGCTTTGGATTATGAAGGCAGTCTCCACATTACTCTGCCTCCATCTGGCCTTGGATCACTAGAAAAAGGGTAAAATTCTGGAAGGAGCTATAAGAGAGTTTCCACTGCCTTTTTTCCCTCTGTGGTCTTTCTTTTTCACTCCTTCTGAGGCAATGTTTTAGGTGGTACTTGGTAGGGAAGGAGTTGACTTTGGGATGATCCTGCTTTTGCTTGGGAGATGCTTCTTCATTTTGGATGAAGATAAGGCTGGCGAACTGAAGAAGCACAAGTTATCTGGGGCACCTGGCTGGCTCAGCTGGAAGAGCATGCAATTCTTGATCTCAGGTTCATAGTTCAAGCCCCATGTTGGGAATAGAGATTATTTAAAAAGAAAAAAACAGGGGGGTTCCTGGGTGGCTCAGTTGGTTAAGGATCTGACTCTTGATTTCAGCTCAGGTCA
This sequence comes from Canis lupus baileyi, assembly GCF_048164855.1. Taxonomy (NCBI): domain Eukaryota; kingdom Metazoa; phylum Chordata; class Mammalia; order Carnivora; family Canidae; genus Canis; species Canis lupus. Next base: position 36,361,609 of record NC_132865.1, read on the forward strand.
TGATCTCAGGTCTGTGAGATTGAGCCTCATAGTGGGCTTACTGCTGGGTGTGGAGCCTGCTTAAGATTCTCTCTCCCTCTGCCCCTTTATCCCTTTCCTCCCTCTCTTAAAAAAGAAGAAGAAGAAGAAGAAGAAGAAGAAGAAGAAGAAGAAGAAGAAGAAGAAGAAGAAGAAGAAGAAGAAGAAGAAAAGAACAGTTTTTCTGATGTTGCTCTGGGTTAGGCTCTGAAGAACCATGAAAGAAGGAGCATGGACAGTACTAGGTTATCAGCTAGGTCATCAGGGAAAGATCATGGGCAGAAACTGGGCAGGAATGTGGTCTGCTTCTCATAGTTTCTTGTGTCCTATCTCTCAGGGACCTAACTGATGTGGAAGGTGGCTAGGTGGGGAGCAGATGTAGTCAAGGTTAATGTTAATTCTGGGACTATGTAACCAGCATTCCAGTTAGTCAGATTAGACACATTTTACTAAACTGATATTTCTTTTCCTATAACAATTGTTGGACCTCTCATTTGTTCACCATATCCAAAAGATTTTAAAAAGAAACCTACATCAATATGGTGATTTTTTTTTCATGATGGTAGAAGAGCAGTGTCTAGCCTACAGGAAGCACTAGAAATAATATAAATACATGTCAAACAGAACACACGTATTTATATATGTACATATATACCTATCTATATAAATATACATACATGTATACACACATGCACAATAATGACAGCACAATGGCTTAATAAATTAACCTGCCCATTTTCATTTAGAGGAAATAAATTGCCAGTGTATGAATGGATATCACATGATCCCTCTGTCAAAAATATAAAAATCAGTCATTTTTGTTTTTACATTTAAAACTTCAGCTTTTTTGGAGTGCCTATGTGGCACAGTCAGTTAAATGACAGACACTTGACTTCTTTCCACTCAGGTCATGAATCTCAGGGTCGTTAGATGGGGTCCCGCAGGCTTTGCGCTCAGCACAGAGTCTGCTTAAGTTTCTCTCTTCCTCTCCCTCTGCTTTTCTCCCCCGACCCCTGCACTCTCTCTCTCCAATAAATAAATAAATTTTAAAAAATTAAAAGTTTAGCTTTTTCTTCATTTTCATAGCAATATCCATACCCTAATAATTAGTGTAACAATACCATGCAGATTTAGCCAACTACAAAAACACAGCGAATGGCACCTGTACACACACCTCCGAAGAGCTAAAATGATGAAGAAAATGCCAAGTGATGGTGATCATATAGAGAAAATAGATTGCTGATGGGAGTGCAAACTGGTATAACCACTTTGGAGCACTCACATTCGTGAGCGCTGACCACATACACACCCTCGGACCCAGCCATTGTAGTCCTTAGTATACATACACTCCCCAGAAACACTGCGCCGAAAGCATGCATTAGGGCGTTCTTGAATGTACTCACATCTAAAACGACTCAAATGTTCATCAGTGGTAGAATGGATAAGTTGTGGTATATTCATTCACACAACAGACTGCTACTCAGCAATGATGGCTCTACCGTTACCGCAAGATGTGGATGAATCTCACCAACAATGTTGAGTAGGAGAAGCCAGATGAAAAAAGACTACACATTGCATGACTCTATTAAAAGAAAAATTCAGGCCCTGGCAAAACTCTTCTGGCAAAACTGTTCTCCGCTGTCAGGAGTCAGAATAGTGCTTCCCCTTGGTGAGGAGGTTTCTGAGGACTTGTCATGTGCGGCCGCCACACTGTGGGTGAGGGTTACAGGGGTGTGTGGAGGTGGTGAGGACCGGCCAAACCATCTGTGCACTTTTCTGTTTGTGTGGCATGGTTTTAAAGAAAGCTAAAATGATAACAAGGAAGGCTAGAAGACATGATAATGGAAGAAGGGCAGAGCAGAGGTTTATAATTATTATCTGGATGTCTGTCACCTGCCAGGGCGTCTGACTTCATGGCGCACAGGGAACACGAGGCAGGGGAGCTCGCCCCAGGCGACCTGCCAGCGCGAGCAGCATGCATGCCAGACTCCAGACGCATGCTCGCCTCCTCCCTCCTATGGAAGTGTTCCTCTTACTGCAAGATGTTTGCCTTGTGCTTTCAACATTTTTGACCTGTTTGTCAAAGGGCCAGAAAGCATATGGAAAAGGAACTTTAAAAAAATGTGTAACAGTGACTGGCATGGTGTCTGTTTCATACAGAAATCCTGCAAAGTTCTTGGCACAAATCTGGAGCCCAATAAGCATTGTCATGGCCTTGCAAAAGGTTTTTGTGAGCTCCAGCATTGTGGGATATTGTCAACAGACACTGTGAGAAATAGTGGCAAGGTATGCTTTTAACATCCTACCTGGACACTTTGTTTTACACCTTCTCAGATGTGGAAAATATGCTGAATCTATGTGTGATGGCGCAGTAGGAGGATCAGGCAAAGAATGACTTGATTAGGGAGACCTGGGTCGTTCAGTCAGTCAGGCATCTGCCTTGGGCTCAGGGGTCCTGGGATTGAGCCCCAAGTGGGGCTCCCTGCTCAGCAGGGGAGTCTGCTTCTCCCCTTCCCTCTACCCCTCTACACTCTCCCCTTCTTGTGTTCTCTCTTTCTCAAATAAATAAACAAAATCTAAAAAAAAAAAAAAAAAAGAATGACTTGATTATAAATCTAGGGTGAAAAGGTTAAAAATATGACCATGTTGTTTGTTTTCAAAGGCCTTTCCTGCTGAACTCATTTCACATTTATTGGGCTCCACCTGAAGCAGTCTGTGTTGCAGGCAGGGGGGCCTCTGGGATAAGCCTGACTGTTTCTGTCAAGGGCTTACATTCTAGTCAGAGAAACACAAAACCGTGACAACAAATAGGTAAGAGAACTTGAAGTCTGAGAAGTGCCGCAAAAATGCTAAAATGGTTGATAGCCTATAGCATGATGAGGGATAGTGGCCAGGGAAGGTCTCTGAGGTGAGAGCAATGATATGGAGGCGGACACACAAATATGGTTGGGGGTGCTCCTAAGAAGGAACTGTAAATACAAATGATCCTGGCCTGTTCCTGGAACATGGAAGGGTAGTTAATGATGAAAGGGTGGAGGGTGCTGAGGACTCGTGAGTTAGGGAGATGAGAATGGGCTGGAGGCCTCAGAGACCAGAGAATTTACGGAGGAGAGCACCATCGTGAGCGAGGGTGGGTCACAGGCGTGGGTTTTAGGATGAGGTTTCCGAGACGATGCAGTTGGGTCATAGCTAACCTGAGGGATGGTCACATAAATGACGGCTGAGGTGTGGAAGGGAAAAAGACTTCTGGAACTGAGAAAAAATCAAGGAGCAGAGGGGCCGGAGGGCAGCACAGGTCATTCACAGGGATGTTGAAGAAATCAGGAATGAAGACCGGGCCAGTGCTGGAGAGGAAATGATGGCCACGTGCTGAAGTCTTCTACATGATGGCAGGGACCGGAGGGTGAGCAGATGACTGAAGGGAGCAGAAGCAGTGGTTCACTCTAAGGACATGCATTCAAAAGTAGTATTATTTTTTTCTAGTTGTGGTAAATTTACATAACCTAAAATTTATCATTTTAACCATTTTTTAACGTACAGTTCAGTGGTGCTAAATACACTCACACTGCATCCAACCATCACCACCATCTGTCTCCAGAACTTTTTCTGAATTCATGAAATACTAACTTCCATTCCCACCTTCCCCCAGCCCCTGACAACTGCCATTCTACTTTCTGTCTCTAAAAATACAAGTAGATGGGGATGCCCGGGTGCCTCAGCGGTTTGGCGCCTGCCTTTGGCTCAGGGCGCGATCCTGGAGTCCCGGGATCAAGTCCCGTGTCAGGCTCCTGGCTTGGAGCCTGCTTCTCCCTCTGCCTGTGTCTCAGCCTCTCTCTCTCTCTCTCTCTCTCTGTCTACCACGAATAAATAAATAAAAAATCTTAAAAAAATAAAAATACGAGTAGTCTAGGAACCTCGAGTAAGTGGAATCATACAGTGTTCGTTCTTTTGCATCTGACTTATTTCACCCAGCATCATGTTTTCAAGGTTTATCCATGTTGCAGCACATGTCGGAACTTAAGAGGTAGGGTTTTTGAGGGAAGAATGTTTTGGAAGTGGCACAGAGGTAAGAATGGAAGTCAGTGGTAAAATTTCAGTGGCAAAATGCCTGCAATTACCAGGGCCATGGGGAAAAGCACTGTCCTCTGAGAGCAGTTAAAGTTCAGAGAGAAGGAAGGGAAGGGATGTTGAGACACTTGTGAAAAACTGGGGCATTCTGCCGGCAGGCTGAGTTCCAGGGGGCTCAGCAGGCAGGAGGCAGAGGGGCGTCCAATGAAGCCAGATCAAGAGGTGTGCATCCCTGTAGTGACCAGGATCAGAAGCCGCGTGGGAATAACCAGGTTTATTTGGAGAAGTCCTGCCAGTCTTGGGCTGGCACTTAAAGAATAATCATTGAAAAAGAATGAGCAACTGATCCAGAGTTTCTACAAGGGTGTGTGGTGGCTTGCACCATCAGTCATGAAGAGATCATGGGGTTTCAAAGCCAGAGGATCCACTTCTACTTTGACCTTTGCCACTTGCGTGGCCTGGACTAAACACCTTCACCCTCCTAAGCCTCTCTCTCCTTATTTGGATATCAGCTACCTGGAGACTTGCTGAAAGGCATAAATGAGAGAATGTATGCAAGAGGCCTCTGAAAACTAGTAAGTGCTACTCCGATGCCATTATTATTAGTTTAATTTAGTACTTAACGATGATCTGTAATGAAAAAGACAAAATGAGTAATATGGGAAGTCTTTAAATTGTGTGTGTGTTTAAAGTAGGCCCCATGCCCAGCGCAGAGGCCAAAGCAGGGCCTGAACTCACGACCTGAGATCGAGACCTGAGCTGAGATCAAGAGTCAGACGCCCAACCGACTGAGCCACCCAGGTGTCCCTAAATTGTGTTGTAAGATCAGAAACAAATCCATCTTATACCTTTGTATCTATAGTCAGCAGAGGGTGAAGCAGCTGGTCCCTCTTATCCACCCTTAGACCCCTGGTATCTTGCCCATTCACAAACTTAGAAGAAAACTAAAGTACCTCCTCCTGCTCGCAAAGTGGCAACAAAATGCTGAGGAGAGGGAGAATGGAAGACCAGAGGAGCTGAGTGTATGGCATGTATCGTTAGCTTGCCACCCAGAGCTAAAAGCTTTTGCATGTTCACTGGGGAAGCCTGGGGAGAACCTGCTAGAGGCCTAGGCAGGAAGAGGTCCGGGTCCAGCCCTGGCTTTTCCATCAGGCTTTGTGACTTCAGCAATGGGCCACCTTCCCAGGCCTCAGTTTTCCTATCTGCAAATTGAAGGACCAAGATGATCACTAAGCTTTTCTTCTTATTCTAAGATGCTATTACATGGGTGACGCATGCAAAAATTGCTGAGTGAAGAAAAGCCAGATATAAAAGACTGATATAAAGGCAGATATTGTATGACTCCTTTTATATGAAAAATTTAAAAGAGACAAAGCTGTAGAAACAGAAGGTAGCTCAGTGGTTGCTATGGCTGCAGGACACATGGGCTTGGTGGGTGACAACTAGGGGGTGTTGGGTTTCTTCTTGATGCTCAAATCATCTAATGTTCTAAAACGGATTCTGGTGATTGCTACACACTCTGAATATATTAAAAGCCATTGAACTGTACTATTTATTTATTTATTTATTTATTTATTTATTTATGGAACTGTACCTTTTAAATAGGTGAATTGTATGGTATGTGAATTATCTCCCAATAAAATGTTTCTAAAATGCTGTTACTTTATATAGACTTATCACCTGAAACTAATGTAACATTGTGTTAACTACAATTAAAACAGTTTTTAAATTTTATTATTTTTAATTAATTTTTAAAGATTTCATTTATTTATTTGCAGAGAAAGAGAGAGCACAGGCAGCGGGAGCAGCAGGCAGAGGGAGAGGGAGAAGCAGGTTCTCTGTAGAGCAAAGGAGCCTGATGTGGGGCTCAATCTCAGGACCCTGAGATTATAACCTAAGCCTAAAGCAGACGCTTAACTGGCTGAAGCACCTAGATGCCCCTAGAAACAATTCTTTTAGGTGTCCTTTTAAAATGTATTTAAAGGCAGCATGTTGGACTATATGAGTCCAGAAGAGCAGGGACTCTGGCTATGAGTTCAGTTCTGGCCCTAACGTGGTGACCATACCTAAGTCATTTGCCCATGCCAGGCTTCTGGGGGCTGAGTCATTCCCCTTTGCTGTTTCATAAAGTTAACTTTCCCTGGGTATGGTGTTTAATTGGGTATTTTTACTTTTGTTAGGTATGACAAAGGGATTCCATGACTTAGAGCCGAGACACATCAGAGAACGAGAGACAACTACACAGGGAAGAAGAGTAAGGAGAGAGAACAGGAAGTAGGGATGAGCAGCTGCAGTATGGTGGTGCCCTGGGAACAGGGACACACAAGTAACACAGGCTTGCAAGTGGCGAGGGATATGGTGCATCATATAGCCCTGGGTGTAGTAGGAGTGTGGACAAACAGCCCCACTCCTGAAGGAAATGCTACATCACGGCCCAGAACTGTGTGTATGGTGCCTAATATTGAGACTTTTTCAAGTCTGTATTTGAAAAAAGAAGTATCATGAAAATACTTGCCCAAACACCATGGTATAACGGGAAATTCAGTTGAACATGCCAGTCACCTGACCATTTCAGTGCTCTCTTACGTATGGAAGTCGGTTGGTACAAAGATCCGGAATGCAAGCTCTTTCCCTGGCTAAAAGCACAAGAAGTGCTCTTTGGTCCAGAGAATAATTACACTTACAGTCTTTCCTACATTCAACAGTGGAGAAGTGGTTCCCAAAGTGCATGTGGAGAAACAGAAATGCTTAAATCTTAACTAATTACATTTTAGATTTTATTTGATAGAGAAGACTGTGAATAAGTGCAATTAATGCCACATCGGCCCTCACTGGGTTCAATTTTGTGCATATTTCAGATCTCCCTCTGGTTCTGAAATCTAAATAAATCCAGAGCCCAGAGGGTATCCTGTATTATGCATGCTTCAATATAACCCAAAGAATGTGAACTGAAATTTGATGTGAATTTAAATTCTCTACAAACTCACACTTAGAAAAGTGTCTGAAGTAAGGATGAAATGTTAAGAATGAAGCCAGTTTCTTCTTTGGTTCTGAGGTGATACAAGGAACATAGCCTTACAACAACAACAACAAAAGGATAAAGTAAAGCCCCTCTGTGCTCCCTTAATTGCTTCACCTCCCCCATTCCTAGGTACATTCTAAATATCCTTCAATACTAGGACAAGGGTCTGGGAACATCTTATATCCTCAGATGCATTTCTGGAGGTGATACAGTTTCCTCAACCCAGAAGAGTTCTCCAAATTAACAATGCAGAGGGGAAATGCAACATAATCACCATCATCCTTGCTCAAGGCCAGCCAGGTAAGCTGTAGCTAGGAGGAAGCCCTGTGAGGGCAGGGATGGGAGGGGTGGGAGTGGTGGAGGAGGTGAGGGTATGGGAGCTGCAGATCAAGGAGGCATTCCAGCCCCTCCGAGGGACAGGACATTAAGGGGCCGGCCTGGAGCATGCACTGTCAAGATCCTTTGGCAACGAGAAGGCTCCTGTTCCCCGTGCTGCATGAGCACAGACACACCTGTGTGCTCTTAGCCACTCTGTAAATGTCAACTGACCCACCAAGCTTTCAAAAGGCCCTTAGGAAATAGCATAACTAAAAGGGGCTGGTCATGCAGACACTGTGCCTTTCTGATCCAATGTAGTAAGAAGTTCAAGCACCTCCCAGGAAAAGGTCTGGTCAAGTCACTGAGCCTAAGTCTATTCTGGCCTTTGGATCTAACATCTACTTTGGAGAAATTCAGGGAGTAGAGGAGCTAGCTAAGCATGATAAGGAAGAAGCAAATAAATTCATGATGTAGGATGATCCACGGGCACTGGATCTGGTTTCTTCCACAAGTTAGCATGTGAAAGAGAAAATGGAAGGTGGATGAAGCAGTCAGAGACCAAGGAGAAACCATGTGATATGGTTGGACTGAATTGGGTCCCCTCCCCCCCATTTTTATGTTGAAGTCCTAATCCCCAGTACTTTAGAATATGACTTTATTTGGACACAGGGTCTTTAATGAATAACATTTGTAATAAAGCTTCCTATCATTGCCCCAAAGCAATTAGCTAGAACTGTGGAAACTCTGAATGGACAAGGCATCTTGTTTGATCACAAGTGAGAGCAAGGTTTCCCCCAGGGCTGCAGAAGCCCCCTACCACTCTGGTCTAGTCTGTTGGGGCTCTCCTCACCCATTCTGTTTATGCTGGCCACAGATCTTACAGACATTAGGCCTGGATGACTCGTTGCTAGTTGAAGAACTAATCTTCCACCAATTACAGCAGATGGCCTGTGACATGTGTTAATGTACATGCAAATTAGGGATAATAAAAGTATACAAAAATCTGTGTTCCTAAGTAACTAGCCTTCTGTACTCCTTGTAGATCTATCTGGGTAAATTTTTCCTCTATGTCTCTTGTTTCACAAATTCTACTTTGCCACACAGAAAGGTCTCCATGACCCCTTAGTGGATAGTAGTATCGAATCCTCAAACTCTGCCTTACATCCATTATTAGTTAGACATTTTCATCTTGCGATGATGATAGCAAGCTCCCATCCTATTTAGAAGCTTTTACATTGTAAGTAATTTGAATCTCCACAAGCCTCTAGCATCTGAGTTGTACACACAACATTTGTGCATATCATTTCCCTCTGGCCCAGGTTCATTAGTACTTCTGGGGCTTGTTAAATGTCCTTAAATTTTCCCATTTATAAGAAAACACTGAATGTTGAAGTGATGGATACCAAAAGGAATCTTAAGTTCGTTCGTTCGTTCGTTCCTTCCTTCTTTTTTTTTAAGATTTTACTTATTTATTCATGAGAGACACAGAGAAAGAAGCAGAGACAGAAACAGACTCCCCACAGGCAGCCCGTTGGGGGATTCGATCCCAGGACCCCAGGATCATGGCCTGAGCCAAAAGCAGACGCTCAACTGCTGAGCCAACCAGGTATCCCCTTACTTCATTTCCTATAGGAGATTGTCTCTAATTGAATTTTTGGTCTTTCTGAATTTTTTTTAAGAGTACACCATTTTTCTAAGAAATAACATTACTGGCGGTTAAACATCATATTTACTTTCATATAGACTGTTTCTTATAAAAATGTAGTAATACTTCACACTTACATCTAGGTTATAGGTGAGAGGGAGATAAACCTTTTCTGTAAAGGACCAGAGAGTAATACTGTCGTTTTTGCGACCCATACAGTCTCTACAGCAACTCCTCAGCTTTGCTTCTATTGGTGCAAAAGCAGTCACAGACACCATGTAAATTGAATGGATGTGGCTGCATTCCAATAAAACTTTATGAACACTGAAATTCAAATTTTGTAACATTTTCATGTGTCAAGAGATATTCTTTTGGTGTTTCCCCCCCGAACAACTGAAAAATGTAAACATTGAGCTTCCACGTTGGTGAACACATCTAGCTGCTGGGAAGGTGGTGTATCCACAGAGGGCATGGAAGCTCCGTGCCCTTCCCTCTGCATCCCATCCACTTGCCTTTGCCCTCTGCATCCCATCCACTTGGCTGTGGCTGAGTTATTGGCCCCCCCCCTCCCCCCCCCCCCCCACACACACCATGCAAGGAGGAATGCTGCTAGCAGACTGCCTTTGGATTTGAACTGTGACTCTTCCCTGAGTCCCCAGCCCACTAGCTTTAGTCCATCAAGATTTTGGACATACCAAGTTTCCACAATCATGTGAGCTAATTCCTCTAAATAACTCTCTGTCTCTCTCTCATTTTCTCTCTCTCTCTCTCTCTCTCTATATATATATATATAATTTATTTTTATATATATATAATTTTTTTTAATGTAAAAACCATTTTTAGTGTGTAGGTCATACAAAAACAGACAGCAATCTTGATTTGGCCAAGACGCCTTAGTTTGCTGACCTCTGTAGTAAATCCATAGCAACTCTCAGTAGATTTGTTTACAGTTTTAGAAAAGAAAGTGCATATTCTAAGGCAGTAATATCCCAAATCATGCTGAAGAATTTCTCCACTATAACCTCATGAAAATCTAGTACACCACAGCACAGCAAGCTACATACATGAAGAATATACACACATACATGTATATACATACATACATGAAGAATCTAATAAATTCTCATTTCTGCCTCAGGCCCAGGCCAGTCCCTTCATTTCAAAACACATCAATCCAGCTGCCTACTCACCCCCACAGTTGGAACTTTTGTGGATGTCTCAGACTTTGGGGTGTGAAGTGGACTCCTGAGTCTCCTGCCCTGCTCCCTGTTTCCTCTCCAATGTTCTCCAAGTCCATACATGGTGCCCTTTACCCACCCCCATCTGATGAATCACCTTGACTCCTCTCTCTGCTGCTCACTCATTGGCAAGCTTGCCAGATCTCCAGAGTGGATGTCAAGTCTGCTCACTTCTCTCCAATTCCATGGCCCCCCAGCTCAGGTGGGCACCACCTCTGCATGGATCAATTCTCCTTGTACTTTATCTCCCACAGATTTGCCATTGGTGGCAAGAGTTGAGTAGTTGCAATAGAGACCATATGGCCCCCAAAGTCTAAAATATTTACTGTTTACAATAGAGTCCACATTTTGTTAGTCCCCCTCCTGTGGCCTTCCGTGGCAATCTATGACATCAGAAGAAAACCTAAACTCTTTATCAGAGCCTACTTTTTCCACATATAGCTTCCAAATAATGCCGTTTCTCCTTTGTCTATATAAGCAAATGTAGTAGTAATCACACCTTACATTTAATTTGTGAAATGACTCTGTGGAGATTTCAAGATCCTATTTTATCAACAGGAAATTAAGACACAGAGAATTTGTGTGATATAACCAACTACCCAAAGTCAGCCCCTAAACAGACTTCAATCTAAATCATTCAGCTCTAGGTTTGGGTCCATCCCACCACCCCACAGTGCCTTGCTCTTCCCTCCACAGCTATGCATGGGCCACAGTGAGACAGGTTTGGATTATTTTTGGATGCCCGTAAGTAAATGCCTCTGGAGTCTTTCTTCTAGGAGGGTTGCCTCTGATTAGAATGGAAACTCCAGTGTACTACCTTGGTTCCATACACCCTTCATGTTCCCAAGAAAGTCTCTGGGGGCTGAGCTGATGGAATGTTTTTGTCCATTCCTAGGGTATGTTTGGGAGAATCTCTGTTCCTCAAGGTTCTGGTTTTTTACAACTTGTGCCAAAATAGCTACTGAATTTTAGGTTCCCATCCCCCCTTGGCATGAGGTGTTAAATAAATAAATGTTGAACAAACATTTAAAATTGAAAAAATTTCAAAGAACTAAAATGTTTAATGGTTATGCATTTTGGCCTATCTGTAGTGTACCACAGCTATTTGATATTTTTTTGTGTGAGACAATATAAGGCAATTAGACACAGAGATCCAAAAATAAAACCCCCAACCTGAGGGATATATAAAAAGGCTCATAGAGCATCTGATTTTTTATTTTGGCTCGGTCATGATCTCACGGTCCTGGATCCTGGGATCTCAGGTCCTGGGATACAGCCCCATGTCAGGTTCCATACTCAGTGGGAAGTCTGCTCAAAGATTTCTCTCTCTCCCTCTGCCTCACCCCCAACTCATGCTTTCTGTCTCTCTCTCTCAAAAATAAATAAGTAAATCTTAAAAAAAAAAAAAAAGGCTCATAGAGGACCAGTTTCCATTAAGAATATAATCTATATGTATTTCCTGACTCTCAGAATGCATGATATATTTTAAATAAATATATGCTCTACCTAAGTTAGTATTTATAGTTTTTTTTAGGGGGGAGGAGTAGAGGGATAAAGAATCTTTTTTTTCGGGGGGGGATAAAGAATCTTAAGCAGGCTCCGCGCTGGAGCCCAATGTGGGGCTCGATCTCATGACCCTGAGATCATGATCTGAACCAAAATCAAGAGTGAGACGCTGAACCAACTGAGCCACTCAGGTGCCCCATAAATTAGTATTTACAGTTTTAATACTTTTATGATTTTGAACCCATCACTGAAAGATTAAGAAAAGAAATAAAGGCTTTTGTTTCATTTATGACATTTTTTGAATATGCCCAGGTGAGTTTTTCACTTTATCAGATTTTGCAGAATTGTACCTTTTTCATACTTCTTTGTATCTTTTCATTCACCCTCCTTTAACCCAAATTTATTCAACATGGTCTGGTCATGAGGTTCAGATGTTTTTGTTACTAAGTACTTCATTTCACCAAATAGCACAGTCTAACAAGGGCCAGAAGTGACTTAACTTCTTCAACAAAGCCTTAGCTCTAGGAGGTATTTGATAAATTCCAGTTTGCTGCATAACTAGATCCTACAGTTCTTGTGCCTTGACTTAAATCTGTCTACAAGCTGTAAGGAGCATAGTCTCTCAAAATTTAGGGGTCAGACTAGTGGAGCCCCACTCTCACTGTGCTGAGGAATTAAAGACAGGTATATCTGTGGCCTCAGGGACATGGACCTGAGATGCTGTCCTCCTTGCGCAGGTGAGAAGAAGCCTGTGTATACCAGAAACACCCATCTGTCTCTAAGAATATTTTCATCCTCTATTTAGAGCAGAATCAATTGTTCCCATATGCTAGTGCAGTCCTCTTCTTTTTTATTTATATTTTAAAAGATTTTAAAATATTTATTTATTAATAGACACAGAGAGAGAGAGAGAGAGAGAGAGAGGCAGAGACACAGACAGAGGGAGAAGCAGGCTCCACACAGGGAGCCTGACGTGGGACTCAATCCCAGGTCTCCAGGATCACACCCCAGGCTGCAGGCGGCGCTAAACCACTGAGCCACTGGGGCTGCCCCTCTTCTTTTTTAAAAAAGATTTTATTTGTTTGTTTGTTTATTTATTTATTTATTTGAGAGAGAGAGAGAGCACAAATGGGGGGAGAGAGGGGCAGAGGAAGAGAGAGAAGCAGAATCCCTGCTGAGCAGGGACCCTGACATAGGGCTCAATCCCAGAACCCTGAGACCACAACCTGCCATGAAGGCAGATGCCCCCCAGGTACCCCAAAAGCAGTCTTTTTTTTCTTTTTTAAGAAACAAGTGCATAATTCAAAATAAGAGTGTGGCTCATAACAGAAAATTCAGTATGAAGATTAATTATATTTGAATCATTCATGGAGATAAGATTAAAATTACTCCTAGCCCCCACACAGACACTCCTCTGCAAAAATGAACCAGCTGTCCTTTCCAGAGAATACTGGTAGACTTTTTAAAGTATTTCTCAATACTATTTTCTTATTGGCAACATCTTATAATAAACCATATTAGTATGACATCAGGTAGTCAGATATGGATTTTACTGAAAGACTACTTTGAATATAATTCTTTCTGTTACTAAATTTTATTTATTTTGTAGTTTACAAAACACAGACATTTTGGCAAAATATGAATTCATAAACTTATTTAGTAATATTTTCATAGATATTAAGTCATAGGTATAGGCTTTTTATATTAAAAGAAATCTTTTCAGAACCTTGTTTGAATGGTAAAAATCTCAGAATCTGTATCAGATAGAAATATATCAAAATATAAACATTTAAAATAAAATTACACAGGTTCAGGGGCCTAAAATAATGATGGATAAATCTTAGAGGAATAATGATAATAGGAATAATGATAATTCATTCCTACTGAATGCTCTCTTGAAACTTCTGCTGCACATTTCTTACTATAATGTAAGTGTAATTATTCCAATTATACATATTTAGAATTGGAGGCTCAGAAAAACTAAGTGAGCAAAATCAAAATTCAAACTCAAGTTTTCTTTCATCCTAAAGCTCATGCTTTTTATTTTTTTTATTTTTTTTTATTTTTATTTTTTTGCTCATGCTTTTTAGATCACGTAACTGCAACATGAAGCATAAAGAGCTGTAAGGATCATAACATACTTCTTTTCCTTCTAATATTTTTAAACTCATAAAATATATAGTACACTTTATATTTGTAAATGGCAAGGTTTTTTTTTAAATGGCAAGGTTTTAATGTTCATTTTCTGAGTTATATTGGAAACAAATGATGTAATAGAAAGATAAAAATGTGATCCAAAGATAAAAAGAGGGATCCCTGGGTGGTGCAGCGGTTTGGCGCCTGCCTTTGGCCCAGGGCGCGATCCTGGAGACCCGGGATCGAATCCCACGTCGGACTCCCAGTGCATGGAGCCTGCTTCTCCCTCTGCCTGTGTCTCTGCCTTTCTCTCTCTCTCTCTCTGTGTGTGACTATCATAAATAAATAAAAATGTATTTAAAAAAAGATAAAAAGAAAAGAATGAAAAGAGAAAAGAAGAAACAAGGGATCCCTGGGTGGCACAGCGGTTTGGCGCCTGCCTTTGGCCCAGGGCGCGATCCTGGAGACCCGGGATCGAATCCCACGTCGGGCTCCCGGTGCATGGAGCCTGCTTCTCCCTCTGCCTGTGTCTCTGCCTCTCTCTCTCTCTGTAACTATCATAAATAAATAAAAATTTAAAAAAAAATTTAAATAAAAAAAAAAAGAAGAAACAAGGAAAAGAAACTTAAGAAAAATATCTTCAAGAAAAAAGACAACAGGTAAGGGCAGACTGCAGTTCCTCTGCACCAAATAAAAAAGTCAGATAAATAACTAGAAACACATTTCTAAACACATCAGAAGGCTGTGGAAGCAAAAAGAATAAATTAATTAAAATATCTGAGAGGGAGAGCTCTTCAAAAGTGAGCAGTCCGTCATCAGGTATTTTCTTTCCTGATGACATTTGCTGACTCTAGGCTTGGGATGAGAATATAAAGGACTCCATTAGGGGCGCCTCAGTGGCTCAGTGGTTGAGCGTCTGCCTTTGGCTCAAGTTGTGATCCTAGGGTCCTGGGATCGAGTCTCACATCAGGCTCCCCGCAAGGAATCTGCCTATGTCTCTGCCTCTCTTTTTGTGTCTCTCATGAATAAATAAATAGAATCTTAAAAAAAAAAAAACCAAAAAAACGGACTCCATAGTTTCATGTGGAAGAGCCAGTCCCCATGTGTAACAAGGCCATCCTCAAATACATGCCTAGCCTTCTTGAGACATTTACCAGATGTGGAAGTCACTGGGTGAAGGTGGGGGTGGAAAGCAAGCTCAAAACCTCTGAAGGTTTTATGAAATTTATAAGTATCTCAGTCTTTCAAGACTGAGTAGATAGGAAACCCACTAGGCCTTAACTCTGAAGCCCAGGAGAGAAAACTCAAGGAATGGGAAAAAGCCAGAGGTTACTTATGTCTTATTAAATTTGTCTAATTAAAATTAAAACTTGCCCCAATTCATTTCAATACCTGTCAGTACTGAAGTGGTCAGCCCCTCATCCTCACAGAGGAAACCCCTCCAACAGTCCTTGCTGGTGGACAATATTATGTGAACAGATATAGTTTCTTTATATACAATGTGTACATATGATAAAAATTAGGAGGTATGTGAAGAGACTGAAATGTGACAGAAGAAACAAATAAAAGATACAGACTCACAATATTAATATTGTTACATATTACTCTTAGTAGATAAGAATTTGATGGATGAACCTGAAGAGAAGATGAATTTCATTAGAGAATTTAAATGCATTAAAAAGAATCAAATAGACATAATACATTGAAAACAAAATACTTTCTGAAATTGACAATTCCCTAGATGGTTTGACAGAAGCTTGGGCACAGCAGAAGACAGGATAAATAAACTAAAACACAGGTCAAGGGGATCCCTGGGTGGCGCAGCGGTTTGGCGCCTGCCTTTGGCCGGGGGCGCGATCCTGGAGACCCGGGATCGAATCCCACATCGGGCTCCCGGTGCATGGAGCCTGCTTCTCCCTCTGCCTGTGTCTCTGCCCCTCTCTCTCTCTCTCTCTCTCTCTCTCTCTCTGTGTGTGTGTGTGACTATCATAAAAAAAAAAAAAAAAAAAAAAAACACAGGTCAAAAGAAAGTATTCAAAATGGAAGAAGAGAGAGAGAGACCCACCCCCAAAAGGGGATAAAACAGAGCATAGAATAAAAGACACAGCAGAAGAAAAAGAAAGTCTAACATATGTACAATTTGAATCCCAGAAGCAGGAGAGAAGGAGAGAAAAAGGGCACGAAGATGTTGAGTGAACATTTCCCAATTGTGATGAATGATATCAATCTACAGACACAAAAAACTCAGTGGGTTCAAAGTAAGACAAATACAAAACCACACATTTATTCTAACCGTGGCAAGTCAAAAACAAAGAGAATTTTAGATCAGTCAGAGGAAAAGCCATGTTACCTTCAGAGAAACAGGACTTCAAAAGAAACTGCAGAAACCAAAAGATAATGGTCTGAGAACGTAAAGTCAAGGCACAGGCTGGGATATGCAATACACACAGACACACACACATTTTTGACAACAACCTATATCCAGAATATCTAAAGAACTCTCATGAATGAAAAAAAGACAGACAACACAGTGGGAAAATGGGCCAAATACTAGAAGAGGCAGTTTATAATAGAAGATATACAAATGGCCAATAAAAAGATGCTCAACATCATTAGCAATCAGAGAGATACAGACTAAAACCACAGTGAATTACCACTACACTGTGGCCAGAATGACTAAAATTAAATGGGTGAACAATGCTAAGTACTGGTGAGGATGTGAAATAATACACTGCTGGTAGGCTTGTAAATTAGTTTGGAGTGTAAAAACAGTTTGAAAACTGAAAGTACCTAGTAAAGCTAAACACATACTGGATCTACTACCCTGCAATGTCATTCCTGGGCATCCAATGGAAATAAGGCTTATGTTTGTCAAAAGACATGAATAAGAATACAAATATTAGCATATTCAAAATATCCCCATGCTAGAGACCATTCAAATGCCTTCCAATAGTGAAATAGGTAAATTAACTGTTTATGTTAACACAAAAGAACACTGGATAGCATTGAAAAAAATCACAATACATGAAACAACGAGTGAATCTCAAAAAAAAAAAATATAATGCTGAGCTAAGGAATCAGATGCAAGGAATATTTACTGTATAATTCCATATGAAGTTCAGAAAAGGTCCAAATAACACAGTTGACTCTTTAACAACATGGGGGTGGGGCGCTGAGGGCTCCCATGCAGTTGAAAATCTGCCTGTAACTTTTGACTTCACCCCCCAAACTTAACTATGTAGCCTACTGGTGACTGGAAGCCTCACCAATAACATAGAGTGGATTAACACATATTTTCTGTCATTAACACGTATTTTCTGTAATAACATTCACTGTATTCTTATAATAAACTAGAGAAAAGAAAATGTTATTAAGAAATCATAAGGGAAATACTTTTACAGTACTGTACTGTATTAAAAAAAAAATCCATGTAGAAGTTGATCCAAACAGTTCAAACTCATGTTGTTCAGGGTCAAGTTTGAAAACTTGTGAGAGTGGTTATCTGTGTAAGTAAATACTGGGAAGAAGCAAGAGGGGTTCTTATGGATATGAGCTGAAATTACTCTATATCTTGATCTAGAGCAGTGGTGAGTGCTCTTGCCCCCGGGAAACATCTGGCAATGTCTAGAGACATTTTTCTTTGTCACATCTAGGGAAGGGTGCTACTGGCATCTGGGGGTGGAGGACAGGAATGCTGCTACACATTCTCCAGCGCACAGGTCAGTCCCCCAGGCAGGGAGGTATCGGGTCCCAAATATCAATAATGCTGAGATTGGGAAATGCTGATCTACACAATAGGTACTTACATAGGGGATACTCATAAAAGGTTTATTAAGTTGTACACTTAAGATGTGTACACTTTAGTATAAGTTATAACTGAAATAAACAAAAGTAAAAGCAATAACTAAAGTCACAAAAGTACCTATAGCTCCTAACTGAAATTTAGCAAATGTATATAGAAACTGTGTTTCAGCTTTATGTATAGTCTAATTCATTAGGGTCATAATGACTTGACTTTGTCAGGAATTGCATTTAAGTCAGGAAGAACAGAACTCGTTATGTACCACCTCCATTAAATGATTAAATGGCAAGATGGGTGCTATTACTGATAGCACAAGATGTATGAATTAAGATCTGGGTTATTTCTAGAATTGTATATTTGTAGAAACACAATACAAGTATATGGTAAAGTCCACACATCTGGGATTTTCTTGGAGCCATTCTGCTGAACTGGCTTGGGATATTGCTACAAAGTCCCTCCCTACTTAATGCCCTGTATTTCTGTCCAGAAGATACAGAAAAATATACATGTACTTTTAAGTAGTAGTCCAACCTTCCTTCCAAAGAGAGTAACCTTTTGCCACTAATTAGCAACAAATTAAGAAATCTAGTCCCTTAAATCTCATTCTGACTCCATCCTGAGATGTAACATTCATTTGCAAAGGTGGGGTCAGGCATCCATTGCGTCATTCTTTCCACTGTCTTGCATAAATGCAACAGCTACATAAGCTTATGTTGATCTAGCCATACAGCCATAGAAGGGTGAGAAGTGCTGGGTGTTGCGAGCCCTGGAATAGCACCACAAACCTGTGTACCAGCTCTTGAACAAATACTGTTCAGTCAGTGTGAGAGGGGACAGGCACTAACAGAGACAAAGGAGAGAAAAAGGTGTACTCTTCTACTTCACTGTTAGGCTGACTTGCTGTTGTACAACCCAGGATCTTAGGAAGTCAGACTGCTAAGTAATTGCATAAGATGCTGTTGTCTAAAATCCAAATACTCGTACGTATTTTAAAAGGATTTTGCAAAAAAAAAAAAAAAAAAAAAAAGGATTTTGCAGTTTCAAGTAAAATTAAATAATAATTAGAAATCAAGTACATCCAAACCAGAACAGTTAACGGGCTTTAAAGTCAGTGAAATAACTGAAGTAAAGTGTCACTGCTGGGTAACACTGCATATTACTCCAATTTCACAAATGATTCCCCATGCAAATAGCTAGAATCTAATCAGCTGGATCAGAATCGGGGCGATTTATTTTACGAATCCATCATCATGTAATATTCCCTTGTGCTCTCAGTTACATCAAACTTTATTGTGAATGGTTGCCACAGAAGCCCATTTGATTGTACTACAAACTGATTCACCCCATGCAGCATTATCTAAATTCATGAGCTGCTCAAGGTAAAATTCATGGACATCTCAGATAGTGCCCAGTAGTCAGTGACTCACACTTATTGTACTAAATCCTAAGCTGTGACTCAGAGTGAACCCTGTCAGTTGCTGACAGATACTATATGTATTTGAATAGAAGCTCACACTGTGAGTCACCTGGTGGTATACTGAAAACCAATCTGAAATATTCCCAATTGGACAATGATTCATGTTATAATCATACTGGGACTTGACTTAACACATGTGATTTCAAAACTCAGTTCTGCTGAACTGGCTTGGGAGATTTCTACAAAGTCACTCCCTACTTAATGCCCTGCATTTCTTTCGAAAAACATGTGGTAAGCATACAGAGGTGCAAAGTCAAGGGTAAGATATCCACTTTATGCACTGGAGGAACAATGGTTTCCTTCTTCGAAGACGCAAGCACAGTTCCTAGAAGTGTCTTCTTTGGAAGACACATCATTCCTATGATCTTAAATAACTTCATGAGGCCAGATGCTTATTTGAAAGGCTCTGCCATAATGATTCCTAAACTGCTCATGCCAGGGCTGAACCCTGAAGCTACCCCCACTGCACCTGTCTGTGGAAGGTAAATGTCATTAGACTACCACATGCAAAAGTGAAAGAACTGTAGGATTTTAGGAGTTGATACTCAAGTGCCTGGAATGGAAATCATTTACCAAACTACTGCATTAAAATAAGAAAGCTTTTCCCCCCCTTTTCTCTTGCTCATTCACAACATCTGGAATAATAAAATCTCCTATGCAATTTTGAAGGCCTTCCCTAAAAAGCTCTCAAGTCAGCAGGAAGGAGACTTCAAGAAACTAAGAAAAGCTCAAAAAACGACTTCTAAGGAAGTCAAGGGATTAATAGAATATGCAACCAATTGTGTACTCCAGAGGGACTCTGGATTCTAGTGCTGGCTCTGCCTCTGGCTTGATCTGTGACCTCAGCTTACTTTAGGTTAGTTTTGCAGTCCTACCTTCTGCTGTGCGGGACCATGATGAAGCTGTGGGACGGTAGTCAAATTACTGTCTTGTCTTTCTCGTGTTGTATATAACACATGCTTGCATATTTTCCCTTATGTAATGGCTTCTAGTTTCCTATTTGTTAAAGGTTCATAAGTCTGTAGAAGACAGGAAAACATCAGTGTGGTGTATACAAGCCTTGGGGAGCGAGTAAGAAGACTGCATTCTAATCCTATTTAGCTGGAGATCTCCAGTAGGGACTTCTACCCTCTCTGAATGTTTCCTCAGCTGTAAAGTGAAGGAATCTGACTTTTATCATTTTCTTTCTTTCTTTCTCTTTCTTCCTCTTTTCTTTTCTTTTCTTTTCTGTTCTGTTCTTCCTCCCTCCCTCCCTTCCTTCCGTGATCTCTGTGCCAGTGTGGGGCTTGAACTCACAACCCAGAGATCAAGAGTCACATGCTCTACAGACTGAACAAGCCAGATGACCCTATCTATGTTTTTGATACTAAGAGTATCTTTGCTAAAATGTTTACAATCACCTTAGAGAAGTTAGCATTTCTAGCTTCCAAGGTAAGTTTCCCGATTCTCTTAAATTACAATTGACCTGGTACAGTATTTTAATGCAGACATTGGATTTAAAAAAAAAATTATTTTATTTATGATAGTCACACAGAGAGAGAGAGAGGCAGAGACATAGGCAGAGGGAGAAGCAGGCTCCATGCACCGGGAGCCCGACGTGGGATTCGATCCTGGGTCTCCAGGATCGCGCCCTGGGCCAAAGGCAGGCGCCAAACCGCTGTGCCACCCAGGGATCCCCGACCTTGGATTTTCTGTATATATCATAATGTAGTGTGTAGTATTTTTTATGCATGTTTCACAAAGTGAAATATTTTGAAGGTTGGAGATAATTTTCTTAAAACGCTGTTTGAAATATGTATTTCCTAATTATTTTAAATAAAAAGGGTCCAGATGGTGTAGAAACGCACTGCATTTAAAATGTACGATATCAACACAGAAAATGTTTTGGAGATGGACATCTTTTACTTTATTATATAAACTCTTCATAGCATACCAAAAAATGCACTTTGTTTCTGATCTCATGATACATTATTTTGAAGGCTACTTAGCCAATTTTGCATAAATATAATAATAGTAATACCAACTTTTGTTTGGTATGTGACAGAGCTCTACTGCATTAATTTACTGAATGGCAGCTACCCTACCAAGTAGGTATTTTTTCTTATCCTCATTTCGCAGCTCATGAAACAATGGCATCAAAACGTTAAATAACTTGCCCGAGGCTACACAGCTAGGCTGGGATTCGAATCCAATCGGTTAGGGAACCCAGGACTCTGACCTGCCAGACAATACTGTCTCTCATATGCGTTACTAATACTCGATACAGAAGATGCCATTTAGGGGATCCCTGGGTGGTGCAGCGGTTTGGCGCCTGCCTTTGGCCCAGGGCGCGATCCTGGAGACCCGGGATCGAATCCCACGTCGGGCTCCCGGTGCATGGAGCCTGCTTCTCCCTCTGCTTCTCTCTCTCTCTCTATGTCTATCATAAATAAATAAATCTTTAAAAAACATATTTAAAAAAGATGCCATCTAATGAGAAGGTAAATACGATGAGGCTCAGTAGAGGTAATGAGCAAACATCAGGTCATGAGCAAAAACAAGAATATAGAGTCATTTTATGACAAACGTCCTCGCCAAGTCTGGGGGGGGGGGGGTAAGTCCGTTTCCTTTCCTCAGCTGGGATCCTGGTTTAGTCAATTCCATAATCTTAACTAGAAGTTAAGTGGTTAACCGTAACCACGAGAAGCAAAATGAAGCCACGCCACGCAGGGTCCTGGGCCCGGGGGAGGGGGAGCGACCCGAGGGTGACGCCTGGAGATTGGGGCGGGAAGCTCCCTGCCCCCCCCCCCCCCCCCCGCCCCGGCGCAGACGCTAGACGGAGCCCAGCGGGCGAGGGGCCGCCTGCTTCGGCCTGGAGGGCGGGAGGCGTCCGGCCCGCGCCGCGGGCGCCCGGGGAAGTGCGGCAGCCGGGGTGGGGTGCGAAGGGGCCGGGGGCCTCCGCCGGAGAAGCAGGAAAGAGCTCCCCCTCTGGCGCCCCACTGCTCCCGGATGGAGCCTGCGCTCACTTGCCCCCTCCAGCCCGCCCAGTCCGCCGCGGGCCGCGCGCTCGCCCGGATTCCCCCATACCCGCCCCCCGCCCCCCGCGCCCCGCAGCCGGCGACTCCGAGACACCCACTCCTGCCTGGGAGCGCCGCCTCCCGCGGGGCCCGTCCCCGCCCACTCGCCGCGCTCGCCCGGGGCCCGCCGGTTCCCGCCCACCCCGGCTGCGCACCCAGCCCCGCCCGCAGGCGCCCACCCGCTGCGGCGCGCAACCCCCCCGGGGCCTCGGGGCCCCTCCCCGCCCACCCCCCACGGCCGGGGACCGGGCCCCGGGCCCCGCGCGCCCACGCCCCTTCCAGGGTCCGCAGCCGCGCCGCGGGGACACGTCCCAACTTACCCGGAGACTCAGTCGCCGGGGTTTGTTCAAGAGCAGCAGCCGCGGCGCCCGCACCTCGCGCCTGGGCGCTCCCGGCGGGTTCCGGGAGCCTGAATGCGGACACCGGGTCAGACCCGCTCCCCGGCGCCACCGCCCCGGCGGCGCTTTTCTTACGGAGGCTCCGGGATCCAGGGAGTGTCTCCTCCCCCCCCGCCGGCGCTCCGGCTGCGCGGCCCGCGGAGGATGCCGACGTTCCCACCGCCCGGAGTTCCCCAAACCTACTTCGGGAGGCTTCCAGGGCTGGAGCCCAGGCCGCCGTGGTTGAGTCGTGCGGACGTCCCGGTGGACCCGGCAAAGCTGATGCCGGCGGCTGGACGCCCCCCTTGAGACCCAGGCACACTGTGAGCCCGGGCACCCCCGGGACGCGCCGACCGACCTGCGGGGCTGCAGGGGCCGTGAGGCGACCGACCCGCACCAGCTCCCGCCACCGCGGCTCCGACGACAGCTCCCGGTCCTGCCCTGCGGGCGCGCCCCGCCTGGCCGCCGCCCCCTCCCAGCCCGAGGCCTTCGAGCGAGTCCGAGCGGGGGCAGGGGGCGAGGGTCGCGGTACTCACGAATTCGCCGTCCGCTGGGCGAGCCGGAGGGGAAGCTCGGGCCAGCTCGCCTCGGTCGGCCGTGCGCATGCGTCTAGTGGGTGCCTTTTTTTTTTTTTTTTTTTTTAAATATTACAATACCACCTGGTAGCTTTACTTCGCCCGCGACTGCTCGCCTCGGTCTTTCCTCTCACCTTCTTCTCCGTCGCTCGGGCTCCCTCGGCTCTGCCTCCTCCCCCCCCGCCCCCCCCCCCCCCCCCCCCGCCTCCCCGGCCGGGCAATCCCGGCCTCGCCTCCCTGCTGCCGCAGCGCGCTCCACTGCGGCGGGGGCTGGGGTCGCCCCGGGCTCCCGGAGGGCCCCAGCCGGCGGCGGGGCTGTAGCCCACTCCCCCAGCCCGCGGTTGGGCCGAGCCCGGCGTGCCGGCACTAAGCCAGGCGAGCGCGGCGAGCGCCTGCAGATCGCCTCTGCCCCCCTTGGCTTGGGCGCGCGCGGGCCGAGCGAGACTCGGTAGTGCGGGGACGCGTGCTCAGACCTGGTGAATGGAGGCGGGCGGAGGGAGGTGCGAGCGGAGGGGGTGCTCCAGCCCCGGAGAGTCACGCGGCGGACCAGCCGGCGTCTGGAGGGCAGCCCCCTACCTTCTTCCTCGCCTCGGGTGCTTCTCCGAGCTCTGCCCCCGTCCCACCCTGGTGATGCCTCTGCCTGTCCCTCACTGGCGACGAGCTCCACGCCCTCGGCCGCCGCAGCCCGAGGCCCCACCAGGTCGACGGTGGGGGTAGGGGCGAGGCGCTTGGCTAACTCCGGATTCCGGATCCCGCTGAGCCCCCTGGCAGCTGCCTGCCGTCCCCCGGTCTCCGAGCCCCAGGCGTAGGGAGAGACCTGGGGGCGGGGCGGAAAATACGCGGCAGCTCAGCTCCTGGGGCACAGAGCCCCGGGGATCCCCGTAGGCCCCTCTGTGCGCCCTCGGGAGCGAGGCGCGCACGGACCGCCGGGGCCCGAGCAGGAGGTTGGAGGGCCAAACTGAAGCTGGAAGCTGACCTGACACAGAAATAGCATCACGTCATTTCCTCCCCGGCCTCCAGAGCCTGCGGACGGCCAGAGGGCAGGGGAGTGGGCGCGAGGAGGGGCGGAGGCGCGTTGCGGGGAGGCTCGGAGCAAGGGGTTGAGCCGCACGTTAAGAAGGAGAGTTTGAGAAGCAGCCTCAGGAAGGGCGAGGACTCCCTCCCGCCTCCACTGCTTCCATTCACACTGGATGGAAAAGGTCCAGGAGAAGTAGCTACCGGGGTCCGCTGCGAAAAGGAGTGTCAGCCGAGGCGCCGGCGCCGTTTCCTTGAACGTGCTCAAGCCTCTCTTAACCTTCCCACCAAAACTCTCTGCCTCTGCCCCCACACCTCCCGCTCTGGCCCCTCGCGGCGGAGCCCCTGCTGGCCCGGCGCGGAAGGGGTCAGTCGGGGTCAGGAGGGAGCTGGGGGTGCGCGTGTCCGGGTGAGGTCGGGGGTGGGGCGTGCTGGAGACCACAGTACTCACGGGCACGGGCGAGCTCTGCCCAGCGCAGGCGTCCTCTTCCCTGGGCGCGCGGCCCCCCGGGGGTCGGCTGGGCAGGGCCAGAGCTGCCCCCAGCAGGAGCGAGAGGCGGCCTGGCCGCTCCCCGTGGCCCCGCGAGAGCCTAGCCGCTGGCAGAGAGCGAACGGAAAGCAGGAGGGAGAAGTCCGGGCGCCGCTGGGGAGTCCCAGAAGGGGGTCGCCGGAGAAGGTGAGAGAAGAATCGCGCGAGGCCAGAGAGCGTGCCAGACAGGAGGCTGAGCGGCTTCGGGGCAGCGGGCGAGTCTGGGAGCTGTGCAGGGTCGGCAGCAGGCAGGGCAGGAGGTAGGGGGAGAGAAACAAAATCAACACACCGTTACTGTTGGCTCTAGCTACAGATAGAAGAAAATGTGTATTTACTATCATTTGCTACAGCATTTTGAGGCTGTATTTTGGGGGTGCAAGAGAAGGTAGGTGAGAGCAAAGGGAAAGGCCTTTGGTTAGATTCTCCTTCTCTATTCTCTCCTCCCCCCTCCCCTCCCCCCTTTCTAAACTCTGTGCTACTCAGTGTGGTTCTTAGACCAGCAGCTTCAATAACAACCAGGAGCTGGTCAGAAATACAGAATCTGGAACCCTGTCCTGAACTAGAGCATCAACATGTGAATGTTAACATTCCCAGTGGGGTTTGTATGCACCTTACATGTGAGATGCAGTGTAAAGAAGCGTCTGTATTGGTGTTTCTTGGTTCTTTAGGATTTCCTAGTGAATGAAAATTCACTTTTGCAACTCTTGCTCATCTCCCATTTTCCCTCTGACCTTTCCCACCTCCCAAAGTGCCTAGAGTTCTCCCTGCTGAGTCATAGAAGTTAGACTTGGTTACTAGGTTCCCTTGTGAGAGGTGTCTAGGGGAGAACTGATTAATGGCAGAGGACTGAGCAATCCGAGACCAAGGCTGGGTGGAACAAGGGACTGGCTGATTTGGCTTTGGCTGTACACGTTGGAGTGGGCAGGATACTAGGACTGTTTTGGGTCTCATAAGTGCACACTATGCAGGGCCCCTTTCCACACTCTCATGTGTCCATCTTATTCTCAGGAACACAGGCCTTTGCACCTTCCACTTGTTGCGTGGGATATCAAAACAGCCAGTGTGAAGGTAAAATTATTATTATTTTCTTTGAAAGTAGAGGGAGGCATTAATTTAGAAGTCAGAAACCCAAGGTTCTAGACTGAGCCTTGCAACTAAGTCCACTGCTTAACCTTGGGAAAGTCTCTTTATTCTTTGAATTTATCTGCTTCATTTATAGAGTAAAGGGATTGAACTCTGGCTTTTTAAAGTCACCTGCCTAGTCAGGTCTCATTTTTAGAGCTTCATGGTCCACTAACATTTAGAGAAGTTACAATCCAGAACCTAACTCAGCCAATACAAACAGCACCCTCAAGCAAAACAAAAAGACAATTTAATCTGTTTGTGAAAAACAAGAGTGGTGGTTGCCAAGAAATTGGAAGGTGGAGGCGGGAAGCAGCGAATAAAAGTGACAGGGTGGCGAGGCACGGGAGGGGGCTAGGCTAGCGGGGCGGGAAGCGAGTCCCCAGGGCGCGGCCGCCGCTCTCCAGGGTCCTGAAGGCGGGAGCGGCCGCGGGCGGCCTCCGTGGGCTTGGCTGCGTTCCCCCTGCTCCGCAGTTGGCAGGCCCCGCATGTTTTCTTTGGGCGGTAGAAGTCTTGTGGGAAGCAATTGTCGAGAGGGAGGGAGGAAACCTAGCAACCCATTCTCATTCATGAGGCCCTTTCTGGGAAGCCGCCGAGCGCGTTGGCCGATTTGTCTTTCGGTCGTTTGTATGCGCCCGGGGAGAGAGTGGAGCTCGGTTTGCATTTCCGAGTAAGTTCACACTGTTTCGCTTCCCCTGATTACCTTTTCCTGGAGAATGGGGTCTTTCTCCTAGAATTTTCATTCTCTCCGTTCAATTGCTTCTTTCCCCTCCCCTGCTTTCTGGCACCGTGCGTTTATTTTAGGGATTGGAGCTGAGAGCCCGGGAGGCTCCTGGAGGAGGGCCAACAGCGCACTCGAGGCGGGGGGCGGGGTGGGAGGTGGGGAGGTGGGGAAATGAGAGAATTGGAAAATACTCAGAGCGGGCCTCGGCGCCCAGCTTTGGTCTCGCGGGGGAGGAGGCAGGGACGAGTCCCTTGGTCTGGGGTTGGGGTGGGTGCTCAGGAGGCGCCAAGCGAGCTCGGACGCCGCGGGCAGCTGGACTTGGACTGATCGCAGTTCACTTCGTGCGCACCTGCCGGTGATGGTGGGCCAGTGGCCGTGGCCGCGTCCGTCTCGGGTGAGCTGCCGGACGACAGCAAAAACCTAAGCGGATGCGGGCACGGGGGCCTGAAGGACCCCATGGAGAGGAAGTCAAGAAAGAACCGGTTCAATCCGTGGTGACCCAGAGCCTGACTAAGCCCGCCAGCGACCTTTTCCGACCAGCCTTCATAGAAAGGCTTGAGCAAAGATTAAATCGCTGGAAATGAGCAACAGGTACACTTTCTAAGGGCCCAAAGGAGGCTTCACGGGACTTCTGTGGGTCCCAGAATTTGCATCTCCAGCTCATATTTTCAAATGGCTTTGTGAGAATGTGTGAACCTATAACCTGACCCTTCTCTCCTCCCAAGTCCTTCTTCCCAAGTCACTTGCACGTCCTCCCCGCCGCCCCCCCCCTCCCCCCCCCCCCCCCCCCCCCCGCACGCTTCATTAGGCATTTTGCTTCGGTCTTTGCTTCAAGACAGAGACGCTTGTGAGGGAAATAGTGGAAATGTTCAGGCAGAATAAAAGTCCCAAACTCAGCCCCAGAAAACCAAAGCCCCTGCTCCGCTGCTCCTTTGGAGACAGTCAGCTTTTACCCTTCCCTAGGTTGGTCTTTTCTCTCAGGTCTGCTCTCCAATTCTGGCTTGTGTCTGGACACGCCGCAGTCAGAGCAAGTCTGGGCAGGGACGACTGGCTTCTCTAACAAGCAGGGGGATGAAGCATGATAGTGTAGGGTGCTGAAATCCTACTCCCTCTGGCTCTCCTGGCAAGTACAGAGCCCTGGAAGTGTCAGTGGAGCCACAAAATTTGATCTGATAAAATTATCTGAGGAAAGACTTCTGCTGCCTGCCGTGCTCCAGAAATCCCTGTCTTCCTTTTAGGCCAGATTCTAGATGACAGTCTGAGGGTTTCACTAACATTTTGCACAAAATGAAATCATCTTGGAATCTGTATTACTGAAAGCATCACTCCTTAGGGATCCAGAAGACTTAGGGAATACTTTATAAAGATCGAATATCCCCTTCCCTACTTAATCATATTGGCTACGAACCCTGCAGAGGAAAAAAAAAATCACCACACCCAAATCAATATACACAAAGTCTCACCCCTTTAAAAGGCAAATTGAAGTTTTGCATTCACCCCTAAATAGCATCATTTCATAAAGGAAGCATTCATGGCAGGATTAAACTACTTTTAATAAAAAATTTCTGATAGACTTTAGAATTAAAATCACAGGATGGAATTTGAAATTAGATTTAATTTTATGAGAGGACCTTTTTTTTTCTGGACTCCTTTTTTTTAACCTCTGTTTTGCTTTGATTTAGCCATATTACACATTTTTATTTTTTCATTATTTGGAGAAATAATTCCTCCACTTGGATCTAAGAATCTAATTGGCAATGATTTAAAAGTCTAATACGGCAAGTCTTTGCTTGTGCTGACTTTAAATCATGCAGATTGGAAAATGGCAAGATAGAAGATAGACAGATCATGGATAGTAGAGTCACAGGTTAATATTAATTTGAGGCCAACCAAACAATGATGTTTCTATTAGGTTCTGCTTCAAATCTTGATGTTCTTAGTGAAAGTACAACTGTTAAAAAGAATATCTCTGTAGCTCATAATTAGTTTTGACTTCATTCTTTTAATAACTTTCTAGTGGGTCTATGCCTAGGGCTTACATGGAGGTGTTACAAGTAGATGTTACATACTGGAGCATTGGTAATAAGGAGGGGGGGTGGAACTGGGAACGGAGGGGACCAGAAATGAGGGCTACTTAGGTGACAGGCATGTCTGGGGGAGGGAAACACTGCAGGCTGTCTGCTCAATTCTTTCAGAGATAACTGGGCCCTTTGCCTTCCTGCTGGTGTTCTTAACCAAGTGAGGAGCTTAATATAGGAGGTGGGTCTTTATTTGAATCTATGTACATATATTTATTTGATTATACACAAAACTGAACTCTTGGTATTCCACTCCAAACTTTCTGCTCCACCTCGGTGAATGGCCACTTGATCATTTCAGTTCAGGTCAAAACCACTGGAGTATCCCTGCTTCTTACATTCACAGTTATCACTGTGTTATAGGATGAATTGAGTCTCCCTCAAAATCGTATGTTGAAGTCCTAACTCCCTAACTCTCAGTACTTTAGAATATGGCCTTATTTAAAAATAGGATGGAGCAGATATAATTATTTAAGATGAGTCATGTTAGAATAGCATGGGCCTCTAATCCTATGTGACTGGTATCCCTATAAAAAAGGAGAAATTTGGACACAGACACACACAGAGAATGCTATGTGAAAATAAAAGCAGTGATGGAGATGACGCATCCACAAGCCAAGGAATGCCAAAGATTGCCAACTAACCATCAGAAATGAGGAAGAGGCATAGAACAGATTCTCCGTCTCAAGAAATCTGGCCACGAGACTGAAACATAGAAACCCTGCCTCAAAAAAAAAAAAAAAAAAAAAAGAAACCCTGCCTCAGTTTCCAGCCTGTTGACTTATCCTGCAGATTTTAGATCAAGACTGAAACATCAGTTCTAACCTGAATTTCCAACCTGCCAGTTTACCCTACAGATTTGAGATTTGCCAGCCAACATGATGGAATGAGTCAATTCCTTAAGATAAATCTCCCACTCCCTCACCATCCCCTTTCCTTCTATCCTCTCCCTGCTACTCTCTGTCATCATCTGTCTATCACATATATATCCTATAGGTTCTGGTTCTCTAGAAAATCTTGTCTACTACCCTTTGATATAGGTCTTATCATCATTCATCTGGACTTCTGAATTACCCTTCTAGCCGGTATTTCTACTTCCCCTTTGCCTCGTTTCTCTCATTTTGCCTCACATCCCTTTAATATTGAAGCTAGGATTTTTCTTTAAAATGTAGGTCAGGTTATGCCACTCTGCAACTCCAAACTTTCTATTGGCTTCTTATTTTGGAGTAAAATCCAAAGTCCTTACACTAGCCCTTAAGACACAACATGAATGGTCCATCCTACCGCTAAGATCTCCTCTTCCTGTAGAGCTATTCTTGCAATATTGGTTTTCTATAACACTTATTACTATTTGGCATATTATGTATTTACTTCTTTTTTTAATGATGAAGTAGTAACTTTTTTCTCTTTTGTTCATTGCTATGTCAATAATGCCTAGAACACTGTTTGACCCTTAACAAAGTGCTCAATAAGTATTTGTGAGACAAATGAATGAAAAAGCAAGCTCAAATATTAGTCATAAAAAGGAATGGAATTCTGGTGCATGCAACAACATGGATGAACTTTGAAAACATGCTAAGTGAAAGAAGCTGGACATAAAAGGACAAATATTGTATGATTCCATTTATATGAGATACCAAAACTAGGCAAATTCACACAGATAAAAATAATAGTGTTTACCAGGGGCTGGTGGGAGAGAAGAATTGAGAGTTACTACTTAATGGATGCAGAGTGTATGGGTTGATGTAAGAGTTCTGGAAATAGACAGTGGTGATGGTTCTATAACCTTGTAAATGTATTAAATATCACTGAATAATACACTTAAAATGGCTATTTTATGTTATTTTTATTTTACCACAGTTAAAAAAAAAAACATTAAAAACTCTTTGGGGCAGCCCGGTTTAGCGCCACCTTCCACCCGGGGTGTGATCCTGGAGACCCGGGATTGAGTCCCACATCAGGCTTCCTGCGTGAAGCCTGCTTCTCCCTCTGCCTGTGTCTCTGCCTCTCTCTCTCTCTCTCTCTCTCTCTCTGTCTATCATGAATAAATAAATAAAATCTTGAAAAAAAAAAAAACCTCTTTAATGTGAGCTCAGAGGAGCTTGAGAATGTCTACTCAATGGGGAAAAACAACTGAGTAAATCACTCCTGATTCTGCCAGAGATTTCACCTACCTCTTGAGCTTCCCTTGCCTTGATTTTTGCTGCCACCAGCTAAAAGTTTGCAGGATAGACATTGCCAACTTTCATTTCATTCCATAGATTGTGGTATGTAGAAGTAGAAAGAGAATAGCTGAAGCAGGATCCAAGAACAGTCTTGTAGGCTCTCATTTCTTCATTCTTTCAACAAACATATCTCTTAATTATCAATGTCTAGATACTCTGGATTTGATTTGGGGCAGAAGAAAATGATCCACTCCTACAGTGTGGTGAAGGAGTGTATAGTGAGAATCTATGTAGACTGTTTAGGACAAGTAAGTCATGGCAAGGATTTTGGATTTCATTTTAAAAGCAATTGTAAGTCATTGAAAAGTTTTAAGTAAGAGAGTGACATGATCTAATTTATAATTTTAAAAGACTCCATGGTTCTTTGTATTGGAATGATTGGTGGGGTGACAGGCATGGGATTAGTGAAAGCAGGAGGCTTTACCATAGTCCAAGTGAGAGAAGATGATGACTGGGACAGAAATGGGAATAAAATATAGAGAAATAGACTAAGATATGTTTTAGAGAATTAATAGCACTTCAGTGGATTGGATGTGCAGGCTGAGAAAAGGGAATCAAAGATAATACCCAAGTTTTCTGAGATAAGCGGCTGGGTGGCTGCCTGAAATGAGGAAAAGGGTGGGGAATCAAGAATCCTGGTAAACACATTCCTAGATGCCCATGAGTCATTCAAATGGAGATGCTAAATAGGCTGTTGTAAAACAGCTTTGAGCTCAGGGTAGAAGTCTAGGTAGGAGTCTAGGAGATGTACATTAGGAGTTATTAGCATAAAATGGTATTTAAAGCCATTGGAATTGGGTAAGATTCCTAGAAAGAGATGAAAAGATAGAACAAGATTGAATTAATTTAAAGAGTCTGAACCACATCCAGATGGAAATGGGAAGCCACTGAGAAAACTTAATCAGGGAGTTAACAGAATCAGGTTTGTATTTTAGAAAGATCTCTCTGTCCTTTTGTGTTACTCAGAGGTAGGCATGACTGGAAAGAGTGACCAGGGAAGATGCTGTTGCAATAATTTTTGGGGAGATGATAGTGACTTGATCTAGGAAAGCATTAAATGGGATGGAGATAACTAAATGAAGAGATCAAGAGATACTTTTGAATAGTGTGAACAAAATGTGGGGATTGATCAGAAGTATGAAATGAGGACAAGAGCAAAGTCAAGGGTTATGCCTCCCAAATTGTAGTTCAAAACTGGATAGATGATAGTACCATTTTTACTGAGAGAACTTAGGAGAAGAAGAGTTTGGGCAAAGGTAAAGAATTTTGAAGTGCCTTTTAGATATATAAATGTAGATGGTCAGTAGATTTTTATAAATTCATGTGTGGACTGCAGCAGACAGAGCCTGAGTGGATTCATCAATCCTTAAGCTGTCTCAGAGCCTTTGACACTGCTCAGATTAGCCAGAGAATGAGTCCAGGGAGAAAAGAAAAGTCCAGTGAGAAGATGAAAACCTAGGGAACTTCTAATATTTCAGAGTCAATAAAGGGAGAGAAATTTTTAAATGAGGTGAAAGGGAGCAGCCAGAGAAGAAGGAAACAAGACAAAAGGGACATCATCTGTTATGTTCCAGACTCTGGTTAGATGTTAGGTCATTTATTTTTGTAGCCCTGCAAGCAGGTATTGACTTCCTTTCCATTTGACAGAAGACTGTTTTGAGACTCAAGTGAAATAACTTGGCCAAAGATATTTATCCAGAAAATAACAGAACAAGTTTGAAGGAATTTAACAAGCTTGGACTATCAAGTTTCTACCCTTTGTATGTTGGCAAAAGGAATGTAAGTGTGTGTGTGTGTGTGTGTGTGTGTGCCCATGTACATATATTTGTATATACATAGACTATCTGTAGGACAAAACAAAGAAGCTGATAAGACTGAAGAGTGGAAAAAAAAAAAAAAAGACTGAAGAGTGGTTGCCTTGGGGGGATTGGGGAGTGCAGGTTGGAGACTGGCCAGATAAAGACTTAGTATATTGTATGTACTTTTATGCTCTACATTATTGTAATAGAATCTATAATAAAGAGTTGGTTCCTTTATTTAATTTTTTTTTTTTTTTTAATACTTGGCTGCTGAGAGCTTTCAATCCCCACTACTCTCTTTTTCCTTCTGCTCCATATCGGGCAAACTGATAGGACAACCTAGATGCTTTCTCCTTTGGCACCTGCAGGAAGTTCACGCCATGCAAGTCCTGTCTCTTGCAAAGGAATACCCTCAATTCTAGCCCACCATGAAATCCCAAGACACTCTTCTGCTCTCCCAAGCCATATTTGGACCTGTTAGCATCCTGACTTGCTCTCCTCAGAGGGCTTCATTATGTGAATAAAACACCTCTCTATGCTCTCTTGGTATTTTTGTGGCCTAATTGGCCTGGACATCTGAACCGAATTTGGGGTGTGTGTGTGAGAGGGTCGGTCCATTCTGCCTATGTAGGGATGACCACTACAATTGTATTAGGTCACAACTGTAAGCTATACTAGTCTAATTTTGAATATTAACTAGAACATTTTTAAATGGTAAGAATAAAAAAAGGTCCATGTACCAAAGCCCTAAGATTTTAAGATCCATGTCGGCCTTCTCCATCTTTCTTATCTGCTAATTCATTAAAAAGGCTGAAAAAGGGATCCCTGTGTGGCGCAGCGGTTTAGCGCCTGCCTTTGGCCCAGGGCGCGATCCTGGAGACCCAGGATCAAATCCCACGTCAGGCTCCCGGTGCATGGAGCCTGCTTCTCCCTCTGCCTGTGTCTCTGCCTCTCTCTCTCTCACTGTGTGCCTATCATAAATAAATAAAAATTAAAAAAAAAAAGGCTGAAAAAGAAAAGAAAACTAAACTAAAATGACTAAAATCTGTGCTCTTTCTTCCATATTATTCCATATTCCAGAGAGCAGGAAGGGAATTATTATTACATAAAATACAGAAAATTGAAAAGAAAAATTCAAAGTAAATTTTTGAAGCTTTGGTGATGTTTATCTGGGATCTCCAACTCTATAAAAATTAGATTTGTCCAAAACTACCATATTTAAAAAAATCATAGATGCTTACAATGAAAAAAAATAGTTATATATGCATAAAACATATATAAAATTATATATATATATAATATATATATTCAAGCAAGCTATTCCTGAGGAATAGTAATCAGTACTCTAACAGAATCCTCACTGTATTTTACATACTTATTTTATCATATTTTAGGACATATTTTACCCTGATGTGCAAGCACTTAGAAAATGTTCTCAACATGCATGCACTCATCACCCCTTTCCTTTTTTTTTTTTTTTTTAAGGTTTTATTTATTTATTCATGAGAGACACAGAGAATGAGGCTGAGACACAGGCAGAGGGAGAAGCAGGCTCCTTGCAGGGAACCTAATTCAGAACTCGATCCCAGGACCCTGGGATCATGCTCTAAGCCAAAGTCAGACACTAAACCACTGAGCCACCCAGGTGTCCCTCACCACTCCTTCCTTAAAGCTATTTGGTGAGGAGGCTACAGACCAGTGAGCTCCAATGATTTCTGTTAGGGCTGGCAAGGAACAGAACTGGGCCACTGATCAGTGCTTCCTGCCATAGTGCTTCTTGACCTACATCCAGGAGATGTGCTCATTATTTACTGATGTTAGTAACTAGGATTAACAGTAACAGTAATCAAGGACAGTGATATTGTTGATGCATATCTCTGAATGCCTCGATGGTTGCTAATTGTTCTTAAGTGCCTTTGACATTATTTCTCTCAGACCAAAATTCCAATTTCCCCTCCTTCTCATATCCAGCAAGCAATGAAAATTCCATGACTAGCTTGCTTCCAAACTGCCATTGGAGATTGAATTACTGACTTCAACTCTATAGGTGCTGGGTCAGTTTATCACATGGCTGCTAATTCTCTACTTTCCTCAACAATACAGTTACTTCTTTGAGGTCCTAAAAGGACAATAACCTTTTTAATAATCTGATTTACTTAAAACTAGAGAACAGTATTTTAAGCCCTAACAGAGAGGCCCCTAACATTTTAGATAGTAAAGAAAATACACCAAAGTGAAGGCTGTAGCAGAATCTGCCTCACATGATGTCAGACACCTTTGGTTAAGTTAAATCCACAGAGTGCAGAATATTGTTACTCTGAAATGAATACAGTCAAATAGTCAAAACTCTGTATAATTTATAAAGTTCCTATTTAATTATTTATTTATTTTCAAGAAAGCTGCTAATCTTAGTGCAGCCAAGCTTTGCACAATGATTGGCAGAGTCTAATATAATTGTAAATCATACATTTATTTTTCAGTTCTTATTCAGTTTCTCTTAAGAAGATATAGAACAGGTCAACAAGAGTTCATATTGTGATATTTCATCCTAAGGCTTTTCAAGGATTAATGTCAGTAACTACGAGAAATGAAAAACTGTGTCATCAAAATCCTAAGAGCTGGTGGGAGCAAACAGAAGCTTGAAAAGTGCAAATGTGAGAAATGCAGGGGATGGGGCTGCTCACATAATCAAAAGTCTTCTTTTTCTTAGGTTATCTGTATATAAAAGTTTCCAGCACTGCTGCCATTTGAATCTTAACATTTTCCCTGGGCTCTGTTGGTCCCCTGGGGTGCCTAGTGGGGAAGAGGGAAGAAGGTTGGCAAGAGAACAGAGCAGGGGAAAAGCTGTAGATGGGGGAAGGGCAGAGTCAGGAGATGGAGGCCCTACCAGCTGTGTCCCCTGTGACTTTGGATAAGTGCTCACCTGGGCTGCAGTTTCTTTCCTGCAGAGGGATTTAGTGAAGACAGCCTCAGGACTTCTAAAGGAGCTGATTTCTGGGTTCAGTGTGGGGCCCATTCTCTGACACATAATCCCTTTCCATTGTCCTTTCCTGGGGCTCCCTCCCCAACACATGCGAATGTGCGCACACATGCACACACTTACACGCACACACACACATGCACACACACACGAACCCTGTACCTTAGAGCAGAGAAGCAGAGCAGAACCCAGAGGGAGCTCTGGAGCCAGGGTGACTCCTAAGCAAGCACTTAACATCCCCACTGCGACTTCTCCAGCTTCCTTAATTAAATTACAGCATTCCTCCTAAACAGCTTCCACATTGGAGCCTGCACAGTGCCTCAGTCCATTCTACCCTGTTCTCTACCCAGCTGAAGGAGTAATCTTTCTAAAAGGCAAATGTGATCATGTTGCTCCCCTCCCTCTAGCCATTCACTGGCTCCTCATTTCTTTATGGGCCCTAATACAGCATATAGACCTTCTGTGATTTGATCTCTACTTTTACTCACTTTTCTTTCTCCCTATTACCTTGTATTCCAAGCTCCAATTATATTGTTTTCTCAGTTCCTAAAATTCCCTTGTATATGTTCATTCTTGGTTCTTTGTATAAATTTCCCTCCTGCTGAATCATTACCCATTCCTAATCTGCTCTTCCTTTCTCACCCGGGGAGTCTCTTATTAACCTTCAAGTCTCAGTTTAGGTGCTGGTTCCTCCAGGAAGCTCTCTCAGGTTGGGTTAGCTGCTCGCATATTTTCTCTTGTCACAACATTTCCTGCTCTGAATTGTGATAGTTTGTGAGAGTCAGGACTTTGCCCTTATATGAGACCTGTGTCTCAAAAAACCAAAAGCAGTACTGAGACATAATTCGTGTTCAATCAATATTTGTTAAATGAACGAACTTAGATATGACATGATCTGGAGTTGATAATTGTTGAAGCTGGGTAATATGTACATAGGGTTCTATTATGCTATTATTTACTATGCTATTTTTCTGCTTTTAAGTATATTTTGACATTTGTTGTAATAAAATAATTTTTAAAAAAGATTTTATTTATCTATTTGAGAGAGAGCACATGAACGGGGTAGGGAGGAGGCATAGAGGGAGAAGCAGCTCCTTGCTGAGCAGGGAGCCCAACTCAGGGCTCTATCCCAGGACCTCGGATCATGACCTGAGCTGAAGGCAGACACTTAACCAACTGAGCCACCCAGGTGCCCCTTAATAAAAAGATTTTTTAAAAGATATGATTTTTAACTTCTTTTTTTTTTATTTTTAACTTCTAAACAACATATCTCAATTCTTCTTAAATTGCAATCAATAGACCAGAGACAGCAGAGTAGAAGCTGCCACAATTCCATGTGCAAGCCTTCAGGGCATGAGGTTTATTAAAATGGCTGTTCGGAGAAGGTATGATGCAAAGGGGGACACAGACAGGTCTCACTCGAGGAGCCTGCCCTCCATTTGTCCCCATGGTCCCACGCCGGATCCACCAATTTCACACTGGTGGAGTACAAAAATCAATAAGCAAGATGGCAAGAACAAGGGAAGACATTGTTCCGTCCAAAGTGGAAATTTGTGAGAGGGCTCAGGAAGGCTGCATGGGCTTTGTAGCTTTTCCAGTGGTTTCTAATAAACCAGGCTTTGTGTGAGCCTCACTCAGGCTGCACAGGGCCCTGTCCTAAGGCTTTCTCTCTCCTCTGGCCTGGCTGCCCGGAGAACTTGTTAGCTCTCACTCATTTCTTTGGAGTTGGACTCCACTCAATTGGATTGCTTTGCTTTGCATTTTAAAAGAGGTATTTTTCTTGAGGAAGCTGGAAGCTGGCACTGACCTGAAATTACATATTTTGAGACCAGTCAGGATCCATAACTATCATTAATTTCCTTCATGGCACTTAAGACCTTTGGCTGAAAAAAGATTCTAACAATGCCCTTGGCTTAAAGAGGTAGAGAAAACTCAGTATTTCACCCCTATGGTGGGAACAATGTCGGATAATAATACATACTAATCAATTGGCAAATCAGTATTGATTGGGTTCTTAGCAGGTGCCCAGTATGTGAGAGGCTTCCACATAGAAGGGAATAATTCCCACAGATGGGAATAATTAGATGAACTGTTGTGGGGGAAGCATGGGTTCCCCAGGAGAGCAGTGTAGGACCAATAGGAAGCCTGGACCCGTGGGTGCAGACTCTTTTTTAAAAGTCAAAGCATCTGATTAAAAAAATAGAATTATTCACGAGAGGTATTATTGTCTTGATTTTATAAATGATAAAACCAGACAAAGAATTAAACCCTACTTGGACCTGAATTAAAAAATCAGTTCTTGCCAGTACAAAGACATTGATTTCATGTCATCACACTGCCTGGTTTGTACCTGCGTACACCATAAAAATGCACATGACTGAACTTCTTCAGCTAGGATAAAGGATGTCTTTAAGTAAGTAGTCAGACTTATTAGTTAAAACTGAACCTCATTTTACTAGTTTGAGATCCTGCAATGCTGTCATGTCCACCAGATGTCAGTGTATGCTGTTCTTTCACTCCCTTGGGTCTTGCTTTTAGGAAATATTAAGACCCAAGAGCCCACCTTGCTCTTGGGCTCCTCAAAATGGTTTTTGCACCTGGGCATGTGGTGAAGGGCTTTGTGCTAAGAGGGTACAGCTGAGTGCTGAGTCTTGACTCAGAAGGAATTTGGAAATCTCATGAGCTCTCTGTTGCCCCGATTTTCTAAAATCCAAAAGAATTCATTTCTTCTCCCCTCTTTTGTGATTTCGTGTATCTAAAAACCAGCTCATTTCTGATGGATGAGCCAAGCAGAGTTATAACCTGGTCTGTGGCTAAAACTGCACAGAAAAAAAGGAGGTTTTGAAAGTGCAGGGAGGATGCCAGGAATGTCTCAGCTTCTCTGTAATCAGCCGCAGAAGCCAGTGCCAGATAGGGCTGGGATTTGGACCAGGCTGGAGCGTGGCTTCTGAGGAGGGGCCAGAAATAGCCTCAAAGGGGGTTTCTCTTCTGCTCAGCTTCTTTATGCCTCAAATTACACTATTGCAAGTTCATCCTTGCAGATCTAATATTACCATTCCGCGTAGATTTCGTGAGTAGGAACAGTCTATTAATTCATTTACATCTAAGTGCAAATGAATTTGAATTTTATGTTTTTTCTAATGGGAGAAACCAGGCAAGAATGAGACACTGAGGTGCCTCGGGGATGCCTGGGGAAAGAGGCTAAGGTGAGGGGTAGGGGAAAGAGCGAGGGTGACAAACTTCTCTGATCTCCCAGGCTGGCTCAGGCTAATGGACGTGGTGCCTGGGAGACCTTCTGTGCTCTGTCTCTCATATCCTTACTGACCTTAATGACACCAGCAAGTTGTTAAAAATAGTCAGTTTGACGGTATTTTTAAAGAGAAGAAAAAAGGAAGCAATAGTAGTGGGATTTTATTTGCTAATCATATGCTTATTTTTCAAACCAGCAGGATTTTTTCTGTAACAAAAGTGTCTATATAAGTAAGTGACTGTTCTCCTTGGATGATGTTGATGGTAGTAGTAAAGCTCTCTCCTCAAATGAAAACTTCAAAAAATATGCCCTTCAGAACATTCTGAACTGGTCACAGATGAAAGTCTTAAATAAATGGAGTTCAGTCTAACCTGTAGAAGCAGAGAGAGCAGATTTATTACAGAATGGAGAAATGTGGTGTGAAATTGGTAATATCAAATGCTTTGATCATTTCTTCCTAGTAATGTTTTATTCATTCCATTTGGTCATTTCTGCTCAACTTTCTTACACAACCTTGAAGAACCTTTAATGATAGCTTATATGTAAAAATATTTATGTAACAGTGTGTCTGGGTTACTAGATGACCCACACTGATTTGAGGGAGCACAGAGGGTCACACAAAAAGCTCACAGTCTACCGTGTCTGGTGGAGGCAGGGGTTTGTCTGGTGACTAGATTTCAGTTGCTGTGGGGCCCACCCACAGATCTTTGCTAAATAGGGGATAAATGGGGGAGATGTGTGGATTTATCTCTGAAATATGACTATAAGGCTTGTGAGTGATAGATACAAAAATGCCAGACCTAAAACATCTAAATTAGCACTATCTCTTTCCAGTGTCATGGTTACTTTGGGAGGCCATATACTGGTTCAAAGTTGTAGTCACTCCAAACCGTGCTGGTGAGCTCCTCTAGGATTGTCTCTTAACTTACAGAAGGGCCAGGACTGATTGATTGATCCAGGGGTAGATAACAGACCCATACTGGGCCAGATTCTCTCTCCTGGGAATTGGAAATGAGACCATGGAGATGCAATGATGGGAGTCTGCTTTTTGGTGCTGAGCTGTCTGTCTTTCTAGCACCTTCCACAGACTTCCAGGCTCAGGTTCCTGAGCTGCCAGGCTCCCGGCTTCCTGCTTTTCCTTTTATCTTCTGGTTGGTCATACATAGTTTGAAAAGGCAGTTACCCAGATGTGTTGAGACTATGCTTATGATATTTTAATCTTACTTCAAATAAAAGTCCTTGGAATGCTCTATCACTTGAAAATGAATACTTACAGTTTTTAGTGCTGAGAATTCAAAGTTTTGTAAGTACAATATTTTCTTAGGGAAAAACATACTTGGTTACATCATTGATATCAAATTAAATCATAGTCTGCAATTTGGACTTCATTCTTGAATATTTGAAAAATATTCCAATAGTTACTGCAGGGTTTAAATATTATTATCTGTCAGCATATGTGCTTCATTTTAAAATTTCTTTTTTCAGTCATTTTAAATGCAGTAACTATGAAACCATTCTATGGAAGTTTCTAAAATAAATTCCCACCCCACATAACACAAGTCTAATCTGAATTGCTTTTACCTAAGGAATGGAAATACATGGTTCATACAGAAGCCGTAGCAACAAGTTTACTACCAAAGGTTCCCAGTAAAGTTCATCTACAGCTTTACCTTGCAACAAGGCAAAACTTTAATGTAAATTTCCTAAGGTATTTGCAGTGGTTTTATTGTTTTGTGAAGGCTGGCTTGATTCTTTTTTTTTTTTTTTAATTTTATTTATTTATTTATATTGTAGTAATCTCTACACCCAATGTGGGGCTTGAACCCACAACCCTGAGAGATCAAGAGTCACATGCTCTTTTGACTGAGCCAGCCAGGCGCCCCAAGGCTGGCTTGATTTTGACAGGAAAGCCAACATGATTTTATGAGATCTTTTGAATAGAGGAAATGAGACAAGGTATATTTTTTCCTAAATATTAATTTAAAATCTGAGCCTTCGGGATGTCTGGGTGGCTCAGCAGTTGAATGTCTGCCTTTGGCTCAGGTCCTGATCCCGGGGTTCTGGGATGGAGTCCCACATTGGGCTCCACAGGGAGCCTTCTCCCTCTGCCTGTGTCTCTGCCTCTCTGTGTGTCTCTCAGGAATAAATAAAATCTTGAAAAAAAATAAA
Organism: Canis lupus baileyi; assembly: GCF_048164855.1. Taxonomy (NCBI): domain Eukaryota; kingdom Metazoa; phylum Chordata; class Mammalia; order Carnivora; family Canidae; genus Canis; species Canis lupus. The sequence continues at coordinate 36,402,737 of NC_132865.1, forward strand.
ATAAATAAAATAAAATCTGAGCATTCTAAGATTTGTGGAAAAAAAGCCCAAGCTATATAATGAGGCCAACTCGGACTTTAACAATATGTTTTTAATTCTTCCAGACAAGATCTTTTGCCATTTTTATTTATTTCTCATTTTTACTTGTTTATTATTATTAGTTTTAAGGATCTTTTGCCATTTTTAAAGATTATTCTGAAAGTTCAAGATGAGTTGTGCTATCCAGTGAATGTCTGAATGTCTGAAGTATGTGCTAATAACTCCCATTGTGATATAAATAGGTATATGGAAAATTGTATTTATGTGTCTATTTGCTGTTTAATTTCAAAGGGTAAAATTGAATCCCCAGTCTTTGAGATTGAAAAAAAAATTTATTACGTTAACTTTCAAATAAAAAAAATACCCAGGGCAAATATACTCATGGATTTTCATATCCATCACTCAGTATCAACATATTGCCAATTCTGCTTCATTTCACACCACCCCCCCTTTCTCTCCACTTCTCCTGTTATTTTAAAGGAAGTCAGAGGTCATATGTCATTTCTTCTGAAGACATTCCTGTTTGCCTCTTTGGGACTTAAAGAAAAAAAACAAAAAAGGAAAGCATAAAAACCACAGTCTCTTCTGACTTCCTTTTACCAGACATGAGGGGTAGAACCCATTGTTTCTCCTCTTCTCCCTTCCTTTCTTTGTGTCTGTGAATTTAATCTGGAGCTGTAAGTCTCTCCCCTCATTCATTTCTCCTTTCTTTTTGTAATATAATCAAACTTTTAAAGAATAATCACATTTTGCAGTCACTTTTTTACATCTAATATCTCCATCCAAGCAACTCTTTCAATAATTACCATCGATCCTTCCTAACTGTGACTTCCACATTTTTCATTGCTTTGAAACATATTTTCATGTGACTTATACAGGAAGTGTGGCTGTGTCATAATCTGTATACTTGAATATCTTAAAATGTCTTTCTCTTGAGTTAGGGCATGAGTGACACTTGCTTATGAATAATTCTTGGGACATAAAGTTATTTTCTTCAAAGCTCTTGCTATATATCAATTGTTTTCAGTTATTTAGTGCTTCAGAGAATTATAAGGTGAAGGACCTTCTTGTTTCCTAATATGTAATCTTATTTTTTCTGGGTATTTACTGAAATGTCTTAATTTTTGAAGTTTGAACATTCTATGAGGATATTTCTAGGCTTAGTTCTATTTTCATTAAGTTTGCTTGTAATAGATTATGTCTTCTTAGATTATTGTTTGAAATCTTTATTACATCAGGAATATAAAATTATATTTAAAGAAAACTTGAAAAAAAATAAAGAAAACTTGATTATTGCTGAGTAATGTACTCAGATCCCACTTTTTATCTATTTCCTTTATCTGTCCCTAAAGTGAATTTTTCAAGATATGACCTCCTTATACTATGCCTTCATAATTTTAATTTCTTTATCTTTCTCCCCTGTGTTGTGACTGACTTTCTCAAATATATTATTCTATTTTGATATTTCTTATTTCGATTATTTTAATTTTTGTGGCATCTGGTCGGCTGTTAAAGTCTTCCTCCCTCCCTCCCCTTTTATTTATTTATTTATTTATTTATTTATTTATTTATTTATTTTTGTTTTATTTTTTATTGGTATTCAATTTACCAACATACAGAATAACTCCCAGTGCCCGTCACCCATTCACTCCCACCCCCCGCCCTCCTCCCCTTCTACCACCCCTAGTTCGTTTCCCAGAGTTAGCAGTCTTTACGTTCTGTCTCCCTTTCTGATATTTCCCACACATTTTTTCTCCCTTCCCTTATATTCCCTTTCACTATTATTTATATTCCCCACATGAATGAGAACATATAATGTTTGTCCTTCTCCGACTGACTTACTTCACTCAGCTCCCTCCCCTTTTAAATCAATGACTGAATGTCTTAACTCCATTAACTTTTCTTTTTTATGGTAACATTTCACTAATTTCCAAAATGCAACACCTGCTTGAATATTACAATGAATATAACACAGATATATATTATTAAAATACTTCTGTTTTCTACAGGAATATGCCATGGTAGCATAGTCAACACCAACCTACAGCCAAAGCCATCAGTAGTGGCAGAAAGCACGCTGGCTAGGTAGGCAGGCTCTCCCGGCAGTGATGTAGACATGGGGCTGCAGTGACACTTGGTATAAATAATTCTTGGGACATAGAGTTTTTTCTTCATAGCTCTCTTGTCATAAATCAATTGTCTTCAGTTATTTAGTGCTTCAGAGAATTATAAGGTGAGAAGAGAAGCACTATGTGGGTTTTACACTGAAGTGGTAATGTACCACCCTTGTAGGATTCCATGGCCATCCCACAGTATCCTGAAAGTTAAGAAGTATTATGCTAAGTGCAATAAGTCAGTCAGAGAAAGACAGCTGCCATATGATTTCACTCATATGTGAAACTTAAGAAACAAAAGAAATGAACAACAACAACAATAATAATAAAGATAGCTATACTCCTTTGCCTCATCTAGAACATCCTACGGGAGTTACTGGAGGATTGCCAATTAACATTTGCATGCTAACTATGGAAGATATAATCACAGCAGGCTTCCAAATGAAACTTTTTCTGAAAAGGTTTATGTGAACATCTCAAATGTTAAACTAATTACTACCGAATTCTTTTCAGAGGGCCTTCGGAAAAAAAAAAAAAAAAGAACCAATTTTATCCTTCTTCTGGACTTACTCTTTCACAAATGGAGGCAGGACAAACTGATTTTGTCTTCTGAATACATTAATGTTAAAGTATTGGATATCAGAAGCATAATTCCTTTTTACGAAGACTTTTTTTCTTCTTTTCTGTATCTTTTTCATCACACAAAGCTCCATTGTCTTTGTAGCTACCTTTTGGGGCCCTGACATTTGTTTTTCTCCTTTTAGTGTATAACGTCTCAAAACAAGTGCTTTGATCAGCTGCTCAAGGGATTACACGTCTGGAACAGGAGGGCACTTAGAAGCCTGTGTTCTTAGAGATGCATTGATGTTGGAATGGTATGAAAAATAATTTTGTGGAGGGGTCTGGCTGGCTCAGTCCGTAGAGAATGTGACTCTTGATCTCTGGGTTAAAAAAAATGATTTTATGGAAACAACTTTCTTGTCTAAGCTCTGACCATGTTTATTACTGAAGAAGAATGCATTGACACATATACATATAAATCTATGTCAATAGATGGATTTGACTTCTTGCCACTGTGGCTTTAATGCTTTCTCTCTTTCTCATGTCTATCACTTAGGAAGAATGGTTGGCCTAGAGGGTCCCCTGCCCCCTACCTGCATTCCATGCCCTGAATTAAAGGAAGCAAAAATCCTGATGCAGAAAAAAAATTCTGCTGTGTGATTATGTGGATGGGGGTATTAATTTATTTTGTAGTAAATTAGTGGTCCATGTTGGTGTACTTTGGGCTGAATGCACAAAACACTATTAACACTTAAGCTACAAAACACTATTAAGAAGTCTGGCATCAAGCCTATGAAATTATAGCCTACTTTCTAAATCGCTATCAGAAGCTATTGAATTAGTAATAAAATCAGTGCCCCAAAAATCTCTAGGTTCAAATCACCACTCAGATGACTTCGCACACATAACCAACAGTATTTCAAAACTTGTTTTCCCATCTCTAAAACGGGTCTAATGACACTAGTGCTACTGACCCAATCAAAGTGGTTAAGGATCCAAATGAAAAGAACTGGAAGAACCACAGCAATAAATGTAGGCAACACTGTGTTGGTACATCAGTGTAACTGTCTTTGTTTTCTTTTAATTTTTATTTTGAAGTAATTATAGATTCATAGTAAGTTCCAAGAGAGAATGGGCAGAGTGGTTCCAGGCACCTTTTGCTCAGTTTCCCTCATGGAAACTGCATGACTATTATCCATTATCAAAACCAGGAAACTGACATTGGTACAATCCATAGCATTTATTTCAATTTCACAAGTTTACTCATTGCCAGCACTAGGTTTTGTCACTTTATTATTATTTTTTTTTAGTAGACTCGACGCTGGGCTCAACTCACAACCCTGAGATAAAGCAAGACCTGAGCTGAGATCAAGAGCCAGATGCTTAACCAACTGAGCCACCCAGGCACCCCTCATTACTTTTCATTTTAGCCATTCTGATAGGTGTGTAGTGATATTTTATTGTGTTTTTAGTTTGTGTTTTCCTAATGGCTATGATGTTGACTATCTTTTCATGTGTTTGTTTGCCATTTGTATATGCTCTTTGATGGAATGCCTGTTCAATTTCTTTGCCCATATTCTAGTTGGATTGTTTGCTATTTTATTTTTGAGCTTTGTGAATTCTTTATATATTCTAAATGTGAGGGCTTTGTCAGTTATGGGGTTTGAAAATATTCTCTCAAAGTCTGTAGTTTGTCTTTTTATCCTCTTAACAGTTTTTGGCAGAGCAAATGTTTCTTTTTTATATTCTGAGATTCAACTTTTTAATTTTTCCTTTATGGACTATACTTTTGATGCCCAAGAACTCTGATTAGCCTTAATCATAATGATTAACAAATTTTCCCCCTAAAAGTTTTATAGTTTTACTTACAGTTGTACATTTTATAAGTCCATGATGCATTTTTAATTAATTTCTGTATAATGTATGAGGCTTAGGTTGCAGATTTTTGAAGGTTTTATCACTGGCCTCTAGACATCTAAACACATTCCATCCCATGCTCTCCCTGTCTACTTTTCCATATTTCTTTTTTTTAAAGATTTTATTTATTTATTCATGAGAGACACACAGAGAGAGAGAGAGGCAGAGACACAGGCAGAGGGAGAAGCAGGCTCCATGCAGGGAGCCTGACGTGGGACTCAATCCTGGGTCTCCAGGATCATGCCCTGGGCTGAAGGCAGCCCTAAATCACTGAGCCACCGGGCTGCCCACTTTTCCATATTTCTAAGACATTATTTCATGTCTACTTTAAATTTCATCTCTTTAACTCTTTCATTAGGCAATTTTCAGTTGTTTTACTCTATATTGGTCATATGCCATCCCTAACATTTTACTGCCTTACTGATCAAAAGAATGTAGTTACATAGATATCCTCTACTGTTGACATGAGTCATGGTGATAATACGATAACTTAATAAATGTTGATATGTTTGTCTGTTTTCCAATGTATTGTAAGTCTGCCAAGGAGAAGGAGCATATCTTTTTCTTTCTCAAAACCTAACCCAGGTTTTACACATAGTAAGGATGCAATGCTGTTTGTAGAATTAAAATGGATTGAGTTCTATCATCCTCATATATGCTAGAAGAGGGACATGTTCACCTATATGTGTATCTATGTTCAGATGCAACATAAGATTTTTTGAGGAGGCAAAACTGAGTGGGAAGGCCAGTAGCATTTCAACTGGATCACTCCTGACTACTCATACCTGCTGCTGTACTGGCTGGAACCCGTTTATCTGGGTGAATGAGGTCAGTATCACAGGTAGGATTGTCCAGTACTGGAAGTGTATTTGATTCCAGGATGCTGTGGGAAGATGTACTGCTGATTCATAAATACTTTTCCAATTTATCTGCCTATGATTCTTTTTTTTTTTTTAATTTTTATTTATTTATGATAGTCACAGAGAGAGAGAGAGAGAGGCAGAGACACAGGCAGAGGGAGAAGCAGGCTCCATGCACCGGGAGCCCGACGTGGGATTCGATCCCGGGTCTCCAGGATCGCGCCCTGGGCCAAAGGCAGGCGCTAAACCACTGCGCCACCCAGGGATCCCTCTGCCTATGATTCTGTTTAAAGAGTACCCCTCAATACAGTTAGAACTTTGAAATTATATGTGTGCACACACATAAAATATACCCAAGTTGTTGTTGCTGTTTCCGCAGAGTAACCTCCAAATTCTACCTTTCAGAAATCTCTTTTGCATAGGTTCCCTACATTTAGGTTTAGATGCCCATTAATTAAGGACTTCCAGCCAGTATATCTATTTCATTTTAGCTTCCTAAAGACCTAGTGCTCAGGTGATGATAGGAGCTGTGAATATCACATATTATTTGTTCACATATGTCTGAAAGGTCAAAAGTGAAGGTCAGTACATTTCTACATTTTTCTTCTTCCTGTGCCAATTGGTTAAAATAAGATATCCAATAATAAATCATGTTTATTGTCAGGATATGAGCCATGGCACAAGGACGGATCAGTTTTTTGGTGTTAAAGTATTTGGATAGGTTTGCTGTAGTATGATTGCAGCATTTAATTCTGAGCTCTGATTATTTGTAGGCAGTAACATGGCCCATCCCCCTTTCTCTGAATAACCTTTTAAGAGATGGTTCTATTCATAGTTAAGAGGATTTACAGACTTAAACTGCAAAGATACACACAACACCGAGCAGGCAAATTGTCACTCTTTGGGGAAATAATGTTACCTATTGATAGAAATTCATGCTTAAAAAATTCACCATAGGAAACTATGAATTCAGGAAAAAATCCCTTAGCTTCTTAATGTTCTTATGTTCCTGTATTATTTTATCAATTTTTTCTTGAGCAATTTTTGTAGAAAGCAGTCTATAGTTTTTCTTTCAATACTGTACGAGAAATAAATTTTATTTTAGAGAAAAATATCCAAACTACAATAGCCACAAAATATCAACAGTCATAAAAATCTATGGCTAGATTTCCTTTTTTAAAAAACATTACCCCTCCTGAAACAAACAAACAAACAAACAAACAATAAATAAGCATTTGTCTTCGTAAAGGGAAGCTGTTTAGGTTGGAGAAAACTGGACAGATCTGGTAATTATTATCAAAGTTCTAGTTTTCCTCTTGGGGTTAGCTTGAAAACATTTTGATAAACTATTAGTAAGATAGAGCAATAGTATGAAAGCTTGCTTATGGTTTTAAATTCTTTCCAGATAAAAATTTTCCTTGTCAAGAAAGGATCAGGGGTTGTGGAGATTGTCTTACCTTGACATCATGCACAGCCTTGGTGCTACCTTCATTTTCCATGGTTTGGTGAATGTTTGCTTTATATCCCTCTGCCCTACGCAGGGGCAGAAATTGCTTCCACATAGATGGCCTAGAGAAATGTTCCTGGAGGCACTCTTGGTTGTCTTGGGGAAGACTGGGCATGTTTTTACAATAAAGTTCTAAATGAGTCCTGCAGCCTGTTTTTAACAGCAGTAGCCCAGGATCCAGTCTACTTCTCTTCGTCTGGTGGATGCTGTGCCATCTCTCAGCCAGCTGGGGATCTCTCTGCTTCACTATCTGAAGCAACAGGATTATCTGTTTTGGGGATCAGCAGTTTATCCACTAGTGTTCTATTCCAGGTAGAGCTTCTGGTTTTGAATGTCTAGATATGTTATGACTGCCCTCTGCAGGCAGCAATGTGTTCCTAATTCAAATTTAATTCCTAAATCAAAATGGAAAGAAATGGTGTAAGTGATATATTGCTTAGGATATAATGATAAAGGGAATAGACTATTTTGCGAAATTCTGCATTAGTCATGTGTGATAGGGACTAGTATTTGATCATCTTGGACCACGCAATGGAGAGGCAGATGGTCTGCCTAATCTATGTAGTTTTCTTAAAAGGTCATTTTAGCAGCAGTTAGCTTTGCGGTTAGAAATATTTGCTAAACTCACACCCAAACTTAAGCCCAAGGATTATTACACCTAAATTGATATGATGTAGGATTAAAATGATTTTTCTTATGAAGTAACTAGTCATCTAGTGATTAAACCAAAAGTTGGCTTCGAATATTGTGCTTCACATTTGTAAAGTGCCCTATAAATAAAGATTATTACACAGAGTGCAAAGAGTAGAACATAATATCTTTCTCTCAAGGAATATCTAATATTCAAGTAACCATTGCTGGGTCTGGTGCACAGGGGTAAAGACCCCAGATGTATATTACTTGGGTTATGAACTGGATAAATTTCCTTTTGTAAAATGACCCCGGGCCTCCAGAATTGGTATGCAAAACAAACACAGTCACAGTCCCTATCAACATTTCAGCTTCTTTTTTTCCTTTTCTTTCAGCTTCCTTTTCTTTTTATTCTTTTTTTTTTTGTGAGAAATTGATAGATTGATTGTAAAATTCATATGGAACTGTAAGGGACCCAGACTATCCAAAACAATCTCATAAAAAGGAGAACAAAGTTGGAGGATTCACATTTCTCAATTTAAAAACTTATTATAAGGGGATGCTTGGGTGGCTCAGTGGTTGAGCGTCTGCCTTTGGCTTAGGTTGTGATTCCAGGGTTCCAGGATCGAGTCCCGCATCAGGTTCTCCACAGGGATCCTGCTTCTCCCTCTGTGTCTCTGCCTCTCTCTCATGAATAAATAAAAAAAACTAATTATAAAGCCACAGTAATTAATAGTGTGGTACTCACATAAAAATAGACCTATAGATCAACAGAATAGAGAGTCCATAAATAGATCCATACATTTAGGGACAATTGATTTTTGACAAGGTGCCAAAATAACTCAACAGAGGAAAGAATTGTCTTTTCAACAAATAGTGCTGGAACAACTGGATAACTACAGGCAGACAGATTAAGTTGAACTTCTACCTCACACCACAGAAAAAATGAACTCAAAATGAATCATAGACTTATAGGTAAGAGCTGAAACTATAAAACTGCTACAAGAAAATGTAGGGGTAAATCTTTGTGACCTTGGATTAAGCAAAGCCTTCTTACATATAATACCAAAAGCACAAAGGACAAAAGAAAAAAAAGGTAAACTGGACTTCAGCAAAATGAAAAACTTTGATTTTCTTTTTTTTTTAAAACTTTGATTTTCAAAGAACCTCAGAAAGAAAGTGTAAAGATAACCTACAAAATAGAAAATATAGAAAATATTGCAAATCATATATACACAATAAAGGAATTGTATCCAGAATATGTAAAGAGTTCTTACAACTGAAAAAACAAAACAAAATAAAATTTAACTGAAAATGGGTGATGTGTCTAAATAAATATTTCTCCAAAGAAAATACGTAAATGGCCAATAAGCCCATGAAAAGATGCTCGACGTCATTAGCCATTAGGGAAAAGCAAGTCAAAATCACAATGATTTTACACTCAATAGGTTGGCAAAAAAACAGACAATGATAAATGTTAGTATGTGGAGAAACTAGGACTCTCAGACGTTACCCGTGGAAATGTTAAATGTTGTTGCAACCATTTTGGAAAACAGTTTGGCAGTTCCTCAAAATGTTCAACATAGATACCATAATATCCAGCAATTTTGTTTTCCACTGAGGTTACTAACTAGTAAAATATAAGTCTGGTCCCGTTGGTGTGTATCTTTGCCAATACTTGCACAGAACTTGCTTAAGAATGAAATAAGTTCACTGAATAAGCTCACCAGAATAGATAGGCAGGCAGACCGATTCCTAACATCATTTGAGCAATTCACTGTCCCTGAAGAGCTAATCTTAGACTCTTCATTTATATGGTTTAATAACTTCCTTAGAAATAAAATTGTTATTTTGAGAATATTATTACTATTTGCTTAAGTTAGCTCGATCTGTTTCCTTTCACCTGCAGCATAGATGAAGGGCTTATTGGAGTGCTCAACACATAATAAACTCTTGCTATATGTTTGCTGTTATTATTATTACCTTGGCTGCCGTGACTGTATTAGTTATTTATTGTTGCATAACAAGTATTCTACAACTTAGCGGTTTAAAATAACATTTATTATCTGACTGTAACAGGAGCTGGCTGCAGATCCTCTGGCTCAAAAACCACTGCTGAGTCAAGGTGCCAGCTGGAGCTGTAGTCATCTCAAGGCTCAACTGGGGAAGGAGTCACTTCTAGGCTCACTCACATAGCTGTTGCCAGGATTTAGTTCCTCAAATGCAAGTGGACTAAGGGCCCCGTTCCTTACTGGTTGCTGACTAGAGTCTGCCCTCAGTTCCTGCCATATCAGGCTCTCCGTGGGGCAGTTTACCACCTGGCAGCTTGCTTCATCTGTGTGAACAAGTGAGAACGACCCAACAGAATGCAAGTAAGATGAAAGTCATGGTCTTTTGTAACCTCAGCTCATAAGTGACAGTCCTTTTCCCTTTGCTGTATTCTGTTCCTTAGAAGAAACTCAGTACTCAAGGAGAGAGGATCAGAGAAAGGCAGGAGTCACTGGTAGGCGGGATTACTAAGAGCCACTTTAGAAGCTGCTACCACAGTGACCATATTTTTAAATTGTGGGAGATTGTCATTATGGGGCCAGTGGACAAGTATAATAGACTTGACCTGGAAAATCCTAAAGCTCGATTGCCATAGGAATTTAGGGCACTGGTATCACAAATAAGTGAAATCCTTTGTTATTGATATTAGATCTACTTTGGTAGTACCAATGCAGAGGCTGTTAGGATAGTTGGTTAGAGGACTTTGTAAAGATGTCATGTGTCCATACCCAGAGTTACTGTCAGGTCAAAGTAAGTCAGCTTCTTACAAATGTCTACTGTATGAAAGATATTGGAAAAACCATTCTTCCATTAAATTAATATTTTATTCACTGAGCAGCAAAAACTTCTCAAAGTCCTCACCCAACTGAAGGTAGGCTGGTAGCATAATGTTTACTAGGGGCAATAAGTATGTCATGTGAAATCATCTTTTATTTTTTATTTTATTTTTTTTATTTTTATTTATTTATGATAGTCACACAGAGAGAGAGAGAGAGGCAGAGACACAGGCAGAGGGAGAAGCAGGCTTCACGCACTGGGAGCCTGACGTGGGATTCGATCCCGGGTCTCCAGGATCGAGCCCTGGGCCAAAGGCAGGCACTAAACCGCTGCGCCACCCAGGGATCCCGAAATCATCTTTTAGAATAAGATTTCTGTTGGCTGGATCTCCTTTATCTCCATGGGCAAATGTAAGTTTAATCCACATTTGGAAGGAAAAGATTGGAAATGATGATGTTCATAACATTTTCTGTTTTAGGCTGAAGAAATTCCTTTGAAATTATGTATTTTTTCTACTTCTGATCACTTCTTTTTTTTTTTTTTTGCAACTTCTGATCACTTCTAGGTGGTATATTCTCTCAAACATAATATGATCCTATTCTAGTGAAAAAAGTTAAACATATGGGACATTGATTTAAAGAACACATTAATTATTAGTATTATTTTTCTTCTGTTGATGTAGTTTTATCTTATTTCCCTTGTGTTATTTTTAAAAAAGATTTTATCTATTTGAGAGGGAGAGATCAAGCAGGGGGTAGCAGCAGAGGCAGAGAGAGAAGCAAATTCCCTGCTGAGCAGGGAGACCAATGCCAGGGAGCCCAACTCAGGGCTTGATCCCAGGATCCGGGATCATGATCTAAGCCGGAGGCAGATGCTTGACTTACCGAGTCACCCAGGTGCTCCTCCCTTGAGTCATTTTTTTTGGTAAAGATTTTATTTATTTATTCATGAGGCAAACAGAGAGAGAGGCAGAGACAGACATAGGCAGAGGGAGAAGTAAGGCTCCCCGTAGGAAGCCCAATGCAGGACATGATCCCAGGACCCAGGGATCACACCTGAGCCGAAGGCAGATGCTCAACCACTGAGCCATCCAGGCGTCCCCCTTGTGTCATTTCTAAATAGCAAATCTGGAGCCCACCTAACCCTAATTACCTCCTGAAGGCCCCATTTTCAAATACCATCACAATGGGGGGTTAGGGCTTCAATACATGGATTTTGAGGGAAACACAAACATTAATTTCATAACATTGAAAGATAAACTGAGGATTGTTAACATTTTTCAAGAGTTTATTTGAGTTAATATCAATTTGAACCAGGCAGCACCAAAGTGAAAGTGCTTGACAGGAGCTTGTGAAAAGGCTTGTAAAGAACAGATGTGGAAGCAGAGCAAAGAAGTTATTTGATGGCCTACAGCTTAGTGGGTTGACTAATTTGGGAAAGTCTAGGTGGCAGTTTGTGACTGTTTAGTGTCATTGTCTACAGTACAAGTGCATTTACAAGAATTGACTCTGGGTTACACAGTCTACCAAGGCATTAGAGGCAGCTCAGTCTAATGGCCCCCAGGTTAATTACTTTAACAATTCCCCCTTTTGGTTATTTTCTCATATATGATGGATTGACCAAAAAATTGGTATTAGTGCCACCCTTGGTCACTATCAGGGTTAAGTTGTTTCACTGTGAAACTTATAGGTTATTGATGTCAGTTTGTGGAAGGTTTTTGTTATTCATCTTGTTCATCTTGTTTCTCTTTCTCCCAGCTCAGATAAGACCATCTGATGTCCTGCTGAGGACTACAAGCATGTTTTTAAGACTCTTGAGAGACAACTTTTAAGTAGATAGAACATAAAACGTAATTATTATTGAAAAGTCCATTTATAAACTTTTACTTATATCTATTCAGTGCACTTGTTCCTAACAATTATTTTTAGATTACTCCTGAAAAATTCACTTGAGTGATCATCTCAAGTTATTTTGATTGCTGAAATATTTTGTGACAGCCATAATATCAGCTTATTTGACTAGTAAACCTAGGTAGAATTGAAGTTGTATGTCTGCATTATATTTAATGTTGATAACTCTGAAGGCATGAGTGTTTTAATTAAGCCAACCAAACTTAGACTAGCTTTTATATATCAAAGATTATCAAAGATCATGTGAACTTGAACTACATTTGGGTTAGTTTCGGTATTTCTGAGAGAATACTTAATTTATGTAAATACTTTATTTTTCTTTAAGCCAATTAAAGAGTTCTTTTACAAATTTTGTTAAAATTTAACATTAAAATTACCATCTAAATAGAAAAATTGCACATCTATATATAACACATGTATAGACACAAATAAATATACAGCAGACACTTTTTAAATTGTAGCCATGAGGCAAGTATAATACAAAACTTGCTAGTTTCTAAAAGAACTGTTGGATTGGAATTGTGTTTCTGGCAGCTGGAATAAGTTAAGATTACTTGTTCTGTTGCTTAAAGCCTTTTACTAATATTTGTAGAGACTTAATGATCTTTTCATTTGCTTTTTGTTTTGTTTTTAAAGATTTTGTTTATTCGTGAGAGACTCACAGAGAGAGGCAGAGACACAGACAGAGGGAGAAGCAGGCTCCTTGCAGGGAGCCCGAATTGGGACTCGATCCCTGGACTGGAATCACGTCCTGAGCCAAAGGCAGATGCTCTACCACTGAGCCACCCAGGCGTCCCTTCATTTGCTTTCTGTAAAGAAATTTTTAAAGAGGCCATTTTAAATTCATTTAGTCTCTTAGGACCTTCTGCATACCAACTGAAAGATGTATTCTATTATTTTTGGGAAGTTTGGTACCCCCCCCCTTTTTTTGTCTTTAGGGCGCCTTATAAATGGATAAACTTATCTACATTAAAAGTTCCCAGTGTGGCCAATGTTATTCAAGATTATCTTTGGTAAATTTCATCCACTTGTTCAGACAAACAGGTTCTGGGCTCATAATTTTTCTATATATACTCAGACAAAATCCTAGATGGAGGAGTCCCAGACTCTGGGCTTAGAGGAACCATTTTGTTTTGCTCTCTCCCTTTTTCCATTTAAAACAGAATTTTACCTACTGGAGGCCCCACAATGGACCCAGACCAGTTTAAGTCAGACTAGCACCAACTCTGGACTCAGTCTGGAAAAAAAGAAATGCTCAAATAAAGCTGGAGAGCTCACAGTGCAAAAGCTGCAGAGCTCAGATATGAGAGGAACTTTCTGCACCCTCAAAGAAAGATGTGGGCACAGAGTGCTCGGCGGGTGCCTGTGCCCAAATGCTCCCTGAGACCCATCAAAGTTTTCCTTGGGGTCCTGTTTCTAACACAGAACTTTGAAAAGACAAGCTGAAGAGTTTATTTGAGCAGACATGGATTCACATCAGGCAGTGCCAAACTGAGAGTAGTTAGGCGCACTCTGCGAGGAGGAGTTAGGGAAAAGGATTTAACAGAGTGGATGCAGAAGCAAAGCAAGGAAATGATTTGATTGGCCACAGCTTAAGCAGGTGCCTCATTTCAGAAAACCTAGTTGGCTGTTTTTGGTTCCTCTTAAATTTTGTCTTCTGGGATGCAAATGCATTTACAGGCATTGACTCTGGCTTAGGTTTTTTTTGGCTTGCTTATGTAGGCTACCCAGGCATTACAGCCATCTGGGTCTAATGGCCTTCTTTTTACAATAGCCTATTACATTACGAACTGTTGAGGACCAACTGGCTGACCACGTGCTCTTAACAAATTGGGGCTTCAGGCAGCCATCCAGGCAACACTTGGCGGTGCTGTTTCCTACCCTATGCCTCCTTATAATTAGGATCTGTATTTTTCAGGATAGTAACTGATTGGTGGTCTCTAAAAGATATATCGACATTAAATCCTAGGAATTTGTAGATGTTTCCTTATTTAGAAAAGGTCTTTGCAGATATAATTAAGGATCTTGAGATGAGGAGATCATCTTCAGTTATCCAGGTGGGTCCTAAATCCAGTGACAAGGTCCTCATAACGCACGGAGGTGAAGGTGGAGATTGGGATGTAGCAGGCACTGGAAGCTGCAAGAGGCAAAGATTGGATTCTACCCTACAGCCTTGGGAGGGAGCACAGTCCTGCTGACACCTGGATTTTAGACTTCTGGCCTCCAGAATGGAAAAGAATAAATTTCTGAAACTTCTGGAGTTTTTTTTTTTAGTACTCAAGTTTGTGATAACTTGGTACACTAGTCCTGGGAAACTGATATAGTGAGAAATCCTTTTCTTAGTCTGAAGCAGTGTTTCTCAACAGTTACTTCATTTTTGCCCAATCCAGAGGAGAAAAAAGAATTTAACTAAAATTTAAAGTGAGTTTAGTTTCTCCCTAACAAGTTAAATACCAAGAAAATTTTGGCAGATATGCTTATTATGGGTCACAGACCATTGTATTGTTTATGGTTTTCTTAACCTTAAGGACCATTTTGCCATCTTGGAGACAACAATATTATCCCCCGGTTTCCATTGGGAGCACAAGGTCTGGAAGTACTGGAAGTGATTAAAAAGGAGAAAATTACCAGGGAAGGAAGCATT
Source organism: Canis lupus baileyi (assembly GCF_048164855.1). Taxonomy (NCBI): domain Eukaryota; kingdom Metazoa; phylum Chordata; class Mammalia; order Carnivora; family Canidae; genus Canis; species Canis lupus. Next base: position 36,417,745 of record NC_132865.1, read on the forward strand.
GACAGTGTAGATAGAGTCCGTAGAAATTTAGGTTTAATAATTTTCTGTTTTAAAGAAAAGTGTATTTGGAGAAAAAGCTATTAAAAGTCAGTATGGAATCCGACTTAAAACTTTTAGCACTTAAGTATTAGATTAAGTAGTAGCTGAATGATACAGATAGTGTTATACAGATAGTGTTATAGGTAGGGCTATAACATGGGCTGGGCCTCGATTGATGGGTATGGGTGATTAGCACAGCACAGCCAACAGGGCATTCCTGGTATGGGGAAAGAGGTGGAGTGAAGGAGAGGACACAAAACTCATCTGGTCTAATAAGCTTGTGATAATAGTTGGATTAGACCCCAAGGCAAGTAATGGCGTTGGGTCCATATTGCACTTAATGCTAGACCAGGAAGTCTGGATTTTGTTCTCCCGGGCAATAGGGAGGTGGTACGTATTCTTCACTAATGTTTATGTCCTAATCTCTTCTTTTTAGAAGGACACCAGTTATATTGTAGTAGGACGCACTCTAATGGCCCCATTTTACCTTAATCACCTTTTTAGAGACTGTACCTCCAAATACAGTCAAGCTTTGAGGTCCTGGGGATTGGGACATCATCATATGAACTTTGAGGGGAAAAACACAATTCAGCCCATAACAATAGCTATACAAATCAATTCTGTACCAGTGGCTTAACTTGTTATGTCTGAGTTTTTAACGTTCCCCCAGAATAAAAATAAATTCAATTTTTAAATTATTCTTTTTAATTTCTTCTTCTTAGCATCTGTACTCTTGACATATTGATATGAAACTTAGATATTTTAAGACTCAATTTATAAGAAAGTTATGATAGAATAAAACTTCTTTCTATCTCCTCACAGCTTTACAATGAATAAAACTAGTGTTTTCAACTATTTGTAAAAATGACAGCTTCTTATATCCTTTGTTTACATGTATTAATAGAAGACATTTTATTATAATCAAAATATTTCAAATTGAATTACTTGGTTTTTGTCAAGTTTAATTTTTGGTTAATTCATTGAAATATGAAAATTCCCCATGGTACTCTCACCTGCTGTGAGAGTTCTGTTTATTATTTTCTCTATTCTGACCAAAAATATACATACGGCATATGCTGCACTTTGAATAATTCCTAGATCTACCAAAGACATTAAACACCTTTTTGTAAAATGACATTTAACATTTATTTTTGTGATATCTTGAAGTATGATATTTAAAAAGTATTTTGAAGATGAAGACATGCATTGGCCCTGAGCCCTGGACCCCTTTTCAGCATCAGAGCTAACAAAATAATGAGGAAACATGTGTTGGGGTGGGTGAGTGAAAACCCAGTTTATCTGAGTGCCTCAGGGAAGAAATTCTGAATGAATAAATTGAAAAAAATTCTTGATTTCTCTACTCGGTTTGCTTTGAAACCCGGCTGATGAATAAATACATTTAACTGGTGATAGTGAGAAGTCATCTTCATAAAATTTTAGGAAGCGAATAGTCCAGATAGCTCCTTGAAATATATAAGAGAAGTTAAAAGATTGGGTATTGGAATATAATCATACCAGGCAAATTAAATGAGTGGCTCTGATCATGTATAAAGACTGTTAATTTCAGCTTTTAAAGAGTTCTATAAAACTGTGAATATACTTCAGCCTGTCTTGAGATTTCTGTCACCAATGCCAGAAGTCACATCCTAGTAAGGGGATATTTTGGTCCTTTTTCTGTCCTTGTTCACATGACCTGCCTGTAGCATCTTACATGGTAAGCCATTCCTTCTGTTTTGAAACTTCTGTCCTCTTAATGTTGTCAGTCTTCCATAGATTCCACCCCCCCCCCAATCTATCTGGAAACTTCTTTTCATTATTCTTTTTCCTCTTCTTGATCCATAAATAGTATGTCTTTAGGACTCTGCCTTTGGCCTCCTTCACTTCATACTCTTGGCTGACTGCATCCATTCTCAAGCCTGGAATGTTGTCCTCCACACTGACGATATCCACATGATATCTCCAGTCCAGACGCCATCCTGAAATTTAGAAAACTGATTTAAGTGATTCCTTGACATTTCCACCTAGGTATTTCATATAAATTTCAAACTGAACATGTCCATGTGACTGGCAGGCAACAACAGGTCTCTTGTAGTTAGACTTCCAGGACTGCCTTCAGAAAATAGAGATAAGTTTTGCTCAAATATATTTTGCTAACTTTTTGATACCAGTAGGCATTAGGAGGGAATTGGTTGTCTTGCTTTCAAACTGACTTACAGAAAGAAGCTTTATGTGGATATTGTACATGAAACTCTGGGCACAGTACAGAATACATTTCAATTTTGTCCTATTTTACCTTTGGTCACATAGCAACCCACATCCCATAACTAAGCTACAAAAGTGATAAAAGGGAAGATTTTGGTATTTGTTTTATCAGATGTATAGTTCAAATCCTTATTTTTCTCAGAAATTTTTTATTTATAATGATTTACAATATTTCATGATTTATAATACTACATTGTTTAAATTCCAGAACTCCACATCCAATCTTTGTCCTTTAGGTACCCACCATGACATGAATTGCAAGAGGATTTCTTCCAATATCAGAGGCAGTGAGATCTATATTTTATATCTCAATAGTGGAAACTAGTTTCCCTATAAATGTGGAATTAAGATAATGATGACAGGAGAAAACTCAGAATGTTGGAGGAGGACCAAAGGAGGGCCATATTTTTACTGGTATTTAGCTATTTAAAATATCTATCTATCTTATCTATCTATAATCTATCCATATAAATTCCAGTATAATTAACATACAGTGTTATATTAGTTTCAGGTGTACAATATAGTGATTCAACAGTTCCATACAACACCCGGTGGTCCTTACAACACCTACTGTCCTTAATCCCCATCACCTATTTCACTCCTCCCCTCTGCCCATTTCCCATCTGGAAATCATCAGTTTGTTCTCTAGAATTAAGAGCCTGCTTCTTCATTTATCTTTCTCTCTCACTCTTTTTTTTTTTTTTTTTTGCCCTTGCTCATTTGTTTTCTTAAATTCCATATATGACTGAAATCATACAGTGTTTGTCTTTCCCTGACTTATTTTGGTTAGCATTATACTTTCTGGCTCCATCTGTGTTGTTGCAAATGGCAAGATTTTATTTTTTTGGCTGAATAATATTCTGTTGTCTATCATCTATCTATCTATCTATCTATCATCTATCTATCTATCTATCTATCTATCATCTATCTATCTATCTATCACATCTTCTTTATCCATTCATCTGTGAATGGACACTTGGGTTCCTTCCATACCTTGGCCATTGTAAATAATGCTGCTAGAAACATTGGGTACATGTATCCCTTTGAATTAGTATTTTTGTAATTTTTGGGTAAATACCCAGTAGTATGATTGCTGGATTGTAGGGTAGTTCTATTTTGAACTTTTTGAGGAAACTCCATATTGTTTTCCACAGTGGCTGCATCAGTTTGCATTCCCACCAACAGTGCATGAGAGCTCCCCTTTCTCCACATTCTAGCCAACACCTGTTGTTTTGTGTTGTTAATTTTAGCCATTCTGACAGGTGTGAAGTGATATCTCACTGTAGTTTTGATTTATATTTCCATGATGATGAGTCATTTTGAGCATATTTTCATGTGTCTGTTGAAGATGTCTTTAGAGAAATGTCTATTCATGTCTTCCACCCAACTTTTATTTTTTATTTTTTTTCCACCCAACTTTTAATTAGAATATTTGTTTTTGGATGTTGAGTTTGATGAGTTCTTTATAGGTTTGGGATACTAACACTTTCTTGGATATGTCATTTGCAAATATCTTCTCCCATTCCGTAGGTTGCCTTTTAGTTTTGTTGATTGTTTCCTTCACTGTGCAGAAGGTTTTTATTCTGAGGTAGTCCCAATAGTTTATTTTTGCTTTTATTTCCTTTGCCTCAGGAGACCTATCTAGAAAAATGTTGCTGCAGCTGATGTCAGAGACATCACTGCTGTGCTCTCTTCTAAGATTTTTATGGCTTTAATCCATTTTGAGATTATTTTTGTGTACAGGCTAAGAAAGTGGTCTAGTTTCATTCTTTTGCATATTGCTGTCCAGTTTTCCCAACATCATTTTTGAAGAGACTGTCTTTTTTTTTTTTTCCATTGGATATCTTTCTTGTTTTGTTGAAGATTAATTGACCATATAGTTGTGAGTTCATTTCTGGGTTTTTCTACTCTGTCCTTTGAATTGTCTATTTTTGTTCCAGTACCATACTGTCTTGATCACTACAGCTTTGTAATATAATTTGAACTCTGGAATTGTTATGCCTCCACCTTTGCTTTTCTTTTTCAAGATTGCTTTGGTTATTCGAGGTCTTTTGTGGTTCCAAGCAAATTTTAGGATTGCTTGTTTTAGCTCTGGAAAAAGTGCTGTTGGTATTTTAATTAGGATTGCATTAAATGTGTAGTTTGCTTTGGATGATATGGAAATTTTAACAATAGTTATTCTTCCAAGCCTGAACATTTCCTTGTGTCATCTTCAGTTTCTTTTATTAATGTTTTATAGTTTTCAGAATACAGGTATTTCACCTCTTGGGTTAGGTTTATTCCTAGATATCCTATTATTTTTGGTGCAACTGTTAATGGGATTGTTTTCTTAATTTCTTTTTCTGCTGCTCCATTATTGGTGTATAGAAATGCAACAAATTTCTGCACATTGATTTTATATCTTGCAACTTTACTGAATTTGCTTATCAGTTCTAGCAGTCTTTTGGTGGAGTCTTTTGGGTGTTCTATATATAGAGTATCATGTCACCTGCAAATAGTGAAATTTTGACTTCTTCCTTACTGATTTGGATGCTTGTTATTTCTTTTTATTGTCTGACTGCTGTGCTCAGGACTTCCAGTACTGGGTTGAATAAAAGTGGTGAGAGTGGATATCCTTGTTTTGTACCCGATCTTAGTGGAAAAGCTCTCAGTTTTTCCCCATTGAGTATGATGTTTGCTGTGAGTTTTTCATATATGGCCTTTATTATGTTGAGATATGTTCTATCTGGACTTACTTTGTTGAGAGATTTTATTATGAATGGGTATTGTACTTTGTCATATGCTTTTCAAAGGAGGGTCATTTTAAGAGGAAAAAAACTGAATACATTTTGATGAAAGCTTAACTTATCATTTACCTTTAGGGCTGGAAATAAAGCAGGAAATATTTTGCTAATTTAAGAAAATACTAATACCTTCTGCTTTTGGGAATTTATTAGTGCATGATTACTTTATGCTTCCTCTCTTTTTAAAAAATACTTGCTTTATTTTTTTTTAATTTATTTATGATATTCACAGAGAGAGAGAGAGAGAGAGAGAGAGAGGCAGAGACACAGGCAGAGGGGAAAGCAGGCTCCATGCACCGGGAGCCTGATGTGGGATTCGATCCTGGGTCTCCAGGATCGTGCCCTGGGCCAAAGGCAGGCGCTAAACCGCTGCTCCACCCAGGGATCCCAATACTTGCTTTATTTTTAAAAAGATTTTATTTATTTATTCATGACAGACACACACAGAGAGAGAGGCAGAGACACAAGCAGGGAGCCCAACATGGGACTCGATCCCAGGTCTCCAGGATCACACTCCAGGCTGCAGGCGGCACTAAACCGCTATGCCACCAGGGCTGCCCACTTCCTCTCTTTCTATGAAAGCTTTTTCTCTTATGTTTTCTTTCAAAAGGAAACACCCAGACTTTTGCTTTTGGCCAAGGCAGAATGACTAGATGAATTTACTCTTCCAACTAAAGCAACTAAAAAACTCGACTAAGTATATGAAAAAAACAAAACTACTCAGTACTCAAGACATTGGATGTCAGCAATGAAGGGCACCAACCCCCAAGAGGCAGGAAACAAATGGATGCCATGGCTTACTGCTTTGAGAATGTTTTCAGGCTCTGCTTAGGGATGGGAATCCAGGTAGGGAATGGTGGTCTCCCTGAGGTGAAGAGATGGAGCAGGGAGTTTGGAGAGGCCACAGTTGGTAGAGTTCCTAGGGCAGGGTACCGGTGAGGAAGAGCTGCAGAGAGTGAGACTTTGGGGGATCTCCAAAGGGCTCCTCTTTTTAAAAAATATTTTATTTGTTTATTTGAGAGAGTGTGAGAGAGAACACAAGCAGGAGGGAGGAGCAGGCTCCCCACTGAGCAGGGAGCCTGACTTGAGGCTGAATCCCAGGACTTTCGGGCTTGATCCCAGGACCCTGGTATCATGACCTGAGCTGAAGACAGACTCTTATGCAACTGAGCCACCCAGGCACCCCTAAAGAGCCCCCCTTGAATGTTCAGCTGAGTGCTAATCAGTGTACTCATATAAGGAGACTAGTTGAGGCTGGGGAAAGAACCATCCAAAGGATAGAAGAAACAATACTTATAGCTTATAAAAGGCTGGGGTTAGCACCTGTTCTCAAAAGGCCAGAGTGGGAACACTTACAACTCACAAGGTATTAGATATTCAGAACTCAGAGGGTTTTGCTTCAGTATTGGGGAAAATTAATCCTAGATGATACATTGCTTTAGTTCTAACAAAGCTTAAAAGCAGGACCCAAAAGGATTAAACTGTGGGTGACATAAGTATGTCCTGGAACAAAACTCAAGAATATTTATAGGAATAAAAAAAAAATACGCCCCCCCCCCCCCCGACAAGATGGTAAAATTCACCAGTTCTGGTGAATGACCAATACCTTGTGAACACACACACACTCTCTCTCCCCACCATGTGAGGACACAGTGAGAAGGTGGCTATCTACAAGCCAGGGAGACACTTCACCTAACCAAAATGGCCAGCACCTTGATCTTGGACTCCCAGCCTCCAGAACTGAGAAATAACATCCTATTGTTTAAGCCACTCAATCTTTGCCATTTTGTTAGGGCAACCTGACCTGACAAAATTTTCTATTTTTTTCTACTATAAAAAATATTGCACTGAAAATCCTGTGTATTTATCTTTGCATGGTTATGCTGATTTTTTTTTTTTTTATTATGCTGAGTTTTATAGCAGGGATTTCCGGAAGTTTGTTTGCTTGGTTATGGTGTGTACACATGTAACATCTGGGTAGATATGCTATTCTTTCTGTCAGTGCCTCTTAGTGTTCAGATGCACAAAAATGATGTCATTCTGTAATGGTAAGGCCATGTATTCCTATCACAGCCTAGAATATGCTTTCATATTTGCAATGACAGCTTGATCATATAGAGTTAGTCATCATCCCGCTTTCTCCATAGGAGCACTACTGACATTTTTGGCTGGAAAATGCCTTGTGTGTGGTACTGTGCTGGTATCCCTTCCCAGCTCTTATCATCCCTAGTCCCTGTGTACCAAATGCCAGCAACACTCCATCCCTAGTCATTGTAGTAAGCCCGAGAGTCCCACATAGTCTCAAAGACTCCTGAGAGGGTTATTTTCCCACTTCCAGAAACTGAAACATTGATAAATAGTTTACTTATAAAACTATAAAATATTATAGTTAATATTTTAAACAGTTTTGTGACCTATAGCTTTGTTAACAATTTTTTTTTTTACTCTTATTGTGGTTAGTACCTGCAATCATGTTTAAAAATTCTAACCTCACAATTTTCTAATCAGCAAGTCCCACATTAATTTAGGCCAGACTTTCACATGTAAATGGACTTAATCCATAGCATCAAATTTATTAAAACAAAATTCCAAATAAAAAGAACATAAATAAAAAGAACATAATAAATAAATAAATAAAAAGAACATAAATAAAAAGAACATGTATATTATTCAGATTTTAAAAGGTTAACATTTTGCAGTATTAGGTTGAGCTTTAAAAAAAAATTATTTTAGAAATTAAATGTGGATATCATGCAGGGCTCCTCTGTATGTTTACTTAACCAGTTACATAATGTGTATCCTTGCCTCTGTGTTTGTGATAGGCAGAATAATGGTCCCCTAAAGATGTCTGTGTTCTGACCTCTGGAGCCTTTGAATATGTTAACTTACACGGCAAAAGGGAAACAAGGTTATGTGTGCATGTGGTTAAGGTTAAGGACCTTGAGGTGGGGAGAGTTGCTTGTATTATCCAGGTGGATCTAATCTAATCAGCCCATAAAATCAGAGAACCCTTCTCAGCCGTGTTGAGAGGGAGCAGGGAGCTGTGACGTTGCTGACTTTGAAGGTGGAGGAAAGAGGACGTTGACCAGGGAATGCGGGCAGCTTTTAGCAACTGGAGGAGACAGGGAAACGGACTGAGACCCATGTCATGCTATAGACCTAGAGAACTGTAAAAGAATAAACGTGGTAATTTGTTAAAACAGCAATAGAAAAATAATAAATTATATGCTATGTGTTTACTCCTAGGGTTTAAAACTTGACTGAAACGTAACATTTTTAGTAGAAATGTGTTGGTTCTACTTATAAATCCCTTTCAGTGCTGGTCAGCAAAAACGTGTTAGGGTCGCCTGGGTGGGTGGCTCCGCGGTTGGCTTCGGCCTTCCTCCCGCTCCTTCCTTCGCTCGGGGTGTGATCCCCGGGTCCTGGGTCGAGTCCCCCGTCGGGCCCCCTGCTGGGAGCCTGCCTCTCCCTCTGCCTGTGTCTCTGCCTCTCTCTGTGTCTCTCATGAATAAATAAATCTTAAAAACAAAAACGTGATGTTACATTTACGAGACTGCCCACAGGGTGTAGCACCGAGTAGCGTTACTCATTATCATTTAGGACAAGGAGCCTAGTTGAGGCCTGAACTGGGGCAATCCCCGCTCAAGTCAGAGTTGTCAAATCTGCATTTTCGGCAAACACGAAGACTTTGATGTAACAGCAAATACTACATGCAGCACATTACTTGCTAAGCCTGCAAACCGACGGGAAGACCACTTTCGTGATCCACTTCTCGGCATCAGTTTTACCCTTAAAATCCTTGTAAGAGCCCCTGCTCCATTGAGCCGTTAGGTCCCCGTGAAGTCAATCTGTTGAAAAGCATTAAACATATCGAAAGAATGACGGTCTCGATAAACGAGCTTCGGCCTGCCTCTGCCTGGGGCTGGAGGCCCCCACCCGCCGCCCGGGCCGCCAGGACCCCTACACGCAGGAGGGCCCCGCGGGCCGCTTCGGAGCTTCCGGCTTCCGGCTTCCGGCTCGTCACGTGGCTCTGGGCACGTGACCGAGGCTCCTGTCATCCTCCTGCGGCCGCTCCTGCTCCTGCTTCCTTCTGCCTGTGGCGCCCTCAGCGTCCCCTGGGTGCGGGAAGCTCTGCACCTCCCGGGGGCCGTGGCTCACGCCGCCGCTCAGACCTCGGTTCCGGGCCGGAGACGCCAACTCGACACCGACTCGGGGCCTCAGCCGGCGGCGGCCCCCACGGCCTGGACCGCAGCGTCCTCCCCGCGGCGGCTGGGTGAGTTGCAGCGTCCCCGGGGCTTGCCAAGTGAGGCCGCACCCGCCTCTTGTCCCTTGGCGGGGGCCGAGGGAGGCGGCCCCTGCGGTTGCCCGGCTTCTCCGGTGCGTGCTGGTTGCTCGCCGCGCGGGCCCCGCCAGCCGCCCTCCCGCCCGGCGGGTCCAGATTTCTTCCCTTCCGGGCCTCAAGCGGGTTTACGGACCCGGGGCTGCTTTCCTGCGGGGCAGGGGATGGGAGGGGCGGGCAGAGGAGAGGAGGGGGACGGGGAAAGTGTGTTTCCCCGGGATTGGGCCACGGCCCTGGCCTGCGGAAGGCTCGAGTCGTTGGGTGACTTAGACGTCGGTCCTGAGGCACCGCCACCTACCCCAGGGGGGCCGCTGGGCCTGAATCCGCTGAACAGGGTTCCAGCCTGACCCAGACACAGCCGGTTTTACCTCTGCCCTGCCCGTGTATATTGCTTTTCCTTGTTTAGGCAGCAAACCCTCAGATGCAGAGATTAAGTGCCAAACCGACTAAGGTCATTGGGGTTGCAGAATAGGATTTTGGGTATGGTTTTAGTTTCTTTGTGGCTGTGGCAGTGAACTTACGTGTTGTGAACCAGAACCTATATATTTTGTACTAAGATAAAGACAGGCTTAAGAGTTCACCGTAAACTACCTTAAATTTAGAAACGAGAATTACATAAAAGCTCATCACTGTCAGTTCTTGCTCTCAGACCAGACTCATTGTTGGTTGTATCTAAATTTTAATTAGTGTCTGTTCCAAAACTTTCTCCCAAAATTGATTTCGAAAATGCCGTGAACTTTGGTTGAAAAAAGAAAGCTCTGTCTTTGAGGAAATTGCTTTCCCATTTTGGGGTTTTTAATTTGAATAAGTCATTTTAGAGGGCACTTGTAGGTTTTTTTTCTTAATATGTCACTTCAAAATGATGCTTAGTAAATGTAAATAAAATAATTGGTCTTTACTATACAAGTTTTGATTTTTTTCTGTCGGAAGAAAGTTGATCCCAGTTGTATAGACATTTAAACTGTTCATATGCCTATTTTATTTAAGCATGACTCCTCATGTCAGTATCTTAAAGTGTTACTTTAAAAATCTTACCGCAAGATTAGTGCCAATAATTAAAAAGAAAACTTTTCCTGGAAATGTAAAAACCTTTAGAAGACACTTTATGGAGTGGTGCATAATTGGGCAAGATATGGAATATAATTATATTAATATTTAATGTGTAGGATATTCAGTATTTGAGTTGAATGTGTACAGAGAGAGTAAGGTGATGATATTAATTACAACAATAATGATAGTAGTAATTGTTAAAAAAAATGATAACATTTGGTATTCTGGTTTCACCTTGCATCAAAATTGAAGATCTGTTGAAAAAAATCCAAGATCATAAAATTTAGATGACCAAAATGGATATCCGAGGTGCCGTGGATGCTGCTGTTCCCACGAACATTATTGCTGCCAAGGCTGCAGAGGTTCGTGCAAACAAAGTGAACTGGCAGTCCTATCTTCAGTAAGTACCGATTTGCTGTGAATCATGGATAATCATGTGCTTTTGCATCAGTCTTTTTCATGATCATGCTTCTATGAGAGAGATACTGGAAAAATACTAATATATGTGGAAGAAAACACTTCCTCCTTAGAATTCTTACCTGTCCTAGGGAGACAGTGTCGTGAGCTGGAAACAGCTTGAGGCTCTAGCTGGGGAGTGGAGCTGCTCAGAGCAGTTTTGACCTTTTCTGTCTGGAAAATTGTACTTTTTGAATGAGTAGGAAATGTGAGAGGGATGTTCATGGGATCTCTAGGCGGGAAGGGGATAATGGGCAAAACCTTCCAGACTGGCTTGGTGAGCAATGTGGGGACAGAGGTGTTGCAGAATGGCTCATACAACTAGTAAAAAGTGTGGATGTTTGAATTTCAAGACCTGGGTTGAATTGTGTTTCTTCTATCTACTAGATTGGTAATTGTAGGTGAATCTTATCTTCTCTGAGGTTCATTGACATAAATGTGAAATGGGGATACATATCTCCGAGTTGTTGCTTAAATAGTGTACTTAAAGTATTAACACAGTTGAATACAAGCATTAGTGTGTTCAATATACTCTCAATAAATTGTAGTTCTTTCCCCTTCTTTCTTGTATGCATTAAGACTTAGCATGCTGGTGTTCTGTATTTATCTGTAAAGTAACGGTTTAATTATTTTTAACCATATTTTATCATACCGACTTTACCTCAGATCTATTTATTTTGGTATATTTATAAGAGTAACTTATTAAGGAAACTCAGTTAAGATTTGGATATACATTTTGAAAAACAAATTGAAGAATCTTTAGTTTTATATTTAGCAGTTTGCTTTGCTGTAAGAGGGACATACAAAAATGTACAAAAATGATACATTTATTTCTGTTAATTTAGTCACTCGTCAAACATTTATTGCCTGCCCTTCAAGTTTGAGGCATTTTTCTAGGTTTCGAAGCTTCAAAAGATAAACTTATTAATCTAGTAGGGAAGTCAAATATATACATAGATAATTTAAATTTAGTTTGTTAACTGAGGTAGTAGAAAGATGCACAGGGGATCATGAGTGGATAGAAAAAGGACAGCTAATCTTATCTCCAGGAGAAGATGGTCTCTTTTCCTGGAGGGGATGGTCAAAGGTAGGGAATTAAAAAGCAGCATGCTGGGTGGGGGATAACACATGTTTTGGAGGCAGGCAGTGGGGAGGGCTGAGGCTGGAGAGACAGCCAGAGTAGCCAATTGTAAAGGCTCCCCCAGGAACACAGTTTTAAAATCACTGTTGTAGGTATTGGGAATGACTGTTGTTTGTAGGTGGGGGTTAGATGTCAGATTGCCTTTTGGCTGGATTGTTCTACTGACAATGTAGAGGGTGGATTTGTGGAAACAAAGCTAGAGCTAGGGTGAGGCTATAGCAGTATCAGGGTGTTGCAATGGATAGAATTGAATAGATTTGAGAAAGTCTTAGTGATCAATTTAATGTATAAGAGTGAAAATGAATCTAGAATGAATCAGGATTCCTACTTTAAGGGACTGGATTGAAATGGGGCCATGGACACAAGGGCAGGAGGAGGAGGGACTTTCTTTTCTTTCTTTCTTTCTTTTTTTTTTTTTAAAGATTTTATTTATTTATTCATGAGAGACATAGAGAGAGAGGCAGAGACACAGGCAGAGGGAGAAGCAGGCTCCATGCAGGGAGCTCCATGTGGGACTCAATCCCGGGTCTCCAGGATCGCGCCCTGGGCCAAAGGCAGGCGCTAAACCGCTGAGCCACCCAGGGATCCCCGAGGAGGGACTTTCTGATGTTTTCTCTGTTCATCTATATCTGTGTAATTGTTTAAAGCCCCTGTGAAATTAGGATTTTAAGCTCTGTTTCCTAATTTTAGCCTAGAGTGTTTTTAGACTAGAGGACAGGAGTTTCATGTTTATAAAGCTTGACTCTGTTTATAACCTAAATAGAATGATATTGTTATTGATAAGAAAGCACTGGCTGACTGGAGAAGTTCTCTAGCATTGGCATTTGGGACATTTTTCATTCATGGAGATTTAAAAAAATTTTTTTAAAATTTTTATTTATTTATGATAGGCACACTGAGAGAGAGAGAGGCAGAGACACAGGCAGAGGGAGAAGCAGGCTCCATGCACCAGGAGCCTGATGTGGGATTTGATCCTGGGTCTCTAGGATTGCGCCCTGGGCCAAAGGCAGGCGCTAAACCGCTGCGCCACCCAGGGATCCCTTCATGGAGATTTTTAATTGCTTTCTCTTCTGTTCTTCCTTTTCCGAGGCCTCTGTACTACTAAGTTGTGGTTTTGTCCTTTATTCCGTTGTCCATCTCATGCATTTCTTTATAAAACCTTCCTACTCTCTCTGTATGTCTGTACACATATATTCACCAAATGTTACTGTGTGCCTGCTGTTGAGCCAACTGTTGTGGGGACACTGGTGGGTGTGAATTGTACTTGCCCTAAAAGAGCTTAAAAATCATTGGGGATGGCCACAACACATGAATTCTCAGAGAATCCTGTATCACATCTTATTCCGATAAAAGAGTCCCCCAAAGTCAGAAGGCCAGTATGCTCTGTTCCTTACAAACTTTAACATGTTATGAGAATACAGTGTTTTAAAAATGTATGTAGATTTGGTTAAATTTTTTCTTAGTAATTGAACTAGACAGCACATAAATGAATGGGCTTGGCTATCTTTTAGTCAAGCTGGACTCTAGTAAAACTATCCTGAGGATACAAGAATCATAAAATAGCATTCTTCCTCTGGTGTTTAATATCTAATGAGGAAACAGACTTTTAAATAAAAAATTAAATAATAACTTTTGGGAAGCATTAAAAATGGAGATAAATGTGAAGTTTTCTCAAATAACAAAAGCAGGGAACGAATAATTATCTGGAAGCATTGGGAGTGACTTCACAGAACACCTGAAGATACTCGTAGGAGTTGTCCAAGCAGAGGAGCTGCAGCTGTGGTGAGAGAAACCCTAGGGGGAGGAGACGAGCTGTGGAAGAAGGCCCGCTGGGGGAGCTTCCGGTAGTTGGGTGTGGCTCCCTCCTGCCCGTTGAAGGACAGTTTGTGGCACGTTTCCTCACTGGCCCTGTTGGCCCAAATTTATTAGCCATTTTGACACTTCCCTTCCCAAACCATCCATGTCCAGACAAATTCTTTTAGCTCTGTATCCGAAACCCATCTTGGATCTGACCATTTTTCTTGCTCCACACTCACTGCTCTATGTAAGCTGTCATTATTGCCCACATGCTCTCTTCTTACAGCCCTTTGCCTGCTGTTCCTGCTTTTACCGTTCCTCATTGGAGCAACTGTTTTTTTTTTTTTTAATGAAAAATATTGATTTAATTGACTACAGTGTTATGTTGGCTTCAGGAATACAGCATAGTGATTAGATATTTTTATACATTATGAAATGATCACTTGGTGTGTCTAGTTACCATCTGTCACCACACAAAGTTAGAACAATATTATTGACTGTATTCCCTATGCTGTACTTTTCATCCCTGTGACTTATTTATTTTATAACTGGAAGTTTGTACCTCTTAATCCCCTTGGCGTATTTTGCCCTTCCCCTCACACCCCTCCTCTTATGGTCACCACTTGTTCTCTGTATCTGTTAATGTGTTTCTGTTTTGTTTGTTTTTATATTTTCATTTCCCCACATAATGGAAACGTGAAAACGTGCAGTATTTTGTCTCTGTCTGACTTATTTTCCTTGGCATATTACCCTCTAGGTCCATCCATGTTGTACAAATGGCAGATTCTCATCCCTTTTGAGTGGCTGCATGATATTCCATTATGTATACACCACATTTTCCTTATCCAAATGTCTGTTGGTGGACACTTAGGCTGCTTCCACATCTTGGCTGTTGTAAATCATGCAGCAGTAAACATTGAGGTGCACATATCTTTTTGAATTAGCGTTTGTTTTCCTGAGATAAATATCCAGAAGTGGAATTGAAGAGCAGTTCTTTACAGCTCTGTGACAGTCATTTGAAAATATGAATCAGATTATGCAACCCTGTTCACAAACACCCAGCAATTCTGCTTTTCTTGCTCTTTCCAGCTACTGCTGTGCCACTGTCCTTGGACTTATACTTCTGTCTAGAAGTTCCTCCCTAGATTACTTGGCTCATTAACTCGCTTCATGCAGGTGTCTGCACAGGTGGCCTCAGAAAGGCCTTCACTGTAGTGTGCCTGGGTGGCTCAGTTGGTTAAGTCTATGACTCTTGGTTTTGATTCAGGGCATGATCTCAGGGTCTTGAGATCATCAGGTTCCCAGCTCAGTGGGGAGCCTGCTTTCTCTCTCCTTCTGCCCTCCCTGCCCATACACTCTCTAAAATAAGTCTTTAAAAAAAAATAACATGTACATGCTAATACAGGTTTTTCTACCTAGGTGCTAGGTAGAACTGCCGTACAAATTCACAATCTGACTGATATGAAAAAAGTAATGCGGTCAGATGTGTGCTTGAGAAAACTGGCTGGTGGTAGGTAAGAGGGATGTAGGGGAGGAGTGGATCATTACCTGAGGGCTGAGCTACTCCAGAGGCAGGGAAGTCTGGAGGAGAGTGATGCTAGGTGGAAGGGTTGTTAGGACTGGTTGCAGGCAGGTCTCTAGAAAAGAGACAAGAGTCCCTAAGTTGTAGGTTATGGGACTGCTAAAGGAAGATTCAGAAACAAAAGAATTTAAGCAAAAAAGAAAAAGTTACTTAGAACAAATGCAAGAAAGTAAGACTTGAGAAGGACTGGCTTACCAAATAAAAACCAGTTATTTAAATGGAAAAGAAAGCTGTAAAATGATAAGGTCACCAACTGTAATCTTCATTGTACACTTTTTTCATGGTAGAAAAACCACAATTTTTTCACATGATTATCCTATCTGCAAAGGTTGTGATATGCTTTTATATAACAGCATAGCAAAATTTGGGGCTGCAATTGTTTTAGCTGGGAAGTTCAGTTTTATGAAAAAGACTGCATTTGTTTTGGGGCCAGAACTGGACACGATGACCTTGTTATTTTGGTCTATCCTAGGGTACAGAGTGCATTTTTTCTTGCTTGGTATGTGAAGTGCTTAGGCACAAAGATAACAGGGCAAAGTGTCTTTTTTTTTTTTTTTTTTGTTAATTTCATTATCCCATTAGCCAGTCTGTGATGGAGTGTGTGTAGGGATATATGTTAGTGATCTCAGTTCTGTCCTTGTAGGGTCTGGAGTGCCTGTGTGCTTGCTGTGTGGGAGGAGAGGTCCCCATGTGTGAGTGGGCACTGCAGCAGGGTGGCCTGGGCTGGAGCTGAAGACTGTGAGCTACCAGCACAGAGGCTAGCTGGGAGCACTCAGGGAGGATTCAGGGAGTGCAAATGAAGAGAGCCTCCCATAGAACCTGAGGCAGAGGGTAGGAGATAAGGAGTCTGTGAAGAGCACTAATGAATGGCCTGAGAAGGACGAGAAGAATCTGGAAGCTCAGGAAGAGAGTGTCAAGAAATGGTTATGTTTGATATAGAACTTTGCCTGAATTCCTGCTGGGCTCTTTACCTTCCTCGCTCTGTGTTCCCCACTCCATCCCTGGTCTCCTGGGAGCGCTGCCTGCGTAGACTGCCTGTACACCAATCTCCATGTCAAGGCTTGCCACTAGGAACCCAATCCAAGCCAGATCTGAAAAAGGACTATATTTCTGTAACTATGTGTATGGGGAAATTGGCTTCAAATTCATTGTTTCCCTAATTGGGCTTTTGTGGAACACTAGTCTCTCAACATACTTGGGGGGCAGGGGGTGAGGAAGGGCAGTTTTTTAACTACCGAGTTAAAAAATATATTGATGCTATTTGAATGACAAAGCATATTATAAGACATTTTTAATTTTAAACTTACATTTACTTCATGCTTACATCCATCAAGTGCTTTTTCTTGTATTTTTTCATAACTGCTCAGCAGACCAGAGCAGGTAGTATTATAATTGCCATTTTTCTGGTGTGGCAAACGTTGCTCAGAGGGGTAGTGACCTGCTAAAGTTTCACAACTGGAGTTGGAACTCTTCCTCAGATTGATGCAAATTCTATACTTTACCCACTATACTGATAGTCTGAAAAGATTGATGTATGTCCCGAAGTATCCAGTGTCACAGAAACTAGCAAGGCTGTTTTGCTGATAGGTCTTTTTACAAGGTAGTGTCAAATGGGTTGACAAATGGGTTTGAGTTGTTGATGAGCTGAGTGAGTTAGTTGTGAGGTTAAGCTGAGTTGGAAGGGAAGGCGATGATGGTTCAGTTGTGATGATGTTGAATTTGTGAAAATGACAAGAAGTGGAAGATAGTTGGAAATGGTTTGGCAGAGAGAGAAGGCTAAACTCTCGGTTTAAATCTCACTCAAGGAAAGAATTTGGGAGAGAAAAGCAAGATTCCAAGGATTGAGCCTGGAGAGAAGCCTTGAGCAAAGAGCCATTTTCGAGGAAGGGACCCCTGAAAGAAGTAGGAGGAAAGCAGGATAGTGTGGGAGGATTGCCAAAACAGGGGGGTCAAGATGGCAAAGTTATTTTTTCAGAGAGGAGGAGGATCACATTTTTCTGAGTCCAGAGGGAATATGAGAATATGCTGGAGGCAATGATTGTAGAAGTTCATATAAAGTGGCTTTGGTTTTGATGGAGTGGAAAACCAAGTGAATTTTTTGTCTGGGAAGGGGATAGGGTGAGACTTTGGACAGTGCTAAGAGGTGTCAGTTATTGAGTGCTTCCTACTGGCCAGGCACTGCGCTAACTACCTTCTGTGAATCATTTAACACTATCCTCAAATCAGCCGCTAATGGCAATGTGCATATTAGTCCCATCTTGCAGATAAATTAACTCAGGTCCAGAGAGGTTGCATGGTCAGTACGTGGTGGAGCTAAGCTTGTTCTCAGGTCTGTCTGATGCCAGGACCTTGTGTGCCTACCATAGGTGTTAACTACTGAGGAGAGAGGAGAAAGATGAGGAATTCCTGTATCTCTTGCTCACAGTGACAATTCAACTCTTACTAAAGAAAACCAACTTATTCTTACTTTCTAGGGGGCAGATGATTTCTGCTGAAGATTGTGAATTCATTCAAAGGTTTGAAATGAAAAGAAGTCCTGAAGAGAAGCAGGAGATGCTCCAAACTGAAGGCAGTCAGGTGATGGATATAAACATTATGTTATCAATACCTCTGTCATTAAAAATTCTAGAAAAATTTTTTTAATGACTTTGTGATATTCCATTGTAGGTATGTATCATTATTTAGCTAAAAATCCTTTTTTATTGAAAGACATTTGAATGATTTCCAGTTCTCTTTGTTCATTTTGGAAAAATGTTATAATGGGTATGTTTATTCCTCTATCCTTTAATGCATTTCTGAAAATCTTTCTAGGATAGATTCCTGGAAGGGGAATTAAGTTTCAAAGCATATGTTGTTTTTAAAGTTGCTTAACTTTTTTTTTTTTAGAAAAATTTCCCCACTTTATATTTTCACTAGAATATGTTGCAGTCCTACTGTCCATCAGATTTTCTGATGTGGAGTCCTGATGGCCTGAAGGACCCTATATGCAACTCAGTCTGATTCTCACAATAATCTTGGGAGATCTGTGGGGAAACATGCTCTTGGCTCCAGAGAATTTGTTTGTTTTTGTTGAATTCCAGACATTATCACATAGTTAATAAGTTGTAGGATGGAAACAGGTCATGGCCTTCTGATTCTAATCCCTAGTACTCTTGTTGCTGAAGTGTTCTGCTTCCCAGCAAATGCAAAAACAAAACAAAAATAACACCCAAAATCAATGATAATTTTTGGGTGTCTACATAACTTAATCTTTATTGTTAACATGCAGTCAGGAGTTATAGTTGGTAGGTCTATTTAATAGTAGTAAACACTGAAATTTATCACGATGAAATGATCACAAATCTAATGCAAGTCATAGTATGTTTCTCCCATACTTCATCACAATGTTTGTAAAAGATATACATTTTCTGTAATTAGAATCTGTTGTTTAATAGCATTTGTATTATAATTTGTGCAAGATAAATAATATTTTACTGAAATTCCATTAAGTTGTTGTGTTTGTGGTTGAAAATAACATTACTTTCATTCTTTCCCAGTGTGCTAAAACAGTTATAAATTTGATGACTCATATCTCCAAAGAACAGACAGTTCAGTACATACTAACTATGGTGGATGATATGCTGCAGGTACGTATATTCTTTAGTTAAATACATTTGATGACTTGGTGATTTCATTGTTTTCTATTCTGTACAAGTAACAATATTTTTGTTACTTATACCATGAGTTTTCTTTTACAGTTGTAATTGCTAATAGTGTTAAAGATGGGAATGCCCACGCACTAGGTTACAGGATGCCTAGAAGTCAATCTGTATTTTTTTCCATAATACCTCAGTAGTTCTGTGTTGAATACTGGTGATGTTGGGTGAATCACTTGAGGCTTTCTGGATGCTCTTTGTACTTACAGGTGATGTGGCTTCTTTTCTTTCAGTCATTCAACAGATTTCAATGCCCCTGCTATGTTCTAGGCCAGTGCCAAGCACTGGGGGTTCAGTGCTGAATGTAGGCAAGGTGCTTACCCTCAGAAGTCTTGTCTTTTGGAAAACATTTTGTGGGGACACCTGGGTGGCTCAGCGATTGAGCCTGTGGCTCAGGATGTAATGCCAGAGTCCTGGGATCAGTCCCATATCGGGCTTCCTGCATGGAACCTGCTTCTCCCTCTGCCTGTGTCTCTGCCTCTCTCTCTGTGCCTGTCACGAATAAATAAATAAAATCTTAAAAAAAGAAAATATTTTGCTTATCATCTGAGACTTTTCCAGTTGCATAGTTTTTTTTCTTGTTTTACTGTCCCTGAACACAGAGGGGCTTCCCTTATTCACAGTTCTGTATTTTACACCAGAGTATCATCTAGGTTTAAATTGTTGGTGTACAGAGTGGTTCTTTTTTGAGACAGGGAACCTGGCTGCTAAATCCAGTGGCTGACTGCATGTCTCAGGACTTAAAGAACAGTGTCAGTCTGGTTGTTTATGTGGAGCATTGTTTTGTCAGTTTATAAGGAAAAACATTTATTAATGGCCTACTGCGTCCCGTTGTACTAAGTTTTTTTATTGGAGTTCAATTTGCCAACATATAGCATAAAACCCAGTGCTCATCCCATCAAGTGCCCCCCTCAGACCCAGTCACCCCCACCCCCCGCCCACCTCCCTTTCTACCACCCCTTGTTCGTTTCCCAGAGTTAGGAGTCTTTATGTTCTGTCTCCCTTTCTGATATTTCCCACTCATTTTTTCTCCTTTCCCCTTGATTCCCTTTCACTATTTTTTATATTCCCCAAATGAATGAGACCATATAATGTTTGTCCTTCTCCGATTGACTTATTTCACTCAGCATAATACCCTCCAGTTCCATCCACGTCAAAGCAAATGGTGGGTATTTGTCTCTTCTAATGGCTGAGTAATATTCCATTGTATACATAAACCACATCTTCTTTATCCATTCATCTTTCGATGGACACCGAGGCTCCTTCCACAGTTTGGCTATTGTGGACATTGCTGCTAGAAACATCGGGGTGCAGGTGTCCCGGCGTTTCACTGCATCTGTATCTTTGGGGTAAATCCCCAGCAGTGCAATTGCTGGGTCGTAGGGCAGGTATATTTTTAACTCTTTGAGGAACCTCCACACAGTTTTCCAGAGTGGCTGCACCAGTTCACATTCCCACCAACAGTGCAAGAGGGTTCCCCTTTCTCCACAATCTCTCCAACATTTGTTATTTCCTGCCTTGTTAATGTTCCCCATTCTCACTGGTGTGAGGTGGTATCTCATTGTGGTTTTGATTTGTATTTCCCTGATGGCAAGTGATGCAGAGCATTTTCTCACGTGCATGTTGGCCATGTCTATGTCTTCTCTGTGAGATTTCTGTCTTTTGCCATTTCATGATTGGACTGTTTGTTTCTTTGCTGTTGAGTTTAAGAAGTTCTTTATAGATCTTGGATACTAGCACTTTATCTGATAGGTCATTTGCAGATATCTTCTCTCATTCTTTTTAGGTTGTCTTTTAGTTTTGTGGACTGTTTCTTTTGCTGTGCAAAGGTTCTTATCTTGATGAAGTCCCAATAGTTCATTTTTGCTTTTGTTTCTCTTGCCTGCATGGATGTATCTTGCAAGAAGTTACTGTAGCCAAGTTCAAAAAGGGTGTTGCCTGTGTTCTTCTCTAGGATTTTGATGGAATCTTGTCTCACATTTAGATCTTTCATCCATTTTGAGTTTATTTTTGTGTGTGGTCTAGTTTCGTTCTTCTGCATGTAGATGTCCAATTTTCCCAGCACCATTTATTGAAGAGATTGTCTTTTTTCCAGTGAATAGTCTTTCCTCCTTTGTCGAATATTAGTTGACCATAAAGTTGAGGGTCCACTTCTGGGTTCTCTATTCTGTTCCATTGATCTATGTGTCTGTTTTTGTGCCAGTATCACACCATCTTGATGACCACAGCTTTGTAGTGCAACCTGAAATCTGGCATTGTGATGCCCCCAGCTATGGTTTTCTTTTTTAAAATTCCCCTGGCTATTCGGGGTCTTTTCTGATTCCACACAAATCTTAAGATAATTTGTTCCAACTCTCTGAAGAAAGTCCATGGTATTTTGATAGGGATTGCATTAAACGTGTAAATTGCCCTGGGTAACATTGACATTTTCACAATATTAATTCTGCCAATCCATGAGCATGGAATATTTTTCCATCTCTTTGTGTCTTCCTCAATTTCTTTCAGAAGTGTTCTGTAGTTTTTAGGGTATAGATCCTTGACCTCTTTGGTTAGGTTTATTCCTAGGTATCTTATGCTTTTGGGTGCAATTGTAAATGGGATTGACTCCTTAATTTCTCTTTCTTCAGTCTCATTGTTAGTGTATAGAAATGCCACTGACTTCTGGGCATTGATTTTGTATCCTGCCACACTGACAAATTGCTGTATGAGTTCTAGCAATCTTGGGGTGGAGTCTTTTGGGTTTTCTATGTAGAGTATCATGTCATCGGCGAAGAGGGAGAGTTTGACTTCTTCTTTGCCAACTTGAAGGTCTTTTATTTCTTTTTGTTGCCTGATTGCTGAGGCTAGGACTTCTAGTACTATGTTGAATAGCAGTGGTGAGAGTGGACATCCCTGTCTTGTTCCTGATCTTAGGGGAAAGGCTCCCAGTGTTTCCCCATTGAGAATGGTATTTGCTGTGGGCTTTTCGTAGATGGCTTTTAAGATGCTGAGGAATGTTCCCTCTATCCCTGCACTCTGAAGAGTTTTGATCAGGAATGGATGCTGTATTTATACAGCATTATACAGCATTATAGCTCAGGGTCTAAAATGAGTCTCTAGTAAGCAGCATATTGATGGATCTTTTTTTTAAAATCTATTCTGATACTCTGTATCTTTTGATTGGAGCATTGAGTCAATTTACATTCAGAGTAATATTGAAATATATGAATATAGTGTATTAGATGTATTACCTGTGAAATTGCTGTTCCTGTAGATTGTCTCTGTTCCTTTCTAGTCTTTGTTGCTTTTGGTCTCTTTCTTGTGCAAAGGGTCCCTTTTAGTATTTCTTGTAGAACTGGTTTAGTGTTCATGAACTCCTTTAGTTTTTGCTTGTCTTGGAAACTCTTTATCTCTCCTATTTTGAAGGACAGCCTAGCTGAATAAAATATTCTAGGCTGCATACTTTTCCCATTCAGGACAATGAATATATCATGCCACTGCTTTTTGGCCTGCCAAGTTTCTGTGGCTAGATCTCTGCTAACCTTATGAGTCTACCCTTGTAGGTTGAGGACTTTTTGTCTCCTTCAGAATTCTCTATCTTTGCAAGTTTCACTCTGATATGTCTTGGTGTTGACCTGTTTTTGGAGATTCTGAGGGGAGTTCTTTGTGCCTCTTGGCCTTGAGAACCTTTATGGTTCTCAGCCACAATTTGTTCAATTAAACCTCTGCTTTATTCCTGCTCTTCTTCTGGGACTCTTGTGATACAGATATTATTATGCTTTGAGGAATCTCTCAATTCCCTAAATCTGTATTTGTGATCCAGTAGTTTTTTGCCCCCTTTTCTTTTCAGCTTCATTATTTTCTGTAATTTTATTACCTATTCGATCCTCTGCTTCTTCCATCCTCATTGTGATTATATCCAGTTGGTTTTGCATCTCAGTTATAGCATTTTTAAATATCAGCCTCACTAGTTTTTAGGTCTTTTATCTCTGCAGCCAGGGTTTCTCTGGTCTTCCATGTTCTTTGAAACCTTGTTAGTATTATTATGATTGTTACTCTAAATTCTTGTTCACATACATTGCTATGTCTCCTTTGAATAAATCCCTGGCTATAATTTCTTCTTGATCTTTCTTTTAGGGATAATTCTTCCATCTTGTTGCTGTGTCTAGGTTTCTGTCTTTTGCATATTATGAAAGCTTGTTATGTTTCTTGGTCCCAAAAGTAATACACATTAAGAAGGGGTCATGCCCATACAGGTCTAGGGCCTGGCATTTCAGGAAGTGATTCTGGTGTATGCTGTGTCTACTTTGCTGTTGTGTTTGACAGCTCTTTCCCACAGGTTGGTCCTCTGTAGAGTTCCTCCTCCTTGGGGAGTGTTTGGACCTTTAACTAGCTGTGCTTTGATTTGTTTGTTAAGACAAGCCTGGTTTAAAAAAAAAAAAAAAAGATCCGATCCAATAAAAGACAAAAGGAAGAGTAAAAAAAAGCAAACAACCAGACAAAAACTATAAGCTTGATTCCAAAGAATAAAAAAGAAAGAAGGAAAAAAAAAAGGAAAAAGAAGAAAGAAAGCCTGATCCAAAAAATGAGAAAAGGAGAGAAAGAAACCAACAAATGAACCAAAATCTCTAAGCCTGATACCAAAGGAAAAAGCAAAAAAGAAAAAAGAAAAGAAAAAAAAAGTAAAATAAGTAAGAAATAATAATAAAAAAGGAAAGCCTAGTCCTTTTTTCACCATAACTGAAGCTGATGCTGAACACTGTGTGCAGGAGACTTGGTATACACGGGGGGCCTGTGTTGGTTTTTTAAGGGAGAGGCCTGCTAGGCTGGCTCACAGTCAGACTTGCTGTTGTAAAGATGCTCTTGTCAGGTCAGGGGGATAGGGTTTAGTGTAGGGGATTCTGGCCTCTACTGGAGGCATTGTGTTTCTCTCTAAAGTCCTGTGGTACTGGTGGGTGGTTGTGTGTGTGTGTGTGTGTATGTATGTGTGCTTGAGTGTGTAAGATGGCATTCCCTGCCCTTTCATTCCTCAGATGGGGAACTTGCAGCCACTGCTGTTCAGGAAGTCCTTATCGTAAAGCGAAAATCTCCCCTTCTGTGTCTCAGACTTTCATCAGATCCTGTCTTCAATCTGTCTGTGCCCAGGCATGCCCAGTGCCACAATTCTCCTGTGTTTTATCTTTGGCCAGGGGCGGGGATTCAAAACTCCAAATCTTAAAGGGCCCATCAAAGTGCCTTCCTGCTCCCTTACCCTAGAGGAGAGCCTCCTGGTGTGCCCAACACCATTCTGTCCCAGAAAATCAGTCACACGGCTTATGCAGAGTGGCTGGACTTTGTTGTGGTGCATCATAAAAAGCTGTGACCAGGTTATCTGTCCTCCGCACATAACACTTCTGTCCTAAGCTATTGAGTGGCTGCTTAGTGGTGACTCACGGGTCTTTTGTCCTTGGAGAGGCAGCATACAGTCTTCTGAATGTGCTTCAGGAGTATGACCCAGGGGATCCGCACACTGAGACATCTTGTGCGAACCCTGGATGCTGCTCTCTCCCTCTCCCTTCCCCAAAAGGGCTCCCTCCTTTTCATGGCAAACTGTGGCTTTTTTCTCCAGTTCACCACTCTGAATCTCGCATCTGCCACATTTTGTGCTTCCAGTTCTGCAGACTGTTTTCTTAATCCTCAGATCGAGTTCCTTTTGTTCAAAGTGATTTTCTGTTTATCCAGCTGATTTCCTGTTTGAGGAACGAGGCAAGCTCAGGGCCCCCCTCCTATTCTGCTGTTTCAAATCCTCCTCTGCAGGAATTGAAACCACAAAGGACCAGTCAAGGAAGAGGAGTTTTTTTTTTTTTTTTTTTTTTTTTTTTTTTTTTTAAGATTTTATTTAGTTGAGAATAAGAGAATGAGTGAATGGGGAGAGGGGCAGAAGGAGGGGGAGAGAGAGAATCCTCATTGAGTGAGGGGAGGCCCTTGTGGGGCTCAACCTCACAACCCTGAGATCATGACCTGAGCTGAAATCAAGAGTCAGAGGCTTAAATGACTAAGCCACCCAAGTGCCCCAAGAAAGATGAATTTTAAACTCATTTCTGTATGAAGTGTACTTTATTCATTTATGTGTCAATGATAGTTACAGTTTTAGCTTGGGAAATAATCCACCAATGGAATAAATGATGACCTATTCAAATTTTGAGTCCTTTGATAAAATCAGTATCATAACTTGCAGTTGTTTTTCTGAACTATAGTGATTCATTACTTAAGGAGGTGTTAGTCTCTTCCTCAAATAAGCAACTGTTAGCAACAACCAAAATTAAAAACAATGTATTTAAAGGAGTTAAATGTTGATCTGAAAATTATTGTTTATGTGATTTTTTTGTGCTTTTACCAAATACTGCTGCTTAGCGACTATACTCATTCAGTGAATCAGAAAGTGTATTTGAGCTAGTGAAATGCAGATAAAACTTAAGTGAGAAGTAGAGTGTGCATGATTTGAGCTAAGAATTAATTGTTCCTCAAATCCTATGTCTATCTGCTAGTGTTATATGCTATTTTTTGCTATCTTCATCTGCCCTAATTTTTCTATTATAACATGCTAGGAGTACTCTGATTTTATTTGTGTGGAGACAACATTGGGAAGGGCAGGTCAGAGGTTCAGGCTCAGAAGAAATATACCTTAGATTTCTACTTCCTTCAGGGTTGCGATTTGCTAGCTTGGCTCACTTAAAGCTAATCATAATAACTAAAGGTGATTTTATTTTATACTTTCAAATATTTATTTATTTGAGAATGAGGGAGAGAGAACATGTGCCTGTGCACATGTGTGCGTGTTTATGGGGAGGGGCAAAGAGAGAGGAAGAGAGAATCTCAAGCAGACTCCTTGCTGAGTGTGGAGCCCAGTGCAGGGCTTGATTCACAACCTTGATTGAGATCATGACCTGAGCCAAAATTAAGAGTCACCTAGGCTCCCCAAAGGTGATTTTATTTTTAAAGCATCTATGCCTTCCCCCTTCACCACCCACCATAATAGCAACTGGAAGAAGAAAACACACTGACTAAGGAGACACAGAATGAAAGGTTGAGAAGCAGTGCACAGTAGTAAAATGCATTCTGAATGGTAATATCATTTTTTTCTTTTTTAGGAAAATCACCAGCGGGTTAGCATTTTCTTTGATTATGCTAAACGCAGCAAGAACACTGCCTGGTCCTACTTTTTGCCAATGTTGAATCGCCAGGATCTCTTTACTGTTCATATGGTAAATTTTTAATTGATAAGATTTCTGACTTGGGGAAGAAGCATACTTGGGCTATTTATGACTTGGTAACCTCCCAGTTCCCAAAGGAGTAATGGCTGTGATGTTAACTTTTCAGAGCAGCATTTCCTTATTAATGGTTAGTAATGTGGGGATATTGGGAAGACAAAGGAGATGGAGTCACTCTGATACAGTTAAAGTTTTTGAGAGTATTTGTTGAGTTCATTAGCATAAAAACCTTTACTAGATTACAAGCACAAAGAGCTTTCAATTGTCTGACAGGATTAATCACATTTTAGTATAGAAATATAATTTTTTTAGAAGTAGCTACAGTGTTTACTTTTTATTTATTTACTATTTATTTATTTAAAAGATTTTATTTATTTATTCATGAGACAGAGAGAGAGAGAGAGGGAGAGACGTAGGCAGAGGGAGAAGCAGGCTCCACGCAGGAAGCCCGACGTGGGACTCCATCCTGGGACCCCAGGATCACGCCTTGGGCCAAAGGCAGGCGCTAAACCGCTGAACCACCCAGGGATCCCCTACTTTTTATTTTAATTTAGTAATTACTTGTTTTTTAATATCACAAACACACTCTTGTTTTAAACTTACCCTGAAAGGCTATCTTTGGATGTCTTAACTCTGAACAGTCTCTTATGGAGGCTAGAGAAGGTATGAGAGGAGAGTTGAGAGAATAAATCTTTGTACCAGCTTTTTCTATTCAGTGGGCTGCAGTGCGGAGCTCCTGAGGCTGTTCATTTCAGTAGATGTCTTTGAACTTTTGAAATCAAGGACTACTTTAGTGAAACATTTTTGAGCATGTGTCTTTCTCTCCATATGTATTTATAGTCATTTATGTATGAGTGTATTCATATATTTTGCATTTTATAAAGCCTTTACAAAAAGAGAAATTAAAAAGGAGGACTCATGAAATTATATTTTAAAGAATACTATTTTTAAAGATTTTTATTTAATTATTTGAGTGACAAAGTGAGAGACAACATGAATGGAGAGGGAGGGGCTGAGTGAGAGGGAGAAGCAGACTTCCTGCTCAGCAGGGAGCCTGATGCTGGGGCTTGATCCTAGGACCTTGGGATCATGACCTGAGCCAGAGGCAGGGATTTAACCAACTGAGCCACCCAGGTGTCCCAAGAATACTTTTTTAAAAAACAATACTGTATGTATGTATGTATGTATGTATTTAATTTTTAAAATTTATTTATGATAGTCACACAGAGAGAGAGAGAGAGAGAGAGAGAGGCAGAGACACAGGCAGAGAGAGAAGCAGGCTCCATGCACCGGGAGCCCGATGTGGGATTCGATCCCGGGTCTCCAGGATCGCGCCCTGGGCCAAAGGCAGGCGCCAAACCGCTGCACCACCCAGGGATCCCCTATTTATTTATTTTTTTTTATTGTAGAGACTTGGGTCTTTTTAAGTAGAGACTTGTTTTTATTGTTTGGATACATGGTATAAATGACTTACTAATTTTGGTGGTTTTATAATAAAATAGATAAATATATTAAAGACCACATATACATTTAGGGTAAGATTCAGCATCATTCATTGTGTAGCCAGAACTATGTTTTAATTTCTTTATTATTTAGGTTACTTTTGGCTAATCTCAACAATTCTGAAGGTCGCACGGTCATTGGTTTACCACATGCTGATGAAGAGCTTATTTCAAGAGTGAAAATGTCATCTCCATTCCTTTATCTTTTCCATGTTGCTTGTGCTTACGTAGCTGATAATGTTTTCAATCCCTGATTTCCTTATAGGAATCCTTTCAAGTCACATATCTTTGTGAAAGTTAGATCAGTTTTAAATGTATCTGTAAATTCACTTAGTGAGGCACATGAAAACATCTGTATGTCACAACTCTGTGCATGATTCAGAGTGCTGTGGTTAGCCTTCCGTGGTGTAGGATTCTAAATCTGCTCTGGCACTTGAATGCCTGCCATACTGACCTTGAAAATATGCCTTCATCGCCTGTGTCCACTATCTTCATGTGTAAGAACAGTTTACCAGTATAGCTGTGATTTTGGGTTAGCTAACCTCAACCTCTCATTCTCTACTAGGATTAATTATTACTGAATAATTGGAGTTTTGAAACAGTGACTTGGTTTCAGAAAGTACTGAAAGAATATTAAATCGGGTTTGTGTATGGACAAGTAGTATTTTATACTGCCTGTGTGTGTGCATAAATATATTTTCCAGATTTATCAAGGTATAATTGACAAATTGTAAGGTATTTAAAATGTACAACATGATGATTTGTTATTCTTATACTGTCTATTTAATAAGAAAATTCATGATTAGTTTTATAGCTTGAAGAAACCTGAGAAATATTTATTTTAAAAGATTTTTTATTTATTCATTCATGAGAGATACAGAGAGAGAAGGGCAGAGATATAGGCAGAGGGAGAAGCATGCTCCATGCAGGAAGCCTGATGCGGGACTCCATCCCAGGACTCTAGGATCACGCCCTAGGCCAAAGGCAGCACTCAAGCACTGAGCCACCCAGGCGTCCCCTGAGAAATCTTTAGATGAGGGAAAAAAGGTTATATCGAGAGATGGGTGTTTAATACCCAGGATGTATTTTTTACTAAGATACAGATTTTTGAGTGTGAGGACTCACAAGGGGCTTGGAATAAATGAAGGTAGCAGCTGGCAATTTGTTGTAGACATTGCTCCAAACTCTGGCAAGTAATTTGGAGAAGTCTATAGGTTTTTGAATAATAGCATCTACAAATTATTAAAAATACTTAGTACCTCCAAAAAAGAAAAAGAAAGACTCTTTTGAGTTTTGCTGGTCTTATAATGAATCCCAATCTTACTTTTGAAACTGAAAATAATACAAGGAATGTCATGAAATTCTTAAAATGTATCTAATTTTGTTTTACCTTAAAGAAACTATTTAAAAATACATTTTGACTCTTTTGCAAAATATATTTTTAAAAATGAAATGCAAACTTATTTTGGATGAGTATTAACAAAAATCATGCAAAATGGTTATGAGTCTTGCTTTTGAATGTGATTTTAGAATCAACATCGTATTTAAATACATTTTTATTTTTCAGGCAGCAAGAATTATTGCAAAATTAGCAGCTTGGGGAAAAGAACTGATGGAAGGCAGTGACTTAAATTACTATTTCAATTGGATAAAAACTCAACTCAGTTCACAGGTAAAAGACACTTTTTTTTTTTTTTTTACTGTTTTTGAAAGGCATGTATACCCATATTAAGCTATTTATGATAATACGTGAAATCACAAAAAAGTTATATTAAATAATGCCATTTTGAGCTTAATAAGTCAAACGACTCTTAGGTATGATATGCTTCACTTTTTCTTTCTTTGACTAGCTTCAACTCAAACCTTTCTATCTTTCTGCCACTTGGAATTTTCATTCATGCTTTTCAGTGGGCAGGGAATCTCTTTGCAGTTGGCTACCAAGATCACACAGGTGGGAGAACTAAAAGGACTTGCACAATTCCAGAAAGCATATTTATGTAAGGCTTGTAAGAAGGGAAAAGAAACAGTATAGCAGGAGACAGAGTGCAGGCAGGTTTCAGGCTGAGAGACTTCAGGTGCAGCTCCCATGTCTGCTTTGGGACCCTGAACCTCCAAGATTTGTGTGGGATACCTTTGGTTTGGGGAGAGCTCCTCACAAGTTTCTAGTGTATCATTTATGTCCTTCTGGCCACAGAACAAGCCAAGCTGTCTGACTACACCAATAAACAAACTGGCTCTGGGTGCTGCCAGGGGAGTTTTAAACTACGGACAGCACATTACAGATCATTGGCCAATCCAGTTATTCTAGTGTTGCCAAAGAGTCCATACCAGGCTTTGAGGCACCCCTGGGTAAGCCTGGAGCTGCTGGATCCAGCTGTAAGATGACCATTGCCAAGTGGCCCCTTTCCAGGATTTATTGTGTCACTCTGAGATCAAACATTTGGGCTTAAGGTTAAATGTGAAGCCTACTTACTGCCATATTGGTTGCTTTCAGACCTCCCTAGTTCTACTTCTCCATGGAGGAAATAGCTGACTGGTTAAAGGACAGAAAATTACAGGTTTTCTGTTTTTGTCTTCATGGTTTCCTAGAACAGGCAGATGATAAGATACTTATGGTGGCTCAGTGGTTCTTTCTTTCAGCCTTCCAGTGACTAATATTAGTGGTAAGGGGAGACTTGGGAATGATCCTCAGAGAAGGAGTGAGATGAAGGTGGGTGGGGAAGGAGTATTCTGGGGAAGAAAGGGTAGAAGAACATGAGATTTTGATGTGGGGATGGCTTATGTGAGGAATGGCACCAGAAAAATAATATTGATAGTGTGTTGTCAGTGTTAGATTGCAAATAAATGTCTATTTGAAATAAGCTTTTGGAAAGTTATAATTCAGATTTCAGGTGACGTTTTAATAGATTTTAATTTGAGGCATAAGAGAGATAGCATGACGTTTTACTTGGGTTTATTTTTTTAAATTGTTGCTTGCTTTTTTTGGGAAGTCTGTCTTTTATATTTGTATAGGGATATTTTGGAGTGTATTGAACATAATTAAGTATTTTTTATGTCAGCATAAATTTTAACAGACTTTTTTGCTTAGTTTTTTTTTTTTTTTTTTTAAATTCGAGAGAGAGAAAGAGATCACATGAGTAGAAGGAGGGGCAGAAGGAGAGGGAGAGGAGAAGCAGACTCTCTGTTGAGTATGGAGCTCAACACGAGGCTTGATCCCACAACCTTGAGATCATGGCTTGAGCAGAAACCAAGAGTTGGATGCTTAACCTACTGAGCCACCTCGGTGCCTGAGGCTTAGTTTTTACATAGTTTTATAAGAGCCACAAATTTGCAGATTTTACTGACTTTGTGAGATATTTAAAAAACGTGTGATTTAGAACATGAAAAATAGGTGTGTAAAGATGAGATTTTAAATTTCTAAGTGTATATCATTTGGGATCAGAATGCTTAACCTTCCCTTCACCCTTCCTTTTTTTTTTTTTGAAATTAGTTCTTCTGAACAAACTTCATTGTTTTAGTGTTAGCTTTGTGGTAATGGTAGTGAGGCTCTGTTGTAATTTGATTCATAAAATGGAAATCGGTAGGAAAGAATGTATACTGTAGTTTGCTACTAACATTTTGAGTTGTTTCATCTTAGATTTCTCCTTACAAGAATATTTGTTTTGTGCTTCGCAGATGACTTGTCACTTTTGGAATGATTAACTGTGATTATAACTGTCCAGGAATTTGGGGAAATACCTTTATCATCACTAGTGGGAGCAAAATATTTCAGTGTCTAGAACAGTTTTCATTAGAACTGAGCTTCTCAGTATCGGATAAATGCTCTAAAAGAGCTTTTCTTTATCTTTCTGCTGTATTCTTTTTATCCCTAACTCTTTGGCTTTCTTTGGTTATGGTATGGTGTTTCTGCTTTGCAAATCCTGCTACAGAGTGAGGACATCTTCAGGATGCCCAGGCCCCATTCTGGCTTTGTTTCTCAGAGTCTTGTCACTGCTTGTGCTAGGATCTGAATTGCATTCTCTTTCTTGCTGTGGACAAACACTTCTTCCATAGTCTTCTAGCAGGATCAAATCACAGACATGTTATTTAAAGAAGGAAACCTAAGATTATTTGGGATTCTGTTTGCTACTTTGCTTAAATGTCATTTGATGGCACTGTATCTGAAAGGTCTCTTTTTCTCTATCATTAGTGTTTTCTCCCTCATAAAAAGGACCACAATTTCATTATTTTAATAGAAATAAACTTTCAAAAGTCCAAATTAGTTGCAAGTTTGGATATTTTGTTGGCTTTATAGTGACAGGAGCTTTTTCATTTTTGGTAGTTTAAGCAAGCATTATATATGGGTTGGGAGGTTGCCTAATGCTTGACACTTAGTAGATAATAGATAAAATTAGTTTGAGTAAAAGAAAATAAAAATATCCTTTCAGAAATTCATTACCACTTTTCTCTTGCACATTCAACCTTTGACTTTCTACCTTAACTTTTCTTTAGTTATTTCTATGTGTCATTTAGACATTATATAACATATGAAATTCTGATTGTCATTATAACTTGCTAGTATTGCTGTTGATAATCTATTTTTAAGTTCTGTGTGAATCTTCCCATTATTAGGCGCCTATTTTGAAAGCTTTGCCACAGAACATAGTGTAGATCGTTCAACTTAAGACAGTCATCTTACTTGAAAAACAATTCAATAAGTAAGTCCTGAGACTTGGAAATTTGTACCAGCTTCACTTATGAAATTTAGCTGGAGCACAGTATTCAGTTTATTATTGTTCTGTTTAATTATCTGGAAGAGTGTAATATATAGAATATTTTGTGTCATCCTCATGCTTTTTATTAGTTGATAACTCCATTAAGTAGGATTAGGAAAATTATAAAATTTGCTTAGCTCCCTTTCATAAGTTGATTAATTAGGATAAAAATTAAAAACAAAACTAAGTAATAAGTTATTTATTTCGTAATAGAAACTGCGTGGTAGCGGTGTCGGTGTTGAAACAGGAACAGTCTCTTCAAGTGATGTAAGTATATTCCTTCTTAATTCCCTGGCCTCCTAACACCGTGAATATAAGTTATTTTGAGTCATTTAAAAATTTAAAGATGTTTACTAGTCCCCAAATGTAAATCTATATTAACCTTTAGTTAGGTTAATAGCATTGTAAAAACTATAAAACTATATGTTTATGTATATATAAATATTTGTGATCTGTTGGTAGACAGGAGACTTGCTCTTCCCTGTTGCTCTTCTTTTCAGGTCTCTTTATCTTAGACCTGAGAATCAGTGGAAGAGTCTAAAGTCAGATATTCAACTGGAGTGAACAATCATAAGGTTACTCTCTTCAAGCTTCAGTTGTTTGATAGCCTATCCAGTATCTAACAGATACGTGAACAGTGTGTCAGGGAGTTGGAAACAGTTCAGTTACTTGTTACTTGTACTGTATTGCTTAAGGCTTTATGTGGGGCTGCATGCTGACTGGAACCCCCACTTGCCCTTTTCTTGACTAAACTCTCCCCACGTTTTTGTAGAGCCAAAAGTGTAAAGGTTAAAATTAATCATGTCTCCCCAATTCCCTTCTTGGTTGGAGTTCTCTTCCTCATTTGGGAACAGTTTATCTTTGTTGTGTTCTGAATAGTTCAAGAACTGGCAATAAATTTGGACATGTAAGGGTTGGCATGATTAGAACCAGTTGAGAATAATAAACTGAAATAAAAGAATAAACTGAATAATAAAAGAAAGTAAGAAATGTAGGTGAGGTGCATCTATCTTCATTTGTGGGAAATATCTCTGGGAAACTGGAAAGCATCTTCTGAGGATAGTGTCTACCGCCTGCCTGTAGTAGACCTAAATGAAGTTCTGTAGAAGCCATTTAATATCCATATTGATTACCAGTGCTTCTATAATCTGCACGGAATATATCTGTTTGTGTGCTCTGAGACTGCAGATGGCAGCAGAACTCATTTTCAAAGCCAAGAGCAGGGCTTCTCTTGGAGCATGGGTTGAAGGACTTGACAAATAGTGTGTTAGGCCAGAAAATGGCTGTTAGGTTTCTGAAGTGGAATCAGAACAATGTGTAGAACTAGGTGAGCAGTCTTGGGGTCAGACTAGGGTAAGGAGATCGTAGGTTGGAAGTCTAGATATTCAGCCCTAAGCACATGTTTAATTTGAGAATCTTTATTTTCGTAACTTGAATTATTACATTTGAAATTTTGAAAAATTCTTTAATTCATGTATTAGACTTATTGATAAATTTTTAAGAAGGTGTTTTTGGAATTATATATCTTATAAACTTATTTCAGTGATTATTAATGTGTTTGTAAGTTATTATAGTTTATAGGATGAGTTGCAAGCTCTGGTGACATGACATTCTTAATTTTGTTTTTTCTGTGTGGTGTATTGGAAAAACAAAACTAAAAAAAAAAAAGGAAAAACAAAACTAATTAATTGAATTGGCAGTGCATTAGTTAAAGTGGTTTACCTGGTAGACTCCCACACATACATCCCAAATAGGATTAGTATCAGAGATAATCGTAAGGCAAAGAAGGCCTTTAATTTTTGACCTTCTTCCCTTTTGTGCCCTTCAAACTTAAACATACTTGATGTCTCTTCTTGAAGGTTCTTACTATTTCAGATTGCCATCAACTTGGAAAGCAGACTTTAATAGTTGAACGTCAGGTGGTAGCTTCTCCTCTGATATGATTTAATAGAGGAATCTGAATTGATAACTAGTACTTATTGAGCTCTTACTCTGTGCCCGGCACTGCTTTATTCATTCATATTTACATGTCCTTAAATGTTCACACTTCCTCTCTGACTTAGGTATTACTGTGAGCCACATTGGCCGCATAGAGTGCAGTATCAGTTTGCCTAAAGTCATTTAGCTAGAGTAGCAAAAACCCCAAAGAAAGGAGTTTCTTGCCAAGAGAATACATTTTGAGGCAACAGAAGTGCAGTTAGATCTTTAGGCATTTTCCAAGTCTCATAGCCTGCTTGGCCTTGTCAAAATACTGATATATCTTAGAATCCCTTTAGGTTTTCCAAGAGCATAGAAAAGCAGTTTGGGAAATTGCATTACATGATACTGCCACTTGATGTCAGTATAAAACAAACAAAAGTTTTATATTGCAAAATGTGAATAAGAATGATTCAACAATCTTACCTTTAAAATGGCCACAGAAGCATCATCAGAAGTTATAAGCTGATTATTAAAAATGTTTTTATTTAAGTGACATTACACAAGTAGACTTTCCTTAGCATGCCTTCTGTTATCTTTGCTTGAATATGAAAATGATAAATGATGCCAAATCTTACGCACTTGCCTTAAACTCTTCAGTTCTATACTGGCTCTTGAACGTGAGTACTCTCAATCTTCTATTCCGAGGAAGCTACACAGCTGTGGATGTTGATTAGTGCTGATGTCCTGATAAAAAGATGAATATTGCGATCTCTTACAAGCTTTGCAGGATTTAGAAAGAATTTGGGGATTTGTTTTGTTTGTTTTCTTTTTCTTTTTCTTTTTCTTCTGTCCAGCTTTACTTATACTAGTGTGAGAGGGAGCAAGGTGACCACCCATTCGATTGGGTCCTGATCTCTGGCTATTTTGTTGCAGATCCAGTTTAGCATTTGTTACTGCTAGATAAACATTGTCTATTGATAGTAAATAACTTGATTAAGTTGCCAGCCTCTCCTTATTACTTACTTCATCTTGCCTTTTAATGTTCTGGAATAGTTCTGTCCACCAGAACTTTCCATGATGTTGGACAGTTCCAACATTATGGAAATACCATTATGGTAGCCACTGTGTGGCTGTGAAGGACTCGGAAAGGTAGCAAGTGCAAGTGAGGAAGTAAATTTTCAGTTTTATTTAGTTTCTAACATTTTAAAGTTTTTTTTTTTTTTAAGATTTTATTTATTCATGAGAGACAGAGAGAGAGGCAGAGACACAGGCAGAGGGAGAAGCAGGCTCCATGCAGGGAGCTTGATGTGGGACTTGATCCCAGGTCTCCAGGATTACGCCCTGGGCCGAAGGCAGGCGCAAAACCGATGAGCCACCCAGAGATCCCACATTTTAAAGTTTTTAATCAAAATATGTATCACATGCCATAAAATCCATCCATTTGCAATTCAGTAGGTTTTAATATCTTTAGGGTTGTGCAGCCATTACCACAATCTAATTTATATATAAATATAAATATAAATATAAATAAAAATAAATAATAAATAAATAAATAAATATATATATATATATATGAGTTCGATTTGCAAACATATAGTATAACACTCAATGCTCATTCCATCAAGTCCTCCCCTCAGTGCCTGTCACCCAGTCACCCAATCCCCTTGCCCACCTCCCCTTCCACTGCCCCTTGTTCATTTCCCAGATTTAGGAGTCTCTCATGTTTTTTCACCCTCTCAAATTTTTCCCACTCATTTTCTCTTCTTTCCCTTATAATCCCTTTCACTATTTTTTATATTCCCCGTATAAGTGAAACCATATAATGATTGTTCATAGAAAACCCAAAAGACTCCACCCCAAGATTGCTAGAACTCATACAGCAATTTGGCAATGTGGCAGGATACAAAATCAATGCCCAGAAATCAGTGGCATTTCTATACACGAACAGTAAGACTGAAAAGAGAGAAATTAAGGAATCAATCCCATTTACAATTGTACCCAAATGCATAAGATACCTAGGAATAAACCTAGGAAGAAAGGTTTATAAAAGAAAATAGGAATAAACCTAACCAAAGAGCTAAAGGATGTATACCCTAAAAACTATAGAACATTTCTGAAAGAAAGTGAGGAAGACACAAAGAGATGGAAAAATATTCCATGCTTATGGATTGGAAGAATTAATATTGTGAATATGTCTATGCTTACCCAGGGGATTTACACGTTCAATGCAATCCCTGTCAAAATACCATGGACTTTCTTCAGAGAGTTGGAACAAATCATCTTAAGATTTGTGTGGAATCAGAAAAGACCCTGAATAGCCAGGGGAATAATGAAAAAGAAAACCATGTATACAATGGAATATTACTCAGCCATTAGAAATGACAAATAGCCACCTTTTGCCTCGACATGGATGGACCTGGAGGGTATTATGCTGAGTGAAATAAGTCAGTCTGAAAAGGACAAACATTATATGGTGTCATTCATTTGGGGAATTTAAAAATTAGAGAAAGGGAATAAAGGGAAAGGAGAGAAAATGAGTGAAAATATCAGTGAGGGTGACAAAACATGAGGGACACCTAACTCCAGGAAATGAACAAGGTGTAGTGGGTAGGGGAGGTGGGCGGGGGTTGGGGTGACTGGGTGATGGGCACTGAGGGGGGCACTTGCTGGGATGAGCACTGGGTGTTATGCTATATGTTGGCAAATTGAACTCCAATAAAAAAAAATAAAATAAAAAGAAAACCAGATCCGGGGGCATCACAATGCCAGATTTCAAGTTGTACAAAGCTGTGATCATCAAGACAGTGTGGTACTGGCACAAAAACAGACACATAGATCAATGGAACAGAATAGAGAACCCAGAAATGGGCCCTCAACTCTATGGTCAACTAATATTCGACAAAAGAGGAAAGACTATCCACTGGAAAAAGGACTGTCTCTTCAATAAATGGTGCTGGGAAAATTGGACAGACACATGCAGGAGAATGAAACTGGACCATTCTCTTACACCAGACACAAAGATACACTCAAAATGGATGAAAGTTCTAAATGTGATACAGGACTCCATAAAAATCCTAGAGAACACAAGCAACACCCTTTTTGAACTTGGCCACAGCAACTTCTTGCTAGATACATCTAGGAAGGCAAGGGAACCAAAAGCAAAATTGAACTATTGGGACTTAAGATAAAAAGCTGCACAGCAAAAGAAACAGTCAACAAAACTCAAAGACAACCTACAGAATGGGAGAAGATATTTGCAAATGACATATCAGATAAAGGGCTAGTATCCAAGATCTATAAAGAACTTATTACTAAACTCAACACCCAAGAAACAATCCAAACATGAAATGGGCAGAAGACATGAACAGAAATTTTATGGCATTCTTAACACCTCAGAAAGAAACCTGTAACACAGTAACAGTCATTCCTCATTCCTACTCCCCACTCCCAACCTCTGGCAAGCACTAATATACTGTCTTTCTCTTTCTGTTTCCTCTGGCCATTTCATAAAAATAGAGCACATAGCATGTGCTTGGTCTGCGACCAGCTTCTTTCACTTAGCATCATGTTTTTAAGTTTCATGCGTGTTTCAGCATGTAATAACAGTATTTTTGAATTAGAGAAATGAAACTTAGTTTTTTTGGTTTTGGCCAAATTTCTTAAATTGTTTTCCGTGGCAGTTCTAATATCCTTTTTATATGAAGTTATTTTTACTGTTTTGGCTTTGTTTATAATGTAATGCTGTGCCTATGTGGCTTTTCAATGTTCTAGATGAGGTAGGATACTTTAATGATTTAGTTCTTTACTACTTTGTTGTTAAGTACATCAAAAGTGCTACCCAAGTAGCAGCGCTGTGTCAGGAATTTATACAGTTCATGGTTGTTATTTAACTGTAGTCTGCTCTGGCTGGTGAAGTCTGTGAGGACTCAGAGTAATTTATAATCAGTTATGTGGCTAAGTTTCAAGAGCATTATTATTTAAAACAATTCTTGGAGGATTTTCATTATCTAAATGCCTTTTATCTTCTTGCCACAAAATTAATACATCTTAAACATTGGGGATCATTAAAATATATGTACAGAATGAACACTAAAGAGGGAAGATAAGAATCTGAGTTTTGTTTTTCTGATCAGATTTTTAGAAAGATTGTCTGGATGTATATTCTGGCAATACAAAAGAAAATTAAGTGGTAAGGTATTTCAGTACAAGATTTTCTTTTACAAATCATTGTCAAACATAGCACTTATAACTATAATAAGTAACCTAATATTATGCATTAGATGTGTTCTTGAAAGTTGTATACAAAGCACTAATTTATAAAGGAAATACTATTTTCTCAAGTTCACAATTTTTCTGTAAAGAATCTCATTACATGGCTGAGCCAATTAGGTTGAAAGCAATGCTTGAAGGACATTTAGAAATTTGCAAATTAAAAATGAAATTACTTTTTTTTGGGTAAAACTTAAGTCTAAGGCTGAATTATCTTAATCTAGGCATTAATTTATTCTTGGCATTTTCTGAGTTTTGACCAGAAGATCTCTTGAGTAAGCCAACTTGAAGAGAATCCTTTAGCTAATTTTAGTTCCTGCGTATGAGGTAGTAATAATATATCTTATGATTGTTTTGTGCTTGTTGAACTGATTTGAGTTCAGATT
The DNA here is from genome assembly GCF_048164855.1 of Canis lupus baileyi. Lineage (NCBI taxonomy): Eukaryota > Metazoa > Chordata > Mammalia > Carnivora > Canidae > Canis > Canis lupus. The sequence continues at coordinate 36,456,949 of NC_132865.1, forward strand.
TGAGTAGATTTTTTCCCTTTAATTTGTTAGGGCTGATATTTCCCTTTATTGATGATAAAACAGTTTTGAAGAATTTAAGTGATTTGCCAGAGATAATTTGGCAAAACTGGTAGTCAAAGCCTCTCTTCTTCTCCCTTCCTTTCCTTGTCTTTCTTTCTTTGTCTTTCTTCTTTCTTTCTTTCTTTCTTTCTTTCTTTCTTTCTTTCTTTCTTTCTTTCTTTTTTTCTTTTTTCTTTCTTTTTCTTTTATTATGTCTTAACTCACACAAAGTAAAATGCACAGGTTTTAAATGTTCAGCTGAGTGAATTTATATGTCCTATGTTCTCCTGCTCAATAATTCCTTTGGCTGAACTCTCACCAAGGTTATTGTTATCATGGTATCTATTACAAGTGATGACTTTTGCCTAATCTTGAACTCTATTGTAGTATAATCAAATACAGTATGAAATCTTATGTATCTGAATTCTCTTGCCAGTATTGTGCCAATGAGTTTCATTCATGTTGCATTTAACAGAAATTCATTCTTTTTATTGCTATGTAGTAATCCATTAAATTATTATTTTTTATTCTCTTGTTAATGGATATTTTGGGTTGCTTCTAGTTTTTGGCTGTTGTGAATAATCTTGCTATGAACGTTCTTGTACCTGTCTTTTGGTAGATGTAATCACTGTAATCACTATGTCTGGAGCACTTAATTCTAGGATAGAATTGCTGGGTTGTAAGGTGTATGTAAATTTAGTAGATATCACAAATCAGTGTTCTAAATTGATTTACGTGTCCATCAACAAAGTATGAGAATTTCAGTTCTAGTCCTTACTGACATTTGACATTGTCTTGTGTTATTTTTTAAAGTGAATGTCTGTGATAGAATTAAAAACCACACATATATATATGTACACTCACTTTTTAGTTCTACAAGAAAAGATTTGTGTAATTGTCATGAAACATTAAATACTTTTGATACTGTACAAATCAGCAGTCCTCATGTAAAACTGGCTTCTGGAATCTATTTTAGTCAATTACATGTTTGAAAAGTTTAACTTGGTGTTTCACTAATTCCACTGTAGTGTGTATTTTTACTATCTGTGGGACAGGTGCTTTTTACTGCACTTATTTTAAGTGCCCACGATTCCAAAATTTAAGTGAATATTATCTTTGCTCTTTCTTATTTAGTTTGTACTTAAATCCCAGCATTATGAAGATGAATATTGAGAATTTGTCTATAAAAATTTTTGTAACATTAGTTTTACTTTGGTACAATATCATTGTAGTTTTTATGTTTATCTTTGGTTGCCTGCTTGCTTTGTAATTCCTCAGTTCTTGAATTACTTTGTAATTCTGCAGAATATGGATCTCTGAGATCATATTTGCCATGAAGGTGAATTTTACCAGTTGCTCTTTTCCCTACAGTGTGATTATTCCACCATAATACAGGAGAGTTTGCATTTCAGCAATGCTGGAAAGTTTCTCTTAAATGTGTTGAGAAGTAAAAATAGCTTTTCTCTACCAGTGAGGTTTGCTGCAGTGAAAGAGCATATTGTGGCCAATTCTCAGCCCAGCATGTCTGATGCAGCACAGAGAACTCTAGCTCAAGTGTGAAGAGAGTGAATTCCTAGGGCCAATCCAAGATTAACACACTATTTTAATTCCAACAGATTATATCTCCTTTTTAAGGCTCATCTGAAAAATTGGGTATCATAAGATTTCCCTTTATTTTTAATTTTAATTTTGTGTTTAAAAATGCTTTGAAAAATGTGTTAATAAATTGTTTTTATTAAAAAATTCTTTCTTTTTTGACAGTGTTTTGATTAGTTGTGAAGGTTAGAAATATTTTGATTCTGGAAAAAACAAAACCTTTACCTTAAAGAAAAATGCTGGTTGGATGACATTTAAATAAATAGTATTCAGGAAACAATGCAATGAGTACCTAAAAATATTTTTTTTGTGTGTATGTCTTTAGTTATTAAGTCATTACAAATACTGGTAGTTTTTGTTTTGTTTTGTTTTTTAATGGAGAAGTGAGTTTATTTATTTATTTATTTATTTAAAAATGAGAGTGTGAGCATGAGGGGTTGTGGGGAGGAGAAGCAGAGGGAGAGGGAGAAGCAGACTCCCTGCTGAGCAGGGAGCCTGACTGAGGGCTTGACCCCAAGATTCCAAGATCATGACCTGAGCTGAAGGTAGCTGCTTAACCAACTGAGCCACCCAGGCGCCCCTACTATAGCAATATATATATTATATATTTATATATATATATATACACTATATTGTACATTTATATATATACACTATATTATATATTTATATATAATATCTATTATATACTTATATATAGTATATATAGCAATATATATTTATTTATTTAACTATAGCCATTTCAATGAAAATTATCATCTAGCTAAATGAGCTCTTTTACCATAAATATTTTCTAGTAAATAGGATGACACAAAGTACAGCCAGAATTGACTGACTAAATTAGTTTTCAAATGAGATAACTTAAAAGAAAATACTAGACAATTATATAAGATCCATACTATCAAACAGATGTAGTTTTGGCTCCAAAAAGAGGTAGAATAATGATGCTATATTATATATATTTCTGCAGTATTGATTGTTACTAGGATAAAAATTTCAGCCAAACTTAATCAAACCATATCTTTTAGAGTCCCATTCATTTGGAATTTGTGTAAGATAGAAAGTTTGTATTTCTCATGTTTGTTCATTCAATCAAGAAATATGTATTGAGTACTTACCAGATACAGTGCATGGTGCTGAAAGTGTAGCACTGAACAGGATGGGCAGGACTCCTGCCTTCATAGGGCTTCATTTTAAGGAGGACAGCATTAGACAAGTATATGGTTATTTTAGTATCCTTCTGGCAATGCATGTAAGAGAGAGGCACAGGTCCTTCGAGTGTGTAGTGAGGGGCCTCATCTGGGGCCAGTTTGCCCAGGCTTCCTAAGGAAGTGGAGAGATGAGGCCTGCGCCTCCAGTGGAGGGAAGTGTGTGGAGAACATGGACAGAGAAGGGAGAGTTGGCGGTGCTGTAGGAGTGCAAGTGTAGGGAGAGCGGGGAGATAGAAGGCAGGCAGGCCAGGGCATTAAGGGCCTTTGAGACCACATAGGGTTTTAGAACTTTTACTCGGCAGAGGGAACCCATGGAAGAATAGTAAGAGGGGGAGTCATATGGCATAGAGCAGCCATGAGAAGTGCTTGTAAGTATGTGGCCCTGGGTCTGCCATACTGCAGCATAAGCACCATTTTCCTCGATTGCTGTGTGACTTGATTGTTACTTTCCTGGATTCTGTCACTTGTCTGCTCAGCAGTGAGTCTCCTCCAAGGATTCTACTTAAAAGAGCACTCATGTCTCCCTCTCTGCATTGCTGGTTCCTCCCCGCCCCCTTTTTTTAATCCTATTTCCTTTTCTTAATGGTATTTTTGTTGTATTGAACTTGTCAGACTCTAGAACGCTCTGTAATTTACTTGTTTTTGTGTACTTTTCCTCTTTCTCCATTGGACTGTAAGCTCCCTCAGGGAAGGCAGTGAGGCCTGTTTATTCACAGCTATGTGTCCAGTGCAAGAACAGTGTCTTGCACATAGTAGGCACTTTGTAAATATTTGTTGAACGGATTTTGAATACAGACTTGTAAAACATTTCTGGGGAATAGTTGATGACTTAGAATGAAGGAAGCCTTATGTCCCTTAGTTTCTGACAGTCCAGGCAGTCTGAGTTTGTAGCTGTCAAACATTTGATTATAACTGCAAGGTCAGATGGGCTTCTTCATATTTGGTTGTATTTTAACTACAAAAATATTTGAAAATAAAGTGGAATCCCTTCTACATACCAGATGGTATAAGCAACCAGTATATGTTGTTGAATGAAGGAATACTTCATCAAAGTTGAGAGCACAAGTGGATTTTAAATCTTTATATAGATGATTAAAAATGCAGTAGATCTCTAAGTATATGACTTCTTAAATGGAAAAAGAAAATTACAAGGGAAAGTTATAGTATAATCTTATTTGTATTTTTTATAAAAGATGTACATCTAATGCATAGAAACTTCTGCAGTTTACAGAGAAATCTACTTTTTTTTTAAAGATTTTATTTATTTATCCATGAGAGACACACAGAGAGAGAGGGAGAGAGAGAGAGAGAGGCAGAGACACAGGCAGAGGGAGAAGCAGGCTCCGTGCAGGGAGCCCGATGCGGGACTCGATCCTAGGTCTCCAGGATCACGCCCTGGGCTGAAGGTGGTGCTAAACCCCTGAGCCACCCGGGCTGCCCTACACAGAAATCTACTAATTGTGATTGCATCTTAGCAGTGGTAGTGAGGGATGATAAGAGGGAGGTTTTTATTTTATGTTCTATGTTGATTGGATATTTTATCATAAATATGTACAAAGAATTTCATGTAAAACTCAGGTCAATTAAAACAATGTACACAAATTTTTTAAAAAAGATTTTATTTATTTATCTGAGAGAGAGAGAGAGAGGGATAGTGAGAGAGAGAGAGAGCATGAGCAGAGGGAGAGGAAAAAGCAAACTCCCAGTTGAACTGGGAGCCTGACACAGGGCTCAATCTCAGGACCCTGGGATCATGACCTGAGCTGAAGGCAGATGCCTAACTGACTGAGCCCCTATATACTCTTAATATTTGCACACAAATATTAATGAGGTTCCATACTACTTGTCAAGTCATACTTCTAGTTCATAACTATACTTAATACCCAGAAGCTGATCATATAGGCAAATGTCCTTCGGAGTTCTGAGTGTAGGAGTCAGCGAGACTCAGGAGACTTATAAGTCAGGGAGAGGTCAGCTGGAAAAGATAACACGCTGGTACAGCTCCAAGGGAAGGCACAGAGATGCTCTTCCTTATTTGATTCTTTCTTGTGACATTTCTGTTTGGAAGGAGCACTATTTGATTATCTCAAATACTGCTTCATCAGTTTGGTGGTTTTTGATATTGTCCTGTAAGATAGATTATTTCTCTGCCTTTCACTTCTTGTTAAGTTTGTCTTTGAAATCTTGTGAGATTTCAGGATTTTCTATTAGCAATTACAGCTATTTCAGGAATACTTTTAAAAATCTTAATAGAATAGGAAATTCAAGCAAAAATAAAAATATATCCAGGAGGAAAAGATCAAGATTGTGTCCATTGAACAGTATGGAGGATAGTAGTACATTTTTATATTATTATCATGGAAATCAGCTTAAAGGAAATGATAAAATGCAATTTGGGGCCTTCTACATTTTGTCCTTTAAAAAAAAAAAACTAGGCAGAAAACAAAAAATACTTCTCTTGGACAAGGTATATCTTAAAACTTTAGGTTCTCTATTTCTCCTCCTAAAACCAAATAACACAATAAAAAAAGATCAAGTGGAATGAATAGTTAATTCAGTGAACAAACATTTTTAAAGTGCTGGGGTTTTTGGTTTGTTTTTTCTTTTCGGTTTTTCTTTCTTCTTTTGCCAGGGATTATGCTTAAATGTTGAGATTAAGAAAGACTCCTCTTTTGCTTTCTGGTCAAATGGGGATGACTAATACACACACACACATATTCATACACACACCAAAGGATTTACAATAGAGATTTATATGTGGCACACGAAAATGATTAATTCCACCTGGAGAAATGATCAGCAAACATTTGTTGACTATTATATGACAGATACCATTGAAAACTCTTTTATATACAAACTAATGAAATTATACTGACATTCCATGGGATTTGTTGTATTATCCCTATTTTATAGGTAGAAAGCTCTTTCAAGGTTACGTAGTTTATAGGTGGCTAAGTGTGGCAGGCTGGTTCCAGAGCCTTTGTTCCTAACGATTGTATACTACTATATACTACTACTGTACTTTATGCTACTGCTTTTCTTTCATGATGGAGGAGTTAACTGTTGATCTAAGACTTGCAGTAGGTGAGTCAATTTGAATGGTGACAAGAATGGGGGAGAGCTGTTCAGTTAGTAGTTGGAGATTGAGATCTGGTTCTCAGGTTCTTTTCACTCTCAGGTGAAAGTAACTGTTGGAACTGGCCTTTTAAGATCACTTGTTATCCTAGAATTTGACATATTAATGAGGTGATAAGATCCAAAAGAGATAACAATTTGGTGATAATTATTTCAAGAAACCTTCATGTATTAGGAGGAAGAAAGATGGAGAGATTGGTAGAAGCTTTAGGGACAACACTAAGATGGGAAAGGATTGAGTATATTTAGAGGCTGAGGCGAGGAAGCCTATCAGAGACTGAAGATGTAGAGAGGGGTCTGATGGATGGAGCATCATTTGGGAGGAATGAGATATAGACTTTGCTGGGGCTGAGGGTTGTGGACAGGAATAAGTCTGCTGGTCTCCTAGGTGAGAGAGTGGCAAGAATGGCTGTAGGCATCATTCAGTTTGAGGGTGAGATGTTGGCAGCTGGTGAATCTAACCAGTGGTACGTATATTTTCTCATACTGCTGAGAGTAAGGGAAGAGAGTAGGACACTGGGATAGTGGTGAGTTGTGGGTAACTGGGGAATGGCAGAAAGAACAAATCCATAATTGCTTGTTTGGCTTTGCAGGATTGTATGATTTTCTCCAGCAGTATTGAATTACCTTTGTCTGGGAGTAGAGATGGTGACTTGTTGGCTTGATGGAAGGCTGATTATTTAGAAAGAAATTTGTTGAGTAATTTTATACATGAGAGTAATAGGGCACATGTGAGTGAAAGATAAGGAAGTGATATAATAATTCAATCATTTGCCAGTGTTGCCTTCATTATATACTTTGAAAGTGATTTTGGGAATAGTATTTGGACTGCTTCATTATGTATAATAGATGCGAGTACAGTTTTAGAAGCGGGATCTTTAATATGCACATTTATAATGTGAGTCTGGAAGCTCTATGACAATGAAGAATCCATATTTGAAATGTATCATGTATTTCAACATAGTATAGTAAAATGGACACAGAAAAGAAAGGCTTAGTGAAACAAGACATTTTTGTGTCAAGAGGAAATAGATGAAAAATGGAAGAGAAGAGAGTGTCCTAGTTGCGTTTTTATTCATTATATGTAGAAACCTTGCTTAGGCTATCTTTGCACAAGAAAAATGGAATTCCTCTTTCATAAAGGAATACTACCTGCTGACTTAATTGGAAAAATAACATATATTTTTTCCATTATGGAAGATTGTTTTAGAGCTGAAAATTCACTCTTTTTTTTTTTTTTTTGGGTCATTTCTGCTAATGTTTTGAGTTTTCAGGCAAATTATATTACTGGATGCATAGTGCTTTTGGGAAGCTATATTCACTACTTTCTAGGTAAAATCTAAGATAACCTTTTCCTGATACTTTTGACAATTTCACCAAATGTACTTATATTGTAATTGAATGCTTGGAATTTCCTTAAAATTTTAGGTTTTATGAACTTTGAATTAAAACACAGAGCGTAGTAGCATCATGTATATTAGGTTTTGTGAATTTCTATAACATTCTTGATTCTCTCCTTTTCTTTCTTCCTTTTTATTTTATTAGCATATTCGTTAAAGCTAGAGTCTGAAAATTCTTCTTGTCTCTCTGTTCTTACAGATGTTAGGCTCATGGTAAATACTTAGAGAAGAGCCCAGGCCAGGTGTTGCTATTAGTTTTGCTAAAATGTAGGTGCCTGCATTATTCCTGGGGATATTATTCTTGTTTATTTCAAGTTCCAGATTTTACTGCAGTTTCTCTAGAACTGTGCTATTGAGCTGATAGTTATTAAAAATTATAGAGCAAAGGTCATTTTCAAATGTTTAATTAGACTTTTTCTATGCTCTGTATATATGTATTTTTAAGTTCCTATTTATTGAATTTCTACAAAATATCTAGCTGTATGCTTAATGAATAACAGTACCCCTTCAGGATGCTTGAGGATATCATCCTCATTAAGGACAGAGAAATTGAGTATTGGAAAAGTTCAGTGACTAACCTCAGACCATTTAAATATAGGCCCATCTCAAAGCATACAGTTTTATCTTTTTAATTTTATTGTCGTTGTTTGATATTTCTAGGATTATGAAGAGTAGTGTCATCTCTATAATGCCTCTTTCCAGGACTAAGTGAAACATTGCAAGATAACATTTATCAAGCCATCTCAAGGATATAGTTACTTTGTTCCTTGATTTCCCTGACTGTGTGTTAAGTAGTCTTGAACCATGTAGGTTTAATTTGGCAGAGAAAACCAACTGCATTTCTAAGAGGTAGAGAGGAAAACAAAAATGGAGATTTGACTTTTGAAAAAATATTAGGGACTTTTGGATGTTCTGATGATAAGAAACTCAATTAAAAAAAAGTCCAGACTTTCTGTATGTGCATGATCTCATCATGTATTTAAATACTTTTCAATTTTAAAACCTTGTACTTGTTCTTGCATAGAGTTCTCAGTATGTGCAGTGTGTTGCTGGGTGCCTGCAGCTGATGCTTCGGGTCAATGAGTATCGCTTTGCCTGGGTAGAAGCAGATGGGGTAAACTGGTGAGTAGCCCTTTTACTTTGAATGTAGAATGACATTTGAAAGCATCTCTCCTTGACATTTTCCAAGAAATTAAAACAGTTAATCATCTAAAAGAAATACATTTTTCCATGTCTGTTTAACAATAGATTATGCTAACCTTCATGGAAGTCAGTAACTACTCAACGGAATATCTCCCCTTCCCCTCACTTGACCTGTGCTATTTAAGAGGCTAAGAACTTTGAAAAGCCTACTGCTTGATAGAACAAATTATAGGTATTCAGAATAGAAGAACAAGTATGAAAGTATTTTGTGGTGAATGCAGGTAAAAATCAACAAGAAAAGGTCTTACCCAGAAGAGTGAATATAACCTATTTTTTGTAATGCTGTGTAATTAGTCTCTGTGGGGTCTTAATTTGCAGGTCCAGAAGCCCTGAAAAGCTATCCTCTCAGGTTAGCAAAGGTGCTTATATAACAAATTATGCACTCCCATCTCCAAACAAACAAAATTCTTTTTTACTACCAAAAAGCCAGTTTATTTCTTAATAATGAGAGATCTCACTGCTCTTACTCTCTGGTTAGTGAAGACCTTGTTTATGAAAAACCTATACAGGAAACTAAAGCAAACTTTGTCAACAGAAGTTTGCTTGATGAGCAAGAAGAGTTGATTAAAGACTTCTGATGCTGTGTCATCAGACATTAGACTCTACTAGGCTGATGCCTCCATCTCCAGTGTAGGGATACACCTGCTAGAGGAATCTCAACTAGTATTTCCATTGCAACTTCCTCAACTAGGTTACTTCCACAAATGGCTTTTCTTATGACTTGCATAGAATTGTCATGAAATGCCCATTTACCATTGATTCAGTAAATTAGTAATCTTTTCTTTCTTTTCTTTTTTTTTAAGATTTATTTATTCATGAGAGACAGAGAGAGGCAGAGACACAGGCAGAGGGAGAAGCAAGCTCCCTGCAGGGAGTCTGATGTGGGACTCCATCCTGGATCCCAGGATCACGCCCTGAGCCCAAGGCAGATGCTTAACCACTGAGCCACCCAGGGTCCCAGTAAATTAGTAAATTAGGCAGAGGGAGAAGCAGGCTCACTGTGGGGAGCCGATGAAGGACTTGATCCCAGGACCCTGGGTTAAGCATCTGACTCTTGATTCCAGCTCAGGTCATGATCTCATGATTGTGAGACTGGGTCCCATGTCAGGCTTTCTGTTTAGAAGGGAGTCTGCTTGAGATTCTCTCTCTCTCCCTCCCCCACCCTCATATGAACCATTTCTCTTTCTCCAAAAACTAAAAAAAAAAGATTTTTTTCCATGGTAAATCTTTTTGTGGTAAGTGAATTTTAGTGCACAAATGTCATACAAGATGAAAGATAACCATCACATACCCTTTTAGCAAAATGGAATGGTCCAGGTTCTGGTTGCAGAATATTGTGTTGAAGGCTTTCATGATGAACCACTAAATAAGTGAAAATACCGTATTTCCTTTTTTTTGTCCTTACATATTTTCACTTTTTGATTATTGAGTTTGAGAAAATGCATTTATGATACAGTCATCTGGGGATCCCTGGGTGGCGCAGTGGTTTGGCGCCTGCCTTTGGCCCAGGGTGCGATCCTGGAGACCTGGGATCGAATCCCACATCGGGCTCCCGGTGCATGGAGCCTGCTTCTCCCTCTGCCTGTGTCTCTGCCTCTCTCTCTCTCTCTCTCTCTCTGTGTGACTATCATAAATAAATAAATAAATATATAAAAAAATATTTATGATACAGTCATCTGAAGACAGAGTTTGAGATTTCACTTATATGATCAATTGCTTCATCATTGTTAGAGAACAGAATGCTCTTTGCTTTCAACTTCTGGTTCATCTAATAATTATTACGAAAATGCCTTCCTCAGGTCTGTGCCATTATGGATGGAAAATAAAAAGTTCTGAATTCTTTGAATTTCATTGTTCATACAGTGTTAAGAGATTTAGCAGAAGGACTCAAGGGACTCCACATGTAGTCATTCTCATGGCTGGGATTTATTTCAGAGACACAGTGGATCAGGCTGAGTCTGGAGGAATCCATGTTAGACTGACTTCCTTATGTTCTATCCCTCCTGTGGGGGTCACACAGCATTTTTTCTCCAGCAGCAAAAATGTGGCAACATTTGTGTGATTTTTCTGCCCAGGCATCCCCCCTAGAGACTCAGCACCCATGGTTTTTATTGGAGATTTGTCAGGTAGTCCCCACCTCTAGCATGCAGGAAAACTTCAGACTCCTGCAAGGACAGCAGGTGTTCAGTATAAACATAAGCATATTGTTCGTGCATACAACACAGGTACAGTGACCTGCCTTTCTCATTTAGGGAAATTTTTTATATTTATATTTATATTATACAAAAAATACATTTTTATTGTTCTTTGGAAGATCTGTAAAAGAATAAAAATCATGAAACAGCTATTTCTACAAACAGAATTGCTAAAAAAAATAAGCTCAATACTAAAATTTGGTCCGGTGGATCCTGATGATATACCGATGTTAAGCAAACATAGCTGTTCTGATTACTGGCACTTAGTATTTTGAACAACAGGAAGCAGTATTAACTGTTCAATTCAGCAGCAAGAGCAGGGACAAATAGAGTCTAGAATACTCCGTGTTCAGCCTGTACATTTTGATATAATAATGACTGCTAATTAGATTAACAGTAATAAAAAAAAAAGAGACCTTTGGGTTGAGGGCAGGCATAAATAAAGATATAGTATGTTAACTTGTTGATAATATTGCAATAAAAAAACTCACTTAATCTTTTCGTTTTTAAAGAAACAAAACCTGTACTTCCTACATGTCCTTTTTTTTTTGTTGTTGTTGCTGTTGAGAAGCCTATTATGTGGGAGCACCCGGGAGACTCAGCCTGATTTAAGGTTCAGGTCTTTGTCTCAGGGCCCTGGGATTGGGCTGTCTGTCAGGCTCTGCGCTCAGTGGGGAGTCAGCTTGAGATCCTGTTTCTCCCTCTGTTCCTCCCACTGCTTGTGCTTTCCCTCTCTGTAAATAAATAGATAAAATCTTTAAAAAAGCCTATTATGTGGATGATACAATACTATTTCTAGATGTTTATATACTTATGTGAGATCAAAAATGTACTTTGCATTGTCTTGCATATTGACTTCACTAGAAAGTCTGCTGGTTAGCATTGATTTATTAAATACTGGAGCAAAAGGGGGCTTTTCTGGGATAGTTGCCTCCATAGATTCAATTGGTGTTGAAATATTTTGAAAGTGTAAAGTTGTAGATAATGAAAATAGTATATAAATGAGAGGTAAGATTTATTCTGAATGTCAAAACATGACATTATTGGGTGATATTGTGTAATGAGGTGCAAGGTGCTCATGGTTGTGAAGAGCAGCACCTAGCTAAAGGTGTACAATTCAGCTAGGCAATCAGCTGTTTGTCTCCCTATGCCCTGTATTGCCTTGATTTCTTTTAAGACCTTAATTAAAAACAAAATGGAACACTAAATAATTATTTTGGCTCATGGACCTTAGCCTTCTAGTTTTGGACTTGATAATTTATTTTTTGAGCTCTCTGCATACTGTTATACTATATATTACAAGGAATACAAAGAAACCTATGGTTCCTTTTCTTTTAAAAAATTGTAATCTAGTTGGAAAGTATTACATAGCTAACAAATGTAGCATTCAGATTCTATAAGTTTTTCAATGACTAAAAATAAAACTAAACTCATCAGTTTGAGAGGGACAGCAGAGACCTAAATGGGCTGGATACTGACTCATCCTTCATTCCCCAGGGTCACTTCCTTTGAGAATCCTTCCCTCCCACTGCTCTAGACTCTGAGTTCCTTGAGAGCATGGGCAGTGTCTGTCTTTGCCACCATTATGTCTTTGTGCCTTGCACTGTACCTGCCATAAAGCTCTTCAACAAATGTTAAATTACTGTATTTAGGTTTATCTTGGGCCCTTGTGTCCTTTGTATCCCCTTAGCACATTTTCATGCTCCACTGTCCTCAAGAGTTAGGATTCCTGCCCCCATGGGAAACTCTTCTGTATTCTGGTGAATATTCTGGTGAAGTTTATTTTGCTTCATTGGAGTGTTTCTTATGGTTAATATTTGGATGTAGAAGACTTCCTTATTTTTTCAATAGAATCATATATATTGTAGACAGATTTTGAACTCTGAAATTTCTCTGCCGTGTTCATCATTGTTGACTGCTGCTTCCTTTGAAACCTTTCTGTCTTGGTTTCAGCAATAGTGTATTGGTCCAAAGCTCTGTATAACCCCTCTGGTCATCTACAGATTTTTTAAACAGAGATAATATAATATAAAGAACTGTTAACTAGGTATACATGTTTATTAGGTTTCTGAAAACAAAAGAACTCTCAAGTGTCAGAGAGGTAACAAATAGATACTTCCCCTAAAGCTAGGGAACAAAGGTAAGAGATTGGAATTACTAAAATTTACGTGCTTGTGTTCCTGAACTCAGAGGAAGTGCCTCATAGGTCAGGGACCCAGATGGCTGGTGCTGTTATTTTTGAGAGTATGCAGAGAGGCTATTTGGCTGACACTGTTGCAGACTGAATTCAGCTGCTTTCCACGAGAAAGCACCATCTCTGCTGCTGAGGTGAGGAACTCTTGCTGGAGTGATACCTATAGGAGAAGGAAGCTGACAGGACAAAGCCTTTTTTACCTCCATCTTGGCAGTCAGTCTCTAGCAGCTCCTGTCGGCAGATCCAGCTGGAAGAGCAGAATGAACTGTGGCTCCAAGTCCCAGCCGCAGTATCACAAAGAGAGGGACGCTTACTTTAATAAGTGGAGCAATCAGACAGCAAAAGGAAATTAGTATTAGGGTATTAATAGAATAGAATGACTTGATTTTGCAGTTTTTGAAACACTGACACCAGTATTAAAAACAAGTCTTAAATAACAACCCCAAATAGAAAAAGTGTTAAGGGAGAAATCAAGCATGAGAAAATTAAGGGCAATTCAACAAATTTATGACTGTATATAAATCACAAAAAATGGAGAAATGGCACAAATATAAGCCTTCCACTAAATTGTTAGTTGTAGATTGTAAAATTACATTTAAAAATTTATTAGACTTTTTAAAGAGCAATTTTATGTTAACAGAAAAATCAGAAGTCAGAATTCCTATATATACTTGCCTTTCCATAATTTTCTGTTATTCACAGCTTGCACTGTTATAGTAAATGTTTTGTTAATGTGTGTTCCTTTTCAGCATAATGGGAGTTTTGAGTAACAAGTGTGGCTTTCAACTCCAATATCAAATGATTTTTTCAATATGGCTCCTGGCATTCAGTCCTCAAATGTGTGAACATCTGCGGCGTTACAATATCATTCCTGTCCTGTCCGATATCCTTCAAGAATCGGTCAAAGAGAAAGTGACAAGAATCATTCTTGCAGCATTCCGTGTAAGTGTTTTATAGTATTTTTTTAATGGTGTGTGTGTGTCTGTGTATGTGTGTATGTGAGGCATTTTCCCTGTGGAGTATATTTGAGGGCTTTTAGCAGGTGGGAAAAAATTGCTTGTTTTCCATGTAGTTATGAAACCATTGGTGAACATAGAGTGAAATCTCACTAATTTGTATTGTGGCATGGGGGAGTGGGATTAGGGAAAAACCATTTGAGTGGATAAAATATATGAGTTATAGAAAACTTATAGGAGATGTAATTGTATGATGTTCATGTAGAGGAAATCTCTTTCTGTTGCAGTGCGTTCCAAGACACTGTTATGGAAGTTTTTCTCTTAAGGGGCCCTTATTTTAGTATAGAGTTGTATTTCAGGTTCTGGATCTGCTGATGAGCAGTTTATTTCCAAGGCAACTCTAAAGATACAGAATCATTTTGTATAGTAAAGTTGTCCTATTAGGATATTAGAATTTGGGTGATTATTTAAGTCAGCTCTCTCCCTTGAACAGATGAGGGAGTTGAGGACAAGAGGGGGAGCAGAGTTAGAATCTTAACCCTAGGTCTTATGGCTGCCAGGCAGCTGTAACACAGAAATAAAGTATGTTAATTGGTTGCCCAGACCTAATATATTTATTGTAGTAATTCTGTGTTGATTACATTGTTGGTCACCTTGGGATTTAATCTGGCTTCTGAGGGATGACTTGGCCAACCTAGTGTCTTTTAAGAATGTTACCCAAGAGTAATAATAGTGAGCAGTTCAGAGAGTGCTTACCCTGTGTCATGCATCGTTCTAAGGCTTTCCATTTGTTAACTCATTTAATGCTTACCACTGCTCTTATAACATGGTGATTATTATTATTTTTAGTATCATTAATGTTAGTATTGGTCTTCTCATTTTACCAATGGGGATATTGAGACGGAAGGCATGTTGCTGGTAGACATGCATATCCAAGTTATTGCCTTCACATTCTTTAACTATTATTTACTCTTAATGCTTTCTTCAAATAACAGCAAATCAAAAGTAAAGAGTAGTACAAATGTATTGCAAAAATTTAAATAGTGTAGACCTCATATCGGCCAGTCACTAACATCTTTCAGATTTTTCTAAGCACATAGAGATAAATATATAAATAGGTGTGTTATTTTATTCTGTATTTAAAAATAAAATGACATATTAGATATACTGTTCCATAACTTTATTCCTAGCAATACATAATGAGTAGTACGTGTTCATTTTCGTATATGTGGATCGTCACTAATTTTTTAAATGTCCGCATTCTACTGTGTTGATGTAAAGTGGTTTCTTTAGGCAATGTCCTTTTGTTGGGTATGTGGGGTGTTTTCCAGTTTCTTCTACATGTCTGCCCACCTGATGAATATTTCTGTTGGATATAGTTCTATGGAATTGTTGAACCAAATAATAAACTTTTACAGTTTTGATAGGGAACATCAAATCACCTTTCATAAATGTGCAAATTTACATTTCCATCAACTATGTATTGAGAGTGAATGCTTTTCCATTCTTCCTCTTGCATTTCTTTTAATTATTACAGAAGATGAGGTAAAAAGTAAAATCAGGGACGCCTGGGTGGCTCAACGGTTAAGTGCCTGCCTTTGGCTCAGGGCGTGATCCTGGAGTCCCGGGATCAAGTCCCACATTGGGCTCCCTGTGTGGAGCCTGCGTCTCCCTCTGCCTGTATCTCTGCCTCTCTCTCTCTCTCTGTGTGTGTCTCTTGTGAATAAATAAATAAAATCTTTAAAAAAAAAAAGAAAAAATAAAAGTGAAATCATTATTTTAAATTTGTATTCTGTTAATAAATGAAGCTGAGCATTGTTTAATATTTTTATCAGCTATTTATATTCCTCCTATAAATTGCTTATTCATAACATTTGTCACTTGTAAAATTTTACGTGTAGGAACTCTTTTATAGATGTTTGTAGTTAATAATAATAACTAATGTTTATTGAGAGCTTATTCAGGGTAAGGCACTATTCTGATTGCTTTAAATGTGTTACTCATTTAATCCCCCAAGAACTCCATGCCATAGGCATTAGGCTGCACGAGATTAAGTAATTTGCCACAATAGCTAGGAAGTGGCAGAGCAGGAATTTAGTCATGCTCCTAACCATCATGCTTAACCTACCTTTGAGACTGAGAATAATAAATGTTATAATTTTTATTGAGTGATTTTCATACATTGTCT
This sequence comes from Canis lupus baileyi, assembly GCF_048164855.1. Taxonomy (NCBI): domain Eukaryota; kingdom Metazoa; phylum Chordata; class Mammalia; order Carnivora; family Canidae; genus Canis; species Canis lupus. The sequence goes on from NC_132865.1 coordinate 36,473,066, forward strand.
TATTTAATCTTCATGATTATCCACTAGGCTCTATGATTACTTTTATTTTATAGATGGGGAATCCAAGATTTGGAGATTGATTCCTTAGTAAGCAATAGGATTGGAGTTTCAGTGAGCTCTGTCTGGCTCCGAAGCCACCATCTTAACAGCTGTCATCTCCTTTGTTTCTTTTCTCGGTGCATTTTCTCAGGAACCATAAGAGTGACATTAAAAGGTCCTTTGAAATAGAAATTCAGATTCCTTACTTGAAAATACATAGTTTTTCATGTAGAAATTGTTCTGTGGCCCTTGAGAAGTTTATTCTTGAGAAATAGGTAAATGTGATACCTTCTATGCCTCACCATACTGGTTTTGCCATTAGGTTTTCTAAGTGAATTGTGTCTACGTGAGTTGTCAAGGTAAATTTCAGTCTAGTCCAGATAAGGTAATAATTAGTTCCTAAATCAGAGCAGATTGTATTAATGAGTATTTTAGTAGCTAAATTGAATGTACTTTTTCTTCTATTTGAGTGTTTCATTATCCATATTTTTTTCAGTAAAGATGAACAGTTCTTTGCTGAAGAATTCCAATGGTCTCCTTTCATTGCTACAGCTGAGTTTAATTCACAACCAAGTTTTGAGTCCCTTTTATATTTCACACATTATGCTAATCAATAGGGAACACAAATGCCTGTGATATATCTTGACATTGAAAGTCTTATAGTTCAGTAAAGACAGAATATGTAAATAAATAATATCAGTTCAGTGGAACATTAAGTAATGTACAAGAGGAAAAATAGTATAAAAGAGGTAGAGGGTAAGATAAGGGGTTTAAGGAGAAGTTTTAAAGAGGAGAAAGCTCCAAGAGATTTTGGAAAGATACCTAGGAGTGTTTTGTACTAAGGTGGAGAGAGGTTGATAAATGTTAACAAATAAGCTGACTTCTAGAATTCTCAGTAATTTGTTCTTGTAGATTGATTATAACCCCCTGCCCCCACCCTGGCAGGTGAAGTGAATATTAAGGGAATAAATAGAGCACCTAAGTCTGGCTCTTGAAGATACAGTCCTGACTTGTGGCCATTTGCTTTCTGAAGGAACAGACCTACTCTGTAAAATGGAGCACTTGCTTTGCTGATCTGTGTTATCCTTCCAGGCACAAATCCTTCAGCCATCCTGTCACTGAGTCACCCTAATGTGTATTCATACTCTGGGCATCACTCACCAAAGCCCAGTGTCTTTGAACAGGATTGCTCAGCTCTGCCTGTGCATTTTGAAATTCTATTCATTTTGGTTGAATAGGGATTATATCTTCTCTACTTAGTATATTTATTTTCTGAAAGCTTAAACCTCTTCCTATTTGATTTGTCTTTGTTTTGAGTTTCTCCCTTGTTTCTTCTTTCTGTCCTGTGGTAGTTATAGGAGCCTTTATTTTACTACAACTTCCTATCCCGAATTAAGCACTTGTCGTTAAGAAAATGAAAAAAAAATTGATCTTTTTCCTGTTTATAAAAACAATATGACTGGGATGCCTGCGTGGATCAGCGGTTTAGCGCCTGCCTTCAGCCCAGGGCGTGATCCTGGAGACCCAGGATCGAGTCCCACATTGGGCTCCCTGCATGGAGCCTGCTTCTCCCTCTGCCTGTGTCTCTGCCTATCTTTCTCTGTCTCTCATGAATAAATAAATCTTAAATAGAAACAATATGACCTTATGGTTAAATAAAGATACTCTGGTGGGGTTCCTGGCTGGCTCAGTAATTGAGCATCTGCCTTCGGCTCAGGTCATGATCCTAGGGTACTGGGATCAAGTCCTACCTCTGTCGGGCTCCCTGCGGGGAGCCTGCTACTCCCACTTCCTATGTCTCTGCCTCTCCCTCTGTGTCTGTCATGAATAAATAAAATCTTAAAAACAAAAAAGATACTATGGAAAAATATTAAGAAAAAAGTTTAAAAATTAAGCATAGTCTCACTCTCAGATATGAAAGCCTATTGATATTTTAATACCTGTAATTTATGATCTTTGTTCCCTTTCTACAAGGGGGATCAACTCTGGATGAATTGCAGTGGGCACTGAAAACCTGAATGGTTAAGAAGGAGTTTGAATTATCATCTCTTTATAGTTTGGGCAGATCATGCTTAGCATCAGTTTCTGCAGAGTGTGTGCACTCGCGTTGGAGGTAGTGTGTGTGCTCATCATGCACAGTGAAGGTCAGGTTCATTGGCTTTTCGGCTGGCTTCTGTACCTTTGGCAAGTTGGCTTAGCCTCTCTGTGCTTTGGTTTGTTCATGTGTCTGGTAAGAGTAATATCATCTGGGTTTTATGCTCCTATGACAATGCCCTTTTAAAAAATAAATGGGGGTTAAATGAATACTTGGCATATAGTAGGCACTCAATAAGTATTTTTGTGACTGTATGAGGGACTGAATTCACAAAAACACTGAAGTAGAAGTATAAAGAGTAGGGCAGTGGTGTTGAATTTACTGATATTTTTATTGGTTTCTTTCTTGCCTGAATTAAATTCCTTTTTACATTTTTGGCTGCTTTGCTTGGTTCTCATATTTAAAAGTGTGATAATAAAATTCTGTGACAGAATGTCTGCTTGCAGCTACTTCTGCATTGAGAATGAACTTGCCCGAGAGTCTCCTACGTCTAGTATTCATAAGTATGTAAAGGTTATTGATATATTAGAATTTTATTAAAATAATCCACTTAGCAAAACTTACTGTGGAACGCAAGACTACAGGAAAGAGCCCCTATTTTCTGTTAATGCATGGACTTTTTTCTAAATTGGAAGCTGTTCCTAAACTTGTCATGAAAACTTGAGAATATGAGATATATTTGGTAATTGCTAAATTGCTCCAAAAGTTAGTTACCCTCAGCTCACTGTTTTTGCAATTAGTAGATTATCCTAGAAAGATGACTTGGATTATTATTATTTTCTTTGTATGACTTTTCTGGGAAATAAATAAAAAATTGTCTAATTAACATGCAAATGAAGTGTTTTTTGCTTTATACCTACCTATCCTGTTTTGTATGTTTAGTTATATTTTTAAATTAAAATATTTATTGCTTTAAATGTTGATGATTGTAAAAATGTATCATAAATTATTTCTTCTGATAATTTGATAATGTCATTTTTTTTAAGGTAAGATAATAGGTGTGAGAGAGAGCTACTATAGAAGTCAGGGTCTTATTTTAGTTGTCTTGTTTCAAAGAACTCTACACTTTTAACTTTGCCTTCAGTTTTTATAAACTTACATTTTTTAATAAGTATTATTTAGGTAATATAGTAAGTGGTTTGAGTTTCTAGTAAGAAATCAGATACTAATGATTTATAGTTATGAGTCGAGATTTAATCTAAAGCTCAGTAGAAGCTGCTTTAAATAAAATATATAAAGTCACTTTTCTATCTGAGCTTCCCTCCAACCTTGCTTAGTATGTTGTTTCTGTTCCTCTTCTCTTTCATTGATTTTCATTTTAGATCATTATTATGTAAAATAAAAGAGCCATTAGAAGCAGGTATCTCTAATATTGCTATATGATAGAAGAGAGGTTTGGTAGATATTAGTTGAATCCTACCTTTGAGAGCCTCCCTCTCTCCTTTTCCCTTTCCTTTTCCCATCCACTCTCCCTGTCATTTTCATGGATTATCTGTTCACTTGTCAGATGTTTAACTAAAGACCAATTATGTAATAGGCAATGTGTTAGTTACTGTGCGAATGGAAAAATGAATAAGATACTTTTTCTCAGGATTTTGTATTGTGTTTAAATGCTTGTCTTTATGGAGTGACTTCATGAAGTCACCATGATGGTTTACAATATAAAAAAGCTTGAGAAGTCCCAAAAAACTATGGAGCCAGACTGAGGTTCTTAGGGTTTTTTTCTTTTTTCTTTTGACCTGATTTGAGAGTTCTTTAGATTGATCATCTACTTTTTAGGGGAAATTTGAGGAGTACAGTAGTGTAACTCTTTTCTGATTTTCCTTTCAGTATGGCGTATTAGAAAGGGTGTAGGCTCTGGAGTAGGTAGATGTAGGTGTGAATTTGGCGCTAGATTGTTGGGAGAGTGGCCTGAACTCTTCAAGTGAATTTCTCTGTCTGTTGAAGGTGCTTAGTTAGTAATACTTAATTCACTTCAAGATTAGGTAAAGATTCAGTGAGATAGCAAGAGCCTAGCAATAGTGAATATACAATTTGTGACTTTTCTTTCCAGAAAAGCAGAGAACGATAGCAGTTTGCCCCTTGAAATCCCCTACCTTTGTAAGTTGCATTCTTGCTTGGTGTTGAACATAGGCAAAGATCCAGAGATGATCTGTTTGATTTAGAAGAGGTGGCATGAATATTTTGCTAATATTTAACAAGATTTAAAAACCTTATTTAAGTTTTACTTACAGTTTCACTTTTGTGCCTACAGCACATGGAACTAGTGATTAGGCTAATTTCTAGGCTTCTGTTGTTTAATTTGGATTTCAGATTACATAAAATAGACCCAATCTGTTGGCAGGAATATTAGTTTTTTAGACCTTGCTGTGCTAAATTTGGGATAGTACAATCATTAGGAGACTATCTTAAGGTCTGAAAATCAGAAGAATACCTTTAGACATCTACAACTTTAATGTACACAACTGAGTTAAAATTAAGCTATCAGTAACAATATAGTAAAACCATTTGACTTATACCATCAATAGGTGAAAAAATGATGAGTCCTTTTTTTCTTTATCATTCTCAAATTCCTATAACCGTTAAAGAAGATTCACTGAGGAGGTTGTTTAAGGATGGTCTAGTCATGTATTTTTCCCACATCTTGAAACTCAGGAAGGAAATTTTTGCGCTGAAGGCTTTAGGAAGCTTGCTGAACTGCTGTGAGCTGAAAAAATTGCTAATTATTTTTTTTCCATTTGGCTTGGTGAATTTTATTTTTGAAAATGTCAATCTCACATATTCATATTAGGTGCTGGACTCCAGGTCTCTGGAAATGTTATTCTACTGGTTAAATTGATTTGTCAATCTTTAGTTCCTAAAATAAATAGTATGTTTTGAGCCTGTGACCAAGAAGGACATTGAAGGTCATATTTGTTGTCTAGAGTTTTACATTTGTTGTGAGTTTTATTTCTCTTTTTGGCTCTACTTAGTTAAGAGCCTACATAATATGTCAGATAATAAGAAAAATCATATTTTTACAACTCAATGGTTTTCAGCAGAAAGGCTTATTAGTTAGAAAGAAATACCACCAAATTGGATTGGAATTTGATTAGTTCTATTAGTCATGATGTTTAATTCACACCCACACACATGTACACATAGACACAGACCTGCACATACCCACATCTTCCTGTGCAGGTGGCCTATAGTACCCATTCCCGAGAGGTCCACCATTAGTTTGAGTGTGTGGGTGCTGTTTTGCCTATTGCTTTGGTATGGAAGTATTTCTGTCAAGAAATTTGATTCCCAAGTCTATACCTCATTCCTTGTCTCAGGGATTTATCTATTTTGCTCATTAAGTACTAGATTTGAGTGACATGTAGTAAGACTGAGACATTTTTAAATCTTGGGGTGAGTGTTTATATAATGATCACAGGCTTTCCCCTTTTTTACTCTGTAGCAGTCATGTAAATATACGAATATATGTAAAAAACTCTATGATACATTGGTTTATTTTTTCCTTTAAACAACCCTGTTTGTATTATGGAAGTGAAGAGGGAAAATAGTCTTTTATATTTATTCAACTATTTGCCATGTTGCAGTTCTTCCTTTCCTGAAGATTCAGCTTTCCATTTGGCAGTGTCATTTTCTGCCGCAGAATTTCCTTTAGTTCAGGGCTCATCAGTCTGTAGTAGCTCATAGGCCAAATCTGACCCAACATTGGTTTTTATAAATAAAACTTTGTTGGAACATTGCTGTGCTTATTTGTTTTTTGTTTTTTTTTGTGTTTTATATGTCTGCTTTTGTACTATAATGTCAGAATTGAATAGCTATGATACCTCAAAACGTAAAATGTTTACTATTTGGCCCTTCTTAGAAAGTTTGCCCACCCATGCTTTAGCCTGTCTTCTACCAGAGGTTTGCTGGTGACCAATGATTTTAATTTCAATGTCTAAATATTGTTTGTTTACCTTTATTTTTTGAAAATTGAGATATAGTTGACATACAACATTTTATTTCAGGTGTACAACATAATGATTTGATATTTGTATGTATTGTGAAATGATCATCGTAAGTCTAATAATTAACATCCATCACCACACATAGTCACAAATTTTTTTTCTTGTGATGAAAACTTTCAAGATCTACTTTCTTAGCACCTTTCAAATATACATACAGTATTATTAACTATAGTCATCATGCTGTTTGTTATATCCCCAGGACTTATTTTTTGTAAGATTTTATTTATTTATTTGACAGAGAGAGCACACACAAATATGCGTGTACATAAGCAGGGGGAGTGGCAGGCAGAGGGAGAGGGAGAGCAGGCTCTCTGCTCAGCAGAGAGCCTGATGTGGGGCTCAATCTCAGGACCGGATCACAACCGGAGCTGAAGGCAGACACTCAATTGACTGAGCCACCCAGGTGCCCCAGGACTTACTTATTTTATAACTGCCAATTTGTACCTTTTAATCCCTTTCACTTATTTTGTCTCCCCCTTTCCCTACCTCATTGCATCTGGCAACCACCAATCTGTTCTATATATCTATGAATTTTTTTTTAAATTTTAGTTTTTTTTAAGGTTCCACATATAAGTGAGGTATACACTATTTGTCTTCCTCTGACATTTCACTTAGCATAATGCTCTGAAAGTCTGTCCATATTGTCACAAATGGCAGTATTTCCTTTTTAATGGCCGTATAATATTCCGTCGTGTATAAATACCCATTTACCCCATTTTCTTTATCCACTCATCCTGTGATGGATGATTTTCTTTTAGGGCTTTTTTTTTCTTTTGAAAAAAGATTATTATGTTATTCCTATACCTTGGCTATTGTAAATAATGTAATAAATATGAGAATGCAGATAATCTCTCTATACTCTATTTTCATTTCCTTTGGGTAAATACCTAGAAGTGGAATGACTGGAGCATATGGTACTTCTATTTTTGATTTTTTGAGGAACCTTCATAGTGTTTTCCATAGTAGCTGCACCATTTGCATTCTTATCAACAGTGCACAAGTGTGCATTTATCTCCATAACCTAGACCATACCTGTTATCTTTTGTTTTTTGATAGTAGCCTCCCTAACATATGTGAGGTGATACTTCATTGTGGTTTTGATTTGTATTTCTCAGATGACTTAGAGATATTCTTATGTACCTGTTGGTCATTTGTATGTCTTTGAAAAAATGTCTATTTAGACACTCTGCTCATTTTCAGATCCTTTTGTTGTTATTGACTTGTATGAGTTCTTCATATATTTTGGATATTAACTGCTTATCAGATACATACTTCACAAGTTTTTCTCAAATCCCATAGGATACCTATTCATTTCATTTATTGTGGGTTTTCTTTTCTATGCTATATGGAAGCTTTTAAATGTAGTGGATCTAGGAGATTGTGCGGAAGCTATTTAGTTTGATGTTGCCCCATTTGTTAATTTTTGCTATTGGTGCCTGTGCTTTGGTGTTATATATAAAAGATGGTTGCCAAGACTAAGGTCAGGGAGCTTTTCCTCTATATTTTTGTTTAGGAAATTGACAGCTTCAGGTCTTATAGTTAAGTCTTTAATCCATTTTGAGTTGATTTTTGTGAGTAGTGTACAGTAGGGCTTCAGTTTCATTTTTCTACATGTGGTTATGCAGTTTTCCTAATCCCATATATTGAAGAGACTATCCTTTCCAAGTTGAATATTCTTGGCTCCCTTGTCAAATATTGGTTGACTGTGTATGTGAGGTTTTATACCTGGGCTCTCTATACTGTTCAGTTAGTCTGTGTGTCTTTTTTATGCCATTACCTTCCCGTTTTGAGTAATATAACTTTGTAGTTCAGTTAAATCAGGAAGTGTGATGCCTCCAGCTTTGTTCTTTCTAAGCTGTTCAGGGACTTTTTGTGGTTCCATACAAATTTTAGGATTGTTTTTTCTACTCCTGTGAAAAATACCATTGGACCTTTGGTAGAGATTGACCTCACTAATTTCCATATGCTAAGTTAAATCTCCTTCTGTGTTTATTTAGCATAATTATTAGGAATATAATTTGCTTGCAAAAATAAATTGAAAAATTTCTTATTTTGGTAAAATTGACTTGGAATTGTTATTATAGGACTTATTTGGTGGGGTAAGGGGAGGCATTTGACAGGTCTTCTTTACCATCTTGTTGAAGGTAGCTTTCTTGAAAGTTTGTTTTTGTCCCTAAGCCTGAGCATGGTCTTTGCTTAGAAGTACTGGTCATTTCAATGAACAGGTTATTTGTATAAATACAGTTGTACAATGTAGGGGAATGGGTGTTGATCCCCCTGTGCTGCTGAAAATCATGTATAACTTTGGACTCCCCCAAAACTTAACTATGAATAGCCTGCTGTTGACAGGAAGCCTTACCAATAAAATACATGGCCGAGTAATACATATTTTATATGTTATATGTATTATATACTATATTCTTACAATAAAGTAAGCTAGAGAAAAGAAAATGTTAAGAAAATCATTAGAGAAGATGCATTTCTAGTACTATACTGTAATTATCAAAAAATCTGTGTGTAAGTGAACTTGCACGGACAAACCCATGTTTAGGGTTATGTATTTAGGATTCCTTTGTTCTTTTCGTAAGTACTCTTATAAATAGAGAAGTTACAGAAAAAAATTGGGGAATTTGCCAGAATGTCACAAAACTTTTCTGTTAATTGTTCAAGCAAGAGGGTTTTTTTATTACTGCCCTTTGTGCATTTGTAGGTTGATTGAAGAGGATAAAAGGGTGACCGATTGAGAAACTAGTAGAGGTACTTGAAGAAAATTCTCTCTCAATATCCTAAGTACTCTAGGTGGCTAATGAACAAAGAGAGAATTCACTGGGAACTCCTAGGAGCTCAGGAACAGGGCTGTGAGAAATGATTTGATGGATTTAATTGTAAACATGTTCAGTGTTTTGAGGCTTGTCTGGGTCAGTAATTAAAATGTTTTAGGCCGGGAAGTAAGCAAGGAATCAGAAGTATGTTTGTTATGGGACAGGTACTCAGGAAAGAAGTAAGGATTTGTGATATAGTCATTGCGTAAAGGGGACTGTTAACCTGAGAATAGAGGAGGAGAGAGGGTGCAAGTGCAGAGGTATGAGAATATCACAAATAAGAAATCACATAGTTTTCTTGTCTAACTCAGAACTTTTTAGAAAAATCGACTGAAAGAGAAACTCGCCAAGAATATGCTCTGGCTATGATTCAGTGCAAGGTTCTGAAACAGTTGGAGAACTTGGAACAGCAAAAGTATGACGATGAAGATATCAGTGAAGATATAAAATTTCTGTTGGAAAAACTTGGTGAGAGTGTTCAAGATCTAAGGTATGTTTTTAAAAATTCTCACAGGCTGAATATTGAGCATTGTTTGACTTTCTTGGTATTTTAAGAATGTCTAGATTAGTTACTAATGACAAATTCAAAACGTTTCACTAGAACATTATTTTAAGAATTGGGGGGATATGAGGGAAAAAAAACCAACAAAAACTGGCTCATCACCATGGCAACAGTTGGTTATAGCTGTGTTTTATCTCTTCTATTTTGGAGAGATTCCCATCATTCTCTTATCTGAAATCTGGCTGGCTGTACTCCTGCAGGATATTGGTGTCACCCTGGAACACCTTAAGAATCTCCCCCTGGTTTAGAATCTTTTTTAAGCAGTGCTGGTTGTTAATTTGTAGAGGAGGGTTGGCCATACTGGAAAGAGTATTTTTTTCCCCTGGCTTTTGTGAAATTCCTATTGGTTTCATTTATTTTTTATTTTGAAAGAGAGAGCATGCGCAAGTGCTTGAGCACATGGGGGATGGGTTGGAGGGGCAAATGGAGAGGGAGAGAGAGAACCTCAAGTAAGCTCCATGCCCAGTGCAGCAAGCCCAACATGGTGCTTGATCTCATGACCCTGAGACCATAACCTGAGCCAAAATCAACAGATTCCTAACCAAGCTACCCATTTATTATATTAAAAATTATATTCATTATATTAAGTAATATTTATTATATTTAATAATATTTATTATATTAATATAGTTATGTATACATTTATTTATATATTTATTTCTATTTATGATATTAAAATTATGCAAATAATGTAACAATGAAGTAAGAAAAAAAAAAGAATCCTATGTAGTTCAGAAGGAACTTCATGCCTCTTCCATATAATATTGCCCAGTCCCATTTCTTGAGTTTGCTTCCAAAAAAACTTAGCTCTGCTCCCCTAGCACCTATGCACACACAGGTAAATACACACACAAATGGGGTTCTATATTATTCTGGACCTTGTTCTTTTTTGTTTCATAATGTTTTGGTGATCTTTCCCATTAACCTATATATTTTTTTGTTTTTAAACTATTAATACATTTTTAGGAGAGAATTACTATCTGGAAGTAGATCTTTCTGTGTAGGTGGTTTGAGATTTGGAGCTAGGCTGAGCCCAGTTTTAATTGTTTGGCTACTTTTCTCCACCTCTGGCCTTGACAAGCTTTTTGCCTTTTTAAGGTCTCAGTTTTCCTTTTGGTAAAATAGCAATAAAAATTCTAACCTTGTAGGATTTGTTGCTAATTTTCAAGTGCCTAGCAAATACCTTCAGGGTAGTATGTGTTCCAGAAATGTATTTACCAGATAATTGAGTGCAGCTCATGATCCCAAGGCCCAAATTCTTTTATGGAGAGCGATGTATCATTCATATCAGTGGTTTGTAATGGAGTTTTGTGGAGGGAGGCAAATGATTTTTGTCTTTCTATAATTTTAAATGTGAATAAGTTGATTGTAATAAAATACTTTGGCCAGCAGTAGACTTGCAGTTTTTTAAAATTGTTTTATTAATTTCATCAAAAAAATTCATTAGCAGTTCTTCTGTAATGATTTAAGATCTCTCTTAAAAATAAATAAGGTTAGTAATGCTTAGCTTTCTAAATTATTTAATCCATGTTAGCCAATTATTACTACTTACTGATTTTTCATGTTGAATTTGGTAATTTGAAAAATACTACTAAAACTAATAGGGTGATGGGAGCAGGTGAAAAGAGCTTTGTCTCTGTTTTTCCCTGTTATAGGTTGAGGATATTAATGTTAAACATTAGCTTACTTCTTAAAGTGACTGGCCTTACACTAAAGTAAATTACTATTTTATTCAATAGGATACTGTTCAACTTAACCAGTAAAATCCTGGTTATTATTCTAAATTGCCAATCAGTATTGAAATGGCTAATTCTTCTTTAACTTTTCACATGAAAAAATGGCCACACGTGTCCTGTCACTGTGTTGTTTTTCCACTGGCTAACAACATTAAACATTTTTTATATTTTGAAACTTTGAATAATTAAGTTAGTTTATACATAGCTGATTTTTGAATTAAATTGCATTGCAGTTATATGCCCAGAAGTTTTTGTTTTTAATTAATCTGTAATGTGTTAATTTAGTGAATTATCTCCACGGTGTTTGTAATCACATTATACAATATCATATCCATGTGTATATTTTTGTTTGTATAATGCAGGGTATAGTGGTTTATGACATTTATAGTATTAGAATATGCTGTTTTATATTTAAGTAACATACTTTTATATAAATTTACATGAAGTTATATACATTTATATTAATTTACAAATACAGTATTTTAAGTGGCATGTGGAAACTGCTAGATTATAGATATTTTTCTGGCATACATTTATTTATCAAGATAAATATTTGAAAGCAGGTGTTCCTTTTAATATGTCATGATGAGCATTCAAACTGACAGGAGTATTGGACATTAGGACCTTGAATAAATTTCACATGATTTATTAAAGATTATTTAAGCTGTTTAAACTTTGTTTAGTGGTAGTTTGTTAATCTACAAAGGCTTCTCAGTCTTTGCAGTTAAATTATCAGTGAAGATTTTTGTTTTTTTTCTATTTAGGTATTATTGACATGGTAAAAATATTTTATTTGCTTAATTTTGGAGTAACTCTTAGATTCTTCTAACCTTTGGATTATTTAAAAATTTTTATAGCTCATTTGATGAATACAGTTCGGAACTTAAATCTGGAAGATTGGAGTGGAGTCCTGTGCACAAATCTGAGAAATTTTGGAGAGAAAATGCTGTAAGGTTAAATGAGAAGAATTATGAGCTTTTAAAGTAAGTTTTAAATTCTGGTTTACATTCCTGATACCTGTTCCACATCCTTGCCAACATGTTATTGTCACTCTTTAAAAAATTATAGCCTTTTCATGATTTTAACTTGTATTTTCTTCCGTCTTATGTGGTTGGATACCTTGGTCATTTGGATATATGCTTTTCCAAAATTGTGCCTGTTCAAGCATTTAAAAATTTGTTTAAAAAAGATTTTATTTATTTATTTATTTGAGAGAAAGAGGAGAGAGAGGGACAGTGTGTGGGAGCAGGTGGGGAGGAGCAGAATGGGAGGGAGAGAGAGAGTGGGAAAGAATCTCAAGCAGACACCATGCTGAGCTGACACCGGGCTCTATTGCAGGACCCTGAGATCATGACCTGAGCCGAAACCAGAAAGAGTCAGAGACTTAACCAACTGAGCCACCCAGGTGCCCCTACAAAATTTTTTTTTAGTAGGATTTCTATACTTATTCTGTACAGGAGTTCTTCTACCTGTTCATCCTAACTATTTTCTTCTATTCTGTCATGTATCATTTCACTCTTTAGTTGTAATGTAGCTCAGTTGATTAATCTTTTCCTTTATGGCTAGTACTTTTTGGTGTCCTGGTTAAGAAGTTTTTGCCTATCTGGAATCATGAAGATACATTTTTAGGTTATCTGCTGGAAGCTTTACTGTTTAACATTTCACGGCTAGATCTCTGTTTGATCTGGAATTGGTTTTTGGGTAAGGTGTAAAGCAGTGGTTAAGTTTTTTTTTCATTTTGTGGATATCTCATTGAACCAACACCATTTATTGAAAATAAAATTTTCTTTTTACTTTGCAGGGCTCCTTTTGTCATAGTAAGATGACAAAATATGTGCAAGTGTCTCTTTTTTTAAAATTGAGGTTTAAATCCTGTGCCACACAATTCACCCACTTAAAAATTACACAAATAAGTGGATTGTACTAAATTCACAAATATGTGCAACTATAAACACAATCAATTTTAGAACATTTCCATCACTTTGAAAAGAAACCCCGTATTCTTTAACTGACAACTCTTACCCACCCATCCACTCAGCCCTAAGCAACCAAAATCTATTTTTTGTCTCTATAGATGTGCCTATTATGAAAATGTCACATCGGTGGAATTCTATATTTATCCTTTCGTGATTGGCTTCTTTTAGTTCCCATAACTTGTTCAAGGTTCATTTATGTTGCAGCATTTATTAGTACTTTATTTTCATGGTAGAATGATATTTCATTATATTGATCTACCACATTTTATCTGCTCATCAGTTAATGAGCATTTGTTGTTGTGGTAATAAACATCTGCGTACAAGTTTTAGTGTAGATATGTGTTTTTATTTATCTTGCTTGAGTAGGTTTTGGAATAGGATTGTTGAATCATATGATAGCTATATTAACCATTTGAGGAACTGTCAGACTGTTCTCTGAATTGCCTGTACAATTTTATGTTCTCACCAGTAGTTTATGAGGGTTCTGATTTTTCCACATCCCTGTTGATACTTCTTTTTTTATTATAACCATCTTAGTGTGCAGTAATACATCATTGTGGTTTTGATTTGTATTTCTTTGATGCTAATGATGTCAAGCATCTTTTCTTGTGCTTATTGGCCATTTGTATATCCTGTTTAGAGAGATGTCTATTCAGATACTTGGTTCATTTTTTAATTGGGTTGTGTTTTTATTATTAATTTGTGAAAGTTATTTGTATATTTTGGATACAGGTCCCTGATCAGATATATGATTTACAAATATCCCTTATTTTTTATCTTCTCACTTTCTTGATAGAGTCCTTTGAAACACATTTTAAAATTTTGATGAAGTCCCAATTTATTTATTTTTTTAGTTCCTCATGCTTTTGGTGTCATACCTAAAGATCAATTGCCAAAACTAAGGTTATGAAGATTTACTCTTATATATTCTGTAATATTTTTATAGTTTTACCACTTACATTTAGGTCTTTGATCCATTTTGAATTTTTTGTATATGATGTGAAGTAAGGGTCCAACTTCATTCTTTTCATGTGGATGTCCAGTTATCCCAGTAACATTTGTTGAGTACTTTTCTCCATTGAATTGTCTTGGTATCCTTATTGAAATTTGGTTGACCATAGACACATGAGTTTATTTTTGGACTCTCAGTTTTGTTTTGTTGATCTATATGACTATCCTGATACCAATACCACACTGTCTTGATTACTTTTGCTTTATAGTATGTTTTGAAATTCAGATATGTGAGTCTTCTACTTTCTTCTTTTTTGTGTTATTTATTCAATCTCTCATTGATGGATATTTAATACTGTTGCCAGGTTTTGCTGTTATAGACAATGCAAGAATTAACCCCCCCACCCACACACAGACCTATATACACTTCTTACTGTAGCTTTTAAAATTAATAGACTTTAATTTTTAGAATAATGTTAGGTTTACAGAAAAATTGAGGAGAAAGAGCAGAGAGTTTTCATAGACCCTTTCCCCCCATTATTAACATCTTACATTAGTGTGGTACGTTTGTTATAATTGATAAACCAATATTTATACATTATTTTTAACTGAAGTACCCATTCTACATTAGAGTTCATTCTTTCTGTTGTGTAGTTCACTCTGTGTTATATGTTCTGTAGGTTTTGACTAATATCATGTGTCCCCCACTATAGTGTCATGCAGAATAGTTTCACTGCCCTAAAAATTCCCTATGTCCCACCTACTCACTCTGCCCTTCTTCCCTCTCCCTGAACTCCTGACACCACTGGTCTTATCATCCCTGTAGTTTTGCCTTTTCCACGATGTCATATAGTTGGAATTAAACACTATGTAACCATCTCAGACTGGCTTCTTCCTCTTAGCAATATACATTTAAAGTTCCGCCATTTTTTTTTCTTCATAGCTTATTCATTTTTCTTTTCCTCTTCTTTTTACTGATGAATATTCCATTGTACAGCTGTGCCATCGTTTTTTTATCCCCTGAAGGACATCTTGGTTGCTTCGAAGTTTTGTCAATTACTATGGATAAAGTTGCTTTAAACATTCATGTGCAGGATTTAATGTGGACATAACCTTTCAACTTACTTGGGTAAATCTGAAGAGAGCATGATTGCTGGATTGCATGATAAGACTTCTGTTTAATTTTGTAAGAAACTGCCAAGCTGTCTGTCAAAACGACTGTACTTTTTTACATTCTCATGAGCAGTGAATTAGGGTACCTGTTGCTGTACCTCCTTGCTAGCATGTGGTGTTGTCAGTGTTCAGGATTTTGCCATTTTTATAGGTGTGTAGTGTAGTGTTATCTCACTTTAGTTTTCAGTTTTCTAATGACATATGGTGTTGATCATTTTTTTTGTATGCTTATTTTCCATCTGTTTTCTTTAGTGAGATGTCTGTTCAGTCTTTTAACCATTTTTAAATTGAGTTGATTTATTGTTGTTGAATTTTAAGAGCACTTTATGTATTTTGGATAAAAGTGGCTTATCAGATATGTGTTTTGCAAAGATTTTCTCCCTGTCTCTGACTTGTCTTTTCATTCTCATCACAGTGTCTCACAGTGAAAAAGCTTTCAGTTGTAATGAGATTCAATTTACCATAGACTGTACTTTGTTGTATCTAAAAAGTCATCTCCGTGCCCAAGGTTGCCTACATTTTCTTGAAGTTTTATAGTTGTGTTTTTCATTTAGGTCTCTGATTCATTGAGCTATTTTTTCTGAAGGTTGTAAGATTTGTGTCTAGAGTTACTTGTTTACATGTGGATGTGCAGTTGTTTTAGCACTATTTGTTGCAAGATTACCTTTGCTTCATTGTATTGCTTTTGCTCTGTTGTCAAAGATAGCTTGATTGTGTTGATTTGTTTCTTGGTTCTTTATTCTATTCCATGAATTTGTCTACTCGTTCACCAATATCAAAGTCTTCTTGATTACTCTTGCTTTATAGTAAGTCTCACTCATTTTTTCTCCTTTTCCCTTTATTCCCTTTCACTATTTTTTATATACCCCAAATGAATGAGACCATATAAAGTGTGGGAAATATCAGAAAGGGAGACAGAGCATGAGAGACTCCTAATTCTGGGAAACGAACTAGGGGTGGTAGAAAGGGAGGTAGGCGGGGGTTGGGGGGTGACTGGGTGACGGGCACTGAGGGGGGCACTTGATGGGATGAGCACTGGGCTCTATATGGGATGAGCACTGGGCTCTATATTCTATATGTTGGCAAATTGAACACTAATAAAAAATAAATTTATAAAAAAAAAAAGGGATACCTGGAAGCAAGTTTTAAGCAACTCTAAAATTCAGTAGTACTAACTTTGCTATTTTTACCATCCCATGTACATTTTCCTCTAAGATAAGAATAATGCCACAAAATGTTGTTGAATGGACTCAATAAGATAATGTATATAAAACATTTAGCACAAATGCCTAGCCATGTAATAATTGCTCACTAAATGTCTGTTGTTACAATTATTATCATGTAAACAAGTAAAAATCATGACAATTGTATTAAGATAGTAGGATATTATAAAGTTTGCCTTTCTATTTTCTAAAAAATAAATAAATAAATAAATAAATAAATAAATAAATAAATGTTGAAATAAAAAAAAAAGTCTCAAAGTTGGGTAGCATCAGTCCTCTAACTTTCTTCTTTTCCAATCTTGTGTTGGCTATTTTGGACTTTATGCCTCTTTATATAACCTTTAGAGTTTGATGATATTAAAAAAATAACTTCCTGGGATTTTGATTGGGATTGCATTGAATCAAGTTGAGAAGAACTGGCATCTTGACAATATGAGTCTTCCTATATTCATGAACATGGAATCTCTCTCCATTTATTCAGCTTTTCTTTGATTTCTTTCATTAGAATTTTGTAGTTTTCTTCAACATATTTTCAAGTTTTTTCCAACATGTTTTGTTAGGTTTATATCTAAGTATTTCATTTTGGTGGGGAGGGTGTTAAGTAAATGGTATTTTTAAAATTTTGAATTTTACTTGCTCTTTGCTGGTATATAGGAAGTGATTTGTTTTGTATATTACCCTTGTGTCCTGCAACCTTGTTATAATTGGTTATTCTAGAAGTTATAAATTGAATCTTTTGAATTTTCTACTTATATCATTATGTCATCTACAAAGACACTTTTATTTCTTCTGCCCCAATCTATATAACTTTTATTTCCTTTTCTAGCTATTGCATCATGAGGACATCCAGTATGATGTTGAAAAGGAGTGGTGAGGGGACATCTTTGCCTTGTTATTTTTCTTATCAGGAAAGCTTCTAGCTCCCCACCATTAAGTATGATAATAAATGTAGGATTTTTATAGATGTTCTTTATCAAGTTGGAGAGGTTCTAAGATTGTAAGAGAGTTTTTAATCATTAATGGGTATTGGATTTTGTTAAATGGTTTTTCTACATTTATTGAGATAATCATGTTAATTTTTTTCCTTTGGTCTACTGATGAATGATGGGTTATATTAATATATTCTTGAATATTGAACTGGCTTTGTGTACCTGGAATAAAGCTGATTTGGTCCGATATGTAATTCTTGGTAATAACACATATGTGTATGATATATAAATCATGGTACTTAATTCTTTTTATAATTGTTGTATTTGATTTGCTAACATTTTGTTGAAGATTTTTGCATCTATATTCATGAGATATATTGGTCTGTAATTTGCCTTTCTTGTGATATCTTTGGTTTGGTATTATGGTAATGCTGGCTTCATAGGATGAGTTAGTGTTTCTTCTGCTTTTAGTTTTTGGAAGAAATTATAGGGAATTTATGATTTCCTCCTTAAATGTTTAGTAGAATTTACTGTTGAGTTCATCTGGACCTGTTGCTTTCTGTTTTTGAAGGTTATTAAATATTGATTCAATTTCTGTAACAGGTACATACCTACTCAGATTGTTTATTTCTCCTCAGGTGAGCACTGTGAGGACCCTCATAGAGCTAGGCCTCTGGGAGTTTTTATCTCTCAAGCTACTTTTTGCTAGTCTCTAGCAATTAGTCAGTTACCCTTTAAATGTTCCTGCCAGTTGATGGATGCAGCAGTGGCTTCTGCTCTGTTAGCTGTCTGTCTCTGTATTTACCTGCCTCTCTAGCTTATGGCACAGTGGCTGGTTCTGGGACTTCAGTTCTCTGTTGGATCTACAAAGAGGTATTAACTTTCAGCACATTTAGTTTTTCTTCTTGTGAGGACAAGAGTGGTAATTTCAAGGTCTTTACATAATTGAATTGGAAACTGAGGTCTCTTTTTCTTTTTCCAGATGAGTTTGACTCTTCTGGGTCCCTTGCCTTTTTTTAAATTTAATTTAATTTTATTTATTCATGAGAGACACACAGAGGAAGGCAGAGATGTAGGCAGAGGGAGAAGCAGGCTCCCTGAGGGGAGCCTGATGCATGACTTGATCCCAGGATCCCGGCATCATGACCCGAACCAAAAGCAGGTGCTCAGCTGCTGAACCACCCAGGTGTACCCTTCCCTTTCCATTTTATATGAATTTTAGAATCACTTAGTTAAATTCTACAATGAAGTCATTTGGGATTCTCTTAGGGATTATGTAAGCTGTAGATCAACTTGGGGAGTATTGCCATCTTAACAGTATTTGGTGTTGAGATCCATAAAAATGGTATACTTTCCCACTTATTGAGTTCATATTTATTTCTTTTCACTAGTGTTTTGCAGTTTTCAGAGCATAAGTTTTGCATTTTTTTTTGCTAAATTTGTTTCTAAATATTTTTTTCTTTTGATGCTATTGTAAGTGGAACTGTTTTCTTCATTTTCAGTTTATCACAAGTTTATAGAAATACAATTGATTTTTCTGTATTCTTATATTCTGCAATCTCTTTGAGCTTTTAAAATAAGTTTTAATAACTTTTTTTAGTGAATTCCTTTGCTTTTTCTATATATAAGATCATGTCATCTGTAAATATAGTTTTACTTCTCACTTTCTAATCTGGATGCCTTTTCTTTCTTTCTTTGTTTTTTTTCCTTGCCTAATTTCCCTGCCTAGTATCTTTGTATGCAGATGTCTCCTTGAATTCTTTATTCTGTTGCATCATTGATTTGTCTGTTCTTGCTCCAGTATTATATTATGTTTATTGCTGTACTTTATAGCAAGTCTTGGTATCTGATAACATCAGCACTCCACAAATTTGTTGTTTTTCCAAGTTAGCTTGGCATCTTTTGGCCTTCTAAATTTCTATATGTGTTTTAGAATAAACTTGTCAATTTAACAATTCTAGTAGGATTTGATTGAGATTGAATCTGTAGTTCATTCTTGGGAGAATTGATAGTTTTTCAATTTGGGCGTCTCTGGTCTTTGTGGAATAGCCTTTCATTTATTGTAGGATTTTGTTCTAATGTTCTTGCTCATCTTTCATTAGATTTATTCCTATGTATATTATTTTTCTCCGCATTCCTGTATATTGTGCCATTTAAAAATTTTCATTTAAAAATTTTAGCTTTAAAAAATAAAAAAATAAAAAAAAATAAAAATTTTAGCTTTAGTAGTGATTCTTTGTGATGATAGAAATAGTTTATGTTTGTGCTGTCCAGTATGGTATTCAGTGGCTAAAGAGTGCTTGAAATGTTGCTGGTGTGACTGAAAAACTCAATTTTTGATTTAATTATTGTCAGTCAGGTTAACTTTAAATAACTCATGTGGCTAGTGGCTACCATTTTGGACAGTACAATTTGAATTTGGTTTATAGAAATACTGCTAAAGAGTTCCATGTTGCACATTAGGTTTCTATGTAACTTCCTTCACTGCCAGCTTGGTATTTTGTTTTCTCAAATTACTTAGCATTTGTTCTTCTGACTGTCTATTTTAATATTTTGTTGTTTAATTTCCCATGGGTCTAAGCTTTAAAAAGAAAAACCGTGAAAACTACAATGAAATACCACCTCACACCAGTCAGAATGGCTAAAATTAACAACACAGGAAACAACAGGTGTTGGCGAAGACTGTGTTGAAAGGGGAACCCTCTTACACTGTTGGTGGGAAAGCAAACTGGTGTAGCCACTCTGGATAACAGTATGAAGATTCCTTAAAAAGTTAGAAATAGAACTACCCTGTGATCCAGCAATTGCACTTCTAGGTATTTGCCTAAAGGATACAAAAATACTGATTTGAAAGTATATATTCACCCCGATGTTTGTAGCAGCATTAACAACAATAGCAAATTATAGAAAGACCCCAAATGTCCATTGACTGATGAATGGATAAAGAGGATGCGGTCCTTGTGTATGTATGTAAGAGAGAGAGAGAGAGTGTGTGTGTGTGTGTGTGTGTGTAGCCATCAAAAGAATATCATCTTACTATTTGCAGTGACATGGATGGAGCTAGAGAGTATTATGCTAGGTGAAATAAGTCAGAGAAAGATAAATATCATAGGATTTCACACATGTGAAATTTAAGAAACAAAACAAATGAAACATGAGGGAGGGGGAGGAAGAGAAGCAAACCAAGAAACAGACTCTTTACTATAGAGAACAAACTAGTGGTTACCAGAGGGGAGATGGGTGGAGAGTTGGGTTAAATGGGTGATGGGCATTAAAAGAGGGCACTTATGATGAGCACTGGGTGTTATTTGTAAGTGATGAATCACTAAATTCTACACTTGAAACGAATACTACACAATATGTTAAGTAACTGGAACTGAAGAAAAAACTTGAAAATGAGAAAAAAAATTCTTTTACTGTCATTTTAACAAGGTAGAAGGAGGAGAGGAGGTATATACTTGTGTCTGATAAATGATTTTAGGGAGACCTATCTCTGTTGTTTATACTTATTTTCCATGTATTACCAAAAATGATATATTAAGCTTATTTAAAAGTTTAGCAAACCAAAATGAGTGGTTGATGTTGGCAGGACTGACGGAGAATAGATGAGGGAAAAGTGGATTATCTTATCAACATTGTTGTGCTACTTTGAGGTTTTTTTTTTTTTTAAGATTTTATTTATTTATTCATGAGAGACACACAGAGAGAGGCAGAGACATAGGCAGAGAGAGAAGCAGACTCCCTGTAGGGAGCCTGTTGCAGGACTTGATCCCAGAACACCTTGATCTCATGACCTGGGCCAAAGGCAGATGCTCAACCACTGAGCCACCTAGGTGCCCCATTACTTTGGGTTTTTAACAGCAACAAATGAACTTGAATAATGGCTTTTAAATCTAGTTTTTTGGAAAACTTGAATATAATGGAGGGGAGCTTTTTATAAATTATTACTAAAGCATTACATATATTTTTATTATGATATACTTAAGGAGCCTTTTGAAGTACATGTTCTGCTTTCTGTCATTAGGTTTCGGTTTTATGGTTCTCCTTTAAATTATTCTCTTTACTTTTTTATGACCCTTAGTGATTTTTCTGAATAATCAGAAACAATGACATGTAGCACTTTAGTTTTAGAGAAATTTTAAAGTCGTCGTTTGTCCTTAATTTCCATTCTTTTTTTTCCCTAAAGTTTTGTTTGTTTGTTTATTTGTTTATTTATTTATTTTAGAAAGCATGCATATGTGAGGGTGGGGGAAGAGCAGAGGAAGAGGGACAAGCAGACTCCTCGCTGAGAATGGAGCCCTGTGCTTGGCTTAATCTCATGACCCTGAGATTATGACTGGAGCTGAAATCAAGAGTTGGGCACTTAACTGATTGAGCCCCCCAGGTGCCCCCTGTTTCCATTCTTATAAGTTATCTGTATGGGGATAATTGGCAAGGAGGGGCATGGTAGTGCTGTCCCTCAAACTAGGTGATAAATAGATACAGAAGAAATCTTTATTCTGTTATTAAAAACACAGTGAATACTAGCCTTCTTTTTATCTGTAGAGAACTGCACTTATTTCAGGCCCCGACCTATTTTTTTCAGGTAATTCCAAACTTAGCAAGTATGCAATGTAAGTTCATTTTTTCACTATCAGTTTTAGTTTGATAGTATGCAGAAAATACTTTGTAATCTTGTATAATTTTGAAATAAGTATGTGTTTTGTTTGAATAAGGAAATATTCTGAAATACAAGAAACTATGCAAATGATAAAAGAAAAGCAAAGGCCAAGGGAGCAAACAAGTTTTTAAAACAGGAAAAACATTGTGAAAGACAACAAGAGCAAATTTGTGGAGTGATCAATCAGAATAATAATAGAAATTCTGTTTTGGCTTTGAACAGACACTTTCCAAGATTACATTTCTAGCAAATCTGAGAGACAGAATTCACATTTGGTCTGACTCCAGAGCTGTGATATGTTGCTGTCTTGATCCCATTGGAGTCTCTGACAGAATCTCAGCTTGTGGTTAATATGGTGGTAGAGATTTGGCTTTTGATTGATGAATCTACTGTTGTTATTGATGACAAATACAGAAATGGAAAGTGTACTCAGTTTACAGATAATAATACAAAAATATTTTCATTGTCGCTGAGCATATTCAGTGGGCTGAATGGCCTAGGGATAGCCGTTAAAATCATTTCTGTATTTTCTATATTTGATTAATCCTTTCTACTTTGAACGTTTTTTTGAGTCTAAGACTACAGTTTTCAAAAAAAAAAAGTTTTTTTGAAATTTTTTTTGATTTTATTTATTCAGAGAGAGAGACAGAGAGAGAGAGGGGCAGAGACACAGGCAGAGGGAGAAGCAGGTTCCATGCAGGAAGCCTGATGTGGGACTCCATCCCGGGTCTCCAGGATCACGCCCTAGGCGGCAGGCGGCGCTAAACCGCTGGGCCACCAGGGCTGCCCCAGTTTTCAAATGTTAATGGAGATCTTGTTAAAATGCATATTCTAATTTAGTAGGTCCAGGATTGGGTCTGTGATTCAGCATTTCTAAGGTGATACTGATACTGCTGGTTTGCAGACCATATATTGATTATCAAGGGTCTCAGCTATATGGAGAATGACTCAGATCACTGAATATGGTTTAAAGCTGCATTGGCAAACTTTTTCTGTAAAGGCCCAGGAAGTAAACAATGGAGGCCTTGTGAGCCGTTCAGTCTCTGTCACAACTGCCAAGGCAATCATGGACAGTAGGCAAACTAGTAAGTGTGGCTTTGTTCCAATAAAACTTATGTACAAAAACAGGTAGCTGCTGGGTTTAGACTTCAGCTGTAATTTGCTGGCTTTTGGTTTGAGATATTCAGAACAAATATTCTGTTATATTTTAAGGAATCTTAAGTGAATATTTTCTTATTTCATAAAATAATATCTTAATAAAATTTCAAAATAGTAAAAATATGAACATACTTTAATCTCTAGAAACTATTAAAATATCTCAGTTGAATTAAACTTCATTTTAGAATACTTTGCAAGTTGGCCTTTTAAAAAGAGCAAGTTTGAAATAAAAAAATAAATGTATGGGAGATTGAATATATGTCTTGTTTTTTCTTTGTGGGTTTTCATGTGCTTGAGTTGAATGAACTATCATCATGGGGTAGTTGCTTAGCATGGACTAGAGTCGACACATAGTGATTCAAATCTGTTTCAACAGTTGTATGTTTAAGCAGATATGTAACTTCTCTGGATCTTATTTCCTCATTTATGGGATCCTATTGTGAGGTGTATATTTACACTGAGTTTGGAACATGAATGTATATAATAAATTCTCATCCTTTCTTTTCTATTATTTGGAAATGCAGATATCTCAGTCTGGAAAATAAAAGGCACGTAATTACTGCTTAATGAAATAATTCCTTGATTGACAGTGAGGTTTTTTTATTAGTGTTTCCTGTTTACAGAGTTAGATATTTGACACAGTGAGATGATGATAGAAAAAGGTAGGTAAAAAAAAAAAAAAAAAGTAAGGGTAGGTAGAGAAATGTTGAGCCACACTCTTAGGAGACATTACCAAATAAATGAGCTGCAGAAACTAAAGTATGTAAGCTTCATAGACTTGTACGGATTGTGAACAGTGTTTTATTGCTTTTAAGTATTTGTTGAAATGCAAATGATATGAGCAAAGGTCATGGTGATTCAAGTTGTTTTTTAGTACAGATCTTAAGAAATAAGATTTGCATTTTGTAATTGAATAGTTTGTCGGCAAATAGTCAAATGGTTTCAAAACTTCATGTTAGATATTTTAAACTTAAATTTTAAACTTTAATTTAAAATTAGCAATTCTACAGTTTGGCTCTTGTGGACATTGCTGTTATATACATTGGGGTACAGGTACCCCTTCGGATCAATACATTTATATCTTTGGGGTAAATCCTTAGTAGTGCAATTGCTGGATCGTAGGGTAGCTCTATTTTTAACTTCTTGAGGAAACTCTATACTGTTTTCCAGAGTGTCTGTATCAGTATGCATTTCCACCAACTGGGCAAGAGGGTTCCCATTTCTCCATATCCTCACCAACATTTGTTGTTTCCTGTCTTGTTAATTTTAGCCATTTTGACTGGTATGAGGTGGTATCTCATTTTGGTTTTGATTATATTTCCCTGATACCAAGTGATGTCCATTGACAGATGAATGAATAAAGAAGATGTGGTATATATATGCAATAGAATACTACTCAGCCATCAGAAAGGATGACTACTTACCATTTACATCGATATGGATGGAACTGGAGGGTATTTTGCTGAGTGAAATATAAGTCAATCAGAAAAAGAATTATCATATGGTTTCACTCATGTGGAATATGAGAAACAGCATAGAGGATCATAGGAGAAGGGAGGGAAAGCTTAATGGGAAGTCATCAGAGGGAGAAGAACCACGAGAGACTCTTAATTATAGGAAACAAACTGAGAATTGCTGGAGGGGAGGTGGAAGGGGTGGGGTCATTGAGTGATGGGCATTGAGGAGGGCATGTGATATGATGAGCACTGGGTGTTATATGTAACTGATGAATTATTGAACTCTACATCTGAAACTAATGATATACTGTGTGTTGGCTATTGAATTTAGTTCCTTTTTTTTTTTTTCTTATTTATGAGAGACACACAGAGAGAAAGAGAGAGAGAGAGAGAGAGAGAGAGAGAGGCAGAGACACAAGCAGGCTCCATGCAGGGAGCTTGACGTGGGACTTGATCCCAGGTCTCCAGGATCAGGCCCTGGGCTGAAGGCGGCGCTAGACCACTGAGCAACCCGGGCTGCCCTGGCTATTGAACTTAAATTAAAAAAAGAAAAAGGAAATTAGCAATTCTAAGGGATAGTAACATCTTGAGCATCTTAGTAAAATTAAGTAACTTTTTAAAAAAAATGTGTGCTGAATTTTTGAATTCTAAGTTATATCAAACAGCCTGGGCCAAGTCATTCAAATACTCTTGAAGGCATACAGGAGTAAAGAGAAAAGGTTTCTTTACTACTCCTCTCTCAAACTCTTCCCCGGTGGTAGCCAAAAGTCAGCAGGTGATAGACTTCTCCAGTGTTCTTTCATTCATAGACATACCTGTACCTGCATCTTTATATAAAGTTATTTATACATGTCATCATCAGAATGTGTTTGTGACTTGTCTTTTTCACTTATTATGGCTTAGGGTCTGTTAAAATGACTTAGTTTTATTATTTTAAAAAATTTTAATTCTAATTTTTTTGTTGTTGTTTTGGGCTATTTTATTTCACTGAGCCTCTGGTTTTACATCTCTATAAGATAGGAAGAACCAATAATCCTAGTTGTAGGTGTTCGATAAAATGGTGAATGTGAAACTGCTTTATACATGACATAGTGTTAACAGAGGACAAAGTAGGTGCCACCAGCATGGAAGAAGAAATGGAGGGAAAAAGCCTAACTCTTGGATGTGGCCTCCACCCTGTAGCCTTTTCTTTTAGTCATTGTTTAAAGCTAGTGTACATAGATATCTTTGTGGAAATATGAAAATATTTTTGTAGGTTAGATTCCTAGAAGTAAAATTGCTGGATCAAAGGGTCTGTGTATTTTAAATTCTGTTAGGATCTGTCAAACTTTTTTCCAATTGGCGGCATCACCATTTTATACTTAAATTATATATTCATTTTTTTTTTCAGCAAGTGTTTCTTGAGCATCTGTTGCATGGGTTGTATGATCAGTACTGCTCTAGGTGTTGCAGACACAATGGCAAATAAAATTAAGTTCTTATTGTTGTTAAGTATACATTGTATTTGGGAGAGAGAGACTAAAAAAATGTAGTCAAGAAACTATATAATATTATGATTGGTGGTAATGAGTCCTGTGAAGAAAAATGCACCAAGAAGTGGGGTAGAAAATGATAAGGGACAGAGTATCTTAGGGAGATCAGAGGCTCTTAAGCAAGAGTTGATATGTGAGCTGAGAACTGAAAGGATATTCTCTCAGTATTCTATTAGTTCAATTAGCTAATTCTGTAAGGTTTTCATATATCTGTTTACGTGAGTGGCTATTGCTGGCATATTAGAAAGCAGATTTTATTTTTTATATGTTAGTCTTCTGCCTAGCCATTAAAAAGATTACTCCTTTTGATCAATTTTCCCAGTTATGCTCTGTTTGTGGAATGAATTGAGTGGTGTTCTTTCCATTTTTGTGCCCATTAGCAGTTTAAATAACACAGGAATGATCTATTCCTTGAGTGATCTCTCCTCATACTCAGGGTGAAGGCAGTCTTTTCCAGTGGATTGGATTTTGGCCATGGCCATGGAGTACCCCCTCTCCCTCCACTCCGGGGGACACATGTGCCACTAGGTGAGATAAACCCTCTCCCTGGAGGTCCTTGAGGAGGCAGAAATCTATGGTCAAGGCTCCAGCTCCCTACAGAAGGGAGTCTTCTCTGCATCTGGTTGGCTCCCGTTCTCAGAATCACCATCAGGCTCTTGCAGTGGTTTCACTCTGCCTATGTGATTGCTGTAGAGAAAGGACCGAAAGGACAGCAAGGGAGTCAGGATTGTGAATTTGGGTGGCCATCTTCTCAGAACCATTCACTTGCTGTTTTGTATTGTTTGACTTGTGAAGTTCAGTTTTAGGTTCTTCTGGGACTTGGAGTGAGAGAGAGGGCTAGAGGTGGTGGGTGGGGGGAATGTGTGTGCTCAGGGCTCATGCTCTATCTTGATCACAGCTTAAAGTAACTTCTTAAGTAACTAACTTCTTAAGTAAACTTCTTGATCACAGTTTAAAGTAACTTCTTCTTAACAATAAAATAACTTCTTGTTCTTAACAAAAAACTTACAAGTGATTAATCTTCAAAATATAATTGGCAAGGACTCACTGGTAATTGTATATTAAGATAACATTAACTGGCATCGTAGTTGTCTTTTTTGAGAGAGCAGGAGAAGATGTTCCTGATATTTTGGGAATTGTATGTGGTGTACATTGTGCATCTGAAAGTAACCTGGTATAAATTTATAAAGTAACCTGCTAACTTATATGTAATATATTATGTGTAATAGTAAAATCTGTAGAATATGTGATTACATTTGTAAATGTCTATTTTCAGAAGATATCTGCATCGTACCTATGCTTTGTTGTTTTTTTTTTTTTTTTTTTTTTTTGCTTTGTTGTGTTCTATAGAAGAACTAGAAATCAGTCTCTCTTTGAATTAAATTTCTTTCAGAATTTTGACAAAACTTCTGGAGGTGTCGGATGATCCACAAGTCTTAGCTGTTGCTGCTCATGATGTTGGAGAATATGTGCGGCATTATCCACGAGGCAAACGGTAAGGGAAAAGTAATTTAGCAGAGGAACTAATGGAGTAGGTGAAATCAAGATGCCCATAATATGGGGACTCATGATAAACCTAATTAAAAATGGGTGGTATAAAAGTATCAGTACAACTATAATACTACTTGTGTAGTGACCAGGAGAGATCACATTAGAAATTTCACATTCAGGGTTTTATTTTGGTTTGTATGATTTTAATTCAATAGTGATTTTGTGAGCACTGGTTATTTTTCAACTACTACTAGTAGTTACAGAGATGATGAGACATTTGTTATTATTTAAAGATTTACTAATTTATCTGAGAGGGAGAGAGTGCACACTATATGCACGGAGGGGATGGGGCAGAGAGAGAGAGAGAGAGACAATCTCAAGCAGACTCCCTGTTGAGCAGTAAGCCTGCCATGGAGTTCAATCTCATGACTCTGAGATTATGACCTGAGCTGAAATCAAGAGTCAGATGCTTAATCCCCTGAGCTCAGGTGCCTGAAATGAGACATCATTATTCAACTTCTTAGATTCACAATATTGAAGGAAATATAATACCTGTAAAGAAAAGTTACAGAAAAAAAAAAAAAGAAAGAAAAGTTACAGTTAGATGTATAGGAATAGAATTGTATATTTCAGAGTATTGAAAAGAGGAATTCCATGTGGGAGGAGACATATAAGACTTTACAGAGGTAGTGATACTGGCCACATAATTTAAAATTATCTAGGTATATTAACAATGAAAAGGTAGGCTTTTTTGGGAAAAATAAGAAATTAAGGTACCAGTATTATATCAAGGGAGAAAATATCAAGGGAGAAAACATTAAATGTTTGTATAAAAGGGCTGGTTTCTATTATTTGGAAAAGCAGAAATGCAATGTGCCTTGGTTGAATTATTCCTATTTCACTTGCTAGTTGATTTCCTAATCTATAAAATTGGGGTGATAGTCATATTCCTTTCTTATAAGACTGATGCACAGATTAAATGAATTAACCCAATATAGTGATTAGAGTAGTGCCAGGAGGTACACAGTAAGTACTCAATAAGTATTAGTTACTTTTATTATTATTTTTATTGAAGATTTTATTTATTTGAGAGAATGAGAGAGAGAGAGCCTGAGTGGGGAGGGGAAGGGAGAACGAGGCTTCCTACTGAGCAGGAAGACGTAGAGCTCAATCCCAGGCATGACCTGAGTCAAAGGCAGACACTTTACTGACTGAGCTACCCAGCCATCCCTAGGTACTTTTATTATTACTAATGTTTGTATTTTATATTAATCAAAGTTATCTATGAGGAAGACATATAATAGTATTTATCTTATTTATCTTATTTATCATAAAACAGTATCAGGTAAGCCCAGAACATCTTAGAATGTGAGCAAAAATTGGCAGAGCCACAGATATAATTGCATACTTTAACATTTCACAATTACTTTATAAGTTCCTCTTTCTCTTTATAGTTTATAAATATTTAAACATTATAAAGCACCATGTCAGTGACTGAATGGAGGTATAGCTTTTCAAGCAGAGAAATTACCTTTTCTTTCCAAGTGTCTGTGGAATATATTATTTTTGATCTTCACTTTGTTTTTTCTAGATCTGATTTATAGTCACTCACACTGCTTTGTATTGGTGGATCTTGGTAAACTCCACTTGGAATATCACATGGGTCACATACTGAGTTGTCAGGATCTGCTATACGGAGAAGTAGGCTTGAAGTGGGCAAGGGGCAGCCTACCTTTGGTCTCAGAGATAAGAAGAGGTTGTCATTCACGTCCCTTTGGAGTGAAAAGGAGTTTCTCTTGTACTTTTTCTGGGTGAGAATAATGAGCATGAACATCTGTGAACTCCATATGATGGTAATTGTGCAAAATGCAGCATAGTAGCCTCTAGTTTTGGAGCGCTGGGCTTGCCCAAAGCTCTTCTGGAGGGTAAATGAGAGAACATTAGGCAAGTGGCATATGGGAAATTACTCAGGATATTGGTACCTACTTCAGGAAAAGTAGAAAATTATTTAGTGTAGCTACTGAATCACTCAGTGTTTGAACTGCAGGATGTTTTCATTCTGACCCAGCAAACTCTTGTTTACTGGTCTAGCATAGAACTTCATTTTGGGTACACTCCAGAAGCAGATGGCATAGATACAGCAGGTGCATAAGTCTCTGTGTTAAAGCTCCCTATTGCAGTTTTTACTTCTCTCAGCTCCAGGATTTCTGTTTGGTTCTATTTATTTGTTTCTTTATTGCCATTTTGTTCATGTGTTGTTTTTCTAATTTTGTTCAGTTGTCTCTCTGTGTTCTCTTTCATCTCATTAAGTTTCTCTAAGATGATTGTTTTTTGATCCTTTGTTAGGTAAACTTTAGGTATACATTTTTATGGGACTGGTTACTGGAGCTTTAGTTAGTTTCCTTTGGTAGTGTTATATTTATCTGATTCTTTGGGGTCTGTTTAGCTTTGCATCAATGTCTACATTTGAAGGAACAAATACTTCTTTTAGTCTTTACCATTTTCAATAGATAATGACCTCCTCTCTGTTGCCTGGGCTAATGGATGCATTACTTTTGGAATCACATTCATGCTGGGTTGGAGTGGGTTGTACATGGTTGTGAGTCTGCAGTGGTGTCCATGGTTGACAGGTTTATTATTGGGGTATTAGGTAGGCATGTTTTCACTCTGGTCTTCATATGGCTGGGACTGCCTCTAGTACCTTGTTCAGTAGGGTAGTGCTGGGACAAGGGTCCACTTCAGGCTCCCACAGTTGTGTCCTTAGTCAGCTGTTCCCTTCTCAGGTATATGGATGGGTATAGCTCCTGCCAAGTTCCAGTGGGGACTGCTGCCTGGTCACTGCTGAGTCCTACATGGGCAGCATAGGTGCTGGGCCTTGGCTGAGAAGGGCTGGAACCAAGCTCTTGGGCATTTTTAGTATCCTGGCCATGACTGAAGTCTGCATATCTGGCTTTGGAGGCATGAATGGATATTTTTACCACCTGGTCCCTGGGCAGGTAGGACTGCTCCCTGACTTTGGCTGGAGGAACTGGAGCCAAGGATAGGATTGTTTCAGGATCTCCTGAGGCACAGATGAGAGTGTCCCCTACTAGGTCCCTATGTTGGCAGGACTGCTTGTGACTGCAGCTTGGTGGGAATAGAACCGAGTAGAGGACCCTTTCAGGATTTCTAGGGTGCACATGAAGAGTGTCTCTCACTGGTTTTCTGGGTCAGCAGTACTGCTCTTGGACTGGCTGGGAAGGGATGGAGCTGGATATAGGGCCCTTTTTAGGATCTCTGGGAGCATTGTCAGAGGGTTTCCTGCTAGGTCCCTGAAGTTGGCTGGCCTGCTGGCAGGCCTTCTGTGATGGGACTAGAGCCATGTATAGAACGCTTCAGAATCTATAAGGGTGCAGCCAGAAATCTCCTGCTGGGTCTCTGTGCCAGCAAGAATGGGGACTGGCCAGAATGGACTAGAGACCAGTTATAGGGTGCTTTCAGAATCTACAGTTTGACAGAGTTTGTCAGGTTTAACTCCTGGGTAAGGGAAGGACTTCCAGACCTCAGCAGAGAAGGGCTAGAGCCTGTCTAAGGACTATTTCAGAATCCACACAACTGAGACCAAAGTCTCTGTGTCTGTTAGCTGATGGATGGGTAGTATGATTCCTCCAAGGTCCCTTGGCATATTTTGTTAGTGGTAGAACTGAAACCAACAGGATTGTAGCAGAGTTTTCGGTTATAGAGCTGTTTCTGGGTCTGTAGCCAGGACCATAGTCAGTGAATCAGCTTACCTGAGTGTAAGCCTACCTTCTCAAAGTGTCTCAGTTGGAGAATGCACCAGGGTTTCACAGTCCCCTACCTGGATCCCAAAGATCCTATGAAGGCACTTTTCCATGAATGGATGCCCAATTATTGCTGTTGAAGAGGGGCGATATGTGTGAAGGATGTCTTATTCAGCCATCTTGCAGAGGTCACTCCCATAGCCCATCTCTGCAAATTTTATGGTAGTGCTTTTACCCTTCTTGTCAACTGACCCTTCTAGATCAAAGGTCTGTATGCATTTAGTCAATGACTGTAAAATAGGTGAAATTATAGGTTCTGATTTTGTAGCAGTTGAAGTGTAACAACTTTAGCACCTGTAAAGAGAAAAATAGAACCACAGGAGAGGGAGAATATTAATGATCTTTGTTTTTCAGTGAATTATCCCTGTAGCTTTCCTCATGAAGGAAAACAGATCTTTCAGCTGTTGCACACTTTAATTGCTGGATCTGTCATCTACCTCCAGAGAGTGTTGCCACAATTTGGTGGTCATTCCCTTTAAACTCTTGAGACATCTGTTGGAAACAGAAGGGATAATAGCTTTTGCATCTCCCAAGCAAAATACCTCTCAGTAGTTCTTTATGTCTTCCCTACCCTCCATCCTGAAGCCTCCTTTATCCATTCCTTGGGGCAGACATGTATCACCTATCTGGTACCATAGACAAATATGTCAGTCTTTTCTAGAACCAGGACTAGACTCTGGTATCTGACTTGAACCGAGACCCCTAAGGTTCATCCATCTGGGAGACCACACTGAGGACACCATCAACTTGTCTGCCCTCCCCTTATTCCTCCCTCCTAGCTGATGAAGATCTCATTTGGGTGGCCCAATAGTTGTAAACACTTTCTTTCCAGGGGCCATGAGTGTCCTTGGTATTGTACTTCCTGTATGAAGGCCAAGCATGAACTTGCTTCCCTCCTCAAAACCCTAGTAACTTACACCTTAGGAGTGGTCATAAGAAGCCTTCAAGTATTTAAGGAAACACTACCAGTAGATCACATAGTCCTCAGCTGAATATGATCACTTCCCCAAAAAGTGATCAGTGATACTACCTTCACCCTGGAAGACATTCAAGTTAGCCTCAACTCACTGGTCAGCATTTGTTATAGATGAAAGAATTGCCCTGGACTTCCCTCTTGGGCCAACGAAGAATCTGCACATTCTTTATATATCCATCTATACCTGGATTCATGCAGAACTTAGGGGAAAACCTTTGAATTTTAAGTAGATCTGATGCTTTATAGCATTTTTTCAGCTGGTTAGATCTAGGACCTTGGGGGACATGGATAATAAAATCATGATGCTTTACCTTGGTGCTATGAATTTGATTGCAGCCTACATCATACAGGTGAATCACAGTGACCAGTGGAGTGGTATATTCATAGGTGAACTTGCCAGAAAGCAAGCTAATACAGAAATGAGGGTTTTATAGGTGGGGAGATATTTCTCTCAGCTTTCTTTGCTTCTTGCACATTGAATGCCCTTTTCAAATAGATGTCTTCCTAGGAGCAAAGGGCAGGATGCTTACTGTCCATTATGAGAGATTCAGGGTTCCTTTGAATGGATGGATCCTTCATACGTATGTAATGGTTTATTTATAGTACTTTTGAAAAAGGTGGCTAAAAAGTAAATCTAGATAAAGTGCCCTCATTCTAAAATCATATAAGTGGTGAAAAGCTTATTTAAGGACTTACCTGTAAGAACCATCATGAACCAGCTAGTGTTTCAAATGTGTCCTACAGATACACTGTTTACACCATATCTACTGCTAATCAGAAGCCTTTTATGCCTTCACATCATCCAATTCAGCCACATCCATTCTTATCTCCCTTCCCAACTGTCTCCCCAATTAAGGATTATCTTGGACACCATACTTTGCCTTCTACACATCACTGGTATCACCCGCTGCATCAGTCCTAAGTGCTAAAACACTTCCTAAAAGTTTTTGTTTGTTTGTTTGTTTGGTTTTTTTTTTTTTTTGCTTGTTCATAAGCGGTGATACTACTGTTTTTTTTTGTTTGTTTGTTTTTTGGTCTTTCCAGTGGCTTACATCTTACATGGATCCATGGACCAGTGTATTCATTCTTTTTTTTTTGAAGCCCCTCACCAGTCTATTTCAGAATAACTAAATTTCTGTACAGTCTTTTGCTCCTTATTGTTTGAGATGTATTTTCAGATTATTTTCTCCTTATCACATAGTCCCTTAAAGAGTCTCATTCTTTTGTAATCTGCTTGATAAAAGGTAGCATTTTTTTTTCCTGTGATGTCATTCTCACATCTTCCTATACAGGAGTGTTTCTCAAACTTAATAAATAGTTTGCAGACCCAGAATTTGAAATAAACATTAAAAAAACTAATACTTAAAGATTTTATTTATTTATTCATGAGAGACCGAGAGAGAGAGAGAGAGAAAGAGAGAGAGAGAATGAGAGAGAGACAGACAGACAGAGACATAGGCAGAGGGAGAAGCAGGCTCCATGCAGGGAGCCGGAAGTGGGACTTGATTCTGGGACTCCAGGATCACGCCCTGAGCCGAACAAAGGCTGATGCTCAACCGCTGAGCTACCCAGGTGTCCCAATACTTAAATTTAATTATAGTTTATGGCATTTAATAAATTTACTGATACCTCTTTCATGTTATTGTCAAGAATTACTTTGTTCTTGATCTTTTACCAAGATATCAAGAATAAAATGCTTGAGTAATGCATAAGTCAAGTTCTTTACTCACTTTTTCTTATTTTTTATTGCTATTAAGTTAAAAAAAATGTTAACTCACTACAGTAAATTGGCAGGAATGGCTACAACAGGAATATCTTCTCCATAGGTGCATAGTACATATGCTAATAGCTAATGGGCACCACAGTCATCAGCACAGAATTACACAGTGGTTAAGTGCACAGACTAAACTTGCCTAAGTTCAAATCTCAGCTCTACCACCTTGTAACTGTGCAACCTTGGCATATAGCTTCTCTGTGCCTCAGTTTCCTCCTCTGTAAATGTGAGGATTAAATGAGTTCACATGTAATGCACTTAGGACAGAGTCAACACATAGTAAGTACCATTTAGGTGTTTTTTGATAAACCAGTTAAATGAGTAATTTTGTCCAGTTGTTAGTATCTGTTATCCTGCACAATAGCAATTGCAGTTGCCACTTGAACAACATTGGTTTGAACTGTGTAGTCCCACTTATATGTGGACTTTTTATAATACAGTACTATAAATGTATTTTGTCTTATGATTTCCTTAATAACATTTCCTTTACTTTAGCTTACTTTATTGTCAGAATGGTATATGGTATAACACACATATAGTATAACACACAAAATTTGTGTTGTTTATATTACTGGGTAAGACTTCTGGTCAACAGTAGGCTATTAGTAATTAAGTTTTGGGGGAGTCAGGAGTTATATGTGGATTTTAACTGTGTGTTGATGTTCCTAACCTCCTCCATCCTTGTGTTGTTCAAGGTTTAACTACTCTTCTCCACTGTATGTTTTTGATATCATGTGATGTTAAAAATTACTTAATAAGGAAATTTGGCTTTCTCTAAGAACATAGTGTTCTTTGTGGTGGACTATTTTTCTTTTTACAAGTTTCTTAGTAATGATTTATACTCATCACACAGCAGGAGTGTCGTCAGGATGTTGTCTCCTTTTGAATTTTGTCCCTTTCTCCATTTCAAACAGTAAAATCAGTTGACAAAGTTTCATATCAGAAATGTTATACACGACCGATGAATAATTGGACACTACATCTGAAACTAATGTATACTCTATGTCAGCTAATTGAATTTAAATTAAAAAAAAGGAATATTTTGGAGCTTACCCGTGAATATATTGCTGGTCCATTGATAAATATTTGAGTGGTCATAGCATAATTCTCATCTGTCATTCTCTTTTATCACACTCAGATTTGTTTTGGCATGCAGATTTATATATGATATTAAAAATGGAGTCCTGTTCACTCTTATTTTACATACTTGTTATTTTCATGACTCCTTTTATAGTTTAAAGAAACCCTTTTGATTCAGTAGCTTGTTTTTGTAAATTCAGACTGAGAGCATAACATAACAGTAACTTACCCCAAACTGTGTATTTAATAATTGTCCTCAATAAATGCAAATAACTTGAAAGTAAGCTATCTGAATGAATTTACCCTGTCAACTATACTTGGCAGTTAGTTCTTGTAAAGGACCCACAGCCTTTAAGATTGTGATATGATTTCCAAGAAACAAATACCACTCATTAATCTTATTTTTCAAATGAGTATGATGGAATGTGAATAAAATTGTTCCATTGTTTAGTATTTGGAAAACACAAGACCACCTGTGGCCCTGACAGACGCTGCAGTCACACTTTGATGACTAGTGCCTGAGAGTTGTCCCAAGGAGAGTGTGCCCCCTTTGTATGCATAACTCATTGGCACAGATGGTGTAATGAACATTGTTCCATGCAACAGAACATTGCAACAGCAGCATCAGAGCCACATCAAACCCTTAGAGGCTTGAGCTAGCCTCTAAGTGTGCTGGACTATAACTCTCAAAAAGAGGAACTATATCTGACCAGGCATATTGTTTACCACAGTAGGACATTATAAATGTTGAGTGAGAGAGCAATCAAAAGAATTTCTGCTTATTTTAAAATGAACATTTTTATATGAAGTAAAGATCTCTATTTTCCTTTGTACAAAGTCTAGCATAGCATACAAAAGTAAAAATTAGTACTTGTTTTGATAGTGGCATTAAGTTTTTATCAAACCCAGTTAATTTATTTTTTCTAAATTAGAGTCATCAGGAAATGTAACATCCTTACTATAGAAAACTTGAAAAATATGGAAAGAATAATAAAAAAAAACAAGACTAGTTTTGAGCTAAAAGTAATAGCTTATTTTTTTCAGTTTTTTTTCCCCTCTATACATACACTTTTTTCCTTCCAAAATGTTGATCATATAATATCTCCTGTTTTATCTCTTGATTTTTTTGTGGGAATTTCCCATCTACAAATTTTTAAAAATATACATTAATGCTATCTGTAGATAAATGATAAAAGTATTCCAGTGTGCTCAAATCTTACTAGTGGCTATTTGATATGCTTCCAATTTTTCATTATTAAAAAAACAGAGTGAATGTCTTTGCAAACATTTATTTTCTTTTTTTCTGGTCCCTTAAATACATTCCATGAGAGAAAGTATATAAGTAATTCTGAGATTTGAAAAACATTATTAAATAGAGAATTATTCAGGCTCTAAGCAGCACTAGGTGAAAATAGCATCTTTACCACCCTCTCAGCAGCAATGAGTGTTATCAATTTCTCTTAAACTCTCACAGGGGAAACTGGTATCTGGTGCTTTTAATCTGTACTTTGATTATTTACATGACTTACTAGGAATTTAACTGCTACATTTAAGAAAGAAATCTTTATTATTATTATTTATTTATTTATTTTTATTTTTAAAATAAATTTATTTTTTATTGGTGTTCGATTTGCCAACATACAGAACAACACCCAGTGCTCATCCCGTCAAGTGCCCCCCTCAGTGCCCATCACCCATTCACCCCCAGCCCCCGCCCTCCTCCCTTCCACCACCCCTAGTTCATTTCCCAGAGTTAGGAGTCTTTATGTTCAAGACAGAAATCTTTAAAGTTTGTTGTTTACATTTCTGTTCTGTTCATAATATTTTCATCATGTCAGTTTCAGTTACCATATAGTGAAATTCATTTATTCACTAGGCATTAATGTTTTGTTATCTGCTATGTGCTGGGCATCATTCTGAGCATGGCCTTACGGAGCTTACTTCCAGTGAAATCCTTTGTGGTTTCTTTTCTTTTCTTTTCTTTTCTTTTCTTTTCTTTTCTTTTCTTTTCTTTTCTTTTCTTTTTTTTTTTTATATCCTTTGTGGTTTCTTCAACTACTTTTATGCTTTTCCATTTAGAAGTCTGGTAAATATTCTCCTAAATTATTTTTGTTTTTAAAAACGTTAATCACCTTCTTTGAGGGGAACAATAGAATAAGACAAAATAGTGATTTCTGTGCTATTAAACTTACAGACTCTCGAGGGTATATATAGTGTTTCATAGAAAAGTATCTACTTGCCTGTAAATGGAATCATACATGCAACTTAACCATTTTTAGCAGTATATTGTAGAATCATAATATGTTACATTATGTTATTGTGTATATAATTTCATTAGCCATGAATAGAATGCTAAACAGTAGAATCCTTATCAGGATATTTTATGTAACCGTAGTATATATTGTAGAACTACATTAAGACAGGAAAAAGACCTTTAGAACAAACAAAAATAGTGCTGTGCTTTTTAGGATATTTAAAGTTTACTCTAAAATTACATTTCCCTTATTTCACCAGCTGCTACATTTCTTAAGAGTTCCTGCCAGTACTGAGCTTGTTAATCATGTTTTATAATATTGCAGCTCTTTACAGCCTAACATGCTCTTGACTCAACTTGTTTTGGAATACAGCCAGCAAGTTTTTCCCTATTAAACAATAGCTTATGAACAAAGTACTCGGGTCTAATTCTAAATTAAATCATCCACATATTCTGTCTTTTTAATGATGCCTTATGTTAATGATATCTTGTTTTAATAAACTAACTGGAAAGATGATTTTCTCACCATTTTTTCAAGCATCAGTGATTTTGGACATCTGTATAATCTGAAAGTAATTGGTGTTTCAGTTAAATTTAAAAGACAGGAAATGTTCATTTTATTGCAGTGAGCTTCAGTGGAGTGGAGATTGTCCATCACTCTGTGAGATCTGTTGGAGTCTCTTGAGTTTGAAAATGAAGGCTTAATGAATAAATACTTATTCATTCAATTATTAAAAGCAAAACTCTTCAAAATTTACTTATAATATGAGAAGGTAGTAAAGGGGACAAGGATTTAAAATGTCAAAAACACCACATTATAGAGGAATAGGCAGCACATTTGTTGTGAGGATTACATGAGGTGAAAAATATGAAGTGTTTAGTATTGTGTTCGGCATGTATAAAAATGCTATTGTTGTTTTGTTGTTATATAAGTGGTATGTGATCTCTTTTTTAAAATCCATCATATTTTACACACACTATGGCAGTTTTCTGAGATTATATTAATTCATACACAGTTAATCCTCATTTTTCATGGATTCTATATTTGTGAATTTGCATGTTAGAATTTACGTATAATGCCCAAATTAATACTCAGGTATTTGAGATCATTTGTGGACACATTCAGGGCAGAGGAAAGTTTGAGTTGCCGGGCATACAACTAAAGTCAAACAAGGTGAGGCTCTGCCTTCTTGTCTTAGCTCTTGTACTATAAACCGGTGCCCTTTTTGAGATTTGTTTAGTGCCATGTTTTTGCATTTTTGTGCCTTTTCTTGGTCACTTCCCTGTGTACAATTGCCCCTGAGCACAGTGCTGAAGCGCTCTCTAGTGTTCCCGAACACAAGAAGGCTGTGATTTACCTTATGAAGGAAATCCACGTGTTAAATAAGCCTCATTCCGGCATGAGTTATAGTGTTTTTGGCTGTGAGTCCATTGTTGATGAATCAACAACAGACATTGAATTGTCTTTAAACAGAAACATGTAAAACAAGTCTGTTATCGACTGGTTGATGAGAATGTCATGACTAGAGGCTTGGAGGAACAGAATCCTATATTTCCCTTAGAAGTCTCAGTATTCACTAAATCAGCATTTATGGTAACTTTATAGAACACAACAACCATAAATAGAATCAGTTGTACTTTCCAAGTGTTGTAGGTATCCAGATGGGGACCAATAATTCCTTTCCTACTTGCTTGAGTTCCAGACTATTGATAAACTTGACAAAGGAGATATAGCAGATTGAGGCCAAAATAGAATCTTCCCTGAGAAAGTCATTAAGAGACAGATAGCCTTCCTATTACTGAACCCATTAGCTCCAGGTGGCACTGAACCGGTGTGGAAGAGAAAAGAGAATGTGGATGTGTGTGTGTGTCCTCGATTCCTGCTTCCAAACTCACCAGGCACAGAAGTCCCCTCTGAGAGGAGTAGGCAAGGGCAGGGGAGACAGGAGCATTATCTGAACTAGCAGATGTAAGAAGTCAGCCCTGCCACCCCCCTCAAAGTAGCTCATACATACTAACACCAGATTGGTTGGTTGAAGAAGACATTGTGGTGAAATAAGAATGTCTTTAGATTTGTTCCTCAGAACTCCTTTAAAATTTATTCAGGATTGATAATCTTTTTGTGCCTTTGGATGAAAACCTAGTGGGTTGTGTTACTTTTCCCCTCATGCTTAGATAACAGCCCTACTGTCATTTTAAGTCAAAAGAAGGGTTTGGTTGAAGACCTTTGGTAGCCCTTCATGCTACTTATCAAAAGTAGGCCTTCCCTCTTTTCTCTCTGATGCTCTCAACAGGTGCAGGCCCACAGTCCTTTCTCTTCCTGGCTGTTTCCCTAGCTTACCTACTGTTGCCTCACTCTTCCTGAGGCTGGTGAATGGAGAAGGGGGAGGCCACAGGGAGAAGCAGGGATTTTCTTACTTGCTATTATTGTTGGCTGCTTTATGCTCTCCCACCGTGGTGAATGTCTAAAGCTGATCATTTCTCTAGGGAGCACTTTTTGGGGTTCATTGAAGGTACCTTTTCTGGGCCATTCATTGCAGCTCCCCTAGGCTAGATTGAGCCATTGTTGTGTTTCATCTGACTCATGGAGCCACTCAAACATCTTTGCACCTGTGGCTTCTGAGAATGTCAGCTGATCCTGACGCAGCTCCTCCTACTTTGCTGCTTACTGGTTACCGTGACCTCTCAGGGTTGAATCATTGTCAGGCACCAGACTAGAAAATGTGTGCTTGTCTCTTGTGTGAGGTTTCCTTGGCATGGGGTTGGAAGCCATTACCACCTGTTTCTTTTCTGCAGGGCAGAGGCCTACCATGTGATCCATCATGTTCCACAGATTACATACAAATCATCCTTCCCCTCCCTGGGTCCTTTAATATTTGAAATAGAATTCCCCAAGGGGATTAAAAATTGTTAGAGTTCTTTATAAAATCTGTATTTAATACTCTCTCATGGATTCACTTTAGTGTCTGATATCTGTTGATTTGGCATCTCAATTGATACTGAGACAGGAGTTCTGTATTATCATCCTGTATGTACATATATACCTATGAATTTCAGCAGTTCCAAAAAATTAATGTATTACAAAAATGTTAGGTAAACTGATGTCTAGTTAAATCATCAGCTTAAGCAGATCAGTATTTTCTAGTGTGGCAATGGATAATTCTAAGCACATATGAGAATAAGGTACCTTAGACCATGGGACTTTATTTTTCCTGAATGTTATTCCTGATTTGTATGTTTTTCTCTTAAATTTCTATTCTTTATCATTAATCCTGACTGCCATCCTAGACTACTTATAACTTTTGAAAGAGTTAATATTGGAAAGTGCAGAGATGAACAACTGGCCAATAGTAAGTGTTGTATAAGTGTTGTATAGATATTTGCTATTATAATTATTTAGAATTCTAGTAATAGTATGCTATAGCAATTGAGGGAGGGTTATTGTCAGGCAATTTTGCTATAATAAAGGCCTATCTTTTTTGATGGCTTACTCGTCCTTTAATGATGTCATTTTGACAAAAATTAACTAGATAATATTGTTATTAGTGTAGTACATATTAATAAAATTTGGTAATATATTTAATAGATATTTGATGAGAACTTTCTGTCTTGAGCCCTGGGAACATAGGGTAAGCAATGCCATGCATAGTTTGGCCTTCATGGATCTTCTTATTTAATGAAGGAGACATTTGATATTTTAGAAAGTTATTCAGGTGTAAAATTGCAACTCAGATGAGTACTTCTGATATATCCTCTCCATTTCTCTTCTTTGCACTCCTACCTTGTAAGAAGTGATCACTTTTCTCTCTATAGCATTCTAGCTCTTCTTTCTTTACATCTCAGGTTGAATTCATAAGTGTTCAGGATAGTTTGAAAGAGCGAACTAGGTAAGTTTGGGGGTCCCCTAATCTTCCACCATCTTGCATCTTCCTCACACAACTCAGATGAGTACAATGAAGGAAAGATAACACAGTGCCATGAAAAGGGCATATTTGGGGATCAATATGGGTAGAGAGAAGACTTCTCTGAGGAAGTGACAATTGAGGCAAGATCTGAAAGATGAACAGAAGTTACCTTCCCTATAAAGTGAGATGTTATATAAAGTAGGACAGCTTCTGGGAGAGAAAACCGCATGTACCAAGAGTCTGTGGCTGAAGGACCTGAGAGAAGGCTAGGGGAGTCCGAGTGCAGAGAGCACAGGTATGTGGCTGTGCTCTGTGGGGGCACTTGGATGAGAACTCTAAGTCAGACTGTGAAAGACCCAGTTAGCCACTATTTTAAGCAGGGAAAATGATAATTCAGATTTTTCTAAAGATCACTTTACAGTGAGGAGAATAAGTTGAAGGGGGGCAGCCCCTGTGTCCTCATAACCACCATCACCATCATCGATGTCATTATCATTATAGTAGCAGAAAGGGGCTTACCATATTGCAGGGACCTGGGCTTCACAGCAATGCCATAAGGGAGGTGTCCTTGTTCCCCTCATTTGCCAGGAAGGAATTTACTAGATTAAATGACTTGATATAACATATCTGATAATGAATAGAACTGGTGTTAGATAAAGTAATGTTTTAGAGCACAGTACTTGGTACATAACAAACACTCAATTGATGTTTGGTTAAAATTACATTTTTTCCCTTGATTCAATACTTTTTTTTAAAAAAGATGCTTTAAAGTATAAAAGGATATAGAGGTAAAAACTTCTCTTTCACCCTTGACCCCCATCTACCCATCCTCGAGACTGCGATCGCCAGA
Source organism: Canis lupus baileyi (assembly GCF_048164855.1). Taxonomy (NCBI): domain Eukaryota; kingdom Metazoa; phylum Chordata; class Mammalia; order Carnivora; family Canidae; genus Canis; species Canis lupus. The sequence continues at coordinate 36,515,534 of NC_132865.1, forward strand.
GGCCCTGCTGCATTATTGCTGACTGTGTAGCGGTGGCGGTGTTGCCCACTAGACAGTACAGCCTGGAGACTCCACACTGTTGTGCTGGCATTAAGAGGCTACACCGCTCTAGCTGCAGCCGCACCCTTACAACAGAATGGAGAACCTCTTTCTGTTCATGAAACAAATCACCATTTTTGCTTCACTTTTGCATCTGTAGCAGCTGGATTTTTCAGGGTGTTAGGAGATGCAGTGATAGAAAGCCAGTGTCAGTTTCAATCACCTTAGTGCTCTTGACAGTAGGAATTTTCTCCCCTGTTTCACTGGCCAGGAGGTCATGTGGCCTATTGCGTCATTATAATAAAGGACAGATATCTTTTAAAATCTTTTTCAGGGAATTAATATGGCTTCTCCTGGGTACTTTTTAATTAATCCTGTGTTTCCTGTTAATCTGCATCTGAGCCTCACAGCACGGCAACTGGTGGACTTAATATTGATCTGATATTGTGGCAGACATGAGGTGGTGCTCAATACACAGCTTTTAAGCAAACTAGAAATACTGGTAATAAAGAAGTTTTAGGAGCATCTGGGTGGCTCAGCTGGTTAAGTGGCTCATGAGGGTCATGATTCTAGGGTCCTGGGATCCATGCTTTGGCTCATGAGGGTCGTGATTCCAGGGTCCTGGGATCCAGCCCTACATCAGGCTCCCTGCTCATTGGGTAACCTGTTTCTCCCTCTCCCTTTGCAGCTCCCCCTGCTTGTGCTCTCTCTCCGTCAAATAAATAAATAAAATCTTAAAAAAAAAAAAAAGCTTTTAATACTCAACGTAGAAAACCATACTCTAGAGCACTACAATAGTCTGAGTTATCCGTAGATATTTGCCTGGATTGGGAGATGAGAATAACAGCTGGATTTTCCAGTAAGAATTTAAAAGAGAGCAAACTTGAATATTTTAAATCTGTGATTCATAAAAAATGATATGAAAAAGGCATGTGTCAGTTTACTTACCTGTATTATAACTTTTCTCTTTAAAATCCCTTGGCACTTTGGTATATGGCTCTCAGCTGACTAACAGCATGAGTTAGAAAGGAATGGCAGCATCTTCATAAAATGGCTTCTGTTCCTCAGGGTTATTGAACAGCTTGGCGGGAAGCAGCTGGTAATGAACCACATGCACCATGAGGACCAGCAAGTTCGCTACAATGCTCTTCTGGCTGTGCAGAAGCTCATGGTGCACAACTGGTATGTGTTGACTTTTCCTTCCCTCTTCCACACTGATATGCAAGATCTCACCTACCCCTTCCAAAGGTTCTTATATAAAATGTTCTGATGAATGAGTTTTCTAAATCAGCAATTTTTTTTTTTAAATCAGCAATTTTGATTAAATATCTAGAAATGTATTTTAGTAATTGAGAGCAATAACATCATTTTGGAAAGACCAATGGGTTTGATGTTCTCAAAAAATGTATATTCAAAGTACTAATATAAAAAACAATTCCAGAAGTAACTAAAAGGACAGTTGTGGCTTAAGTGAAACAGTCTTTTTTTTGGAGTTGAAAGTAATCCAGTTGGATTACTGATCAGAGACTTTACAATTTTGCATGGTTTCACTTTTCAGCATATGGTTAACCTGAATGGTTTTTATAGCTTTATGTGAAAACACTAGAAGCTGAGATTCAGCTCTCCTATTTCATTCATTATAGCCTTTTGCTTTTGAAATAATGGAAGTCATGTTTTTCTCTTATTTGTTTTTACTTTTCAAATAAAAATTGTTTGCTTTTTTGTATCTGCTTGAAACAAGATAAATTGAAAAGTGACTGTTTAGATATAATGGTGAGCTTTTTGTGTCTGTGATGAAACAAACCAGAATTCCTTTGCCATGGCTGTTTTTCACTGTGAGTTGGGTGGGTATTGAGTGCTTTCAGTGCTCTATTGAACGGTTCACATACCTTTCTATTATCCACCATTTTGAAGGGTGCTTTGGGGTTGGGTTGTTTTGTTAAGGTGCAGTGAACAAATGCATGTTCCTTGTAACTGACAATAAAACTACCAGTACTTCCAAAGGAAAGAATTGATGGTGCCTTGGAAAGCATGCATTTGAAAGATGCAGGCAAATGCAGTATAGGGGACCATCCAGGAGTGCTACTATGGCATCATATATGAAATACTATGATGTTGCCACTTAAGCACTTTTTTCACAAATATATTTATGCATTCTTTCAGAAACCACCTTTTTTTTTTTTTTTTTTTTTTTTTTAAAGATTTTATTTATTTATGATAGTCACAGAGAGAGAGAGGCAGAGAGACACAGGCAGAGGGAGAAGCAGGCTCCATGCACTGGGAGCCCGACGTGGGATTCGATCCCGGGTCTCCAGGATCGCGCCCTGGGCCAAAGGCAGGCGCTAAACCGCTGCGCCACCCAGGGATCCCCAGAAACCACCTTTTATGTACTTTATATAAATGATGGGCTATAGGTATGATGGAAGTAGGTGCAACTTTACATATGATGAGTAGAGAAGGCCTCTCTGAGTAGGCCAAAACAACTAAGCTGATGCTTTAATGATAAGTAACTAGCTATACAACCCAAGTATTAGAAGTAAGCATTTCAGGTAAAGAGGATGAGAGAGAAAGAGCCATGAAGCTTGTTTTTTTTTAAAAGCAATATCTGAGGACATATTTTGCTTGTCCACAGAGGGGGGTGCTGGTGCTACTGGTACAAGTGAGTAGAGGCCAGGGGTGCTGCTAAACATACTATAATGCATGGACAGCCCCCTACAATGAAGAAGTGTCCTGCCTAATATATCATTCGTGCCAAGCTTGAAAGTCTCTAATTTGAGGGTAGTGTGAGGGCCAACATGGAAGAAGATAGGCAAGGAGAGGTTGTCAGGGGACCAATCATGTAGGGTCTTGTAGGCTACCATTTGACTCTTACTTTTGAGTTGAAAGCTATTCAAAGGTTTTTAAATGAGAGAATTGACAAGATTTGATGCGTATGTTTTAAAAAGATCTCTGAGGCTACTCCCTGGTGAATGGATTATGCAGGGGTAAGCATGAAGGCAAAGGACTATTTTAATAGGTTCTCATTGTGGTCAAGAGTAGAGATGGTTAGTGGCTTGGATTAGAACACTGAAAGTTGAGATAACAAATAGTAGATGACCTTGGATAGATGTCAGAGCTAGTGCTAGCTGCACTTGATGGACTGAAAGCGTTTTTGCTTGTTTTCATATACTCAGTGCCAGAAGAAAGGGATCAAAGCAGAGGGTACTCAGAAATGGTTTTCATCTATTTAGGAGGAGCGAAAAACTTTTCAAGGCTGTCAATAAAAGAATACTCAACTGGATTTCTCTCCTTATTTCACCTTACCATGGGTCACTTTTTCAACAGAAATGAATTATTTAGTAATTTTATATCTCTTGATTTGTTTATGCCTCTTTCTTAAATTAGTTGAAAGAATGTTGGCACTTAGTAGAGTTTGAGGCTATTACAAACAGCAAACTTATATTTACCTTCTGTGAAACAATTTTATTTTCCATTTTTGTTTAAATTAAGATTGCTGAAGTATAGGTCCTGTTTTGTTAATAAAAAATTCTTTTTAATAGTTCTTTCTCATAAAGGAACTATTGTTGGGTTTAGGGTTTTTTTTTTTTAATGTATATTTCTGATGTGGAAGAAAAGAGGGGTATATTTCTTTGCCAGTGGAGAAAATTTTTTGGTTGAGAATTTTTGTTGAAATGATCATGCATTGATGATGATACATTTGCAATTGGAATATTTTCCTTAAATTTAGGAACTTGATTTAGTTTCTTGGTACATTTTTCAATGTATGATTACAAAAGAAAAAGTAAATGTCTTTGTAGCCAGAAACTGTTTTCTTTGCTCTCTGTCACTGACTAGCTGATGAGAGAATATCCCTTTTCCTCCTCTGTCATTATGTGCTAAGGTCTCTTAACTTTGTTTTAATTACGATAAATCTCCTGTGATAGAGAAGCTTAATGTCAGTATTTTCCTACACTTTCTTTTTTAAGCAAAATTTCATATGAAGAAAAATTTTGTTGTGACATGTATTTTGTTGTGACATATACATTTCTGTGTCTCTTTGTGCCAGAGATGAAAATTGTTCTAGTAATAGCAATTTATTTAAATGTCAGATTAAGATGAGATTGAATAGAATGCAATTTGGAAAGTAAATCTTCTGCAAAGCGTATCCCCAAATTGAAAAAGGATTTTGTATATGTATCTTTATGCGGGTATCCAATTTGTCATCATTAAATCATGCTAGCAGAGAGTGCCTTTTTACTTGCCTAAAGCAGATTTTATCCCCCCCTGAAAATACAATTCTGGTATCCTAAAGATGTTTATTGATTGAATCTTACAAAATTCCTCTTGGAATTGTTTATTTTCACACCAAAAACAAATGTGAAAACAGAATTGACTTTGTTTCCTTTTAGCATTTTAAGTAAAATGATTTTTTATAAATGATTTAATACTATAGAGAGAAATAAGTTAGTTGAACATAATTAAAATATAATCATAGATATAAATAGAATAAAAGTCTGCCTGAATGGCAATAGCAGCTATTCATGACATTTTTGCATGTTTACCTGTACTCATTGTTTGCTCTTAGGGCTACATTTTCAGATTTCCAGCACACTCTGGATTTTTTCTTTTCTACCCTTAGTGATTCTTAGATTTTTGTTTGATATTGCATCCTAAAGCTTCTGTTTTTGAGACTAAATCATAATTTTGGATATAGTAAAGTAATACTTTTTACTGCAGGGAATTTTTTTTGTTTTAAATATAAGTTTAAAATTACATTTCAGGTATAAGTGGGATACTTATGAAATTATAGAACTGAGCTGTCTATAGATTTTGATTTTGATTATGTTTGAAGGAGTTAAATATTAATTTTTGATAACATAGAGATGGATTTGAGTTTATGTACAGGGAGTACAGAGTTGTGTATCATGTGAAAATACTTAATTCTTTTTCACAAATTTTATGGTTGATTTCAAAATTATTTCATGAATTGCAGATCCTAAAATAAGCTAGAATTTCTCCCCTTGTAGTTGACATCTGTGTTTACATGGGATAATGGAATAAACCCTCATTGATGTGGGTGGGGAGTGACCGGGGGCTGGAATAGAGTCGCTGGGAGGGGAGGGGATGGTCAGCACACACTGGTGTCTCCTCAGTTCAGGTCTTGAGCATGTCAGTCCCTGTTATAACCCTCTGTTTAAATGATGTGTACCTCTCTGATCTTCCCATACTGCTCTGCGTTCGTGCCATGCCCCTTGTTCTTTGAGCAGCGCTGGATTTTTATATTAATAAATTTGCCAAAATCTATAAGCTGTGACAACGTACGCTAGCGAACTTTTATATATATAACCTCAGTTAATAATTTAACATCATAAAATGTCATCATTTTTCTCCTACAGAATGATTTTAAATGTAATCAGCCTCTAATTCAGAAGCAACAGTATGTGCATATGGACAGCTCAGGACTTCAGGAAAGAAACACTGAATTTTGTAGGTAGAGGATCTTGTGTAGAATTTTCTGTTTATTTCTAGATTATTTTTTAATCTTTTTTTTAAAGCAGAATAATAAGTTATGAGTGTTGTTCTCTCAAGTTATATTATGTGCAGGTAAATAATATGACAGAGAACTCACCAAACCAAATGTGAGTGATACTATTTTGTTTTCTGATATTTATATCTGCTTAGAGTATTGGTTATTCTGTAAGGACATAGTCATAAACACAGTGATTAAAATAGTTATTATGAACTGAATTGAAGGAAAAAACCTTATGTACATTAACCTTTTAGCATTAATAATCATGTTACTGAAATATTTCATGTAATTTTTAATAAACATAACATTTCCAGATTTAACATTTTCCAAGATTAATTTGGAAAATTGTGGCCACCCTTTGAGTACCTCGAATTTTCCACATTATTCTTATAACATTTTTATTGAAGAACCTTTGAAAATGTCTTTAGTATCTATCATATGTTTTGTGTGTTTTTCAAAAACAAATATAACTTGATTAAAAAGCATATCAAAACCTATTCCAAGTGAAGAGGGATTCTTTATAACCTGTTGCCTCACCATCAAGTTGAGCAGCTCCCAGTATCCTGGCTAAAGTTGTTTCTACTTTGCCAGTTAGAGATGTCTTGAAGCTGTGCTAATTTGTTTGGACACTATGTACCACTTAATTACAATTGATTTGGAGATGCCGCCATAACAGAAGTCTTAAATTATTGCAAAGCACCAGCCTAAATAAACATTTGGAAGAGGTGGATAATAAGCATTTAGATGGTAAAGAATATAAAACCACTGATACATAATGGAGTCTGTGTACTTTATAATTAAGTATAAAATCAAATGCAGATTTCACATATAAGTGCGTGTGACTAGTATTAAGTATCTGTGGGTCAAATTCATGTGGTTTTGTTTGATTAGGATTGGTTTTTTAGACAAACAGATACCTGATTAGTGTTTTGAAGGATCACTTAAGCATGGATGGAAGAGTCTCCTCTAGTAAGGGGAGGAAGAGAAAAACAAACTAACTTGCTTTGCTTTTAAATGCTTTTTCTCCTTTCTCTTTCAATGGTGTGGACAGTTACATTTATGATTACATGAACATTTCATTTCATGGGGTGTGTGTGTGTATGTGTGTGAAATAATCAAAGCTCAATAGAATAGAGTATGATAAAATGAATTAAAGATAAAGCAAACTTTATATTTACTCATTTAAGAGATTTAATTAAAATTTTGAATTATTTTCTTAGTTTACTTTTAAGTATATCATCCAGATCTTGCATCTTGATGGGGAAAAAAATCTCATGGGTAACAGAAATGAATCGATAAGTTTTCATCACCACTGAAATTTTGAGGAATAGACTAAAAAAAAATTGTGATAAGCTTGTCCTCTTAACAAAGACAGCTTTTGATGTAAATATCCTTTAATTACACTTTTATTAAATTGACTTTTTAAAAGAATTTTGCAGTGATGCATTAGGTACCTACTATATATCTAACCGTCACATGAATTAAATTATGTTCTTCCCAGTCCTTACTTGTTATTTTTAAAAATGAATTCAGTAAAAAGCTACCAAAGTGTTAGTACAGGGGACAGCTGTGTTCCTAAAAGATCAAATTTCTCACACATTCACAGTATCAAAGCTGTAGAACATTTCCCTGTAATTCTCTGTACCTTCAGAAGCTTCTTGCTCCATTTTCCTTAAGGGCAGGTGTTTGCAGATACCTGAACAAAAATAGTGTTTTGGATGACAGTTTCCCCTACCTTGCTAACCAGCCCAGAAATACCTTACAAGAAAACATTTAGTATTTGGCTAAACACTGCACTGTTCTATTTGTATCCAGTTACTTTCCCAATTGAGAAGGTGTTTACTGTTACCTCTGTAATTATTACTCTTATCTCTGATTTAGGCATGAACAGGAATACTTATTAGATGATTATGTGCTAAAATAGATATGAAGTAGAAAATAAGGAAATAAATAAAAAAAAATAAAAATAAAAAAAATAAATAAAAAAAAAGAAAATAAAAAAAAAAGAAAATAAGGAAATAGCACACAGCTTCAGTGCAGTGTCATGAGAGTGGTGACAGAAGTGTGAATGAGTGTCACAGGAGCTTAGGAACTGTGCCTCATCCCTTCCTGGGCCTTCAAAAAGGAAGTTTTCTTCAGGAGGTGATGTCTGGGCTAAGACTTAAGGATCAAGAGGGAGTTAGTGTGTGAAGATGAGACTAGAGTAAGGAGGACTTCTAGGCAGAGGCACTCTGTCAGCAGGCTGTACATGGAAATGGGTGGCCTCACAGGAATGGAAATTGGGAGCCTGGGAGTAGCTGAATTGTCCTTAAAAGGTCACCTCTGAGGTCATTGCCATATCTTAGTATTTTGGGAAGCTTTAACACAACTACAGTAATCTGAATACCAATTTTATGATTTTTTAAAATTATGTAAGGGATTTATCTTTCTCATGTAATATGAACTGTACTTGTTTCTAAACAAGTCCAGAGCTGGTACAGCAGTTCAGTGAGAAGCAAGATTGTTCAGCCTTCTGCTCCCCTATCCCTAGGATGTAGTTTTTACCCTCCTAGTTCAAAGGGGAAGGGAAATATGGAAAAAAAAGTTTTATTTTTTTAAACTTTTTAATTGGAAAGAATTTAAACTACTGTAAAATTGCAGTAACAGTAGAATGAACTGGTGCTTGTTTCTTCTTTTTTTTTTTTTTTAAGATTTTATTTATTTATTCATGAGAGACACAGAGAGAGAGACAGGGACATAGGCAGAGGGAGAAGCAGGCTCCCTGTGGGGAGTCCCAAGACCCTGAGATCACGCCCTGAGCCAAAGGCAGACAGTCAACCACTGTGCCACCCAGGTGCCACAAACCGGTGCTTGTTTCACCTAGATTTGCCACTTGTTGACATTTTGCTGCATATGTATGTTCTCTTTCTGTCTGTGTCTCTCTCTCTCTTTCGGAAGTGAGACTATGTGGCAGACATTATGACCCTTTACCCCTAATTGCTTCAGCAGGTAACTCCTAGGACTTGGGTTTCTTATATCACAATGATGTGATACTATAATATATAGCTCATATTCACATTTCCTTGTCTACTACTTGTACTATTGTCTGTAGCAAATATGTTTTCTCCAGTAGGATCATACATTGCATTTAGTTATTATGTGTCTTCAGTCTTATTTAATTAAATAGAACAATCCTTGGGTGTTTGTCTTTTCTTTTAGCATCCATATTTTTAAAGACTAGAGATCAGGTTTTTTTTGTAGAATTTCCCTCGATTTCCATTTGCCTGATGTTTCTTCCTGACTTGCTTCCAAGTATGCATTTTTGACCGGAACACCATGAGGTGACAGCATGTTCCTTTTGTATTTTTATCCAGAAGTTCTTTAGTCAATTTACCTATTATTTGTGGTGTTAACTTCCACCTGCTTAAAGTGGCATTAGGTTTCTCTAATGTAATGAACTTTCCCCTTTGTAATTGTAAATAATCTACGGGGAGGTACTTGGAGACTGAATACTGGTTGTGTTTCCTAATAAACTTTTACCCAGTTTTTTAGCATCCAATGGTGCTTCTTACTAGAGTCAATTATTACTGTAATGGTTGCAAAATACCTTTTGGAATTTTATTTTATTGTTATTTAATTATTTAAATTAAATTAATTAGCATATAGTATATTAGTTTCAGAGGGATTTTATTTTATTTTTTTAAAGATTTATTTGAGAGAGAGAGAGAGAACACGCAGGGGGATTAGCAGAGGGAGGAGCAGGCTCCCTGCGGAGCCGGGAGCCTGATGCAGGGCTGGATCCCAGGAATCACAACCTCAGGCTGAAGGCAGAGGCTCAACCAACTGACCCATGCAGACACCCTGGGGTTTTATTTTTTTATTGATGTAATGTAATGCCTTTGGAGTCAGCAGTCTGTATTCATCAGTGCATCGGAAACTGAATCTGTAGAAGAGATAATATAACAATCAAAAAAAGATCTTTTGTGGGTTGTCCTGGGACACTGGAGGAGGAGGAAGAGAGAATGGCCAGGCACTTGACATTCCACAACTTAGCCCTCCTAAGCCAGGAGGAATTTTGTTTTATGTCTAGTACTCCTTTCCTTCTAGCACCTAGACAGTATTTTTTAAGTTTCACTTCAGGTAGTGATCTTGAGAGAAATGTGACTCATTATCAGCTTCCTATCTTAGTTATTATTTTCTGAAAATGACATTATATCTTTGATCTCTTCAGGAGTATTTTTATGATAGACATTGTAAAGCTATTAGGAAAATATCTCCTAACCATGCCTTTCATCAGATATTAGTACAGAAGTTTTATTTGGCACATCAGGAATGATGTGTTGTTTTTAATGCATTGAAACATTAATATAGTTTTAAGAAAGTTTAATCGTAAGATATTTAGATGACAGCAGACCTCTGTTTTCTTCAGACATATTGGACATAAATTAATAAACTTATAAATGAATGAGATATCTTATTTGGTAAGGTGATTATATGTTCATGGCTAGTGTTTTAGTAATGTTAGTAAAGCATAATTTTGAGACTACTTTTTCATTTGTTTAATTCTGTTTTGCCTCCATAAGAGAATTGTGTGTATATGTATGTGTGTATAGATGTATTATACATACCTGTTTTCTAAGATTTTTTGTATATTCTGCATGTTCAGAATCCAGAATCCAGTTTATCACGTTTTGACAACTTACAACAATTTTGCTGTTTTTCTTTCAAGTTATTTTAAGTGAGAATATGTGTTCTAATTTGTTAACTTATATTTCTGATAAAATTGAAGAGTGGTAAACATTTGTTCTTAGATGACAATAAAAAATCTTTGCCTTGTTTTTGTAGATTGTCAGAAGCTGCATATTTAAATAGAAGCTGCACAAGAAATAATGTAAATGATAAAATTATAGAAACAAATTAGCCACTAGAAGATTCTGCTAGAATAAAGCAGGAATGTGATTGGTTCTAGTAGGCTAGTCAAAGAGTACTTCTGTAAACTGTGATCTAACTCCTGTGTGTGTGCACACATGCTTTACCTCCCCAGGAATGGTTTGTTTGGAAGAAACACAAGCCTACTCATGCTAGCTTAAATACAAGAAACCCTGTTAAGAAGGATGTCAGAGTAGCTCACAGAATCCAACAATAGGTAAAGTCACACAGTTTCACTGAAACTAGGAACCAGAAAGCTGGTGAGAAGCAAGGCAGCAACTTGTTCACCTCCTTTTTCCTTCTGGCCACATGGTTTCTCACATCTGTAGTCTGTCTGCTTAGTTATTTTCTGTAGACTGGCTTTTCTGCCCTAGGTCCCATCAGGGTTGCTCCATGGTTGCAGGCTGACCCTCAGTGTTTTCATGATTTTCTAGTTGAGCTTTCTACAGGGAGCTGGCTCAGTTTGGGTATGCCCTTCCAGTTCCCTGCTTCCTGCTGGACCTGTTCCCTGGTCGCTTTCTCTTCTATCTGTACCTGATGAAGGAGGAGCAATCAGGAATTGAATGGCAGTGAGGAGCTGATGGATCCACCGAATTAGATGTCTCTGTATTATATCTAAGGAGAAATCTAAAAGATAGAAATACAGGTTTGAGTTCCAGAGCAAGATGTGAGCTAGAGTTTATAGAGCTAAAGCAATCAGAGAGAAGATTGAGGTCATGGCAGTAGATTGAGATTACCCCAGAAATGTATGTGTAGAGCAGGGCCTCTTCCTCCAGGAGGTGTTTGGATTAACTTCCTGAAATGGTACACAAAAGCGTATGTATAAATATTTTCTGTGGAAGTGTCCATGCTTTTCCTCAAACTTGCAAAGGGATCTGGGATCAAAAGGAGGTTAAGAACCACTGTTAGAGAGTGAGACAAAAGTATTTTGGGATTGACAGAAGAGGAGTAGATTTTACACAAGGAGGGTGGATGTGGGTGAAAGACAGATTCTAAGGAGAAATGGCTATAAAATTAGGAGAAAACCAGGAACATATACTTTTAGGAGAGCAAAAGAAAGAGAATATATTTCAAGCAACATTGAGTCAGTGGTAGGCAGTGTAAAATACTGCCAAGGGGACCAGGAAGAGGAGGAATGGATAGGTACCTTGGATGCGGTAGTGTGAACACCATTGGCGCCCTGGGCCAGGGTGCTTGGTGGCCCTCAGCAGGCCGATTGCCCCAGGGGTGAGGAAGAAGTAAAGCAAGTCTTTGTGGTCATTCCTTCTAGAAGCTTCATTAGAATAGGGAGGAGGAAAGATGAAGGACAGTGCTTAGTGGGGGGGGAGGGGTGCTGAGGTAGTCACTGGATGTTTGCTGTCATCATTTGTTTTAGTATAAAATGTTTAAATGCAATCAGAGGGAGAGTGGGGGAGAGATACTGATGAAGGGAAGGCTCTGAAGAGGCTCTGGAGGCGTTGTTACTTGGAAAGATAATTTTGTGGGGATTGTCTTGCTATTAAATGTGTAGACAAACCTTTGCTGCTTGTACCTCTTCTTGATGAGATTAAAACTCTTGTCTGAACCAATTTAGCAAATAATTATTTATTGAAATGAATTGGTAAATTGGGAAGGATAGATGTCCAATTTGTGTCAAATACATGTTTTCCTTATAGCTAAAGATTTAACTTTTTATGTTCCAGACTTTTAATTTGAAAGTGAGGCTAGGCAGTGGTTAGGAAGCAACAAGATTCTTTGAAAGCATTCAGAGTATTTCTCACTCTTAGCAGCTATTGGGTGTGCTATATAGGTAATAGATGGAGGTGGAGTGGAACAGTCCTATTCCCAACCATGAGAGAGAAGAGAATTAGCATTCTTGAGACAGTAGCCAGGGACATACATTATCTTTTTTAATCTTCTCACATAGTTCTGCAAGATAGATGCTACTGATCTTAGTTTTACAGATATGAAGTCCAATGCATAAGGATAGTTAAGTGATTGCCCAAGTTCTCCCATTTATGCAGTTAGATTTGAACATGTGTCTGTATAATTCCAGATTTCAAGTTTGTTGTCACTCTGTCATGCTACTGAGTAAAGCATACTTGGGGGCCTAATGAGTATATAATTTCCTATTACACCTACACAGTAAGACCCTTCTTAATAAGACATTTGACAGAGCTTTCCTGTGGTATCCAGATGAAATTGCTGTACCACTAGCCTACCTTCTGTCTCCTTTACCTGTTGTCATTGTCAGTGACAATCAACATTGTCAGTATTGATCATTCTGCCCTGCCCCCCAAGTCCACTGCAGCAAACAGGTCTGTTTGCTGACTGATTTAATTACAGAAATTTCTTTATTTCTTTTGCTCCTTCCACACCTTCTGCTTTTGTGCAGAAAGACTGGCAGTGTGTAGATATTGCTCAGCAACCAGATGCTCCTTTTCTGCACACAAGAACTCATGGATTGGTCCTAGTAGGTTGGTTGCCAGGTCTTCCCTTCTTTTTGCTTCATTTGATAACTGCGGCTCCTGGGCTCTTTGTTGATGAAAAGAGGTATCTTTTCATCCTCATTTCCCAACTTGGTTTGGTTTAGAGTGATGATTCTGTTGCCATTACAAGGGAAAGTACTTACCTCCTAGGTATGAAGAAAGTGACTCCTAAGGAAGACTTAACTCTACCTGACTCCTAAGCCCTAAGTCAAGTATCTTCCCAAATCATTATAGGAGTAGACTGAATAGGGATTATAAAAATTTTAATAAGGTAAATATGGCCCTCATCACAGCTTTCAAATTTGATAGAGTAAATTAATACTGTTTTCTTGGTTTTGGGTATCTTGGCTTTTTAAGTTATGTGGGTGATCTCCCTTTTTGGCTAATCATTTTGTTTGTTACGCCCACTTAATGGTAAAGTCAAGAAAATGACTTGTATAACTTGTATTGAATTAGAGTAGTTTAAAAACCTGTATTAGGGACACCTGAGTGACTCAGTGGCTGAGCGTCTGCCTTTGGCTCACGGTGTGATCCTGGAGTCCCGGGATGGAGTCCCACATGGGGCTTCCCATGGGGAGCCTGCTTCTCCCTCTGCCTGTGGCTCTGCCTCTCTTTGTGTGTCTCTCATGAATAAATAAATAAAATCTTTTTTAAAAAAAACCTATTTTAAACCTATATCAAATATCCATTGAAAGTGTTTTTACAAGTAATTATTTTAAACCTGGCCATTTCAAGACCTGTATTTTCTTCCCCTAAGTAACTGTATGTGTTTTATTATTTATCAGCATGCATTTTAAATTTTTTTTTTTTTTTAGAGAGAAAGAGTGCAAGCAGGGACGGGGCGGGGGGAGGGAGAGAAAATCCCAAGCAGGCTTTTCATGCCCAGCATGAACCCAACACAGGGCTTGATCTCACAACCCTGATTCATGACCTGAGCCAAAATGAAGAGTTGGACACCCAACCAAATGAGCTCTCCGGGTGCCCATATTAGCATACATTTTTGAAGCACCTTTTTTTTTTTCTATCATTTATAGTCTCTTTGAAGTAATGTTTCTCATACTTACCATTATTTTTTTAATGCTTTAGGATTTCAGATATACAGAAGTTATTTGTTGGGTGATAGCAGAGCATGTTAGCTGTTTAGGTCTTTGCTCACTAAATAATAATCTGAAGTTCCTCTACATATCATGGTAGAATAGTATCTATTCACTATTTGGTAGCCATGATTTAGTGTAACCGTGTTGATTTGTTGTACTTGTAAAAGTAAGAAAACAATTAAGTACCTTGGATTTAAAATATTAAATATATACTTAAAAAATTGGGACTGTAGGAATTGTATATTGTCACAATTAGAGACCAGCTAGTTTCCTGAAATAAATTTTTAAGTTGAAGCTTTAGAACAAAATAAAAATGGAGTTCCCAATTTGGAAAAAAATGCTAGGAGAAATTATTTTACCTTAATATCGTGTTAAATAAGAGTGAATATGATAAATTATAGGCCTATAGGTTGACTATTAGATATAAAAGCAAATGTAGGGGCACCTGGGTATCTCGGTTGGTTAAGCATCGACTCTTGATTTCAGCTTAGATCATGGTCTCAGGGTCATGAGATCAAGCCCTGCATCAGGCTCCACACTCAGCAGGGTAGGCTGCTTGAGATTCCTTCTCTTTCCCTTTCTTTCTCCTGCTGTTCCTCCCCCTGCTTTCTCTCTCTTAAATAAATAAAAACAAATGTATAAGTTTGTCTATAGAACAGAATATTTACTATCAAAAGTATTCTCATTTGTGGCATAGCACTAGAAAATAGGTAGCTATTAGAGTAGCTGCTATTTGTTTACTTGAATGATTTTTGGCATAGTTTGAGTGTAAGTTGTAGTTTGAAATGTTTAAAACAGAGAATTTTGATTTACTCTATATTTTGCTAATAGGAATATTTCACTTTGTATTTTCTCCACTAAATAGTTTCTTATCGGTGGTTAATGTTCTTCAGACCAAGTTGCTCATAATATCATGTTTTTAGGATCATAGGAGGAGGGAGGGAAAACTGAGTGGGAAGTCATCAGAGAGGGAGAAAAACCATGAGAGACTCTTAACTGTAGGAAACAAACAGGGTTGTTGCTGGAGGGAAGGGGAGGAGAGGGATGGGGTAATTGGGTGACAGGCATTAAGGAAGGCACATGATGTTTTGAGCACTGGGTGTTACATGATACACAACTGATAAATTATTGAACACTACATCTGAAACTAGTGATGTACTGTATGTTGGCTAATTGAATTCAAATAAAAAAAAAAGGAAGAAAAAAGAAACATTAGTAACATTCAACTTAAAACCTACAGCTCTTCCCAAAGGATAATATAAAAGCATACCATCACATTTTGGCATTATTTTCCCAGCTGTTTGTTTTCTGCTTTCCTCTTTGCTTAAGTAGTCTTGAATAATGTGGTAGTTTCTCAGTTGGGATAGATGATAGTATTATATGGTCATAATTTGTTGACTTTTCTGCAGTGCTCAAGGTTTTCTATCTTGTTTGTTGTTAAACTTTATTTGTTAGTTCTGGCTTGACCTCTCAGTCAACCTTTGTGCTCCTCTCTGCATGGGTGAGAATTAGAATAGGCAACACATAAATGATGAGTGTTCAGGTGGAAATGGTGTCAAAGACTGCCACATATTGAAGCAGGACACTGAGAAAAGTTTCAGAATTTCAGTAAAAATCTGAGTTCTGCCATCTCTCTGGATTTATTTAAGTTTGTAGGCAGACTTAGCATATTTTACATGCCAGGTTAATTGACCTAGTCACATACACTTGTTAAAGCCTATGTATATCTAGTATAGATACTCATATTTCTATTCAAGAGGAGAAATAATGGGAAGGACAGGTTAATGATAAGCTAGTGATATAACAGATACCCAAAATAACAATAGTTGAAATGTGACAGATGTTTGTTCTAGACTGTCTCTTATGAAAGGGTGGGGCTAGGCAGTCCAGAATTTTAAGTGCACAGGGATCCAGGCTTCTTCCAGCTCAGCATCCTGACATTCCTAGAGTGTGATTCTCATCCTTATGGCTGTGGCTGGTGGTAGATAGGCCAGACAACTGGGAGCCTCCTAGAATTTGCCCCGCACCACTTTTCCTTATACGTATTGACCAGTACTCAGTCATGTGACTACAAAGGAATTGGAAAATAAAGGCTTTACTAAAGTCACATGTCCTATTAAAATTCAGTGGTTCTAGTTTTGAGGAAGAAGGAAAGAAAAAGGATACTGGAGAACAAGTAAAAATTTCTTTCCCAGAAGTTAAATCTGCTTATATAATCTTATGTATTCAAATGATAAATACATGTTTTGATTTTGATTATTCAGTTTTGGGACTCCTATGACCTACCTGCATTGATAATTGAGGAAACTGATTATGTTTGGGATTCATGTTCTTCTAAATCCCTTCTTCCTTTGAAGAGTTTTAAAAAAATTATTTGTAATCCCTTGAAAGTTAATATTTGCTAATCTTTATGGTAATAGGCATTGCCAAAACTTTTTATGATTTGATGTTTGAAATGTTTATGAAATTGAAACCACTGGTAGTAGTTACACTACTACCTCTTATTTATTAGCTGAAAAAAATAGTTATAGATTTTATTTAAATAAAGTTCATTTCACTTAAATTTGAAAGCTAGTTTTTGACAGAGAAAGTTGATGATGATAATTGATAGTTCCATTAATCTTATACTTAAAAAATTTATATTGGGCTTCCAAATTTGAACAAAGCTCATTTTACTGTTTTTTTTTTTTTTTTTTTTTTGGCGGGGAGGGGGGAAGCTAGAGTGTTCATTGAACAATAATTTAATGCCACTCCTGTAGTGAAGTGTGAAAAGCACATGCTTCATTGTAACACTGTGGGGAAAGGCTGTGTGGCCATGTGGAGGGTGGGCCTAGTCTAGGCCTGCAAGGGTCCTGGGCAGAAGGGACATAAGAGCTCTTGGTAGATTAGGAGGTGGTAGTCAGTGAAGGGGGAGGGAGAGGGCTGTGTGTGTGTGTGTGTGTGTGTAATTCCAGTGAGAGAGTTATGTCTATACATTGAGGTCAGAGAGATCCTGACTCATTTGGGGAATTTCCACTGGTTCCAGACAGCTGGAATCTGGTTATGAAGTTGAAAATATAGTTGGAGACGTAGTAGTGGCCAGATCATGAAAAACCATGTTATGCTAGGTTTGAACTCTTTTCTGAAGACTGGAAAACTGTAGAGGTTAGTAAGAATAATCACAGTGTCATTTTAGAAAGATTGTTTTAGAGACAGTGCAGGCTGGTAGACTTGGAAGGGTAAGGCTGGAAGGAAGAACACCAGTAAGGAGACTACAGATTCAAGTCAGGTGGTGGATTTATGAAGATGTCTATTTAGTAAGGCAGGGTCAAGGGTTGGAGACAATAGAACCTATAAAACCTAGAGATAAGTTGGATGTGGGGGAAAAAGAGGGAGGAGACCAGTGATTCTCAAGGTTTATAGGTGATATTCTTAGTTCTAAAACAGAATCAGACAAGCAAACATAAAAGCTCTTATCTCCTTGCATGTTGTATTCCAAATTTGCGTAGTCTACTTTATTCTCTAAATAGCTCTGAGATTCATTTCAGGTGATTATAAATTCATATTAGAGGAACAACTGGTTCACAAGTTTTGGTTTATTTTAGTTTTTGCACATATTGTGGGGAAATGCTTCTCTAAAGAATAATTCTGTAGGCTTAGAGGATCTTTTAAGCTTAATTATAAAGCTAATTTAACACATTTCCACTACATATCATTAAAGCATTGAACTTGCCTTCTAAATGTTGCTTCTTTACTGTGGATTTAATTGAGCCTTTTAAGTGTTATTATAAGCAGACTCTAAAATAATTTTAAATTTTGTTTGAGCATTCTGCTAGTGATGAACTGGTTTAGATTATGAAGTATTTGTAGGTTTAACTGCTGGGATCTTAGTCTCATCTGGTGTTTCAGAACATTTTCTTGTTAGGAGAAAAAGGTATTCTTTTTCAGGTTCTAACTTCTTTGTAGGATTCTTCAGCTACTTTTCATTCAACATTGTTGACCTCTTAGAGTATGCCAGGCACTGACCTAATACTCAAGATAAATTGACACTCTCTCTACTGTAATGCACTTAAAAGCCTTAACATTCTAAATATAATTCAAGAAGAAAGAATCTATAATGGGCCTTAAATACAGAATTTGCTTACATACTATTTTGATAACTAATATAAAATAAACTTTCTTCTTAAAAGTCCTTATAACAACGCAAACATTTCTCCCACATTGCATGGTGCATAGCTGTATTTGTATGTAATGGGGTCATGTAGGGTGTATATTCTGCATTGCACAAATTACTTTTGGTTACAACTACGTACTGATCAGGAACGAGCATTTAAAAGGAAGCTTGGAAGTTGCCACTCCATCCCAACCATAAGTAAAAAGCTGAACAGGCTGAAAAATCAACAGCTCTTCTTTGGTTGGAAAACTTGAACTGTGCTGAATTCAGGAGGCTCAGTGTGGGCAGGTCTGAAAGTTAAAAACTTGAGGGGGTCCCAGTCATAGTGGGTCCTTACTGTGCAGTGGGATTTATCTCCAGGAGCTAGACCAGATTCCCAAGTAAATATCTGAGAAACATCCCTTCAGGCTTCTGGCAAGGGCAGAGGAAAGAGAGCCATCTAGAAATATGCCAGAGTACTCTTTTCTTAATAAGACCTATTCTCAGGGGAAACTAGCTAAGTAGAGCCTTACCTGCTGGGATATGGGATATTATTAGAGTCTGTCTGAGTAGGGGAAGGGAAGTAACTAACCAACTTTAGCTTTCTTTAGCCATCCTATCCCACCCAAATGGGGAGGAAAAAAATTCCGAGAAATAGTTGTGAAGTTTACAGTCCAGAGGTCATCGCTCACTAAAAGACTGAGATTTAATCACAGGATAGTAGAATGCTTCCCCTCCCCCACCTCACCACCATATCACTGAAAGTTTATTTATAGCACTTCTTTTTACCTAGTACATCATGTTCAACTGTCAAGAAAATATTACAAGGCATACCAAAAGGCAAGAAGCACAGTGTGGAGGGACAAAGTAAATATCAGAAACCAGCCATGGCAGTGATGTTGGAATTATCAGACTGGAGATTTTAAACAATATGGTTATTATGCTAAGAACTGTAATGGATAAAGTAAACAGCATGCAAGGACAAGTAAACAGTGTGTAAGCAGGGAATTAGAAGTCCTAAGAAAGAACCACAAAGAAATGCTGTTAAAAAACAAAACAAAACAAAACACTATAATAGAGGGACGCCTGAGTGGCTTAGTGGTTGAGTGTCTGCCTTCAGCTCAGTGTGTGGTCCTGGAGTCCTGGGATCAAGTCCCACATCAGGCCCCCTGCATGGATCCTGCTTCTCCCTCTGCCTGTGTGTCTGCCTCTCTCTCTCATGAATAAATAAATTAAATCTTTAATAAAAAAAACCCCACTATAATAGAAATGAAGAATGTCTTTGATGTGCTTTCTAATGTACTGGACATGGCTGATGAGAGAATCTCTGAGCTAGAAGATCCTCCAAAAACTAAAAGCAAAGAGAACAAAGACTGAACACACCAGAATAACCAAGGACTGTGGGACATCTACAAAAGGTATAAAATACATGTAATGGGAATGCCAGAAGGAGAAGAGAGAGAGAAAGGAACAGAAGAAATACTTGAAACAATAATGACTGAGAAGTTCCCCCAAATTAATTACAGACACCACATGACAGATCCAGGAAGGTCAGAGAATACCAGGCAGGATAAATGCCAAAAATGTACACTGAGGCATATAATTTTTGAAATTACAGAAAATCAAAGTAAAAAAAAAAAAATCCTGAAAGAAGCCAGAGGGGGGGGAAAAAAAATCCCACCTTACGTATAGAGGAACAAAAGTAATCACATCCAACTTCTCAGAAACCATGCAAGCAAGAAGTGCAATATTTGAAGTGGTGAGAGGAAAAATCCCACCACCTTAGAATTCTGTATTCTGTAAAATTATCTTTCAGAAGTAAAGGAGAAATGAAGATTTTCTTAGACAAAAATTGAGGGAATTTGTTGCTTGTAGATCTTCCCTACAAGGAATATGGAAAGAAATTAGTTCTTTAGACAGAAGGAAAATATTAAAGGTCAAAAATTTAGATCTACACAGAGAAAGGAAGAACATCAAAGAAGAAAGAAGGAATAACTGAAGGTAAAATAAAAACTTTTCTCCTTTTGTGTTAAATTTTTGTTTATTTTAAAGATTTTAGGGGTGGCCCCGATGGCTTAGTGGTTGGCGCTGCCTTCAGCCTAGGGCGTGATCCTGGAGGCCCGGGGATCAAGTCCTATGTCAGGCTCCCTGCATGGAGCCTGCTTTTCTCCCTCTGCCTGTGTCTCTGCTTCTCTCTCTCTCTCTCTAATTAATAAATAAAATAAAATAAAAATTTAAAGATTTTATTTTTATTTATTAATGAGAGACACACGCAGAGAGAGGCAGGACCTAGACAGAGGGAGAAGCAGGCTCTGTGCAGGAAGCCTGATGTGGCACTTGATCCCATGCCCTGAGCCAAAGGCAGATGCTCAATCACTGAGCCACCCTCAGAAAAGCCACCCTCAGAAAAGCCACCCTCTTCTTCTTCTTAATTGATAAAACAGCAGTTTATTCAAAATACTAATAGCAACATTCTATTTGATTATGTATGCTTGTGTGTGTATATGCTTCTGAACATTTATGTGTAAGTGAAATAGATGACAGCAGTGTTCTCACACTACCCATGAAGTGGTATAGTGTTATTTGAAAGTGGATGTGGATTAATTATAAACATATGCTGCTAACTCTAGGACAGCCATTAAAAAGGTAAAAAAAGTATAACTAATATGCCAGGAAAGGAGAGAAAATGGAATCATACAAATTGCTCAGTTAAAACCAAAAGGCAAAGAGTAGAAGGCAAAACTAGGAGCAAAAGAACAAGGGCAACAAATAGAAAATAGTGATGAGTATGGTAGATATTAATTTAACTATATCAGTGATCACTTTGAATTTCAGTAGTCTGTACCAATTGAAAGAGATTATCAGAGTGGATAAAAAATATGACCAAACTATATATCGTCTATAAGAAATCCACTTTAAATATAAAGGCAAATATAGATTAAAAGTAAATAGATGGAGAAAAATATACTATGCTAACACTAATCAAAAGAAAGCAGGAGTAGTATTGATTTCATACAAAACAGACTACAAATTAAGGACAGTTTATCAGGGATAAAAGAAGGGCTTTACTAAAAGGGTCAGTTCTCCCAGAAGGTATTGTAATTGTTAACATGCTAACAACAGCATCAAACTATGTGAGACAAAAACTGATACAGCTATAAGGAGAAATAGATGAATTTTACATTTATAGTTGGAGACTTTGATATCCCTCTCTCAGAAATGGACACATCTAGCAGGCAGAAAATCAGTAAGGACATAGTTAAACTCAACAGCACCGTCAATCAACTGGATATAATAGACATTTGTAGACTACTTCAGCCACTAACAACCGAATATACATTTCTCTCAAGCTCATGGAACATTTACCAATACCACCCTCTGAGACGTAAAACACACCTTAACAAATGTAGAAGTCTAGAAATTATTCAGGGTCTGCTTTCAGACTACAATGGAGTTAAACTAGAAATAAATAACAGAAAGATAATTGGAAAATCCCAAATATGTGAGGATGAAACAATATATTTCTAAAATAATGTAAGGTCAAAGAAGAAATTACAAGAGAAATTAAGAAATATTTTCAACTAATTGAAAATGAGAATATAACTGACCAAATTTGTGGGATGTGGTAAAAGCAGTTCTTAGAGGGAAATTTATAGCATTGGAAGCATATATTAGAAAAGAAGAAAACTCAGTCTAAGTTTCCATTTTAGGAAATGAGAAAAAGAAAAGAAAATTAAATCCAGAGTAAGTAGAAGAAAAGAAATAATATGAATAAATCAAATAAATTAAAAACAGAAAATAGCAAAAAACTAATGAAATCAAAGCTGGTTCTTTGAAAAAAGCAATAATATTTATAAGCCTCCATCCACCCAGGCTATGTAAAGAAAAAAAGAGAAGGCACAGATTAATATCAGAGACAAAAGACAGACACCACAGCGCATCTCACAGAAAATAAAAGGATAACACAAAGGAATACTGTGACTAATTCTATGCACACAAATTTGATAACCTAGATGAAATTTCAAATTCCTTGAAAGATACAATCTGCCAAAACTCACAGAAGAAACAGATGATCTGAATAGGCCTTTATTAAAGATATTGAATCAACAATTAGTAATCTTCCAAAACAGAAAGCACCAGGTCCAGATGGGTTCCACGTTGAATTCTACCAAATATTTGGGAAAGTTTTCTACAGTCTCTTTCAGAGGATAGAAGTAGAGCAAGTACTTCTTAACTCATTCTATGAGGCCAGTTTTACTCGAATATGAAAACCAAAGACAAAGACATTACCAGAGAACTATAGACCAGAAAATCCTCAACAAAATAGCAGCAAATTGAATCCAACAATTTGTGTAAAAGAGAATTCTGTATGACAACCAAGTGAGATTTATCACAGATGCATGAGGTTGGTTCAACATTCAAAAATCAATATAATCCATCACATCAAAAAACTAAAAAAGAAAAATCACATTATCATATCAGTAGATGCAGAAAAAGCATTCACCAAAATCACCACCCATTTTTGATAAAAACTCTCAGTAGACTAGGAATAGAGGTGAACTTTCTCAAATAGATGTTCTTTATAAAGAACCTTATAGCTAACATCTTACTTGATGCTGAGAAACTGGAAGCTTTCCCACTAAGATCAGGTACAAAGCAAGGATGTCCCCTCTCACATATGACTCCTTTTTTGACATCGAACATGAAGTTCTTGCTTAATGCAATAAGACAAGAAAAGGAACTGAAAGGTATACAGATTGGGAAGGGAGACATAAAACTGTCTGTGTTTCCAGATGACATGATTGTCTATGTAGGAAATACTAAAGATTTGACAGATAAACTTTCCTGGAACTAATAAGTGATTACAACAAGATTGTAGGGTACAAGGTTAATACACAGAAGTAAATTGCTTTCCTATATACAATGAAAAAATGGAATTTGAGATTAAAAACAAAGCCATATACATTAGCACCCCCCAAAGGAAATACTTAGGTACAAATCTAACAAAATATGTTTAAGATCTAGATGAAGAAAACTACCAAACTATGTGAATGAAATCAAAGAACTGAATAAATGGAGAGAGATCCCATGTTTATGAATAGGAAGATACAGTATTAAGATGTTACTTCTTCTCAACTTGATCTGTAGATTGAATGCAATGCCAATTAAAATTCCAGCAAGTTATTTTGTGGGTATCCACAAACTGATTACAAAGTTTATATGCAGAGCAAAAAACCCAAATAGCCAATATAGTATTGAAGGAGAAGGACGAAGTTAGAAGATTGACATTACTTGACTTCAGGACTTACTATAAACCTGCAGTACTCCAGACAGTGTGATATTGATAAAGGAAGAGACAAATAGGCAATGAAACAGAACAGAGAACTTAGAAATGCCCCCACCAATATAGTCCACTGATCTTTGAGAAAGAAGCAAAGGCAATACAATGGAACAAAGATAGTCTTTTCAACATACGATATGGATGACAACTGGGCTTCCACATGCAAAAATGAATCTGGCATAGACCTTACAACCTTCACAGAAATTAACTCAAAATGGATCATAGACCTAAATATAAAAAGCAGAACTATAAAACCCCTTGAACATAATATGGGAGAAAGCCTAGATGACCTTGGGTACGGTGATACCTTTTTAGATAAAGTGCTAAGGGCATGCATGATCTGTAAAAGAAATAATTGGGCTTCACAAAAATTAAAAACTACTTCTCTGTGAAAAATAATGTCAAGAGAATCAGAAGACAAGTCACATACTGGGAGGAAATACTTGCAAAAGACACATTTGATAAAGGACTATTATCTGCAATATACAAAGAACTCTTAAAACTCAACAATGAGAAAACAACCTCAGTAAGAAATTAGTCAAAGACCTTAACAGACACCTCACCAAAGAAGGTACACTGATGGTAAATAAATATAGGAAAAGATGCTGCACATCATATGTCATCAGGGAAATGCAAATTAAAACAAAATCAAGATACTACTACATGCCTATTAGATTAGCCAAAATCTGGAACACTGATACCAATTACTGGCCAGGCTGTGCAGTAACAGGAACTCTCATTTATTCCTGGTAGGAATGCAAAATAGTACAGTGACTTTGGAAGACTATTTGGTGGTTTCTTATCAAACTAAGTATTTTCTTATCATATGATCTAGCAGTTGTGCATCTTGGTATTTACCCAAAGGGATTGAAAACTTGTATCCACATGAAAACCTACACAGGAATGTAGCAGCTTTATTCATAATTGCCAAAATTTGGATTTGCTGTCCAGCTGTCCTTCAGTAGGTAAGTGCATAAACAAGCCATGGTACATCCAGACAATGGAATATTATCAAGCTATCAAGCCATGAAAAGGCATACGGGAACCTGAAATGCATATTATTAAATGGAAGAAGCCAATCTGAAAAAGCTACATGCTGTATAAATGTATAAAGGCAAAACTATGTGGACTATAAAAAAATCAATTGTGTGAGAAAGGAGGAAGGGATGAATAGCTGGAGGGTTTTGAGGTCAGTAAAAATACTGTTTGATACGATGATGATATGTCATTATACATTCATCCAAGGGCATAAAATGGACAGCACCAAGAATGGACCCTATGGTAAACTATGGACTTTGGATGATTATAATATGTCAATGCGGGTTCATCATTGGTTAAAAAAAAAAAAAAAAAAAAAAAAAAAAAAAAAAAAAAAGTACTACTCTCATGTGAGATGTTGGTATTGGGCGAGGCTGTGCATGTGTCAGGGCTGGATGTATATGGGAAATCTCTGTCCCTTCCTCTTAGTTTTGTTGTGAACCTAAAACTACTCTTAAAAAAATAAGTCTTAAAAAGATAAGAGGAAAAGGAGTGTCTGCTGCCAACTCTTTGGGTGGCTTTGTGCTTTGAGTGGCTCAGTGCATTGCATATCATGGCCACATGTTGGAAAAATGATTAAGTGTGAAAGACACTGCTGATCTAATTATAAAGCTGATGGTAATAGGTAAAGAAGGACTATTCTTGAAAATAAGCTAGAGCCAAAGAAACTCTGGATATTTAGATTTTATAGCTAGTTTAAAATAATTTGATTGTTGGAATTCCTGTGTGAAAAATAACTTTGTTATTGCAAACTTTGCCTAACTAAATTGCTTTTGTAATAGACTCTAATGCAATTGATTTTAAAATGTACATTTTTGTTTCTTACGACCAGAATTCAAATAAATAGATTCTACTTTTAGAATCACTGACCTCTTAAAGATACTGCTAATCTATTAATCTTTGGATTTAAATGCTGTTAGAAAGTGAAATGGCTGGTGGTTATGAAAATGTATTTGAAAAATAGAGGATTCACATTGTGATGTTCTGAAACTTTTTATTCTCATATCTACACAATAATATGTCCTTAGCCAGTGGGAGATACAGTAGTATACCAACAGGCAGTATTACTTAGTGATTAAGACTCTGAGTTTTAAATCAGATTCAGGTACAAACCCTCCTGCCACTATTTATCCTAACCTTACAGCATGTCATTTTCATCGCTAAACTCTAGCTCCTTATCTGTAAAAGTGGGGCTCATCTGTAGCTTTTATGAATATTATGGTGGAGATTAAATTAGAAAATGTACGTCAAGCCATTAGTGCAGTGCTCAGTAAGTAGCAGGCACTAGGAAATGGTATGCATCGTGGTGATCACTATTCCTAGGTGGAGATTTTTTTTTTTAAAGATTTTATTTATTTATTCACGAGAGACAGAGAGAGAGGCAGAGACACAGGCAGAGGGAGAAGCAGGCTCCATGCAGGGAGCCTGATGTGGGACTCGATCCTGGGTCTCCAGGATCACGCCCTGGGCTGCAGGCGGCACTAAACCACTGAGCCACCCAGGCTGCCCCTAGGTGGAGATTTTTAAAGTATTGTGGAAACAGGTTGACTGTGTGTCCTTACATTTGGGATTTAACTATAACTGTACATTAGATGCAGATGGTAGAAGGCATTACATTGTTCAGTAGTTACATAGGAAAATACATTTGTAAAAACCAAATTTGCTTTGTACGATACTCAAAATAATGATAAAGGGTGGAGGAGTAACAACTTATAACTGTAGTAAAGTAGCATTAAAAATATAGGCTGGTGGAGGTGGGGCAAGATGGCAAAGGGGTAGTGTCCTCTGGTCGCCCGGCCCCACCCGCTCACCTAGGTGACTGTCACACCGCCCTGAACACCCACGGATCCGAATCCCACCTGAGAGTAAGACAACAGCGGACGCTACAGAGAGAAGGGTTTTCGCTTCTAGCAGGTAGGAAGGCGGAAAAAAATAAAATAAAAAAGAATCCGGTGGGGGAGGGGCCCCGCGAGGAGCCGGGCTAAGGGCCTCGGGGGCAGGAGAGCCCAGCCCCGGAGAAGCGGGAACTTGGGAACTTGAGAAATCCGGCGGCGGAGGGAAAGGCGCTCAGCAGGGAGGTAGGAGGGGCAGGGACGCCGCCAGTCTGCGGGGGCACGAGGAGAGGAGGGGCGCCCGGGGGAACGCGCACCCACACCGCGGCCCATCTCCGTAAAGGGCTGGGGGCGCCCGGCGGGTGGTGGCTCCGGGCGGAGGGGCTGCGTCCTGCTGCCTTCGGGAGCCGCGGCCCCGGGAGCGATTCCAGCAGCGCAGGCCCCGATCCCAGGGCGCCGGGGACACAGCCCAGGATCCTGCGCTCCCCCCGGGACAGGCGGAGGCCGGGAGGGCACAGGACAGCGAGGACGCCCCTGCCGCCGGGCGCCCCCAGGCGGTGGGGATCAGTGCACCTGTGCCACCCCGGGAACATGCAGACCAGTGGGGAGCTGCCGTAGTTACTGCAGGAGCTGACTCCAGAGCCGGAGAGCTGGCCGCCGCCAGTGGTGGTGTTCCTCCTGGTGTCACCCTGTGCCTGGGACTGAGTGGGGCCACCAGGGAACAGGGGCCTCATGGGGTAAGCAGCTCCCACTGAGCCCGGCACCCGGCAGGGGGCGGTGCATCCCCCGAGGTGCACACACCTGAGAATCAGCACAGCAGAACCTTCTGCAGAAGACCAGCAGGAAGGACTGGAAAAGAGCAAGTTCTGGACCAAGCAGCGCTAGAAAGCTCCAGGGGAAGTCGAGGGATTTATAGTACATAGAACTAGATGGTTCCACCTCCCCCCCACCCCCCTTTTTCCAGTACAACTCATTTTTATATCAGACTAAAATTTTCCAATATTTTTTCTGTTTTCCCACCTTAACTACAATATTTTACCACCTCTTCATTTCAAGTTTCTTCCTTTTTGACTTCCATATTTCTACAATTACATGTCTTAGATATATTTTCCACTTCTGGATTCCCTTCAACATACTCAGTTTAATTTTGGGAGATATATGAGATTTGTTTTTTGTTTTCTCTCATTTTGTTCTATGATGGCCTTAATACCTTCTAAAACATGACCAGCATGCACCCAGAACCAAGTGGTATAGTGTGCTGGTTCATTCTGTGAGATTCCTCATTCCCATTCTGCCCCCCTCTTTTATCTCATTTATGTTTTGGTGGTCAATGTTGGGGCCGTCTACAAGTATTTCTGGTTTATATAAATTTGGGACTGAGCGTCTTCTAATATCCAGAACTTAATATACTCAGGACCAAGAGGATCACCCCCTAGAGCCCCTCAGATAGACTACATTCTCCCTCCACTACAACTGCTTTACCACCACCATCTCCCAGTCCCCCCCTTTTTCCTCTCTTTTTTCTTTTTTTTCCTCTTTTGCTTTTTTCTTTCTTTTTTTTTCTTTTTTTTTTTGTCATCTTCTTTGGGATTCTTAGCCTTTTATTTTTTACTACTTTGTTTAAAATCTGGTTTTCACCTTAGTGTTACTTATGTTTTATTTTGTTTGATCTTTGTTTTCATTTTCTGGTTTCTGACCTCATCAGAATAATCTAGGGTAAAATTTACTTAGGTCATCGTTGATATTCTTGACTAGGCTGACTCATATAGCCACTCTGCACTGAGCAAAATGACTAGAAGGAAGAACTCACCACAAAAGAATCAGAAACAGTACTCTCTGCCACAGAGTTACAGTTACAATTCCGTGTCACAAAGCCAATTCAGAAGCACAATTATAAAGCTCCTGGTGGCTCTGGGAAAAAGCATAAAGGATTCAAGAGACTTCATGACTGCAGAATTTAGATCTAATCAGGCTGAAATTAAAAATCAATTAAATGATATGCAGTCCAAACTGGAGTTCCTAACGATGAAGGTTAATGAGGTGGAAGAAAGAATGAGCAACATAGAAGACAAGTTGATGGCAAGGAAGGAAGCTGGGACAACAGAGAAAAACAAAAGACCATGAGGAAAGGTTAAGGGAAATAAATGATAGCCTCAGAAGGAAGAGTCTACGTTTAATTGGGGTTTCAGAAAACGCCAAGAGGGACAGAGAGAGCCAGAAAGCATATTTGAACAAATCATAGCTGAGAACTTCCCTAATTTGGGGAGGGAAACAGGCATTAAGATCAGGAGATAGAGAGGTCCCCTTCCAAAATCAATACAAACCCTTTAACACTTCGACATTTAATAGTGAAACTTGCAAATTCCAAAGATGAAGGGAAAATCCTTATAGCAGGCAAGAGATCCCTAACTTCTATGGGGAGAAATATTAGATTAACAGCAGACCTCTCCACGGAGACCTGGCAGGCCAGAAAGGGCTGGCAGGATATATTCAGGGTCCTAAATGAGAAGAACATGCAGCCAAGAATACTCTATCCAGCAAGGTCCTTATTCAGAATAGAAGGAGAGATAAAGAGCTTCCAAGATAGGCAGAAACTGAAAGAATATGTGACCACCAAACCAGCTCTGCAAGAAATATTAAGGGGGACTCTGTAAAAGAAAAAGGATGCCCAAAGAAATAATCCACAAAAACAGGGACTGAATAAATGTTACAATGACACTAAATTCATATCTTTCAATAGTAACTCTGAACGTGAATGGACTAAATGATCCTATCAAAAATTGCAGGGTTTTGGACTGGATAAAAAAGCAAGACCCGTCTATTTTCTGTCTACAAGAGACTCATTTTAGACCTAAGGACACCCACACCTGAAAATAAAAGCTTGGTGACCATTTTGCCATTCAAATGGTCCTCAAAAGAAAGCTGGGGTAGTAATCCTCCTATCAGATAAATTAAAGTTTATCCCAAAGACTGTAGTAAGAGATGAAGAGGGACACTATATCATAGTTAAAGGGTCTATCCAACAAGAAGCCCTAACAATCATGAATATGTATGCCCCTAATGTGGGAGCTGCTAAGTATATCAATCAGTTAATAACCGAACTAAAGACATACTTAGATAATAATACACTAATAGTAGGAGACTTCAACATGGCACTTCTGAAAATGAAAGATCTAAGCACAACATCACTAAAGAAACAAGGGCTTTAAATGATACACTGGACCAGATGGATTCCACAGATATTTATGGAACTTTCCATCCAAACGCAACTGAATTCAAGTGCACATGGAACTTTCTCCAGAATAGACCACATACTGGGTCACAAATCAGGTCTCAACTGATGCCGAAAGATTGGGATTGTCCCCTGCATATTTTCAGACCATAATGCTTTGAAATTAGACCTCAATCACAAGAAGAAATTTGGAAGAAACTCAAACACGTGGAGGTTAAAGATCATCCTCTAAAAGATGAATGGGTCAACCAGGAAATTAGAGAAGAATTTAAAAGATTCATGGAAACTAATGAAAATGAAAATACAACCATTCAAAATCTTTGGGATACAGCGAAAGTAGTCCTGAGAGGGAAACACATTGCAATACAAGCATCCCTCAAAAAATTGGAAAAAACTCAAATACACAAGGTAACCTTGCATCTAAAGGAGCTGGAGAAAAAAACAGCAAATAGATCCTACACCAAGCAGAAGAGACTTAATAAAGACTCGAGCAAAACTCAATGAAATAGAGACCAGAAGAACTGTGGAACAGATAAACAAAACCAGGAGTTGGTTCTTTGAAAGAATTAATAAGATAGATAAACCATTGGCCAGCCTTATTTAAAGAAAAGACTCAAATTAATAAAATCATGAATGAAAAAGGAGAGATCACCACCAACACCAAGGAAATACAAACGATTTTAAAAATATATTATGAGCAGCTATACACCAATAAATTAGGCAATTTAGAAGAAATGGACACATTTCTGGAAAACCACAAACTACCAAAACTGGAACAGGAAGAAATAGAAAACCTGAAAAGGCCGATAACCAGAGAGGAGATTGCAGCCATCATCAAAAACCTCCCAAGACACAAAAGTCCAGGGCCAGATGGCTTCCCAGGGGAGTTCTATCAAAGGTTTAAAGAAGAAACCACACCTATTCTACTAAAGCTGTTCTGAAAGATAGAAAGGGATGGAATACTTCCAAACTTGTTCTATGAGGCCAGCATCACCTTAATTCCAAAACCAGACAAAGACCCCACCAAAAAGGAGAATTACAGACCAATATCCCTGATGAACACAGATGCAAAAATTCTCAACAAGATACTAGCCAATAGGATCCAACAATAGTACATTAAAAAGATTATTCGCCATGACCAAGTAGGATTTATCCCAGGGATGCAAGGCTGGTTGAACACTCGTAAAACAATCAATGTGATAGAATGAAACTAGATCATTCTCTCACACCATACACAAAGATAAACTCAAAATGGATGAAAGATCTAAATGTGAGACAAGAATCCATCCAAATCCTAGAGGAGAACACAAGCAACACCGTTTTTGAACGTGGCCACAGCAACTTCTTGCTAGATACATCTATGAAGGCAAGGGAAACAAAAGCAAAAATGAACTATTGGGACTTAAGATAAAAAGCTTCTGTACAGCAATAGAAACAGTCAACAAAACTAAAAGACAACCTTCAGTTTGGGAGAAGATATTTGCAAATGACATATCAGATAAAGGGGCTTGTATCCAAGATCTATAAAGAACTTATTAAACTCAACAGCAAAGAAACAAACAATCCAATCATGAAATGGGCCAAAGACATGAACAGAAATTTCACCACAGAAGACCTACACATGGCCAACAAGCACATGAGAAAATGCTCCGTCCACATCACTGGCCATCAGGGAAATATAAATCAAAACCACAATGAGATACGACCTCACACCAGTGAGAATGGGGAAAATTAACAAGACAGGAAACAACGAATGTTGGAGAGGATGCGGAGAAAGGGGAACCCTCTTGCACTGTTGGTGGGAATGTGAACTGGTACAGGCACTCTGGAAAACTGTGTGGAGGTTCCTCAAAGAGTTAAAAGTAGAGCTACCCTTCGACCCAGCAACTGCACTACTAGGGATTTACCTCAAAGATACTCATGTAGCGAAATGCTGGGATACCTGCATCCCGATGTTTATAGCAGCAATTTCCACAGTAGCCAAACTATGGAAGGAGGCTCAGTGTTCATCGGAAGATGAATGGGTAAAGAAGATGTTGTCTGTGTATACAATGGAATATTACTCAGCCATCAGAAGAGACAAATACCCACCGTTTGCTTCAGCATGGATGGAATTGGAGGGTATTATGCTGAGTGAAGTAAGTCAGTCGGAGAAGGACAAACATTATGTGGTTTCACCCACAGGGAGAATATAGGAAATAGTGAAAGGGAATAAAGGGGAAAGGAGAGAAAATGAGTGGAAAAAATCAGAGAGGGTGACAGAACACGAGAGACTCCTAACACTGGGAAACAAACAAGGGGTAGTGGAAGGGGAGGTTGGTGGGGGGATGGGGTAATTGGGTGATGGGCACTGAGTGGGGCACTTGATGGGATGAGCCCTGGGTGTTCTTCTATATGTTGGCAAATTGAACTCCGATAAAAAAAAATTCCCCAAAAATAGGCTTGTACAAAATACTTAAATTTCATTTTTTCTCTTTACCAAGTAGAAATCTGTGTTGTAACCAATATAAAGTTCATATTCTCAAAAAATTTTTCATACATTCAGAGAAGGATATTTCATTTATGATTTATATTACACTCATTTGTTTCCTGATAGAATGGGCAAATGTTAAGAAAAATAAAATTATGACTCAGTTGTAGTTTTAATAATCATTGTAATAAACTCATAGAAAGATGTGAGATATAGTATGTAGGTCCTCTGTAATTTTAGTTGTGAAAATTTATACACCAAAAGGATACTAAAGAGAATAAAGACTAAAATGATAGTAATAGTGGAATTTCTACTGAACTTTTTGGCTGCCAAGGGAAAAATAGAAATAAGGGAGATTGTAGTTTTCATAGATAAACATGTTTGTCAGGAGAAAATTCACTTTTTTTCTGGCACTAAGTTATATAGGTGAAGTTACCATGTATTTATATAGGTGAAGTGTGTTTGAATGATAATTGTAGTCAGTGTCTTCAACTATGGGTTTCTTCCTTTTTTTTTTTTTAATTCAACTACAGTTTTAGGGTTTTTTTTTAAATTTATTTATTCATAGAGACACAGAGAGAAGCAGAGACACAGGTAGAGAGAGAGACAGACACAGGCAGAGGGAGAAGCAGGCACCATGCAGGAAGCCCGATGCGGGACTCGATCCCGGGTCTCCAGGATCACGCCCTTGGCTGCAGACGGCGCTAAACCGCTGTGCCACCAGGGCTGCCCTCAACTACAGTTTTAAAGAACGAATAAAAATGTTTGACTATTTATATAGCCCTAATTATAGTAAAGATTTGACACTTAATTGTAAATGGTGAAGGCCTTTCTTTTCTAAGAGTTAATATACCTCTAGTGGTTTTTTTTATGTTTTATTTTTTATTTTTATTTTTCTAAATATACCTCAAGTAAATACTTCTGGTACACTAGCTGCTAACAGCTTGGAGCCTAGATAGCTAATGTCATATTCAGACTGCCTCTTTCAATCCCTCTGTAACTTTCTCAAGAACTGGAAAGCAGTTTTTCAGTATTATGGTAGGTGCCAAAGTATAGAACTTGTATGGCCATTGACAAGAGAATAAAATAGATCTTTTTCTTTTTCTTTTTTAAAGATTTTATTTTAGAGACAGAGAGTATATGCATGAGCAAGTGTGAGCTGGGGGAGGGGCAGAAGGAGAGAGGGAGAGAGAGCCTGAGGAGCTGAGCATGGAGCGCCATGTGGGGCTTAATCTTACAACCCGAAGGTCATGGCCTGAGCCAAATTTAAGAGTTGGACACTTAACTGACTGAGCCACCCAAGTGCCCCTCTTTTTTTTTTTTTTTTTTAAGATTTTGTTTATTTTTGAGAGAGAGTGCGTGCGCACGTGGGCATGTGTGATACCCAAGGGGGAGGGGCAGAGGGTGAGAAGCTCAAGCAGACTTCCTGCTCATTGCAGAGCCCCACACAGCGCTCAACTCCACAACCCATGAGATCATGCCCTGAGACAAAACCAAGAGTCGAATCCTTAATGGATGGAGTCACCCAGGTGCCCCCCCAACATAGGTATTTCTTAATCAACTGTCAACATTTTCTTAGTATGCAATATGGTCTTTTTTTGTGAACTATTTTGTATTTGGATTTTTTAAAAGGGGAGTATGTTTTTGGACTGTTTCTTTTTTTAGTTTCAGAGATTTAGAATCCTAAATGATTTAAGTTATGGATGAAGTTACAGAGGAGAAGATATTAGACTTCTCAAATTTTGCTTCTTAGGTAGAAAAAGCAAAGATTTAATGTCAAACTCCTGTGGATTTCTGGTACAAATTGGGCACTTTATGAACAAATTATAAGTTGAATTTTTATTCTTGTATTAATCTTCTGGTACAGAGAGAAAGACTGACTCAATACTTAGATTAATGTATTTAAAATAACTCTTCTTGAGTCTTTTGTTGTGGATATATTATAATCCCTTGAGGTAAAATCCATAATTATTTTTCCTTTTGCCCAACACTAATGTTACCTTAACCTGAGGAAATTATTCATACACTCTTACTATTTTCTAATGTATAAACTTAGGAACATGGCTGCTTCTCACACCTTCATGGGTCCTATTTGGGCCAGGCAGCTTCACAGTATAAAGTGGATAGGATCTGAGTCCTAGCCAGGCCATTTGCTCATTTTGTCTCTGAGCATGTTATTGGAAGTTTTCTAAGGCTCCATTTGATCCACCGTAAATGGAGATATTCACCTCACAGAGATGTTGTAAAGATAGGAAGATAATGTGTGGGTGTACCTACGAGCAAATTTCCATGATGGCTTATAAAAATGTGTGGAATGTAAGCAAGGGTCCTGTGTTCCCAGCCCTAGGCACTTGGTGCTAGCACTTCCCTATGGTGGAGGCTCACGGGAAATTCAGAGGCAGACCTCGGTGAATCTTGGGAATATTTTAATTGACTGCGTGTTGCCATTTGGCATGAGGGAAATGGACTGTAACATTTTATAAGCCAAGTTCAAAGGAGTAGATGTTTGTCAAAGCTTGGTGTAGGCCGGTCCTTTTTCTACAGTTAGTATCTTTTTCAGTTGAGCCTCAGGTCAGCTGTCTCTGATATTATAACAACTCATATGCCATTGCAAACTAATTTCAGGAAAACCTGAGGAGGAGATTTGATTCTTTTTTCATGAGTCCCATTTGGGCTCTTCTCCTATTTAGACTATTGGCATTTTGTGACCTACAAGTTAGGCTCATAAAGTTCTATCTGGGGCTCTTAATATACACATTCTCATTCAAACCCCTTATATATGTTCTTGTCCTTCCTCTAAATCTTAAATTGCATACACTCTACTTAGCAGACACTAAGGAAGCCCTGAATTTTCTGCAGTCTAGGCATTAAGGTTGAGAAGAAGAAGTGGATGTCTCAGGGCCACTTTGTGGAAAATAATGAGAATATAGTAGAGCATTTTATCTGTAATAAAGACTTTTGGCCAGGAAAAACAAAAGAGCAGAAGACTAGTGGGCAAGAAGCCATGGTTGGAAATGCTTTTCAATTCTCTGCTAGAAAAACTCATCTTTGCTTTGTTTTAATATTCCTCCTACTTTGGCCCTTACTTCAATTATGCCTTTTGTGTGTGTGTGTGTGTGTGTGTGTGTGTGTGTGTGTGTGTGTGTGAAGAAATCAGTTATCTTTCCTCACCTCCAAGTATTCACTCTTGTCCCCTAAATATCAGTTAAGTTTGGAATGGCAAGTGAGCCACCCTTCATGTATCTGTAATGGGTGGAGCAGATGGGAGCCTTTGTGTGTGACAAGATCCAGCCAGATACTTCTCTATCACTTGGCAGTTCAGAGCACTGAGCTCTGAAAGGCTTTCCTATGTTCTCTTGTGATTTATCTTGGACACTTACACTTAGAACATGGGTCTTCACATAGT
The DNA here is from genome assembly GCF_048164855.1 of Canis lupus baileyi. Classification (NCBI taxonomy): domain Eukaryota; kingdom Metazoa; phylum Chordata; class Mammalia; order Carnivora; family Canidae; genus Canis; species Canis lupus. The sequence continues at coordinate 36,551,006 of NC_132865.1, forward strand.
CTTTTATTGAAAGAACCATAGTTTATTATTGAAGGATGCCATGTGTCTTTTAGGTACACTTTTAAAATGTTTTTTAAGAAATCACTCTCAGAGGGGAGGAAAAACAATTTCCCTTCTACCCTTCTGAGTTCTCAGCTGGAATTCTATAATAGACAGATTAACATGAGAAAAACTATTGATTAACATATATACCTCATGTACACATGGGAGATACTCAGGGAAAAATGGATAACTTAAAGATGTAGCTTTAGAATTCAGGATTAAATTTCATCTTAATAGGGAAAAAGGAGTGGAGATGTAGGCCTCTGAGGGAAAGTAAGTGGTTTTTAGGAATAATGATTGAGCCCATAGAAGAATAGGTGGGAGATATGAGATTGTGACATGGTCTGTCTGGGTGTGGTGTAGACTTCATGACTGTTCTCTTGTGATGAGAGTCAGTTCTACCCAGTTGATGAAACTCTCAGGGAAGGGACTTATGACAATGGAGTTCCTTTTGGAGGACTTGTCTTCAGGTAGATAAGGGGAGTTCAGAGAAAGTCTCTTCCTGTACTTGCTGTTTTCAAGTGTCTACAGATCAAAGTAGTATACCAAAGGGGCATATTTTGGGGTGGCTTATTCTGGTGATCCTTTACACAGTCTAACTTTTAAAATTGGAATATTTGAAAGCCCTCTTAAAATGAAGCATGTCTAATTTCAGGCTTAATTTCTTAGATATCTATGTAGGGAAAAAACGTGTGTGTGTGTGTGTGTGTGTGTGTGTGTGTGTGTGTGTGTAATATATGGAAATTTTGTTGTAAATGTTATACTCATCTCTCATCTCTCATCCCTCATCTCTCCCTCTCCCCACAACACAACACAACACAACACAACACAACACAACACAACACATCAAACTTACGCAGTTCTACATACTCCTTAGTTGCAGGCCTCCACAGAGTGGGGGCATTTATAGTGTCCATAAACTCTTATTTTTTTTCCTGTCTAATAACATTTATAGATGGTTTCCTTTTTTGCTCTTGCATGAGTTAGAACTACTTCCTTACTGTTGGTTGAAAATAAGATCTCCATCCATTGTTCAAATTATGTTAGGGTAGCTCCTAGTTGACACAAAAATATATTATATGCTTTAATATGACACCCATGATAAGTCAGTGATAAGAACTTTCATGTAAGGGTGAAAACACATAAATCATTTTCATGCTATAGGAGGTTTCAGTCAGTCCCACAGTACTTTCAACCTCGTTTACAACTTTGTGAGACTTCTGGGGGTCCCTGACACCTCACCTACACTAGTCTACAGAACTCCCCCTCTGATTTCTATTCCGAATGCTTCTTCCTTTTCACAGTCTTGCTTCCTATTTTTGATAGCTTTGGACTAAGGCCATGATAATGGAGGTAGAGCAGTCATCTGACTCTGGGCTGCTCATACCCGGCATGTGCCCTCATCCCGCAGCCTCTGGAACCAGCATGTCCGTGAGGGGGTGCAACTAGAATGTAAATCCAGGTCTCTACCCAAAACTCATGCTCTTTCTTTTTCCTTTTCATAGCAGGGACCCTTTTAAATGTTTTGTTTGTTTTTAACAAAATCTCTTCTTTTGTTCAAAAACGAACGATTGGGCAAGCTGTTCACAGGAAAATAGGAAAGAGGTTATTCTTTGTCCTGGAATTAACGGTACTACCTGTATGTAATTTAGAGCTAAGTATTCATGTACTGAGGATACATGTTCAGTTCATTTCCTAAAGGAGAACGAGATTGAAATAGTTTGGAAACCACTGCTCTGAGCCACAATGAAAGTGACTCACCTCTACAATGAGAATACTACTTCTCTGCTCTTGGGATTATTCTGTGGATTCAGTATGACCATCTTTGTGAGGGTTTTAGACTATGTTGGTGCAGAGAAAGTGTTCAGTAACAAGAAGCTTCATTACATGTTGTGAGTCTTAATGGTATTTTCAGTGATTTATTTTCATCTCTAGTATAGATACTTGTATTCACTAGTATCAGGAAATGTGTTTTTCATGTGTCAGTCCACTTACTTGGAATAATATTCCATTGATTTTGAACTTCTTCGGTTGCAAAATTGGCATGGCAGTAAACAAGACTTGTCCTCAAGAAAGTAGAAATGCAGAATCGCCTGTTTGTGCGTGTAATGACTTATGTATGCTAAAGAGAGCATTTAAAATTCACACAGTACATACTTTTCAAATCTGGAATAGATTAATTTTCTGGAGCTATTTTGCTAATGTTTAGATATTAAAATAAGTATAGATGACATGGTGTATTGTGCTCTGATTTTGAAAGAGATTCTTTGTCCTATAAATTCTAACATGCCTTCCTATTTTATTCCTGCTGTTTTAGGGAATATCTTGGTAAACAGCTCCAATCTGAGCAACCCCAGACTGCTGCTGCCCGAAGCTGAATGTGTCCTCCAACCTCAGAATCTCCAGCAGTCGTGTTTAACCTGGGACAGAGTACCTGGAATAGGAATCTTAGTAGTTAGGGTCAGGAGCAAATACCTTTTCATTTTACTTGCACTTATCTTCTGTTGTGTCACTTTTCCCAATGCTGATTTTTGTTAAATGTGTTTGCCCATTAAGTTGTATAAAAGTAAGTGCTTTCTGTTGCTAAGGAGAAGATTACTCACATATACTGCTTGTAATTTCTGTATTTATTGTTCTCTGAAAATGAGTATAGTTATTAAAGGATTCTCACTTCGAAAAGGTTTTGCTCTTTACTTGTTCCTTACTCAGACTTTAACAACAATCATCTTTTTTTCCCTAGCCAAATTGATAAAATTGTTGCAAAATAGTGAATGGTAAATAAATGTTAAAATTATATGTATGTGTCCATCCATCTACCCATCCAGCCAGCCAGCCATCTATGCACAATACACATTACAGCAATCCTCTGCTAATATTTAAAGAACTTTAAAATTTTAAATAGATTTTTAACATGATGCTGTGGTCCAAAAGATTTGCCTGTGGAGCTAAGTGAAGAATTTCAGCTTTAGGTTATTTTATTTCATTGATTTCCTGTACTTTCATTCTTGGATTTTAGTACTTCCAGTCTCTTTTCTTTAATATTTTCTGTTTCCAGTATTGCCAGTAGATATTTATTTCTGTCCCCTTCCCTCTTTACTTTGGAACTACAGGCCTTCAGCAGGGCATGCATGGCATACATGTCCCCCTACTCCCAGATCTGAACCTTTTGTCTTTAAATCTCTCTCTGAGTCTCATTTTTTATTCATTTCCATTGTACATTACTGGCAGTTCTCTGAATGCTGAGGTGTTTGGTGAATGTGGGAAGGCTAGTAAACTATTTTGGTAGGTTTTTTCTTCCGTAGAAAGACACTCATAGGATCCATCTTCTGTTTCAGCATCGAATATTGTTTTATTTTCAGCAGAGAGATCCTATAGGAAAAGTTAGTTAAGATAATCAATGTTTTTCTTGGTTAGTGAGTTCATGTGAGTGAATAGTTTTTCTTAAAGAGTTGACTTCATATTTGCCAAGAAACCATGTAGTCTGATCAAACCAATTTTTTAACTGAAAGCTTTTTAAATTGCTTAGACCTAGATATTTTACTTCCCAAAACAAGAGACAGAACTTTTTTCAGTGGTAGTTACACAGATTCTGCATTAGCAACAGGATCAGTTTTCATGTTAATGTAATAGTCTGTAAAGCCTATTAGGTTTTCTAAGACATTTAATTTCTGGAAGTTCTGGTAACGAGACATGGCAGTTCTCTGGATTTCATAAGAGTACATTGATTGTTCGATATCATAATTCTGATTTTAGTTCCATTTTGCATGAATTCTAAAGTAGATTCAATGACAGTCATTCTGATAGAAATTGTTAATCCTTTAATTCCCAAGAAATGCTTTTGGACATAGGAAGCAATACTCCCATGTCCTCATATTTTAATTGTTATCCTGTATACTAAAATTATCTCTAGGTACATTTTTCTCCTTCAAATCTTTACATTCAGCTTATAGAACTTATTTCTAAGACTTATAAGAACAATCACTTCTATTTTTTCTCTTCGCTTAATGCTTTTGATTAACATTCAATGATTAAATCTGCCTAAAATTTAATATCACTTGTATGTTCAACTAAACTGCAAATACCTAACAGAGTAGACTTAGAAATCTGACATACAAATAGTAGTTAATGCTTATAAATCTAATCAGGCGATAATTTAGTAGAACAAATTTTGATAAGCATTTTTGAACATCTTTAAAAATAGCCAAAACAAAGAGCACAGTGATTATAACATTTGTTAATCCACCTAACTAAACACGATTTACGCAATGTCTTTAATTACAGGATTGAATAATTTCATAATTTTCTCTGTAATTATGTATTTTTAAAAATCCTTTTGTGTCTCATTGGCTATCAGTCTGTTTTCAATTTGTGAAAAATAATTTCACAAAGAGTTGAAATGTATTAGAAAAAAGTTGGTATAGAATTCAAGTATTACTAGATTTCTTGTTGAGGGAACAATAGGTTCTACAGGGTTTGACAGGAATCCCAACTAAATAAATGAATTTCTGAATTAACATCCATTAATCGTTTATAATAAAATTAACCTGAGTAGGTATGTACAGTAATTTTACAAAAAAATAAAAAGACCTGATTTTCGGATATTGTGAGGTGTACATAGACATTTACATTAAAGGAAGAATGAAATAATATCTTGTTTTTTTTTGGAAAACTCCTTTCGGAGATCTTCTTGACCCTCATATTTTAAAAATTGGGAAAGGCCTTCCCACTGGCAGGTGAAGCTCGGTGCCACATATTACACCAGGTGAGTCACAGATATCAGATTAGTAGAATATACAATTTAAAAAAATCTCCTTCATATTTAGCCACAGCAGACCTAGCGGGGGTTAATTTTCATATAATTAAAATTTAAATAATTTTGTAATCTGTAGCTGTTAAATCTTGGAAAGCTCAGAGCCAACTTTTGATGCTTTTGATTTATAATTACTTAAAAGTTTCTCTGTTCTCATTCTTTGCCTTTGAAAATAGAGAATGTTTGAGACTAAATTTTGAAACCACTCAATGTTAGTAGGTGTCAAAGTTATTTTCCAAATCTGAACCTTATGATGAAATCACCTTTTAGTTTCAAATTTCTCTCTTCTTTTGCTGTACAAAATGTTCTGTTCTGGTTAAGAGATGTGGCTCCTTTAACTTTCTGAACAAGGTCCCAGTGGAAAAGTCAGAAAGACAAATGATGTTATGTTACTTCATTTATGCAAATGTGACACTGAGTTCACATTCTCTTTTATTTTTTATTTTATTTTTTTAAAGATTTTATTTATTTATTCATGAGAGACAGAGAGAGGCAGAGACACAGGCAGAGGGAGAAGCAGCCTCCCTGCAGAGAGCCTGATGTGGGACTCGATCCCAAGACTCCAGGACGACCACCTGAGCCAAAGGCAGACGCTCAATGACTGAGCCACCCAGGCACCCTCTCTTTCAGTTTTTAAAAGGGACGTTGACTACTCTTCCAAAACCAGAATAAAAGTGGAATAACCACTTTTATGATTGAGTAATACTGGTTCTAGATGCTTTACCTTCCAGTAACCATCTAGGTCATTGTCTTTTTTTCCCCTCCCAAAGAAACAAAGTATCAGAGAGCTTGGTTGAAAGAACCAATGTACAAAGATTGCTGAATATAACAGGTAAAAAGAAAATATTTGTAAAAGTAACACAAAGGTTGAGGGGGCAGAAATGAATTACGCTCTTCTAAGGTTCTTACATTATGCATGAGGTGGTGTAACAATTTAGACTATGATGAATTAAGGATGCATATATAATTCCTTAGAACAACCGCTGAAACAATAAGCTAAGAGGTATAGCTGAGGAGCCATTAGTGAAGATAAAATGAACTGCTCAAAATACTCGATTAACCTGAAAGATGTCAGGAGAGGAGGAATAATGAGGGGACACAGAAAGCAAGTAGCAATAAAATGGATTTAACCCAACAATAACTACATTCATGAAAGGGGTCTGGGACTCCTGCCATTCTATGTATGTCCAAAATTTTAACTGTTCAGGGCTACCATACCTAGGAAGCCCATTGCTTCCAGTTCCCAAGATTTGGGAAGAGAATGTATTCTGAGGTGCTGAGTGGTTGGTTGTTATCACCTCCTCTCATCTACCCTTTTATAGGCTGTTAGTGGAGTAGAAAAGCAGACACTGAAGTTAGTTACCAATTGTCCAGTTTCTGGAATTTTAATGATAGTGTTGGCTATGATCTCTTTTGTTGTTTCTGTCTTGGTGGGTTTATCCTTTTGATTTTTTTTTGTTATTATTTATTCCTTTTTTTAATCCTTTGTAGCCTTTGGTGTGGGGTTGGGAAGAAGAGATAAATGTGTGTGTTTAAAACATTCACTATAATTAACCTAAAGTCTCCAAAGTGGCATTTTAAATCAAAGTTGACATGTAAATTCATTTGAGAATAGGTTGAGATTAAATTTGGGAGTGAGAGGGCAGATGTACCAAACTGTATGGACTCAGAGCGGGAGGGATTTTAGAGCCTGTTCTAACAATGTTTACCATCTGAAGTGAGAAAATTTATATTAGTGTAAAGGATTGGAAAAGATTGTAATCATTACATGGGATTATTTTAGCTGGCATCATAGATGGATATCTTGCCTTTCTTGATTAATACCGGTGACAGGCAACCTGCTTTAGAGTGTTTCCTCCCTCTGAGTCAGTATCAGTTTGTAGTAATTTTCAACATTGAGCCAAGTATTTGGAATAACAGAACAAGTCTGATCCTTCAGGTTCAACTTTCTTTTAAAAATGTTCATTCTAAAATGATAACTGTCATTTAAAACATTTCTGTTTGAACGCATTTTAGATCACATTTTGACATAGAAAGTTGAAACAAACAGGTGTCACGTCACTCTCCTCCCAGACAGCCTAGACATTAGGAGGAACTATCTGGAGAAGATTGCATTTGCATTGCATTCTGGAGATTGTAGAAGTGAAGTTTTGAGTTGGTTTGTTGGTTGCCACAAAACCACTCTAAAACAAGGTATTTGCAAGTGTTAGAGGTAGCCCTCTGAGAGCCTGTCCATGCCATGCTCTTGGCCACCACAGAAGGAGGGGTCTGGATGGGTTTTGTGCAGGAGTGTTGCCTTGGTGGCACTCTGGGACCCTCAGTACCAGCACAGCTGACTGAACCCCCAGGCAGCAAGTAGGGAGTTGGTGGTGGGGGAGGCCTAGTGTATGGGGTCTACGAGGACTGTCACGGCTGACCCAGACCTCTCTCTTGAGATGATGGAACATAGGATGGATAGAAGTAACAGGCAGTGAGATGATACAGATGGAAGAGTTTCCTAGCAAGAGAAGAGTGGACAGGTGAGTGGGGTGACAGCTGGGTGGGAGCAGCAGGGAGGCAGGTGGCCACTCATCAACCTGGTTACACTGTTGCAATGACTTCCAACTTTGTGCCCCCAGGAGATGTCTCTCACCCCCATCCAGCAAAGGACCCAGGCCTTGGAGTGGGCACTCCATATTCCTGTTGCCTCCCAGAGGTGGCCCAGCTCTATGGTAACCCCTCTGTGAGGACTGTGAAGTTGGAATGCATGCAGAAATAGCCAATTAGTCTTGGCAGTGTAACAGGCTCAGGTACTGATTTATTTTGACAGAATACTATTCATTATTTTGATGTAATTTCACAAATACAGAACAGTAGCAAGAATAGTACAAAGAACTCATGTCTAGTGCAAATTCTCATGCTGGCTTGATTATTGATATTTTAAAATACACTGTAAAATCTGATACTGGCAGGTGAATGATGCTTTCCTCACCTCAGACACTTTTTAGGTTCTTTAAATTCCTCCCAGTGTGTTTCTCTAGATGAGATTTAAATCTCTTCTTCAGGTTTCAGAAGAGTCCATTGAGATTTTCATAATTTATTTTCATCTACATATTAATTTGGGAAGGCTTCTATAGCACTAGCTTTTCCTATCCAAAAAAATTGATTCTCTCCATTTAGTCAGTGTGTCTAAAGTTAATGTAGCTTCAACACATAGATCCTACAAATACTATTAAAGTTATTTTCACCTATTTTTTTATTTAGTTTTTGTGAAAAGGGTTTTTCTTCCATTATTTTTTTCTAACCACTATTGCTGGTATATAGGGACATTATTTATAAACATAAATCATTATCCTGTATTTAGTCACTTCACCTTATCATTATGAACTTTAATAATCTTTCAGTCCTATATTTTTTCTGGGTATAATAGCATGTAATGACAATACTATCCTTTCCAGTAGCTTGCAGGCCCTTTCTGTTCCACATCTGTAATAGGGAGATCAAAGTTAAAAATAAGGTCTGCCTCATACTATCAATTTGATACTATCAAACTTCTTCAGGCTTTAGCTTTGTTACGTGAAAAATAGAAAAATGGTAGTATCTGCTTCGTGGAGTTACAAGGGTTAAAGGAGAGAGTGAGTGAACCTGTATATACTAAGCACTTAAAATGCTCCTTATTAGTTATTGTGTTGGTCTGAACTCACAGGACAGAATTGCTCAATAGGGTATTTGTGGCAGTTCTGAATTTTTAAGGTGATGCCTCCAGTGTTTCTATCTGATGAAATATTCATTTATGGCCTGAGAGGATTACCATGTTCAAAAGAGACACATGTGCTCCTGGCTGGCTCCAGGATTTCCCCAACCAGTGGTAGATGTTATTTTGTCAATGACCTCATGTCAGCTATTTAAATCATCCCATTGAAATTTGTATTTGACCTATAGATGTGATCTCCTAAGGTCGCTCTCAAATTAATCAGTGGCTTTCTCAAAGTCAAAATGTCTTTATAGTTCAGGAATAAGTCCCTTTTAGTCCTGGCAAATCATTTTTCTTTTCTTTTCTTTTCTTTTCTTTTCTTTTCTTTTCTTTTCTTTTCTTTTCTTTTCTTTTTCTTTTCTTTTCTTTTCTTTTTCTTTTCTTTTTTTCTTTTCTTTTTTCTTTTCTTTTCTTCTTTCTTTCTTTCTTTCTTTCTTTCTTTCTTTCTTTCTTTCTTTCTTTTTCTTTTCTTTCCTTCCTTCCTTCCTTCCTTCCTTCCTTCCTTCCTCCCTCCCTCCCTCCCTCCCTCCCTCCCTCCCTCCCTCCCTTTCTTTCTTATCTATTTATTTATTTATTGTGACTTTATTTTTATTTATTTTTTTATTGGAGTTCAATTTGCCAACATTTAGCATAACACTGAGTGCTCATCCCGCCAAGTGCCCCCCTCAGTGCCCATCACCCAGTCACCCAAACCTTCTGCCCACCTCACCTTCCACTACCCCTTGTTCATTTCCCGGAGTTAGGTGTCTCTCATGTTTTGTCACCCTCATTGATATTTTCACTCATTTTCTCTCCTTTTCCTTTATTCCCTTTCACTAATTTTTATATTCCCCAAATGAATGAGACCATATAATGTTTGTCCTTTTCAATTGACTTAATTCACTCAGCATAATACCCTCCAGGTCTATCCATGTTGAAGCAAATGGTGGGTATTTGTCATTTCTAATGGCTGAGGAATAGTCCATTGTATACATATACCACATCTTCTTTATCCATTCATCTTTCGATGGGCACCGAGGCTCCTTCCACAGTTTGGCTATTGTGGACATTGCTGCTAGAACCATCGGGGTACAGGTGTCCTGCCGTTTCACTGCATCTATATATTTGGGGTAAATTCCCAGCAGTGCAATTGCTGAGTCATAGGGCAGATCTATTTTTAACTCTTTGAGGAACCTCCACACAGTTTTCCAGAGTGGCTGCACCAGTTCACATTCCCACCAACAGTGCAAGAGGGTTCCCCTTTCTCCACACCCTCTCCAACATTTGTTGTTTCCTGCCTTGTTAATTTTCCCCATTCTCACTGGTGTGAGGTGGTATCTCATTGTGGTTTTGATTTGTATTTCCCTGATGGCAAGTGATGCAGAGCATTTTCTCATATGCATGTTGGCCATGTCTCCGTCTTCCTCTGAGAGATTTCTGTTCATGTCTTTGGCCCATTTCATGATTGGATTGTTTGTTTCTTTGCTGTTGAGTTGAATAAGTTCTTTATAGATCTTTGATACTAGCATTTTATCTGATATGTCATTTGCAAATATCTTCTCCCATTCTGTAGGTTGTCTTTGAGTTTTGTTGACTGTATCCTTTGCTCTGCAAAAGCTTCTTATCTTGATGAAGTCCCAATAGTTCAGTTTTGCTTTTGTTTCTTTTGCCTTCATGGATGTATCTTGTAAGAAGTTACTGTGGCCGAGTTCAAAAAGGGTGTTGCCTGTGTTCTCCTCTAGGAATTTGATGGAATCTTGTCTCACATTTAGATCTTTCATCCATTTTGAGTTTATCTTTGTTTTGTTTTTTTTTTTTAAGATTTTTTATTTCTTTATTCATGAGAATACACAGAGGAGAGAGAGAGAGAGGCAGAGACACAGGCAGAGGGAGAAGCAGGCTCCATGCAGGGAGCCTGATGTGGGACTCGATCCCGGGTCTCCAGGATCACGCCCTGGGCTGTAGGCAGTGCTAAACTGCTGAGCCACCAGAGCTGCCCTTGAGTTTGTCTTTGTGTATGGTGTAAGGGAATAGGCTAGTTTCATTCGTCTGCATGTGGCTGTACAATTTTCCCAGCACTATTTATTGAAGAGCCTGTCTTTTTTCCAGTGGATGGTTTTTCCTGCTTTGTCGAATCTTAGTTGACCACAAAGTTGAGGGGCCACTTCTGGAATCTCTATTCTGTTCCATTGATCTATGTGTCTGTTTTTGTGCCACTACCACACCATCTTGATGACTACAGCTTTGTAGTACAACTTGAAATCTGGCATTGTGATGCCCCCAGCTATGGTTTTCTTTTTCAATATTTCCCTGGCTATTTGGGTCTTTTCTGATTCTACACAAATCTTAAGATGATTTGTTCCAGCTCTCTGAAGAAAGTCCATGGTATTTTGATAGGGACTGCATTAAACGTGTAAATTGCCCTGGGTAGCACTGACATTTTCACAATATTAATTCTTCTAATCCATGAGCATGAAATATTTTTCCATCTCTTTGTGTCTTCCTCAATTTCTTTCAGAAGTGTTCTGTAGTTTTTAGGGTATAGGTCCTTTACCTCTTTGATTAAGTTTATTCCTAGGTATCTTATGCTTTTGGGTGCAATTGTAGATGGGATTGACTCCTTAATTTCTCTTTCTTCAGTTTCATTGTTAGTGTATAGAAATGCCACTGACTTCTGGGCATTGATTTTGTATCCTGCCACACTGCCAAATTGCTGTATGAGTTCTAGCAATCTTGGGGTGGAGTCTCTTGGTTTTCTATGTAGAGTATCATGTCATCTGCAAAGAGGGAGAGTTTGACTTCTTCTTTGCCAATTTGAATACCTTTTATGTCTTTTTGTTGTTTGATTGCTGAGGCTAGGAGTCTAGTATTATGTTGACTAACAGTGGTGAGAGTGGACATCCCTGTCTTGTTCCTGATTTTAGAGAAAGGCTCCCAGTGTTTTCCCATTGAGAATGATATTTGCTGTGGGCTTTTTGTAGATGGCTTTTAAGATGCTGAGGAATGTTCCCTCTATCCCTGCACTCTGAAGAGTTTTGATCAGGAATGGATGGTGTATTTTGTCAAATGCTTTCTCTGCGTCTATTGAGAGGATCATATGGTTCTTGTTTTTTCTCTTGCTGATATGATCAATCACATTGATTGCTTTATGAGTGTTGAACCAGCCTTGCATTGTGGAGATAAATCCCACTTGGTCATGATGAATAATCTTCTTAATGTATTGTTGGATCCTATTGGCTAGTATTTTGTTGAGAATTTTTGCATCCATGTTCATCTGGGATATTGCTCTAGAATTCTCCTTTTTGGTGGGGTCTTTGTCTGGTTTTGGAATTAAGGTGATGGTGGCCTCATAGAATGAGTTTGGAAGTACTCCATCTCTTTCTATCTTTCCCAACAGCTTTAGTAGAATAGGTATGGTTTCTTCTTTAAATGTTTGATAGAATTCCCCTGGGAAGCCATCTGGCCATGGACTTTTGTGTTTGGAGGTTTTTAATGACTGCTTCAATTTCCTCCCTGGTTATCGGCCTGTTCAGGTTTTCTATTTCTTCCTGTTTCAGTTTTGGTGGTTTGTGGTTTTCTAGAAATGCATCCATTTCTTCTAAATTGCCTAATTTATTGGTGTATAGCTGCTCATAGTAAGTTTTGAAAATCGTTTGTATTTCCTTGGTGTTGGTAGTGATCTCTCCTTTCTCATTCATGATTTTATTTTATTTTTTTAAATCAACAATATTTTATTTATTTAATAATAAATTTATTTTGTATTGGTGTTCAATTTGACAACATACAGAATAACACCCAGTGCTTATCCCGTCAAGTGCCCCCCTCAGTGCTCGTCACCCATTCACCCCCCGCCCTCCTCCCCTTCCACCACCCCTAGTTCATTTCCCAGAGTTAGGAGTCTTTATATTCTGTCTCTCTTTCTGATATTTCCTACCCATTTCTTCTCCCTTCCCTTCTATTCCCTTTCACTATTATTTATATTCCCCAAATGAATGAGACCATATAATGTTTGTCCTTTTCCGCTTGACTTATTTCACTCAGCATAATACCCTCCAGTTCCATCCACATTGAAGCAAATGGTGGGTATTTGTCATTTCTAATGGCTGAGTAATATTCCATTGTATACATAGACCACATCTTCTTTATCCATTCATCTTTCGATGGACACCGAGGCTCCTTCCACAGTTTGGCTATTGTGGCCATTGCTGCTAGAAACATCGGGGTGCAGGTGTCCCGGCGTTTCATTGCGTCTGCATCTTTGGGGTAAATCTCCAACAGTGCAATGGCTGGGTTGTAGGGCAGGTCTATTTTTAACTCTTGGAGGAACCTCCACACAGTTTTCCAGAGTGGCTGCACCTTTTCACATTCCCATCAACAGTGTAAGAGGGTTCCCTTTTCTCCGCAGCCTCATTCATGATTTTATTAATTTGAGTCCTTTCACTTTTGTTTTTAATAAGGCTGGCTAATGGTTTTTCTATCTTATTAATTCTTTCAAAGAACCAACTCCTGGTTTTGTTCATCTGTTTCACAGTTCTTCTGGTCTCTATTTCATTGACTTCTGCTCAAGTCTTTATTAAGTCTCTTCTTCTGCTTGGTGTAGGATCTATTTGCTGTTTTTTTCTCCATCTCCTTTAGGTGCAAGGTTACCTTGTGTATTTGAGTTTTTCCAATTTTTTGAGGGATGCTTGTATTGCAATGCATTTCCCTCTCTGGATTACTTTCACTGTATCCCAAAGATTTTGAACGGTTGTATTTTCATTCTCATTAGTTTCCATGAATCTTTTTAATTCTTCTCTAATTTCCTGGTTGACCCTTTCATCTTTTAGCAGGATGGTCCTTAACCTCCATGTGTTTGAAATCCTTCAAAACTTCTTCTTGTGGTTTAGTTCTAGTTTCAAAGCATTATGGTCTGAAAATATGCAGGGGATGATCCCAATCTTCTGGTATCAGTTAAGACCTGATTTGTGACCCAGTATGTGGTCTATTCTGGAGAAAGTTCCATGTGCACTTAAGAAGAATGTGTATTCAGTTGCATTTGGATGTAAAGTTCTGTAAATATCTGTAAAATCCATCTGGTCCAGTGTATCATTTAAAGCTCTTGTTTCTTTGGAGATGTTGTGCTTAGAAGATCTATCAATTATAGAAATCACCATGTTGAAGTCTCCCAGTATAAGTTTATTATTATCTATGTATGTCTTAACTTTGGTTATTAATTGATTGATATACTTGGCAGCTCCCACAGTCAGGGCATAAATATTCATGATTGTTAGGTCTTCTTGTTGGATAGACCCTTTAAGTATGATATAGTGTCCCTCTTCATCTCTTACTATAGTCTTTGAGATAAACTTTAATTTATCTGAGATAAGGATGGCTACCCCAGCTTTCTTTTGAGGACCATTTGAATGGCAAATGGTTCTCCAAGCTTTTATTTTCAGGCTGTAGGTGTCCTTACATCTAAAATGAGTCTCTTGTTCGTTTCACAGAGTTAGGAGTCTTTATGTTCTGTGTCCCTTTCTGATATTTCCTACCCATTTCTTCTCCCTTCCCTTCTATTCCCTTTCACTATTATTTATATTCCCCAAATGAATGAGAACATATAATGTTTGTCCTTCTCCGATTGACTCATTTCACTCAGCATAATACCCTCCAGTTCCATCCATGTTGAAGCAAATGGTGGTACTGAGGGCTCACTTGACAGGATGAGCACTGGGTGTTATTCTGTATGTTGGCAAATTGAACACCAATAAAAAATAAATTTATTATTAAAAAAATAAAATAAAATGAGTCTCTTGTAGACAGCAAATAAATGGGTCTTGCTTGTTTATCCATTCTGAAACCCTGCACCTTTTTATGGTGTCATTAAGCCCATTCACATTCAGAGTTACTATTGAAAGATATGAATTTAGTATCATCACGATACCTATTCAGTCCCTGTTCTTGTAGATTGTTCCTTTGGATTTCCTCTTTCTTTTACAGAGTCCTCCTTAATATTTCTTGGAGAGCTGGTTTGGTGGTCACATATTCTTTAGTTTCTGCCTTTCTTGGAAGCTCTTTATCTCTCCTTCTATTCTGAATGAGGGCTTGCTGGATTGAGTATTCTTGGCTGCATCTTCTTCTCATTTAGGACCCTGAATATATCCTGCTAGCCCATTCTGTCCTGCCAGGTCTCTTTGGAGAGTTCTGCTGTTAACCTAATACTTCTTCCCATAAAGGTTAGGGATCTCTTGTCTCTTGCTGCTTTAAGGATCTTCTCTTTATCTTTGGAATTTGCAAGTTTCACTATTAAATGTCCAGGTGTTGAATGGTTTTTTATTGATTATAGGGGAGGATGTCTCTATCTCTTGGATCTGAATGCCTGTTTCCCTTCCCAAGTTAGAAAAGTTCTCAGCTATGATTTGTTCAAATACACTTTATGGTCCTCTGTCCCTTTTGGCACCCTCTGAAACCCCAATTAAATGTAGATTTTTCCTTCTGAGACTGTCATTTATTTCCCTTAACCTGTTCTCATGATCTTTTAATTTTTTTTCTTTTTTTTCCCTCAGCTTCCTTCCTTGCCATCAAGTTGTCTTCTATGTCACTCACTCGTTCTTCTACCTCGTTAATCCTAGTGCTTAGGAACTCCAGTTTGGATTGCATCTCATTTAATTGATTTTTAATTTCGGCCTGTTTAGATCTAAATTCTGCAGTCATGAAGTCTCTTGAATCCTTTATGCTTTTTTCTAGAGCCACCAGTAGGTTTATAATTGTGCTTCTGAATTGGCTTTCTGACATTGAATTGTAATCCAAATTTTGTAACTCTGTGGGAGAGAGTACTGTTTCTAATTCTTTCTTTTGTGGTAAGTTTTTCCTTCTATTCATTTTGCTCAGTGCAGAGTGGCCAAAAACAAGTTGTACTGGAAAAAGGAGAAAAAGAGAGAAGGAAAAAAAGGGTTGGGCTTGGAAACAAACAGAAAAGAAAAAACAAGGGACAGGATACTCTGATTGTATATCCTGTAAACCCCTCAACTTCCCTTGGAACTTTCCAGCGCTGGTTGATCAGTAATTTTCTCTTCCCTTGTCCTTCCAGCTGGTCTTCTGGGGGAGGGGCCTGCGGTGCTGATTCTCAGGTATTTGCACCTAGGGGAGCTGCCCAGCCCCCTGCCAGGTGCACGGTTCAGTGGGAGCTGTTTATCCTGTGAGGGCCCTGCTCAGGCTCAGGCACAGGGTGACACCAGGAGGAACAACACCACTGGCAGCGGCCAGTCTCCAGCTCTGGAGTCAGCTCCCGCAGTAACTACCGCAGCTCCCAGTCCACAGGGGCCTGGATGCACCAGGGGCGGGGGGCCCTGATCTGCACAGCTCGGGCCACCCGGCAACCGTAGCATCCTTGCTGCCCTGTGTCCTCCCGGCCTCTCTGCCTGTCCCGGGGGGAGCGCTGGATCCTGCGCTGTGTCCCCCGGCGCCCTGGGCTCCAGGGCCTGTGCCGCTGGAATCCCACTCCCGGAGCCGCGCAGCCCCCTCCGTGCTGAGCCTCCGCCGGAGCCCCTCCGAGCTGCTCCCGGGTCCAGCCATGTGCGCGCACCAGCCGTTTAGGGAGCTCGCCCCGGGGCGCAGGTGTCTGTTAGTGCCCCTGGAGCCCGAGGGCATCCCCGCCCTCCTGGGATCCTGCCCGAGCTCCCTGCGAGCGCCTTTTCGCCCAGGAAGGTTGGTGAAGCCCCTGCTTTTCCAGGTGGGGCTTTCCTGCCCTGGGGGCACTCGACGCTGCCTTAGCCCGGCTCCTCGTGGGGCCCCTCCTCCTTGGATGTTTTTTATTTCTTTATTTTTCTTCCCGTCTTCCTACCTTGATAGAAGTGGAACTCTTCTCACTGTAGCATTCCAGCTGTTATCTCTTTAAATCTTGGGCCGAATTTGTAGGTTTTCAGGATGATTTGAAAGTTATCTAGGTAAGTTAGTGGGGACAGGTGACTTGGGGACCCTACTCTTCCACCATCTTGCCCCGCCTTCAAATTATTCTTTTAATATACAAGTAAATGCTCTTCATACTTTCAAATCCTTCATTTGTTATTTGGTTTATTAACAATTCCTCTTGGCTTTGGGCCCACTTGAGCATTTCATAACTATGACTGTATGTCGTCATGCTAGTGTTTGATGAAAGTGTTGGCCAGGCCACAATCAGGTTTAGAGCCCGGAAGTGGATTGAAGGAACACAAAATTCTGATCAGAACCTCAGTTGATTACTCCATATTGCACATTCTAGTAACTGAAAGGCCATGTGAGCAGAATTGGGACTTCTGCTTTGTTTGAATGACTTTGGTCTGCAACGTGTTCAGTGTTGAGTGATGAGGGCTAACCACACCTAGACCTTATATAGATGTGTCCTTTAAGATGCTTCTTGCTGCAAGTAAAAGAAAACTTGCCTCATACTAGGTTAAAATCAGTGTCCATGTCTCATGTGAGAAGCACAAGGAGATACCGTTCCCTGGCTCTCAGTTCCAGCCTCTGCTGTGCATCTGCTCTCCCTGGGCCTGCTCTCCCTCCCAGGTATCACACCAGACTCGCTCTACACATCTTTCTTTTTCTAGAAGTCTGTAGCGGACTTTCTCTCACTTCTTATGGCCAAAAGCAGTGCACAGCCAAGGACTGGGCAGTGGGGTTAACTGGGATGACCTTGCTTGCTTTACAACCACCATCTCCTGAAGAGGAGGGGAGGAGCCTGAAAACAATAGGACTTCCACTGGCAAATGAGGGTGAGGGAAATGGATGTGGAGTGAGCTAGCTCTTGTGTCTACTGTGCCATGACTGGTGAAGCAGGACTCCTGATTGTGAGAGGTCATGGAGAGTGATCTACACAGAGCTCTCAGAGGATGGAGCGGAATCAGAGCCCTTATTGTGGTTCTGCTCATAGGCCTGAAATTTTTATTTTTACCATTGCAAGGATAAGGAACAACTCATCGAAATGCCACCACTTAGAGTGAACACTGATGTGTTGTGTCTGTCCTTCCTCATGTTGTCAGTAATTTAGACTAAATTGTTATTTTGCATTCATATCTCTAGTTGCTGTTCTGTCTTAGTGCTTACTCAGTATGTGCTGTATTTATGTCCTGTGGGCATGCCCATGGGATTTCCAGGGAAGAACCCATTAGTGGGGATCCTGAACTGGTCAGCCTGATGCCTGGGGCTTTCGGGCAGCTACTTTCCATTATGAGTTTCTCTATCAGTAAGAGTTACAGGGAATCAGTACTTGAATAAGCAAAGTTCCCTGAGAAGTTGAGCCTCAGATGGAAGTTGATCTGGCCACAGAGAAAGCTTATCTTAAAAGTGACTGTAGGCTGCTGCCAGCCTGGTGGCCTTTGGATACCGAGTCCCCTCCTCACCAGAGTCAGAACCTGACCCCATAGTCCTAGAAGTGGATGTAATGGGCCCTGCCCTTCTCAGCCAAATGCATTTCCCCACAGTAGGCAGCTCTGGAGAAGAACAGTTCACATGTCCATCTATGAGGAGTGGTTAAGAATTCCCAGGCCTAAAGGCTTTGCATTGTGGAACACTAGTCTGAACTTTTGGTTTTTCACCTCCTGCACGTCCACTGAGGGAAACCTTTTCCCTGGATTTCAGGGAAGAACTCAGGGGTACATTTCAAGCTGGGGGAATTTAATCCAGGAACATTAAGATGTTTCACTGGATTTGGCTCTTAAACCTGTAGATGCAAAAAGAACACATAATATCCTTGGAAGGTGCTACTTTGATGGGTTTCCTCTAAACGTATCCCTCCTTACTGCCCTGGATACTGTTCTCAGATGCTTGCCTTATGCCACTGTGAGTGGACACCCGCAGGAACACAGCACAGTGCCCAGGGACCAGAGAGATGTGGGAGCTTGGTTTCCTTCCACAGGAGTTGTAGGCTTTCAAATAAAGCTATTTGAACAAGAAAAATAGCCCTTTAAGAATTACTCTCTTAGCATATGTTAGAGCCATATTTATGTATAAAATCACATTTTATAAAATTCAATTTTAATAAAAATTGTTCTGAGATGAAGGTGTCTGAATGACTCGACATATTCCAAGTACACTGTTACCATAAGGTTTTATTGGTGCATTTAAATTTTGAAAGAAATTTGTAAGAAATAAGTCTCCTAAACTCCCACTTATCTTATTTTTTCCTACTAAGTTGCTGCTAAATATGAATGACTATCAAGGAATGAATATGTTTGATATGCTAAGCACAGTGCTGAGGCTGGACAGGAAAAAACACACAAGAAAGCTGGGAAAGGACCTTCCAATACCGATGAACCCAAAATAGGTTGTGTTTAGTCTCCCAAAATATGAGGCATGTTCATACATTTTCCCTAAAAATATTACTTCATTCCCCAATGATAAGACATAAGAATAAGGTCATAAAAGAGGACTTTAATGAGTATCAGTTGGCACTTAGGTAGGCTCCCTGCCAGAAGCCCCCTGCTTAGAGCTCAGGAGAGATGTTGAGATTGGCTCCCAAGGCAGAGCTGGGTGCTGCCAAGCCCACAGGGTCGGGATGAGATGTTGGCCTATGAGTCGAATGGGCAGGGGACTCATCCATAGCTGATGACCCCTGGGGCCATTTCTCTATCCTGTACTTTGATTTTTGAAGCTGAATCCATAGTCAGCAATGGCTTTCTGAAGTAGGGCTCCAGTTTCAGAACTTCTCTGCCCGCCCCACCTCACTGTGCCAAAGACCATGTGGCATATAAAGAAATGAAGAGAACAAATGAACAACCAAAGAAAACACAAGAAACAATCTCATAAATGCAGAGAACAAAAGGGTGGTTGCCAGAGGGAGGTAGGGTTGGGAAGATGGGTGAAATAGGTGAAGGGGTATAAGAGTTACAAACTCCCATTATAAAATAAATAAGTCATGGGGAATAAAAGTATAGCGTGGAGAATATAGTCAATAATATTGTAATAACTTTGTGTGGTGACTGGTTGGTGACTATACTTATTGTGGTGAACACTGAGTAATGTGTAGAATCTTCAAATCACTGTGTTATACACCTGTCAACTATACTTCAATAAAAATAATAATAAGTGAAAAAGGGTAAACAAGAAAAAAATTCAGAAAACAACCATTTTGTATAAGAAAAATATAACCACTCTCCCCCCACCCCCAGCCTCTGCTCTCTACTCTAGTGAGGTTTAGAGTCATAGGCCAAACTTAGTGCTTCAGAGTTGGTTCAGCTGGAGATGTTAGGCTGGTTTCAGAAATGAAAACATATATATTTTTTCCCAGATGTGTAATAAGATTATTGCTATTCTCCATTAAATACTATATACCCTAGTCTCAGGGTTGGTTTAGTTTTGTGTTAATACTTGCGTGGATTGTGGGGGGGCCATGAAACTTCATGCTCCATGCTGAACCTTCTGTAGCCTCCAAACATACACAGACACACACTTACACACGTCTGGTGCATGCTTACTCCTCTCTCTCTGGAACACCTGAGCCCCCAGTGCCTGTCCTTCCTTGAGTTTTGTGGCATTGAAGGATTTGCATGCCAAATTGTGAGCTTCTGAGATTTTTGTTTGTGTAAGTCACATTAGTGCCCTCCTGGGTCAGGGTTGCTCCTTGCCACACATCATGGGTGTGAGGACAGTGAAGAAAGAGGCTGTCTGTCCATGCTGCCCACAGCCCAGGACACTCCTCTAAGGTGTCATTTTGGAGAGACTTAGGAAAGGAAATAAAGGAGAACAAAAGGGCGAAAGAAATGAAATTTCAAACCAAGAAGATTTGGTAGAGAGACTTTCCAAAAAGATCTGCATCACAGAGAAGCTGGGAAGGAGTCCTTCCTTGTCCAATGTTCTGGCCTTTGACAGATTTAATGCAGGAGAAGAACTACCTACAAGAATGGGTTTCATTGCTGACAGAAATGCATCTTTGTGTATTTGCTAGCATGTACTCCACAGATAGCAGCAGTTCAAATATTCATGGACTGGCAAATCTAAGTTACCATACCTATAATATGTGTGTATATATTATATAACCTAAAATTTGTCCCTAACTTCCTTTTTTTTTTTTTTTAAGATTCACTTATTTATTTTTAAAGCAAGAGAGTATGCACACAGGGGGAGGCACAGAGTGGGGGAATTGCAAGCAGACTCCCTGCTGAGTCTGGGGGCAGTGCTTGATCTCACAACCCCAAGATCATGACCCTGTTGAGGAGGATGCCCAGGTATCCATCAGGGTTGGGATGAAGTATGGTAGGTGGGCCCTAAGACACAAAGTCAATAATGTAAGATCTAGAAAAATGGATGGAACAAAGAAAGTGTGAAGGTGCTTATCAACTCCATTTCAAAGCTATTAGATGCTCTGGAAGCAATGAAAGAATGCATGCACCTCAGATCCATGGTTTTCCAGAGGAGCTGGTTGTGTGAAAAGCCATGGATTGAACAAAATAAAAGGCTATTGACCAAGGCTTTTAAAAAATCTGGGTAATTCTCATATGAGATCTTTAGAGACCTGCCTCTGTGTCAGGCTCAACTTTCTCCATGCTACCACTGTTGGTAGTTAACCGGAAGTGTCTCATTGACTGTGAACATTGAGAAAGTCTCCTACCTCAACACTTTCTTTGTTCCACCCATTTTTCTAGATCATACATTCTTAACTTTTTTTGTATCTTAGGGCCTGCCTACCATGCTGGGTCCCAACCCTGGTGGATACCTGGGCATCCTCCTCAACAGGGGATTGATATGTCTTACCTGTTAAGATGTTGTGAACTTTTATATTATGAGAAATTAACTACCCACAAAGAAAAATAAGCAGTCTGTCTCTCTGAAAATGATTGAACCCTGTGGAAATATGTAAATATCTGTTTGTGGAATCTCAGCAAGAGGTCTGGAAAAATACTCTAAAATGTCAGATATCAATTATTAGAGTTTAGGAATATCAATCAGTGCTACCTAAATTACAAAGACTGACTAATCCAGGGTAAACCATGAAAATCTCACCTTCTCCTTTTAGGTGGATGCTATTCTCAAATTCTGGGCATGGGGAAGACTGCCTCTCCCAACCCTCCCAGTCTGAATAGAGTTCAAGGAAATGGGCTGAGAGGAAGTGAGGGATGTCACTTCCCAGGCTGAGGCTGTAAAAAGCCCATAGTGGATTCTCTAGTCTTGCTTTCCTTTATCTTGGCAACCAAAAAAGGCACATTCCAGCCCTAGAAATGAGAGATAAGAAGGGGGGTCTGGAAGAGGACACAAGAGGTCAGGAGGACACAGGACACAAGGTAGCCATTAGGAAGATTATGAATACAGGCTGTTCCATAGAGCCGCAGCTGGTTCTCTTTCCTAAACCTAGTTAGATAAAGCTCCAAAATGTGTGCATGCTGGAAGAAGGGAATATTTTTATATCTCATCTGGATATTCCCTGAACTGCTGCACTAACTGATTTGCTCTTTTACTACTAGACTGAGAAAAGGACTTGATGAGAGATAGGGTGATAGTTTGGCTCAGTAGGAAGAGGAGCAAGGATCTCCTTAGGGTAAGAGTGTTGGAGTCATGGAAGCAGGTGAGATAGAGATTGCAGCTTTGCTGGTGATCACCTCAGTGTCGGAAAAGTAGGTAGATACAAAAGTAGACAGTATTTTTGCCCAGTGTCACCAGGCAGAGACAGCTGAAAGGCATAACATCTTGCAAGGGACCACTTTATACATAGGGGAGCTGGTAAGGATTCACTGGGTCTTGTTAGGGACCTGTCCTCATCAATTCTACAGAAAATGAACCAATTTCAGACAATTATAATCAATAAAAACACAGCAACTGTCTCTTCCTCACCATGTTCTTGCTTATATAATGGATTAGCTGTTATAACTAATGCAGCACACTCAACATGAGCAGAATCATCTAAGGAAGTATCATTTTTCAACCTCTTCCTCCTCTTTCCAGCAGTGGAGGGGCAAGCAATTGAATGGGGTGAGTGTACGCAGAGATGCAGCAGAAATTCTGTATTCCCCCTCCTCCAGCAACCGAAGCTGTGTGTATAGCAGGACAGTGCTGGGAGGAAGGAAGGGTCATTTTAATGGAGTATGAGATTGACATGTTGGCCAGGTTGTTTTAATAGTTAAAAGTGACTAAAAAGTAAAAATCATACCGAAACCCCAATAAAGGAGCTAATTGGAGAGAAAGGGGGAACTTGATGGAACAAAATGCTATAAGAAGTTCAGAACGTAAAGACTGCTAACTCTGGGAAACGAACTAGAGGTGGTAGAAGGAGAGAAGGGCGGGGGGTGGGAGTGAATGGGTGACGGGCACTGGGGGTTATTCTGTATGTTAGTAAATTGAACACCAATAAAAAATAAATAAAAAAAAAGAAGTTTCTGGGAAAATATCATCTATTACATGTATTTCAATGGGATTCCTCAGTCAAACCAATTACTTGTTTTATGTGTGTATGTGTGTATGTATGTATGTATGTATGTATCTATCTATCTATCTATCTATCTATCTATCTATCATCTATCTTTCTCCACAGTAGATTATAAGCATCCTGAGATTAAAGAACAAGTCTGTGTTAGTCACTAAAATATATCTAAATCTCAGTCAGTACCTGTACTAGGTGAAACTTGATACATATTTGCTGCATCGATGTTATGAAATTCTCCTCTGGCTCTTTCCTGTCCCTACTATTGATTATTACAAATTGTGAAAATGGGTAAATAGTTTTGCTAACTTTGCTGGAAACAACAAAAATAGAAACTAAAATGTGTTGAACTCTCAGGTGCTGGACACTGTGATAGATGCTTTATGTGAACTGGCCCATCTGTATCCCACAAGATTGCTGAGGCAGGTGTGAGTCTTACTCTACAGATGAGAAAAATATAGCTAAGAGAGGTAAGGGTGTAGCAAATCACAAGGGCAAAGTCAGGATTTTTTTAAATATATATATTTTAATGGGAGTTCAATTTGCCACCATACAGTATAACACACAGTGCTCATCCTGTCAAGTGCCCCCATCAGTGCCCATCACCCAGTCACTCCATCCCCCCACCAACCTCCCCTTCCACCACCCTTTGTTCATTTCCCAGAGTTAGGAGTCTCTCATGGTTTGTCTCCCTCTCTATTTTTTCCCACTCATTTTCTCTCATTTCCCCTATGATTCCTTTCACTATTTCCTATATTTCCCATATGAGTGAAACCACATAATGTTTGTCCTTCTCTGATTGACTTACTTCACTCAGCATAATACCCTCCAGGTCCTTCCAAGTTAAAGCAAATGGTGGGTATTTGTCTCTTCTGATGGCTGAGTAATATCCCATTGCATATATAGACCACATCTTCTTTATCCACTCATCTTTTGATGGATGCTGAGGCTCCTTCCACAGTTTGGCTATTGTGGACATTGCTGCTATAAACATTGGGGTGCGGGTGTCCTGGCTTTACACTGCATCTGTATCTTTGGGGTAAATCCCCAGCAGGGCAATTGCTGGGTCATAGGTTAGCTGTATTTTTAACTCTTTGAGGAACCTCCACACAGTTTTCCAGAGTGGCTGCACCAGATCACATTCCCACCAACAGTGCAAGAGGATTCCCCCTTTCTCCACATCCTCTCCAACATTTGTTGTTTCTTGTCTTGTTAATTTTCCCCATTCTCATGTGTGAGGTATGAGGTGTGAGGTGTGAGGTGGTATCTCATTGTGGATTTGACTTGTATTTCCCTGATGGCAAGTGATGCAGAGCATTTTCTCATGTGCTTGTTGGCCATGTCTATGTCTTCCTCTGTGAAATTTCTGTTCATGTCTTTTGCCCATTTCATGATTGGGTTGTTTGTTTCTTTGCTGTTGAGTTTAATAAGTTCTTTATAGATCTTGGATACTAGCACTTTATCTGACATGTTATTTGCAAATATCTTCTCCCATTCTGTAGGTTGTCTTTTAGTTTTGTCGACTGCTTCTTATGCTGTGCAGAAGCTTTTTATCTTAATTAAATCCCAATAATTCATTTTTGCTTTTGTTTCCCTGGCCTTCATGGATGTATCTTGCAAGAAATTGCTGTGGCCAAGTTCAAAAAGGGTGTTGCTTGTGTTCTTCTCTAGGGTTTGGATGGATTCTTGTCTCACATTTAGATCTTTCATCCATTTTGAGTTTATCTTTGTGTATGGTGTAAGAGAATGGTCTAGTTTCATTCTTCTGCAGGTGGATGTCCAATTTTCCCAGCACCATTTATTGAAAAGACTGTCCTTTTTCCAGTGAATATTCTTTCCTGCTTTGTGGAATATTAGTTGACCATTAAGGTGAGGGCCCATTTCTGGAATCTCTATTCTGTTCCATTGACCTATGTGTCTGTTTTTGTGCCAGTACCACACTGTCTTGATGACCACAGCTTTTTAATACAACTTGAAATCTGGCATTGTGATGCCCCCAGCTATGGTTTCCTTTTTCAATATTTCCCTGGCTATTCAGGGTCTTTTCTGATTCCACACAAATCTTAAGAGGATTTGTTCCAACTCTCTGAAGAAAGTCCATAGTATTTTGATAGGGATTGCATTAAATGTGTAAATTGCCCTGGGTAGAATTGACATTTTCACAATATTAATTCTGCCAATCCATGAGCATGGAATATTTTTCCATCTCTTTGTGTCTTCCTCAGTTTCTTTCAGAAGTGTTCTGTAGTTTTTAGGGTATAGATCCTATACCTCTTTGATTAGGTTTATTCCTAGGTATCTTATGCTTTTGGGTGCAATTGTAAATGGGATTGACTCCTTAATTTCTCTTTCTTCAGTCTCATTGTTAGTGTATAGAAATGCCACTGACTTCTGGGCATTGATTTTGTATCCTGCCACGCTACCAAATTGCTGTATGAGTTCTAGCAATCTTGGGGTGGAGTCTCTTGGGTTTCTATGTAGAGTATCATGTCATCTGCAAAGAGGGAGAGTTTGACTTCTTTGCCAATTTGAATGCCTTTTATGTCTTTTTGTTGTCTGATTGCTGAGGCTAGGACTTCCAGTACTATGTTGACTAACAGTATTGAGAGTGAACATCCCTGTCGTGTTCCTGATCTTAGAGAAAGGCTCTCAGTGTATCTCCATTGAGAATGATATTTGCTGTGAGCTTTTTGTAGATGGCTTTTAAGATGCTGAGGAATGTTCCCTCTATCCCTACACTCTGAAGAGTTTTGATCAGGAATGGATGCTGTATTTTGTCAAATGCTTTCTCTGCATCTATTGAGAGGATCATATGGTTCTTGTTTTTTCTCTTGTTGATGTGATCTATCACGTTGATTGTTTTACGAGTGTTGAACCAACCTTGCATCTTGGGGATAAATCCCACTTGGTCATGGTGAATAATCTTCTTAATGTATTGTTGGATCCTATTGGCTAGTATCTTGTTGAGAATTGCAAAATCAGGATTTAAATTCAAGTCCATATGTTCTTAACTCCTTCTTTATACCTGGAGTATTTATCAATCACTTTCTCATTCTTATTTTTTTAAATGAAATTCATTACATTTTCTGTGTAAAACATGTTTATAGACTTTTGGATTATTTTAGATGAAATAAAAAATCAAACATACTCCTTTCCCTCTTAAAAGCAGAGTAGGAGTTCTACTTATGTTTCTGAAATGTTAATTGCTAGGGAATGAACTTTTATATTAATTACCTATTGCTGTGCAACAATATTATCACAAACTCAGCAGGTTTAAATAACACATTTATTACCACACAATTTCCATGGGTCAGGCATCTGGGGGTGGCCTAGCTGGGCCTTCTGCTTTAGAGTTTTACAAAGCTGCAATTGTCTCATCTGAAGTTTAACTGGGGAATTATGCACTTTCAAATTCACATGATTTTTGGAAAAGTCCAGTTCCTTGCATGTTGCTGACTGAGTGCTTCAATTACTTGCTGGCATTTGTCCAGAGACATCCTCAGATCTATGATCTGTGGCCTCTCCAACCAGTGCACAATGTAGCAACTGGTTTTGGTAAAGCCATCAGGGTTTCTTCTGGAGATGAGCATTATAACCTTGTGTGACACAATCACATACATGTAATCACACACAGTCTGTCACCTCTGCCACATTCAGTGCTATCTACACTCAAGGGCATGAACATGAGGATGTGGGAGTCATGGAGGCCCTCTGAGAGTCCTGCTGCCACTCTCCCAGCATAGACAACTAGAAAATCAGACAAAATATATGAAACAGCTTTTTCAGATATTAGACAGAAGCTAGTGCAGGAGTGTGATCTCTGGGACAAAGAAAGGAGGTACACCCTGTGATGGTCTTGGCTGACTGCCTGGTGGCAGTTGCCAGGACACAGTGGATAGATTCTCTTTCTACTCAGCTGAAGAGAAAGATCCAGCACTTGTAGAGACTGTAGCAGATAAAATTTGTGAGCAAAATGCCAAACAGGAGGGGGCTTACACAGAGCAAACTCTTAAGATCTAAAGAGGAATCCCTTCAAGTTTTAGACTGATACTGGTTTGTGCAGGCACAGGGTACCTCTCCATCAGGCTGAGAAGCAGTAAGCCAAACAATTCCCAGAGCTCACACAGGGCTGGGAAGAGTCTGTGTTCCCTCTTGCAGGAGAAAGAGAGCTCATAATACATGCAAAACCAGACAGAGTCCCCAGCAGTGGCACACCTTAGTTGCAGGGCTAAATTAGCTCTAGACTAAAGGCTGCTCCAAATTTCCCTAACAAGGCTTAAAAGCAAACTGTAAAATTTCCTAGGAACAAGTAACGTGTTCCAGCTTCCTTTGAAAGAATGGAGTGAAATTCAGTGAACTGCAACATAAGTCAGAACATCAGCATCAAATTTAAAGACTCACAAAACATGCAATGACAAAAAAATATGAACCACAACCAGTGAAAAATCCACTTAATGAAAACAAACTCAGAAATGATAAAATGAGAATATTATCGGACAAGGATGTTAAAACAGTTATTATAATATGCTGTAATGCTCAAGATATAGATGAAAGCAGGGATGTGATGAGGAAAGAAATCAAAGATATTAAGAAACACCCAAATGGAACTTCTGGATATAAAAAATAATAATATTGGAAATGGAATACACACTTCATTGGATTAACAACACACTAGACACTTCAGAAGGCAATAACAGGGATCCTGAGCACAGCAATAGAAACTATGCAAAATGAAGCACACTGATAAAAAACTGAAAGAAGTCCAGGGAGTTGTGGGATAATATCAAGCACTGTAACATATGGGCAATCAAAGTACAAGAAGGAGAAGGACTATTAAATATGAAACAATGACTACATTTTCCACACTTGATGAAAACCATAGATCCAAGAAACTCAATGAACCTCAACAGGTAATACATAAAAAAACCACAAAAGCCCTAAATCTACTAAAGAAATTGAATTTATAGATGAAAACATTCCAATAGAGAACAGAAAACTTTATATCCAAGTGACTTTACTGGTGAAATATACTAAAATATAAGAGAAAAAAAAATCAAGCTATACCAACTCCTTCAGACAAAAGAAGAGGAGGGAATACTTCCCAACTCATTTTCAGAGGCCAGAATTACCATGACACCACAACCAGAAAAAGTATTATGAGAAAAAAAACTATAGCCCAATGTCCTTCATATACATGGATGTAAACATTTTAACAAAATTTTAGCAGCTGAATTTAGCAATATATAAAAAAGATAATATATCACATCCAAATGGGGTTTACTGCAGAAATTCAAAGTGAATTTAACATTCAAAAATCAATCAGTGGAATTCACCAAATGTATAGATTAAAAGACTAAAAGAGGAAACATGAAGAAAATAATATTTTCATTATATTAGAAAAATATTACTTCAATATTTTCAAAGAAAGAATTTGACAAAATTCAATGCCTAGTCACAGAAAAATTCTGGCAAACCAGGCATAAATGGAAACTTCCTCAGTTTGGTAAGGGATACTTATTAAAAACTTACCATAGACATTATACTACATGATGACAAACTGAATTCTTTTACTCTGAGGTTAGGAAGAAAACACTGATGTCCTATTCAACATTGTAACAGAGTTCCAGTCCACACACTATGGCAAGAAAAAAGAAAGTATGTAGGTTGGAAAGCACAATGTAAAATTTTAGTTATTCACAGATGACATCATCATTATCATATAAAAAATCTGAAGAAATATATAAAACCTCATAGAATTAGTCAATGAGACTAATAAGATCACAGAATACAAGGTCAATATAAAAATGCATTTCTCTATGCTAGCACCAACAACTAAAAAATGAAATTTTAAATAGCACAAAAATACTTTAAAAGCTCAACAAAGTATGTGTAAGACTATATATGAAACAAAAAAGCACTGCAAAGACAAATGAAAGAAGACAAATTAATGAAGAGATATATCATGATCATGGATGGGGAGATTCAGATGTTAATTCTCCCCAGATGATCCATAAATTCAATACAATCACAATAGAAATGCCATCAAGCTTTGTTGTAGAAATTGCCAAGCTAATATTTATTTATTTATTTATTTATTTATTTATTTATTTATTTGGGGGTGGGTGGTGAGGGACAGAGGGAGAGGAAGAGAGAAAATCTTAAGCAGGCTCCACGGCCTACGTGGGGCTCGATTCTACAACCCTGAGATCATGACCTGAGCTGAACGGAATCAAAAGTTGGACGCCTAAATGACTGAGCCACCCAGCACTCTGACAAGCTGATTTTAAAATGTACATGTAAAGGACCTAGAAGAACTAAAATAATTTTGAAAGAATGAACCAAGTTGGAGGATTTAATAGTACTTGGGTTGAAGACAATAACCAAGTCATTGTACTGACATGAAAATCACTGGACAAACCAGGAGGACAGAATAGAGTCCAGAAATAGAGCTTGATTGACTAAGACTGAGAATGAATAAACGGCAGCTTCACTAAAATGGAGTTGAGGAGAGGGGGGAGGCCAGCAGGGGCCATCATATCACCTAATATTGATGATAGCAAGCATTGTCTGTTACAGACTCCAATAGAATGATCAACAGGGAAGGATCATTACAGGTCCCAATTGGAAGTGATGTACCCTGGATCTGCTACCCAGCAACTCAGCCAATGAGAAACCATCATCACCCTTAACTCTTGCTTTTCTCTAAGGGATTTTCTTTGAGAATAACCCTCCCCAGCCTCTCCCTTCTTCTCCATAAAATGTTCCTCTCCTTTGTTTGTTGGACTTGTCTATGGTTTCTCTGTAGCTTCGATGACCAGAATTGCAATTCTCTGTTATTCCTGAATAACCTATATTTTGCTTGTGAAATAACAGACTATTTTATTTTGAAGGTTAACAAAGCTAAACAAATGACGCCTACTTTGGGAGATTAAAATAAAAGCAAGACACAATGAAAAACCCAGATAGAATATGGTTTGCGAGGATTGTGATGTGAGTTTGTGTTCTAAGGTCCTTGCTTTGCTTGGGAAGAGGAGAAAGACACTGCTTAACTTTTGAGTTTTAGAAGTTTAATATTTCTAGTGAAATATTTAGGGTAACTCGTTAAAATAAAACTAAGCCATGGCTGCAGAGGTGAGAAGGAAGTAAGGTGAAACCCCACCTCCACCACATGTAAGTGTTGTGACTTAGTTTCCACATGTGTTTTGATGCCTATTTCATAGGTTATTGAAAAGGTTCAGTGAGACCCACTAAGGAGGAGGGTTTAGCTTGGAACCTGGCTCATGTTTAGTGCTCAATAAATGCTGATCCTCTGGCCAGTTTCCTGGTTTTAGCTGTGGATTACTTTGCATAGGATTTCTTTGCTTTCTGAGTTTCCAAGGTCCTTCCAGGATTCTATAGTAGATGAAAGCAAAGTGCTAGCGTGCTCATTGCCTCCAGGCGTGACTGTTGCATCTGCAGGCATCAAACTGCACTCATTCCTATAGAACATACAGTAGCATCATTGATAGGTTCCATTCTGAGCACCTAACTGTGCCTCCTACACATAGTAGTGGCTTGATAAATACTGCTGGTTATGCTTATGTGCGAATCAATCCTCTCTAAGGATTTTAGAGGATTTGAAAATAAGAAAAAAATGAAGTGCACAAAACAGTTGGATTTGTATTTAAATAGGTTTTAAAAAGGAAAATCTGACTTAGTCTTTAAATAGCGTCAGTGAAAGGTGCCTTGAGTTGCTTAGTAACCTCACACCGTTCTATTTATACAGCAGATGGCCCAGGAATCTGTGTGGTTCCATGAAGTGCCTTTAGGATGCAGAAAAGTCCCAGAGATTCTGGTTTACTCAGTGAAGAGCCTGACTAATGCAAAAGCTTGTTTAAAATCAACATATAATTAAAAACTTTTTCTTTAATTTTTGTTTGGAAATAATTTCATGTTTACAGAATGTTGCAGAAGCAAAGCTAATGCAAAAAGCTTTATAGATAGACTCACCTTTAGCTAATATTTTATCCCATTTTCTTTATCATTACTTACTTGTGCTTTTTTTCTCTGTCTCTCTTCACAAATACAAACGCAAACATGCACATTTATTTCTCTGAACCATTTGATGCTAAGTTACATATATGTCTCATTGGCCATAGATATTAAAATGTGTATTTTGGGATCCCTGGGTGGCGCAGCGGTTTGGCGCCCGCCTTTGGCCCAGGGCGCGATCCTGGAGACCCGGGATCGAATCCCACATCGGGCTCCCGGTGCATGGAGCCTGCTTCTCCCTCTGCCTGTGTCTCTGCCTCTCTCTCTCTCTCTCTCTCTCTCTCTCTCACTGTGTGCCTATCATAAATAAATAAAAATAAAATTTAAAAAAAATGTGTATTTCCTAAAGGATGTTTTCCTTATAAAACCACAGTACAGTGATCAACTAGGCAAGTGTACATTTACTTTTATCTGATTTACTGTCCATATTCCAGTATTTTTGGTTGATTTAATGTCCTTTATTGCAACTTTTCCCCTTCAGTACCGATCTAGATTTGGGTCAGGCATTGCTTTTCTTTGTCATGTCAATGTGTAATTAAATAAAAAAAAAAATTGGGATCCCTGGGTGGCGCAGCGGTTTGGCGCCTGCCTTTGGCCCAGGGCGCGATCCTGGAGACCCGGGATCGAATCCCACGTCAGGCTCCTGGTGCATGGAGCCTGCTTCTCCCTCTGCCTCTCTCTCTCTCTCTCTCTCTCTGTGTGACTATCATAAATAAATAAAAAATATTTAAAAATAAATAAATAAATAAAAAAAATTATGGGGGAGCCAGATGACTATTTTTTAATTTAAAAATTAAATCCATAATTATCAAAGATTTGGGGCATAGAATTCTGTCTAAAATTTGCTGTCTTGGCATAAAAAGGGGTTGGAATACAAGAAAATAAGTTTGTAGGTGATGGAGAAAGAGTGATAGAATTATTCCCTCCGGTGATTAGAACATGTATTCCTAAAGGGCTTGGTGAATTTTAAAAACAGGGTCCTAGACACTGTGCCCTGAAATTCAGATTTAATAGATTTGGTTTCAGGCCCAGGAAACTGGGTTTTTGTTTTTTGTTTTGACGTTGTTGTTGTTTAGACTTGCTAGGTGATTACAACCTTCTAGTAGGTTCTGGAACACAAGGTGAGATATGTACGGCCACAGAGGGCAAGCCTGACTCTCTCTGAGGAGCATGAGGACTACTCTTGAAAGCCAATCATCAAATCTGATTCCAATCTTGGAAATCCCCTAGAGGGAGTCATTGAGGCCAGCTCTGCACCAACACAGAGGTACTCCAGGCAGGTTTGCAGCATAACCTTTGAGCAAGCAATGCGTTATGCTAGCTGCTCATCGTTATTCTCAGCTTCAGAGAAGATGAAAGAAACAAAATATTCAGATTGAACAGATACTCAATATGTGCTAGATGACGTGGATTTTTGAATACAGGGCACTTAAAAGATAAATACTGTGTATACAGCATCTTGGATGGTGGCACATGGCCTTAGAGTTCATTAGCTCGTTGACATCACTCATGTCAACGTCTTAGCACTTCATGAAACTGCATATGAAAGGCAGGGCTCAGAAGTGAAATAAATTAAATTGGGAAAAAATTAGACTAAACTCATGATTATCTGATTCTAAAGCATATGTGGAAATGTAAAGCCATAGAGCAGCCGCAATAATTTTGAAAAGGAAGACAAATTTGGAGACTGAAAGTACCTAAATTAAAGACTTACTGTGGAATAAGGAAATCAGGGTGGTATGGGCATAGGAATAAACATATAAATCAATGTTATTAGAAATCTCCATTATTCAAGTTAGTACAGAAATAGACTACATATATAGAAAAATTGCTTTGTCAAAGTGCAAAGGCAATCCAGTGGAGAAGGGATAGACTTTTCAACAAATGTTACTGAAGCAATCAAATATCCATATGCAAAAAAAAAAAAAAAAAGAACTTCCTTCTATACCTTGCACCATATAAAAAGATGAACCCAAATTAGATCATATACTTAAATAATAAAACCTAAAACCAACAGATTTCTAAATGAATGTTTGAAATCTGTTATTTTTCTCTAACAGTTGACACAGTGGGTTCTTCATTTGCATTCCAGAGGGAGCTGGACTCCGAGCTTACGTCCCTGAATTGGTTCCTATCAATAGGAGAAAAAGAAGGACCCTTGACATCCAGAATCATGGCACAGTGAGGAGAGATGCCTGAGAAGCACATTGATAATTATGGCCTCTGGATGTGGTCTTTGCCCTAAATAAGCAATATTTTTTTTTCATTCTTTAATGTAGAACATTGAAAAGGAAATTCATTAAAGTCATCATTAAATATTGAGATCAATTCATCATTCTAAAATTCTGTGCTAATTTAACATAATCTAATTTACCAAAAATGACTTTTTCCCCATTTCTGGAAATACTGTTTTATCTTTCTTTTTTTCAGCATATTTAGGTTTTAATATAAAAAAAGCTCCTCTTGAACTCATAGTTCTGTCTTTCACATAGCTATTTTATCTTATTCCAACTCTAAGAGGAAATCTCATTTCTCCCTTGATATGGAAAAAAATGAGCACATTTACAGAGGTTGCATTAAATGGTGTTTTATCTTTCAGCAGAGTGGATTAAAGTAAGTAGTATCTCAGTGACCATTGGCATTGTCATGTGTATAGAATCCCACCTTGACATTTGTTGACCCTACAATCATGATTAATATTTGTCACCAGATAGTTTTATTTTCACCATGATATATAAATGTCTATTTATTTTGTTACATTTTTCAGAGAAACAGTGGACACAAGCCCCTCCAGGAGGGGATCCATCAGGCCAATGAGCTTCTCTCCCTGTGGTGGGCTCACCCAGGATTCTGGTCAGTTGGTATCTGTTGAGTTGAGGCATGGAGACCAATCTCAAGGGGGTGAATCTGGGTTTATTGAGCTCAGGGTGTCTTTACTGAGCAACTGCTCTATGTGTATCCCATGCTAGACAGTGGGTACACTGTCTTTTGCTTACAGTTCAGTGAGGGGGTCAGCTTTCCACAGTCCTACCGGTTTCTTGATGTCCCCTTGTGTGTAAAGAGAACTCCGGCAGTGTAACCCACCTGGCCTACATCCCTCACTCACTTTGTCCAGGAGAGGGAGTGATTTAGCTAATGGTGAGTTTGGGAGGAGAAACTTGGCCTGTGGATCTCAGATCCTTCCTCCCCATTTAAGCTACCTGTAGAAAGTCTGCCTCTGTTGGTGCCCATCACTGCCATGAATGGTGGGTGAGTCTACCAAGATTTGAGTATTGTGAAACTTACTTGCTGTGCCCTCCAACAGCAAGCTGTATTAGTAATAAAGATGCCACTTAGCCTTATTCTCAGGATCAGGTAGGGGAAAAGGAGTATCATTCATCAGAGTCTTCAAAGATAATCTACAGTAAGAACAGATAGAATAGGAGCACAGAGAGGAGGAGGGCCCCTAACCTAGCCTGGGGGTTCAGGGAAGACTTTTCAAAGAAAGTGGCTCTGGAAACAATGTTGAAGGATGAGTTCATCAGCCAACTAGAGAGAAGAATGTATGAGAACTGTTGTCTGAGGGAGCATTATTGGGTAGAGGCCTGGGGTCAAGAAGTAGCACTGTTTGTGTGAGGAGCAAACAAGGGAACAACACAAGATTTCTAGGGAATGAGATGGAAAACAGAGATGTGTGAGATGAGGCCAGAGAGGCAAACATGTGGAGTGGAATTTGTTTTCCAGCTTGTGTTGCTGACGTTACAATCAGACAATCCTACAGGCTAATCGATACTCAAGCCCCAGATCTGTTCTACAGACTTCAAATCGGACACCCCTGTGGACAAACTACCACAGCTGTAGACTGAGGCAGCTAAGGTCAAACTCTCCTGAACACTGAACTTGGCTTGTCATATATAGCCTATACCAAGTGCTGGATTGAGCCTCTCTTTAATAAGGAAAAACAAAAGACATGGTATGCATTCCAGGGCTAAATATTAATTGCTTGGCATTCTGTATGTATATACTAGTGAAACATATTTAATGATTTAAATTTCTTATTGAATTTGCCTTCTTTTGTAGCAATCTAGGAAACTATTTTGGAAGATATTTGAAATTATGTTATTCTTGAATAAAATGTTTTTCAAAACTAAAGAGAGAGAGAGAAAGAGAGAGAGAGAGAGAGAGAGAGAAAGAGAGAGACTCACAGTCCCCCAAATCCTAATGGCTTCAAACTGGATAGATATGTGTTGACAGTAAGTTGTGTGAAACAGGCTTGGGGACTTTCACGAACATTTCCACTGTGAATCAACAGGCCACGTGGCTGCAACTATAGTGCCTTCTGAGTTACATTCATGCTGAAGAGCCTGCACAGTGAGAAAGGTCAGGTAGCCAGCCTCTGGAATATGGCACAGCAATATTGAGGGCATTGTGCTCAGGCTCATGAGGAACAAAGGAAAAGCAGAAAACATCTAGTGATGTGTGAACGGCACCGAAAAGTAGGTTATAGGAAAAGACATAAAAAAAAACTGGGGTAAGTTGAACCCCTGCTGTATTGTCAAGTGATAGATTTTAGGCTCTTGATAAAGAAGGAATTTTCTATTAGAGTTGTATAGAATAAAATGTGGCTGAGAGGTAGAAATTCTATAATTAGCTATTATGCAATGAGTCCTACTTTGTGGAAGGCACTGCGCTAAATGCTGTAAATGCTTCATCTCATCTAAAGCTTAGAATAGCCCTATTGTGAGGATATGATGGTTACCTTCCTTTCAGAGATGAGGAAATGGGACTGAGCACAGTTAAGTGACTTACCCAAGCTAATGGGATTTGAACTCAGCTTTCACAACTACTCGGTTAAGAGCAGGAAAATCAGGGATAGCTGTACCGCAAAGATGTTTTGAAGTCAAAACAAGCCTCATATTTTACAAGGTGAACAATTTGAAAATACTATCATATGGGGATCTCTATTTAAAATGAGTGGAATCACTTGACAGGATGAGCACTGGGTGTTATTCTGTAGTTGGCAAATTGAACACCAATAAAAAATAAATTTATTATAAAATAAATAAATAAATAAATAAAATGAAAAAAAAATAAAATGAGTGGAATTGCAGTATTTACCATAGGCAAAAGTGGATTTACTCTGTATTAAAGTGGAGATATTTCAGTACACCTTCTTTCCTGGATGACCCAAGGTGGCTGAACCTCCTGTAATTTCAAAATTTCTTGGGACTCAATGAAACGAAGTTTAAAGAGCTTTGGGATGAGATGATTTTGAATGATCCTGTAGTGAGGGGATGAGAAGTGGTGCAGTGGGGCTCAGGTGTGAGAAAGCCCATGCTAGGGAAGGCTGCTGTTTTAAATTAAACTTTCAATTTTTAGGTAGATATAAATTCATATATAATTGTAAGTAATAATATAGAGAGATCCTGTGTCCTTTTTCCTCAGTTCTCCCCAAGAGCAACATCTCTAAAATTAAGAGTACAATATCAAAACCAGGAGACTAACACTAATCAAGAACATTTCCATCACAAAATAATCTATGTTGCCTTTTAATAGC
The DNA here is from genome assembly GCF_048164855.1 of Canis lupus baileyi. Lineage (NCBI taxonomy): Eukaryota > Metazoa > Chordata > Mammalia > Carnivora > Canidae > Canis > Canis lupus. Next base: position 36,587,499 of record NC_132865.1, read on the forward strand.
CACACCCATTTCTATCCACTCCCTTCTTAACTGCTGGTAATCACGAATCTGTCCTCCCTTCCTATTATTTTGCGTTCAAGAATGTTGTATAAATGGAAACATAGAGTATGTAATCTGTCGAGTTTGGCTTTTTCCACCAAGTACAATTCTCCATACATCCAGCCAGTCATTTCTCAAACACCCAGCCAACTCTGGACTTTATACTTATTTCCTTGTTGTTTCTTACCCCAAACAAGATTGACTCTGTGTCCCAGCCAATTGAATTTTTCTGTTTTATTCTTTCTTGTTCTTTAATCTATTTTTTTAAAAAAGACTTATTTATTTATTTTAAAGAGAGAGAGAAGCTGAGTGCAGATTAGTTCAATCTGCACCCAATCTCCTGATCCTGAGATCATGGGGCTCAATCTTACAATCCTGAGATCATGACCTGAGCCAAAACCAAGAGTCAGATGCTTAACCAATCACCTAGGCAGTCCCATGTTCTTTAATCTTTATCCTATAAAAGCTCTCTGCCTTCTGCCCCATTTTGCAGTTCTCCAAGAGGAGATTGCTTACCTCATGAAGTGTTGCAGTTTTTTGTATCACCTAACTTGTCTTCTTTGATAATTTTTAAAAAGAATTATTTGATACAAAATACTTTTAATTTTAGTGAAGTCCAGTTTATCTATTTTGTCATTTGTTGTTTGCACTTTTGGTATTATACCTTAAAAAAAAAAAGAATTACCAAATCCCAGGTTGTGAAGATTTACTTTGATGTTTTTTCCTACGAGTGTCATGGCTTTAACTCTTCTATTTAGATCTTTGGTACATTTTGAGTTAATTTTTATATATGATGTCACATAAAGTCCAACTTTGTTCTTTGGTGTGTGGATATCCAGTTATCTCAGCACCATTTCTTTCCACACTGCTCTTTGTTCTTGTTGAAAATTAATTGATCATAGATGTGTGGTTTTATTTTTGGACTCTCAATTCTATTCCACTGATCTATATGTTTATTCACATGTCAGTTCCACATTGTTTTGATTATTATTGGTATGTAGTAAGTTTTGAAAATGGGAAGTGTGAGAACTCCAATGTTATTCTTTTCTCATGATTCTTTTGGTTATTTGGGTTCCTTCTAATCTTATATGAATTTTAGGATCATTTTTTCCATTTCTACAAAAAAGGTCATTGGGGTTTTAATAGAGATTGAATCTGCAGATCTGCTTTGGGGAGTATTACCATTTTAACAACATTTATTCTCTCAACTCGTGAATATGGGCATCTTTCCATCTATTTAGATTTTCTTTAATTTCTTTCAGCAATGTATTGTAGTTTTCAGTGTATAAGCCTTGCATCTTTTTTAAAAAAGATTTTATTTATTTATTCATGATAGAGAGAGAGAGAGAGAGAGAAAGAGAGAGAGAGAGAGAAAGAGAGAGAGAGAGAGAAAGGGGCAGAGACACAGGCAGAGGGAGAAGCAGGCTCCATGTAGGGAGCCCAACGTGGGACTCAATCCTGGGACTCCAGGATCACACTCTGGGCTGAAGGCAGGCAGTTAAACCGCTGAGCCACCCAGGCTGCCCTCTTGCATCTTTTTGTTTAAATTTATTCCTAGCTATTTTCTTCTTTTTGATGATACTGTAAATGCAATTACTTTCTTAATTTTCTTTTTGGATTGTTCACTGCATGTGTGTAGAAACATAACTTATTTTCATGTGTTGATCTTATAGTCTGTAACTTCACTGAATTCATTTATTAGCTATAATTGTTTTGTGGATTCTAACGGATTTTTTATATATAAGATTATGTCATCTGTGAATAGAGATGGTTTTACTTCTTTCTTCCCAATCTGAATACCTTTTATTTCTTTTTTTGTCTCATTGCTCTGGCTAGAACTTCTACTACAATGTTGAATAGAAGTGGTGAAAGGGAATATCCTTATCTTGTCCCTGAACTTAGGGGAAAGCTTTAAGTCTTTACCATTGAGTGAGATGTTAACTATGGGTTTGTCTTAAATGATCTTATCATGGTAAAGAAGTTATTTTCAGTTCTAGTTTTCTGAGTGCTTTTATTAGGAAAGGCTAATCAAATGTCTTTTCTGTACCAGTTGAGAAGATCATGTGTTTTCTTCTCATTCATTCCATTAATGTGGTATATTACAGTTATTGATTTTCATGTGTTGAACCACCCTTACATTCTGGGGATAAATCTCAGTCATGTTCCTTTTAATATAATAATGCTTTTAATATAGTGGATGTATGATCTTTTTAATTTAGTGCTGGATTTAGTTTGCTAGTTTTTTTTGTGGATAATTACATCCATATTCATAAGGAATATTAGTCTTTAGTTTTCTCTTCTTGTGGTATCCTTGCCTTTGATATAAAGGTAGTATTGGCCTCATAGAGTAGATTAAGACATGTTCCTTCCTATTTTTTTTAGAGAGTTCAAGGATTAGTGAGAATTATTCTTTAAAGGTTTTGTAGAATTTATAAGTGAAACCATCTGGTCCCATACTTTGTTGGGAAGTTTTTGGCTGATTCAACCTCTTTACTTGTTATAGGTCTGTTGAGAGTTTTTATTTCTTCTTGTGTCAGTTTTGGTAATTGATGTATTTCTGGGAATTTGTCCCTTTTGTCTAGGTTATCCCATTTGTTGGTGTGCCATTGTTCATAGTATTCTTTATTAGTCCTTTTTATAGCTGTGATGTTGGTAGTAATGCCCTTAATTTCTGATTTTAGTAATTTGTATCTTCTCTTTTTTTTCTTAAAGGTTTGCCAATTTTGTTGGTCCTCTCAAGGAACCAACTTGTTTCATCAATACTGTATTTCACTTATTACTATTCTCATCTTCATTATTTTCTATTTTCTTCTGGTTCTGCATTTAGTTTGCTCTATTTTTCTAGTTGCCTTAATGTGTAAAGTTAGGTTATGGTCTCAGATCTTTCTTCTTTTTAATGTTTATGTTTAATGTTTATGTTTATGGTTTAGCTATAATTTTTCCTCTGAGCACTGCTTTTGCTGTATCTTATAAATTTAGTGTTTATGTTGTTTCAATTTTCATTCAGCTCTAAGTATTTTCTAGTTTCCTTTGTTATTTCTTCTTTGACCCATTGATTATTTAAAAGTGTGCTGTTAAATTTCTACATATTTGTGAAATTTCCAGTTTTTCCAAGGCATTGATTTCTAGGTTTATTCCACTGTAGTTGGAGAACATACTTTGTATGATTGTAATCTTTAAAAACTTATTGAGACTTGTTTTGTTGGACTAACATTTGGTTTATCCTGGAGAATGTTCCATGTGTACTGGGAAAGAATGTTTATTCTGCTGTTGTTGGGTGGACTGCTTTATAACTTCCTGTTACATCTCATTGGTTTATAGTGTTGTTCAAATATTCAATATTCTTATTGACCTTCTGTTTAGATGTTCTATACAATAATAACAGGGGGATATGAAGTCTTCAACTATTATTTTAGAACTATCTATTTCTCTTATCGATTCTGTCAATGTTTCATATATTTTGGGGCTATACTATTTGATGTGTGTATATTTATAATTATCAATATATAATATCCTTTTTTCACATTTTCAGTTAAAAGTCTGTTTTGTCTAATACAAGTACAGCTATCCTAGGTCTCTTTTGGTGTCTGTTTGCATGGTAAAAAATAGTATTGGGATACCTGGGTGGCTTAATTGGTTAAGCATCTGACTTCCACTCAGGTCATGATCTCTGGGTCCTGGGATCTAATTCCACATAAAACTCTGTGCTCAGCAAGGAAGGAGTCTTTCTCTCTCTCAAATAAAAAATCTTAAACAAAAATAGTACCACTTGCATGGAAAACTTTTCCCCTGTCTTTTCACTTAAAAAAAGATTTTATTTATTTATTCATGAGAGATACACAGAGAGAGGCAGAGACATAGACAGAGGGAGAAGCAGGGTCCTCGCAGGGAGCCTAATGTGGGACTTGTCCCGGGACTAGGATCATGTCCTGAGCAGATGCTCAACCACTGAGCCACCCAGGTGTCCCTGTCTTTTGACTTTCAACCTGTTTTTACTTCTTTAGTCTAAGGCAAATCTCTTATAGATGGCATATATTTGGATCATCCATTCTGCCAGTATCTTTCTTCAAACTGCAGAGTCTAAATCATTTATTCTTAAAGGAATTATTGATAAGGACTTGATTCTGACATTTTGTGGTTTATTTTCTGTATGTCTTATATCTTCTCTGTCCCTCAATTTCTTCATAGAGACTTTTGTACTTGATTAAGTTTTTATAGTATGCCATTTTGATTCCTTCCTCATTTTGTTTTTTGTATATTTTGTTTTTCAGTTGTTACTCTGGGGAATTACAATTAATATCTTAAACTCATATAATTTGCATTGATACTAACTTATCGTCAATAGTAAAAAAAAATCTGTTCCTCTACAGCTTTATCCACCTCCCCTTTATGTTGTTATCACAAATTATATCTTTATATATTGTATGCTAATTAACATATAATTTATAATTTTTCTTTTATGAATTTGTTTTTAAAATCATATAAGAAACAAAAAGAGAAACAAAGAGCCTCACAATTTGAAAATAACATACAGCTGGTTCTAAAAATCAAGAGTTTAAGGTGTAGTCTTGGCTCATGTTGGGTTTGTTCTCTGCACAGCACTTGTCTGAATGCATCTACAGAAAGAATAAATGAACAGACTTCATGAACAGGGATGCCTTATTCAGTGACTATTCAGTGACGTCCAGGGGAGAGTGGCTTCATCTGATCTGACACTAAACCAATACCCTGTCTCCTGACAGAGATATTGCACACTCCAACTTCAGGGAGTGCTTGCTGCTAGGTTTCCTTACTCCCTCCCAGTCTCATGCCAGGAGGAAGAGAAATTCTGCTGTAAGTCACAGGAAAACTACTGAGTTATACTATAGTGTGAAGAAGAAAGTGTGTTGGTCCAGTATCATGGATGTCCGAGTCCTGAACACTCAGCTTCTAAGTTGGTAAATTGGCATTTTGCTTACATGCTACTGTCTGTTGAGGCAAGCATCCAAAAGGCTGATTGGCTTTCAGTGTTTTGGTAAGATCATGGTCTGAATAGTTGAGGAGTGGATCTTGGAACATTAGTACCCAAGAGAGGTGTACTTATGAGAGGCCCATCTGCCTTGATAAGTATCGCCTGAAGCTGAGACATGTGATAAATCTTCACATTATATCCAGAATCTTTATTTGCCAAGCATATTAAAATTCATTTGATATTCTAAGTGAAACTAACCCAAGCATTGACCTCCAAAAGACATGTCATGCATATCCAAGCCTCAGAGGTATATTTAATAAGCATATGATTAATGTCTGGTGCAGATTTACTCAATTTAAGTTTTATTTTGAGGTGAAAACATGACATGAGATGGAAATAAATCAAATGATTAAGAAAAGAGTTTCTGTTATCATCACCACATAATCTGACAATAAATCTGGAATAGAATATTTATTTAAAAAACATTAGTGATATTTTTGAGGTGTAATACATTATTCAATTCAAATCAACTAGCAGTTATTAAAAAACTACGATGTGCAAGACTCGTCTAAGCAGTTATTGTGCATAAGGGTGTGTGTGTGTATGGGCAAATAAGAGAGTGTGTGAGAGATGCCACTTTGTGTCCTCAAAGAGTTTATGATATAAAAAGAGAGATGAGTCATGCTTTAATCTAAGGCAACTGTGATGAATACTATAAGAAAAATTTAAATTTTTTCATGTGGGTAGCAGGAATGATATATTGCTTTGGTTTGGATAAGCTGGGGAAAGCATTACAGGGAAAATGATGAGATTTGAGGTCTGTAGCTTTTTCACAGGACTTTCTAAGACCTCAGCTCATTGTCACCTGACATCCCATTGCCCTCCTCCCAACATAAACTGCTCTCAGTTACTTTACCAATGACATCCTTGTTTCTAAATGGAACAAGTACTTGTCTGTCCTTATCTAAACAGAATTCAAAGCACTTGTCATTCTTACCTATCCTGCTTTCTTGGAAGATGATCCATTTTCAGCTTTAATCCTGATCCCATCAGGATGAGACCTTGCCTACCATGCTCAGGTGCATCATCACCTTGTACAATCACTTTTGGGATTATCTAACAAAGATGCAGCTATTAAAAATGTATCACTTAAAAAAAAATGTATCACTTGAAAAGATGTATCACTTAAAAGTGGGCATTCCAGAGAAGAGCAGACCAGACTGTCTAGGCTGGGGCACCATGGAACTCACAGTAGAGAATCCAGACCAAGCCAGCACAGCATCAGTTAGTGAGGAGGAAGGAAATGGTGGTCTCAGCATCCACTTGCATCTGTACACAGCACCCTTTACATGGGTCATACCTTGGAAGTCATGACTGTTCTTTCTCACTGCCCCTTTCCACTATGTCACAAAACACAGGAACAATCTGAGATGTTGCTGTTGGTGAAGCTCTTCTCATCAAAGTTCCATAAACCCAAGTAGGGGTTTCTGACATTCTATGTCTCAAATATATTCCCATTAAGAGTGAAGACGACATAAGAAACAGGATTTTGGCCAATACTGGGATGCTCTGAATTCAGATATATTGCAGAGTGAGGCAGAAAACTCAGCCAATTTGGAAATTAGTCAGTTTGTAGTGTAGACTTGCACTCAGATATTAGTGGTGTATATGGAATAAAGGTCTGAAAAGAGGAAAAGTTACAGATATTTTGTATGAAATTTATTTACTTATTTATTAACAGTTATTGAATGTCTACTAAATGTCAGACTTTGATAGACAATCAAACCATAATCTGAAGAGTGAACTTTGTTGTTAGGTTTTGGTCTTGTTCACAGTACTGAGAGAAGCAAGGTATAAGGTACCTCTCTGAATTATAACATAGGATATGTTTGGCATGCTCTGGAGAGGGTATGAATTGTCTTGCAGATACCATGCATTAGACAGTTATTTTTTAAATGAAAGGCTCTTTCTGTGTCATTAAAAGTACCTTGGGAAAATCATTTGACATTCCCACAACTCACCTTTCTCTTGTGCAATGAGAATCTTTGATTTAGATTTAGGTTGCTAATTGTTTAGCTCTGTGAAGACGGGACACAGAGCAGGGTGAAGGTCTGCATCAGTTAGGCCACTTGAGGGCACAAATTCTGCATTCTTAAAAGAACTTGACTCAGTTCTATTTTGAGACCATCTACCATGGCAGAAAGTTGAATTCAGGTCAAATCAGTTAATTGATGCTTTTCTGAGTCAGTTCAGGGTTTCCTCTTCTGGAGTTGTTGCTTGGATGTCTCTTCCTATCTGTGCTGCCATCTGCTGAAATGAGCAGCAGCCCTCCTGTCTCTGCCCAGCATCTCACACAGTCCCTCTGTGTGCCCTTTGTCCTGATAAGAAGGTCACCTGGCAGCTGCCTTTGCTAAGTCCCTGTGATGGTGTCTCATTTTTGGTGCTCATTTTTTTCTCCTTCCTTTTCTTTCTTTCTTTCTTCTTTCTTTCTTTCTTTCTTTCTTTCTTTCTTTCTTTCTTTCTTTCTTTCTTTCTTTCTTTCTTTCTCTTTCTTTCTTTCTTTCTTTCTCTTTCTTTCTTCTTTCTTTCTCTTTCTTTCTTCTTTCTTTTTTTTCTTCCTTTTTTTTTCAAAATAGTGTTTATTTCACTTTGTGTCTGTCCCTCTCTCTGGCACCTTCTCCCTTTGGCAGGGTGGGGCTGGCTCGCTACCTAACCTTGGGCTGGGGGTGGCGGGCGGGTAGGGGGGCCAGGAACGAGGGAAGGCAGTGAGAGCTGGACAACAGTCAGAAATGTACCTCAGCCCACCGCCGTGGACCTCACCGCCCCCTCCAGGCCGGCGGCCCTGCCCAACACGCTTTCCGCATTTTACAGGGGGGCAGTGGGCGGCGCCCAGGGTGGGGGGCGAGAGAGCACGCGCAGGGAGGATCCGCGGGGTGACACGCGGCCTCCCGAGGGAGGTGGACAGCTGAGGGCGGGCAGGTGGGCAGGGGGCGCTTGGCGGCATTGCAAGCTCAGAATCACAAGCGCGGCCGTCCCTGGGCTCAGGGAGACGCCGTCGGGACCACTGGCCGGCGGGGTGACGGGGGGGGGGGGGGGGGCGGCGATGTGCCGGGTGTGCAGCTCACAGACGGTGCATCCGGAAGGCGCCCTCGGTGTCCGGTCGGCCAGGACCATGTCAGGGTCGTTGAGCATGTGCAGTCCGTCCAGGGTCAGGGGGTCGATCTTGAGTTCATCGGGGGGAACTGGTTGTGGGAGTCGAAGCTGACGTCACCGCCCCCGGCCAGTGTGCTGGTCAGTGCTTCGGAGGGGCTGGGAGGGGCCTCTCCCGTCACGGCGATGCTGCTGGCTGCTGTGGCTGCGGTAGCCACGCTGCTGCGTGTGTGGCAGGCCCCGTGGCTGCCCGCGAGGCCCGTCGTGGCCGCCCGCGAGTAGCTGAGCGTCGAGCCCGGGCTGTCCGGGCTGCTGGAGCTGATGGCATCCTCCACGAGGTTGCACTGCTCCGGCTGGTGGGACAGAGCATTGCCTGCCTGGCCGCTCTCCGCTGCTCATAGCACGAGTCCCCAAACACGCTGCCCAAGGTGGAGGACTGTTGCGGGGGCTCCCAGGGGAGGAGCCTTGACTGGAGACAGGTGAGGTGGGAGACAGGGCTGCAGAGCCGGCGCCCAGGTACCGTCGATCCCCACTGGCGGCTGGCCCGGGCTCTCCGGGGGGACTGCGGGCGGCGGGGCGGCTGCTGCTGGGAGCCTGCCTGGGCGAGGAAGGCGTCGGGCAGCTGCTGCTCCAGAGACAGGGCGTCCATGGCCACAGCCTGAGTGATGGGTGACAGCTGGGAGAGGGGGGTGGCACCTGCTGGGCCTGCTGCCTCCTCGCCTCCGTGCTCAGGGACAACGGGCTGACCCCAGCGGGGCGATGCTGCGGTGAGGTGCGGTGAGGAGCCTGCTGTGCTCATCCCCCGGTTGAGCCGATGCCCCGATGAGTCAGGTGGGCTGCAGGTTGCCGGTGCTGCTGGCGCTGCTGAGCGCAGGGAAGGTGGCTCCTCGGGGTCCAGGGGGCGGGAGGGGGAGGGGAAGTGTATGGTGGTCAGGTCGGGCAGGGGGCCCCCTGTGTTGTGGGTGGCGGGGATCAGGGCTGTAGTGTTTTCCTGGTCAGCGGATGGAAAGATGTCGATCCCAGGGACCTCGCAGGACTTGGGCCCGGACCCCGTCTTCCCGGCGCCCCATGCTTGCTTAGAAAGATTCTTATCTGTCTCTGACGGTTTCCTCCATTCCTGGAGCTGTTCATAGTAAGACTCTTTTCTGGCGTGCGTCCTGGGACCCGCCTGTGAAGGGCTCTGGCTGGCTGGGTGTCACTGGGCTCCGCTGCAGGGCAGGCTCAGAACTGGCCCTTCTGCAGCTGGTGTCCCGGCGGCCAGAGCTACACGGTGCGGTCTGGGCCGCTGCCGCCGCCGGCCGTGTTTGCCCACGGACAAGGGCCGGCGACTGGAAGGGTGCCTGGAAGGGCAGATCCACGGTGCCACTCCCCATCTGGGTCCCGTTGGGCAGGGGCCCGCCGTCGTACTGGCCACGGCTCGGGCCCAGCTGCGGGTACTGAGACCTGGAGCTGGAGCCGCGCGGCCGCGTCAGCCTCGGGTCCTCCCTGACCTCCTCGAAGGCCGCTGTCTCCTCTGCTGCCTCTGGTCGTGCAGCGCGATCTCCTCGCTGAATTTCCGCGGATTGTTGCAAGTCGCCAACTTCTCGGCCTCCTCCTCCTCCTCCCATTTTGTTTTCTTCATTGCTTGACACACAGCACACTTTGCAGATTATTTGTTGGATAAATGAACTTCCCCTCTACGGGGTCAGAGACGGGTTTGTGAGAAGCTGCGGTGCTTTCCTGGGTTCCGGGACTGCAGCCATGAGGATAGGGACCCCCTCTGGCCTCAGCTGCTCTGTTCTCCTCTGATTCTTCTTTCCCCCTCGTGAAGCCTTTAAGTCTGTCTGTTCATTGTACTGCCTACATCCGTTGTTTATGCGCACAGCTATTTAAGCACTTCATCTCATTTAGTAAAGATGTAGAATGTGTGTATCTAAGTCAGGGATTCTCACTGTCTTGTGGTTTCACAGACCCCTTTAAGAATACTGTGAATTTCAGGATCTTTTTCCCCAGAAAAATGCAAAGAAAATGCGCACTCATAATCTTATGCACTATTTTTGGGGTTTTTATGGACTTTTGAAACTGAGCATTTCCATATCCTTGATGGTAGCTGCTGGGCTCACTAATGCATTAGGCAGAAATCTCATTACCCAAATCTCCTGAACACAAAAGACTCTTTAAAATAGAATGTACTAAAAATGGCAGTACATTAGAATCATAGAGCATTAGAACAGAAAATAATGGGAAAGACTTCTACATGCCTTCATTTCCAGGATAAGGAAACCAAGTCCCAAAGCAACAGGTGACTGCCCCCCACCCCCTGGCATTGTCGGGTACAGGTGAAGGATGCTGTGTTCCAGCTCCTATTAGGAGTCCCATGTGCTAATGGTGCTGTTTGGACAGCACAGCAGTCTCCAGGCAGTGACAGTGTGGTCTCCCGCCAGTCAGATGGGGCTTGCCTGCCTCGAACTAGGTCACTTGGACTGGTTACTTAAGTTATTGGTTACTCTCTCTTATGAGAGAAATAAGACCAGAACTAACTAACCTACTAACTAAGTAACTATTTCCTTCCCTCCCACCCTCCTCTCTGTCCACTCTCCTTCCTGCCTCCCTCCCTTCTTTCTCTCTTTCTTTCTTTCGTTCTTTCTTCTTTTTCTTTCCATTTTCTCTTCTTTTTCTTGCTTGATTTTTTTGTTTTCTTGATTTATTTCTCTTGTTTTCTCTTGTCTCTCTCTTTTTCTTTCTCTTTTTCTTCACTTCTCTCCTTCTGTCTCTCACTTTCTTGCTTTCCTTTTCTCTTTCTTTGTCCAGTTCTCCATTAGTTGGGTGTGCTTCTTGTTTGGGTCATTTGTCACCATTGTAGGTCAGATCGTCTGGGAGCAGTTGCTGAGACAGAATTTGGGGTGGAAGATACTTATCATGGAGCTGCAGCTATGAAAGGAAGGGAGGAGGCCACCCAGGCAGCAGAGGAAGGTGGGCTGTGATGTAGGCCCCTCAGAGCCCTGCTCGCCCACTAGGGCAGCTGGAGCAAGCAGTGCCCCCAAATGCTTGGGCCTTTACACCTCTGTGTCGCCCTGTGGGTCCTGGGGAGGACAGTGATTCTGGCTATCTGCTGCTGAGCCAGGCCCTGACAGAGAGTATTAGACACTGTTTGCTCACCCCACTCCCCCAAGCTGGGCGGCATGCCATTCTTGGAGGAGAACCAGGTAGTTCAGTGGGGTGTGCCACGGACCACCCTGTGCCACTCAGATCCACTTTCCCATGTATGTGTAGGGAGCAGAATTCCCATGGGTCTCCTGCTGAGGGGGAAACTGAAGAGGTAAATTAGTCAGACAGATGAGAGTCCCTGCAGCTGCAGTTGGCCATGGAGCATAGTTGATTGTGATCATCTTCCTCCTCCATTACCCATCCTAGATGCTCCCTACACTCAGGGGCCACCCTTCTGGCCTCAGCTGTGTACCTGGTTATATGACCAAGACTATCCTCCCCATAGCACCTGGGTCCTTGTCAGGTTGGGGTGCTTTTCCTGGATATCTGTAGTCACAGCTAGGCAAGAAACATCAGAACATCTCTGGAAAAAGCCTGCATCCCTCTAGGCCCCAGGATCAGCCACTGCTCCCAGTGAACAAGCATATATTTGCAGGGGTTGGCAAAGTTCCCTGTATCTGCCATTGAAACTAATGTGAGGTGGGGGCCCTCAAGGGTTTTGGTGTCGGAATATCTAGAACATTCGAGGACAAGTCAAGCCCCACAGGCCAATTAGTATCAGAAACCTCTTCTGTCCAGTTATGTTTAGAAAATGACAACAGGAATGGGATGGGGTGCTCCTTGGAAGGCCCTGGCTTCTCCCGTGGTCAGGATTGGTGCTGGATCAGGCCTGGTGCCCATGGGGTGGCAATGTCATGCACTAACTCCAGCAAGCAGTTTCTGTCTTGGGATAAGTGACTCCAGCACCTCCAAAATGGCTGCAGTGCTGCACAGGTGTGCTTGGACCACAGAGTGAGAGCTTTCAGTAGCTTAAGAAACCATCCTTAATTCTTGCTTCAAGACACATAGTAATTTATTCCAGAGAAGGTTGGATGGTTGATGTCACCTCAGGGAAGAAGCTGGAGTAGGTAAAAATAAAAGGTAGCTAGATGTTATATGTTTGAGTGCAGCTGTCATTGGGGCGGTCACTGAAAATGGGTGACGAGGGCAGACACTCCAGTCTGTATGCTGTTGGCATGAGAGTTACTGATGATTCTCTGAAGAGATAATGCCATTCAGGATTCAGTGTGATTAGAACAATGTTATAAGACACAGGATGAAGAGCGTGCCTCAACCTTCTCAGGAATGGACAGGAAGTACAGGCCTCGGGGAGGAAGGAAGGGAAGGCAGGAGAACAGGGAACTGACACTGACCACTGAGATGGGGTGGGGATGATTAGAGACCCTCTCCTGGAAGACAATCTAGCAATGCGTTTCCAGATCCTTAAAAACACTTATACCCTTTGATTGTCACTCCATTTAAAGGAGTCTGTATTAAGGAAATCATAAGTGATGCTCATAGAGATTCATCATCGCTGTTCATGGAATAACTATCCTAATAGATTGAAAAAATCCAAACAATTAATAGGAAAATTAATACATCATTGAAGAGACATCTATATGCTGGGATACTACACAGCCACTGGAAATTTGTTGAAGAATTCTTAATGATAGAAAGCAACTTTTGATGATACCTTAGGAAAAAAGAATAAAATTATATATTGTAATTTCAATTATGTGAATTTATATATGCCTCTATACATTTATTATAGAAAAAACAAGTGCAGATTTTGCACTGTATTTGAAATTTAGATTGGCTATGATCACAATTTATTTTTTACTTACACAACCTATGCTAGGGAGAAAGAAGCCTTACAAATTATTTTTCATAACTCGAAGAAAATCTATACATTTTATTCTGTTATTTGGGCCAATTAAAACAAGACCAATAATGTCAAAGTTGAATTAGCTACCACATGTTTGATAAGTAACTATAAGTGTTGATAACACCCATATGATAAATAAATACAATTTCTCACAAGTAGAACAGGTGTTATAGTCTCAAGTCCAAAGGTTTTATAATAATTAACCATTTTGGCTGGACTATAAGTTCATAGGAGTATTGATTGTAAGTAAGTCACTTCATTTCATGGTGAAAAATACAAAATAAATGCTACTTCAAAGAATAATTACACGTCTTGAAGCATCTGATGATTATTAGCGTGTTCAGAGGATCTGACTGTTGCTGTTCTCCAGTTCTCTCTTCTTTTAAAACAGGCTGAGATGCCGGGCCAGTGCATCCTCAAGGTTATAGACATCCACCTTAATTATTTTTGGAACTTGCAGCCTTTGGTTTGTTAAAAGATAAACTGAGGCATATTAAACATATTTAGAATTTATTTGAGCAAAAACCCATTGAAATCAGGAACCCAAACCAGAAGTGGTTAGGAGGGCTTCACCAGTGGTTGCTGGAGAAAGGCTTTTATAGAGAAGGAGCAAAGTAAAGGAAATTATTGGCTGGCTACAGCTGAAAGCCTATTTGGCTGCTTGTGATTGGTTGTTCTTAGGTTTTGATTTTGTAAACTTGAGGCATTTACAGCCTTAGATTGTGGTTTGCTTCTCATAGGCTGCTAAGACATTAGAACCAGGTCAGTCTAATGGCCTCTTTGTTTAACAATTTAACAAGTTTTAATGATTATTTTAACTAAAGCTGAATAAGAGTATCATACAATCTCCTCTTTCCATCCTTCTACATTCCTTCCAATTTTACCTACAAAGCATATTTTCGATCAGTGACTTCTCTTGATCTCTATGCCCACCCCTATACCCTACTTGGCTTCCTCTCCAGTTTACTTTCAAGTGGGTGGGTCTGGGTATGTCACTCCTGGTTTAGGTTCTGCTGTGTCCTTGCTCCACTAGGGTCCAGTCCCAAGACTGACCTGGCTGGAGATTGGCCTCCTTTCCTATCCTTCCCCCACAGAGCTTTCTTTCAGGTACTTCCTGCATTTCTCCTGTTGACAATTGCTTGTTATCCTGGTCTCAGTATTAGATTCCTCAGAGCCAACTGATTTCCGCAAAGGTGCCTGCCTGGTCCCAAGTCTAAATTGTGTATTCCCCTCTACTCTCACAGTAATCTCCACTTTGACTTGATGACAACTTATAATTATGTTTTTTGTTTTGGGCATTTTGCTTGCCTCTCCCAACTCCTGGGAACTCACAGGATGTCCTACTCACTTCCCTGTGCCAGCCCCACACACAGCACTTGGTAAACAGTAATTTGTGTGTGAACTATCTATATGAGAGGTAGAATAATGAACCATAAAAAAAGCCTATCAAGGAAGAGATGATCATATTGTTCAATAGTGTTTATCTCTGACAGGTTGGATTATGGGTGATTTTAATTTCCTATTTAAACATTGATGTTCTATTCAATTTTTCTGTAATGGGAATTAATTACTTTTGTAATCAGAAAAGCTTTAAAAAGAAAAAAAAAAAAAAAAAAAAGAAAGCCAACCAGGAAAGAGCATCTACCACTAGAGGTGTCAGTAGAGAGGGGAGGGATTCCAGGGCCCAAATCCTTGTAGAAACTCAGGAAGATCTTGGTGGGGTTGGCCCTTGAAGAGAGGGTTTCAGGGTTCCTGTGAGGTGTGGAAGGGGCAGGCTGTGCTGGGCTGCTGCTGTGGCCCCAAAGGCTCCTGGGCTTGAGCAGAACAAACAGTGTACACCTACACAATGGCAGGCAGAGAGCTTGAGTCGTGGAAAAGAAGGGACACTTTGGGATTAAATTCAGCCTTTTCTTCTTTTTTTTTTTTAAAGATTTTATTTATTTATGTATTTATTGTTTGTTTGTTAGAGAGAGAGAGAGAGAGAGAGAGAGAGAGAGAATGCACATGAGCAGGGATAGGGAGAGGGAGAGAATCTCAAACAGACTCTGTTCCCAGTGTGGAGCCTGACAGGAGCTTGATCTCACAACCCTGAGATCATGACCTGAGCCAAAATCAAGAGTCAGAAACTTAACCTACTGAGGCGCCCAGGTGGCCCTTGGCCTCTTTTTTAAGTAGTCAAAAAGTAGGGAATGAGTTGTTTTCTTTCTTTCATAGGGAGGTGGTCCAGGAGGTGTGAGCTGGGTTAGTAGGATGCCTCCTAGAAAGGATAGTAACTTGCATTGTGATTTCTGGGGCAAAACACTTTCTCCAGCTGAGTCTACCATATATAAGAAGGTGTTCATAATGCCTATTTGATGGCACTGATATGAAGACAAAATGAGATAGTGAATTTGAGTTAAGGGCTTCTAAGAGATCCTGACATGGTTGGTACTCAATTGCTTACTCCAGTAAACCAGCAACAAGTTTGTCAGGTTGGCTCCTTACAAGAGAGAGGCTTTCAATATTGAACAGTGTTCTGCCACAATCGTGCACAATTCAGTTTAGAATCAAATTTGGGAGCCATTATCTCAAAGCACTCCTGGTCTGTAATCATCCATTCTATGCTTTCTCATGACCTAAATTTTCAAGCTGAGTGGTTGTTTTCCAGTTACCTGCCAATATCTGCTTTTTAAATAACACTCAGCAATTATGTTACTTTGCTAATTTAGGTGAATAAAACACAGATGGATTCTTTAACAAATTTCCATGAATGAAAATGGGTTTCTGGAGTTGAACATCATGGCCTTGTTTTGGTCACTGATTTGTGGGTGGACATCATAAAATGTCATTTCCAATAGCAGGTTTGTTTTTTTCTGGAACCTTGACCCCACAGCGAGGTCTCTGCTCTTGCTTTCAGGGAATGAGACAATGTGAAAATGATACTCTGTGCTCTTGCTTTCTTGCTTTTATGTGCACATCTGGACAAATTGAAAGCAGAGAGGAAAGCAAGCATTTTCTTGTACTTTCAAAGGTCATTGAAGATTGACATCACCTGAATTGTGAAGTCAATCTTTGCGACAGAGGAAGAAAACTTGGCAGCTGCACAGAAGGAAAAGTGGGGCAAATGGACAGAAGAATGTGGGGTGGCTGGGTCATGTCCCTGCCTCCTTCCAATTTTCAAGTGAAAGACCAGACAAAAGTGGAGGGAAGACTACAGGTCTTGCCGGAAGCCTTTGGTTCTGGCTTGTGATTCTTGGAAATGCTCTGACATCTCCTTGTTCATCAGTTCCACAAGTAAGCAAATAACTAATAAAAATCAATTATTTATGCTGGTAAGTAATACAGATAAATTAAGGTGAGTCAATAAGTACACATTATATTCTAGTAATAATTTCTAGCATAGACATAAAATAGAGCCCATCACGCCCAGAGTTGGCACCTGGAGCATCTCCAGTAACATCACAGCTATCTCATCTGCTCCCTTAAATGTGCTTTGGGGATCCCAGGCCAGCAGTGGGGAGGGTTGGAGGTGTTCTGCAGTGCCACTGTCATGAAGAGGTTAGGTAAAATTAGGGGTGGGGTGGGGCATGAGGGACAGATCGCAAAAGCTGGGCAATGGAGTCTAAATGGATCTTCAAAGAACCAGGGAAACATGCATAGAAAATTCAGCTTTCAAAGCCCAGAGACTGAGAATTAGGAAGGAGACACAGGATATCTGGGATCAGGCATTGCCTGTGGGGTTTGCTATGGGCTTTCAGCAGGGGTGAGTGAGTGGGATGACTATGCTCAAAAGGCCAAGGTGGAGGTCAAGTGTCCTTCCCAGGTCACAGCAGCTGGAAAGCAAAAAGTCTGCATGCTCACGATTAGGATCTGTGTGTCTACCCGAGTGAGGCTCTCCAGATACACTCCACTTGCTTTGCACAGGGAGTTCCTCACTGTTTACCATCTGGGGGCATAGTCAGGAGCATTCATTGGCATCGGTCTGACATCCTAACACCAGGGACTTGAGGCCCTGCAAGTGGCTGGCATCTGACGTTGCACTGCTTGCCCACCCGCCCCTCACCCTCACCCTGCATCATCACGCTTTCTCTCTGTCCTTTGCCAAAGTGCTGTGGTAAGAGCCTGGGCTGTGGAGCCAGTCAGGTTGGGCACAAATCCTGGCTCTGCCACTCCCTAGCTCTGTGACCTAGGGCAAGCGACTTACCCTCTCTGTGTTGCAGTTTCCACTTCCACAAAAGGGAGATAATAAGAGTACCCACCTCACAGGGCTGTTATTAGGAATGCACACAAAAGTATTTGTATGAGCTTCAGATAGAGCTTATAAGTAAATAAAATTCCATCCCTGCCAGTTGGGGGATTCCCTGAAGTGTGACCAAACACACACCACCAGTAACAGCCGACACTTCCAGCATGCACAACGTGTGAGGGTTCCTGGCTGAAAATCTGAGTTTAACCAGGAGATAAACGTTTGTTCTTTTTTTTCATATAGAATTTCCATCAGCCGTTTTGTTCTGCCCCTGCTTTCAAGCCCGTCTGCCTCTAGCCCATCTGAGATCGGGAATTTGTCTCCATGATCTCAGGGAATGATCCATCCCGTGATAACTTATTCTCACCGTACTGGCTTGTTTTGATTCTCCGCTGCTAAGCAACACTTCCTGAACTTCTCCATTGTCCGTTTCTGTTCTGTCTGTCCAGCGCAGCACAAGGAGCTCCTTTGCAACCAGGCAGCGCTCAGTTCACAAAGGCACATGACAAAAGAGCATGAGAGAGCAGGGAGGGGTGTAAAATGGGTGCGGCCCTACACTTTGGGGAGCCCCGAGCTCCTGAGGGTCTGGGGAGGGGAGCCAGCTGAGTGAAGATCAGGAAGGCAGTGTCGTTTCCCTGGAGAGGAGGCTTGGTGGCTCCCACGTGCCAGCCCAGCTCTTGACACGCTGCACTGTCACCTTGGCAAAGCTGAGGACTACCTTAGCCTCTCACCCCATCTCTGCACATCTCCGCTCTAGTCCCCAGCCTTAGTGAGTAGGAGGGTGGGGGGACGGCTTGGCTCCTCATTGGCGCGGCTCCAGGCCTGGAGGTCTCTGGAATTAGCCCGGTACAATGTGAGGTAAAGGTCATTTGATGAGTTGATACAAAAGCTTTTCAGCCCAGGAACTAACTGTTGTGGCCTCAACTTAAACAAATGCTGCAAGGCAATGTTTTTTGGTTCCGTCCAAACTCTGAGGGAGCCACGGGTGGGGCATGCTCACTGCACAGTGCTCCAGCCTTCAGGGCACATGAGCCTGCTCGGCTTGGTGGCTTGGTACCGCGCCTCCTTCCAGAGCAGGGATGGGACTGCTTTCTCTGTGGAAAGAGGCCTCTTTGAGGTCATAATTATTCTAATATTTACTTTCTCTAAAGCATAGAGGAGGCCAATTTCAGGAGCCACCAAAGGGTGCTCACTCAAAATTTTTTTTTTAATTTTATTTATTTGAGAGAGAAAATGAGCAGGGTGGGGAGGAAGAGAGGGAGAGGGAGACACAGGCTCCCCACTGAGCAGGGAGCCTGATATCAGCTGATCCCAGGGCCCTAAGATCATGATCTGAGCTCAAGACAGCCACTTAACTGAGTGAACCACCCAAACGCCCTTCAAAATGTTCTTGTGAACTGGTCAGATAGGTTCCCCAGGGCTACCCTTGTTCCTGGAGCATTACCGGACTTATCTCACTTGTCTGTACAACAAGAGCCCAAAAAGTCTTCTGGGCAGCTGAACAGAAGGCACTAGTGTTTTCTGCCTTCCTAATAAAGTACCTAACATGCTGGGAAACAACACAACCCCTTTACCTGCATGGGGTCTGATGTCTCTGTTTTTGAACCACAAAGTTTTTGTTTATCAGAATCAGATATTTACAAACATATATTTACATATATTTTAAAAACATAAATAATGTAATAATAATAAGAACACCTGGGCACCTCCCATCTGTACCCATTAGATTAAAGGAAACGCTCATTAGTAGGCCCTTCAAGGACCCCTGGGCCTCTCTGTAACCTCTCCTCTCCCTATTCTTTGAGATAACCTCCACCTTGACTTTTGTGTTTAGCAGTTCCTGCTTTTCTTTGTGGTTCAGTCCAGTAGTGTCTCCAATCAATATGTTTAGTTTTGCCTGCTTTTACATTTTATATAAATGGAATTAATTGTAAGCATTCATCTGCAACATATTTTTCAGATATTAATATTATTTTCCAAAGATCAATCCACATGGATTCCTTCTTTCTTTTTTAATAATAAATTTATTTTTTATTGGTGGTCTTTTTTTTTAATAAATTTATTTTTTATTGGTGTTCAATTTACCAACATACAGAATAACACCCAGTGCTCATCCGGTCAAGTGCCCCCCTCAGTGCCCGTCACCCAGTCACCCCCACCCCCCGCCCTCCTCCCCTTCCACCATCTCTAGTTCGTTTCCCAGAGTTAGGAGTCTTCATATTCTGTCTCCCTTTCTGATATTTCCCACCCATTTCTTCTCCCTTCCCTTCTATTCCCTTTCACTATTATTTGTATTCCCCAAATGAATGAGAACATATAATGTTTGTCCTTCTCTAATTGACTTATTTCACTCAGCATAATACCCTCCAGTTCCATCCATGTCAAAGCAAATGGTGGGTATTTGTCGTTTCTAATGGCTGAGTAATATTCCATTGTATACATAAACCACATCTTCTTGATCCATTCATCTTTCGATGGACACCGAGGCTCCTTCCACAGTTTGGCTATTGTGGACATTGCTGCTATAAACATTGGGGTGCAGGGGTCCCGGCGTTTCATTGCGTCTGCATCTTTGGGATAAATCCCCAACAGTGCAATTGCTGGGTCATAGGGCAGCTCTATTTTTAACTCTTTGAGGAACCTCCACACAGTTTTCCAGAGTGGCTGCACCAGTTCACATTCCCACCAACAGTGCAGGAGGGTTCCCTTTTCTCCGCATCCTCTCCAACATTTGTGGTTTCCTGCCTTGTTAATTTTCCCCATTCTCACTGGTGTGAGGTGGGATCTCATTGTGGTTTTGATTTGTATTTCCCTGATGGCAAGTGATGCGGAGCATTTTCTCATGTGAGATTTCTGTTCATGTCTTTTGCCCATTTCATGATTGGATTGTTTGTTTCTTTGCTGTTGAGTTTAATAAGTTCTTTATAGATCTTGGAAACTAGCCCTTTATCTGATATGTCATTTGCAAATATCTTCTCCCATTCTGTAGGTGTCTTTTAGTTTTGGTGACTGTATCCTTTGCTGTGCGAAAGCTTCTTATCTTGATGAAGTCCCAATAGTTCATTTTGGCTTTTGTTTCTTTTGCCTTCGTGGATGTATCTTGCAAGAAGTTACTGTGGCCAAGTTCAAAAAGGGTGTTGCCTGTGTTCTCCTCTAGGATTTTGATGGACTCTTGTCTCACATTTAGATCTTTCATCCATTTTGAGTTTATCTTTGTGTCTGGTGCAAGAGAGTGGTCTAGTTTCATTCTTCTGCATGTGGATGTCCAATTTTCCCAGCACCATTTATTGAAGAGACTGTCTTTCTTCCAGTGGATAGTCTTTCCTCCTTTGTCGAATATTAGTTGACCATAAAGTTCAGGGTCCACTTCTGGGTTCTCTATTCTGTTCCATTGATCTATGTGTCTGTTTTTGTGCCAGTACCACACTGTCTTGATGACCATAGCTTTGTAGTACAACCTGAAATCTGGCATTGTGATGCCCCCAGCTATGGTTTTCTTTTTTAAAATTCCCCTGGCTATTTGGGGTCTTTTCTGATTCCACACAAATCTTAAAATAATTTGTTCTAACTCTCTGAAGAAAGTCCATGGTATTTTGATAGGGATTGCATTAAACGTGTAAATTGCCCTGGGTAACATTGACATTTTCACAATATTAATTCTGCCAATCCATGAGCATGGAATATTTTTCCATCTCTTTGTGTCTTTCTCAATTTCTTTCAGAAGTGTTCTATAGTTTTTAGGGTATAGATCCTTGACCTCTTTGGTTAGGTTTATTCCAAGGTGTCTTATGCTTTTGGGTGCAATTGTAAATGGGATTGACTCCTGAATTTCTCTTTCTTCAGTCTCATTGTTAGTGTATAGAAATGCCACTGACTTCTGGGCATTGATTTTGTATCCTGCCACACTACCAAATTGCTGTATGACTTCTAGCAATCTTGGGGTGGAGGCTTTTGGGTTTTCTATGTAGAGTATCATGTCATCGGCGAAGAGGGAGAGTTTGACTTCTTCTTTGCCAATTTGAATGCCTTTAATGTCTTTTTGTTGTCTGATTGCTGAGGCTAGGACTTCCAGTACTATGTTGAACAGCAGTGGTGAGAGTGGACATCCTTGTCTTGTTCCTGATCTTAGGGGAAAGGCTCCCAGTGTTTCCCCATTGAGAATTATATTTGCTGTGGGTTTTTTGAAGATGGCTTTTAAGATGTTGAGGAATATTCCCTCTATCCCTACATTCTGAAGAGTTTTGGTCAGGAGTGGATGCTGTATTTTGTCAAATGCTTTCTCTGCATCTATTGAGAGGATCATATAGTTCTTGGTTTTTCTCTTGCTGATATGATGTGATTCCTTCTTTCTTAACCTCTACTACATAATGATCCATTGGGCCACTGGACAAGTATACTGTAATGTACTTGCCTTTTCTCTGGTTGATAGTTACTGGTTATGGCTTCATTTTCTTGCTTCTACATCCAGTGCAACCATGGACACACTTCTGGAACTCCTGTGCAAGGCAACAATTTCTCCAGGGGGGCAACTCTTCAACTTTTTGTTCTAGGACCATTTTATGCTCTTGAAAGGACTTCTGTTTATGTGGCTTGCATCTATTGATATTTACCATACCAAAAGCCAACAGTGAATAATTTACAAATATTAAGTCATTTAAAATAACTATTGTACATCTATTACATGTTAACATGAATAACATTTTAATGAAAATAACTAATTTTTAAATATTGTGTTTACTTATTTGAGAGAGAGAGCGAGAGCGTGTGCACAAGCACCTGAGTGGGGGAGGGGCAAATGGGGAAGGGGAAGCAGACTCCCTGCTGAGCAGGGAGCACCACATGAGATTTAGTAAAATGTATAACTTTATCCCTTCATCAATGAGGTGAAATGCTTATGTGAAATTGGCTTTTTATTTGCTAGCTCCAAGCACTTGGCCATGTGGTTCATGCCATTGTCTTGATTTGCACTAAGCACCCGCCTTTGCCCCACCATCACTTCAGTGCAAATGTGAATACATTAAAATAGGGAGATTAGTCTTAAAATTATTATGAAAATAATTTTGACCTGGAGGACCACTTGATTGTGTCCTTAGAGATACCAGTGTCTGCCAGAGCACCCTGTGAGAACCATGGCTCTGGGCACAAACTTGGAATTGGAAATGGTAGGCTGTACAGTATGTTTACATTCAATTTCAAAATTATAGCCAAGTTTTTTTCCAGAATGGTTATGCAAGGTATACGTGCACCAGCCGTGTATGGATCTTGGATTGTTTAAGTACTCTCTAAACTTGACACATCATATTTCTCTTCTTAAATTTGTGCCATTCTAGTGAGTATACTGAGGATTGATTTACTCTTTAGTGATAAAATTTTAAAACTTTATTGAAATATATTAAAGAAGACTTCAACTAATGGAGATAACATGCTGATCACCTACTTGTGTTCCTGTATAGGAACACACTTACAAAACTGCCAGAAGTTTATGCAAATTCTATTATTTAATCTTCCCAACAATTTTTTATGAAGTAGTTACTACCTTTGCTCTCATTTCATACTCGAGAACTGAAGCTTAGTAAAGAAACTTGCTCAAGATCTCATGGTATGAAATAGTAAGTATAGATAATGTCTCTGTCCCTGGCTCCTGCTCATATTTAGTCTTTGACCCCAGTTCCTGGCAGAGAGCTCCTAAAACTTATTTAAATCCCCAGAGTGATAGAACTGATAGGAGTATCTTTCACAGAGTTCCTAAATCCATTGGAATTTCTTGGATGATAGAAGCATCTTTTGTTCTAATGAGGCTGATCTTGGTGGGCTCTTGATGGGGCTGGCCACCAAAAAGACTAAGCTATTATTAGAAGCTTTAAACTTTTAGCCCCAGCCCCCATCATCTAGGGAGGAGAGATGAGCTAGAGAATGAGTTAATAACTAATTACACATGCGTGATGGAGCCTCTATAAAAATCCCTATAGCTCAGGGTTCAGAGAACTTCTGGGCTGGTGGACACTTCCATATGCTGGGAGGGTGGTGCACCCCAACTCCTTGGGGACAGAAGCTCCTGAGCATAGAACTCTTCTGTACTGAGCCCTACCTATCTCTTCATCTGGTTGTTCATCTATGTCCTTTATCATATCCTTTATTATATAATGTCCCAGTAGATGTAAGTAAGTCTTTCCCTGAGTTCTGTGAATTATTCTAGCAAATTATTATAATGGAAAGAAGGGGTTTTGGGAACCTCTGATTTGTAGCCAAGTTGGACTGAAGTGTGGTTAACTTGACAACCCATTACTTGTGATTGGCATCTGAAGCTGGGGGCAGTCTCATGGGGCTGAGCCCTTTGCCTGTGGAAGCTGGTGCTAACTCTAGGTAAATAGTGTCAGAATTGAATTGAATTGTAGGACACTCAGCTGATGTCAAAGAATAAGTTGGTGTGGGGAAAAACCCATACCTTTGATGTCAGAAGTGTTAGTACAAAAGCAGTTTTTCCTTTCACAAAGCTTGCTGGGAAAGTGAATCCATATACTATCACCATGCATTTAGTCACTATGCCTTATAGATGCTGGTAGGTGAGGATTTAGGAAGAAGAGATAAGGGAAGAAGAAGCTATAAAATTTGTTTTTTTACTAAGGCCATCATCAATTTTTAATTGAATGTTGGCTAGAATTTATTTGTATATGGGCTTCCAAATTCTTATAAATCTTTCTGGCTCATTTAATGCTCACACTATTTTATCAGCCTTACTACATGAAAAAGTGGTATTTTACATCCACTTCCTGAATTGGCTGAGGAAGTGTTGTTTTTGGCATGTGGAAAATCACTCAATAATACCCTTCCAGGCAAGTTGATCCAGAGGTCACAGAACAGAAGGGCTCCTAGACCAAATGAAAATATCTGAATCACATGGTTTATTCAATCATTTTAAATTATGGTGAGAAGCAAGGGATAGGAGAAGGGCAAGTTAGTACCCTTAGGATAGGGCACACTTTCAGAATACAGGGGCACTCAATGCTTATCACCTGGGGGTGTCAATGGGCCACCAAATGAAGACTTCATGATTATTAAGTGTTCATGTATATTTAGTATATCCTGCTAGGTGGGGGTTTGGGTAGTTCCTCTTGTATATTTATTATATTATGAATATTTAGTACCCAAGTGCCTTATGAATATTAGAAATTCTATCTTGGAACTTTCATCTATCTAGGTTTAACACACAAGCTATGTTTATTAACTACTTATGTGTAATACACCTTGTGAGTTCTGTTTATGTTCAATGAACTTGTTCCTTACTAGTTTCTTATCTGATTTGTAGCCAAGTTGGACTGAAGTGTGGTTAACTTGACAACCCATTACTTGTGATTGGCATCTGAAGCTGGGGGCAGATTTTAAAATATCTTAAAAGTTTGTACCTGTTTGACAAACTACAAATGTCTTCCTCTGATAGAACTGAATATTCTCAAAGCAAATGTACATTACAGTTTGCAAAATGACAGTTCTGGGAATCATTATTTCTGTTTGTTGTAAACAAAAGCAACACATCTGTGTGATTCAGGTAGCTAACAGTTGTATCTAAGAATTGAGCTCTAGTGGAGTCTATGTTATTTTACTCATTGTTTTAGTCATCTAGGCTGCACTGTCTCAAAGGGTAGCCACTGGGTACTGAAGCTGTGGCTGGTCCAAACTGAGATGTGCTGTAAGTGTATCATATGCACCAAATTCAAAGATTTAGTTCAGAAGAAAGAGCATAAAAGATCTTATTAATAATTTGCCTACTGATTACACACTGAAATGACATTTTTATTTTGTTGAATTAAACTGTTATTATTTGTTAATATATATTAAAATAATTTCAGCTGTTTTATTTTTCCTTTTTTAAAGTGGGTTCTAAGATACTTAAAATTAATTTAAAATTTAAAGTCTAAAAAATAGCACCATTTAATTGCTTATTGGATTTTGAAATACACCCTAAAATGGATTAAAAACTTTCACTCTTTATTTTTCCAGTCTTTTTTTAGCTTGCTGAGATGTTTAAATGAAGTTGTTTGCTCAGGGATGGCCATTGTCATGTAAAAAATCAGTTACAGAGATCTGATTCAAGATGGCGGTATAGGCAGATTCTGAAGTCACCGCCTTCCATGAACACATTGAATCTACAGATACATTTAAAACAATTTCCTCAGGGGTATCTGGGTTGTACAGTGGGTTGTGTCTGCCTTTGGTTCAGGTCATGGTCCAAGGGTCCTAGGATCAAGCCCCTCATCTTTGCTCTGCTTCTCCCTCTGACCCTCTCCCTCTACTCGTGTTCTGTGTCTAGCTCTCTCTTTCTCTCTCTCTCAAATAAAATCTTAAAAAAAAAAACAAAAACAAACCAATTTCCTCTGAAAAAAATCCTAAAACTAGCTGAGTGACTCCCATACATCTGGCACATGAAGAAATATCCCATAATGAAGACCATTAAGTAATGTGTAGAATTGCTGAATCAGTGTTTTGTACACCTGAAACTAATATAACATTGCATGTGAACTATACTTCAATAATAAATAATAATAAAACCCCCACCCACATAGAAGCAGGTAGGGGAGGCTAACAGACAATCTTGCCATAAACCACACTCCTGGCATAGGGACACACGACTGGGAGAAAACTCAAAACCTGGGGTTTCCCCCTGAGAAGGAAAGGATTTGAACCCCTCATAGGGCACCCTGACTTATAATACCTACACCTGAGAGACAAGTCCAAAACATCGGGTTTGAAAGCTTGTGGGGCCCGTGTTCGCAGACCCACAGGGCCATAGAGAGCTGAGAAATGGCTTTGAAAGGGCTAGTACACAGGTGCTCACCTACTCCAGGGCCCAGCACGGAAACAGCTGATTGGGAGGTGCCTGGACTTTATGTGCAGGAGACTTATTTGCTTATTTGATTACGTTCTCATCATAGGAAAAAGAATTTATGTCTGGTGACAGATGTTAACTAGACTCATTGTGGTGATCATTTTTCAATATATGCAAATATCAAATCATTATTTTGTATGCCGGGAACTAATATAATGTTATATGCCAGTAATACCTCAATAAAAACACAATGTGTGAGAAAAAAAAATCAGCTATACATTTTCAGATTATAAAGTAGCGAGGCCTCTTTTTAAGGTGAAAGGATCTGTGCTTTCAATTATTTCACATTCATCTAAATTTTTTTGCCTTCCCTCTAACTTCGCCAGTGTGTACTTGCTCAATATAGAGAAAAAGTGTTTCCTCTAGTAGGGTTTGTTTTTGCAAGTGATTTACCTATTTCTCCTTTTAGTTTATCTTCCTCATGCTCTGAAAATGAGGGAAGACATCATGGCTTCACACCCTGCTAAAAAGATGATCAGTTACACTTTATGTGCTGTATGCTTGGCATCCAGGCAGGCTAATTCAGGCTTCCTTTGGATTGTATTCCAATGTATTTTTTTCCCCCTTGCCTGGGACCTATCTTGAGGAAGGCAAAAAGAGTTTAAAATCTACCAAGTGTTGAGTAAATCGGGGAACCCTATAACCAAGAACAGAAAAGGCTGCTCAGAAGATTCTTGCCGATATAATCTGGTATCAAGGCTTCATTTTTGTATATCTCTCGAAGGCACAATGAACATTGCCAACTAAATCTACAAATCTGTTCCCAGCTTGTTTTGAAAGGAAGGCACACTCTGGATGAGATGGGCATTTAAGACGTGACACTCTTTGACCTTCTACCTTATTGTGTGAGCTATTGCCTTCACAATTCCTTTGCAGAATCCTGGCTGGGAGGAGAATGAGACCTGCCTGTTCCGAGGGGTGGGGGGATACAGTTGCCCAGATGGAGTCAGTAGTAGACCAGTCATTTGGATGCTTTCAGCCTGGTTTCTAAATTTCAGGACTATATTATTCTAATTATATAGAGCAATTCCTTAAAAAGGGAGCAGGGGAGAGGAAGTATGTGTAAAATGTTTATGTTCATTAAAGGAATTGTAGGTTTAAGAAGCTCACCATATACTCACCAAGTTCACCTTATAGATAATATCCAGCTCTAAGGCTTTTTTGTACCTAAGAGTTAAGGAAATCATGTGAAAGCTACATAAACCCTCTTATACAAGAAGCTTGTATGTAGTTAAAAATGTGTTCATTTCGTACAGTAACGATGGTAACTACATGTCCTGAGGTGATCACTTCACAGTGCATACAAAGCTAGAAACACTGTGTTGTACACATGGAACATATATTATATGTCAATGAGAAAAATTGTGTAGCTGTTATCTTACATTGAAGCCTGAGATCACATCCTCCAACACTTTGTCCCGTCTTCATTTAACAGATCTTTCCAAATGAAGATGTGTTACTTTTCTAAAAACTATATACAAGCGATTATGTAGGAACAGTGATTTTGTGATTTGTCTAGTTACTCAGTCTTTCATGTTGCTCTCTGAAAACAAACAGTTTTGTTTCTAATTATTTTTCTTTTTCTCTCCCTTTTTTTTCTTTTTGGTGTGCTTTCATACTCTCAACCTCCCACTGTGAAAGGACATGGGCTAAACTGTCCATTATTTAAATCGTCCTTTCCACTGCAAAACTCTGTGCCTTGAGTGATTCCAGTTGGGATTTCCTCCCAAAAGGAAATAAGACAAAAAGTCAATTTCTTATTTGCACATAGTGTCTTGACACATTAATAAAACAATCCAGAATGATTAATCATAATGTTTTTGAGTTATAAATTATGTATCTCATAGCTGTAGTCATTAATGCCAAATGAAAATGGGAGCTCAATGGAGATGTTAGCCATAATGCCATTGTAGAGTTCCTCAGGGATATACATTATTCTTTAATAAAGCAATAACTTAGGAGAATTTTGTTATTGCAGTGAATTTTGGCGTAGTATTATTGCTTTAGAGGAAATTCAATTGTAAAAATCTTATTTCCCATTCACACATCTGAAAATATATTAAAACATTTCTTTTAGTTTCAAATTTGGTTATTAACTTTTAATTATTACCATTATTATTCTTCTCTCTAAAAACCTGTGCTTTATATGTACCTCTGTGTCTCTATCCCTAACTCTCTAGTCCTTGGGAGTTACCTTTCCCATTAATTTCTTTTTTCAAAAATATTTTTAAAAATTTAAAAAATATTTTAAAAATTTTTATTTATTTATTTGAGAGAGAGCGAGAGAGAAAGAGCAGGAGCAGAGAGGATGGGCAGAAGGAGAAGGTCCTGGGTTGTGGTGAGGGTTTTTTCCTGGTTGTTACTTATTTCTTCCTGCTTCCAGTGACTTCTAGTGGTGAGCCTTCCATATCTGGCTACTTATGATGTCACTGTCTCTGTGACTCTCTCCATCCATTTTATCCCCGCCCTAGGTGCCAAACTGGTCCCATCTCCTTGGTCCATAAAACAGAGCAAGTGAGCACAAGGTTTGTGTGGAATGGGAGTGAATACAGTTGGAGTATATCCCAGAGCAAGAGATGGTTCACACCTCTTTGTCCTCATAGTCATGGCCTGTGCCCTCAGAATCCTTCTCTATTCACCACCCTTGTCCCCTCCGAATGCCTCCCTGGGGGTGGGAGGGATGGGGAGTGTGTCTCCTAATCATACCTTTCCTCTCCATGGAACACCTGGACACCACCTCCCTGGCTGTCAGTGGGAACCCCAAATCTTCTTACCTCATATTCATCCCTGTAGAGATGAATTCCACCACAACAGAGGTTAATTTTTTCCATTTTTAGGTATAATAAAATGAACATAGTTGGAAGCATGTGCATTTGTACTACTCCACAAAATTTCAGGATATACTCTACCTGTATGAGCAAAATTGATCATAGAAGTACTCCCTCCGTGATAAAGATAAAATCGCTGCTTGGATAGATTTCCTCTACTAGCCTGGACACATAAATGACTGGAGTTTTAAAATACACAGTTTGGGTGGTTATTTATCAGAGCTTAAATGGTTAACACTAAAGTTAAATTAGATAGTAATGAGTTTGATTTGGTTTTTTAAATTGAAGCATAGTGGACACACAATGTTACATTAGTTTCAGGTACACAATATAATGACTGGACAACTCTATATTTTATGCTATGCTCACCACAAGTGTAGCTACCATCTGTCACCATACAACACTATTATAATACCATTGACTGTATTCCCTGTTCTGTACATTTCATCCTTGTGACTTAACTCACTCCATAGCTGGAAGCATATACTCCCACTTTTCTTCACCCATTTTGCCCAACCCTTCAACACTCTTCCCTCTGACAACAGTTTGTTCTCTCCATTTATGGGTCTGTTTTTGTTTTTTTTTCCTTTGGTTTATTGGTTTTAGATTCCACATATAAGTAAATCATATGATATTTGTCTTTCTCTGTCTGAGCATAATGCCCTTCAGTCTATCCATGTTGTCACAAATGGCAAGATCTCATTCTCTTTTATGGCTGAATAATATTCCATTATATATATCATATCTTCTTCTTTATTCATTTATTTTCTTGAATAAATAAAAGGTTTTATTTGTCTCACATAATGTTCAGAGGTGGGCAGTCCAGGGAAGGTGATAGAACTCAACACATGCCCCCTACCGACACCCACTCCTGCATTCCCAGTGTATGGCCTTGTGGTTTCAAAGTGTCCGGAAACTTCTACTTAGAGCCATAGGGAGAGAAACCAAAAATGGAAAGGGAGGAGGGAAGGATGTGGCACTAGCAGAGTTCTGATTCTTGAGCCAGTTTCAATAGTTCTGATTGTATTTCTATGTCACAATATCTATTGTTGTGTGACAAGTCACTCCAAAATGAAGTGTCTGAAAGCAACAACCACATATAATTGCTCATGGATCTCTGGGTCAACTTGGAAGTTATGGTGATCTGAGTCAGGCCTGCTGATCTCAGTTGGGCCTACTCATGTGCCTGCATTGGCCAGTGGGTTGGGATGATGGCCAACCTTGGATGATTTGGGATGGTTCCACTTACATGTCTGGCATTGTCAGGTTGTCAGCTGGCAATGTGGGGGATGTGTCCCATCATCTAGCAGGCTAGCCTCGGTTTTTTCACATGATGACTATGCAGGCTTCCAAGAGAGGGGGATAGAAATATATGAAGGCTCTTAAAACTTAGGCCCAGACCTGGCCTAAGTATACACTCCTATGGCCCCAAAGTCATGGGGTCAGCTCAGAATCCATGTAGAGAAACAGGATCCATCACATTTTATTCTTAATGTTTTGGATTTTTATGTTATTGAGATATAGTTTATATAAAATATATTAGCTTCAGGTGTAAGATAGTAATGATTTAACAACTACAACAAAAACACCAGATATGAACCAGAAAGCTAGCTACAGTTGACATTCATTAGAAATACTTGAAGATGTGTGAAAAAAAATAGTACAGTGTGGTGGTCAGGCTGGGTTTCAGTCCAGTCTCTACCAATGATTAGCTTCACAATCTTGGAAATTTGACCTAATTTCTCTGAGCTTCAGATCCTTCATCAGAAATGATGATGATGATGATGGTAGCAAAATGGTCTCCTGTCTCTTGGGAGGCTTAAATGAGATTGTCCAGGGAAAGCCCATAGCACAGTGCCAGGTGTGTAGCTCCTATCATAATGCATCTGGAGGCTTGCTAATTCCACATTTCAGAACACCTGGTCCTTGACTTCCTTCAGGAATAAATTTCAGTTGACAGTCATGTGCTTCTTTATATCACCAGTTGACAACTTTCCAAGTTCCGGTAAAGTTTTAATCTTTCATTTGATGAACAGATTTTTCCTTGGCTTGATGACTTCTTGAGTCACTTTCAATAATTCTGTTTCCTTGTCTTTACAGGGCATGTGGTGACTTTGTTTAGGGGAGAAATGTAAGCCATGATTAATGTCAATCCTTTTTTTTGTTTGTTTGTTTATCTAAAGCTTCCATTTTCTTGCTGTAAACTATGAATCATCCCACTACTGGACCTTATCTTATTCATCAACAACCTGAAAATTGACTTTCTTTTGTAGGCTATTTGTTAAGGAAATCAAATCTCTCTTCACAAGAGTTGCTCAATTTGTGATTTGCAAAGAACAATGGGTCAACATTGAGGTGTACTTATCAGTCAGGTCCATGGTCCCCACTAGCTCAGTGAAATCTGCAGCCTCATGGTAATTTAAATCCATGCCTCAAGAAAGATGAAAATTCTGTTTTTGGATACACAAGAAACTTTATTAGTTACAGCTGCAAACCTGGTAAAGTGAAAGACAGAGGTTTTATTTTGCATATAAAATTTATATGAGAGTAAAAGTATTATAATCTGCTATTTTCTCTGGCTGCTTAGCATGTTCTCAGAATCTTTGTGGGAGAACACAGACACATAGACATACAGAGGAAGGAGAGAGAGAGATTTATTATTTTAAGGAATTGGCTGGTATGATTGTAGGGGCTGGCAAGCTCAAAACCTAGAGGCTGGCTAGAGATTCAGGTAAAAGCCAATGTTACAGTCTTGGGTCCAAAGGCTAGAAACTTACACAGAGTTTCTATATTGCACTCTTGGGACAGAATTTCCTTTTCCTTGGGAAACCTCAATTTTTTCTCTTAAAACCTTCAACTGATTAGATGAGGCCCACCCACATTATGGTGGATAATCTGCTTTACTCACCATCTACTGATTTAAATGTTAATCACATTTAAAAATACCTTTATAGCAGCAATTAGGTTGGTATTTGATAAAAACAATTGGGCACTGAAGCCTAGCTAAGTTGATGCTTCAAATTAATTATCACAATGACTTATGTGCTATCACAAGAACTTGGGCCAGGCTTTTGCTCAGGATATAGTGTCCCAAGGAAGCAGGGGCCATTGAGATTTCTTCTTGGTGAGGGCAGTAGCATGGGCAATGCCCACTCCAAGGATGGCAGTGGGAAGTTCCAGCAGACATCCAAAGCCTGGTGTTGGGAATGGCATGGGGGAAGGCAGTGGCAGTGGGGAGGTCTCTGCAGGGACCATTTATGGCATAGTTTTTGGGCTGTTTGCTTGGCTATGTAACTTCAGCCACTGGTTTGCCAGGCCCTTAGAGATACCTTGAACAACTCAATGTTGTTTACTAAATTCCTTCTGGATTAGTCAAAGTTCATTTCTATAATTTCCAACTGATTCAGGAAGCCCTAAGAAAGTGAGCCTGAAAATTGCTCATGATATATTGAACTAGTTTCTTTGGGAATCTGGTGCATGGGAAAAGGGAGGTATTTAGGGTGGAGAAATAACTCATACATGGAAACAGAAGGGTGGGCTGATAGAAGTGCAGCTGGGGGAGCCATGTAGATGGGATGAATGAGGTCATGGGGCAGTCAGCCCACACCAGTAGGAGCAATTTATGAGTGAAATATAAAGGCTGAGGTCTAATCTCTTCTTAGCCTAATACATGAGAATTATATACCCTTTTGGTCGTCTCTTGATTCAGGACAGACTACTTCCTACATTGAGTGTAAGTTTTGCACTCATTTCAACAGAAAGAGTGGAAAGGAAATTCCAGCATGTGGAATCTCATGTGGTATTGGCTTCTGCACAATGCAGATGGCATTTTTGGCTGAAAATTCAGTGAGAGAGAACTCTCTTAAAAAGATTAACTGGGGACCCCTGGGTGGCGCAGCAGTTTGGCGCCTGCTTTTGGCCCAGGGCACGATCCTGGAGACCCCGGATCGAATCCCACCTCGGGCTCCCGGTGCATGGAGCCTGCTTCTCCCTCTGCCTGTGTCTCTGCCTCTCTCTCTCTCTCCCTCTCTCTGACTATCATAAATAAAAAAAAATTAAAAAAAAAGATTAACTGGGTATTTTCAAGGCCCTTGAGGCAAATAAAATAATTATTTCTCCCTACAGATGTACGTTTTCTTCTCATTGCTCCAGTTACAATAGTCCTATAGCTATTTATCTTCAAATATTCAAATATTCATGGTCCTGATGGACTATGAACTTTTCCATCTTTTGTGAGTTTATCAGAGTTCACAAGGTTAATTATTTCTTCAGATGCCACAGAGAGGACAATGGGAAGCAAGAGCAGCAGAAAAATTGTAATGCTTTCAGTGGCTCAGTGCTTTATATTTATTTGCATGTAGCTTTGCAATACGTTTTACCTGCTTTTCCTCCCAATTTCTGCAGTAGACTATTTTTCACCTGTCAAGTCATCACCAGAGAAAGTGCTAGATGTCCAAGCCTACATGGTAGTACATTAGATAATCATTAAAATGAAGACTTGACCCTGAGCTTGGCAGATATTCCTCATCTCTTACACAGAACTGATATTGACTTAAGAAGAATTTATTTTTGCTTATGTTTCCCTTGCCTTCATAGATGTATCTTACAAGAAGTTGCTGTGGCCAAGTTCAAAAAGGGTGTTGCCTGTGTGCCTTTAGGTGTGCCTCTAGGATTTGGATGAATTCTTGTCTCACATTGAGATCTTTCATCCATTTTGAGTTTATCTTTGTGTATGGTGCAAGAGAGTGGTCTAGTTTCATTCTTCTGCACATGGCTGTCCAATTTTCCCAGCACCATTTATTGAAGAGACTGTCTTTTTTCCAGTGGATAGTCTTTCCTGCTTTGTCAAATATTACTTGACCATAGAGTTAAGGGGCCATTTCTGGATTCCTTATTCTGTTCCATTGATCTATATTGGCAAATTGAACTCCAATAAATAAAAATAAAATAAAACAAACAAACAAACAAACAAACAAATAAATAAATAAGAATTTAGCTTGTTTCTGTTGAATACACTAAGAAACAATAAACAGTGATGACCAGATAAATCAAACACTTATTCAAAAAGATTTTCTTTATTCAAAAAAAAAAAAAAAAAAGATTTTCTTTATTCATTCATGAGAGATACAGAGAGAGGCAGAGATATAGGCTGAGAGAGATGCAGGCTCCCCGCAGCGAGCCCAATGCAGGACTCAATCCTGGACCCCAGGATCATGATCCAGCCGAAGGCAGACACTCAACCACTGAGCCACCCAGGTGCCCCCCAAACACTTTTATTTTATTTTATTTTATTTTATTTTTTTTAAATTTTATTTATTTATGATAGTCACAGAGAGAGAGAGAGAAGCAGAGACACAGGCAGAGGGAGAAACAGGCTCCATGCACCGGGAGCCCGATGTGGGATTCGATCCTGGGTCTCCAGGATCGCGCCCTGGGTCAAAGGCAGGCACCAAACCGCTGCGCCACCTAGGGATCCCCCCAAACACTTTTAAAACGAGGAAAATAGCACTTAAAAACAGTATTTCAACAAGGAATCTTTGCAAATGGATAATGGGGCCAGAAGAAAGCATTTGAACTTGTTACTATGAAAACAGGAGCAACATAACAGCCCTGCCAGGCAGTGTTTGGGGCCCAAGTGAGGTGAAAAGGTGTCACTGTGTTGGCTTCAACTCTGCAGGTGAAAGCAGACAGGCAGCAATGGTTTTTATTGAGGAGTGGTAAGGAACGGACCAGGAAGGAAGCATTCTAGCAGCAGGGTTGGGATATGGACATAACTGGACAAAGAAGAAGGCAGATTTGGGTAGGGATTCATAGCCTGGGTTAAGTCAAAGGGCTTGAAGCCTTGAAGTTTTAGTGAGTAATTGAGCAGGTGTAGTGGAAATAATGAAGGGATAACACTGCAGGTGAAGTCAACATGGTCAGAGGGATGTTTGTGTCAATTTATCGTCTCAATGATGACACAGTTCTAGGTAATGACAATTGTCAGGCATGAAGAGGAAAGAGGGAAGAGAAAAGGGCATGAAAATAGGATATTAGGGTGCTGAGAAGCTAGCTTGTTGGGTGGTTAGCCTCATGCATACTCAGAACATCCAAGATAAGGAATGGGTTTGGGGGTAGAGAGAAGGTTCTGAGTCATGGGTCTCAGTCTGAGTGGAACCAGAAGGTGTATAGATGGATGGCAGGAATCTAAAAGTAATGAGGCCTTTTACTTGAGGTTGGGGGAGGTATAACTGAGACAGGAATGGGAGCAAGTAGGATCCATGCACACCCCTGCCCTCGAAGTTTATGGCATACTGGAGCACTAGCAGGAATGATTCAAGAAGCTCCTGGTGGGTGTAGAAGGAAAAGAAAGGGGTTAAGATAGAAGAGGAGTAAGGGGGACCCTAAGCTTACATCATTCCTCAGACACAGCTAGATAAATGTGAAATCATTCTGAACACTCATGAAATTGATCTGAGGACTGAGGACAAAACTCCACATCTACAGGTAGAAAAATGATCACCTCATTGAAGGTAGGAGTTGTGGAGAGTTGATTTGGGGGAGAGAAGAGCCATAGGTGCTGGCAGAGGTGATGGAGCCCTGATCATGGAGAAAGGAACGAGAGAGAGAGAGAAAGAAAGAGAGAGAGAGAGAGATTGGGAAGAAGCAGGCTGGGTATTAGTTAGGAAAAACTCTTCCCTAAAACCATCGACTAGGAAAAGAAGAGGGGCTGACTACTGCAAATTACTGTAAGTAGTGGAGCACAAAGTCTGAAGTATTGAAGGTCTGTGCCATCACCACGGTCATGCTTGGCAGGCTTGGCAGTGCTCTCATGGGGAATGAGGGTGAGACTAGTAAGTGGGCAGCGTGGTCTGGGGATTCCCTAGGTCACATGAAGAGGAAGAGTTCCCTTGCTTGGAGTGTATTTGGAATGGTGGCAGTCTCTCCAGGGATGGCAGAGCTAGCAGCGCCAATGTGCTGCTCTGTTCCCTAGCATAGAAACAAAGACACTAGCTGAGGGCAGCAAACCTTGGCACTGCCTTTTTTAAAAATTCAATTAGCTGGGACACCTAGGTGGCCCAGTGGTTGAGCACCTGCCTTCAGCTCAGGGTGTGATTCCGGGGTCCTGGGATTGAGTCCCACATCAGGATCCCCACAGGGAGCCTGCTTCTCCCTCTGCCTATGCCTCTGCCTCTCTGTGTCTCTCATGAATAAATAAACAAAATCTTTAAAAAAATAAATCCAATTAGCCAATGTATAGTACATCATTAGTTTCAGATGTAGAGTTCAACAATTCATCAGTTGTGTATAACACCCAGTGCTCATCACATCACATGCCCTCCTTAATGCCCATCACCCAATGACCCCATCCATCCCCCAACTCCCCTCCAGCAACCCTCAGTTTGTTTCCTATAATTAAGAGTCTCTCATGGTTTTTCTCCCTCTTTGACGACTTCCCACTCAGCTTTCCCTCCCTTCCCCTCTGATCCTCTGCACTTTATCTTATATTCCACATATGAGTGAAACCATATGACCATTGTCTTTATCTATCCACTTTGGTGCTGGCTATTTGCTATACTTTACTGTAAACTCTGAACTGCTGTGCAGTAGTGTCCCTGCTTTTGGTGGACAAACTGGCAAACTGCAAAAGTGTGGCAAGATCCTCCTCTAGGATATCAGCATGGGTTAGCGCCACACCTGAAATTTGGAGTTTTCTAAAATTTGAAGTTTTGAAACCCAGCTGCACACTGGAGAGAAAACACTGGAGCACTGTTCCACCTGGCAGGCAGACAGCTCCAACACAGGGTGAAGGAAGGGGTCTAGCAGAGGCCAGGGGCACAAGACAGGTGATTGTTTGCTCTTCTCTGAGGGTTTCCTGAAAAGTAGTCAGCAGGAACTCCCCACTCTGGGGAAGAGTGGGGTGATGCCATCAAGCAAATGGCATCTGCCTACCCATCTCACTGATAGACTTCAATGAGCAACACAGCGCCCCCCCAACCCTACTGTGGAGAATGGAGCTGCTTACACAGGGCCCTGCCCTCCTCTGCTCTGCAGGTGCACCTCCACTAAGGCAATTCCACCAGAAAATTGGCACAGTAGGCCCCCCGCCAGAAGATGAGCACAAATCCATCAAATGCACCAAATTTACAGATCATAGAGTGCTACAAAGCTTCAGCTTTAGGGGAAGTAGGTCTTAGCTGCTGCTTCTTCTTCTTTTTGGATCTAACTTCTTTTAACAAGCAGATCAAAACACACCTAGTTAAAACTAGCCACACAGTGGACAAGGTCCAAACACTCCCCACTGCAGGCAAAGACAAACTCTGTAGAGGAATGAACTCAGGGTAGGAGCAGCCAAAACAAAACAGCCGAGTACATATAGAACACCCCTCCTTTTTTTTTATTTTTTGGACCTCTCTTTAATATAGCCATTACTCTTAGGAGCAGGAATATAGCAAGCTTTTCTAACAATCATACACAAAAACGATGACCTAGACAAAGATGACAAGATGGAGAAATTCACTCCAAAATAAAGAACAGGAAGAAGTGATGGCCAGGGATTTAATCAATACAGATATAAGTAAGGTGTCTGAACTAGATTAAAAAAAAAGTATGAGCATAGAAGACACTAGAGAACCCCTTACTGCAGAGATAAAAGAACTAAAAATTAGGCTGAAATTAAAAATGCTGTAACTGAGATGCAAACCTGAGTGGATGACATGACAATGAGGATGGATGAAGCAGAGGAATGAATTAGTGATATAGAAGATAAATTACAGAAAATAATGAAACCAAAAAGAAGAGGGAAAGAAAGATATTGGATCACAAATGTAGACTTAGGGAACTCAGAGACTGCTTAAAGCATAACAACATTCATATCATAGGAACCCCAGAAGAAGAAGAGAGAAAAAGGAGCAGAAGGTTTATTTGAGCAAGTTATAGCTGGAAACTTCCCTAATCTGGGGAAGGAAACAGATACTGAAATCCGAGAAGCACAGAGAACTCAGATTAAATTTAACAAAAGCCAACCATTGCCAAGATTTACCATAGTCAAATTCACAAAATACACTGACAAGGTTAGAATCCTGAGAGCAGCAAGGGAAAAAAGTCCTTACTCTATGAGGGAGATAGATAAGGTTCACAGATCTGTCCACAGAATCTTAGCAGTCCAGAAAACAGTGGCAGGATATATTAAAGGAGCTAAATGGAGAAAATACGCAGCCAAGAATACTTTATCCAGCAAGGCTGTCATTCAGAAAAGAAAGAGAGATAGTTTCCCAGACAAATAAAAATGAAAGGAGTTCATGACAATTAAATCAACCCTGCAAGAAATATTAAAGGGGACTCTGAGTGGGGAAAAAAGACCGACAGCAACAAAGACTAGAAAGGAACAGAGAATATCACCAGAAATACCAACTTTATAGGTAACACCATGGAATTAAATGAATAAATACCAATAAACACTCTGATTAAAAATGGACTAAATGCTCCAATCAAAAGATTCACTGCTAAATTATTGAACACCACATCTGAAACTAAGTATGTACTATATGTTGGTTAATTGAATTTAAACAATAAAAAAGAATAGGGTATCAGAATGGATAAAAAATAAGAGCCATTTATATGCTGCCCACAAGAGACTCATTTTAGTCCTAAAGACACCTCAGATTGAAGGTGAGGGGGTGGGGAATAATGTATCATATGCTAAAGGACATGAAAAGAAAGCTGGAGTAGCCATACTTATATCAGATAAACTATTTTAAACCAAAGACTACCAAGAGATGAAGAAGAGCATTATATCATAATAAAGAGATTTATCTAACAAGAAGATCTAACAATTGTTAAGTATTTATGCCCCCAACTTGAGAGCAGCTAAATATATAAATCAATAACAAACACAAATAAATTTGTTTATAACAATACAATAAACACTGTATTCAACATCCCACTCATGGCAATGGACAGATTATCTAAGCAGAAAGTCAATGAGATATCAATAGCTTTCAATGACGCACTGGACCAGATGGACCTTACAGATATATTTAGAGCATTTCATCCTAAGCAGCAGAACACACATTCTTCTTGAGCACATATAGAACACATGTGGATAGAACATATACTGGGTTACAAATCAGCCCTCAAAAAGTACAAGAGATTGAGATCATACCATACATAGTTTCAGACTACAGCACTGTGAAACTTGGAAGTCAACCACAAGAAAATATTTAGAAAGACCACAAATACATGGAGGTTAGAGAACATCCTACAAAAGAATGAATGGGTTAACCCAAAAATTAAAGACGAATTAAAAAAATATATGCAAGCAAATGAAAATGAAAACGTGACAGTCCAAAACCTTTGGGAGGCAGCAAAGGCAGCCCTAAGAGGGAAGTATATAGCAATACAGACCTACCTCAAGAAGTAAGAAAGTTTTGGTTCAAGTACAGAACCTGGTTTATAGCAGCAATGGCCACGATAGCCAAACTGTGGAAGGAGCCTCGGTGTCCAACGAAAGATGAATGGATAAAGAAGATGTGGTTTATGTATACAATGGAATATTCCTCAGCCATTAGAAATGACAAATACCCACCATTTGCTTCAACGTGGATGGAACTGGAGGGTATTATGCTGAGTGAAGTAAGTCAGTCGGAGAAGGACAAACATTATATGTTCTCATTCATTTGGGGAATATAAATAATAGTGAAAGGGAATATAAGGGAAGGGAGAAGAAATGTGTGGGAAATATCAGAAAGGGAGACAGAACGTAAAGACTGCTAACTCTGGGAAACGAACTAGGGGTGGTAGAAGGGGAGGAGGGCGGGGGGTGGGAGTGAATGGGTGACGGGCACTGGGTGTTATTCTGTATGTTAGTAAATTGAACACCAATAAAAAATAAATTAAAAAAAAAGTACAGAACCAAAACTTATGCCTAACGGGACATAAGTCCTAAAGGAACAGCAAATAAATCCTAAAGCCAGCAGAAAAAGGGAAATTGTAAAGGACAGAGCAGAAATAAATGATACAGAAACCAAAACAAAAACCAAAACCAAAACTAACCAACCAACCAAACAAACAAAAAACAAACCACACACAAAAAAGGAAAGAAAAACAAAAAAATCACAAAACCAAACCAGTAGAACAGATCAATGAAACTAAGAGCTGGTTCTTTGAAAGAATAAAATTGATAAACCCCTAGTCAGACTCATCCAAATAAAATAGAAAGGACCCAAATAAATAAAATCAGAAATGAAAAAGAAGAGATCACAACCAATACTACAGAAATACAATTATGAGAGAACATTATGAAAAATTATATGCTGACAAACTGGGCAATCTGGGAGAAATGGGCAAATTCCTAGAAAATTACAAACTACCAAAACTGAAACAGGAATAAATAGAAACTTGAACAGAAGAATAACCAGTACATGAATAGAATCAGTAACCAAAACTCTCTGAACAAAGAAGCCTAGGGCCAGATGGCTTCCTAGGGGAATCCTCCCAGACATTTAAAGAAGAATTAATATCTATTCTCAAACTGTTCCAAAATATAGAAATGGAAGGAAAACTTCCAAAATCCTACTATGAGGCCAGCATTACCTTGATTCTAAAACCAGACAGAGACCCCACTAAAAAGAATTACAGGCCAATATCCCTGATGAATGTGGATGCAAAAATGCTCAACAAGATACTAGTAAATTGAATCCAATAGCACATTAAAACATTTAATCACTATGATCAAGAGGTATTTATTCCTGGACTTTGGGAGTAGTTCAATATTCAGAAATCAATGTGATACACCACATTAAAAAAAGAAAGGATAAGAACCATATGATCCTCTCAACAGATGCAGAAAATATTTAACAAAATACAGCATCTATTCTTGATAAAAACCCTCAACAAAGGAGATATAGATGGAACATACCTCAACATCAAAGGGGTCGTATACAAACAGCCCACAGCTAATAGCATTCTTTCTTTTTTTTTAAACTTTTCCTTTTTATTTTTTTTGTATATTTGTGTCTCTCATGTTCTGTCACCCTCACTGATATTTCCCACTCATTTTCTCTCCTTTCCCCTTTATTCCCTTTCACTATTTTTTATATTCCCTGAATGAATGAAACCATATAACATTTGTCCTTCTCTGCTTGACTTACTTCACTCAGCATAATACCCTCCAGTTCCATCCACGTCGAAGCAAATGGTGGGTATTTGTCGTTTCTAATGGCTGAGTAATATTCCATTGTATACAGAGACCACATCTTCTTTATCCATTCATTTTTTAAATTTATTTTTTATTGGTGTTCAATTTACCAACATACAGAATAACCCCCAGTGCCCGTCACCCATTCACTCCCACCCCCCGCCCTCCTCCCCTTCTACCACCCCTAGTTCGTTTCCCAGAGTTAGCAGTCTTTACGTTCTGTTTCCCTTTCTGATATTTCCCACACATTTCTTCTCCCTTCCCTTATATTCCCTTTCACTATTATTTATATTCCCCAAATGAATGAGAACATATAATGTTTGTCCTTCTCCGATTGACTTATTTCACTCAGCTCCATTCATTTTTTGATGGACACCGAGGCTCCTTCCACAGTTTGGCTATTGTGGACATTGCTGCTAGAAACATCAGGGCGCAGGTGTCCTGCCATTTCACTGCATCTGTATCTTTAGGGTAAATCCCCAGCAGTGCAATTGCTGAGTGGTAGGGCAGATCTATTTTTAATTCTTTGAGGAACCTCCACCCAATTTTCTAGAGTGGCTGCACCAGTTCACATTCCCACCAACAGTGCAAGAGGGTTCCCCTTCCTCCACATCCTCTCCAACATTTGTTGTTTCCTGTCTTGTTAATTTTCCCCATTCTCACTGGTGTGAGGTGGGATCTTATTGTGGTTTTGATTTGTATTTCCCTGATGGCCAGTGATGTGGAACATTTTCTCATGTGCTTGTTGGCCATGTATGTGTCTTCCTCTGTGAAATTTCTGTTCATGTCTTTTTCCCATTTCATGATTGGATTGTTTGTTTCTTTGGTGTTGAGTTTAATAAGTTCTTTATAGATCTTGGATACTAGGCTTTTATCTGATATGTCATTGCAAATATCTTCTCCCATTCTGTAGGTTGTCTTTTAGTTTTGTTGACTGTTTCTTTTGCTGTGCAGAAGCTTTTTATCTTGCTTAAGTCCCAATAATCCATTTTTTTTTTTGCTTTTGTTTCCCTTGCCTTCATAGATGTATCTTGCAAGAAGTTGCTGTGGCCAAGTTCAAAAGCCTGTGTTCTCTTCTAGGATTTTGATGGACTCTTGTCTCACATTTAGATCTTTCATCCCATTCATGATTTTATTAATTAGAGTCATTTCTCTTTTGTTTTTAATAAGCTGGGTAATGGTTTATCTCTCTTATTAATTCTTTCAATTACCAATTCCTGGTTTGGTGATCTGTTCCACAGTTCTTCTGGTCTCTATTTCATTGAGTTCTGCTTAAATCTTTATTAACTCTCTTCTTCTGCTTGGTGTAGTTTTATTTGCTGTTCTTTCTCCAGGTCCTGTAGGTGCAAGGTTACCTTGTATTTGAGTTCTTTCCAATTTACTGAGGGATGTTTGTATTGCAATGTATTTCCCTCTCAGGACTGCTTTTGCTGTATCCCAAAGATTTTGAATGGTTATACAACCATTCAACTTCATTCTCATTAGTTCCCATGAATGTTTTTAATTCTTCTCTATTTTCCTGGTGGACCCATTCATCTTTTAGCAGGATGGTCCTTAACCTCCACGTGTTTGAGTTTCTTCCAAAATTCTTCTTGGGATTTAGTTCTAGTTTCAAAGCATTATGGTCTGAAAATATGCAGGGGACAATCCCAATCTTTAGGTATCAGTTGAGGCCTGATTTGTGACCCAGTATGTGGTCTATTCTGGAGAAAGTTCCATGTGCACTTGAGAAGGATGTGTATTCAGTTGCGTTTGGACGTAAAGGTCTGTAGATATCTGTGAAATCCATCTGGTCCAGTGTATCATTTAAAGCTCTTGTTTCTTTGGAGATGTTGTGCTTAGAAAATCTGTCATTTGCAGAAAGTGTCATGTTGAAGTCTCCCAGTATTAGTGTATTATTATCTAAGTATGTCTTTACTTTGGTTATTAATTGATTGATATACTTGGCAGCTCCCACATTCAGGGCATAAATACTCATGATTGTTCTCTTGTTGGATAGATCCTTTAAGTATGATATAGTGTCCCTCTTCATCTCTTATACAGTCTTTGGGATAAACTTTAATTTATCTGATATGAGGATTGCTACCCCTGCTTTCTTTTGAGGACCATTTGAATGGTAAATGGTTCTCCAACCTTTCATTTTCAGGCGTAGGTGTCCTTACATCTAAAATGAGTTTCTTGTAGATAGCAAATAAATGAGTCTTGCTTTTTTATCCAGTCTGAAACCCTGTGTCTCTTTTTTTTTTTAGAATTTTTTAAAAGAATTTTATTTATTCATAGAGACAGAGAGAGAGAGAGGCAGAGACACAGGCAGAGGGAGAAGCAGGCCCCATGCAGAGAGCTCGATGTGGGACTCGATCCAGGGTCTCCAGGATCACACCCTGGGCTGCAGGCAGTGCTAAACCGCTGCACCACCGGGGCTGCCCAACCCTGTGTCTTTTTTTGTTTTTTAACCCTGTGTCTTTTGATGGGATCATTAAGCCCGTTCATGTTAAGAATTACTATTGAAAGATATGCATTTCATGTCATCATGATACCTATTCAGTCCCTGTTTTTGTGGATTATTTCTTTGGGCATCCTCTCTCTTTTACAGAGTCTCCCTTAATATTTCTTGCAGAGCTGGTTTGG
Source organism: Canis lupus baileyi (assembly GCF_048164855.1). NCBI lineage: Eukaryota > Metazoa > Chordata > Mammalia > Carnivora > Canidae > Canis > Canis lupus. Next base: position 36,631,273 of record NC_132865.1, read on the forward strand.
TGGTCGCATATTCTTTCAGTTTCTGCCTTTCTTGGAAGCTCTTTATCTCTCCTTCTATTCTGAATGAGGGCCTTGCTGGTTAGAGTATTCTTGGCTGCATCTTCTTCTCATTTAGGACCCTGAATATATCCTGCCAGCCCTTTCTGGCCTGCCAGGTCTCTGTGGAGAGGTCTGCTGTTAATCTAATATTTCTCCCCATATAAGTTAGGGATCTCTTGTCTCTTGCTGCTTTAAGGGTTTTCTCTTTATCTTTGGAATTTGCAAGTTTCACAATGAAATGTTGAGGTGTTGAATGGTTTTTATTGATTATAGTGGAGGACCTCTCTGTCTCCTGGATCTGAATGCCTGTTTCTCTCCCCAAATTAGGGAAGTTCTTAGGTATGTTTTGTTCAAATATGCTTTCTGGTCCTTTGTCCCTTTCAGCGCTTTCTGGAACCCCAGTTAAATGTAGATTTTTCCTTCTGAGGCTGTCATTTATTTCCCTTAACCTTTCCTCATGGTCTTTTAATTGTTTTTCTATTTTGTTCCCAGCTTCTTTCCTTGCCATCAAGTTGTCTTCACTCTTTTTCTTTTTTTAACCTCATTAACCCTCGTTGTTAGAACCTCCATTTTGGATTGCATCTCATTTAATTGATTTTTGATTTCAACCTGATTGGATCTAAATTCTACAGTCATGAAGTCTCTTGAATCCTTTATGCTTTTTTCCAGAGCTACCAGGAGCTTTATAATTGTTCTTCTGAATTGGCTTTCTGACATCGAATTGTAATCCAAATTCTGTAACTCTGTGGCAGAGAGTACTGTTTCTGATTCTTTCTTTTGTGGTGAGTTCTTTCTAGTCATTTTGCTCAGTGCAGAGTTGCTAAAAATTAGTTGTGCTGGAAAAGGGGAAAAAAAGAAAAAACAAAGAAAACCAAGGAGGGGTATCCTCTGGTTCTATATACTGTAAATCCCTCAACTTCCCCTGAAGCTTTCCAGCGCTGCTCAGTGCAGAACTTGCTCTTCCCTGTCCTTCCAGCTGGTCTTCTGGGGGAGGGGCCTGCTGTGCTGATTCTCAGGTGTGTGCACCTGGGGGAGCTGCCCCGCCCCCTGCCAGGTGCCGGGCTCAGTGGGAGCTATTTACTCCGTGAGGCCTCTGTCCCCTGGTGGCCCCACTCCATGCCAGGCACAGGGTTACATATAGAGTAACAACACCACTGGTGGCAGCCAGCTCTCCGGCTCTGGAGTCAGCTCCCGCAGTAACTACAGCAGCTCCCAGTCTGCACTGGCCTGGATGCTCCGGGGGCGGGGAGCGCGTTGATCTGCACAGCTCCGGGGCGCCTAGAGGCAGGAGCGCCCTCGCTGTCCTGTGCCCTCCCGCCTCCACCTGTCCCGGGGGGAGCCCAGGATCCTGGGCTGTGTCCCCCGGTGCCCTGGGCTTCCGGGTCTGCGCTGCTGGAATCGGGCTCCCGGGGCAGGGCTCCTGAAGGAAGCAGGGCTCCTGAAGGAAGCAGGGCGCAGCCCCCTCCGCTCAGAGCCATGCTTGAGCTGCTCTCGAGGCCCTGGCGGGCGCTCTACAGTCCTTTACTGAGCTCAGCCCACAGTCTGTGGCGTGCTCTCCCCCAGGGTGCACTTCCTCTGTTAGTGACCCTGGGAACCTGGGGGCTCCACTGCCCCTCCTGAGGTTCTGCCGGGTTTCCATGCTAAGTGCCTTTCTGTCCGGGAAGAATCCGGTGCAGATTTTTAAAATTCCTGCTTCTCTGGGACTGGGCTTTCCTGTTCCAGAGACATTCGCTGCCAGGCCTTAGCCCAGCTCCTCGCGGGGGCCCTTCCCCTACTTGATTCTTTTTTTTTTCTGCCTTCCTACCTTGTTAGAAGCACAACCTTTCTCTCTGTAGATTCCAGCTGTTCTCTCTTTAAATCTCAGGTCGAATTCGTAGGTTTTCAGGATGATTTGAAAGTAATCTAGGTAAGTTGGTGGGGCCAGGTGAGTTGGGGACCCTACTTCTCCTCCATCTTGCCCTCCTCCCCTAATATTCTTAATGGGGAAAAACTGAGAGCTTTCCCCCTAAGGTTAAGAACAAGACAGGGATATCCACTCTAACCATTATTTAACATAGTACTGGAAGTCTTAGCCTCAGCAATCAGACAACTAAAAGAAATAAATGGTTTCCAATCCATCAAGGAAGAAGTCAAATTTTCCCTCTTCGCAGCAACTTGATACTCTATATAGAGTATCAAACCCAAAAGACCACCAAAAGATTGGTAGAACTAATACATAAGTTCAGTAAAGTCACAGGACATAAAATCAATGTACAGAAATCTGTTGCATTTCTATACACCAATAATGAAGCAGTGGAAAAAGAAATCAAGGAATCAATTCCATTTATGATTGCACCAAAATTATCAGATACCTAGGTATTCCTAACCAAAGAGTTAAGAGTTCTGTGCTCTGAAAATAATAGAACATTTATAAAAGAAATTGAAGAGGACCCCCCCCATGGGAAAACATTCCATGCTCATGGGTTGGAGGAACAAATAATGTTAAATGTCTATACTACCCAAAGCAATCTCCACGTATAATGAAATCCCTATAAAAATACCACCAGCATTTTTCACAGAGCTAGAAAAAACAATCCTGAAGTTTGTATGGAACTACAAAAGACCTTGAATAACCAAAGCAGTCCTGAAAAAGAAAAGCAATATTACAAGTTATATTACAAAGCTGTGGCCATCAAGACAGTATGGTATGGGCACAAAAACAGACACATAGATCAGTGGAACAGAATAGAGACAACAGAAATGGACCCAAAGCTATTTGTTCAATTAATCTTTGACAAAGCAGGAAACTATCTATTGGAAAAAAGTCCCTTCAACAAATGGTGATGGAAAAACTGGACAGCAACATGTAGAAGATGAAATTGGGCCACTCTCTTATACCATACAGAAAAATAAATTCAAAATGGATGAAAGACCTAAATGTGAAACAGGAAACCATTAAACTCCTAAAGGAGAACACACACAGTAACCTCTTTGACATTGGCTGTAGCAGCTTCTAGCTAGACATGTCACAGGAGATAAGGGAAAAAAAAGCAAACATTAACTATTGGGACTTCATCAAGTTAAAAAGCTTCTGCACAGCAAAGGAAACAAACAAGAAAACTAAAAAGCAGACTACAAAATGGGAGAAAATATTTGCAGATGACATATCCAATAAAGGGTTAGTATCCTAAATCTATAAAGAAGATTAAACTCAAACTCAACACCCCAAAACAAATAATCCAGTTAAGAAATGGGTAGAAGACATGAATAGACATTTTTCCAAAGAAGACATCCAGATGGCTAATGGACACACAAAAATATGCTCAACATCAATCATCATGAGGGAAACACAAATAAAAACCACCCCAGACCTGTTAGAATGGCTAAAATTAATAGCACAGGAAACAACAGATGTTGGTGAGGTTGTAAACAAAGGGGAGTCCTCTTACAATGTTGATGGGAATGCAAACTGGTGCAGAAACTCTGAAAAATAGTATGGAAGCCCCTCAAAAAGTTAAAAATAGAATTACCCTATGATCCAGCAATTGTAGTACTAGGTATTTACCCAAAGGATACAAAAATACAGGTTTGAAGGGGTAAATGCATCCTGCTGTTTATAGCAGTATTATAGCCAAACTATGGAAATAGCCCAAATGTCCATCAACTGATGAATGGATAAAGAAGATGGGGGGATATATATACTAATATATATATATATATATATAAGTATATTATCTATATTATATATAATATAGATAATATAGATATTTTTTCATCCATGAAAAAGAATGAAATCTTGCCATTTGCGCCAATGTGGGTGGAACTAGAGCATATTATGTTAAGTGAAATAAGTCAGAGAAAGACAAATACCATATGATTTCACATATGTGATATTTAAGAAACAAAACAGGTGAACATATGAGAAAAAAGGACAGGGAAGCAAACCACAAGAGAGTCTTAACAATAGATGATAGAGAAGAAACTGAGGGTTGATTGAGGAAGGTGAGTGGGATATGGGCTATTTAGGGTAATGGATTTTAAGGAGGACAGTTGTGATGAGCCCTGGGTGTTATGCGTAAGTGATGAATTACTAAATTCTACTTCAGAAAACCAGTATTACACTGTATGTTAACTAAAAAATTTAAATAAAACATTGGAAGAAAAAAATAAACAATACATTTAAAAGTGAAAATAAGAAGCTCCTAGTGGGTGTGAAGCTTAGGAAGGCTGAATCTCAATAGAGACAAGGAGTGGATGGGAGAATTTGGAGGACAGATTTATTGGAGCTTATTTGCATGGAGCAGAGGCTCAGCGGAAAGATCTTGGAGAAGGGCAGCAGGGGGAGTCTGAGTCAGAAATATAAAATCCAGGACTTCTGAGTCCTGTAGAAACCCTACTCTCAGTGAATTCCACCTATATAATGCTGTGATGGTTAATTTTATATTGACTTAGCTAGGCTATGGCATCCAGTTTTGGTCAAACAGCCTAGAAGTCACTGTGAAGGTACTTTTTGCGTGAGTTAACATTTAAATCAGTAGATTTTGTGTATAGTAGATTGCTCTCCATATTGTAGGTGGGCTTCATCCAAGCAATTGTGGGCCTTAGGTGGAAAGACTGAGGTCCCTGAGGAGTTCTGCCCCCAGACTGCCTTTGGACTCAAGCTGCAGCATCAACTCTTGCCTGGTCTCTGCCTTGCTGATAGATCCTACTGATTTTGGACTGAGACTCCATGATTATTGGTGCCAATTCCTTAAAACCTCTTTCTCTCTCTCTCTCTCTCTCTCTCTCTCTCTCTCACACACACACACACACACACACACACACACACACTTTTGGTTCTGTTTCTCTGGACTGCCCTAATATTATCCAGCAATGTTTACTATTTTCCAGTCATTTTCTAAGTCCTTTAATTTATTGACTCATCTTGCTTTCAAAAGGATATGAAACCTTCTGGAATCAGTGGTGAATGGGAGGACACAGGTGTCCTTGGAAGGTGTTAGCAGCATGTTTTCCTGGTCTGGTTCTTGCCTTACATGAATTTCTAGCCTGGAGCTTAGGCACTCAGATTAACTAGAAGTGTCCAAAGCCCTGGGCAGGAATTAGATTGTGCATTCAATTATATGCAGCTCCTTTTTTCCCCTCAAACAACTGTGAGTCTTGCACTATGATTAACATTTTATACACAAAGAAACAAAGGCTTGAAGTTTTCACATGGGTAAATTTTGGTTTAGGCAAATGATACACTTAACTATGCTGACTATTCATTCTACTCATTTCTCCTGCCCAGCTTCTACTTTTCTTTTTTTGTGGCAAATATATATATAATATAAAATTTACCATTTTAACCATTTTAAAGTATATATCTCTCTATTTCTAGGGTGATAGTGAGTTCTTACCTTTGGAAATATGAAAATGTCTCCTAGCATTAAAAGAACTTTAATTGATTTTAAAATAGGATTTGGAAGTCCAGGCAACAATTTGTTAGAAATCACTAGTTCTAGAGACTACTATTAAGCTGTTAAACCAGGTTATTAGGTAAGGGATGTGTATGGAGATCTAAGTTTTACAAGTGAACATGTAAACATATTTACATTGTCTCTGCAACCATACTCTAATAAAGAGTTGGTTTCCTCATGTTAAGTAAAATGAGGCAGCCAATAAGCCATTTGTTCTTCTGGAAGAAATTGTTAATTCATCAACACATATGTTATCTGGAAATATTTAGAAGACACATATTCATGTTCAACCACAGTTGGTGACTGTTGCCTTGTCATTGACTTAGGCTTACTAATTGCCTGGTGGTAAAGAGATTTTTAACTCCTCTGTCACCTTTAATTGTTTGGTAAAGGCTGCCTGGAATATTGAATTGAATGGGCTTTTGAGGTTAGGACTGCCCATTCAACCATCAAAAATGGAATTGAGTACCTAGTATGTGCAGGCAGTGTTGGATACTGGGGATGAGATGACAGATAAGACCATCACAGTTCTTGCCCTCTGAGAATCAATGCATAGCAAGGAAGACAATTAATCTAGCAATTCCAATAGTGGTGGCAATACTGTGGGAGAATGGGTGCGGTACAATTGAAGCTTCCCACCCAGTCTGGGGGAGCATGTCTTGGATAGCCCCCTATTGGAAGCAATGGTTGAAGCTTTGTGGGGGTAATGGAAAATGGACAAATAAGGAAATGGACAGCTGGTGTTTGCATTGGGTAAGGGAGGAGCAGTGATGTATTATGTTCTATACATATTTTAATTCATTTAGGGGCAGACTTCCAACCACTTAGGCAAGTTTTTAAGATGTATAACATGGTTTAGAAGTGACTTGTAACTACATCTATCAGTTGCTCAAGATGGGAATCTGGGGTTATAAAAAATCAATAGCAGGAGAAACTGGATTACTCGTACATTGCTGGTAGGAATGTAAAATGGTATAAGCACCCTGGAAAACGATTCTCCAGCATTCTAACAAACTAAGCATGTACCTACCATCTAACCCAGCAATTTATCCTAGAGAAATAAAAACCTATTTTTATACAAAAGCCTGCCACAAGTCTTTATAGCTGTTTTGTCTGTAAGTGCCCAACTGGAATCAGCTTAGATGTCCTTCAACAGGTGGTTGGATAAATTCATATGGAATAGCCATATCATGGATTACTCCTCAGCAATGAAAAAGAACAAAGTACAGATATACCTGATGAATCTCCAGGGAATTGTGGTGAATAAGAAAAGCCAACTCCCAAAGGTTACATACTATATGAGTACATTTATATAACATTTACAATGGCAGAGTGTTAGAAGTGGAGAATAGATTAGTGGTCATCAGGGGAAGAAGAAGTTGGATCTGATTATAAAGGACATCATGAGAGGTCCTTGTGTGGTTGGAACAGCTCAGTATCTTGATTGAGGTTGTGGGTACACCAACAAAAACTGATTAAACAACTGTATGGAACTTTATACATGCACAACATGCAAATAAAACTGGGGAGATCTGAATAAGATGGTTAGATTCTAAAATGTGCAGATACTGGTTGTGGATACTGTATTGAAGGTTTGTAAAATGTTACAACAGTGGAAGCTGGATAATGGGTACAAGGGATCTTCTGTGTTATCTCTTACAATGCTGTGCAAATAAATTCTCTAAAAAAGATGTGCGGAGGAGTGAGACTAGTGGAGATGGAGCAAAGGAACCATTGAGTGGAGGACATAGAGGAAACAGTCTTATTGATGGATCAAAGGTAGGCCTTCAGAGATCTGGGGCACAACTGGACCAGGAAAAAGCCTGTCAATACCATGAGTTAAGCTCATCAGAAAGAGAATTTTTATTCAGTGTGACAAAAACTTGATGCTGAATAATGTTGTTTAAAAAACCCCATTGCCTAGAAATGAAGGCACTGGCAAATGTATTAGATCTTAATATTCACTGGATGGAGAGGTGAGCTGTGTTGGAGGTTCTAAAGACGACTCCCAGTTTCACTGATGCACTAAGAGGAATCATGGAGTATACAGGGATACTCATGGGTGTGATTTATTATAGTGAAATGATACAAAGCAGATCAACAAAAGGAAAGGCTCATGGGGCAAAGTCCAAGGGAACCAGGTGCAAGCCTACAAAGGACCTTTCGTAGTGGAGTCTCACAGGACACACTTAATTTCCACAGGAATGAGATGTGACAAAACATATAAAATGTCTGACAGGGAAGCTCATTAGAGGTTCAATGCCCAGAGTTTTTATTGGGGACTGCTTAGCAAGTACCAAAATTCTAGACTCCCTAGAGGAAAGCAGGTATTTAGCATAAAGCACATTATTTGTACAAATGATTAGGTACAGTGATGGGAACCCTACTGAAATCCAAGTTTCCAGAAAGCAGCTTTCTTTCAGCCTTGTAAGCAGGTCTTTCAAAGGATAGTACTTAGGCCTTCATCATTTGTTGCACAAAGGCCAGCATGATCTCTGTTTCTCTATTTCTGTCTCTTCCTCTATTTCTATCTACAGCTCTACTTCAATATCTCCTTACATATCTACATTCATATACCTCTATCTCAATATTATTTCTCAAACCATAACAAGGGATAAAATATTGAAATGTTCAATATTCAAAGCTAGCATGCCCTTAAAGCCCAATGCCAAAGACCAATGGCACATGGTAGTATGTGCAGAGGGCTGAGCTATGGAGCTGGACCCTGTGGTTCTCCTAGATCTGCTGAAGAGTTGGTGGGTGACCCTCTCCTCTAAGGCACAAGCTATGGAGGGGATTGCTACTCTATGGATTGAAATACTAACTTGGTCACTCACTAGCTGTTGGACCTCAGGAAAGCTATGTACTAACCCACAGCTTCAGTTTCTTCACCTATAAATGCAGATAGTTGCTTCCTAAGGTTATTATTGTAAAAATTAAATGAAAGGAAGCAAATGATGTGTCTAGCACATGGTAGTCTCCCAATGAATGTCTTGTTCTACCAATCTTTAGAATAAACTATGGTCTCCAGGGGAAAGATTTAAATGTTATAAAATTAGAGAAAACTGATTAGCAGATAACATTCTTATAAATAAAAATTAATTTGTATGGTATGTAATATGTTTGTGTAACTTGCTTGACATTTTGTGAAAATAGTTCTTGTTGTAGCACATTAACTTTCACAGACAGTGAGACCATCAGGCTATTAATTAGTTATAACTATCCCATCCCACCAGTATTAAAAACAAATTCCATATGTAGCCATTCATACACATTTATTGAAATATTGGATTTTTTATGATAGAAAGTTTTATCTAACAATAAATCATTAAAATGCAAAAAGAGGTTGTGAAGATTCTTGATCAAAACTTATAAAAATCAATTGTTTTTCTTTTTACCAAACTAAAGAATTAGAAAAATGAAAAGGGTGCCATTTCCCAAAGCCTTGAAAAGTATGAAGAATCTAGGAGTCAATTAGCAAATGATGTATGAGACCCCTATGCAGAAAACTATTCATCATGATTTAAATTGACTTAAATCAATGGAGAGATATACTACAGTCATGGATTAAGAAAATTCAATATTGGTATACTGAGCCTGTATAAAAATCTGGCAGAACATTAAAAAAATTATGAGAGGCTCATTTTAAGATTTATATGGAAACACAAAAGACCAAGAATAGCCAAGACACACTTAGAGAAGCAGAGGAGGTGAGATTACTGGTCCTACCAGGTATTAAGACATTATAAAGGTATGATAAGTAATAAGAGAAATGTTCATGCAGAGGATCCTCAGACTAAAAATTCATAATAGAGGGTCCTAAAAATTAGAGACTAAGGTACATGTTGACACTTGATATATGAGAGAGTTGGTACTACAAAGCTGTGGGGGGAAGAACAGTCTTTTTAGTAAATGATGCTCAGACAATTAGGGACCTCTCACATCATGTACAAAAATCAATTCCAGGTGGATTAAAGATCTAAGTGTAAAAAGCAAACAAAAGCATTTAGAAGGTAGTCTTAAGAGAGAATCTATAGAAACTGGGGCATAGGGAAGAATTTCATAAATGATGGAAAATCCACTAACCAAAAGGAAAAATGTTGATAAAATTGGATACATTATACTTTAGTGCAAATTTTATAAAAAGACTCCAGTAAAGAGAGTGAAGAGATAATTCCATCTAATAAGAGAAGCTATTACTCACATATGTATCTGAAAAAGAGAAAGTATCAAGAATGTGTAAGGAGCTCCTGCAAATGAATAGATGGAAAACCCAAAGGAGAAATGGGCAAAAGGCTTGAACAAGTGCTTCACAAAAGAGGACATGTAAATAGCTAATGGACATGAAAGGATAATCTTACTCATTGGTAATCAGGAAAATGTAAATTCAAACCACCATGAGATTACATGGTGGTTTACACTGTTACTGGATGGATGGGTAAAATTCAAATGACTGGTAATACCAAGTATTGATGAAACCATGAAGCATCAGGAACTCTCAGACACTGCTGGCTGGCAGATGAATTTATTCAACCACCTTGGGAAATAATTTGTCATTATTTATTGAAGTTGAACATACCCATACCTAGTGCTTATCAAATTCATTCATAGAGTCAGTGAAATCTTACACATTTATGAAAATGAGCAAGTGGATAAATAGCACAAACATGATATTACACAAAATGAGTGAGACATAAATGAACACATGTACACACAAAAATCATATAGTAAGACTGATTCCATTTACATGACTTTCAAAACCAGGCAAAGTCAGAGTACATTAGGTAGGTATAGATAGATATAGATATAGATATAGATATAGATATAGATATAGATGTGATAAAACTAGAAAGACAGTAAGGAAACTTAACATCACAAAGGGGTAGTTAGCCTCCAAGGTGGACAGAGTAACAGTCTGGGAAGGATGCAGGAGAGAGGGGTGACTTCTGGGGCTCTGGCACACAACTGCTTGACCTGGTTGGTAGTTACGGAGGGGTTTGCTTTATAATTATTATTTGAGCTTTAATTCTGTTATTTGCTTTTCTGCATGTATGTTGTATTTAATGACAAAAAGAAAAATAAACAACACGAAAATGCAGTCTTACTTTTGGTTTATAATTAACAGTCAATATTATTAATATTATCTTGTCCTGGTCTTTCCCTTTCTTGGCACATTTAATTTCAATATGCTCTCAATTTAAAGCCTGATGACAAATGAAAGGAGAGTAAGGGGAAGAGTATGCAGCAATCATGCCAACATTAGAGAGTATTAGTATTCTTATCAAGTTCTGGAGTAATTGTGAGGCCAGGTGAATGCATGTTAAATTCAGAAATTGGCAGGCAGGGACTTGGCCTTCTCACTGGACTGCCTGTGACAGGAAGCGGCGCTGCTCTCCAGCTGTTACTAATGACAGAGGAGAGAATCAAGTGCCAAATAGCCTGGTGTTGTGCACTGGGGCCTGATGAATTCCTCTGTCTCATAGCAGAGATTAGGAAATCAGCTTCCTTAGAGAAAGGGGCAATGAAACAGACCAAGGGTAGTTAAGAAAATAAAAGCACCCCCATACAACCTCATCCCTCTGTAAGGCTGGCCTTGATAGCTCTTCCAGATTGAGTTTTTGTTTCAGTGGAGGGATTTGCCTCTTTTCTTCTTCTTTTTTATAGGGTAACCTTCAGGCCCATGTATTTTCCCACAGACAGGCTGGGCTCAAACTATTAACAGGGGCAAATGGGGTCCTTTGGGTCAATGAAGACATGCAATCCCTCCTCCTGACAGGAAGAAGCCACTGGTTCTATGGTGACTTAGTTCAGGGTGCTATACAAAATACTATAGGTTAGATATGGCTTAAATAGCATTTATTTTTTGTAATTCTGGAGGCTGGGAAGTCTGAGATCAGTGTACCTGCATGATCAAGTTCCTGGGGATGGCCATCTTGGTTCATTGACAGCTGCCTTCTGGCTGTGTCCTCGCTTGGCAGAAAGAGAGAGAGAGAGAGAGAGAGAGAGAGAGAGAGAGAGAGAGAGAGAGAGAGAACTTGAGCGCATGGGCAAAAGAGCAGCTCAGGTCCCTTTCTCTTTATAGGGCATTATTTTCATTATGAGGGGCCCGTCCTCATGACTTAATCACCTTCCAAAGGACTTGCCTCCAAATATCATCACATCAGAGCTTCTAGGTTTCAACATATGAATTTTTGGGAAACACATTCAGCCCATAGAATATGGGAAACTGAGCTTGACTGCAATGCCCTCTGTCCAGAAGAAGGGGAAGTCCCAGGTGTCAGGCACATGGTCTAGACTGAGCACTCAGTGTTGATTCTTCTCAGTGAACAGCAATGGCTCTGGCTGGAATTTTTAACAATGATAAATTTATGAATGAATTTGTAGGATCTTAGGTATGGACAAATTCAACTTTAGTAAATAATGCTAGTATAATGTCTAACATCTCTTTGTTTTTCTCCTCAAAAATATACTTTAATTTTTATTTTATAATATGTATGTACAGAAGAGGATAGAAATATGTACATAGTTTCTGTAATCAAACTCTACAGATAATGAACATAATATTGGTGTTTCAAAATTCTACTTATTAGAGCTGTTAAGATTCTACATTACAGTAGAAAGTCTTTTCAAGATGGCTTCCTTTGACATTTGCTGAAATAGAAAATATTTTTCTGATGCTGGCTTAACATGAGGTGTGAGAAAGGTAAGAGAGCTGAAGAGTATGTATCATTTAGCAGATCTTTCAGTTGTATCTATTATCTTTGGTGTGCAATTTTTTCCTTGATTTTATTGTGGTAAAACATATATAACACAAAATTTACCTTTTTTAAAAAATAAATTTATTTTTTATTGGTGTTCAATTTGCCAACATACAGAATAGCACCCAGTGCTCATCCCATAAGTGCCCATCCCAGTGCCCGCCACCCAGTCACCCCCACCCCCCGCCCACCTCCCATTCCACCACCTCTAGTTCGTTTCCCAGAGTTAGGAGTCTTCCATGTTCCGTCTCCCTTTCTGATATTTCCCACTTATTTTTCCTCCTTTCCCCTTTGTTCCCTTTCACTATTATTTATATTCCCCAAATGAATGAGACCATATAATGTTTGTTCTTCTCCGATAGACTTATTTTACTCAGCATAATACCCTCCAGTTCCATCCACGTCAAGCAAATGGTGGGTATTTGTCGTTTCTTTTTTTTTAATAATAAATTTATTTTTTGTTGGTGTTCAATTTACCAACATACAGAATAACACCCAGTGCTCATCCCGTCAAGTACCCCCCTCAGTGCCTGTCACCCAGTAACCCCAACCCCCCCGCCCTCCTCCCCTTCCATCACTCCTAGTTCATTTCCCAGAGTTAGGAGTCTTAGTTATGTTCTGTCTCCCTTTCTGATATTTCCCACGCATTTCTTCTCCCTTCCCTTTCACTATTATATATATATATTTCCTTTCACTATTATTTATATTCCACAAATGAATGAGAACATACAATGTTTGTCCTTCTCCAATTGACTTACTTCACTCAGCATAATACCTTCCAGTTCCATCCACGTTGAAGCAAATGGTGGGTATTTGTCGTTTCTAATAGCTGAGTAATATTCCATTGTATACATAGACCACATCTTCTTTATCCATTCATCTTTCGATGGACACCGAGGCTCCTTCCACAGTTTGGCTATTGTGGACATTGCTGCTAGAAACATCGGGGTGCAGGTGTCCTGGCGTTTCATTGCATCTGAATCTTTGGGGTAAATCCCCAGCAGTGCAATTGCTGGGTCGTAGGGCAGATCTATTTTTAACTCTTTGGGGAACCTCCACACAGTTTTCCAGAGTGGCTGCACCAGTTCACATTCCCACCAACAGTGTAAGAAAGTTCCCTTTTCTCCGCATCCTCTCCAACATTTGTGGTTTCCTGCCTTGTTAATTTCCCCCATTCTCACTGGGGTGAGGTGGGATCTCATTGTGGTTTTGATTTGTATTTCCCTGATGACCAGTGATGCAGAGCATTTTCTCATGTGCATGTTGGCCATGTCTATGTCTTCCTCTGTGAGATTTCTCTTCATGTCTTTTGCCCATTTCATGATTGGATTGTTTGTTTCTTTGCTGTTGAGTTTAATAAGTTCTTTATAGATCTTGGAAACTAGCCCTTTATCTGATAGGTCATTTGCAAATATCTTCTCCAATTCTGTAGGTTGTCTTTTAGTTTTGTTGACTGTATCCTTTGCTGTGCAAAAGCTTCTTATCTTGATGAGGTCCCAATAGTTCATTTTTGCTTTTTTTTCTTTTGCCTTCATGGATGTATCTTGCAAGAAGTTACTGTGGCCGAGTTCAAAAAGGGTGTTGCCTGTGTTCTCCTCTAGGATTTGGATGGACTCTTGTCTCACATTTAGATCTTTCATTCATTTTGAGTTTATCTTTGTGTCTGGTGCAAGAGAGTGGTCTAGTTTCATTCTTTTGCATGTGGATGTCCAATTTTCCCAGCACCATTTATTGAAGAAACTTTCTTCCAGTGCATAGTCTTTCCTCCTTAATCGAATATTAGTTGACCATAAAGTTGAGGGTCCACTTCTGGGTTCTCTATTCTGTTCCATTGATCTTTGTGTCTGTTTTTGTGCCAGTACCACACTGTCTTGATGACCACAGCTTTGTAGTACAACCTGAAATCTGGCATTGTGATGCCCCCAGCTATGGTTTTTTTTTTTTTTAAATTCCCCTGGCTATTCGGGGTCTTTTCTGATTCCACACAAATCTTAAGATAATTTGTTCTAACTCTCTGAATAAAGTCCATGGTATTTTGATAGGGATTGCATTAAACGTGTAAATTGCCCTGGGTAACATTGACATTTTCACAATATTAATTCTGCCAATCCATGAGCATGGAATATTTTTCCGTCTCTTTGTGTCTTCCTCAATTTCTCTCAGAAGTGTTCTATAGTTTTTAGGGTATAGATCCTTGACCTCTCTGGTTAGGTTTATTCCTAGGTATCTTATGCTTTTGGGTGCAATTGTAAATGGGATTGACTCCTTAATTTCTCTTTCTTCAGTCTCATTGTTAGTGTATAGAAATGCCACTGATTTCTGGGCATTGATTTTGTATCCTGCCACGCTACCAAATTGCTGTATGAGTTCTAGCAATCTTGGGGTGGAGGCTTTTGGGTTTTCTAGGTACAGGAACATGTCATCTGCAAAGAGGGAAAGTTTGACTTCTTCTTTGCCAATTTGAATGGCTTTTATGTCTTTTTTGTTGTCTGATTGCTGAGGCTAGGACTTCCAGTACTATGTTGAATAGCAGTGGTGAGAGTGGACATCCCTGTCTTGTTCCTGATCTTAGGGGAAAGGCTCCTAGTGCTTCCCCATTGAGAATGATATTTGCTGTGGGCTTTTCGTAGATGGCTTTTAAGATGTTGAGGAATGTTCCCTCTATCCCTACACTCTGAAGAGTTTTGATCAGGAATGGATGGTGTATTTTGTCAAATGCTTTCTCTGCATCTAATGAGAGGATCATATGGTTCTTGGTTTTTCTCTTGCTGATATGATGAATCACATTGATTGTTTGACGAGTGTTGAACCAGCCTTGTGTCCCGGGGATAAATCCTACTTGGTCATGGTGAATAATTTTCTTAATGTATTGTTGGATCCTATTGGCCAGTATCTTGTTGAGAATTTTTGCATCCATGTTCATCAGGGATATTGGTCTGTAATTCTCCTTTTTGGTGGGGTCTTTGTCTGGTTTTGGAATTAAGGTGATGCTGCCCTCATAGAACAAGTTTGGAAGTACTCCATCTCTTTCTATCTTTCCAAACAGCTTTAGGAGAATAGGTATGGTTTCTTCTTTAAACGTTTGATAGAATTCCCCTGGGAAGCCATCTCCTCTGGACTTTTGTGTCTTGGGAGGTTTTTGATGACTTCTTCAATTTCCTCCCTGGTTATTGGACTGTTCAGGTTTTCTATTTCTTCCTGTTCCAGTTTTGGTAGTTTGTGGCTTTCCAGGAATGCGTCCATTTCTTCTAGATTGCCTAATTTATTGGCATATAGCTGTTCATAATATCTTTTTAAAATCGTTTGTATTTCCTTGGTGTTGGTAGTGATCTCTCCTTTCTCATTCATGATTTTATTAATTTGAGTCTTCTCTCTCTTCTTTTTAATAAGGCTGGCTAATGGTTTATCTATATTATTAATTCTTTCAAAGAACCAACTCCTGGTTCTGTTGATCTGTTCCATAGTTCTTCTGGTCTCGATTTCGTTGAGTTCTGCTCGAATCTTAATTAACTCTCTTCTTCTGCTGGGTGTAGGATCTATTTGCCGTTTTTTCTCTAGCTCCTTTATGTGTAAGGTTAGCTTTTGTATTTGAGTTCTTTCCAGTTTTTGAATGGATGTTTGTATTGCAATGCATTTCCCCCTTAGGATTGCTTTTGCTGCATCCCAAAGATTTTGAACGGTTGTATCGTCATTCTCATTAGTTTCCATGAATCTTTTTTAATTCTTCCTTAATTTCCCGGTTGACCCTTTCATCTTTTAGCAGGATGGTCCTTAACCTCCACGTGTTTGAGGTCCTTCCAAATTTCTTGTTGTGATTTAGTTCTAATTTCAAGGCATTATGGTCTGAGAATATGCAGGGGACGATCCCAATCTTTTAGTATCGGTTCAGACCCGATTTGTGACCCAGTATGTGGTGGTCTATTCTGGAGAAAGTTCCATGTGCACTCGAGAAGAAAGTGTATTCAGTTGCGTTTGGATGTAAAGTTCTGTAGATATCTGTGAAATCCGTGTGGTCCAGTGTATCATTTAAAGCTCTCGTTTCTTTGGAATGTTGTGTTTAGAAGACCTATCGAGTGTAGAAAGTGCTAGATTGAAGTCACCAAGTATAAGTGTATTATTATCTAAGTATATTTTAACTTTGGTTATTAATTGATATATTTGGACAGCAAATAGATGGGTCCTGCTTTTTGTTTTTTTTTAAGATTTTATTTATTTTATTCATAGAGACACAGAGAGAGAGAGAGAGAGAGAGAGAGAGAGAGGCAGAGACACAGGCAGAAGGAGAAGCAGGCTCCATTCAGCGAGCCTGATGTGGGACTCGATCCCGGGTCTCCAGGATCACACCCCAGGCTGCAGGCCGCGCCAAACCGCTGCGCCACTGGGGCTGCCCCCTGCTTTTTTATCCAGTCTGACATTTGCACCTTTTGATGGGGTCATTAATCCCGTTCACGTTCAGAGTTATTATTGAAAGATATGAGTTTAATGTCATCATGATACCTATTCAGTCCTTGTTTTTGTGGATTGTTCCACTGGACTTCTTCTTAAAGGGGAATTTTAAGAGTCCCCCTTAAAATTTCTTGCAGAGCTGGTTTGGTGGTCGCATATTCTTTCAGTTCCTGCCTGTCTTGGAAGCTCTTTATCTCTCCTTCTATTCTGAATGAGAGCCTTGCTGGATAAAGTGTTCTTGGTTGCATGTTCTTCTCATTTAGGACCCTGAATATATCCTGCCAGCCCTTTCTGGCCTGCCAGGTCTCTGGAGAGGTCTGCTGTTACCCTAATACTCCTCCCCATAAAAGTCAGGGATTTCTTGTCTCTTGCTGCTTTAAGGATCTTCTCTCTTATCTTTGAATTTGCAAGCTTCACTATTAAATGTCGAGGTGTTGAACGGTTTTTATTGATTTTAGGGCGGGATCTCTCTATTTCCTGGATCTGAATGCCTGTTTCCCTTCCCAGATTAGGAAAGTTTTCAGCTATGATTTGTTCAAATACATATTCTGGACCTGTGTCCCTTTCAGGGCCCTCGGGAACCCCAATTAAACGTAGGTTTTTCTTCCTCAGGCTGTCATTTATTTCCATTAATCTATCCTCATGGTCTTTTAATTGTTTGTCTCTTTTTTTCCTCAGTTTCCCTCTTTGCCTTCAACTTGTCTTCTATGTCACTCACTCATTCTTCCACCTCATTAACCCTCGTCGTGAGGACTTCTAGTTTGGATTGCATCTCATTCAATTGATTTTTCATTTCTGCCTGATTAGATCTAAATTCTGCAGTCATGAAGTCTCTCTCTCTCTCTTTTTTTTTTGTCATGAAGTCTCTTGAGTCCTTTATGCTTATTTCTAGAGCCACCAGTAGCTGTATAATAGTGCTTCTGAATTGGCTTTCTGACATTGAATTGTAATCCAAATTTTGTAACTTTGTGGGAGAGAGGACTGTTTCTGATTCTTTCTTTTGAAGTGAGGTTTTCCTTCTAGTCATTTTGCTCAGTGCAGAGTGGCCAAAAACAAGTTGTATTGGGAAAAGGAGAAAAAGAGGAGAGAAAGAAGGAAAGAAAAGAGAAAAAGAAAAAAGAAAAAAGGAAGAAAAAAGAGAAGAAAAAGAGAAAGAAAGGAAAAAAAGGGTGGGGGAAGCAAACAGAAATCAAAAAGGAAAAAAAAAAAAAACCCACCGGGGTGTATCTTCTGATTCTGTATACTTTAAGTCCCTTGACTTCCCCTGGAACTTGTCTGTCTAGCTGGTCTTCTGGGGAGGGGCCTGTTGGGCTGATTTTCAGGTGTTAGCACTTGGGGGAGCTGCTCTGCCCCCTGCCTGGTGCAGGGCTCAGTGGGGGCTGTTTACCCCGTGAGGCCCAGGAGCAACAACCACAGTGGCAGCGGCCAGCTCTGGAGCCCTGGAGTCAGCTCCCGCAGTAACCATGGAGCTCTCCGTCTGCAGGGCCTGGGGGCTCCGGGGCGGGGCCGCTGATCTGCTCAGCTCCGGGCAGGAGCGTCCTCGTTGTCCTGGGCCCTCCTGGCCTCTGCCTGTCTCGGGGGAGGCCGGATCCTGGGCTGTGTCCCGGTGCCCTGTGCTCCGGGGCCTGCACTGTTGGATTCGTGCTCCCGCCCCGCAGCCCCCTCCACGGAGCCGCCCCAAGCCCCCCGAGCTGCTCCGGGTCCCCCGTGCACGCTGCAGCCCTTAGGGAGCTCGGCGCACTCTCCCGGGGCGCAGGTGTCTGTTAGTGTCCCCGGGAGCCCGAGGGCATCCCCACCCTCCTGGGTCCTGCTCCACCTCCCTGCGAGCCCCTTTCCCCCGGGAAGGTTGGTGCAGCTCCTGCTCCACCGGGACGGGGCTCTCCTGTCCTGGGGACACTCGCCCCGGCCTCAGCCCGGCTCCTTGTGGGGCCCCTCCCCCTTGGAGGCCTTTTGTTTCTTTATTTCTTTTTCCCCGTCTTCCTACCTTGATAGAAGCGGGAACTGTAGCATTCTAGCTTGTCTCTCTTTAAATCTCAGGCCAAATTTGTAGATTTTCAGGATGATTTGAAGGTTATCTAGGTAATTTGGTGGGGACAGGTGACTTGGGGACCCTACTCTTCTGCCATCTTGCCCCTCCCTTTGGTCTAGCTCTCTCTCTTTAATAAATAGATTAATAAACCTTAAAAAACCCTTAATTTAGAAAGTATGGGTGGAGATTATATTGTGAGCCTTAACTGTCTTCTCACATGTAATTCCTAGTCACATATTACATTTTAATTTTATTTCCAAATAAATTACAAATTATTTCTATCTTCCCAAATTTTGCTCCCTCCAAATATCTAGCAAAAACATCAAATATGCATTGGTTTCATTTCTTTGATTAATAAATATTTGTTGACTGTTCACTGAGCTTGTTAAGGAAATAAATAGATTAATCTTTTTGCTCAGTAAATAGGATATCTGTTTCTAGGGCTAGGCACAATAGGATAAAACTAAATCTCACACAACTTTGGACTGCATATTCCCTGGGATCGAAGGTCACTTTCGATGGTAAGTCTGCATGGATGTTGGTTCTATTTCTTTATCTGGAACTCCAGAATTGATGGCTAAGAGCAATTTTAATTCTCCCAGAGAAGTCTAGGGCATTTTCCTGATGGCTAACTCTCTTCATAGGAACAGGGTAACATAGAATAACAGCAGCCCACAGGCAAACTCCTTCCACTTCTGAGCAGTGCACAGTGACTCCTCCTTTGTGAAGGTTCCTCTTGATAGTTAGGCCAAGCATAAGCTAACCTGAATTGAACACTTCATATGTTCCAGACTTTGGCCCAAGCAGTAAATTATTTAACTCTCATAGTGATTCAATAAGACAGGTACAGTTAAGATTCCTGTTTGATAGATGTGGAAGCTGACACACAGCTCTAAGTAACTTTCCCAATGTCTATAGCTAGGAAGTGACAAAGATAGAAGGCTGACTCCCCAGGTGCCCTCTGAGCCAAAGCAGGGCCATGGAAATTTTGTCATCCCTGGGGTGAGTGGCAGGAGGGGCTTCTTGCTCTGACATTGGGAATGTTTCCTGCCCTCTCAGAAACTGGTCATTGTGGGCCTACGTTCATTTGTCCTGACCCTCTGGACTCCCTTCATGCCCCAGCTGGTTGTGGGCATAATTTCAGGGTCTCTGAAAGTCAAGAGAAGCCCAAGATTCATCATACACTGTGTACCCATGGATACTTGCTGGGTTTCCAGAACTTTGAGAAGTTTAGTCTCAGCAGCCTTGTCTTTTTTACATGGATGTTTCTCCAGATCTGCAGTGTGGAGGTTTGGAGGTACACAGTGGAGGTCCCCCTTCCGGTTTAGTGGGAATAGACACTATGGTTCTCCCCATGACACTGGGATTCTCCCTTGAGAGCAAACCAGTGATGTGTACATGTCCCTGGCGCCAGTGTCTCTTGGGAAATGAACACTTCTGAGGTCCACCATGTGCTTGCAACTGTACCAAGCACTGTCACCTGCATTGTCCCTTCTATCTTGTCATCAAGCTCACTCTGGTATGGCCACTGCACTGTGGGTGTCTCCTGCTATCCTCAGGGTGAGCATCTAGAGTCTGCCAATTCAGATACGTTCTTTGAATTCATACAAATCCATTTTTTTAATTCTTGAGGGAAAGGGCAATTTCAGTTATTTCCAGTGAAATGGCATTTCTGAAGAAAGGGCAGGCTTGCTTGTTTCTTCTAGTCTGGAGTGAGTATTATGCTTTTAAGTACCCGCCTGTAGGGAGTTAAACTACTGCAAGTTAGTAATAATCCTATTTTAAAATGGTAAAAAGAATTGAAAGGATTATTCAATTTACTTGCTCTTGGAATGAAAACAAATCCTGGGTCCATCTATTAGGACTAAATAAGCAAATTACAATCCTGCAGTTTGTTAGGGGGCACTCAGCAGGGTGGTCTGCAGCACTTTCTAGTGCTTTATATCACATACCACTTCATTAAGGGGGAGCTTAAGAAGACCAGGTCTGTCCTCAGGACAGAGCCCTACCTTGGGCCAAGCCAGTGCTCAGTAATATGCTTGAAGGGAATGAATCTTAAGAAATGATGGCATTTTAAAATGAAACAAGATTTTCCTTTAATGGTGCTAAACCATTCAATTCCACCAGATAGAACTTATAGGCTTTGTACATTACAACAGCAGTGTTGTGGGCTTGCCTTCCCTTCTTTCGTTCTCTACAGTGATCCCATGTCCTCCCAGCTGAATAGAGTAAGTCAGTAGGTTCCAGAATTTTGAATGTAATTAGGCATTTCTGTTGCAAGAGACTGCCTAGTTTTTTTTAAAGGTTTATTTATTTGAGACGGAGAGAGAGAGAACATTTAGGGATGGACATTGGGGAGGGAGAAGGAGAGAAAATCTCAAGGAGACTCCATGCTAAGTGTTGAGCCCAACAAGGGATTTGATCTTTCATATCCCTGAGATCACAAACTGAGCCAAAACCAAGAGTCAGACAGTTAACTGACTGAGCCACCAAAAAAACTGTCTTTGAGGCAACTAAATGTGTCCTATCTGGTGAATTTTCTTTTGGGGAACGTTTTTGAGAATTGACTTGGAAGCTAGGCTATTAGAGGATCTTCTAGTACTTATGAGTTCTTGATCAAGTAAGTGACAGTTCTCCAGCTTTTTGTGCTTCTCCCTGGCTTCTGCCCCCAGCATGTTTATCTGAGATCACAACACCCTACCAGATAGGGCATCTGCTGTTCCCAGGGAGAATTTTCTGGAGGCAAAAGCTATGATTCTGCATGTCTGCTTGGATGTAGAGTCAGAGCCACTTGGGAGTTCCCTCTGTTGCCTTGGGGGTTTTCCCTGACCTTGAACCTCTGCTGGGCACTGAACAGGAGGTGTGCGAAATGACAGAGAAATCCAAGTCAAATATAGGTTCTCATTCTATCAAGAGCAAATTACTCAAACTGATTTTTAGCTTCCTTGCCTGTGAATGGAGATAATAATGCTTATTGTACAGGAAGTTTATGTGAAGTGCATGCACATAAGTCAAATCTTTCTTTCCTTGGCTAAAAATCTTAGGGGAGACAATGACTAAAACTGTTTAAGTGTGTAAATCAGTTTAGGGTGACATTAACTTCTGATAAAACACAACTCCTGATTTTAGTTTAAGTAGAAATTACTGTTTGATGGGATTAGCAAATTTACAAGGTTTTTCCTTATAAGAAGCAAAAATTGCAAAGAGTAAATTTATGGAAAGCCAACTTTTTTTTTTTAAGAGGAAAGGGGAAAGGGCAGAGAGAGATTCTTTTAAAAAATATTCTATTTAAATTCAATTTGCCAACATATAGTATAACACCAGTGCTCATCCCATCAAGTGCCCTTCTTAGTGCCCATCACCCAGTTACCCCATCACCCAACCGTCCCCCTCCCTGCAACCCTTTGTTTGTTTCCCAGAGTTAGGAGTCTCTCATGGTTTGTCTTTCTAAGAG
Organism: Canis lupus baileyi; assembly: GCF_048164855.1. Taxonomy (NCBI): domain Eukaryota; kingdom Metazoa; phylum Chordata; class Mammalia; order Carnivora; family Canidae; genus Canis; species Canis lupus. The sequence continues at coordinate 36,653,434 of NC_132865.1, forward strand.
AGAGAATATTAAGCAGACTCCCTGCTGAGCATGGAGCCCGATGCCAGGCTCAATCTCATGAACCTGAAATCATGACCTGAGCTGAAATCAAGTCAATGCTACTCAGTCAATGACTGAGCCACCCAGGCACCCCTGGAAATCCAACTTTTAAACCTCCCATCTCCTTCTGTTCTAGAAAGTGAAACCATGACTAGGACGGGGGTGTAATGCTGATCTCCCTGACTTCTCCTCTGCATGGGGCACTGTGATGAATAGCCATGAGCTCTGCCATAGTAGAAATCAATAGTGAGCAGAAAAATGCCATGCCATGGGATTTTTTACTGCGTGTGCTATAAGAGATAGTAAATAAGACTCCATCTGAGGCACAGGTCCTGTGGAAACAGAGAATTTAGTGGGCTTGGGGGTTTTGGTAGAACTAGTTCCTGTAAGTGGTGGGTTCTGTGAAGGTCCCAAAGACCCCACCTCCTGGTATTCATGCCTCTATGTAACCACTTCTCTTGAGGCAGGACCTGTGACTTGTCTCTATCCAATAGTATGTGGCAAAAGGATGAGATGTCACTTCCATGTTTATGTTACAGAAGAGTGTGACTTGTGTCTTGCTATCAGACTTTTTCTCTTGCTGGGTTTTATGAAGTAAGGTGTCATGGTGTGAGTTGCCCTTTAAAGAGGCTCTTGTGGCCAGAAGTGGAGGGTGGCTTCTAGTGGATAGCCATAAAAATGAAGCCCTTGTCCAACAGCCTGCAAGGAAATGAATTCTGCCAACAACTGCAGGAAGTCAGAAGCCAGTCCTTCCCCACTTGAGCCTTGAAATGAAACCACAGTGTGTGCTGGCACCTTGTTGCAGCCCATGAGAGACCCTGAACCAGAGGACACAGGTGCCCTGTACTTGTATTCCTAGGACATAGTTATACTGTGCCTGCATTCCTATTTAAAGAAACTGAGAATTTATAAATGTATGCTCTTTTAAGCTGCTAAATTTGTTGTGATCTGTTACATAGCGATGATATACAGGAATAGCTTCCAGATCTTAGGGGAGGTGTGGTAGTGGTGCTGGGGATTCTAGAAAGAGAGCTAAAGTAGGGTTATGCCAAGGAAGGAGTGGCAAAAGCAAATGTTATGGCCAAAGAGGGCAGATGCTTTCAGAAAATGGCAGGTTTAACGTGGCTTTTGGTGATGATAGTGGGTGCATCAGAAGATGAGGATGAGGAGTTTGGTGCTGAGTTACAAAAGGCTTTTGTAACTTTTTGTTAAGTATTTTGTAATACTGAGAAGCTTGGTTAATATCCTGGGATCTTTGGAAAACTATCAAAAGATTTTAGGTTGGGAAGTGAAAGTATCAAACTTTTATTTAGGAGGAAATATGGTGTTGATATGATCAATGGAAGTGGGAGAGGAATCCAATTGACTGTTTAAGAGTGATGAACTAAGAGAGTCTTGTCACACTTCCTTCCCTATAAATTAGACCAACCCCCTGAAAGTCTGAAGTGATGTTTTGTAGGATCCCTTATGATAAAAGGGCATTCCGTGTCTTCAAGTCATGGTACTGGCAGCAGAACAGCATTCAGGGAAAGGAAACCAATGTCTGGAATCAATTTTGTAAGGATGCATTGCTACTTCCTCTAGGGTGGAAAGAAAATTGATGTATTAACCTAGTAGCAGGTTAATTACCAGGGCTGCCTAGTCTGCCCAGAGGGTCTGGTCTGTACACTGGGTGACTGGCAGACCCATAGTGAGTGGAGGCCATGCAATTGGGCCAATGAGCAGACCCCTCCTGCTACAGTGGCTGCTCCATTCTTGGGCCATCTTCCAGGCATTGGGTGTTGGTGATAGAAATTGACATCTGCCAGGTGAGTTATTTGCCATTTCTGAGGTTGTCTCTTCTGAGGAACATGCTATCTGGGGAGCATTGATGTGAGAAAACAAAGACCCACATCGTACTTGTGCCCAGAAGTCCTAAGGGTCCATCCTTATAACTCTGATCCCAGACTGTGTGCCACTGGGTTTCACAATGGATATAGATGACCAATAACTGCTTTGTGTCTTTCGTTTTATTTCTTTTCTTTTCTTTTCTTTTCTTTTCTTTTCTTTCTTTCTTTTTCTTTTTCTTTTTTTTTTGCATTGGGAGTGTTTGTTTTTCCTCTCCTGGCCCCCATCTTTGCATTTTGGGTGCCTATGAGATGGACACCTTGTTTCTTGAGTTCACAGGTCTTCCAATCAAGATGAACTGCTCCTGGAGAGGCTCCTCTGCACCTGGACCAGGTTTACATAATAAGAGCCCAGACCTGGAGCTTGCGTCTGTAATGGATTGGAACTTTTGGATACCTTAGAAAGAGGTTTACCTGCAACATGGATCATCAGAGCCTTTAGAGCCTTTAGTCCTCTACTTTGTACTTTTGGGAATGCTGAACCACCATACAAAAAAATAAACTACTCTGATACACAGAATTGTGATAAATAACATAGCTTGGGCTGCTTAATTTTGAGGGGTTTGGAATACAACAATAGATAACTGAGACATAGTGGATCAATAATGCTAAGCTCATTATGGGCAACTGGGGTGATACATTCATGATGATACCCCATGATGTCTTTGAATAGAGGCTCACTCTTTATTAGGATCCAGTAGTGTATAGGAGCTACTTTCCAAAGGGTGAGTTAATCCTCTGCATAGTCTTGTTCCAGAAAATTGGAATCTGTGTTGTAATTCTCCTAGTGGAGCTGGGTAGAGGGTCTGTCTGGTCTTCTAAACTACCATGGAAACCTCTGGCCCCTTTGGATATGCCCAGTCATGCCTTGTCCTGTAAGCTTGCTCTGGAGCCTGGAGTTGCTATGCAACTGTCACTTGCTCTGGTAGCCTTCTGAGATACCTGATGTATACACTGCCTCCAGGATCCAAATCAAGTGATGTACATCTTTTTTAGTGGTGGGGATGCAATGCTTTTTCCTTGACTGTTACCCCAGACCAGTGGATCCCTGAAAACATTATTGGTGTGGTGAGCCCCATTTAAGAGTTACTTCTCATGCTATGGAATACATATTTCTTATCATTGAGGTTGTAGTACTTGCCACTCCTGTGCACCAGGTATAGCATAAAGCCACCATCCAAAGGTTGTGAGCCTTTGAGATTCTGTGTATTTTCAGGTGATCTAGAGCCCTGTTGAACTATTTGAGGCAGGCAAGGAGAGCTAACATAGAGCCAAGCAAGAGACTGAATGTGTCATGCTAGCATTCTCATGAATATCAGCAACCTTGGGTCCTCTTTAGAAATGAAGACTGAAAAGCACCCTCAACACTCACTACCCATATGTGCTCCTCTGGCTGCTTCCAGTAGGTATTAGCAAGATTTGGCACTTTGTGGTGAGGTGTCTATTTACTCTTTGCTTACTTGACCCTCATTATTGTTTTGGAGGTAAGTCAGAGGTGCAGAGATAGGCCGGTGTCACTTTACCACTGCCACATGTGAAGTCTTGTTGTTTCTCCAGCAGAGGAACACACCTTGTAGATTGTCCAACCAAAAGGAAGGGGGGGGGGATCAGCTCACCTGGGGGAATTAGGGTAATCTAAGGCTTCAAGACCCATCTTAAGACTCAGGGTCCCACTTTTTCTTTAAGACTGCAGACCTATCAATGCTCACTCATTCTTCTTGACAGTTTTACTGCTCTCATGACAGTCCTGAGCCAACTCTCTCAGTACAGTTTGCTCATGGACTACCGGATGTGAAGATGGCATGGGGTCTTTTAGCCTTCACAGAATGCTCTGACTTAATGTTGGCCAACTTGAACCTTTCTTCAAAGGCTTCTAGGACAGGCAGGGCCAGAATTAGGGTGAAGCACTCACCTCTGGTGAAAAATTTAAGTGGGGGCCAAAAAACTTTAGTAACCAAGGAGAATAATATATTAATACAACACAGTTAACCCTTGAACAACATGGGCTTGAATTGCACAGGTGGTTATATGCACTTATTTATTACACAAGGGTTATATGTGGATTTTTTTTCATACATACACTACAGTACTGTGAATGTATTTTGCCTTCCTTATTTTTTTCTTAATAGCATTTTCTTTTCTCCAGCTTGCTTTATTGTAATACTACAGTATATGATACATATATAAAACGCGTGTTAGTCGACTGTTTATGTTATCAATAAGGCTTCCCATCAACAATAAGCCATTAATAGTTAAGCTTTGGGAGAATAATAAGTTATACATGGATTTTTGACTGTGTGGGTGGTTGGCATTGTTCAAAGGTCAATTGCATTGTTCAAGGGTCAACTACATTAAAAAATGAAAATCAATGCAAATAATATATGATGAATAAAATATAAAATGTTAAATAATGATAGAATTAAAGTGAATTACACTATTATTTAACTTGATTAGTGAGTATTTTGAGGTCCCCTTAAATTTTCAGCCTGCTTTACTGAAATCTCAGCCATACCTGCAGGTAACAAAAGCCAGTCAATTTTATAGTATACACACCTACCCCTGTACCATCAAGTGCCAGGGCTCCTGTCTAGACCAGTGCTTCCCCTTCCCTTGTACCCCTCTCAGTCTTGTTGGCCACTGTCAAGCTCCAGAATGTCAGGAGTTATCACCGTTGACCACCAGTAACAGGGTCCTTGTCACCTGCTGACTGGTGTACAGTCCAGTTCCTGATGCCCATTCTGAGCTTGTGTTTTCTTGATCTGCTATAGTTATCAGCTCAGGAGGTCATCCTAGAAAGCAGGCATCAGGGGCAGGGAGATTGAGGCAGGGACAGAAGTAAATTCCACAGTGTTTATTATTTGATCTGATTTTGTTGAGGGTACCTAGAATTTAATTCCCCTGGGATTCACTTGGCAGGAGAGAAAGGTAATTATCTCAGAATTGAGAGTTTTTCCTGCGGGCGTGAAGATCCCTGGGTCTGTTGTTGCTGAACTGGATTCCAAGGCTTTGGGGGATTTCAGGCAGAAAAGCAGAGGGACATTGCAGCTTGGACTGGAAATGGGATGCAGTCTGTGCCACAAGAGCTGTGACTGAAACCCAAGGGGGTTGAGAAGGTGTAACATGGGCTCAGGAAGGACTTGTGCCTCCCTTCAGTGCAAGCCTGCATGCATGTGTGCATGTTTTCACTCTGTTCTCTAATTGTGAGGAGAATGAAGAAAAACAAACTGTGTTTGATTTTCTGTGCTTGTGTATCTTTGTGGCTGAGTAAAAATATTGTAATATTTGCTTTGAACTCTGTCAGTGATCAGACATTGCAGCACAAATTGTTTTGGATACCCACAGTTTTCTCTCCCTCATTTTTTCCCAAGGGATGGTAGAGGGTGTTGATAAGAAGCAGAGGCCCCAGAGGAGGAATGCTTGAGTTTGAACTGTGGCTTTCACATGGCTTAGCTGTTTATCTCATGCAAGCTAACTGAGCTCATGGTGCCTCAGTGCATTCACCTTTTAGGATTGCTGTGAGGACTAAATGAGATATGACATATGATGGCTTTGCACTTGTGCGGGGCACAGACTAATCTTTCCATACCTGACCTGTAGACTATGTTTCTTATCAATGTATTTCCACATTTACTCACTGGGTCCTTCTGTTTCTTTCCCAAGCACCCCCAAATGCCATTCCTAATTGTAATGGTGCCTGTCTTCTTCATCTTTTAAGCTTTCCTGTTTTGGCCTCCTTGTCCTTATGGTCATTCAATTAATTGATGATTGTTTATTGAGACTTCATGGCCCAATGCCATACTAGGTATGGTAGGAGATACACTAGAAATCAAAACACTTGGTCACTACCTTTTAAAAGAACTTGCTTCTTGTGGAGATAAGATTTCTTACATCAAACATTACATAAAACATAAAGGACATTCTGAGTTCACATGTTTATAAGGGCTTCAGGAAAGAAGTTTCAGTATCCACAGAAACACTTTTGGAAAAGGTGAGACTTTCTTTGGAACTGGAAGGCTAAGTATAATTTAGCTTAGCACAGAGAAGGCAGGAGAATGGTTCAGAGCAACGCTGTTTGGTGCATTTCCCCTGGTTGGGCTCTGAACATGATGTCAGTGCTTCCTGAGGGTGTGTCAGCTTGGTGGATTGGGCTCCTCAGGGAAGTAACCAAGGTGGATTGGGCTTTAACGGATTTTTGTAACCTTTCTTCTTACCACTGCTTAAATTCTCCAAGAATATTCCAGCTTGTCTGGTGAGACTTTGGGCTTTCAATTCCTGTGCACTTTCTTGTGGCTATGTGGATTGATGCCCAGTGGAGTTATCTAAACTGATAATCTTGACTCCTGGATTTTCAGGAAAGCATCTTTCTAATTAAGTTTTTAATTTACTTCTAATTCATTCATTCAGTCATGACATTTTTATTTTGACTATAAAGTCAAAATTTTATTTTGACTATTGGAGATAAAAATGCTCCAAACTTATCTTTTTCCCTGTACATTAAAAAATCACAATTAAGGAAAATAGAATTTATTCTGTTCTTTTGCATTAGTTTTCTCACCAGGGAATGATGTGTGTATGTGTGTGTGTGTGTGTGTGTGTGTGTGTGTTTGTGTAGAGAGAGAGAGAGAGAGAGAGAGACAGAGATTGAGAGGGAGAGACTAAGTTCACATGATGAGAAAGGGAACTAGTTAAACTGACATGGCTTCTAGAAGGGCCTTTGGTACTGAGCTGCAGAACCTAAGCATGATCTATGGTGTGGGTTGGAACAGTGTAGCGTCTCTGAGAACTTGGCCTACTGCACCTCTAAAACACCATGGTCGCAAAGCCTTACAGCTCCAAGGTTTTAAAAATCAGTATAGTAGTCAGCTTTAAGACCCCTGTAATAGCTAAAGGTATAAAGCTCCTACTCCAGTCCTTGTTTCTTCTTTATCTCAGTTCCTATTTCTGTTTACATCTCTTTTTTTCAGTGGCATGAGAAATAGCTTCCCATTACCAGCCAAAAAGCATTTTGGAAATATCTGTTGGAGTCTCCTTAGTCCTGTATTTCAACAGAGCACAGACCACTCCCTATTTTCTTGGGTTGTTCTCAGCTGGCCTATTCTTTCTTCTAGTCTTTTTGTCCTTTTCTTGGAGTTGCTTAAAAACTTCAGGTGTCACTATTTTTTGGGCCCTAGAGTCAGGACACTGCCCAATGCACAAGGGTGTCCCAGTCACAGACCGAATTCCTCCTTTCACCACACTTCTGCTCTGTGTTCAAAGATAGCTACAGAGATCCAGTCAAAGGACTCAAAGAATTCACTGTGGAGAAGTAAAAAGGATATAGGTGAAATCCAGCCTATTTCAGAAAAACACTAGGTCAAACAGTGGGTGTCTGAAAAAAATGAAAAAAAAAAACCCAAAAACAAAAACAAAAAACAAGGGCAATCTTCCAGGCTCTGCATTTGTCTGGCTTTCTGAAAATCTGGCTGAACTTGGCAGGCAGGGGTGCGATCACAGTGTCTGGGTTTCGCTCTATTTCCGCCAGGTGCTGCTGTGTTGTTGCTTGAAGTTCTATCTGAGCTAAAGTTCAATTGAAATTAATTTCATTTGACAATGTCTAGATGTAACCTTGGATGAGTCCCTCTTAGCCTCAGTTTCCCTAGCATTACAATGAAGGATTTGAATAGATGTTCTTGAAATCCTCCCCTCACTTTAGAATGATTGATTTATTAAGCTGTTGCTCTATGCTTTGTGCAGTAACAGCCCGCACCAGGAAAGCACTGTGAAGAACCCATGGGTGTTGAAGGAGCAAGTCCATGCAACAGCTTGAGTTGAGTGTCAGTTTAATAAACTAAGGGCTTAGAGCAGTCAGCCAGTGAAAATCTTTTCCTGCAGCTCTTTCCCTGGACCCTCTTGCCCTTCCTTTCCTAACGTCTCTGGGTGCAAAAACTGCCTACAATCCTAAACTTTCAAAATTTTCTCTAAATCACTATTTGCTGTCATTTCCCCCTATAGCAGTGGTAGAGTTTTCCTGCAAGATTCTCAAAAGTAGAGCTTAGTTGGTTAAGACTGATTTATGGATAGAAGGGATGGTGACTGAGGACAGGGCTGGCACTGGGATCAAGAAGCTGAAAAATGACAGCTGGATGCAACCTGTGAAGTCATCACCCTTTTCAGGAGCTAAGAAAGTTTTTTTCTAAAACAGTAGGTTGCCTGGAGGCTGTCATGAACCTAGGCAAATTTGCATTATGAGACCTGTTCTTGGGTGCTCTGACAACTGCTATTCAAAAATGCTAAATTACATATGCTATCTACTGAAGCAATTGAACTTGAGGGGGAGGAAGAGCACAGATTCCACCTTCTGTCACCATCTGTCTTTCATGGAGATAAGAGCCATCAGCCATCTTCCATCTTTGTTTTTCCCAGAGATAATAAGCGATCTCTCTCTATCCCTCCCTTTCCTCCCACTTCAGAGGGCTCAGGATTTTGTGTAATAGTAGTGAGTGAGGTGCTCATGTCAACTCAGAAGCAGAGTGGTATTTGAGAGTGAATTAAAAACTAGCCTAATCTAATCTCTTTTTTTAAATAATAAATTTATTTTTTATTGGTGTTCAATTTGCCAACATACAGAATAACACCCAGTGCTCATCCCGTCAAGTGCCCCCCTCAGTACCCGTCACCCATTCACCCCGACCCCCTTCCCTCCTCCCCTTCCACCACCCCTAGTTCGTTTCCCAGAGGTAGGAGTCTTTATGTTCTGTCTCCCTTTCTGATATTTCACACACACTTCTTCTCCCTTCCCTTATATTCCCCTTCACTATTATTTATATTCCCCAAATGAATGAGAACATACACTGTTTGTCCTTCTCCGATTGACTTACTTCACTCAGCATAATACCCTCCAGTTCCATCCACGTTGAAGCAAATGGTGGGTATTTGTCGTTTCTAATGGGTGAGGAATGTTCCATTGTATACATAGACCACATCTTCTTTATCCATTCATCTTTTGATGGACACTGAGGCTCCTTCCACAGTTTGGCTATTGTGGACATTGCTGCTAGAAACATCGGGGTGCAGGTGTCCTGGCGTTTCATTGCATCTGAATCTTTGGGGTAAATCCCCAACAGTGCAATTGCTGGGTTGTAGGGCAGGTCTATTTTTAACTCTTTGAGGAACCTCCACACAGTTTTCCAGAGTGGCTGCACCAGTTCACATTCCCACCAACAGTGTAAGAGGGTTCCCTTTTCTCCGCATCCTCTCCAACATTTGTGGTTTCCTGCCTTGTTAATTTGCCCCATTCTCACTGGTGTGAGGTGGTATCTCATTGTGGTTTTGATTTGTATTTCCCTGATGGCAAGTGATGCGGAGCATTTTCTCATGTGCATGTTGGCCATGTCTATGTCTTCCTCTGTGAGATTTCTCTTCATGTCTTTTGCCCATTTCATGATTGGATTGTTTGTTTCTTTGCTGTTGAGTTTAATAAGTTCTTTATAAATCTTGGAAACTAGCCCTTTATCTGATAGGTCATTTGCAAATATCTTCTCCCATTCTGTAAGTTGTCTTTTAGTTTTGTTGACTGTATCCTTTGCTGTGCAAAAGCTTCTTATCTTGATGAAGTCCCAATAGTTCATTTTTGCTTTTGTTTCTTTTGCCTTCGTGGATGTATCTTGCAAGAAGTTACTGTAGCCGAGTTCAAAAAGGGTGTTGCCTGTGTTCTCCTCTAGGATTTTGATGGAATCTTGTCTCACATTTAGATCTTTCATCCATTTTGAGTTTATCTTTGTGTCTGGTGCAAGAGAGTGGTCTAGTTTCATTCTTCTGCATGTGGATGTCCAATTTTCCCAGCACCATTTATTGAAGAGATTGTCTTTCTTCCAATGGATAGTCTTTTCTCCTTTATCGAATATTAGTTGACCATAAAGTTCGGGGCCCATTTCTGGGTTCTCTATTCTGTTCCATTGATCTATGTGTCTATTTTTGTGCCAGTACCACACTGTCTTGATGACCACAACTTTGTAGTACAACTTGAAATCTGGCATTGTGATGGTTTTCTTTTTTAAAATTCCCCTGGCTATTCGGAGTCTTTTCTGATTCCACACAAATCTTAAAATAATTTGTTCTAACTCTCTGAAGAAAGTCCATGGTATTTTGATAGGGATTGCATTAAACGTGTAAATTGCCTTGGGTAACATTGACATTTTCACAATATTAATTCTGCCAATCCATGAGCATGGAATATTTTTCCATCTCTTTGTGTCTTCCTCAATTTCTTTCTGAAGTGTTCTATAGTTTTTAGGGTATAGATATATAGGGTATAGATCCTTGACCTCTTTGGTTAGGTTTATTCCTAGGTATCTTATGCTTTTGGGTGCAATTGTAAATGGGATTGACTCCTTAATTTCTCTTTCTTCAGTCTAATTGTTAGTGTATAGAAATGCCACTGATTTCTGGGCATTGATTTTGTATCCTGCCACGCTACCGAATTGCTGTATGAATTCTAGCAATTTTGGGGTGGAGGCTTTTGGGTTTTCTATCTAGAGTATCATGTCATTGGCGAAGAGGGAGAGTTTGACTTCTTCTTTGCCAATTTGAATGCCTTTAATGTCTTTTTGTTGTCTGATTGCTGAGGCTAGGACTTCCAGTACTATGTTGAATAGCAGTGGTGAGAGTGGACACCCCTGTCTTGTTCCTGATCTTAGGGGAAAGGCTCCCAGTGCTTCCCCATTGAGAATGATATTTGCTGTGGGCTTTTCGTAGATGGCTTTTAAGATGTTGAGGAATGTTCCCTCTATCCCTACACTCTGAAGAGTTTTGATCAGGAATGGATGGTGTATTTTGTCAAATGCTTTCTCTGCATCTAATGACCGGATCATATGGTTCTTGGTTTTTCTCTTGCTGATATGATGAATCACTTTGATTCTTTTACGAGTGTTGAACCAGCCTTGTGTCCCGGGAATAAATCCTACTCTTTTTTCCTCAGTTTCCCTCTTTGCCATCAACTTGTCTTCTATGTCACTCACTCGTTCTTCCACCTCATTAACCCTCCTTGTTAGGGCCTCTAGTTTGGATTGCACCTCATTTAATTTATTTTTAATTTCTGCCTTATAAGTTCTAAATTCTGCAGTCTTGAAGTCTCTTGAGTCTTTTATGCTTTTTTCTAGAGCCACCAATAGCTGTATAATAGTGCTTGTGAATTGGCTTTCTGACATTGAATTGTAATCCAAATTTTGTAACTCTGTGGCAGAGATGACTGTTTCTGATTCTTTCTTTTAAGGTGAGGTTTTCCTTCTAGTCATTTTGCTCATTGCAGAGTGGCCAAAAACAAGTTGTATTGGGAAAAGGAGAAAAAGAGAGGAGAGAAAGAAGGAAAGAAAAGAGAAAAAGAAAAAAGAAAAAAGGAAGAAAAGAAAAAAGAGAGAAGAAAAAGAGAAAGAAAAAGAAAGAATGGAAAAAAAAAAGGGTGGGGGAAGCAAACAGAAATCAAAAAGAAAAAAAAAAACAAACAAAAACAGCAAAACACGGGGGAGTATCTTCTGATTCTGTATACTGTAAGTCCCTTGGCTTCCCCTGGAACTTGTCCGTCTAGCTGGTCTTCTGGGGGAGGGCCCTGCTGTGCTGATTTTCAGGTGTTAGCACTTGGGGGAGCTTCTCAGCCCCCTGCCTGGTGCAGGGCTCAGTGGGGGTTGTTCACCCAGTGAGGCCCCAGGAGGAACAACCGCAGTGGCGGGGCCAGCTCTGCAGCCCTGGAGTCAGCTCCCGCAGTCACCACAGAGCTCTCCGTCTGCAGGGCCTGGAGGCTCCGGGGCGGGGCCGCTGATTTGCTCAGCTGGGGCTGGAGCGTCCTTGCTGTCCTGGGCCCTCCCGGCCTCTGCCTGTCCCGGGGGAGGCCGGATCCTGGGCTGTGTCCCGGCGCCCTGTGCTCCGGAGCCTGCACTGCTGGATTCTGCTCCCGCCCCGCAGCCCCCTCCATGGAGCCGCCCCCGAGCCCCTCCGAGCTGCTCCGGGTCCGCCGTGCGCGCTGCAGCCCTTAGGGAGCTCGGCGCACTCTCCCGGGGGGCAGGTGTCTGTTAGTGTCCCCGGGAGCCCGAGGGCATCCCCGCCCTCCTGGGTCCTGCTCCACCTCCCTGGGAGCCCCTTTCCGCCTGGGAAGGTTGGTGCAGCTCCTGCTCCTCCGGGACGGGGCTCTCCTGTCCTGGGGACACTCGCCCCGGCCTCAGCCCGGCTCCTCGCGGGGCCCCTCCCCCTTGGAGGCCTTTTGTTTCTTTATTTCTTTTTCCCCGTCTTCCTACCTTGATAGAAGCGTGAACTCTTCTCACTGTAGCATTCCAGCTGTTCTCTCTTTAAATCTCAGGCCGAATTCGTAGATTTTCAGGATGATTTGAAGGTTATCTAGGTAATTTGGTGGGGACAGGTGATATGGGGACCCTACTCTTTCACCGTCTTGCCCCTCCCTCTGTTTAGCCTAATCTAATCTCAACAAAATCTCATTACCTGTTTTCTCTAGTTGATTTTGGACAAACCTCTGCCAACTCTCCCCAGGATATGCCTCTGATCCAGTGGTTGCAGTTGCCTCTGGGGGCACATGAGACATTTCCTGCTCATCCTACTTTCTTGAAGGACTTGATTGTATTTCCTTTGTGTTTAGGCACGATTGGCCAACTTGCCAGAGAATAGAGATCTACTTGGTGGCCTGTGGTGAGTGATAACTCTACATTTCACCCTTGATGGGGGTGGACCAGGAGAGGGAGCACCAGACATGTACAAGATGCTGGGGCATCTTGGGGATTAGCATCATCCACATTGTCTTTTGTTCTGTCTTTTGCCATCCAAGGGTGAAACTACATTGAAAGAAGTCTGCAACTGACAGTTCCAGTAGAGTGAAATGGGAGTGAGAACAAATTCACTCTACACATTAAACCTTTTAGAAGGAGGGAATTATGCTGACAGTTTGTCTTGATTTGGGGAACTGAGGTTAGGACTTTGTAATCTTCCATTCAACCTCATAAAAGCTTTCAGAAATGCACTCAAACTTAAAGCAATGTTTAATGGCTTGCAGACATGTTATTTCTCACAGAAATTTCAGTGAAAGCTATTCCCTTGATTTATTTTTATACTTGGAGCATAGAGCTTGGAAGTGTGAAACTGAATAAAGGAAATCATTTTCCAGAAGAGGGAGTGCTCAGTCTATCCATTCCAGACCCCAGCAGGAAGAGATGTACCTTGCATTACCTACAGGAAGAAGTCTGCTTTATTACTTCAGAAGGAAGGAAGGATTTCTCCCTGCCCAGTGACAAGCTCAGCCAATATGAAAATACAACTCAGCCAATGAAAAACCTTCACCATCAGGAACTCTCCTTTTCCTCTGATGGACTTCCATTCAAAGTGCCACCTCCCAATTTCCTCCTTTTCTCTTTTATAATTTTCCTTTCCAGGGTGCCTGGGTGGCTCAGTCAGTCCATTAAGAGTCTGGCTCTTGGTTTCTGCTCAGGTCATGATCTCGAGTCTTGAGACTGTGCTCCTTGCTCAGCAGGAGAGCCTGTTTGGAGATTCTTTCTCTGCCCCTCATGAGCATTCTCTTTCTTTAAAATAAATGGATAAATCTTTAAAAAATGTTCCTTTCCTTTGATTTCCAGACTGCCTATAGTTTGTCACGGCTTGCATGTCCCAAATTGCTATTCCTCTACTATTCCCAAATAAGCCCATATTGCTGGTAAAACTACTGGCCTTTTTAATTTTGAGGTCCACAGGTGAAGAAAACATAATCAGGACAAAGATATGGTACAGGAAGCAGCAGAGTACTTTAACTTTTCCAGTCTTTTAATGTTCTTATACGAATGTCTTGGTTTAGAAGGAAAATGCTCTTTATATCATGAGAATGCAAACACATCATCATCAGACTCAGAGTCTCAGGTTTTGGTGTTTAGTTGTGGCCTGGGCACTTCCAGCTGTGTGCTCCACACAGAACTGGAACACAGATGTTCCAGTAATGTTCTCTACACAGAACGTTATCTGAAGATAATGTTTCCTTCATTTTTTCTTCTATAAAATCAGGATAAAGAATGATATTATGCAAATAAGTGTCTCTGAGTCTTTCAGATAGTCTTAAAACAACCACAGTGATGATTTCTAATTACATATTTCCTGTCAGAAATTAAAAAATGTTTAATTGCATTTTGAGATTCAAAATTGAAATTAAGAAACTTAAATTGACTTGGTGCACAGGTTTTTCATCTTAAAACCTGGAGAGAGAATTATACCTGTGAGATGTAAAATATAGTGGACAATTTCTATACACTAACAATGAAACTGAAGAAAGAGAAATTAAGGAGTCAATCCCATTTACAATTGCACCCAAAAGCAGAAGATACCTAGGAATAAACTTAACCAAAATGGTAAAGGATCTATACCCTAAAAACTACTGAACACTTCTGAAAAAAATTGAGAAAGACACAAAGAGATGGAAAAATATTCCATGCTCATGGATTGGAAGAATTAATATTGTGAAAATGTCAATGCTACCCAGGGCAATTTACACATTGAATGCAATCCCTATCAAAATACCATGGACTTTCTTCAAAGAGTTGGAACAAATCATCTTAAGATTTGTGTGGAATCAGAAAAGACCCTGAATAGCCAGGGGAATATTGAAAAAGAAAACCAGAGCCAGGGGCATCACAATGCCTGACTTCAAGTTGTACTACAAAGCTGTGATCAATCAAGACAGTGTGGTACTGGCACAAAAACAGACACATAGATCAATGGAACAGAAGAGAGAACCCAGAAATCGGCCCTCAACTCTGTGGTCAATTAATATTTGACAAAGCAGGAAAGATTATCCACTGGAAAAAGGACAGTCTCTTCAATAAATGGTGCTGGGAAAATTGGACAGCCACGTGCAGAAGAATGAAACTAGATCATTCTCTTACACCATACACAAAGATAAACTCAAAATGGATGAAAGATATAAATGTGACACAAGAATCCATCCAAATACTAGAGGAGAACACAGGAAACACCCTTTTTGAACTTGTCCACAGCAACTTCTTGCAAGATACATCCATGAAGGCTAGGGAATCAAAAGCAAAAATGAATTATTGGGACCTCTTCAAGATGAAAGCTTCTGCACAACAAAAGAAACAGTCACCAAAACTAAAAGACAACCTACAGAATGGGAGAAGATATTTGCAAATGACCTATCAGATAAAGGGCTAGTGTCCAAGATCTATAAAGAACTTATTAAACTCAACAACAAACAAACAATCCAATCATGAAATGGGTCAAAAACATAGAAATTTAACCAAAGAAGACCTACACATGGCCAAGAAGCACATGAGAAAATGCTCTGCATCACTGGCCATCAGGGAAATACAAATCAAAACCACAATGAGATACCACCTCACACCAGTGAGAATGGGGAACATTAACAAGGCAGGAAACAACAAATGTTGGAGAGATTGTGGAGAAAGGGGAACCCTCTTGCACTGTTGGTGGGAATGTGAACTGGTGCAGCCACTCTGGAAAACTGTGTGGAGGTTCCTCAAAGAGTTAAAAATAGACCTGCCCTATGACCCAGTAATTGCACTGCTGGGGATTTACCCCAATGATACAGATGCAGTGAAACGCCAGGACACCTGCACCCCGATGTTTCTAGCAGCAATGTCCACAATAGGCAAACTGTGGAAGGAGCCTCGGTGTCCATCGAAAGGTGAATGGATCAAGAAGATGTGGTTTATGTATACAATGGAATATTCCTCAGCCATTAGAAACGACAAATACCCACCATTTGCTTCAACATGGATAGAACTGGAGGGTATTATGCTGAGTGAAGTAAGTCAAGCGGAGAAAGACAAACATTATATGGTCTCATTCACTTGGGGAATATAAAAAATAGTGAAAGGGAATAAAGGGGAAAGGAGAGAAAATGAGTGGGAAATATCAGTGAGGGTGACAGAACATAAAGACTCCTAACTCTGGGAAACGAACAAGGGGTGGTGGAAGGGAGGTGGCCGGGGGGTTGGGGTGACTGAGTGATGGACACTGAGGGGGTCACTTGATGGGATGAGCACTGGGTATTATGCTCTATGTTGGCAAATCGAACTCTAATAAAAAATATACAAAAAAAATAGAGTGAACAGACACACCAACTTCTCATCTTGGGAGTTGCATAATCAATAGCTATCTGTAGGTGCTTATCTCCTATAAGTGATTAGAAAATTATTAGGTCTGTTTTTCAGTATCTTATCTAAACCTCCCTGCAATTTTTGTAAAATGCCTTTTGTAATTCTTCCGGAATGATCTCCCCATTCACTCAGTAGAGGAAATTGCTTGGTAGATACCTTTTCAATAATTCCCAATGACCTTTTTCAGGCTACAAAATAGAAAAACTGGAGCTTAGAAAAAGAAACTGTATAGAACCATGTCTTTATCCAAATTCTAGAAGTTTTTATCTGGCTAAACAGAAAGAATGCCAACATCTAATTTCTAAGTTGGCTTTATCCCAAGAGCTTTTTTTCATGCCATAAATACTTTGACCTTTCCACATCCATCTAGGATGCTCAATAGCTACACATCTTCTCTGGGGTGCGTCTTCTGGAATCAACATTCAGAGAACAGGCAAAGGATGAAGGCTTATAAATTTTGATTAGCCTTTTAAAGTGATTGCTCTCAGACAGAGATTACTCACCATTCTCTGGAGACTCTGATACTTCCTTGAGTTGCCTGCTGTGCAATATTTACGCTCTCTCATGATGGCAGAGACAGAAATGTGGGTTATGATCTGTGAGCATCTCCTGGGTTTCTAGTAAAAATCCCATGTGTGGTTATCTATAAAACCCACACAATCTGTGGATAGCAGTAGAGTTTTGGCAATCTCTATTATCATGTATTTACAATTAAGTTTTAAACAGCTTTTCCTCTTAATTCCCATTTCTGGATTTTCTGTTTACTGTTTATTATTAATTACCCGCATTTGTTAACCTGGGAGAGACAGGGAAAGCTAGACTTTAAAAGTTTTGAAATTAGTGAAGTCCTCTTGGTCAATATCACAGATAAAAATTCCAGGGATAGAAAGCTCCTGTGGCACTGCACACTTGGAAAAATACTGCAGCTCTAGAGGAACATCCTCAATTTCCTGTACAAAGGTGACAGAAGACAGTAAGGGCAACAAATACTACTGTAAGTCTTTGGTTGGCCATTAGTGGCTCATTAATCCTATCCAAGAGTTTGGACAAGTCATTATCAAAGTGGTGTACAAATTAGGAACAATAGAGTTGAGGATAAGTAACAACTTGTATTTATTTAATTTCTTTAACTCTCTGTATATAGGACCAAGGAAATGAGAGAATTTTGGCCATTTTCAAGATCGTCCAAGATATGAAAATTAGCATGTCAAGATGGTAGCTAGATTTATCATGCTGATCACTTCATAATGTATATAAATGTTAAATCACTGTGTTTTACACCTAAACTAATATGTGCCAACCACATATCGTGCCAACAGCATTAACATAAAAGAGTAATTGGAGGTGTTCTATAATGGTGAAGAGAATGCTACATTAGTTGGGAAGCTGTTTATTTCCAATAATTCTAAGGAGAAAATATAACACTTGTCAAAGCTCACTTTTTCCTCCTACATCTTTTATGTTTCTTGTTGCTAACTGCATTTCTGTATGAACCTGTGATTTCTATAGACCAGATATATTTGAAACCCAGTGCATTTCCCGTGAGTCGTAGTTAGTTACCCTGCTTTCTGTGAGTACTTGCACATACCTGAACACACATGCACACAGTTCCTGGAGCCTGCCTTCCAACTTTCATCTTTCAAGGGCATGAAGCTCAACAATTGGCAACTCTGATCTCAAAATAATAGGCTTTTCTGAGATAAGATTGGTCCTCCATTAAAAAACAAAACAAAACAGTAAGCTGCACTCTCTATGCCCCATTCTGCTGTGTTGGTTCTGCATGCCCACCCACCTGTGTCCCAAATAGCCACCATTCAGCCACTTGGTGCCATGGCCAAACTAGGTAGTATCATCTTTCCTGATGGCAAACACCTCACTATAAACACGGAGAGCACTTTGAAAGCACAGTTTTCATGTAATCTGGAAGGGAAATTTTAAGAAACTACAGCTGATAGCAGAAAAATTTAGACTGCAACTTCACAGATGGTGCATTGGTTCAACATCAGGAATGGAGTGTGAAGGAAAACACAATAATAAGAAAATTGGAAGATGGGAAATTAGTGGTGGAATGTGTCATGAACAATGTGACCTGTACTCAGGTTCATGAAAAAAGAGCAAAAATTCCATCAAGTTTGATTTACCGACATATAGTATAACACTCAGTGCTCATTCCGTCAAGTGCCCCCCTCAGTGCCCATAACTAACAATGAGACTGAAGAAAGAGAAATTAAGGAGTCAATCCCATTTACAATTGCACCCAAAAGCATAAGATACCTAGGAATAAACCTAACCAAAGAGGTAAAGGATCTATACCCTAAAAACTACAGAACACTTCTGAAAGAAATTGAGGAAGACACAAAGAGATGGAAAAATATTCCATGCTCATGGATTGGCAGAATTAATATTGTGAAAATGTCAATGTTACCCAGGGCAATGTACATGTTTAATGCAATCCCTATCAAAATACCATGGACTTTCTTCAAAGAGTTGGAACAAATCATCTTAAGATTTGTGTGGAATCAGAAAAGACTCCAAATGGCCAGGGGAATATTGAAAGAGAAAATCCATCATTATTTTGGACAGGAATTAGCTGTGAGGATGAGTGAGCTCAGTTCAATGAGCAAATCTTTTTTTCTTTACTATGTCCAATTATTTTTATCACAAACATTTTACATGGAACTATTTCAAAGTGTTGATTTAATTAGGATCATCCCTTTGGTTATGAAATAAATGTGTTTGTGTTAAAAAAAAGGAAAGACCTCTTAAAGTCTTATCATCCTTCAAGGTTCAGTCCATTCATTAGTGCGGTTAAAAGCAGTTCATCTAACTTTGATACTGAGGTTGTGGAGGACTTTGTCCCAGACTGGGTTTGACTTGGTCTTCGGACTCAGAGTGGTTAGTGGTGTCCCCTCACCACTCAGTTCAACTCTGGCTATGTGTTTGTGTGTGTGTGTTTGTGTGTGTGTGTGGTGTGTACACCCATGAGCATGTGCACATGCCCATGTGTGTGTGAGCATTTGTGTTTTCATACTTACGTGTGTGTACATGTGTGTGCATGCATATTACTGGTGATAGTTAAAATTGCCCAAAGTTGCCTCTCCATAAGCCAGAACCACTTCCTAGTGTGGCATCTCCTGGGGGATGTTGCTGATTGCCTTTTGGTATACACATGGGCTTAAATTGCAGGGAAGCTGTGTTTGCCTGTGGTGGTGGGCTCGGCCTCTGGAGCAGACTGCCTGGAATCAAATAGCTGTTCCACAACTTATTTGTGATCTGTATGACCTTGGGGGAAATTACTTAACCACTTACTTTCTCACTTAGCCCAGCTGTAGTAGGATTACTGTGAGGATTAATTGAATGAATCAATTAATAATTATAAAGTAGTTGGAATAGTATGCAGCACATAGTAAGTGCTTAACAGTGTCAGATGACAGTATTATTTTTTACTGAGAAAAATCAGGGAATTGCTGTGGGCAGCCAGCGACTAAGAGTTAAAGCTGAAACTGGACAAGTGTAACTAATGGAAATGTCATACATTCCACTAGGCAGGCACCATCATGAAATGTGACCAGGTAATAGAAAATTCCATCGTTGATGGAACTTCCCTAGGGGCAAAGGAAAAAAAGAGGGAGAAGGGATGAAGACCTAAATTTTTAAAAAATTTTTTTAGAGAGAGAGAGTGTGTACAGGGGGCATGGTGGGGTGACAGAGGGAGAGGGAGAAAGAGAATCCCAAGCAGACTCCTGCCCTGAGAGCAGATCCCAAAGCAGGGCTTGAGATCTCATGATCCTGAGATCGCAACCTGAGCTTAACCTGCTGAACAACCCAGGTGCCCTGAGATAAAACCTTTTTTAACAAGATGAAGCTGGGATGCCTGGGTGGCTCAGTGGTTTCGTGCCTGCCTTCGGCCTAGGGCATTATCCTGGAATCCTAGGATCAAGTCCCACATCGGGCTCCTTGCATGGAGCTTGCTTGTGTCTGTCTCTCTCTCATGAATAAATTTAAAAAAACCTTTAAAAACAAAAGATGAAGCTGAGGTGGGCTGAAGAATGTAACGTGCCTTCTCTCTCGTGATTGGAGCTTGTTATTTATTGTTTCGAGTGTCAGCTAGTGTAAATGAAACAGGGAGCTATTAGGATATGGGGGTGACTTGTGGAACCCAAGGGCAGGAACTCAGTTGGGCCTCTGGAAAGGCTGGAACAGGGAATATGAAAAGCTCTTCATTTCTTGCCTACTCTCTGCTTTTATTCTAGAGGCTCACTTTGCAGAAGGACTTTCTTTGCTTCTCAGTTGACTTGATGGATGGGAGCAGCTCCCAAGTCCATGTGTTAATATTCTGCTATATGTTTCGTCTCACTTTCTTACTTCAGGCTTAGGCACTCTTCAAGGGCCAAAGGAGTGAGAGTTACGTGATACCAACATGGAGGTGACAAAGCAACCTCATGTCTTGGAGGTGTGCTGGGCAGAAAGGGCTACCACGCTCTACACCTCCAGGGAACATCATTCACATGGTTCACAGTGGCCAACTGAATGATGATTCTTCTTTATTTGGTATTAATAAATATACCACAACTATTAAACATATGAAATTTATCATGTCCACATTTTGAGGTGATATCATTTGGTTAAGCAGGTTGATCCTGTGGAAGATCAACTTCATTGTCATACCAGTATGTTTTTGCCTTTTCATCACCTTTGTAGAAACATATATTTTTAAAAAGTGTAGCAGATACATTTTTCAGCTGTAGAAGTTATCTGATCTCTAGCACTGGACTTCTGTGTGTCCCCCTTGCCTGTGACATGAGGAAGAGGGAATTTAGGCACTCACTTCCTGTCCAGGTGCTTTGCTATGTCTTAGAATTTACTACTTCCTCTTCATCCTACCTGATATTACAGGTTTTTCAGCTTATTGCCACTCAGAGACTTTAGTTTTCAATTGAATGAGATTTTTGGCGGCATGGCTTGGTATATCATGATTGGTATGGCAACGGGATCTCTATGGCAATTCTGGGTGATTGGTGCTTCTATAAATGGACAAGATCATATATGGTCCCCCACAATTTTGGAATATGTATTAAAAGGAAAAAGTAAGATACTTTAAAAACATGTTTTCATCACCTCCCCTTCATGCAGGGATCATGTAATGCAGGCAGGTCTTCTGCTTGAGTAAATAATGATAACGTCTGCATTCCTTCCCCACACCTAGCATGTCTCTTACCAAATGTGCTAAGAATATAGATTATAATTATAAAAATTTAATGCTTAGATTGAACATTTAATTTTCTTTCTGGGATAATAGAAGAAAAATTCAAAAGCATTTAAAGATCACCAGTGGATCCACAAGGAATTCAAAATTTTGTTCAGTAAGATAGGCGACAGCAGCAAAGTAGTGGTTTGACTAACTTTCACATGTCTTTTTGATATTCCTTTGTATTGTCATCCATATCACACCAGTGACCAGCACAGTAACTGGTGAACAGTGTTTAATGTATTTGTTGATTAACTGATTATTAATCAGCTTCTGTCAGTACCTTTTGTTATACTGTCTCTGAATCTCCACCATCTTGCTTTTTGTTGGTGATCTATTGAAGATTCATCCAGATGAAGAAGAGACAGGATCTGAGGCTGAAGAAGCCAAAGGAGAGAAAGAATGTGAGGCTGGAGGGAAAGAGGGTCAACTTCTACCCAGCTGGGATACCACATGCTTCTTCTGGGCTTGCATTTCCATGCCATGAGCATTGGGTAAGGTATATCCTCTAAGGGCCTTTCCAAATCTCACTTCCAGGGGTCTTAATCATTCTGCCAACAGTGAAGCCAGAGCATATTAGATATGCTTGTGCTCATGATGGGTTATTTCTATGGACCTATTTTAGCTTTTTTCCTGCCTCTATTTTATGTCTGAAATGTTGTTTTCTTTCTCTTTTTGTCTCCCCTTTTGATTTTTATTATCTTATGCCTCCTTTTAGGTTATCTAAAATCCTTTCTGAGACAAGGCAAGAAATAATCTAAAAATTCTATACAAGCTATCACAGCTGAATGATCACCTAATTTCTCTGTACTTGAACATCCTCTTATTCCTTCTGTTTCTGAAGATAATTTTATTTGGATAATCACATGCTATTGCTGCTATGGATATTTATAGCCCTGAAAGAGGGATGTATGGTTTTATGAGTGCTCTTTCTGAGTTTCATGGAGGAAAAAAAAGATATTTAAGACAAAGCTTGCTTCATTAAGAGTATCTCTTCTTTGAAGTATATATTATTTTAAAATACCTTGCTCTACCCATAATTTCTTTAGTTTCATCAATGTACAGAAACTGCTGTGCATTTCTTTTCCTTTTTCTGTTTATTTATTTGTAAGTTTTAGAAGATTTTATTTGCAAAGCAGTTGTTAGAGTAATTAGAATGCCGTGAGCTCTTGGGCTTGAAAACGTTTGGTGGTCTAAGTGGTTTTGGAATCATGCCCCGCACCACCACCACCATGAGCATTTTAAAATGTAAACTTCAAGTAACACTGATCCCGAGTGTCAGCCAATGTAACTGATGGGCTCTAAAATTTTTATTGCTGTCAAGAAGCAGTTGGCTTAGCTGGAGGAAGAGTATTTTCTGGATGAAGAAGTTAACTGGACAGTTAGCAGTCTTTTGGGAGTGAAAATAAGTTGTTATCCACAGCTAACTGGTTTTAGCTCTAAGCTATTTCTTAGAGAGTCAATTCCATAGGCCAAAAGTATGAACATTGCCCTTGACAGGAAAAAGAGCAGCTAGCTGAGGGAGTGGGGAGGAGGGAGGGGTACAGATAAACTCCTAGAGTCTGGCTCCAGATGTTTAATCAAGTAAACCAGAAATTAGAAAATATTTCCTCTGGAGGAGTGATTTTTTAAGTTACTGTCATATGTTTGAGAAAAATAAAAAAATATACTGATCCTTTGGAAGGAAATAGAATCTCTTGGAGAAATGAATAGCAGCTCTCAGAAATTTACCCAAATTGAGGGTCACCAACCAGAGCCTTGGTGAACCTGAGAAAGTGCCAACCATAAAGCTGGAGGGCCTTCAGATGTTGGCTTTCAGGGCCAGGGATGTGGGAGTGAGGTAATTGCCTAGAGAGCAAAACTAAACATGAGTTCCAAAAAGTGGTGTCAAGGTAAATCCTATTTTAATGCAATATTTAAAAAAATTAAAATCAATGCAAGGAAACAGGACAGTGGGTGTACCAATGGTGATGTATAAGGCTGGATCAATCACTGGGGCCCCTGCAATGGGCTGATAGCTCACTGGCCATTGGAACTCTGACTGGAGTCTGCAGAAGGGTGGGAAGAAACTCCTTACATGACTGAAGGTAACTTTTTTTGCCTACTTGGTGGGGATGGGGACTCAAAATAGAAATTAAATGCATTTATTAAAAAAGGCATTTGTGTGATATTTCCACACACTGTAGTTTGTCAATTAAGGTTTATATTCATTAGGCTGTACAATCACATTTTGCCAATATAGAGTTTAACATACTTCTCTCTGAATATATGATATACAAGAGCAGGACTATTTGGGTCTTATGCACTGCTGTTTCCTCTTGCATAGAGTACCTGCCTAATTAGTGATTAAATGAATGACTCTGTGTTAGATGGTTTAGACTCCTCTACATAGTATAAGAACCAACAAGCTTCTGGTTTGCATTGTTAAGAATTAAATAATGTCTAATATTAATATATTCCTTTATATATGTGCATACAGTAAGAATAATAATGATCATAATAGTATTTGCTATAATTTTTTTCAATGAGACAAGTTACTATGGGCCGAATGTTTATATCCACTCCCCTCCACCCTCAAAATCATATGATGGAGCTCCAGTGTGATGGTATTTGGAGGAGGAGCCTTTAGGAGATGGTGGAGTCATGAGGGTTGAGCCCCCATGATGAGGTTCACGTCCTCATAGGAAGAGGAAGAGAGCTAACCCTTTCTCTTTTTTGCCCACGTGAGGACACAGAGAGAAGGCAACCACGTACAAGCCAGGAAATGGGCTCTCACCACACACTGGATCTGCTAGTGCCTTGATCTTGGATTTCCTAGTTTCCAGAACTGTGAGAAATACACAAAGTGTTGTTCAAGCCACCCAGTCTATGCTGTTCTGTTATAGCAGTGCATTATGAAAGTGCTCCACATAAATAAACTGTCTGTAACATATTAGTATTATCAAAATGAGCTCCAAGGTTTAAACACTGTGTCCTTCAATAAGCTTGCCAACATATGGAGAAGACTGAGCTCCAGAGGAAGTAGATGCATCTTTGGGAACACTGTGGCAATTGTGCAAAGGTAGAGGTAGTGTCATTGTGTTTGAAAATAGGTGATGGGAAGAGGGCAAGTCTGTAAGTTGTAATTGGTTGATATATCTTGTAATTTTAAAAAAGATTTTATTTATTTATTCATGAGAGACAGAGAGAGAGAGAGAGAGAGAGGCAGAGATATAGACAGAGGGAGAAGCAGGCTCCTGGCAGGGAGCTCAGTGTGGGACTTGATCCCCCACCTGGGATCATGCCCTGAGCCGAAGGCAGATGCTCAACTGCTGAGCCACCCAGGTGTCCCTAAATTTCTTTATTCTATAGATTCTCACTTCCTGTATTTTCCCTTCACAATTTATTTGTTGCTAATACTTCATTATTTGAGCTGTAGTTTCCTCAGTCTGCATTTTGCTGATTGCATCCCCAAGGAAAGATACTTTTGACTCCCATGTACCCAGCTTTCCCCACTCAAGAATTCTTTCTAGGTGGTGTTATATGCTTCCATCAGGTGGAACAATGAATTTTTACTATTATAATTATGAATTCATGGATTTAAAGAATTTTGATGTATTTCAATCCATTGGAATCATCATGATCATCTTCATCAAGGTTCAACTGACCTCATCTTTGGCCAATTGAAGTCACATCTGAGTCCTTTTGATATGATCCCAATTGTCCTTCATAGCTTTCTTGCCTTCTGGTGGGAAAATATTCTAGCTTTACCATGTATATATTTATATTTATGTGTATATGTATACATAACATACAAATATATACACACATATATAATGGTAAATATATATACATTATATATTATGTGTATAGATTATGTTATATATGGATATATGGATATATATGGATAAAATATCCATATGTATAGTATGTATATTATCATGCTCCACTTATGTAAGGAACCTTGGTTCCTGAGTGCAGGAAATGGTTTTTAGAAAGCATTCTCAGCCATAGATTTGTTCATTGTTTCTATGCTTTTTTATTGAACATAATGTAAAATATAAAATTTTTCTTGAGTTTGTACTGATATTTCCAACTCAAACTTAGGACTACAACTTTTTATTCAACCTCATTCATCTTTTTTTTTTTTTTCGGGAATCAGAATGCCTGTTTTATTTTATTTTATTTTTTATTTTATTGGAGTTCAATTTGCCAACATATAGCATAACACCCAGTGCTCATCCCATCAAGTGCCCCCCTCAGTGCCCATCACCCAGTCACCCCCCACCCCCAGCCCACCTCCCTTTTCACCACCCCTTGTTTGTTTCCCAGAGTTAGGAGTCTCTCATGTTCTGTCTACCTTTCTGATATTTTCCACTCATATTTTCTCCTTTCCCCTTTATTCCCTTTCACTAATGTTTATATTCCCCAAATGAATGAGACCATTTACTGTTTGTCCTTCTCCGATTGACTTATTTTACTCAGCATAATACCCTCCGGTTCCATCCACGTCGAAGCAAATGGTGGGTATTTGTCGTTTCTAATGGCTGAGGAATATTCCATTGTATACATAAACCACATCTTCTTTATCCATTCATCTTTCAATGGACACCGAGGCTCCTTCCACAGTTTGGCTATTGTGGACATTGCTGCTAGAAACGTCGGGGTGCAGGTGTCCCGGCATTTCACTGCATCTGTATCTTCGGGGTAAACCTCATTCATCTCATTCATCTTAAGTGTCTATTTCTCTTCTTGCATGCCCAAAATATCAATTCCCAAAGACATTAATGCAATAACACTTTTGCATATCCCCCCAAAACACATGAACTGTCTCAGAAACATAATAACTCTATCACCAACCATATGATTATTGAAAATAGTTGAAGACTTTGTTTGGCTGATCTTTTAATCTTCAAGTTATATCCCTCTAAGATATTGAGTCCAATGCTGGTTGGCCAGTCTTCTGAAATAATATCTCTATGTATAATTATGCCACTTATTTGCTACACAATTAGGTTCACTTGTTTCATTTCTCCCAAAGTTTTAGAAATTATCACATCATTCCAATATTTAAAAACTTGAAGGGCGAAATAGGTGAAGAGAATTAGGAGTACACTTACCATGGTGAGCACCGATTAATGATGTGTAGAATTGCAGAATTACTATTGTACACCCGAAACTAATATAACACTGTATGTTAACTATACTAGAATTAAAATAAGAAACTTACATAAAAAATAATTTTAAATTTGCAGGAATTTATAAATATAATGTAGAGACTGCAGTACCCTTCACTCAGTTTCCTCCAGTGGTTTCATTTTACATAATCATAGCACAATATCAAAACTAGGAATATGATGTTAGTAAAATGTATGTTTGCAATTTTTTGTTACTTTATCATATGGGCAGAATTGTGTAATCACCACCATGATCAAGGTACAAAACTATTCCACCCACAATGATCTCCCACGTACTAATCCTTTATAATTATACCTGCCCCCTCCTCCCCCGATATTTATCCCTGATGACCACCAATCTGTTTTCCATCTCTATAAAATTTTTATTTTGGAAATGTTGCATAAATGGAATTATACCTTATATGACCTTTTAGATTGGCTTTTATTTTTGTTTTTTAACAGCACAATGTTCTTGCAATACATCCAAGCTGTGTGTATCAACAGGTGGTTTCTTCTTATTGTTGGATGATATTCCCTTGTATGGATATTACAGTTTAACAATTCAGCTACTGAGGGCCATTTTGGTTATTTTCAGTTTTGAGCCACTACAAAGAAAGCTGCTATAAACAATTGTGAAAAGGTTTTGGTGTCGATGAAGTCTTTTTCTTTCCCTCAGGGATAAATACCCTAGTGTGCAATTGCTGCATTATATGGTAAGTGTATGTTTAGTTTTTAGAGAAATTATGAAACTGTTTTCCAGAGTAAGTGTACCATTTTACATTCCTACCAGTAATGTGTGAGAAATCCAATTTCTTTGCAACTCACCTGCGTTAGGTATTGCTAACACTTTTATTTATTTATTTATTTATTTATTTATTTATTTATTTATTTTAAATTTTTATTTATTTATGATAGTCACACACACACACACACAGAGAGAGAGAGAGAGAGAGAGGCAGAGACATAGGCAGAAGGAGAAGCAGGCTCCATGCACCGGAAGCCCGACGTGGGATTCGATCCCGGGTCTCCAGGATCGCGCCCTGGGCCAAAGGCAGGCGCCAAACCGCTGCGCCACCCAGGGATCCCACACTTTTTATTTAATAGTTCTAACTGTGCAGTAGATATTTTATTATGGCCTTAATTTTCTTTCCCTAATGGCTAGTGATTTTGAACATCTTGTTATGTGCTGTTTGTCATTTCTATACTTTTTTGGTGAGGCATCTTATTATGCTTTTTGCTCATTTTCTAATTGGGTTGTAGTTTTATGGTAGGTTGTTGGAGAGGTCTTAATATAAGTTCTTTGTCAGCTATATGGCTTTTAAAGATTTTCTCCCAGTGCCTAGCTGCTTTTTCACTTCTTAACAGAATCTTTCATACAGCAAATGTTTAAATCCACTTTATCAAGTTTTTATTTTAGAGATCATGCTTTTGGTGTTATGTCAAAAAACTCTTAAAGCCCTAGGTCCTGAAGATTTTCTCCTGTATTGTTATCTAAAATTTTTATAGTCTTAAATTTAAATATATGATCAATTTTGAGTTAATTTTTGTATAAGTTGTAAAGTATAATTCGGGAGTTTTGTTGTTGTTTTGGCCCATGGATGTCTGACTGCTCTAGCTTCACTTGCTGAAAAGATGTTCCTTCTTCCAATGAATAATTTACACTTTTGTCAAAATCAGTTGGTTGCACTTGTGTGTGTTTTTCAATTTTTAGAATTGTTGGGATGAAAATAGTTCCAACTGCAATAGTTCAGTTGCCTTTCCATATAAACTTAAGAATGATTTTGTCTGCATCTCCATAAACATCTTCCTGGTATTCTGATAGAAAGTGTTAAGCTAGTGTATCAATTTGGGGAGAATTGACATCTTTACTTTGTTGAGTCTTTCAATTAATCAACATGGTATGACTCTCCATTTGTTTAGATATTCTCTTTCATTAGTTTTCAGTATAAATGTCCTATACATGTTTTGTTAGATTTCAGTTTTGAGTTATTGTAAATGGTATTGTGCTTTTAACTTTAGTTTCTGTGTGTTCGTTGCTGGTGTAGAGAAATACAGCTGCTTTCTATATATAATATATAAATATATATATATTATGTTTCTATATTTCAAAGATTTTATATATATAAGATCTTAAAAACATATATATATATATTTATTTATTTATTTATTTATTTATTTATTCATGAGAGATACAGAGAGGCAGAGGCATAGGCAGAGAGAGACACACAGAGAGAGGCAGAGACATAGGAAGAGGGAGAATCAGGATCCCTGTAGGGATCCTGATGTGGGACTTGATCCCAGGACCCCAGGATTATGCCCTGAGTTAAAGGCATTCAACCACTGTGCCACCAAGGTGTCCTTAATTCGTACTTTTATATATAGTTTGATCTTTCTTCATTAAAAAAGAGAGATAAACAAATGATTGTGTTAAAAATGAATGGTGAGTGAAGTCAATTGGAGAAGGACAAACATTATATATTTTCACTCAAATGGGGAATATAAAAAATAGTGAAAGGGATTATAGGGGAAAGGAGAGAAAATGAGTGGGAAAAATCAGAGAGGGTGACAAAACATGAGAGACTCCTAACTCTGGGAAATGAACAAGGGATACTGGAAAGGGAGGTGGGCAGGGGGATGGGGTGACTGGGTGACGGGCACTGAGGGGGGCACTTGACGGGATGAGCATTGGGTGTAATATGTTGGCAAATCGAACTCCAATAAAAAATATACAAAAAATATACAACAAAAAAATAAAAATAATGAAAATAAAAATGAATGGTGACTTTCTTTTTGGTGTAATCATAGGAATGCAAAGATCAATAAAATGGACTAACTCTTGTAGTATGTGATTCCCAGTTTCTAATGTCTTATCTTTGTTGCTTCAACATCCAAGTGTGGAGGGTGGGGGAAATAGGTGAGTGAGGTTCAAAGGTAAAAAGAAAAAATAATGAATAGAACAAATACCCACCATTTGCTTCAACGTGGATGGAACTGGAGGGCATTATGCTGAGTGAAGTAAGCCAGTCGGAGAAGGACAAACATTATATGTTCTCATTCATTTGGGGAATATAAATAATAGTGAAAGGGAATATAAGGGAAGTGGGAAGAAATGTGTGGGAAATATCAGAAAGGGAGACAGAACGTAAAGACTGCTAACTCTGGGAAACGAACTAGGCGTGGTGGAAGGGGAGGAGGGCGGGGGGTGGGAGTGAATGGGTGACGGGCACTGGGGGTTATTCTGTATGTTAGTAAATTGAACACCAATAAAAAATTAAAAAAAAAAAAAGAATAAAAACTCCTAAACAACCTGAACTCATAAACATTGAACACAATCACACACTTTTATATGCAGTATATAACTGAAGGTTATGAGGTAGTTTGGCTTCTGTAATGAGGTATCAAAGCATGTATTGACAAGGATCTTCAAAATCATATCAAAAAAGTAATCACATTCTTTGACAGGCTTGCAAAATAACACTTCAAAAATGGTTCAAGTTACAATGAAAGTTATAGTCTATTAATCAGTAAGGTTACTCAACTGAAATTTCCTTTCATAAACATTGGATTAAGAAACATTCTAAATGACATAAATATACCTCATCTTTTACTTCCTAATCCCCAAGGGAGATAAAAAGGCAAAATAATTCATTCTTACCACCTTCAAACTTCTGATATTCTTCCATTTTCTTAAAAGACTCAAGTTACTGTCTAAAATAACACAAAAGAATTTGCTCACTAAACACAGTCTAAATAAAAAAGGATTAAAAAGCTAAGGAAGGCTCTTTTAGGCTCAAAGCCTGATTTCACACTAAACAGGTACACTTGGACCCAACACACACCACTCTTAGCTTCTAGGATTTCATCTCTAACTCTTACATATCATAACATTAATATAATAAAATATGAACAATAATTAAAAAATAGCTATCCCAAACTATACTCATTTAACCTTTCATTACCAGGTAAATTTGGAGTACGTGTGTAACTTGGCCCATAAATTCGTTTCAACCACATATTTACTCTATTTACCCCCTGACCTTGGAATGTCACAGTGAGAGAAATAAATCCTAGCTTTAAGGGAGCACTCTCCAATGATAAAATAGGCAGAGAACTGAAATGAGTTGCCAAATCAAGACACCATTGTTCCCCAAGTCCAGAGAGGTGTTATCATGCTGATACTTAGTTTCAACTAACTCAAATTTCTTAAGAAGGAAAATCAACTCAAATAACATGATGTCCAAAGGTAGAGTGTGCTTCCTCAGGGCTATACGTTTGCTCTTCTGAGATTCTCTTGGCTCTGTTCTTCTGTTTATTTGCATGATCCTCAGGATGGCCACAAAATTCTAGGCATCAAAACCAGATAATGGCAAATTCCAGAAAAAAGAGAAATGTCTTTTCTGGGTGATGTTTTGAAGAGACTTTACTAGAGCCCCCAGCTTTTCACTAGCTCAAAGTGAACCACATGTTCATTGATCGTGATAACCACTGGAATAGGTTGCCACGTGTCTTACTAACCCAAACTCACCTCTAGGAAGTGAGGATGGAGTTATCTTCTCCGGAAGATCACAGCTACTGGGGAAGAAATGGAGAATTTAAAATCTGGGTTCTAGAGAGGAGTCAATGGTGTTTACATGATCATAAAGGCAGGATAGCCCTTATCTTGCTTCCCCATCTCAGTAGAATGAAGACACAGATTAGTACCTAGTCACCCATTTCATTTTACAAACAAAATGCCCAGAGAGGTGGCAGTTCTATCCATAGTCAAGGATGGAGGTCAGAATTGGAGGCAGTGCCCAGAAGTTCTTCCTTCAACAATATGCAACTTGTGTGCCATTGGTGGTGTAAGCTTCCTACCATGGAAGGCTTTGTCTTGTAGCAGAATGTTTAAATACTAAGGGCATTGAGTCCTTAGTGTGTGGTTGGATGCTAGTGTACTACCTCATGATACTCCAAACAATACTGTACTGTAGGTACTTCTACAAAGTCCATACTCATTACCACTGTGCAGAGAACCACCATGCTTTGTGGTCTACTCCGGGGCGGTGAGATGCAGCGCAGACAGAACTGATTGTGGGGATAAAAAACCAAGTGTGATTCTCAAATCTCCTGGCTACTATTTGTTCTTAGGCATGTTAGTTTTTGAGGCTTGATTTCTTCACCTGCAAAATTGGGATGACAGTCATTCCATATATATTCCAGGTTTGTTTTGAGAATTTCTATATTATGTATTCCTTTTTAAAAAATTTTTTTAAATTTATTTATTTATGATAGTCACAGAGAGAGAGAGAGAGAGGCAGAGACACAGGCAGAGGGAGAAGCAGGCTCCACGCACCAGGAGCCCGATATGGGATTAGATCCCGGGTCTCCAGGATCGTGCCCTGGGCCAAAGGCAGGCGCCAAACCGCTGCGCCACCCAGGGATCCCTATATTATGTATTCCTATATAACTTTATTTTGTAAGCACTTATTCCTTCATTTATCCAATCAGATAGTATTCAACAGCCACTAGTTGTCAGAAGCACTACTGTGAGCAGTGGAGGACACAGTGTTGAAGCAGAAAGGTGACTTACCTAAAGATACTTTCAGCATAAGTTTAACTAAAATGTGTGAATCATGTTTTCTGGAATTAGAAGGCATGAGTTCAAATCTTGTTTCTACTACTTTTGGTGTCCGAATGTGAAAAGGTTCCCTAATTTCACTAGCCTTCTTTTTTATTTTCTCCCTATAAAATGTAGACAATGACAATTAGTCTGTAAGTGGTATTTTATAGTGATTAAGATAGTGAATGTAAAGACTAATCAGTAATAGTATAGTTTTGCAGAGATCTGATGATATGTAAACAAAAACAAAATCCATTCAGGAAGCATGGATATTCTTGGAAATGTCTGCTCCAGTCTTATGGTGATATGTTTTTAGAAATCAGTATATGTATGATTGCCAAGTTAGGATTTGTGGTAATTATAAACGAATTAGAAGTTCATAATTAAACAAACCCAAGAGAAATTAAGCATCATGAAACTCACCCTGAATGATTAAGCTACAAACCCATCCAAAATTTAATTTGGTGTTTCTGTACTAATCTGACTTCATGGAACAAATTCTTAATTTGTTAAAGCTCAGAGTAATTTGTATGTGTCCTCCTAAGAAGCAGACTTCCATAAAATTCTTAATTAAGTTCATTAAGTAATATATTTGAGAGGAAAAACACAGTCCTTACCCATATAATTGACAACTCTTCATTTAGTGTCAAAAAATAAGTTATAAAAACAACTGCATATACATAAATGGAATAAAAATAGAACATTTCCTATTCCAGATACTCAATATTAGGGTAAAATAAGCAACTAACAGCATAGGGAATAGAGTTGATGTTTTCTCAAAGCTTAAAATTTATTACTGAGTGCTGTCTACTTCATTTCTTTTTTTTTAATTTTTTTAAATTTTTATTTATTTATGATAGTCACAGAGAGAGAAAGAGAGAGAGGCAGAGACATAAGCAGGCTCCATGCACCGGGAGCCCGATGTGGGATTCGATCCCGGGTCTCCAGGATCACGCCCTGGGCCAAAGGCAGGCGCCAAACCGCTGCGCCACCCAGGGATCCCTGTCTACTTCATTTCTTAAGTACATCTTAAATAGTTCCCTTTTCTCTAACCTGGTCACCAGGGTTTCTTAGTTGGTTACCATCAGAGTGCATAACTAAAAGCAAAAGTTTGCTTTGCCTACCTAAAACACCCTACTTAAAACCCTTCAGGGTGATGTCTTGTCTCTCAAGCATTGTCCACAAGTCTCTGCTTGACCTGGTGGCTGCTTCATGTCTGTCATCCCATGTTGAGACATTTATTGCTTCACAAATGCAGATAATGCTTTTAGTTCCAGGAAGCTATCATGCTGGTTTTCACCTCGCTATCTCTGCTTATGCTCTTTTACCTAAAGTGTGTACTGAACTCCTTATCTCATTGACAACCCTTAACCTAATAATCACTCCAGACTCAGCTGAGTTGTTGACCTTTCCTAGAACTCTTATAGGTGATGTGAAAGACACCAGGACAGGTAGAGCCATGTGTTGCAAAGGAAAAAAGCAGTGGTGGGTGGTCTAAGAAGATACTTTAGATGGAGAAAGAGAAGAGTTTTCTGAGATGTAGATGTTAGAGCTGAGATTTGAACAATGAAGGAGTGGAATCAGGAGAGTAGTGCTCCAAGCAGAAGAAAATCAAAGATGAATGGATAAAGAAGATGTGGTTTATGTATACAATGGAATATTACTCAGCTATTAGAAATGACAAATACCCACCATTTGCTTCAACGTGGATGGAACTGGAGGGTATTATGCTGAGTGAAGTAAGTCAGTCGGAGAAGGACAAACATTATATGTTCTCATTCATTTGGGGAATATAAATAATAGTGAAAGGGAAAATAAGGGAAGGGAGAAGAAATGTGTGGGAAATATCAGAAAGGGAGACAGAACGTAAAGACTGCTAACTCTGGGAAACGAACTAGGGGTGGTAGAAGGGGAGGAGGGCGGGGGGTGGGAGTGAATGGGTGACGGGCACTGGGTATTATTCTGTATGTTAGTAAATTGAACACCAATAAAAAAAAAAAAAAAAAAAAAGAAAATCAAATGCAAAAAAAAAAAAAAAAAAAGCAAAGCCCTTAAATGAGAATAAATTTGCTCTATTGAAGAATTGAGGGGAGGACAATGTGGCTGCAAAAGACTGAGAAAAGGGGAGAGAGTGGTGAGAGGTAAGTTTTGAGGAACAGACTTTATGGACTTAGTGCTTTATGGGCAAAGTAAAAGATTGGATTTTATTCTGAGTGTGATGCAGTATCATTGTAGAGTTTTTTAAAAGCAGCTTTATTGAGGTAGAATCATCATACAATAAGCTGCACATGTTAAAGCTTACAATTGACATACTTTAACAGATGTATTACACCATCACTGCAATCCACAATCAAGATAGTGAACATATTTGTCTTCCCCTCTGTCTTCTCTTCTTCACCTGATTAGTTCAAGTCCACCCAGAATAATTACCTTTTTGGTTAACTTAGTCAACTGATTTAATGATTGTAAATATATTTGTGAAGTCCCTTCCCCTTTGCTGTACTTGTTTTTTAGAAGTAAATTAAAGATCCTACCCACACTCAAGGGGAAGGAATAATATAAAGATCTGGCTCATTGGGGGTCATTTTAGAATTCTACCTATGATGACAAGTCTTCTACATATTTATCCTGAACTTGCTATTGTAAGTGACATTTAAAAAACTAATTTCTGCTGGGCACCTGGGTAGCTGAGTCAGTTAACCATCAGACTTTGGCTCAGGTCATGATCCCAGGATCCTGGGACCAAGATCCACAGCAGGCTCCCTGCTCCATGGGGAGCTTGTTTCTCCCTCTCCCTCTGCCACTCCCCTTTGCTTGTGCTTGCTCTCTCTCTTTCTGATAAATAAATAAATAAATAAATAAATAAATAAATAAATAAATAAATAAATCTTTAAAAAATTAATTTCTGGGGTGCCTGGGTGAATCAGTCTGTTAAGCATCTGACTCTTGAACTCAACTCAGTTCTTGATCTCAGGGTTGTAAGTGCAAGCCTTATGTTGGGCTCCACACTAAATGTGGGGCCTACCAAAAAAAAGTTAAAAAAATCAATTTCCAGAGAGAAAAAAAATCAATTTCCAATTGTATGGAATACAGTTTTTAAAATTAAATTTTGTATATTGCTTTTGTATTCTGTAATTTTGATAAGCTTTTTTGTCTAAGCCCCTGTGATTGTATATATAGAATAAAGATAGTCCCTACCTGTTAGGGTCATTTGGAGGATTTAATGTAAGGGAGTCTAATATATTATAAACACTTAACAAATGTTAATTTGATGATGATTATAAAGTTTGAACTTTTTTTGTGTGTTTTTCTCCTTTAGTAGATTGTAATCTCCCTAAAGTTAAGCATTATAGCTTCTTAATTTTGGACAGTGGACCTACCCACCACATTACTAGGTGCTCAATAAATATTTAGTATTAACTGATGACTTACAGTGCAAATGGAGAGAAGGATATTGAGTGAGGAGATGCTAAAGAGAGACAATAAACAAAAATGCTTAGTCTTTTAACTGAAAATGACATAGAAGAGAGAGGGGAAGTGAGTCTGACTTCCAGGTCTCTGGCTTGAGTGAATAGTGGCTCACTCCCCATTCACCAACAGGGAGGGAAAACTAAGTTTTGGGGAAAAGGTAAAACACCCAATTAGAACTTATATGTTGAAAGTGGCAATAACACATCAAGTGCTGGTGTAGCCAAACTTTTGACAATATATATATATATATATATATATATATATATTTTTAAAGATTTTATTTATTTATTCATAGACACAGAGAGAGAAAGGCAGAGACACAGGCAGAGGGAGAAGCAGGCTCCATGCAGGGAGGTTGACGTGAGACTCGATCCTGGGTCTCCAGGATCACACCCCAGGCTGCAGGCGGTGCCAAACCGCTGCGCCACCAGGGCTGCCCCAATATATATATTTTTAATTGAGCCCTTATGGTGCTCGAACTTGGGCCCACATTTGGGAAATTTGATGGAACCGATTTTTTTTTTGCTTTTTTTATTTTTTATTTATTTATGATAGTTACAGAGAGAGAGAGAGGGAGGCAGAGACACAGGCAGAGGGAGAAGCAGGCTCCATGCACCGGGAGCCCAATGTGGGATTCGATCCCGGGTCTCCAGGATCGCGCCCTGGGCCAAAGGCAGGCGCCAAACCGCTGCGCCACCCAGGGATCCCGATGGAACCGATTTTGTGCTTTTTTTTTTTTTTTTGTGATAAAAGACACTATATAAAACTTACTATTTTAAGTATATAGTGATGTTAAATAATTCATATTGTTGTGCAATCAACATCAGCGTTGGTTTCCAGAATTCTTCTCATCTTGCAAAACTGAAACTCTGTGATGGTGCCTGATTAGAAAGAGAAATCAGTGAATTATAGTAGATTGTTTCCAAACAACATAATTTTTTTGAGAAACTTAAAAAACAATGATACCATAGCTATTAAAATAATTTGTGATTTTTGTTGAAGGCTTTTATTATTAGAGTTACTTTTTAGGTAACTAGGTCATATATTAAAAATGGTACAGATTATTATAGGTAATTGCCACATATTTTGTCTAAAAAAGCAGGGGGTGTGAAGACATCCTACAGGTTTATTTGAGTTTTTTTTTTTTTTTTGAGAAACGTTTTAAATTTTAAATATTTATTTTTACTTAAAAAATCATTGTTCTTCTTTGAAGTTAAAAGGACTCAGTTCCAATTTTGGGTCAGGAATAGGACAATTCCAATAAATGATTCTGTTGATTATACTGAAATCAAGGGCAGGACAGGCATTGAGGCCAGGTACATCTGGTTGTCTGTAGAATAGAGACCAGCTTCCACTTATTGTTTGGGACTCCAAGTGGTCTTCAGGGTTGGAGAGAATGAGGAGGCAAGTCATGATACTGATGAGACCTCATATCATAGTTGATATGAAATGTGGTTATTAAATTTTTAAAAATCATAAAATTAAAAAAATCATTAAATTGCCTTTGTAAATGAGATATCCTATGAGAGTCTATTTTCTGGATTTTTGGGAGGGAATTTAGGGCAGATCATGAGATTGCCCTCACAAATATGATGTGGGTCCTTTGGACTTAGGAACATCTGGCTCCAGAGATACAAAAGGTGATGGTGACAGGTAGCATAATAACACATAAGAGGCTGCAAAGCGTTTTGATTCAGGTTATTTTTTTAAAAATATTTATTTATTTATTTTAGAGAGAGAGTGGGGGAGGGGTAGAGAGAGAATCTTTAAGCAGACTTCCCCTTGAGTGTGGAGCAGACATGGGTCTCCTTGTTGGGACTGATCCCATGACCTGTGAGATCCTGACCTGAGACAAACCAAGAATTAGAGGCTTAATTGACTGAGCCACCCAGGTGTCCCTGATTCAGACTATTTTTAGGAATGCCACAAATGTCATTGTTGCCCTAAATGAACTAAGGATGCAAGGTTACTGTGTTCTGGCTAAGACTGCATCCGGCTGGGACTCCGCATGTCTCCAGCAATTGCTGCTGATGAATGATTCAGAGGACAGCTCCATTTGAGAGAGGAGAGGGAGGAGGGAATGATACATTATATTAGGATTGGTAAATGATAGTTATCTGAAAAGGGTCCATTAGATTTGAATAGGTTTTTCTTCCAAATCCCAGTTTTGCTTGCACAAAGATGTCTGATAACAAATGCTCTTTTTATTGATTCTACAAGGTTACTCCAGCAATGCCAACATGGCAGAACTGGTTCTGTCATCCTTTTCCTTTTATATATATATCTGTGACCCCTGAAGTTACAGGTCAAATTGAAAGCAAAGTAATCACCATGATTATTTCATCCTTACATATGAGTGAGTCAATTTCTGAAATGAAGCCTTTGTCTTTTATTTTATCCTAGCACAAATGAAGCTATCAAAAAAGCAACTTGAATGGTGCTCTTAAATATGTGTTAACCTTCAAAATGTTCTTCGATGTGCTTTTTAATGAATTAAGAGAGCCCTAGTCACCATGATAGTGCTACCCCTGTGTTAGCCTTTTATACATTTTTCATGTGGAGCCTGATGGGGATGAGGAACGATGTTCCATGCAGCCATAGTTCAGGCTGACAGAGGGCTCAACGTCTTGCATGCATGATGCTTGTGGCTAGCCTGGTGTTGATGTCCAACTGGGCAAAGAGGGAAGAGAGAGAACCTAAGAAGACCATGTGGGAGGCTTCTTTGGAGCATACCTGGAAGTGGCATCATGACTTCCATCAAATTCCATAGGCCTCAACTCAGCCCCTTGGCATGTGGATGCTGGGATTCATGGGAACATAGTTGCCATCCAGAAATATCTCTACCCTGTAGAAGGTGGACTTCTTGCCATCTCTGTCACCACTGCTATGTGGGAAAAGGAAATTAAGTATGTAGGTAAGTTAGAGACATTATAAAAATTTACCCATAAAACTATAGAAATTTATCTATATTTTATAGTTGGTTGTAACCAGACAATGAAGATATGGGCAAAACATTATTTCTCCATCCCATTCTCTCTCTGTCTATCATTTTACTCTGTTGGCAGGATTTCCTTATGACAGGCTTTGCTTTTGAGAGGTATCTTTAAGTGCATTGTCTTGAAAAGAACATAATGGCCAAACAAGCTCAGTTCCTTGATAATACTGTGCCTCTTCTAATTTCTGGTGTGGCGTTCTGTCATCTGGAGTTCCACCCAACATTGCAGAGATGTTGTGATTTTGAAAATGACTTATCAAAAATAACGTTAGAATCTAGTAGTTGCCTTATTTCTTAATTGATTATGACCTGCAGTGGAGGAAAAAAGAAGTGCTCTTTATTAGTCTCCTACATGCCAGCACCATCCCATGCCTTTTCCTGTGCACGTGACAGGATGTAAAGTCTCTAGAGAGAGGTTTAGAGGCCTGAGTCTTGGTCTTTATTTACCCATTCCTTGCTAGGGACTGCAGGGGGTTCACTGCACTTCCTGGCTTTCCGTTTCCCCATCTTTTGAGTAGATGAATTTGTCTAAAATGGTCTCTGACAGAATTTGATTTCTACCTTTGCTTCTTATCCAAGTCCCTCCTTGTATACTTAATCTTTTTTTTATTGGAGTTCAATTTGCCAGGATAGCATAACACCCAGTGCTCATCCCGTCAAATGCACCTCTTGGTGCCTGTCGCCCAGTCACCTCAATCCCCCACCCACCTCCCTCCCACCAACCCTTGTTTGTTTCCCAGAGTTGGGAGTCTCTCATGTTCTGTCACCCTCACTGATATTTCCCACTCATTTTCTTTCCTATCCCCTTTATTCCCTTTCATCAATCTTTATATTCCCTGAATGAATGAGACCATATAATGTTTGTCCTTCTGAACATTGTATTACATGGGGGCTTCCTGAGTCTGATAATTTTATATGTGAAGGTCAAGCATTTAGGTTTGCATTCCACCCAATGACACAGGAGGCTACTAGAGATGCTAACCAAAGATTTAGGAATGGGTTTCAGAAGGTCTGTTTAGCCCCTGAAACTGTATGAAAAATGTATGTGAGTACTTGGGGTGTGTGAGAATATTTTCACAGGTCTTCAAAAGTTCTCCAGATTCTCAAGTGGGTAGGAACTGATGCTGTGGGAAAAATCACCGGGCAACATGACTTGAGTGGGGAAACTGAATGAGTTTAACGTAGTCTTGCAGTGCTGCCTAGCCATTGTTCATTTCATCACCCACTTGAGTGAAACACACTTGTTGATCTTCATGGATAAAGAGAAGGGTCATTAATTAGATAATGATATTTGGGAACAGGATATAATGGTTGCCTCTAATATCAAAACAATTGATGAGTAAGTCTCCAAGTGTTTAAAGAAAATTTTAGATTTTTCTCGTGTGGGGTTCTCTGTGAATCAAATGAAACAGGTAGTTCTCCATATGATTTTGTACTATGTGGACATGCTATACTCTTTGTCTCTGCCAATTTTCTTCTAGATCAATGACTCTACAAAGTATTGTCTTTCATGCCCAGACAGTTTAAAGCCTTTAAACTGCTCCTTTGAGGTGTAGAAATGGATGGTGTATGTGTACTACTATCTTATTTCTTTTGCTTTTTCTTATTTATATTGGTCTCAGGAGAATGACTTCATATGATACATTACCCAAAGCTTTTGAGTTCATGAACTATGTAGCTATAAGAACATCCACCCATTTAATTAACTCAGATTCTATTAATTCTAAAGAATAAATGATGTTGTGAAAAAAGAAGTGGTTTATAATCAAATGAGATATTTTACTGACAAAGGAAATAATCATAAGGAGGACATTTGTATGTTCACACAAGGCATATTTTGAAGACCTGATAAATTCTGTTGGATGAGGTGATGTGGAAACACAAAACTCCTCAGTTTTGATCTTCTAAATCATTTCATAAAGGCAAATTCAAAATATGAGATGGCCAAGTTTATTTCAGTTGTTAAAAACATAAATTGAATCTTGCAATTTTTAAAAATTATATATTTGCAAATGACATATCAGATTCAGATAAAGGGCTAGTTTCCAAGATCTATAAAGAACTTATTCAACTCAACAGCAAAGAAACAAACAATCCAATCATGAAATGGGCAAAAGACAGGAACAGAAATCTCACAGAGGAAGACATAGACATGGCCAACAAGCACATGAGATAATGCTCTGCATCACTGGCCATCAGGGAAATACAAATCAAAACCACAATGAGATACCACCTCACACCAGTGAGAATGGGGAACATTAACAAGGCAGGAAACCACAAATGTTGGAGAGGATGTGGAGAAAAGGGAACCCTCTTACACTGTTGGTGGGAATGTGAACTGGTGCAGCCACTCTGGAAAA
The DNA here is from genome assembly GCF_048164855.1 of Canis lupus baileyi. NCBI lineage: Eukaryota > Metazoa > Chordata > Mammalia > Carnivora > Canidae > Canis > Canis lupus. Next base: position 36,694,344 of record NC_132865.1, read on the forward strand.
CTGTGTGGAGGTTCCTCAAAGAGTTAAAAATAGACCTGCCCTACGACCCAGCAATTGCACTGTTGGGGATTTACCCCAAAGATACAGATGCAATGAAACGCCGGGACACCTGCACCCTGATGTTTCTAGCAGCAATGTCCACAATAGCCAAACTGTGGAAGGAGCCTCGGTGTCCATCGAAAGATGAATGGATAAAGAAGATGTGGTTTATGTATACAATGGAATATTCCTCAGCCATTAGAAACGACAAATACCCACCATTTGCTTCAACGTGGTTGGAACTGGAGGGTATTATGCTGAGTGAAATAAGTCAATCGGAGAAGGACAAACATTATATGTTCTCATTCATTTGGGGAATATAAATAATAGTGAAAGGGAATAGAAGGGAAGGGAGAAGAAATGGGTAGGAAATATCAGAAAGGGAGACAGAACATAAAGACTCCTAATTCTGGGAAACGAACTAGGGGTGGTGGAAGGGGAGGAGGGGTGAATGGGTGATGGGCACTGAGAGGGGCACTTGACGGGATGAGCACTGGGTGTTATTCTGTATGTTGGCAAATTGAACACCAATAAAAATAAATTTATTATTAAAACAAAAAACAAAAAAAAAATAAAAACTACTTCACATCACCTGCTTATAAAGTCGAATTTCTGAATTATTTGATTTTGATTTAAATGAAGGATTAGTCATCTAAGAGTCATCAAAGACCTCTTTTTTAAACTGGAAGAAGAAAAATAAATTACGGATGCCCTGAAAGTTCTCCCCAGCTCACTCAGGTGCTGTGCATATTCTAGATATGGAAACAATAGCAAAGACCCTGCATCATTGCAGACTTGTCACAACACAGAATAGACTGTTAGTATGGGAGGACATTCTTGTTGATCCTTTTCCTGGATCAACAGAGGAAAAAGCTGGCCTTGGTCCTGCAATATCTGGGCTGAATATTTCTCCTTGGTTACACAGATCCTCAAACTGCATTGGAGCTACTGATGTGATTTCTGAAAAGTTCACAAGCAGGTCAAGAGAGCTGTGTGCACTTTGTGATACTTCACTCAAAATACTGGTGGTAGGATGTGGGGGCACAAAGAGTAATAGGAGGGCATTGCCTTTTATTTTATTTTTGTTTTAAAGTACTGAGTATATTACTATGCAGCTATTAAAATAAAAGACTGATTTAAAGAGATATCAGGGATATGTCATTAAATAAGACAAACAAGGTAATCCATTTCATATCATTATCTTTTCTTTTTTCATAAAAATAACTTTCAACAACATAGCTTCCCTAAAATGTGACTCTAGATATGCATTGTTTGAACATGGGAAAAACCATGGAAGGGTTCCTGTATATTGGCTTCCCCAGCAGAGGGCATTGAGAAGGGTGATGGTGTGCCATTAAAAGGTGTTGTATTCTTCAGTAAGCATATGTTCTCAAAAATTTTGAAGAGAAATGTAAAAAAAACATTAAAAAGGAAAATTATTTATTGCCCAAATAGTACCAAAGCAACAGTAACAGATAATTTAAAAGAGAAAACAACATCATCCGGAGTACCAACCTTATAATTCATAATATTCCACTTTTCTGACTTTTTAAAAATATACTTCTTGTCCTAATGTGTATGTTATTTTTCATAGTAAAAATTAAAATTGTATTCTGTTTTCCTGACTTACCTTTGTATTAAGTATATCGTTTTATGTTTCTACATTCTTTTTTTTTAAGATTTTATTTACTTATTCATAAGAGACATAGACAGAGAGAGGCAGAGACATAGGCAGAGAGAAGCAGGATCCATGCAGGGAACCTGATGTGGGAATCAATCCCAGGACTTCAGGATCAAGCCCTGGGCCAAAGGCAGGAGCTCAACCGCTGAGCCACCCAGGCATCCCTGTTTCTACATTCTTAATGATTTAATTCCTGACATACCTATAAAATACCATAGAGAGGCTGTACCATAATTTATTTAACCATAATTTGACTTCCAAACATTTAAATGTTTATACTTTTCTTTGTTAAAAATACTAAAATAATATATAGTTTCTGTATAACACTGTTTCCATTTTATTTTATTTTTTTTAAATTTTTTACTTATTTATGATAGTCACACACACAGAGAGAGAGAGAGAGGCAGAGACATAGGCAGAGAGAGAGGCAGAGAGAGAGGCAGACTCCATGCACCGGGAGCCCGATGTGGGATTCGATCCTGGGTCCCCAGGATCGTGCCCTGGGCCAAAGGCAGGCGCCAAACCTCTGCGCCACGCAGGGATCCCCACTGTTTCCATTTTAAAAATTAAGTACTTCTTTAAGTTAAATCCCCAGATTTGGAGTTTTAGAAATGGATAAAAAAATTTATGGATATCTTCATCCTAATACACTCTAAGGACTTGCTAATAATTTCTTATTCACATTTCATATTCCCTGAAGCATTTAGAAAACTATCTGGCAAGAAGATGCCATGGAGAAGTGTAGAATGATCTGTTAGAAAAATGTCTATTTATGGTAGAATTAGTGGGCTCAGTTCTTGGATGATACTCCCAACTTGGAAAAGAAGAACTGTGAATGACAGCTTCTCAGTGCTTTGAGATAGGGCTATAATGGCCATTGATTTTACTTCTTAATGATGAATTAGCCCTTGGAATTCTGGGTCAAACTTGTGAATATAGCAGAAGCAGTATGTAGCTATCAAGAAATAGTCTTCAACTATACATTAGTTTTGACAAAAAAGAAACACAAAGGAGTTGCTTTGATAATCTAGAAGTGTATTTCTCTCTCACATAACAGTTTGAACCTAGCAAGAAAGCTTTAGGCAAATTAAGTGGCATTGCTTCATTAGGTTATCTTGGTGCCCAGGCTCTTCAAGTGTCTCTGCATTCTCAACAGGCAGATATCATCTTAAGGACCAAGCAGGCTTCTATAGTTGGTTGCCATTTTTCAGCCAGTGAAAAGTGGGAAAGAGGAAGCAGACATAAGCAGCTTCCCGGAGGGGACTGTGTGGATGGAAGTAGACTCCATACCAAGTGAGGAGATTTATTGATCCTTTTAGAACAAATGGTGCTAGAAGACATCATTGTGCTCTGTGTAGAAATTAGAACCCAGATAGACACATCAGCTAAATTTAACAGTATGGCAATAGCTTCTATGAGGGAACATCTGTCTATAATCACACATTTAATGGCCGAATTGTTAGTTAAGGTAGTATTTATTAATAACCTCTATATGTTGGTCTTGGTTCACATTATTTTACTTACACACAATAACCTTTAATATTATTTTATTGATAAGAATAGAGGCTCAGAGATGTTAGATAACTTGTTCAAGGTCAAAAAGTGTGAAAAATTCAAGCCCAAGTTGTTCTAAAAGTGGTTGTGTTGGGAAGGAGATGAGGCAGTTTTGGAGGGTGGTTCATACTTCAATTTGAAATATTACCTTTGATGCTACAGAGCAAGAGTTGTATTTAATTACTAGGAAATTTGAGAATTTCTCTCGGTAAATAGTACTTAGCAATAACCTTAGGGCTCATTTCACTAGTCAATAGGAAATAAATTATCTACCTTTTTGAGGTGGATGAGTAGGTTGTAGGATATTAGGCTGCTATTTAGCTAATTATTTTTCTGATGTATTAAATAGCTGTTGATTCCAAAAGGTGAATGGTTCATTTCTTGCTGACTGGTCAGATAAAACATAATATCTATAATAATAATTATCATGAAATGTGTATTCGTACTGGACAGAGGCTTGTCATGAGTGTGATCTGACTCTGCTGGGATGGTCAATAGAGAAGTCATCCATATGAATAAACTGAACATCAATTCTTCTTGGAGACCTAGCTACCAATTCAAGAGCAGAGGTAATTGCATTATTTAATGGATATTTTAATTTTTACAAGCTATGAGTTTGTAGCTTGAAAAAATGATCTCTTGAATTAATAATGTGTACAGAATTGATGTTCTGAGTTACCATAGAAATCACCTTCAGTATTATTAACACTGCTAATTATGTTGCCTCACCCTTAATGTGTTTCCTAAGTATAAATGTTTCCTTGCTGCTACATAAATCTGTGTTACTTCACAATCTAAGACTGTTTTTCTTTCTGCCATGTTTTTTGACAAAGTAAATTCTCTAAAAGACACTCATATATTTAAATAAACATAAAACAAAATCAAATTCATGTTTCCTGGTAGCAAATATCATTTTGGAATTTAATTACTTGGGTCCCATTTTTCATAATTATAATTTTACCTCATCTCTCTGAGATTGCTTGAAGTCATCTTTCCATTTATCCATCCATCCATCCATCCATCCATCCATCCATCCATCCATCCTTTAATACATTAAATGAATTAAGCACCAAGAACATGCAAAGCTTTGTGCTAGGTAGGCACTATGAGGCTTATAAAATAAACTACTATGATTTCTACCACCAAGTTTGCAATTTAGCAATAAAAATAAGACACACATACACATTACATAAGTAAGAAAATTTTTGGTTACTGGGGAGGGTAAAATGTAAAATGTGTAAAATGTTACTGGGAGAAAGAAATCACTTCTGGATAGAGGTTGACATTTCCACCTAGATGTCTTACACTTAATAGGCAACAGTTTAAGACACCTTATTATATACTGTTAAGGCATGGTACAGCTCTCCTGTGCGTAGGAGCACAAGACAGAACTCCAGCACTAACCTTATTGGCTATTTTAAAGAGTGAAATCAAGAATGAGAAGCACAAAAATGCAAAAAAATGTGGCACTAGTTAGAATTTGGAAAGGGCACTTGTTTAGATTATAAGACCTGAAACAAGAAGGTAATGTCACCTTGTTCAACCCCAGCTGGGAATGTGTGCTTGAGTGAAACTGTGTGTTTGAGTGACCTGTCTGGGCATGTCTGCATATGACCATGAAAGCTCTGAGTATTGATTTTGGACTTACATAGAAATATCAGCAAGTAGGTGAATTTGCCAATCTGAAATCCACAAATAATGAAAACCTATCACATTCTCTAATATTTTATGATATGAGTCCAAGTTCATGAGGTAAATTTTGTATATACACATAGTCTAAAGCAATTTAAATCTGATTAGAACTATATGGCTCCTTGAATAAATCCTTGATTATGTGTGAGTCTAACAAAGTTCTGAGATGTTTTCAGCTCATGTAAATATATATTTGTAGGATATAGTGAACAACTCTGAAGGTGATAATTAACTAGACAAAACAAGGCATGGTGAAGTAGCTGTTGGTCAACTTAAGTCATCGTGTGCAGGGAGAAGAGAGTCTCCACAGCTAGGCATTCTGGATTCCAAATCAGCTCTGTTTCTTAGTAGTTGTATGCTCTTTGGTGGAGAGAGATTTAACATCTCTGTGCATCAATTTACTTATCTGTAAAATTGGGGCAGTTAATAACACTAATGTCATAGGGCCGTAGTAATAATTACATGAATTACATATATGAAATACTTCCAAGTGTTACAGAAGTGCAGACTATTATTATTAATGCTAATATCATCTGTGAAAAAACTTAACACAAATATGTGTGACATAATTTGAATGACAAATATGTGTCTTGAAGAAACACTATAGAACCAACAGAACCTTTTGTAATGATGGAAATGTATATCTGCACTGTCCAATATGGTAGCCACCAGCCACATGTGGTCATTGAGCCCTTGAAATGTGGCTAATATGACTGAAGAACTGACTTTTACATTTTATTTAATTTTAATTAATTTACATTTCCTGTAAAATAGTAAAGGAGGTCAGATACAGAATTTGGCCACTATGTCCTGGCAGGGTTCTCTGGAGTTGTCCTAGCTAGAGAACTTAATCTTTTTCCTTAGCAGAAGTATCCATGTAATGAATAAGACTGCATCAAACAATCAGAGCTGAGGAACATCCATCAGAATCCTGTAAATATTTCTTTGTTCTGCCTTTTTAACATACTAGATGTCCTGCTCGTGGCCATTTTGACTCTGAATAGAGCTTGACCATAAGGCAAATGTGTCCAGTGAGGACTGCACTTCCAATGCCCCAGGGTATTTCTTAGTCTCTTTGAGACCAGATAACACAGCTGCTTCTGACAGTGCTAACCAGCCAGATTCTCAAGGCCAGAAGGCTGTGGGCAAGCCCTAGAACATGCGTTGCAAAATGGTTTGCTCCCTCGTGGCTCCTCTGGAGCAAGTAGTGGTAATCTTAGGAGGGCATGGCCCCCTCTACACAGTGGAGCACAAATGTAAGGCATGCAAGGAAGCCCAAACCCTGGGAGGCTGAGGGACCTGTCCAAGCTATTATCATTAGTAACTGTCTGAACTGAAAATAGAACCCTCAGCTTCTAAGTTTTAAACCCATTGCTCATTAACTACATCACATGTGTTATGATGGCTGAACTCTATCCCCTAATCCCCAAATTCATGTTGAAGTCCTAAGCCCCAGTACCTCAAAATATGATTGTACTTGAAGATAGGATCTTTAAAGAAATAATTAAATTAAAAATAGATCATTAGGATGGGTCCTAGGGACCTGGGTGGCTCAGCAGTTGAGCATCTGCCTTTGGCTAGGGGCATTATCCTGGGGTCCTGGGATCAAGTCCCATATCGGGCTCCTTGTGGGGAGCTTGCTTCTCCCTCTGCTTGTGTCTCTGCTTCTCTCTGTGTGTCTCTCGTGAATAAATAAATAAAATCTTTAAAAGAAAAAAAGGATGGGCCTTAATTCAATGTGACTAGTGTCCTTATAAGAGGAATGAGGACACAGACATGTACAGACAAAGACTATACAAAGACATAGAAAATGGTCATCTTTAAGCTGGGGAGAGAGAGGCCTCAGAAGAAACCAACTCTGCCCACATCTTGATCTCTGACTTCTAGCCTCCAGAGCTGTGAGAAAATAAATTTCTGTTGTTTATACCACCCTGTCTGAGGTACTTTGTTATGGTAGTCCTAAGAAGCATTTCAACATCCAACCTCCAAGAGGACTTTTAAGTTAAAGAAAATATTAAAATAATTCCACTAAGTTGCTTACATTTTTATTAAACAAGTAGCAGGTGATATTTCAATAGCATGCATGGCACTCACCAATGCTGAAGGACAGATGTGAATATTGATTACAGTTGCGGATCCATTTGAAATATTTTGGTAGAGAATGACAAGGAGTAATGAGGTGATGTCAGCTACTCTTCAAGAAATAGCAACACTCCAATAGGCAAAGACCTGAAACTTCATTTTTGAAAGTGAAAGAAAGAAAATGACATAGATGGATGCATCCCAGTATTTGAAGTTCTGGCCAAATTTAGTCCTTTTTATGAATTGTAGCTTAGAATATAATGGTGCTATAATAGAACAATGTATGTGCAAAACTTCTTGCATTTAAAATTGTTCTCTATTTTGGTAACTCCTGGATTTATTCATTCAAGTCCCTTGATAATAAATCAGAATTTCTAAAATCCCATCAATTTGCTCACTTTCTAATTCTGTCTCTAGCAGATCCACCATGGTCCAAAGGATGGTGCTTCCTTTTTCTCTAATCTAGGACCATGCAGATGACTGAAGTGATCGTGACAGTGTTTGGTGCGATTTTAGAATTTCAGGAAATGCAATACTTTACTGTAAGCAAGCCTGAGAGAAAAATCCAAGTAATATTACAAAATAGTAAACTGACTCATACAATAAATTTTTAGAGAGAAAGGGTTTGCCATAGCCAGCTTTATCTGCTAAGCAAAATACCATAGACTGGGTGACTTCAACAATAAAGATTTATTTCTCACTGTCTGGGGTGGGGAAGCCGAAGATTAAGGTACTGGCAGATTTGGTGCTTGGTGAGGACCCACTTGCTGTTGTGCAGGATGATTTTATCCTCACATGGAAGAGAGACAGAGAGAGATCATCTTTGTTATCTCTCTTCTTATAAGGGCACTGATATCCCTTATTAGGGTTCTCCCCTCATGACCTCATCTTACTTATCTCCTGAAGACTCCACCCCAAATACTATTACATTGTGGATTAGGGCTTCAACATATGAATTTTAGGGGACACAAACATTCAGCCCAAAGCAGAGTTGAAAAGCTGGTTTTCTTTAGAGATATATCTTTTCTTATATTCTGGAAAAAGAAGTAAAGGCTCATAGCATCATTGGTTATTTTCAAGATTTCAGATTATCTGAGAATAAAACCATGCTTTTCAAAATCTGTAGCTTGTGCAATTAGAACTAGTTTACTCCTCAGAGTAGTTTATTAGGGAGAAATTAGTCCTGATCTCAAAGAAAACCTTTAGTGGGATATTTATTTCATGTTTTTCATAGTTCTTCATATATAGTAGTAGCTATATTACATCTGGTATAGGAAATATGTCAGTCCTCCTCCAGTGTGTCACTTTTACTCTCACGCTACCATTCTCACACTTCTGACACCAGATGTATGGGGCTTTCCCCCAACAAGAAGCTCCTTGCAACACCAGCTTAGTGTCCTATAACTCTATTCTGACACCATCTGCTTGGAAATAGTGGCAGATCCCCCAGGGGAAAGACTCCATCTCACAGACTGTCCTCCTTCAGATGCCATTTACAAGTAGAAGGTCCCCAGGTTATCCACTATTTCCGTCTGACTTGGCTACAAATTGGAGGTTACCTCCAATGGCCTCCTACACTTTGGATTTGATTATTGGCTAGAACAGCTCATAAAAGTCATGGAAACATTTACTTATGTTTACTTGTTTATTAAAGGATATGGTAAAGGATACAGATGATCACCTAGATTATAAGAGCTGTGTTGGCAAAATATGTGCAGAGGGGTGGAGAGCCTCAGTGGCCTCCAGGGTGCCACTCTCCTAGTACTCCCACATGTTCACCAACCCAGTGACTCTCAAAACCTACACTTTTGTGATTTTTATGTATTAAGACCTGGAGGATCATTAACTCCATTTCCAGCACCTCTTCCTTCTCTGGAGAATGGAGGCTCAGGCTGAAAGTTCCAAGCGTCTAATCATGGCTTGGCCTTTCTGGTGACCAGCCCCCACTCAGATCACCTCATTAGAAAAAAAGATGCTTTTATTACCCAGAAAATTCCAAGGTATATAGGGACTCTGTGTCAGGAACTGAGGTCAAAGACCAAATATTAGAACAAAAGATGCTCTTAGTGCTCTTATGATTAGGATATTACAAGGGTTTAATGGAACTTGTAAATTCCATAATTTATATAGGAACTGGGGGCAGAGACCAATATGTATATTTTCTATCATCTCACAACCTGAATAAAGAAGAGTACAACTATTAAGTTTTTAGTTAATGCACTGTGATTCCCAGTCCAATGTGGCAATTTATTTTCCTAGCAAATTTTTCCATGTACCCATCATCTCACTATATCCTCATGACAGGAATATTTCTAAACTAAAAATGTATTTTCTAATTAAAACTTTCAAAAGTTCTCCACAATATCTGACATACATAGATAGTATATAGCAAGACGTCAACAGATTCCCCATGAAAAATGTGTTGTTTCTAAGTCAGTCTGAAAAATATTGGTCTAAATAAAATTGAGCATTTTTTTTTTTTTTACTATAGGAATTCTCAGTCTTTGAGTGTTATTGTGTCCTGTGGGCCTAACACGCAGGAAGCTATAGTATACAGAATTTCCCAAAGATGTTTCGGATAAGCCCCCCTTATCATAGAGTACCTAGGAACATTTTAAAAGATACATTTAAAAGTAATGAACAAAATGGAGCCACAAGGTGACGGGATCAAGCCCACATGTTTTACCAGTGGTCGGCTTTTGCTCTGCAGTTCTACTGAGTTACTGTAGTTCCCAGAATGCGCCATGCTTTCTCCATATTTGCATATGAAGTTTTCTCTACCTAAATGTCCTTCATCCATTTCTTTTTTTTAAAGTGTATTTTTTATTTTATTTTTTTAATAATAAATTTATTTTTTATTGGTGTTCAATTTACCAACATACAGAATAACAGCCAGTGCTCATCCCGTTAAGTGCCCACCTCAGTGCCCGCCACCCAGTCACCCCGACCCCCTGCCCTCCTCCCCTTCCACCACCCCTAGTTCATTTCCCAGAGTTAGGAATCTTCCATGTTCTGTCTCCCTTTCTGATATTTCCCACTTATTTTTCCTCCTTTCCCCCTTATTCCCTTTCACTATTATTGGTATTCCCCAAATAAATGAGACCATAAAATGTTTGTTCTTCTCCGCTTGACTTACTTCACTCAGCACAATACCCTCCAGTTCCATCCACGTTGAAGCAAATGGTGGGTATTTGTCATTTCTAATGGCTGATTAATATTCCATTGTATACATAAACCATATCTTCTTTATCCATTCATCTTTCGACGGACACTGAGGCTCCTTCCACAGTTTGGCTATTGTGGACATTGCTGCTAGAAACATCGGGTGCAGGTGTCCCGGCGTTTCATTGCATCTGTATCTTTGGGGTAAATCCCCCGCAGTGCAATTGCTGGGTCATAGGGCAGATCTATGTTTAACTCTTTGAGGAATCTCCACACAGTTTTCCAGAGTGGCTGCACCAGTTCACGTTTCCACCAACAGTGTAAGAGGGTTCCCTTTTCTCCGCATCCTCTCCAACATTTGTGGTTTCCTGCCTTGTTAATTTTCCCCATTCTCACTGGTGTGAGGTGGTATCTCATTGTGGTTTTGATTTGTATTTCCCTGATGGCAAGTGATGCAGAGCATTTTCTCATGTGCATGTTGACCATGTCTATGTCTTCCTCTATGAGATTTCTGTTCATGTCTTTTGCCCATTTCATGATTGGATTGTTTGTTTCTTTGGTGTTGAGTTTAATACGTTCTTTATGATCTTGGAAACTAGCCCTTATCTGATAGGTCATTTGCAAATATCTTCTCCCATTCTGTAGGTTGTCTTTTAGTTTTGTTGACTGTATCCTTTGCTGTGCAAAAGCTTCTTATCTTGATGAAGTGCTAATAGTTCATTTTTGCTTTTGTTTCTTTTGCCTTCAGTGGATGTATCTTGCAAGAAGTTACTGTGGCCGAGTTCAAAAAGGGTGTTGCCTGTGTTCTCCTTTGAGGAAGACACAAAGAGATGGAAAAATTTTCCATGCTCATGGATTGGCAGAATTAATATTGTGAAAATGTCCATGTTACCCAGGGCAATTTACACGTTTAATGCAATCCCTATCAAAACACCATGGACTTTCTTCAGAGAGTTAGAACAAATCATTTTAAGATTTGTGTGGAATCAGAAAAGACCCTGAATAGCCAGGGGAATTTTAAAAAAGAAAACCATAGCTGGGGGCATCACAATGCCAGGTTTCAAGTTGTACTACAAAGCTTTGGTCATCAAGACAGTGTGGTACTGGCACAAAAACAGACACATAGATCAACGGAACAGAATAGAGAACCCGGAAGTGGACCCTCAACTTTATGGTCAACTAATATTCGACAAAGGAGGAAAGACTACCCACTGGAAGAAAGACAGTCTCTTCAATAAATGGTGCTGGGAAAATTGGACATCCACATGCAGAATGAAACTGACCACTCTCTTTCACCATACACAAAGATAAACTCAAAATGGATGAAAGATCTAAATGTGAGACAAGATTCCATCAAAATCCTTCATCCATTTCTTTGACTTTAAGCCTCTACTTATGTTTTAGGAATCTCCTCTGATTTTGTTCTTTCATGGAGTCTTCCCTAGCCTATAGGTGACGCTTGTTGCTCTGAGTTCCCCTTGCATAGTGATTCTCAAACTCAAGCATAATTCAGTGTGTTTGTTGGGTTAGATAAAGCACAGATTGAGGGGCTTCACTGCTCACATTTCTGATTCTGGAGTGGGGTCTGAGAACTTCATTGAGTCCAACTCACTTCAGTCTGGGAATTTCAACACCTGGGTTCTTATGCACCTGCTTCTCTTTACCAATCATGTGATCTTAGAGGAAAGCTTTAACCTTCATGACTCTTATTATCCTCCTCTTTAGAATGAGAATAATAATGCCTACCCTGTCTAGATATTCTCAGGATGAAATGAGTCTAAATGAAAGCAGGCTGCCAAATCTATATAAATTCTGGGCTTTATGATAAACAGGATAGTGTATTAGTTTTCAGCCTGCTGTAAAAATCTACCACTTACTGGGTGACTTCAGACCAGAGAAATTAATTTTCTCACAGTGTTGGAGGCTAGAAGTAAAATCAAGTTATCAAGCAGGGTCATCCTTTCTTCCTAGCTTCTGGTGGTTTCTGGCAATCCTTGGCATACTTAGCTTACAGCTGTACCCCTCCATTGTCTGCCTCTGTTCTCTCTCTGTGTGTCTCTGTTTGCTAATCTCTCTTTTAAAGACACAAGCTATATTGGATCAGGGTCCACGCTACTTTGGGATGACTTCATCTTAACTTGGTTACACTTGCAAAAACCCTATATCCAAATAATATCACATTTACAGGTACTGGGGTTAGGACTTGAATGTATCTCTTTGGGAGATGCAATTCAACCTCAAATGGCTAGTAGTAGTAACACTGTTAACTAGGGTAGAGCTGACCCAATAGTCTGCCTGGGACTCTTTTTGCTATATGACAACAGATGTTACTTTCAAAATGATTTAATGCATATCTGTTTTCCATCCTTTCTCCCTCTGCTTCTCTGCTTGAAAGTTCAAGGGCTTCTGTGGTCACCTAGTGTTGATTAGAAAGTTGCCAACATTGACCAGGGACTGAGAGCAGACCTGACATAGCAGTCACAGAGGGGCCTGTGCACAGCAAGAAAGTGGATGGGTGGTGCCACTGATATAGTGATGAAGTTAAGAAAGAAGCAATTGCATAGAGGAGGGAAGTGAGTCCTGTTTGGTATACCCTCAGATTCAAATGATGGTGGGGCCAGGGTAAAGTGAAGGTCTAGGGAACACTGAGAAATCAGGTAAAATGTGTGGGTCTGAGACTCAAATATGCAAAAGTGATGCCCACAAACGTGTAGGAATGATAAGCTTTTTTGGGGGGGAGGTCTTTATGCAGATAAAAGAACAGAAGTGTGAGATCAGGGTAGTTAGCTTTCATCTTATTGGTTAATATTTTCATTTATTATCTGCAGTGTTTGTAGTAGCAAATCAAAAGCCAAGGTTATAAGATAATCAGTGCATTTGTTTATTTCAATATTTGTTGAGGATGTAATGAATGCACAGTGCTTTGCTAGGCACTTGGAGTTTCAGAGATGGAATCAGATGTGTCCTTCATTCTCAAAGAACTTACAATCTGGGATTAGAGGCAGATATTAAAACCACTCAAGGCAAAGGGAAGTCCAGTTATTTCTGAATTGGCACCCAGGAGAGGCATCATTGGGCAGGTGACACCTGATTCATGCCTTGATGAATCAACAGGTATCAGAATATTGAGAGGGAGGATGGGAGGGAGAAATCTGTTCTTCCTTTATCTTTGCACCTTACTTCAGGGTAGTGGCCCAGAAATAAACAGGTGGAGAAAGATGCAGAGATGTATCTAGGATCATAGTACTGAAGGAGGTTACTCAATGAGAACTTGATGGAAGGCAAAGAGTTTAAGCCAAGCAGAGAGAAAAAGAAGACTGATCTCTGCTTGGACATATTTTACACTTTTTTTTGGGAAAACTCTGTGATAAACAATTTCAGGGATGAGATAACACCTTCTAAATCCTTTGGTTGATCCTTTTGCAGGTTTGTATGTTGACTATCCAAAAATATGGCTTTGTGAAGAATGTACATGGTACATTTATTTAAGTGTGATTCTATAGCTGAAAGCATTAAAAAAATCTGAATCAGTTTCAAAGGATTATAACAAATCCCTCATAATATGCAGCAACATTAAAAAAAACCCCAGCAGTGTTTTAAATGCTGTTGTGAAATATATATTTTTAGTTCTGAGTCAGATTCTGATTCTTTTCTTCATGGCAACCGAGTCATATTCCCTGTCTCCTTTCTTCACTTAATGCTATCTCCTATTTTCTTGCAAAACCAGAAATTACCAGACATGAGCTCCTTTTCTGTGGTGCCTTTGACCTTCAGGCACACATTTATCTCTAACGTTCTCTCAAAGAATTACCTCTGTTACTTTTTTTTAAAAGATTTTATTTATTTATTCATGAGGGACACACACACACACACACAGAGAGAGAGAGAGAGAGAGAGGCAGAGACATAGGCAGAGGGAGAAGCAGGCTCCATGCAGGGGGCCCAGGACTCCAGGATCATGCCCTGGGTTGAAGGCAGGCGCTAAATCGCTGAGCCACCCAGGGATCCCCACCTCTGATACTCTTAAGTCTACCAACTTACTTCGTTCTTTGGGACACTCCTTCTCATGCCTCTTCCATTCTTGTCACATGAATCATTTCCCTGGTCTGTTCTGTACTTGTCTTTTTACACAGGTTTCTTTTCTGTTGTCAATAGCCATGCTTTAGGGCTCTCCATCCAAAAGCGTGGGTTCTTTTCTTTTTTTTTTTAAAGATTTTATTTATTTAGTTATGAGAGACAGAATGAGAGAGAGAGGCAGAAATAGAGGTAGAGGGAGAAGCAGGCTCCCATGCAGGGAGCCCGACATGGGACTCGATCCCGGGTCTCTAGGATCAGGCCCTGAGCTGAAGTCGGCGCTAAATTGCTGAGCCACCCGGGCTGCCCCAAGAGTGTGGGTTCTTATTTATTTATTTATATTTTATTTATATATTTTATTTTTATTTAATTTTAATTTTTATTTATTTTACTTTTTTATTTTTATTTTTATTTATTTTTATTTTTTTATTTTTAAAGTGTGGGTTCTTAAATTTGGTTTGTTTTTTTTCTTTATATAGCAAAATTTCTTGAAAGGATAGTCAACAAAAGCAATCTGCACTTCTGAACTTTTTTTGTTGCTACCTCCAACATGTTAAATATGGTTTTTGTCTTGAAGGTCAGTGGTGACTACATCCTACACCTGTCAGTGGTAAAGGCTTCTTCCCAGCCTCATCCTATCTGATCATGTGCAGTGCCTGATACACAAGACTGCCCCATTCTTCCCAAACCTCTCCTGATATGCCTTCCAAAATTCTACTTTTTTTTTCTGACTCATATGTTGAACAAATGAATATATATTTTTAGAGGACCCACTATCTGCACACCTCTGTACTTGGCACCAGGAATATAGCAATGAAAAATTTCATTCCTACCAGCTACTCAAATTCTCCTAGGAAAGCAAAAGTCATGCAATGAAATAACAGCTGCCCCTGACCTCCTTCAGCCTCACTCCCTGTGCGGTCTTCCTCTGATACTTGCACAGAACTGGAGTTGCCCAACTTTCCAGCTGCCATTGGCTCTCTCTTCTTTACTCCACAGAGAGGTAGTCCAGTCAAATCCCATCAATTTACCTCTTATAGATGGATGGCTACCAATGTTATTGCTTCCAGTTCAGACCTTGCTCTTGGAATCCAGACCTGAAGATTTATTTGTGGACTAGGCATTACCACCTGGTACACCCACACAGGACACGACCAAAGTGAAATTCCCTTCCAAAAGTGTGTCATCTTCTTTATTTTCTGTAATGACATAGCCATTCATATCAGTCAGCATATTTGGAAATAACACAGGTTTCATGTTCTTTCTTTCCGACACATGAATTAAATTGCCCACAAAATCACCTTCTCAGCCATGTTTCCTCAGTTAACTCTTTCTCCATCCCCACTGTTTCATAAGGATAGCCTATGTTATGCAGAGATCTAAAGTTAATTCCAAACTTTTATCAGCTCAATATAGACCTGTAAGATCCATGTTTCTCTTCTGCAACGGATCCAGTGCACGTTGACAGGTCCTTTGTCTACCATTGTTACTGAGAGACTCTGGTGGAGAGAGGTTCCCTCATCCTGTAAGGCCACCTCCTCAGCACATGGCTAGAGGATTTTTCATGGAAGGGGTTGAGCAGGATGTTTCAGTGCCCATCCTGGATGTGACACATGCTATTTCCACTCATAGCCAAGTGGTAAGAATAAGTTATATCCTTTAAATTTAAGGGATGCCATGCTGTGTAGTTATTGACAGATCCAGGAATGAGCAGAACTGGATGTTCCTGAGCTGTAACTGTTATGGGATGGATTGTGTTTCTGCAAAATTTATATGTAGGAATCCTAACTCCCAGTACAGTTGACCCTTGAACAATTCAGGGCTGCCTGAACAGTTGAAAAGCTGTGTATAACATCTGACTCCCTCCAAATGTAACTAATAGCTTGTATCTGTCTTTACAGAGTTAATTAAGGGAAAATGAGGGTGTTAGGATGGGTCCAACCCTTATAAGAAGAGCAGGTTAGAACCCGGACACAGAGAAGACCATGTGGGGAAACAGGGAAAAGACAGCCCATCCATAAGCCAAGGAAAGGGACTGGGAACAGTTGTTCACTCAGAGCCCTTAGAAAGATATAACCCTGCTGATACCTGCTCAGACTTTTATCTTTTAGAAATGTGGGAAATAAATTTGTGTTGTTCTAGGCTACCCAATTTGTGACTCTTTCTTACTGTAACCTTAGTGAACTAATAGACAATCCCACTCACATACTTCAGGCCCTTTTACTTTAGTTCTGGGACTTTGCAGTCATTTCTACCTTTCAGTGTATGTCCAGACTTGTACCATACAGGCTAAGCTTCAGTTGTGCCCTTAATCAAGACTCTAGCTGGGATCAGGTGGTCTCTAGGACAATATTGCCAAAATATATTTCAGGAGACCCCAGTACCATGAGTTGTCTTGTTAGGGAGGCTTGGAAAATACTGAGTTGGACAAAGTTAAACAGGTTTCTTTACTGTAAGATTGTCCAGAACCTTTAATATGTTCCACGCATTATGTATCTCCTAGAAGGAAATCTTAGAAATTGTGTTCCAGAAGTGAAGATAAATTTGTCTGTTGAATAAAACATGTTCCTTATTTTTTATTTTAGATTACCTGGGTTTAGATTGTTTTTGTCTTTTAAGTTATCTGGGTTTCTAAAATGAATTTGCACACAGAACCGTATTTTCTCACAGACCCAGATGATGAATGAAATGCATGTTTGGTGTGACATGCAAGATTCTTTACACTTAGGTTAACCAATTTTGGTCACATCATCTCCCTCCATCCCTTTCTATGGGAATGCTTCCATTATATAAATGTCCCTCCTATCACTTGAACATGGGGGAGTGCCTATGGAGATTGGCTGCAGGAGCCTGGTTGGCTGTGAGCATCTAGATTCTACACTTCTGCAGTCCCTGTTTCCTTGGACTGTTCCCAGTAATGATAAATGCATAAAATGGTGGGAGTATAAATAGGTACATCTTTCCTGAAGGGCGGTTTGGTGTATATTAAAATTCAAAATATATCTATGAATGTAACTGACATAAATTATTGGCTGGCAAATATAAAAGAACTTACATGTATAAGGATGTCTACTACAGTAGAGTAGATCACGGAGACAAATAGGAAATTCCTAAATGTAAATCAATAGAGGATTGGTTAAATAAGTCATAGTTTGGGACACCTGGCTGGCTCAGTGGTTGTGTGTCTGCCTTCAGCTCAGGGTGTGATCCTGAGGTCCTGGGATAGAGTCCTGCATCGGGCTCCCTGGAGGAGCCTGATTCTCCCTCTGCCTATGTCTCTGCCTCTCTCTCTGTGTCTCTCATGAATAAATAAAAATAAAATAAAATAAATCATAATTTATTTAGGCAAATACTGTACAGCTATTAACTATGATGGTATAAATTATATTTACAGACCAATAGAAAGGAAAGATTTCTGGGACATAGCTTTATTTAAAAGAAGACAGGCTAGCAAAAAAAAAAAAAAAAAAAAAAAGGAAGACAGGCTAGCAAATGGCATACTAGTTTTAGAAAGTCTTTTATGGACATATATATTTACATGCCCGGGTGTATATATGTGCACTTAGGAAATAAGCAACAAGGTATATATCAAATAATAACGGCTCTTATTTGTGTCTGCTGGAGTTTTGTAAGTGCTTCTCTCTTTACATCATTATTTTTCTAAAGTTTTGTTAGGACTCTGTGCTATTTTCATTTCTAAAAAGAGAAAAGCCTCTAAAATGAGATGCTGTGTGGAATCCAGTCTCTGAGAAAGGAGGCCAGACTTGGTAAGAACAAACTTCTGTCGCTGGGTTGAGGTTTATGGTTGCCAGGTTAGCCTTGATTTTGAATGAAGGGCAGAGTTACATGAATAGATCTATTTATCTTCTTTCGTATTTGTTAGTATGTCCAGAAACCTCAGATCTCCCAGCCTCAAGCTTGGAGAGCAGTGCTGAATTGGCTGATGCCGAAACTTTGAGGCGGTTCTTGAAATCCAGGATAGGCAAAAGTCCTCTGCTGATAAAAGGCATGAAATTGCTTGTACATTTTTAGCAAATTAGCATAGAAGAGAGGAGAGATAAACTAGAGGCCAATTTGACATTGGATCAGGCTTCCACTCAAGCCTATTAACTTATTTTATACCAGATCAGTTGGAACTGGTTGATTTTTCCTCTTAATTCTAAGAGGACAGTTTTCTTTGCGTGCTCATCATTACAATTAAGTCCTGTACTTGCCAGCTTTTAGTAGGTTTATCTTAGAAATGTCTATGTATATATATATCACATATATATAATATTTATATGAAATATATGGGGCTGTTTTAGCTTTTACCACCTATTTTAGTTTAAAATTTTTGTTTCAACCTAATGATAAATGATATATGTGTATGTAAAACATTCAGACAACATGTTTAAAGTAAAAAGTAAAAGGTCTTGCTTTTAATTTCATCCCCATCCTTTCACTCCCTGGAGGACATCACAATGAAATGCTGTTTCTCCAGACACATGCACCAGAACTTTTCTCCCAAAAGACATTCAGCATGATTATAAAAAAGTGAAGAACTCAATATTGTAGACATTAATGGCTGCATGATATAGCACAATGTGGGCATGCCATCATTTATTTAACCACCCCCATGACAACTGATGTTCAGGTTGTCTCCATTTATCTTCCTTTTAAATTAATACTTACAGTACATTTTCTACACACGTGCTTATGTAAGTCTAGAATATTAGATAAGGAATTGATGAGACAAGGTGTGGGCATTTTGATGGACCCTGGTGGTACTGTCATGAATCAACAGAATTTATGAGACACTTTGAAGCACTTCACAACCTGGGTGGGAACATTTCTTTCTCCTGACCCCCTCTTTTCTGCCTCTTTGAACACGTCTGGGGGCTGACGAATGAGAACACCAAGGTCAAATTCATTCACTGAACTTGGAACATGATCTGTATATTCAGTCCCTTCCTGGGGAGCTCCTAGAGCACAGACAGGCCCTCCTGAGAGGCACATGTGTTCCTGTAAGGACTTGTGGATCTGGATAGTTTTGAATGGCTTCTCATGACACATTTAGGCTCAGTGTACTGTTAAAATCAGGAACAAAAGAACAATGAGTTTAATGGAACTGCTGCTTCCCCTAAAACTATTTGCTACTTTAGTTTCTGATATCAGTCTTAGAGTGTCACTTTAGAATTTTAATTTAAAATCTGTGATAGAGAATCCTTTGTCATTCATAGGAAGCCTCTTTTGGGTGTGGGCAGAATTAAAATAGCAGCCCGAAAGCCATGAAAACCTCAGTTAAACAGTCTGTGTCCTTGTCCTGATCAAATATTGGTGTTGGGGGGCTTAGGGTAGCAATCTCCCTGTTGCTCCTTCAATAGGAATTTGGCTCCTCAGAGGTCAATTTATAGTGTGTAGAGTTTTATAAGCAATCCAATATACTATAAATAATAAAGATAGGTTGACTTCTGTTTTTCCATTCCCTGAAATTGTCAACATCTTTTGGCCATGAAAATTTCAAGGCTTGGAAATTTGTTGAAATGGAGAGGTGGATTCGAATTGTGTCTACTAAAGTCATGGATCTGGACAGATAGTTTTTCATTTGTTGTGGAATAACATCATGGAGTAAAGTCAAGAGTGCAGAAGTTGTTATAGTTAGGCCCTTTCAGAACAGAGCTAGAGTGTTGAAGGCTGATGGAGCAAACTCATTCAGGTAAATTGATTCAATCAAAATGTATATATATAACACCTACTAGATACAGTCCTACACGCTGGAGATAAGGAGTCCTGCTCTCATGGACCTTCTGTTCCAATGGACAAACATGTGACACATATGCAATTAAGTTTACATCAAAAGTAGAGAACCACTCCTCTGAGATGCTCTGAGGTGATCACTGCCTCAGGAGGGAGGTACTCTCAGCTGGGAAAATGGAGAACAAAGGCTGTGGGGGAATGAAGTAGAGTATGGGTGACTCTGGATGTTTCTGTTGCTTTACAGGGATAATCTAGCTTTTCTAATCCAACCAGCCTTATCTTGACTTTTTTCAGAGTAAAAACATGGTAGTTAGCCATGCTCACTCCACCAGCACATATATTAAACATGGCAGCTAACAGTCAGGAAGTGGCACTCCTGGTGCCTTGCTTTAATAGCAGTCCCAACTGGCTGAAGCATTAAAAGCCAGTTACTCAGATGACATTGACTTTCCCAGTTGTGCTTTCAGTGGTTCATTTCCTGATGGAGCTATTAAAGGGCAATGGATAATTCTTTTCTGGTCTCAGTGATAGAGATGTTTTCTTTTTCACACATGTCCCTAGTTTCTACTGATAATGAGACTCATGGACATGGCCGATGGCCGATCAATTTATCCTTAAGTCATAATTATCTTGCTTCACCAGGGACCTAACTATTCTTTGATTTGTATAGTGGAATGCAGATAATAACTTTGAATTATTCCAAGTAGGTTGGAATTGGGATACAATACATATGTGTATATGTCAGGTTGGGTCACGTAGAAGTTGAGATACCCTAGACACATCAGCCCCTCTGTATCCAAAAGAGATTTTTCTCTCCCACAATTCCTAAAATACATTTTTATACTGTCTCCCCTGAATCTGGCTTGGAAAGACAAGAGAAAAGAGATGTAGAAGATTAAGCAGGAGTTTTGTGGGTCAGTATGGAGTGTGAGTGTCTTTTTTTCCCCACATTCTATCTAGAACTGAGTCACAGGGTCCAAACTAACTTCAAAGGAGATTAGAAAATATATTTGCTGTATGCTCAGGAAGAAAAGGAAATAGTTGAAGAGCATATTGACAGTTTTTGCTAGAGGAATCTTGCAGAAATTTCCTGATTAAGCATCTGCTACCTGTAGAGTCTTTATGTTGGGTAGATCCTATATGAGTTACAAAAGGAATTTCATACTGTTACTCCTATCACCAAATTTACAAACTAGTTAGAATAATAATAATAAAAAAACCCATGCAAATTTCATAGTAAAACAAGGCAGTAGCATTAAGTGTTTGAAACGGGGAGACAGTAGAAAACAAGGACATCAGACACAGGGAGGCTGATGTCTCCAACTGGATGTGTCTCAGGTATCTCAAATTCTACATGACCCAATGTGACACACTAATGACTTGTTCTCTCTCTGCTCAATAACTTGGGACAAGCTGTCTCAAGTTGAAACCCTCCTTGTTCCAAACTTTAAAATAGGGACACTATTTTCAAAGGATTATGGTGAGAATTAATTCAACATGTATTTCTGAAGCTTCTGCTCTTATGTTAGTTTCTGTCTTAGGCATTGGGAATACAATATTGAAAAAAATAGACAAAAATTCCTGCCTTCATGGAGTTTAATGGAGCATGCGATAATTCATGAACTGGAAAATGCAATGCACATGCTCATCTTCAGCAATACCTATGTGGTCTTGGCATGACCCTGCCATGAGGGCTGTCCTGTGTGGGTTGCTGGGAGAATCATGAGCCATCATGATTCCATAGACAATGACACCGCTCCACACCAAGGGGCACATCTCTGGGTGGTCGCTATGGTGAAAGCTGCCTGACAGCAAACTAACACCTGAAATTCAGATCATTAGCTCTGGTGATTTTTCATTTGAGCTTTGTTTTTAAAGCCACTGTGGCTCATCTTTAGCTATAACTTTTCAATATGTACACCATGTTCCTCCTAATTGGCAGACACAAGCCTCCAATTGTGCTGGTTTCTGCTGCTTCGGAAGGTAATGGCTTTTTTCAGATGTCTCTCCCATGCCAACCTTTAGAAAGAAACCCTCCAAATTCAGTTACACCCCCTCCTCAAATCCAAAAATCCCATCTGGCTGTTTTTGGGTATTGTAGTGAAAGACAAACAGGTAGACATTTCCATTTATTTGCAGAGGTGTCATATCTTCTCACTTGGGAGTTAGGTTCTAAAATCCATGCATAAGGTCAACTAAAATCTCCTGTGGAAATACTGCCCTTGAAAGTCCCTTAGGAAGGGCCATGCTGGGAACCCGTACTGTCTCTCAAGAGGTCCAACATTGTGTGGTTTTTCTATCCTTTTTGAGTTGAGCATCTGATGGAATTATCTCATGTTTAAAGAGAATGTTGACAGAAATGAAGGGTCTTTGAACAGTAGAATCACAGTCAGGAATCTTAGGCTGGGAGAAGCTCTGAGAAACAGGACTTCCAGAGTGGACCCCAACTGAAGACTGACTTCTCCCCTCCCCCACTCAAGTCTCTCTTGGCCTGGAGTGGGGGTTCAGTGTTCATTGGGTGAAACAGGCAGCCTCTTCTCCCCACTGTTTAAATTTTCCTCTTCTCTGCAGGTTACTTCGTTGAATTTGTATGAGCTAAGTGTGCCTGCAGCACAGCATTCACTGCTATCCCCCTGCCTCTCCATTTGCTTGGAAGAGTCAGAGTTTTCTTGTTTGGTTCTTAGGACACTTTTCAGAACTGAGTCTAAATTCAACAATAGAGTAAAGGTTGAGATGCCCAGGTAGTATTAATGACTGATTTTATAAAGTATGGGTGGTGATTTTCCTCAGAAAGTAATAGAAAGTGAATGTTTTGGGGGGAGGGGGCAGGGGCATGAAAGACCTGGAGTACGAGATTTGAGGAAAGAACTTAGGGGATGATATTTAAGATATCCTGCTGTGTCTTTCAAAGTGAACATTCCTTTGATGTTAGGAGATGGGATACTTGTTCCCTCAATGTTTTGTCCTCTCCCTGCAGTGCCCTGCTGGTGGGAGCCCTGTACCTCCCATCCTGTTGACATCCAATGACTATTCAGGGTAATGAATATGTGAAGAAGGGCTATGGCTCACCTCTGGGAGAAGTTGTGGGAGGCTGCCCACATGGTCTTTCCTGATCCTACAGGGCCAGGCACATTAGTTCAGGCTTTGGGGTGCAGGTGACATGCAGCCAAGCAAAATCAACCTAGAATAGGCATGTAGCTAGGGCCAATAGCACTGAACATTTAATTTGTGGAACACACTGATGTCAGGGGCTATTTGTTACTGCTGTATAACTTGGCCTGAACAGGCTGATACAATGGCTCTTTAAGAGATTTTGGTGAACATTACAATTCTTCTCAAGTCTTTTTTAAAAGCAGCCTGCTGTTCTTTTTGAATGTGCCTGATTGTGAGTAGTCACAAGTTAGCTCAGTTTTGTCAAGTTATTGCCAAATAAAAAACAAATCAGAACTTAGGAGAGACTGTTTGAAAGCATTATTGCAAGGTGGCGGAGGGAAACTCTTGCAATGGTGGACACGATCTGAATAGGAGGTCAACAGGATCTCAAGGGTTAGGCAAAAAGGGATTTTCTTTTACAGGGAGAAGTAAACAAGGCCAGAAAGAACTAATTATAAGGAAGTGGGATTGAAGTGTGGCTTGATTGAACAATGGACCAGAAAAGGTCTTCTCTGGACATCAGCCTTTTCTCATGAAGGTCTGTCTGCTGGCTCAGGCTGAGGATGAGCCACAGTTCAGGGACTTAAGGAAGGAGAGGATTTTAAATAAGTTTGAATAACAAGCATTCTGTTCCAACTGATCATGGAGGACAAATATATAACTCATCACTTATGAGGCAAAGATAAGAATCTGGAAAGTCTGTGTATGGCCTTGTCATAGACAATAAGAGAGGCATCCATAAATCTTATCTAAATAATTTGGGTTGGGAGTTTATTGAGGTAGGCATTTCTCAACATAAAGGAGGAGGGGGTTGTTTCTTGACTGTCCCACTCCAGGATCACAGGCTTAAGTAAAGTTCCACATTGTTATTAAAATACTTCCAGGGTTGAAAAGACTTTTAGAGTCTAGTTTAACCTTGTCGTTTTACTAATGAAGAAACTGAGGCCCAGAAAGATTTTTTCCACCAAATTCATATACTGGTTGAAGGCAAAGAGAAGAACATACTGGAGAGCTTCTGATACTAGATACTAGTCTTCTAAACTTTGTGAGTATAAATATGGGATTACTATCAGGTGCAAAGGAGATAATTCTTTTTTAAAAAAGATTTTATTTATTTATTCATGAGAGAGACACACACAGAGACAGAGAGAAAGAGATAGATAGATAGATAGATAGATAGATAGATAGATAGATAGAGGCAGAGACATAGGCAGAGGGAGAAGCAGGCTTCCCACAAGAAGCCCAATGTGGAACTCAATCCCAGGACCATGAGCCAAAGACAGATGCTCAACCACTAAGCCACCCAGGCATCCCTGCAAAGGAGATAATTCTGAAGATTCTTCGGTAAAGAAGAAAAATTGAAAGCAAGACACAAAATAAGCTTCCAGCATTTACAGTGGACATCCATTATTAATCTTGGCATCCCACCTCCCTTACCTCACTCTCCTGTTCTTCCAGAGCGCTTACCTTCTACCGTATTTTGTTTGTTCATTGTGTGGGTTTATTGTCTATCTCCCTGCACCAAAATACAAGCTCTATGAGATTTTGGTTTCCTATTTTGCTTAGTAATGCATTTTTTTGGGCCTAGAATCATTCTTGGAGGTTAGGCATTCAGTAAATATTTATTGAATAATCAGTGATTATTCAATTATCTATTGAATAATCTTGAGATAAAGAAACCTCTTCTTCAACATCAGCTCTTTGGTAGGTGTATTCAGTCACCTGGCAAATATTGATGGGAAGCTTTTTCAGAGTTGTACCAATTCTTTCAGGATCCCCAGATCAGAGGGGTCCCTCTGATGTTCTAGAGGGGAAACTTGGCAGAAGCTAGTAACTGATGAATAAGGAAAGTCTCAGGAGTGACCCACACAATGCAGAGAATTAACAGAGGGGGTGTCCTGCTTAGACTGGGGGTTAGGGTAGAACTCTGGGTGTCATATTTAAGCTAATATTAAAAGGACAAGAAGGTATCCATGTAAACCAGCAAGAAAAACACTCCAGGGAATGGCACAGAGAGTTAAGCTTTCTTGTCATGTACATTTCCATAATGCTTTATCTATTTCTAAGTGCTTTTTTATCATTATCACTGAGAGCCTCTAAGGGTTAGGTTTTTGTTATCACAGTGTCTGGCTTATTAGAAAGGGCTTTAAAGTATGCCTGCAGTCTAGAATTCTGTCCTTTTTGTTTATCAGAGTGGAGAAACCTAACCTTTAGAATTTGTTTTTAATTCGCATGAAAGCATAGGCTTGTAATGAATCACAATTAATGGCAGTGAATTGAGAAAGGCAGATCTGATATACATACATACCTACATTTTTTTTTCTCCTGAATCTTCAGTATACGGTTAGAAAACATTACATAAGATCTGTACTTACTGTGATGTTGGAGGGGGGTAGATTGGTTCAGATCTCATAGGTTCAAAATACGTCCAGCTTAATAATGATATTGCTTTAAGTTTTAACTATAAATTCTGCCAGTAGAAAAATAAAGGGAGAATTAAAAGTGATTTGAAGTTTGGTCAAATCATTCTGACCATGGTAAAATGCAAACTACAGCTTCCCTAGGAGCCCAGGATCAGGATCTATAATCCTTAAAGTTGAAAATTTATTGTATTACAAGCTAGAAAAGAGTAAGATCTTTTACAAGACTAACTTTAGTGTCTGCCTGCATATTTGTCACATATAAACTTGGACATTTTATAAAACATTTATAAACATTAAAATATATTAATTGATAAGGTGAAACATGATTCCTGTAGAATCCTAGGGGTAGCTGCTGACAGGTCTGTACAATGATTTCTAAGTTATGTTTGCAATGATGAATCTGAGACACTGTCAGAAAAATTCCTTTATCCATTCATCAGGTATTTTCCAAATGTCTACTATCTGTGTGGGGCTGGTAATACAGAAATGAAAGTTACCATCCCTGCCCTTGGTAAGTTCAGCAAGTAATACAAAACTTGTTAAGTGCTACACAATCACAAAAATTAATCTGGAGTTATATTTATTTATACACTTTACAAAGTGATATGTAAATACATGGCCTATGAAAATGTCAAAACAATTCTGCAAGGTAAACATCACACACTTCACGTCTGTTCTCCTACCAAGGGAGGGGACACCCCAGAGTAGCAGAGACCTGGGCTTTTATGCTGGTTCTGGGCTTACCCAGAAAGAAAATGAACTGTTGCAATGTAGAGAGAGTTCTAACCAAGCTAGTAAAAACAGAAAAGATTTGGAGAATTAATTAATTGACTTAATAAATTAATAAAAATTTAAAAATTACATAAGCCTTTCATGTATTTTTTTTTAAATCAGGAAAGAAGTGTCTGCACTTTCAGAGGATACACAATCATTATCTTTCTTCTCTCTTCCCCTGTATTTTTGCATAGTTCAAGTCTTTGTGGAATTTGGATGACATTTATTGTATAATTTTAATTTCATTCTAAAATGAATTTTCTACATTTTATAAATAATCAAAAAACCCCAAGCCCTGGGAATTTGCAGTCTCCTGTTTCCTGCTGCTCGTTTTCAGTGAATACTTGCTAGCATTGAAAACCTTAAATAAACAAAGTCAATCTTTTGAGATAAAACCGCTTGCATGTCTATGATTTGCCCATGGACTCGGACAGACACTACTATTTTTTAAGATGACATTTTCAAGCCAAAATGAAGCACATACTGAGTTGAGCTCCTTTCTTTTTCTTTCTTTCTTTCTTTCTTTCTTTCTTTCTTTCTTTCTTTCTTTCTTTCTTTCTTTCCTTCCTTCCTTCCTTCCTTCCTTCCTTCCTTCCTTCCTTCCTTCCTTCCTTTCTTTCTTTCTTTCTTTCTTTCTTTCTTTCTTTCTTTCTTTCTTTCTTTCTTTCTTTCTTTCTTTTCTTCTTTCTTCTTTCTCTCTCTCCTTTCATTTTTTTTTCATCAGATTAGAATGTAATGCATGCCCATACAGCTTTAAATACACTCAAAATAAAATCTAAACTCCCCAAACAGGTTATCAGGATTGATTATTTTTCTTTTACAATGATTCATCTGAAAGTTTGTATTTGTTTACTCCTGGCAGTCTGTGGCCTGTATTGCACTCCTTGAAGTGACCTATCAAAACTCAGATTCACCTCTGAAAACTTACTGTCCTTCCTTTCAAGCCTTCCCTTTATTTATTAACCAAATATCTCAACTTGATAGGAAAACTCCTTCCAACCGAGCCTCACTTGGCTCTTCAGTGGAATTCCAGTGGGGTACCATGGGACATCCTACTCTTTCTCACGGACCAGCCACAGTGAGCTGATCACTGGTGTGCACACACACCCACCATGTGGGTGTCACCCTCATCATGGTTCATCCCTCCTCACAGTCTCCAGGTTCCTGGGAGTCCCATCCTGGGCCCAAGGTGTGCTTTTTTCTTTTCATGACTCAGTTAAGATTGGGCCTGAGAGATCTATGAGGATGTCACCTCTTCTGCCTGGTGAGGTTTGGCATTTCTCACCTTCTCTCAGATGGCTTGGGCTGGATCCTTGACTCTCAACCTGTGGTCTCAGGGCCAGCAATGTTGACCTCACCTAGGGACCTGTTAGTGGTACCACATGCTGGAGCCCTACTCTGAGCTTACTGATCTGAAACTCTGGAGTGGATCCAGAGATCTGTGTTTTAACCTCTAGGTGATGCTGATGTAGAGCAGTTTGAGAACAGTGCTCTAGAGGAACAAGGCTGGCTCTCTCAGGTCCCACCCACTTTTGCAAAGCAGAGTATGCCTTTCAACAGGATCCCCAAGTGAGTTGTGTGCATATTGTATTTATAACCAGCTTCTTGGTCGCATATAACCATATATTCTTATTGAGTCCTTCTTGGTTGGTCTGTGGGGAATGATGGTGAACAAGGGACAGAGCCCCGGCTTTGACTGAGCCTACATTCTAAGGGTGAGGGGAGGGGAGTAGGGAGGAAGGGAAACTGACAATAAAAACAAACAAACAAACAAACAAACAAACAAAAATAAACACAGAGCCCAGAAAAAATAGATTTAGAGTAATGCCTGGGCTCTGCAGAAGATAATCCAGAATGAGAGATATACAGAGAAAGGGGACAATATGAGGACAGGATGTCCAGGCCAGACCTCTCTCTGGAGGGATCTGAGGATAGAGATGGCCTGTGTTCACCAGGAGGGGCCATCTCACCAGCAGGCTCAAGGACACTGGGCCTGCTGCAGGTTTTCTGACTCAGTAACTCTGGGGTAGGATCCTGGTGAAGCATGCTGTGTTGCCAAGCTCCCAGCAGGTGCTTTTGCTGCTGGTTTGGGACTTATTTTGAAAACTTTTGATCTATCTTATTAATTTTTTCAAAGAACCAACTCCTGGTTTTGTTGATCTGTTCCACAGTTCTTTTGGTTTCTATTTCATTGAGTTCTGCTAGAATCTTTTTAAATTCTCTTCCTCTGCTGGGTGCAGGATCTATTTGCTGTCTTTTCTCCAGCTCCTTTAGGTGCAAGGTTAGCTTTTGTATTTGAGTTCTTTCCAGTTTTTGATGGATGTTTGTATTGCAATGTATTTCCCTCTCAGGACTGCTTTTGCTGTATCCCAAAGATTTTGAACGGTTGTGTCTTCATTTTCATTAGTTTTCATGAATCTTTTTAATTCTTCCCTAATTTCCTGGTTGACCCTTTCATCTTTTAGCAGGATGGTCCTCAACCTCCACGTATTTGAGTTTCTTCCAAACTTCTTCTTGTGATTTAGTTCTAGTTTCAAAGCATTATGGTCTGAAAATATGCAGGGGACAATCCCAATCTTTTGGTATTGGTTCAGACCTTATTTGTGACCTAGTATGTGGTCTATTCTGGAGAAAGTTCCATGTGCACTTGAGAAGAATGTGTATTCAGTTGCGTTTGGATGTAAAGTTCTATAGATATCTGTGAAATCCATCTGATTCAGTGTATCATTTAAAGCTCTTGTTTCTTTGGAGATGTTGCGCTTAGAATATCTATCAATTATAGAAAGCGCTGTGTTCAAGTCTCCAAGTATAAGTGTATTGTTATCTAAGTATGTCTTAACTTTGGTTATTAATTGATTGATATACTTGGCAGCTCCCACATTCAGGGCATAAATATTCATGATTGTTAGGTCCTCTTGTTGGATAGATCCTTTAAGTATGATATAATGTCCCTCTGCAGCTCTTACTACAGTCTTTGGGATAAACTTTAATTTATCTGATATAAGGATGGCTACCCCTGCTTTCTTTTGAGGACAATTTTAATGGTAAATGGTTCTCTAACCTTTTATTTTCAGGCTGTAGGTGTCCTTACATCTAAAATGAGTCTCTTGTAGACAGCAAATAGATGGGTCTTGCTTTTTTTATCCAGTCTGAAACCCTGCGTCTTTTGATGGGGTCATTAAGCCCATTCATGTTCAGAGTTACTATTGAAAGATATGAATTTAGTGTCATCATGATACCCTATTTAGTCCCTGTTTTTGTGGATTGTTTCCTGGGACTTCCTCTTTCTTTTACAGAGTCCCCCTTAATATTTCTTGCAGAGCTGGTTTAGTGGTCACATATTCTTTCAGTTTCTGCCTATCTTGGAAGCTCTTTATCTCTCCTTCTATTGTGAATGAAAGCCTTGCTGGATAATGTATTCTTGGCTGCAGGTTCTTCTCATTCTTGTCTCTTGCTGCTTTAAGGATCTTCTCTTTATTTTTGGAATTTGCAAGTTTCACTATTAAATGAAACTAGACCATTCTCTTGCATCATACACAAAGATAAACTCAAAATGGATGAAAGATCTAAATGTGAGACAAGAATCCATCCAAATCCTAGAGGAGAACACAGGCAACACCCTTTTTGAACTTGGCCATAGCAACTTCTTGCAAGAGACATCCATGAAGGCAAGAGAAACAAAAGCAAAAATGAATTATTGGGACCTCATCAAGATAAAAGTTTCTGCACAGCAAAAGAAACAGTCAACAAAACTAAAAGACAACCTACAGAATGGGAGAAGATATTTGCAAATGATGTATCAGATAAAGGGCTAGTGTCCAAGATCTATAAAGAACTTATTAAACTCAATACCCAAGAAACAAACAATCCAATCATGAAATGGGAAAAAGACATGAACAGAAATCTCACAGAGGAAGACATAGACATGGTCAACAAGCACATGAGAAAATGCTCTGCATCACTTGCCATCAGGGAAATACAAATCAAAACCACAATGAGATACCACCTCACACCAGTGAGAATGGGGAAAATTAACAAGACAAGAAACAACAAATGTTGGAGAGGATGTGGAGAAAGGGGAACCCTCTTGCACTGTTGGTGGGAATGTGAACTGGTGCAGCCACTCTGGAAAACTGTGTGGAGGTTCCTCAAAGAGTTAAAAATAGACCTGCCCTATGACCCAGTAATTGCACTGCTGGGGATTTACCCCAAAGATACAGATGCAGTGAAATGGCAGGACACCTGCACCCCAATGTTATAGCAGCAATGTCCACAATAGCCAAACTGTGGAAGGAGCCTCGGTGTCCATCGAAAGATGAATGGATAAAGAAGATGTGGTTTATGTATACAATGGAATATTCCTCAGCCATTAGAAATGACAAATACCCACCATTTGCTTCAACATGGATGGAACTGGAGGGTATTATGCTGAGTGAAATAATCCGATTGGAAAAGGACAAACATTATATGGTCTCATTCATTTGGGGAATATAAAAATTAGTGAAAGGGAATGAAAGGAAAGGAGAGAGGATGAGTGAAAAATCATTGAGGGTGACAAAACATGAGAGACTCCTAACACTGGGAAATGAACAAGGGGTAGTGGAAGAGGAGGTGGGCGGGGGGTTGGGGTGACTGGGTGAGGAGCACTGAGGGGGGCACTTGGCGTGATGAGCACTGGGTGTTATGCTATATGTTGGCAAATTGAACTCCAATAAAAAAATTTAAAAAAAAAGAAAACCTTTGATCAAGAGAGAACATTTCAGAAAAAGGGCACTGCATTTGTTAAGACAGTGGACTTTGGGATGTGACACAGACCTCAGGGATTTAATTCTCTGGGCAAAGGGAATTTATTGGTAAGCTGTGCAGGGGAGACCATAGTCTGATTTGCATTTGTAAAAGATCCCTTTAGTGTTCTTGGCAGAATGGTTTTGGGGACAGGGGTCCCTTAATGGCCGGGGCCTGGACCAGGGTGACTGCAGGGGAAGCTGGAGAGACATGAGTGCATGTGGGCTGCAGCATGTCGGTGCAGCTGATGGGCAGGGTGGGGTGGTGAAGGACAGAGAGACCCAGTGTGACACCCAGCTCAGTAGTTACCATGGTGACAGTGACGTGCTAGTTATGCACCCGAAAGACTGGAGTAGGAGCAGTTTGTGGGTGGGGAGGAGGACTGAGTGTTCTTTTTCAACTATGTCATTGCAGTTTACAATGAGGATGATAAGTCTCAGTGGGGATATCAACTTGGCAATGGGTATGAGAGTCTGAAACTCAGTGAAGTCATCAGGGTGGAAGATATAATTTTGGGAAGTCATTGACAGAAATGTGCTATTTATTAAAATCATCAAACTGGCTTTGGGTGTCTCAGAGGGACTATTAGTGCTCCTGGGTGGATGTGTCTCAATTCCCAAAGTCTCAGGCTCCTCCCAATACTCTCCTGAGCTCTGCCAGGCTCTGACTACTTCCTCTTGAGGAGTGGACTGGCCTGCCCACTTACTGTTAGCATTGCTGGCACCCTGCTAGGAAAGAAGAAATCTCTGAAACCAGCTCCCTTCTCTATCTGCCAGTGTTCTGGCTTCCAACACCAGCCACCTCTCCCTGCATCCCCATTCACTTTGCTTAAGCCCCCTTGCTTGCCTGAACAGAGTTTTGGCTTTTTGAGTCTGAACACTTGGCTCTTTGGCCTCAGAGCCATAGCCTTGCTATGTCAAGGGGTAGACGAGCACTGAACTTTGGGCCCCATACAGCCCTTAACTTCAGTATCACTGTGGCGACTCCAGGGTCCTTCTTATTCCCAGCATGTGGAGCTGTCTTATGGTCCAGTTACTGCTTCCACCCTTTTCTAAAGTAGTTTCAGTCATCAAGATTTGTAAGAGGATAGGTCCTTTTCATTTATAAAGCACACCCTCCAAATTTAAGTTTTAGATTGGTTCTTCCAACTTGGTTTTCCTTTTCGTTTTATCCAGTTGGAGGTGTTGGCTTGTCTTTTGAGAATTGTTCTGTGATTGTGCTTGTTTCTTTGGCCTGAAAGTGATATCCCTTAGAATCCATTTAGCTATTAAAGCCACGCTAAGATCGATGAGCTATGAATTCCCCTCACTGACTTTCTCTGGCAAACCAGACTCCAGAATTAAATGACTACACACGCTGTGCTGAAATATTCATTTGTAAGATTTGTGTTTCTGTCTTCCCCAGGAAGCACCTTTGATTTGATTTTGCATTCTAGTTCTGCTTCCTATTAATAAGTTCTGTTCAATTCATCATAATCTGCTACAGACAGTTCCAAATTTGAATGATGTCACCTGGATGAGTCATGCTTAATGGAATGCCCAGTTGATCAATACATTGGTTCTGCACAATCTAGAGTAAAGTAAACTTGAGATCAAGTCTTGCAGAGCAAATTTAGCCAGTGATGAAAAATTTAAAGACCAAGCTCTTTTTGGTTGATCGTACATAATAAATCAGGTTATCCCAGTTCACAGGCTGATCCCGGAGAATATCAGTGTCCTGGGAACAGTATGATTTTCTCAGGTGCTGAGAAACACTAAAGAATACTAAACTGATGAATAGTATCTTAGCTGACTGAGAAAGCAGATATTGTTTTTAAAGAGCCTGGAGTAATGCTCTGGAAGTACCTGATCCATTGGGAGAAATTTATTTATTTCATTGGAATCAGAGGAGAGATGATACTGAATTTGTCAGGGACAGTGGAACCTTGAATATTTTTAAGCTACTTATGGTAAAATTATTAGCTACCTTGTAGAGGAATGATAGAGTGTATCACACTGGTATTTTAATGGAAACATAAGTTTACTGAGACACTGATAGTACCTTTCTTGCTCCAGACTCCTTGCCAAGATAGCACTGTCTTCCTCCTTCGGAGCCCAGAAACAAATAGTTGAATTTTTCCCTCTCATTTTAACTCATATTCATTGAGTGATTGCTCTGCAGTGGACACTAGAATAGGCCTTGTGGGTGCCAGTGTGGGTAATGCCCTCTGTCAATAAGAAGTGAAGAATTTGGTGGTGGAGATATATGTGTAATTTATGCCATATGATTAGTACGGGGGCATCTTGTATGGATGTGAAGTCTAGAGGGCTCTAACGGAGTGATAATTCCTTGAAGCTGGAACTTTGGAAAGAGTGAGCCCAGAGACATGGATTGATGGGTTGAGAGGAATTGAGAAATTCCTTCCATGTCAAGCTTGGATTTGGATTTTATCTTACAAAGCAATGGCTAGCCATTGAAAGGTTTCATGCAGAGGTGTAATAGTCATCAAATGTTTCATTTGGAGAATCTTTCTGGAAGTAATGTGAAAGATGGATTAGGAGGAACTGGAGATGGGAGGACCAGTAGGGAAGGGCCTGACAGACCAGAGGAGAGACAGTGAGGCCCTGGAGTAAAGCAGTGGTGGGAGGGTACAGAATAGAGGTTGAGTCAAGTTATAAGTAAGGAGGGAGAAGTAGACACTTGGAGGGAAGAGCTATGGTGGGAAGTGTGGATCTATGTGAGGAGGACCCCAGGAACTTCTTGCTACTGGAAACATGAGTTTGGATTTGAGAAGGTGTTGGAGACAGAGATACAGTCTGAGGAAGTTGGTGTGTGGAGGTGGCACTTGATCTTTGGATGTGCCTAGGACTTCCCTGGAAATGAGTTAAGAGTGTGAAGAGGAGCAATAATTAACCTGGAGATAAGGAGGGACTGACAGACAATGCTGACAGCAGTCGAAACAGGAGGAGAAAAGACATACTGTCTTAAGTGACACTCTGATGAGCTTCCTTTGCATTATTTATTTCTCCCAATTTCCCTGTGAAGTAGGAATGTCTCCAACCAATGAAGAGGAGACAGGATCAGAGAGTGAGGTGGATGGTCCCTGGGATGACCACCATGAACACCTTGGAGGCTGATGCTGCTCTTCATGGGAAGGGCAGGATCTGGTTCTTCTCCCTTGAGTAGGGCTCATCTCAAGCACTTGATTATCAGAATTTGGTGGGGGAGATGTTGGAAAACTCTGGAGACCAGGTTGTAAGAGGCAATGCAGCATTTGCCTAGCCTAGGTCTCCTAAGAATGGAGCCATACCATCTGGAGAAATCATGTGGATATCCATACAGGGATACTTCAGTGATGGCCCAGTGAGCATTCGGGCCAGAGTCAATGTCACTGTGAACCATGGGCATAGCATCTGAGTCCATGTTCTCTTGCTTCTGTTCCGAGCTGCTTCATCCATGGTGCGGGCGTGTAAATGCACTACTGCAAGCAGGTGCACAGTCCTACAAAATTGTGATTACGCATATAGCATATTTGTCATGCATAATATTTTCCTAACTATTCAGAATAAAAAGCGTAAAAAAATCCATTAGAATTTACTGCCCCTGTCTCCTTCAGTGGTGAGTTAGGAAATAAAAGAACCCTTAAGATTCCTATGGAATTCCAGATTGTTTATGAGTAGTGTATTAGCTCAGACTGCTGTAAAAAAGTGCATGGATTAGGGGGCTTAGACAACATTTACTCTCTCATAGTTCTAGAGGCCAGAGTCTGAGATGAAGGTGTTAGCAGAGTTGGTTCCTTCTAAGGTCATGAGGGAAAATCTGTTCCCTACCTTTTGCCTAGTTTCTAGTGGTTCTGGCCATTTTCAACATTCCTTATTTTGTAAATGCACCACCCCCATCTCTGCCTTCATGTTCACATAGTATTCTCCCTATGTATATGTCTGTGTTCAAACTTTTCCTTTTTATAAGGACACTGGTGATTGATTGGATTAGGGCTGATCTTGATGACCTCATCTAAGCTAATTACACCTTCAACAACCCTATTTCCAAATAAAGCCACATTATGGTATAGTGGGGGCTAGGACTTCAACACACACATTTTGGGGAGACACAACACAGCCCATAACAAATAGCACTGCTTAAGTGTGCCTTGTGGAAAGCCTTTCCCTGGTTATTACCCAGAGCTACTATGTCGCCATATTCAGTTTGCCAGAACTGGGGCCAAAGAAGAGGCTGAGGTAGCTGAAAATAGTCCTGGGTTATTTGGGGAGACAGAAATACCTACAGAGAATCAGAGCAACTAGTATAAGAGAGACAGGAGCTAAGTATCCTACATAGAGAAGGGAGTACTACCCTTTGCTTGGGGCAGTTAGGGAGAGCCTCCAGGAGGGGGAATTCATCTGGTGAACAGAGGACATTGTATTTATTATTTTTAAAAGATTTTATTTATTTATTCATGAGACACACACACAGAGAGAGAGAGAGAGAGAGAGAGAGGCAGAAACACAGGCAGAAGAAGAAACAGGCTCCACGCAGGGAGCCTGATGCCAGGGATCCCACAGAGGACATTTTAAAATGAGGAAATCACCTGTGCAAGAGGCAGGAGCAGCAGGACCTGTTGGATGGAAAGTGAGAGGTGCCGTAGAGCCCAAGGGAGGTACTAGAGTCTGGAGGGCTGTGTGGTCATGTCTTACCCAGAGAGGAGGGTTTGGATTTGAACATCAGAGAAGGAATATCTAGTATCTGTGTGCATTTTTTCTTTTAATATATTTCGTTGTTGCTGTTAAAAAAACTGTAACCTATATAGATCTGCATTTTATCCTTAAGAACATCTAGATTTGGGGTCGCCTGGGGGGGCTCAGTCAGTTGAGCGTCTGCCTTTGGCTCAGGTCATGATCTCAGGGTCCTGAGATCAAGCCCCATGTTGGGTTCGCTGCTCAGTGGGGAGCCTGTTCTCTCTCTAACTCTGCCCCTTCCCCTCTCCTGCCACTACTTGTGCATTCTCTCCCTGTCTCACAAATAAATAAATAAAATGTTTATG
Organism: Canis lupus baileyi; assembly: GCF_048164855.1. Classification (NCBI taxonomy): domain Eukaryota; kingdom Metazoa; phylum Chordata; class Mammalia; order Carnivora; family Canidae; genus Canis; species Canis lupus. The sequence goes on from NC_132865.1 coordinate 36,730,518, forward strand.
AAAAAATAAAACACCTAGATTTGATTTCCCTTGCAGTTCATAGGGCTGATTTTTACTCCCGCTATGAAGTTGGAAACTGGGGCCTGAGGACCTCTGTGTGGGGCTGGCATAGAAGTGTCAAGGTGGCCCTCTCACTAGATGCAAATTGCTCTGTACCTCACATCTTCTTCCTTGTGGGTGCCTGCAGAATGGAGGCACGGGGAGGCCACCACTGCCTGCAGCTCACCTTCACCAGCAGCGCTGATTGTACTGCTGGGAAACATTGTGCGCACGTGCCCTGCTTGGCACTGTGACAGCATCTCCTGACTTAATGCTCATAGCACTGTCGGGGGTGAGGTATTGGGACTTGCTCCATTTGACTGACAGAGGCTCAGAAAGAGAAGTCAGAAAAGGACCTTGAACATTATATGGTCTCATTCATTTGGGGAATATAAAAAAATAGTGAAAGGGAATAAAGGGGAAAGGAGAAAAAATGAGTGGGAAATATCAGAAAGGGAGACAGAACATGAGAGACTCCTAACTCTGGGAAGCGAACTGGGGGTGGTGGAAGGGGAGGTGGGCATGGGGTGGGGGTGACTGGGTGATGGGCACTGAGGTGGGCACTTGACAGGATGAGCACTGGGTGTTATTCTATATGTTGGCAAATTTTTTTGTTCTCATTAAACTTTTGTTTTAATGGGTCTCAAAATTCTGTGACAGATTTTTGGTTAAGTTGTTTCTGTTAAAAAGTACTGACTTTAAAAACTAATAACTTAAAACTGCCACACACGCACACACACACACACAAAACACAAATGGTCCACAAAACATTCTCCTTTCCTCTGAAGGTTTTACGATGCATTGTTATCATTAACCAGTTTTTTACTATTAAACTTAAATGGCCAATTGACACAAACAGTTCTGAGACCGTTCTTCCACCACTGATTAAGACTGGGGTGAGGTATTGGGGATAATATTCATTTAACCTTCTGAGATTTCTGGGCAGAGTTGGTGACTTTGCCAGATCCAGCTGCCTTCTTGTCCACTGCTTTGATGACACCCACAGCAACCGTCTGTCTCATGTCACGAACAGCAAAATGGCCCAGAGGAGGATAGTCAGAGAAGCTCTCAACACACATAGGTTTGCCAGGAACCATATCAACAATGGCAGCATCCCCAGATTTCAAGAACTTGGGACCATCTTCCAGCTTCTTTCCAGAACGATGAACTATGTTTTCCTTCAGCTCAGCAAACTTGCAAGCAATGTGAGCTGTGTGACAATCCAGCACAGGTGCATATCCAGCACTGATTTGGCCTGGATGGTTCAGGATTATCAACTGAGCTGTGAAGCCGCTGCTTCCATTAGTGGGTCATTTTTGCTGTCACCAGCCACGTTGCCACGATGAACATCTTTGACAGATACGTTCTTGACATTGAAGCCCACATTGTCCCCAGGAAGAGCCTCACTCAAAGCTTCATGGTGCATTTCAACAGACTTTACTTCAGTTGTAACATTGACTGGAGCAAAGGTGACCACCATGCCAGGCTTAAGAACACCAGTCTCCATTCGACCCACTGGGACAGTACCAATACCTCCAATTTTGTAGACGTCTTGGAGAGGCAGACACAAAGGCTTATCAGTTGGACGAGTTGGTGGCAGAATGCAATCCAGAGCTTCAAGCAGTGTGGTTCCACTGGCGTTCCCATCTTTACGGGTGACTTTCCGTCCCTTGAACCAAGGCATGTTAGCACTTGGCTCCAGCATGTTGTCACCATTCCAACCAGAAATTGGCACAAATGCTACTGTGTCAGGGTTGTAGCCAATTTTCATAATGTAGGTGCTGACTTCCTTAACGATTTCCTCATATCTCTTCTGGCTGTAGGGTGGTTCAGTGGAATCCATTTTGTTAACACCAACAATTAGTTGTTTTACACCCAGTGTGTAAGCCAGAAGGGCATGCTCACGGGTCTGCCCATTCTTGGAGATACCTGCTTCAAATTCACCAACATCAGCAGCAACAATCAGGACAGCACAGTCAGCCTGAGATGTGCCTGTAATCATGTTTTTGATAAAGTCTCTGTGTCCTGGGGCATCAATGATGGTCACATAATACTTGCTGGTCTCGAATTTCCACAGGGAGATATCAATGGTGATACCACGTTCACGTTCAGCTTTCAGTTTATCCAAGACCCAGGCATACTTGAAGGAGCCTTTTCCCATCTCAGCAGCCTCCTTCTCAAATTTTTCGATAGTTCTTTTGTCGATCCCGCCACATTTGTAGATCAGATGGCCAGTAGTGGTAGACTTGCCCGAATGTATGTGTCCAATGACGACGATGTTGATGTGAGTCTTTTCCTTTCCCATTTTGGTTTAGGTTTAGCAGTGGTTTTCGCATCACCTGTGTTCTGGCGGCAAACCCGTTGCGAAAAAAAAGCTATATGTTGGCAAATTGCACACCAATAAAAAATAAATTTATAAGAAAAAAAAAAAGAAAAGAAAAGGATCTTGAAGGGCTTTAGGGCCTGGAGGAAGACCTGAGACTATTTCCCAGGGAGGAAGCTGAGATCCCACAGGGCACAGGGACTTGCTAGGGTCACAGCGACCAAGTGAGTAGGCAAATGAAGCCCAGACTCAAGCAACTCTTGCACCATGCGGGGCTGCTTCTAGGTTCCAACTTTTAAGCTTCATGTCATCTTCTATGACTTACCATAATGATATCCAGAAACAAACAGCTTTTTTCACTCTTGACATTTGTCTTGTTTTCTTTTAAAAATGTCACTGCATCTAATAATTTAAAGTGTCCTGCCTAATAAGTATGCAAAATGAAGAATCCACTCTGGGTAATGATGCATCAGATCTTAGAGTTGGAAGGGCCCTTCAAGACCTCTGACCCAACCTTCTGCTCTAGGAAAGCAGTTCCCAAGTGTTAACATATCAAGACTGGCTGTGTGCAAAACTGTTGCCACACAATGCAAAGCACATACAACTCTTGTTTCCGTTCACTCATAAGGAAATAAGCTTCAGAGATGATAGCATTTTGCTCAAGGTCACACAGGTGTGTGGCTGTGTAGCAGTCCCACTCTGATATTCCCTCTCCTTAAGCATTTTCCCTTACTTGCTCAGGGTCATTGCACCCACCTGCTTCAAGCTACTCCTGTGCTACTGTAGCATAGCACCTGTGCAAAACCTTTGTTATGCTCCCCACAGCTTGCATCTCCATTTCTGCAACTCCTTATAAATCTCCTTCCCATTTACCTGGAAGGAGCTGAGCCTGTTTTTTTTCTCACTCTTGTGATCTTCTGGCACAGAGGAGCCCCTGACATGCAGTGGGGCTATTTGCAGAATGAATGAATCCCGAGCTCCCTTCTGAGCACTCTGCTTTACTGCTTCCCACTGAGGTGGTAGGTGAAAAAGGATAACAACCTGAGCTTCTGTGTGACTATGAGGACCTGATTCCATTCCAATCCCACTGTGGGCTGTCCTCACTGCCTTTTCCCCTTCTTCCCATGTATATTGCTGCTTATGTCAACAATGAAGTATGTTAGAATGATGCTCACCCACGTCGAAGCAAATGGACGGGATGAGTACCGGGTGTTATACTATATGTTGGCAAATTGAACTCCAATAAAAAATATACAAAAAAAATTGATGCTCACTGATGATTTGACCTGATGATTTTGAAGATGTTTTCAGATTGAATGATAAAAGCCATTAGTTGTTTTTCTCTTACAACAACCATGGCCCTGTGGTCCAGACATGCAGAGACCCTGTGCTGTTTGCCTTCAGTTGACACCAAAGGCAAAGTAGATCCAGACTCTGGATTTTCTGCTACTAACTTCAGAGTCTTTCAGGTTTCCATGGTAACAGATACTGGCTTGACAAAAAAAATGGTGCACTACTTTTTTTTCAAATGGGAAAGATTGCTGAACCCTGACCTTGACAATTTGACTGACAAAGGTGGCTGATGGCCATCAAGTGAAGGACTGCCCTCAGTTTTTTTGGTGGGAGCTTCCTTGGCAGTTACAACTTGCTACCAGAATTACACGTTGCCCCCTTTGTTTCCAAAAGGTAATGACAAGCAAATATGTAAAATCTATTCAGTGGGCTCTTTTGGCAAACTTTGCTTTCTCTTTGCTGGTTGTTGGCCTCATTTTTTAAATGGTTAATTCTATCCTGCTTCCTTCCTTCCTACCTTCCTTCCATTTCCTTTCCTTCCCTCCCCTCTTCTTTCTTTCTCTTTTTTTTCCATAGATCCCAAGATTTGAAGGGTTGGAAGATCTCTAAATGTCTTCTATTTTTCCTCTTCTACCCATTCTCACCATCCAACCTTTCTTCCTCCTTTCCAGCACCTCTGCCAGGTGTCTCATCTTCCCTCAGTGGACTCAGACTCCCAGAGAACTGAAGGAGGTACATTATTGCCACAAAATGGTAATGCATCAAAAAAATGGCCAAGGGCAGGTAGAAGATGTAGATGTTCTTAAACGGTGATGGAAACCCAGGGAAATTGCTTTGATAAATCAGAGAAGAGCAAAGAATGCTCCAGATGGAGTGGGTGACCAAGGAGGTGTTCAGGTGCATGTGGCACTCCATCAGATTCTCTATCACAGTGGAGGTCTCCGGGAGGTCCATACTTCCTGGCTCATCTTTCCTCTTCTTGTAATGGAGACTCTAACATATGCTTGTTCACTCAGGGGGCAAATAACAAACAAAAAGTCAACAGTCCATTCCTGCAGCAGCACTGCTGCATAAAATAATATCTATTATTATTTATAATAATACCTAAAATAATAGGTATTATTTTATCCATCCAATTATAACATCCTAACTTAACCTAAGAGAAAACTGGCTCAGAGAGGCAACTGGCTTGCCCAAGTTCACAATCAACAGCAGAGCTGTTCAGCCCTTCAGATTCTCTGCTAGGCCTACCTGTGCTGTGATCTCAGGCTTCTCTCCTCTGCCTGGGCTCCTCCACTCCTGCCCATTGGTCAAAATCACTTGCAAATATGGCTTTCTGATCACAATGCAGAAGAGCTGGGCAGCTTTCTGAGGGTAACTCTGCCCTGTGCAGGTGCTTTACTGCAAGCTGTCTTAAGATCTTGCATCACACTGAGTTAATAGACCACTACCACTTTGGTGAAAGGACTAATGCTGGCTCTTAATATTAAACTGAGCTCTTTCCAAGATACAGTCTGGAATTAGAAATCAAGTACAGCTTCCTAATTCTTCCTAAATTCTCTCAATTTGTTGTTCCTGCTAAAATGAACTTGCACTCAAATGCCAGCATGATATAATTGATGGAGTAATGACATGAGTTAAGGGAAGGAATATTAGGTGTTGTGCAAATTGGATTATATTGAAAATTTCTTTGCTTCTTACAAATATATAGTCTAAAATAGAGTGCCTTTTATCATAAGTAAGTGATTTACATATGGATGATGAATTAAGAGCTATAGATCAGAGCAAAAGCAAAAAGTAAAATATTCTGTGTATGTCAGGGGTAAGTTCAAGACTATAGAGAAGGGAAGTGACTGCCATTTGTATTTCCTGGTCTTGAACTTTAACTAGCTGTATGACATTGTCTCAGTCAATTCCTATTCTCTAGATTTTGGCATTATCATCTAAGACAAAGAGCTAAGTCTATGCTGAATGATACCAAAGATCTTCCTAGCTCCAACATTCTGTTTTGTTATGGGAGAATGCTTACAAATGGGATGATAATTAGCTGGGGTTGGGGGGCTAGCACTTCAAAACTTGATAAATACCTTATTGAACTGTCTAGAGTATACTGTTGCTGTTTCACTTCAGAAAGCATGGTTGACTTGTTTTTTACTGGAATGAAAAACAACTTTCTATATCTACTAAAGAGGAGGATGTCCTCATGTGCCACTTACCCTTTCCAAACACCCACCAGCTAAGTTGTGAAAGCGAAGCTCTCTGACATCAGCTTCACAAGGGTTAACAGATGTCAGTTCTCACATCATGCTATTTATGAGACATTTCATATCAGCAGGACTTTAAATGATGTTAAGAAACCCACTCTTCTTGACATTATCTGGGGCTACAGAGCACTTTCTTATTTTATCTCCTCAGACCAGGGAGAGGTTCCTATTTTGAATTATGCCACCATCTTAAACAGCAGCACTTTTACCCAAAGGACAAATTAAAAGAAGAGGAGGATGAGTTGCCCACGTTGTCATTGTGTCAACTTGATTAAAACACAGCAAATAAAGATCCAAAAAACAAACAAACAAACAAACAAACAAACAAAAAAAACCCACACAGCAAATAAAGATCCAAAAAAACTCTGGAATGAAGGCAGTTTCAGATATTGTTCTCAATAGATCCCAAACCTAATAATAATTTTTAAAAAGCCAAGTAATCGATCAAATAAGATGCCATTACTTTGGGGATTCATATTTTTGATAATTAAATATTAGACCACCAGATAGTTGAATATTGTTTCTAAGAGAGCTTTCACAAGAAAGAAGCTCATTGAATAGAAGCAGATAATGTGATAGAGGAGACCCAGGCTGCCTCCATTCAGATTCAAAGCTGTGCATTTTGGAAGGGAATGTGGGTGCATGACCAGCTTCATCACATCAGCTGGTTACATGTCCTTCTTGAAGCCAAATATATTTTAAATGTGTATAGCAGTTAGAATATTTGAAGCCCTTTTAGGAATATATATCATGGCTTTCTGGATTAGCAGGCAGGTATATTGACCATGTTTCTAGCTTTTGTAAACTTGATGCTTTAACATCTGCCTGCACACATACACCAGACACTCCTCATTCTGAATAATCCAATTTTATGCCTGAGTTACTTTGCCTTGGCCTCTTGCTTCCCTCACCATCCCTCCTACACCTTGGGAGGAGTTCTGAAAAAAGGGGTATATTTTTCAAACACAAATCAAACCGATCCAGAATCTACATCCCCAACAGCCTTATTGGGCTCTCACACTCCAGTCCACTGTACTTCTGCCCTAATGACCCCAGAGCCAAATATCAGACAGCTAAGACATCCTGTATGCCCCAAAGCCTGATGAAATTATTCAAACTAGCCAACCTTAAGCCTGCCTTGCCTGTTCCTTCCTGTGAAACCTCAGTAAAGTCTCTTGCACACAGTTTCTCCCTCTGCTTGAGGAATTGGGGATTCCCTGGATGACTCCCATAGCATGATATGTGTTCCTTCTCTTGGAATCTGTGAGCATAATTATCTGTTTTTCCAATGGCAATTGCCTCCTGATCTGTTGGTCTTACCACACCGAGATAATAATAAAAGCCATTAAAATATAGGATAAATAATCTAAAAGAAATTGAATATCCAATCTTTATGAGGTACAGAATTATCTATAACAACATGACACAGGTTTTTCTATCTTTTAGCCCTAGGCTTTGTTCCTGCATGATACTCTGGTAGGATGTGTGGTGGAATGAGGAAAAGAAATTTAGTTGTAGATATATAGATGTGCTTTGGACATTGCTCAGGCTCTTTTTGCTTACCTATTTTGCTTGGGTAAACATTTCCCAATAACTGTTGTTTATAGCTCTGGTATTTCAGAGAATACGTCACCTTACCACATTTCCCAGTTTTAAATAAAATCCTCACCATTGCTCTATGACTGCTGTGACTTTAAAAACATTTAACTTCAATTTCACTTCTCACAGGCTGGGACCTGGGACCTTCCATAACTGTGTATGGAACATAGGGTAGTGTAATGTCTCACATAGAGTTAGTACTAGCTAGATACTAGTTGAACAAATGAATGAGTGAATTTTCAACTATTAAATCAGGTTGTCTCTAATCCACCTGAAAATTTATATGGAACGGGTATGCAGAACTCTATAGTAGACTGAATAATGGTCCCCCTAAAGGATATCCTTGTTCAAATCCCTAAGCCTGTGATTATTACTTTAAATGTCAAAAAAGATGTGATTTTGTTTTGCAGGTATGATTAAGTTAAGAATCTTGAGAGGGAGAGATTATCCTGTATTATTTGGGGGACATGTCTGTGAAAGAGAGGAAGAGAGAGATGACACCACAGAAGAGGGAGAGGCAATGTGACCAAGGAGGCAGAGATGGGAGTGATGTGGCCACAACAGGGAACACCAAGGGAGCTGGATTTGGCAAAGATAAATTTTCTCCTGGAGCCTTCAGAGGGAACATATCCTGCTGCCAACTTGATTTCAGATTCTGGCCTCAAAAACTGTGACAGAATATATTTCTTTTGTTTTAAGTCCCTAAATTTATCATAATTTGCTACAGCAGACTCAGGAAACTAACAGAGTTACTGAGGGAAACTGTTTGGGGTTTATCTCTGGAGAATTCTAAAATCAGAAACTGTATAGTCTTATTCTGGAGTGGTCAGATGACAAGAACTAGATTTGGTAGTGTATAGACTTTCCTTTCCAAGAACTTTTCTTTAATTCTGAGAGAAACATGATTACTTGGCTTTATTTTCTTTCCTCATATAAATAACTTTGGTAAATGTATATGTGAGGCATGGAAGAGGACAAATATATGTAAGCAGATTTGGAACTCTTGCAAATTTAAGATGCTTTAACTCCTATCATTATTACTCCATTCTAATACCTGCCAATCTGTCATTTAAATAAAAGGGAAGAAATTCTTTGAGATTTATTTTTGATCATTACATTGCCATTATATTTATTTATCTACTGAGTTGTGGAAAACATGATTCGAGAAAATTTGTCAAATCTAGTGGACAATAAAGTGGATTTTTAACAAAACCTTGTGCAATCTCAGTGAAGATATTAACATTTTATTTTGTATGGCATTTTCCTGCTTTTTGTCAATTAATTTGTTAAGAAACAACTTAGGCTTGTCATTGTCAGGGTTTTTAAGCTTATATTTAAATTCCAGTGAGTTACCATACAGTGTAATGTTAGTTTCAGATGTACAATGTAGTGATTCCACACTTCTATACAACATCCTGTGTAGAAGGCCAGAAACAGTTTACAGTGATGGGGATTCTGAAGGAACAGCTTTTGAGGAAAGATATTGATTTCAGACTGAAACATGTTGTTTGGCCTGTGTATAGAATATATGGTGGCCATACCCAAGAAGGATTGGAATATTCTGATCTAAGGAGAGATTGGGGCCAGGACAGCACTCTGGGGCTACTTGAGGCATAGATTAGGCTAAGATTGCAGGAGTAAGGAGGTAGGTCAGGTGAGGGTATAGGGTGAGGAAAAGAAAGAAGAGCCCACATTTGGTGAATAGCAGCCAAGGGCAGGCCAAAGGCAGAGTACTGAACGGAATTCTAAGAGTTCTGTCCATTGGGGTTGGAGGGGATCCCAGCCATGGAGACCAAAGGAAAGAGAGGCTGACATCCTGATCAGGGTCTTGGGGTGGTCTAAAGACAGGGAGAAGGCAAGGAAGATGAGAATCATTTCAGAGAGGTGATGCTCATCACAAGCACACTCCTTAGTCACTGTCGTTTTTTTAAATAATCCAAATAAAATGAGCAGAAGCTTATAAAATCTTAATAAAAACCTGATTCTTATGGGACGCCTGAGTGGCTCAGCGGTTGAGTGTCTGTCTGGTTCAGGGCATGATCCTGGAGTCCCAGGATCGAGTCCCATATCAGGCTTCCTGCATGGAGCCCGCTTCTCGCTCTATGTCTCTGCCTCTCTCTCTGTGTGTCTCTTGTGAATAAATAAAATAAATAAAATCTTTAAAAAACAAACCAACCAAACTGATCCTTAAATGTGAAATACCCTTAGGGAAAGAGTAACAGTATATCTTATCTAATCATTTTGGTATGAAATGTTAGAATTCTTGGAGTTAGACTCACAAATATGTCCAAATCACATCCTGTATTTTCTTGTCTCCCTGGCAACTGGTAGAGCACCTTTGAATTTTCTTTGAAAAAAAAAATCAATGTCTTATATAACAAGCTGACAGTCACCAAGACAGAACATATGATTGTTTTGCCATTTTAAATAACACAATTTGGTCACACAGACTATGTAGAATGTAAAAATTGATAGAGAAATGTAGCTTCAAGATATGTAATGTCAATATGCTATGTTTAGTGAAAGTTATAAACAAAAGTTTGCTACGTTACATTTCTTTCTTTAATACAGAATTTTATGGAAACTTCTTATCTGGGATGTTCTTTTCACCAGAAGGTTGAGTTGCAGGATTATTGTTTGGGCTCACTAGTCTTCAGCCTATATTCTCTGTGCAGGATCATCTACCCAGTATCTTGCAAAGACAACTTTCTAGCAGGGTTCACTATCCTCTAGCTAGAAAAGCTCTTGCAGAGAGCAACTAACTGTTTTTATTTGATAGGGAAGGTCAGAATGCCTCTTCTCTGTTAAAGTAGATTAATCTCTAATCCTGTATCCTGCAGGACGCTTCTGTGTCTAGTCAGTTAGTGTCTGAAAGGTCTCTAATCTGAATTTACCTTACTTTTCTTTAGTCAGCTCCATTGGGAACCTGCTATTTCAGAATATGCTTCTCATAAGCTTTGTTTTGCCTTTATGGAGTTTCCTAAGGAGACAGTCTATGCCTTACAAAGTTAAGTAGATAGCCAATGTATGTATATATCTTCTCAACCAATAGAAACAATTTCTTGGGATGCCTGAGTGGCTCAGTGGTTGAGTGTCTGCCTTTGGCTCAGGGTGTGATCCTGGAGTCCCGGGATCGAGTCCCACATCGGGCTCCCTGCATGGGGCCTGCTTCTCCCTCTGCCTGTGTCTCTGTGTCTCTCATGAATAAAGAAATAAAATCTTAAAAAAGAAATAATTTCTTTAATAACATTTTTACCAATGTTATTGGTAGAAACAGTAGTGGGAACAGTGATGTGAGTAAAAAGTGCCTTCTAGGTTTCTGGATAAGATATCTGATGAGTGGTTGTGATATCCACTGGTGAAAAGAACATGAAGTGAAGCAAGCTTACTGGAGAAAATGGTGAATTATATTTTGATATATTTAGTTTGCATGTGGAGGACATATGAAGCCTTGCAAATTGATGACATTACCTAGGAATGGGGTGTTGGATGACAAAAAAGATTGCCTGTCATTGAATCTTGATGAGCATTCATAGACAAGAAAGGACTAATTAAAGGAAGAATCATCTACATCAAACTGAGAGTGACAAAAAGAGTGACAAATATTCAGAAATATTTCATTCATTCACTAATTCAAAGCTTATTGAGTGGTTAATATGTGCCAAACATAAACTTGACAGTATGTAAAGAAATAGAAAATGGTCAAATAAATGCATTTTGGACCTACTGGTCATTGGTGATTTTCAAAAGAGAAGTTTCACTAGAGTGGTGGGAGTAGGAGCCAGATGATGCTTAAAGATGGACTGAGAGATGAGCAAACTGGATAATGAGTGTGAATAGTTTTTCAAATAATTAGACTGTGATTGAAAAGGACAGAATGGAAAAGAAACTCTGGAAGTCTGACTTCAATTAAAAGCAGTAAATAACTGGAAAAACTGTCAAAATCAATATTTTTAGGATTCAGGAATTTAACCAATTACTTGCAGCAATCTTGGGAATGCTTATCCAAGAAAAATATTGATTCTTGCTAATAACAGAGAACTTTGTGGCATTTTTTTTTTCATTTACTTATGCCCCATTTCCTTCTCTGTAGCTCAGCAGTAGCCTTAAAAACAAAGCCTGTATCCCTAGCACTGGAGAAAGCAGAGAGCACCTGATTCAGAAAGAAATTCAATTATTTGTTAATGGCTCCTTGGAAGACCTTGTTTGCAAGGCTTTTCATTTTTTCCCCAGACTCAGAACATGCTCAGTGTTAAAAATGCTGCCATGGGATGTTCCTCAAAGACAAGTGTGAGAAAATGTTTTAGTTACTGCTGCCTGAAGTGATAGATAATAGTTGGGGCAAACAACAGACTAAACAAAAACTTAGAGGAAAGCCTGGTGAATAAAGTTACTAAAAGTGGTTTGGGAAGTTATAATATATTTCTGAGAATCTGGAAGGGCTTTCATATACCCAGGGGCTGTGCCTATACTGAGAAAAAACCTGAGAATACCATATGCTTTCAATTCTGGCTGATTTTGAGGCTCTGTGGAAGTGGAAGTGAATGCTAACACAGAGTTGTAAACTGTCGAACTGTTGAAGTTATGCCCCAATGTGTATGAAGAGCGCCTCAGTAAAAACTGGGAGATTTTTTGGTTCCAAGAATTTAAGAGAAAATATTTCTGTCTGATCATTATCTGACTACCATGCTGAGCATACTTCAGTGATCACACGAAACAGAACACAGACTTTTTACTACGCTATATCAGAAAAGTCACTAAACAAAGACCAGCAACTACAAGAGCAGTGGCAGAAACTCTGGGAAGGAATGAAAATATAACCTCCAAGGTAGTCACATTCTAATATTAAAAACATTCAGTTTTCAAACAAAAAATTATGGGGCATGGAAAGAAACAAGTAAAGGCCTCTACATAGTAAAAAAAAAAAAAAAAAGGCAATCAATAGACTGTCCAGAGGAGGCCAAGATGTTGGATTTTTGAACACAGATTTTAAGTTTTGCTGAGCACAGAGCCCAGTGTGGGGCTCTCTCTGGGGCTCAATCGCATGACCCTGAGATCATGACCTGAGCCAAAACCAAGATTCAGACACTCAACTGACTGAGCCACCCAGATAAATTAGTTATCTCAAATATTTCACAGAGACAAAGGAAACCATGCTTAAAGAAGTAAAGGGAAAAAAGGATAATAATGTTTTACCGACTGCGAAATATCAATAAAATTAAAAAATTAAAAGGAACAAAATAGAAATTGTGAAGTTAAAAAGTATAATAACTGAAATGAAAAATGCACTAGAAAGTCTTGACAATAGATTCAAACTGAGGAAGGAATCAGTGAACCTGAAGATCAGTTGAGATTATCCAGTGTCAAAAACAAAGAAAAAAGAATTAAAAAAATAAAAGTCTCAGGGACCCATCAAACATCATCAAGTACCAGAAGACAAATGAGAGAGATAAAACAGAAAAATACTTGAAGAAACAATAGCTGAAAACTTTCAAAATTTGAGGAAAATTATTAATGTAAACAGTTAAGTATTACAAATCCAAGTACGATAAACTCAAAAAGATCCATTCCTGGACACACCACTATCAATCTGTCAAAAGCTGATAACAAAGAGAGAATCTTAAAAGCAGCAAGAATGAATTCATATTCAAGGGATTCTCGATAAGATTATTAGTTAATTTATATCAGAAACCATGGAGGTCAGAAGTCAGTGAAATGACCTATTCAGAGTGATGAAAGGAAAAAGAGACTATGAGAACTATATACATTTCAATGGGGGAAATGAAGTGTGATTTCAACAAATGGCACTGGAACAACTTAATATTCACATGCAAAAGAATGAAGTTATGCATATGACCTTACGTCATATGCAAAAATTAGCTCAAAATAAATCAAAGATCTAAATGTAAAAGCTAAAATTATAAAACCCTTGGAAGGAAACATAAATAAATAAATTTATTTTAAATAAATCTATGTGACCTTGAAATAGACTATGACACCAAAAATACGCACAACCAAATGAAGAAATAGATAAATTTGGGTCTCATCAAAATAAAAATAGTGTTATTACACTATAAAAAAATTGAAAATCTATCCCCAGAATGAGAAAACAAGCTTGCAAATCATAAAAACAATTAAGGGTCTGTATCTAGAATATGTAAAGATCACCTGTAATTCAACAATAAAAAGACAACCCAGTTTAAAAAAGGGCAAAAGATCTAAAAGATTCTACACATAAGTGATGAATCACTGAATTCCACGACAGAATTCAATATTGTATTATATGTTAACTAACAAATTTAAATAAATAAATAAATGGGAAAAATGCATTCTACACAAAAATCAATATGCACATTAAAAGATGCTCAAGATCACTAGACATTAGGAACTGCAAATCTAAACCACAGTGAGATCCATTTCTCACCTGCTAAAATTGCTAGAATCAAAAAAAGTCAGATAATTGCAAATGTTGAGGATGTTGAGAAGTTGGAACCCTTATATATTGCTGATAGGAACATAAACTAATGCCATCCACCATCTTGGAAAAGAGTTTGACAGTTCCTCAAATGTTAAATGTATAATTATGATACGAGAATCCCATTTCTGGATGTATAAAAGAATTGAAAACATGTTTATACAATAATTTGTACATAAATGTTCATAGTAGTATTATCTCTAATAACCTAATGTGGGAACAACCCAAATGTTGAACTGATGAATGAGTAAATGAAGGTGGCACATCTATCCAATGGAATATTATTCAGTCATAAAAAAGAATAAAATATTGATCCATGCTGTAATATGGATGGACCTTGAAAATATTGTGCTGAGTGAAAGCCAGATATTAAGGTCACGTATTATGTAAATCCATTTATACAAAATGCCCAGAATAGGCAAATCTGTAGAAATAGAAACTAGATTAGTGGTTACCAGGGTATTAGAAAAATGGGAGATTAAGACTGATTGTTTATCAGTATGTGTGTCTGTTTTAGTGATAGAAAATTTCTGGACTATCTGGTGATATTTGTTAAAATGTAGTAAATATATTCTAAAACTACTGAATCATTTTTAAAATGGTGACTTCTATGTTATATGAATTATATCTCAATAAACAAATTTAAAAAGAGAGTTTTCTTATTTTTCATTTTAACATGGAAAACACTTGGGCATATTTCAACACTAATTTGAAAAAGCCAGAAGAACTTGATAGACCACTTGAAGTTACTATAACTATGGGGGAAAAATAGTATCATGTGGAGGGTCAATATCCAGATCCCAGTGGAGAGATTTTGATGGAGGAGGATCACTTCTGCTGCATGAGGGGGAGAGGATAGATCAGGTGCAGTCTGCTGGAGCAGAGTAGTGTTAGTTCTTATTCTATGGCTTCAATTTTTGTATTAGGTAAGAGGCACAGTCCATGCTGATGATAAATATGAGACAACTGGAGAGTCATAGTGGATTTTTTAGTCACTGCTAAGGTCTTCATGAAGATAAGCACCTGTGAATTTTTGATAAATATCAATTTGTGGAGTTGTTTAATTTTTTCTTTTTTCTTAAACAAAGCTCAGATATCTATTATAATCATGGAGAAAGTGTATATATTGACCCAAGAATGAAGTTTTACTGGTCATTTGCCATAAAAGTGGGGAGTGATAAACTGAATTGTCCAATCACTTGGGTCACCTGGCAGCAATGTAACTGAGACCAGCCTCTCAACTCCATCAGGAAGGGCTTTGTAGAATTTCAGTTTACTTTGAATTGTAAATTTCAATTTACTTGCAACTTTCAGATGTTATCAAGGAGTAGTATGCAGTTCCTCTGAACAACTGAAAACTACTTGCGATATCTACTACCAAGGCAGCTTTCAGAGCCATAAACACTCCCTGTGTTACTCAGCAATCAGGTAATCTCAAAGCACGGGGGTGGGAGTGTCAGCACAAGTCCTGGTGTGTGTATCCATGTGTGGAACAAGCATACCACTCCAGCCAAGACCGGGAGTCCCAGGGTCAGCATGTAACTGACCAGATCCTTGGTCCCAATGTTCTTGCTTGCACTGTGTGACATTTGTTGGAGTTAGCTGAGCCCTGAAGGATAAAGAGCCAAGAATATTGGCAAAAAGTAAGCTGAAATGATAAGATTATAGATGTAAGATGGATAAGGAGGAAAGCAAATATAAGAGGGCAATTTAGATGGGGAGAAATGAAGCAGTAGTGCTGGCAGGGTGATGAGAACAAAGAATATATGGGATTAAATAAAGAAGCTATGAAAATAGGGTTATTGTGAGGAATACCTGAATTATTATATTGAAAGTAGAAAACTTTCACTACATAATGAAGTTAAAAGGTACCCTTGAAAGTGGACTGCTGAGATAAGTGGAGGAAGACTTTGGAGGTGATGAGGCCAAGCACCAAGGGACCAGGACATGGATGGTGTCTGATGTGAACATTGAAATAATTGAGAAGGATGGCAGGTGTTGGGATGGTGTGGAAGATAGAATCTGGTACTAAAATGTATGCTCTCATTTGGATTTGAGTTTTTGCCTTAGGCTGGGTGACATGGAACCACACAAGATTCCTAGGATTCTGAATACCAGGCTGATCCGAATTTCTTATTTAAGGAGACTTAGCTAAAAAGCACTGGCAGCAATTTCATTTTATATTAAATTCATTGCATTACATTACCAATCAAAAGGGTATTTTTACATACTTTTTTGTGGTCATCATTGTGTCAAGTATTATGTGAGGGTACAAATGAAATATGAATATAGTTCCTATGATCAAAGTTTAAATTTGAGTTTGAGAAACATGAGCAACAAACATAAAATAAAATCCAAATAACATAAGGGGCCATGCACACTAAATTTTGTGATCCAGATGCTGGATACCAAAAGAACTTGCAGAAGGAAGAGATAAAGGGAATATTAAAGCAGATTTGGAGAAGCTGTGAAAAGCTGAGGCTGAATAAATGGGTATGATTTGAGTAGCAGCCAGGGGGAAGGAGAGTATTAATGGTGAAACAGTTAACTGAGAGAAATCCCAGAAGCGTAAATGAACATGAGTTTGTGTATGGATAGCCTCTCAGGCCTACAAGGAGAGGCACATATTGGGGAACTTATGAATTAAAGTGGACAATAGTGAAACAAGAAAGGAATTCATGAAACAAAAGGTGGTTTAGTATGTCAGCTTTTATTTGGAAGAAACAGCTCTGCAAGTTTATAAGCAGAAGGATTACCTCATTACAGTGTTATTTATGAATTAATAGTAGCAAGGAGGTTGGATTTGAATGGACCTAGCCTAGAATTTGGAAAGTCAACTATTAGATAATCCAGATGACCCAGAGTTGAAGGTACAAGCCCTTAGAATAAGGAGGATACAGTGGAAATGGGCAGGAATTACATAGAGTATACAGGGAATTTGGGGGCAAAGCAGATTGAGTTTTTGACTGTTTCTGAGGAAAGAAAGGTGGTATTGTTGTGGGCAGAGGGCAGCTGGCTTGAGAAAAAAATTAATTTTTGAATATTTATTTTAAAGAACTAGTTCCCTGTCCTTGTTTATTGATCTGTCATATAAGCAAAAAAAATTTAGTTTTTCTGACTTATTTATATCAGAAGCTATTCTGCATGATAAAATAAAATTATTGGCCCTCTTCTCCAAAGCATAATTATAGTTTATATTATAATATATGTATATACGGAGACCACTAGTGTAAAGAGAGGAGTAATATGGAGGTAAAATACATACATAAATAAAATTTTATATAAAGTGCAAGTGAAGTTTTCAGAATTTATGTTGAAAGGGAAAGTGAAAGACAATGACTTTGGGTTCATACAATTTTATAGCTAAAATTACGCTAAGTTTAGGCATATTTTTCTTGCTAATAGATAATAAGTACTCATGTATTTTATTTAATAAGGAATTATTTACTGTTTGGAAGCCTACTTTTCTTCTTGATAAAATTGAATTGATATATTTTTATTACTAAATAGTATTCTTTGAATTTTTAATGACTTCATAATATCTTATTGTATTGATATTTTATAATTTTTGCTAAGTATTGTGTGGTTGGGTATTTAGTTCACTCCTAATATTTTGTTACTTATAATAATGCAAAGAATATCTAACAGCTTAATCCTTGAATATATCCATGAATGTTCTCTTAGGATAAATTTCTGGAAATGGAACAGTATACACAGTTTAAAAATTATATTGCCAAATTTCCCTCTTGAGAAAGAATTATCTTTGCTAATATAATAGGCAAAAATAGCATCTCTCATTTAAATGTGACTTTACTTATTATTTAAATATACTTAATAATTTTTCTTTTTTTTAAAATTTTTAAAAAAATTTTTATTTATTTATGATAGGCACACAGTGAGAGAGAGAGAGAGGCAGAGACACAGGCAGAGGGAGAAGCAGGCTCCATGCACCGGGAGCCTGACGTGGGATTCGATCCTGGGTCTCCAGGATCACGCCCTGGGCCAAAGGCAGGCGCTAAACCGCTGCGCCACCCAGGGATCCCAATAATTTTTCTTTTTGAATCATCTGTTTTTGTTCATTGTCCATTTTTTCTATGGGATATTTTGTCTTTTTCATTGTTTTGCAAAAGTTCGTTAAGTGTATTGACATCATATATGTTGCAGATATTTTTCTCAGGTTGTTATTTACTTTCTAATTTTATTTAAAATATTTTTGTACTGGGATGCCGGGGTGGCTCAGTGGTTGAGCATCTGCCTTCAGCTCCGGGCATGATCCTGGGATCTGGGATCGAGTCCCACATCAGGCTTCCTGCAAGGAGCCTGCTTCTTCCTCTGCCTATGTCTCTGCCTCTCTCTCTCTCTCTCATGAATAAATAAATAAAATCTTTAAAAAAATATTTTTGTACTCCACACAATTGTGCTGGAGTCTCTAATAGAGAAAAGTAGGCATAGAAGGCATTAAAAAATAAAATTATTCTGTTCTTCTGGTAAATGCCTTTATTCTGGTGGGAGAAAAGCTCCATACAACATGTGATAAGAAGTCAACACAAGATGAGATGAAAACTTAATTTATTTCATTCATTGGCAAATACTGTTCAATTGTGCTTTGACAAGAAAATCAGGGCAAACATTTGCATTTACCTATGTTCCAAATACAATGTAGTCCTTTCTTAGTCTTTTTTTTTTTTAAGATTTTATTTATTTATTCATGAGAGACACACAGAGAGAGGCAGAGAGATAGGCAGAGGGAGAAGTAGGCTCCCTGTGGGGACCTCGATGAAGTACTCAATCCCAGGACCCCGGGATCACCACCTGAGCCAAAGGCAGACTCTCAACTACTGAGTCACCCAGGTGTCCCAGTCCTTTCTTAGTCTTTCTATAACTTTTCTTTTTGTTTTTTTTTTTTCCCTCAAATATTTGGATCCATGTGTAGTCATGAATTACTTTGATTTTATTTGCATTTCATCTTTACCTGTTATGCGATTTTCCTTCTTCTAGGTCATGCAAGATAAATTAGCTATTTTAGGGTTTATGAAAAGCTTAACTTCCTCAGCAAAAGAAAAAATGAGCTCATGAAATAAAATCTGGGAAATTCAAATAAAAATAATTGATCAGCAATAAAAATTTAGATTAATTCTACTTTTTTTTAAAAAAGATTTTATTTATTTATTTGTTCTTGAGAGACATAGAAAGAGAGAGAGAGAGAGAGAGGCAGAGACACAGGCAGAGGGAGAAGCAAGCTCCATGCAAGGAGCCCGATGTGGGACTGGATCCCAGATCCCAGGATCACACCCTGAGCCAAAGACAGATGCTCAACCACTGAGCCACCTAGGCATCCCGATAAATTTTACTTTTATCGTATATCAAAATATAATCTGAATACAACTATATACTCAATAATCGGAAATCAAAGCTTAATCTTTTTCTTTCCTTCACTTCATTATAATGAGATTAAGTAAAATCTCCTTTAAACTTTAATCTTTCTCAATTTAAGTCACTCTTGGTTAAGCAAATATCACACATTTCATTTATAGGATGGCTTTTTCCTGTACTCTATAGTTGCTCACTGAAATAGATGTAGAAATGCCTGCAGTTCTGTGTGATGTCTGGTGACCTTCTTTCTCCTTGTAGTAGATTGTCTTCTTCCTATACTCCTTGTAAAAACACTATGGCCTTATGTGCCAAAAACTCTTTCAGAAACAAGGAATGCTTCATAACAAAAATAAAACATGTAGCTTATGATCACTTTTAAAATATAAAAAGAATAAACTTTGCCAAAGGTTTACATCAAAGTTACATGTTTAAGTTATTCTAACATTTGGCTTGATATAGGCTTGTTTTTTCAAAATTGGCCTTGAATTGAGGGAAAACTGACCATTTCTTACATTGCTTGACCTTCTGTTCTACCCTCACTCTTCCTTTTCTTGAACAATCTCTTTTTATTTTTTCTTGAGCAATCTCTAATCCATGGTCACAAAAGGATGATTTTTGGCAAAAAAATATTCTTTAGAATTGGATTAAAACTTGTATGCAGTATAAGAAAATATCTTGCCTTAGAGAAATATATTCTCTTGGTTCACTCTGAAAATTCACTCTGAAAGTCTAGCTGCCAAATTAAGAACTAAAGAAAAGAGACAAATCTTGTCTGGAGCTTATTGTATACATATTTGGAAAATTCACAATTGGACTGATTATGTGACTATCTATGGCTACATAAATATTTTTCCCTAATAGTTTTGCTTCAAACTGTTCTTCAAATAAACTGTTCCAATAAATGTGAGAAAACCATGTGGCAATCTCAGATGCAGAACTGATTGTCAGTATGTTTCTCTGTTGGAAGGGCAGCTTTGTCACAGATCTACACATCAAAAAAGAACATTTTCAAAAAACAAAAAACAAAAAAACAAAAAACAAAAAACAAAAAAGAACATTTTCTGAGAAATTCAATATTCTGATCTGAGGACTGGCCATTGTAATTTAACAAAAGTTTACAAAACTAGAAGTTTTAACTACTCAGAATGGTTCTTACTGGTGCCTGGCTTTTAATCCTATCTCTACAGGTTCCATTCTGTGGTTCTTGGATGTACCCATATTATTAAGAACTGGTGTAATAGATATAAAAACTTGAAACTAAAAGACTGGACTCCAATTCTATTACTAACACACCATGAAACCTTAAACAAGTCCTTACTCTCTCAGAACCTTATCAATAAAATAAGGATAATTGTATTTAATTGTTAGAATTATTAGAAAAATAAAAAGGTGCTATTATACTTAATGCAGTGTTTGGTACCTAGTAGAAATTCAATTAATGTTTGTCAAAGAAATTGGCTTTATTCAATCATGCAACAAATATATATTGTGTGTCTACTTTAGGCCAGGATCTTATCTAGTTCCTTGGGGTAGGTCAATAAACAAAATAACTACTCTGTCGGGTTTGTGTGTATAGTGTGTGTGTATGTGTGTGTGCCCTACATAAGTCAGCAAGTAAACAAGTAAGTTACTAGAAGGAAATTTGTGCAATTTTGAAAAGAAAGGACCAAACTGAAGGAATCTCAGAAGAGCAGAAAGTGACAAAAGTACAATGTACTTCTTATTTTTTTTTTAAAGATTTTATTTATTTATTCATGAGAGACACACAGAGAAAGAGAGAGGCAGCGACACAGGCACAGGGAGAAGCAGGCTCCATGCCGGGAGCCTGATGTGGAACTTGATCCCAGGACTCCAGGATCACGCCCTGGGCCGAAGGCAGGCGCTCAGCTGCTGAGCCACCCAGACATCCCCATAATGTACTTCTTAAAATACACAGGACTCTCCCAAAATAAGTTGAGATTTTGGTAGCGATCTGAATGAAATGAGCCACTAGTATATCTGGAGAATGCTTTGTTGGGAAAAAGAAAGGAGGCCAATGGACCTGGAAGAAAAAAAGGAAGACATGAAAGGAAATGAGGTCAGATGATGTGTTTGAGGTTGATACAGATTATATAGAGTCTCCCAGGTTGTTTTTAAAGACTTTGGGTTTTATTTGAGTAATAACTTTAAGCAGTGGAGTGATGTGATATGATTTGCATTTTAAAGAAGCATTCTTGCTGCCACAGAATAGACTGTGCAAGGGCAGGAATTAAAGTTCGAGAGGCCAGTTAGGAGATTGTTGTAATGGTGAAGGAAGGATGTTACTATGGCTTAGACCAGAGTGGTAGCTGAGTAGGTGATGGCTAATAATCATATTTGGATACATTTTCTGGAACAGGAGTCCAATATGACTGTTATGTTTTTAGCTTTGGGTAATTATAGGAATGGAGATGCATATATGGATATGATTAAGATGTGGACTGAACAAAATTTGGAGGGAAAATAAAGTATTTGATATTATGCATATGTTTGAGATGCCTTAGTTAATTTTGTTAAGAGGAGTGCTCAGGACTGAAGATATAAATTGGGATTTGTCACCATGTGAATGGATTGGACAGACCAAAGAGGAGCTCAGAGTCCTAGGACACAATAGCTCTCAAGATCTGGCACGTAAGAGGTATCTAGCGAAGGAAGCTGAGATAGGATGAGAACCAATAAAGAGTTATGTTTTTGATGTCAAGGGAAGAAAATGTTTCAAAGAGAGGGTGATGATGTGCATCAAACACTGCTACTAGGTCAAGTCAGATCAAGACAGAATGTTGACCAGTGAATTGACCCAGTTATTTTGAAGATTCTGTTTAGCAGATCAAACGTCAGGGCCAATTTAGAGTAATTTTTTTGTTGACTGCTACTTTTCCTGAGGATGATCATACTTTCAAATTCTTTGCATGTCTCACAATTTTTGGCTAAAAACTGGACATTTTATAATGATATATTGAAGCAACTCTGTATCCTTTTTTTTTCTTTTAAAGATTTCATTTATTTATTTAGACACACAGAGAGAGGCAGAGACAGGCAGACAGAGAAGCAGGCTCCCAGTGCGGAACCCCATGCAAGACTCAATCCCAGGACCTGGGGGATCACGCCCTGAGCTGAAGGCAGATGCTCAACCCCTGAGCCACCCAGGCATCCCTGGATTCTGTTTTATCACAAATCAAAACCAGTAACATAGAAAAGGATTATATACCATGTCAAGATGGCATTTATCTCAACAATGCAAAATTAACTTTACATCCAAAAAATCAATTAAAAACAATTTAAAACAAAATAAATATCAACTGGGATGCCTGAGTCACTCAGTGGTTGAGCGTCTGCCTTTGGTTCAGGGCGTGATCCTGGGGTCTCGGGATCGAATCCCACATCGGGCTCCCAGTGCATGGAGCCTGCTTCTCCCTCTGCCTATGTCTCTGCCTCTCTCTCTCTCTCTGTCGCTCATGAATAAATAAATAAAATCTTTATACAAAATTAAATATTAAATTAAAATTAAAAGTCAATTATTAAAAATCAATGGCTAACAACTTCTTAACTGATGCAAGAAAAGCTTTAGACAGTCCAACATTTATTCATGATGAAAATTCTCACGGAATAGAAACAGAGACGTTCCTTAACCTGATAAAGTATCTACAAAAAAACCACGGCTAAGATGATACCAAATAGTGAAGGATAAATACTTTCCCCCTAAGCCAGGGAATAAGACAAGAAAGTCTGTTTTCACCACATTTATTAATATTGTACTATAGGATTTAGCTAATGCAATAAGGCAACAGAAAAGATTTTCTACGTTGAAAAAGAGTAAGTAAAACTGTTTATTTGGAGACCACATGATTTTATATGTAGAAAATTGTGAGGAATTTACAAAACAAAAAATCCCCAAAAGACCTAGTAAGTGAGTTTACTTAGGTTGAAGGATACATGATTGGAATGCAAAATCAATTGCATTGGTATATACTAGCAGCAAGTATTCTGAAAATGAAAAAAAAAATGAAAGAATTCCATTTGCAATAGCATAAAAATAGTAAAATAGTAACAAATTTAACCAAAGCTTTTTAAGACTTGTACACACAAAATATGGGATGTTACCAGGAAAATGTAAAGAAAATCTAGATAAAGGAAGGGATATTCCATTTCATTAGTTGAAAGATTTAATATTTATAATATAATATTTTCCAGATTGATCTAAAGAGTTAGTGCAATTCCTATTAGAATCTCAGAATGCATTTGTAGAATTTGTAGCCGACTTCCAAAACATTAATTAAATATAAAAAACTCAGAATACTCCCAAAAGTTTGAGAAAAACAAAGATGGAGGTTTTATCTGATTTTAAAACTTAGTATAGAGTTAAGGAAACAGGACTGTGCAAGAATAGGTGTAAGAGTAAACATAAAATCAATGAAACAGAATAGAGAGTACAAAAACAAACCATTTACAGTCACTTGATTTTGAACGATGCCTAAGTAACTCTTTTTAACAAATGGTCCCATAACCTTGGGCAGCCAAATATTAAAAAAAAAATTCCTTGTTCATTCTATATGTGGAATTGACTAAACTAGATTGTATGCCTAAATGTAAGAGCTAACTCTACAAAACTCCTAGATTAAAATATTGGAAAAATCTTAGTGATTTAGATTTGACATGTATTTCTTAGAGATTACAGTAAAAAAAGAGAAAGAAATAAAACAGTAAATTAGATTTCATTAAAATTGAAAACTTTTGTTCTTAAAAAAAAGTACAATTAAGGAAACAAGATGAGCCAAAAACTGGGAGGAAAATATTTGCAAATAAAATATCTGATATAAAACTGCTATCCAAAATGTATAAAGAACTCTTAAAACTCAATCATAAGAAGACAAACAACTCAATTTAAAAAATTATTTGAGGGATCCCTGGGTGGCGCAGCGGTTTGGCGCCTGCCTTTGGCCCAGGGCGCCATCCTGGGGACCTGGGATCAAATCCCATGTCGGGCTCCCAGTGCATGGAGCCTGCTTCTCCCTCTGCCTATGTCTCTGCCTCTCTCTCTCACTGTGTGCCTATCATAAATAAAAAATAAAAAATAAATTATTTGACCAATAATTTACCAAAGGTAAGAATCACAAACGAGTATACAAAATGATGCTCAACATAATTTCTGGTCTAGGAAATAAAAATGAAAACCATAATACAATACCACTACAAAACAAAAGCTAGAATTTTAATTTTTTTTGATTTTTATTTTTATTTATTTATGATAGTCACACACAGAGAGAGAGAGAGAGAGAGAGAGAGAAAGAGAGAGAGAGAGGCAGAGACACAGGCAGAGGGAGAAGCAGGCTCCATGCACCGGGAGCCCGACGTGGGATTCGATCCCGGGCCTCCAGGATCGCGCCCTGGGCCAAAGGCAGGCGCCAAACCGCTGCGCCACCCAGGGATCCCAAAAGCTAGAATTTTAAAAGAGGAAGACAACACCAAGTTTTGGCAAGGACTTGGAGAAATGGGCATTTTGTATAAATTTGAGTATACATTTGTTTCATCCAGAAATTCTACTACTAGTTACTTAGCAGAGAAATAAAATGAATGTCTATGTATTTTACATGAATATTCATAGCAGCTTTCTTTATTTGTAATATCTCCAAGCTGGTAATAACTCAGATATGTATGCATGGACATATGGTATATTTATACAACAGAAAATGACTTAGGAATATAAAAGAATAATTCTTGGCATATGCGGATGGATATCTAAAACATTATGTTACATGGAAGAAACCAGATAAAAGAAATATATTGAGTAGTTTCATTTATGTGAGCTCTTAGAAAATATGAAGACATCTATAATGGCAGAAAGATCAGTGGTTGCTCTGGGGAACCAGAAGTTGGAAGCATATTGATTATAATCAAGAGAAAACTTTTGGAGTAATAGAGATATTTTACATTTTCTTTGGAGTAGTGGTTGCCTGGGTATGAACATTTGTCAAAATTTCATTTGTATACTAAAATGGATGCATTTTGTTGATTATAAATTATACTTCCATAAAACTGATTTAAAATATTTTTTTAAGGGGCACCTGGATGGCTCAGTTGGTTAAGCATCTGACTCTTGATTTTGGCGCAGGTCCTGAGATGTCTCACATCGGCCTCTGTGCTGGGCATGGGCTTGTTTAGGTTTCTCTCTCTGTCTCCCTCTGTCCTTCTCCCCCACCCCTCCCACCCTTCTTCCTGCCCCCACCTCCACTTGCACATTTGCTCTCTCTCAAAATAAGAATAAAATAAAATAAAATAAATATTTTTAAAAAGTAGTACAGCAACAAATATCACATGCTTGCATCTTTTTGCATTTTTGCCAGTGGTTCATTAGTGTAGACCTCCACAAATGTGACTGATTGATGCACCAAAATGTGAATTTGTATGTGATTTACAAGATATAGTCAAATTCCCCTTCATAAATGTTACATCATTTTGCATTCCCAGTTGTAAGGTTAGAAAGAACTATGTCCCTAGTCTTTTTTTTTTTTTTTGTCCCTAGTCTTGATAACAGTGTGTGCTATAAACTTAGATGTTTGTCAGTCTAACAGAAATATATGAAATCTTAGTGTATTTTTAATTTGCTTTTTAAAAAATATATGAACAAGTTTGAACAATATTTTACATATTTAAGACCAACTTCTATAGGGTCTTTTCCTTAAGGCATTTTTAAAAATCTAAGGCTTTTGATTTTTAAAAAATCTGTTTTTAAAAGCTCCTTATAATTGAGGACCTTAATCCTTCATCTGTGATGGAAGCTATAAATATTTTCTTCCAGTTTTTCATTTCACTTTGCTTATGGTATTTTTTGCCATGGATTTTTCATTTTTTTATAAAATCAAATGTGATACATTTATTTCATATATTTAGTTTTGACTCATGGTTAGGAAAGTTTCCTGTAGTGTCAGGTTGCAGAGGAACTCAACAGGAAGACTATTCCTGCTTTATTTTATTTTCACATGGGAGATATCACAGTTAGTTGCAGTGCTGATGGTAATCATCTGATAGAGAAAAAAGATAATGTAGAAAGGAGAGAGAACTTGAGAAGTTCAAGATTAAGTAAGGTGGGAATGAGATCTAGTCAAAAAAGTAAGATTAAAAATGTTATCTGAGATAATGCCTTCAGGGTTTTTCTATTATTAAGAACTATCATTGTCCAGGACATCTTTTTGTTTTTTTCCTTAATTTAATTGAGTTGAAATTTACATAACATATTTACATAAAGCATAGCCATTTTATTTATTTATTTATTTATTTATTTATTTATTTATTTATTTATTTATTTTAAGCATAGCCATTTTAAAATGAATAGTTTAATGGCATTTTGCTGCACTCCCGTCAAAAAACTTCATACTCATTAATTAAGCAGTTACTCCCCATTCTCCCTCCCTTAGCCTCTGGGAATCATCAGTCTGCTTTCTATTTCTATGGACTTCTCTATTTTGGATATTTCATATAATTGAAGTCCTATGATATGTAACCTGTGTCTCTGTTTTCTCAATTAGCATAACATTTTCAAAATTCATTCACACTGTAGCGTATGTCAGCAGTTCTTTTGTTTTATGGCTGAATAACATTCATTGTATGGCTATACCAAAATTTATTTATCCATTCATTTGTTGATATACATTTGGATGGTTTTCTTCACATCTTTACCAACACCTCTTATTTTTTATTAAAAAAAAATGTTGTCATCCTAATAGGTATGAAGTGGAATCTTATTGTGGTTTTGATTTTCTTTCTACTAATGACTAATGATGTTGAACATCTTTTCATGAGCTTAATGACCACAGTATATCTTTTATGGAGAAATATTGTCAAGTCATTTGACTCTTTAAAAAATTGGATTGTCTTTTGTATTGTTGACTTATAGGAGTTTTTTAATATATTCTGGATACTAGACTCCTACCTGATATATGATTTGCAAATATTTTCTCCTGTAGGTTGTCTTTTTACTTTCTTAATAATGTCCTGCAGTGCACGAAGTTTTAATTTTGATGGAGCCTAATTTATTATTCTTTTGTTGCTTATGCTTTTGATGCTTTCTTTAATAACCCATCACCAACCCCAATGTTATGAAGATTTAATCTCATGTTTTCTTCTAAGAATTTTATGGCTTTAGCACTTATATTTAGGTTGTTGATCCATTTTGAGTTAATTTCTGTATATGTTGTGAGTTGGGGTATGACCTCATTCTTTTGTGTGTAGATATCCAGTTACGACAACACCACTTATCGGAGTGACTATTCCTTAACCATTGGATGGTTTGGACACTCTTTTCTAAAATTGATTGACTATAGATTTGTGGGCTTATTTCCAGACTCTTAATTCTATTCTATTGGTTTATATGTCTATCCTATATGCTCAAACCACACTGTTCTGTAAATTACTGTAGTTTAGGAGTAAATTTTGAAATTTGAAAGTGTAAGCCTTCCAACTTAGTTCTTTTTCAACATCACTTTGGCTGTTTGGAGGCTATTTGCAATTCCATGTGTATTTGAGGATGAACTATTTCATTTCTGCAAAAAAAGGTTATTTTCACAGGGATTGCATTGAATCTGCAGATCACTTGACAGAATATTGGCATCTTATCAATATTTAGTCTTTCAATCCTTGAACATGAGATGTCTTTCCCTTTATTGAGATCTTTGATTTATTTCATAGCTTTTTTTCCCTGTTTTCATTGTATAAATCTTTTACCTCCTTGGTTAATTTTTAAAAATATTTTATTCTTTTGGATACTGCTATAAATTGAATTATTTTCTTAGTTTCCTTTTGGATTATTCATTGATAGTTTATATAAACACACTTTGTCCCTTATACTCTTAGTCTAACTAAAGGTTTGTCAATTTTGTTGATATTTTCAAAGAAACAACCATTTGGTTGTTTATTGTTTTTGTTTATTTTTCTTTTATTCTGTTTGTATCTCTTTGAATAGACCACTAATCATGGGTGAAGCCATATTACCAAAAAACACAGATTTAAATCTGTGTTTAAAGGCACAGAAATATATTTTTTGGTAAATTATTGTAAGTATGCAGAGGAGAAAAAATTTCCTTTCTTTTTTTTTATAAATTTATTTTTTATTGGTGTTCAATTTGCCAACATACAGAATAACACCCAGTGCTCATCCCGTCAAGTGCCCCCCTCAGTGCCCATCACCCAGTAACCTCCACCCCTCGCCCTCCTCCCCTTCCACCACCCCTAGTTCGTTTCCCAGAGTAGGAGTCTTTCATGTTCTCCCTTTCTGATATTTCCCACTCATTTTTTCTCCTTTCCCCTTTATTCCCTTTCACTATTTTTTTTATATTCCCCAAATGAATGAGACCATATAATGCTGGTCCTTCTCCGATTGACTTATTTCACTCAGCATAATACCCTCCAGTTCCATCCATGTTGAAGCAAATGGTGGGTATTTGTCGTTTCTAATGGCTGAGGAATATTCCATTGTATACATAAGCCACATCTTCCTTACCCATTCATCTTTCGATGGACACCGAGGCTCCTTCCACAGTTTGGCTATTGTGGACATTACTGCTAGAAACATCAAGGTGCATGGGATCCCTGGGTGGCGCAGCGGTTTGGCGCCTGCCTTTGGCCCAGGGCGCGATCCTGGAGACCCGGGATCGAATCCCACATCAGGCTCCCGGTGCATGGAGCCTGCTTCTCCCTCTGCCTGTCTCTCTTTCTCTCCCTCTCTCTGTGACTATCATAAATAAATTTAAAAAAATTAAAAAAAAAAAAACATCGAGGTGCAGGTGTCCCTGCGTTTCATTGCATCTGTGTCTTTGGGGTAAATCCCTAACAGTGCAATTGCTGGGTCGTAGGGCAGGTCTATTTTTAACTCTTTGAGGAACCTCCACACAGTTTTCCAGAGGGCTGTCTTTAAAAACTTTCATAATGTGGACAAAAATAAGAAATGGCTCTTTTATTCTACAAAAATACACAATGTTAATGCACAAATAAATACAAGAAATGCCAACATAAGTTATTAGCAACTGTGATTCCAGTGCATATTAAAATCCAAAAATAGTCTTTTATAAAATGGTGAACACAAGACCGCAATGTTGATTCAGTATAAACAAAATGTAGAATCATGTTCATAAATGTTGAGACATTAACTGCAAAAACTTAACATCTATCCAGAAAAGAAAACAAAGTATAGCTTCTTAAAGTCCAGATTAAATGCAAAGCTGAGTCTGCAGAGATCATTAAAATTAGGGTCCAATTGGGGCAGCCCCGGTGGCTTAGTGGTTTAGCGCCGCCTTCAGCCCAGGGCATGATCCTGGAGACACTGGATCGAGTCCCGCATCAGGCTCCCTGCATGGAGCCTGCTTCTTCCTCTGCCTGTTTTTCTCTCTGTCTCTAATAAATAAATAAAAAAAAAATTAGGGTCCAATTAATAACAATTAATAGGGTCCTTAATAACAGCTATCCTCACTGTTATGTAAACATTAGCTTGGAAGTTCTGTCTTCTATAGTAAGACATGGAACAAAAATAAGTATATAAATATTGGCGAGGAAGAAAATTTATCACTTTGTAGTAAAAAAAAAAAAAAAACCCACCTAAAATAGTCAATTGAATATACAAGAAAAAAAAAAAAAGAAACATGAACAAAGTGACTAATACATAAACATCAGATATATTACCATGTGTTGGGAATGACTTAGAAAATGTCATTAGAAAATTAGAAAATAAAACAAAAATTGAAATGATACATGCACTTCAGTGTAGCTACAATACATAAAGTACCTTGGCATAATATTAACCACCTCTTAGATTTTTGGATGTTGCTCTGGGCAGGGTGTACATACTGGGGAGCCAATAGGGAAAGGAGCAGTGCAACATGGAGTCATTGTAAAGTAACAGCTCTTTTAGGAAGCAGTGATGCAGTTTATATTGAGAGTCATTAAAATACTTTTTGCCTATTTATTCTACTAATTTTACATGTGGAAACTTGTCCAAAGGTAACAATACAAAATGTAGGAGATATTATATGCAGAAAAGTTTCTAATCATCCAAAAACAAAATAAGAAATTATCAAAATAGTCACCAGTAGTAAAATAAGTAAAATGTGATGTGATGAGCACTGGGTGTTATATGCAATTAATGAATTATTATTAGCAAATTATTGAATTATTGAACTCTACATCTGATGTACTATATGTTGGCTAATTGAATTTAAATTAAAAATAAATAAACATTAAAAATAAATAAATACGATACATTATTATGATGAAATATCATTTGATTATTAAACATAATGCTTATAAAGTTGCTTATGAAAGTGAAAAAACATGGCATTTTTGTTACAGTTTTACTTGAATTATATTAAATATTACTGGGAAAAACACTGAAGGAAAAACAGCTTCAGATTGCTAATAGTGATCATGATAACACAATAAGTAAATAAGTAATTTGGGGATCCCTGGGTGGCGCAGCGGTTTGGCGCCTGCCTTTGGCCCAGGGCGCAATCCTGGAGACCCGGGATCGAATCCCACATCGGGCTCCCGGTGCATGGAGCCTGCTTCTCCCTCTGCCTGTGTCTCTGCCTCTCTCTCTCTCACTGTGTGCCTATCATAAAAAAAAAAATAATAATAAAAAAAAAAGTAATTTTATCATAATTTCCAAAATCTCTGCAATTACTTTTACATTAAAAAATAAAAACATATATGTTTATTTACCTGATTCATACTTTAAAATAGTGGGAGAAAAAATAATATTGAAAATGTAAGCTTTTTTTTTTTTTTAAAGATTTTATTTATTTATTCATGAGAGACACACAGAGAGAGGCAGAGAGAGGGAGAAGCAGGCTCCATACAGGGAGCCTGACGTGGCACTTGATCCCGGGTCTCCAGGTCTCCAGGATCAGGCCCTGCGCTAAAGGCGACGCTAAACCGCTGAGCCACCGGGCTGCCCGAGAATGTAAGCTTTTCATTTGACTGTTCCCTATGCCCTGCTACCATCTTAAAATTTAGAATTTGAGTATAATTCTTCTTTCATCTGTTGTGTGTGTGTATAACATTTAAGAACATCTGTCCCTTATGTTCTACACAAGTAACAGAATAAAACAATCTTCCCCTTTTGCCCTAAAAACGAACAGATTAATTCATATCATTCCAAACCTTTCTGTGATTTTATTTTATTTAAATTATTCAAGTGTGTTTAAAGAATAATTCGGTTTGCATTACACTGTATGGATTTCTTCACTAACAATACTGCAGTATTTTGCATAGCTTTCTCCATCAGCACCAGCAGCTGAACCTCTTTCTTATGACATTGGGAGAATCAACTTCAAAGGAATCAATTACTGAATTGCTGGCAAAATAACCAAATTTTCCTCATCAGTGGTTAATTTTGATAGTGGTTAATTTTGTTGATTTCTTTCTGAGTTTGTCAGTTTTCCTGCTAAGCTTCCTAATTCTCTTGTTTTCTTGATGGACTATATCCTTTATTATGTGAAAGACCTCCTTTGAGTACATTTTACTACTGTACTTGCTTGTCATTTTTTCTTGTATTCCATGCTTTCCTCTTTGTTGTCTACTACTATTACTTCTTTCTCATCTATTTTTTATTTTACATGTTCTAAAATTTTCATAATGTTTTATTTTCAAAATATTTTTTTTTCTAACTTGTATTCATTCATTCAGCAAATACGAAGGACTCACTAAGTACCAGGAGCTGTTTTAGGCCCTGGAATTACAATTGTGAACAAAACAGACCTTAATCACTGCCTATCTAGTGCTGATCATGAAAGCTTACATTCCACTAGATCTTTGGTCTGTGGGAATTCAGTAGAGTAGAAATTATAAATTTGCTGTCAATCTGATTTTTGCTAAGTATTTAGAATTTACTTTTCAAATGGAGTCTTAAATTATTTTCCAGGATGTATCTGGATGAGTCTCATTGGTCTGTGTGTGCTTTAATTTTTTTTTCATTTTCTTGCCACCCAATGGCTCTTCACATTGAGAAAATGCACTTTCATTATTTTTCCCATTATTCTCTTCTATTCCCTTTCTCTCATTCTCCCCACTTTATCCCTCCCTCAATCTCTCTCTTTTGTCTCTCCATCAGATTTATGTAGAATCACACATATTGGTCCTCTGTACTTTTAACTTCATTCTCCCTTTTCTTTTATCTCTTTGTCTTTTTGTTTTGTGGAGGTTCCTCAAACAGTTAAAAATATACCTGCCCTACGACCCAGCAATTGCACTGTTGGGGATTTACCCCAAAGATACAAATGAAATGAAACGCCGGGACACCTGCACCCCGATGTTTATAGCAGCAATGGCCACGATAGCCAAACTGTGGAAGGAGCCTCGGTATACTTTAGATTTCTTGTACTTTACTAGTAATTTGATCTTTAACCATGTTCATTCTATTATTCAACTCTTCTGCTGAAATTTTTATTTTGGTGATCACAATTGGAGGAAAAGAACACTCTCTTACTCTTGCATTTTCTTCTGTTTTCACAGAATTTTTTTTTTTTTACAATCCAGTATTCTCTCAAAATATCCTAGTTAGCATATGTTTAACTTTTCATCTATATTTGAATTTTTTTCTCTTCTTCCATGGTTGGTTTTTTTTTCACTTGTTAATTTGGGCTTTGATGTTCTTGGTTTTCCTTAAATGTCAATTCTACCTGATTTTTATATCTAAAATAGTTTTGGTCTGTGCATATTTTTGACTGTGTCCATTTTTCTTCATGCTTATATTTAATTCTCATTTGTTATCTGTCCTCCAGGAATTCTTCATAATTTCTGACTCATTGATGACAGTTTCTCTTGTTTTCCATTAAGATTGTGCACATTTGTTTTTTTATTTTATTTTATTTATTTATTCACGAGAGACACAGAGAGAGAGAAAAAGAGGCAGAGACACAAGCAGAAGGAGAAGCAGGCTTCCTGCAGGGAGCCTGATGTGGGACTTGATCCCGAGTCTCTAGGATCACACCCTGGGCTGAAGGTGGCACTAAACCGCTGGGCCACCTGGGCTGCCCAAGATTGTGCACATTTGAACAAAAATTTAAAATATGTTTCTAATAATTTTTAAAGAGTTTTGTAGGATGGGAGAGAAACATTTGTAATCTAACTTCTATCTTTAAAAGTTTGAAAAATAAGCAATACATCCTTGAATATTTCTAGGGCACATATAGTGCCAAAATATTTAAATTTTGTATTGTTTTTGATGGATACTTTTCAAGGATGATGCAAATAAGCATCTTTATTATGAAATACTGAGAATAGGACCAAATTTGTCAGCTTGTTAATCTTAGGATCAATTCCTTAAAAGATATTCCCATGAAAAGATACTCTGAGTTCACAAAAATATTTCAAAGTTGATCCCTCAACACCTTCAATTATTATCTTATTTAGATTATATTTATAATGTGGAAAAGAACATGCCACGTAGGCGTAGACATTTAATGTGAGCACATAGTTTAGACAAGAGGATAAAGGACAACTATAGCTTAGCTATATTTTAAAAGTTATGTATTTTATTCTTTACATAAAACAGAAATGGAAGTATGGGTCATCAGAACACAATAAACTCTGATCTTGAAGGGAGCTTTACTGGACTACAGGCCAGTGTGCACTAATTATTCATAGTCCTAACTTTTATGGTTAAGCCCTGGGCAGATTAGAGATCATATTTGAATGTTAGCAATTTTTAGAAAGTACTATATTTAAAAATCATCTAGCAGCAGAATGTTGAGTTCAAGTACCAGAAATATATTTACTTATTACTGATTATTGAGTCCTATTCAGCCTATAGTCAGAGTAGGAGTTTGACTGTATTATAGCATAGTTTGCAGGACATTTAGAAACACTATCTAATGATGTTCTTTTTCCAACTAGCTTGAAACATTTCCTATTAGGATTATAATTGAGGTCTGAAAGGTCACAATCAAATTAGACCATTTGTTACCAGAAAAAGGAAAGACAGTCTTGGTCTGAGAGGAGAATGCAGGACAAGGTTCTTTCCCTCTCTCAGTGTGTAGCAGTGATTAGTTCATTGGATTATATGGTTATCTCTTTTGCCACTTTGCAAAGCATCAAAGAGTTTAAGTGACAAAAGAATATACAATTTATTAGTAACCCAATGGGTGTGTTCATTTAGAACACGACTGGTAGCAAGAGAGAACTGAGACACTGTTGTGTCAGATACACTCATCATGTCCAAGAGGCACTCAGTGTGAATCTTTTTTTTTTATAGAAAAGCCACCACCATATTTTTCCTTGCCTATTTTCATATTTCCTCTCATTGTTCCTGGTACCCAATCCATGCATAATTTTTCTCATCAAAATTTCAAACTGCTTTGCAAATTGCTGCTCTGCTTTGATTTTAATTGCTGAGTAATGACAGTTAGATATAGGCTTGAGAATAAAAAGGACATTTACTTTCTCTGAAAAGAAAATATATAAAAATGAGGTTCTTACTACAAATGGTGGGGGAACTAGATAGATGAACTAACTGCCTGAAAGTGCTGTGATTATTTTGTCAAAGTGGGCAGTGTGGTTACTTCTTCCACCTTCTTTTTGTCCCATCTCTTTTTCTTCACTTTCTCTTTATCATCACAGAAATGATTCCTCGTGTAAAGATATCTATTTTAGATACAAGAATAATCACAGACATGTTCCTGTATATGAGAAACTTGCCATTCAAGAATAAATCAAGAAAGAATCAGAAAAAGTAACAAGAGGACAAAACCAAAGATTTTTGGTGGGATTCTTGTTTTGTCTAGCAGACCCAGAGGCACTACTGTGTTATTGTAGTGGTTGGAAAGAGCAGGGGGTGTCATCTCTTGAAACACCACCATGGTGATAGCCAGAGTCCTAGACCCAACAGAAATGTGTAGTCAGTAACTATTCTGTGCCAGGCATTTAGATGCTTTGCCTGCAAGAACTTATTTTAATTCTCAGTAACTATATAAATTATTATTGAAAGTCTTATTATTTCTATTTTTTCAGGTGAAAAAACTGAGCCTCAAAGAGGGAAAGTAACTACACAACTAATTAGTGTAGTTTTGAGGCAAATCTGGATCTGTCTCCAAAGCCTGAACTGACATTTTCAGTGAACATGGTCATCTTCTGGGGCTTTGAAGATCAGTGTTTGTTTTTGTTCTGGCTATTTCTATGTGGTCTTTCTACCAAACAATCTTCAAGATTCTAGGTACTTTTAACTCCATTAACTCCACTGTAATATGGCAAAAAAAAAAATCTGCCTGTCTTAAGCAGTTGTAAAACTGGAGGTAGTCACTGGCTTGTATTAACTTTGTCCTCATTTCCATCTGGTGACCTCAGTGGTCTTTCTTTTTGGTAGTTAGAGAGTTCCTTGTAGCTGTTGTAGCAGACAGCTATTTGTTGTTTCCCCAGCATCAATTCTTGTTTCCCCTTTACCTGACAACCTTAATGTTCCAGCCCAATTACAATTCCAAGACTTGGGTGTGATTAATGGAAGTCTGCTGGCCATCCAATCTCATTGGCCACAGGGATTGGCTCATGGAGGAGCACATAATGTAATCAGAATAAACGAGATATGATGTAACATTGGCCTCTATAAATGGGGAATTTTCTTATTTTCTAGAGCAGCCACTTGTAGAGTCTCTCTTCTTCTCAATGATATGGTGTGAGGGTGTGAAACACAAAGCTGCTATAGCCATTCACAACCAGCAGGAGAGTCCTGGAGCTGCCTGAGGACAAACCTGACATGGGAAGGCATGGCAGAGAGATGGATAAGTCCAGGGCCATTGGTGATATTTCAGCTGCTGGATGATGTGTAACTTGAAGCAGCATATTTATTTTCAGATTTTTAAAGTAAATGAACCAACAAATTATCTGTATGGTTAAATTAGTATGAATTGGAGTAAACTGATAAAATTATCTTCTAGATTCTTCTAGAAAGATAGTCATCATCAAAGACACTTTTATGATTATAGTTACTCATTTGAAAGGACTTCATCATTGCTATTAGTGGAAATGGTAATTAACTGGAATAGTATTTCTGGTTAATTGAAATACATAATCAGTTAATAACCAGTTTTTATTTCAACAGTTGCCATCTAAGGATGGCACACTTGGTATTAGTCTGCAATTATTTAAAGGTTTCAGATTCTGGTTAATTGAGGTTTGTTGTAAATTATAATTTCTTTTATTGTTAAGAGCTTCCAGAGGCCACATAATTCAATACTCCTTCTTTTGTCTTGATATTCCTTTCTCATCTAGCAGCTGTATTTGCTGGTATTGATGGTGAATTGCTTAACCTTTTGAAACCATTTTCTGTAATTCTAGGGTGATATTTGCACATGTACTTGGCTTTCTTTATAAGTAAACTATACAAAACTTATTTCAGAATGCTAGTAAATGTGGAAAAGCAAGGAGCTGAAGGCAGACTGATATTTTTACTAATTTGGAGGCCATTTAAAAATGGTTTATTCCGCAAACAGACCAGACCATTTGTTTATAAATACTATAACCTAAAAGAAAGTGAACTTAACATTGTTATAATATCTTATTTACTGCCATATAAGGAATGATTTTTGAGAGATCATTTCTTTTGCTGACTTTTTAAAAGTTATACTAGAAGCATTGAAACTTATTGGGGAAAATAGCTTCTATTAAGAGCAACAAGAAAAATATGATGAAGCACACTGTAGTATAGAAGTAATTTAGAGATTCACAGCCAATTAACATCATTATGGGTTACTTCAAAGATTCAGTGGGGTGCCTGCAGAAGAAAAATATTTTAAACTTTTATTAGGGATCCTGGGCATGTCTACTGGGAAGTTTATAATGCTTCCTAGCTTTTTTTGGGGGGGGGGTGAGGGAGAAAGAAGATATGATTTATACTTTTATGGAAGATTTGGCAGTGAAATCTGGAGCATCCTAATTCAAAATATTACCTTGAACAATTTGCTTCATTTTTCACTGTGGACTTTCTTCTCTAGAAAGTAATTGGAAATCATGTGGGTTTTGTTATTAGAAAGGAAGAGGATAAATAAGCTGAGAGTCTATGCTATAAGCAACCTTTGCAAAACCAGTGCCATGTTTGAGCAGACGGAGCGCTGAAGGAAATCAGCTCTGTTGGCAGCAGGGAGAGTTGCCCAGGCAGCTGGTGGTAGAGGAATTAATTCACGGAAGCCTCTTCTGCTGCCGTGGTACAGATGGGATCATCTGGCTGGCTTTCTTCAGGAGGAAGAGAGTGATACCCTTGGAGCATATGTTTGTTTGATTCCTGTATAAAAGGCAAGACTTTCCTGAAGTAATTCTTAACAACTGGTAACTACATATCTAGCATCATAAAGGCCATGTTGAAATGAGAAGAAAATGCTATTCAAAACATCTGCAAACTTGACAATGAGGGACATAATGGTGGTACAGGCTTTGGAAGGAAAGATATGACCCAAAGGTCCAGGCTCTGTCACTGAGGTATGTAGGCGGGGGCTAGTTATTTATGCTGAGTTCACTGTGATTATTGTGTTGATAAAAGCCTGACATCTAATCTGGTTTAGCCCTTCATCAGAAATGAGGGTAAGAGTATGGCAGGCAGACAAGTGTGAAGGCTATAGGAGAAGACCATTCTTTCCTGGGTCTTCAGAGGCAACACATGGAGGACATGAAGTGGTGCCTGCTGGAAAGGGGAACTTAGAAGTATGTGATACCCTGTGGGTTAAGGCCTAAGAAGCATTTGGAGAATATTAACTAGAGGTGGCTGGTGAGTTTCAAGTGAGGAAATGGCATGCACAATTTTTAAAAAAGATGTTTATTTATTCACGAGAGACACCGAGAGGGAGAGAGAAAGGCAGAAGGAGAAGCAGGCTCCATGCAGGGAGCCTGAAGTGGGACTCAATCCCGGGTCTCCAGGATGGGGCCCCGGGCTGAAGGCGGTGCTAAACCGCTGAGTCACCTGGGCTGCCCACAATTTTTTTTTTTAATAAACTTAATTTTTTTAGAACAGATTTACAGAAAAATTGTAAAAATAGTACAGGGAGTATCCATATAGCCTGCTTTGGCTCTCTTATTACTAATATCTTACACTACAAAGGTGCATTTCTCTTATCCTAATGAAACAGTACATTGATATTAACTAATTAAAGTCCATGGATTATTCACATTTTGGTGTTATTGCTGCTAAGCTATCTCAAGTGACAGCAAAGAAATGCATGTGTGTATATTACTCTGTACATGTAAACGTAACGTATTTACTTATATTTCTATATATAACCAGATGTATTTATATAGGTGCTATAGGCTGAATTATTATGTCCCTCCAAAATTCATATTTTGAAATTTAGTCTCCAGTGTGATGGTATATGGAGGTGGAGCCATTCAGAGGTGATTAGGTCATGAAGGTGGGGTCCTCATAGATAAGATTTTTGAACTTATAAAGAGACCCTAGAGAGCTCTCTTGTCTTTCTTCCATGGGAACACACAGCAAGAAGACTGCCACCTAGGAATCAGGAAGTAGGCTCTCATCAGATTGAATCTTCCAGGGCCTTGATCTTGGACTCCTCAGGCTCTAGGACTGTGAGAAATTATTATCTGTTTTTTTATCAGTCATTCAGTTTATGGTATTTTGTTATAGTAGCTGGAGTGTACTAAGACAGTACTGACTATGCCACCTCTCATTCATTACCACAAGGATCATTTTAGCATCCATGCTTATCTGTAAACTCCCACTCCGACACTGAGAAGCCTGTTCACATCATCTACCACACATTGAATCAACTGGTCAACTCCAGTGGATATGTATAGCAGGATCAGATTTGTCAATCTATATTCCCATAGGTTACAACTCTATCAATTAGAGTACAGAGAAAAAGGATGATTCCTTCTGCCTTAAAGTTTACAAACTAATCTCTAATTTCTAAGCCATGGACAATTTTTGTGTTGATAGCTCTCTGCTATGTGGAGAGGAGATTTGAGAGTAGAAAAATCAGTGGAGAGGCTAAGTCCAAAAAATAATAGTGGTTTTGCAGAGAAATAAGAACATATTTATTAAGTTCTTACTAGCAAGCTCTATGTAAAAATTAATTATTATCTTTGTGTACCATAAGCTGTTCTACATACTTTATGAACCTTAACTCATTGCATCCTCACAACTGCTTGTGAGCTGTACTATTACTGACCCCATTTCATAGATGAGGAAGGCGAGACACAGAGAGATTTATAATTTGCTCACTATCACATTACCAGCAAGTGTCAGAGCTAGGATTCACATTCTCACAGTCACATTGCAGGTCCTGAGCTCTTAACCAGTTTCAATTATTCCTGGCAGTCGAAATATCCAAACTCTTGACTACTTTTTGTAAAGTAGTAATACACTATTATGCATCATAGGATCCTCCCAAATAGGTTAAGTCAACGTCATTGACTAAAAAAAGATTATATCAACAACCACAACAACAAAAAAGAAAGAAATTAAAAAAGAAGAAAAGAAAAGAAAAGAAAAGAAGAAAAGAAAAGGAAGGAAGGAAGGAAGGAAGGAAGGAAGGAAGGAAGGAAGGAAGGAAGGAAGGAAGGAGAAACCACTTAAAGCTCACAGTGATGGAGAACCACATGCTTCATCATATGGGAATGCCATGTTGCTGAGCCTTCTACCATCTGTAGACTCCAGAGGTAGATGGACATAATC
Source organism: Canis lupus baileyi (assembly GCF_048164855.1). NCBI lineage: Eukaryota > Metazoa > Chordata > Mammalia > Carnivora > Canidae > Canis > Canis lupus. The sequence goes on from NC_132865.1 coordinate 36,770,555, forward strand.
CAACAGCTGTGAGCTCTGATGACTCCTGCTGGGCTGACAGAGGGTGAAGAGGTGGAGATGTAAACTACATTTTGAATTCATAAGAGCCTTTCAGGCACCCGGTTAAGTGGTTCCTAACCAAGAAAAAAATCATGTACATTGTAAGTCCTAGCTTTTTAGAATAAAGAAGCCATTGATAAATGATGAAATACAGGTCTAATAAAAATCTACTCAAATGACATGAAAAACAGTCTTTTGTAAGAAGACTGTGCCTATTTATATTTGTGAATCAGTTATCACATGTCCCTCAGGAAATCAAAACAATTGTTCTGGATACTAAATCTTACCATCAGGAGCCAAGTTTGCTCTCAGATAATGGAATGTGCAGTTGAGGGCACATTTTGCCATCCTCAGAATCTAATAAAGCTCATCGATTTCCAGGGTCTCCTGGTGCTCTAAGGCCTAATGTGCTCTTATGGTCATACGTGATTTCAAAATAGGGCCTGGAACCGTAAATGTCCTCTGATTTAAAGAAGAAATGGGCCATACTTAGCACAAAGAAAGCTAGCAGGACACTCCCAGCAATTCAGCTTTAGGCAAAGTTATAACCTGATTTTAATCCTGAGACACAGAGCCAATGGTAGTAAGTCATCTTTTGTGGTAGACATTGAGTTCACTACTCAGACCCATCTGAATGTGAAGCCTCAGGGCAAAAATATGTCTTGTTTTGGTATTTTTATCCTTAGGGCTAAGTATGGCTTTGTTTCATGGTGGGTGTTCAATGAAATGCAGATATCTGTTCATTTCAACACCTGACTCACTGACAGAATGAAGGGATAGAATAGAAAACTATTTCCATCTCTAACAACCTCTCTTTCTTTCAAGGTCCATAGGAAAAGAGCCTAGAAAACCAACAATTCTCATGTAGAGCCCCAGAGGAGGTTAGCCATCATACAATCTTAGGCTTGTAGAGAGAGAAAAGCCTTATTTTCCACACTGATTGATGCAACAGAGCTCATTTTCCCCAAATCCCTCACTTTATGCTGAAGACATGGGGATTTAGATGCTTTTCCCTAAGTCATTAGCTTATTAGGGGAGAAATTGTCAAAGTGCCCCCCAGGGAAGAGAGCTGAGCTGCCACATTGAGCTGGAGCTAGAATCAGCACCATGGTTGCTCAGGTTAGAGGCCACAGCCTGTGTTCCTTAGGGAAGAGGGCTTATCCATTTTGTGTCCTGAGTCATTTAGAATCAAGTCCTTTTCATCTGTTCCCCCACCCCCCCACCTCCTCTCTGGTGACCATCAGTTTATTTTCTATAGTTAAGAGTCTGTTTCTTGGTTTGTATCTTGGTTTGTATCTCTCCACCTTGCTCATTTGTTTTGTTTTTAAATTCCACATATAAGTGAGATTGTATGATGGCATTTGTCTTTCTCTGACTGATTTATTTTGCTTAGCATAATACTTTTCATATATATATCTATGTATCTATATGTCACATCTTTTTTAATCCATTCATCAGATGATAGACATTTGGACTGTTTCTATGATTTGGCTATTGTGGGTAGTGCTGCTGTAAACATTGGGGTGCATGTATCCCTTTGAATTAGTATTTTGCATTCTTTGGGTAAATACCTAGTAGTGCAATTGCTGGATTTACCCAAAGAATAAGAAATACTAGTTCCCCCCCCCCCCCAGTTTTTATTCAAGTATCACTTTCTCAGTGTCTCCTTCCTTGGTCATTATATCTAAGGGTTCAAACTCTTTCCACCATTCCTCTCATGATTTCATTAAACCCATCACTAACATTCTATATGTTGAACTTATTTAATATGGTTTATTTTTACCTTTCCATTAAACAGATTTTTGTAAAAGAAGAAAGAAGAAAGAAGAAAAGAAGAAGAAGAAGAAGAAGAAGAAGAAGAAGAAGAAGAAGAAGAAGAAGAACCAAGTCTTAGTCTAGTGCTCCTTCCACATTGTCAAAGTGAATTTAATATAGGCCTTTTGTTTTGTTTTGTTTTTACGATACTCAACTGGTTAGGTTAGTCCTATAAAATTACTTATAAACTGTTGCCTTTTGTATGGCCTCAAGACAGCATTGAGAAACACAACACATCTCTATTATTTTCTTATGCTCTATACCCTCTTTACTTCTCAATATAAGGAAATTAATTTTCACTTGGTGATCTAAGAATTGTGTCATTGACTTTGAATAGACCATTTTTTAAAAAAGATTTTATTTATTTATTCATGAGAGACACACAGAGATAGAGAGAGGCAGAGACACAGGCAGAGGGAGAAGCAGGCTCCATACAGAGAGCCCGATGTAGGACTCGATCCCGGGACTCCAGGATCATGCCCTGAGCTGAAGGCAGGCGCTAAACCATTGAGGCACCCAGGGATCCCTGGATAAACCCTTCAATGTATTATTGTAAAGGGTTGTAATTACTTGGAATCAGTTGTGGGAAGGTTGTGTTGTTTAGAAAAAATGTTTTCTTAAGACTTGGCAGCTACAGTTGGTAAATGGTAAAAATAAAGCAAAGCAAAAAACTCTCAAACACTATCTTTCAACCTTTATCTTCAATCTCCAGCATCAGTTAACACCTTTCTGATAGCTAAATTCTACAGAGAGCTTAATTTATCTGGGAAAAAGTAGCAGGAACTTTGCAGATTGCCTTGTCCCCTAAAAAGTGCAGCTCAAGCAAGTCCCGTCTGTCCCTGGCAGAGAGGTGTTGTAAATTAGTTTAATTTAGCATCTACTAGATGGGCACTCAATGTGGTCAAGGAGAATAATAAAAAGGTAAGATATTCAATAAGAGGTAAGATATTGAAATTTCATCAATTAAACTCCTTCCCCATGTTGTCAACCATTCCTCCTCAGATCCTCTTTCTTTTGGGTGATTTTCCTGGAGCAAGAGTACTAGGACTTTCTGAAGTTCACACTCTTTCCCTTTCTACTGACTGCCCCATCATAAACATGTCATGAGTCCAGGCCTCTTAGGGGTTTGGGATCCTGTCTATAGTCTTGTTCCAGCTGTTGTTTCTTTCCTTACCTGTAACTCTTTATTATGCTTTCAGTCGTGAGGAACAACAAACTCCATCCTAAAGAGGCTCAAACAATATGCAGATTGATGATCTACATATGAAGGAGCCCCAAAATAGGGACCCTTGAGTGGCTCCATGGTTGAGGTCAGGGCTTGATCCACAGATTCAGGATCGAGTCCCACACTGGGCTCCTTCTGGGGAGCCTGCTTCTCCCTCTGCCTATGTCTCTGCCTCTCTCTGTCTGTGTGTCTCATGAATAAATAAATAAAATCTTAAAAAAAAGAAGCCCCAAGGTAAAGTGAATGCAGGTTGATTCAGCAGCTACATAATGTCATTGAAGACTGGAATTCCCTCTATCTTTCCATCCTTCCATCATCAGGGTCCTTATCTTTTCCTATAAAATCTGTTACTTTTATAGTCTTACCTTCAGGGAGTGTAGTGTAAAGGCTTAGCTTGGCCTTGGGTTCAACTCCCAACTCTGCCACCTAGATAGAAGTTGTGCCTTAGTCTCTTCACATGCAAAGTAGAGGAAAAATCAAGGAACTAAGCCTGCTTGTTTGCAATGAGGAATAAATGCTCTATAAGTTATCATCTTTATAATTAGAGCTTAACTACACTAATCCCAGACTTCACAACCCAGCCCAGCAATGTACAATGTATAATGTACTTTCAGGCAAATGGAGGAAGAAGGACCATTCCTCTATCTTTGTCTAAGGCCACCATCAGTCTATAGGATACCTTTGGGATAGTTAGAAAACATGTCTTCCCCTTGGGGTAGTTTTGAGAGCTGGGAGTGATTTGCATGCATTAATAACAGTGTTGCTCACCTGTGTGGGTATAACCCAATGTCCCACATCTGGGTGATTTGATGCTGCCTTTGTGTAAAGACAAAATATTTTTTCTCTGGGTAGGTGGCATCATACATCGTTCATGCCCTGGTGATAAGAACCCATCTGGGACCACCCCCAATTCTCAGAGAATACCAGAGCAGAACAATGTGAAAGAGATTTGAAGGGCCATGCAGTGATCTTTAAAACCCTTTGAATATGCATTTCCAAATGCTGCTTTCAAAAAACAGTAACTATAATTTATGAATGTCTACTATGTGTTAGGCATTGCTCTAGATCCTTTATATAAATCACATCTAAATTTCATAGTAACCTTGCAAGATAATTCATTATTATACCCACTTTGCATATAGGAAAAGAGATATCGGTGAGGGGGGTGGATGGAGATTTAAGGCTTAAGAGACAGGAAGCTAAGACTAGCATAAGGTTATTAAGAAAGGCCAGCTGGCATGATAGAAGTCAACTCTGAACAGAAGGCAGAACTAATGTAGCCATTAGGTCATGGGCCAATGTTTTTTGTAAGCTTCAGAAATCTCTGTAAAATATTCACAGAATGTTAAGTTGTCATTTTATTAAGGAAACTTTTAGCTTACTGAAATAAGATTTGCTTTAGGATCTGAATAACTAAATTTGTTCTGAATATGTTTTAAAAGAATGTGTGTTTTGCAATTTTTGAGGACAGTGTTTTATATAAGCCCGTGATAAAGTTTTTTGGAGAAATAAAAACTTCTGTGTCCTTACTGATTTTTGTCTGCTTGTTCTATTACTGAAAGAGATGTATTAAATCCACTATGATTTTCTGACATATTTTAACACAGATTTCCAGACCATCACACATTCTTTGAAAACATGTAAACTTGTATGTACTGTATTTCTCTGTATGTATATGCCATGATTTATTAAGTACCAGTTGGATATTTAGATGATTTCAGTTTTCTCCAAAGTTTTCATATATACTACTGATAATCTAATTTTGTGTATCATTCACACGATTTCTGTTTCAATTATAAGGCTTTAATTTATTCTTGATAAATTTTTTGTTCAAATGCCCCCAGTTTGTCCCATCTTTAAAATGTGGGGAGAGAAGAAAGGAATATTATATCCAGCTGTTTGCAACTATTTCAAGGGAGAGTGGAGTTTGGAGACATTCAGGAAGATTGACAGGGTTGGAGAAAGCAACTCTGTAACATCTCCTGACATTTGAGAGAAAAGGAAAGAGCTAGATGCACAGCTTGCAGAGTGAAGGAACATGTTTTTTCTTACCCGTGGGTCTTAAGCTTCCACAGTCCTGCACACCTGTCCCAGAGTGCTCAGCTGGCTTTGTGCCAGCTGTCCCCCAGGCCATATTTTTCCCTCTTTCACACAGAAGGGTGCCCTTGGAGGACTTCTAGGCAGATGTTCTTCTGTCCTGTGTCTTCCTCAGGGCCCGGATTTTTATCTTTGAAAATTTCTTTTATTTATGCATGACACCAAAGGGCAGGGATTGTCTCCAAGTAGGCACTTGAAAATGCAAAACAAATCTTCTTCCACCTTTAAAGGCCTAAAGCCCATGACAAGAGGTGGCCATGATCAGATTGTTGTTGCTATCTGCAGGTCCCAGTCAGGAAGACAGATGGGCTGGGCTCTGTTGAAACATATATACCCTGCTCCACCCTGCACCCCTCCCCAAAGACCAACTCCCCATGTGCCTGGTGGGAACTGGAGGGCCTAGCCATTATTTGAGCAAAGGATGGCAAAGGGTTTAGCTTCAAAAATGCTTATTATTTTATTCTTCAGTGCTTCATATGCACTTGAATATAATAATTTATATTTTGGGGTGCTAGCTGGCTTACTCGGTTAAGCACCAGACTTTTGATTTGGGCTGAAGTCATGATTTCAGGTTCAAGAGATTGTGTTCACTTAGGGCTCCATGCTCTGCATGGAGTCTGCTTGGGATTTTCTCCCTCCCCCTCTGCCCTTCCCCTAGCTTGCACTGGCTTCCTCTTTCTTTCTAAAATAAAACATTTAAAAATGATTTATATTTCATTTGTTTTAATTCTCACAAAAATTCCTATGTAGTAGTCCTGGTATTCAGAAAGGGCATCTGTGGTGGGACTAATAGTCCTCACCCCTGCTCTGGGAGCATGGACTCCTCTGTGGCTCTTCCATCTCCTCCCAAAAAAGGGACACTGCTGAGAAAGGAGATCTTGCCTGCCCATTGCCACACTTGGATTGTCCATCTCAGTGTTCTGGTCTTTAGGTGCAACAAGGAGATGGGGAGAGCTGAGCAGCAGAGGTGGGCAAGCAAGTGATGAGCTGCCTGCAGAGTTCATGGAGTGGGTGATTGATATCCTAGGAGATGACAAGGCCAGCCTGGCCTGTCTGTTTCTTTTTCCTTACAGTGTCCTTCCTCCTTCTTCTTCCTCCCCTCCTCCCTCCCTCTTTCCCATGGCTACTCAAAAATGCATTTGATAAGCTTGGCATTCTAAGTTTCACTTACTAAAAACAGGACTGATTAGAACTAGTTGAGGTGTGTGGCAGTGGAAGGAATTTGATTTTTGTCAACAAAGTCTGTCTAACTCCCTTGTCGCATTTTCTTCTACTTCTGTGTTCCCAGACTACACCTTTTACTGTCTCGTGTCTCCATTATCTCTGGGAAATTCCCTTTAAAAACAATGTCCAACAGGCAAATGTTGTGACATCTGATGTAGTACAATTTCTCTTATTTCCTTTCTTTTCATTTTTTTCCTTCTCCCTTTTTTCTTGCATTCTCTCTTCCAAAGTTCCATTGCCTTATTTATTTGTCCCTTCCATTTTTTTTGTGGGTGTGCCCCACTTGTTTTTCCAGAGGGAGGTTGACAAGTGGTGGGAGGGCGGTGTATGTCTGAATCTGTCTGGGTGTGCTGGCATGAGGAGTGCACTGTAAAGGAGTGCACTGTAAAGTATATATAGGTGTTGATCCATGCAGAGAAACCCTCCATACTGGCCTGAATCCTTCAGATGAAGCATATTGGGTCACTAGGGCAGGCCCTAGCATTCCAAAGAACAAGACTGGTTGAATCTTTAGATCTCCAGTTTGTTCAATGTAACTCTTTGGCTTTTGGCTGCTTTGCATTGCTGTCCCTTCAACTGCCAAGAGTAAGATTTAGGAAACTAAGGGAATTTGGGAAGCTGAAAAGTTTTTTTTTTCCTTCTAATTTGGTCAAGGGCAAAGAGTGAGTGGGAAAATCTTTTGAGCATTTGTTGGCTTCACAGACAAACAAACCTCCTCTCAACTGTAGGGACTCAGGTGGAGGAGGGTGGCTCTCCCTGGTTTCATTCTGGAGTTCCAGTGGCACCTGTTTCAAAGACTGGGGATTTGTCTGCTTTTTAAAAATTAGTTTCTGAATTTCTTTGTAGCGCTTGTATTTGAAATAGGTTCATTCTCATTTTTTTTTTTTAATTCTCATTTTCTTGTTAGTGTTTCCAGGGTGGTTATAGATTCTTTCAATGTTAAAAATGAAATGGATGAAAGAGTAGAAGAGAATACTCAAAGGTAAAGACAAATGGAAGCAAACTGGAGTGGCCTAGCCTGGCCAGATGGTGTTTCTCAGGCCGCATGACCTACCCACTGAGGAGTCTCCCTGCCTCTGCCCTGCTGCTCTGGGCCAGTGGACAGTTGGGTCCCAGAAGACACAGCTGAATATCTTGGAGCTGAGACTTGCTGTACAGTTCACTGGTAGCCCACCCCTGGAGCATCATAACATCTGCTGGTGTGAGTTGGCCATTCCTTGCAGAGACTGGCAGGGTGCAAGGAGGTATGGACACTGCACCTCTCATTTCCTTCATGGGTACTCACAGTCATTATTTCTCCCTCTCCTTCCCTCCTGTGGTTTTCTCTAATTCTTTAAGAAGAAAATGAACAGCCAGGAAGTGGAGAGTGTCGCACAGATTTGGGAAGTTGTCATTCTTAACCCCAATCTGTTCCTCTGCAGGCCGGAACTCATGATCACTAAGATCACAGGGCTTGGACCTGGAATCCTTGGAGCTCTTAAGCCCCTGGTACAAAGATTCTAAGGGAATGTACTGTTTGAACAAAGTGGGCTCTAATACCCAGGAGAGGATTTCAGGAGGGGTGAGCTTTGTTCTCCAGGGCTTTCTGGAAGGCAAGGATGTGGTTGTGGAAAGGAAAGGGAGTGCGTTTTCAAGTGAGTATTAATTCAGAGTCTGGATATTCCTGGATATTCTGGATGTTCCTGGCTCAGCCTCCCTTTCTCTGTAGAATATGCAGCCTCTTGGGGATTTTAGGGACTCCATCACTGATCTCTTCTAGGGAGGGTGTATGTGATGAGAAATGGGTGATTCATTCATGTTCCCTAAAGTTTTGAAAAATAATAATTTGCCATAAGATTAGCTTTGGTTATACCTCTCCAAATGTGTTATTACATTATGTGTATATATATGTAATATATAGTATAGGTATAATATATAAATATAATATATATTTATAATATATAATATAAAATATATATTTATAATATTATATATTATAATAAATATATAAATAATATATATTTATTTTATATACTTATAAATATATATCTATCTACACTGTATATGTATCTATAATCTATATGCTAAATATATATTTAATGTACATATATAGACACAAAATATATATATATAATTAAACCATATATTATACATTAATGTTGTTATGAATAATTTAAAAAGGATTCTATTGATGGGGATTCTATTGATGGATTCTATTGATACTATAAAGCATATCTTAGTGGTCTTTTTATGATACTTAAGCCATCTGATGAAAGTAAAAAGTTCAGTAATGTTTCTTAATTGATAAAAAAAGTCAACATTATAAATGGAGATTAGTTGCATGGCCATTATAAACAAATTAAGGGCCATAAATTAATTGGATACTTCCTCACACTATTAAATCTTCCATTCAGCCTTTCCACAATCTCTTCATATTTACTAAATGTCATTATCTGTTACAAACCTTTGCTGAGATTGTTGTCGTTGTTAGCTTTACAGTAATAATATAGATGAGCCAAATGATACATTTCTGGGTGAAAAAACAAATTAGCCAAGTTCTTAGTGATGACCTCAAAGCAGAAAGTTGTTTAGTGCAGAATCCTAATGGAATTTTTTCCTGTAGAATGTACCAGAAGAAATAATCTGGAAATGATCACCAGAGTGATGCTCAGTTTTGGCTCCTATTTGATTCAAATCTAGTTGATAATTAGACATCAATTTCACTACCTAAAGGAAGTGTAGAACATATAGTCTTTAAAAAATTTAAATTTTACATGCCTTCTGCCCATTTCTTGATTGAATTTTTTGTGTTTTGGGTGTCAAGTTTTATGAGTTCTTTATAGATTTGGGTACTAGTTCTATATCTGATACGACATTTGCAATATTTTCTCCCATTACATTGCCTTTTTGTTGATTGTTTCCTTTGCTGTGCAAAAGCTTTTTATCTTGATGAAGTCTCAATAGTTCATTTTTGCTTTTGTTTCCCTTGCCTTTGGAAACATGTGTGGCAAGAAGTTGCTGTGGCTGAGGTTGAAGAGGTTGCTTCCTGTGTTCTCTGCTAGGATTTTGGTGGATTCTTATCTCACATTTAGGTCTTTCATCCATTTTGAGTTTATTTTTATTTATTTTTTATTTTTTTTAATTTATTTTTTATTGGTGTTCAATTTACTAACATACAGAATAACCCCCAGTGCCCGTCACCCATTCACTCCCACCCCCCGCCCTTCTCCCCTTCCACCACCCCTAGTTCGTTTCCCAGAGTTAGCAGTCTTTACGTTCTGTCTCCCTTTCTGATATTTCCCACACATTTCTTCTCCCTTCCCTTATATTCCCTTTCACTATTATTTATATTCCCCAAATGAATGAGAACATATAATGTTTGTCCTTCACTGACTGACTTACTTCACTCAGCATAATACCCTCCAGTTCCATCCACGTTGAAGCAAATGGTGGGTATTTGTCATTTCTAATAGCTGAGTAATTTATGTATGGTCTAAGAAAGTGGTCCAGTTTCATTCTTTTGCATGTAGTTGTTCAGTTTTCCCAACACCATTTGTTGAAGAGACTGTCTTTTTTCCATTGGATATTCTTTCCTGCTTTTTTGAGAATTAGTTGACCATAGAGTTGAGGATCTATTTCTGGGTTCTCTATTCTGTTGCATTGATTTATGTTTGTTTTTGTGCCATTGCCATACTGACATTTCTCCAGAGAAGACAGAACAGACACGTGAAAAAGTGCTCAACATCACTGGGCATCAGGGAAATACAAATCAAAACCACAGTGAGATTCCACCTCACACCAGTTATAATGGTTAAATTAACAACTCAGGAAACAACAAATGTTGGTGAGGATGTGGAGAAAGGGGAACCCCCTTACACTGTTGGTGGGAATGCAAACTGGTGCAGCCACTCTGCATACCAGTTTGGGAGTTCCTCAAAAAATTAAAAATAGAGCTACCCTACAACCCAGCAATTGCACTATTGGGTATTTACCCCAAAGATACAAATTTAATAATCTGAAGGGGCACCAGCACTCCCATGTTTATAGCAGCAATGTCCACAACAGCCAAACTATGGAGCTCAGTTGTTCATCAACAGATAAATGGATAAAGAAGGATAAATGGATAAATAGATAAATGTATAAAGATAAATGGATATATATTATATATATAATGGAATATTACTCAGCCATCAAAAAGAATGAAATCTTACCATCTGCATGGATGTGGATGAAGCTAGAGTGTATAAAGCAAAGTGAAATAAATCAGTCAGAGAAAGATAAATACCATACAATTCACTCATGTGGAATTTAAGAAACAAAACAGATGAACATAGGGGAAGAGAAGGAAAAATAAAATAAGATGAAATTTGAGAGGGAGGCAAACCATAAGGGATACTGAACTCTAGGAAACAAACCAAGGATTGCTGGAGGGGAGGTAGGTGGGAGGAAAAGATAACTAGGTGATGGGCATTAAGGAGGGCACTTGATGCAATGAGCACTGGATGTTATATGCAACTGGTGAATCACTAAATTCTACATCTGAAACTAATAGAAAATTTTAAATTGTAAAATGTATCATAATAAAAAATAGCATGTAAACTAAAAGCAAATACCCCATGGCCCATGACCCAGGATAGAAATAGCACAGTCCTTAGACATCTCCTCTGGGCTCTATTCCATTTCTTTCCCATCTCATTCCCCATCAAGTTAACTGCTGTCTTATGTCTGGTTTTAATCAGTCCCTTATCCTTTTAAAAAAATGGTTCTAACACCTATTCATGTATCTCCAAGTGATATGTAATCACTTTGAAAAAACTGAGTAATAATTACTTATCTAGCTTTGTAAGTGAGAGGAAATTTGGCAGATGATAGATAGTTGGGAGGAAAAAATTACTATGGCGAGCATGTGGGACCCAGAGGACCTCCTTGTCTCTCAGTGTGACTAACAGTGTCTATCTAGAAAGCTCACAGGTGAAGCCATCAGTGAGTCCTGGAAGTTCCTTGCATGCTTCAGGTGGACCATCATGCTGGCTGTGGTGTGGGTTGGGAACTGAGCATGGGGCAGAACCAGGGTAGGAAGAGTGCTGCTTTGCATGGTTCTGCTTCTGAGCTCCATGTGGCCTCCCTCTACCTCTCTCGTGCTACTAGAGCAGAGCCTTTGCTGAGGCAAAAGGAGCATATGAAGGTGTGTACTCTGCTGTGCTATCCCTCAAAAGGTGTGTCTCTCTGGTAAGCTGCATGGATTCTACATCTAACATAAGCTCTCATTCTGGGACATTCTCTCCCATCCTCCCAGAAATTGCCTTGACCTTCTCCTGTAATGAATGTCCTGTTTCCTTTATCCTGTGTCCCTTGGATTTCACTCCTATTTTGCTGAAGCACATTCTGTAGTGGCTTTTTAAGAAAAAATACAAAGGTGAACTCTATTTTGAGGTCTTATAGGTTTGAAAAATGTCTCTACTCAATCTTTATTGATAGCTTGGATATGGACTTCTAGTTTAGAAATCATTTTCCTTCAGTGTTTTGATGAGTCGCTCCTTGTTTTCAGGCTTGTTGATGAGAAATCCAAAATCTTTTAACTTCTCATTCTTTCTATATAAGTTGTTCTCTTAATCACTGCTGGAAGATTCTAGAATTTTCTCCTTGGCTCCAATATTCTGAGATTTCATAATAGCATTTCCTGTAATTTGTTTACTTTATCTATTTTGCTGGCCATTTGGTGGGCCCTTTCCATAATAGGAAACTTTCTTGAGTTATTTTTTCATAATTTCTTTTCATGCATAGTCTCTGTTCTTTCTGGAATGTCTGTTGTTTGATATTGGACCACTTGATCTGGTCCTCTGCTTTTCTTACTTGCTTTTTCTTTCAATTTCCCATCTCTTTGTTCTCCTTTCTGGGAGAGTATTTTGACTTTGTCCTTTAACTCTTCTGTTGTGTTTTTATTTTGTGCTTTTATTTGTCAGATGCTTTTCAAAGTGCTTTTTATTGTTCTCTGAATATTTCTTTCTATAATATTCTGTTTTTGTTTCATGAGTGCAATATCTTATTTTGTAACTCTGATGATATTAATAATTTTTATTAATATTTTCTTTCTCTTGCAGAATCTCTGTTACATCCATTTTCTTTTCTCTGCTTGTTTTCATTTCTATTTTCTATGTAATGGGTTCTTTTAGTGAATCTGGTAATTTTTGCTTGTCTGCTCATGATTATGAGAAAACTAAAAAGCCTACCAAAGCTTTAAATGTATTGCAATGACTTATTGATTTTGAATTTATTACAGGGTAGTCTGGGTGGGACATTTGCTACATCTTTCCTGGTAAGAATATGTAGAAAGGATTCTTTAACTTTCATGTCTTGAGGATAAAGTACTGGCTTCTAGCGTCATAGAAACTGAAAAGGGAACAGGACTGTGCATTTTAAGTTTGGCTTTCAATACACATGGGATCATTTAATCTCCTTGTTTTCTTTATAGGACCTATCCCTTTTACTTGTGAGGCATCACCCATTTCAGATATTCCTGGTTTAACTCTTTCTATGAAATACAGCTCTAAACTTTTGTTGGAGTAGGGTTAGGTTTGTTTACTCAGCCATTAGAAACGACAAATACCCACCATTTGCTTCGACGTGGATGCAACTGGAGGGTATTATCCCGAGTGAAACAAGTCAATTGGAGAAAGATAAACATTATATGGTCTCATTCATTTGGAGAATATAAAAAATAGTGAAAGGGAATAAAGGGGAAAGGAGAAAAAAATAAGTGGGAAATATCAGAAAGGGAGACAGAACATGAAAGACTCCCAACTCTGGGAAACGAACTAGGGGTGGTGGAAGGGGAGGTGGGTGGGGGGTGGGGGTGACTGGGTAGCCGGTGGGCACTAAGTGCCACTAAGGTGGGCACTTGATGGGATGAGCACTGGGTGTTATTCTGTACATTGACAAATTGAACACCAATAAAAAATAAATTTATTAAAATAAAAAAATACTCAAAGGGCACTAAATAAGAAAGGTGATCCAAGGGCTAATGGCTCATCTAAGAGCTCTTACCCCTTCTCCTTATTTTACATACTGCACCCATCCCCCCAGTTTTGATTCCTGTCTTTCTGTATCTTTTAAGGATTCTGATGTATAGATTGGATTAGATCTTAGCTTTCTCTTCTGGAGGCTTTGTGTTCAGTGCTCTTGGGATCCCAAGCCAATTATCATGCATCCATCTGTTGCTGTTGGCTATTCCTGTGTTCTCTTAACCTTCAGTATGCATGTCTTAATTTGTGTGTATGAGATTTTACAGTTTTCAGGAAGAAGCAAAATTGTATGCATGTGTTCAATTAACTATCTTAACTCAGAAACTGGCCTAAGTTCTTACGGTACCACTCATTTTATTTATGTCCTATAAAACCATAGAATTTAGAGTAGAAAAAAAATTTGAACTTTATATACTCTAATGTCCTCAATTTGTGTATGAAAACATTGTCTCCAACCAGTAAATAGTTTGTCTAAAACCACATGGCTAGTTTGTGTCAGGGCTCAGACTTACAGAAAAAAAAAAAAAAAATCAAGCTTAAATTTCTAGATAGTACCAAAGCTAAAAAATCAAGCTCAAATTTCTAGATAGTCTCAGTGTCCAAAGCTGCTAATGCATGGAAATTTAGCTTCTTCTATAGATTAACTGAGCATAGTAGATAAAAGGTATGTGCAGATCATGAATTGTACAGACCAAAACTTTATCTTATAGGAAATTATGGCATTTGCCAGACCACAGTAATGTGATCAGGTAATGGGACCTCGCCAAAATTAAACAAATATTGGATAAAATCCAGGAACAGATAATTAATTTGGATTATGAAAACATGGAATTAAATCTATATCTAAACCAATGACTAAAGAATCAATGTGCAGAAAAAATAAGTCCTAAGTTTTATAAATGTTGGCAAACCATGGTATGTGCAGAGAGTATTTCCATCTGTTCTTTTGCTGTTCTTCTGAATTTTGGGACTTCTCTTCCCTGTCTTCTGGGGCCTCAGTGTCCCTGTGTTTTCCAAGACCCTTCCAATCCTAATGTGCTGGGTTTCTTTTACCTGCTGTGTGTTCTCCCACCCACCTACCTTTCATTTCATTAACAAAACAAAAACACTTTAATTGTGCTGACATATGTCTCAAAGCAGCCTTTCTGAATGATCGACGAACTCTTCTTTGAAGATCTTTTTTTATAATTCCCAGTGCCTGAAGGATGGGGCGTTGTAATAAGTGTGAGGGGAATAGGAGTCATGTTTCTGTCTGAGTTATGTGGCTTGGCCCAGTCATGATATGTCTCACCCTTTCCTGATTTGCAAAGTGATCCTTGCAGTAGGATTCCTCAGTTATTTTAAACAAATACTTATTGATTATGTAGAGTTCATGATCAGTGGAATGGATTTCTAAGTTGACATATCACTCTGTTGTGGAGGCTGGGGTGTTTGTGTTTAGGGCCAGGGAAGAGGAACTACAAAACCTCACCATTTGGGTGATGATCTTTCCTCCAAAAATGGAAACCATCCAAAATTTTGAGGAGCAAGGGAATAGGTGTGATTTTGTGGCTATAAAAACCCATGAGATAAAATTTTAATCTTCGTATATTTGTGACAGATGTTTATTTTGCAGCCGCACAATTTATCTTCACTTGTTTTCTCTTGAATTAAGAAACTAAAAATATAAATGGAAAATAAGTTGTAATTGAATTCTGTCTTCCAAAGGGAAATGACATTTACACTGGTATAACCTTGACAAATATACATATAACTTCTCAACGAATGGGTGATAAATCAGCTATTTCGCTGTCTTTTATGGTGACTGCTTTGGAATTTACAGCCATTTGGTTTTGAATTAGCCTAGTAATATATTATCCTGAGAAGGGATCACATAGTTTCAAAAGAGGAACTAAAAAATTTACCGTGTTAGTAGGGTTTGATGTCTGAGTTATAAGTCTTATTGCGTTTATGCTTATTTGTCTTTTTTTTTTTTTTTTTGATGTGGGAGGAGGGGTGGTTGGGAGTTTTATTGATGTCTTGCTTTATGTTTTTAACTTTCAGAATATTAGTTTTGAATTATTATTGAATTGTTATTAAAAATAATTTATCATAAACATTGAAGTGAGTGAAAAGAGAATTTAGAAGTCATTAAAATATGCATATGTCCTGAGCTGCTCCAAGTAATTATTCTTCCTTGCTCATTCAGCTATCTTCTGTTTCTGCTGTCTGAGCCCGCCACCTCCAAGTCATCTTTTAAATGTGGCTCTTGATTTTGCAAGGCAATAGTCCTGGGGGGTTTCAAAAGCACAGAGCCTCAACCCCACATGAAAATACTCACTTGGTGGCTTTCAGCAGGGTGACAGGAAGGAAATATGAGATGTGCTTCCCTATATATCTACTAAACTGAAATCCCGGTATTTTTTCTTGATGGAAGCATATGTGATATCAAATATTACATTAGTTTCAGATGTACAACATAGTGAGCTCACAATTATGTGCACTGGGAAATGTTCACCATGATGTGTAGTTACCATCTATCACTGTATGGTTATTACAAGTTATTGACTATATTCGCTATGCTGTACTTTTCATCCTCCTTATTTTATAACTGGAAGTCTGTAGCTCTTCCTCTTTGTGTATTTCATTTACCCCCTACCTCCCTTCCTCTATTTGTTTTGAAGACTTTTTTGTGAATTGTTGCGTTTTGTGTCCATGGTGTCTAGATAACACTGGGTTAGGTTCCTGCCCCTAAGTGGCTTTATTTACTCCATGTGTGGTTCACACCATGAATGTCTTCTTCATTGTTCTCACAGGTAGTAGTGATGTTGTTCACTGTTATTTTCTTGCCACTCTTATCATCTTTGGTACTGAAACCAGAAGAAGGCAGACATGATATTCAATGACCAAGGAGAACAGTGACCTTCCTCCCACCAACAAACAAAATTTGAGGAACTGATGAATTACATTAACAGGGACCCTTTAACTTGCTTTGTCTCCTAATGCAGATAAATGATTTAATTTCAAGAAGACAAACTGTGAAATGGAGAAATAAATTTGAATATATTGGCATTTTATTTATTTAGTAAATGACAATGAGTCTGATACTAAACCATGGTTTATTGCATGGCTTATATACAGAAGTTCTTTCTGTTTTGTCAGGCTTAGATAATTTCCAGTAAAATGGGTCTTCTCCACTTGTTATTTAACTTCATTTTGCTTCACAAATACCAATTCCCAAGGACAACAGCATTTGCCAATTTCTCTTTGGTGCTTTAGTTTTACAGTTATCAGCCATAGCTGCCAGATATTTTTCTCCTGTGAATATCAGTGATATTTGTTTAACCAGATTTACATTGTTTCTCTTTTATTTTTTGCATTTTTATATAATTGGATGATTATAGGCTTAACAATAAGAAAAAAAGGAAAACCTTCTTTATTGTTAACATCAATCCCTGTGGAATTGGGCTCCCTGTGGAGCCTTATTCTAATGAAAACATGTGTGCATGCACTTAGCATTGGATATGCACTTTAGAAGATGTGGTGATGAAAGCAATACCTTACTCATATGATCTCAGATTGATGAGACAAACACACATACCTTACAATGAGAAAAGTGCAATGTGCACAGGAGATGTGGCAGAAATCGATCTGCAGGTGCACAGTGTGATAACATTTTCTTTGGAAATTTATGTCCACAGAATATAGGTCACTTCTATGGCTGTTGCATAAATCTTCTGTGAGTGCTCCCTATGGTTTCTCTTTCTGCTGGCTGGTTGTAGATGACAATGAAGCTCCAGGAAACAGACTTTCCTAAGGTGGAAGGAGCCAAGGCCCCTGAATGGAAGAGAGCTACCCTAGCTTAGGACAAAAGTCCTGCCATGAATGTTTGGTGAGCAAGAAGTACACTTACTATTCTTGAGACTTTGAAGTTATGAGGTTTATATTGTTCACACAGTTTAAACTAACTATAATAAGCAGAGTCCGTGAAGCTGACAGAAGAGATCTAGAAAAACAGCAAACAACTACCCAGGGGTTGTTTAAGTGCTTTTGTTGAGCTATCATTATAGCTACTAGTAGCTATCATTTTGATAATGACTGAAGTGAAGCTTACAGATTTAAAAAAAATAACATTTCATGCAACATAGCTATTTGGGAGGACTGCCCAGCTGAAAATTTTGCCTACTGAATGATTTATAAGGAAGAGGAATGCATATTCTTAGATCTAGAGTGACAAAATTGAGGGTAAGATGGATTCAAAGCTCAGAGCAGTACACATTTAAAAAAATTTAATGCAAATATAGTCAGATGAAATTAAATAAGATTTATTACACTCGATGAAAAATTTGTCCAGAGAATTTAAGTAGGCACAATTTAAGATTCTTTGCCACATCTTTGTCTTTATAAAAAAATCCCTGTATCCCAACTTCTAGGAAGTCCTGAATATTAGACACTAAAATTAAAGATATATAGATTACCACAGATCTATTTAAGGGCAAATTACAAATAGGCCCATATTTTCAACAGCTTGAGAGGCCACTGAAGCATTACTATATATATTACTATCTTTCTAGGAAACTCTTAAAGATGCAGTGATGCAGATTAGCTA
Organism: Canis lupus baileyi; assembly: GCF_048164855.1. Classification (NCBI taxonomy): domain Eukaryota; kingdom Metazoa; phylum Chordata; class Mammalia; order Carnivora; family Canidae; genus Canis; species Canis lupus. The sequence goes on from NC_132865.1 coordinate 36,788,544, forward strand.
ATCTAGGGCTGGGCAAACTTTTTCTATAAAGGTTCAGATGACAAATACTTTAGGGTTTGTCAGTCAAGCAGCAAAATGAAAGTTACTATAATTCTGTCATCATTTAATAATGTAAACACCATTCTTTCTTTGTGGGCAGCACAAAAGAAGGTAGTGGGTTTGTCCCACAAATCTCCGAACTAACAATTCTGGAGAAATATATGCATATTGTGTGCGTGTGCCTTCATGCATGCATGCTCATGAGACTTATGAGTCATTTACAAAGGGTACCAATAACTTGGTTTAAAACTCCACCCGGATGCAAAGCACTTTCACTGGTTAATATGAGATGATAGAAGAAGATGATGCAGGCTGAGCTCACACAGCACCAACAGAACTAGAAGAAGGAACCGTGACTGGTTACTAATGGGTATACTTTTCCTGGATAGGAAGGAATGTTTATGTTGTGCTAATAAAATAATTTTTATAATTTTATTTCATTTTCTTGAATGTCTCATTTTTGTGACACAGAGTTGTAGTTATAGCCTTGGAAATGACTAAAACATAGTTTAGAAAACATTTATGAGTACCTCCCTGCACTGCTTCCTTCCTAAATATGTCTTATACATATTATTAAGTGACTGTAATCTCATAGTATGTACAAATCCGAATCTTGCTTTTTTTCACCTGAATATATAACAATGATTTTACATGTTAGTACAAAATATTCAAGTGTTTTTTGTGTAAAATAATATATACTGATTAAATAAAATTGGATAAGAAAAAGTAGAATGATCTCTCTTGTGTCCATCACTCAAACACAATCAGAATATTCTACTTTGTGCACTCAGTATGACATTATAACAATTCTTCTATGCAGTTATCTAAGCTTTAAAAACTAACTTTGGTAATTAGTAAAGAAATACAAATTTTCTGCACATTACTGAAGGACACCGAAAAGCACAAAGACAAAACAAAATGTCTTATAATCCTACCGATGTAAGATAAATAGTGGTAAGCAGATGCATTTGCAGTATCCCTGTCTATTAATATATCTAAGTATATGTATGTAGATAATTGTTTTTATAATGGGAACATGTCATACACATCATTTTATAGACTGATTTTTTTTTTACTTTGTACTATATTTGTGTTGGTTAATTTTATATGTTAACTTGGTATAGTGGCCAATTATTTGTTCAAACACTCAATATTGCTGTGAAGATATTTTGTAGAAGTGATTAACATTTACCATTAGTTGACTAAGTAGCCTATACTTGATAATGTTGAGGGAGGGTCCTTATCAAGTTAGTTGAAGGCATTAAGAACAGAAACTGTGGTTTCTGGCCTACCAGCCAATCTTACAAACTTCAGTCTTAAGACTGCGACATTAATTTTTGCCTAAGTTTCCCGACTGCTGACCTTGTCTAAAAATTTTGGACTTGCCAGTTCTCATAGTTGCATGAGTCAATCTTTATTTTATGTTAAGATTTTATTTATTTACTCATGAGAAACACAGAGAGAAGCAGAGCCATAGGCAGACGAAGGAGGCTCCCCGCAGGGAGCCTGATGCGGAACTCAATCCCAGGAACCTGAGACCATGCTCTGCACCAAAGGCAGACGCTCAACCACTGAGCCACCCAGGTGTCCCACGTAAGTCGATCTTTTAAAAGAAATCTCTCTATATACATAATGTCCTACTAGTTCTACTGCTCTGAAAAGCCCTGACCGATACAATATTACCGATATATTCCCATGTCAATATTCTTCTACAAGATTTTAATGGCTTTCTAATATTTAATTAAATGGTAATCATCATATTAATAAGTAGAAATAATATTCAGTTGAATGAATGTTACATAATTTATGTACCCAATTTATCCACTGTTAGACTCTTGGATTGCTAACTACTTTTTTCTTGTGGTAAAATACATAGAACCAGTCTGACCATTTGAAAGTAAATGATTCAGTGGCATTTTTTACATTCATAATGTTGGGCAATCATTGTCACTATCTATATCCAAAATGTTTTTATCATCCCAAAAAGAAACTCTGTAATCGTTAAAGTAATACTTCTCCAGTGCTCTACCGTTCTCACTGGTAACCTTTAATTTACTTTCTGTCTTTAATAATAATTTGTTTAGTCTATTTTATTTTTTATTCTAGTTATTTTATACTAATAGAATCATAAAATATTTATCCTATTGCTTGGCTTATTTCTCTCAGCATAATGTCCTCAAAGTTCATCCAGGTCATAGCATGTATCAGAACTCTATTCCTTTATATGGATGATTAGTATTCCATTGGATGCACAGACGACATTTTGTTTATTCATTCATCTATTGATGGACACTTGGATTGTTTCCTCCTTTCAGCTATTGTGAATAATACTGTAATGAACATTGGTGTACACATTTGAGTCCTTGTTTTCAATTATTTTGGATATATCCTTGTAGTGGAATTTCTGGGTAGGATGGTAATTCTGTGTTAAGCTTTTGAGGAATTGCCAAACTGTTTTCTACAGTGGTTGCATGAGTTTACACTTCTACCAGCAATGTACAAGGGTTGCAATTTCTCAAAATTCACATCCTGTCAATACTTGTTTTCATTTCCTCCTTCTTTTTGTTTATGATTAACCGAGGGGGTTTTCATATGCTTCTTTTATGATGCCTTTTTTTGGTAAAGTCAGTGGTTGTATCTCCAATTTAATTTCTGATTTTAGTACTTGCATTTTCTTCTCTTTATCAATATGCTAAAAATTTGTCAATTTTGCTGATTTTTAAAAAATAACGAACTTTTGGTTTTATTGATTCCATTGTGTTCTATTTTGTTTTTAGCTCTGTTGTTTCTTTCTTTCTGTTAGCTTTATGTTCAATTTGATCTTTCTCTAGTTCCTTGTGGTGTGAAGTTAGGTTATTGATTTGGGATATTCTTCTTTTTTAATGTAGGCATTGCAGCTAGAAATCTCCCTCTGATCACTGCCTCACTACATCCCATGAGTTTTTGTAAGTTGTGTTTTCATTTTTGTTTATCTCTAAGTATTTTCTCATTTTTTGTGACTTCTTTCTTGAGTCATTGTTTATCAGTGTATTTTTGATTTTGACGTATTTATAAATATTTCTCTTTTCCTTCTGTTATTGATTTATTCTATTGTGGTCAGAAAAGATTCTTTATAGGATTTTAATCTTTTAAATGTATTGCGACTTGTTTTGTGATATAACAGATTGTCTATTCTAGAGAATGTTATATGTGAACTTGAGAATAATGTGTATTCTGCTGTTGTTGAGCGGAGTGTTCTATGTATCTGTTAGGTCTAGTTGGTTTATAGTGCTGTTCAAGTTCTCCACTTTATTATTGACCTTCTTTCTAGATGTTCTACCCATTATTGAAAGTGATGTATTGTATTTTTATTTGTATTCTTCAAATACTATTGCAGAATTGTTTATTTCTCTCTTCAATTCTGACAACACTTGCTTCATATAATTTGGGGCTCTCTTGTTTGGTTCATGTTTGCTTATAATTGTTATATCTTCTTGAGTTGAAACTTTTATCAATATATAATATCATTTTTTGTCTCTTGTAATAGTTTTTTATTTATAGTCTATCTTGTCTGATATTAGTGTAGCCCAGCCCTGATTTGAACACGATGAGTATTTGGTTTGTCATTAAAGGGGACTGCCCTGAAAAAGACACCTGTCCAGTTACACTTTAATTGAAAGACAAAACACATCTCAGGAAAAGTCAATTCAAAATTCACATTGGTTGTGCTCTAAAAAAGGTCATTTAGTTGGTTCATGCTTTGTTTAACGTTGGACTTAAAGACACTATTTCTGCATCTTGCCAAATTTACTGTAATTGTGTAGTGAACTCAATCTAAATATAGCAATTAGCTTTGATGGCTTTATTTTGGAAAATCTTAATTTACTCACTGCTCTTAACCTCAGATTCATTTCTGCCTCTTTCCTCTCCCTCATTTTTTAAAATCCAAATGTTTGAACTGAACTTTATATTCCTTGTAGTTGTCTTATGCATGCATCTCTTTCTTTCTAGGGTTACTGCCACAGGCACAATTTAATTTTCATAAAGGGAGGGGTGGCTGGGAGGCACAGTCAATTAAGTGCTGGACTCTTGGTTTTGGCTCTGTCATGATCTCAGGGTCCTGAGATGAAGCCCCATGTAAGGCTCTGGGCTTAGTGCAGTATCTGCTTGTGATCCTCCCTCTCCCTGACCCTCCCCATTGTACTCTCTCTCTCTAAAATAAATCTCTCTAAAATAAGTAAATAAATCTTTAAAAAATTTTCATAGCAAGAGATTGTGTAATTAAAAAGATTTACCTAACTAGCATTTCTAATTTCATTAATAAAGGTTGTTGTACTAAAATACCTCATTTTTGTTTACCCGAAAATTCCTTTATTAACCTTTATTATTAAAACATAGTTTCCTTGGGTATACATTTCTAGGCTGACAGGGTTTGTCCCTCTCTCTCCCCCAATATAGAGAGTTCTCACTGCTTTTAGACTACTATTGTTGCTCTACAGATTTTAAGTTGAGTTGTGTTTGAATTGCAGTTAATCCACTCACTGATTTTTAAATTTTCATTATCTTTAATTTCTACAAGTTCTATTTAATTTTTTTTCCAAATCCGCCTGCTTATTTTTGATCGTTTCTTGTACCTTTCTGGTTTTGTGATATTTTTTAAATCTTTCATTCATAGCTGTTTTACATACTTGATTCCATGACTGAAGCTTCTGGAATCTACATCTGTTGTTTTTTATTTCTTTTGACCAGTAGTCAGGGATGATGATCTTGTCTGTCCCTGGTGATCTTTTTTTCTGATCTCAAAATTGACTATTTTCCATTGTGGAAACACTTGAGCTTGAAACAGAATGTTTTCTTCTGGAAAGGAGTCATGCCTACTGTTTCTATCAGGCAGGCCATGCCTACATACCTTCCTGTTTCCTCAACTAATTATGGATTTCCAGGATTAATCAGATTTAGCTCTTTCATCTTGTTCTAGCTCTGTTCTCCTACCTTATTATCTATATCTGCTTTTAAGAGAATCCTGCCTGTCATAGAGACTCCTGCCTTCACTTTCAGTTCAAGATTTTCCTATGATAGAAACAAATGTTACATACTTCTAAGATCCTTTTGACAGCTTTCTCTTCCCCAAGGTGCTGTCCAGCCCTCTGGTTGAGCCATTAGCATGCTCTGCCTATGCTGATTGCAGAACCAATCTGCAGCCCAGGACCACAAGCTTGCTGTCCTATGGGGTATGGGATTTGGTACCTAGAGAAACCATTAGAAGGGGTAGATGACTCAACCCAAAGGGACAATTAATTCTTTTGAGTACATATTAAGAATGGAAAAACATGAGTTGAAAGGGAGCAAGGAAGAGAAACTTGCCCTTTGCCCTCCTTCTTCTTGCCTGAGGATCATTATAAGGCACATTTTTTTCTTTCCAGCCTGTCCAAGGAAATTTTATGAATGGATGCACTAAGCATCTCAGTGTGTCCCCTCACAGATGGTGAGGAGTGGTAATTGGTGGGCAATGAATCAGACTGCATTGTTTCACACTTCTCCTTACTGTGGTAGATTATTTGAAAAGATTGGTTAATGTCTCCTTTCCCCCTTGTGCCCATGTATTTTTGCAGTGTAAACTTGATAATCTTCCCATGAGGAGGTAGAGTCCCTGTCTCTTAAGTCTGGGGTGGCCATGTGACCTGTGTTAACCAGCAGAAAGTGATGTGCTTGACCTGGAGACTTTGTGGATATTGCTCTTTTGGAACAATGCCTGGTAAAGATAATCATGTAAAGAAGTCTGTAATGAAGAAGAATCTGACAAGAGAAGCCTGGCCATCCTAGCAGTTTTAGACAAGTAGAGTGAAAGCCCCAATGTGTAAATGAACTCTGATATATTGTCTAGGCTGAGCCAGGCCATTCGCTGGCTGAAGCCTCACAAGCAGGTGAAGCCAACTGAGGAACTGCCACCCAGCCAAAAAAATCAATGGGGAATTACACATAATTGTTTTAATTCGTTAAGTTTGGTAGTGTTTGTTACATAGCCATATATCTATAAAACACATAAATTTATACCATAAATCAGGTACTAGGAAGAAAAACTGAAAACAAGTGACATTGGTCTTGGGACTGGGCAGTGGGCAATGCTGGAAAAGTGGTAAAGAGGCTATTAGAACCATTGGGGGAGGCTAAAATGTGTGAGAAAATTCTTTTGCTGAGACTGGCAAAAGGGTAACCTTTATCAGGTAGTAACGGACTAATTGGCAAATGTGTCACCTGTGCTAACTAGGAAAACAGGAAATATCTTGTGTCTCTAGCTAAGGGACTTCTTGATAGTATGTTGAAAATGCCAGTTGGGCACTTCTGTGTGTGATAACATGCAAAATGCTAGAGAAATGCTATACACAGAATTTTTCAACTTCCAAGCAATATTTTGAGAAAATATAGATGATGCAATACTTTCTGGGTTAGAAAATAAAGTGATTTCTTATTTACCACGTTTTCAGTCTCTCCAGCTGTCACAAAGTTTTTAGAAATAAGAAGCAGCTTCAGTATAAAGGCCAAAAAAGATTGTGGTTATAAGATCCTTTGTACCTTGGAAAGATTTAAGGTCATGCCAGAACCTCTTACTAGATAAAGGGCTTCTAAAAATCTTAAGGGTGTTATCCTACAGCAATCTCAGACTCCAGCCTGAAAGAGATCCATCTCAAATTATGAAATTTATGGCAAAGAGTGAACCATACAGTTTTAAGAGTCATATGAGTCATGGCCTAATTGGACTAAAGAGGTAGAAAGTTCAAAATGAAAGAAAGGTTTCTGGAGCCCCAAATTTTATGGAAAGGGAGCAGACTAGAAAGCTACTTGGATGCAAACATGGTCCATTTCTTGTCAAAAAGGAGAGGTATCTCAGAAAGTACAGCCAAGAACAGAGAAGAACAGAGGATTAGAGGTGAGAAAACCACACTGTGGAGCAGTACCAGACTCATCTGTGGTTCCTTGCCAGATTGAGGGGACCTCGACAACATGTCTGACTGGATTTGTAATTGCTGCAGGACAATGATTGCTTTGTATCCTAATCTTCCTTTTGCACAGGGTTTCTGTACAGGTTTTCCTGTCCTATCTCATCATACTAAGTTTTGCTTGTTGGCAGCAGGAAATCTGTTTTAAGGTCCTCAGGCTCTTGAATTACAAGGGGCCACATCTAAGGAACCACTCCAAGGATCCTCTCCTCTGCCTCTGTCCCTGATGCAGAACAGCGATTGTGGATGTTGAGTCTGTGGCCATGATCAGATGAGACTTTTCGGGTCTTGGGAAGGGATGTTTACTCAGTAGGAAAAGGATAAATTACAGTGGCCAGAGGGCACGCTAAGGCAGATGGTTCTGACTGTGGTTACCATAACTCCCTTTCCCTATTGGTGCCTCTCTACAGTGTTACTTCACCATGCCTTCCATCAATAAGTAGAGTCTAGTTCTTGGGAAAGGCTCTGTGACCTGTTGTGACCCCAGAATGTGTCAGCAGCACAAATTCCAGAGCTTAGGCTTCAGGAGATCTTATAGTTTCTTTCTCACTCTCTTGAAATGCTGCTTCAGATCACCCTATAAAAATTCCCAGCAGGAAAGAGCATGTGGAATGTGTGGCCAGTCCTCCAGATACATATGTGACTCAGGCCTAGACAAACCATCCAGACCCCACCATACTTGTGGAAAGATAGCAGAAATAATGCCAACCAAACAAGAATGCAGAGAAATACTCTGGTTTTAAGCCACTCAATTTTGATGTCATGAAGCCACAGGTAACCAATATAGTCATTATCAGTGGTGTTTTAGGTTCTCCATAACTTTATTGTAAATTATATAAAAGTTAGATAAAATACAAAGCTAAGTAGAAAACTGATGAATTTCATTTCTTCATATGGTAGTTAATCTCAAAACCTTGAAGTTTCATATCTTTTTCATCTTATTAAGAGAAATAGAAATCTTTAATGAAAATTCGCATCTTGGGAAAGAGGCCGGGTTCATGCAGAGGTGTCTGGTATTGTTAACAGTGGGATATCAGATCTGTCCATGGTGGAATCATATCAGACTCAAGAAACATTCTCAGACAAAATTGTATGCACCCCCAACTTGGGCAAGCAGAGACTCTCATGTCATTGAAATAAAAGGATGAAGGACATCTAATTTCTACTAGAAAAAGGAACACAGTTTCTGCACATTTTATTCCACCAAGTTTCCACAAAATACATTAATTTTTTTGTGTACAATACTGAATTCTTGAGAATTAGTACATGGTACTTAGTGAAAATCATTAGTGATGCTCTTAGCTAGTTGTGACCTTGGTCAGATGGAACCAAATCCATGATACCCTGGATCAGAAAACACATACCATGGACAAATCCAAAATGACTGCTTTCAAAGACTCAATTTGATTTTCTCCATGTGGTGCTGATGAAAAATTATCACAAAAGATAAAGCAGGTCGGAGGGATTGGTGAATAGCCAGAAAACAGTATATGAAACTTTCTCATACTTGAGCCAACCAAGCACCAGCTATAAACACAAACAGGAAATATTTCTTCTTCTGGTTGTTTCAGTTTTTCAAAAGTTTTTACAGATATATTAGAAGGCCCTCCAAAAAACAAGTAATATTTCTAGAGTATGCCCAGTTACACTAGAGGGTCCCACAAGTGTAAATCCACAGGCGTTGACATGAAACACTGGATCTTCAAACAACTAAGACAGAGCAAGCCTCTGTATAAAACCACTATGAACTGAGCTTTATGGACACTGAGCTGTACTGTTCCATAGGATCTTCAGAAGAAAAAAAATTCCCTCTTTTACCTGGGTTGTCATTCCAAAAACTATTGCCTCTCCAATGTTGGTTGTTCTAATCAACAAGTTCTTATTTTAACTGGGATTTGCTTCTACTTTCATTGGAATAAGAATATGACCAATAGCAGGATCAGGAATTCGTGGCTGTGGATCCTCTGGTGTAAAATGGCATGCGGTATACAATTGGTGCTTCCTAATAAGATACCTGTGTTTTAATCTTTGTCATAGTCTCTGTTTTGGGAACCAAATCCATGAAATTTGTTGACTCCCATAGCATTTTTTTTTTTACTTCCTGTATGCCCAGCAATGCGATATAACATTTGTTCTATGCAAGATATGGTTGCTTGTAAGGGAAGGGACATCTTCCCTAGGGTGTGAAAACCAGCATGCTTTGCTTTCTTTAGCCTGGACTTACCCTCTGCCACTGTATCTTGCCAATATATTATATATAGTACGCCAATGTCAGATTAATATTTCCAGGGATTTACTTAATGTTTATCTATCCACTCTGTATTTTTAGAAGGCACCATGAAAGCATGTTATCATTCACTTGTCATTATTGGGTACCTTGGATATGCATTCCTGGGATGGGGATGGAGTCGTGGGTTTACAATCCAGCAGGGGACACGTGATTATTTGCAGTGATAGGTGATAGATGCCTCCATTTGAAGTCCCATTTTCTCTTTCTCTGTATAGGAAAGCTCATCTGGGCTTATAAACTTATTTTTTATTGGTGATCAATTTGCCAACATATAGAATAACACCCAGTGCTCATCCCATCCAGTGCCCCCCTCAGTGCCCATCACCCAGTCACCCCCACCCCCCACCCACCTCCCCTTCCACCACCCCTGGTTCGTTTCCCAGAGTTAGGAGTCTCTCATGTTCTGTCTCCCTCCCTGATATCATCTGGGCTTAAAGCTTGATAATGTTCCCTGATGCTCCCAGATGAAATTGATTTCCCAGAACTTAGACACAATTACTGACTGCACCACTTATCATATGCCACCTTAAGTTTCTCTTTATTTTTCTTCTGTCTTATGAATAAATAAATTATAAACTCCTTGAGGGTTGAGAGACTACCTAGCAGTTTCCTTACACTTATCAGAAACTAAAAAAAATCTATTAGTAAATCTAGAAATTTCCTTTTAACCATATTGATTTACACAGGGGTAACATATAGAGTAATATAACTGTGAAGTAGTCTTGTTTTAAGCACAGGTTGAGGGATCCCTGGGTGGCGCAGCGGTTTGGCGCCTGCCTTTGGCCCAGGGCGCGATCCTGGAGATCCGGGATCGAGTCCCACGTCGGGCTCCCGGTGCATGGAGCCTGCTTCTCCCTCTGCCTGTGTCTCTGCCTCTCTCTCTCTCTCTCTCTGACTATCATAAATAAATAAAAACGTAAAAAAAAAAATTTTTAAGCACAGGTTGATTCAAGTATTCAGATTATGTCACCAGTGTTTAGTTTCTGTGTTTCATTTTTGGGCTCTGCTTTGGTTTCATATCTAAATTTCACAGATGTCATAGCAAGATGGCGTCAGTAGCTCTAGACCCTACAGGAGTAAAAGTTAGCATGATAAAATATTTGAATTACTTGCTAAAGAGCTGAAAAACATCCTAGAAGTTTCTGGATGAGGAGCGGAGCCAAATCTGTTAGCTCATATAAATAAGAGCAGGGAAAAGGTGTTTCATCAGGACTAGGGTGACCAAGCCCCTTGGTTGTTAAGGGGTTGCCCTGGTATTAGCACCACACAGATCTGCATTCTAGGAAACCCCCAGTCCCGAACAAACTCACACAATTGGTCACCCAACCAGAAGCAAAATAAAGAAGCTATTTCCTGAGACAAAGTGAATAGTAGCTGGGTGGCTGATGAACAACAAATGTCACCCACGTTGGAGAGAGTAGGACAGCTTTTTAATAAATTCCAACATCTGTCCTAGGTTGATTAATATTGATTTCACCAGGGTTAGAATCGTAGGAGTTCTACTCTGGATGTGTTAGTCTCATTTATTCTTTCATAAATATTATGGACACCTGTTTATAGTTGAGATCACTTCAGTTCTTGCAATATGAGGGAACTAAGCTTCAATGACCATGATTATTATGATCAAAACTAGGAGCTTCACACTGAGGGAAAAATCAGTGGAAGATCTCCCAGGGTTCTGTGGGAGTGGCTAGTATTGTGTGGCTCATCAATGCAATATTTATTTGGCACACAATAGGCTCAAAATAGTGTTAATAACTAATAGCATTTTTGTTGTCTTGTGCCAGGCCTTCTTGAGCATTATGCACTTGGTATGCACTCTGCATTCTGAATGACTAGAAAACATGTCAGGCATAGAGCAGACATGAAATAGTTATGTCAAACGAATATGTGAATTTGGGATTTCTCAACTTTTCTCCAGAAATCTAAAATTTGATCATGGCTCAACCTTCAACAGCTAAACTTTCTTCTCCAAGCTTCTCAATATTAGACATTAAGTGTTTCTAAAGAAAATAAGCAAATACATGTAAGATCATTTGAATATTCTGAATGAAGTTGAGTCTTCATTGTACAATGTCCAATTTTCTAGCAGAAGGGGCTAATGTATTATCGATACCAATGTCCTTCCCTTACCAGCTAGTACCAGTGGCTACCATAAGAGTCATCAGCACTCAATGAAGTGACTACACACAGGCCAGGCTCAGCAGGTAGTTGTTGTGTGAATGTCTGAGCTGATTGACTGATGGATGGGTTCATAAACAAGGCTGCATCTATGGACTAATAATCAACACCCCTCTATTTCTTACTCATTACTGCAGAGATAGGTCTCAGATAACCCAAGGGTCAGGGCTACTGAGGAAGAATTAGCCTGAAAATTGAACTTCCATTCACCCAGTCACCCAGTAAATACCAAGACATGTTCAAGTTATTTGCACATAACATGGACTGTCAGAGTCTCTAGAGCAGTTGAACTGGGGAAGGGAATAAAAGGAAGTGGATAGATATATAAGCCTACCCCTGCAAGAAAGGCAAAGGTGAGTGGGGAGCCTCTCACCTTCCACGGAAACCCCAGACTACAAGTGTATGACCATCCATAGTTTTATTTTTCAAGGAAATTCTGAGGTTCCTGGGAATGTGACCTCCATGTTTTGCATCACTCAGTGCCTCCTGCTCTGTTTTCCCTCCTCTCTAACTTTCTGAGTCTTCACATTTATATCCTATCACAATGTCTGTTGATGCCTTTCTTTTTTTTTTAAATATATTTTTTAATTTTTTAAAATTAAATTAAATTAAATTAAAATTTTTAATAATGAATTTATTTTTTATTGGTGTTCAATTTGCCAACATACAGAATAACACCCAGTGCTCATCCCGTCAAGTGCCCCCCTCAGTGCCTATCACCCAGTCACCCCCACCCCCCGCCCTCCTCCCCTTCCACCACCCCTAGTTCGTTTCCCAGAGTTAGGAGTCTTTATGTTCTGTCTCCCTTTCTGATATTTCCTACCCATTTCTTCTCCCTTCCCTTCTATTCCCTTTCACTATTATTTATATTCCCTAAATAAATGAGAACATATAATGTTTGTCCTTCTCCGATTGACTTACTTCACTCAGCATAATACCCCCTAGTTCCATCCACATTGAAGCAAATGGTGGGTATTTGTCATTTCTAATGGCTGAGTAATATTACATTGTATACATAAACCACATCTTCTTTATCCATTCTTTTTAAAAAATAAAATAAATTATGGAATATCAAGGTCCATTTGTAAGGTATATTCAGTAAGAGGAAAGATGGTGGCATGTTTGGGGTTTTATTAAATTATTTTCTGGATTTGGGTTGAAATTTTCCAGTGCTATATACAAATATCATTCCTTCCATTTCTCTAAGTGAAATATCTCCCACTATTCAAAATTTTCCCATAATTACTTTTTTAAATTTTTTTAATAAATTAATTTTTTATTGGTCTTCAATTTCCCAACATACAGAATAACACCCAGTGCTCATCCCGTCAAGTGCCCCCCTCAGTGCCCGTCACCCATTCACTCCCACCCCCGCCCTCCTCCCCTTCTACCACCCCTAGTTCGTTTCCCAGAGTTAGGAGTCTTTATGTTCTGTTTCCCTTTCTGGTATTTCCCACACATTTCTTCTCCCTTCCCTTATATTCCCTTTAAATCATTCATATTACAGACCCATTGACACTCCATGTAGGGAAAATGTGCTTTCAGAAACATTTATGCACTTAATTTGAATATACATACAAATCTGTGAGGTAGGAAAAGAATCTCCAGGAAAGTAAGGAAGGAGGTTCAACAGGTTGTAAGTCAGAATCAGAATAAGGATGCAACCCAAATTTTTAAAAAAAAATTTTTGGGTTTGAAGCCTGCTATCTTTCTATCATGTTGCTCAGCTTCCAAATTGTTCAGCAAATCGCTGTAATCAGTGAGACTCTGCCCCTCCTCTTTGATCCTTTAGGATATTACTAGGAAGTTGGATTGTACCCCTGGGATGCTTTCCGGGGGACAATCTGTCCTTGTCCATTCTGCAAGACTATATTATTCTTTATTTTCCTAAAAGGGCTGGAAGCCCTTCTAAAAAGTTCTTTGACACCTTCCTTACTTTACAGATGACATCTGAAGGGAATTGAACTGCCGTCAGTGTTAGCCACCATGGGGGATGCTGCAGCACCGGATGTATGAAAGGCTCTCTGGTGGTGGGAGTGAGGATCTCCACTGTCACACTCACAGCCCTGGGTGCAGGCCCTGGCACACACAGGGAGTGGCCCGCTGGACGCTTATTTACAGACTTCATGTGTTAGACTTGTGCACAAAATGTTTAGGGATTAACTTCTTCCCCTCTATCTTCACATTTCCACCTAGAAGGAAGTTTTCATTCCTGTCCTGGTGGGAGTGTCTGAGTGCAGTGGATGGTTTTGGAGTAAGCACATTTAGTTGCTCTCCTGAATTACCCACTTACATGTCCCTTCAGAAAGAGGAGTATATAATCTGACATTGCAAGGAATCTGCTATTGGTTAGGCCAGTGTGTGTGTGTGTGTGTGTGTGTGTGTGTGTGTGTGTGTGTAGGTGGTATATGGAAAAGGCATCGTAGGCTGATCTCTTTCACTGGCTGCTGCTTGAAAGTGTGTGTTACGTCTGGGTGAGGTGAGGCCGGCCCTGCAGGCTGCTGGTCCTGCGCTCAGTTCTCCCTCCCCAGCTGTAGCCTTCCCAGAGGACTGAGCCTGCTTTTCGCAGGTGCTGGGCTGCTCCTTGGTGGCTGCACCTCTGCCCTGTGGCCTAATGTGTGCAGGACTCAAAGGAGAAGACATTGGAAGCTTCAGGTCTGTGTTCTGCCATTCCAACAAGATTTATCAGGAAACTGTCATTTCGCAATTACTGACTAAATTAAGACATGAATTCGTGTGTGGCTTCCCTAGGTAGAACGTGGAAGGCTGGGAATCATCAGAGGGTTAGGGTTAGCACTGGGGGAGAGGCGTTGGCAATCCAACCCTATACCAGTTTGGATTTCTGTGAACTCACCTTCTTCACTTTTCCCTGGAACCCTTGGTTGCAGGCAGTCTTTCCAGGACAGAACATTCCTTTCTTTGCTAGTAAGAGACATAGTTTCTTATTCTTCAAACTCTTCCCTCTTCAGGTTCCACAAGCCTTCCTGTTGGAGTGCAACCTAACCTGCATCTCAGCACTCACAGATGTCAGCACATGGGACATCAGTGGTCCTGGGGAGGCTATGGTTGCACAGGGCTATCATCTGCCTTCCTGGGTAGTAACAGCCATGGCTAGTCTCTGTCCCTTGGGGAGAGCAGCTGCAGAGTATCTCTGCTGAGCTGTGACCTACAGTGGGAAGCAAAGCCAAGTGAGTTTTATGGAGAGTGGGGAGGCTCCTTCACTCAGGGAAATTGTAGGCACCTGGCATTTTTAGTTATCAATTGGTTTATTAATTATACCTCAAATAATAGGTGCTTTCTGTGTGTCAGATAATAACATTAATACTGGTTTGAGTTTATTCTGTAATAAACATTTTGCAAATATTTCATTTTACCTGCTCAACAAACCTGTAAGTGATGTGTTTTGGTCACCATCTTGCAGAGGAGGAAGGGTGCTGGATGGTTGAATAACTTTCCCAGTGTCACCAAGTAAGTGTCAGAAAAGAAATTTGAATCCTGACAGTCTATGCAGGCTCAGACCTCTTAAGGACTTTGCTTTGCTGTTTCCGGATGATGAGGGTAGGTAAGGGAAGAATGGAGAACAGTTCAAAGGTGCCTGACACAGGATCCCTGTGCTCCACAAGCTCAGACACTAGGGCAGGAGATAAATTACTGGACAACAAACGCAACTTGAATATAAGTTCATATAAAGATCTGTGAGATAACAGAAGGGCAAAAATGTTATCCAGAAAATTGTTTGTTCTTGAATGGACACGAGTCTTCAAATGGACACTACTAGGTCCTTGCCCTTTACCAATTTGTATTTACTGGTAACCAAAAGTATTTCTTGAGCATCTATTTTATGTTCTCAATTAGCCAGGCATTGAATCTACTCACAAAAGAGAGAGATTTAGCTCTAACTTCCAGCTCAACACTCTCCAGTGAGGAGACTAATGAAAGTCATTCTAGCTTGGAAAGTTTTCCTGGCACATATATGCATTCAATAAATACCTACTGAGTTAAATTTATATGATGAATATAATATTCAACTCTATCTTCTTCACAGTTTTAGAGTACAAAATGAGATAATGTAGATAGAGTTGCCAAAAAAGAAAGTATCATATGTATGTGGCCAGTATCTGTCCATTGAAATTATGACCCCAATTATAGTGATGTAGAAGATGGGAACAGGCAATATCTGGGATCAGATGGCCTTCCAGCCTAGCATGCTGTAGAGGATGCACACTTTATACAACAAACTTGCAAAAGCTGGAAGATGCAGAACTGTGTGTAAGAAAGGAGAATCCATCCATAGGTTCAGTATGTGAAGACAGGGAGGAATAGAAAAACATACACACATGTACTTACATGTGTGGTCATATGTACGCATGCATAGGCAAGCATATGATTGCTTTTTTGCTCATGCACAGCCATGCACACACATATACCTACAGATATTTATTATACTTATTTATAATCCTAGACTTATGTCCATCAAGGAACAGGGTAATAAAATAGATTTTTAAAATAAATAAAAAGTAAGAAAAGGGATACAGATAAATGACAACAAAAAGTTAGTGAACATTAATATCAGAGAAGATGAAACTTCAGATTGAGTGCTAAGTAGAATAAGAATTTAAGCCAATTTTTATTTTGTTTGGAAAAGTAGATATATGATAAATGATGCAATATGTAATAAGTAGTGACAATTATAACCCTGAACCTGCTAAAAAACAGAGCAGTTAAATATATAAAGCAAAAAATTGAAATACAAGAACTTGATAAAAATATAACTACAGAAAAATACTTCCATATACCTTTTCCAGAAATTAACAGATCCAGCAGAACAAAGGAAATAAGGCTATTGAAGAAATATTATGCAATTTAAACACCTTAGGGGTTTTTTTTTTTTTGTAGGCCTATGGAACACTCGTAAAAATCATTTATGTATTTGACCCCAGAAAAGACTTAAAGGAATATCCAAAAAAGTAAAAATTTTACATATCGATTTCGCTAATTATAAGCCCATGATAATAAGAGTAAACAATAAAAACAAAAGATTTTGACTACTTAGAATTTGATGAAGGCACTTCTAGATAACCGTAAAATCAAAGTAATTACACTAGAAAACACGAAAATAAAATTATTGCAAAAATCTATGGAGGGGCTTCTGCTACTGGTCAGAATGTAGGAAGTTGTGTAATAATGCCATTCACACCCCAATAATCAAAACAGATCAGAGAAGATCCAAAGTAAAAGTTTTAAAATATTTTTTAAATTAGAGAGACAGTCAATTTTTAATAAGTTTTTAAAAAAAGATTTTATTTATTCATGAGAGACGCACAGAGAGAGAGGCAGAGACACAGGCAGAGGGGAAGCAGGCTCCATGCAAGGAGCCCGATGTGGGACTCGATTCTGAGACTCTGGGATCACACCCTGAGCTGAAGGCAGATGCTCAACTGCTGAGCCACCCAGGCAGTCCTTTAATAAGCTTTTAATTGTTTCCTATAGGCTGGCATGAGAGTTAAGAATTTTTAGAAACTCCTGTCATAGTGTGAGTCTGCCTCTGTTGGCCAGCTTCTCCCTGGTCTTCCTACGGTGCCTGGCGTCATACAAGGGATTGAGGATAAGGCGGTTGAGCTGAGAGTCATCTTTCCTGGGCCACAGCAGGCTCCTCCCCCCGCCCCCCACGCACTGCCCAAGGCAGCACCTTCAGAAAGCAAGAAGCAGTGCTTTTATGAGGCACTGCAGGCTTTTAGGAATTGCAGCCTGAGAGCAGGGCAGGAAAACTAAGAGAATTTTTCCCAAACACACTGAGATCAGAAAGACTATTAACAGCTTAAAGCAGGAATAATAACATATATTGTGTGTTTTATAGCATATGTAGAAGAAAGATATGAACCAAAAAGCATTGTAGGCAAGAGGGGGATAAATGAAATTACGTGTTTGTGAATTTCTTACATTCCTCATGGAGTAATATGATGTTATTTAAAAAGCCAACTATGATACTTAAAAATATATATTCTAATCTGTTAAGCTATGCTGCCCACTACACTAGGCACTAGCTGCAAGTAGCTATTATATTTATATTTTATATTTTATTTTATTTATATTTATATTTTAATTAGGATGAAATTAAATAGAAATTTCAGTTTCTTGGGGCATCTGCATGGCTCAGTCAGTTAAGCAATTTCCTTTGGCTCAGGTCATGATCTCAGAGTCCTGGGATTGAGCGCTGAATGGGGCTCTGAGCTCAGCAGGGAGTCTGCTTGCTCTCTCCTGCTGCCCCTCCCCTGCCCCCACTCGTGCTGTCTGTCTCTGTCTCTCTCTCGCTCAAATAAGTAAATAAATTCTTTAGAAAAAGGGAATTTTCAGTTTCTTACACCAGCCATACAAAAACTAAGTGTAATAACACTGGTCTAGCTATCTTCATACCATGCAAAGTAGATTTCAAGACAGAAGTTATTACTAGAGTTACTCTGAATGTGAATGGGCTAAATGATCCAGTCAAAAGACTCAGGGTATCAGACTGGATAAAAAAAAAGCAAGACCCATCTATATACTGTCTACAGGAGACACATTTTAGACTTAAGGACACCTTCAGACTGAAAATGAAGAGGTGGAGAACCATTTACCATTTAAATGGTCCTCAAAAGAAAGTTGGGGTAGCAATCCTCATATCAGATAAATTAGATTCTTTTTGATAAATTAGATTTTAGACCAAAGACTGTTATAAGAGATGAAAAGGGACACTGTATCATACTTAAAGGGTCTATCCAATAAGAAGACCTAAAAATTATGAATATTTATGCCCTTAACGTGGGAGCAGCCAAGTATATCAATCAATTAACAACCAAAGTAAAGAGACACATAGATAACAATACATGAATAGGACATTTTCAACATGGCGTTCACAGAAAAGGACAGATCTAAGCAGAAGATCACCAAAGAAACAAGGACTTTGAGGAACACCTGGGTGGCTCAGTGGTTGAGCCTCTGCCTTCGGCTCAGGGCGTGATTCCAGGGATTTGGAGAACGAGTCCCACAGTGGGCTTCCTGCTTCTCCCTCTGCCTATGTCTCTGCCTCTTGGCAGAGTGTCTCTCAAGAATAAATAAATAAAATCTTAAAAAAAAAAAAAAAGAAACAAGGGCTTTGAATGACACACTGGACCAAATGGACCTCACATATATATTCAGAACATTCCATCCTAATGCAACTGAATACACATTCTTCTCAGGTGCACATGAAACTTTCTCCAGAATAGACCACATATTGGGTCACAAATCAGGTTTAAACCGATACCAAAAGATTAGGATTATTCCCTGCATATTTTCAGACCACAATGCTTTGAAACTAGAACTCAATCACAAGAAGAAATTTGGAAGGAGCTCAAACACTGGGAGGTTAAAGAGCATCCTACTAAAAGATGAATGCATCAACCTGGAAATTAGAGAAGAATTAAAAAGATTCATTGAAATTAACAAAAATGAAAACACAACTGTTCAAAATCTTTGAGATACAGTAAAGGCTGTCCTAAGAGGGAAATACATCGAAATACAAGCATCCCTCAAAAAAAAATTGGAAAAATCTCAAATACAGAAGCTAACTGTACACCTAAAGAACTGGAGAAAGAACAGCAAATAAAGCCTAAACCAAGCAGAAGAAGAGAAATAATAAAGATTGGAGCAGAACTCAATGAAATAGAGACCAGAACTGTTGAACAAAACAAGGAAACCAGGAGCTGACTCTTTGAAAGAATTAATAAGATAGATAAACCCCTAGCCAGTCTTATTAAAAAGAAAAGATAAAAGACTCAAATTAATAAAATTATGAATGAAAGAGGAGAGATCACAACCAATACCAGGGAAATACAAATGATTTTAAAACCATATTATAAGCAGGATGCTTGGGTGGCTCAGCAGTTGAGCGTATGCCTTCAGCTCAGGGTGTGATCCCGGGGTCCGGGATCAAGTCCCACATTGGGCTCCTTGGAGGAAGCCTGCTTCTCCCTCTGCCTGTGTCTCTGGCTCTCTCATGAATAAATAAGTAAAATCTTTTTTAAAAAAGCATAGTATGAGCAACTATGTACCAAAAACTTAGGCAATCTGGAAGAAATGGATGCATTCCTCGAAACCTACAAATTACCAAAAATGAAACAGGAAGAAATAGAAAACCTGAACAGATCAATAACCAGCAAGGAAGTTGAAACAGTCATCAAAAACCTCCCAAGACACAAAAGTCCAGGGAAAGATGGCTTCCCAGGGGAATGCTACCAAACATTTAAAGAAGAAATAACACCTATTCTGCTAAACCTGTTTCAAAGGATGGAAATGGAAGGAATACTTCCAAACTCATTCTATGAGGCCAGATTACCTTGCCCCAAAACCAGACAAAGACCCCACCAAAAAGAAGAATTACAGAACAATATCTTTGATGAACATGGCTGCAAAAATTCTCACCAAGACACTAGTAAATAGGATCCAACAGTACAGCAAGGGGACCATTTGCCACTACCAAGTGAGATTTATACCTGGGATGCAAGCGTGGTTCAACATTCATAAAAGAATCACCGTGATAGATCACATCAATAAAAGACAAGAACCATATGATGGTTCAATAGATGCAGAGAAAGCATTTCACAAACTACAGCATCCGTTCCTGATTGAAAATTTTTGAAGTGTAGGGATAGAGGGAACATATCTAAATATCATAAAAGCCATCTATGAAAATCCCACAGCAAATTTCATTTCAATGGGGAAAAAGAGAGCTTTTCCGCTAAGGTCAGGAACATGACAGGGATGCACTCTCACCACTTTTGTTCAACATAGTACTAGAAGTCTTAGCCTCAGCAATCAGACAATCTAAATAAATAAAATGCATTCAAATTGTCAAAGAAGAATTCAGAAGTTATTACTAGAAATAGAAATGGGACATGGTATAATGTCACAAAGATGGATTCATATATATATATGAATCAAAATTTGGAAGAATTAGAAAAAGAAAGTGACAGATCTATAATCATAACAAAATTTTAATGCCCATCTCTCAGTAATTTAGAGTTCACAAAAATTAGTAAGCACATAGAATATTTAAATATTTTGAGTAACATTATGAACCAACTTGACCTAAATGGCATTTGATAGAACCATAAAACCAACAACTGTGAAAAATTCTCTCTCTTCAAGTGCACCTAAAATCCTAGCAAAACTGGATGATAGATCATAGGCTATCCCATAACTCAGGTCTTGACAAAGAGAAATATCAAAAGATTGATATTTTACAGTGCCACAATGTTATTAAGTTAGCAATCAATAGCAAAGACATATCTGGAAATTCCTTAAATATTTTGGAATTTAACAACATATTGCTAACTGATCCTTAATATCAAAGTGGAAATCACATGGAGAATTAGGAAATATTTTCAAGGAAATGATAATGCAATTCTAAATCCCCAGGTGCTGGGGATTAAGGAATGCACCTGTTGTGATGAGCAGTAGGTGATGTATGGAAGTGTTGAATCACTCTGTTGTACCCCTGAAACTAATATCACACGGCATAGTAAATATGCTGGAATTAAAATAAAAACTTGGAAGATGTAAAACAAAACCCTAATATATCAAAATTTGTGGGATGCCACTGAAAAACTGCCTAGCTTTCATTGTTCATTTTATAAATGAAGATATATATAAAATTAATTTCCTAAGTTTTCATATTCAGAAGATAGTGCTAAGACAAGAAATTATGCCTTAAATATGTAGAAAACAGGAAAAAACCCCCACAAAATCTGAAACCAGTGAAGTGAAAAATAATCAGTAGGAAAAAAGAACAGGGATGCCTGGGTGGCTCAGTGGTTGTGAGTCTGCCTTTGCCTCAGGTTATGATTCCAGAGTCCTGAGACTGAATCCTGTATGGGTCTCCGCACAGGGAGCCTGCTTCTCTCTCTTCTTGTGTCTCTGCCTCTCTCTGTGTGTCTCTCATGAATAAATAAAATCTTTAAAACTAAAAAAAAAGAACAAATGCAAGTTCGATAAAAGACTAATGGAAGTGGCAAACTTCTAGCAAGACTAATCAAGACAAAAAAGCTAGGAACACAAGTTACCAATATCAATAATAAAAAAATGTATCGTTAGAAATGTTATTAATAACTTTATGCCAATAACTTCATTGACTTTGGTAAAATGGATACATTCCTTGAAAAATACAACTTACCTAAAGACTTATGAGTAGAAAATATAAATTGCTCAAATTTATGGAAGAAGTGAAATTTGTAATGAAACCCTATCCACAAAGAAAACTCCAGGCTCAGATAACTTCACTGGTATTTTTTTTATCAAGATGGAAATAACACAAATCCTATATACACTCTCCCAGAAAATAAAGGAGAAGGAAAAAAAATCTCCAAATTTGTTTTATGAAGCATTTGCTGCCCTGGGTATGAAAATCTGACAAATGCTCAATGAAAATCTACAGAACAATTTCCTTCATGAACATAGATATAATACTAGCGAATCAAATCCAGTAATATACAGGAAAAATAATATGACAAGTGGGATTTATCTCAGGAATGTAAATTGATTTAACACATGAAAATTAATGAATATAATTCACCACTTTTCTTCCATGTGAGTATTTCAATAGAGTCAGAAATAGTATCGGAAAATCTTAACATCTTTGGGAGAAAAACTCTCAGCAAACCAGTACTTGGAAGGAACATCTTAAATCTTATATGAGGCAGCTGTGAAAAACTCACACCTAATTTCCTACTTAGTGAAACATGGGGCAGCCCGGGTGACTCAGCGGTTTAGCGCCGCCTTCAGCCCAGGGTGTGATCCTGGCGTCCTGGGCCTTGCCTGGAGCCTGCTTCTGCCTCTCTTTCTCTCTGTGTCTCTCATGAATAAATAAATAAAATCTTAAAAAAAAATAGTGAAACATGAAACTACTTCTCCCCAAGATTGGAACCATGGCAAGGATGTCTGCCTTTGACATTTTTATTCAACTGAGAGTCCTAGTCAATGTAACAAGGAAAAACAATGTCATAAAAGTTTGAAAGAGACAACACTATTTTTGTATGTAGAAAACACTATAAAATGAATTTAGAAATTTCACAGGGTAAAGGTCACAAAGAATAAAAAGTTGCATTTTTATAGAGTAGCTATGAATTTGTGTAGATTAGCATATTGAACTTAACATTCACTGTACAAAAGAATAAAAATAAAATATTAGGAATAAATCTAATTAAAGAAGTGTGAGACCTTTATTCTTAAAATAGTAAAACATTGCCAAAAGAAAGTAAAGGTTTAAACAAAGATATATACAATTTATTTATGACTGGAAGTTTCAATATTATCAATGTCTATGCTTCCAATTTACTTGTAGGTCCAAACCAATCCCAATAAAATCATAGCAGGCATTTATGAAGAATTTGGCAAACTCATGCTTACATATTTAATGGAAATGCAAAGGGTCTAAAGCAGCCAAAATAATTTAAAAAAAGAAAAAAATTTGAAAGACTTCTACAATAGATTTCAAAATTTACCTTGAAGTTACTATAGTCAGGAGTGTGTGATATTGGCATAAGGATGCACATACAGTTCAGCAGAACAGAGTAGAAAGCCTACCAGCAGATCTAATGTATAGTCCTCGATAATCAGTAGACATCCAAGTCAATTCAAATGATGCTGGAAAAACTGGATATCCTTATAGAAAAGATATGTATCTTGGTCTCTGTCCATATGGAAATATTAATTTTAGATATATCACAGTCCCAAATGTAGAATCTAAATAAATCTAAAACCTATATATAAAGCCACTTAAGGTTTCTGGAATAGAACATAAGAGGATATTCTTAGGTAGGTAGATTTCTCAAGCAGGACACCTAAAGTACTAACCATAAGCAAAAATTGATAGATGGGGCCAACAATTTTTTTTCCTAATAAAAATACACCATTAAGGAAACAAACATATAATTTGCCAAAGATATATCTGAGAAGAAACTTGCATCCAGCGTGTATAAAGATGTGGTTTATGTATACAATGGAATATTACTCAGCTATTAGAAATGACAAATACCCACCATTTGCTTCAACGTGGATGGAACTGGAGGGTATTATGCTGAGTGAAGTAAGTCAGTCGGAGAAGGACAAACATTATATGTTCTCATTCATTTGGGGAATATAAATAATAGTGAAAGGGAATATAAGGGAAGGGAGAAGAAATGTGTGGGAAGTATCAGAAAGGGAGACAGAACGTAAAGACTGCTAACTCTGGGAAACGAACTGGGGGTGGTAGAAGGGGAGGAGGGCGGGGGGTGGGAGTGAATGGGTGACGGGCACTGGGGGTTATTCTGTATGTTAGTAAATTGAACTCTAATAAAAAATAAATTAAAAAAAAAAGATTTCTACACTCTAAAAGTGAAAAAGAAGATAAACAACTCCATTTTATTTTATTTATTTTATTTTATTTTATTTTAGTTTATTTTAAGGGAAGTCAACTACTTTTTAAAAAAATCTTATTTATTTATTCATGACAGGCACAGAGAGAGAGAAAGAGGCAGAAACACAGGCAGAGGGAGAAGCAGGCTCCATGCAGGGAGCCTGACGTGGGACTCGATCCCAGGTCTCCAGTATCACACTCCAGGCTGAAGGCGGCACTAAACCGCTGGGCCACCCGGGCTGCACGAACAACTCCATTTTAAAAAATAGGCAAATATTAGAAAAGATATTTCACAATAGAAAATATATGAATGTCCAATGAGGGCATAGGAATGTGTTCAACATAATTAGTTATCAGGGAATTGTAAATTAAAACCACAATGAGATACAATTCCATACCAGCTAGAATGGCTAAATTCAAAAAGACTGATGCCACTCAGCTGTTGACCCAGTGGAGTAGTGGGTATTCTCAGAAATTGCTGGTGGGGTGTAAAAAGGTTCAAACACTTTAGAGAACTGGTTGTGATATTTTGTATAAAATTAAGCATAATTTATGGTATGGACCCAGCAATTTTATTAATAAGTATCTGTTCAAGAACCGTACATATTCATGTGCACAAAATACTTGTTGAGATAATGCTCACAGCAGCTTTACTTATAATATTCTCAAACTGGAAACAAACCAAATATCTATTAATAGAGTAATAGGCAAATTGAGATGTAGTTACACAATGGAAGAGTACTCATCAATAAAGCCTGAAAAGTATTGACACAGGCACAATATTTTGGTACAAATAATATTTATTGATGCCACGCTATGAGGAGAAAGTTTCCCTCATACTACTCTTAGGCAAAATGTAAATTGTAAGAGTTTGTTTTATTTTTAAATTTATTATTATCATTTTCTATTATTTTAAAAAGTTTTTATTTAGAGTCCAGTTAATTAACACACTAGTTTCAGGTGTACAATTCAACAATTCTATCATCACCCACTGCTTACCACAAGTGCATTTTCAATCCCCAACTCCTGTTTCACCCATCCCCTACCCACTTCCCCTCTGGTGACCATCAGTTCATTTTCTATAATTAAGAGTCTATTTCTTGGTTTGTCTATCTCCTTTTTTTTCACCCTTTACTTGTTTGTTTGGTTTCTTAAATATCACAAAAAAGTGAAATCATTTGGTATTGGTCTTTCTCCGACTGGCTTATTTCACTTAGCATTATGCTCTCTAGCTCCATCTAATCTCATTGCAAATGGCAAGATTTCATTCTTTTATATGACTTAATAATATTCCATTGTATATATATACACCACATCTTCCTTATCCATTCATCAGTTGAAGGATACTCTGGCTGTCTCCATAATTTGGCTGCTGTAGATAATGCTTTATGTTATCTATCTGTTGTAGACACAACCTTTATGTGTCTGAATATAACTATATAATGAAAAAGAAAATTTGGAAAGATAGGTTAATAATAGGAGCTGTACCGGAATGGTGGTGATGCAGTCAGTGGTGAAGGGAAGAAAAAGAGGGAGAAAAGAAAAAAAAAGAGTCATCTAACCAAACAAAATGTAAGATCCCATGTTGCCTGCAGGTAATTTTTTCTCCCAATCTCCTCCTTTCATTCCAGCTGGGCCGCCTCTCTGCTGCTTTTCCAACATAGCAAACATGCTCCTGTCTCTCCATCCTTGCACTTGCTGCTCACGCTATCTGGAACCACTCCTTCCCTCTAGGGTTTTGTGCAGGTCTTCCCTTTTATGTAACTCTCGGAACGAAAATAGTGTCCAGTGAAGGTCAGTCACATATTACATACTTGGCAAATTAATGAATGAGTATGTCTGTGAATGTGTGATATATACATATGTGGGAGAAATCAAGCAGTCTGTCTACATATAAATGAGAATTCTCCTCCCAATGCTTAACTTGGAAAATCAGTTACTGATTCTCTCAAGGGAGAAAGCAATTTCTTCACATGAATTAGAATGTATTTTTACAGTCGAATTTGACTTGATTTTTACATTTGACCAAGGAAGAGCATCAGAACAGCGAATTGGGATCCCTCTTATGCTGGGACTCAGCAGGTAATCCATTTTGGACTTTATTTTATCTGTGCCTAATCTATGAACATTGTTGTAAAGTGTTGCCAAAATCTATCTGTGAAAGTACTTTGTGCTATTGAGGTGACTTTCCTCCAGATTTCAGGTTATTCAGGCTAATAAATTGCCACTGCCTTTATTTTAAAGATTTTGGGTGCACACTTGGTGTCTGCCATGTACACTCCATTAGCCAAGAACTGAGCGCCAAATATCATTTAGAAAATTAGAAGATACCTTTCTTGAACATCTGAGACTGTTTTTATAAGATGGTGGGTGGAAAAGCTATTCACAACAGTTGGATGAAGTGGGATTAGGTCATTGTGCTTCAGTTTTGGCTTTCAACCAGCTTTGTAATGCTCTCTGCATGGTTCTGTGCACATGTAGATGCTTTTCAAAGTGCTTCTAGGTGCTTTTGACCTAGATTTGTTGGTTTCTGTTGTTTATATAATAGTTTGGAAATGAACAGGCATAATGTGGTCTGTGGCCTTTTAAACCTAGACATTTTGGACTCTGCCACTAAAGAGGAAGTGTGGTAATCATCTCATTACTTAATCAGATTAAAAATATGTATTTAAAACTTGCTGTGATGACTAGAATTGTTAATAAATATCACATTTATATCATAAATATATCATATAATACACCAAATCACATTTTCTCTAATCATTCATCCCTTGATGGACACTTAGGTTGTCTTCATGTCTTGGCTATTGTAAATAACACCACAATAAACATGGAGATCAATCTTTTCAAGATAGTGATTTCATTTCCTTCAGATAAATATCCAGAAGTGGAATAGCTGGATCATATGGTAGCTCTATTTTTAATTTTGTAAGGGGCCTCCATACTGTTTTCCATAGTGGTTGCACAAATTTAAATTCTCATCACAGTGTGTGAGGGTTCCCTTTCCTTCATATCTTTGCCAACATTTATTTTTGGTATTTTTGATACTAGCCATTCTAACAGGTGTGTGGTGATATCCCATGGTTAACATATCTTTAGAGCATGAGACATAGCCTCTGTAATAGAGTTTATGGCTGAGGGGCAAAGGCTTCTGGGTCTTACTGGGTAACCTCTTCTCCCTTAGAGTAATGAGAGTCACTCGTTAAGAAGCAGTTTTATTATTATTATTTTTTTTTTTTTGGATTTTCTCTCTGTGATTTAATTTATTTATTTATTTTTTAATTTATTTTTTTATTGGTGTTCAATTTACTAACATACAGAATAACACCCAGTGCCCGTCACCCATTCACTCCCACCCCCCGCCCTCCTCCCCTTCTACCACCCCTAGTTCGTTTCCCAGAGTTAGCAGTCTTTACGTTGTCTCCCTTTCTGATATCCCTCTTACACTGTTGGTGGGAATGTGAACTGGTGCAGCCACTCTGGAAAACTGTGTGGAGGTTCCTCAAAGAGTTAAAAATAGACCTGCCCTACTACCCAGCAATTGCACTGTTGGGGATTTACCCCAAAGATACAAATGCAAAGAAGCAGTTTTATAAATGAACGTTGGTTCATTTGTCAAAGACTTGAACTTCAAGGATCTTAAATTGCAGTTTTATAAGCACACATGTCAATTTGTGCATATCAAAAATATTTTATTGTTAAAGCTTCTTACTGATGCCTCAGAAGAATGTCAGTGGTCAGTACGTACACATTGGTGTCAACTTCAAAACCTCTGTCCTATCAATAATGCTAGTCCTGTGCAAACAAATAGGATGCTTGATTAGTTTTAGGAAGGAAAGGGAGTTTTAGGAAGGAAAGGGCAGGTTAATGGTACTGGTTACTGTTTTAATTATTCCTGCCAATAGCAGTTGTTCCTAGTAAGTCCACGCACAAATTGCTGCATCTCTCAGGCCAGAGATAATCATTATTTAAAATATATTAATCCACAAGATCCAGTTCCAAAGTTTCCTAGAAACTCTAAAGGATGTCTCAAATGCCTTTTTTCATCCAGTAAAATAAAGGGTAATTTGTGGCTAAAATGCTGTCTCAATGGACCATTATATCTTTTGCTATTATTTTCAAGTGTAAAACTGTATCCTGTGTTGACTAGAAAATTGGAATGCCTTCCTTTTGAAGGCCAAACCTGATAATTGAAAGGATTGATTACAGAAGCTAACAGGGCCTTTTCTAAAGGAACAGTGATTAAACCTAAAAAACGTGTGTAACTGAATTAAATGAAAGATATGGAATAGACCAAAGTTGCATAGACTGGTCCATTGCTGCCTGGCTGAATAGCATTGCTCATGGAGATTTGGCTTTTTTAGCGGACATCAAGGACTTTGGTCCTAGGGTCAATTAGTATTCAGGTTTTCAGTGGTGACAAGTTGCAACCTGACCCAGGTCAGCTGTCTGGAAAATTAATGCCCCTTAATTATAAAAGGGCTTAATAGAATGAATATATTAAACACAAATTCTTCTTTATCCCTGGAAGCACAACTCAAAGTACTAGTAGCCTGGTGGTTGTAGTACTGTGTGTGCACACAGAGGCCAGTGTTCTCTCTCTCTCTCTCACACACACACACACACACACACAAACACACACAGACCCACATCCACACACAAATTCTCACATCAAAGAAGAACAATGGACAGACCATTAAAGGACCTATTTACTTTCCTATTGCTAATGCTATTTATATTTAATAAATGTAGGAACACAGCCATACACATCATTATACAAAGCTATAGGCTGACATGGAATCTCTAATGTAAAATACCTTGAATATTGGAGCATAACTGTAGACATTCAGGTACATTCTTACTTAAATACAGTCACTAATAGCTGTAAACAAGAAAGCTGCCCCTGTGAAAACTGTTTTATTTATTTTTAATTTTTTATTTGAGTATAGTTGACACAGAGTGTTCTATTACTTTCAGGTGTACATAGTGATTTAAGAAGTCTATACATCATGTGGTACTTACCACAGTGTAGCTACCATTTGTCACCATACAATGCTATTGCAATACTATTGACTATATTCCTTGGGCTATACCTTTTATTCCCAAGACTTGGTCATTCCATGAGTGGAAGCCCATATCTCCCACTTCCCTTTACCCATTTTGCCCATCCTTCCACTTCCTTCCTTCTGGCAACCATACAGTTCTCTGTATTTATAGGCCTTATTCTACTTGTAAAAACTTTTAAATGGGATTTTTCAGCCCACAGTTAATTCTTATTTTTTCCCTATGCTGTGGGTATGAAATCACTCTGATTATTAAGGGGTTATGAATGGGGAATCAACCATTCCCATTCAGAAAATAACAAGAGTTAGGCTATGTCTATGCCCATGAAAAAGTGCCCTACAGGATGCCCTTGCTATCCATTGAGGTCACTGTGACTATGCCCTTGATTTGCCTGAAGCAGAGTCATGCTCTGGTCCACATGGATGGCAAAAATGATCTTAGTAATAATCCAATCTTTTGGCAAATTGCAATAGGTCTACTTCAGAGATATAAGGGTATAAAAGTCTCATGATTCTTTTCTCCAAAGAATATATCCTGCATAACAAACAGCAATTGTTTGAATGCATAAGGTGAAAAGTGATAACCATCCTAAGAGAGGTATAGACAGTACTATGGGCATTCAGAAAAGGGCATGGTTATTCTCAATACTTGCAAGTGGTGCTATGCTATTAATACATAAGACTTGATCTAATGCTTTATACTTTTCTTTTTTTTTTTTTTTTTTTTTTTTTTTTTTTTTTTTAATTTATTTTTTTATTGGTGTTCAATTTACTAACATACAGAATAACACCCAGTGCCCGTCACCCATTCACTCCCACCCCCCGCCCTCCTCCCCTTCTACCACCCCTAGTTCGTTTCCCAGAGTTAGCAGTCTTTATGTTCTGTCTCCCTTTCTGATATTTCCCACACATTTCTTCTCCCTTCCCTTATTTTCCCTTTCACTATTATTTATATTCCCCAAATGAATGAGAACATATAATGTTTGTCCTTCTCCGACTGACTTACTTCACTCAGCATAATACCCTCCAGTTCCATCCACGTTGAAGCAAATGGTGGGTATTTGTCATTTCTAATAGCTGAGTAATATTCCATTGTATACATAAACCACATCTTCTTTATCCATTCATCTTTCGTTGGACACCGAGGCTCCTTCCACAGTTTGGCTATCGTGGCCATTGCTGCTAGAAACATCGGGGTGCAGGTGTCCCAGCGTTTCATTGCATTTGTATCTTTGGGGTAAATCCCCAACAGTGCAATTGCTGGGTCGTAGGGCAGGTATATTTTTAACTGTTTGAGGAACCTCCACACAGTTTTCCAGAGTGGCTGCACCAGTTCACATTCCCACCAACAGTGTATGAGGGTTCCCTTTTCTCCGCATCCTCTCCAACATTTGTTGTTTCCTGCCTTGTTAATTTTCCCCATTCTCACTGGTGTGAGGTGGTATCTCATTGTAGTTTTCATTTGTATTTCCCTGATGGCCAGTGATGCAGAGCATTTTCTCATATGCATGTTGGCCATGTCTATGTCTTCCTCTGTGAGATTTCTGTTCATGTCTTTTGCCCATTTCATGATTGGATTGTTTGTTTCTTTGGTGTTGAGTTTAATAAGTTCTTTATAGATCTTGGAAACTAGCCCTTTATCTGATATGTCATTTGCAAATATATTCTCCCATTCTGTAGGTTGTCTTTGAGTTTTGTTGACTGTATCCTTTGCTGTGCAAAAGCTTCTTATCTTGATGAAGTCCCAATAGTTCATTTTTGCTTTTGTTTCTTTTGCCTTCGTGGATGTATCTTGCAAGAAGTTACTATGGCCGAGTTCAAAAAGGGTGTTGCCTGTGTTCTTCTCTAGGATTTTGATGGAATCTTGTCTCACATTTAGATCTTTCATCCATTTTGAGTTTATCTTTGTGTATGGTGCAAGAGAGTGGTCTAGTTTCATTCTTCTGCATGTGGATGTCCAATTTTCCCAGCACCATTTATTGAAGAGACTGTCTTTCTTCCAATGGATAGTCTTTCCTCCTTTATCGAATATTAGTTGCCCATAAAGCTCAGGGTCCACTTCTGGATTCTCTATTCTGTTCCACTGATCTATGTGTCTGTTTTTGTGCCAGTACCACACTGTCTTGATGACCACAGCTTTGTAGTACAACCTGAAATCTGGCATTGTGATGCCCCCAGATATGGTTTTCTTTTTTAAAATTCCCCTGGCTATTCGGGGTCTTTTCTGATTCCACACAAATCTTAAAATAATTTGTTCTAACTCTCTGAAGAAAGTCCATGGTATTTTGATAGGGATTGCATTAAATGTGTATATTGCCCTGGGTAACATTGACATTTTCACAATATTAATTCTGCCAATCCATGAGCATGGAATATTTTTCCATCTCTTTGTGTCTTCCTCAATTTCTTTCAGAAGTGTTCTATAGTTTTGAGGGTATAGATCCTTTACATCTTTGGTGAGGTTTATTCCTAGGTATCTTATGCTTTTGGGTGCAATTGTAAATGGGATTGACTCCTTAATTTCTCTTTCTTCAGTCTCATTGTTAGTGTATAGAAATGCCACTGACTTCTGGGCATTGATTTTGTATCCTGCCACGCTACCGAATTGCTGTATGAGTTCTAGCAATCTTGGGGTGGAGA
This sequence comes from Canis lupus baileyi, assembly GCF_048164855.1. Classification (NCBI taxonomy): domain Eukaryota; kingdom Metazoa; phylum Chordata; class Mammalia; order Carnivora; family Canidae; genus Canis; species Canis lupus. The sequence goes on from NC_132865.1 coordinate 36,820,146, forward strand.
CTTTTGGGTTTTCTATGTAGAGTATCATGTCATCGGCGAAGAGGGAGAGTTTGACTTCTTCTTTGCCAATTTGAATGCCTTTAATGTCTTTTTGTTGTCTGATTGCTGAGGCTAGGACTTCCAGTACTATGTTGAATAGCAGTGGTGAGAGTGGACATCCCTGTCTTGTTCCTGATCTTAGAGGAAAGGCTCCCAGTGCTTCCCCATTGAGAATGATATTTGCTGTGGGCTTTTCGTAGATGGCTTTTAAGATGTCGAGGAATGTTCCTTCTATCCCTACACTCTGAAGAGTTTTGATCAGGAATGGATGCTGTATTTTGTCAAATGCTTTCTCTGCATCCAATGAGAGGATCATATGGTTCTTGGTTTTTCTCTTGCTGATATGATGAATCACATTGATTGTTTTACGGGTGTTGAACCAGCCTTGTGTCCCAGGGATAAATCCTACTTGGTCATAGTGAATAATTTTCTTAATGTACTGTTGGATCCTATTGGCCAGTATCTTGTTGAGAATTTTTGCATCCATGTTCATCAGGGATATTGGTCTGTAATTCTCCTTTTTGGCGGGGTCTTTGTCTGGCTTTGGAATTAAGGTGATGCTGGCTTCATAGAACGAATTTGGAAGTACTCCATCTCTTTCTATCTTTCCAAACAGCTTTAGGAGAATAGGTATGATTTCTTCTTTAAACGTTTGATAAAATTCTCCTGGGAAGCCATCTGGCCCTGGACTCTTGTGTCTTGGGAGGTTTTTGATGACTGCTTCAATTTCCTCCCTGGTTATTGGCCTGTTCAGGTTTTCTATTTCTTCCTGTTCCAGTTTTGGTAGTTTGTGGCTTTCCAGGAATGCGTCCATTTCTTCTAGATTGCTTAATTTATTGGCGTATAGCTGTTCATAATATGTTTTTAAAATCGTTTGTATTTCCTTGGTGTTGGTAGTGATCTCTCCTTTCTCATTCATGATTTTATTAATTTGAGTCTTCTCTCTCTTCTTTTTAATAAGGCTGGCTAACGGTTTATCTATCTTATTAATTCTTTCAAAGAACCAACTCCTGGTTCTGTTGATCTGTTCCACAGTTCTTCTGGTCTCGATTTCGTTGAGTTCTGCTCGAATCTTTATTAACTCCCTTCTTCTCTTGGGTGTAGGATCTATTTGCTGTTTTTTCTCTAGCTCCTTTATGTGTAAGGTTAGCTTTTGTATTTGAGTTCTTTCCAGTTTTTGAATGGATGCTTGTATTGCGATGTATTTCCCCCTTAGGACTGCTTTTGCTGCATCCCAAAGATTTTGAAGGGTTGTATCTTCATTCTCATTAGTTTCCATGAATCTTTTTAATTCTTCCTTAATTTCCTGGTTGACCCTTTTATCTTTTAGCAGGATGGTCCTTAACCTCCATGTGTTTGAGGTCCTTCCAAACTTCTTGTTGTGATTTAGTTCTAATTTCAAGGCATTATGGTCCGAGAATATGCAGGGGACAATCCCAATCTTTTGGTATCGGTTCAGACCCGATTTGTGACCCAATATGTGGTCTATTCTGGAGAAAGTTCCATGTGCGCTTGAGAAGAATGTGTATTCGGTTGAGTTTGGATGTAAAGTTCTGTAGATATCTGTGAAATCCATCTGGTCCAGTGTATCATTTAAAGCTCTCGTTTCTTTGGAGATGTTTTGCTTAGAAGACCTATCGAGTATAGAAAGAGCTAGATTGAAGTCACCAAGTATAAGTGTATTATTATCTAAGTATTTCTTCACTTTGGTTAATAATTGATTTATATATTTGGCAGCTCCCACATTCGGAGCATATATATTGAGGATTGTTAAGTCCTCTTGTTGAATAGATCCTTTAAGTATGATATAGTGTCCCTCTTCATCTCTCACTACAGTCTTTGGGGTAAATTTTAGTTTATCTGATATAAGGATGGCTACCCCTGCTTTCTTTTGAGGACCATTCGAATGGTAAATGGTTCTCCAACCTTTTATTTTCAGGCTGTAGGTGTCCTTCTGTCTAAAATGAGTCTCTTGTAGACAGCAAATAGATGGGTCCTGCTTTTTTATCCAGTCTGAAACCCTGCGCCTTTTGATGGGGTCATTAAGCCCGTTCACATTCAGAGTTACTATTGAGAGATATGAGTTTAGTGTCATCATGATATCTATTCAGTCTTTGTTTTTGTGGACTGTTCCACTGAACTTCTTCTTAAAGGGGAATTTTAAGAGTCCCCCTTAAAATTTCTTGCAGAGCTGGTTTGGAGGTCACATATTCTTTTAGTTGCTGCCTGTCTTGGAAGCTCTTTATCTCTCCTTCCATTTTGAATGAGAGCCTTGCTGGATAAAGTATTCTTGGTTGCATGTTCTTCTCCTTTAGGACCCTGAATATATCCTGCCAGCCCTTTCTGGCCTGCCAGGTCTCTGTGGAGAGGTCTGCTGTTACCCTAATACTCCTCCCCATAAAAGTCAGGGATTTCTTGTCTCTTGCTGCTTTAAGGATCTTCTCCTTATCTTTGGAATTTGCAAGCTTCACAATTAAATGTCGAGGTGTTGAACGGTTTTTATTGATTTTAGGGGGGGATCTCTCTATTTCCTGGATCTGAATGCCTGTTTCCCTTCCCAGATTAGGAAAGTTTTCAGCTAGAATTTGTTCAAATACATATTCTGGCCCTCTGTCCCTTTCGGCGCCCTCGGGAACCCCAATTAAACGTAGGTTTTTCTTCCTCAGGCTGTCGTTTATTTCCCTTAATCTATCTTCATGGTCTTTTAATTGTTTGTCTCTTTTTTCCTCAGTTTCCCTCTTTGCTATCAACTTGTCTTCTATGTCACTCACTCGTTCTTCCACCTCGTTAACCCTCGTCGTTAGGACTTCTAGTTTGGATTGCATCTCATTCAATTGATTTTTAATTTCTGCCTGATTAGCTCTAAATTCTGCAGTCATGAAGTCTCTTGAGTCCTTTATACTTTTTTCTAGAGCCACCAGTAGCTGTATAATAGTGCTTCTGAATTGGCTTTCTGACATTGAATTGTAATCCAGATTTTGTAACTCTGTGGGAGAGAGGACTGTTTCTGATTCTTTCTTTTGAGGTGAGGTTTTCCTTCTAGTCATTTTGCTCAGTGCAGAGTGGCCAAAAGCAAATTGTATTGGGAAAAAGAGAAAAAGAGAGGAGAGAAAGAAGGAAAGAAAAGAGAAAGAGAAAAAAAAAGGGAAGAAAAGAAAAAAAAACGAGAAAAAAAAAAAAAGAAGAAAAAGAGAAAGAAAAAGAAAGGAGAAAAAAAAGGGGGTGGGGGAAGGAAACAAATCAAAAAGCAAAACAAAACAAAAACAAAAACAAAAACAAAACAAAACAAAACAAAACAAAAAAAAAAAGAACCAAAGGGGAGTATCTTCTGATTCTGTGTTCTTTAAGTCCCTTGGCTTCTCCTGGAAGTTGTCCGTCTAGCTGGTGTTCTGGGGGAGGGGCCTGTTGTGCTGGTTTTCAGGTGTGAGCAGTTGGGGGAGCTGCTGTGCCCCTGCCTGGTGCAGGGCTCGGTGGGGGTTGTTTACCCCGTGAGGCCGCAGGAGGAACAGCCCCAGTGGCGGGGCAGCTCTGGAAACCTGGATTCAGCTCCGGCAGGAACTCCGTCTGCAGGGCCTGGAGGCTCCGGGGCGGGGCCGCTGATCTGCTCAGCTGGGGCAGGAGCGTCCTCGCTGTCCTGGGCCCTCCCGGCCTCTGCCTGTCCCGGGGGAGGCGGGATCCTGGGCTGTGTCCCGGCGCCCTGTGCTCCGGAGCCTGCGCTGGTGGATTCGCGCTCCCGGGCCGCGCAGCCCCCTCCGCGGAGCCGCCGCCCGAGCCCCTCCGAGCTGCTCCTGGAACCGCGCAGCCCCCTCCGCACGGAGCCTCTTCCTCTGCCCGAGCCCCTCCGAGCTGCTCCCGGGGCCGCGCAGCCCCCTCCGCGGAGCCGCCGCCCGAGCCCCTTCAGCTGCTCCGGGTCCCGCCGGGTCCCGCCGCCCGCGCTGCAGCCCTTAGGGAGCTCGGCGCACTCTCCTGGGCGCGCAGTTGCTGTTACTGTCCCCGGGAGCCCGAGGGCATCCCCGCCCTTCTGGGTCCTGTTCCACCTCCCTGCGAGCCCCTTTCCGCCCGGGAAGGTCGGTGCAGCTCCTGCGTCTCCGGGACGGGGCTCTCCTGTCCTGGGGACACTCGCCCCGGCCTCAGCCCCGCTTTATACTTTTCAAACAATACAGTGTCAACCGTTTTCCTGAACCAATATCTTGACAGGCTGAGGAAACCATAGCCATAGTCATGTAATCAATGAGAAAGGTGATCTTCCACAGCTAGTTTAAGAAAGAGCTAAAACAAACAGGGAAAAGACAGTCCTATTTCTAATCCACTGATATTTCTAACATACCAAAGTTAAGAGCGAAATGGACAAAATGCTTTTAATTCTCCTTTTCCTAAGCAAGTGTTTGAAACAACTTAGCTCCAGATAATGCATTTAGAAAACAGAATATGATATCTGGAAGAGTGTACTGACTATGTGTCAGAATATCTGAGATTTGCCTCATCAATTCACATTATGACACAAGGTCTGGCATTTAATTATTTTCATGCCTCATTTTTTTAAACCTGGAAAATGAGTATGATTATGTTTTCTTCCTTTCAATTATAGAAATAACACGAGGCTAAGTGAGTAACAGTATTATCTCTTTATAACATTGTTATATAAGAGGAATAACATAATTTGCCTCTAGTCTAGGAACTGATCAAGCCACATCTTATCTTTACTGTTTGCAGTTAATAGAGGAGAGACCTGATGATATCCGTTCTGTATTAGAACCTTGTCAATATATCTCTCAATAAAGCTGAAAATTTTTGAAAGAAAAAAAAAAGAACCTTGTCCTTGTGAGCTACTTCAGAAAGAAGAGTATCAGAGCCAGTGTTGTATATGTGTCCTCTTATTTTTAGGGAGGAGGAGAAGAGTAAGGGAGAATTATGTGATGGCCATACTCTGAATTTAAGTCAGTTTTATTTCCTCCCATATATTTGGACAATCTTATAACTTGTAAAATGCTTCTTTGAATTTTCACACACAAAACTAACAGGATTAAAATATAATAATCTGGTAATAATATGTTCCTTGCACTTTCTATCGAAGTCCAATAGCATTTTAGCAAATGCTGCTATCAGCTCTTTTTGGGAGGCTTCCTACATTGAGTATACTTAGGTCCTTTCTATGTTTCAGATAGAAGTTCATTCCCTAAGTGATGTGGCCTGGTCCAATAGAACTTAAAAAAGGTATACACAGTTTTATCTTTTCTGTTGACTGTTTTGGCAAATACTAATCAATTAAGCAACTTTAATCTGCCTCTCTTAGCAATGTTGCCATTGAATGGAAACTTAGAAGAGGAGCTTTTAGCAACCAATTTATCAATATCCTGGGAATGACAAATAGAATATTATCCATTTGACATACACTTGCCTATTGTTATAAAATCCACAACTGACATATGTTGGCAGGATTGGTTTAATCCCTTGAACCCACAGATGGAAATTTTCATTCCAAGATTCTTTCCTATCTCACCACGAGGTAAACAACATTTCCAAAGATATTTTAATGCAGAAAATAGTTTAATTCTGGTAGTGCAAAAGGTTTAGTTTTTTTCCCTACGCAGTATTGTTGACCACAAAACTATGTAAAATGAAGATGAAAATGTATAAAAATCAAATGATCATGCATATTAAATATTTATTCTTAGTACTATTTAAACATGTCTTGTAATCTTTTTCATTTTGTAACATTTCTATCTAGTCAGAGTGCCATAATTTTTACTGTATTTATGTAATTATACTGCAACTTGATGTGTCTTCAGTGAACATTTAATGCTATCCAGATTTAAAATATTTCATAACTCTTCTTGACAAGATTTTGAGCACGATTATCATTATCTTTATATATGTAATGCTACCTCACATCCTCAAATACCATCCTAGTTGTACTGTGGTTCTTTCTACTATCAATGAGTTCTTTCAGATTTGAGTCTCATTTCCTAAATACCTGGTAATGAATGGTTCAGTCACTATGATAAATGCTTCATGTGCACTGAACCCTCACACAAACTCTGTGATGTTAGTAATATTATCTCATTTTGATGAAGAAACAGGGTATGAAGAATTTAAGTCATTTTCCCATAATCATATGCATAATAAGCAGCAGGATTTAAACAAACTAAAGTGGACAAAGTAGAATTTTTTTTAAAAAGTTTAACAAAACAATAAGAAGTCTTATTGTTTAACAAAACAATAAGAAGTCCCAGTTAAAAACTGGGAAAAAATTTGAAGTTTTCCCCAAAAAAGATAAACAAATGGCCAATATAAACATGAAAAGATGGTCAGCATAATTAGTTGTTAGAGAGATGAAGATAAAACTCATGAGATACTACTCTTTACTCAATAGGATGGTTAGAAGTAAACAGCTGCCAATAAATCTATAATCAATAAGGATTGGTGAGAAAAAAATAAATATTGGTGAGAATGTAGAGAAATTAGAACACTTAAATGTTGCTGGTGGGAATATTAAGTGGTACAGCCCCTGTGGAAATGAGTATGATAATTTTCTAAAAGTTAAATATAGAATTACCATATGACCCAGCAATTCTGCTCCTAGATACATACCCAAGAGAATCAAAGTATATGTCCATGCAAAAACTTAGAAATGAATGGCAGCATTGTTTGTAACAAACAAAAGTGGAAACAATCCAAATGTTCATCACCTGATGAATGAATAAACAAATGTGCTACATCCAAGCAATGGAATATTGGTATTTTATACCACTGACTATTATTATTAAGTTATAAAAAGAAATTAAATACTATACATACTACAAATAGGTGGACTTTGTAACCATTATGCTAAGTGGAAAAAGCCACAAAGGACCACATATTATTGTATGATTACATTTAAATAAAATGTTCAGAATAGGGAAATTATTCAGAGATATATTAGTGGTTGTAGGGGACAAGGGTGTTAGAGAGGAAATGGGGCATGAATATTTGGGGTGATGAATGTGTTAAAATTGATAGTAGTGATGTTTGCACAATTCTGTGAACAAATAAAAGCCATTGAATTGTATACTTTAAACAGATGAGTTTGACGGTATGTGAATCATACCCTAATAAAAACATTTAAAAATAAGTAGGAGCCCCTCAATCATGTCACTTGAAGTGTTTGGGATACTTTTAACCAAGGATAGTGAAGATTAAATATCTTCCATTATTTGAAATTATTTTTGGCTTAGTGTCACTCTGTGAATTTGGCAGTATTTCAACTTTTCCTTTGGTATGAGTAGGGTAACCATAAATTAACTACTCCAGAGAGGTCTAATTCCAAGTGGGAAAATTAGAGTTCTTAGAAACTTTGAATTATCAGGCAATCCAGAGCTGCGGGCCATTTTGCTGACTGCTGAATGAAACTTTGCCAGGAATTACCTGGATAAGGTAAACTCCACAACCTAGAACAGGAGGAGGGGAGATCGAGTCTCAAATGAAGTGGGGTTGAACCCAGGATCCACCTATACAAATCTATGATTGGGCAAGTTATGCAACTTCCGTGAACCACCATGTTTTCATTTATTTAAAAAACAAAGAGAGAGAATAATAATATCCATTTAGTTTTTTGGGATTTTTATGAGATATAGTTGTGAAAATGAAGAATGCAGTATCTTATTTAATTATTTCCTTATTATACACTTATTCTGTAATTCTATTATATAATACATAATGCTGTATTATAACATTATGCTATATTATATAATACCATTACATAATTATATAATCATAGATATGAGATTATATAACAATATGTTATATTATATATTTGATACTTATTAGATCAGATAGCTACTTTATTCCTCAATTCCTTCCCTTCTTTTTTATTTAGCAGATTTTTTTCTCCCTTAACCTAATATTTTGAATAATTTTAAAACTTAAAAAGTTCACAATATTAATTCTTCCAATCCATGAGCATGGAATATTTTTCCATCTCTTTGTATCTGCCTCATTTCTTTCAGAAGTGTTCTGTAGTTTTTAGGGTATAGATCTTTTACCTCTTTGGTTAGGTTTATTCCTAGGTATCTTATGCTTTTGGGTGCAATTGTAAATGGGATTGACTCCTTAGTTTCTCTTTCTTCAGTCTCATTGTTAGTGTATAGAAATGCCACTGACTCCTGGGCATTGATTTTGTATCCTGCCACACTGCCAAATTGCTGTCTGAGTTCTAGCAATCTTGGGGTGGAGTCTTTTGGGTTTTCTATGTAGAGTATCATGTCATCTGCGAAGAGCGAGAGTTTGACTTCTTCTTTGCCAATTTTAATGCCTTTTATTTCTTTTTGTTGTCTGATTGCAGAGGCTAGGACTTCTAGTACTATGTTGAATAGCAGAGGTGAGAATGGACATCCTTGTCTTGTTCCTGATCTTAGGGGAAAGGCTCCCAGTGCTTCCCCACTGAGAATGATATTTGATGTGGGCTTTTCATAGATGGTTTTTAAGATGTTGAGGAATGTTCCCTCTATCCCTCCACTCTGAAGAGTTTTGATCAGGAATGGATGCTGTATTTTGTCAAATGCTTTCTCTGCATCTATTGAGAGGATCATATGGTTCTTGTTTTTTCTCGTGCTGATATGATGAATCACATTGATTGTTTTATGAGTGTTGAACCAGCCTTGCATTCCGGGGATAAATCCTACTTGGTCATGGTGAATAATGTTCTTAATGTATTGTTGTATCCTATTGGCTAGTATCTTGTTGAGAATTTTTGCATCCATGTTCATCTCATGGATTGGAAGAATTAATTACCTAAGGCAATTTACACGTTTAATGCAATCCCTATCAAAATGCCATAGACTTTCTTCAGAGAGTTGGAACAAATTATTTTAAGATTTCTGTGGAATCAGAAAAGACCCCGAATAGCCAGGGGAATTTTAAAAAAGAAAACCGTATATGGGGGCATCACAATCCCAGATTTCAGGTTGTACTACAAAGCTGTGGTCATCAAAACAGTGTGGTACTGGCACAAAAACAGACGCATAGATCAATGGAACAGGATAGAGAACCCAGAAGTGGACCCTGAACTTTATGGTCAACTAATATTCAACAAAGGAGGAAAGACTATCCACTGGAAGAAAGACAGTCTCTTCAATAAATGGTGCTGGGAAAATTGGACATCCACATGCAGAAGAGTGAAACTAGACAACTCTCTTTCACCAAACACAAAGATAAACTCAAAATGGATGAAAGATCTAAATGTGAGACAAGAAGGCAGGGCAAGATGGCAGAAGAGTAGGGTCCCCAAGTCACCTGTCCCACCAAATTACCAAGATAACCTTCAAATCATCCTGAAAATCTACGAATTCGGCCTGAGATTTAAAGAGAGAACAGCTGGAACGCTACAGTGAGAAAGGTTCGCACTTCTATCAAGGTAGGAAGACGGGGAAAAAAGAAATAAAAAAACGAAAGGCATCCAAGGAGGGGGGGCCCTGGAGGAGCCGGGCTGAGGCCGGGGCGAGTGTCCCCAGGACAGGAGAGCCCCGTCCCAGAGGAGCTGGAGCTGCACCAACCTTCCCGGGTGGAAAAGGGCTTGCAGGGAGTTGGAGCAGGACCCAGGAGGGCGGGGATGCCCTCGGGCTCCCGGGGACACTAACAGACACCTGCGCCCGGGGAGCGTGCGCTGAGCTCCCTAAGGGCTGCAGCGCGCACGGCGGGACCCGGAGCAGCTCGGAGGGGCTCGGGCGGTGGCTCCGCGAGGGGTCTGCGGGGCGGGAGGTGGATCCTAAAGCGCAGGCCCCGGAGCTCAGGGCGCCGGGACACAGCCCAGGATCCGACCTCCCCCGGGACAGGCAGAGGCCGGGAGGGCCCAGGACAGCAAGGACGCTCCTGCCCCGAGCTGAGCAGATCAGCGGCCCCACCCGGAGCCTCCAGGCCCTGCAGAGGTTACTGCTGGAGCTGACTCCAGGGCTCCAGGGCTGGCCCCGCCACTGCGGTTGTGGGGCCTCACGGGGTGAACAACCCCCACTGAGCCCTGCACCAGGCAGGGGCAGAGCAGCTCCCCCAAGGGTTAACACCTGAAAATCAGCACAACAGGCCCCTCCCCCAGAAGACCAGCTAGACGGACAGGGGGAAAACAAATTATTGACCAAGCAGCACTGGAAAGTTCCAGGGGAAGTCGAGGGATTTACAGTATACAGAATCAGAGGATACTCAGTCTTGTTTTTTTTTTTTTTTTTTTTTATTTCTGTTTGCTTCCCGCCCTTTTTTTCTTTTTTCCTTTTCTTCTTTTCTTCTTCTTTTCTTTTTCTTTCCTTCTTTCTCTTCTCTCTTTTTTGCCTTTTCCCAATAACTTGTTTTTGGCCACTCTGCACTGAGCAAAATGACTAGAAGGAAAACCTCACCTCAAAAGAAAGAATCAGAAGCAGTCCTCTCTCCAAAAGAGTTACAAAATTTGGATTACAATTCAATGTCAGAAAGCCAATTCAGAAGCACTGTTATAAAGCTACTGGTGGCTCTAAAAAAAAGCATAAAAGACTCAAGAGACTTCATGACTGCAGAATTTAGAGCTAATCAGGCAGAAATTAAAAATCAATAGAAATAGATGCAATCCAAACTAGAGGTCCTAACGACTAGGGTTAATGAGGTGGAAGAATGAGTGAGTGACAAAGAAGGCAAGTTGATGGCAAAGAGGGAAACTGAGGAAAAAAGAGACAAACAATTTAAAGATCATGAGGATAGATTAAGGGAAATAAGGTTGGAGAACCATTTACCATTCAAATTGTCCTCAAAAGAAAGCAGGGGTAGCCATATTTACATCAGATAAAAAAAAAATTTATCCTGAAGACTGTAGTGAGAGATGAAGCGGGACACTATATCATACTTAAAAGATCTATCCAACAAGAGGACTTAACAATCATCAATATATATGCCCCAAATGTGGGAGCTACCAAATATATCAATCAATTAATAACCAAAGTTAAGACATACTTAGATAATAATACACATATACTTGGTGACTTCAATCTAGCATTTTATACACTCGATAGGTCTTCTAAGCACAAAATCTCCAAAGAAACAAGAGCTTTAAATGATACACTGAATCAGATGGATTTCACAGATATCTACAGAACTTTACACCCAAACGCAACTGAATACACATTCTTCTCAAGTGCACGTGGAACTTTCTCCAGAATAGACCACATACTGGGTCACAAATAAGGTCTGAACTGATACCAAAAGATTGGGATTGTCCCCTGCGTATTCTCAGACCAAAATTCCTTGAAATTAGAACTAAATCACAACAAGAAGTTTGGAAGGACCTCAAACACGTGGAAGTTAAGGACCATCTTGCTAAAAGATGAAAGGGTCAACCAGGAAATTAAGGAAGAATTAAAAAGATTCATGGAAACTAATGAAAATGAAGATACAACCATTCAAAATCCTTGGGATACAGAAAAAGCAGTCCTGAAGGAGAAATACATCGCAATACAAGCACCCATCCAAAAACTGGAAAGAACTCAAATACAAAAGCTAACCTTACACCTAAAGGAGCTAGAGAAAAAACAGCTAAAAGATTCTACACCCAGCAGAATAAGAGAGTTAATAAAGATTCGAGCAGAACTCAACGAAATCGAGACCAGAAGAACTGTGGAACAGATTGACAGAACCAGGAATTGGTTCTTTGAAAGAATTAATAAGATAGATAAACCATTAGCCAGCCTTATTAAAAAGAAGAGAGAAAAGACTCAAATTAATAAAATCATGAATGAGAAAGGAGAGATCACTACCAACTCCAAGGAAATACAAACGGTTTTAAAAACATATTATGAACAGCTATACGCCAATAAATTAGGCAATCTAGAAGAAATGGACGCATTCCTGGAAAGCCACAAACTACCAAAACTGGAACAGGAAGAAATAGAAAACCTGAACAGGCCAATTATCAGGGAGGAAATTGAAGCAGTCATCAAAAACCTCCCAAGAAAAAAAAAAAAAAAAAAAAAAAAAAAAAAAAAAAAACCTCCCAAGACACAAAAGTCCAGGGCCAGATGGCTTCCCTGGGGAATTCTATCAAACATTTAAGGAAGAAACCATACTTATTCTACTAAAGCTGTTTGGAAAGATAAAAAGAGATGGAGTACATCCAAATTCATTCTATGAGGCCAGCATCACCTTAATTCCAAAACCAGACAAAGACCCCACCAAAAAGGAGAATTATAGACCAATATCCCTGATGAACATGGATGCAAAAATTCTCAACAAGATACTAGCCAATAGGATACAACAATACATTAAGAACATTATTCACCATGACCAAGTAGGATTTATCCCCGGAATGCAAGGCTGGTTCAACACTCATAAAACAATCAATGTGATTCATCATATCGGCAAGAGAAAAAACAAGAACCATATGATCCTCTCAATAGATGCAGAGAAAGCATTTGACAAAATACAGCATCCATTCCTGATCAAAACTCTTCAGAGTGGAGGGATAGAGGGAACATTCCTCAACATCTTAAAAACCATCTACGAAAAGCCCACAGCAAATATCATTCTCAGTGGGGAAGCACTGGGAGCCTTTCCCCTAAGATCAGGAACAAGACAGGGATGTCCACTCTCACCACTGCTGTTCAACATAGTACTGGAAGTCCTAGCCTCAGCAATCAGACAACAAAAAGACATTAAAGGCATTCAAATTGGCAAAGAAGAAGTCAAACTCTCCCTCTTTGCCGATGACATGATACTCTACATAGAAAACCCAAAAGACTCCACCCCAAGATTGCTAGAACTCATACAGCATTTTGGCAGTGTGGCAGGATACAAAGGAATATAAATAATAGTGAAAGGGAATATAAGGGAAGGGAGAAGAAATGTGTGGGAAATCTCAGAAAGGGAGACAGAACGTAAAGACTGCTAACTCTGGGAAACGAACTAGGGGTGGTAGAAGGGGAGGAGGGTGGGGGGTGGGAGTGAATGGGTAACGGGCACTGGGGGTTATTCTGTATGTTGGTAAATTGAACACCAATAAAAAATAAATCTAAAAAAAAAATCAAAGCCCAGAAGTCAGTGGCATTTCTATGCACTAACAATGAGACTGAAGAAAGAGAAATTAAGGAGTCAATTAAGGAGTCAATCCCATTTACAATTGCACCCAAAAGCATTATATACCTAGGAATAAGCCTAACCAAAGAGGTAAAGGATCTATACCCTAAAAACTACAGAACACTTCTGAAAGAAATTGAGGAAGACACAAAGAGATGGAAAAATATTCCATGCTCATAAATTTGAAGAATTAATATTGTGAAAATATCAAAGCTACCCAGGGCAATGTACACATTTAATGCAATCCCTATCAAAATACCATGGACTTTCTTCAGAGAGTTGGAACAAATCATCTTAAGATTTGTGTGGAATCAGAAAAGACCCTGAATAGTCAAGGGAATTTTAAAAAAGCAAACCTTAGCTGGGGGAATCACAATGCCAGATTTCAGGTTGTACTACAAAGCTGTGGTCATCAAGACAGTGTGGTACTGGCACAAAAACAGACACATGGATCAATGGAACAGAATAGAGCATCCAGAAGTGGACACTCAACTCTATGGTCAACTAATATTCGACAAAGGAGGAAAAAATATCCACTGGAAAAAAGACAGTCTCTTCAATAAATGGTGCTGGAAAAATTGGATATCCACATGCAGAAGAATGAAACTGGAGCATTCTCTTACACCATACACAATGATAAACATTTTTACAAGTAATAAATGAAAGTAAGAACATGTTTTTTAGCTTATAGCAGAATCTACTCTTATCCTACCATGTACCTCTGCCTCTTTGGAAAGAATATTCTTCCATTAAAAATATTCTGATCTACATACAGAGGAGAAGCAGTTGATGGTGGCAATGATGACAAATTCATTAGTGATGAAATGTAACTTGGAGAATTCTCAGGTTATTTTCAGAAAAGGTTTAAAATCTTAAGAGCATGCTGAAAAATACCAGTGACACAGTGTTAGAGGCAGATAATACCAAGAAACTGATTGATGCACCTGAGCATCACACAGGAATAATTATTTTGCTTGCATTAGTTTTTGGTATTTAGCTAATCAATATAAAGCATGAAATTTCCTTTATTGTTTACAGATATTATATTTCTTAGAATTTTATTTTTGAAAATATGTTTTGAATAGAATCACTTATAGTTCCACTAGTAAATGAAGCCTATTTGCTGATCTGTGTGTATATAGGTAATATATATACAAATATACATACAAACACAATTTTAATGATTTTTGTGCCTTCTTCCATGCTTGAAAGAGGCTTGGATTGGATGATAAATTATATTGTTACTTTGTACATTTATCTTTTATATAGGAATGTGAAGAGAAGGTTCCTTCTGTTGTTTGGCTTAAATTTGAATTGTTTCTTTGCTTACTTTTAATCTACTCATATGAAATGGTCCCAGTTGGGAAGGACCTACTGTTTCTCTGGGTTGGCTTAGCCCACATCTGCACTTTCTTCTATTCATTTCCCCCATTCTCCTTCCTAAATGAGGTAACAATTCTCTGCCATCCTCTCCCCTATCCCTATGCCCCCTGGGTGACCCTGACTTGTCTTGTAGAATCCCGTCTCTCTAGCAGGGATGGAGTCCAAAATGGGTATGGACCCAGTTTTGATTAAGAGGAAGTAGGGCAGCCTTCATCGAGGCTCCAGGAAAATGCTTTTTCTTCTCTTAACAGGAAGCCATAACAAGCTGCTGCCTGTCTACAGCTGGATGTGGCTGTTGAAGGATGATGTACATATCTGCTGTTGCTACTGGCGGCATCCTGGGGTCATCTGGGGAAAGCCTGCCTTAGTAGAGACTGATGTTCTGGAGGATCGAGCAGAGGCAGAAAGAATACAATCTTTGGTGATGCTATCTTTGAACTTCTGACTTCGAGTCCTTCTTATTTTGTGAGCAAGTGAATGAGCTTATTATGTGTGCTTTCCCTGAATTGGCTCTTCTCTCACTTACAGATAAGGGTATCTGAAATGAAACATTTCCCCAGAAGAAGCAGCAGCAAATTCTGTCCTTACCACCCTCCCTCCTGTAGTTCTTATTTTCACACTTCTCAGTTGTCACTTTGTAATACATACACACACACACACACATACATAACATGAATAATGCTTTAAAAAAACAATGTGTGCAATAATTCAATTCATTAAATAATGACTACCTACAACATCCTAGGTGTTGTTGATGGCATTTAGGAAATGAATGACTAAAACCAGCGTTTCTGCCTTCCTGAAATTTCAGGGAAGACTTTACTAACTGGTCTTGCTGTGGTCACATGGTACATTTACTTGGTTAAATTGTGTCTGTTGTAATAGAAAAGATAGGACATTTTATTATAGCAAAGGAACTATCAGACTTTCTATACTTGAGACATCAAGTAAAGACTTGAAAGCCCTTTATGAACATTTTACTTTCATAAGCCACCTTTACAACTATTACCTGTGTGTTCAAATAAAGAATCTGTGTCCAAATGGTTTGATTAGATACATGGATTCCATATCAGCTACTGTACATGAATATTAATTTAACATGTAGATTTTTCCTCCCTAATCTGCTCCTCTCCTTGAATACCTAGCACTTAAAAATCTTATCATCCAACCTTACAAATTAGACACCTTGACTTTTTTCCTCTATGTATCCCCAAAATTTATTAATTGAGTTCTTAAACCAATTAACATCTAAATTCTTCACCTTTTTTTCTAATAAGCTTTCAATTCTATGTTAGCTACATGACTGGGCAAATTGTCTTACTCATTGAAACTCTGCTTCCATTTCCAAAATGGGAATTAAAATAGCACCCCTCCCTGTAATATTATTGTGAGGCTGGATTGAGACAATGTTTGAAAAGTGCAGAGTACCTGCCAGGCACAGAGCACCTTGTACATCTTGTCTACTGCTACATAGTTCACCTCAGTTGAAGACTTGTCATCTCAGTGGGGATTGTGCTGAAAGTCTCTTAACTGACCTTTCTGACCACTTTCTTTCTTTTTTTTTCCTGACCACTTTCTTCTCATTTTAATCCATTCTCTTCTCTGTGGCCAAAATGATTATTCCTCAAATATAAATTTGACCATGCCTCTCCCAGTGCTTATAGTAGCCCCAAATCTTTAGGATGGTTCAGACAAGCAAGTGTTACTTAAAAGCTAGGTACCTTCACTGAGATGGGAACTAAGAATATAAGTGATTATGCCCATATTTTGCCTTTAAATAGCATTTGGAGTAGTAGGGGAGACAGATTTAAAAACAGTTAACTGTGTGTGGTATATGTAAGGTATATGTGGTATATGTAAGGTACAGAAATTGTGTACAAGGTTGGATGATTATCACATCAGGAGTGATAGTGACAGCGGAGAAAGGGAGGTGAAATATGCATGGAAAAGGGGACATCTTAGCAGAGTTTTGATGAAAAAATATAGCCTGGACTCAATCTTGTAGGCAAGGAGAGGTTCCTGAAGGGTTTGAAACAAAGAAATGCCATGTTCAGGTTTTCATTTTGGAGAACATTCTTTGGCCTTGTGGAGAATGGATTTGAGGGTCCAAAAGAGTCAAGTTGACAGGGAGAATGTAGAGGAAGAAAAACAGGGAAAATGAGAGATGGGTAGTCCTCTGGCTCCAAAGGGAGCCAACATGGAGGCCCTGGTTACTGACCCAGGTATCAGTGCAAGTTTCATCCTTGAGTGGTCAGCTTTACCTTCTGACCTTTCCCTAAGAAACTGCCCTTCTGTTTGAGTGGGCTCCATGTAACTTAAAAACAAAAACCAAACCAAACATGCAAAGTTTCCAGAAAGAATACATGGAAGAAATGCCTTGGGGAGCATAGGACATCCAGGCAGCACTAACACTTACTGAGCTGTGTAGCTCAGAGCCCTCCAGATCTGTTTGATGGCTGCCATAAGCACCCTGTGTGTTTAGATGAAGGAACTGAAGCATAGGTATTACCTATAAGTTTATCACGGTATTAGGACTTGCCTCCCAGTCTGCCTGACAGGAGTGCCTGTGCTCACAACCATCCTCCTCCCTGCCTCTTAACATACCCCTTTGCCTCACTGGCACAGATAAATTCCTGTACCCAGCTCCACTCATTCTCAGAACCTGCCATCCATGTTCTGTGTCTCTGAAATTCCCCTAAATTTCCACTGGCAAAGTGCTCTCACCCTTTCAGATGCAGCCTGAATATCAACTCCTACGCCAACGCCCCTCTGCCATTGCCTATCCTCCCAGCTCTCAGAATGGATTACCCCTCTTAAGGCCCTTGGAGCCAGACATACGCCTGCACTTTGGTTCACTGTCTTTGTTAGTTAGCATGTTTCTGTCCCCCTCTCCTTTTCGATCTTTTCCCAGGAGGCAGCTTAGCACCTGGCACATAGTAGGTGGATGCCTGGGATCAATAGTCTTGTGAATAAATATTGAAGAATTGACTCTATAATGCTGGTGAATATTGGAAGTGTCAGAGTAATGCTTTTCAGGAGTGGGGAGGAGGAGTGGACACTGGTTTTTAGGTGCTTAGTGGATGTCAGGAAAGAAGGAACTTAAGAAATTCAAGGAACAATGATTTGAAGCCATTTCTTTTATCCCATGCTCCCTCTTATCCAAGACACTTTTTTCCCCCATTGAAATGGCTGGGAGGTAAGACAATCTATTTATGATTTCTTACAAATCAGAGATGCCTTCCTGCCTTTCCAGTTTGCTTTAAAAGACTCACGGGAGACAGATTTTGCCTGCCACCCAGTCCGGTTGCTTGGCAGTTTGTGTTTCCTTCCAAAGCCCTCCAGAGTCTCCTCTGCACACAGCGGTGCTCATCTCCACGCCTCTCCTGCAGGCAGCGGCTGCATGACGTCTGTGCTCAGCCCTTTTGTCTCCTCAATCTGGTTGCCTTGGCACCAAGAGCCCTTCAATATGCTATTGTTAAAGGGGCAGCACGGGGCACTGGTCCCTCCTCAGACTATGTCCTCCTTTAAACCGTGACTTCTGCTAGACTGAGAAGCTGGCTGTGAGGCACAGAAGCATATATTAAATGTTTCCAGCCACCGTGCTGTGAATAAGCCAGTGTTCTTGCATATCTCTGTGCACATGTATTAAGAGCTTTTAATATGCTTTTTGTTTTGCATCTTTAAATTATGTTTCTTCTTTCCTGATAATGAACAGTAGGATATTCTCTTAGACCTGGTTACTGAGAGAGTAATGGCAATGCCTTCTGTTCTGTTGCTTTATGAAATAATAGTGTCATTAAAGTAAAATGAATCTGATTTTCAATTTGTTTAAAGCTGTCATTTTAGCATCCTGGCATCATTCTTGCCAAATGCCTGTCAGGGTCCGATCCCTGTTTACTCTCTTGCATTACAGTAAAGACTTGAGATCTATATGTCAGTGAGACCAGGCCAGGCCAGACACTCACAGGATTAAGACAGATTTCCAGAGACTGTAGTGCTTGATCATTAATAGTGGTTGATAAATGTCTGAAAAACAAAACAAGCTTGAAACACCAAAGAGAACAATTGAGGGAATTTAGGGGAATCCTGAAAGAGCCAGAATTTCTGTGTGATAGATGAGAGGTTATACTGACTTCCTAATAAAACTCAAGGCTCATGTCCCTGTAGCTACCTTCTCCTGAGGGACAAACTGAGGCCTGACATAGTGCCCTGGGATCATTAACTAGCTGAATACTTTGTTAGCATATAGGGAGGAAGAAGATGGGACAATCTCATAATCCTGTATGTGTTTTGCACACTAAATCATGTTAGTTAACTTACATGTACATGAAAACAGGTACAAACCCCTCACACCTTCCAAACATTTCAATTTTAACATGACCTGTAGCTATGTGTGTGTAAAGTTGAAATAGGCTGACATCTGTGTATGTCAAGTAAGAAATGGCCATACTCTTGGAAAAATGCTCTCCCCACCTTAGAAAGTAGCAGAGGGATTTTTTTTTTAATTCATTGATTTTGCTTAATTGGGAGATTCCAGTAGCAATCACAAACAGGCCCATAGGACGAAGGAAGATATCTCTTTCATGGGAACGATGTGACAGTTGTAAGGAAAAACAGTTTGTAAGGTGTCCTAAGTAATCAGACTTCACTATATAGAAGAAAGGTGAAGATCTTAGGTGCTTTTAATTCTACTAGCTATTTTCTGGTTCCTTTTAAGTGTCAAAGCTTTGTGTTAACTGCATTATAGGAACTCGTAAGGCATTTAAGACACAGGCACTTCACAGAGACTTGGATCAAATACTTATTTCTCCTACAAACTAAAATTGGCAAAGATTTATTTAAAACACTGCATCCACTTAATAGGGGGCAAGTAAACGTATGAGGACTTGAGTAGTTGGAGGGCAGGAATCCAAGTTGAGATAGTTGCTGACAGGACAGATCTACTGAGAAGAGGTCAATGGAACACAGAGATGATGTTTTTTCCTTTTGATAGAGTAATAGAGCTCCTTAAAGCAAACAATCTCTTGCATACACTTTCCAGAAAATGACATAAAGATTAATTTGCTTGAGTACACTTTTCTTTTCTCTACTTCATTTGTTTCAGTAGATTATACCCTTAGGAATTCAAGTGGAGATTTTTTGTAGAAAAGGAATGAGGATTTTTTTAAAGATTTTGTTTATTTATTCATGAGAGACAGAGACGGGGCGGGGGGGTGCAGAGACAGACAGAGGGAGAAGCAGACTCCCTGCCCGATATGGGACTTAATCCTGGGACTCCAGAATCATGCCCTGTGCCGAAGGCAGGCACTCAACCGTTGAGCCACCCAGGTGTCCTAGGAATGAGGATTTGAAAGCAGTTTTTAAAGTTAAAAGAACCGTTCACCTATAAAGTATTAACATTGCCTTGTCTCCGAGAACAACTCTGTTGCCTCCAATACAGGATTGTACCCAAACGCTATGCAAACTCTAATAGGAAACATTATTGAATGATCTGGCCCAAAGGGTCCTGGCCAGCTTCAGGATGCCTTTTGGTGTTCTCTGAGGTGGTGGGCAAAAGGGTGAGGATTACTGCCTCATACTGAGCAAAACTGACCTTTCTGTGAACACTTCCCATGTTCACAACTCTGTCTGTGATCATGTTGTTTTGAGCTCCCTTTTTTTGGCCTGTAGCCTTCCTTAAAGGTCCATCTCAAATATCACTTAGTCTCTGAAGCCTTCCTTGACTACCCTGGTAGACTGGATCACCCTCTTTGGTGTACCAATCATCTTTTGTTCATACTTGGCACACCTTAGATTCTCTCACTATTCTGAGTACTGATTCAGGGATAGAGCCAGTTACTTAATTATGTTAGATATCCCTAGCCTTTAACTCAGTGCCTGGCAAGTGGGAACTGCTAGGGAATCAATTAATCAATAAGTAGGTTTTACCTTGTTCTGTTTTATTTAGCCTAAGATTTTTTTATTATTTTATTTTTCATCATGATAAATTACTTTTCTTTTTTAAAGATTTTATTTAAATTCAAGTTAGTTCACATATAGTGAATTATTAGTTTCAGGGGTAGAATTTAGTGATTCATCTGTTGCATATAACACCCAGTGCTCATTCCATCAAGTACCCTGGTTAGTGCCCATCACCCAGTTACTCCATCCTCCTATCACCCCTCTAGGAACCTTTAGTCTGTTCCCTATAGATAAGAGTCTTTTCTTTGTCTTTTTTATTTTATTTAAATTCAATTAATTAACATAAAGTATATTATTAGTTTCAGAGGTAGAGTTCAGTGATTCTTCAGTTGTATATAGCATTCAGTGCTCATTACATCACATGCCTTCCTTAAATGCCCATCACTCTATTAACTCCCCCCACCCTTCCTCCTTCTAGCAACCCTCAAAAACAGACCAAAATATATCCAGGATCTAGTGTGTCACCCAGTTCTGTCCACCAGTTTGATTATATAGTTAAGTGTCTTATGGTTTGCTTCCCTCTCTTCACAGATGACATGATACTCTGTAGAAAACCCATAAGATTCCACCAAAAAATTGCTAGAACTGATAGAGGAATTCAGCAAATTCACAGGATATAAAATCAATGCACAGAAATCTGTTGGATTTCTATATACCAGTATGAAGAAATGAACAGGCATTTCTACAAAGTGTACTCTTTAGTCCCCAGCCCTTATTTTCCCCATCCCCCCACCTAACTCCCTTCTGGTAACTATCAGTTTGTTCCCTACAAGTTAAGAATCTCTCTTTTTACCCTTTGCTTATTTGTTTTGTTTCTTAAATTCTACTTATAAGTGAGATCATATGATGTTTGTCTTTCTCTGCCTAGCTTATTCACTAAGCATGATACACTCTAGTTCTATCCATGTTGTGGCAAATGGCAAGATTTCATTCTTTTTATGGCTGAACAATATTCCATTATATTCCATTATATAATATTCATTACATAATGGAACAATATTCCATATATAGATTTTGATAGGATGGACACTTGGGTTGCTTCCATAATTTGGCTATTGTAAATAATGCTGCAATAAACAGAGGCGTGCATGTATGCCTTTGAATTAGTGTCTTTGTATTTTGAGGATAAATACCCAGTAGTTTTATTACTGGATTGTAGGTTAGTTCTATTTTTAGCTTTTTGAGGAACCTCCAAACTCTTTTCCACGGTGGCTGCACTAGTTTGCATTCCCACCAACAGTGCATGAGGATTCCTTTTTCCCCACATCCTTTCCAACACTTGTTGCTTCTTGTGTTTTTTATTTTAGTCATTCTGGCAGGTATGAGTTGATATCTCATTGTAGTTTTGATTTGTATTTCCCTGATAATGAGCATCTTTTCATGTGTCTATTTGCCACCTGTATTTCTTCCCTGGAGAAATGTCTTTACATGTCTTTTGCCCATTTTTTAAATTGGATTATTTGTTTTTATGGGGTGCTGAATTTTGTAAACTCTTCATATATTTTGGATAGTGACTCTTTATTGAATATATCATTTGCAGATATTTTCTCCCATTCAGTACGTTGCCTTTTAGTTTTGTTGTTTGTTTCCTTTGCTGTGCAGAAATTTTTTACATACTTTTGATGACCATTTTTCTTTGACAACCAGGGTAAGATCATGCCAACTTTGACCTGGATAGTTTGAATCAATGTAACACAGATGGCCAAGAGAGAAAGATAGTTTGTCTTGAAAGCACTGAGAATTTCACTGCTCTACTTCTTATCTAAATCACCTACTTCCATTTATTTTACTCCAAAGATGCAATATTCTTTATGATAAATCATGCATTATAAATGTCTAGCTGGAACGTGAAAATTATATAACTTTGGTACATCATATTGTGTCTTTTTCAACAATATGTCTTTTTCAAAAATATTACAAATTACACTCTTTCTTTGATCATATACTTCAGTGTAAACATGGACTGGAAGCACATTACCTATAAGTCTAGAAATGGAGGGGAATTACCTGAGTTTATATCACATTTGCATTCCAAATAGATTGATTCATTGATTGATTTAAAGTATAGTTGACATACAACATTACATTAGTTTCAGGTGTACAACATGGTGATTCAACAACTCTATACCTTATGTTATGTTCACTACACCTGTAGCTATCATCTGTCCCAGTGGCTATTACAATACCATTGACTATATATATTCCATGCTGTGCCTTTATTCCTTTGACTTATTCATTCCATAACTGGAAGCCTGTACCTCCCACTTTCCTTCACCCATTTGCCCTCACTTCCTCCTCTCTGACAACCACGAGTTTACTTCCTGTATTGAACAGCATTTATTATGGCTTTTCCACTACATAAACTGTATGACTGTTATACTGTGAATTACCTGGAAGGATAGGAGAAAGAAGGGTGGCTATTATCCATTTAACTTTATCAGTATGTAGAGTCAAGAGGGTCATTCTAAGCCCAGTAGTGGAGTAATTATTTTGTAATTAAAATAGTGAAGTGAGTTTCTGAGTATTAAAAAGTAGGATCAGACAATTCATGTCTAAAACTATAACATAGGGAATTGATTTGATGAGAGTGATTGCTTACTTAAATTAAAAATAGCATCTATATTCAAACAGGGCCATTGAGTTAAGGCATTTTATAAAACAAAGATCTGAAAATCAAAGCAAATCACAAAATGCTTACTTTTTATCATTATTGTGCTCCATACATCCCTATTAATCCCCAGTGTAACCAAAGCTGTTATTTTCATTTCTTTGAAGCTAATTTGGAATTAAAAATATTAAACTTTTATTACTTTGATAAGATCCATCTTCTCCTCATCTGGGGCCTCTCACTTCCCTGTCTATAGACATGCACGCATCTGTACACACACACACACACACACACACACACACTGCACTTTGGCCAACTGACATAGGATTTGGGTATAATTTTTAAGCTTTATTTCATGGTAGATTATTTTGAAACATCTTAGAGAAGTTCACACATCCACACATACAGCTATCTTTTTATTCTGATGCCACATCTTATAAAAATTAGGGTAAAGTTGGTAGCACATTTTATATTCATTCATAAATTCCAGCAAACACGGGCTGTTCAGTCTTGGCCAAAAATGCAAGAGGACCTGAGTGGATGTGATAGGCACCATCTCAGTGTCTTTTCCATCTTCTCCAGGTGGGTTTACAACTACCTTTCTCTTCCTCACACCCTCCTTCTGATTAGGACAGACATACCAATTGATTTTATTTATTTATTCTATTTATTAATAGAAGTTAATTAATTGAAAGTGCACTTGCTGCTTCTGGTCCTGGTTGTTTTGTACCAGGTGAACATATTTTTTAGTCATTAAAAGCAAATTGTACTTGGAACTGCTGTTTCTATATTACTAAGGTCCCATGTCATTAAATTTTTCTATTGACTTGTTTCCATCAAATTTATTTCTGAAAGTAGAAGCAAACCATTGAGACACTGTCTTTGCATTCATGTGGCACAGTGCCATCTGACATTATTCTACAGAATTTATGTCTCCTATGGCTTTCAGTGCCTTGGCTCTAGAAAATTATTTGGTCTTCATTACCTTGAGACTGTTTCAAGTTTAACAAAATGTTCTTTGTAGGGGCCATAAAAGTCAATTTGATAAGCAGCTGAACCACTGAGGTAAAAAATTTTAAATGTTAGCTAGATTGCACTGAGTTCTATAGAATGTGTACGGATGTGGAAGAAGTGTATACAATTGAGACTCTCTGAAACTAGTAATAAAAGAATGGAAGCTCCTTTTTGGTTTTATGCCAACTTTACCTGTATTAGTATGTAAATGAACAGTGGTATAAAAGGAAAGGATTTGGAAATTTAATCAATTTGGGCAAAAATAAGAAACAGTAAAAATAAAACTGGTAAAGAGAACACACTGGAAATCTGGCCAGGGATTGTCAATTTATAAAAGTATCGGTTATTTAAAAAGAAACAAACAAAAAAAAACTGAAAAAAGTCACATGGGAGAAAAAAGGTTTGGGAAAATTTTCCAGGGTTCAACAGATATAAGAAAGTAATTGTGTGTGTGTGTGTGTGTGTGTGTGTGTACTCAGGCACATTTTAATGGCTCTCTGCAAACTAAAGATCTTCCCCATCTTTTTATACACTGCTCAGTTCACCACTGTGTGGACTGACTATAGTTTATTCAACTACTCTGCTGTATGTGAACATTTAAGTTATTTCCAAGATTTTTGGAATTGCAAATAATACTGCAATTAATACCCTTGTGCATATATGTTTTCATATTGTTGCAGGTATAACTTTAGGGTAAATTCCTACAAAGTAGGATATACTGAGAAATAAAGTGAATACATATGTAGTGGTTTTGTTAGACTTTGCCAAATGCTCTACAAAGGTTGTCCTTTGCATTCGCACCAGTAATGTGGGAGAGTCCTGTTTCTCAGTCTCATCAACTGAATGCATTGTTAGGCTTTTTAATTTTTACTGAATTTTTAGGCAAGGAATGGTATCTCAGGGTACTTTTTTTTTTTATTATTGGTGTTCAATTTACTAACATACAGAATAACACCCAGTGCCCGTCACCCATTCACTCCCACCCCCCGCCCTCCTCCCCTTCTACCACCCCTAGTTCGTTTCCCAGAGTTAGCAGTCTTTACGTTCTGTCTCCCTTTCTGATATTTCCCACACATTTCTTCCCCCTTCCCTTATTTTCCCTTTCACTATTATTTATATTCCCCAAATGAATGAGAACATATAATGTTTGTCCTTCTCCGACGGACTTACTTCACTCAGCATAATACCCTCCAGTTCCATCCACGTTGAAGCAAATGGTGGGTATTTGTCTTTTCTAATAGCTGAGTAATATTCCATTGTATACATAAACCACATCTTCTTTATCCATTCATCTTTCGTTGGACACCGAGGCTCCTTCCACAGTTTGGCTATCGTGGCCATTGCTGCTAGAAACATCGGGGTGCAGGTGTCCCGGCGTTTCATTGCATTTGTATCTTTGGGGTAAATCCCCAACAGTGCAATTGCTGGGTCGTAGGGCAGGTCTATTTTTAACTGTTTGAGGAACCTCCACACAGTTTTCCAGAGTGGCTGCACCAGTTCACATTCCCACCAACAGTGTAAGAGGGTTCCCTTTTCTCCGCATCCTCTCCAACATTTGTTGTTTCCTGCCTTGTTAATTTTCCCCATTCTCACTGGTGTGAGGTGGTATCTCATTGTAGTTTTGATTTGTATTTCTTTTAATTTACACTTCACTAATGAGGAATGAGTCTGAACATAGTATTTTAAGTTTAGGGCCTAAAAATTATGTGTTAATGACTAATCTATCTTTTGCCCATTTTCCTATTAGGTTTTGGCTTTTTTTTCCACTCTGGTTTCAGAATTTAATATATTTTAGGGACATGATCCTTTCATTTGTGATATATGTTGCAAATATTTCCTTCCAGGTTCTTTTTTTTTAAAAGATTTTATTTATTCATGAGAGACTCACAGAGAGAGGCAGAGACACAGGCAGAGGGAGAATTAGAAGCTCCATGCAGGGAGCCTGACGTGGGACTTGATCCCAGGTCTCCAGGATCAGGCCCTGGGCTGAAGGCGGCGCTAAACCGCTGAGCCACCAGGCTGCCCTCCTTCCAGGTTCTAAGTTGTCTTTTGACTTTTTATGTTTTTGCAATTTAAAATTAAAAAAAAAAATAGGCCATCAAGTTTATCTGTATTTTCTTTTATTAAGGTTTAGAATCATAGCTAGAAAATCTTTCCTCAATCCAGGTTATAAAATCTAGTTCTTGTGTGGTTTCATTTTTCACATTTAGATCTGTGATTCAGAGTTTATTCTTATGCATGATGTATGTCATGGAGTATTTTCTTGACATTTTACTTTGATCCACTTGGCATTCTTGGATAGATACCCCTCAGTCATTGTTACTGTCCTGTTTGCTAATACTTTAATATTTTTGTATTAATATTTGTAAACGATATTTGTCTGTAATTTCCTTTTGTTGTGTATGCAATTTCTTTATCAGGTTTAGTTACTAATGCCATACTTGCTTCACAAAAACATTAGAAAATTCTTAATTATCAATACTCTGGAATGGTTTAAGGAGCACTGGTAGAATTGAAGGTTTGTGGAATTTCTCTGTGGAATAGTCTGGGCTGTGTCTCATAAACTTAGTTACTTGATATCTTTCTCTTACCTTGTAGTAAGTTGGTTTAAGCTTTCTATTTTTATTTGGATTAATTTTACTAAACTGTGCTTCCTAATATAATTGTTTCATCTACATTTTCAAAATTATTCCCCCCTTGTCATTTTGTATTTTGCATGTGTGTGCTTCTTCCCTTGTTTCTTAAGCTTATTAGTGTTTGGTTAATAAAAAGAAAACTCAATTCTTATTTTGACTTACTAATTAGATGTTATATTTTCCTTCTTTGTCTCATTAGCTTCTGATTTTATCTTTACTATTATTTTTATGCTTTATTTTATTTGGTTGTTTCCTTTGAGTTGGAATTTGGTTCATTTTTCCTTTTTTCAATTTTTAAAAATATGATTGCTTTAAGTTTTCTTCTGATCAGTGCTTTCATGGATCACAGGTTCTGATATGTATATTTTCACTATTATTATCTTTTTAAAAATCTTTTATTTCAGTCTTTATTTCTTTTTTCCACCCAAGAATTATTTAATAGGCAGATTAAGGCAGAAAGGTAAAGACCTTTTTAGATTTTTAATTTTGTTACCAATTAATTTTGTTGCATTGTGATCCCAGCATGTTTCTACTGTGTCTACTTCTTCAAACTTACTAATATTTACTTTGTAACCAAATATGTGATCAAATATTTTACCAATATTCCATATGCCTTGAGAGAAGATGTCTTTCCCTATTAGCAGGATGTGAAGTTTGATATATAAGGGCTGCTGGAGTGATTATGTTGTTTATATTTTCAACAGTCTTAACCCATTTCTGCCTGCTTGATTGGGTGTATTAAAATCTCCTACCATTAGCATATTTTAACCTGTATCTTTTTGCTTCTCTTGTAGTTTTTACTTTTTAAAGGTGATTACTATGTTATTCGGTGATAGATATTTATGACTCTTCCATCTTCATTGTAAATTGTAGCTTTTGGCATGGAAATTTGTGTTTTGTCTCCTTTAATGTGTTTTTGTTTGAATTAGACTTTTGTCTGAAAGTAGGATCACTACTCTGACTTATAAGTGTTTCTATTTGCTTACTACAGTTTTGCTCATTCTGTTAAGATTTATTTGGGCACAGGTAGTCAGGGCCAGGGTCCCCAACAAGAAAATAGGGAGCTGGAACAGCTAAGACAAAACCGCATAGCATCCTGCTTTGCAACATAAACACGACCACAATACCAACCTGTCTAGCAGCCTCTGCAGAAATGGCTTCTACAAAACATCCTGAGACAAAACAATTAACCATAAACATTGGTCACTATCATAAGTTGAGGCAGTTAGTGTCCATTTTTTTTTTAAGATTTTATTTATTTATTCATGAGAATACACAGAGAGGAGAGAGAGAAAGAGACAGAGACACAGGCAGAGGGAGAAGCAGGCTCCATGCAGGGAGCCTGACATGGGACTGGATCCCAGGTCTCCAGGATCACACCCTGGGCCAAAGGCAGCGCTAAACCACCGAGCCACCCGGGCTGCCCAGCAGTTAGTGTCCAAATGTCAGCCCGAAAGATGATCAACATGTAAACAATATGCCTGTTAGGTAGACAGGTGCATGATCAAAGCCCTGATTGGCACACCTTATCCACACAGCCAATCCACACAGGGCCCATGCTCAGGATGCTCAAGATAGTTCTGCAAAAGAGCTTATTAAAACACCTATATTGAATGCCAGAACGGCAACCTTCTCAGCTCCCTTCCCTCTTTAGGAGCTTTGTACTATCAATAAATTCTGTCTTGCTGCCCACTACTCTGGTCTACCTCTTAATTCTTTGAAGTGGAGTGACCAAGGACCGTGGACGCTAAGGGGATAGAAATCCTTTAACAATTTTATTTACGGGCACTGGGGGTTATTCTGTATGTTAGTAAATTGAACACCAATAAAAAATAAATTTAAAAAAACAATTTTATTTATGTATTTATTTATGTATTTATGTATTTATTTATTTATGTTTTTCAAAATCCTGTCATTTTCATATACACTATTTACTGGTATCTTGATTTGTGAGCCAAATAAAAAAATCTTTGAAAAAAAATAAAAAAAATCTTTGTCTTCAGGCAGGTGAGTTAATTCTTATTAACATTCACATATTAACATTATGTCTTGTTAATATGACATACGGTACATGTTTGGTCCTAGCTTTGTCATATATTTTATGTTATAATGTTAATGAGTACTATTAAACTTGCCATACTTATTTGTATGCATGATGAGTTTTCTTTTCTCCTTATTAATTTTTCTGATATTTAGAAGCATTTTAATTTTTGTTCTATTGTGTGTTTTTATCCTCATTCTTTCTGATATATTTACTTCCTTGTTTTCTTATTTAACCTTTAATTATCAGGCTTGTTGATTTATAATTATATATGTTAGCTCCTAACTGTTGCCTCTGCAAAAAGCAATGAGGTTATTTTTTCCTTTTTCACCTCTTGATTTCAGTTGAATTATTGCTACTCTGTGAGAGCGTTTAACACACAAAACATAACCCATACTATACAACTTATAGCATATTCTTCTTCTATCCATATATCCCCACATTTGTTTCAGTTTTACATCTGCAATTAAATAAATTAACTGCTCAATGTCAGTCTTCTGTTGAAGTTAGTCCAGCAATATCTTGGTTGGGTGAAACTTATCCTCTATTACATTGCTCAAAAATATTCTTGGATATAGAATCCCCGATCTCATGCACATTTATAACTCTCTCTATATATAGTCTTGTTACTTGAAAGAGAGCTTGACTGTCAATTTTGAAAAGTCTGATGCCAGTCTAATTCCCCTGCCCTTGTAACTTATTCAGATTTTTGTCTGCAGGCCCTGAAGGATTTTTGTTTTAAGTTTAAGCATATTTCTAAGATATGCCTCAGGGCTGACTGCTGCAAGTCAATTTTTCCTGCTACATGGTCAGCCTTTTCAATATGTGAAATGTTTTATTTCTAGAAAGTTTTTTGGATTACACTTTTATATGCTATATTTTAAAATATAATTTCTGTTCCATTGTCTTGTTCATCTTCTGCAGGGACTCTAATTATACATAAATTATATCTTCAGTTTGAGTACTTTCTCTTAGACATGTTTTACTTCTTATTTTGTCTCAGTTTCACTTTTTTTTGAGTATGTTCCTTTTTATTCTTAGTGCCCTTTATTAAGTTTTCACCTCGAATTAATCATTTTTGGCCACCTCATTTGGTCCTCATAATTGATAGGATTTTACCTTTTCCTTCTCTTTATGTTCTGAATTCAATTAGCTCTCATTGCTCTTCTTTTTATATTTTGTCCATTTTGTTTCTTGCTGTTTTGTATTTCATATTCAAGATGTTTCATATGCCCTAATTCTTATATGGGAATAGTTAATTTAATTTCTAGTAGACAGTTATAGGTTTTTAAAATATATATTTACCTTATTGTTTGGGGAATAGACAGGTAGTTTACATTGAACAAATTATTTTTAAAAATATTTTTCTGTTTTATTTTTATAATCAATTTGAATATATATGATGTTTTCATCTCTACATTTCTGATAAGGGGACAGGGTTGTTTAAGGGCATTTTATAAGATTTCTAATTTAAGAGTGTTCTCTTTTGTCAGCATAGCAAAGTACTGTTTCTTTATTTGATGGCTTTTGGGGAAGATTTAATGGTGGAAGGAATTGTGTGTCTTTTACTAAAAATGTTTTTCCTTGTGGGATCCTACATTTCTTCTTGTCCTTTAATGTATCTTCCTTTCTACATTCTTTCTAAACTTTTTCTCCCCCAAATAGTCCTTTCTCAAGAATTTCTTTTTTTTTTTTTAAGAATTTCTTATCAAGTCCTGTGTGTATGTTTTATCTGAAGGTTTATTTATTTATTTTAGAGATAGAGTGTGAGCGTGAGCAGGAGTAGAAGCAGAGGGAAGGGGAGAGAGAGAATCTCAAGCAGACTCCCTGCTGGACATTGAGTCTGATGTGGGGCTCTATTTAAGGACACTGAGATCATGAACTGAGCCGAAATCAGGAGTCAGCTACTTAACCAACTCTGCCCACTAAGGTGTCCTCTGGGTGTACAATCCCTTCTTTATGGTGGGTACTAACATATTAGAGCTATTTTTCTGCACTTTCACAATGTAGATTGCCTCTGTCTGGTGGAGATTTGGGCTCAATCTTGGGCTTGTTACTACCTGTCAGTTTTGTCTTTTTCTCATGGATGTTCCCCAACTACCCTTGTTCTCTGAGTGTGGTTGGAACAGTAGAGATAAACTGCTAGATTTAGTGTTGATTTCTCCCCTTTCAGGTAATTTGAAATTTGGATGTTCTCTGTATTCTAGTTCAACTGAAGATGAGGGTTATAGTTTAACTGGTGTTTCTTGCTGTCATTGTCACCGCTGTTCTTCTGGATATATTAGGATATTTTAATTTAAGAAGTTGCCACTTTTTTGGCTACCATAACTTTTCCTTTTTAAGCTAGAAAGTATTAATCAGCTCATAGTTTGTAGTTTTCAAATATATAGGAATATGGCATCATTTTCTCTTTTCCCTGTTAAGAGTTTATATAAAGCCTAGAGCCAGGGTTGGCAAAATTTTTCTATAAAGAACACACGATAAATATTTTTCACTTCATAGGTCATATGGCCTTCATTGCAGTTATTCAAAGCCCACATTGTGTTGTGAAAGCAGCCAAAGGGTAGTATCCTAAGCTGACCTGCAGATGTGTAACTGTAGATGGTTTCCACCAACTTGCAGATGCATGATGTGTTATACTAAACCATTATTGTATTAAGTTACTTAGTTTTGAGACAACTCAATATAGTTCATTAGAATAGATATATTCATAATATATATTTACACAATAGACCCTTGAGCAACATGGGTTTGAACTATGTGGGTCCACTTATATGTGGATTTTTAAAATAAATATAATACAACACTTTAAATGTATTTTATTTCCTTATGATTTTTTAAAAGATATTTTTTATTTATTTCAGAAGGAGAGAGAGAGAGAACACAAGGATGAGTGAGGGGAGGGGCAGAGGGAAAGCAGACTCCCTGCTGAGCAGGGAGCCCAGTGCAGGGCTCTAACCTAGGACTCAGGGACCATGACTTGAGCAGAAGGCAGACACTTAACCAATGGAGCCACCCACACACCCCTCCTTATGATTTTCTTAATAACACGTTCTTTTCTTTAGTTATTGTAAGAATGCAACATGTATTACATATAACATACAAAATGTGTTAATTGACTGTTTATGTTATCGGTAAGGCTTCCAATCAACACTAAGCTATTAATAGCTAAGTTTTTGAGGAGTCAAAAGTTATACACAGATTTTCAACTGTTTAGGGAGTTGATGCCCCAACTCCTGCTTTGTTTAAGGGTAAACTGTATATAACACACCAGAGTTGGTGCTAGGAGAGAGAATGTCATTTATTCATTTTTTAATTCATTCATTCATTTATTGTTAGAGCTTTTTGTATATTGAGGATTGGCTTTCCATTTTTTAATAATAGTAACCAGTCTCAAAAGATACTGAATTCATATGTCAAAAAAATTCCGTTTATTTTAAGTTGAATAACGTGTTGTTCCAATAAAATATTTACACAAAATTTGGTTATGTCCATTGTCCTGTTTACTTTGCATGACTTTCTGAGATGATCACAGGAATTTCAGTATTGGAAGGGAATTGGAGGGATCTTCTAGGTGAGTAATGATGAATATTCTCTTAGTTCTTTTGACAATTTAATGGATTTCTCTTTCCAGGAAGAAAACGTAGGGAAATTATTTTTGCACACATCTAAGTGGGAGGGGAGGTTTGTGGAGCCCCTGAAGCTCATGTGTGCACCATGGATTCAAACGCTTTGGTGTGATAACTAGCAACACAGAGCTCCTTTTTACTGATGGAACCAACATTCGTAGAAAGTAAGGGGAGTACACATCTGTCCAAACAAGCAAAAAAAATCCATAATAGGTGATAAATTTGAACCAAGTAGATTATTGGGTTTTGATTATTTGAGCTACACTCTTAATCTGAGCTGAACATAATTTCTTCAACTCTCTGCTGCACTTCAGTGGTGTAGATAAAGTTAGAGAGCTACTTTGAGGTTCATTTAATTCCCTTGGCAAAGAGCCAGCTCATAAAATTGAGTGATTCTTCACTCTCTTCAGAACAATTTCTCTGGCTTACATATTTCTTTCTGACAATTTCCTGGGCAGTAACTTCATGAACACATAGAGCACTGCAAACATGAATGTGGGTAAGAATCTATGGGTGAAAATCCCAAGTGACCCAAAACAT
The DNA here is from genome assembly GCF_048164855.1 of Canis lupus baileyi. Classification (NCBI taxonomy): domain Eukaryota; kingdom Metazoa; phylum Chordata; class Mammalia; order Carnivora; family Canidae; genus Canis; species Canis lupus. The sequence goes on from NC_132865.1 coordinate 36,853,059, forward strand.
CCTTGTGGCCAGGGAAACAAATTCAAGAGGTCTTGGCAATATCCAGATATATTTTATCAGATTTTGTTTTCATAGTCAAACCTGACATAATAAAATATCAAAGGTTTTTCTTAATAAAACATTTTACTTTATGATCTTTGTTAATATTGATTTAAATAACTTATGTTTTATTTCATATTTTTGATATATCGTGGAAAGTGGAAGAACATGTAAAAATAGAGATCTTCTTCTTGGAAGAAAAAAAAATCTGTGGATAATCATTTCCCAGGGCCACAGCAGTGTTTCACAGATTTAATGCAATTGTTCTCAATATTAGACTCCCTTGGGAATGTTTAGCAATATGTTCATACTCAGCCCCACACAGACTCAGCTCTTACTATGTTAAACTCTGAAGATAGAGGAACAACACCTAGATACTCTTTTCAGAACATCACATTCCAGGTTAGAGTCCATAAGATTGGCACCAATTTAGCCTGAAGATGTCCACTATGTTAGCCCATACAGAGTTCGACTCCCAAATTTTAAATTAGTGGCAAATTCATATCACATTAAACTATGATTTTCAGCCTTAAAAAATCAGAATATACAGCAACACTAAGCCCATGTTATCCACGACACCCATCAGCTGAGTAGTTCTGCTCCTTTAGGAGGTATGAATTCTCACTTATCATACCTGGTCCACACATTCATGCTGTTTGTGGCACCTTGTAAGCACTTGAGTCTGAGACATGTGGTCAAATTGAAATAGAAAAAAATGTGACTCATCAGTAATTACATTGTATGAGAAAGGCTGTAATAGATGCATTTACATGAAGCCATGGGATATGATGTATGAGGGTGGGTGGATGTTTTGTAGGAATATTTCTGGAAAAGTTTTATTGACATCTTATTTTAAGTTGCATTTGTTTGTGAGATTGATTTCCTGGTCATCTACCAATGTCTTAAGAAGAGAAGCTTATAGCAAACCGAGATCAAGCATAATTTGAGCACCTGCTCCTTCATGTTGCTAATCTATAATTCCATTCAGTGTCTACTGAGTACATACAATGCATCATCCACTCATTTACATACTGGATTTTGAGGTCATCCTGGGGATTGGCTTCAGTGCCATTCCCCCTTCTGCCCAGATATCTCTCCAATTCTCATATCCATGGTCTTACTCAGGTAGGATCACTCTTTAAGTGTTGGTGATGGTTTTATCTCTTGTTTTCATCTCAGAGATCTATGAATTTTTATTAAGGGACACTTCAAGTCTGACATACCCACACAACTGAAAAGATTAGAGTTCTAACAGTGAAATGCTCTTCATTATGATAAGCCAATATTTGGAAGCATCGGATTATGTCAATAGATTTGGATATTCATCTAACTTTTGAGACAAGCCTTGACTGAGTATTTGGAAAGCACGATAGATGAATTGAAGAACAAAGGAAAGCAGTAGAATAACTAGACTATACAATACTCTAGAATGCTTGGGGCTACTGTGGGATAGAGAGATAGCAATATCCATGTGACTGTGCAGCTGTGATCACAGGGAAAGGAACATGTGGGAAGAAGGGATTCACAATTTAGGCTGGAACTTCAACTGGATTTAACCTTGTTCTGTTGTACTTGCTTTTAATAAAAGCTTATTTGAGAAATACAGTTGCAGATAAGATGTTTTCTTGCCAGTAAGCTTCATGTATGTTTGTGTCCTCAAAACACCTAAGTAGTTAACTCTGAGGTTTAGTCCAGAAGAATAGTTTAAACGACATGATATTCATGACTATAGAATAGAGTATTGATGCTTCACACGAAACATAAAAGGCTTAAGGAAAATAAGTCAAAGCATTTTCTCATTTCCCTTTGATACCAACAAGATTAATGTATGTAAAATAAATGAATAATAGAAATAATGAATTATACTGTTTAAATTTATTTCCACTAAAGAAAAATGCATTGCCTCAGAAACCTGAGTGCTCTACATTGATTGTTCATATTGGTAAAAATCATTACATTATTGTTTGATCCTCCATTTCATCCTACCTGGTTGAAAAAAGCCATGTCACAAACAACTACATGTTTAGTCCAGCTTCCCCTTACTTTGTGATTTATTATTTCTCTGTAATTAGTCTATTTTGTACAACTATAAAAGAAAAAAATACAAAGAAAGGACAGTAATTTCCTACATAGGCAGGTGGTATTAACTGCCAAAGACGATGGACCCCACAGGAATCAGCTTTAGACTTGAAATTTAAAATCTCTAGTTACCTTGAAAAAGTAGTATATTACCTCCTAATTTCAAAATTGCAATTACAAAGGATAATCAATTAGCAATGAAACAACCAAGTAGAAAGGATCTAAAATGCAGAAGGGGCAAGAATTTCTAGGCATGTCCAGAGGGGAAAAAAGTTTATGCAGCATAAGAAGGTGAAAATTAATTCCAAATCTCCACTGCTTAGAAAATTAAAGAAAAATTATGGATTTACAACTTTATTCATTGTAATGTCTCCAAATAATGATAAATAAATGTAATTTTTTGATAAGATAGAGGGGACAAAGCATCCTGAGATGTGTATTCTTTCCACTGTCCCTAATCTACCTGATGATTAATTGGGATGCTTTAGTTTTTAGTTCTTAATTCCTTCTCAAAACATAATTACTCTTAGGGCACTTGGCTGGCTAAGTCTGTAGAGCATGTGGCTCTTGATCACAGGGCTGTGAGTTTGAACCCCACATGAGGCACAGAGCTTACGTAAAAAAAAAAAAAAAAGAATAGAGGATCCTTTTTAGAAAAAGTAATTAGCCTCTTTTATTATGATGATTTCTGTATGGCCAGAGATAACACAATTAAAATCTTCAAAAGACTTGCTGAAAGTAAATGATCATCAAATCCCCCAATAAACACCCACACACATACACACACACACCCACATACACTCAGGATGGGGGGAGAGGAGAGGGAGAGAGAGAGAGAGAGAGAAAGAGAGAGAGAAAATTTATAGCAACTGCCTTACCTTGGGTTATCTCCCCAAAACAAAGCCTAGGAAACAGCTTGTATCTTTGGAAACTTGGAAATAGCCCCTGATGTATGGGTTTGTGCTGAGCAGGTTTATCAGCAAGCTTGTTCTCCAAATCAACATGTATGAGGAAGTGGAAGAAGTGGGTTTGGACAAATGGGGAAGTTCAACTGTGATGTCCTGCCAACAGAGGACAGGACAAGAGAGGCCGCAGCAAATCCCACAGGGGCCTCTGAATCTGAGATGGCCTGGCAGAGTTGTTCCAAATCAGGGAAAGGGTCTAGGCCTTTGTACTCCAATACTGGCCAGTTGTTGGGTGTTACCCCAGAAAAGCAGTATAGGCTGGAGTAATGAAGCTCTTTCAGTGAAAATCAATTCTCAGAGATCTGTCAACAAACAATACTTCCAACACCTGTAACTTGGTGCCTTCAATCTCATAGGAGGACTGGGTGGGGCACTATAGCAGCCACCTCAGCTTGCATGAAGGCAGGCTGTTTTGGACAGTGATCACAAAGAAGAAGATGGGGATGTAGGGCTGTGAATAATAAAATAGAGAGAAGGCATTGGTTCATTATTGAACTAGCTGGTCACAGCAGTGGATAACTGGGGCTCCTGCTAAGAATACTCCAAAGAACTTTGTGGAATGCACAGAACTGGCCATCTGAGATATAGAAAATTGGAACTTTTATTGATTGGCTTCATTCCTCAGTGGGTAAGGGTTACTCCAGGGCTGTTAATTGTCTCATACTTCTAGATTTGTGCTTGTGCCAGAATAGCTGAGCAGTCTCCTGCAGGAATCCCACATAACAGTATCTAAAGCATCATGGCAGAAGGAAAGAGCCATCCAGTATAATTGAGATGAGGTGCTCTCAGGCTACACCTGATGGTGGCTGGTTGCCAGAGCAGGGGCCAGAGCAAAAGGATGGACTGAGCCAGTATCCAATAGAGAGTAAATCTTAGTCGCTTTGCCTTTTCCATTCTTAATAGTTACCTGACATAGGATCTTCAGTCCTTCTTGCTCATAACTGGGAATCAATATCTACAATATTGACTGTTAATATTTAAGTCAATATTCACAAATGACTTTATGTCCATTTGCATTTTGCCACATATATTACCACCAGAAATAATCTGCCATATTTGGACATGCATAAGGAAAATCTTTGGAAGTATGTTTAACTACAATCTAAGAGCTTTAGCCTTTTTCCTCTTTACATCAAAGCCAAAAACATTAAACTTTTTATATTGGTTTTTATAATAATGAGTTTATTCAGCAGCCTCAAGGAAGTATGCAGTATCCAAACAAGAATTTTCCAAGTAATTTCTAGAATCTTAGAAAGGGATGTCATACTAGAGAACATGTAATGAAATTTACCTTGTTTACAGTAGAGTGAATTCATGCCAACACAGACTAAGTCACCTTGATGATGGCACACTATTTATTAGAGACTGGATAAAGTAGAACCCAAATTCATAACTGCAGTCCAGTACCTTTTCCACCCAATACTTCATTCCCTCCCATACTACATGTTTCCCACATTTTTAGTCCTAGCCATGACTGAGCACATTAGTTGGTTCCTACGCTTTTTAAGCAGAATACACTGAATATAATCTATCTGTTATGTAAAATGTTAATTTCATTGCAAGATGGTGAAGTAAGTATAAGCTGCTCTCTTCTCTCTAAACCAAATCAGAGAAATGATGCTTGTTTTGTAGAAAGTAAATACAAAGCTTTGCTCAGAAACAGGAGTTTTTATCTGAAAGACATAAGACCTTCATCTCTGAAACACCAGTGTGGGTAGGGATGGGCCTCAGAGGGAGACAGCAGCCAAGGATGTGTAAGAGAGGAGAGTTCACCACAAGTGTGGGAGTCCAACTGGGGGTGGGGTTCAGATCAGGGGCCATAGAAAAGAGTAGAGGAGGGCCAATGATAACCTGAAGCAGGTGATTAGTTGGGTCACCAAAGCCAGAGCAGATGGATTAGTCAACACCCGCCCACTCACTCAGCCCGGCTTTCCAATTGTCTGCCCTGAATTGTGGCCTCCAGGAAGCAGAACTCAGGGCAGAGGGGCAGGGTAGTGCCTTGGGCCAGAAGAAACCTACCACTGGGCAAAAGAAGCTGGCAGACTAGCTTGCCTGTCTTGCCCATAGCTCTAGATTGAAAAGTATTTTTTGCTTTGAAGAATTTCTAAGCCTGAAGATGCCCTTATATAACTTTGGAATTTAAATTATGTTATTTTCATGGTTCAGACAATTATAAACCAAGGATTAAAATAAAATGCTTAGGGATCCCTGGGTGGCGCAGCGGTTTGGCGCCTGCCGTTGGCCCAGGGCGCGATCCTGGAGACCCAGGATCGAATCCCACGTCGGGCTCCCGGTGCGTGGAGCCTGCTTCTCCTTCTGCCTATGTCTCTGCCTCTCTCTCTCTCTGTGACTATCATAAAAAAAAAAAAAAAGTTTTAAAATAAAATGCTTAGAATGATAGTACCCTGGACATTTGTAGAAGGAAACAATTGCATGATGAAAATACTCTCCATTCAGCCTCCTTCAGGGTTCCCCTCAGTTATATTCTGTTGGGTGCTTCACATTAAAAATTACAGGACACTGCAGCTGAGACAACAGTGGTAGGAGAATCTAAGAAGGACAGACATTGGGATTATTAGGTAGAGAGCACTAAAAAAAAGGGAGGATTAAAATTGCTTAATGAAATGAGGATGAAATACAAATATCAGCAAGTAAAGGTATTATCAAATAAGAAAAGACCAGGGTGCCTGGGTGGCATAGTCAGTTGAGTGTCTGACTCTTGGTTTCAGCTCAGGTTATGATCTCAGGGTTCTGAGATCCAGCCTCATGTTAGGCTTCAAGTTCAGTGGGTAATCTGCTTGAGATTCTCTCCCCTTCTCTCTCTGCTCCTTCCCCTGTGCTCTCTCTCTCTTAAATAAATAAATAAATAAATAAATAAATAAATAAATAAACAAATAAACAAATCTTTAAAAAAATAAGAAAAAGCAGATTTGAAAAAGGAGAGAGTAAAAGTATTTCAAATGAAAAACAATCCTTAAAATTAAATACTCAGTGGTTAGTTCAAACAGCAGATTAGATATAATTTATAAGGAATGAGCAAACTATGAACGTGGTTTCAAAGTGCTTATAGTTAAAGAGAAACTACTTATAAGAGATGAGGTAAATATGTCTGAGAATTTATGAGACAGAATAGGAAAATATGTCCTCAACTTTCCAGGAAAAAAGTGAGAAAGTGAAGAGGCAACATTTATGGCTGAGAAATTTAAATAATTGATGGAAGTCTTACAGACTTACAATCAAGAGGAACATGGAATATTCTCAGTAAGGTAAATATTTTTTTCACAAATAAAAGCCTCAGATAGAGCTGAAAGACGAAAGAAAATGACCTTACAAGCAGGTGAAGAGGAAAGGCAGATTTCAAAAGAGGAATGATGTTTAGACCAAGATGATGATCTAAACAGTAACAAGAATAATAACATCTACAAGGGGCACAGGGAAGATTACTGTCTCTACAATTATGTGGTCAGCCTAACTTTGTTGCAAAACTGGTACAAAATAAAGACATTTTTCAAATAAATAAAAATTGAAGGTATTCACAACCACCAGCCTCAGTGAAAGAACTTTTGAAGGAATTTGAGGAAGAAAGACAATGGTCCACAATAGAAGGTCTGGGGTACAAAAAGATTCCTTCCATTGTAGAGAATACAGCCAGTAATACTGCAGTAATTCAGTATGGTGACGGTAACTAGACTTACCAAAGAAGTTATTTCATTATGTATAGCGTATAAAATCACTATGATGTATACCCAAAACTACTAGGATACTGTATGCCAGTTATACTTTAGTTAAAAACAAGATCCTTTGTGGCTGCCTGGGTGGCTCAGTTGGTTAAGCATATGCCTTCAACTCAGGTCGTGGTCTCAGGGTCCTGGGACTGAGCCCCGCATTGGGCTCCCTGCTCAGCAGAGAGTCTGCTTCTCTCTTTTCCTCTGCTCCCAACACAACTCATGCTGGTACTCTGTCTCATGCTATCTCTCTCTCAAATAAATAAATACAATCTTAAAAAAACCCCACCAAGATCCTTTGAAACCAATAAATGGTTAAAAAAAAAGAAGGTAATGATGTTTATTTGGGGCAATTAGAATACAACTAAAATGTTGACAATAATATTACATAAGTTACGAAGAAGTGGTTGGGTTGAATGTGTTCTAATTTGTGTCCATATCTTATCTGAGAGAAAGAGGTAGATTCACTCTAGAATTCAAATATGCATGTGTGCTAGACACCCCCCCCCATTTCCTACTCAGCCTTCTCTCCATCATCCTGTTCTGTGTCTGGGAAGGGGCCCCTTCTGGACTGCCCCGTGGGCATCCTTGCCCTTTAGATTTCAGTTGGTGTGAAGGTGACAGAAGAGTGAAGTGGAATTAGTTATTTGGCAAACTGGCTCCCCCTCAGCTTGGTCACAGGTGGGTTGTATTCCTTTTCCAAAGGCAGAATCTGTTGGACAGGTTTCTTTTAAAGGTCTTACAGCTGTATCTACTCTTTCTGGGCTTGGAAGCCACTCTCCTTGCCTCCCTTTGAAGCCTCCATGTGCTAATGACCACTTACTCTTCCTTACAAAACCCTGCTAAATCCTACTATACCTCAGGAAAAATCCCTTTGTTAAAATATTTTCATTTAAGTGATTAGTTTCCTGTGCATGCCCTGATATATATAGCATGCTAATATTACATGGACAGCTGCTGAGTAAATTACAAAACAGCATATAACTTGTGAAACAATAGAGGTTGAAAAATAAAATTTTTAGTAACTAAATCAATTTAAAAGAAAGAACAAAAGAAAAGAAAATATTTAAAAATCTGGAAATATAGAAAGACAAAAATGATATAATTAAATTCAGATATATCAATAATCACAAAAATACAAGTGGACTAACCTCAATAATGAGAAGATACAGAATGCCATATTGGATTGAAAACTGAAATACAACTCAATATATTCTTACAGGGCATTCACCTTAAGTTCACAAACATTTTTAAGTAAAAAGATAAAAACGAGAAAGTTGGGACTGCTATATTAATAAATGACAAACCAGGTTTTTGGTAAAAAAAATATTAAGGATACAATGGATTCAATAAGTAATGATAAGCAAAGGATCAAATATATGGAATATAAAATACAATTCTGAACTTGAATGAAAATTTATAATATTACCTCAAAAGACCTAAACTGAAAATGAATAGAGGGGCACCTGGGTGGCTCAGTTGGTTAAGCAACTGCCTTCAGCTCAGATCATGATCTCTAGGTCCTGGGATCAAACCTTGCATTAGACTCCCTGCTCAGTGGGGAGTCTGTTTCTCCCTCTGCCCCTTCTCACCATTTGTGCTTTCTCTCTCTCTCTCTCAATGAATTAAATCTTTTTAAAAGGAGAAAATGAATTGAAGCTAAGGAGAAAATGCAAACTTAACATGCCTCTTTCAATAGTTGATATATTAGATAAGCAAAAAAATTAGTAATAGTATCAATGATATGAACAACACAATTATTGAATTTAATATAATGGGTGCATGTAGAATCCTATATTCACTTGTCAAGAATACATATTTTATAGAACACCTGGATTGTCCATATAAAATGGACTATGTACTAAACCTTAAAAAAACTGTCAGAAAATTTCACAGTCTTGATATTAGAGAGACCAATTCTGAAATCAACATTGATTAAGTTAGAAATCAAATAAATTGGTTGTTAGCCATAAGCAAGTAGGTGAAATCAGATTCACATCCTGTCCTAAACAACTATAACATCTGGAAAAAATTATTGTAAAAGCAAGAACTTTCAGGCATTGAATAGCAATCAATGGAGGCTTATAATGCTAGAAACACAGGTGCATGTAGGGTGAACCACAGATTCACCCAGGCTTGCATACTGGGAACATACTTCCAGGCCATGACTCAGGGAAGATGAGCCTAAGAAAGAAGCAGTGGTCTTGCTGGTGGAAGTGACAGAGAAGATTTCAAGGTATTAAGATAACTGAGACTGGGAGACAGATGGACAGAGGGTGAATCACAGAGAAGGAACTGCAAAATATGAGTGGAAACTCATCTCAGGCCCCTGGATGACTTGTAGCTATGTGAAAATATAGGAGGAAACAGCCACTGGGAGGCTGAGATCTAAATAGAGTCTCTGAAGAGCATAAATTTCTGGGAAGACAATAGAATTCAAGCTTAGAATGGAGATATTTCATGTGTGTCTATTCCAATCTTCAGAAAACCTAGGAAGACCACACCTTATGAGAATGGAAAATACACTAAGAGTAAGGGCTATGCCTTAGGAATAAACATAGAATACATTTTAAAATGCCCTTTTATTTTTTATATATTTTTAATTGAAGTTCAATTTTCCAACATATATAGCATAACATCCAGTGCTCATTCCATCAAATGCCCCCCTCAGTGCCCATCATCCACTTACCCCATTCCGCCTGCTTGCCTCCCCTTCCAATACCCCTTGTTTGTTTCTCAGATTTAGGAGTCTCTCATGTTCTGTCACCCACTCTGATTTTTCCCACTCATTTTCTCTCCTTTTCCCTATAATCCCTTTCACTGTTTTTTATATTCCCCGTATGAGTGAAACCGTATAATGATTGTCCTTCTCCAATTGACTTACTTCACTCAGCATAATACCCTCCAGTTCCATCCACATTGAAGCAAATGGTGGGTATTCGTCGTTTCTAATGGCTAGTATTCCATGAGTATAGCTGACACAATGTTGTATTAGTTTCAGGAGTACAACTTAGTGATTTGACAAGTTTATGCATTATACTATGTTCACCACCAGTGTAGCTGCCATCTGTCCCATTAAATCACTATTATGATATCATTGACTATATTCCTTAGTCTGTGTCTTTTATTCCTGTGACTTATTCATTCCATAACTGGAGGCCTATATCTCTCATTTCTCTTCACTACTTTTGACCGTTCCCTCATCTCCCTCCCCTCTGGCAACCATCGGTTTGTTTTCTATATTTATAGTTCTCATTCTCCTTTTTATTTATTTTATGATTCCATTTATAAGTAGAATCATATGGGATTTGACTTCTCAGTTGGACTTATTTCGTTTAAGCCTAACACCCCGATCATAAAGAAAAGAGCAGAAAAACTCAGTGAGACCTTCAACACAAAACATTTGAACTGTCTTAGTCTGACAGGATATAGATGATCTGCCAGTAATTTATCTACCTGTCAGAATAAAGCCCACACTCTTTAGTAGATAGCATAATCCTCAGTTTCCATAATGTATCATCTACAATATTCAGCATTCAATTACTAGATTCTTAGATAATTAAATAAGCAGGAAAAGGAATCAATGATCAAAAGATAATTTTGTCAGTAGAATTGACCTAGATTTTTGAAATAATAGATGAGACTCTAACTATTATTACTATATGAAAGAAAAAAGATTAAAAAAACTAGACCAAAAATGGATTTTAAAAGAGTATTTCAACAAAGAATTAGAATTTATAAATAAATCAAGTGAGCATTACAGAACTAAAAATATAATGTCCTAGGTAAGAACTCACTCAATAGACTTAAGAGCAGTCTGAATGTCTCAGAAGACAGATAGATAGCATCAGTAAACAGGAAGGCAGTCTTATTGAGTACATCCAAAAGGAAGGAAAAAGAGAAAGCAAACAAACAAAAAGGACAGAGTATGCAAAAGAAAAAAAAACAGTGGTGTATTCTCTAAAAGTGTAACATATGTATAATTGGAGTCCTAGAAGAAGGGGCAGGAAAGATGGAGAAGAAAATTTGAAGAAATAATGGTTGGAAAATTTCTGAAATCTCATAAAACGTCCAGAGAAACACAGAAAGCTTTGAAAATAGGACAGAAAGACGAAGCTAAGCAGTAAGTTTTCATGTGACAAATGCTCGATGTCCCTGCAATGAGTGTTCTGCAATGCACTCATAGAAAGGATCTCAGACATGGGAATATCTGTCCCAAAATGTTTTCCATGAATCCCCCAACCAAAAGGATTTATATAAAATTTTTCCTATAAACCAATCATTCTCCTGCCAGAGTGACACAAGCTCTATCTATGTTTTCTCTTTTGTTAATACTATAGCTCTGCATTATCATTTAAATGTCAATGACCCCTAAATGTAGCTCTCTTAGTTGTACTCCATTCAGTGATTAATAGAATTTTGTTTCCAACTGAATAAAATACTTTCATTGGAATGCTGAAGAATAATCCATAATTAGCGTGTCCAAAGCATCATTAATGACAGTTCAGCTCTGAACCTTCCCCACATTAGTAAATGGCACCCCAGTTATTCAGAACAAAAATCTAGAAACTACCCAGATTTCTTTCTTTACTTCACCCTCCACATTCATTCCATTAGCATCTTTGGTTAAGTTCTACATAATCTTCAAATTCATTCATTTCTGTCTATTTCTACCTTTAGGGTAGTCCATACCACTATCATCTCTGCCTGGACTACTAAAATATCTTCTTAGTTTGCCTTCCTGCATTCACTCTTGTTAAATACAGCAGTATGAGTAATTTTTTTTTTTTGGAATAATAAAATCAGATCATGCCACTCTTTGGTTTAAATATTCTACAGACAGTTTGAGGTTAAAATTTTCATTATACTTGGGATAAGATTCCTTAACCAGACCTCTGAGATCCTGTGTTATTAGGCACCTGCTTTCTGTTTAGCCTCATCTCTTATCCTTCTCTCCTTTGTCAGTATGATGACTTTTTTTTCTGTTTCTTGGAGGAATCAAGCTGCCAGGCTGTCCCTAACTGGCTGGCTCCTGGCTGCCTTTCCGACCCCAGTTTGAACATGGAGACCTCACAGCTGCCTTTGCTGAACAGTTTCTCTCTTTCACAACCCTGTTTTATGTTTATTTACATGTTTGTTTATTGCCTGCCTTCCTCATTAGTAAGTAAGTTTCGTGAGGCAGGAGATGTTTTTCTTTCCAGAGCCTAGAATTGTACCTGCAATGTAGTATGTCCTCAATTATCTGTGGAACAAATAAAATGAATAGACATACAGAAATGCTGACATCCAAATCAGTCTTGTTTTCAAAGTACCATGGTAGAGACGTTGAGCATACATGTGCTAGTTTGCTCTCAGGTACATTCTACACTTGACCCTTCTGCTATATTGCAGCGGATACACTTTCTTTCTTTGTTACATTCTGGTTTCCCACCAATGTAACCAACAGAGGAATCCAGAAGAAGTTTGGGTTCGAGATGAGCAAAGATACCAGAATGTTCCTTTCCCAGTCTCCCTGTTTTGAGGGGCATCTCCAGCAGTAGCTACACTGCCCTGTGGCTCCAGCTGCACCAGGGGGCAGTCCTTTGCACTGGATTCCGAGCTCCCTCTGCAGCCCTTCCTGTGGTTTTATCTCTTGCTATCAGTGCATCCCTAGACCCTGCCTGAGCTCTACAAACACCATTTTCTCATGTCCTTCAGTCTGGAACTGATATGACTTCCTGCTGTTTTCTTGTTCCTTGTCTTCTGTTTGTCTCTTCAGCTATGCAACAAGTTCCCAGGATTAAATATTCTTGTTTGCAATACTTGCAGCAGTTTTCTTTCTTCCTCCTCCTCCTCCTCCTCCGCTGCTGCTGCTTCTTCTTCTTCTTCTTCTTCTTCTTCTTCTTCTTCTTCTTCTTCTTCTTTTTGAGTGGACTTACACTGATCCAAGCACATATTTCCAAAATGCTGTCATTGCTAAGAACACTTTGGTGCTCCTCTTGTATAACTGTTACCATACCACATTTTATGAACTATCCGAAACAATAGTCTGATTAATTTGATTCACTGTACAAGCCTAAAAGTGACTTTGACTATTACCAAAGACCTGAATTATATTTAAACATTTAAAAATCCACTATTTCCACATGTGCTAAAGTTTCTGGATGGAATTATAAAAGGGACATTTAAATTTTTTTAAGAAATGATTATATTGTTGGTATATCCATATCCTTTTAAACATATCTATGTATTCTGTGCCCCTCTTTCTCATTCTTTCTCTTTCTCCTTGCCCCTTCTGTCTTTCTTAGATCAATGATAGTACTTTAAAGTTATAGCAACTCACTTTTGCCTTCACAGATCCAAAATAGTATGGTCTTTATTTAGATATTGGCGTATGTATGATAATTTTAAAGGTGGATTTGTCATCAATTCTAGACAGAAAAATGAAGAGAGATAGAAAATGTCAATTGTATTCTATAATCTATACATTCATTACATTTTTATATTGCACAGTAGATGTCAGTTTTATGCTGTTAGCTTCATTCTACAAGTTGTTTATATGGAATTCATTCTGTGCGAGACATTCTATCTTCTCATGAATGAAGCACAAATGAGAAGTTTTATATATTTAAAAGAGAAACTAGAATAAATCCTAAATTTATTGTTAAATTTATATTGATGTCCCTGCCAAAAAAAAAGCCAAAATCATAAATGAATGACTAAAGTGAGTGTCAGTCATTTGAAAGCAAAATATGAGCGGAATGTGTTGTAAGCAATATTGGTGCCTACATCTCCAGATGAGCCTTCTCCAGGAAAGAGTGCACTTCACAACAGGCTTGTTAAGGACCAGAGACAGAGAAAGTTCCACTGTAACTCTTGTTGGAAAAACATTAATTTACATGCAATACGATTCTTATAATGAAGTCTGTATGAGTAATATTTAACTTGACATTACAAAAGAAAAAGACCTATTCATCAGATCAAAATTTGATATAGTATTGTGTGTAACTTCTAAAAATATAAAATAAACAATTGTTAATTTGGTTTATTATATGTCACCTACTGTGTGGTATAAACATACAGAAAGGCAGTCTTACCCTTTAGAGCTAAATGGTGCTACTTTTTTGGATGGAATCTCTGAATATCGATATGAAATATTTTTTTTCAAGTTCTTTCATCTGAGGAAGCTTAAGAAAATCTTTACAAAATCTTGTTTTGTAGTATATATATCAAGGAAATTTAATGCTTAAATTAAATAATAAAATATATTTATTAATTTGTATTTTTTATCAATTGACCAATATAACAAGAGTTGTGAGTGCATCAGAATCTCTTTCTGGTCTTTCTTACTTCTGGATCTTACATAAGGCTATTCATAGTCAACACCTGATCAAATGCTGGGAAAGAGAAAAAGAGAAAGGAAAAGTGGATTTAATCCTGAGGATTAATTGTATTTTAAATATATTTAAATATATTAAATTTGTGATGCTATATAGTTAAATAGCATGTCTAAGGTACCTAATCCTGCTTGATTCTGGCTCCTAGGAAGTGGCTGAGGACTTAAATGCTTTCTCCTATGAAAGTAACTTGACCACATGCCTACTTAAGATATTTCACCTTTTGAGTAGGCCAAAGAATATGTCCAGCATAAGAAGGAGTGACCCAGAACATGTGCTAATGTCCCAGACACTGTGTGCGTGTGTGTGTCATACATGCAAAGTGGGATGGAGAAGAGGAGGGAACAAGGAAGCAGTCTCTAGTCTGATTGCCAGGGCCTTATGATTTTTCAGAAACTGTTTTCTGGTTTACAACCTTAAATTGTCCTATAAAATTGTTTTGTTTTTCTTCAGGAAATTATACATTTTTACGGTTCTTGTATGTATATCATTTCCTCCCAATCTCTTTTAAAATATATTTTCTTTTCATTTTTTTCCCTTTGATTATTTATGAATTACTGATTTTTATTTTCCTGGGGTATCTAGCTGTAGGAACCCCTTATAGTGAAAGGATGATATCAAGATAACATTTCATGTTTTAAAATATCTTCCAAGAGAAAGACTTCTACAATTTGAAATGATATACTTTGTATCACCATATTTGGTCTGAAGTGATCAACATTGAGAAATTACTAGGCAAATTTATTGTACTTTTTAAAATAATGAAAAAATTCTGTGGGCAGTTGAGAAAATTATCCAGTCTATAAGAGTAACACAATTGAGCTGGCTTCATTTCTCCCTGGCAATAGTTAAAGCCATAAGTCCGTGAAATATTCAATATTTACAAAATAATCAAGGAAAGGAAGTGTGAACCAAGAATCTTATATGTAGTAATACTGCCTCTTGTGTGTAATGACAAAGACAAGTTTATTTGAATACGTAAAAGCTTAGAGAGTAAAATTTTATAAAATTGTAATTATAAACACAGCCACTTTATCTTTGTTGACATTGTTATGGATTGAATTGTGTCCCCACAAATTCTTATGTTGAAGCTATAATCCTCAGTATGATTGTATTTGAAGATAGGATTTTAAAGGAGATATTAAAGTTGAATGAGGTCATAAGTGTGGGACTCAATTACAGTAGGATTGGTATCCTTACAAGAAGAGGAAGAGGCACCAGAGCTTTCTCTCTCTGTACACATGCACACTTACAAGGCCATATGAGGGCATAGCAAGAAGACAGCCATCTGTGAACCAAAAAGAGAGCTCTTACCGGAAACCAACCCTGCTGGCACCTTGATCTTGGACTTCCAGCCTCCAGAAATGTAAGAAAATAAATTTCTGCTGTTTATACTTCTGAATCTGTGGTATATTGGTATGGCAGCCCTACCTAATACAAATATATAACGCACCCTAAATAATAGAAAAATTACATATAAAAATAAGGAAAAGAAAGAAGCCTATATTATGAAAAGTTGGAAAAAAACCACAGAAAGCAGAAAACTTTACAAAAAATAATCTGAGATAATTGAGTCTAAATATATCTGTGAAGTTAATAAATATAAATGAGTTGAATTCACCTATAAATGTAAAAAAGCTTTTCAAATTGAATTAGAAGTCAAAACTCAGTTCTGTGCTCTAAGTAAGGGACATTCTTAAACTGAAGTGATTCAGAAGAGCTGCAGATGATACGATGAAAAATTACACTAGACAAATGAAAGGGAAAAAAAAGCAGGAGTAATAATGATGTACGAACACATAGGATTCAATCTTGACATACTCTATGACCTGCTCAAAAGATAAAATTTCTTTTTTTTTAAAGATTTTATTTTATTTATTTATTCATGAGAGATACACAGAGAGAAGCTGAGATACAGGCAGAGGGAGAAGCAGGCTCCATGCAGGGAGCCCGATGTGGGACTCGATCCCGGGATCGGGATTAACGCTCTGAGCGGAAGGCAGACGCTCAGCTGCTGAGCCACCCAGGCGTCCCAAAAGATAAAATTTCTAAGTAGGCTTGTGGTCATCTTACTTGCATAAGATGGAGCAATTAAGTTATGAAACACCTTCATTTCATCTCAGATGTACCTAATTTATGTTTTATTTTCAGGGAAGCCATAGCTCATACATCCAAAGATTCTTAAGTTATTTACCACAAACAATCTTAGGCCAAGATTAAATGCTGAAAGCATTTAAGAGATAAAGATATTCATCCTGGCTATTTCCATTAGTTTATTTTCTACAGCATCTATTATGGCATGCTTACAACCAATTAGACAGCCACCTGCCTCCATATTACACAGGAGTATCCTCCAAATCCTGAAACTGAAGAGAAATGAATTGTAGGCCAACTGCTTAATTTTTTCCTTCCTAAGTATTAATATTAGACAACTTGAAATACAGGACAAAAAGAACTACATTGATGTTAATAAGTTAAATTTGCAAGGATAATGTAACAGTTATAAATAGTTATGAATAGTAATGCATCAAAAGTATGGAAGTAATTTCCATGAAACAGAAAGTACAGAAGCAGAAAGAACAGAAAGAAACACACTTCTGGTAAGGGAATTTAATTCACCTCTCACATTATACATCAAGTTGACATGATAAATAAGAATATAAATGACTAAAACAACATGATTAGTAAGGTACATCTGATTGACTTTTACTAAAGTCTGTATATTTACATTGGAAAAAATATACTTTTTTTGAAAAGCTCTTGGAACATTCACATTTACCTTCTACTAAGTCACAGAAACAAGTTTCAGTATATTTCAAAAAGGACAAAAAGGAAGAAAGAAGAAGTTCAGACAACACTTACTCTACTTTTTACATTTTAATCATGATATTAATAAAAAAAATTATTTAGGTAAGTAGTAAATTTTCTTTAAATTTCAACTTGATATATATCACTCAAATTAAAGGAAGCTTCTGGAACAAAATCCTTTTACATAATATTTGTCATCCCTTTAGTATTATTAATAATATATCTGTGTATGTCTATTTAAATTGGGCAAAGCACAGAAGACAAAAAGTGGATACTACATTATATGCCTTATGAGACTATTTTGGCAATCCTCTAGATGCAAGGAAACTATATTTTTCAATTTAATTTTTTAAATATTTATTTATTTTAGAGAAAGAGAGCACACACAAATGGAAGGAGAGGCAGGAAGAGAGAGAGAATCCTTGAGCAGACTCCCAGCTGAGCAGTGGATCCCCACACGGGGCTTGATCCCAGGATCCCAACATCATGACCCAAACTGAAATCAAGAATTGGCTGCTTTACTAACTAGGCCACCTAGGCACACCTCAATTTAATTATTTTATTTTAAAGTATAATTGACAAAATTTTAAGATATTTAAAATATAATACGATCATTTGATATACATATACATTGTGCAAAGACACCACTACATCAATTTAACACATCCTTCATCTCTTCTACCTTTTTTTTTTTGTGTGAGTACATTTTAGTTCTACTCCATTCACAAGTTTCAATTATAAATTACAGTGTTATCTATGTGGTCATCATGTTATACCTTACATTCTCAGATCTTATTTATCTTATAATTGAAAATTTGTATCTTTTACCCAAACTCTCCTTTTCTCCACCTCCCAGCACTTGGCAACCACTTTTCTACTCTCTGCTTACAAGAGTTCAACTTTCTTTTTTCTTTTAAAATGCACAGTAAGTGTCACTATAAGATATTTGTCTTTATGTCTGGTTCATTTCATTTAGCACAAGACCTTCCATGTTGTCACAAATGACAGAGTTTTCTTATTTCTTTCTTAAGGCTGAATAATATTCCACATTTTCTGTATTCATTTACTCATTAATGGACGCTAAAAGTTATTTCCATTCTTTGGCTATTGCAAACAATGCTGCATTGAATATAAGAGTACATATATATATTTTTAAGATAATGGTTTTATCTCCTTTGGATATATATCTAGAACTGGGATTTCTGGATCACATGGAAATTCTATTTTTAATTTCTTGCGAAACTTCCACACAATTTACCATAAACAAATAACTGTAGTTGTGGTTATTTTAAAGTTTTGTCTTTTAACCTTCACAGTAGAGTTATAAAATATTTACCCATCACCATTACAATATTAGAGTATTCTGAATTTAACTATATATTAAACTATCAGTGTGATTTATACTGTCATAATATATTTTTGTTACTAGATGGTGTCTTATCATTTCAATGTGAAGAACTGCCTTTAACATTGTTTGTAAAACAGTTTACTGCTGATGAATTCTTTCAGGTTTTTTTTTTTTTTTTTTGACTAGAAAATTATTTGTCCTTCAATTCTAAAGGACAACTTTGCTAGGTGGAGCATTCTTAGTTGGCAGGCTTCCCTCCCGCCAGCACTTTATAATGTCACCCACTTCCTTCTGATCAGCAAAGGTTCTGCTAAAAAATCTTCTTATAGTCTATGGACATTCCCTTACTTGTAAAAATTGTTTTTCTCTCACTGCTTTTAAGATTCTCTACTTGCCTTTAATTTTTAACAATTTAACTATAATGTGTTTTGGTGTGGATGTCTCCAGATTCATCTTATTTACAATTCTCTGGGATTTCTTTATCTGGATGTCTATTTCTTTACCCAGGTTAGAAAATTTTCTGTCGTAATTTTTTTGACATAAATTTTCTGCCCTTTTTCTCTCTCTTCACCTTCTGGATCCCTATAATGTGTTTATTGAAACCCTTCATAGTACCTCTTTATCTTTATTCTTTTCGTGTTTTTTTTTTTTTCTTTTTGCTCCTTTAATTGGATGAATTCTACTACCCTGTCTTCAAGTTGGCTGATGCTTTCCTCATTTGATCTAATCTGCCACTTAATCTCTATATTACATTTTTCAGTTTAATATTTTATTCTTTGTCTCTGTAATTTCTTTTTGGTATCTTAAAATATTTTCTATCTCTTTGTTGAAATTCTCACCTTGTTCATGCATTGTTCACACTCTGGGGTGTCTGCATGGCTTCTCCTGGGACATCCAAGAGTAAGACAGAAAGCAATTATTTGGATCAAAGAGTCCCTCAGTTCCCGAGAAACTATCTTCCAAACCAGCAGTTGTCAGTTCCTCAATGGACAGTGTCTTTGCAAACCTACCTAATGTCCTTTCTTGCTAAGTTGTGTATGATTAGTTATGGTTATTCATGAATTAAAAGCTCCTGAACTTCTTGCTTTCCTTGAAACTCATGTTTTTATTTTTTATTTTTTTTATTTTTTATTTTTTTAAATTTTTATTTATTTATGATAGTCACAGAGAGAGAGAGAGAGAGAGAGAGAGGCAGAGACATAGGCCGAGGGAGAAGCAGGCTCCATGCACCGGGAGCCTGATGTGGGATTCGATCCCGGGTCTCCAGGATCGCGCCCTGGGCCAAAGGCAGGCGCCAAACCGCTGCGCCACCCAGGGATCCCGAAACTCATGTTTTTATACATAAAGTGAAGCCATAAAACAATAAGATTCTGATTGAGTTTATGCAAATAACTATTTTGCCATGAAACATAAGGCAACTCAATAAAATAAGTGAATTATTTGGAAGGTGAGACTCAGATATCAATTGAAAGTATTTAATTTCAGTTCATCAAAGTGAAGTCTACAAAACTGTTATGGATTATAATTAGATTAAAGTCATCAATGAACAGTACACAAGTAAATGTCTAAAAACCAACTCTCTGGTAAACACTAACAAAACTCTGATTTGTAATATTTGTCAATTTCTGAGATGTAAATATTCCTATCATTGCTGATTTCAGCTACAGATGTGATGCTACTGAACATGAAGTTGGGAAGAGATGGGCAGTAACAGCCCATTGTATACTTTTCCCTGTACTGATATACCGCTATACCCTCCAAAGCATGGATTATAGTAAAACATAATGAAGTAATAGGAAGTGATTCATTTTTAAGTATCTATTACTTTCATTTATAATATAATTGATTTAACTGTAAGGTTGTGTAATGTAACTTTTAGTAATGTCAGTTTTTAACAGCTGATCAGATAGTCCTAAAATGTTAACAGCTGATTTCAATACACCACTCAATTTACCTTGTGATTAAATCATCCAGCCTCTGGGAATTTATCCTACTTGTATACATGCACAGTGACATGCAAACATGCTAATAGTATTGTTTCTGGTAGCAGGATGAAAAAAAATCTAAGTTTCTATTTGTGAAGGACTCGTTACACAAACCATGGTATATCTACAAAATGGAATGCTCTGAAGAAGTTAAAGCAATTTTTAAAAGAATAAGAAAACTTCGTATTGATCTAGAAATATCTCCAGTGTGTATGCTACATGAAAAATACATGGTTCAGGAAAGTGAATATTTTTTGTATAAAAATGTAGAGAAATCACTTTAATTATATTTGCTTAAAGGAATAAAAAAAGAACAGAGGGAACTCAAAGAGTAGTTTACTTGTATGAGATAGGGAGAGAATAGGGGAGATAGGATGGGAAGGAGCAAAACTTCTTAATACTGTTGTAAACAGTTTGGATTTTTGCTTCATATTAACAAAGCAAGTAACAATCTTTTAAACCAATAAAAAGAAATATTTTTCTTTTTTAAAAAATGTTTTATTTATTTATGAGAGAGAGAGAGAGCAAGAGCATAAGCAGGGGGGAGGGGCATGGAGAGAGGGAGAAGCAGACACCCCGCTGAGTAGGGAGCCTGATGCAGGACTAGATCCCAGGACACTGAGATCATGATCTGAGCCAAAGGCAGATGCTTAACAGACTGAGCCACTCAGGCACCCCAAGAAATCCTTTTCTACATTAAACTATAAATGATATTTTCTTAATGTTTACCAACTAAACTTGATAAATTGTACTATATTTTAATTATATTATTTTCACATGTGTGATATAATCCTGTCCATATCAATACTCTTCTTCAAACAATATATCTGCAGTATGACACTTATTCAGAGTCTTTCTTTGTACTGGGAACTGACTAGTCTTTCCTTCTACTTACTTTAGTTGTCTAAATATAACCCCTCTTTAGGGGAGTTTAACATATTAATATTGGTGAAATTTTCAAAGTGATTCCTATAGAGACCATATGTCTCTGTTTTGTAAAATGTATTAACCAGCTCTTGCACAATAGACAATGAAGCCATACTTCATACTTCAAAGCTAAAGTGAACACTTGACATTCTTCTCACATTTTAATTTTACTCCCATGACTCATCTCTGCTTTCATTCAAACTAAAATTTTTGTGCATCCTGAGGAGGTGAAAAGATCACTGGGTGGGATTCAAAAGAATGATGCTATTTCTGGATCTTCCACTTAATAAATGATCATGATTATGTGGCTTGGAGCCTGTATTTTACTTAGAAAATAAAGACAGGGTTATTCTGCCTAAAGTACAAGAAAGTTATCAAAACCAAATGAAATATTATCCTATGAAATACTTTGACAAAATCAAAAGCTTGCACAAATTTATGTTACCATTATGATGTTTTGATACACTGCAATGATTTTGAAATCAGTAAAAAACAGTACCTTTGAAGTAAAACTGGGTTTCAATTTTGCTGTACTGTTGAAAATTTTTATATGTGAAATCTATTTTTATTTACTTTTATCTCTTTACCCAAAGTAATATTTTATAGTACCTACTCCCTCTGCTGTTCAAATGTTTTTGCTTTTACTTTCTGTTAAACTGGGGTCGAAAGGAGGGAGAAGAGGAACTCAGGAATAAAAGCAAACAAAATTCACTTCTGTGTCACCTGAAATATTATTTCAATTATCTCTTTCTTAAGGAGGATTATTCAAACATTCTGTACTTTTTTTTTGTAGTTTGTAGAACTTGGCTTTGATCTTCTTTTCAAATATCACTCTTTGAGTGTAGTCTACAGCCTTTAATTTTAATGGCATATGCTGTAAAAATGCTAGAAATTGGAGATCTTTTTCTAATAACACAAAGAAGTCAGTCAGAGATGGTATTCTTAGATGTCAGGAGATATTGGGGCTTCTCAATTCAGGAGATTTTGTTTCTAGACTCTGAGTGCTAACTGAATAATTGTGAAATTTATTGCAGAACACGTGACACTTGTGGCAAACACTGCCTTCAAATACAAAGCTTATTCTGAGTCTGAACTCTTTGGAGTGATGAATTTCAAAATTTTGTTGAGCTCAGTAAGTTTATTGATCTTATTAAATGTACACAATGCTACCTAAGATTCAAAGGAAACTACTAGTTTATTTTCTCCAGATTTATTTTCCCTTGAGCTCTGTCACTTTGCTCATAATTTTGCTTTAAGGAGTATGTAAAAAAAGGGAAAGAAAATGCTATTAAAATGGGTAATTCAAATGTAGCCCCTCTCAAATTAATCTTTTTAAACACATGGTAAGATTCTATCAGCATCTTTTCTCATCTCAAGCCCATCCAGCCACTTTTGCTTCTGTACTGTGAAATGTAACATATAACCCACCATTCATTATTCTTAATTAATTAATTCAATACATGTTTTGTAGATGCCAGATACTATATTGGGAAAAAGGTAATAATATCATTACAGATACTTATTTTTTTTGTTATGGATACTTATTAAATCAAAATGCTTTCTACTCTTTGCATATAGAATGATGGGTTTGGTGAGGTCAAGTGAGCCAGTGGCTACACTGTGGGGTGTCTGTTCAGCTTAGCCTGAGCTATTGAAAGAGAAGACAGAAAGTGGCTATTCTGGGATCAAAGAGTCCCTCAGTTCCTGGGAAACCAGTTATCCTTCCAACTAGTTGTCTGTCAAGTCCTCAATTGACACGCTTTTATAAACCTGCCCTAAATGTCCTTGCTTGCTATGTTATACATCAGTAGTTATGATTATTTCTGAATTAAAAACTCCTGACCTTCTTGATCTCCCTTGAAACTCATGTTTTTATTCACAAAGTGAAATCATAAGACAACTGTATGAACTATGAACAATACAAGTAATATGCTCATGTTTTTAAAATGACTCTTCTGATTCAGCTCTCAGATGCTGAAGATCTGAAGTGCCTCCAGCTTCAAGTACAAGGCGGCAGTGAAAATGGAAGTGGAGGCACCCTCCTCTTCTCTAGACTTACTTGGAGTGGAATGTATCAGAGATGAAGAGATGGTTCAGGAAATATCTATGAAAAGTGTCCCCTGGGAGGGTTCCTTTCTCACTGTGCATCTTCTAAGCCAAACAAGGGGCATATAAACCCTAGTAAGAGAGCATAATTCCCAGAATAGCAGTCCTAGTAACAATTAATGTAAAGTGTTAATTGGAGCTATGCTAGGGATCCACAATCCTATTAGTTTGACAGAAAACACACCAAACAAAGAGAAGAAGAGGAAAGAATTCTAAAACTTCTAACATGTTCCTGTGAAAGGTTTTATTTATTTCTTAATTTTTATTTATTTATGATAGTCACAGAGAGAGAGGCAGAGACATAGGCAGAGGGAGAAGCAGACTCCATGCACCGGGAGCCTGATGTGGGATTCGATCCCAGGTCTCCAGGATGGCACCCTGGGCCAAAGGCAGGCGCTAAACCGCTGCACCACCCAGGGATCCCCTATGAAAGGTTTTAGATGAATAAAATTATATGAGATATATTACTGAGAGTCACCTGAACATTTTCCAATTTCTATGAATAATTCACATAGTGTCCAATGAGCTGAGACACAATGTGGCTTTGACATATGTGGTCCCATGACCTGGAAGAGTTGGATCAGTTGGTCATGTCTCTCCACAATAGCCAATGAGGACATCTCTTGGTCAATACCCAACCTGGTCATGATCTACAGTGTATGGAGCTGGAGTATGTTTTTTTTTTAATTTTTTATTTATTTATTTATGATAGTCACAGAGAGAGAGAGAGAGGCAGAGACACAGGCAGAGGGAGAAGCAGGCTCCATGCACCGGGAGCCTGATGTGGGATTTGATCCCAGGTCTCCAGGATCGCGCCCTGGGCCAAAGGCAGGCGCCAAACTGCTGCGCCACCCAGGGATCCCTGGAGTATGTTTTAACCTCAATGGAAACGTACACAACATTGATGATTAAAAGGGAGAAGAAATCTCTGCTTGGGAGTCTTTGTATTGATGTTGTTTTGTGCATTGTTTCATCCATTCTAAGATAATTCAAAGGTGAGCCAAGAAAGTCAAGGCTGGGCAAGACAGTATCTTTTTAGTTCAGTTAGGGCATTAGGGAAGGCAGATTATCAAACACAAAAATGTAATGTTTCAAAATGAACTGAAAGAAAGTCATGACCAACTTTCTTCTCTATGACTATGGGTCATGTGTGACCAGGATGACATATCAGTTGCTTCTGCCCAGCTCCCTCCTTGCTGCAGGGTGAGTATAATTAACAAAGGTCTTTGTGAATCAGGGAATGTGGGTTCTGAGTGTTACCTTAAACTTGGTAACTGAGAGAATTTATTGTTTAAGCTTTTGTTTTAATTCAAGTTAGTTAACATACAGTGTGACATTAGTTTCAGATGTACAATATGGTGATTTAACACTTCCTTACATCATCCTGTGCTCATCACAAGTGCCCTCCTAATAAAAATATATTTATTAGGTGTGGAAAGAGCTGAGGGAAAAAGATGAATTGAGTACATCAGTTAGAGAAGCAGAAGAGAGGGAGTTCTTCCACTTTTTGGCATGAAGGAGTAAAAGGAAGGAGGAATTTTGTAGGTCTGAGAGGGCAACTGTGTAGAGAGGGCTTTCAGGCAGGAGCTGTGCCTTCAGTAGGGGAAACAGGCTGACACAAGACCCTGGTGGGAGAACCTTGGGGAACAATTGGACTTTACTTGCCATCTGCCCTCTGATCTCTTACCAGGGTGTCTCCTCTTCCCTGGACCCAACAAGTACTTTCCAGACTCAGAGCAAGGTGAAGAAAACAGAGAGTGGATGTATAGGGGCAAATAGAGACTATCCGCGTGATTCGGGAGAAATAGGAAAGCTGATATTCTTGAGCCTCAGAGGTAGGTCCTTGACTCCTGAACATCACAGAAGCTGATGGCCTGGGACCTTGTCCAATATGGAGAGGACACCCCCACCTGCAATGTGCACTGTTCTCTCACCTGGTGACTGGACCAGTAGGTGGGCCTTTCTGTGCTCAGAGTGAGATCCAAAGTGAGCAATGGCCTTGGGCAGGGTAGAAGGCAAGTGTCTTATCCACTGGCCAGCTGACACAGTCCTTGTCTTCAGAGTCAGAGTTCTTTCAACAGAGAACCCTAATACCAAGTGGCTCTTCAGACTTTCATTATGTTTTGTTGCCTGTTTGCTTCTGTTCTAATGCTCAAATAGCACAATTTTAGTTATAGATAATGCCAGGCCTCCACTGACTCTTTCTTTGTCAAGTATCTTAGTTTACATTCTCTGTCGTGTGGACACTGTCGGTCACCTCTCCTTGGAATTCTGTCTTCTCTAGGCTTCCCTGACTTTGTTTCTCTCTCTCCTCCTTCACTTATGCCTATTATCAATCCTCTTTGTGAGATCTCTATTAAATGGTGTAGTTTCTCAGCACTGTCTCATCAGCTTGCCTTTCTTGCCATCCTCACCCTGGCACCTTTATTCCTGTCCTTGGCTCTAACTATCCTTTATTTCTCCAATAGTAGCTATCCCCAGCATTAGATGATCCTGCACCACATACACAAACAAATGCCTCGCTGGTGGCTCAAACACAGCTTTGCACATTATCTGGGCACATTATGTTCTCTTCCAAGCTTGCTGTGACTGCTCCTGTATTTCTTATTTCAGTTAATGGTGCTGTCCTCCACTTGGTCACCCAAGCATAAGCCTAAAGTAATTCCAGGCTATTCCTCCTCCATAACTTCTATAATCATTCAAACTACAAGTTTTGCCAATTTAATTTCCCAAATGGTTCTCAAAACTATCACGTTCCCTATTTGCTCAGCAATTACCTGGCTTTAGAGTTGAATAATCTCTCACCTAGACCATTATAGTAGTTTTACTACTGTTTTCTCTTCAAATGCACTCTCCTCAAATCCATCAACCACCACTGCCACTTTGCCATACACTCAAAACCCCTCAGTCTGTGCACCATTGTCCTTGGGACTCACCATTCTTGTCTCCCCCCATCCTTCACCCAGCCTTACCTCAGTACCTTTGGTGCTGCTAACAGTATGAACATGCTATAATGTGCTATTTATTTCCTTGTGTTGCCTTAATTTTTCTCACTCCCCAACCTGGTGCCTGACATTGGACTGGCACTGAATTTTTAAATCTGTGGATTTAATTTGATCAAGTTGTTCAGTGTAAGCAATTTCAGGTTTGAAACTCAGCTCCATGACTATGGGATAGTCCTCATTTTATCCCTCATTTATGTATTATGCAGGTATGTGTCACACTAAGATGCCTTTCAGTGGTAACAGTACATGACGCTGATTCAATACGGAACTTGTCGCATCTGTTCTTGTTCTTCCAATACAATCCACAAATTAAAGATTAAATGAGGTTTCAAAAATCCCAAATCTGAGCGTGCTATTCCCCTGAGATTCTTCATGTCACTTTATGTGTCTTATGCTGAAATCCAAAACCTTCACCACATATTTGTTAGGGCTCAATGTATTATTTTTTTAAGATTTATTTACTGATGAGAGTGATCCCACAAGCAAAAGGGGCAGAGGGAGAGGAAGAGAGAATTCTAAGCAGACTCTGCACTGAGCACAGAGCCCTTGAGGCTCAATATCATGACCCTGAGATCATGACCTGAGTGGAAAACAAGAGTCAGGTGTGCAACATACTGTGCCACCCAGATGCCCCAGGGCTCAGTGTAACCTTCACCTTGACTGCCATTTTATCTTGTGTCAGTCACACTTCCCTTGGCCACCAGGCTCAAATGCCTTGGACTCCCCTTAGTTCCACAGATGTGCCCCATTCTTGCTCATGCATGTTCTTTGCATATGCTATTCCTTGCCTAGAATTTCTCTTTCTTCCTCTTCACCTGGAGAACTACCACATGGTCTTTAAAAGTCAGCTTCAACACTATGTGGTCCTGAGGGATTTCCCTGACATCTGGTCTTCAGAGACCCCTAAACATGTGCAGGCTGTACACCTGCAATGGTTCATGGGATGCCTTTGGGACAGACATGAAAGAGACTTAAATCTTTATTACGGCAATTTGCAGATAGTGTCTTGAAGAAGAGGAACCCCCTCCTTTTTTTTTTTTTTTTTACTTCACATAAACTTGCTGCATTAGTTGTTGACTACCTTGTTTTATCACATTTCCTATAAAACACTTACCAATTAACTGTATTTTTAATTACTCATAAAATTAAAAAAATTTTAGATTCTGTCTCTCACACTAGATTGCACAACCTATTTGGGAAAGGACTGCCTTTGTCTTGTTTATCGTTATTCCCTGGAATCCTGCCTTCTGACCTGCCATTTGGGGACATTCAGCAATATCTGATGAGTGAAGTGACCTGGAGCCTATGGCATTCTGGCTCTTCTTAGGCTGTATTGGCCACACTCAGGGTCTTAAGCAAATGTAACTGCTGCCTTCAGCTATATACTCCTTGCAGGTTTATGTCTGTTTTTAGAGCCACAAAAAAGCCAACTGATCACAGTTTACTGGTAAAGTCCATAGTCTATACAATGGAAATGCCAAAGCACCTACTACCCAAGACATTTTGTAGTATTAAGCAATAAGAATCACTGAAAACACATTTTCAGCTTTAAAAGTATTTTACTTGTAATTATAAGCATAGTGTTTGCATTGAGCTGAATGGCAGATAGCGATAAAGTGTGAGTGTTTAATAACGTGCTTTATATCAGTGTATAATAGTGTACTACATTTTAGCAGTTTATTTTTCCTCTCTATTTTATAAGCTTTTCTCCAATATTATGATAAAGTCTCATACTCCTGACAACCTGACTCCACATTAAGCAGACTTCCTCACTGTGCTCAGAGACACAAGCCAGGTTCCCCTGGCAACCACAACTGCCTGAAGGTTTCTTAATGCTCTGCCTGTTTCAGCTTCACTTTATTTTGGCCATTAGTTTGGTAAAAAGAAAAAAAATAAGAGTACTCAAATGAAACAAAACTGCCTTTATCATAATTAGTAATTTTTTACCTTCAAAAGACTGTCCCAACAAGTAGAGGCTTCTTACAGTGGTCAGAATGAGAACATCATCTTATAGGTTAGAAGCCCCAAGCTGAGTTCTGTATTCTGCTGTCATTATAGAAGTACCCTGCAAACCTCTCTACACACAGATAACATGTATATATATGAGACGTACAGGGAGGTCAAAAGTTCGAATTATTGGATTTGTACCAACTTGGAAGCTTCTTTAAAGTTTTTTACCTCTTTAAAACTGGGCATCTGGGTGGCTCAGTCAGTTAAGCGTCTGCTTTCAGATCACGATCTTAGGGTCCTGGGATCCAGCCCCACGTTGGGATCCAGCAGGGAGTCTGCTTCTCCCTTTTCTATTCTTTTTTTGTCCTTTCCAAATAACCCCTTCTATATATGTTTTGTCCTTCGGGGAAGAGTGGCTCTGTAATTGTTCCCTTATATGAAATCACTCTGTGTAATCAGCATATGGTAAGAGACAGAAACACCTGTGTTTGAGCTCAATTCAGTAATGTTACCAGCTGTATAAGCCACCTGTGTACTAAATTTAACAACAAAAACTAACCAATACAGTGAGTGCAAAAGGACAGACATCGTAAATACTCCTTCAAACGTGTGTTGAACAGAGACAGTTGTATGTATTTTCAATGCATGAAATCATAAATAGGTAGTAGACAGAAAGATAGATGAATAATTCTTTCCTAGCTATTTTCCTTTAACATACTCTTTTTATTTTCTTTGTTGGATACTGCTTAGTTTTCAAACAAAATGTCTTCCTGGGTTGGTTTGGTGGTAATCTGGGATCCCTTTGGCAGGAAATGAGCTCCCAAACAACTGGAGATTTATCTGGAGAAGATTTGTCAGCCATCTTCCTAACAGAGAAGGACCCTCAGGCACATGGAGATTCCATCATTCCCATGTTTTGTTATCTTCTAAAGAAAATCTGCAATCAAAACCTAAAAAAAATGTAAGATCTGATAATACTTTTCAAAACACCAATGGCCCCAGGGTTGGAGAGATGTTGTGGGGGCAAAGAAGAGCTTTCCTGTTGTTCTTCGAATCACATTGCCAAGAAGAGCTGTGTATTTCGAGGTTGTAGTAAGATTCTGGTGGTCAAATGCCTTTTTGGGAGTCACAATATCTGAAACAAGGTGGAAGCTCTCTTCTGCGGTCAACTGATGAATGGAATGACTGTATAGGCATCCTGATTCCTGTACCCAGTCTGGAAAGGGGAACTTCTCCACTGTCCTTCAGTGGCTGAGTCCTGGCTCCCCTGTACAGCCAACTTTGGCCTTCCTTCCTTGTCTTCATCATCCCCTGGGTCTCTTTGCCTGAGGGGACATTTCAGCAGAATCTGACAGATATCCTTGGACTGGTGGAGTTATGCACAGAAATGATGATGACTGAACTTCTCCATGAGGGTTCAGGTTCTTGGGGGCTCTATAAAGAAGGCATCCCAGTGAAGGGAAAGTGGATTTGCAGGGATTAATAAAAGAGAAAGACAATGTCAACTCCCGGCCCAGCGCCGAGGCCTGAGTAAGGAGAGTGTCTTACTCATTGCAGGTAATAACCACGAAATACGGATAATACCTGAGATGCCAGTCTGTGTGTCATCTCAGAGAAGAATGAAAGGAACAGAATGAACAGAAATATTCTATTTACGTATATTAAATCGTTAATATCTGATGGCCCGGTCTTACTCTAATTGGATTGTTTTGCCACTTTATTTGGATGCGTCATTCAGAATTTCTCCTCTCTTGAAAGAAGACATGTCTTGAGAACGATGCCCACAGTAGCTCTAGACTTTATTATGAATAATCCAGATGCATAATCGCACTGAGGAGGCACACCCTTACTGCTAAAGCTAATCCGCACAGCTGCTAGTCTTAGGGCCGCCCAGGAGAGGCTGATTGAGGCTCTGGGTAGTTGGTGGTCGGGGAGCCTCGGCTGGGGGCGCGGCCCGGGCAGGGGCGGGGCGCCGGGGAGCTCCCCGCCCGCCGAGCCCGCGCGCTCCGAGTCCTTGCAGCGCACGCCTGGCTGAGCCGCCGCGGGCCGTGGGAGCCGCGCTGAGCCGCGCTGAGCCGCGGGGACCGGGCTGGGCTGAGAAGGTGCCTCATCCAGGGCGCCGAGCTGCGGGCGCGCCGCGACTCCAGGGCTGAGACCGCTGCGCGGGTCTCCGGGAGCCGGAGGTGGGCTTTGGGCTTTCGACTTTCTAGGAGCAGCCCTGGGGAGCGACGGCTCCTTGCTCGAGAGCTCTTCGTGTCTGGGGGCTCAGAGCAGCAGTCTGGGGACGGTTTCACGGGGCGGGGGCGGGAGGAGGGGTCGTACCTAGGAAGGGGTTGGAGGGGATTGCAGGAGCCGGGGAAGAGGAGCGAGCGCTGTCCGCTGTGCTAGTCGAGCGGGTAGCGCCAGGCGCCCGCCTTTTCCCGCCCCCGGGGACGTGCGCCGGGTGGGCATCAGGCTGGGCATCAGGCTGGGCATCAGGCTGGTCCCGGCGCCCCGGGCCGCTGGCCCCCGGCGCTGGCCCGTGTGCCGCCAAGTTTGCCTCTCCGGGTCCAGCTTCTCTCGCTCTCGCCGCCCCGCAGGTTCTGCCTCTGCTCGCCCTGCACCTGCGGCCGCCGGACCATGGAGTCCCCGGTCCAGATCTTTCGCGGGGAGCCGGGCCCCACCTGCTCCGCGAGCACCTGCCTGCTCCCCAACGGCAGCGGCTGGCTGCCCGGCTGGGCCGAGACGGAAGGCAACCACAGCGGCGGCTCCGAGGGCGCGCAGCTCGAGTCCGCGCACATCTCTCCCGCCATCCCCGTCATCATCACGGCTGTCTACTCCGTGGTGTTCGTCGTGGGCTTGGTGGGCAACTCCCTGGTCATGTTCGTGATCATCCGGTGAGTGCGGGTCCCGGCGCCGCAGTGGCTGGGGTCGGGAGGGAAGGTCCGCCTGGCGCCAGGACGCGCGGTTGGGGCTCCAGCCCGGTGGCGGGGCTCTGCCCGCGGTGCAGGACCTCGGAGAGCCCCCGAGGGCGGCCTCTTTGAAGTAAAGGATTCCTGGAAGAGTTTTGGGTGAGGGACTCTGAGGTTGCACGGGGGCGAATAGAACAGCCAGGGGAGTTTTGAGGCTTTAAATGACCCTCCCATCCCTCCCCCCACCCCCCAAAAAAAACCCCTTACTGAAAACTATGGTTATGGAAAATATTAGGGTGTGGAGCAAGGTCAGCGTCTTCTGGAAAGGAAACTAGTTCCTTTGCCTGGCCTTTTTGCCTGGTTGCCCGCACTAGTTCGGAGCACTTTGTTCTGTCCTTTGCAAATATTTTTTAAGGTAAAATTCAAGCCCATTGAATGCACTGGAGATAATTCAGAATTTCCTGTGACTCATCAGATTGGTGTTACGGTTTATAAGCAAAAGCCGATATATCCTTAGGGTTGTTAGTATCCATCCACGAGCCATTTTAGTACTGAAATGTTATCTCATTTACTTAGAATTTCAGTGATTTTTTAAAAATAAGCCATCTAATATTTATCCTCTAAAGTGTGGATTGTGGAGGTTTTCAAAAATTGCTTTGCTTCTTATTTTCCATGGAGAGAAACTGATGATTTTATTTTATTGCTCTTTGGTGTTACATTGAAGTCAGCTTCTATTATAAACATCCAAATACCCACCCATATCTGCTAATTTTCTGGTAGGTGAAGTGATTTTTTATTTTGGCCTCTTTCAACAACAACAACAAAAAAGAAAAAAGAAAAAAGAAAAAAAGAAAAAAAGAAAAAAATCTCAACTTTGCTTTCGATACTCTTTGATATAAATATTTCACTTTCTGGGAGAGTTAATGCTTTGGAAATACACCTTTGAGAGTGAATAAGGAGTTTACATTCCTTTGAAGAGTTCCTGTGAAATAAGGGACACAAGTCACTCATTTCAAGGGCATTGAAGTGATGAATAAAAACTACATCTTTAAAAAAATTCTAGCTTTAGTTTAGTTCTTTATTTATTATAAACCTTAAGAACATTATCTATAGCATGAGTCTTGGGAAATCATCATAATAAAAAATGCCCATTCATCTGTCTATCCAGGTTTGAGAATTTTATCTTCATCTGTACTCCAGAACTAAAACCCATCATTTAAGCTTCCAAATACACATTATAAAGCTCATTTCATCTACAATTAGCATTTGCAGCTTGGTAGCCTTGGTTTCCATGATTGTGTATTGCATTTTATAGGCATCCTATCTGTGACAAGTAAAGGCCACAGAGGGAGGAAAAATTTTAAAAGCACATTGTTTTCCAAAGTCTTTAGTAATTTCAGGGCTGCTCTCCATTAGAGAGAAGATTATAGCAACCAAAAGAAAAGAAGACAGTTGTGTTCTCAATTACAATTAAAAGTTTTAGGAGATCTTTGGTTCAGAGGCTGTGAGTTTGTAATAAAACACTGCTACACAAAAAGAAGATGCTAAGAAAAGAAACAACTCTGTTCCTACTTATATCATATTTAAGTGCATGAGTAAAATGAATACATCTTATTGTTATTTGAAAGAGCACCTGAAGTTCTGAGTTTGAGAAGAGCTTCTTAGTTGTTAACAACTGTTTATATAGCCCTACAAAGTAGGATAAAAAGGAATGAAGAATCCTAAAATATGTGCAAAGACAACTCCATGGGGAACAGTAGAAATGTCAGAATGAAAACAGAATTATGTATATATTTTTAATATATTTTTTAAATATTCAATTTATTTATTCATGAGAGACAGAGAGTGAGAAAGAGTGAGAAAGAGAGAGAGGCAGAGACACAGGCAGAGGGAGAAGCAGGCTCCATGCAGGGAGCCTGACGTGGGACTCGATCCTGGGTCTCCAGGATCAGGCCCTGGGCTGAAAGCGCACTAAACTGCTGAGCCACTCAGGCTGCCCAAAAACAGAATTATAGATTAACTAGGACTTTTAATGGCGAATATGAATATGAAGAAATAAAAATGAAATATAAAAATATATAACAATTATATGTAATTATATATAATGAATAATCACCATTATAAATAGTAATATAGTACTCTTATCAATTGTTCATATATTTATATAATATATACAATATATAATTTTATATATGTGCTTGTGTGTGTGTGTGTGTGTGTGTGTGCATCCAAAAGATATCCAGGATCAAAATTTATTAAAAGATAAATTCAGCTAAAAATCCAAAAAAAGTTAGCTGGTTCAGGTAACATCATTCATCCTCCCACCTCACTCCCAACTGGTTGGAAATGAAGTATGAAAAGTGAGGAATCATCCTGGAATGCCAATGTACTGAAACATTTGTTTCCTTATATCTATAGCTATGAGGATTAAGGAGTATTTGGTATTGGTTAAGACTGAGAGATGCCCAAAGAGTTGAAAAATAAAACCTCAAAAGGAAGGTTAGTAGAAGTGGGTTTATTTTGCTCAGAAGAAGAAGGAACTGAAGACTTGAGAGAGGTGGCTAGTGTCTGCACACCAGAATTGAGAGCAGAACGGGAATACGGAATTCAAATGCAACTTTTATAATTGATGTTGAGGGCTGAGCAACATTGCTTAAAAAGATGGAGGACCACTTTTGAGGACACTATTTTAAAACACTGTTCATTGAAAAGGGCCATGGTTCAGTCATTTAGGACATCATTCTAGAGATGGGGTTTAGATGCTTGGATGTTGGGGCAGATGTAGTCCAAGATGGCCTGCTCAGACCCAAGGAGAAAGCTAGGGTTGTGGAAAAAGCTGTGACTATTTTTAGACCTGTCTTACAAATAGCTTTCCCATCTTGGATGCCTGAAATGCTGCCCAGTATCCTCTGAGTATATTTAACATTTCAAGGGTTTTCATCATTTTATATGTACCAACTACCATAACTGCCTAATATTAGGGCATAGGAACTTTTCATTGTGAAAACCTTATAACTAAGCACTCAGCCTCCCTTCTCACCAGGCTTTGGAGTTTTTGGTCCTGGGGTGGGAAGTTCTTACCTCAGCCATAGATCCCTGTCTTTGGCTTCTACTGACACCTTGGGTGTGCCCCTGGGTACAGCACTTAAGATCCTAACCCTGTGTTCTCTCCACCTCTTCCCATGTAGGTCACCTGCGGGGAATGCTATGATGCCCATCCACATTCACATCTCCGATCTCTCCAGGCAGTCTCACCTATGACATGACATCTTAAACTTCCATTCTCCCACAACTTCCATGCATATGGCTATTTCCTCCCGTAGCAGACATGACTAAAAGTTTAGGGACACTAAATATATGCCAGGCCAGTAAAGCTACCTACTTCATGGAAATCATTTTATTTACTCTTCACAACCATAGTTGTATTATCATCCCCATTTAACAGATGATGAAATGAAGGCAAAGTAAGATTAAATAAACTGACTAAGGTCACACATGCTGATTGTGGACCCCAAATGACACAGAGCCTGTGCGTCAGTTTGCTGTTCACTATACCACTTCTGCAAACCTGTGGATAATTTCTTGCCAGGTAGCCCTTTATTTTCTCCCAGACTTTCTTTCTTTTTTCTTACCTTGCCTGGATACCACAAACCATCGCCGCAGCCTCTCTTGACAATACACTCAGCTGCCGTGACTTCTTGTCCTCTGCGGCTGTCTTCTACTGAACCTTGACCCTGGATCAAGTCAGTGCCTTATATTCCTTGTTCCTATACCCAGTGAACTGAATGCTGGTGAATAAAATCCGTTTTATCTTTGTCTGGGCAAAGTCACTGCCTTCAAGTGTATCTGACCCCAAGTCTGCCTAGTTTTTCTGTCTCTCTCCTGTTTCCAGAAAGAGCCAATTCCTTTTCCCATTCCCAACAAACCAAACCAAAACCAAAACAACAAACAAAATCCAAATTAATTTAATGGGTGCTAATTCTCATGTCATCTTCTTGACCGTGTTTCATCATGGTAGCTCCCTGTGACACTAGAGTCTAGGTGCTGGGAGTGTTCTTCCTACATATGTGCATTGGCAGCCACCCTCCCTCATACCACACTGTCTCTGCAGAGATCTTTCCTTCTTTGTATCCAGGGCAAATCCCTGTTCCTGAGAGGTGAATCTCATCCCCTCCTGCTCTCCTGAGGTCTCTGCTGTGTTAGTTATCTCCCCTCTGTGCTATCTGCAACCTCACCACTGCTTTTGTCCCATAAGCATCTGGATATAGTCCAGCATCTGTCGTCTTACAAGTGATCATTATCCATCACCCTTCCATTTTTCTGAGTTCCCTTGGCTAATGTCTTTTCATCCTCCTTACCTGTAGGTAAGCTTCTTGGGGGGATAATCCTGCTTCTTCAATTTCTCATCTTCTATTCCTCAGACTGTGCCCTTGGGTTCCCTCCCTGGTGCTCCTTTACCAAAGCCAGAGCATCATGTTTCAGCCACTCGTTTTAGGCTGACTGTCCCTTGATTTCTGTGGAGATTTGGTATGCTCCACCAATCTTATGCCCCTTGCTTCCTCTGATAGCACCCTCCTTGACTTCCTACCACATCTTCGGGGTTTCTCTTGTCTGCAGCACTGATGCCTCTTCCTCTTGGGTTTCTTAATTGATCATATCTTCCAGAGCCTTTTCAGATCTTCTCTCCTCACTTTGCATATTCTCTGTATTAGTCAGGATTCAATCAGAACAGCAGAACCAGAAGGAGATGCACATGTGAAAAGATTTGTTGCAAGGAATTGGGTTGCAACCATGGAGCTGGCTGAGCAAGTCTGAAACCTGGGGGTCAGGCATCAGGAGAGGCAGGCCAGGCCTCTGGCCCCAGGTAGAACTTCTTTCTCAGGGAAGCCTCTGTTCTCCTCTATATTAGCATGCTAGGACTGCTATCACAAAGTGCCACAGACTTGTTGATTTAAACGACAGAACTTACTTTCTCACAGGGAGGCTAGAAGTCTGTGATCAAGGTGTTGGCAGGGTTGGTTTCTTCTGAGACCTCTCTCCTTGGCTTGTCTCGATGGCTGTTTTCTCCGTGTGTCCTTACATGGTCTTCCTTCTATGTATGTCTGTGCCCTAATCTCCTCCTTTGATACAGACACCAGTCATATTGGATTAGGGCTCACCCTCACGACCCCATTTTACCTAGATTTTATCTCCTTTTACCTCTTTAAAGGCTCTATCTTCAAATACAGTCACATTCTGAGGTACTGAGGGGTTAGGACTTGAACACATGTATCTGAGGGACATAGTTCAGCCCTAAACACTTCCTATCCCCCTTCTGTTCTCCTTAATAAAACATTCTCAAGTTTCAATTTTCATAATAAGTATGTATATATGTTCTCTTTTGTTTAATTTGAAGAAAAACTATACTCTTATAAATGTATGCTTCCTTTTAAGTTAAATGTAAGTATAAATAAAAAATTATTAGGACAAAAATAGCAGGAATCAAAATTTCTTAGCCCTCAATCTTTTAAGCTTTGCATTTTTCTTTTCTCATTAGCTTTCATTAATTCATTGCTACCACAATAAAGACCTCTAGGGGATCAATCTTTTGCTACCCTTGCCCTGAGAGTGGACTTTTGTTTCCCTATAGTTCAGAGGGCAGTGTTGAAATTTCCTAAAAGTGGCAACTTTATCAGGGACTTAGAAAAAATAAACAGAGCCACAAAAATACTCTGGAAATGGTTCCATTTCCTGAACTCAAATTTCTTCTTCAAAGGCAGTCAACCTACCCAAGGTTACTGGGCACACAGGTTGTTTTCTATAAGGCTATATGTTTTCTTGCTCAAAAATTGGGAGGCAGAATATTTCTTCTCCAAGCCACTGACAGATGTCCCACTCTGCTGAGACCATCTTAGCTTACATAGGATATATAGGCTCTGGTCACCCCTGAGTCAGTCTGAGTCCCCTGGTTGAAGTTGTATCAGTCTCAGAAAACTGTGTGGCTATCACTGAATTGAGGAGGTGGGAAGAAGTGAGGTGACCCAAACAGAGTGTCTGCTGCAGTGCCTGCCTCTTTTCCATCCAGGGTGTCCGTTTCTTGGGGAGATTCTCATTGCAATCACGGCAGTTGTATGTACACACACATTCCATATTCTCTCAAATGTCACTGTATCCTATCTTGGATAATATCACCAGACTACACCTAGAGAGACATTGAAGAAAAGGCAGAGGCATAGTGGTATAATTAACCTGGTGCTGCTCCCTATCTGACATCCATCTTACCTCAGACTTTGATAAAAAAATATGTTCTCATTTATCCTGAGTCCTCTCTTGGGAATAAATGTTGAACATTTCTTTTAAAGTAAGCATAGTAAAGATCCCTCCAGAAATGATTTTCAAAAATGCCTATCTTGCATTTCTCCAAGTAATTTTATTACTTGACAAGCTCTTAAAAGAGAGAATTTATTTCATTGCAACTGGTGATATGGATTCGCAAAATAGAATTTTCTTCCCTGTGGAACATGTGATGCTGCTGAAATCCGAATCCTTGTGATCTGTTTCAGAGACCAGAGACTAACCAGCTACACTCTCCTCCTCTCAAAAAATCAGAAAAAGAAAGAATTATAGAGAAATAAACCCTATTTGGTCATCAGATATAGATTTCCCAACCTTTAACAGACTCCAGGCAAAATTGTAGTCTTCAAAATCACTTCTTGATTCTGTTGACTTTATGAGACTTTACAATTTTTCCTGGTGCCTGTCTTAGAGTTAGTTTTAGAAGGGATTTATTTCTGGCTGGGAGATGATTGCTCCTCTCCATTAATCATTCAGCTGTATCTCTTGAGCAGCAGTATCTTTGTGTGAGCTGTGCAGTTGGCACTTTCCTCACTCCAGATTAACTTCTTGACATACTCAATTATCGTTGTCCTGGGGGGCTCTGCTTTTAGTGCCAAAACCTAAAATTGTATGGCTGCCGGACAGTCTTTCTTCTAAGGTTTCAGTGCTGAAAGTAATATAGGCTCAAAACTCTTTTTAACAGAAGATTTATTCCTCTACAGAAAATCAGCCCATTTATGTTTGTTTGTTTCTTTGGAGAGGATGCTGGCTTATGTCTAAGATAAGGAAAACTCATGTAAGAGAATAGATTTTAGAAGTGGGGATGATGTTATAAAAGGCTTGTGTGTGTGTGTTTAAACACTTACCCCTTCCCTGGCCCCATAGGTCAGAATTCAGGTGAAAGACAAGAAAAACAGATGGCACATGATGAATATGTGATGAATTGAGAGATCCCAAAGGAATTGGTCTAAAGGCGGTGAAGGAAGCCTTCAGATTAACAATGGTTAGTATTGTGAGCATTTAGAGATCCTCTATTACAAGGGGAACATTTTTCTGAGCTCCTGCTGAGTATTAACTTAACTTCACAAGACAACTAAACTCTCTCTGCTTACAGAGTTACCTTCTGCCCAGTGAAGGGGCCATCTCCTTCTGACAGCATGGAAGGGTAATCTTTAATCTTACCTCCTCTCTGCCAGCATTCTGTGGCTTCTCTTAGTTTGGTCAGTTTTCTGTATAAAATTGGAAAAATCATTTAAGGTATCTGTGCACTTCTAAGTATCTAGATAGCTGTAGGCTGAGAAACTACAAGTCAATCACGTGAGATTTGTAGTTTTCTATTGGGTGTTATCAGGCATGATAAACTCTCACCCTGTGTGCATAGCTGCATACACTAGAATATTCATTCTGGGTGTCAGGGCCATGCCTACAGAGGAAAAGGAGGTCCTGGGCACCAGCTATTGCATTCTCCAACCACCCTGCATGGACAGCCTGCCTCCCATGCAGCACAATGCATGTCTACCATTCTGACTGTACATCACTGCCAGTATGGTCTCTGAGGTTGTGACAGTCATGGAACTCAGGGACACATTCTGTCCTTCTGTTCTTTCTACCTTTGCCCTTTGCATATGGAAGAGTATTTCTGGGGAACTAAAGGGGCTTGACAGCTGTGTGAATCTATGGATTCACATAGTGAATGTGAATATAGTGAATATATTCAATTGCAGAGTCAGATCACTGGAAAAACAATGACTGAATTTCCTTTCCTTCCCTTAAAAATTAATAAGCTATTGCCCCTTAGTAAGGAACCAATGTTTCAATAGCAAGTAGTCCAAAAAGACATAGCAAATTAATTTTATCGAAATGAACTGAAAGTTATCTGGAGAATTAATGAAGCAAACTCATTATGTTTTCAAATAAATTCTTCTGAAAATTCACATCAGTAAAGCCATCATTTAAAACATCATTTCTGATCATTTAAAACATAAAATCCAAATCTTTGTATCTGGAAAACATGCCCAGGGAAATGAATAAATCACGCTTGTTGGCAACACAGAGAAAAGAGTGTCAAAGCATGTCTCTTGTTAATGCTAGTCTTCCACTGTTGGTTTAAAAGAACTGCATTTTCCTAGGTATCACAAAAATTTCCTTCCATTGAACTTGGTGTGTTGAGGGTCTTCAGACCTGAGTGCAGCTGTAGTGCTGTGAGACAGTGAGTGGCCAGCTTCCTGTGGGCCAGGAGTTTTTGGTCACACTAGTTTTTTTCACCAGACCAAACAGCGATTCCTCAGGTGCATTTTGTTGGCCTGTACTAAAAGGGTCATTTCAGAAGAATGACCACTAGGGTGTTTGTTTGTTTCCTTCTTTTGGAGCTGTAGTTTAATGGCTACATGTTTTACTCCCTCATGTCTCACTAATTTGTGGTCTCAGGCAAGCCATTTAATTCCTCTTTACTCTGGCTCCTCACCCAAACAATGGGCACTGTTTGTGAAAAACTGTAACACTATAATGTACATGACAGCATTTGTTCATTGACGGCAGCATGTTAGTGTTTTATATTAGTATTATTTGATTCATACCCCCCTTTCCTCATATTCAATGTTTTTTACCCTCATGGCGCATACTTAACCACACTTATCAGAATGTTTTTCAATCTTTAGCTGCCGGAATAATTCACAGAATCACATTATTTCTCTAGTAAAATTCTTCCTTCCTTAAGAAACTTTGGAATGACAATCCTGAATTTCCTTGCTGATTAGCTATGGACTCTGAGAACCCCTGAGAATCATCTCTAAGACTGCTTATTCTTCAGAATAAGTAGGGGCAGTGGTATTTTATGGGACTGTCATACAGGTTAGGTTATTAGGACAGTGGCAGGTAGTAACAACAGCAATGATACTGGCAGCAGCAATAGTGAGTCTGAGGGCTGGCATCCAATGAGCTGTCATCAAGTACCAGTTCGTGTGCTGAGTACTTTGTGGGACTGTCTCATTTAATCATCATGACAACTTTGCCAGATAAAGTTCCTAAAACAGAATCTGTACAGACTATTCCCTCAATGGATGCTTAAAATGGTTTTGCCTGTTGGTATTCAAGGTCTTCTGTGGGACCTGACACACTTTTCCCCATCCCAGCCAGGCTCTCATTACTGTAGCCGTGAAAGCCTCTCAATCCAAGTCCTCCTCAAAGTGCAAGATCCTGTCCGGGTTTTGTCTTCTTTAAAATGTGTCCAATCTCTTCACTGCTGATCCTTCCCTTCTGTCTTTTCCTCTGGTTCAAGTTGTAATTGAGCCAGTCAGTTGGAAATCTCGCAGGGGCATGGTCCATATATTGAGTTTTTCAGTCATCCTCAATGCCCAGGATATTGCTGTGTATGGGACAGAGACTTAAAAATGTGTTGAAATAATGAATGATGAAGACAGGGGAAGAAGCTTGAATATAACTAGAAAGAAGGGAGGGTGTGTGTATTTTCAGCATGGGGGACAATTGCAAATGAGAGCTAAAAGCAACGATTCAATAAAATGGAAAACATGTAATTTATTACAAGTTAATTGTAATTAAAGATATATGGTGATTACTTATCAAGATTATGGATTTATTATGCTATCATAAAGCTAAAAAGGAGTTCCTGATTAAAGAAATATCATTTAAATTTAAAATAAAAAAGCACTCAGGCAATGCACTTCAGGAGCAGGGGATGCTAATAATTCAAGAATGAGCTCTTCTACTGCACAGTGTCTGAGCACAGCAGGCACATGGGAAGGACAAGAAGATGTGAGACTGCTGTGTCACAAGGTCAATGTTCCTCCTGCTGGTGCCTCATTTTTCTTGTGGCAAGTGCCAGGCTCTCCCAGGAACCTGGGAGAGCTCAGCAGACAACCTTGTTCATGTATGACTGCCAATCTAGAAGCCACCCCTCAATTCTCTGTAAAGAAAATACAGTAGGAACATCTTGTGCTAATGTGTGATGGGGAGCATTTCTTATTCCTGGAGATATCCTCTGCCATGTTGCCAAGTGATGACCTTCCTCATGACTCAGCACTCTAGGCCTCCTCCTGGCCTGCTCCCTGCATCCTGTCTGGTACATCTTACCATCATTTGCAGGCTTATAACATTGACAAGTGTAGCAAGGACAGCCTACAGACTTTGCTCTTTTAGTGCCATATGCTCCTGTGGTGTGTACGCTAAAAAGTGCAACCACTTGCTGCCAGCCCACCTCCATATGAGCCGAAACTTCCCACTCAGATGGTGCCATTTTACTTGAAATACTTAAAAATTTTTGTAAGGCAGGGTGGATGAAGTGGAAAATAATTTCATATCTTATCATAGTAAGAAAGCTTACTTTTTTCCCTCAGGGGACATTTGACTGAAAGGACTAGCTACTATCTCAGTTTGATTAAATGCTAACAATACCAGAGTGCTCAACCAGACAGTTTGAGGGTGAGGGTCTTATTATCACACTCTCACAGGTCCACTGTGAGAGTCCACTGTAGTATATAAAAGTCCACTGTAGTATATAAAAGACTGTCAGTAAATATTTGTTGTACTCATAGTTTATTTACTACTTTGAATTATACCTTTGGTTCTCCATTTTGATGTGGTAGGTTTATAAGTATGAGTCTTCCAAAACCCTAGGAGAGAGGCCTTGCCCTGCCACCCCTTCCAGATGGTCCCACTGAGCCTTTGCCAACACTAGAAACATCACTTTACTCACTTGAGTCTAACTCACTTCACTAATATTAGGTAGAAGACATAAATCTCCTGGCTAACCATGAGAGGCAGTTGTCGTGAGAATCAGATAAAATACATGGAGATCAAAGCACTGGCCTTTGTAAATTATAGAGTTCTGGGAGGGTTTAAGAATGCAGAAAGTGGCAACCAGCACCCAAGTTTGAGTCTTGCAATGCTTTTATAACGTATCACTTTGAGCAATGCACATAACTCCAGTGATTCTCAGTGGTGACTTCTGTAGAAAAGGAATACTGATACCTACCAGATGAAGTTGCAATGGAGACTGAATGGGATAAATATGTGGGATGTACATCGGAGTCTGACAGAGGGAGTGTTTGCAATAAATGGTTACTAAGATTGTCATCATTAACATGAACCATCTCAAAATGAGAGTGATGCTGTGACATAGAGATGCTGGCAGATCCAGGGGTCTCCATGGCAGGAAGGCACAGGTATGTATGTCTCTAGGTCTCTGGTAGGTGTCTCTGGCCCTGAGCGATGGTGACAGTGGTAGGCTCCTACATGAATGGTCTGGGAAGAGCTTATTTCTCTGGGAGCAAGAACTTTTGCTCCAATTAGTATAGTAAAATTAGTGTAATTTGTAGACATTTCTGTTATAGGAGCTTATCTCTGTTATTCTGAGATTCGATGACAGGTTTGAATTCTTTCTAAGTTCAAGCCTTAAGCAATTTCATACATTTATTTGTTAAAAGTAGTTTTGAAAAGCTAAGAGGAAAATCACTCATCATTTTTTGATTACTTAAAGATGCATCTTATATATATATATGTAATTTGCATCAATTTTTAAATTTACATTCTAGTTAATATATAGTGTAATATTGATTTCAGGTGTAGAGTTTAGTGATTCATCCCTTATGTACAACACTTAGTGCTCATCACAAGTGCTCTCCTTAATGCCCATCACCCATCTAGCCGTCTCCCTGTCCACCTCCCCTCCAGCAACCCTCAGTTTGTCCTCTATAGCTAAGAGTCTCTTATGGTTTGCCTCCCTCTCTCTTTTTTTCCCTTCTCCTATGTTCATTTGTTTTGTTTCTTAAATTCCACTTATGATATTTGCCTTCCTCTGACTGACTTATTTTTCTTAGCATACATGATACACTCTAGCTCTCTCCATATCCCTGCAAATGGCAAGATTCCCTCCTTTCTGATGGCTGAATAATATTCCATTGTATATACATACCAAGTCTCCTTTATCCATTTGTCAGTCGATGGACACGTGGACTCTTTTCATAATTTGGCTATTCTTGATAAAGATGCATATTATATTTTATCATACCTCATATTTCATACCATTTACGTTCTTCTAGCATGTAAGGTCACAGGCATCATTTTTACTATTATCTTTCATATTCAAGCTGAACCGTGGCTCTAACTAAGAACTAGGTTCTTTTTTTCTTCTTGTGGTAAC
Source organism: Canis lupus baileyi (assembly GCF_048164855.1). Classification (NCBI taxonomy): domain Eukaryota; kingdom Metazoa; phylum Chordata; class Mammalia; order Carnivora; family Canidae; genus Canis; species Canis lupus. Next base: position 36,896,735 of record NC_132865.1, read on the forward strand.
TGATCGCTCCCACATACATAAGAGAAGGGGAGGAGTTGAAGACTATAAAATAAATTAGACATATTCTCGGGATTAGGAGGATTCCATCAATTATCTCAGGAGTTCTATGAGGTAAGCATTATATTTCCCATTTTATAGTTGAGAAACTGAAGCTCCATTTTTAGTGACCTCTCCAAAATCTAACAGCTGGAGGGAAAAATAAGGACTGGAACCCTGGCTTACACAACTATATAAGGCCGGGAACATCCATCTAACTTCATAAAATAAGAGGGGACCTTACTTCATAAAGTAAGGGTCACTAAATGTGACTGCAGAAGTCCAAGTCTCTGCCGACCACAATCTTTGATTATATCAGAGATTCTTGGGGAGAAAGTTGAAAAAAATAGGAGATTGGCTTGTAAGATGAACTTTTCAAACATAAAACCATATTAAATGAGCCAACATTTGAAAAGAGCATTTCAGTCTTGCTCATTGGAAACATTTGCTCTGTCTCAGTAGGTGGACTTCCCTAATTATCTGTGCCTTTATAAAGCCTATGCTCTGAGCATTGGCCATATACATTTAATCACTTATTTGTTTGTTTGTTTGTTTATTTATTTGTTTATGAGAGATAGCACACAAGCAAGGGGGAGGAGCAGAGGGAGAGGAAGAAGAGGGCTTACTGTTGAGCAGGGAGCCTGACATGGGGGCTCTATCTCAGGACCCACAGGGGAGGGGACAGGGAGACGGCTAGATGGGTGATGGGCATTAAGGAGAGCACTTGTTGTGATGAGCACTAAGTGTTGTACATAAGGGATGAATCACTAAACTCTACACCTGAAATCAATATTACACTATATATTAACTAACTAGAATGTAAATTTAAAAATTGATGCAAATTACATATATATATATATAAGATGCATCTTTAAGTAATCAAGATCAATCATGATCTGAGCCGAAGGCAGATGCTTAACCAACTGAGTCACCCAGGCATCCCACATTTAATCACTTTCTAAAGCTTATAGGCCACATAATAATATGTGAGTGAAATCTGTAAAGGTAAAAGATAACTTTTTAAAATAAACTCCTCATTCTTCAGATTAAAGCACTGTTTAGATAGCAGAGCATCAAAATGGAAATCGACAGATACTGACTCTGTGCTATTCTATACCATGCCTTCACCCAAGCACAGACAAACCACTTCCTAGCAAGAAGAAAAGAAGAAGGGGAGAATTTGGGGGGAGGGTGAGAGGGACGCTGAGAGTGATCCTATGTGTCACACATTTTGAGTCAGGTCACCTACTGCATTTATCTCGGATACAGCCATTTGGTTTTATTATCTTTATGTGACAGGACCTGAAACTCAGAAAAGTCATATACTGAATCCAGTCTGAGGATGATCTGACTTCATGGAAGACAACTCTGCCTCCCTGGAGAGCCAAAGCTGTTTGTCACTACATGTTAAAAGACATTTCTCATGGAAATTGATGTATTGAAAAGACACTCTAGCAGTGATCAATAATAACCATTGAGATGGAAAACTACTGAAAGCAGTAGTTTTCTATAAGACAGCTCTTTAAAAATGACCTTTAATGACAATCAAAGTCATACCGTAGGGGTATGGTTGAATTAATTACAATAAAGTCTACAAATCTGGGGTGTGTAGAAAGTAATTAACATAGATTTCCCATACATATCTTAGCATTTGGCCTCTGAAAACCTGCTGAAACTGTTTGGGATGCTTCATGCCCTATAGATCCCTGAGGGGGCATTCTCTAAGTAAACCAATCCTCTTAATTCAGTTTTAGTTGAGAGTGGAATTGTTCTAAACTTCATGTTATAATGCAAAGAATAATTTGGGTTTATTTTTATTTTTATTTTTTTAAATTTGGGTTTAAAGGCAATCTTTTTGACCTCTTTTGAAAATTACTGTCCCCTCATTTGGAAGAGGAAACAGCTTACGTGCTTTAAAAATCTCTCAAGATGAGAGTATAGAAAAACTGAGTTATTCTTACCTACTGTGCTAGATTACATTTCGTGTTGTGATGTGTATAAGGAAGAACTTAACATCATTTACATAATGCACTTAAGATGAAAAACTAAAGGCACACTGGCAAACAAAAACCAACAAACTTAGTTGCGTTTTAGCAATTGAAATTGAATGTGTTTTAAAAGTGAAACACATTTCAAATTTTCAAAAGACGTAATTACAATGATGGATTTCTCAAAATGACCCCGAGGGAAAGTTGAGTAAGCTTTATCTTTGTTTTATGCAGTGAAAGGGAAGTAATAAAGTATGTAAAAAATGCTTAAAGCCAGCAACTCCAGATAGGATTAAAATGAATTGTCCGTCACAAAATAAAAAGACCTGTATTATGTGCAAGTCTGTCAAAAAGATCTGTATATATATCTTCATATATTTATCTGTTATTTTCTTTACCTTTTTAAATTTAAATATATTTTGAACAAAGTAGAATAAAAGCTAAGTTAAGTCAGAGATTTTTGTCCATTTTTTCTACTACCCTTAGGATCTAGAACAGTCCTTTTACATATTAAATGCTCAATAAGTATGTAAAGAATAAATGAATTAGAAAAACAAATTCAGTAAGTCAAAGGTTGTCACAAACATGTTTACCTCAAGGATTTGGCACAAAGATGAAGAGAAATGATCTTATTTCTTGTCTTTTAGATACACAAAGATGAAGACAGCAACCAACATTTATATATTTAACCTGGCGTTGGCGGATGCTTTAGTTACTACAACCATGCCCTTCCAGAGCACGGTCTATCTGATGAATTCCTGGCCATTTGGGGATGTGCTGTGCAAGATAGTCATTTCCATTGATTATTATAACATGTTTACCAGCATATTCACCTTGACCATGATGAGTGTGGACCGATACATTGCTGTGTGCCATCCTGTCAAGGCTTTAGACTTTCGCACACCCATGAAGGCAAAGATCATCAACATCTGTATTTGGCTCTTATCGTCATCTGTTGGCATATCTGCAATAGTTCTTGGAGGGACCAAAGTCAGGGAAGGTAAGGGCAGTCATTTTCATCTCATTTTTAAGAACCTTACTTCTAATTATGCAATTCTTAATTTGCAAGTGAGTAGGACACATATCTAAGGGAAAAACTAAAAGGCAGTGGAAACGTAATGCCTAAATCCATGGAAGATGAGAAACACAACAGTTTTGTGCGTTAGGGGTTACTCAGCTATTAGAAATGACAAATACCCACCATTTGCTTTAACGTGGATGGAACTGGAGGGTATTATGCTGAGTGAAGTAAGTCAGTCGGAGAAGGACAAACATTATACGTTCTCATTCATTTGGGGAATATAAATAATAGTGAAAGGGAATATAAGGGAAGGGAGAAGAAATGTGTGGGAAATATCAGAAAGGGAGACAGAACGTAAAGACTGCTAACTCTGGGAAACGAACTAGGAGGGGTGGTAGAAGGGGAGGAGGGCAGGGGGTGGGAGTGAATGGGTGACGGGCACTGAGGGTTATTCTGTATGTTGGTAAATGGAACACCAATAAAAAATAAATTAAAAAAAATCTCCATTTCACCATTGTAACAACTTCATTTGGCATAGGCCATTAAGAATTGGGTTCACAGATGGACAATAGTACCCGTGAGCAAAATTTGGATTCTGAATATACTATACTAGTTCTTAACTAATGCGAACAGGATATTTGATGTTTTTCCAGTATCTCTAGGGTAGTGGTTCTCACCCTGGGCTGCATGTCGGAATCACCTGGGCACTTCAGAAAATACAAATGATCCTTGAATAGTGTTGGGCACCAGCCCCATGCAGTCAAAAATCCTTGTATGACCTTTGACTCCCCAAACATAACTACTAATAGTCTACGGTTGACCCAGAGACTGGGTTACTGATAACATAAACAATTGATTAACACATATTTTGTATATTACATGTTTATATGCTGTATTCTTACAATAAAGTAAGCTGGAGAAAAGAAAATGTTATTGAGAAAATAATAAGGGAGAGAAAATACATTTATAGTACTGCACTTATAAAAAAAAATCCGTGTATAAGTGCATCTGTGTGGCTCAAACCCATGGTGTTCAAGGGTCAACTGTACTGCTGCCTGGGTCCCACCCCTCAGGGGTCTGGTTTAATTGACCTGAGGCACAGTTTGGGTATCAAGATTTTTTTAAAGATTTATTTATTTATGAGAGAGAGAGAGAAAGCAGAACAAGGGGGAGAGAGAAGCCCAAGGAGACTCTATGCTGAATGTGGAGCCCAATGCAGGGCTTGATCCCAAGACCCAAGCCGAAACCAAGAGTCACACACCTAACCATCTGTGCCACCCAGGCACCCCTGGGTGTCAAGGTTTTTAAGATGTCCTCATGTGACTGACCTGCAGCCAGGGTGAGAACTACTGTTCCAGCAGCTTTGCTTTACTAGTAAAAGTAAAACTATGAAAATATCTTCAGTCCTGATGGAAATTCATTTGGAAGAGGGGAACAGATCTGTCACTTTGGACTTTATAAATGCTGTTTATTGCTGTAGCAGTTCTCTAAATTCTCTAGTTTACTAAGGAAGCTCATGATACTTATAAATACAGGTAATTGAATGTGTATAGTAGGGATCTTCCAGATCATAGAAAAAGCAGGTGCTAAATAAAATCAGCTTATCTATCATGGTCCAGTTTGTAATGATAGACAATCTTTTCCCTCTTAAACTCTAAAATGAATTTCCAGCTTAGCCATGGAAGGTGTTAAGCTATAATACTGGCTAAATTTTAAGATATGCCAAACTTTATCAGAGAAGCATTTTGAAATATGATTACACACAGGATTTCCTTTCTTCGTGCATTCAACAAATGGAAATAAAGTTGCAAGAAACTCTTCTGACCCTAGGGTGTTGATGCTTAATAGCTGGATTCAAGAGGACAGGCTACATATGCACCATGAGGACTCGAAGAATGGGCTAAATAATAAAAGAGGATGGCAATTTTCCCCAGGGCAAATAAAGAATTGATTGATTTTGATATTTCACATATTTACAGACTTAACCACTACACTCTTCTAATCATTGTCAGAAAATGACATCCTAGAAACAATGAATTCCAATTCAGTTTTTGAAAGAGGATATGAAGATAGATGTAGGGGCACCTGGGTGGCTCAGCAGTTGAGCACCTGCCTTTAGCCCAGGGCATGATCCTGGAGTCCCAGGATCGAGTCCGCATCCGGCTCCCTGCATGGAGCCTGCTTCTCTCTCTGCCTGTGTCTCTCATGAATAAATAAATAAAATCTTAAAAAAGAAAAAGAAGATAGATGTAGGTTTTCCAGGAATGAGTTCCTGTAGATGAATGTGTGCTAATGCCATGGAAGAAAGGATCCACCAGTGTCGGGAGATTAATTTGTGCAACAAATAGAGGGGAGAGTGGGAGAAAATTAAAGTAGCCTTGTAGGAGGGCTCCTTCTTTCTTTGTTTCTTTTATTTTCTAAAGCAGATTTTGCTTATGTAATGAAAGACTGTCTCTGAGCCATCTAGTCTGCTCATTTTTGAGGGCTGGATGACACTCCCCATCAAGATCACCAAGAGGAGTGTTTTAGATAATCTCCTGAATCAGAGCTGAATGGCAGTGGTAATTTAGAGTGTTGTGTTTGTGGAGAATGCTCAGTGAAGGAAATCAGGCATCAATTGCATTACAACATATCCACCTGGATGAGAAATTTCAGCTAATGCCTCTGATTTTCTTTCCGGTTTCTTTTTGGTTAAGGGCTCAGATTCTGGAAGCAAACTGCCTGGGATTGAATCTTGATTTCATGATTTATGGACAGGATCCTTTTGGAGACATTACTTAGATTTCTGTGCCTCGATGTCCTCATCTGCAAAATAGCGATAAATAATAGTGCCTACCTCCTAGGAGTTTTCCAGATCTAATTAGTCAGTACATGGAAAGCAAGAAATTCACAGTCTGCTTATTACTACTATTATAATCACTAAGTTACTGTAATGGCTACAATAGGAACAGAATTATTCTTAACAAAAAGAATGCAAACAAAGAAAACTCAAGTTTAGATATTAGAGCAAACTCTATAATTACAACAGCCTTGAGACATTAGAACATGTGCCACAGAAAGCTAGGGCCTTCAAATATTGATACAAAAGAAAAAGACTACTTTGTAGAAAAATCACTTTATTATGGTGGATGTGCAAACTGCTGTGATTATTTAATGTGAACGGCTCAGTGAATTTTGAGATAAATATATATCTGTGAAACTATCACCTCATCAAGACCACAGACTTCTGTCACCTCCTAAAGTTTCTTCCTGCCCTGTTTATTATTATTTTTCTTGTGTAATAAGAAAATTTAACATAAGATCTACACTCTCAGCAAACTTTGAGTATGCAGTACAGCATGCTTAGCTATAAATCTCTGCTGCATAGTAGATCTATAGAACTTACTTACTTGCAGAACTGAAATTTGTACCCTTTGACCACTGCCTCCAATCCCTTCCACCCCAAGTTCCTGGAAACCACAATTCTACTCTCTGCTTCTATGAGTTTGATTATTTTAGATTCCATGTATAAGGTAGATCATATAGTATTTGTTTTTATGTGTCTGGCTTATTTAATTTAGCATAATTTTCACCAGGTCTATCCATGTTGCCACAAATGGCAGGATTTCTTTCTTTTTTAAAGCCTGAATAATATTCCATTGTGTGTATGTATATACACACTGTATACCACATTTTCTTTATCCATTCATCCATTGGTGGACATTTGTGGGTTTTTTTTTTTACATATCTTGGCTATTGTAAATAATGTTGCAGTGAACATGAGAGTGCAGATATCTTCGAGATATTGATTTCATTTCCTTTGGATATATACTGAGAAATGGAATTGCTGGATTATATGATAGTTCTATTTTTAGCTTTTTGAGGAACTTCCATACTGTTTCCCAGATTGGCTGCATCAATTTGAATTCCCACCAACAGGAGTTCCCTTTTCTCCACATCCTTGCCAACATTTTTTTTTTTTTTTTTAATAATAGCCACTCTAGCAGGTATGAGGTGATATCTCATTGTGGTTTTTATTGGCACTTCTCCAATGATTAGTGGTGTTGAGCACCTTTTTATAATCCTGTTGGTAGTTTGTATGTCTTCTTTGGAGAAATGTCTATTTCAGTTCTATGTCCATTTTAAATCAGGTTATTTGCTTTTCTGTTATTGAGTTATATGATTTCCTTATATATTTTAGATATTAACCCCTTATCAGATACATGATTTGCATATTTTTTTCCATTCTGTATGTTGCCTTTTCATTTTTCCTTCTCTGTGCAGGAAGTTTTTTGGTTTGTTTTGGGTTTGTTTTTGTTTGTTGTTGTTGTTTTTAGTTCGAATTAGTTTGACATAATCTCACTCATTTATTTTTGGTTCTATTGCTTGTGCATTTGGTATCATATCCAAAAAAAATTATTGCCAAGGCCAGTATCAAGAAGCTTTTCCCTTACGTTATCTTCTAGAAATTTTATGGTTTTATTTACATTAAGTCTTTAATCCATTTTCAGTTGATTTTTATGTATGGTGTAAGATAAAGGCCTAATTTCATTCTTTTGCATGTGGATACCCCATTTTCCCAGCACCATTTATTGAAGAACTTATTCTTTCCCCAATTTCTATTTGTGGTACCCTTATTGAAGATTTCTTGACTAGCATATGTGTGGGTTTATTTATGGCCTCTGTCTTCCATTCCATTGGAATATGTGTCTGTTTTTTATGCCAGCATCAGACTGTTTTGATTATTATTGCTTTGTAATACAATTTGATATCAGGAAGTGTGATGCTTCCAGCTTTGTTCTTGCTTAAGATTACTTTAACTGCTCAGTCTTTTGTGGTTCCATATTAATTTAAGGTTTCTTTCTTTCTTTCTTTCTTTCTTTCTTTCTTTCTTTCTTTCTTTCTTTCTTCTTTCTTTCTCTCTTCCTTTCTTCTTTCTTTCTTTTTTTTATTTCCTTCCTTTTTTCTTTCTTTCTTTCCTTCTTTTTTTTTTATTTTTTTGAGAGAGATAAAGTGAGTTCAGGGTGGGGAGGAGCAGAGGGAGAGGAAGAGAGAGAATCTTAAGCAGGCTCCACACTCAGTGTGGACACAGAGCTCAATATCACAATCCTGAGATCATGACCTGAGCCGAAATCAAGAGTTGTACATTTAACTAACTTAGCCACCCAGGAACCCCTGAGAATTATTTTTTTCTATTGCATTGAAAAGTGCCATTGGGTTTTGATAGAGGTTGCACTGAATTTGTACATAGTTTTGTGTAGTATAGACATTTTAACAATGCTATTTTTCCTGATCCATGAACATATGATATCTTTCTATTTATTTGTATCTTCTTAAATTCCTTTTATTTCAATGTTTTACAGTTATCAGTATACAGATATTTTATATTTATTTAAAGATTTATTTCTAAGTGTTTTATTCTTTTTGTTGATAACATAAATGGTATTGTTTTATTTGTTTTTCAGATAGCTTATTGTTAGTGTATAGAAATGCAGCTGATTTTTGTATATTGATTTTGAATTCTTTTTTTATAAAGATTTTATTTATTCATTCATGATATATATATCATGATACATATATATATGTATGATACATATATACATATATAATCTTTTTATAAAGATTTTATTTATTCATTCATGATATATATATCATGATACATATATATATATGAGAGAGAGAGAGAGAGAGAGAGGCAGAGACACAGGCAGAGGGAGAAGCAGGCTCCCATGCTGGGAGCCCGACGTGGGACTCGACCCCGGGACTCCAGAATTTCGTGCTGGGCCAAAGGCAGGCGCTGAACTGCTGAGCCACCCAGGGATCCCCTGATTTTGAATTCTACAACTTTACTGAATTCGTTTTTTCTAATAGTGTCTTAGTGGAGTTTTAGGGTTTGTTATACATAAGATTGTGTTATCTCCAAACAATTTTAAGTCTGATTTGGATGCCTTTTATTTCTTTTCTTGCCTAAGTGCTCTGGCTAAGACTTCCAGTACTATGTTGAATAAAACTGGTGAGAGTGAGTATCTTTGCCTTGTTCCTGATGTTAGAGGAAAAGTTTTCAATCTTTCACTGTTGAGCAGTGTGTTCCTCTGGGCTGTCATATATGGCCTTTATTACACTGAGATACATTCCTTCTATACTGACCATGTTGAGAATTTTAATCCTGAATACATGTTGGATTTTTGTCAAAGGCTTCCTATTGAGGTGATCTTATGATTTTTAATCTTTCATTTTATTAATGTGACATATCACATTGTTTGATTTGTGAGCCATACTTGCATCCCAGGGATAAATCTCACTTGATTATGATATATGATTCTTTTTGTGTACTATTGAATTTGGTTTGCTAGTGTAGTAGGACTTTTGTATGTCTGTTCATCAGAGATATTGTGGTGCCCTTTCTGGTTTTGCTATCAGGGTAATTCTGGCTTGTAAAATGAGTTTGGAAGTGTACCTTCTTCAACTTTTGAAAAAGCTTGCAATAGATTGATATCCTTTTTAAATGCTTGATCAAACTCACCAGTGAAACAATCTGGCACTTGGTTTTTCTTTGTAGTAGTCTTGTTTTTTTTTTTTTTCCTTATGTAGTCTCAATCTATCTGTTATTAGTCTATTATATTTTTTAATTTCCTTGTAATTCAGTCTTATAGGTTGTATGTTCTAGGAATTTATCAATTTCTTCTAGCTTATCCAATTTATTGGCATGTAATTGTGTATAGTAGTCTTTTATGATCCTTTGTATTTTGTGTTATCAGTTTTAATATCTTTTCTTTCATTTAGTCTTATATCTTTTTTTTCTTAGTCTAAGAGTTTGGATTTATCTTTTCAAAAAACCAAATTCTTTTTTCTACTATTTTTCTGGTCTCTACTTCATTTATTTCTGTTCTTTTTATTTTTTTTTATTTTTTTGAATTTTTTTTTTTATTTATTTATGATAGGCACACAGTGAGAGAGAGAGAGGCAGAGACACAGGCAGAGGGAGAAGCAGGCTCCATGCACCGGGAGCCCGATGCGGGATTCGATCCCGGGTCTCCAGGATCGCGCCCCGGGCCAAAGGCAGGCGCCAAACCGCTGCGCCACCCAGGGATCCCCTCTGTTCTGTTCTTTATTATTCCCTTCCTTCTACTAACTTTGGACTTTGTTCTTTTTTTTTTTTTTTTTTTTTTTTTAGTTCCTTAATATGTAAAGTTAGGTTATTTATTTGAGATTTTTTTTTTTTAATGTAGGTGGTTATCACTATAAACTTCACTAAGAATGGCTTTTGCTACATCCCATAGTTTTGGTATATTGTATTTCTTTTGTCATTCAACTCAAGCATTTATATATATATATATATATATATAATAATTGTATATACTTATATACAAGTATATAAGTATATATATACATATATATATATACTTAATAATTGTTACATTCTTTTGATGACTTGGCTCTTTTATCATTATATTGTCATTTATGACAGTTTCTAAGTTGAAGCCAGTTTTCTCTGATATAAGTATAGCTACTTCTGTTCTCTTTTGATTTATATTCACATGGAATATATTTTTCTATTCTCACTTTCAACCTATGTGTGTCATTAAAGCTAAAGATGCACTCTTTTTCCTGAAAGAGAACATTTAATAGAAATGGTACATGTTGACTTGAATTTCCTTGATGATTGCCTCAGTACTCTCTTTTCGCTTTGTTGGTATAATCTTAGCTTCATTGGCATATCTGGAGGATATTTCTAACTCTAACACTGAATGCTTTCCAAGGTCTTGTAAAAGTAGCTGTAGTTTATTTTGCCCATTCAGCAAATATTTATTGAGCTCCTACTACATGAAAGACAATTTGTTCAAGAGGAAGCTGATTAAACATCAGCTCTTACATTGCCTTACTTATCTTAGCAGATTGCTCTTCCATAATAACTACTGTAATCAGTATCCATTTTCAAGGGTTTCCATGTGGTATTCATTTATTCACTTATTCAACAATTTGTACTCCTGAAGTACCTCATGTTCTTATTTAAGGATTTATATTCCTTAAGTATCTTATGTTCTTGCCACCCTATGTAGCAAGGATTATATATTGGATAAAGCAAGCTGGGTATCCACGCTATGGTAGTTTGATTCTGGATGGAGAGAAAAATGTCAGGAAGGGTAAGATATTTTTGCAGAAGAGCTTCTGTCTAGCTTCTGTCATTATATAATGATTTTAAAATAAGGTAAATATAATATATATGGAGAAAATAAGTTGCAAGGGTGAGGACTATTCAAATGGATCAGACTCTGTATGAATGTCTCTGATGTGGCTTTTAAGCTGAGGCCAACCTCGAGAAAGAGACAATGTTGAAATATACAAAAGTTAAGCATGGAAAAGACAAAACAAAACTAGATGTGTTCCCTATCTTCACTAGATTCAATAGACAAATCAAATCTAGATTAGTATGTTTTTTAAATTCAGATTTTTTCAATGTGTACCTGTCAAAAGCTGTTTAATAAATGCTTTTTTATCAATGATAATAATGATGATTTTTTAAAAATGATTTTAACTCTTAGTATTCCCATAAACACTAAAAGCAGAAATTAAAAGAGATGCTTGCTTGTTTCTAATAGTCTTCATGTAATAGTACTTTAAACAATTATTTATTTTTTTTTTAGAGAATCAAAAAATTGAGTTATTCTGGAAGTTTGTGTTTACTAATGAAAGGTTTGATCTGGTATCTAGTTGATAAAAGATATATTTATAAGATAATCATCTTTATTGGCCAAAATGATTATATTCTTTCTTTTTTACAGTATGCCTAATTGAAATTCTAAGATGATATATTTTGTTTTTACTAAGAGATATTTGACCAAAATCACATTAAAATATTTAGAAAACACAAATAGAGCTGTTTCACTACTTAAAAAAATATCTTGTTCTATTTTTGAAGTGGATTTTCCCAATATCAGAAGAAAATATTGTCATTATAAAAATTTTATTCTTATTATTTTTCATGATTACTTTACCTGTAAAGAAGGATCAGGACAAAGAGTTTGCCTGGTCTGTGCTCAATGACTGCTCAGAGGGAAGGGGGAAAATGTGGGCTGGCTGATGCTTGGGGAGAAAGGGAGCCCCCCACAGTGGTGAGCAGGCTCTCAATGAAGTGTCATAAAAGTGCTTATCCTGGGTCTCTGTTCTTTTTGATCTCTGCTCTTTCCTTTTTTTTTTTTTTAATTTTTTATTTATATATAATAGTCACACAGAGAGAGAGAGGCAGAGACACAGGCAGAGGGAGAAGCAGGCTCCATGCACCGGAAGCCCGACGTGGGATTCGATCCCAGGTCTCCAGGATCACGCCCTGGGCCAAAGGCAGGCGCCAAACCGCTGCGCCACCCAGGGATCCCCGATCTCTGCTCTTTCCAATATGAAGGTCATTACAAAGGGAATACTATCAATCAAAGAGAAGCAGAGCAAATAACACAATTTTCCAAGTCAAGTAATCATATAAAATATTTGTTTTGTCTGTTGCATAGTGTTGTTAAAAATGAAAAATCTGTTTCATTTATGAATTTTCTTGATGATGGTGCTAATGAGCATGATTTTCTTCCTCCTTTTTCTCCTTTTCCTTATTCTGTTTTTTTCTTTCCTTTTCTTCCTCTTTCTCCTTCTCCAAAAGTTTACTCATGTCTCAACAACACCCTCTAGTCAATCAATTCCATTAAGTCACAATTCCTGGGTCATATTTAAAGATTTATTTATTTATTTATTTATTTATTTATTTATTTATTTATGATAGAGAGAGAGAGAGGCAGAGACACAGGCAGAGGAAGAAGCAGGCTCCATGCAGAAAGCCCAACATGGGACTCGGTCCTGGATCTCAGGATCACGCCCTGGGCTGAAGGCAGTGCTAAACCACTGAGCCACCCATGCTGCCCAAACACACTTTATGTAAATTTTTACTGACCCGAATAGTACTTTCTTGTAAATCACTTGATTTTTTCATACAAGTTGGTTTTTGTTAAATTGAATGGCTAGATTTGAAATATTTAGTCACTTATTACAAATAGATACTAGCTTTTATTGGCAGAGCCATAGGTCTGGGAGAATTGTTAATTAATGGAAATGCAAGTAAGGCTTAATGCTATAAATTACCAATTTAGCTCTTCTGAAAGTCATCCATATCAAACTGGTTTCCACAACTACATAATTTATATTGCTAGCTAGCTTTATGTATTCCATAGCATTGTATACATTACCAATAAATGGTGACTTTCTAGCTTCATTGATCTAAGCACAGATAGTCTGGTTAATATATACAGCATCCATTCCTAATTTGGTGGGCTGTTTCAGGTACTGTCATCTTACCATAATTGGACTTTTGTACCCAAACATATTAAAACTCACTTTTTAGAATATTTTGCAGCCACAATAATAAGAATAGATTTTCTTTTTGTGCTTCTGTTTGTTTTGTTCACCTTGTTTAGATGTGGATGTCATCGAGTGCTCCTTGCAATTCCCAGATGATGATTACTCCTGGTGGGACCTCTTCATGAAGATCTGTGTCTTCATCTTTGCCTTTGTGATCCCTGTCCTCATCATCATCATCTGCTACACCCTGATGATCCTACGTTTGAAGAGTGTCCGACTCCTTTCTGGCTCCCGAGAGAAAGATCGCAACCTTCGTCGGATCACCAGGCTGGTCCTTGTGGTGGTGGCAGTCTTTATCATCTGTTGGACACCCATTCACATTTTCATCCTTGTGGAAGCTCTGGGGAATGCCTCTCACAGCACAGCTGCCCTCTCCAGCTATTACTTCTGCATTGCCTTGGGTTACACCAACAGCAGTCTGAACCCCATTCTCTATGCCTTTCTTGATGAAAACTTCAAGCGGTGTTTCAGGGACTTCTGCTTTCCAATTAAGATGAGGATGGAGCGACAGAGCACTAGTAGAGTCAGAAATACAGTTCAGGATCCTGCTTACATGAGGGATGTTGATGGGCTAAATAAACCAGTATGACTAGTCGTGGAGATGTCTACTTACAGTTCTTCAGGAAGAGAAGAGTTTAATGATCTCGGGTTAACTCAGATTAGTACTGAAGTCTAACATGGAAAGATAGAATTTTTAACTAACTTTTAGAAATCTCATGGTCTGAAGTCATAAGATGCAGACTGGGTCTGCCACCCAGGTCAGTGGAAGCATCAAGGTTGTAAGGATGGAGTACAAAAGAATCGAGTAAGCAAATACAGCCCCTTTCTAAGGCAGGGAAGAAAGGCGGACTCTCAGTTCCTTTGATGAACAAAGAAACAAGCCTTTTTCTTCTGGTCACCTAGATTTAGTTCAGGACCCATCTGCTGTGGCTTTCCCATGCAATGTGGTTCCAAAAGCTCTGTTTAGAAAAAAGGACAAGAAAAAAAATATTGGTTTTAGAGCTTAGTGGGCATCTCATCCAGATGCTTTACATTGATAACAACACCCTGAATAAAAACAAACACCATTTCCAGGGCACATGTCCAGCTCACTTTATGCTATGTGGACACACATGTAGTGTGTCTGTGTGGTGACAATTCTGGTTTAGATATGGCTTGGACCTACACCTTAGGTGTCTGATGTTCATGTATAATAGGAAATTATCTTGATATTTATGAAGTTATTTAAACATGCAAAGGGTGGTTTCCAACATAGCTTAATTTCTTAAAAGGCACAGTTTGTTTTGCAGCATGCTATTCAGATACATAATTTCATAATAACGCATGTCCTTATGTCAAGAAATATAAAGTGATTCAAATATCATTGAAAGTATCTATAGTTTCATCTGTAAATAATAGGATACATGCAAATAAAGACTGGGCTTGCCTCTCATATAGGCACTTTCCCGAGGACACACTAACAATATCCCCTGAGTTACTGACAGTTGATGTGGAAACATTTTGTGGCAACTGAGCTTCTCTCTGGGAATCAGCCAGGCGTTGTCTCTTTCAGACACTAAGCACCAGTTAGTCCTTCAGTGGTGCTCCTAACTCATGTGTTAATCAATCATGAAATATTTCACTCATTCCCAGGTTGTTAACTTGGCAGAATCTAATTTATATGCAGCATCTCTTCATGAATATATAGCTGTTACCAAATTCTCTCTATCCTTGGATGGAGGGCATTTGACTCATGTTGATCTTGGGCTAGGATTTTGTCACTTTTGGCAGAAAGTAGAAATGTTCCTAATCGTGGGCTGAACAAGGACATTATGTCACCCGTGGTGCTTGGACATACCTTGCACTGTATTCTGAAGAGCATTCCAGTTGAGGATAATGCCATGAGCAGCATATTTAGGATAATTTGTCTAAAACTTCCAGATGATATATTAATTTCCTCATCTTTCTCCTGAAACTTATGATTTCAGAGGTAATGGCTTTTTTCCTGTAATTTACCTGGGCAGAAAAAAGAGATAATTTAGAAATAACACCAGTCTCTTCTCTTCTTTAAGCCTATATGTTCTCAGGGCAGCACCCTCTGGAATTTAATGGGAAAATCAAATGTATAGACCTACCTACTCATAGACATCATTACACCTATAATTTATGTTCGCTGTGTACTTTCTATCTTGTGTGTTCTTTCTCTTCTTTTGGAAACAAACCTTGCATTGAAGGCTTCATATGCGGCTTAAGAATTTTACTATGATGATGTTTGTCTACATTCCAGATTTTCATGGCACCTAACAGATGACTTAAGGCAGAAAGGCAGGGTTCTTCTGAATGAACCCAAAGTGCTCTTTTGAGCATTTCTTAAATTCCACTGATTTTCTTTGGTGTTCTTGTATTCTTATAACTAATGTAGATAGGAATGGCTTTAAATATTGGTTGGCATTCACCTCATGGTTATACATTTTGGCTATCACACAGAAGGGATATTTATACAGAGAGTAATTTCAGGTACAAGCCATACTGATGTGAGAAATATAAAAATCTCTTTATTGAACAGTAAGACCCAAAGGATTTTTTTGAAGGATTCTTATGCAGTGCAAAAATATACAATTGTGAAATGGAATTATAGTAATTATAGTAATGGATTCTCTTTCAGTTAGCACCCCATGTACCCTTATGGCATTTGTTGCCATTATTGGAGTCTGAACTTTAGCCAGATTATCCTGCATGTCTTTGTATCTAAGTTTGCAGCCCAAGGAGAGAGAGAAGTAGCTCTGAGTGCCCATGAGAGATGTTATAAGTTTCTCTATTATTGTGAACACCAATTTCTTCAAACTGGAAGAAGAGAGAGGGTGGCTTTGTAATTTCAGGGCACTGCTTTAAGGAATGAAAAAGTGAATGATATATGTTAGAGAAAATACCACTTACACAAAGTATTCATTTGTCAAAAGTGTGTATGTTTGCACACATGCACATGCACGTGTAAGTGAGTGTATGTGGCTATGTGTGCATAAAATGTATGTGTGCTTGTGTGATCATGTAGGCATTCATATGTGAAATTGTGAGCGAATGTTTTTCTGTATATGCATTATGTATGTGCATGCATGTATGTGTGTGAATATATGTGTGAGATTGTGTATGTATATGTGAATACACATGTTTGAACATGTGAGTATGCATGAGTATTTGTGTGTGATCATGTATGCATGTATGCATGAGTATGACTATATGTGTGTGCATGTGTGTGATTATGTGTGCATATGCATGCATGTGTGTGTGAGATTATGTTTGTCTGTGTCCCATGTCTTGATATTCCTGCTGTCTCATCACAGCAAGGAGGG
The DNA here is from genome assembly GCF_048164855.1 of Canis lupus baileyi. NCBI lineage: Eukaryota > Metazoa > Chordata > Mammalia > Carnivora > Canidae > Canis > Canis lupus. The sequence goes on from NC_132865.1 coordinate 36,913,486, forward strand.
CACACTGTTTGCTGTGTCTTTTTGAGACCAGAACTGTGTGTATCTAACCTCAAGATCAACTCGACATAAATTCCATATTCCCACCCTGATGACTTCTGGAAGCTAAGATCTAGTGAGGGATAGTAAAAAGATACAGAGAAAGGTAGCAGCCATACAGGAGGCAGCAATGAGGATGAAAACACATAATTCTAACTCGGGGGAGACTGGCATTAATGTCTCAGAAATACTGTTAAAAGTCTAAGAGCGTCCCCTATGCAAAGAGGTTAAGTCAAAACTCAAAGCATAATGCTAAAAAAGAAACACAGTTTGGGAAGGTAGTTTTGAAAAAAAAATCAAGGAATATTCATATAAATCTTAAGAAAGTGGTTCTATTCTATGATGCAAATACAAGTTACTAAATATATAGAGCCATTATTGGACAATTTATAGATGTTTCATCTAGTATAATGAGATGAATAACTGGAATAAAAGGAATACGTTGGCTGGATCTAAATTAGACCTTCTTAAAAAGAAAACTCTGATAAGGCTGTAAGTCCATCCAATGAGATTTGTTTTCTAAACAAGAGCTGTTTGGAAGAATCAGTATAAATATGAAAATCCCATTCCCAAAGGGCATAAACCTGTTTGCTCTTAGGCAGTTTTCTTCTCTGAAACAAAAGTATACTCATATATTCTTTATTGTGTATTATTTTTATCTTGAACTTTTGGAAGATGACAACTATGCATTGTATATAAGATTGTGTATCTTGCAGTAAAATAAAAATTGCACCTGCTCCAAACACAGTGTTGATTACTGTGGTAGATCATTTATTCTTTAATGGCTTTGATGATGCTGCACTTCAGCAAGAACAAAGTTAACTGTTTTTAATTTTGAGTTTCTCAAAATTAAAAACAGTCTCTTTGATTTTCATCCATGAAAATGTCGTGGATAATTAATGGAATGGAACAAAACATGTAAGAATCTAAACCATGATCTTAAATTCCAAAACCTACCAATCACTAAGGAAAATTCACATCTTTCCACAGTTATGCTGTCAAGATCCATAATCAATGTTACACATGGCCTTCCCTATGGAAAACCACTTTTTTATAATAACTAATATTCAAAATTCAAAATGAAACTGTCCCATCAATCAAAACATAAAGAAATAAAACTCTTCTTCCCCTCTTCTAATACAGTGTAACTGCATTACCACCATTATCTGTTTCTAAACCTAGTGGTTATGGGTACACATAGCCAAAGGGTAATTTAAAAACCAGAATCTTGACAAAAGAAAGACTTTTTTTTAAGTAGAAAAAAACTTAGGAAGGGAAGTCAAAGAGGGATTCCTCTTGCTAATTGGGGAGAACACGATAGCAGGTCCTACTTTCATTTAAAACAGCAAGTTTCTTGTTGCATACTTATCTTTGATTGATAACTAAATTTCATTTGGGATTGGATTTCAAGTATATTGCAAGTTGGACTGGAGAGAAAACTCAACATGCAGCAAATTTTAGGCATTAAGATATCTTCTCCTCTGTAATTTGCTGCATTGTACATTCCTACAGATAGTCTCCAGGTTTGTGGAAACTAGTGATAAAAATAAAAAAGAAATATCATAATTAATTTTTCAAAAGTTGTTACTTGAGAGGATGTTCATTCATATTTATGTCAGGAACTATGCCAGATTCTGCATAGGTAAACAAAACAGATACACTTTTGATATTACGGTCTAAGAAAAACAAGCAATTAAGGAAATAGTTACAATGTGCTGCAATGAGGGCACAACCTAGTGAATGTAATCTATCCTAAAAGGCCTAGGACATACTTTTAAAAATTCTTTATCTATATCTATGCATTGCCAGTGAAACTACTAGAAAAGTTAGAGTTACAGTATTCTTATAATATGAAGATAGTTAAAATGGCAGCTACTAGTAAAAAATATAAGTGACTTTGTGGGTTTTAAATAGTCAAGGAAGGCTATATGTTGAAAACCAAATAGTTTACGAACAATATAGTCTTGGAATTATATCAGAAGATGAGACATTGATAATTATGGGCTGTGCTACAAAGGCGGATGTAAAACACAGATCAAACTACAGGGTATATTGTAGTTACTTCCAATAATTTTTAATGGAACTAGGGAGGGAAGAGTTAAAATAGATGGTCTGCAACCAATTCATCCCCCTTGTGGAGGTGCCTTCTTTACAAGTGGGGCAGGAACAAAGACAGGTGACTGCCAAATAACCTCAAAAGGACCTCCAATAAATAATGATTTTTGCTTGGTGGAAGAGGCCTCATCCATAAAATGTCCATAGCAGGATGTCCTTGGCTAGAAGATTACTTGTAATAAATCAGTAATCTATAGGTTTATGTTTTTGAAAGACATAAAATGGATGTGTTTCATAATGTAAACACTCTCCTTGCTGTTTGAGGTGGCCTACAATTTCTTCAGAAACCTCAACTGTTATTTAGGGGAAAAGACTCCATGTCGGATGTGGGAAAGGACTTGGGACCACCCATAAAGTCTTGGATAACTCTCTACTTCATCAAAGCTATAGATTTTCTGCATCCTTGAAATTACAAATAAAACTTGATATTTCTATGACATAATTTACCGCAACCAGAAGGTCACACTAAAATATATATTGTTCAAGCCTGAGAGTTATTTACTAAAGAAAATATCAGTTACATTTTGATTTAAAAATAACAGTGCTGCTATGACTAGTGCTAAACCTCATTTTTATTGTTATACTGAGTGTTTTCTATGTCCTGAATTTATACTCTCAATGAGTCTATGAGTTAGTTGAAGTGGAAAAATCAAGTAAATTTGCCAGTGTGACATAGTAAGTGGCAGAGATTATTATATGGAAAATGATGAGATTTGTCAGGGTCAGCATTTTGGGGTGTTGGTAAGCTGCAACAAAAGAGATCCAGAGGATAAACACTAGCATAGACTTGAGAATTAGATGGCCTGGACTAAATCTCAGCTGCGGTTGAGATTTGTGTGGTCTTGGGTGGGATATCATTTTTTTTCTGTATGACAGTATCCTTTATGAAACATTGACAAAAAGAATATCTACCACATAGAATTATGGGCTCCTGTAACTAAAGTCAGTACTCAAAAAGGGTTATTAATATAATTACTATTATCCTCAACCAGCTGCACTGCAAAAAATTGGATTCCATTATTTCTGTGGTTTCTTCCAATTCTAAAATCATATAACTCTGAGATTCCCTGTGGGCCGCTCCACACAGCAACATGACACATCATGGCCATGTGAGGTTCAGCAGGTAGTAAGGATACAATTCTATCATAGCACCTACCACAATACCCATCTCCTCAAACTTTCCACTCTTTCATTAGTGGCTCCAGAGGAAGAAAGGAGAAGAATCTGGTGGGAATAGAAAACCAGGGACAGCAGCATTTACCAGACTGTGCATGTGAAAAGTATTTGCAGGTGGAGGTGGTGGGTGAGCTGAGGAATGAGATGAGAATGAGAACAGCAGTATTATTCATCTTGGCTGCCACAGAGATGGGGACATGGTGTTCTGATAGCTGCAGAGCTTCTCTCCTGTTCTGGGAATGGGGTTCCAGATTTATGTATATAGCCAAGAAGAAAGCACACACTGAAAATATCTATATTCTTGAGTATTAATTCTAAATAGCAATTAGTATTTAGATTTAGAAATTTTATATTAAAAAGAATCATTAAATATTCTTCAATTTAGTAAGTAAAATTTAGCGTATAAGCCCCAGAATAAGTGACACTTCTGAAGAGTTCTAACATGGATAATATTTTATAAATAATACAAGGTGATGTCTGTTAGAAAAAAATGAATATTCACAGATGTTAGAAATAACACTAAAATGGTACTGCTAATAAAAAAAACAATGTACAATTGCTTATCACTATGACTAAACTCATGCTTTTCTTATACCCTCCATATATTCCATATCTTATATCTCCTTATATCTTGCATCACAACATGAGACCTTGTCATATAGTGGCTATTTATACTCAAATCTATCCTGCAACTATCAGATCTAAATTAGACACCATTTGGAGAATGAGAGATCCAGGCATTTTATTGGCATGGAGAAGAGATTACAATACAGGGGCAATTAAGGAAAATAACTTAAAATAATGTGCCTTCAATCTGTGTACAGATCGGAGAGTTTTGCCATTCTTCCTTGTAACCTCACACAAAGCTGTGACATATGCCAGCTGGAGCATGCTTCCATTAGAGTGAAAATTAAGAGTGTTTATATTCTAAGATAATTTGAAGAACAGTGCACCCATAAACACTGACTAGATTTTTTTTTTTTTTTTTTTGTAAACTGGAAGTTGTTTTTTGTAGCCTGTTTTCATTTTGGAATTCTGCTTAGATGAACACACTACAATAAGATGACCCTCTCAAGGTCTTTGCTTCTATGCTTTCTTTATTCTATGCTCTGTTTACACCTTTAACTTTATTTTCACATTAAAAATAAATCTCAATGTTTCTTTGAGTTACATTTTTAAATTATTCCCCTGTACATAAGAATCTATTTTTAAGGATTACTTTTTAAGGAATAGAAAGTATCTCGATTTAAATCGATATGCAGCCAAAATTTTTGACTTATGGAAATGTTCTTGATTATGTTATTCAAATATTAGTTCCAGTATAAATAAAAACTTAAAAAATACCACTCCATATACACATGCACAATGCGTCAAATAGTTTGTCAGGGAATTTAAAAAAATGGAAGTTTCCAACATGTTCACAGAATCAGTGAGCGTAATAAAATGGTTGTTTTACAGCACTATGTTCTGCAGCACTTTGTCATATAATAAATGGAACACCCACAGATCAAAACAGTCAGATTTCATGACCTGCCTCCACTCAGAACCTCCCTGTTCACTTCTTTATATGGCAGATGGGAAAAACTACTCCTCTTAATGATAAACGGAATCATTCTGAGCAGTTAGCCTTTCTCCCAAACCTTGTTAGCTTACCAGTTCACATCCTTTCTAAGGAATAGAAATATATAAATGCTAAGGCTTCTAAGAAACTCATGTTAAATCTCCTTTCCTCCAGCTTCCCTCCAGTTTTGTCCAACAGATAATGGACATAACTAAAAAGGCAGCTGTGGAGTGGGAGATAATACTGCAATAAATTTATTAATAATGGAAATAAGCAATGAGTACAGACATTTTATAAGAATACAGAAAATAAGTTTCTTTTAGGTATGGATAGTTCTCCCATCATAATAGTTTGTAAAACGTAAATTTGTTATCATATATTATTTCAGATTTCTAAATATTGTATCAAATTATACAAAATTTATTACTGGAAACTTGGGGGAATTTTGAAAGATCATGGTTTTGTGAGCCAGCAAAATGTGGGGTTGAAATCACCTCCATTTCTTGACTTTAAAAGTTATTTGACACTTCTTTGTCTCGGTTTCTTTATGCACTAAAAAATAGAAAGATATAAATATCTACTTTGGTAACCTGTTATCAAATTAAACTGAAATTTTGAGTTAAAAATCAGAAATACAAATAGATATGTCCTTTGTTGGTACAATGTTGCATACAGTTTCCAAGGCAAATTATATAAAGTTTAATAAGCTGAACAAAGCATCACAGAGCCCATAATTGTTTGCTCTCAGAGTAATTTATTTTATCTGTAGTTCATTCTGCTTGAGTTAGTGGCAGGTGGGTATTAGATTACATGACTAGGTACAGGAACAAGTTCATCAAAGCTTTACAGAATAAAAAAGCCAAGAGAGCTTACAGTCAGCTCCTTAAAACTCAAAATGCTTCGCAGCCCAGATGGCTCAGCGGCTTAGCGCCGCCTTTGGTCCAGGGCCTGATCCTGGCGACCCGGGATCAATAGAGTCCCACGTCAGGCTCCCTGCATGGAGCCTGCTTCTCCCTCTGCCCGTGTCTCTGCCTCTCTGTGTGTGTGTGTCTCTCATGAATAAATAAATAAAAATCTTTTTAAAAAAACAAAACTCAAAATGCTTGACTTGTAATATATGTTCAGAGAGAAATATAAGGTGGAGGGGATGGGGGATAGAAGCTTCTATTTCCACTATTCTCCACAAATGAGACCATAATTAACTTAAATGCATAAGATCATTTATTTCATTATCTAACATACATACACACATATGTTATCTCTACAAACACACACACACACACACGCACGCACGCACGCACGCACTGTAGCCCTGGTAATAGAGGCACAAACTGCAAATTTTTTCATATCATTTGGCAAAGAGCCTAAGAGGATGGCATTCCCAGCAGAGGTTGTGAGCTGGTACAAGGGCACACAGGGGGAGATGACAGAAGCAGCATTGGGGTTGGCTGCCCCTGTGCTTCCAGGCTTCAGTTGGCAAGGGCACAGGAAAAGGAGGTGAGCCAGGGGCATTGATGGAGGCACTGTAGGCAGGAGCATGGGGCCTGTGGGAGATACTAGTCCCAAGAGTAGACCCTCATTCCCAGTTTTGTTCCTTCACTGCAACTCAGTCTGTACTGGAGACCCAATGATGAGCAAGCAGTACAATCAATGGGTCACATGGAAAAGAAATTCTAAAACTCAGTAAATGATTAAAACAACAATGATTGGAAAGTATGAAAATGACACGGACTTATGTAGAAAGCAGTTGTATGCTGTACACACACACAGTCTTATTTAGAAAATAAAAAATACAGCTTTAAATATTTGATATTGAATTTTCATCTCAATTTATATTACTTAATTTTTATTAAATACTTCTCAATAACATCCCTACATGTATGTACATATTCATACATAGATATATCACAGAGAGAGAGAGAGAGAACAACTTTAAAATACTAATACTGCCATCTGATTGGTAGTAGTTGTTAACTGTCAAGAATTAGGTTTAATAGCAGGGCACTTAATATGGTGCTTAGAATTACCTCTCTATACAAACTTAATGTGCGGTTTATGAAGTGTCTTTTTCAAATGGAACTGAGATTCCCATTAGCACTTAATGACTTTTATTGAGATATATAAGGTCACTTGTTTGACATTGCTCAGTTGTGGGAGTCTTAACCTTATCGATCACTTCCACAAAAAGTACTTTCTTCAACTTTACTGTGCCTGTGATACTCTGGTTTCATTCATATGATACTAATCTTAAACTATCTTCTTCTAGAAGCACGTTCAGAACATGTTCCAATCCCTTTGCCTTAGCCACCTGCACACAGTTACAAGCTCTTTCAAGTCCAGCTGCATAGTCTTACACATAATATGTATTTCCTCAGAGCCTAGCGCAGTGCTTTGGAGTGTAGTTTTGAAACTTTTTAGAAAAGCTTAGAAAAAACTTTTAGAAAATTCCAAATTTCATCAGGGCTCTTTCCCAAAAAAGCCTCAATTCTTTCCCAACTTTATTGAGATATAATGAACATATAACATTTTAGAACTTGAAGGTGTACAATATGTTGATTTGATACACTTTTATATTATAATATCATTATCAGTGTAGGGTTATTTAATACCTCCATCATGTCACATAAATTACCATTACTTTTTAATGGTGAGAACAATTAAGATCTCTTAGCAACTTTCAAATACATAGTACAGTATTGGTATTTATAATCAATTTTAAAAGTCAATTGATAAAACCCTGTGCTGATGTCACAGGACTGTATAATACTGTAGTATCTGGCATGAACATATCCCACTGAGTGCCAGAGATAGGCCAAAGAATATTCCTTGGAACACTAGAAAAAAAAAAAAAAAGACTTCTTAGGGACTATTAGCATGAAAATACATTGATTTATTTGCAGTCTCTGAGGTGTAGTCACAATAGATCAGCATCTATCTCACTATGTAAATTTGTTGTTAATTCCAAATAATCCAGTTAATATAAGGTATTAATTCACTGAGAAGACAAGACCCCTGGGTGGCTCAGCAGTTGAGTGTCTGCCTTTCTCAGGGCATGATCCCCATCCTGGGATCGAGTCCCACATCGGGCTCCCTACAGGGAGCCTGCTTCTCTCTCTGCCTGTGTCTGTGCCTCAATGTGTGTATCTCTCATGACTAAATAAATAAAATCTATAAAAAAATCACTGAGAAGAATACTCTGGGGAAAAAGGAGTGCTGATATGGTATATCTTTGTTAATTTTCACTATCCTCATATTTATATTTTGTATTTCATTACTATTAGCCATTACTAATGCTACCTTCTGGTAGGATCATAAAACATTGGTACCAGAAGTGATTTTTTAAATACGTGATATTATCACATAATCCAGCAATTACATTCCTAGATATGTACCCAAGAGATTTGAAAACTGGAAGCAACCAAGGTATCCTTCAGTAGGTGAATGGATAAACGACTATGGTATATACATATAATGGAATACTATTAAATGATAAAAAAGAGCTATTGAGCCACAAAAAGATATGGATAAACCTAAAGACATATTTCAAAGTTAAAGAAGGTATTCTTAAAAAGCTACATAGTATATAATTCCAGTTATATGACATTTTTCAAAAGGCAAAACTATGGAGACAGTACAGAGTTTGCTGACTCCTAGAAGCTCAAGGGGAGGGAGAGAAGATTAAATGGGTAAAGCACATGGGATATTTAGGGCCATGAAATAATTTCCCTGATACTGTAATGGTAGATGTATATATCACAACCCTTAGAACTTTACAGTACAATGAGTGAACCTTAATGTATACAAATTTTAAGAATAATTTACAAGGTTGATGAGTCCCAGGAAGGAATGAAACCATGACAAGAGAATCTAAGTGTGTTACAGATATATAAAATATGTTCACTGAAGGGCTGGGGAAAAGGTGCTGATCAGTTGGAAATGACTAGAATCTATAAGATCAGAAACAAAGGAACTTCAAGTAAGCACTGCACTCTGGTTGATAAGGTTTTTTCCCAAGAAGATAGCAATGCCCATACTGCTATACATGTATATTGGAATTGAGCACTTTAAGTGAATGGATGGCCGATGGTGTGAGCCAAGTTTGGAGTAGGAATTTACAGAAAATCAAGGCGAGTAAGCTAGAATAACCTATATAGCAATTAGATGGAGACTTCGATCTGATTCCATGTTTATCATAAACAATTACAGATGGTTGCATATAGAAAATGTAGTTATGTGGATGTACCTGTGCTGTTCTATAACGTGTATTTCCTTACTTTGTCAACTGAGTCTAAAAGAGATGACACCCCAGTAGCAATGAGCATACCTAGCATCCAGAACATGGTATCTAATAGCAATCTCCAGTACAAGTGACCAGGGATGATTCTAGGATTGAGACAGGTAATATATAACATTGGCCTGGTACATCTTTAGTTCCAGATACTGAAGATGTGCCCAAAGTAAATATATAAAGTCATAATTCTGAGAATATGTCAAAGGTAAACAAATGGTCTCCCAATGGCTAAAGCTGGAACAATTTGACAAAGAAAAGAAAGAGTATTATATTATAACCCAAGGTGTAATATAAACATGTCTGAGTTCATACTGGAATAAATAAATGATTGAATAAGTAAATAAATGGAGGAGAAGAGACAAACTCTAAATATTTTGTGTGTCCAGGTTACCAAGGCCAACATCAATGACATGTCATGTTGATAGTATGTATCCTTGATGATGTGATGAGTATGGCATAATACCTTGGTTTTCTTTCCCTCAAACCATAAATCAAGTCCACATCATGATAAAAATACTAGAAAAATCTCAAGGCATAGTACTCCTCAAAACTGTCAGGATCACCAAAAATAATGAAAGTCTGAGCAACTGTCACAGTCAAGAAGAGCCCAAGGAGACATTACCATTAAATGTAACATGTAGGGGTGGGACACTGGAACCAAAAAAAGACATTAGGAAAAAACTAAGAAAATCTGAATGAAGTTTAGAGTTCAGTAAATACTTACATATCAATACTTGTTCACTAATTGTAATATAGGTACCGTAATAATGTAAGTTATTAGTAATAAGGGAAGCTGGGTATACAATATATGAGAAACTCTGAACTGTCTTCTCAATTTTACTGTAAATCTAAATCTGTTTTAAAAATAAAATCTATTTAAAACAAGAATCCCCCCCTCCCCCTGCCCCCAGTACTTGTATATTTGCTTCTGGCTTTCCAGCTCCCGCCATTGCTTTTTCTCTTTGCTTTTGAGCTTGGAAATTTCTGTTGATGTCTCTTAAAGCACACTGATACTTTCCTTAGTTATGTCCATTCTGCTGATGAGCCCACCAAAGAGATTCTTCATTTACATTACAGTGGTTTTCATTTCTAGCATTTCCTTTTGATTTCTTCTTAGAGTTTCCATTTCTCTGCTTACACTACCCATTTGTTCTTGCATGTTGTCCACTTTCTGTTTTTCTGTCCACTTGAAAGCCTTTAGTACATTATTTATAGTTATTTAAAATTCCTAGTCCAATAACTTCAAAACTTCTGCCACATCTGAGTCCAGTTGTGATGCTTGCTGTGCGTCTTCAGTCTGTGTTTTGCTTTTTAGCATGCCTGTGTGTGTTGTTGCTGCTGTTGTCATTAAAGGACAGACATAATTTATTGAGTAAGAAGAACAAAGGTAAATAAATATGCCTTTAGTGTGAGGTTTCATGTTTATCTGGCTAGGAATTAGGCTGTGTTTACTGTTTGCCATAGTCAGGTATCCTCTGGTGTCCTTGTTTTTGTATCTATCCTGTATTGTGTTAGGCTCTCTTAGAGACTCCTAAAATTGAGTTTGAATCTTGCAGTTCTTTTTAGCTATAATCCCCATTATTATAAAGGAATGTTTTTGCTACTGGTAAGTTTTGAGGGAGGAAGATGCATTATGTGTTCCTATGATTATGTGCCAGCCCATGCCTCTGGGCTGTGACCTTCACAAGCGCCTCTCAGCTGATTCTCACCCTCTTAGCTGGGTAAAAAGGAGCTGGAGTTGGGCATTTACTTTCCCTGCTGTTGGTTGGACTCGGTAAAAGCCAAGCCAGGTAGGTTCTGGTAAGATGGTTTCCCTTGATGGTAGGCTTCTTTTGTATGAGAACAGAATGCTCTGGGTATATTTCATAATGGTTACATTCCCCTCCTTCTGCTTGAAATAAGCAAGGATTATTTTCCAATCTTTATCTTGAGAATCTGGTGATGTTCCTGGAGGTAAAACTCACAGAAATGTGGGGGAAGTCCTAAGACTCAGCTTGGAGGAGTTCCATTTTCTCTTGAGCTAATGCACATTTTGCCTCAAGGATACATATCCTTCATGTGTCCCCACCATCTACTGTGTCTCCTCCTTTTGGACTCTGGTTCTCTGTACTCTTCTCCAATTTTTTTTTTCTTCTCCAATTTTGAGCCGGTGGCTGCCTCATCACCTCAGTTCTCGGGTGGATCTGAAGAAAAGTCACTGAGGGGCATCTGGGTTGCTCAGTGGGTTGTGTCTGCCTTCAGCTCAGGTCATGATCCCAGGATCCTGGGATTGAGCCCCACGTTGGGGAGGCTTCTTCTTCTCCTCCTCCTCCATTCTCTCTCTCTCACTATCTCTGTCTCTCTATCTCAAAATAAATAAATATCTTTAAAAAAGAAAAAAGGGGGGATCCCTGGGTGGCGCAGTGGTTTGGCGCCTGCCTTTGGCCCAGGGCGCGATCCTGGAGACCCGGGATCGAATCCCACTTCAGGCTCCCGGTGCATGGAGCCTGCTTCCCCCTCTGCCTGTGTCTCTGCCTCTCTCTCTCTCTGTGACTATCATAAATAAATAAAAATTAAAAAAAAAAGGGGAGAAATAGAAGGAGGAGAAAAGTCACTGATTTTCAGTTTTTCTCTTGTTGTGAGGATGGGAGTGATAACATCCAAGCTCTTTTCATGTCAGACCAGAACCTAGATGTCCCCAGAAATAAAATGGAGTCATACTATGTTGCCCATTTGGTGCACTGAATGCAGGCACTTACAATAGCTTGAGAACAGAAAATGGTTCTTAGTTGTCTTGGTGGCCATTTGGCCACAGCCCATGTGAAATTTGGATGTAAACTCAATGCAATGGTATGTTGATACTCATCCACCTTTTGACATTTTATTCTATCACTCTATACTTTGGGCAAATGAATCAATACAGAGATCAAGGAAAATAAGCAGCTCAAATAACCAACTTTATGTGGAAATGCAGTAAATAGATTCCACACTTTCTTAGATGTGAGTGTGATCAACTTTTTTTCCTCATTAAACTTTTGTTTTAATGGGTCTCAAGATTCTGTGAAAGATTTTTGGTTGTTTCCATTAAGTGACCGATTTTCTTTCTAGGAAATACACATATTATAAGAGACTAGATATGTCAGATTCAGGAAGCCAGAATACACAAGACAGACCAAATTGTCAGTGAAGATACTTGTGTTTTCTGAGTCCTGGAGATGTCCTGTCAGCCTCACCAAAGCCTGGTTCATATGTGGATAAAGTCAGAATCCTCAGCATTGGAGGAGGAAAATTTGGTGCCAGTTCTACTGAATGTGTCATTTAAAATTGGCTCTCAGCTCAGCTAAACGTCAAGATTGCTCTCTCTTTATAATGCAAGAAAGCAAAAGAAAATTTTCACTTATATCGCACCAATGATTGTTTTGTCACTGCTATCAGGAAGTTACGAAGGTTGCTTGTGCCAACGGACACACAAGGTTATTTACCAGAGAGATATCACCTGATATGATGGTTATACGCCAGCGGGTAAAGGCTGTAGGCAATGTATTAACACCTGTCTCAGACTTATTCCAGTCTTCCATCATAAGCATTTGGAAACAGGAATCAGATGAAATGTCTTCTAGACCAGACCATGCGATTCCCAATATTGAACTTTTTTTTCATCTGAGAAGTAGTTTCCGAACTGTTATGCCGTATAAAGCAAAGAAGAATGTTTTGTATGAGATTTTCCTTCTGGAACTTTGGGGCTATCCTAGATAAGAACAGCACCTGCCATTAACTCAGTGCTTTGTTTGCTGGCTATTGTCTGAGTACTTTCCATGTGTTAACTCACTCAATTCTCGAAATAATTGAGAGATGCAGGCAGTACCACTGCTGGCATTTCCCTAGGTGATAAAGTTAAGTCTTTGGAAGGGTAGATTAGCCAGGCAAGACAAAGCAGGTGACAAGGGGCATGTCAAGCTCATGCCCTGAAACCTGGTGCTAAATGTTTTTTGCAAAGGGATGCCTCTACTTTTTGTGACTGCAAACAAGGGTATTCTCAGGTTCAGTGTAACAAGTACCATCCCAGAAGACACTGCTAGTCTCTGGGGAAGAGGTCCTGGGGCCTGCCGCATACTCTCTGGCTACCCTTTACCATGGAAAGGCTTTCATTCCTTCAGGCCCAGTAGTGGAGGGTAATGAATGCCCTGCAGTCCATCGCTACCACCTCAGCAAAAATACTTGTTTCTTTTTTGCTTTTAGAGGATAGCTTGAGTGCAAAAAGAGAAACCCATCATGAATTCCATGTTGATTTGGTTTCTTGTATTTAGTAATAAATCTTTGAAAACATTATCTCTTTACCAGGTGTTCTCTGTATGAGATACCGGGACTGCCAAAGAACCCCAACTGGGTAGCTTAAAACAACACAGACTCTTGTCATACAGTTTTGGAGACAAGTCTGAAATTCAGGCATTGGCAGAACCAGGCTATCTCTGAATGTTCTAGGGGAGGCTCCATCCTTCCTCTTCCTAACCTCTGGTAGTTGCTGGCACTCATTGGTGTTCCTTGAATTGAAGACAAGCAATCTCTACTGCCACTGCCACATGGCCTTGCCTTCTCCATGTGTGTCTTTCTTGACTGTGTTTTCTCCTCTTATAAGAACACCAGGCATTTGGGAGCCTTAGTCTTGGGCGACTTAGTCTGTTAAGTGTCTGTTTTTGGCTCAGATCATTATCACAGGGTCCTCAGATGGAGCACTGCATCAGGCTCCCTGCTCAGTGGGAACTCTGCTTCTCCTTCTGCCCCTCACCCTTTCCCAGCTCATGCTCACTTGCTCTCCTCTCTCTCAAATAGATAAATAAAATCTTAAAAATAAAAATAAAAACGCCAGGCATAGTGGATCTTTGGGCTACTTTAGTCCACTGTCACTTCATCTTAACTTGATTGCACTGCCAAGGCCTTATTTCCAAATAAGGTCATATTCTGGAGTTCTGCTTGGACCTGAATTTTTTTGACAGGAGCACTATTGAGAAGTTGGTAGTTAAATAAATATTTAGCCTTCATAAATTCTGTGGTAAAGCAGAGCCAAGAGTCTGGGATTCAAATCTTTTTTGTCACAGTGACCAACAGAGCAGATCTTGAGAGACTCAATTGTGGTCATTTCTGGGGACTCAGCTGACAAAGGCTTGCAAACCAAACCCTGAAATCTGACACTGGAATGGAAGAAACTGAGGGCTGTGTCAACACTGTTGCAAAATGCCACTGGTTTACTTAGGTTTAGGCTGTGAATGTTTTTTTTTTTTTTAAGTTTTAAAGGTTAAGTTTAAAGAGTAAGGTTTGAGAAATATCTAGAGATCTTTGAGGAAACTGAATATTGTATTTTGAAATCTAAGATATTTCAGATTATCTAGATGCTCAGAGATTTTTAACCATTAATATTTGTAACCTATGACTGAAGTAAAGTAAAAGGATCTGTATTGATTTTATACTCATTGACCTGATAAAGCATAACAAACATAAAAAAATGAAGGATCTGTATTGATTTATTTTCATATTCAGTGACTTGATAAAGCACAACAAACATGAAAACAGAAGTGGCATGGCTGAATTTCATTTGATTCTGTGTTGATTCACAAGGCTATCTGACATTACCATGTACCTTATTATTCTTTTTATTTTTTTTAATTTTTTAAAAAATTTATTTATGATAGTCATACAGAGAGAGAGAGAGGCAGAGACACAGGCAGAGGGAGAAGCAGGCTCCATGCACCGGGAGCCCGACATGGGATTCGATCCCGGGTCTCCAGGATCGCGCCCTGGGCCAAAGGCAGGCGCCAAACCGCTGCGCCACCCAGGGATCCCTTATTCTTTTTAAATGTGAATTGGGCAACCTTAATAATGTCCTAAATGTAACTCATAGCTGCATGGCATCTGGTGATTAGGAGCCTGATGGTTAGTACAAGTTCCAGAGCACCACAGTAAAAGGTTTATATACATTTTTTTTCTGCTTCCTGCTTCTTTGTGCACTGGGGAGGATCTATGCTGTATTTTAGTTGTTACTTTATTTCTTGGGAATATAGTGAACCTATCAAAATTCAATTCAGCAAAATATTAGAGGTTCTCTTCTGGCATCTCCATTTTACGTTTTGGGTCCTGTAGGCATCTACTTCATTTCCAGGAGTTCAGTAAATCAATGCACAGGATTTATATCAAGTATCGATCTGGGGTGAATAAGCTTCCTTTTCTGCTATTATCACTACTGATGAGCTATGGCCAGGTGGAGATCAAGGCAGAAGCTCAATTCTCTCTATTTTGAAATGAATTCTGGAGGGCCAAAAGGATGTTGGTAAGCTATATACTGTGGACAGGGATTCCTCCCCTTTCTTAATTATTTAGATTAACAGTGACAATAACATATATTCAAAGGTCAGTGCTGGTGTTTGTATCCTCTTCTTCCTTCCTGCCTCCCTCTGCGTTCCGCAGACAATAGATCTACCCAGCCTGACTGATATGGAGCAGATTGGCAGACCAGCACACTCACAGAAATTATCAAGAAAAACCTACCCCTGGGAATACAAATTTGTATTTTGAAAGATGATCCACTGCCGCTGAGTTATGTAAGTTGCTTGAAGGAGAAGCAATTATTTATTTGTACCTACAAGGGAAAAGAGGCAGGAATAGTGTTAATACTCAGGAGTCTAGACTCTGGAACCAAATTGCCTGAGTTTGCATCTCAGGGCTGCTAATGAGTTGCCTTACTTCTAGATTATGTTCTTATGTGTTAAGTAAGGATACTTACTTGTAGATGTAGAATTATGCACAGGTTAGAGTGGTACTAACTACTTCAGTAGACAAAACCACAAATTTCTATTGTATGACTAAGAAGTATATTTTGAGCTCACAAGAAGTCTCAGACAGATATTTCCAATAGGCCAGTATTGCTCCTCCAGAGGGTCAGGGCCTCACCTTCAACCTAAGGTACCAAGGTGATGATACTTCCATCCAATCTCAGATGGGAAAAGTTTCTGTGGGCTGGGACAGTAATGGTACCCATCACTTGGGATCTCAGTCCACTGGCTAGAGCTCAGTCATGTAACTGCAGATAAGCACATGATTGATTAGAAAAGAGCTGTGTGACCGAGAAGAGATAGTGGATTTAGTGGACTGCTAGCCTCTTTGTGTGACAAGACTGATGCAAAATAAATGAGTTAACATGAACAAAGTGCTTGGAATAACATTAGAAACCTTAAACACTATAGAAAAATTGTAAAACAACTTTTCCTAATGTTCAATCATATAAATTTTCAAATATACAAAAAAGCTGAGTCAGTTTTAGAGTGCACACCTCTATACCCACCACCTAGATTTTACATTAATATTTTATTCTGCTTGCTTTATTAAATCTATCCATCCTGCTCTCCATCCATCAGTCTATCTCATTTTTACATCTATCAATGTAAGCTGTGTCAGTACATTCCACTCCTAGATACTTCAACATATATACCAACAATTAGAGCTCAAGATCTGCTTATGTTTTTTTTTCTTTTGAGGTTTCTTCTTTTCTTAGGTGCAGATGCTTTGAGTCTATTAATAAATAAAATATTGCTATTGTCTTAAGAGAGTTCCCTTCTTGGCCTTTCTCAACTGCCAACCCCCTCAAGGAAATCAACGTTTTGAGTATTTTCCACCATAAATTATTATTGCCTATTCTAGAACTGAAGGGAAATAGGATGATTCAGCATGCAGGTTTTGTGTAATGCCTCTTTCATTGAGCATAATATTTTTTGAGATTTATTCATGTCATGTGTATCAGTAGTTCATTCCTTTAAATTGGTGAGTGGCATTTCACTGTATATCAGAGGACTTCCCCCTCCCCATTTTCCTTTTGTTGGACACATGAACTATTATTAATAAAGTATCATAAACATTGTTGTACATGTTCTTTTGTGGGCATGTGTATTTATTTGTTTTGAGTAACCTAGGAGTAAAATTGCTGGGTGATAGGGCTAGTGTTTTATGAGAACCTGCATGTAAATGATTCTTTGATTCTTTGAGAAACAAATAACAAGTTAAGCAAAATAATTTCCATGATGCTAATGATTCTTTTTTTTTTTTAGTCTTTTTTTTTTAATTAATTAATTTATTTTTTTTATTGGTGTTCAATTTACTAACATACAGAATAACCCCCAGTGCCCGTCACCCATTCACTCCCACCCCCCGCCCTCCTCCCCTTCTTTTCATTGGCTGGGTATTAGAATCCTCCATGAGACATAAGAATAATAGATACTAAGCCCTGTACCAAATCAATACTGAGGAATAGTGAGAGATCCTTGTATTTCTAAAGCACCATGGGAAATTTTGCAGTATGGTTAGTGTTAGTTAATATCTTTGAGTCTCAATGAGCTTAATAGTAAAAGGTTTACTACCTATTGAGGTTTACCTACCTGTGTATCCTCAAAGATTAGCATGATATGGAATCCTTAGAATATGTGTGATAAATATTTTTTACACTGACATGTTAAACATTGTGGCCTGAATATTAAATATTCTTATATGCTCTGTCTTAATGAGTATATGAAATATTAGTTATGAGAAATCTAAATGCTCAAATAATTTCAGTTAGGAGTCTTATGTTATACAGTACTTCCCATTTATATTTTCAGGATTAACAAGCAACAATTAACAACTTTTTATTTTCTCCATAGACCCTGGCAAAGTGCTTTGCACTTAGCAGGTGTTCCAACAAAGACTTATCTAATAAATAAACAAATAAAATAGAGTGATTCTTATTATAATCATTTTAATATGGAAATTTCACACTTAAATTTTGAGAATCAAGAGTTCTACTAGAACATTAGTGTGTTTTAATTTTAAAGATATTAAGATCACAAGCGATAAAAAAGATCCATATTTCTTTATAGTAATTCCTGTGAGTCTAAAGATCGTGAAGAAATTCTAAATGTCCATCCAATTGATTAAAAGTCCATGGGTTCAATATTTAATTCAACTCTGGAGGGTCAATTATATGTCTATGTCAACCACATGTTCTGAATATTTCCAAGATAGACTCCATTTTAAGTTTCAGATTAGATATCATGCTTGTAGATTCAGAGGAGGCAGTTACTCTTTTCCTGACAAGACCATGGATCCAGGTAGAAAAATTATTGTGAAATCTCATATGTTCAGACTGTCTCTCTTGGCCTGTCTCTGGCTATTCCTTTTATATTCTCTCCTCTGCAAATTTCTCTGTCCCCAGGACTCTTTTGATTCCCTCTCCTACTCAAAGCACCTTAGGAATCCAGAAAATATTTCATAGCACTGACTTACTGTATTTATTTCCATTCTTTTTTTTTTTTTCATTCTATTTCTTAGTGAAACCAGCCCTGCAATGATAATACCATTCTTACAGGCTCCCATTTAGTTTGCTAGAGATAGTAGGGGTCATTTTCAGGGGATTATGACTAAAAAAATTCAAGCTATTTGTATAGGAGCTTATTTGGTTGTGCCCAAGGCATGCTTTTTGTGTTCCCTTTCTTTGCACTCAACAAATGGTTGTTGGTTAAATGAACGAACAGGTGAATGGATTGCGTGGAGTAGAAAGTGCATGTTGCTATGGCGGTAGCAGACCTATATTCTGAATCACATACTAGTTGAATAATCTAAGTTAGTAATGTTTTCCTCACCTGAAAAATGAGGATAGTAAGTATGTCTCAGGATAATTATAAAGAGATGATGAGATGATTTGTATTGAAAGGATTTATAAACAAACTCTATACTCCCCCCACCCCAAAAATAGCTGTTATTAACTCTGCATGGGTTAGCAACTAAGAACCTTTTGTAAGTAGCAAAATTAAAGCTCTATATTGTGTTCGTTTCATAGTGAAGTAAGGAGTCTGTCTAGGGCCAATTACTGCCTTTTGGAAGGAAATTATGCTTAAACTAATGTTTGTGTGACCTAAGGGAAGAAGTAAATTCGGAAACTAATCTCACAGCATTGAGCTCTGTCTGGTAATGTCTGTCTAGATTTGTATACCAGATATTCTCAGTAAATGTTAAATCAAATTCCAGACAGGTTTTCTGGGTTAAAATTCAAAAGGTTTTTGTTAAGTCTGAGGTTTTCATTCTTGAACACAAAACATTTCTTAATAACATCTTCATCCATAAAAAAGCAATCTTCCTTTTCTGAGAAAATCTTTCTTTGGAGAAATCTTCTGTTCATGTTGTTAAAGGCCCAAGCCCACTAAGTGATCTGAATGATTATCTGCTGAGAGATTTTTCTAAACTGTTTTCCTGTAAATGTGCTTTCATGTATTGTAGCACACTTAGACGGTTAGTTCTGCCCAGAACAATTTTAAAGTAGAACACTATAATAAAGAAACTGTTAGCTTTGCCACTGCCAACACACCATAGAAATTCTAAGCATCTATTCCTCAATTAAACTTCATCTTAAGGTCCATGAATATGCTACTTCGCACACACTTTATATATTGAGACCATTGCTTACTGACATCATTAATGGTGAGGAACAAACTTAACGTGATGTAAAGTATAAGGTTCATATAGTTCATCTCACATATAAATGTGAGAAAGTAGTTTTGTATTAGTCAACAGGAAATCATTAAGCAGTTAACAAAAACCCTAAGATATTTAAATGCATAATTATATTCTCCATATAGGACCGCCTTGGTTTCCAAAGTACTCCATAGTCCTGGCTCTTCTATCTCTCCAGACTTTGGTGGGTTCAATTCAATTTGTAAGAACCGGAATGTTTCACAGAGAATATCTAAGAGATATTCAGATAGTACTCATTTGCTGCTTTTATTCTATTGTGCCCACTATTTTATCTTGTTCTATTTTTCCATTGGAACCCAGGCCAGTACCCTGCACCTATGGTTGCTGGCCCACCTTCCTTTGACCTTGCTGTTCTTTGAAGCTATTATATAAGTTCCTTTCACCTTAAAAATTCTGAAAAATTCAGTGTTCCCTCATTGCCTCCTATTTAAAGAGCTCTGTCTTTTATTCTACACAGTCTGGTTTCTGCCCCACCACTCTGGCTCCACACAGTATTTCACAGGACAAAGTCCCTCAAAGATCAGTTATTGACTCCCTTTTCACCAAAGAGGAGAATTAAATCCTTAACGAGGCTATTTCTTCCACCTGCTGATGCGATGATGTGAAGTTTGGGTTCGAGAGTGAATGGCTAAGAAAGAATTCCTGACGTTTTTGGTGTAAAAAGGTGATTTTATCGTAGCATAGGGACAGGACCTGTGGACAGAAAAATACTGCACTGGGATGGTGAGCAGTGACTGATTACATATCTTTTAGTTAGTGGGGGTTAGGGAGAGCATAAGTCTCTAAGGAATTTGGAAGAAAAGCTTTCAGGACCTTGAGGGGCCAGCTGCTGTTAACATAAAGTTACTTTTAGTCTTTAATAAAACATAAGCATTAAGCCAGCCATGAGTTTTTTGAGGTAGGTCACACTATGAATGTTTCAGGTATTTAAGAGTCGGTGGCAAGCTGTAAGGAGATTTAATTTTAGCCATATATCCTTTGCCTTTGTTCCCCACATCAGCCACGGTGGACATGGGTGACAGTGCGTGGATGTCCTCATGCCTCACCTGGGCTCTCTGCCCACTTAGCTGTTTGATAGTAGTGATTTTTATCCCTTCCTTGTTTCTACTGCCTCCATGCCATGAGCTGCTACCTCTCGAGTCTACTGTGGTTCTCTCCCTCTGTGTGGACGGCCTCTCTGTGTCTCCGTCCCTACCACGCCCACCTCCACCACCTCATTAACTCTCTCAGCAATCATGGATGAATCCCCAAACTCTATCTGGGGTTTTCACTAATCTCTACATTGTAGTTTTAAATCCCTATGTCTCTGACTCACTCTCCTCTTCTTTCCAAACCCTTTCTCACTGGCACATTTCCTATTTCTGTCCCAGTTACCCCATCACCTCAGTTACTAAGGCTTTAACTCTTTGTGGCAGCTTTTACAGGGCTGTTGATTCTCCACAGCCAGTCACCAAGACCTCTTAACATGTCTTTTACTGTGTGACTTCTTTTTTTGGGGGGATATATGTATATATATATATATATATATATATATATATATATATATATATATTTTTTTTTTTTTTGGAGTTCGATTTGCCAACATATAGCACAACACCCAGTGCTCATCCTGTCAAGTGCCCCGCTCAGTACCCGTCACCCAGTCACCCCATTCCCTTGCCCACCTCCCTTTCCAACACCTCTTGTTCATTTCCCAGAGTTAGGAGTCTCTCATGTTCTGTCACCCTCACTGATATTTCCCACTCATTTTCTCTCCTTTCCCCTTTATTCCTTTTACTATTTTTTATATTTCCCGAATGAATGAGACCATATAATGTTTGTCCTTCTCCGATTGACTTACTTCACTCAGCATAATACCCTCCCGTTCCATCCTCGTTGAAGCAAATGGTGGGTATTTGTCGTTTCTAATGGCTGAGGAATATTCCATTGTATACAGAGACCACATCTTCTTTATCCATTCATCTTTCGATGGACACCGAGGCTCCTTCCACAGTTTGGCTATTGTGGACATTGCTGCTAGAAACATCGGGGTGCGGGTGTCCCGGGGTTTCACTGCATCTGTATCTTTGGGATAAATCTCCAGCAGTGCAATTACTGGGTTGTAGGGTAGCTCTATCTTTAAACTTTGAGGAACCTCTACACAGTTTTCCAAAGTGGCTGCACCAGTTCACATTCCCACCAACAGTGCAAGAGGGTTCCCCTTTCTCCACATCCTCTCCAACATTTATTGTTTCCTGACTTGTTAATTTTCCCCATTCTCACTGGTGTAAGGTGGTACCTTATCGTGGTTTTGATTTGTATTTCCCTGATGGCAAGTGATGTGGAGCATTTTCTCATGTGCGTGTTGGCCATGTCTATGTCTTCCTCTGTGAGATTTCTGTCCATATCTTTTTCCCATTTCATGGTTGGATTGTTTGTTTCTTTGCTGTTGAGTTTAATAAGTTCTTTATAGATCTTGGACACTAGCCCTTTTGCTGATAGGTCATTTGCAAATATCTTCCATCATTCTGTAGATTGTCTTTTAGTTTTGGTGACTGTTTATTTTGCTGTGCAGAAGCTTTTTATCTTGATTAAGTTTCAATAATTCAGTTTTGCTTTTGTTTCCCTCGCCTTCATGGATGTATCTGGCAAGAAGTTGCTGTGGCCAAGTTCAAAAAGGGTGTTGCCTGTGTTCTCCTCTAGGATTTTGATGGATTCTTGTCTCACATTAAATCTTTCATCCATTTTGAATTGATCTTGGTGCATGGTATAAGAGAATGGTCCAGTTTCATTCCTCTTCACGTGGCTGTCAAGTTTTCCCAGCACCATTTATTGAAGAGACTCCTTTTTCCAGTGGATGGTCTTTCCTGCTTTGTCGAATAAGAGTTGACCATAGAGTGAGGGGCAATTTCTGAATTCTCTAGTTAGTTCCATTGATCTGTGTCTGTTTTTGTGCCAGTACCACCTGTCTTGATGACCACAGCTTTTTAGTACAACCTGAAATCTGGCATTGTGATGCCCCCAGCTGTGGTCTTCTATTCAATATTCCCTGGCTATTCGGGGTCTTTTCTGATTCCACACAAATCTTAAGATGATTTGTTCCAACTCTCTGAAGAAAGTCCATGGTATTTTGAAAGGGATTGCATTAAATCTGTAAATTGCCTTAGGTAGCATTGACATTTTCACAATATTAATTCTTCAACTCTATGAGCATGGAATATTTTTCCATCTCTTTGTGTCTTCCTCAATTTCTTTCAGAAGATCCTTTAGCACTTTGGTTAGGTTTATTCCTAGGTATCTTATGCTTTTGGGTGCAATTGTAAATGGGATTGACTCATTAATTTCTCTTTCTTTGGTTTCATTGTTAGTGTATAGAAATGCCACTGATTTCTGGGCATTGATTTTTGTATCCTGCCACAAATCTGAATTGCTGTATGAGTTCTAGCAATCTTGGGGTGGAGTCTTTTGGGTTTTCTATGTAGAGTATCATGTCATCTGCAAAGAGGGAGAGTTTGACTTCTTCTTTGCCAATTTGAATGTCTTTTATTTCTTTTTGTTGTCTGATTGCTGAGGCTAGGACTTCCAGCACTATGTTGAATAGCAATGGTGAGAGTGGACATCCCTGTCTTGTTCCTGATCTTAGAGGAAAGGCTCCCAGTGTTTCCCCATTGAGAATGATATTTGCTGTGGGCTTTTTGTAGATGGCTTTTAAGATGCTGAGGAATGTTCCCTCTATCCCTAAACTCTGAAGAGTTTTGATCAGGAATGGATGCTGTATTTTGTCAAATGCTTTCTCTGCATCTATTGAGAGGATCATATATATGGTTATTATGTTTTCTTATGTTGATGTGATCTATCACGTTGATTGCTTTACGAGTGTTGAACCAACCTTGCATCCCGGGGATAAATCCCACTTGGTCCTGGTGAATAATCTTAATGTACTGTTGGATCATATTGGCTAGTATCTTGTTGAGAATTTTTGCATGTGTGTTCATCAGGTATATTGTTCTATAATTCTCCTTTTTGGTGGGATCTTTGTCTGGTTTTGGAATTAAGGTGATGCTGGCCTCATAGAACAAGTTTGGAAGTATTCTATCTCTTTCTATCTTTCGGCACAGCTTTAGTAGAATAGGTATTGTTTCTTCTTTAAACGTTTGATAGAATTCCCCTGATGAGCCATCTGGCCTTGGACTTTTGTGTATTGGGAGGTTTTTGATGATGGCTTCAATTTTTTCCCTGGTTATAGGCCTAGTCAGGTTTTCTATTTTTTCCTGTTCCAGTTTTGGTAGTTTGTGGTTTTCCAAGAATGCGTCCATTTCTTCTACATTGCCTAATTCATTGGCGTGTAGCTGCTCATAATATGTTTTTAAAATCATTTGTATTTCCTTGGTATTGGTGGTGATCTCTCTTTTTCATTCATGATTTTATTAATTTGAGTCTTCTCTCTTTTGTTTTTAATAAGGCTGGCTAATGGCTTATCTATCTTATTAATTCTTTCAAAGAACCAACTCCTGGTTTTGTTGATCTGTTCTACAGTTCTTCTGGTTTCTATTTCACTGAGTTCTGCTCGAATCTTTCTTTTTTTTTTTTAATTTTTATTTATTTATTATAGTCACAGAGAGAGAGAGAGAGAGAGAGAGAGAGAGGCAGAGACACAGGCAGAGGGAGAAGCAGGCTCCATGCACCGGGAGCCCGACGTGGGATTCGATCCCGGGTCTCCAGGATCGCGCCCTGGGCCAAAGGCAGGCGCTAAACTGCTGCTCCACCCAGGGATCCCCTGCTCGAATCTTTCTTAACTCTCTTCTTCTGCTGGGTATAGGTTTTATTTGTTGTTCTTTCTCCAGTTCCTTTAGGTGCAAAGTTAGCTTGTGTATTTGAGTTTTTTCCAATTTTTTGAAGGATGGTTGTATTGCAATGTATTTCCCTCTCAGGACTTCTTTTGCTGTATCCCAAAGATTTTGAATGGTTGTATCTTCATTCTCATTAGTTTCCATGAATCTTTTTAATTCTTCTCTAATTTCCTAGTTGACCTTTTCATCTTTTAGCAGGATGCTCTTTAACCTCTGCAGGTTTGAAATTCTTCCAAATTTTGTCTTGTGATTGAGTTCTAGTTTCAAAGCATTATGGTCTAAAAATATGCAGGGGACAATCTCAATCTTTTGGTGTCGGTTGAGCCCTGATTTGTGACCCAGTATGTGTTCTAGTCTGGTGAAAGTTCCATGTGCACTTGAGAAGAATGTGTAGTAAGTTGCTTTTGGATGTAAAGTTCTGTAAATATCTGTGAAATCCATCTGGTCCAGTGTATCATTTAAAACTCTTGTTTCTTTGGAGATGTTGTGCTTAGAAAATTTGTCATTTGCAGAAAGTGTTGTGTTGAAGACTCCTACTATTAGTGTATTATTATCTAGGTATGTCTTTACCTTAGTTATCAATTGATTGATATCCTGGCAGCTCCTATATTAGGTGCATACATATTCTTGATTGTTAGGTCCTCTTGTTGGATATAGCCTTTCAGTATGATATAGTGTCCTTCTTCATCTTTTACTAGTCTTTGTGATATGAGGATTGCTACACCTGCTTTCTTTTGAGGACCATTTGAATGGTAAATGGTTCTCCAACCTTTCATTTTCAGGCTCTAGGTGTCCTTAAGTCTAAAATGAGTCTCTTGTAGATAGCAAATAAATGAGTTTTGCTTTTTTATCCAGTCTGTAACCCTGTGTCTTTTGATGGGGTCATTAAACCCATTCACGTTCAGAGTTACTATTGAAAGGTATGAATTTAATGTCATCATCATACCTATTCAGTCCCTGTTTTTGTGGATTATTTCTTTGGGCTTCCTCTTTCTTTTACAGGGTCCCCCTGAATATTTCTTGCAGATCTGGTTTGATTGTCACATATTCTTTCAGTTTCTGCCTATCTTGGTAGCTCTTTATCTCTCCTTCTATTCTGAATGAGAGCCTTGCTGGGTAGAGTATTCTTTGCTGCATGTTCTTTTCATTTAGGACCCTGAATATATCCTGCCAGCCCTTTCTGGCCTGCCAGGTCTCTGTGGAGAGGTCTGCTGTTAATCTTTCTCCCCATATAAGTTAGGGATCTCTTGTCTCTTGCTGCTTTAAGGATTTTCTCTTTATCTTTGGAATTTGCAAGTTTCTCTATTAAATATTGAGATGTTGAATGGTTTTTATTGATTTTAGGGGGAGCCTCTCTATCTCCTGGATCTGAATGCCTGTTTCCCTCCCCAAGTTAGGGAAGTTCTCAGCTATGATTTGTTTAAATATGCTATCTGGTCCTCTGTCCCTTTTGGCACCCTCTGGAACCCCAATTAAATGTAGGTTTTTCCTTCTGAGGCTGTCATTTATTTCCCTTAACCTTTCCTCATGGTTTTTTAATATTTTTTTATTTTTTCCTCAGCTTCCTTCCTTGCCATTAACTTGTCTTCTATGTCACTCACTCTTTCTTCTACTTCATTAACCTCATCGTTAGGACCTCCAGTTTGGATTGCATCTCATTTAATTGATTTTTATTTTCGGCCTAATTAGATCTAAATTCTGCAGTCATGAAGTCTATTGATTTCTCTATGCTTTTTTCCAGAGCCACCAGTAGCTTCATAATTGTGCTTCTGAATTGGCTTTCTGACATTGAATTGTAATCAAAATTCTGTAACTCTGTGGGAGAAAGTACTATTTCTGATTCTTTCTTTTGTGGCGAGTTCTTCTTTCTAGTCATTTTTCTCAGTGCATAGTGGCTAAAAACGAGTTGCACTGGAAAAAGGAAGAACAAGAACAAGAAGAAGAAGAAGAAGAAGAAGAAGAAGAAGAAGAAAAGGAGGAGTATCCTCTGGTTCTATATACTGTAAATCCCTCGACTTCCCCTGGAGCTTTCCAGCACTGCTTGGCCAAGAACTTGCTCTTCCCCTGTCCTTCCAGATGGCCTTCTGGGAGAGGGGCCTGCTGTGCTGATTTTCAGGTGTGTGCACCTTGGGGAGCTTCCCTGCTGTCTGCCAGATGCTGGGATCAGTGGGAGCTGTTTATCCTGTGAGGTCCCTGTTCCCTGGCGGCCCCTCTCTGTCCCAGGCACAAGGTGACACCAGGATGGAATACAACACTGGCCACTGCCAGCTCTCCAGCTCTGGAGTCAGCTCTCGCAGTAACTACCACAGTTTCCCAGTCCCTACTGGCCTGGATGCTCCAGGGGCCGGGGGGCGCTGACCTGCACAGTTTGGGGGTGCCCGGCAGCAGAGGAGTCCTTGCTGTTCCCGCCTCCGCCTGTCCCAGGGGACCATAGAATCCTGGGCTGTGTCCCCCAGCACCCTGGAATCCAGGGCCTGCGCTGCTGGAATCGTGCTCCCGGGGCCACGGCTCCCGAAGGCAGCAGGGCGCAGCCCCCTCCATCTGGAGCCACCACCTGAGCTTCTCCCAAGACCGTGCCAGGGGCGCACTCCAGCCGCTTACCGAGCTCGGCCCACGGTCTGTGGCACGCTCTCCCCCGGGGTGTACTTCCTCTCTTAGTGACCCCGGGAACTTGGAGGCTCCACTGCCCCTCCTGGGGTCCTGTCCGAGTTCCCTGCGAGCGCCTTTATGTCCAGGAAGAATCCGGTGCAAATTCTTAAACTTCCTGCTTCTCCAGCGCTGGGCTTTCCTGTCCTGGCGGCTTTCATCAACCAGCCTTAGCCCCGGCTCCTTGCGGGGGGGGGGGGGGGGGGGGGAGAGGCTCCCCCCCTGGATTATTTTTTATTTATTTTTTTCTGTCTTCCTACCTTGTTAGAAGCACAAACTCTTCTCTCTTTAGCATTCCAGCTGTTCTCTCTTTAAATTTCAGGTCGAATTCATAGGTTTTCAGGATGATTTGAAAGTCTAGGTAAGTTGGTGAGGACAGGTGACTTGGGGATCTACTCCTCCACCATCTTGCCCTACTGACCCCTACTGTGTGACTTCAAACCTCTTTTCTTTTCAACATCCTGTAGTTCAAATTCTCATTTCCTGTTCATCTGTCCACTTTAGGTCCCTCTTGCTCCTCCCTCACACCCACTTCCCTCCTCTCAAATTCCACAGCCATTGCCTAGCTAGTCTTCTTTACCCGCTCATGGTAACAGCAACAGCTAGTCCTTTTGAGCATTTTATAACTTTTTTTGAGTGGTTCTTTATTGTGAAATATACATATCTTACTTCAGTTAATCTTAACAAAAACCCAATGAGATAAAACTATTATTCTGATTCCCATCTTACAGGCAGAAAATGAAGGCACATAGATGTTAAGTAACTTGGCCAAGTTCACACAAGCTTAGTGGCAATGCCAGAATTCAGAGCAGGTAACCTACCTTTGAAGCACAAGGGCTTGTCTTCCATGTGAGTGGCCTGGAATCTGGAATCTTGGTGTACACTTGTAGGTGTGTACCTGTAAGAATCTGATTTCCCTCCTCAACCTCACTGTGCTGTTCCATTTAGCAGGAAGGGGCCCATGACTTGACATTTCATGTTTGCTTTAGTTCCTGGTAACTATGAGAGCTGCTGGGTTCTGAACCCCACCCTCTTGTCTGGGACCCTGCTGAGCTGCCTAAAATCTTACTTCCATCCTTTTAAGAATTGCCATTCATACTGCCCAGCTGCTGTGGGACCTCAATGCTGTTATCTGCTTCGTGTGCCTGTTACTATACTTTACAGAGTCTTAGAGGCAAACATGGATGGAGCTTGTGGTATATTGCAGTATGTACTTGATGATGACTCTCCTAAGGACTTTGTCACTCTCCAGCTCTG
Source organism: Canis lupus baileyi (assembly GCF_048164855.1). Classification (NCBI taxonomy): domain Eukaryota; kingdom Metazoa; phylum Chordata; class Mammalia; order Carnivora; family Canidae; genus Canis; species Canis lupus. Next base: position 36,941,924 of record NC_132865.1, read on the forward strand.
CTTTACCACTCCTGACCAGGAGTTAAGATTAGTCAGTTATGACATTATCTTCCTTTCTAGTCTCACCCTAGTTGAAATCCGCATTATCAAAGTGGAATTCCTCAGTAGGCCATGTCTGGTCCAGCCCAGGAACTGCTTTGATTTCCCCTTTCCTTTCTGTTTTCCAAGTCTTCTGGGGGTCTCCCCAAATCTGCAGCCTTCTATTCTCTTGTGCACAATTACAGCAATGCATTGTTTTCACCAATTGAATGTGAATCTGCTGAGGTACAAGGTATACTTTAGATCTGTGATTCTCAAGCTTGGCTGTACATCACAATCACCTGAGAAACATTAAAACTCAGATGATAAGCCTATGCTAAAGTCCTACTGAAATTCAGGACCAACAACCAAGATTTCTTTGGCTCCTTAAGACTCGTTCATAATGAACAATAACTATTCCTGATGGTCCCAGTTTCTTTTTTTAAGTCTTCAATGTACTTGTAAGTTACACAGGCTATGTAAGCCACCTGACCCAATGCCTAACACATAATAGGTATTCAGTAAATGCTAATTACTTTCCCTCCTCCTTATTTCAGTCATCATAAGCTTTAAAGCCTTCATTTGTTTAAATGAACATTTCAAACGGATCTATATTTCCTGTATTTCTCCCTGTTCTGTATATTTATGGCTTCTTCAGTCAAAGTTTCTCTGGCTTACTCTTGACCTTCAGTTATCCCTTTAAGACTCTTTCTTTGACATTTCAATATTAAACTCATTTGCCAGCCTGCATATTTCTCAGATTTCTATACAATTATATATTCTGCCATCTACTCTTTTTCTATTTTTAGTCTTAATCCTTTCTTCTTTATTTTTTTGCTGTAATTTTCTTCTAGTACGTAGTGAACTAGACCTTGATCTCAGAGCCATTAATTTGCTTTGACAATATTTTAATTTATTTAAATTACTTTTATTGAACATTATTGGAAGACTTTAGAACTTCTTAACATTTAAATTTTCTGTCTGAAAAAAAAATCTGTCTGGAGCAGCCTGTATAGGTGAAAAAGGTATATAAGAATTTCAAAGCTAAGAAAGATCTTGGATTTCATCAGTTCACTTGCTTCATTTTACCCAGAAAGCAGCAGAGAATGCCCATCTTCTGGTTACCCTGTCCCTTCAGTGACCCTCAGCTTGTTTCCTATGATTAAGAGTCTCTTATGCTTTGTCTAATTCCTTGAAATAACAAACAAAACAAAACACCAAGCAAACAAAGGTTTGGTATTTAATAAATTTACTCCTTCAATTACTATTTATAGCACTCAGTATTCCTTTGAATTACCAGACAGACCTGGCTGTGGCCAACAGTTAATTTCCAATCTCCAGTGTTGAGAAAGTTCAAGTTTTCTGATTATTCTGTTTGCAGTGACACTGGTACAGAAGCAATGTTTCCTGAAGTTGGGGAATTTTAAGAGCACGAGTGAAAAAAGCTTTTTCTTCTTCAAGGAGAAGAAAGAAAATAATTCCTAAAAATCTAACAGATCTCTCTGTAAGGAAGCTTTTCTTCCTGTTCCATCTTCTCAGGTTGCTTCCCACCCTCACACCCTGCTCCATGAAGCAAGATAGACCAAAAGCTAACCTCAGTTACAAGTGTCCAGCAACAACTGAGATACTACTCCTTCACTCTCCACATCCAATGTAGGTGCTTCCACATCCAATGTACAGTGTTGGGAAGAAAGAATTTCCTCTGATCCTTTTTTAGCTGGATTAGGAATCAAATATACATGAGACAGATGAACAGGAAAAAATCAAATTTAATTTCATTAAAAAAATTTAATTTCATATGTAAAATGAATCCACATAGACATGAAATTCCAAAGACAGATAAAATGAGGTATGTATATGATTCTGAACTGAAGAGAAGTGGGTAGGGGTCTGGGACTTCAAAGGAAAGGAATGCAATTCACAGGAAGATGAAAGAGTAAATGTTTAGTAAACAAATGTTTGCTGGGCCACTTGGCAACAATGGGACAGAAAGAACATTGAACAAACAGGCCTTGTTGAGTTCCTCTTGTCTACCTTACCTAGTTCATATCATAATGTAGTTACATATGGTGATAGGGTCCCGGGATCATGCAGCTCAATGGCCAATGGCCAAGTAAGAATTCTTTTTTTTTCAAGTAAGAATTCTTGAGACGTTTTATAGTGCAAATTAGTAAGTTTATTTGACTAGCATGAGGACAGGACCTATGGGCAGAAAGAGATGCATACTTGCTATATGAAGCTGGTGGTTGCATGCTCAATGCTCAAGGGGGAGCAGACACGCAGGAGTATTAGATCATAAATGTCTTCTTTGAATTTCTACTTGTAAAACTACTCTCATATGATTTCTCTGGTGCTTATCATTCGGTTCAACATTAATTATCAGTGAAATGTACAGGGAGTCACAAGACCCTTTTTTAAAAAAATATTTTATTTATTTATTCATGAGAGACAGAGAGAGAGAGAGAGAAGCAGAGACACAGGCAGAGGGAGAAGCAGGCTCCATGCAGGGAGCCTGATGTGGGACTTGATCCCGGGACTCCAGGATCATGCCCTGTGCAGAAGGCAGGTGCTAAACCACTGAGCCACCCAGGGATTCCCACAAGACCCCTTAAGAATATAGCAACCAGCCTGTATTTGATCCTTATTAAAGCTATGCAGGCTGTAGGTCAGCTTTCTGAGCTAAAGGTTAAGATTTTTCTGCTTCTATCCCTCATCAATAGCTCTCTTCCTCGAGCAAGCCCTCTGTCAAAATTCTTTTTAGGCAGTTCAGGGGGAAATAAAGTAATTTTCATGAATCTACTGAGTTTTGATTGTTTTTTTTTAAGTCAAAATGACCTTCATGCCAATGTGGCCTGTCTTAGGGCCACCTGTCCTTCACTCTTACAACAGAAAAACCAAAATAATGAATGTGTAAAATGTAACAGGCGGAATTACAAAATCCTTTCACCTGAGGGTGGTGGGGCATAGGAAGGTGAGGAGGAGCATAAATGGCAGAGGAAGAAAAAGAAAGTATCAAATCAGTCCAGATACAGAAACTGGCAAATGTTAGAAAGGTGCTGGGAGGAAATCTGGGGTCCTTTCAGGCTCAAGAAGAGTGTTAAAAATCCACACACAGTTGTCAGGAAGATTGTGCCTGATGTTCACTAGAGAGAAAAATCCCAATTCCTCAGAGAAAAGTTAATATACCATGAACCCCAGGTGAAGTAGGGCAAGGAGATCTGTGAAAAGAGCTGCCACAGGGTCCCTTTAATCCCATCCCTCCTCTCTGGGTATAGGCAGCTCAGGGGTGGGTGGTAGCCTGCCATTAACAGGAGACATATGCAGTGAAGAGAACTTCTCTGAGGAAGATTAGTCTTCAGGGCAGACTATAGGTGGTCAGTCTTGTGGAAGAATCTTTGCTTAAGAAGCCCACCAAGAGGAGGTGCATGGGCTGTTTGCCATCCATTGAGTTGACATGAGTAAAAGAAGGAGGATAGAGAAGAGACAGCCACTGACAATGTACAGAGATTATATTCCTGTGAGGAGAGCCAAGGCAAACCATATCCAATCACTCTCTGACTGACAGTGACTGGTGTATTTTGATTCCTTTATTGAACTAAGATATTAAAAGCAGTAGAGTGAATAGACAGGGACATATGCAGAAGACTAACCAGCTGACCAAAATTATGGGTGGAAAAGAGACTCACAACATCCCCTGGATGAAGAAGAGAGTCAGCAGCAAACTGTTGAAGAGCATGTGACCAATTGTTTTGCTGATACTAGGGAATGGGGGAGGCTTTCTTCCTGATACCTCAAATGCCAGATCCACTATATCCTGAAGCCAAATGGCACTGACAACTTTGCTAAGGACTGATGGGGAGTACCCAAAGAACACGAAATTGATGTGAGAAAGAATTTCAGCCAAGACCAAACTTCTCCAGGAAGCCATGCATCACCCATAACTTGTGGTATTACTGATTGAAGCTCAGAAATAAATGCTTAATGAAACAAGTGGAGAACATACCAGAAAACTCCACCATTCCAGTAACAATACATGACTCACTTTTTACTTCTGCACTAGGCTTGCTCTCTCCACTGTGCCAAGTCACTACGTTCCTTTCTCCAATACTGCTCCTTTCTTCCCGGATTTGAGCATCTAGCTTTGAGATGGCACAAATAGCCCAGACAGAAACTTTTATCCCCTTGACAAGGTCCTGGAGAAAGGTTTTGATGCCGTCCGCCATCTCTTCATCACCCATACTATCGACTATACAGAAGAAAGGGAAGAGTCCCTCCACCTTTCACCATGAAGGACATGGCAGCCCTGTCACTGGGGATTCAGCCCCAGTCTGGACCCTCACTCACTATAGGCTGCCCACTTTCTTCCCACCTGGTTGCTTCTCCTGTCAACTCATACCCAGGAGCACACTCCTTTTTCCTGATGGAGTGCTCAATGTTGGATCATTGGACCTCCTCCCTTTACTATCTGTACTGGTTCTGCTAGTGATCACACTATGGAGTACTGTAGAGTGCATTAGCATCATATATACTGATAACCCCAATGATGTTCTCAGGCACACCTCTCTCCTAAATGCCAGAGAATATATAGATAACTGCCTACTCAGCATCTCCATCTTACTACCTAATGGACACCTCAGAATTAACAAATTCACAATGAGATTCTCCCCCAAAACTCCCATAGACTCCCACCTCAGTTGAGGATATCTCCATACTTCCTATTTTTCAGCCTAAAAATCCAGGAGATACACTTGGCATCTTTTTTTCTTTCACGCACTGCATCTGATACATCAAGAGATACTGCTGATTCTAGCTTTCAAATATTCCTGAACTTCAACTTCTACTTCAAAAAGAGTGGCTGGGACCAGATTTATCTCCCTCCCACAAATAACTAGAAAACTGGCCAAATTATGTAAAACAATTGTTTCAAGATATTCGAAACCAGGCAGCACAGAACTGTGATCCCTGAGAGGAGAGAAACAAATAATGTGAGCCTACAGCTGACAGTAACTTCTGCCTAGAGATATATATTCTGACCACAGAGCAAGGAAGGGAATCCCAAGTGGAGTACAGCCATCTTGCTCATTTGAGGTGACAGATGGGAACTCAGACAGGTGGATGTGCCTGAAATAATCAAGGCAAATCATCAGAGAAGAGGGAACCACACAGAAAAAGTATTCCAGAAATTTGAATAGGTGTCCCCTTGAGCCTTTAGTGGAGTATTAATCTACAAATATGAGAAGTGAAACTCTATAAGTCCACACAAAGATAACTACTGGGAACTATGAGGTGAACAATTCGTATTTTAATTGTGTTTAGCAAGAGTACAAAGAATTTGCTGAAAACTTGGGGAAATCAGTAAAATTATTAGAAGGGCTAAATTAACTCTGGAGATAAGGATATCCTAGGATTGCCCTAACAAAGTTTTAAAATAATCTCCCTCCCCAAAGTATTATCATAATTTAGGGAAAACTTAATTGGTGCTCTCAAAGAAAACTAACATTTTTAAAGTAAAATAACAAAATCTAAACAATCAGCCTTGTAACATATGCAATGTTTGGCATCCAATTAAAAAAATACTAGACATAACAAAGAATTTGTAAATTATGAACCATACGTGGCAGGAAAATAAGTCAGAAATGATAGAAATGGTGGAATTAGGCAAGAACTTCAAGATAGCAATTATATACAACTTATAAATGTGCTAAAGGATTTATACTAAAACACCAACACAGTAAGGATGCGTATGTGTGTGTGTAAATGAAACTTCTAGAAATGACAAATGGAATGTATGAAATAAAATACTGGGTAAGATAGAATCAATACTGCAGAAGAAAAAATAACAGTGAATCTGAAAGCATAGCAATAGAAACTGTCTAACGTTAAGCTCATAGAAAAAAAAAGATTATAAAATAATGAAAAAGGGGACATCTGGGTGGCTCAGTTGGTTAAACATGTGCCTCCAGCTTAAGTCATGATCTTGGGGTTTTAGGATGGAACCACTGGTCAGAGTCCCTGCTCAGAGGGAAATCTGCTTCTCCATCTGCCTCTGCCCCTCCCCTCCCCCCACATGTGCCTGTGCACTCCCTCTTAAATAAATAAATAAAATCTTTTAAAAAACTAATGAAAACCCTCAGTGACCTGCAGGGCCTTATCAGGTGACCTAACATATGTTTAAATGAAGTCCCAGGAGACCTGGCAATGAGAGAGGGACAGAAATGGTACTTGAGGAAATAATAGTTGAAAAGTTTTTTAACAGTAGGAAAACTATAATTTACAGAATCAATATACTCAATGGAACCCAAACACAGTATGCATAATGAAAAAAAATAACTGTTAATCTAGAGCTCAGTATCCAGAAAAATTTCGACCAGAAATGTGAAGATAAAATAAAGACTTCTCCATACCACCAAAAGCTGAGAGAATGTGCTAATAATAGATCTGCACATTAAAGGAAGTTCTTCCAAAACAAGGAAAATGTGAGCCAGTGGAAATGAGATTTGGGTAAATATAAAAGATTTTCTTATGTATATCTTCATACCTTTAAAAGAAAATTGAAAAAAAAAAAGAAAAGAAAAGAAAATTGAAATCTCTGTAAGTCAGAGCTCAATAAATGTTAAATTTAAAGACATTTGTTTAAAAAACTAAGATTTATTGTAGGTTTTTTGTTTGTTTACAGAGACAGAGCGAGAGAGTTTGTGCACAGGGGGAGGTGCAGAGGAAGAGGGAGAGAATCCCAAGCAGGATGTTCAGTGGGGAGCCCAATGCAAGGCTCAATCTCATGACTTTTAGATCCCGGCCTGAGCCAAAATCAAGAGTTGGAGCTTAACCAACTGAGCCACTCAAACACCCCTGTATTGTAAGATTTCATACATATATAGAAATAACATATATGATAGAATGGATCAAAGAATGGGAGGGGAGAAATAGAAATATGCTCTGAGAATGTTCTTACTTTATACATAAATGGTTATAGCATTAGTTGAAAAATAGGCTAATAGATTAAAGATGCATATTGTAAACCCTAGTGCAACTGCTAAATAAATACAAGAACATACAGCTAAAATGCCAATAGTAGAAATAAAATTGAATATTAGAACATGCTAGATTATTCCATAATAAGGTGAAAGGAAGAAAAATAATGAAGGGTAGAAAGAAAAAATTGAAAACCATGGCAAATCGGTATATATAAACCAATCATATTTGATAATTACATTAAGTATAAATGTTAGAGAGGGTCTGGTTACAAAGGAACAGCATCAGAGAAGTTTGGGGGGGAGATAGAACTATACTGTACCTTGATTGTGGTGGTGGTTATTTAACCCTATGGATTTGTCATAAAACACATGAACTAAAAAAGTGAATTTTACTTTATGTATTTAATTAAATAAATTAAAAAAATAAAAGCAATGCTCAACATCATTAATTGTCTGGGAAATGAAAAATGAAGTTGCAATGTGGGGGTGCCAAGGTGGCTCAGACTCTTGATTTTAGCTCAAGTCATGATCTCAGGCTCATGAGATTGAGTCCCAAGTCTGGCTCCACACTCAGCATAGAATCTGCCTGAGATTCCATGTCTCCCATCTGTCTCTCCCCCTGTTCTCACAAACTCTATCTCTCAAAATAAATAAATAAAAATTTTAAAATAATAAAGTTGCAATGTGATACATTACATGCCCACCACAATGACAAAAATCAGAAAGACTCACAATGCCAAGTCTGGAGCAACTGGAACTCTCAATCACTACAGGTGAGAATGCCAGAAGGTACAGCTGCTCTGAAAGTTTACACTCTGAAAGTTTCTCATAAAATTAAATATACACCATGATCAGTAGTTCCTCTCCTACATGTTTAGTGAACAAAAATAAAAACTTTTATCCATACAAAGACTCACATACAACTATTCATTACAATTTTATCCATAATTGCCCCAAATTGGAAACAAATGTCCATCAACAGGTGAATGCAGAAAAAAAAAAATCATGTATAATGGAACACAATGATAAAAATGAAAAAACTGTTGATACATGCCACATTATAGGTGAATCTCAAAAAGAGACCAAAGGGCAGCCCTGGTGGCTCAGCAGTTTAGCGCCGCCTTCAGCCCAGGGCAGGATCCTGGAGACCCAGGATCAAGTCCCACGTTGGGCTCTCTGCATGGAGGCTGCTTCTCCCTCTGCCTGTGTCTCTGCCTCTCTCTCTCTCTGTATCTCTTATGAATAAATAAATAAAAATTTTAAAAACACACAGACCAAAGTAAAGTAAGACAGTAGGTAGGGCTGAAGGTCAAATGAAAGCCCGTCAGCCACAGTGCAGTGGAGAGAGATCAGTGGGTGGTAGGGGTGTGTAGCAAGGAATTCTGGAAGACACAGCCACAGTTGTGACTATGGATAACAACAAACTCGGTGTTTGCATTGTACTTGATTCTCGGAACATGAAGTATTAAAAGCAAGAGATCCGCATGGCCACTGTCTGAACAGATATACCCGTATTTATAGCTACACTTTTTGTTATTCTTAAGTAGAATTAGACAATTCAAAAACTTTAATTCTTGGATATAAATACAAATATATGTGTTGATTTTCTCATTAATTAGTCACTAACTCAACAAATAAAGAAGTCTTTGACTTCATTAATTTCCAGTCTAGTGAGGGAAATAGTGAGCACACAAAAACATATATAATAGTGGAGAGGGACAAGTGCTATATAGCACAAAAGAAAGCCTTGCAAAGGAGAAAGATGGATGGGGGTGCTTTGGAGATATCAAGAGGAATTCAGCCACAAGGTGAGATTTGAATAGAGATATGAAGGCATAGAGGGGGCATTCTTATGGATACTTGGAGAAAAATCTTCTAAAAGGGACAGCAAGTGCAAAGGCCCTGAGATGCAAACTCAAGTAGAACAGATATTCTGTATGATAATTCTAATAGCTTTTTATTTTCTTCCCCCAAACTGAAATTCTTGGGGTGCTTTTTTAATAAAAAAGGTATCATTATAATGGCTCAATATTATCTGTGTAAAGGTACTTAAAGGAAGCACTATAAATTCTTGCAAAACTTACTCAAAATCAGAAGAGGTTTATTTCTGACTCAGCAATTGCTCTCTCCAGAAGATTGTGTTAATTACAATCAAAAAAATTCACAAAGGTTTATCAAATATTCATTTGTGATAAATCTGTGTTTTTCCTTAAGTATCTAACCAAATAAAGAGATAAATACATGAGGTCTAAGGTAGATATTTCAAGACAGAGAGGTTATTGTTTGTGTGTTGATAATGGAACTGATCAATTTCAATATATTGACTGAAATTAATCTTGTAATTCCTGTCTCTTGGACTTCATATGACTTGTATGGCCCTCAAAATTGCTCTCAGACCATACAATCCTTGGGAATCACACCCAAAAGGCAGATGGAGGAACTCTCGTCCAGGGATGAATGAGCAGAGTTACAAAGCACTTTGCCCCCAAAGTCAGAATTTAAGCCTGGGTCATCTGATGCCAATGCTTTTCCCTTTTTATTTTGAAGGTCTTTTAAAAAACAGAGCAATTGCTCTGTTGGGGATTTTCCCCAAAGATACAGATGCAGTGAAATGCTGGAACACCTGCACCCCAATGTTTATAGCAGCGATGTCCACAATAGCCAAACTGTGGAAGGAGCCTCGGTGTCCATCGAAAGATGAATGGATAAAGAAGATGTGGTCTCTGTATACAATGGAATATTCCTCAGCCATTAGAAACGATGAATACCCACCATTTGCTTTGACGTAGATGAAACTGGAAGGTATAATGCTGAGTGAAATAAGTCAATCGGAGAAGAACAAACATTATATGGTCTCATTCATGTGGGGAATATAAAAATTAGTGAAAGGGAATAAAAGGGTAAGGAGAGAAAATGAGTGAAATTATCAGTGAGGGTTACAGAACATGAGAGACACCTAACTCTGGGAAACGAACAAGGGGTAGTGGAAAGGGAGATGGGAGGGCAGTTGGGGTGACTGGGTAATGAGCACTGAGGGGGGCACTTGGTGGGATGAGCACTGGGTGTTATGCATATGTTGGCAAATTGAACTCCAATAAAAATTTTAAAAAAACAAATTTTGAAATATAAATATTTAGTTATAAGAACTTCTCTGAGGCACTTGCTTACAAGTCTTCTAGTAATATGATTTACAAATAGATTACTTATTCCTTATAGTTATAATACATGTAGTATTACTCATAACATCTATCTACATCTCTTTTTTGGTGTGGCTGCCAATATTGTGGGGAGTGTTCTAACAGTACAGAAACTCATATTTGTGAAGAACTCATTGATACCAATAGAGCCTTTAAATAATGTAAAGATAAACATCATTGCTAATTACATTTGGATTTTCTATTTGAACTAACAGCACCTTTTTCTTGTTCTATTCAGTGTTTGAGACAGAAAAGGAAAGTGTCATGTCATTGGAGGTACTTCCTAAAAAGAGCAGCATTGTCTTGCTGCTGCCAAGTCCTGGAATCAGGACTCTGCCAATGCTACTAGCCATAGCATTTGACACATATGCACCTTCAGATTAAGCATGGTATAGACTCACAAAGTTCTATATCGGGAAATATTTTACTTATTGCATTGTAAGACACCAAAACCAGAGTCCCACAGGATCAAAGATTGGACCTGACCATATAGTTTTGAGTCAAAACTAGTATTTAGAACATTTATGTAACCATTTTGGAAAATGTCTTTCTGAAATTCCAATTTCAATATTAATCAAATCAAGTAAAAATGCTACTTCTTGTCTTAAAAATCTAGTTGAAAAAACTCCACCGCTTACTTTAGATATGAAAAGGAATAGAACTGCAGAGACATTGAACAGTCACAAATTAATCTGTTAGCTCCAAATATACTTTCAAATGAGCAAATAAAAGAAAATCTTATGATTCTAGATTATTGATTGTTTGGCTTTCTTTAGGCTTTTCTTCAATATCCGTTTTATAATTTCATTCAGATTAAAAGTATACAAGATGATATTCTTTTCATACTATTACCTCTGCTGTAATAATTGCCTGGGAATAGCAAAGTAAATGATAAAGACAGAAAGTGACAATGAAAAATCAAAGCTTTATAAACTCAACTTGTAAATTTTGGAGATTGAAAAATTATTCAGAACAATCTTCATTTCCACTTAACTTATCCATCTATTCACAACAGTGACGTTATGATAGGCTTCCAGTTGTTTTTAAAAATTCCCTGCTAGGGATCCCTGGGTGGCGCAGCGGTTTGGCGCCTGCCTTTGGCCCAGGGCACGATCCTGGAGACCCGGGATCGAATCCCACATCGGGCTCCAGGTGCATGGAGCCTGCTTCTCCCTCTGCCTATGTCTCTGCCTCTCTCTCTCTTTCTCTCTCTCTCTCTCTATCATAAATAAATAAAAATTAAAAAAAAATTCCCTGCTAAAAAAAAATTCCCTGCTAAAGTTATTGGAGTAGACATTACTGTCAAATTTCATGGCGATATTCAAAGAAAGACCGTAAAAATTTTTCATTGGTAACAAAATATCACACTACAAGACTAATGCTCAAGGGATTCTTACCATTTCTCTAGTTTGAAAAAAACTTGATCTTGGAAATTTGAAAGTAGATGTTTTAAGACAGCTAGAAAGACAAAATCAATAGATATTCATCAATTGAATTTTAGCCAAGGTTCACTCTGTCAAATAATTGGACAAAAAGAACATGTTTTTCAGTAAGTGTTTTTAAGCAAAAAGTGCTGAAAACCCAGGCATATGTATAGGAAAAAAGAACCTTCATAATTCCAAAAGATATAAGAATACAAATTATTTTCAGTTATAAGGAATATTTACCAAGATAACCTTTATTCTAGACATTTAATTAACTCTCAATAAACTTAAAGGATTGAAAGCATGAAAAATTCGTTTCTAAAAAATATATGTTTCTAACCATGGTAGGATATAATCAGATAGAAATTAATAACCAAACATTTGGAAATTAAGGAACAGTTATTTAAAAATCCTTAAGGCAGAGAAGAAATCACAAGGCAAATTGGAAAATGCATTTATTTGAATGAAGACGAAAAAACAATGTAACAAAGCTGTGGGATCCTGCCAAAGGAGTGATTAAAGGGAAATTTGTAGCTTTAATTTTTTAAAAAATATTTATGTATTTATTTGAGAGAGAGTACAATTGGGAGGAGAGATAGAGGGAGAGGATGAGAGAATCCCAAGCAGAAGCTCCACTGAGCACAGAGCCCTATGCAGGGCTTGATCTCATGTCCTGAGCCGATTGCTTCTTAGCCTTTTGGCTAAGATCAAGTATCATGACCTGAGCCGAAATCAAGAATCAGACACTTAACTAATTGAGGCATCTAGGTGCCCCAGAAATTTATAGCTTTAAAAGGACTCAAATAAATGATCAAAGCCAGAATTTATAAACTTTGAAAACTAGTGAGCATTTTGAGCTTTGTAGATCATTGATGGTCTCTGTCGATTGTTCAACGAATTTTACAACCCTTTAAAATATAAAAAAAATTTTTTTTTAGTTCAGATGCTATACAGAAATAGGGCATGGGCTGTAATTTGGCAACCTCTGATCTAAGCTATTTCCTTAAGAAGCCAGAAAAAAGTGAGCAAATCAAATTTAACATAGGGAGGAGAAGGGGGAAAATGAATAATCAGTGACATATAAAGGCAAAAGAGTAAATCAGTACAATAAAAAACTAGTTCTCTGAGATTACTAATAAAATTGTAAACCTCCAACCAACAAGAAAGGAAGAGAGAAGACTCAAATTATCATTCCTGGAAGGAAAAGATTTTACTTTAGATAATATAGGCATTAAAAAGATAAAGGAACCCGGGCAGCCCTGGTGGCACAGAGGTTTAGTGCCACCTGCAGCCCAGGGTGTGATCCTGGAGACCCAGGATCAAGTCCCACATTAGGCTCCCTGCATGGAGCCTGCTTATCCCTCTGCTTGTGTCTCTGCTTCTCTGTGTGTGTCTCTCATAAATAAATAAATAAAATTAAAAAAAAATAAAGGAATCTCACAAACAACTTTCTGTCAATATATTCTATGGCTTAGATAAAAAGGTCACATTTTCTGAAAGGTACAAGATACTAAATATTATTCACTTAGAAAAGATAGCAACCTGAATAGCCCTTATTATTAAAGAAATTAAATTCAAAACTGTAAACATTCTTGCAAGCACACAAAAAACTCCTGTCCAGATGGCTTTGTTAATGAATTCTACCAAACATTTGAGGTAATAATACCAATCCTGTTCAAATTTCCACAAAATAGAAAAGAAATGAATACTTCCACAATTATTTTATGAAGGTATTACACTGATACCAAAATCAGAAAAAGACACTATAAGAAAACTGCAGACCAGTAGCCTCCATGGAAACAGATGTAAAAATAACAAAATTCTAGCAAATAGAACCTAGCAACATACAAAAGAAATGCATCATTACCAAGTGAGGTTTATTTCAGGAATACAAAGTTTGTTTAATATTCAAATATTGAACAAGAGAAATCATCATTGTAGCAGGCTAAAAAGGGAAAACCATACAGTTATTTCAATAAATGCAAAAAAAGCATTTGCAGACTTTAACACCCTTTCATAATGATACACACACACACACACACACACATACATTGGAAAAAAGTAATTGCAAAGCATATAACTAATAAAAGACATATGTCTAGTCTATAAAAATTAGTGTTACAATTTGATAATAGGAAGACAATTCAATTCAATTTTAAAAATAATGTACAGAGATTTTGCTAAAGGAGATATATAAATAAATCCATGAAAAAATACTGTCAGTAGTCGTCATGGATATACAAATTACAATCACAATATCACTGCATACTCACTACCATGGCCCATTGTGTCCCTGGGGATAATGTGAATAACTGAAACTCTCATGCAGTGCTGGTGGGAAGGTAAAGTTACTTTTGGAGAACAGATTGACAGTTTTGTATTAAACATAAACTTTCCATATGATCCAGTAGATCTACATCTAGAGAACTGAAAACATATCCACACAAAGACCTAGATACGAATGTTCACAGACACTTAATCATGATAGCCAAAAATTGGAAACAACCCAAATGTCCATTATTCACAACTGGTGAATGAATAAATGGATTGTGATAAATCCATGAATTCAAATTCTACTCAGCAATAAAATGAATGAACCATGGATACATGCAACAATGTGTATAAATGTCAAAGGTTTTATGCTGTGTAAAAGAATCCAGACAGAAAAGGCTTTGCACTGCATGATTGCATTTATAGGACGTTCTAGAAAGAGCAAAGCTAAAGGGACAGAAAACATATCATCAGTTACCCGGAGTTGGGGTAAAGAAAGGGAGAGTTGACCAAAATGGCTCTAGAAAACTTCTGAATTGATATGTTCTATACCTCAGTTATAGTAGAGGTTAAGTGTATACATTTATCAAAACTCATCAATCACTCTGAAAAGTGAATTTTATTGCATGTAAATTGTATATTGATAAATCTGACTTAAATGCATACACATACACACACACACACACACACACATATATACCTTCAGCCTTGGCTTACTCCATTCATAAAAATAGGTATAATTATAAAGGTTGAAACCATGCAGCTTCTAGAAGAAAGCATAGAGAACATCCTAGACTCAGAGAAGACAAATATTACTTATATTTGAACAAAATGCACTAATATTGAAATAAATAATAAATTGAACTTTATAAAAATCTAAAAATTGTAGTTATTAAAATATGCCACCAAGATAATAAATACATAAACCACTGACTGTGAAAATATATTCATGATACTTGTATCTGATAAAGAATTCATGATCCATCTATAAAGTAACAATAAGAAGACAATAACTCGACAAATTAATTGACAAAAGACACGAGAAGATGCTTCACCAAAGAATAATATTCAATATAAACTAATAAGCACTCAAAAGGCATAGATTGCAGATTCCATAAATGACATGAGTTAGTTCAAAAAATAATCTGTGGAGTGAAAAAAATTTGCACACAAAGAAAATATACTGGATTATTGCATATAATGAAATCCAGACAGGAAAAACTAGTCTATGGGGATAGAAATTAGAAAATGTTTGCTTTGGAGTGGGGGTGGGATTACAGGGATTAGCTGAGTAGGGGCACAAGGGAGCTCTCCATGGTGCAGGAAATATACTGTATCAAGGAGTGTGTGTGTGTGCATGCCCTTGTAAGACTGTCAAAACCACGAAACTGAATACCTTTATTTATTTATTCATTTTACTAACAATAAATTATACCTTAATCATAAACAAGTTCTGCATACGCTTACCTTGGAAAAAGGGAGGCAGCACTGAGTGTTGCATGATTTTCTAAAAGTTGCCCCTTCAACATCCTGAGTGTAGTACCTTTTCTATGAAGGAATTGGTAGGCAATTTAATTTATCAGCATACCTGATAAAGGGATTTTTACTAGTGGAGAAAATCTTAATGGTATGGACTACAAGGAAATATGCTCTCACAAAACACCCTTTCAGTTACATTTATTGCATTTTGACAGAGAAAACTCTTACAGTTTCGTAGAAACTTTTGATAAGGGATCAACTGTATGATCAATATGAATAATATAATCTCTATAAATTATATGATCAATAAAGAGAAAATTAGGAAAGGAAATAAAATCTAAGTTCTCTACAAACTCTTTACAAAAAAAAAAAAAAAAACCTGTTCCAAGACTCACTGCAAACTTTTCCATTTTCAAGCAAAGTTAAATTTTCCTGGAGCTGAGAAGATGAAACAGGACAATCATCTGTTCCAGATGGTTCATAATATCTACCAGTAAGAATAAAGTGTTTACCCTGACTGAAGTGAATACCAGAAAGACTTTTTGAATACCAAATTCCAAAATAGTTTTTTTACTAAAGAAAGACTTACAAGGTTGTTCTTGTTGACAGGCCCCTTTGGCTTTATGGATATTCAAACTACAAATTAAACAACTTTACTGGACACCAGAATTATGTCTATACTTGGCTTCACATCTTTCTATACTTGGCCTGGCCTGTTATATATACATTTATTAGCATATATACATTATTACAAGCATTATTTATTTGCTGACTTTAAGGGACTGGATTTTTTGCTAAGTATTTTCATGTGATATCTCATGTATGTTTCATAGTAAATTGATGGTGACAAATATCATTCCTATTTCACAAATAAGAAAAATAAAACTCAAAAAGACTAATGAATATTCTCAAGGCTGTCTAGCTAAATGATGGAGTAAAGACTTGATTCCAAGTTTGTCTTCTTGCTTTATCTGCATCTGCATCCCATTCTCTTTGGTCACAATGGACAGATGATACTTAAAGTCCATCCTACTCAATATAGCTCCTCCAATTTCCATTCTTCCTTCCTTATACCCATTTTATTAAGTCATTCTTAGCAGGTCCATATACAATATATTTTTATTCTCCTACCAAGTATGGAATCAATGGAGATAGGCTAGTGGAAGTAAAAATTTCATTGTCATTAGTGAAAATCCACTGTGGATTGAGCTTTAAATTGTTGCTCAAAATACTAGCTAACATACTTTGCTACTGCTTCAGTTTAGACCTTGGGAAGCCTTCCCAAAAGGAAGTTCAGGCTTGGAGACTTCTCTAGAATGCTGCCTTATCCTAATTGGCACCAAAAAGAAGGAAAGAAACAGTTTTCCAGTGCTCTCAGACTTTTAATAGATGGGCTCCATCAACTTGAGAAACAGGATTATGGATTTTACCCCTGGATCAGTCAACTCACTCCTCCTGAGGAGCAAAGAGTAAGTTGTAGGGCAAGAGTCGAAAAGCATCATTCTGATGGAGGCCTCTCTGCATGGAAATGTGAAACCAGGGAGAGATTATTCCCTTTATCCCCACCATCAACATAGCATGCTGTAGCATTTCCCGTTAGAAAGTTTGTAACGCATGCTTATATCCCCTGGGGCTGTAGGGCAACTAACCCATTTCTCATGCTTCCCTTCAAACACTGTCTTAGTCTGTTTGAGCTGCTTAAATAAAATAGCATAAACTGGGTAGAATAAAAATTTATGTCTCACAGTCTGGATGTCCAAAATCAATGTGCCTAATGAGGGCAAGTTTCTCAGTTGATAGATGGCAGGAGGGATGAGCTACCTCTCTAGGGTCTCTTTTATACGGCATTAATACTAATCAGGGGGGAACCGCTCTCATGACCTAGTCAGCTCCCAAATGCCCCACCTCCTAATATCATCACCTTGGGGGTAATTGTAACAACATGAATTTTGAAGAGGCACAATCATTCAGACCATAACATTATATTCTTTGCAAAAGTTGGGAAGTTCTCCTTGGAAGAGTTGTTGATACTTTCATTGCTTAATGCTCTCATCAAGGTTTTGTTCCCACTGTTTCACTGACACGGCTCTCGGCAAGGTCTTCCATTGTTTTGTTTAAATAATTCCAACAATCATCCTCTGTCGGGACCATGACGGTGTGGGTAACTAACCAGCTCCTTTCCTATTCTTTGTTCCTTTGTTCTCTAGTCAGGTTTCTGAGACTTCATGAAAGGCCTGAAATATTTTGTAAGTAATAATTCTGTTTCTTCAATTAAGTTTTGTCCCAATAAGATTTTCTATAACTCAAAACTGCTTATTCATTTCCAGTGCTTAGTAACGCCTCCTAAAGACAATCTATCAGACAGGCAGTCTTTTTCATGACATTCATGACTGGGAACCATCTGATTTTTAATTACACAATAATTGCTATTGTGTAAGCTTCAAGATGCCCTGTAACATGGAAATTTTATTTTAAATTAAAACAAAACAAACAAACAAACAAAAAAAAAAACAGGGCAGCCCCGGTGGCTCAGCGGTTTAGCGCCGCCTGCAGCCCAGGGCATGATCCTGGAGTCCCAGGATCGAGTCCTACGTCAGGCTCTCTGCATGGAGCCTGCTTCTCCATCTGCCTGTGTCTCTGCCTCTCTCTCTCTCTCTCTCTGCATCTCTATGAATAAATAAATAAAATCTTTTTAAAAAATTTAAAAAACACTGTTAATCTTTTCTTTTTTAAATATTTTATTTATTTATTTATCCATGAGAGACACACAGAGAGAGGCAGAAACTTAGGCAGAGGGAGAAGCAAGCTTCTCGCAGGAATCCCGATGCAGGACTTAATCCCAGACCCCGAGATCATGCCGTGAGCCAAAGGCAGAGACTCAACTGCTGAGCCACCCAAGCATCCCTATCTTTTCTTTTTCAGAATTCAAGTCAGGATGTTAAGTCATGGTCATAGGTTTCAACCAGAGTAATACTGCCCGAAGGCAGCAAAATGAACTAATTATAATAGAACATTTACCAGGATTAAAATGATTTTCAAAAATGTAAAATAACTATGAGCACATATTAGGCACTAAAAAATCTCATTTGACCATTTTTCTAACATCCTGCTCTGGTTGAAACCTATGACCATGAGTTAACAATTTTTAAGGACAAAATGCAAAATCAAACTGTGTGAGTAATGAACAAAGCTGAATTCAAGAGCTTCGGTCTTTGGCATGTTGAGAGGCATGCTACCCTTGGCATGACTCTGTGGTTGTGACACTATCTGCCTTGAAATAATAAAGACTTTGGCTCTGGGCTTGAAACTAGTGTTCTTAGAAGAAGCACTCTTATGCTACTTCCTTCAAATAGATTCCCCCTGATTGTTAAGGAGGGAAAGCAAGCAACAAAAAAGACTTCAGAAATTATTTATTTTGTGTTGCAAAAGTAGTCGTTAGGCATATAACACTTTGTGGGTTACAAATCATTTGATCTGCACCATCTCTCCTTTGATCCTTAGTCACTTCCCTGTGAGATTGGCAGGAGAACTTTATCATGCCCATTTTCAATGGAGGGTACTGTGGCTCATATAGACTAAGCATAATTTTGACAAGAACCATGTTAAAACTAAATTCCTACAGTTGTTCTATTGTAATCTTATTCAAGTTAACATCAATAAAATTGAGCTTTGTTATCTGTAGAATGAGGAAGTGTATTCAACTTGCAGGGTGGCTGAGATGAGTGAGATGTATCCTCAGGACCTAAGCATTACTTGGTATCAGATAGGTACTTAACAAATATTGGTTTGTTACAAATTGATGAATATAAAGATAAGTATTAAGCACTTGGCCTGTGCCTGGCACAGAGTAGGTACTTGATAAATATTAGCTATTAATATTTAAGTACAAATGATGAACTATTTATAAACAAACCATGGAGGTGTTCTTTCTTTCCAATGGTATTTATAGATTTTCTTTGAAGACAAAAAAATTTATTTTATTTGGTAAGCAATGTGACTTAATTAAATTGACTGACTGCTATTTATTTCAACTATTTTGGCTTTTTCCCCACCAAGGAAGGGTATGTAGATCCTTTCGTTTTTTTCATGTTTAGTGGATACATCCTACAGGCCAGGCACCTTGCCAGAGAGCAGGGAGATAGGAACTACATTCCCTGTGGCAATTAGACAGAATTTGATTACTAAAGAAGACTCACAGAGCTCAAACCAGCCAGGCTTACAAATACTCAGTTTATTGCAGGCAAAGGATCCAACATAGCAACAGCATTAATGTGTAGATATGCATCACAGCCAGAGGCTGCCTTGCAGCAAGGAGTTTATAGAGTGAGGGTGTGTGTGTGCCAATTGCCCTCTCTGTAGGGTCATGCCAGGACATGCTTGTTCTTTCTCAAACAGGAACCACAGTGGTATCCACAGAACAGTTCACGCCAGGGATCCAAAGATGGAGTCCCATCAGGGCTCCTTCTCCTCTGCTGGGTATGTAGGTGTTTTCTTGCTATACAACCAGCCTTCAGTGGTGGAACCTTCTGGAATATCATTGAGACTCACTTTTATCAATAAACAATGCTGACAATCTAGTACATAGCACCTGAAACTTGCCTCAAACTCGAGGTCACAAAGCAACATTATTAATCAGTAGATTTCACTCTGGTCAGTGCGATAAACACAAAATTCTTACCTCAGCAAAACACCTCATGCCACATGCAGGGCTTAGGGGAATGAACCTCCTGCATAACTGAAATGCCTGACCTGTGCTCAAGGCTTTCTTGGGACAAAACCATCACTATTACTTCTTGTTTGATGGTGACTGTTAGCTCTGCAATACTGTATAATCAGATAGGGAAAATGCACAGATTCCAAACATTTAAAATAGGCAGTGAGGGGTTGGTATGGCCTTAAACAGGCAGCTGCATCATCCAATAATAGTTGTGTAGACTTCCTCAAGTTTTTGTATTCACTTTACAATTATGTTCCCTTTCTGATCTATAGTGTCCTGGACTTGATGGTATACCTCTGTGGAGGGATTAAGAATCATGGTGAATTTATCATAATCAAGTCTAGATCTTCGGGAGAGTTCTTCTCCAGTGGGATAGTACCCTGAAGGGACTGTGGTTGATTGGCCAGCACATTCAACCATCAACATAGTAGTCACAAGTTTTTTATCAGCTCCTACAATATTACTTTTACCGATAATTTTCATACTGCCCCGTATAGCAGTTTCACATAGCACTCTGAATGCAAAGTTATAATATCAATCAGACTTCATTATAGCATAATTATTTCATTGTTCTCAATAAAATCTACTTTTCTCATACACCATATGTGATTTCTCAGAGGACTATGGGCGAGATACCATGTCTCTGTTGTTGGAGAGGATTCCAATCTTTTTGAGAATACAGCTACATTCCTTCTCTGAGGTTAACAGATAGTAGTTCTCAGTCAGAGGCATCCTACACATGTCTCATCTATATTTCACATGAAACACTCGTGTCAGGGTGCCTGGAGGGCTCAGTTGGTTAAGCATCTGCATTCAGCTCAAGTCGTGATCCTAGGATCCTGGGATCCAGCCCAGCATCAGGCTTCCTGCTCAGTGAGGAGCCTGCTTCTCCCTCTCCCGCTCTCCCTGCTTGTGGTCTCTTTTTCTCCTTCTCCATCTCTGTTAAACAAACAAACAAACAAACAAACAAACAAACACTCTTGTTTAAAATGTGTTCAATATCCATGAGTTGCACTGTAAGGAAAGAATGGTTAGTACCCACTTATGACGATTAAGGAGATCCATTGGAGAGAGCACATTCTCAAGTGATGATATCCTGAGAGCAGGTGGCTCATACATCTCCCAGAGTGCATTGCAGAACCCAGGCACCCAGCCCCACAGCACCTGTAAGGGTGAAGGAGCACTTCAGTGTTGGTGAACACCACTGGCCTCAGCCACAGGGGTCAGAATGGTAAGTCTGGCCAGTGGTCACAGATAAACCCCAAACCTCAGAGACTTGCCACAGTCGAGATATTTTCTCTTGCTCACATGCACTGTCAGCTGTAGCTCAAGTGGATCCTGTCTCTTCTCCAAGCAGTGACTCAGGGAAAATGAGTAGAAATATGGTAGCTCCCATATTTCCCATATTCCACAAATATGGGAGCTACCATATTTCCACTCCTGCCAACCCAGTAGAGAACACAGGCTATTTGGTGAGCACTGGTGGTCTCCTTCATACTACTTAATGACGTGTACCAGATTCAAAGTTAAAGGAGGCAAAAACATGAAAGTTGAACTTCTTGTGAGTTATCAGCTTTATTCCTCCTACTCCCATTTTAAATTGTTAAGTGGAAAACATAACTCTGTAGTTGATACCACACAATTAAAGAAACATAACTCCCCATGCCTCACTGATTGATACCCCAAGTCTAGTATAGCACAAATCTGCCATAAATGTATATTTAAGGGATACCTGGGTGGCTCAGTGGTTGAGCGCCTGCCTTTGGCCTAGGGCATGATCCTGGGGCCCGGGGATCGAGTCCCACATCAGGGTCTCTGCATGGAGCCTGCTTCTCCCTCTGCCTATGTCTCTGCCTCTCTCTGTCTCATGAATAAATAAATAAAATCTTTAAAAAATACTCCATAAATGTATATTTAAAAACAAGTATTCTTCCATTTACTTTTGAATTAAAAAAGCTTTGCAACTCTGTAATAGAAGGGCATTATATAGAAAAATAAAATCATTTCAATAAAAAGCCTTTTATGTCTTATTCTATGAAGTTGAACACAGAAGAAAGAAAAGCTCTGCATTATCTTTCTTTATCAGATGTTGTTATTCGTTGCAGCTGCCAACTACAATCAATATTTTCCTACATTTAAGAAAACATTTTTCAGGTGTAAATGTCTAACCTTTTAAATAGTCTATTGTGTCTCCCTTCTTTTTTAAATAAAGGTTGTGTCAACCCAAGAATAGTATCATTAAATCAACCATTTGATTTAATTGAGGATATTTTGTCATTATAATAACTTAATTAAATAAATTGGTCAATCACACTTAATTAGTCAGGCTAATTTAGTTATCATGACAACTCAAATAATGAGAAAGAAACAAAATAATTAGAATGTGTCTATTTTTGTTGGCTATCTTTACTGGACAAGAATAATCACGTAAGTAGGCATTCATTATGATGGCTGAAAAGATCCCAAATTTATTTCAAAACAGATTGTGTATAGAGGAGACCACTTAGCAAATAGGAGCCAAGCAAACTCAATATGGTTTGTATTGTGTCTCTTATTAGGTTTTGATATCTACAAATCTTCAGAAACTATGTCTTATTGTCTTAATATTCCTATAGAATCCGGAGAAGGATAAATAATTAAACTGAAGTATTTATCAAATACTATTTCATTTTTCCAAATGTATGGTAAATTAAATTTTAGCAAATTGGAAGTCTATTTGTAGACTTTTGCCACAGTAATGTTACATATGTGTTAAATTTTTAAAAAGCAATAACTCTCAGTTAAGCAGAAAGTTCTTTAGAACCTGACTAATTAAATTATCCAAATAGACTGCCATGTGGTAGAAGTATTTTTTGATAATAATTCCACTTAGGCTGATCTTTCTCCAATGAATACTTGAATATTTTCCATGGAAAGCATTGTGATAAGAGATATATATGACTATTGGAAACCATTAACTTTAGAAATTATCAGCAGATGTTTTCCTTGCATGGTTGATTTCATTTAGTGTGGTCACTCCTTAGCTTAATAATTCTAAACCGACTGGAAAGATGCATGGCTAACATTTGCACAAATGTTTGGAACTTATTGAGGCATATACCAGGTTTCCAATAAATGAATTTGCACCTTTAAAAAAAAAAAGAATCCGGAGAAGGGTTTGTCTATGGATATTGAAAAAGAATTTTTGTTTAATTGAAAAAATATATAACAGAAATATTAAGGGAAGCAATACATTTTGAATTACAATTGTTTGCTTGGAAACACAAAGTCTCTAGATCTGATTTTTATTTTATCTCATCTTGAGACCCAAAAAGATGTATATTAAGAGATTCTCACGATGTTTTCATTATATTTACATCTGATAAACAGTGCAGTTTCCCATACTGAAAAAAAAAAAAGAAAGAAACTGTTGTCTAATATGTGCCAAGCAACATGTTGGAAATTTTCACATTTTATTCTATTTAATCAGTAGATATCTGATACTAAAGTGTTGGTATTCTCTTCATTTGATGAAGATTGAATTTCAGAGAGTTTAAATAAATTTCTTGGGATCACGGAGGTATTTGCTAAATCAAGGACTCAATATGGCTTCTGGAACACCACAACCTCTAAAATATGATTCTCTTAATTTCTAAACTCTCTGCTCCCTAGGCCTTTGCTCACATTGTTTTTCTGCCTGGAAGACTTTTTTTCAGTCACATCCACAACTCTCCCACTTCACCTTAGTCTTGGTTTAGATGTCACTTGCACCAAGTAGTCATCCTAACCCAGAAAGATGGGCAGAACCAAGGTGGCAAACATGGAATATACAAGTGGCTTGAGGGAGAAGTAAACCCTTGCTGTTGTAAGCCACGGAAACATTGATGTCATTTTACATCAAAGCATGACTTAACCTGTCCTGATAAAAAAGTAGTTCAAATTCACATAATGGCAGATCTTGGATTCAAATACAGATCTACATGAATCCCAAATTAATGATGTTAAGATGAGGGGAAATGTTGAATCACTAAGGTAGCACTGTGTATCAGCTATACTCAAATTAAAAAAAAATAATGCTCTTAACCCTATAATTGAAACCGTGAGTCTAATTAATTAAAAAGTATAAAGAAAACCCTGGTGGTCTGCAATATAGCCTAGAAATTATATTGATAGTTTTAATAGTGCCAAGAAGTCGAAGACTGTGAGTGAAAATTATGAAAATCAGTTATCATGATGCTATTTAACTGCCAAAGGCCAAAACTGATTCAAAAAGAACTAGACATTTTGAATGTGAAAAATCTTTAATCATTGGCATTTTTTGTGTATGTGATCCTAGAGGAGGAAATTACCTAATTGTAAGACTAAATGTATATTATTATCATCAATTAGTGACATTATTTGTGTTTGCATTTAATGTTTTGATTCCTTCTTCCCTAAATACTCGTCTTCAACCTCACAGTCTGGCATTTTTCAGTCAAGGAAACTGGGTAATTAGTTTTCAATCTGAAAGAGTTTTGCATTGAAAAAGACTTGTGTTCAGGTTCTTACCAGTTATTTGATATTGAGTAGTTTACTCAACCTCTCTGATTTCAGTTTCTTTATGTTTAAAATAGATATAATAATATTTACTTATCAAACTGTTGTGAAGATTAAATAAATACCATAGTGTAAACCTTCTGGTTCTCTATCTGGCACCAGGTGGAGCTTAATAAATAATAGCATTATTTGCTATTTTGAATATCCCCATCTTAAAGCTATATATTTGCAACAGGTTAAATGTTCTCTCCTATTGAACAGAGGCTGACCCTCCTATTTTACTGAGTCTAAAATACATGTTTAGTAAATAGTAATAGTTTAGTAATACATCAATTTATTAAATTGATGACGTTATGAAGATAAATGTTGCTTCCCAAAATAACCCTGACATCAAATGAAGAATTGTAACAACATGCCCTAGTAAACATTTCTTTCTTTAAATTTTATATAGCTTGCAAATTTACCCTTGATTTTTCACATCTGAACAATTTGAATTTGGCTATCCAATCTGCTGAAATTTTTTAAAAAATATTTTATTTATTTATTCATGAGAGACACACAGAGAGAGACAGACATAGGCAGAGGGAGAAGCAGGCTTCCTGCACGGAGCCTGATGTGAGACTTGATCCCAGGATCCCGGGATCACAACCTGAGCCAAAGGCAGACGCTTAACCACTGAGACAACCAGTTATCCCCAATCTGTTGAATTTTTAAATGTTTAAGAGAAGTCAAAACCTGGAGGCAATAGCATAGCTTCAGGAAGAAAAATCAGAGATACACTCCATTCCTTCCTTCCTTCCTTCCTTCCTTCCTTCCTTCCTTCCTTCCTTCCTTCCTTCCTTCCTTCCTTCCTGTATTTGGCAAAAGTCATCTGGGTGCTAGGCTGGCCTGGACACTGGGGCTACAACAATGAATTAAACATGCTTCCTGTACTTAAGGAATTCCTACTAGGGAAAGATAATTTGATAGTCCCTTTTTGCCAAGGTATATCAGAAAATGGATACTTGAATTTAATACTAATTGATCAAGAACAAATGGACATCCATTAACTTTCTTCTTTCTATAATGTATGTAAATATATCTCAGTAAATAGGTGGATACACAAATTGTTTAATCATATAGAAATAAACTATTGGAAAAAATAGAAGAGTAGAAAAATACATTTTTTGGCTTTGTCTTTTGGACAGATGAATAGTGAATATATTCTTTCATTATTAAAATCCAATGTGTAATAAACAAACAAATGTAAAAGATTAAGAAATTTATTAAATGGCTTACATGGGTAATAATAAAATATACATTTTCCCAAAGCACTTTAAGAACAGTTGATTATTTATTTAAACTTTCTTTATTTCTTTATTTTTTTAACTTATGGAGAATTGCTGGCAAGGAAAAATAAAGGTTTCAGTTAAATACCAATTGATTGTGTCTTGAAGCTCTATGTTCCAGTTGGTACATTTCTCACTTTTCTCTTAACCTCAAATAACTATTACAAGATTTTACATCAGAAAAGGGATTATTTTCAAAATTTTACAACAATTACTATTTTTAGATAAGAATCGTTTCTTGAAAGAATCATTAAAAATCACACTAAACTTTTTTTTGGGAGATAAAATCCCCTAAGCTTTGCTTTTTTCTTCTCTAACAATTACATGTTCTGCTTCTACTTGGAAGTTTGGAGTTTGGAGAAATTCCTGAGATCAAAGTACAAATAAATGTGGATGAAGCTCCTTAGCTCAGAAATTAATTATCTACTACTATAAAATAAATTACCACAAAACTTAGCAGTTTCACACATTTCTTACCTCACAGTTTCTGTGGGTCAGGAGGGTCCAGCTGCAATCAAGCTGTTGTTTTGGAGTCTGTGGCCTCATCTGAAGGCTCAACTGTAAAAGGATCCACTTCCAAGTTCACATGGATGCAGGACCACAGCAGGTGGTCTGCAAATACTTTTCTAGGCTTTCCTAAGGAAATCAGTCTAGTACCTCAAAGTGTAGCATAGTACCCTGCCCACAGTAAACCCTTAGTGTTTATAAAATAAGGACCAGAGTTAGATGAGTACATTAACTCTAAGGAAGTGGAAGAACCACTTACAGTATCTTTTACTGTGTTTGTAATAGTAATTCTATTCACAAAAATATCTGGGTGGTATAAATACAGGTGATTTTCAGTTTCTTCTTCATACTTTGCTGGACTATTTGAATTTTTTAGAGTGATCAAGTATTATTTCTATTATAAGAAAACTAAGCAACTTTCAAGTTAAAAATTCTAAATGAATCACTAAAGTTAAATGTTCTTATTTATTCAAAGAATACGTTTGGAAGAATACACAATTTTGGAAACTGGTTGCTCCCAGGGGAAAAAAAAGCATACGTTTTGTAGTTTTAATTTTTGTATCATGCACACAATGTTACCAAGTTGAAAATTAAGTTTATTTTAAAGGGTTAGAGCTAAGATATAAAACTATAAAGTAAATACATAAATCATAAAGCAACTAATTACAAATAATTTCATGTTTTTGTCATTTTTTTCTTTGTATTAAAATAGGAAACCATAAAGAAAAAAAAAACGAGCCTTTCTTAATCAGTCAGACAAATAGAAGCCCTTGCAGGGCATGAGGTAGATATTTCAGAGAACACCAGGGGAAATGGACACCCAGGAAGAGCTGTGGGTAAGAGACAGCCCTAGTTCTGTCTCAGTTACATTTTTCCTTGTTCTAAAAGGGTGTAGTTTTCCTTTAGTAAATAGTATGATTCTAAGAAATTAATAAATATAGATAATATTTACGGAGAGCCACTAACATCACAGAAGAAGTGGCTAGATATATGTGCTTCTAAAAGGAACTATGTATCAATCTTCATGAAATATTCTTGCTAAAAAAGTCAAACTTGAATCTGATCAATATCTAGATCTAAATGCTGATTCACAATAAATAAAGGGAGTGAAGGAACATGCCAAGTAGGGCTATGGGAAGTAAATTATCCAAATCCAATCAAGAAAAGTGAATTTGTTTTTCTGGTTTTTTTTTGTTCTTTTTTGTTTTTAAAAATTTATTATTTATTTATTTATTTATTTATTTATTTATTTGAGAGAAAGAGACAGAGAGAGCAAGGGGGATTGGCAGAGAGAGAAGGAGAAAGAGAATCTCAAGCAGTTTCTGTGCTCAGTGGACAACTGAGATCATTACCTGAGCTGAAATCAAAAGCATAACTGACTGATCCACCCAAGTGCCCCAAAGTGAATTAGTTTTTACAACAACAACAACAACAATGAAATAGATCATAATCTATATATTAAAAGATATTTTGGGCAGCCCGGCTGGCTCAGCAGTTTAGCACCACCTTCAGCCCAGGGCCTGATCCTGGAGACCCGGGATCAATTCCAACATCGGGCTCCCTGCATGGGGCCTGCTTCTCCCTCTGCCTGTGTCTTGGCCTCTCTCTCTCTGTCATGAATAAGTAAATAAAATTTAATAAAAAATAAAAAATAAAAGATATTTAAGTGCTATATCACCTAGTTGGAATATATGTACTTTTTTTTTTATGATGGTCATACAGAGAGAGAGAGAGAGAGAGAGAGAGAGAGGCAGAGACACAGGCAGAGGGAGAAGCAGGCTCCATGCACCGGGAGCCCGACGTGGGATTCGATCCAGGGTCTCTAGGATCGCGCCCTGGGCCAAAGGCAGGCGCCAAACTGCGCCACCAGGGATCCCATATATGTACTTTTTTGAGATCCTAACTAAACAAACTGTAAAAAAATGAGATAATAATTGGAAAAATTTGAATACTGGTGGTATATTTGATGATATTAAAGAATTAATGATAATTCAAAATTTCACGTGATAATATTATTGTGATTCTCTTTTTTAAAGGGTCTTTATTTTTTTTAAAGATGTATACTGAAATATTTGCAAATAAAAAGCTATGTTGGTGGCAGGGGGTATATGAGAAATAATATTGGGTGAGTGGGCCAATGGCTACAGGGTTTCATGGGAGTTCATTATACCACTCTTTTTCTACTTTTGTTATGTTTGACATTTTCTATAATAAAAAAGTTCCTTTTTTTGAAAGACATGGATGCTAAAGTATAGTACCTTAGTGTCATTGGACTGTCATTCCTTCAACTTTATTCAATTCTCCCATGGGCTTCATTTTTCTTATCTCAACTCATTGAGAGTTGTACTGTGTAAGGGTCTTTCTAGGGAGAATTGGATTTGGGATTTAATTGTTCTCTACCAGGGTCCTACGGTCAGCATGAGGTGCTACCTACAATGGGCAGACATATTAGGTGCAATGATGTTCTCAGCACACTTACAAGATCCCTATCATCAAAATCTACACCTCCTTCTTTGAAGCCATGATCCAAGTTCTCCCAGAGAGACTCTACCTAGGACTAAATACTATGTTGCTTTACATAAAGGGAGAACCTTGCAGACCCTCTCTTATCAGAGCTACTAATTACCTGAAAATTGTACTTAAATTATACCACCCCAGAGTTAGAGATTAGGCTCAGTCAATTCCTTACTCATTCTGTGTTTGGAAGTGGAGGGCCCATACCTCTTAAACTTTGCTCATGCACATTGAGCTCATCAATCACATAAACAAACTGCATGGGAAACAACAATAGAAATGAGCAGTTCCAGGTTAGAAGAAGATACAATTCATTACTGGATCTGTCTGGTAGAGTGAAATGTTACATTGTCTGCACTTCACATGCATCTCTATCCTGGAGCTTCACATTGCTCAGGTTTGGTTCTCTCCATCTCTGGGCCAGGCAGGGATTTGTATGTGAATCATCTCTGCTGCACTAGTGCTTTGACCAGTAGACACCCAAAGAACAGTTGGATGAGTTGACTAAATGATTTTTTTTAGAGCTGCTTGAACCAAATTGTTTCAATTTGGTTCATTTACCAAATACTTCCATTTGCTTATTTCTCATCATGGAAGCAATGCTTGTGCAGTATAAATTATGGCACTGATTAATCTTTCTAAATCAAAAGAATGAACCTGTGAGCTATTTATCCCTAAGGTGGTAACACAATTTCTTGTCTGAATATCATATGTCTAATTTTTCTGAAAAGAGTGTATTTTTATATTTAGTGTTTGTAAAGTTCCTTAAGGTAATCTTAAATGAAGCTGAATCCCAGTTTTAAGTTCTGAATTGAGTTATTTATGCTGTATTGATCTACTCTGCCTGCTTTGCCACTTTCCCATTGGTAACTGACATTTGTCCATAGCATTCAGCATCAAGTTTTTTGTCAGATAATTAGCTATGAAAGCCATCAAGATTTCTTTTCTTTCTTCATGTTTTCTTCTTTGCAAGTGATCAACAAGACTCCCTGGATCTTGAAGTAAGCAATTGGAAAAACTTGAACATCTGTTGCTGGGCTTGAAGGCCTGTTTTTTATTCCAGTTTCTTTCCATTCACTAACTCGCTTGAAGTGAAAGTAAATGATTATGTGCCTGACAGTCAGATAAAGTAGTGGTGCATTTAACTCTTCATGTTTTTGGGTGGAAAATACCTAATATGGATGCCAGAAAATTGTTCCTCACAATCTCCATGTAGAGAAAGAGAAATGACAATCTTTATGCATTAAGAAGTCTGAAATAGTTTTCATCCTGTGGCCTGTTTCTCATGCAGCAGACCCATATGGGATATGCTTGTAACATAAGGGGAAATGTATGGGGGGAAAGAGGAGATTCTTGCTTAACAGTACAATCTCTTTTTAAGTAACCTGGAAAACAACAGAATCATTACATTCACTCAGAATTCATGGAAATGAAAACTTGTGAATAAAAACAGACAAAAAAGTTTAACGTTTTCTGCCAGCTTAAATTAAGGAAATGTTCTTCGCATAGAACATCAACTGACATTGTAAACTTATGGGGAGGAAACTTGGGGACCATGCATTAACTCTAGTGATGTCTGTGGCTTTGGAAATAAAGCCACTGTGTTAGACCCAAGTGAGTGGACGTCATCAACTGTCTTCTCTCCTAATCCCCACCTGCTTCCGCAAAATTACTCAAGTATGTTCTGGGTGTTAACTCTTTAATATTTGTGAAGACAGTATGGTTTGCAAAGTCTTTATCTCATTATATCTCTTATTCTTCATAAAAAAAAACAACAACTCTGTGAAAGAGGTATAATATTGTGGTTAAAGTTTGAGGAGACCTAGGTTCAAAGGTGTTAGTTAATAATCTAGTAAGTGTCAAGACTCAATTCTGGGTCCTAAGACTTCAGCTCTGCCCATGCATATTATCCTATAATGCCCTCAGCAAGTGATTTGAACACAACATAATCTGAACGTGTGTGATGGGCCTGCTAATGACTGGTTCCCAGGACTGAGTTGCTCCCCCCCCACCAAGTCTGTGACCCTGCTGGGCTCCCAAGGGTTCCATTTGGTTTCCTTTTCTGAATTATGCTATTCCTCTGCATTTTTGCATTCTTTGTCCATAATGATTCACTTAAACTATAGGGCACCATTTCTCCGAGCCTACTCTTTGCTACATCCAAAATAAAATCACAAAACAGTTTCATTCTGAAAGAATTACTCGTGATAATCTCAGAGTAGTATCAGGTGTGCAGCATATACGCGTTCTCTGGTCACTCTTTCTTGACTAAGCATCTGATACACGTCAACTAGGGGGTCCCCCCGCTTCCTGATCATCCTCCCCAGCAGTTCTTTATTCCCCTCTAGTTTGAAAAGACCCTTCCACCAAGGATGGACCTCTTCCAACATGAAAGGGAGAACAATAACTATGGCTCGTATTTTAGTGGTGTCTATTACTTGTACTTCAAGGAAAGAAGCTTCATTAGACATACCACCCCAAATGTTAAGTGTTTCATAGAACAAAGGTATTTTTTTTTTATTTATTTATGATAGGCACACAGTGAGAGAGAGAGAGGCAGAGACACAGGCAGAGGGAGAAGCAGGCTCCATGCACCGGGAGCCCGATGTGGGATTCGATCCCGGGTCTCCAGGATCGTGCCCTGGGCTAAAGGCAGGCGCCAAACCGCTGCACCACCCAGGGATCCCCCAGAACAAAGGTATTTTAAAGCAGTTATTATGCAAGTTAGGTATTTAGAAGGTTATATAAATGTGATTATGATGGAATAAGAAATTAATACCCTTAAGTTAAATTTAGGTACTTTGTGCAGAACATTTTATTCTAAAGGCATGACAATATCAATATTATTGTTTTTACTATCATCATGGCCTTTTTTTCAAGTGAGGAAGCAGAGGCACAGACGACAGAAGCCTGCCAGAAGATATGGACAGAGATCCTTTGGTTTAAACCCTAGTTAGGGGAAAAGTTGCCACTCCAAGCCTTCTAATTAAGTATCACTTAATTTATCAAAGAAGGAGAGAAGGAAAAATCAATTCACCATATGAAGTGTGATGTAGGATTGAAATTGTTGATGTTCACTAAATGTTCATAGGAGGGCAGGACAACCTCATTGGCTCAACCATTGTTTGCTGTGAATTTGCGTATCTTTGGCTTCTTTGGGACAAAGAAGAGGAAGGGGTTTTCTTGCCCTTTGCATACCCCAACCACAGGCACCCTAGCAGACAGGAGACCAGGGACTACAGAGATAGAAACTGCCATGGTAAAGCTTAACAGCCTAGTAAATATCGAACCTCAATTTTTGCGATATTTTGGCTCTACATGTTTATTTCTTTCATAGAGTGATGTACAGTCAAGATTTGCTATTATCCTGATCATAGCATTCCTAACTTTTAAAAAAAATCTATTTTCTTCAACTTTCTAATTGTGTGGAGTGTTCTAATTAAAGTCTATAAACCGTTGTAGGTATAAAAGGTGGGAGTGGTTTAATGGCACTTTTGGCATCAAAATGGGCTTATTTTGGCTGATAGAAAATGCTGCTTGCATTTTTAGATAATCAGAAGTAATAGGGAGGAGAAGGTTAATATATATATATTAATAATAAATTTATTTTTTTATTGGTGTTCAATTTGCCAACATACAGAATAACACTCAGTACTCATCCCGTCAAGTGCTCCCCTCAGTGACTGTCACCCAGTCACCCCCACCCCCTGCCGTCCTCCCCTTCCACCACCCCTAGTTCCTTTCCCAGAGTTAGGAGTCTTCATGTTCTGTCTCCCTTTCTGATAATTCCTACCCATTTCTTCTCCCTTCCCCTCTATTCCCTTTCACTATTATTTATATTCCCCAAATGAATGAGAACATATAATGTTTGTCCTTCTCCGACTGACTTACTTCACTCAGCATAATACCCCCCAGTTCCATCCACGTCGAAGCAAATGGTGGGTATTTGTCATTTCTAATGACTGAGTAATATTTTCAAGTTCCCTGATTATTTCTTTTGTCAGCTGGAATCTGCTGTTGAGCCATTCTGGTGGATTACTCATTTCAAATATTCTACTGAACTCTAGAATTTCCATTTGTTTTTTTTAATAGTTTTATATCTTTAATGATATTTTTTTATTTGGTGAGACATACTGCCATACTTTTATGGCATACTTTTATTTGGTGAGACATACTGCCATACTCTTCTTTAATTCTTCTGATATGATTTCTTTCGGTTTATTAAAGATATTTATAATTCTAATTCAAAGTCTTTATCCAGTAAGTCCAACATCTGACTCCTTCTGTAAAAGTTCCTATTAACCATACTTTGCTATCTCTTTGCACATCTCATATGTTTTTGTTGAAAATTAGACACTTCAAATAATATAATGTGGCAACTCTAGAAATCTCTTCCTTCAGGGTTATTTGCTATTTGTTGCTGCTGCTGTTGCGAATGTTGTTTAGTGATTTTTCCGAAAAATGCCAAAAAGCCCATCGCTCTTACTAAGACTCAGCCATTTTTTTTGTTTTATTCCACTTCATTATGCCTTGTAGACATTGCATTTTTTACAAATTGAAGGTATATAACAACTCTGTGTCAGAGAAGTCTATCAGGGCCATTTTTTCTTTTTTTTTTTTTTTTTTTTTTTTTCAGGGCCATTTTTTCAACAACATTTGCTCATTTTGTATTTCTGTGTCACATTTTGGTAATTCTCACAATATTTAAAACTTTTCCATTATTATTACATTTGTCATGGTGATTAAGACTCATGGAAAGCTTATACTGTGATTAATATTTTTAGCAATAAAATATTTGTGATTAAGGCATGCACGCTGTTTTTTTACACATAACACTATTGTATACCTAACAGACTATAGTATAAACATAACTTTTATATGCACTAGGAAGTAAAAAAATTCATTTGACCCCCTTTATTGTGACATTTACACTTTATTATGGTTGCCTGGAACTGAACTTGCAATATCTGAGGTATCCTGTGCTCATCAAACAATAAGTAACTATAATTTAATAGTTAATTTAATAGTAACTATAATTTAATAGTTAATTTAATAGTTAGTAGTAGTAACAGGAATATATATTTAAAATATGACTTTAGATCTTAGGATGTATCAGTTTGAAGATTTTTTTTTAGGTAACTATGGTAATGTAATGCCACAATTATGGAAACAGTACTACAAACACAACTGTCTTTCCTCCTCCTTTTTTTTATGGCAAACAGATAATATTTTATTTATTTTTTTATAAATTTATTTTT
Source organism: Canis lupus baileyi (assembly GCF_048164855.1). NCBI lineage: Eukaryota > Metazoa > Chordata > Mammalia > Carnivora > Canidae > Canis > Canis lupus. The sequence continues at coordinate 36,976,126 of NC_132865.1, forward strand.
TATTGGTGTTCAATTTGCCAACATATAGGATAACACCCAGTGCTCATCCCATCAAGTGCCCCCCTCAGTGCCCGTTACCCAGTCACTCCCACCCCCCCGTCCACCTCCCTTTCTACCACCCCTAGTTCGTTTCCTAGAGTTAGGAGTATTCCATGTTCTATTTCCCTTTCTGATATTTCCCACTCATTTTTTGTCCTTTCCCCTTTATTCCCTTTCACTATTTTTTATATTCCCCAAATGAATGAGACCATATAATGTTTGTGCTTCTCCGATTCACTTATTTCACTCAGCATAATATCCTCCAGTTCCATCCATGTCGAAGCAAATGGTGGGGTATTTGTCATTTCTAATAGACTCAACCATTTTTCTTAAATAAATGCCCATTAGATTTCTGAAAGTCTTTCATTTATTTCTAGAGTTCTGAAAAGGTTAATTTTCAAAATTTTTGTCATTGTTCTGATTACTTTTATGGAGGAGTATTTTGTTTTGTTTGTTTTAATTCTGAAAGTTCTTCTAAGCTACAAATCTTGGCAAGTAATCAGATAGTGTGACATATTGTAATATAAGGATAAAGAATTCAAACAACAGCCTGCAGTTTTGATTTCTTAAATAATGACAATACTTAACAAAAATTGGTGAGGGAAGGGACACCTGGGTGGCTCAGTGGTTGAACTTGTGCCTTCGGCTCAGGGCATGATCCCAGGATCCAGAATGGAGTCCTGCTTCTGGCTCCCTTTGGGGAGCCTGCTTCTTCTTCTGCCTATGTCTCTGTCTCTATGTCTCTCTTTCTCTCTGTGTCTCTTATAAACAAATAAATAAATCTTTTTTTAAAATGGTGAGGGAAAAAAATGGTGAGGGAAGTAGAGAAATTGGAATATGTATGGTTCTTTAACATGTATGGAATGCCCCCTCTATGCTGAGTACTTTTTGAGCCATTTCTATTTACATGCAGTATGCCAGTCAATGTTTATCATCACCCTGAAGGTAGGTGCCATTATACCTATCTTATAAATGAAAAAAAAAAAAAAAAAAGGAACAGATGAACTAAGAACATGTCATATGGACAACAAGTGGCAGAGCTGGATTGTGACAAGAAGACCCTGACTTTTAGCCACTAACCTACACCAGTGGATGAGATAATGACTTCAGCATATAGGGCGTCTCAAAATCAAGGTCTTTTTTTTTTTTTTCCACCAACATTCATTTGGAAAGTCAGAAAATGGATCATGGTTTGCACAGGAAAGTTCACCAACTATGAGTTTGTGTCACAGAGAGGAATAAGCAGTGTGAAAGGGTATGAATTTCAGAACCTGGATATCAACTGCAATGGGGAATGATTCTATAATTGTTACTAACTAGAAAGAGTGTTACCTTCCCTTTAGGGAAGAAAGACTAATCTGAAAAAAAAAAGAATATTTTGGGGCAGGCTTTCAGGCCATGAACTAGGCACTCAGAACAATTTGGGGGGTCTAAGGAAGACTTTCTTAGATCTCTCAAGTTAGCCATCACAAGTGCTCCATCTATAAGCAAAGTCATCTGGGAATCTCTCTCTCCTTTTCTTTGATGAATCTCCCAAACTACAACCTGTGCAGATTAGCAGAAGGTTAAAACCCAGAAGCCATTATTAATGTGCAGGGACCTGTGACCAGAAGCTGCTGAGGCTCCCACTAATCCATTCTAGGTGTGGGCCAGAACTGATAGAATTTAAAATATTCAATTTTTTAGGCAAATAATTTTTATAGTGGTCTATGACTGCACGTGCTACTTAGACAACAAACCTAGCCAAATATAAAACCATTAGCTTGAAAAACATACAATTTATAAATACCTATTTTTCAAATTTAACAGACATGTCAATATCAAAACTATGCATTAGTCTCAAAACTGGAGGGTATTATGCTGAGTGAAATAAGTCAATTGGAGAAGGACAAACTTTATATGGTCTCATTCATTTGGGAAATATAAATAATAGTGAAAGGGAATAAAGGGGAAAGGAGAAAAAATAAGTGGGAAATATCAGAAAGGGAGACAGAATATGGAAGACTCCTAACTCTGGGAAACGAACTAGGAGTGGTGGAAGGGGAGGAGGGCGGGGGTGGGGGTGACTGGGTGACAGGCACTGAAGGGAGCACTTGACGGGATGAGCACTGGGTGTTATTCTGTATGTTGGCAAATGAACACCAATAAAAAATAAATTTATTATTAAAAACACACACACACACAAAAAAACCTCTTAGATAAGAAAGTCTGTATTTCAACATCTGAAGACATTTCTTTGAACATAACTTTCCACAGGAGTGGCTACGTGAAGGTGAAGAATATTTAGAGCTATTATTATTCTGTTCATTTGGAGTCCAGAAGAGAAATAGTTCCTTTATGTCAAATGGAAGAAAGCTGATAATGGAATGACACTTTTCTTACTTCATGTTCTTTTAGAAAGGGGATAAGCCTGAAAGTCTATAGGAGGAGGATTAAAAGCAGGAGGTAAGAGAGTTGACTTTTCAGGAAGCCAGACTTTTAAAGCTACTCCACATTCATAGAATAAATATCATAAAGAAAATGATAAGCAGAGGAGGTGTGTTTTGATATGAGAAATGGTAGCTTTCTATATTATGAGAAATAATGGAAGGGCATAGCATCAACGTTTGTTCCTTGTATTCATCATGCTTTAGAAATTGATCCTTTCTTACTTTTCTGCTTTCTTAGGGGTAGGGAGGATATAGGAGCTCTAGGGTCAGACCCTATCACATGATTATATAGACCCCAGGGGGCTTCCCTCTGAGAATATGATCTTTTTCTTACTTGCAACATTTGTTCCATATTTTAAATGATTCTAGAGTTATTTTTATAGTTTAGCTTTCTGTGCTCCCCCTCAGATTGCCATAAACATAGGAACCGAGAAATCTTTGCTGATTCACTTTATACATCTTTCTGCTTCACCTTTACTTCTTATAGGAAATATTAAAACTAGCAGGAATGATTTTGCTTTAAAAAATCCTTTATAATATAGGAAGTTTATTTTTTTAAAACCAATTTTCAAACACATAGACTGAGAAGGGAACCATGGACTTATTCAATAATTTAGGTATATATAAACAGCAGTATGCCCAAGCAATGGATATTTTTTTAAAGGCCATAAAGTACAGTCTTTAACTTTGAGTTTTCATCCATAAAACAAAATAAATTTACTCAATCACAGTTTTTAAAATTTTTGATCTTTTAGAATAGCCACGATGATTCTTGGTATTTGACTACAGTGCTTCTACACAGAGGATTATAACTCAGTTTTATGGAACATGAATAAAATGAGTCCTAAGTGAGACTTTCAGTGTTGTGTTAAAGAACTGTATCATTCAGTCTCAAAAAATTATCAGCATAAATAAAAATGATATATAAGTTCAAATAAATAATCTTACTTGAGTAAGTTACTAAGAAAATAATAATGATATTTTAATAAGCTTGAAAATTTGAAATGAGGATTTGTAGCAAAAGTTGAGCCCTACATCCATCCTAGCATCAAATTAATTTCATTTTTTCTGTTACTTTAGTTCTTTTTCATTAAAAAGTAATACATGTTTGCTTATAATTTGAAAATACATCATTATCATCATTGTATAATTTTAATTATACAGGATATAATAATTTATGTAATTTGAATAATACAGAATTATAAAAAATTTAAAAATGAAGGCCAATTTTATTCCCTAAGTCTTTAAGTAGGGAAAACTTCAAGTAACTCTATATAACTTGCTTTGTTATTTCTTATGAACTGGCAATATTCTTTGTAAGGTTTTCATAAGGCTTAATAATAGATTTAGAAGGATCTGTTGAAAACTAAGAATATTTGCTCACTCACAATTATTAGATATTTAAAGGATATATTCTAAGAATATTTGGTCACTCACAATTATTAGACATTTAAGGGATATATATTCATAGCTTCTAAGACTTAGAAATGTGTCAGTGTTATAGATTTCCTCTATATGATATGAAGGTCCAGAAATAGGTATTAAGGTGTGTCTTGTGCTGAATCCTGACATGCATACCAACATTAATGAGTCTTAGTTCAATCCCCTTAGGTGGTAGCACCATGTAAGAAAGCCGCTTATAAGGCAGATAAGCTTATATTCTATTGCCAAGTGTGGCTAACTTACCATCCAGAGGCCAGAGACAAAAATCCTTTTATAATCCCTGAATCTGAGGACCATAGGAGAATCTTGAGAAATAACCATTCCTTGTAATTCGTGTAAGGTCTCACATTCTCTTCATACACACCATTCATTTTGCCAATGAAAAATCATTCTTAATATCCACTACGTCAATTGTTAGACTTCTGGTGTTGAATGTGATGGAGGTAGTTGAATGGCTTGTGGTCAGTAAAATGTGAGCTTTCGATCTGGATATTTATTTATTGATTGATTAATTGATTGATCTGGGTATTTAAATGGTAGTTGCTGCTGAGAGTCTATCTCCATTATGGTTCCTCAAATGTGAATTGTTAATCACCGCTTTGTGATTAAAAAAGCACCACTAAGAAACATAATTTCTTCACATTTTATAGGCCAAAGAATTTTTAAGGAATTAGATAAAATTTAGGTAATATAAAATATGTGTAGATCATATTAATAGACTTATTTACCAGATAGAAGTAATAGTACATGTTGAATGAATTAACATTGAACTTCAGGTGTAATGTAGCTGGTAAAGTTGGTCAGGTTCTGGGAATTTCTTTATGGTAGGCTGGTATAATTAAGTGGGTTATACAGAACCATTAAAGTCAGATGAATTATTTGGAACTGATGAAAATCTCAAGTTCTAGGATTAGCAAAAAGGTAACACAACTATAGATATTAGACATGGGCATTCTGGGGACATTTGTTCAGTGAACTACTAGGAAAATGAGGTCAGAAGACTGATGCTTAAGTACTGGTCTTTCTTTACTTAATAACTGTGATCTTTGGGATATTACTTAACCTCTATGAGTGTCAGTTCCTTAGATTAAAAATTTGTGATAGGATAATATATTGTGTTCTTGTGAGGATCAAATAAATAATACTTAGGAGAGCACTTTGTATATGATAAATGTTACAAGAGCAGTGAAGTCCATAAATTGAAAAATTTCCTTTTGGCTTGGAATCAATAATTTAAAAAATGTTCCCTGAGGGTATAGACCATTGGAGAAATTACAAATACAGAATGCAAAGGAGAAATGACAAGGGATGAAAATGAAGAGATAAGGAGGTATCAAATCTTTCTTCTTAAAAATCATACCAGGAAGTCTGGGCTTCACCCTAAGGGCACACATAGCCCATTGAAGATCTCTATTCTGGTCAAGTTGGGGAGGACAGCACACAGATTAGATCTGTGTTTTCTAAGTTCATTTCAACTGCACAATGGAGAATGGAGTCCTAGGCCGGGGACTTTTTTTTCCAAACATTGGATCTCTATTGATACTACACCCAAATGGAACAAATGGTAGTTTCTTGCATGTTACTTATAATCATTGTGGAATCAAATGTCATTTCAATGAACTTTCCATACTCTTTAACATTAAAATTCATTGCACTTTGAAGGGCAAAACACCAAGACCAAACACATATTGATATACGCAGACCCATGGTTTACCAAAAAGTTTACTTAACTTGAAAAAACACAATATGCAGCCATGGAGACACTCTGGAAGGATATTTGACAGTCAGAATAGCCCCAAATTTAGGACCTAAGGGCATTCCAGTGTGTATAGTTGCGCTTTATGCTGCTTTGATATGTGTAAGGCACAAGTGACAATTATAAACCTAATTTCGCTTCGGAAAATACTCAAGACACATATTTCACTTCAATAGATTACAGAACATATTTCATTTATTCATACCTGTGAATGTCATTCTCTGTGCAGTTGACAGTCTGGGTATTTACTCTACCTGAACCCCACCAAATATCCCTTCCCCTCAAAACCACACACGTTGTATATGCTATTGGTCAGAAAAATGTGATCTTTTTAGCCACCCAAAGCTTACACCTTAGGTCAGTAACATCACGTTCCTCTTCAAGAGGCAGTACAGCATTAGCGTGCCCTGAAAAATCTTGTTAATATTTTCATTTCTCCTAACAGCAATGGCAAGTGGATTTTTAGAAATAAATTGTGCTCTAGGGATCATGAGTATCAATCACTTTATTTTAAAATTTAATTTAATTTAAAATTGTTCTGTTTTAGGTTCATATTTTATGTAACCATTATTGATAGGAGGCAGATTTTTAAAAACTTTAATATTTATTTATTAGAAGAAAACAATGTTCTTAATATGCCTTTATCTAGCCATGCCCTTTAACTTTCTGTGTTATTTTTATGGGGTTTTTGCAAACAGTATTGTTAGATTTTTCTTTTTGTTCTATTACTAACTGCATTACTAACTTTGCTTATAAATAGAAGATTAAATTGTATTTTTAGTGTTGTAGCTGTTATATTTTGTTCTTATCTATGACTTTAGACCTATCTAAAGAATTATTTTTTCAAATAGCCTTAGGAAAAACAAAATGAACTGAAACATTTGTCATTTTGTAATGTTTAAGAATTTTTGGGGATCCCTGGGTGGCGCAGCGGTTTGGCGCCTGCCTTTGGCCCAGGGCGCGATCCTGGAGACCCGGGATCGAATCCCACGTCGGGCTCCCAGTGCATGGAGCCTGCTGCTCCCTCTGCCTATGTCTCTGCCTCTCTCTCTCTCTCTGTGACTATCATAAATAAATAAAAATTAAAAAAAAGAATTTTGAAACATCAAGTACTGTCTGCTGAAAGAACGACTTCAAAAAATGAAAATCATGTTCTCAGAGACCTTAAGTCCCACCATATTGTGAGAACACTTCGCTTCAGCACAGATTCCTCAGATGATGCCACGAGGGTCTAATTATTAAAATGTGTGACTCACAGGCTAAGGATCTGACTCGTGAGACAGCATCAGGCAGAGAACAACACACTGGATGTTCCCAGAGTTTAAGTATCAGCACCAACACCTTTACTCTGTAACATTTTGGCTCTACTTGTTATCTGGTTTCACCCCATGCTGACACTTATTTCCTCCCTAGGTTTTTGACTAGGTTCAGTAGTATGACATTGCTGAGTACCTGATCTCACTCCTAATTTACTGCTTTAGCTTAGTCTCATATACTCTTTATCTTTCCCAAACAGGAGAAGCTTGATTATTCTGGCTTGATTTTGGCATGCTGACCTTGGACTGAAGTCACAAACAGCTATAACATAGCTCAACAAAAGAGCTTGGTCCTAACAGAAGCCCACTACGGCTCTTGTAAAGTAGAAGTCTCTATACATCTATATTTTTAAAACTTGAGACCTTATGGATGGAGAAGAAATCTGCTGATGTAGGAGGTCATAGACCACAAATAAAGAAATGCTGTCAATTTTGGTGATCTCTTGGAACCAAAATTTCATGAACGAGTTATAGGTTGAATGGTGTCTCCCCCAAATTCATATGTTGAAGTCTTAACCCTCAGTATCTCAGGATGAGGAAATACAATCAATCCAGATATAATTAGTTAAGATCATACTGGAGTGGGACTCTAATCCCATGTGACTGAAATCTTCATAAGGGGAAATTTGGACACAGACACACACAGGAAAAATGTCATGTGAATATTGGAGTTAACGCTGCCACAAGCCAAGGAACTACCAGAAGCTAGGAGGAGAAAGGCCTGGAACAGATCCTTCTTTAGTGCCGTCAGAGGAAGTGTGGCCTGGACCATACCCTGATTTTGGACCCTGACCTCTGGAGCTGTGAGGCAATAAGTTTCTCTTGTTCAAATCTCCCCAGTTTGTAGTATTTTGTGACAACAGCCCTAAGAAACTAACACAGAACTCAAATGCAAAAGCAAGAAAAGAAATCAAATAATAATAGTCTATGTAAGGAGAGATCTAGTAGACTCAGAATAGGTTTGAACTAATGTTATAAAGGTGACAATCACCTTAATTACAAATAATTAGAAATTGAGAACTAATTTATGGATCCCCAAGAATATGTTATATATGATTCTAGGGGAAAAATCTATTTTACATCATAAGGTCTAGTCAATAAGAAGTAGGAATTTATTTTTATTTATTTGCTTCCCTATGTTTCTCTGCCTTGAGGGAAAGGACCGTGCTTTATTTGTCTTTGTTGCCCTGATGAATAAGCCGTTGAACAAACACATTGGAGAGAGGGAATGAAGGGATAAGTCACTTACAGAGCGGGATTGTAGCACCTTCTGTTTCACTTCATCTATACTTTAGATCTTTTGTTTAAAGCTCTCCATGACAATGAATAAGCGTCTTTGAAAGTCAAATCATTTTATGCTAGTTCTCAGGATCTTGATTCTCTGTACTGGATCTCACATCTGGATGCCAAAACAGGTCATCTTCCTTATCTTCAAACTCACTGCCGACATCCACAGGACACAGCTTCTTCTGTGAGACACATGAAGATACGTGTCATTAGTCACTTTCGAGCTCTGCATCTATGTTTAATCTATTGTACACAAAGACTTTTCCCCAGATTTGCTTCTTTTTTACATTATTTTTCATCTCAGTTGAAAGCAGGATCATTTTTCCCATACATACATCCCATTTGCCTAAAAATCCTCTTGGCTATCCTCAAAATACTTCCTGAATGTAACCTGTTTATCTCTTTTACTGCTGTTATCTGGCCCACACCACCACCATCTCTCGCTGACACAACTGTAACACATTTTCAACTAGTCTTCTGGCTTCCATCCTCTTTCTCCCTTGGCATCCCCTTTGACTCTTTTTTCTGTACAACACTCAAAATTATATTTTTAAAATATAAGCCAAATCATGTTGTTCTTTTCTTTCTTTTAGGTTTTTTATTTATTTATTAATATTTTTAAAAATAATTATTTATTTATTTTAAGGGGAGGGGCGGAGGGAGAGGGAGAGAATTTCAAGCAGGCTCCAACTTGCCACGGAGCACAGAAAGTGATGCAGAGCTTGATCTCATTACTCTGAGATCATGACCTGAGCCAAAATCAAGAGTTGGCCGATTAACTGACTGAGCCACCCAGGCGCCACTATTTTTAATTTTTTAGAAGATTTTATTCATTTCTATGAGAGTATGAGCACAAGCAGGGGAGGGGCAGAGGGAGAAGGGAGGGAGAATCAGTCTCCCTGCTGAGTGGGGAGCCCAGTGCAGGGCTCAGTCCCAGAACCCTAAGATTATTATCAATGTTACATTAGTTTCAGTGTACATCTTGTTCCTCTATTTAAAACTATTCAAAGGATCTTATTTTGTTTATTATCTATTTTTAATTGCTCAAACATAAGCTCCATGTTTGGAAACATGGAGAGAAGAGATTTTTGTTTTTTTTTTTTTTAAGATTTTTTATTATTTATTTAAATACACAGAGAGGAGAGAGAGGGGCAGAGACACAAGCAGACTCCATGCAGGGAGCCTGATGTGGGACTCTATCCCGGGTCTCCAGGATCACGCCCTGGCCTGAAGGCGGAACTAAACCACTGAGCCCCCCGGGCTGCCTGAGATTTGTATTTCTTTTCTTCCCTGAGGCATTCCAAGTGCCAGAATAGTGCCTGGTTCTTAGTCAATGCTAAATAACATTGGTTCTACAAATAAAGACATTAAGAGTCAGCTTTTGGTGTGAAAATTGTTTTTTTAAAGATTTTATTTACTTATTTATTCATGAGATACACAGAGAGAAAGAAGTAGAGACATAGGCAGAGGGACAAGCAGGCTCCATCCAGGGAGCCCGATGTGGGACTCAATTCCAGGACTCCAGGATCATACCCTGGGTCAAAGGCATGTGCCCAACCGCTGAGCCACCTAGGCGTCCCAGTATGAAAATGTTCTTAACAAGCACCCAAATATTACCAAAAAGTGTTAAAATAAATTGAATTTTTGAATCTTTAATTGATTTTAGCATTAATAGCCTAACAATTCACTAAAATAAGCTCTTTTATGTATGGGCATAGAGGACTTCAAAATCACCTGGTGCATTCAGACTAAGAAGAAGAAATTGGGATAGTTCTCTACAATGGTATGTTTCAGAGTTTGTTTCCAGGCAGATATTCTGAAATGGTGAGAACTAAAGGAAGACCATGTCTTGCCGATAACAGTACATGACCTTGGAGCAAAAGATCTGTGTTCACACTCTGATTTTGCCACTGATTGGCTGTGTAACCTTGAGATAATCTTTCACAACTTTGCATTCATGTTAGGCTTATAGTCAAATCATCCATTTTAAAAAGAATTTCTTCTCTGAAGAAGAGGCAAAGAGTTTCAAGGGCAATTTTGAAAGATTTAAATTCCAATCATAACTTTCGTTGTAAGTAAGTTAGAGAATGAGATGTGAACTATAGCAAATCCAAACTAATTACAATTTAAGCATAAGAAATGGCCTTGATGGAAACTATAATTACTGGTGAAAACCCTCCATTAAGTAAATATGCTACTATGTCAAAATAATATGGCAAAAGGATTTAAATATTTTTCTTTTGTCTTTTATTTTGAAATCTCATAGTTTTTTTAAAAAATTCAAATCATTACCAGATGGATTACTGAAAACCCATTCTCTGAAAGAGCTGGCAGTTCATCAATCTGATGGAAATTTGAGCTCCTATATATAGTTCCTTAACTGGGATAATAACAGGCTTTTGAAGAAGAAAGCTTAGCTAGGAAGTTTGATAGTTAGAAAGCTTTACTGTGAAAAAAATATTTTTGTATCATGAGTTTTCTTTGTATTAAAAGAAAAATTTTGCCTGCTAATGATTCAGGAACTTCCAACTGAAAAAGCAACTAATCTTTGCCAAAGTTCTTTGCAAAATGAATTTGGAATGTGAAAGACATTTTATTCTAGAAAATGTATTAATAATGGTTACATATCTATAAAACCCACAAAAAATTATGCAATTGCTTGTATGGGTGACTCAGCAGTTGGGCATCTGCCTTCAGCTCAGGGCATGATCCCGGGGTTCAGGGATGGAGTCTTGCATCAGGCTCCCTGCAAGGAGCCTGCTTCTCCCTCTGCCTGTGTCTCTGCCTTCTCTCTGTGTCTCTCATGAATAAATAATAAAATCTTTTTAAAAAAATTACTTGTATGACCAATGTTAACTTTTAGAAAATGGATCTAGAAATTAAGTGATCAAGGAAAACTGATAAACAAAGATTAGGAAGTTGTATTAGTCATTGCTCTTGGTTGCAAGACCCAGCAATGGATTCTGGCTAACCAGAATTTATTGGAAGCGCATTGTGTAGTTTATGGGATCCAACACAGGGAAAGAAGGAGGTTTGGAAGAAGACAAGAACATGGGAGATTTCACAGTAAGTCTCGAGGGAAGGACACATCCCTGGAATGATCTTGAAAGTCGTGACATTCCTAAATCTAAATGCTGTAGTCCCTGGACTCAATATATTTGCTGTAAATAATTTGACTGTTTTTGTTCATTTAGAAAGAGTTTGAGTTAATGGCACTGATTACTTAGGAGTCTTTTTCTTCAATAAAATATTTTTAGGAAAGTTTAGAAAGTTACCTCTTTATGTAGTACAAATTCTTTGGGGTTTTTTTTGTTTGTTTGTTTGCATTTTACAATTTTATTGGCATCAAATGTTTATGGATATATGCTATAGACTTGAAATAAGGAAGAAAATAAGATTGAAGGAATAATTTGACTCACCAGAAAATAGCAGCTTTACCGATATTCCCAAGTGGAAAATAGGAAAATAGTAAAACACACTGAAATAGTCTGTTTTTACTGTGACCATTTAAAGCCAGCATGAGAGGGTCACAGGTTACATCTCTGAGGAAAACATAGAATAGAATGGTGGCACCTCAAATACTCTGAGCCTTAGTGGGAGAAGATCCCCCTTCAAGATCACAACTTGCTGTCTCCCAGGATCAGGGCAATTCTGGACTCCCCTCCTTTCACTAAAAATTATCTGGTATCACAATGAACTCAGTGAATGCAGAACTGGGGCATAACCACAATAACTACTATTAAGTAAGCATCTTTTCTGTGCCAAGTAATTTCCCATAGGCTCTAAAATATCACTAACTTCTCATACCAACTCCATAACATCGATGGAATTTCTCCATGTATTTATAAGAAACCAAGGACCTATAATTTAGGGTACTAAAACTCTAGGCTTCATGATGCCTTTGAGAAATCAATCAGAAGATTCATAGTTGTAAACAGATATTAAGAACTGCCATTTAGTTCTTTATTTAGAAAAGCATTAACTAATTAAAAAATATATAGAGATTTTTTATGCACATGGACAGATGTTAGGATTGTGTATGAGTTATCTTATTTAATTTTTACAGAAGCCCATTCTCTGAAATCTGTACTATTATAAACATCATTCACATTTGCAAAAATGGGGCACAGAAAGGTGAAGTGATCTGTCCAAAGTTATGAGTAAATAAAGGATAAACTTTTATTGGAATGTTGTAGTTATTTTCAGTTTTCACACTCTAGGCCAGTGGGTGCCAACTGGGGTAAATCCTTTTATAAGATGAGATGTAGTGAAAACAGTTGTGTAAAACAAACAGTTGAAACCTTGATTTTATTTTTTTTTTTTTATTTTTTTTTTTTCTTTATTTTTTTTTTTTATTGGTGTTCAATTTACTAACATACAGAATAACACCCAGTGCCCGTCACCCATTCACTCCCACCCCCCGCCCTCCTCCCCTTCTACCACCCCTAGTTCGTTTCCCAGAGTTAGCAGTCTTTACGTTCTGTCTCCCTTTCTGATATTTCCCACACATTTCTTCTCCCTTCCCTTATTTTCCCTTTCACTATTATTTATATTCCCCAAATGAATGAGAACATATAATGTTAAAATATGCCTCCTTAATCTTCCTAAAACCCTCCTACATTTCAAGTTGTAACAATTTTAGGTGGTGGCTTCTCAGCTGATACCCCTGCAGTTAGTTGTCTTTCTTGCAGACTCTGACTGACTGCTCAATCTGTTGAATCCAAATGGTGGGGCTCATTATTCACCCAAAATTTAGGTGATATTGAAATTTAGGCACTATTCTGGAGTTACCTCAAACTGCATTCTGTTAAAATCTTTAGCAAAGTGGAACAAAGATTTTTGTTTCTCTCAACTTTCTTTTATGACTTTATTCCAAGATTTTTTCAGAGTATTTGATTAAAATGTGCATATTCTGCTTGTTCCAAAACTCAATAGGCATTAGCTTCTCTCTCCTTTTTTTGGGAGGTGGGGTTCGTGTTTATCCAAGTCAAAGCTGGTCAAAGAAACAGAGTATAGAGGGTGGCTACCAGGGGTAGGGAGTGAGAGAAATGGAGAGATGTTGGTCAAAGGGTCCAATTTCCAGTTAAAAGTGAATAAATTCTGAGGATCTACTGCATACATGATGACTATAGTCCATTTGAAAGTTGCTAAGAGAGTAGATCTTAAATATTGTTATCACACGCACACATGCATACACACATTGTAATTATGTGAGGAAGTGGTTGTTAACCAACCTTACTGTGGCAATCATTTTGCAATATATACATCTATTTGAGCATGTTGTACACTCTGAACTTACACAATGTTATATATGTCAATTATATCTCAATAAGCCTGAGCAAGGAAAACTGTACTCCTGGTATCATGGCTCTGATAATATTTGCAAATTAGAAAGACCAGTTTTTAGAAAAACTGGACCTCTTGCTTTGTGTGTTATGTATTAGAGATTCCTAACATTACCATGGAGAATGAGACTGCAGAAAATTGCAGCATAGAATTAAATGACAAGTTTTGTGACAACAATGTCCTGCATAAAAGTAAAGTTACACTCACAATAGCATTTTCAACATACCCATCTAAAAGCAGCTGTATTCTCAAGCAACGCAAAGCATGTTAAACACAAAATTTATTATACTGTTTAAAAACACAAGAGCCTAATAATTCTCTTGAAGTTTTAGTATCTAGAACTGCTCCATTCAATGTGGAATTCTAGGGCCTTTAGGGTCCAGAGGACTTCTGCAGGAAAGCATGGATGCCTCTCCTCACCTTTACTTCAAGTTTCTGGTTTCTTCTACCCTGTGCATAGATTATTCTTATGTAAGAGAATTGGTATCTTCACATGGAATGAACTTTGGTTATTTCGGGAAATTACTAAATTCTATCAAATTTAGAGATAACTCCTAAAACCCCTATGTTATGTAACACATATTAGGGTTCTCCAGAAAAACAGAACCAAAAGAAGATAGATGATAGACAGGCATACAGATAGAAGATAGATAGATAGATAGATAGATAGATAGATAGATAGATAGATAGATAAGGAGAAGAGATTTGTTATAGGAATTGGCTCATGTGCTTATGGAGATGGAGAAGTCTGCATGCTGAAGAACTAAGAAGACCAACAGTATACATACAAGTCCAAATGAGGCCCAAGAATCAGGAGGAAGGGGCAGAGCAGGGGTGATGGCTAGAAGTCTTGGTCTGAGTCCAAAGGCTTGAGAACCAGGAGTATCCAAGGGCAGGAGAAGATGGATGTCTCAGCTCAAGCAGAGAGAAAGAATTTGCCATTCCCCCTCTTTTTTGTTCTATTTAGGCTGCCAGCAGATTGGATGATGCCCTTCCCTGGTGAAGATAATGTTATTTACTCAGACTAACTGATTCAAATATTAATATTCCAGATACACCCCAAAATAATATCTTACCATCTAGCTAGCCATCCGTTAGTCCAGTTAAGTTGACATATAAAATTAACCATCATATCACAGGTATTCTGTCATTTGGTATCTTAGAATACAACTGTAGAACAACACAGCTTCCACACATGTCTTCTCTTGAACTCTTTCAGCCACAATTGCTACATTTCTGGAGTGTAATCTTTTCCAATATTAACTGAGTAACTGCTTTCCACACAGAATCATCAGCTGGGAGGATAGATGAGGGGAGTGAGAAGAGGAGCTCCATTTATGCAATGATTGTGTGTTTCTCATCCACCACAGCCTAAGACCAACTGAGGAGAGCATGATGTGATCACATTAATTGGAGACAAGAAAGGACCCATTGGCATTGCTTAAAAATAGTCTTGAAAGTCATCTGAGAAGATAGGCATGACTACCCCCCAGAGGACAGGTTGACACAAATGGAATGGGCCTTGTTGTAAAGGGAGTGGCTACCTCATGTAGGAAGGGCAGGAGAAATAAAATAAAATAATTCCCACTCCCATGAGGTGTTGTCAGCCAGATTGGCCCTATTATGAAATACAGATGGATCAAATGATGTGTAGGGCCCTTCACATGGCTTAAGCCTAAGATAAGAATTGGAAGATTATTAACAAGTAGTCCAGAAATTTATACTCATCCTGTGTCTCATATGAAAGTCATCCAAAATCAACATATTAGTACTATTCTGGTGGCCCATTCTTGCATGACAATGCAAAAGAAACACTACACTAGCCAGGACCTAAGGCTTCGCAATAGGACTTTAGATTCCCCATAGGGGAAGGTTCAAAGCTTTTTGGTATCTGGTCACCCCCACACACACACTGGGGTTAGAAAGCTTGCTGAAGGAGAGAGATGGATACCAGGGCCAATATTGGTTTTAGTCTGTGCTTGGTGAGCTTTGAACAGGTGGTACTGTCAGCGCAGACCAATTCCAGATAACAGAGGAGAGCTTAGAACCCTCAAATGGAAGCACTCTAAAATAGGATAGGGTCCTATCTGAGGTAGGGGCTGGGATCAGAGCTCTCTCTTTTTTTTAATAATAAATTTATTTTTTATTGGTATTCAATTTACCAACAACAGAATAACACCCAGTACTCATCCCGTCAAGGGCCCCCCTCGGTGCCCGTCACGCATTACCCCAAACCCCCGCCCTCCTCCCCTTCCACCACCCCTAGTTCATTTCCCAGAATTAGGAGTCTTTATGTTCTGCCTCCCTTTCTGATATTTCCCACACATTTCTTCTCCCTTCCCTTATATTCCCTTTCACTATTATTTATATTCCCCCAAATGAATGAGAAAATATATGTTTGTCCTTCTCCGATTGACTTACTTCACTCAGCATAATACCCTCCAGTTCCATCCACGTTGAAGCAAATGGTGGGTATTTGTCATTTCTAATGGCTGAGGAATATTCCATTGTATACATAAACCACATCTTCTTTATCCATTCATCTTTCGATGGACATCGAGGCTCCTTCCACAGTTTGGCTATTGTGGACATTGCTGCTAGAAACATCGGGGTGCAGGTGTCCGGGTGTTTCATTGCATCTGTATCTTTGGGGTAAATCCGCAACAGTGCAATTGCTGGGTCGTAGGGCAGGTCTATTTTTAACTCTTTGAGGAACCTCCACACAGTTTTCCAGAGAGGCTGCACCAGTTCATATTCCCACCAACAGTGCAAGAGGGTTCCCTTTTCTCCGCATCCTCTCCAACATTTGTGGTTTCCTGCCTTGTTAATTTTCCCCATTCTCACTGGTGTGAGGTGGTATCTCATTGTGGTTTTGATTTGTTTTTCCCTGATGGCAAGTGATGCAGAGCATTTTCTCATATGCATGTTGGCCATGTCTATGTCTTCCTCTGTGAGATTTCTCTTCATGTCTTTTGCCCATTTCATGATTGGATTGTTTGTTTCTTTGGTGTTGAGTTTAATAAGTTCTTTATAGATCTTAGAAACTAGCCCTTTATCTGATACTTCATTTGCAAATATCTTCTCCCATTCTGTAGGTTGTCTTTGAGTTTTGTTGACTGTATCCTTTGCTGTGCAAAAGCTTCTTATCTTGATGAAGTCCCAATAGTTCATTTTTGCTTTTGTTTCTTTTGCCTTCGTGGATGTATCTTGCAAGAAGTTACTGTGGCCGAGTTCAAAAAGGGTGTTGCCTGTGTTCTCCTCTAGGATTTTGATGGAATCTTGTCTCACATTTAGATCTTTCATCCATTTTGAGTTTACCTTTGTGTATGGTGAAAGAGAGTGGTCTAGTTTCATTCTTCTGCATGTGGATGTCCAATTTTCCCAGCACCATTTACTGAAGAGACTGTCTTTCTTCCAGTGGATAGTCTTTCCTCCTTTATCGAATATTAGTTGACCATAAAGTTCAGGGTCCACTTCTGGATTCTCTATTCTGTTCCATTGATCTATGTGTCTGTTTTTGTGCCAGGACCACACTGTCTTGATGACCACAGCTTTGTAGTACAACCTGAAATCTGGCATTGTGATGCCCCCAGCTATGGTTTTCTTTTTTAAAATTCCCCTGGCTATTCGGGGTCTTTTCTGATTCCACACAAATCTTATAATAATTTGTCCTAACTCTCTGAAGAAAGTCCATGGTATTTTGATAGGGATTGCATTAAATGTGTAAATTGCCCTAGGTAACACTGACATTTTCACAATATTAATTCTGCCAGTCCATGAGCATGGAATATTTTTCCATCTCTTTGTGTCATCTGCAATTTCTTTCAGAAGTGTTCTATAGTTTTGAGGGTATAGATCCTTTACATCTTTGGTTAGGTTTATTCCTAGGTATCTTATGCTTTTGGGTGCAATTGTAAATGGAATTGACTCCTGAATTTCTCTTTCTTCAGTCTCATTGTTAGTGTATAGAAATACCACTGATTTCTGGGCATTGGTTTTGTATCCTGCCACGCTACCAAATTGCTGTATGAGTTCTAGCAATCTTGGGGTGGAGGCTTCTGGGTTTTCTACATAGAGTCTCATCTCATCAGCAAAGAGGGAGAGTTTGACTTCGTCTTTACCAATTTGAATGTCTTTAATGTCTTTTTGTTGTCTGATTGCTGAGGCTAGGACTTCCAGTACTATGATGAATAGCAGTGGTGAGAGTGGACATCCCTGTCTTGTTCCTGATCTTAGGGGAAAGGCTCCCAGTGCTTCCCCATTGAGAATGATATTTGCTGTGGGCTTTTCATAGATGGCTTTTAAGATGTTGAGGAATGTTCCCTCTATCCCTCCACTCTGAAGAGTTTTGATCAGGAATGGAGGCTGTATTTTGTCAAATGCTTTCTCTGCATCTATTAAGAGGATCATATGGTTCTTGTTTTTTCTCTTGCTGATATGATGAATCACATTGATTGTTTTACGAGTGTTGAACCAGCCTTGTCCCGGGGATAAATCCTACTTGGTCATGGTGAATAATCTTCTTAATGTACTGTTGGATCCTATTGGCTAGTATCTTGTTGAGAATTTTTGCAACCATGTTCATCAGGGATATTGGTCTGTAATTCTCCTTTTTGGTGGGGTCTTTGTCTGGTTTTGGAATTAAGGTGATGCTGGCCTCATAGAACGAATTTGGAAGTACTCCATCTCTTTCTATCTTTCCAAACAGCTTTAGTAGAATAGGTATGGTTTCTTCTTTAAACGTTTGATAGGGGATCCCTGAGTGGCGCAGCAGTTTAGCGCCTGCCTTTGGCCCAGGGCATGATCCTGGAGACCAGGGATCGAGTCCCACGTCGGGCTCCCAGTGCATGGAGCCTGCTTCTCCCTCTGCCTCTCTCTCTCTCTCTCTCTCTCTTTCTGTCTGTGTGCGACTATCATAAATAAATAAAAAAAATTTAAAAAAATGTTTGATAGAATTCTCCTGGGAAGCCATCTGGCCCTGGACTTTTGGGTCTTGGGAGGTTTTTGATGACTGCTTCAATTTCCTCCCTGGTTATTGGCCTGTTCAGGTTTTCTATTTCTTCCTGTTCCAGTTTTGGTAGTTTGTGGCTTTCCAGGAATGCGTCCATTTCTTCTAGATTGCCTAATTTATTGGCGTATAGCTGTTCGTAATATGTTTTTAAAATCGTTTGTATTTCCTTGGTGTTGGTAGTGATCTCTCCTTTCTCATTCATGATTTTATTAATTTGAGTCTTCTCTCTCTTCTTTTTAATAAGGCTGGCTAATGGTTTATCTATCTTATTAATTCTTTCAAAGAACCAACTACTGGTTTTGTTGATATGTTCCACAGTTGTTCTGGTCTCGATTTCGTTGAGTTCTACACTAATCTTTATTAACTCTCTTCTTCTGCTGGGTGTAGGATCTATTTGCCGTTTTTTCTCTAGCTCCTTTCTGTGTAAGGTTAGCTTTTGTATTTGAGTTCTTTCCAGTTTTTGAATGGATGCTTGTATTGCGATGTATTTCCCCCTCAGGACTGCTTTTGTTGCATCCCAAAGATTTTGAACAGTCGTATCTTCATTCTCATTAGTTTCCATGAATCTTTTTAATTCTTCCTTAATTTCCTGGTTGACCCTTTCATCTTTTAGCAGGATGGACCTTCACCTCCACGTGTTTGAGGTCCTTCCAAACTTCTTGTTGTGATTTAGTTCTAATTTCAAGGCATTATGGTCTGAGAATATGCAGGGGATGATCCCAATCTTTTGGTATCGGTTCAGACCCGATTTGTGACCCAGTATGTGGTCTATTCTGGAGAAAGTTCCATGTGCACTTGAGAAGAATGTGTATTCAGTTGAGTTTGGATGTAAAGTTCTGTAGATATCTGTGAAATCCATCTGGTCCAGTGTATCATTTAAAGCTCCCGTTTCTTTGGAGATGTTGTGATTAGAAGACCTATCGAGTATAGAAAGAGCTAGATTGAAGTCACCAAGTATAAGTGTATTATTATCTAAGTATTTCTTCTCTTTTGATATTAATTGGTTTATATATTTGGCAGCTCCCACATTCGGGGCATATATATTGAGGATTGTTAACTCCTCTTGTTGGATAGACCCTTTAAGTATGATATAGTATCCCTCTTAATCTCTCACTATAGTCTTTGGGGTAAATTTTAGTTTATCTGATATAAGGATGGCTACCCCTGCTTTCTTTTGAGGACCATTTGAATGGTAAATGGTTCTCCAACCTTTTATTTTCAGGCTGTAGGTGTCCTTCTGTCTAAAATGAGTCTGTTGTAGACAGCAAATAGATGGGTCCTGATTTTTTATCCAGTCTGAAACCCTGCGCCTTTTGATGGGGTCATTAAGCCCGTTCACGTTCAGAGTTACTATTGAGAGATATGAGTTTAGTTTCATCATGATATCTATTCAGTCCTTGTTTTTGTGGATTTTCTTTCTTTCTTTCTTTCTTTCTTTCTTTCTTTCTTTCTTTCTTTCTTTCTCTTTCTTTCTTTCTTTCTTTCTTTTTCTTTCTTTCTTTCTTTCTTTCTTTCTTTCTTTCTTTCTTTCTTTCTTTCTTTCTCTTTCTCTCTTTCTCTTTTTTATGTTTTTTTTTCAGTTTTCCCAACACCATTTATTGAAGAGATTATCCTTTCCCCATTATGCATTTATTAGCACACTTGTCAAAGATCAATGACCTGTATGTGCATAAGTTTCTTTCTGGACTTTCAATTCTCTTCTATTGTTCAACACGTCTATTTTTATGCTATTACCATACTGTTTTGATTACTAAAGGTTTGTAATATCATTTGAAATGAATAAATGTGATCCCTCCAATTTTGTTCTTCTTTCTCAAGAACATTCTCTCTCATTGTTTTGGTTATTCAGGGACTTTGTGCTTCTATATGAATAATTTGTTTTATTTCTGTGATATAGTCCACTGAAATTTTAATAAGGATTGCATTGAACATGTATATCACTTTAGTTAGTATGGATATTTTAGCAATACTAATTCTTCCAACCATAAATGTAGAATACTTTTCTATTTATTTGGATCTTCAATTTCTTTCATCAATATGATAGTTTTCAGAGTATAGATTTTTCATCTTTTGGTTAAATTTATTCTAAGTATTTTATTCTTTTTGGTACTACTATAAATGAGATTGTTTTCTTATTTTTTTCTGATAGTTTATTGTTAATGTTAAATGCAACTGATTTTTGTATGTTGATTTTATATCATGCAACCTTACTGAATTCATAGATTCTAACAGTCTTTTTGTGGAGTCATAGGCATTTCCTATTTATAGGATTATGCCATCTGTGAGCAGAGATAGTTTTACCTATTCCTTACTGATTTGTATACATTTCATTTCTTTCCTGTTTGATTTTTCTTGTTAGTATTCCAATACTGCCTTGGATAGAAGTGGCAAGATGGGCATTTTTGCCTTGTACTGGATCTTAGAGAAAAAGTTTTCATTAGTTTTACCCACTTATTATAATGTGACCTGTGAGCTTTTCATAAATGGACATGAAAGAGGTCACTTTCCCACATGGCAGTCACTCTTCTTGATAATTTCTTATCATAGCATCAATCAACTTTCTGGAAAAAGAATTTTTCTCTCTTCTATGAAAAAATTGTTTATTCCTTGTTAAATAAAGTACTTTCAGAAAAATATTTGGTTAAACTAATTAATCTTGTTATTACAGGGCCAGTCTTAGATATGCTAGAGTCCTGGGATGCCTGGGTGGCTTAATGTTGAGCATCTGCCTCAGGTAGTGATCCCAGGGTCCTGGGATCGAGTCCACATCAGGGTCCCTACAGGGAGCCTGCTTCCCTCCAGCCCATGTCTCTGTATCTCTTTCTGTGTCTTTCATGAATAAATAAATAAAATCTTTTAAAAAATTTAGATATGCTAGAGTCTTAGTTAGGTATTTCCTGAGAAGAGATGGATAGAATTTATTGTTAAAGTTTTATCTTAGAAGGTATTCACTTCTGAGCAACTTTGCAAATCAGAAAATTGTTCAGAACCTAGTCAAAATCAGGAAAATAGGAGTGATTCCTGGATATATCATAAAATTTCTCTCACTTCCTTCATTGTGTTAATGGGAAAAAAATGAACTCCTTACATTAAATGCTTCCTAGTGGGGTAACTAAAATAGGGCCTTTTCCATTCTTAGTCTCTGAAGTCTCATTACAGGAGCTGGCTCTCAATAAGTATTTGTTAAGAGAATGAATGAATGAATGAATGAATGAATTTGCTCATCAATATCTGCCTTAAATACTAGGATTTGTTATCTAAAAGAAGAGTGAAAAAATGTGCATGTCTCAAAATAAACATGGAGAACAAGGTATATCAATGAGATGGAACTATTACATCACAAATCAAAACTTCAAGAAAAACTGTACAATGCAAACTTAAGTAGGAAGTAAGGAGCTGAACAGTAAGAGTTTGCATGCATTATATGTAGTATGCAGTCCAATCATTTCACCAAGACTCCAGATACAGATACAGAGATAGACATAGAGAAACTGATATATTCTTTTTTTTTGCCCAAAAAAGACAGACTTATTGACCACATTGAGAGGGTTGAGACCTGAGGTTATTCCTTAGCTATTTTACTTTATTTTTTAAGGTTTTATTTATTTATGTGATAAAGAGACAGAAAGAGCACAAGCTGAGGGAGAGGCATAGGGAGAGAGACAAGCAGACTCCCCACTGAATGTGGAGCATAATGCGGGGGCTTGATCCCAAGACACTGAGATCATGACCTGAGCCCAAGTCAGATACTTAACCACTGAGCCACCCAAGTGTCTCCTTAGCTATTTTAACTAAAGTATCTTAATTGATGAACTTTCAATTTGATGTTGCTTCAATATATTCAGGCAAAACAAAACAAGGCAAGTGATGGAATCATTTATTAAAATAAAAGCAAATTTCCATTGACCTCAGGAAACACCACATTAATAGCAAAACAATCTTTACCTATAGGCCTGAATTTCAATAAAGAAGCACTTAGATTGGACACAGAACATCACAACCAAATATTTAGGACTCATCTTTGTGTCCAATATTCAGCTACTTAATTCTTTGTGAAAAGAGAACTTACTCAGGCAATATACCTGTTTTGCATTTTCTAGATGCATTCCAACTGAATGTTTACCTATTTTCAAGTAATTTATTTTTCAGATATCATCATGTCCACTAGCAAATCCACTGATGGGACCATAGTATGTCCATTTGGATTTCATCTGTGTTACTTATTAGCCAATTAATTTTTTTCTACAACAATATACCCTATTGCTTGATAATAATTTGAATTAATTATAAAATTGTTTATTGAATATATTAAGGTTTAAATCTAGAATATTAATAGCTAAAAAAAACAAGAGTTATTTCCATATTAGTTAAAGGCAATGTTTAGAACAAAATATAGCAAGTCACTTTTAATATTGTTAAAATGGGAGTGTAATGTACATTGTGGTGGAGAGTTTGTCTTTCTTACAATCAGTGAAACTCCATTAGATATCCTTATCCCACATCCATTACCTTCTCATTGCCCTCATCAAACATCAAAACAAGGATTAGACTTAGTAGTTTTATTTAAAAGTCTCAATGCATTTTTCCCAATGATAAGGTTTCAGTAAACAGATTCTGATTTCAAAATCATCCCTTTTACCTGGGAGCTATCAGCTATTTTCAAAGGCATAATAATGGGAAATTTCCTTAGTAACATCTCTGGGAATTTAGGTTAAATTCATTGGTGTCCTCAGAATGCTAATATTATCATACAGGACACAGAACATCACAATCAAATATTTGGGGCTCATCTTTGTGTCCAGTAGTCAGCTCCTTAATGAGGTCTTTTTGAAAAGAGAACTTACTCAGAAATGTACCTTTTTGCTAAGAAAGAGACTAGTGACTTGTGTCAAAATAACATTTTAATTATCTATTCCCTGTGGGACTTAATTATGCATTCTTCGGTTCTCTATGAAATCTATCCTTATTTTTAACACATAGTCTTAAAAATCTGATAAAACCAAGGAATTAATTACATATTTCAATGATGCTTAAGACATGCTCATGAATTTCCTTTTTCTCTTGAAAATTAAAAAAAAAATAAAATAAAAAGTTTTTTTTTTTTTTTCAAAACTAAAAAATACTTGGAGTCCTGAAAAACAATTGGAAAGGTTTGGCTTGGAAGTGTGGAAAGATGTGACAATAGCACTACTATATCATATATTTTGGAACAAGCTGACAAAGCTTACACCCAAGAGGTAGTGCATATGCAAAAAGGAACTCCCAAAATCTTTTGTTCGCAAAGATGGGAACAGAATACTCCTTTGAAGTATATCTGTTGCCGTTAGAGCATATAAAAATTTGACTAGCCATTTGCAATTAATATTAAAACAACAATCTGAAAAAAGATCCCCTTTTAAAAAAAAATCAAAACTACAAGATGCAAAAAGTCAGAAAAGAAGTGGCAAAACCACAAAAGAAAATGAAATAAAGTTGACAGAGCTCAGAAAAGTATTAGAAGCAAAAATGATTTCAGGAAAGAGGACAAAATTGACAGTTGTGAATAATCAACACCAGAAGAATCAAAGAAGATGGGAGAGATTAGAATGAGCACACACACACACACACACAGCAACTAAACAACTAGAGAAAAAATAATAGAGAAGTAAGAGAGGCAAAGGAGGCTAAAAATACACATAATTGGACCCCTTACCCCCAAAATAAATTACAAATAATAGAACAGAAAATTTTTGAAAGGTATAGTTTAATTTAGTTTAGTTTAATTTAATTTAGTTTAGTTTAATTTAATTTTATAGTTTAATTTTAAAATTATAGTTTAACAAAAATTTTGAGAAATAAACAAAGACATGAATCCACAGATTTAAAGGAAATATCCTGACGTATTGTAGTAGTTTCTGAGGATCAAAAATAAAGACATATTTGGTAACCTAGGAAAGACTAAGATGCTCAAAAGGAAAAAATATTCTCCATAGCCCCATTCATTAGAATATTAAGAGAGATGAGCAAAGTACTTAAAGAAAAAAGACAAGACTTCCCAATTTTTCTACCCACCTACACTGTCATTCAAATGTGAAAGCAAGAGATAAATCATTTGATAATATTTAAAAAGAAAGATAGAAACTATGGTTCTCATGCATTCATCTTGAAAGAGAATAGAATGAACTCAGTCCACTAAGAAATGAATGGAGGGCAGCCCGGTGGCTCAGCGGTTTAGCACCACCTTCAGCCCAGGGTGTGATCCTGGAGACCCTTGTCAGGCTCCCTGCATGGGGCCTGCTTCTCCCTCTGCCTGTGTCTCTGCCTTTCTCTCTATGTGTCTCTCATGAACAAATAAATAAAATCTTTAAGAAAAAGAAATGAATGGATAAACTATACAGGGGTTCACAATGAGCCCTATATCGAATTAATTGTACATACTAGATTAAACCAAATGTAGGGATTAGGGAATATTATGTAAATGTAAATGTCCCAAATCAATACTTTGAAGAGATAAGGGGTGGTTTATGTAAATGTGCTAATTTAACTATTCTTTAATTTTTTTTATGTAGCCTCCACACCAAGCATGAAGCCCAAGGTAGGGCTTGAAATCACAGCCCTGAGATCTAAACCTGAGCTGAGATGAAGAGTCAGATACTTAACCAACTGAGCCACCCAAGGGCTCCTATTTTTAATAACCAAGATATTATTTGAAGATATTATTTGAAGCTCATAAACTAGACAATAGAAGTGAAGAAATATTTAGCAGCATAAAACAACTCTGTACAGTACAAAAAATTAAATGAAATGGGTAGATGGCAAAAATAAATTACATGTATTAAATACTTTAAAGAAATGGAGATGATTGTCATAAATCAAATCAGCCCCTTCCCTCACCAGACAAACACACATACACACACACACACCCCAAAATATCATCATCAAATCTTAACAGATAGAGGTTTAGAGTGAAATGCTACCAAAATATTCAGGGAACTGATGGTTCTAATGCTTTTCAAACAATTTCAGAACATTAAAAAATGTACTTTCTAAAAAAAAGTACTTTCTAAATTTTTCATAAAATGAGAATAATAATGAGCTGAAAATCTACAAGAGCACTGGGTGTTATTCTGTATGTTGGTAAATTGAACACCAATAAAAATTAATTTATTAAAAAAATAAAAAATAAACAGTAATTGGCAGGGGCAAAAAAAAAGCAGATTTTAGAAATAATATACCAATAATATCATGATATCTCCATTTAAAAAGATATATCCATTAAAAATCTATTATATTTACTGTATTATTAAACAACGGAAAATATTGGATTTTCATATTGAGAGTTTTAAAACTTTAACATCTATTTTAATTAAAAACTTTTAAATTACAAGTAAATATTTGAAACTTTTTAAATCTAATAATTATCTATTAAACATTGTACATAATGATGAAACACCAGAGTCTCATTAAAGTAAGAATCAGGGATCCCTGGGTGGCGCAGCGGTTTGGCGCCTGCCTTTGGCCCAAGGCGCGATCCTGGAGACCCGGGATCGAATCCCACATCGGGCTCCCGGTGCATGGAGCCTGCTTCTCCCTCGGCCTATGTCTCTGCCTCTCTCTCTCTCTCTGTGACTATCATAAATAAATAAAAATTGAAAAAAAATATTTAAAAAAAATAAAATAAAGTAAGAATCAAGATAAGGATATCTGCAGTCATTCATTTTATTTAATCTTGTATATTATTTGCAAATAAGTTAATAAAGAACCATAAAAAATCCAAAAAAGGGCAGCCCCGGTGGCGCAGCGGTTTAGCGCCGCCTGCAGCTCAGGGCGTGATCCTGGAGACCCGGGATAGAGTCCCACATCAGGCTCTCTGTATGATGCCTGCTTCACCCTCTGCCTGTGTCTCTGCCTCACTCTCTGTCTCTATGAATAAATAAAATCCCAAGAATATCAACTGAAAAGCTTTTGTAAATAACAATAAAATGCTAAAAGCAAATATTTTATTGACAATATCTAAGTAATATAATACTTAGGGATAAACTTTTTTTAAAGATTTTATTTATTCATGAGAGACATACAGAGAGGCAGAGACATAGGCAGAGGGGGCTCCATGCAGGAAACCTGATGAGGGACTCGATCCCGAGACTCCAGGATCATGCCCTGAGTCAAAGGCAGGCACCAAACCGCTGAGCCACCCAGGTGTTCCAGGGATAAACTTATTTGAAGGTAAATACATAGGGAAAAGTGATGCCTGGATGGCTCAGTGGTTGAGCATCTGCCTTTGGCTCAGGGCATGATCCCGGGTCCTGGGATCAAGTTTGGCATCAGGCTCCCCAGAGGGAGCCTGCTTCTCCCTCTGCCTATGTCTCTGCCTCTCTCTGTGTGTCTTTCATGAATAAAATGACAAATACCCACCATTTGCTTCAATGTGGATGGAACTGGAGGCTATTATGCTGAGTGAAGTAAGTCAATCGGAGAAGGACAAGCATTATATGTTCTCATTCATTTGGGGAATATAAATAATAGTGAAAGGGAATATAAGGGAAGGGAGAAGAAGTGTGTGGGAAATATCAGAAAGGGAGACAGAACATAAAGACTCCTAACTCTGAAATGAACCAGGGGTGGTGGAAGGGGAGGAGGGCGGGGGGTGGGGGTGAATGGGTGATGGGCACTGAGGGGGGCACTTGACGGGATGAGCACTGGGTGTTATTCTGTAAGTTGGCAAATTGAACACCAATAAAAATAAATTTATTTTTTAAATATTTTATTTATTTATTCATGAGTGACAGAAGAGAGAGAGAGGGAGAGACACAGGCAGAGGGAGAAGCAGGCTCCATGCAGGGAGCCTGATGTGGGACTCGATCCCGGGTCTCCAGGATCACACCCCAGGCTGAAGGCGGCGCTAAACCACTGAGCCACCGGGCTGCCCTAAAAATAAATTTATTATAAAAAATCAATCAATAAATAAAATATTTAAAAAATTAAACTTAGGGAAAAATAAAATATGTACAGATAAACAACATGTGTGCAAGTTCTATAGGATGAAAATTCTACATGTGCCCAAGAAGCAAAAGTAAAGATTTAAAAAAAAGAAAGAGGCAGACCATGTTTTTAGAGAGAGAGTCAACTCATAAAGCTGTTATTCTCCCTCATTAATCTGTACATTTAGCAGGAACTGTAATTCCTGTTTCCTGCACTCTCAGCTTCTGGCCACTAGTCTCCTCTATGCGGTAGCACTGATACTTGCAGGCTAACTGTAGATGGGGCCTCAGTTCTGCTGAGAGACTAGCAAGGAGCCCAGGGGTGAGGGCAAGATGTTTTAAAACCTCAAAAGATCTCGGTGTGTAATATTCAGATAGATGACCTCACAGGGAAGAAGTTTCATTTTGACTGGTGTGACTATGCTAAGTTGACATGACCTTCAAAGGACCAGAGGGAGGGCAATGGGGATGCTGATCCTTTCCTATACTGCAAACTGGCTGGCAGGATTCTCCTCTCACTTCATCCCACATATAAACACACTCCCCCTGTGTTTAAATTTCCAAACAAATGACAAAAAAATAGATCACAAACCATTAATATATAAGGACTTGGTTCTATTTAATGTGACTTCACACAATTTCTCTCAGGTTAATCATAGGACATATAAATCCTAAGCATCTAAGTGCATCTAAATGATGGTTCACATAAGACAGGCAACACTTAAAGTCATATTTTTTCAAGCATGTTCCATTATACCTATGGCTCTCAGGGAGATCTTGTAAGCACAGACCTCATGCTCTACTTCCTATTTTCTAATAGCATGTTCCTGCCACTAAGTTTGTAGGTTTTCTTCACATCATACAGGTCTCCAACCCTCTGACACCAGCTAGGTGTCCTACAATTCAATTCTTTTTTTTTTTTTAATTTATTTTTTATTGGTGTTCAATTTACTAACATACAGAATAACCCCCAGTGCCCGTCACCCATTCACTCCCACAATTCAATTCTGATACTAACTACCTGTACAACCCCACAGGTGAAAGGCTCAGTCCCATAGACTGGTCCCACTTCAGACACCAATACCAAGTCCTGGGCCTCTCTAATTTTTTATAAAATGGGTGTTGGACAACCCCCATCCCATTTGCTAATCTGCTAGAATTGCTCACAGAACTCAAGAAAAATTGTTTACTTACCATAACTAGTTCATTATAAAGGATACAACTCAGGAATAGCCAAATTGAGGCAATGCATAGAACAAGGTATAGGGGAAAGAGAATGGAGTTTTCAGGACCTTTCTGGGCTCACCACCCTCTTAACACCTTAATGTGTTAACCAACCAACCAGGAAATTATCTGAACTCTGCTATGTAGGGGTTTTATGGAAGTTCAATTATGCAGGTATGATTGATTAAATGACCTCAATCTCCAGCTTCTCTTCTCTTCCTTGAAGAGGTGGGGTAGGGAGACAGCTGAAAGTTCCAACCTTCTCATCACAATGGTTGATTTTTCTGACAACCAGCAGCAACCTGGTTGGGGTCCCCAGCCACTCATTATATTGTAAGCATACAAAAGGCATTCATCACAGTAAAGATTCCAAGTGTTTTACAAATTTCCTAGGAATCAGGGAGAAAGACCAAATATATATAATATTTCTATGTTTTTTAATTGCAGTCTGCTCTTGGGGTTCTGATATTATTGAGTTATTTAGTCCAAGTTATTGTTATTTGAAGTAATGTTTATTCCAGGGCATATTCCAGTGCCTTTCTTCACCTCTTATTATGGTCTTTAGTTTAAAATCTAGTTTGTCTGATATAAATATGGCTACTCCAGCTTTCTTTTGATGTTCATTATCATGATAAATGGTTCTCCTTTCAATCTGGAGGTGTCTTTGTGTCTAAAATGAGTTTCTTATAACCAGCATATAGATGGGTCTTGTTTTTTTTTTTTATCCATCCTGATACCCTATGTCATTTGATTGGAGTATTTAGTGGATTTATATTCAGAGAAATTATTTATAGATATGAATTTAGTGCCATTGTATCACCTGTAAGGTCATTGTTTCTGTAGATTGTCTCTGTTCCTTTTCTGTCTTTGTTGCTTTTTGGTTTTTCTTTCCCACTCAAAGCCTCCCTTTTAATATTTCTTGAAGAGCTGGTTTAATGTTCATGAACTCCTTTAGTTTTTGCTTGTCTTGGAAACCCTTTGTTTTTCCTATTCTGAATGTCAGCCTTGCTGTGTATAATATTCTTGGGTGCATATTTTTCCCATTTAGCATGTTGAAGATATCATGCCACTGCTTTTTGGCTTGCTAAGCAACAGATCTGTTGCTAACCTTAAGTGCTACCTTTGTAGGTTAAGGACCTTTTGTCCCTGGCTGCTTTCAGAATTCTCTATCTTTATATTTTGCAAGCTTCGCAATGATATTTCTTGATATAAAAGAGTTTCTGTTGATTTTGAGAAGAGTTCTCTGTGCCTTGAATGCCCCAGATTAGGGAAATTCTCACCTATAATTTATTCAAATACATCTTCTGCTCCCTTTTCTTGTACTTCCTCTTCTGGAACTCCTGGATATCCTGGATATCCTGGATATGGATATTATTGGCATGTTATGGAATCACTGAGTTCCCTAAGTACATATTCATGATCTAAAAGCTTTATTCCCCTCTTCTTTTCAGCTTCATTATTTTCCTTTTTTTTTTTTTTTAGACAGAGGGACAGAGGGACACTAAGAAAGAATCCCAAGATCCCAAGCAGGCTCCACACCCAACATGCAGCCTGACATGGGGTTGATGTTATGAACCTGAGATCATGACCTGAGCTGAAATTAAGAGTCAGGTACTTAACTGACTGGGCCACCCAAATACCCCTATAATTTTATCTTCTATATCATCTATTCATTCCTCTGCTTCTTCCATCCTTATTGTGATTTCATACAGTCAGTTTTGCATATCAGTTACAGCATTTTTTATTTTGGCCTGAATAGTTTTTAGATCTTTTATCTCTGTAACCTGGGCTTCTCTTGTGTCTTCTATACCTCTTTCAAGCCCAGCTAGTATTCTTATGATTGTTTTCTAAATTCTTCCTCAAATATATTGTTTATATCTTTTTTGAGCAAATTCCTAGCTGTGATTTCCTCTTGATCTCTGTTTTGGGGAGAATTCTGTCTTGTCTTTATGCCTAGGTTTTTGTCTTTTGTGTGTTATGAAAGTTTCTTATGTTTCCTGCTCCTGAGAGTTATATTACATTAAGAAGGGGTCATATACTGTCTAGGGCCTGGTGCTTCAGGAAGTGTTTCTGATGTGCTATGTGCACTCTGCTGCTGTGTTTAGGCTACTCTTTCCAACAGGTCCGTCCTCTGCAGAATTCCTCCTTGCTTGTAGTGGGCAGTGTTTGATCTTTAACTAGGTGTGCTTTGATTTGTTTGTTAATAAAAATCTGATTTTAAAAAAAACCTTATCCAAGTAAAAAGAAGAGGAAAAGGAACAAAAATGCAAGCAAGCAAACAAAACACTATAAGCCTGATGCCAAAGAAAAAGAAAGAACAAAAAAAGAAAAAAAGAGAATCTGATTCAAAAAAAGAGAAAAGGAAACAAATAAATGAATAAAAAACTATAAGCCTGATTCCAAAGGAAAATAAACAAACAAAACCAACCAAACCAAAACAACAACAAAATGCCTGGTTTTACTTCCACCAGAATTGAATCTGATGCTTTGGAACACTCTATGATCAGTAGACTTGGTACATACAGGGGGCCTGTGTTGGTCCTCTGGGAGAGAGGCCCACTTCACTGGCTCACAGTCAGACCTGCCCTAGGAAGGATGTCCCTGCAGGGTATAAGTGGGTATAGTTTGGTGTAGGTGGCTCCAGCTTCCACTGGGGCTCTGTTGCTCACTGAAGTCCATCTGGGATGATAGGCAAGGGTGGAAGATGTCATCACCTCCCCTCTTGTTCCCAGGGGAGGGGAACTCATAGTCACCTGTTCAGGAGGCTCTCCTAGAAAAGCAAACAATCTCTTCTGTGTCCCAGGCTTTTGTCAAATCCCTGCCCCAACCTGTCTGTGCTTAGGCTGCAGGCAAGCCTGGCACCATACTTCTCCTGTGCTTTGTCTGTGGCCGGAGGCTAGGATTCAAAACTCCATATCTTAAAGGACCTGGCAAAGCATGGACCTGCCCCCCCCCCCAAAAGGAGAGCCTTGCAGTGCTGCACCTGGTACTATTCTGTCATAAAAAAAGCAGTTGTTCAGTGGTGCAGGTGCCCGAAGTCTATGGTGACCACAGAAAAAAAGCTGTGACCAGGTTAACTGCCCTCTGCACATGCCTGTGTCCCATGCTGTTGAATGGTCACTCGATGGCACATGGTGGGTCTTTTGTCCTTGAAGAGGTAATACACACTCTTCCAAATGTACTCCAGGAAGGGGAACATTCTCCCCCAGTGTAACCCAGGGGATCCCCACAGCACAGTGCCTTGTGCAACCTTATGTGTCACTCTCTCTTCCCACCTCTCCATCTCTTCCTGACCTCTCTGCATAAAAAGGGCTCCTTTCCTCTGAAGCACTATGGTTTTTCTCTCTCCCAGTTCATGTCTCCGAACCTCACATCAGCCATATTCTCTCCCTTTAATTGTGCAGATTGTTTTCTTAATCCTTAGATTGATTTCCTAGTTGTTCTAGGAAAGGGTGGGGGTAGATGGCAGAGGAGTAGTGTCCTCAGCTCACCCAGCTCCACCAGCTCACCTAGATAAGTTTCAAACCACCCTGAAAACTTATGAATTCAATCTGAGATTTAAAGAGAGAACAGCCGGACACTACAGAGAGAAGGGTTTTCACTTCTAACAAGGTAGGTAGGTGGAAAAAAAAATAAAAAAGAATTAAGTGGGGTAGGGGGCCCAACGACCCAGGCTAAGGCCAGGCAGGTGAGCCTTGGGACAGGAGAACCCAGCCCCAGAGACCAAGAACTTTAGAAATCTGCACCGGATTCTTCCTGGAAGGAAAGTGCTCAGCAGGGAAATTGAATTGCAGGAGGGCAGGGACGCCTCCAGTTTCCTGGGGTCACTAGGAAGGAAGGGGCGCCTGGAGGAGAGCACACCACAAACCATGGCTGATCTCGGTAAAGGGCTGGAGTCGCTGGGCAGGGCCTTGGGGAGAAGCCAGTGGGAGGCAAGGCTCTGGGTGGAGGGGGCTGCACTCTGCTGCCTTCGGGAACCCTGGCCCCGGGAACACGATTCCAGCAGTGCAGGCCCTGGATTCCAGGGCGTCAGGGGACACAGCTCCTGATCCTGTGGTTCCCCCCAGGACAGGCGGAGGCCGAGAGGGCACAGGACAGTGAGGATGCTCTTGCCACCGAGCGCCCCCAATCTGTGCATATCAGTGCACCTGTGCCACCCTGGGAGCACCTAGGCCAGTGCGGACTGGGAGCTGCAGGTGGTTACTGGGGAAGACTCCAGAGCTAGGGACCTGGCCACCACCAGTGGTGTTGTTTCTCCTTGTGTCACTATGTGCCTGAGAGAGGCGGGGCCCCAGGGAACAGAGGCCTCATGGGCTAAACAGCTCCCACTGTGCCTGGCACCTGGCAGGGGGCGGGGCAGCTCCCCCAGGTGCATGCATCTAAGAATCAGCACAGCAGGCCCCTCCCCCAAAAGACCAGCTGGAAGGACAGTGAAGAGCAAGTTCTGGATCAAGCAGCACTATAAAGTTCCAGGAGAAGTCAAGGGATTTACAGTATATAGAACCAGAGGGTACCACTCCTTTTTTTCTTTTCTTCCTTTTTCTACTACAACTAGTTTTTATATCAGACTGTAAATTTCCAATTTTTTTCTTTTTTTCCTCCTTAACTACAATATTTTACCACCTCTTCATTTTTAAGATTCTTCTTTTTTGACTTTCATATTTCTACAATTACAGGTCCTAGATATATTTTCCACTTCTAGATTCCCTTCAACATACTCAACTTAATTTTGGGAGATATGCAAGATAAGTTTCTTTTGTTTTGTGTTTTTTTGTGTGTGGTTTTTTTGTTTTGTTTTCTCTGCCTCATTTTGTTCTACAATGGCAGAAGTTAATAGCTGCTAAAACATGACCAGCATGCATCCAGAACCAAGTGGTATACTATGCTGGTTCATTCTGTGAGATTCCTCATTCCCATTCTGCCCCCAGTTTTTTCTCATTTATGTTTTGGTGGTCAGTGTTGGGGCCCTCTACAAGTATTTCTGGCTTATATAAATTTTGGACTTAGCATCTTCTAACATAAGGAACTTAATATACTCAGAAACAAGAGGATCACCCTCTAGGACCCCTCAGGTAGACTACTTTCTCCCTCCACTACAACTTCGTCACCACCACCATCTCCCAGTTCCCCCTCCTTTTTCTTTTTCTTCTTCTCCTTTTTCTTCTTTATTTTTTTTCTATTCTTCTTTGGGATTCTTGGCCTTGTTTTTTACTACTTTGTTTTAAAATCTATTTTTCACTTTAGTGGTCTCTTGTTTTATTTCATTCTGATCTTTGTTTTCAATTTCTGGGCTCTAACCTTCGCAGAATCATCTAAGGTGAAATTTATTTAGATTGTGGTGATATTCTTGACTCAGCCTGCTCATACAGCCACTCTGCACTGAGGAAAATGACTAGAAAGAAGAACTCACCACAAAAGAAAGAATCAGAAACAGTACTCTCTGCCACAGAGTTACAGAATTTGGATTACAATTTGATGTCAGAATGCCAATTCAGAAGCACAATTATGAAGCTACTGGTGGCTCTGGAAAAAAACAGAGGAATCAAGAGACTTCACGACTGCAGAATTTAGATCTAATCAGGCCAAAATTAAAAATCGATTAAATGAGATGCAATCCAAACTGGAGGTCCTAACAATGAGGGTTAATGAGGTAGAAAAAAGAGTGAGTGACAGAGAAGACAAGTTAATGGCAAGGAAGGAAGCTAAGGACAAAGAGAAAAACAATTAAAAGATCATGAGGAAAGGTTAAGGGAAATAAATGACAGCCTCAGAAGGAAAAATCTACATATAATTGGGGTTCCAGAGAGCACCGAGAGGGCCAGAGGGCCAGAATGCATATTTGAACAAATCATAGTTGAGAATTTCCCTAACTTGGGGAGTGAAACAGGCATTCATATCCAGGAGACAGAGAGGTCCCCCCCCCAAAAAAAACAATAAAAACCATTCAACACCTCAACATTTAATAGTGAAACTTGCAAGTTCCAAAGATAAAGAGAAAAATCCTTAAAGAGGCAAGACACAAGAGATCCCTAACATTTTTAAAAAATTTTATGTATTTATTCATGAGAGGCAGAGAGAGAGAGGCAGAGACACAGACAGAGGGAGAAGCAGGCCCCACACAGGGAGCCTGTCGTGGGACTTGATCCCAGGACTCCAGGATCACACCCTGGGCTGAAGGTGGTGCTAAACCGCTGAGCCACCCAGGCTGCCCAAGATCCCTAACTTATATGAGGAGAAATATCAGATTAACAGCAGACCTCTCCACAGAGACCTGGCAGGCCAGAAAGGGATGGCAGGATATATTCAGGGTCCTAAATGAAAAGAACATGCAACCAAGAATACTTTATCCAGCAAGGCTCTCATTCAGAATAGAAGGAGAGATAAAGAGCTTCCAAGAGAAGCAGAAACTGAAAAATATACGTGACCACCAAGCCAGATCTGCAAGAATTATGAAGGGGGACTCTGTAACAGAAAGAGGAAGCCAAAAGACATAATCCACAAAAACAGGGACTGAATAGGTATTACAATGACACTAAATTCATATCTTTCAATAGAAACTCTGAATGCGAATGGGCTAAATGATCCCATCAAAAGATGCAGGGTTTCAGACTGGATAAAAAAGCAAGACCCATATATTTGCTGTCTACAAGAGACTCGTTTTAGACTAAAGGACACCTAGAGCCTGAAAATGAAAGGTTGGAGAACCATGTACCATTCAAATGGTCCTCAAAAGAAAGCAGGGGTAGCCATCCTCATATCAGATAAATTAAAGTTTACCCAAAGACTGTAGTAAGAGATGAAGAGAGACATTATATCATACTAAAAGGATCTATCCAACAAGAGGACCTAACAATCATGAATATGTATGCATCTAAAATGGGAGCTGCCAAATATATCAATCAATTAATAACCAAAGTAAAGACATACTTAGATAATAATACACTAACACTGGGAGACTTCAACACTGCACTTTCTACAAATGACAGATCTTCTAGGCACAACATCTCCAAAGAAACAAGAGCTTTAAATGATACACTGGACAAGATGGATTTCACAGACATTTACAGAACTTTGCATCTGAATTCAACTGAATATACATTCTTCTCAGGGGCATATGGAACTTTCTCCAGAATAGACCACATACTGGGTAACAAATCAGGTCTCAACCAACACCAAAAGATTGGGATTGTCCCCTGCATATTTTCAGACCATAATGCTTTGAAACTTGAACTCAGTCACAAGAAGAAATTTGGAAGAAATTCAAATACGTGGAGGTTAAAGAGCATCCTGCTAAAAGATGAAAGGGTCAATCAGGAAATTAGAAAAGAATTAAAAAGATTCATAGAAACTGAGAATTAAGATACAACTGCTCAAAATCTTTGGGATAGCAAAAGCAGTCCTGAGAGGGAAATACATCGCAATACAAGCATCCCTCAAAAAATTGGAAAACTCAAATACACAAGCTAACTTTGCACCTAAAGGAACTGGAGAAAGAACAGCAAATAAAACCTACACCAATCAGAAGAAGAAAGTTAATAAAGATTCGAGCAGAACTCAATGAAATAGAGACAAGAAGAACTGTAGAACAGATCAACAAAACCAGTAGTTGGTTCTCTGAAAGAATTAATAAGATAGAGAAACCATTAGCCAATCTTATTAAAAACAAAAGAGAAAAGACCCAAACTAATAAAATCATGAATGAAAAAGGAGAGATCGCAACCAATATGAAAGAAATACAAACAATTTTAAAAACATATTATGAGCAGCTATATGCCAATAAATTAGGCAATCTAGAAGAAATGGGCTCATTTCTGGAAAACCACAAACCACCACACCGGAACAGGAAGAAATAGGAAACCTGAACAGGCCAATAACCAGGAAGGAAATTGAAGCTGTCATCAAAAACCTCCCAAGACACAAAAGTCCAGGGCTACCTGGCTTCCCAGGGGAATTCTATCAAATGTTTAAAGAAGAAACAATACCCATTCTACTAATGCTGTACTGAAAGATAGAAAGAGATGGAATACTTGCAAGCTCCTTTTACGAGCCCACCATCACCTTAATTCCAAAACCAAAGACCCCACCAAAAAGGAGAATTATAGACCAATAAAGGGCTAGTTTCCAAGATCTATAAAGAACTTATTAAACTCAACACCAAAGAAACAAACAATCCAATCATGAAATGGGAAAAGGACATGAACAGAAATTTCACAGAGGAAGACACAGACATGGCCAACAAGCACATGAGAAAATGCTCCGCATCACTTGCTATCAGGGAAATACAAATCAAAACCACAATGAGATACCACCTCACACCAGTGAGAATGGGGAACATTAACAAGGCAGGAAACCACAAATGTTGGAGAGGATGCAGAGAAAAGGGAACCCTCTTACACTGTTGGTGGGAATGTGAACTGGTGCAGCCACTCTGGAGAACTGTGTGGAGGTTCCTCAAAGAGTTAAAAATAGACCTGCCCTACGACCCAGCAATTGCACTGTTGGGGATTTACCACAAAGATGCAGATGCAATGAAACGCCGGGACACCTGCACCCCGATGTTTCTAGCAGCAATGTCCACGATAGCCAAACTGTGGAAGGAGTCTCGGTGTCCATCGAAAGATGAATGGATAAAGAAGATGTGGTTTATGTATGCAATGGAATATTACTCAGCCGTTAGAAATGTCAAATACCTACCATTTGCTTCAACGTGGATGGAACTGGAGGGTATTATGCTGAGTGAAGTAAGTCAATCAGAGAAGGACAAACATTATATGGTCTCATTCATTTGGGGAATATAAATAATAGTGAAAGGGAATAAAGGGGAAAGGAGAGAAAATGAATGGGAAGTATCAGAGAGGGTGACAAACATGAGAGACTCCTAACTCTGGGAAATGAACAAGGGGTGGTGGAGGGGAGGTGGGCGGGGGGGTTGGGGTGACTGAGTGATGGGCACTGAGGGGGTCACTTGATGGAATGAACACTGGGTGTTATGTTATATGTTGGCAAATTGAATTCCAATAAAAATATTTTTTAAGAAATTTGATACAATCCAGCTGTGTTCAAAGTGGAAGCAAGCTCCATGTCCTCTTGCTACTCTGCCATCTTAATTCCCATTCCTCCCTATCTATTCCAGGGCATATAGAAGGAAAATACCAGTAATAAAGTGTACTAATTAGAATTTTCTCATCATATTGATGGGCTGAAACTTTTTTCCTACTTTGAGATATTATTGACATATTATGCTATGTAAGTTTAAGATATATGTGTGATGAGTTGATATACATGTATATTTTGAATTGTATACCACAGTAAGGATAGGTAACACATCGTTTAACTCATATAATTATGATTTTATGTATGTTTACTACTATCACAACAACTTTCAAGTATACAATATAGTATTGTTATCTATAGTTACCATAATGTACATTAGATCCCTGGAATTAATTTATCTTATTAACTGAAAATCTCCACTTTTTGACTGACAGTTCTCTACCTCCCCCACCCTTCAGCCTTGGCATTTCTTTTTTTTTTTTTTTTAAATTTTTTTATTTATTTATGATAGTCACACAGAGAGAGAGAGAGAGGCATAGACATAGGCAGAGGGAGAAGCAGGCTCCATGCACTGGGAGCCCGACGTGGGATTCGATCCCAGGTCTCCAGGATCGCGCCCTGGGCCAAAGGCAGGCGCTAAACCGCTGCGCCACCCAGGGATCCCAGCCTTGGCATTTCTATTCTATTTCTATGATTTCAATGTTTTTAAATTCCCCATATAAGTGAGATTATATAGTATTTGCTCCTCTGTCTGATTTTTTCATGTAGCATAATGTCCTCAAGGTCCATCCATGTTGTCAATCAGCAGGATTTTCTTCTTCTTTTTTTATAGCTGAATAAAGTTCAGTTAAATATATATAATATATAATATTTAATAATATATAATATATAATATGAGTATTTTTATGTTTTCTTTGAAAGATATCTGTTCAGGTGCTCTTTTTTTAATGAATTTTTTTGTTACGGAGTTTTATGAATTATTCATATTTTGGATATTAACCTTTATCAAATATATGGTTTGCAAATATTTTTTCATATTCTTTGTTGCCTTTTTTGTTGATTGTTTTTTGGTGTGCAAAAAAAAATCTTTTAGTGTCCTACTAAAAAAATTCATTGCCAAGAACAATTTCAAAGAAATTTTTTCTTATGCTATCACTAGAAATGTGAGTTTTGAGTCTTATATTTGCATCCTAATTCATTTTGAGTTGATTTTTATGAGTGGTATCACACAGAGGCCACATTGCATTCTTTTGCATTTGAATATCTAGTTTTTCCAAAATCATTTATTGAAGAGACTATCTTTCTCCATTGAATATTCTTGGCTCCATTGTCAGGTATTAGTTGGTCATATATATGGGAGTTTATTTCTGGGATCTCTGTCCTTTTCCATTGGTCTATGTGTCTATTTTTATGCCAGTGATATACTGTTTTGATTAATTGCTATAGTTTTGTAATATAGTCTGAAATCAGGAAATGTGATACATCCCATTTTGTTCTTTCTCGTGGTTGCTTTGGCTTTTGGAAGTCTTTTGTGTTTCCACATGAGCTTTAGGATTCTTTTTCTTTATTTATGGATGAAATTTCATTAGAATTTTGATAAAGATTGCACTTTGAGGTAGTATGGAAATTTAACAATATTAATCCTTCAATCAATGAACATGGGATATCTTTCCATTTATTTGTGTCTTCTTCGATATTTTTTTCTCACTATTGTATAGTTTTTAGCGTATATATATTTCACTTCTTTGGTTAAATTTGTTCCTAAGTACTTTCTTATTTTTAATGAGTTTTTTTTTTTCATTTCATTCACTGTTAATGTATAGAAATGCAACTGATTTTTGTATATTGATTTTGTATCCTGAAACTTTACTGAATTCATTCATTATGTTTAACAGTTCTTTGATGGAGTCTTTAGAGTTTTCTATATGTAAGGTCATGTCACCAGCAAACAGAAAATTTTACTTCTTCCTTTCTAATTTCAATCCTGGGGTCTCATACTCTGCTACCTTAGTGACATCATTTGTGCAGTGTCATAACCCCCATATTGTTTTACATAGCAGGTTAGAGGTAGAAGTCCATAATTTTTCAATATATGTATAGTCTCCAGTTACTTTGAGCAAGTATATTTTGGGGGAATCACTGCACCATCCCCCCAGTGCCTCTGTTATAAATATCTTATAGTCCCTGGTTTCAAGAAGCTGCTATCTCATGAAGGAAACATATGAACCATGTTCTATAATGGTAAGTGCTAACAGTGGCAGGTACACAAGAGGTAGCTTGTTGAACAAAGTGACATAAAACATAACTAACTGAATAGCAATGGCTAGAGAGCTATAGTTTTATCTCGAGGCTTCTTTTCTTTTTTTTAATTTTTAT
Source organism: Canis lupus baileyi (assembly GCF_048164855.1). NCBI lineage: Eukaryota > Metazoa > Chordata > Mammalia > Carnivora > Canidae > Canis > Canis lupus. The sequence goes on from NC_132865.1 coordinate 37,016,367, forward strand.
TTATTTATGATAGTTACAGAGAGAGAGAGAGAGAGAGAGAGGCAGAGACACAGGCAGAGGGAGAAGCAGGCTCCATGCACTGGGAGCCCGATGTGGGATTCGATCCCGGGTCTCCAGGATCGCGCCCTGGGCCAAAGGCAGGCGCTAAACCGCTGCGCCACCCAGGGATCCCGCTTCTTTTCTTTCCTCCAGCCATTAGGTCACCTATTACACTACCTAATTACAAAGATCTAAAATAAAGTCAATAAAAATTGAAATTAAATAAAGTATTTAAGTTTCCTCGGTGTCTGAATGACATTGTATAAACTGGCATCAAGGATCCTTTTCATTGTATCCTCTTCCCAAGATACACTATTACTTGAAAACTGAGATTTCAGGGTGTCCTTGTAAATCCTTTGGCATGGTTGAGAGCATTATGACAGCATAAACCATATAGTCAAATGCTTTGTATCCATGAAAACTCATGAAATATTCAGGACAGGCAAAATTACAATATTTACAGACTTAGCTCTCTGATTTTTTCCTGAAATCAAATTAATTTTGGTAGCACAAGAAAATATGCCTTTAATGACTATCTCTCAAAGATATTCAACTCCACTATGAAACAGAGTGGAGTCTAAAGTTTACAGACTGATGAGTCAGCTATTGCCAAAAGTGATAAGTTCCCTTTATGCTCAGATGATTGGACTTGTCAGCCCCATATTTGTACTCATTCATGTCTCCTATCTGACCAAACTGGTAAAATCTTTTTAAACAGAGAAAATAGTTTAGGATTGACTTATTTGTTTATTATCTGGAGACCTCTGCATGTTTAATAATCTGATATAGTTTAGGGGCACCTGGCTGGGCCAGTCAGAAGAGGATGTGCCTCTTGGTATCAGGGTTGTGAGCTCAAGCCCCATATTAAGTGTGGAGATTACTTTTAAAAAATCTGCTATAGTTTAACCTGTTGGCCTGAATTCTCTTGTCATATGAGAAGACAGATAAAATTAAATGAATTAAAATAAAAATTGTTATAAATTATGACTGCTAAATTATGATTTATAAATTTAGATTTAGAAGAATCTAAGATTTTTTCCTCCAAGGATATTATCATATTTAGAATTAAACTTTTATGAGTAGTACTCAAAGAAGTATAAAGTTAATTTCTTGTTCATGTTATGGTTACTTTCTTATAAAAGAAAAATATGTAAGAAGCAGAAAAGAGAATTTTAAAATCTGTTATCAAAGAATTTCAACTAAGTGAAATCATATTGTTGACCCAGCCTCCCTTTTTATGAGTGCTGTATGTATGGAAAACATTGTTAGGTCTTCTCTGCAGATTTATTGACTACTCTTGATCATATTGTTCTAGTACATTTTTGTGACAGAGTTTATGTAATGGATAACAACTTTCTTAAATATTTGGACATCATTTTGTGTTTAAATGTTAAGAGAAATTGTTCATGAGAAACTGCCTCTCCCAATGATATTGAGTGGATTCGTTATCCTTGATAGAATCATGTTGCTCAGACACATTGGGTTCCCTAGGGCGCCCATCCGTGGTGTTTCAGTTGTTGCTGGGAGGCAGTCAGACCTGGTCATTGTCCATAAATGCTCATGCTCAGCAGCTGGCAGATGCTCTTAGATGCCTCATAAAAAAGAGATTTTCTTAACAATCCACATCTTTTCTTCCAGCTATCTGTGCATACTAGAGCCCTTAGTACCAGCAGTATTCTCTCCATCTGTGACCTCCTCGTGTCTCTGTAACTATGATGTTAGCAGAAGCCAGAGTCTCTGGAATAATGCATTGAGATGAGAAGCATAAAGACAATGATTGAAAAATGCTGGAATGCAATGTTGAGTTGGGAAAATCTAATTTTGAGTTTTGCTGACTGTTTCCCTCACCATCCATTCTCAAGGATCTCAGTCTACTCTGGGTGTGCTATTGTAGGCACCAGAGTTATGGTGACCATAAAAAAATTATAGGTGACAGCCCTATATCTATTTTTATTTGATTTGATTCCATTAAAAATATTATTCAGCTTTATCTATCTTTATTTGATTTGATTCCATTAAAAATATTATTCAGCAATTACCAAGTACAAGTTTCCTGTTGGGAACAGTCTCAGTTTCAATTTTATTGCTACATTGTCCCCATAAAACATATAGTTGTATTAGAATTTCCACTGACTTATCTCCCAAGTTACCTCTCAGTCCCCAAAGTGGTACAGATGCCTTTTGTCAAGCCAGGAGCTTCAATTTTTAAATTAGAAACAATAATTGTTGTTATCAGATGGGAGCAACAGAAAGTCACAAAGACCAGGAAGACTAGGGCTGCCTTCTTTGGGCTTTGATTTTCCAGAGGGTTTAAATTTTATACGTGTATGTTCAGTGGTTAGTGATCTGTAGAAAACTGTTTGAAAACTCTAAATAATAAGAGTACATATATAAGCTGTAGTTCTTCTCAGGAAAGACAAACAAATCAACATGAAACAGTGTACATTAAATATTTAGGTATACATTGTGATTTTTTAAAAAAATACATACTATAAGTAATGTTTTTGTTCAGTGGGGTAAAAGATATGAGGTTCAAACAAACATTAAACAGGATTTTACCCAAATATCATAACCCATTGTGCCTAAGAGGAGACAGAGGACCCTTGGAAGTATTGTAGACAGAACCAGTTTCTGATTCTTGATGATTTTTGCTGAGGAGAACCCCTGGAAAAGAGAGGCAGCATTCAAGAGCAGGCAACTGCCAGCTAGAGGGACTCCTTTTGGAGTTTTGGACTTAGGTCTCTGACCTGGCTACTAGATTGTCTTTTTTTAGAAAGCAGTAGTTGGGCTTGCTACTGAGCATCTGTGGAAATTAAATGCTAACCCTTAGAGGTCTTCTGGCTCCCTGGCTTGACATGCCTATTTATAGAGGAAGAAGCAGAAAGGAGGGGCTCATTTGACTTTATTAAGATTGATAAGTGAAAAGGGCTCCAAAAGAATCCCTTGTCATTTGGATGTGATATTAAGATGTTAAGAATGCCTGTCACAGTGGCATCTTAGCTTTGCCTAAGTGATAGCTTTTCTTACAGGGGGAAGAACTTCATCTTCCACTCCACTGTCCAAAGCAAAATGTTTACTGTATAGGATCCTCAGTTCACAGAGGTCTCTGTAAGCTCCTGAGCCTGCAGTGCTGGTGTTAAGTAAGCTGAATCCCCATGGTGAGCACTGTGGCTGTCCAGTAATGTTGGATGGAAAGGAGACACTTTTTTATTTTTTTAATTTTTTTAATAAATTTATTTTTTATTGGTGTTCAATTTACCAACATACAGAATAACACCCAGTGCTCATCCCGTCAAGTGTCCCCCTCAGTGCTCGTCACCCATTCACCCCCACCCCCCGCCCTCCTCCCCTTCCACCACCCCTAGTTCGTTTCCCAGAGTTAGGAGTCTTTATGTTCTGTCTCCCTTTCTGATATTTCCCACACATTTCTTCTCCCTTCCCTTATATTCCCTTTCACTATTATTTATATTCCCCAAATGAATGAGAACATATAATGTTTGTCCTCTGATTGACTTACTTTACTCAACATAATACCCTCCAGTTCCATCCACGTTGAAGCAAATGGTGGGTATTTGTCGTTTCTAATGGCTGAGTAATACTTTTTTAAAGATTTTATTTGTTTACTCATGAGACACACACACACACATAGAGAGAGAAAGAGAGAGAGAAAGGTAGAGACATAGGCAGAGGGAGAAGCAGGCTCCATGCAGGGAGCCCCATGTGGGACTCCAATCCAGGACTCTGGGATCATGCCCTGAGCCAAATGCTCAGGCTCAACCGCTGAGCCACTCAGGTGTCCCTTGAAAGCAGGCATGTTTGCTCAGTTCTGAATCCTGGACTGATGAAGATGAAGGACATCCCCTTCTCATACTGTGAGTATGGATTGTGGTCACCTAACAGACTGTCTGGATTACTCTTGCAGATGCCCACAGGAAGGGCTTATGCTGGAATCTGTTCCCTTACAGAGTCTGCAACACTATTTATCACCACATCACTACCTGCTTCTGTCCCTATACACATCCCCCACCACACCACACACAGGGCACAAAATGAAGGCTCGGAGTTTGTAATGCAGAAGCTACCCCTGCATGCCAGACCCTGACAAAGGATGCTCTTTTACATCTCCCTGGGGGAAGCCACCTGGAGCATGTTCCTTGGTGCACTGTGCCCCTCACAGGGATCTCTGTGCTCTCTATTAACTCAGTCTGTGAACTGCAGGACTCACCATACTGACCTGATTACTGAAAGGTATCTGTGATGGTGTTGAACTTACCTGATCCCTGTGTTTCTGGAAACAGTGATGATCAAGAATCCTTTACCCTTCTGTGTTGGGGCAAACAACCTACACCTCACCATATGACCCAGGTAAGTCTGTGGATGTCCCCTTATTTTCCTTTAAGGCCATATGCAGCTCCTCCGAATGCCCATTCTTTGTTTTATAAAAGATGAGCCATAGTCTTTGGACCCCTGCCCAGTTGGGATGGACAAAATGCCCACAAACTTGATGTGTGTTCAGGTCTTTAGGTTTTCTTTCTTCTCTTGGGTCCTGAACTTTGGCCTACCCTTGAGCTCTAAACATAGAACAACCAACCTCTTCTTGACAGTTGACCAACTGCCCATCAGTCTACCCATTCATCCCAGCTAACACCCCCAGTTTTCTCTAGCCTTGCTTGCTCTTCCCTAGAAAAGAAAAACTCTCCTGTCTATGCTTTGAGATATTTGCAGATCCTTCTCTTGGAGTATTTTCCCTTTTGCAGTGGTCTTCCCTCCTTTACTGAATTAAGTCTCCCATACCCAAGTCTAAATTTGCATTAATTCCACATTTGTGCAAAGTACTGAGATTTGTGATCAGATGTAGTTTGATAACAGTGTCCCTTTGTGGTAGAAGCTACTCGGCAGTGAGCTGATGGTTCACAACTTACTTCACCTTCTCCCTATACACACATCTTAGTAAGGCAGATGGGATCATTGAATATGGTAGCTGTCCCAGAAAGGAACTCTCTCCTCTAGGTTGCTTACTAGGTCATGGTCAGTATGAAGGGTGGGAGGGTGATACAGACTAGTTGTGAAAAGTTTGAAAATTCAGAATGCTGAATGCTCCCTGACTATTCCCAAACGTGATATGTGATCTTTCTCCTAACAATGACTCCAGACTAGACAATTTGTTATGCCCTTTAAGGTGACAGCCCATCAAAAAGGGGGCTTAGAGGATACAAACTTAATTCTGATAAAGTGGGCATTTTTGGTTTTGTTTTTGAAATTTTAAAGAGATTATTTTTAGAGCAGTTTTAAGTTTGAAGCAAAATTGAGTGGAAAGTAGAGTGTTCCTATACCCCCTTTCTCTACACACCCACAGCTCCTCCCACTATCAACAACTTCATCAAACTGGTACATTTGTTACAACTGACAAACCTACATTGACACATCATTGTCACTGAGTTGACATGTTACATTAGGGGTTACTCTTGGTGTTGTACAGTCTATGAGTTTGAATAAGAATATAATGGCATATATCCATCACTATAGTGTCATGCAGAATAGATTTGTTGCTTAAAAATCATCTATGCTCTGCCCTTTCATCCTTGTCTTCCTTCAACCCCTGGCAACCACTGATCTTTCACTGTTTCCATAGTTTTGCCTTTTCCAGAATGTCATATGCTTGGAATACAGTATGCAGCCTTTTCAGAATAACATTTTACTGTGGCAAGAAACATGTAACATACATCTACCTTCTTAACAATTTTTAAGGACACAGTATAGTGCTGTTAACTGTACCTACATTGCTGTACAACAGAACTTTAGAACTATTTCATCTTGCACTAGTGAAACTCTATGCATATTGAACAATCCCCTTTCCCCTCCCCAATCCTGGTAACCACTGTTCTGATTTGGATTACTTTTGATACTCCACATAAGTGAACCATGTAGTATTTGTGGGGTTTTTTTTTTTTTTGTGATTTTGTCTTTATTTCACTTAGCATAATATCCTCAAGTTTCATCCATGTTGTAGCATATGCGAGGATTTCCATTTTTAAAGACTGTATGTATGTGTTTATACCACCTTTCCTTTATCTATTCAACCTGAACATTTAAATTGCTTCCACATCTTCGCTATTGTGGATAATGCTGCAATTAACATGGATGTGAAAGTATCTCTTTGACATCCTATTTTCCTTTGGTTATATACCCAGATGTGAGATTGCTGAATCAAGTGGTAGTTCTGTTTTTAATTTTTTTTGAAGACCTGCCATAGTATTTCCCATAGCATACGCACCATTTCACAGTCCCACCAACAGTGTTTCAAAAAATCCATTTTCTCCACATTCTTGCCAACACTTTTTTTTTTTTTTTGGTTTTTGGTACTCTCCATCCTAACTGGTAAAAGATGATATCTCATTGTGGCTTTAATTTGCGTTTCTTTAATTATTCATGATATTGTGTACTTTTTCATACACTTATTGACCATTTGTATATCATCTTTAGGGAAATATCTATTCAAGTCTTTTGTCTATTTTTTTAATTGGGTGATTTGTGGGAGGTTTTGTTATTGAGTTATAAAAGTTCCTTATATATTCTGGATATCAACTCCTTATCTGATATAGAGTTTGCAAATATTTTGTCACATCCTATTCCATAAATTTCCTTTTTACTCTGTTACTTGTTTCCTTGATCACCAGACATTTTTAGGATTGATGCAGTTCCTTTGTGTGCTTTAACTTTTGTAACCTGTGTCTTTAGTATTGTATCCAAGAAATTATTGCCCATTTCAGTATCATGAGGGTTTTTCTCAATGCTTTTTTTTTAGTTTTACAGTTTCAGGTATTGGGCAGCCCACGTGGCTCAGCCATTTAGCGCTGCCTTCAGCCCCCGGCGTGATCCTAGAGACCTGGAATCGAGTCCCACATCGGGCTGCCTGCATGGGGCCTGTTTCTCCCTCTGCCTGTGTCTCTGACTCTATCTCTCTCTCCCTGTGTGTCTGTCACGAATAAATAAATAAAATCTTTTTAAAAAGTATTACTTACAGTTTTAGGTCTTATGTTTAGATTTCTAATTCATTTTGAGTTAATTTTTGTTTATGGTATGTGTTCATCTTAATTCTTAATTTTTTTGCATGTGGCTTTCCAGTTTCTTCAACTCTACTATTGAAGAGATCCTCATTTCCTCATTGTGTCATCTTGGCACCCCTGCCAAAGATCATTTGATACATAAATGAGGTTCTATTTCTAGACTCTATTCTTTTCCATTGGTCTCTAAGTGTGTCTGATAGTACCATACTATTGATTACTGTAGCTCCACAATAAGTTGGGAAATCAAGAAAGGTGAGGCCTTTAGCTTTTTTCTTCTTTTTCAAGATTATTTAGGATTCCATATGAATTTTAGGATTTCTTTTTCTATTTCTGTAAAAAACATCATCAGAATTTTGATAGGGATTGCATTGAATCTGTAGATTTCCTTAGGTTGAATGGACATTTTAATAATATTAAGTCTTCCAATCCACAGACATAGAATGCCTTTCCATTTATTTGCAACTTATTTAATTTTTTCAGCAATGTTTTATAGCTTTCTATGTACAAGTCTTTAGCTTTTTTTTTTTTTTGATAAAACTTCTTCCTGAGTATTTTATTATTTTTGATACTATTGTAAATGAAATTGTTTTCTTAATTTCCTTTTTGGATTATTCACCGTGTGTATAAAAATGCAACTGATTTTCATATTTTGATTTTATACAAATTTTAATATTCATTTTCATGTAAATGAATAGCTTGCTATGTTCATTAGTTCTAACAGTCTTTGTGGAACATTTAGGATTTTCTACATATTAGATCATGTCATCAAGGAACAGAAATACTTCTTACTTCTTTTGTATTTGGATGCTTTTTAAAATTATATTTAGTTAAATTTAATTTAATTTTTGACTAATTGCTCTGGCTATTCTCCAGTACTATGTTGAATAGAAGTGGTAAGAATAGGTATTTTTGCCTTGTTTGAGTCTTACAGAACAAGCTTTCAGGTTTTCACATTGTATATGATATTATCTGTGGCTTTTTATACATGATTATGTTGAGGTAATTTCCTTCTATCTCTAGAATGTTTCTATCTGTCCAATGTTTTACCATGAAAGACGTTGGATTTTGTCAAACACTTTTTCTACATCAATTGGGATGATCATGTGATTCATTCTGTTAATTTTGTGTATTACATTTATTGATTTTCATATATTGTAGTGTCTTTGTATCCAAGAGATAAATTCCACTTGGTCATGGCATCCTATCATTTTGATATGTTATTGAATTCAGTTTGCTGGTATTCTGTTAAGACTTTTTGCATCAGTATCTATTAGAGATATTAGTCTATAGTTTTCCTTTTTAAACTTCATTTATAGTATCCTTGTATATATATATCTTTGGTATCAGAGTAAAGCTGGCCTCATAAAATGAACTTGGAAGTAATCCCTCCTTTCCAATATTTTGAAGACTGAAAAAGATTGGCATTAATTCTTTAAATGTTTGGTAGAATTCTCCATGAAGTCATCTAGTCCTGAGCTTTTCTTTTATTAGTAGCATTATTGTTAAAAAAAAAGGAGCATTATTGTTATTACTATTACTATTATTATTACTAATTCCATCTTTTTACTTATAGACCTGTTCAGATTTTCTATTCATCTTGATTCAACCTTGGTTGATTGTGTGTTTCTAAGAATTTATGAATTTCTTCTAGGTTTTTTTTAACTTATTGGCATGCAATTGTTTATAGTACTAATAATTCTTTTTTTATTTCTGTGGTACCTATTGTAATGTCACTTGTCATTTATGATTTTGTTATTTGAGTTATCTCTTTTGTAATCTAGTAAGAGTTTGTAAATTTTGTTGATCTTTTCCAAAAAAAATTCTGTTTTGTCAACCATTTCTTTATTTTTCAATTCTCTATTTCATTTATTTTTTGTTCTAATTTTTATTATTTCCTTTCTCCTACTAACTTTGAGTTTGTTTTATTTCTTTTTCTAGTTCTTTGAGGTGTAAAGTGAGGCTGCTTATTTGAGATCTTTCTTCTTTTTAATAATAGACATTTGCTGCTATAAGCTTTTTTTTCCTCAGTATTGCTTTTGCTGAATCCTAAAAATTTTGATATGTTGTGTTTCTATTTTCAGTTGTTTCAAATATTTTCTTTGATTTTTTGTTTGACTTATTGGTTGTTGAAGAATCTTTTATTTCCAACTATTTGTGAATTTTCAAATTTTCCTACTCTATTAATTTCCATTTCATTCCATTGTGGTTGGAAAGGATACTTGGTATGATTCCAGTATTCTTAAATTTGTCAAGATATATTTTGTGCCCTAACATGACCTATCATGGAGAATGTTCCATGTGTGCTTTGGAATAAAATATATTCTGCTGCTTTTAGGTGGAGTGTTCTGTATATATCTGCTAAGTTTAGCTAGTCTAGAGTGTTGTTAAAATCTTATTTTCCTTATTGATCTTCTATTTCCTTATTGATCTTCTATCTGGTTATTCTGTCCATTATTGAAAATGGAGTATTGAAATCTACTATCTTGTTACTGTTTTTTTCTCTCTTGAGTTCTGTTTGTTTGATGTATTATGGTCCTCTGTTGTTAGATGTATACATATTTGTAGTTGTTTTATCTTCCTGGCGAATGACTCTTTTATCATTATATAGTGCCTTTCTTTGTCTCTTATGACAATTTTTACTTAAAATCTATTTTTTTCTGATATAAAAATGCCCACCCATTTTATTTTGCTAATTGTATTCCCTTTAGCTTCATGAATTTGCCTGTGCATTATCTTCCTCAGATTTGCAAAAGCATGGATCATTCTTTCTTTGAACATGCACTTTGTCTCTTTTCTTTCTCTTTCCTGTTCCTGGAACCCCCATAATGCATATATTGGCCCACTTATTGGTTGTCCTATAAATCTCTTAGATTTTTCACATTTCTTCTTTTTTTTTTTTCCTTTTTGCTCTTCTTACTCATTTTCCTGATTTTGTTTAATTGTTTATCTATGTCCTCTTATAAATTATTTAACTTCTTCAAGATAATTATTACCCAGTTTCTGGTAACTACCATTTTACTTTTTGGTTTTCTGAGTCAGATTTTTTAGATTTCACATGTAAGTGATTTCATATAGCATTTGTCTCTGTCCGACTTATCTCACTTAGCAAAATGCCCTCAGAACTCATCCATGTTGTCACAAATGGCACGATTTCCCTCTTTCTTATAGCTTAGTAATACCCCACAACTTCTTTATTCATTCATCTGCTGATGGACGCTTAGATTGTTTCCATATCTTGGCTATTTTGAATAATGTTGCAATGAATATAGGGGTGCATATATCTCTTTGAACTCCTATTTTCATTTGCTTTGGATATATACACCCAGAAGTGGAAATGCTAGATCACATGGTAATTCTATTTTTAGTTTTTTGAGGAATGTCTATACCATTTTCGCATAATAGCTGAATCAATTTACATTTCCACCAATGGTTTACAAGGGTCCCTTTTCTCCACATTTTGCCTTTTTGATTATAGCCATACTAACAAGTGTGAGGTGATATCTTATTGTGATTTTGATATGACAGAAAAGTATACTAACACAAAAGCAACTGAAACTACAAAATGCACAGGAACAAGTCTAATAAAGATGTACAAGAAAGTTCGAAAATAATACTGACATTCCTTTAAAAACCCTAAATAATTGTTGAAATAAATCACAAAACTACCTATCATAAAGAAGTCAATTCTCCCCAAATTAATCTGTATCTCTCATACAATGCCAATCAATTGCAGCAGGATTTCTTGTACAATGTGACAACTGGTGACAAAAACAATACAGAAAATCAAAGAGTAAAGAAAAGGTAAGAGTATTGAAAAACAACAAGAACAAAAAAGTTTGCTTAACCAGATAGCAAGATCATACCAATGCTATAAAGTTGCAAAGGCTGCTAAGATAGTGCAGTGTTGGTGCAAGAATACACAAATAACAAGTGTCACAACCACAGAATTAGAAAGAGACCCATGCATAGCAAGAACCTTGATATATGATGGAGGAGGAATTACAAGTCAATGCAACACACTTAAATAAAGTAATCCTAGATGGATTAAAGTTCTAAATGTGGGGGCACCTGGGTGTCTTAGTCAGTTAAGCACCTGCCTTTGGCTCAGCTCATGATTCCAGGATCATGGGATGGAGCCCTTGTGAGGTGCCCCGATCAGTGGGGAGCCTGCTTCTTCCCCCCATCTGCCAACCTTCCACCCCGACTTGTGTGCTCTCTTTCTCTCTCATATAAATAAAATCTTTAAAAACAAATAAAGTTCTAAATGTGAAAAACAAAACATGAAAACTTAGAAGAAAATACAGAGTATGAAGTTAAAGTAGGAAAGGTTTTCTTAAGCAAGACACAATAAAAGCAAATTAAGTAAAAGATTCATAAATTTGATCATTAAAATTTTAAATTTCTTTACAAAAAATCTTTGTAATAGAAATGAAAAGACAAGCTTGCATTGAGAATATATTTTCAACAAACATAATAGACATACATATATCTGAAGAAATTCTGTAAATTAGTTAAAAATAACCTAAGCAAATTAAGAGAAGAACAAACTCAAATAGTCAATAAACTTGCGGGAGAAGTGTTCAATCTGACTATAATTAGGGAAATAAAAATTCAAAGCTCAATGAAATAGTGGTTGACATGCATCATATTGACAGAAGTTTTTAAAGGCCAATATTATCAAATATTGAACAGTATAGTATGTAAAAGAGTGGAAACTCTCAACACAGGAGAAATACTGTGCATGTTTCAGGGGTACATATCTGTCCTGAGACCCAACCATTCTATACATGGGTATGTACTCAGGACAAGCTTGGGGGCATGTACAAAAGTGTGCATTGCAGTATTATTTGTAATGCTTCAAAACAACCTAATGTCCATGATCAGAAAAATTAAAAAACTATATATGGCATAGTCATTAACAGAAATATTAATAAGAAATTAAAATGAACAAACTACAAATATCAGCACGGATAACTCTCCAGAAAGGTTGAATAAAATTGCAGATTGCAGGAGATTAGGTACAAATGATACAATTTCTAACGTTTACATCTGGGATAGAAATGCAGAGCACATATTTTAGGACATTAATCGTTTATGTAAAATAAGCTTAAATTTTACTGCTGTTTTTAAAGTAGACTATTCACTTCTTGAATATACTTACTCAATTAAGGAATCCTTCTACAGTTTTATTGGACTAATTGTCTCAATTTCTTTGGTACTAAAAAGCCATGTTGCTACATTGAACACTATTTGGCAAAAACAGAGCAGCTTTAGTGATTAGGTAAAAAATTCTAATGCAAAATTCAAATTCTTGACTTGCATTTTGCACATAAATTTAGTCTCAAAAGGGCACTACACAGCACAGGAAGGAAGAATTAATGCTTCATAAAATCCTAAATTCTTAACTGGCATAAGAATTGAGCTATCAGGTAAATGGTTACATAGTCTGCGGTTTCTAATTTGTAGTTTTGAAGAATAAATATTTTTTATTTTTTAAAAGATCTTATTTATTTATTCATGAAAGACACACAGAGAAGGAGAGTGAGGCAGAGACACAGGCAGAGAAAGAAGCAGGCTCCATGCAGGGAGTCTAATGTGGCACTCGATCCTGAGTCTCCAGAATCAGGCCCTGGGCAGAAGGCAGCGCTAAACCGCTGAGCCACCCGGGCTGCCCCAAAATAAATGTTTTTAAACTGCCAGTCATACTGTCCTAGAAAGTGGCATACACGTATAATATTTGCTTGGAAATATTTTAAGATACTTTAGGAAAATAATTTCAAGTTTATGATGGTAATTCTATGTTACAAGAGAAAACGGTTAATGATAAAAATAATTTTTGAAACACTGGTAGTAATTCTGCCTCTAAAGCAGGGTGCTATATAAATCCAGGGTTACATAACAGGTAAGAAGAAACAGGTAGGAATGTCCTAGGATAAAGGGGCTTTTCTCATATGGTGGTGTACCTGGGGTGTGCTGAGATCAATCGCTATATTTTTTGTTACTCTATTTTTGCTTAAAACTCCTAAATTCAATTTGATCAGTTTGAAGATGTCTTAGGGACTTATTTCCACAACCTAGGCACAGGCCCTGCCAGAGTCTGCTCAGTTGCAGGTTTTACTATTACTATAAGGCACCTGAATTGATCTGAAAGATTGATGTATAAATAAGAGCAACTGTTATTAATTCACAGTGGTTAGATATATATGCTCTTACCCACAATCCAAGCTCTTTCCTCAAATAGCTGGGAAACTAAATTCATTATCTGAAAGTTGCTAAATGAACAAGAACACAGAGCAAAAATAATGGTATTATCTTAAAGAGTTGTTCACTCAGAGCATGAAAAAAGTATGGTGAATTATGCTTATTTCATCACTGAATAAATCTGTGGCTAGAATGTTTATGCCTCCCAAACCTGGATTCTTTGTGCAGACGGTATTTATTAAATGAGTAACTTACAAGGATATTTACCTTACTCTTCACAATGACCATGTGAAGTGGCTATATTCAAATGCCCATGATACTGATGAGCAAATTGAGGTTCTGGCCAAGGCCACATTGTTAGCAGGTGGTACAAGGAAACAAACCCTGTTGTTTTAATAACATCAGTAGTTCTCACATGTTTTTGTCTCAAGACCCCTTTACATTATTAAAAATGATCAAGGATCCCAAAGAACTTTTGTTTATATGGATTATATCTATTGATATTCATCACATTAGAAAAATAAGTTGAGACTCTAAAAAAACAATAATAAATCCATTATATGATAATATAAATGATATACTTTTAAGAAAAATAGGGGGGTTTTTTTGCAAATAAAATAAACAAAAATTAGGGACAAGTATGGCACTATTTTACATTTGTGCAAATTTCCCTAATGCCTCATATAATATAAGATAGCTAGGATTTCCTATTTATTTCTGCATTTGATCTGTTGCTGCAATATGTTGTTTTGGTTGAAATATATGAAGCAAATACTTATATAGAACACTAAGGCATTAAAAGTTTATTAGTTTTTAAAATTGTTTTCCTCTGAGATGGATACAACTGCCAAGTTCCCAACATCTCCATGGGAAAAAAGCATGGAAAGAGGGGGAAATGGGTCAAATTTAGATTTTTCAGTTTTTCCTTGAGACCGTCCCCACCTCAAATGCTGTCAACATTATTATTTACTTATTTTTTTAATGTCCCATGTCTTCAACCCTCCTTAACTACAGCTAACTCTACCATAATGCATATCAATCTCCAATGAAATTATTTATTCTTGTCCCAACCAAGTTGCATTTGACCATAAAGTAGACAAGAGTAGGAACTCTACAGCTCAACTCCCAGCCCAGTGCCAAGCACTGAAAATACATCAAGTATTTATCTGAACAAAGTACTGTAGGAGTAACTGTGTACCATTTCCAGGTTAAGATGGTACAGTAGCAGGGGGACTTGCACTTGCTTCACCTTGGAACACAGATCAATATCCAACTATTTTGAATGACTAGGAAGACCATCTGAGGATTAAGAAAACAATCTGCACAGTTGGAGGGAGAGAACCTGGCAGATGGGAAGTTCTGAGCTATGAACTGAGGGAGAGGAAAGCCACTTGGCCACAAAGGGGAGGGAACCCTTTTCACAGAACAAAGTCAGGGAGAGGGAGAGAGTGAGAGAGAGCCTGATGGGTAGGGACCTCATGATAAGCCCTGGTGAGGAGATCCCTTGGGGAGCGATCACCCCCCTCCAAAGGGTACATTTGACCTTGCCTCTCCAAAGACAAAAGGCCAGGCAGGAACCACTGAGTGAATCTCAGCTGCAGAGTCAGAGGTACATGCAGGGGGCAGAAAACCTCTTAACTTTTGCTGTGAGCCACAATAGGCTTAAACCTCTAAGCCAAGTGGCTGCTTTTCTGTGACTAAACTGAACAGAAAGCAGAGACTGGAGTAGATTGCCATTAACCTGGCTGGAGCTTTTTGCTTTTGGCCCTGATAGATTCAAGCATCTGTGACAGATTTTCTGGGACAGAAGGGAGTGGAGGATGGAGTGTGAATAACCTGGATCCAACTTTTTGCTATACATCACAATAAAGCACTGTTAGGTCTTTTCAGTGGCAGTGCTAGGCATGTCCTGAACCTCCCCTCCCATGGTCAGGACTAGGCCTGTACCTTACCAGGCCCTTTAAAACTTGGAGTTTTGTATCCTAGCCACTGGCTAGAGATAAAATACAGGAGATCTGTGGCTCTGGGCATGCCCAGGGCCCAGTCACAGACAGGTTAGGCAGGGAACTGATGACAGCTGAGGACACAGGAAATTGTTCACTTTTCTGAGAGGACCTCCAGAATAGCAGTGGCCAGTAGTTCCCCTCTCTGTGGATGAGAGGGCTGTGTGACCCCATCTTCCTCCTCTATAAACCACTCCTCCTCCTCTCCCCACCCACACCCACCCTTTTCCACAAGCACAGCAGGACTTCAGAGAGAAACACAGAACTTCCAGTGCAGATACAGGAGCATCTTTACAAGGGTAAGTCTGACTGTGAGCCAGCCAAGCAGGCCTCTACTTCAGAAGACCGACAGGAGCCCCTGCATCTACCAAGTCTAGTGATTAATGAAAGCTCCAAATATCAGGTTCAGATGGAAATAAGACCAGGCTTTCTTCTTTTTTTTTTTCTCCTCTTTTCTGAATTTTCTAAATGTATTAATTTTTATTTTTCTATTTCTTATTTTTTATTCTTTATCTTATATATTTCTTTCTTCTTTCTTTTTTCGTATCAGAAAATTTTGTATCAAAACAATTTTTTTGTCCATTTGTTGATTTGTTTCTGTCCTCTTATTTTTCAGATGAGACTTCTTTTTTCTCTCTCTCTTTTCTTCTTTCCTTACTCTTTTTTCCTGCTTTTTTCTTATTCTTTGGAATTCAGCTTATAGCTTTTTGTTTGTCTGTTTAAATTTTTGTTCCTTTTCCTTTTCTCTTGTCTTGGATCAGGGATTTGTTTTTCATTTTCTGTTTTTATTTTTATTTTATTCCTTTCTAGGCTTATTTTGACAAAAAAATCAAAACACACCTAGTTAAGGTTCCAAATACTCCCCACTACAAGCAAGGAGGAACTCTGTAGAGGACAGACCATGGGGAAAGAACAGCCAAAATGCAGTAGCAGAGTGTACATAACATATGCCAGAAACACTTCCTGAAGTTGTTGTTGTGTTTTTTCTTTTTGTTTCTTCCTTTCTTTTCTGGACAAAGTGATAAGATGGAGAAATTTACCCCAAAAGAAAGAATAAGAAGTGGTACTCACTGCCAGGGATTTAATCAATACAAATATAGGTAAGATGTCTGAACTAGAATTTATAACAATGATTACAAATATACTAGCTAGGCTTGAAAAAGGTGTAGAAGACACTAGAGAATCTCTTACTATAGACATTATAGGACTAAAATCTAGTTAGGCCTAGATTTAAAATGCTATTACTGAGATGCAGTCCCAAGTGAGGGGTACAAAAACGAGGATGACTGAGGCAAAAGAGTCAGTGATATAGAAGATAAAATGATAGAAAATAATGATGCTGAAAAAAAAAGAAAACAGAAAGAAAACTATTATGTCACAATGGAAAATTTAGAGAACTCAGTGATTCCATAAAGCAAAATAATACTGGAATAATAGGAGTCCCAGAACATGAGGAGTAGAAGAAAGAGGCAGAAGGCTTATTTGAACAAATTATAGCTGAGAACTTTCCTAATCTGGGGGAAGGAAACAGGCATTCAAGACCAGGAAGCAAAGACACCCTCCTCAAAATGAATAAAAATAGGTTAACTCCCAAACATATAACAGTGAAGCTTTCAAATTTCAAAGACAAAGAGAAAATCCTGAAAGTCTCTGCAGACAAGAGGTCCTTAATCTATAAGGGTAGACACATAAGGCGGGCAGCAGACCTGTCCTCAGAGACCTGGCAGGTCAGAAAGGACTGGAATGATATATTCAGTGTGCTAAATAAGAAAAAATATGCAGCCAGGACACCTGGGTGGCTCAGAGATTAAATGTCTGCCTTGGGCTCAGGGTGTGATCCTGGAGTTCCAGGATCAAGTCCCACATTGGGCTCCCTGCATGGAGCCTGCTTCTCCCTCTGCCTGTGTCTCTGCCTGTCTCTCTGTGTCTCTCATGAATAAATACTTAAAATCTTTAAAAAAAAAAAAAAAAGAAAAATATGCAGCGAAGAATACTTCATCCAGCAAGGCTGTCATTCAGAATAGGAAAGATAAAGAGTTTCCAAGACAAACAAAAACTAAAAGAATTTGTGAACAGTAAATCAGCTCTGCAAGAAATATTAAAGGGGAAACTTTGAGTGGAGAAAAAATCCAAAAGTAACAAAGACCAGAAAGGAGCAGAGACAATCTACAGGAACAGGGACTCTACGAGTAATACAATGACACCAAATTTGTATCATTCAATAATTACTCTGAATATAAATGGACTAAATGCTCCAACCAAAATACATAAGGTATCAGAAATGGATAAAAAGAAAATAGCAAGGGCAGCCCCAGTGGCTTAGCGGTTTAGCACTGCCTTCAGCCCGGGGTGTGATCCTGGAGTCCCGGGATCAAGTCCCACGTCCCGCTCCCTGCATGGAGCTTGCTTCTCCCTCTGCCTGTGTCTCTGCTTCTCTCTCTCTGTCTCCGTGTCTCTCATGAATAAATAAATAAAATCTTAAAAAAAAAGAAAAGAAAATAACAAGACCCATTGATATAGTGCTTACAAGAGACTAATTTTAGAGCCAAAGACACCTCCAGATTGAAAGTCAGAAGGTGGAGAATGATTTATCATGCTAATGGACATGAAAAGAAAACTGGAGTAGCCATCCTTATATCAGACAAACTAGATTTTAAACAAAGACTGTAATAAGAGATGAAGAAGGATACTACATCATAATAAAAGTCTATCCAACAAGAATATCTAATAATTATAAGTATTTAATTTATGCTCCTAATTTGGGAGCAGCCAGATATATAAATCAATTAATAACAAAATTAAAGAAACCCATTGATAATAATATAATAATAGTAGGGAACTTTAATACCCCATTCAGAGCAATGGACAGATCATCTAAGCAGAAGAGCAATAAGGAAAGAAGGGCTTTGAATGACACATTGGACCAGATGGACTTCACAGATTTATTCAGAGTATTTCATCCTGAAGCAAGAGAATACACATTCTTCTTAAGTGCACATGGAACATTCTCCAAAATAGGTCATATATTGGGCGACATATCAGGTCTCAAACAGTACCAAAAGACTGAGACAATACCATGCATGTTTTCAGACCACAATGCTTTAAAACTTGAAGTCACCCACAAAAAAAAAAAAATCGGAAGGATCACAAATACATAGAAGTTAAAGAGCATCCTACTAAAGAATGAATGGTTCAACCAGGAAATTAAAGAAGAATTTTAAAAAATATGTGGAAGCAAATGAAAGTGAAAACACAATAGTTCAGAACCTCCGGGATGCAGCAAAGGCAGTAAGCAGAAAGTATATAGCAATACAGACTTTCCTCAAGAAGCAAGAAAAATCTCAAACACACAACATAACCTTACACCTAGAGGAGCTGGAAAAAGAATAGCAAATTCTCCTAAAACTAGCAGGAGAAGAGAAATAATAAAGATTAGAGCAGATCATGATGCAGAAATTTTAAAAACCCAGTAGAACAGATCAACAAAACTAAGAACTGGTTCTTCGAAAGAATTAACAAGATCAATAAACACATATCAAAAAGAAAAGAGAAAGGACTCAAATTAATAAAATCATGAATGAAAGAGGAGAGGTCAAAAAAAAAAAGAGGAGAGATCACAACCAATACTGAAGAAATTATAAGAACATATTATGAGCAACTATATACCAACAAATTAGGCAATCTGGAAGAAATGGATGCATTCATAGAAACACATAAACTACCAAACTGAAACAGGAAGAAATAGAAAACCTAAACAGACCCATAACCAGCAAAGAAATTGAATCAATAATCAAAAATCTCCAAACAAGAGTCCAGGGCCAGATGTCTTCCCAGCTGAATTCTACCAGACATTTGAAGAATAATTAATACCCATTCTTCTGAAACTATTTTAAAGAAATAGAAATGGAAGGAATACTTCCAAATTCCTTCTATGAGGCCAGCATTACCTTAAATCCCAAACCAGACAAAGACCCCCACTAAACAGGGAAATTACAAACTAATATCCTTAATGAACATGAATGCAAAAATTCTCACTAAGATACCATCTAGTAGAATCCAACAGTATATTAAAAGTATTATTCACCACAACCATATGGGATATATTCCTAGGCTGCAAGAGTGGTTCAACATCCACATATCAATCAATGTAATATACCACTTTAATTAAAGAAAGGACAAGAACCATATGATCCTCTCAAAAGATGCAGGAAAAGCATTTGACAAAATACAGCATCTTTTCTTGATTAAAACTCTCCACTGTGTAAGGATAGAGGGAACATACCTCAATATCATAAAAGCCATATAAGGAAAATCCCAGAATGAATATTATATCTTCAATGGGATATATATAATATATCCTGAGGTCAGGAACACGACAGAGATGTGCACTGTCACCACTATTGTTCAACATAGTACTGGAAGTCCTAGCCTCATCAATCAGACAACAAAAAGAAATGGCATCCAAATCAGCAAAGAAGTCAAAAACTTCTTTGTTTTTGAAAACTTTCAGTTTTCACAGATGATGTGATACTCTATGTAGAAAACTCAAAAGATTCCACTAAAAATTTGCCAAAACTAATATAGGAATTCAGCAAAACAGAAGGATATAAAATCAATACACAGAAGTCAGTTGCATTTTTACACACTAACAATGAAGCAGAAGAGAATTCAAAGAATCTATCCCATTTACAATTGCACCAAAACCCATAAGATACCTAGGAATAAATCTAACTAAAGAGGTAAAGGATCTGTACTCTGAAAAGTATAGAACACTTATGAAAGGAATTGAGGAAGACACAAAGAAATGGAAAAACATTCCATGCTCATGGATTAGAAGAAAAAATATTGTCAAAATGTCTATGCTAGCTACCCAAAGCAATCTATACATTCAACACAATCACTATCAAAATAGCAACAGCATTTTTCACAGAGCTGGAGCAAACAATCCTAAAATTTGTATGGAACCACAAAGACTCTGAATAGCCAAAGTAATGTTGAAAATGAAAACCAAACCTGGAGGCACCATAATTCTGGACTTCAAAGTGCATTACAAAGCTGTCATTGTCAAGACAGTGTGGTACTGGCACAGAAACAGACAAATAGATCAATGGTACAGAATAAAGAACCCAGAAATGGACTGTCAACTAAACTTCAACAAAGCAGGAAAGAATATCTAATGGAAAAAAAGGACAGTTTCTTCAACAAATAGTGTTGGGAGGGACAGCAACATGTGGAAGAATGTAACTGGGCCATTTTCTTACACCATACACAAAAATCAACTCAAAATGGTTGAAAGACTTAAATGTGAAACAGGAATCCAACAAAATCCTAGAGGAGAACACAGGCGGCAACCTCTTTGACCTCGGCTACAGCAACTTCTTCCTAGACGCGTCTCCAAAGGCAAGGGAAACAAAAGTAAAAATGAACTATTGAGACTTCATCAAGATAAGAACCTTTGCACAGCAATGGAAACAGTCAACAAAACTGAAAGACAGCCTACAGAATGGGGGAAGACATTTGCAAATATCTTATCAGATAAAGGGCTAGTATCCAAGACCTAAAAAGAACTTATCAAACTCAACACCCCAAAATCAAAAAATCCAGTCAATAGGGATGCCTGGGTGGCTCAGCAGTTGAGCATCTGCCTTTGGCTCAGGGCATGGTCCTGGAGTCCTGGGATTGAGTCCAACATTTGGCTGCCTCAAGAAGCCTGTGTCTCCCTCTGCCTATATCTCTGACTCTGTGTCTTTCATGAAAAAATAAATAAAATTGTAAAAAAAAAAAAGAATGGGCAGAAGACCTGATCAGATATTTTTCCAAAAAAAGGCATACAAATGACCAATAGACACATGAAAAAATGCTCAATATCATTAGTTAGCAGGAAAATACAGATTAAAGCCACAATGAGATAGCATCTAACACCAGTCAGAATGACTAAAATTAACAAGTCAAGAAACTACAGATGGTGGAGAGGATTAAGAGAAAGGAGAACCCTCTTAAACTTTGGTGGGAATACAAACTGGTACAGTCACTCTGGAAAACAGTATGGAGGTTCCTCAAAAAATTACAAATAGAACTACCCAACAAATCAGCAATTGCATTACTAATTATTTATCCTAAGGATACAAACATAGTGATTCAATGGAGTACATGCACTGCAATGTTTATAGTAGCAATGACTACAATAGCCAATTACAGGATAATATTTCACTATATATATATATAGTGAAATATTAGTCATCAAAAAGAGTGAAATCTTGCCATTTGCAATGATAAGGATGGAACTAGAGGGTATTGTGTTAAGCAAAATGAGCCAGTCAGATGGGTGCCTGGGTGGTTCAGTGGTTAGGCATTTGCCTTTGGCTCAGGTCATGATCCTGGGGTCCTGGAGTTGAATCCCACATCAGGCTCCCTGTAGGGAGCCTACTTCTCCCTCTGCCTATGCCTCTGCCTCTTTCTCTGTGTCTCTCATGAATAAATAAATAAAATCTTTTTAAAAAATAAGCCAGTCAGAGAAAGACAAATACCATATGATTTCACTCGTGTGGAATTTAAGAAACAAAACAGATGAACATAATGGAAGGGAAGGAAAAATAAAATAAGAGGAAAACAGAGAGGAGGGCAAACAATAAGAGACTCTTAACTCCAGGCAACAAATTGATGTTTACTGGGGGGCGGGTGTATGGGGGGATGGGGTAATTGGGTGATAGGCATTAAGGAGGGCACTTGATATAATGAGCACTGGGTTATACACAGCTGATGAATCACAAAATTATACTCTTGAAACTAAAAAAAAAAAAGGAAAAAAAGTCAATCAGCATGGAAAACAGTCAACTCAGCATGACATTTCAGCTTTATTCTCTAATGCTTTTTTTTTGCATTTGTGTGGGAAAATAGATAGCAATATGTTCACTTGTGCTTTTTTTTTTTTTTTCACATTGGAGTTTGAGGGATTTTCCAAGTAATGAAAAAGTCTGTCCAACTGGGGCAAAGATATTCACTCAGTGAGCAGAAAATGTTTGTTTGGAGAAAAATGAATTGAGGGCTCCCCTTAGGAAGGACCTACTATTAAATACAATTTCTCTCTTGGACTACACAAAGCCCAAAGGATAAAGCCTCAGAGTCACTGGGGATTGGGGGCCATGGGAGACACAGCATGGCTGTTTGAGAATTATGTGAACAGAAATCCTCTGCCTATAGTCTCCTTTGGCCTCCAGGGCCAGACTTGTTGTTATGGGTTGAATTCTGTCCCCCCAGAAAAGAAATGTTAAAGTCCTAACCCATGTGCCTCAGAATGTGACCTTATTTGGAAAGAGGATCACTGCAGATGTAATTAGTTAAAATGAGGTCATCCTGGACATGGATCCCAATCCAATATGACTTGTGTCCTTATAAGAGAAAGGCTCTGTGAAGATAGGATGAATGCTATGTGACAATAAAGGCAGAAATTTGGTTATACAGCTTCTGAACAATGGATGCCAAAGACACTCAGCAAGAGGCCAGAAACCAGGAAGAGGCAAGGAACAATTTTCCTTTAGGTTCCAGAGGGAGTATCCAGAGGGCCCTGTCAACACCTTAATTTTGACATCCAGTCTCCAGAACTTTGAGTTAATAAATTTCTATTGTTTTAAGTAAAAGAAAAAAAAAAAGGAAGAATAATTGTGTACCTAACTCAAGTCAATCTCACCTTTACCTAAAATAAAACCCACTGCACATTTCCAGCTTCCTGAATGCTCTTAATGCTAGACCATCCCTGGTCTAGAAAACTGAGATGTTCTGAAATGACCATGGGCCTACATGGCCACTGCCTTAATCGATGGTCCCAAGGCCCTCCAAAGGACTCTTAGAAACTCTCATTCTATTTTTTTTTTTTTTTTGCAAAAACAGACCTTATCATCATCTTCTTTAAGAAAATAAGGCAATTATCTTGATCCTAGCAGGATCTTCTGATTTGAATTTGCATTTTCTCCATAAATGAGAGGTTGGAAATTTGTGAGAAAAGCTATAAACAAAATGTGTTTTCTTGGGACACCCGGGTGATTCAGTTGGTTAAGTGGCTGCCTTTGGCTCCGGTCATGGTCTCAGGGTCCTGGAACTGAGCCTCACATTGGGCCCCCTGCTCAGCAGGGAGTCTGCTTCTCCCTCTCCTTGTAACCTTCCCCCTGCCTGTTTGCTCTCTCTCTCTCTCAAATGAATACGTTAAAAAAATCTTTAAAAATGTGGGTTTTTTTAAACAGAATTGCCTTAAAATAACCCAATTTGATGTTGGATCTTCAAAGAGTCAGGGACCGGTTTCATTTCCAGGGTAGCCTGTGCCACTAAGCCTGGAGAGTTACCCATTGGTGTTCCTATTAGCCCCACTTCCATTTGAATTCTTTCCAGGACACCTTGTCATTGCCAGCAGAAGACAGCTTTTTTTTTTATATATTTTATTTTTTTATTCATGAGAGGCACAGAAAGAGAGATGCAGAAACACAGACAGAGGGAGAAGCAGGCTCAATGCAGGGAGCCTGATATGGGACCCAATCCCGGGTCTCCAGGATCACGCCCTGGGCTGAAGGCAGCGCTAAACCGCTGAGCCACCTGGGCTGCCCACAGTCAGCTTTTCTAAGATTCTTAGTGCTTTAATTGTAGGCATGCAAAATATAAATATATTTATATTCACACATTTGAAAAATCAACTCTTAAATCAAAATTACTTATGCAGATAAGATTATAACAAAATAAAGCAAAACATTTTTTATTCAAATTACTTTGATACTTAAAAGAAAACAGGTTTCTTCTTTTGTTGTTCGTCTTTTTCTGTGTATATCTGCTCTCTATTTTTGTAATCAGTGTCTGGTAACTAAGGTAAACCAAAAGTGGAGGAGAGAACTGGCAACGTGTTAGAAGTCCTGTGTGAAATACATGCCAATTTGAAGAAGTCAAACCAATTATATAGTTTTGCTTAGAGTTTTCATCCGGATTATTCTCCCTCTTGAGAAGTAGTGGTAGAAATAATAGAAAGTATTTCTGCCTATTAGTGAGCACTCAGGATAATTTTTACTCATTTCTAAGAGCCAAGGAAAATAGAAAGCTTGAAAGGGTGAATATTTGTTTCTTCACTCAATTCTGTCAATCACAGTTGGTTGTGAAGTTTGTCTTTGTCCAATTGTCTGGAATCCTGCTGTGGGACCTCAGGCTCTGGCCTTCAGCTCCTCCAGAGCTTTACTTTGGAAGTGTGTTCTTCTCCCTATGTCAGCCAGATAAAGACTTAGATTTTCTGCCTCCATTTTCCAGTAGAAAGTTGGTCCTCTCTCATTAGGATAGCAGCCTGCAGTCTGCTTTATGGAGGCTCTGAACTAATCTTGACTGCAGAGTGCACAGCACAGCAATTACACAGACTTTTCAGAGTTCAGTGTGCCAGATCAAGGCGCGGAACAGGCCAGTTCCTCCAACTCAGCTTGTTAACGTGATTTAGACTCTCAAAGCTAGACAATAATGTAGCATTTTATAAAATGATCATAGGTGATATATAAATAATAACAAAAAATAATTTTCGAAAGCCAACAAGCCACATTAACCTCAGTCAGGATTATTTTTGTGCAAAACAGACACATCAAAAATGAGATTACTGTAAAATACTTCAGTGTTCTTTGTTAAATGAGGTTTTGAAAATAAAAAGAAAATTCATTGATTTTTTTTGTCTACTACTTCTATATTACTGAGTAAATTACATGATAGAACTCTGAAAGGCTGCTTTTTTTTAGTCATAATTCAGGTGAGTTATAGTGAAGGTGTATGAAGAAAAAAAATAGGTAGTTAAGAAGAAGGTTTTCGAAAAAATAGATTAAAAAAAAGACAGAGAGAAAAAAATAAAAATAAAATAGCAAAAAAAGAAGTAATTAGAATGATTCTGCAGAGAGCACACTCTGGAAAGCCCTGGAAGGTCTCACAGAGAGTACGAAAATGGTGGCTTTTGGAAAAGAAAAAGTGAAAGTCCTCACTCAGGGGCAAGAATCCATCAAGCCATGATAACAGGACCATATGCTCAAAGAAACCTGATTATTTTGTTCACACAGTACACCAAGGTTAGGGGCATCTCAAGTCACTAGGTAAATGACCAGTGAGAAGGAAGATCAGATGAAGTACTTTGTCTTTGGCTGAGTTCCATTTTTCTCCCACTGTTGATTATCCTTTAGGTTTCAGCTAAATATCCTTTCTTCAATGGGTTCTTCTCTGACACCTGATACTCTGTCCCCACATTCTTTCTCGTATAGAACTTATATTTATTTTTCATTATATATTAAATACTGATTTATTTATCTACTGTCAGTCTCCTCTGTTAACCTGCAAATTACATGAGAACATAGGAATCAATATAAGTAGTGAATAAATGCTCTACTTAAAATTTGAAAAAAATAATCACTCTCATATTCTCTGTACAGATTCCTCTTCCCTCAAGTCTTCATGTGAATGACCTTAAGAGTGTCCTGGGAATTCTTGGAAAAAGTAATGCCCCCCCCAAAAAAAATTGCCACATGGTTTATAATGAATACTGGACTATGCAGAGACTTGGCTCTAATTCCTACTCTGCCAATAACAATTACCTCCTTGGGCTTTAACAGCCTCTCTGGGTCTTTGTGATCTTATCTACAACTCTGTGGTCAATAATTTCACTAAAAAAGGCTTAACTAAATAACTTAAGTTAATAACTTGTAGAATCATTTTTCTAATACTAACTTACCCTCCTTTCTGTGTCCCTGTTTTAGTGTGAATGGGTGGGTTTCCTGTCAGGATTCAGCTATTCCTATTCATTTCCTAAAAGCTGCCTGTATATTTAATTCTTGTAATGTGAATTCCATCTCCCCTACAATATTATTTTATGTTTCAAAGAAACTATGCAGAATTATACCGATTTTTAATTGGCAAGATTGCTGATGCTTAAGCTTTAGATTTGGGGGTCAATATCCCTAACATTCCATGTCAAGTAATTCATAATTAATTAAAGATTAAAAAGGAAAGAAAAAAGAAATAAAAAGAAAAAAGAATGAAAAGCATAAGAGGAGCTGCATTTAAAGGAATTCTGCATTACAATGTTTAATATTTACAGTGCACATTTTGTAATGGGCATAATGCTTAATTTATTGATTTGAAAGCTTTGGGCTTTTTAGAATTTTAGAAAATCTATCCCACATATTGTATTCATTATATATTATCTCTCAAACCTACATATTATACTCTACTGATTTACATTTTTCGTCTTGTGCTTGCTTACTTACTTGATTACAAATTCTACACCTCGTATAAATACCAAGAAGTTGGTGAGTAATCAATAATTAATAATAATTTTATAGCTATTTATGAAGGTATAGTTTAAAAGTTATCATTTAATACTTTTTTCTATATATAGCCAATACACTCTAAAAGTTCATTGATTTGAAGAGGATAATAATGGTTAGCCAAAATTTTCTGTTTTTCCACATCCATTTTTTCTAATATTTCTCTTCCTTTGTTATTGCTCACTTATTTTATTCTAAAATTAAAGAAAAGTCCATGCAACTGAAAAATCCATCCATACTCAAAAATAATTTTATGGTTATTTAAGATTTAATTAGTTTGGATAGCATCCATTAAATAATGGAATAAAGGCCTCTGGAAATCACCTGTCTCCACCAAACTACCTAGAAAACCTTCAAATTATCCTGAAAATCTATGAATTCGGCCTGAGATTTAAAGAGAGACCAGCTGGAATGCTACAGTGAGAAGAATTCGCGCTTCTATCAAGGTAGGAAGACGGGGAAAAAGAAATAAAGGAACAAAGGCCTCCAAGGGGGAGGGGCCCCGCGAGGAGCCGGGCTGAGGCCGGGGCGAGTGTCCCCAGGACAGGAGAGCCCCGTCCCGGAGGAGCAGGAGCTGCACCGACCTTCCCGGGCGGAAAGGGGCTCTCAGGGAGTTGGAGCAGGACCCAGGAGGGCGGGGATGCCCTCGGGCTCCCGGGGACAGTAACAGCAACTGCGCGCCCAGGAGAGTGCGCCGAGCTCCCTAAGGGCTGCAGCGCGCACGGCGGGACCCGGCGGGACCCGGAGCAGCTCGGAGGGGCTCGGGCGGCGGCACCGCGGAGGGGGCTGCGCGGCCCCGGGAGCAGCTCGGAGGGGCTCGGGCAGAGGAAGAGGCTCCGTGCGGAGGGGCCTGCGCGGTTCCAGGAGCAGCTCGGAGGGGCTCGGGCGGCGGCTCCGCGGAGGGGGCTGCGCGGCCCGGGAGCGCGAATCCAACAGCGCAGGCTCCGGAGCACAGGGCGCCGGGACACAGCCCAGGATCCCGCCTCCCCCGGGACAGGCAGAGGCCGGGAGGGCCCAGGACAGCGAGGACGCTCCTGCCCCAGCTGAGCACATCAGCGGCCCCGCCCCGGAGCCTCCAGGCCCTGCAGACGGAGTTCCTGCCGGAGCTGAATCCAGGTTTCCAGAGCTGCCCCGCCACTGGGGCTGTTCCTCCTGCGGCCTCACGGGGTAAACAACCCCCACCGAGCCCTGCACCAGGCAGGGGCACAGCAGCTCCCCCAACTGCTAACACCTGAAAATCAGCACAACAGGCCCCTCCCCCAGAACACCAGCTAGACGGACAACTTCCAGGAGAAGCCAAGGGACTTAAAGTACACAGAATCAGAAGATACTCCCCGGTGGTTCTTTTTTTGTTTGTTTGTTTTTGTTTTTGTTTTTGTTTTGTTTTGCTTTTTGATTTGTTTCCTTCCCCCACCCCCTTTTTTTTTTCTCCTTTCTTTTTCTTTCTCTTTTTCTTCTTTTTTTTTCGTTTTTTTTTTCTTTTTCTTCCCTTTTTTTTTCTCTTTCTCTTTTCTTTCCTTCTTTCTCTCCTCTCTTTTTCTCTTTTTCCCAATACAACTTGCTTTTGGCCACTCTGCACTGAGCAAAATGACTAGAAGGAAAACCTCACCTCAAAAGAAAGAATCAGAAACAGTCCTCTCTCCCACAGAGTTACAAAATCTGGATTACAATTCAATGTCAGAAAGCCAATTCAGAAGCACTATTATACAGCTACTGGTGGCTCTAGAAAAAAGTATAAAGGACTCAAGAGACTTCATGACTGCAGAATTTAGAGCTAATCAGGCAGAAATTAAAAATCAATTGAATGAGATGCAATCCAAACTAGAAGTCCTAACGACGAGGGTTAACGAGGTGGAAGAACGAGTGAGTGACCTAGAAGACAAGTTGATAGCAAAGAGGGAAACTGAGGAAAAAAGAGACAAACAATTAAAAGACCATGAAGATAGATTAAGGGAAATAAACGACAGCCTGAGGAAGAAAAACCTACGTTTAATTGGGGTTCCCGAGGGCGCCGAAAGGGACAGAGGGCCAGAATATGTATTTGAACAAATTCTAGCTGAAAACTTTCCTAATCTGGGAAGGGAAACAGGCATTCACATCCAGGAAATAGAGAGATCCCCCCCTAAAATCAATAAAAACCGTTCAACACCTCGACATTTAATTGTGAAGCTTGCAAATTCCAAAGATAAGGAGAAGATCCTTAAAGCAGCAAGAGACAAGAAATCCCTGACTTTTATGGGGAGGAGTATTAGGGTAACAGCAGACCTCTCCACAGAGACCTGGCAGGCCAGAAAGGGCTGGCAGGATATATTCAGGGCCCTAAATGAGAAGAACATGCAACCAAGAATACTTTATCCAGCAAGGCTCTCATTCAAAATGGAAGGAGAGATAAAGAGCTTCCAAGACAGGCAGCAACTAAAAGAATATGTGACCTCCAAACCAGCTCTGCAAGAAATTTTAAGGGGGCCTCTTAAAATTCCCCTTTAAGAAGAAGTTCAGTGGAACAGTCCACAAAAACAAAGACTGAATAGATATCATGATGACACTAAACTCATATCTCTCAATAGTAACTCTGAATGTGAACGGGCTTAATGACCCCATCAAAAGGCGCAGGGTTTCAGACTGGATAAAAAAGCAGGACCCATCTATTTGCTGTCTACAAGAGACTCATTTTAGACAGAAGGACACCTACAGCCTGAAAATAAAAGGTTGGAGAACCATTTACCATTCGAATGGTCCTCAAAAGAAAGCAGGGGTAGCCATCCTTATATCAGATAAACTAAAATTTACCCCAAAGACTGTAGTGAGAGATGAAGAGGGACACTATATCATACTTAAAGGATCTATTCAACAAGAGGACTTAACAATCCTCAATATATATGCTCCGAATGTGGGAGCTGCCAAATATATAAATCAATTATTAACCAAAGTGAAGAAATACTTAGATAATAATACACTTATACTTGGTGACTTCAATCTAGCTCTTTCTATACTCGATAGGTCTTCTAAGCAAAACATCTCCAAAGAAACAAGAGCTTTAAATGATACACTGGACCAGATGGATTTCACAGATATCTACAGAACTTTACATCCAAACTCAACTGAATACACATTCTTCTCAAGCGCACATGGAACTTTCTCCAGAATAGACCACATATTGGGTCACAAATCGGGTCTGAACCGATACCAAAAGATTGGGATTGTCCCCTGCATATTCTCGGACCATAATGCCTTGAAATTAGAACTAAATCACAACAAGAAGTTTGGAAGGACCTCAAACACATGGAGGTTAAGGACCATCCTGCTAAAAGATAAAAGGGTCAACCAGGAAATTAAGGAAGAATTAAAAAGATTCATGGAAACTAATGAGAATGAAGATACAACCGTTCAAAATCTTTGGGATGCAGCAAAAGCAGTCCTAAGGGGGAAATACATCGCAATACAAGCATCCATTCAAAAACTGGAAAGAACTCAAATACAAAAGCTAACCTTACACATAAAGGAGCTAGAGAAAAAACAGCAAATAGATCCTACACCCAAGAGAAGAAGGGAGTTAATAAAGATTCGAGCAGAACTCAACGAAATCGAGACCAGAAGAACTGTGGAACAGATCAACAGAACCAGGAGTTGGTTCTTTGAAAGAATTAATAAGATAGATAAACCATTAGCCAGCCTTATTAAAAAGAAGAGAGAGAAGACTCAAATTAATAAAATCATGAATGAGAAAGGAGAGATCACTACCAACACCAAGGAAATACAAACGATTTTAAAAACATATTATGAACAGCTATACGCCAATAAATTAGGCAATCTAGGAGAAATGGACGCATTCCTGGAAAGCCACAAACTACCAAAACTGGAACAGGAAGAAATAGAAAACCTGAACAGGCCAATAACCAGGGAGGAAATTGAAGCAGTCATCAAAAACCTCCCAAGACACAAGAGTCCAGGGCCAGATGGCTTCCCAGGAGAATTTTATCAAACGTTTAAAGAAGAAATCATACCTATTCTCCTAAAGCTGTTTGGAAAGATAGAAAGAGATGGAGTACTTCCAAATTCGTTCTATGAAGCCAGCATCACCTTAATTCCAAAGCCAGACAAAGACCCCGCCAAAAAGGAGAATTACAGACCAATATCCCTGATGAACATGGATGCAAAAATTCTCAACAAGATACTGGCCAATAGGATCCAACAATACATTAAGAAAATTATTCACCATGACCAAGTAGGATTTATCCCTGGGACACAAGGCTGGTTCAACACCCGTAAAACAATCAATGTGATTCATCATATCAGCAAGAGAAAAACCAAGAACCATATGATCCTCTCATTGGATGCAGAGAAAGCATTTGACAAAATACAGCATCCATTCCTGATTAAAACTCTTCAGAGTGTAGGGATAGAGGGAACATTCCTCGACATCTTAAAAGCCATCTATGAAAAGCCCACAGCAAATATCATTCTCAATGGGGAAGCACTGGGAGCCTTTCCCCTAAGATCAGGAACAAGACAGGGATGTCCACTCTCACCACTGCTGTTCAACATAGTACTGGAAGTCCTAGCCTCAGCAATCAGACAACAAAAAGATATTAAAGGCATTCAAATTGGCAAAGAAGAAGTCAAACTCTCTCTCTTCGCCGATGACATGATACTCTACATAGAAAACCCAAAAGTCTCCACCCCAAGATTGCTAGAACTCATACAGCAATTCGGTAGCGTGGCAGGATACAAAATCAATGCCCAGAAGTCAGTGGCATTTCTATACACTAACAATGAGACTGAAGAAAGAGAAATTAAGGAGTCAATCCCATTTACAATTGCACCCAAAAGCATAAGATACCTAGGAATAAACCTCACCAAAGATGTAAAGGATCTATACCCTCAAAACTATAGAACACTTCTGAAAGAAATTGAGGAAGACACAAAGAGATGGAAAAATATTCCATGCTCATGGATTGGCAGAATTAATATTGTGAAAATGTCAATGTTACCCAGGGCAATATACACGTTTAATGCAATCCCTATCAAAATACCATGGACTTTCTTCAGAGAGTTAGAACAAATTATTTTAAGATTTGTGTGGAATCAGAAAAGACCCCGAATAGCCAGGGGAATTTTAAAAAAGAAAACCATATCTGGGGGCATCACAATGCCAGATTTCAGGTTGTACTACAAAGCTGTGGTCATCAAGACAGTGTGGTACTGGCACAAAAACAGACACATAGATCAGTGGAACAGAATAGAGAATCCAGAAGTGGACCCTGAACTTAATGGGCAACTAATATTCGATAAAGGAGGAAAGACTATCCATTGGAAGAAAGACAGTCTCTTCAATAAATGGTGCTGGGAAAATTGGACATCCACATGCAGAAGAATGAAACTAGACCACTCTCTTTCACCATACACAAAGATAAACTCAAAATGGATGAAAGATCTAAATGTGAGACAAGATTCCATCAAAATCCTAGAGAAGAACACAGGCAACACCCTTTTTGAACTCGGCCATAGTAACTTCTTGCAAGATACATCCACAAAGGCAAAAGAAACAAAAGCAAAAATGAACTATTGGGACTTCATCAAGATAAGAAGCTTTTGCACAGCAAAGGATACAGTCAACAAAACTCAAAGACAACCTACAGAATGGGAGAAGATATTTGCAAATGATATATCAGATAAAGGGCTAGTTTCCAAGATCTATAAAGAACTTATTAAACTCAACACCAAAGAAACAAACAATCCAATCATGAAATGGG
The DNA here is from genome assembly GCF_048164855.1 of Canis lupus baileyi. Taxonomy (NCBI): domain Eukaryota; kingdom Metazoa; phylum Chordata; class Mammalia; order Carnivora; family Canidae; genus Canis; species Canis lupus. Next base: position 37,048,751 of record NC_132865.1, read on the forward strand.
CAAAAGACATGAACAGAAATCTCACAGAGGAAGACATAGACATGGCCAACATGCATATGAGAAAATGCTCTGCATCACTTGCCATCAGGGAAATACAAATCAAAACTACAATGAGATACCACCTCACACCAGTGAGAATGGGGAAAATTAACAAGGCAGGAAACAACAAATGTTGGAGAGGATGCGGAGAAAAGGGAACCCTCTTACACTGTTGGTGGGAATGTGAACTGGTGCAGCCACTCTGGAAAACTGTGTGGAGGTTCCTCAAACAGTTAAAAATATACCTGCCCTACGACCCAGCAATTGCACTGTTGGGGATTTACCCCAAAGATACAAATGCAATGAAACGCCGGGACACCTGCACCCCGATGTTTCTAGCAGCAATGGCCACTATAGCCAAACTGTGGAAGGAGCCTCGGTGTCCAACGAAAGATGAATGGATAAAGAAGATGTGGTTTATGTATACAATGGAATATTACTCAGCTATTAGAAATGACAAATACCCACCATTTGCTTCAACGTGGATGGAACTGGAGGGTATTATGCTGAGTGAAGTAAGTCAGTCGGAGAAGGACAAACATTATATGTTCTCATTCATTTGGGGAATATAAATAATAGTGAAAGGGAAAATAAGGGAAGGGAGAAGAAATGTGTGGGAAATATCAGAAAGGGAGACAGAACGTAAAGACTGCTAACTCTGGGAAACGAACTAGGGGTGGTAGAAGGGGAGGAGGGCGGGGGGTGGGAGTGAATGGGTGACGGGCACTGGGTGTTATTCTGTATGTTAGTAAATTGAACACCAATAAAAAAAAAAAATTAAAAAAAAAAAAAAAAAAAAAAAAAAAAGGCCTCTGGAAATTATGTTCTCCATGAAACCAATTAGAAAACTGCTAAAATGGTCAGAATCACCTTTTTCAGAACTCTAGAAATTAAGCAAAGGCTTCCAGTTATCTGGGGAGAAATTAGTCAAGAAAGTGGATGAATCTGGTTAAAAATGGTGAATTTTATGGCATTTCGGTTTACTCAATTCAAATCCTTGTGAAAATGGCAGTCATCAGAGGATGCAAAACAAAATTTAAAACTTTTTCAAATCTTCATTCTCCCCCAAATGATCATATTTTGACCTGTCTGGCGGTTCCCTAGAGAATTCTACCAAATGATCATATTTTGACCTGTCTGGTGGTTCCCTAGAGAATTCTACTTTCAAGGCTATCTTTAATCTGACTCAGAATTTGCCCAGTGTAGCCTTTTCTCCTGGGAACATTTTGGGGAATGGCAGGGGGTGGGGGCATAGAGTGAGAGACAATTGTTAAATTAATCAGCTGCTGGAGGGACTGAAAATTGAAGCAGACAACAAACTAACCAAAAAGCTTAAAAAGAAAATATAGGAGAGAAGATGTTCATAGTGGCTTTGAAGAGTTCTGACATATTCCTAGGAATCTAGAAGGTCACTCATATGTATAAGATTGTGGTCATACTCAGGACTATGAGTACCCTCAGGACACACCTGGAAATGACCTAACATGTCACCTTGGGCTGATCTTGAGCTCTGCACAAACAGGAAGTGAAGGCTAAGGCAGAGAGGTCAGTTACCTGGCTGAGTTTTGAAGATATGTCTCAACAAGGACATAAGGGCCTCAACACAGAGGCCTTTAGCAAAGACTGAGTGACTGGTTGGTCCTGGGAGCTAAATGGAAATTTCTGCCCAGTCAAATGCTACACTAAGACAAGACTTCAGTAGATACACACAACAAATAATATAGATTTTACAGAATTAGTTCAGAAAAGCCCATCATTCCATTTCATCCATTATGTTTCTATACACTAAGACAAATATTTTTAAAAGGAGTAAAGAAGATAATCCTAATCACAATAACATCAAAAACAATAAAATAAAATAAAATACTTAGGCATAAGTTTAACCAAAGAGATGAAAGATCTGTATACTAAAAATTGTAAGACATTGATGAAAGAAATTGAAAAAGACACAAAGAAGTGGAAAGATAATCCATGCTTATGGATTAGAAGAATTAATATTGTTAACTTTCTATACTACCAAACACCATCTGAATTTAATTTAATCCCTGTCAATTCCAATGACTTCTTTTTACAGAAATAGAACAAAGAATTCAAAATTCATATGGAATCATAAAAGACCCTAAATAGCTAAAGCATTCCTGAGAAAGAACAAAGATGGAAGCATCATGTTCCCGGATTTCAAACTGTACTACAAAGCTCTAGTAATCAAAACAGTATGGTACTGACATAAAAGTAGACATATAGAATAGAAAGTGGAGAAATAAACCCCACATATGTAGTCAGCTAACAACTGGCAAGGGAATCAAGAATACCAATGAGGAAAGCAGTATATCTAAAAGTCCCTATAATAAATTATCAAACTAGATAATCAATCACAGAAAAAATTAAATTGGAGCCCGTCTTACACCACTCATAAAAACTAACCCGAAATGGATTAAAAACTTAAACATGAGACTTGAAATTGGCAAGTGTTGGCAAGGACATGGAGAAAAGGAACCTTGGTGTTCTGCTGGTGGGAATGTAAATTGGTGCAGCCACTGTGGAAAGCAGTAAGGAGGTTCCTCTAAAAAAATTAAGAATAGAAATGCCATATGACCCAGTGATCCCACTTCTGGTATAGATCCAAAAGAAACTAAAGAAGTATATTGAAAAGATATCTGCACTCCCATGTTTATCACAGCATCACTCACAATAATCAAGATATTAAGACAGTATAAATGTCCATGGACAGGTAAGTGAATAAAAAGATGTGATATATATATATATATATATATATATATATATATATATACACACACACACACACACAATGAAATATTATTCAGCCTTGAGAAAGACGAAAATCCTGCCATTTGGGACAACATGGAAGGATTTTGAGCATATAATGCTAAATGAAGTTAGATAGAGAAAGACAAATACTATATGTTATCACATACATGTACAATCAGAAAAAGCTGAACCATAGAAATAGTAGAAAGGTCATTACCAGGAGCTGGGAGGTGGGAGATTTGGGGAAGTGTTGATTAAAAGGTACAAACTTCCAGCTATAAGATGCATAAGTTCTGGGGTTCTAATGCACAGCATTATGATTATAGTTAACAGTGTATTTTAATATTTTCAATATTATATATTGGAAAATTGCTAGTAAAGTAGTTCAAAAATGTTCTGACCACAAAAGAAGTAATTATGTCATGTAACGAAAGCGTTAGTTAATGCTAAGGTGGTAACCATATTGTAACATATAAGCACAGTCAACCTTTGAACAACGTGAGGGTTAAGGATGTAAACAGATGTAAATCCATGAGTAAGTCTTGACTCCCAAAAACTTAACTATGTAAATCCATGTGTAAGTTTTGACTCCCAAAAACTTAACTACTAATGTTAGGCAGAAAGCTAGGCATGAGTGACAGGAGGATGGACCTTAGATGTCCTGAGGGGGAGCCCCAAGTGAGGACTGCCCAGGGACTACCTCATTACTCCCATCTAGCAATCGGTTTGCAGTTACAACATGCTGGCAGAGGAAGAGTTAAGTTTATTGTGCTTGTTGCACTTGTGCAGAAAGCAACCACTTCTTATTATCTCTAGAATAAAAATGATGTTGCCATTTCCTAACCCATGCAGATATATTATTTTTTAAAGATTTATTTATTTGAAAGAGAGAGAAACAGAGACAGAGACAGAGAGAATGTGAGAGTGGAAGAAGGGACAGAGGGAGAGAATCTTTTTTTTTTTTTTTTTTAAGAGGAAGAGAATCTTCAAGCAGATTCCCTGCTTAATGTGGAATCCTATGCACGCCCCCATCCCAACTCATGATACCATGACCTGAGCCAAAACTAAGTGTCAGATGCTCAATTGACTGAACCACACAGGCCCTCCCTTCCTCACACACAGATATTTTAAATATCTTGGGAAAGGACACATGTAGTTGGCTAATTGTTATATAATCCAGGCATGTCTAAAATGTTGGAACCCTAGGACCCACCCAAAAGAAAAAATTGATATAGGAGCACCTGGGTGGTTCAGTGGTTGAGCATCTGTCTTTGGTTCAGGTTGTGATCCCGGGGTCCTGGGATCAAGTCCCACATCAGGCTTCCTGCAGGGAGCCTGCTTTTCCCTCTGCTTAAGTCTCTGCCTCTCTCTGTGCTTCTTATGAATAAATAAATTAAATCTTTAAAAAAATTGATATAAGCCAACACCCCAGAGTTTCCAGGGCCTTTGTCTATCTTGACTGGCCTACTCCTCCCTTGGAGTGTACTTTAATAAAACTTTGCTCTGCTTTTTTGTTTCATTTTAGGTATAGGAATTATACCTCAATTTTAGAAAGGAAAAAATTAAAATGCAAATGCCAAATGGGAAAATGCTTAAAATATATATTGTATAAATACACAAAATGATTAAATAATATTCTAGGATAAAGAGAAATATAATTAAAATCAATAGAAAATAAAAATCACTGGATAAACATGAGTAGAAAATTTAAAGAGAAAAAGTAAAAAAATACAAATGTTAATAAACATATGAAAAATATTCACTCATTAATGATTCAAGAAATATAAATGTGAAAATAATAAAGTATTCTGGCCATATATCTATCAGAAATTCTTTTAAAATGTCAATTTTGGGGACGCCTGGGTGGCTCAGCAGTTGAGTGTCTGCCTTTGGCTCAGGGTGTGATCCCTAGATCCAGGATTGAGTCCCACATCAAGCTCCCTGCATGAAGCCTGCTTCTCCCTCTGCCTGTGTCTCTGCCTCTCTCTCTCTCTCTCTGTGTGTCTCTCATGAATAAATAAAATCTTTTAAAAAAAGTCAATTTTGTGTTGACAAAAGGTGAAGCAGAATTTCTGATGTTGCTAATGGAATCTTACTGATTATAATTTGGTAATATCTATCCAATTTCTTTATTGAGATAAAATTGACATATATAATGAAATAAAATTGACATTTAATATATTAATTTTTAAAAGTGTGTAAAATAATGATTCAATACTTGTGTATATTGCAAAATGATCACCACAATAAGTCTAGTTAACATCTATCACCACACATACATTTTTTTTTCTTGTGATAAGAACTTTTAAGATCTACTCTTTTTTTTAAGATTTTATTTTTATTCTTGATAGAGAGAGAGAGAGGGAGAGAGAAAGGCAGAAGCAGGCTCCATGCGGGGAGCCCGAAGCGGGACCCGATCCCAGGACTCCAAGATCATGCCCTGAGCCAAAGGCAGGTGCCAAACTGTTGAGCCACCCAGGTGTCCCCCAAGATCTACTCTTTTATCAACCTTCCAATATATGCAATACAATATTATTAACCATAGTCACCATGTGGTACATTATATCCCCAGGACATATATTTTATAACAGTTATATTTTGTAACTGGAAGTTTGTATGTTTTGACCTCCTTTACTCATTTCACTCACCCCTGATGCCTCTGGCAACCTCTGGCAACCACCTATCTGTCCTCTGTATCTGTGAGTTCAAGGTTTTGTTTTTTGTTTATTTTTCAAATTATACATATAAGTGAGATCATATAGTATTTGTCTTTCTCTTTCTCTGACCTATTTCACTTAACATACTGCTCTCAGGGCCCATCCATGTCTTTGCAATGGCAAGATTTCATCCTATTTCTGTGGTTGAATATTATTCCATATATATACACATATAGACCAAATTTTCTTTATGCATTTCCTCATTGGTGAGTACTTGGGTTACTCCCATGTCTTGGCTATTATAAATAATACTGCAGTGAACATGAGAGTGCATACATTTTCCAAGTTAGAGTTTTCATTCTCTTCTCATTTATAAACAGAAATGGGATTGCTGGATCATGTAGTACTTGTCTTTTTAATTTGTGGAGGAAACGCCACAGTATTTTCCATTATGGCTGCACCAGTTTATCTCTTGTGTTTTCGGTAATAGCCATCTGACAGGTTTGAGGAAATTCTTACTGTGGTTTTGATTTGTATTCCTGATGATGAGTGATGTTGAGCACCTTTCCATCTGTATGTATTCTTCAGAAAAATGTCCATTAAGTTTAAAAATAATGATCATATGCAATAATTACTTTTCTAGAAATTAACTGAGGAAATAATTAATTAGCTGTGTACATCTTCATAATATGAGAATATGTATCACAGTATTAGTTGATAGCCTCATATTGGAAATGGCATAAATTTCTAAGTATAGAAAATACTAAGTTATGACACATGTGTACAATGGCATGCTCTTAAGTCATTTTAAATAATGTGGTTGAGGAATATTTACTGGCTTGGGAAAATGCTCAAAATATATTATTCAATTAAAAAGTAGGTCATAAAAATTACATAGAATAAACTCAATTGTGAAGGGTTTGTAGATGCATAAGAAATGACTGGAAGAAAACATATGTTTAGGAGTTAACTATAAGGTGGTATTATGGGTCACATTTTCCTACAGAATTCTACATATGGCCTCCAATGTAGAGATACGAATTTATTTAAAAATCTGCTACTAAAATCCCAAAATTAGTCTATGGCCATACCACTCTGAACATGCCCGATCTCATCTAAAAATCCCCAAATTACTTTTCCTCCTATGCTGAATACCAGTAAACTCTTGGGTAACCCCCACATAATGTGACTCTGAACTAAAGAAGGTTGTGCTCCTAGATGAGCATTGGATGAGTTTCAGTCCATCCCTCAGATTTTGCCTTTTACTGGCCACGCTGTCCTCTAGGCTAGTCTTGTTCAGGATTATTTTAGGTATTTCTGAGGCTGCACACAGGGTATAGGGTGGGCTTCAGACTGACTCGCCCTACCACATGCACTCCCTGTCCTTATGCTAAGGTGTTACTGCAGTGAGGTACTTGTTAATACTGTGATAGGTTTCTTGAATTTTTAACCCTTGAAGAAAAAATGAAGAAATTGTATGAAAGAGTTATTTTACTATAACTATTGGCTTTTCTGCCAATGTGTTCACATATTATATTCTTGGATTTTAAAATGTGTAGATGCAAATTACTCCATATTTCAATGAATTGACCCAAACTATGTATATGAGTTCCAGGGCAGTGAGGAAGACTTATGCTAACATCAACTATAATACTTAGAAGCGTTAAATAGGTTGCCTTCCATAATGTCGCAATAAACTATGAAGTTGCAATGAAATGGAATAAATTGAACTCATATTCCTAATCTAATATTGGGTACATTATTTTCTTGCTGGTATGAAAAGCTTTTCCTGCTGTGATTATTGTTTGCTTTTCTCAGCCTAGTAAATATCAGTGATCTTCCACACCAATCCCTCAAGGCTGTGACTTTCCCTTGAGTGGGTGTTAGCCTTCAGTTTTAGTGTACACCTACATGATTGCTTAAAAAACAAATCTGAGTGATGATCCTGTAAAACTGAAAGAGACAGATAATATTGAAAACCTACCTGCTTGCTAAATCCATCATCTATATAAATTCTACTATTCTCAGTAAAAGGGAGTAAACAAAGTTCTGTGTAATGATGACTGCCTCCTCTCAAACCTCCTTCCCCACATCCCAGTTTCCTCCATTAGCCTTTGGAAGTTGCCACAGAACCCCCGCGCCATCCCACCCAGAAGCTCATCCTGAATTCCAGCATGTGCTGGGTTGAGTTCCCTCTGTCACATTTCCAATCACTTGGTACCATGGGTAGATCAGGCTTTATGGGGCCTGAAACTTATGAATTATGGGGACCTTATTTTAAAAGAATAATTGAATAAATGTAAAATTAGGTACAAGAACAAATATTTGGGACGCCTGGGTGGCTTAGCAGTTGGGCCCCTGCCTTTGGCTCAGGTTGTGATCCCCGAATCTGGGATCCAGTTCCGCATTGGGCTCCCTGCGAGGAGCCTGCTTCTCCCTCTGCCTATGTCTCTGCCTCTCTCTGTGTCTTTCATGAATAAATAAATAAATATTTTTTGTAAAAGAACAATTATTTATTTATAATGAGAAAATAAATCTCAGATATCACAAACATAAAAATCCAGAAAAAAAACATTAAAATCCAGAAAAAGAACATAACAATTTTATTAATTAATGCCTGATACTCTGCTGAAATATTTTCCCTACATTTTTTTACTGCAGTCTCCTTACTTGCCTTTTTAATTCCTGGAACTTTTATCATAATGTTCTCTAAGGAAAAAAAGATAACGTAATCCTTCCACTAACACATTTGATCAAAACTTGTTTTTATGTTGGTAGTGAGATAAAATAAGAAACTTCCCTTAGGTTAATGCATAAAACAAGAAACTTCACAAGCAGCAATAGTATTGCTATTGATTTATACTCTTTTTTTTTTTTAACAAGAGACAATTTTATAAAAATTCACATTTTCACAACAGTATGATGTATAGAGATTCAGACAGTTAATCTTTAACACAGAATGCTGTAATATTTTACACTGTGATGCCTGGGAAAATATTTCTAGAGTAACCAGCAGTCTGTGTAGGAAGCAGCAGCCCATGCTCCCAGGAGTAAATGTGAAGAACAAGCTACTGCTCACTACCTCAGGAGAGACGGGCTGTGGAAGGATAGCTTGTCCCAGTTTAAAAACTATACTATAAGAGCAGACCTTTCTCCAGTTCCTAATCTCCCCTTACTAGTTTTCTTTCTAATATATTTTTCCTGCCAGCTACCCAGGCTCCAGTCAGTGAGTAGCTTTCAAAGAGTATAAATCTTTACACAAGAATTCTGATTAATTTGATTTCATATAATTCAAGAAAGAAAAAATGAATTTATGATGTAGTTGGATCGATTTTTCTCTGATTATAATTTTACAGTCTGATTATGGAAAGAGTTTTACAGAGTAGCTTCTGGTTTCTTAAATTTCAAACTTAGTGTTGGACACTATAAGATGCATTCTTACTGACTTGTAGCCTTTAGCCTCCTTTCCTGTGCTCCATGTGTCACCCATTGGGAAGTAGGAATATTCCTGGAATATTCCACCCTGTATTAGTTTCCTATGACTGCTATTACAAATTATCATAAAATTGATTGCTTAAAACATAAACATTTATTATCTTACAATTCTTGAGGTCAGAAATCTGATCAAGGCGTCAGCAAGGTTGCACTCCCTCTGAAGATTCTAGGAGAGAATGGAGCCTTGCCCTGCACTCCATCTTTGCATCTTGTGGTACATGGCCTCTCCCTCCATTTTCAAGGAGCATAGTATTTTGCTTCAGTGGTCACACTGCCCTCTTCTTCCTTCTCAGATCTCCTTGAGATTGTATTTAGGGCCCACCTGAGTAATCCGGGATAATTTCCCCATCTCAAACTTCTTACTCTGTTTTGCCATGTCACTTTACATTCACAGATGCCAGGAATTAAGATCTGAGTTATCTTTAGGGACCATTATTTATCTTACCATACACTCTCTCTTTAAGAGTCTCATAAATAACTTTACATGGAAGTAACTACAAACCACATATGTGCAAACTGAACAACAAAAACAAAACAATCCCATAAACACCTTATTAGAACCCTTCCAGCACTTTGGAAGCTTAAATTTTATTAGATTCGAGGTAAATGCACTTCTGTTTGATCTATGCCTCACTTATGACATTTAATGTTTTATGTTGTAATTGTCTCTTTCCTGGTCTGTCTCCACCAAAAGCTCTAACTTCTTGCAGTTTGGGACATCATTCATGTATGCCTGGTACATATTCAAAAATACTTAGTAAGCGAGTAAACCAAACTGGTGGAGATGCAGCACTTTGGATTTGAATCTGAATGGGAAGCCCAGATCTGCTATAACTTTCCAAAGTTACTTACACTTCCAGGCTTCATTTTTCATTTTTCATTTGTAGCGTTGTTAAAAAAAAACCTACTAGATATGATTCTACGGGATTAAAATGATGTAAATTTTTTTTTCTTCCATACACACACACAAAGTGCTCACATCAAGTACCACAGTTCTGTGAAACAATTTCTTATCTTTTTAGGAGATGAGTTGAATTGTCTCAAATATATAGAAGGTTGGAGCACCAAAGAACCTTTGAAATCTCTTGGGTCTCAGTTTACTTTAGATAAATTTGTATAATCTCATAAAATACTTAGGAGAGTATTTAGCACACAGTTGATATTCACACACACTAGGTAATAATAATGGCTATATAAATATACAACTAATGTAGAATAAAGTAAAGATTAGAATCTGGGTGTTCTGGTCTGCTGCCCATAGAGCCATGTTAGGTGGCACAGATAAAAAGGAACTGTTCAGGGAAGATGAAGAGAGAATACTCTCTCTGCTTTTACATAAAGTATAAGAAAAGGGCCAGGGAATGTTAATATCAGATGAAAATAATGTGGAGGTAGAAGGATCCCACATGGAAACAGGAAGTAGCACGTGGTTATCTCCTACCTCCAGTGTCACCTTCTTTTTATTTTTAAAGATTTTATGTATTTATTCATGAAAGACACAGAGAGAGAGAGAGAGAGGCAGAGACATAGGCAAGGGGAGAAGCTGGCTTCCTGAGGGGAGCCTGATGTGGGACTCGATCCCAAGACCCCAGGATCACAACCTGAGCCGAAGGCCGACGCTCAACAACCGAGCCACCCAGGTGCCTTCAATGTCACTTTCCCAGAGAGGCCCGTGCTTCCTGACCTCCCCTCCACCCTCAGTACCCACCCTCTGCAGTAGTCTTTTTACTGTGGTCTGTATTTTTACTTAGCATTTATCACTTTCTTACATGCTAGACACTTTATTTATGATGTTCATTTTCTTTCTTCATCTACTACATTCTCCCCAAACAGGAATAATTCATTGTTTCTTTTTAAATTTTTGTCTTATCATGCATTCTCAATTTCTGGAAAAATGCCTGGCACATAGTAGGTATGTGATAAATGTTTGTTGAATGGATGAGTATATTTTCCCTTCTAAAAGACACATGTTCTTTTTTGATATGAAGCCTTTTTGTGAAAAAAGTATAAGAATTTTGTAAGCCTCCAGTTATGAAAACAACAAATTACATTAAGGTTGCTCTCATTTTAATAAATTGCTCAATTAATTGGTTAGCAAGCCTTGACTGAATCCACTTTGGAATAATCACTGTGCCAAGCCTTTAATAAGGGGCACGGAAGAGTCTATAAACAAGCTATTTATAATCTAGTTAAGGACACAGAAGCAGCATATTTGGATGATTAGTGCACATTGCTGACTATTACATAATTGGCTCAGATAAAATTAATTTATTTTTTTTGAGGTTTACAACATATATTTATTTTTTTATAATAAATTTATTTTTTATTGGTGTTCAATTTACCAACATACAGAATAACACCCAGTGCTCATCCCGTCAAGTGCCCCCCTTAGTGCCCGTCACCCATTCACCCCCACCCCCCGCCCTCCTCCCCTTCCACCACCCCTTGTTCGTTTCCCAGAGTCAGGAGTCTTTATGTTCTGTCTCCCTTTCTGATATTTCCCACACATTTCTTCTCCCTTCCCTTCTATTCCCTTTCACTATTATTTATATTCCCCTAATGAATGAGAGCATATGTTTGTCCTTCTCTGATTGACTTACTTCACTCAGCGTAATACCCTCCAGTTCCAACCACGTTGAAGCAAATGGTGGGTATTTGTCGTTTCTAATGGCTGAGTAATATTCCATTGTATACACACACTACATCTTCTTTATCCATTCATCTTTCGATGGACACTGAGGCTCCTTCCACAGTTTGGCTATTGTGGACATTGCTGCTAGAAACATCGGGGTGCAGGGGTCCCGGCGTTTCATTGCATCTGTATCTTTGGGGTAAATCCCCAGCAGTGCAATTGCTGGGTCGTAGGGCAGGTCTATTTTTAACTCTTTGAGGAACCTCCACAGTTTTCCAGAGTGGCTGCACCAGTTCACATTCCCACCAACAGTGTAAGAGGGTTCCCTTTTCTCCGCATCCTCTCCAACATTTGTGGTTTCCTGCCTTGTTAATTTCCCCATTCTCACTGGTGTGAGGTGGTATCTCATTGTGGTTTTGATTTGTATTTCCCTGATGGCAAGTGATGCAGAGCGTTTTCTCATGTGCATGTTGGCCATGTCTATGTCTTCCTCTGTGAGATTTCTCTTCATGTCTTTTGCCCATTTCATGATTGGATTGTTTGTTTCTTTGGTGTTGAGTTTAATAAGTTCTTCATAGATCTTGGAAACTAGCCCTTTATCTGATAGGTCATTTGCAAATCTCTTCTCCCATTCTGTAGGTTGTCTTTTAGTTTTGGTGACTGTATCCTTTGCTGTGCAAAAGCTTCTTATCTTGATGAAGTCCCAATAGTTCATTTTTGCTTTTGTTTCTTTTGCCTTCGTGGATGTATCTTGCAAGAAGTTACTGTGGCCGAGTTCAAAAAGGGTGTCGCCTGTGTTCTCCTCTAGGATTTTGATGGAATCTTGTCTCACATTTAGATCTTTCATCCATTTTGAGTTTATCTTTGTGTCTGGTGCAAGAGAGTGGTCTAGTTTCATTCTTCTGCATGTGGATGTCCAATTTTCCCAGCACCATTTATTGAAGAGACTGTCTTTCTTCCAATGGATAGTCTTTCCTCCTTTATAGAATATTAGTTGACCATAAAGTTCAGGGTCCACTTCTGGGATAAAATTTATTGATTGAACTCAGAGAACAGGGCAATAATTAAGAAGAAGAGTATCAGGGAGGTCTCCATGGAGGGTGTAAGGACTTTAACAACTGGGTGTGAAACTGTCCTATATGTAACAATGTTGTCATCTTTATGAGCAATTTCAGTGTTGAAATGGAGATATCTCCATAACCCTGACCTCAAAGTTCCTCTACGTTAATAATTTCATGCCTTTCATTTCATATTCACTCCCACTCCCATTGCTGCCTTTGTTCATATTTCTTTTTTATTAAAATATAATTGACATATAATGTTATATTAGTTTCAGGTATACAACACAGTGACTCAACAATTCTATGCATTACTCAAGTACTCACCATGGTAAGTGTAGTTACTATTTGTGTGCATACAATGTTATTACAATAGTACTGACTATATTCACTATGCTGTACTTTTCATCTCTGTGAGTTATTTTATAACCTGAAGTTTGTACTTTTCAATCCTCTTTACCTATTTCACTTATAGATTTCAGTTTAAAAAAAAGAACCAATCCTGAAGCAAAAACACATATGCTAACATGTTTATAAGATGTGCAAGTCTTATAAGGAGGGGGCACAAATGGGAAGCAGAGGGAGAAGATAGCAGACACAAAGAGTTGGGATATGGATCTGGTATCCCTTCATAGCAAGTGCATCTGCTTGCTGAACTCATGGGATTGCCCACCATAAAGCCACATGAGCTACCATACCTCACAACATGCAGCCCGAGAGGAGAGAAGAATTTCTCTACAAGCCTCTATCTGCACTTAGTCAGATGTTTACTCTGAGGATTGTTAAATTTACTTTGAGTTGCAAGTTGCATATGTGCAGGCACCAAACAGGTTCCAGAGCAATATTCACCTCATGGGAAAGAGATGGCAGACAGAAGATGAAAGGCATACAAGTGTGGGTGTAAGGCGGATTGGGACCACCAGCCACTGCAGCTGGGGCTGGATCTCTTCATGTGTCCTAAGTACCTGGACCAAATGCTGAGCAAAGCACTGTGCAAATGGAAACAAAAACCAGAGACAAAACCTCACAATTTAACATGGCAAAACACACTCTAAAGAGTCTCATTAGACTTGAAACCCAGCCTTGTCTTCCACCCTTCTCTGGCTCTGGCCTTCCTTTTTGCTCATATTATCATAAGAGTAAAAACACTCTTTCTGGTTGATGCTTCTTTAAAAAAGAAACAAAACCCTTGAAAAAAAGTAAAATGAAGCAATACAGTAGTTCTGTGAATGTTTTTCTGATGAAATCAAGGTTAGGGTCAGGAGACTATGGCTTGGTATCAAAATGGATTCCAGTTTATCGCTAGGACTTTGAAATGCCTTCTGAGTAAGTTGTCACCATCCTCATCATTGCCATCATCATCAACACCATTCCCTGGAAAGCCTGGTTTTAGGGATGCCACCTAGTTAACAATGCAATGTTGTATGTTTGCAATAAAAGGATAAAGGAATTAAAGATCACAACATTTTTGAAAAGATGGTATAAAAAATGTTTGCTGTCACTGTATTTAGGAACATCTATAGAAATGTAAATAGTAAAACATATAATTAGGTGTTGCTTGGCTGCCTTTGATGAGATTGCACAATGAAATCTTAGTATGTAGCCAAGTCTGCTCAAGCTACGTGTCCCTCAGAAACCCTCTCTCTCTGTTGTAGAGAGCAAGCTGGGAGCTCACCCACTCGTTCAGCATCTCCAGGTCCCCAGCTTCTGAATCTTCTCTAGCCCCACTGTTCTCACTAGATGAGCATTTTCCCAGAAGGAACCTTTAAAATGTAAACAAAGGAAAATTAGTATGATTCTATTAGTGCAAAGACATGGGCATGTTTTCAGAGCACATGTTAAAGCCAAGCTACTCTGGGGCAGCAATGTTGGTGGGGGACACAGCTCCTAGTTTGTTTTCTTGTCTGGATTTTTGTCTGTAAGATTCACTACCTTAAATATTTTCGGTATAAACTGCATCTCAACCTTTATATAGTAAATGAAATAAATCTAAACAGAAATGATTTCTTTTTCTTGTTAGTGTTAGTTCGCTGTGTGATTAGATAATTTTGCAGTCAGTTATTTTTCTAATGAAGAGACATAAACTGTATAATCATGGAAACTTAAACACACAATTGCTGTTGTATCAGATTTTAGTAGCCTCAGATTTAAAAAAAAAGAACCTCTATGAATCTCTATGAATGAATGAATCTTTAGCCTTTTGATTAACTGCCAATCATCCTATTACAAAGTAAAGCCAGGTTGGGTTTAAAGTGCTGTAATCAGTACATCTAATCAGTGAATAGCCTTTGAAAGAAAGTTATGACCAAGCCTTTGAAAGTAAGGCAGGATCAGTTATTTTGGGAATAGGTCGCTGGGTAGAAAATTCATCTAGCCATAACATTACAGTAGCATAAGAGTTTGAACATACAGCTTCCTTGAGGAGAGGTCTAAATCCTACTCTGGCTTAATAATACTTTTTTTTTTTTTTTTTCTGTGGAGGGCAGTAAAGTTAGCTATCTATTATGTAATTTGAATCTCAGTACAATTCTCTGTGGTTGGGAAATTATCTAAATTTCTTTTTTTTAAGACTTTTTTATTTATTTGAGAGAGAGACAGAGAGAGCATGAGTGGGTGGGAGGGGCAGAGGCAGAAAGAGAGGGAGAAGCAGACTCCCTCCTAAGGGCAGAGCCCACCTCTGGGGCTCAGTTCCAGGACCCTGAGATCATGACCTGAGCTGAACTCAGATGACGTGACTGAGCAATCTGGCTGTCCAAATTATATGAATTTCTATGATACGGACAAGAACAATTGAGACAAAATAGCTGGGTTTCATACTAGGCTAGTAACCGTGTGGACTAGATTTCAGGTCCCTTGAATTTTAGCTCAGCACTCTTCATTCACTATCTGATTGGAGACATACTCAGTACAGTGAGGTGATGGCGGCCCAATGTGGCATGTCCTCCTGCTGGATCACAGGGACAAAATGAAGGGGAAGACTTGTTCAAAAATTGTCACCAGTATATACTAAACATTTTCTATGAGTGAGTGCATATTGGATCCTATATCTGAATCATAAGAGGCTTTCTGTTTCAGAAGAACTTGCCATTTAGTCCAGGAAAAAAAAAAAAAAAGAGTACATCAAATGCAACCACTAACTAAATGAGTGACTCATGCTAAATATCAGAGGAGAAGTGCAATAAAGAGGGGGCATTGATGTGCATAAAAGATCCCTGATAGGATTAGGCTGCATTAGAGGTAGTGGGCTCTGGCATGCTGTGAAGGGTGTACAGAATGCAGGTGATGGAAGCTGGAGGTGAGATTTTCAACATAAAAGATAGTTTTCCTTAGAATCTAGAGAGAGAGTCTTGGTGGGAAAAATAAGTTGACTAGCTTGATTAAAGCAGCTAATTTAGATTTCAATACAAAATTTTATGAGCCTAAGTGAATCCAGTATTGTTGTCATTCCAGCCTTAAATTCTTAGACAATTTAAGCAAATTGTTTTGTTCTATGCTGTATAGGCAGTGTCACTACCCAATAATGAGGTTTAATAAGTCTTGTTATAAATAACAGTCAAGTTAAAACCAAATGTTGCCAGAATTTCTTCTTTTACGTGGATGTATAGTAGAAAAAAAAGATATTTGCCACAAGGCATTATAATAATATGCTCTGAAATATTTTCATAATTTTTATTCCCAATATATTATAAATAACATATTTTTTTAAAATTCAGAAGTGAATTTTGTGGTTTAAAACATCTTCTGGGGGATCCCTGAGGGGCTCGGCGGTTTAGCGCCACCTTCAGCGTAGGGCGCGATCCTGGAGTCCCGGAATCGAGTCCCGTGTCAGGCTCCCGGCATGGAGCCTGCTTCTCCTTCCTCCTGTGTCTCGGCCTCTCTCTCTCTCTCTCTATGTCTATCATGAATAAATAAATAAACAAACAAATGAATAAATACATCTTTAAAAAAATAAAACATCTTCTGTATGTTGCCACATTACTTCCTCGCAGACATCATGGCAAATGATGGTTTATATCAAATTTTCATAGTTGTTTTAATTGATTGACAATCTACCATTATTAACTTTGAGGATCCACAAGGACCTCAAGGTTGGTCACTAGTTATCTAAATGGATTAATTTCATTATGTTTTATGTTCTATACTTACTTGCATAGGTACATTCTTGAAGTATGGATTGATTTTTATATATAGATTCCTTGATACATGGAGAAGAACAAAGTATGGAGACTTTGCCAATGGGAAACTAGTCACATCTTGTTGATATGAATTTGAAATATTTTCAAAGATTTATTTATTTATTTTAGAAAGAGGGAGGGAAAGAGAGAGAGAATGTGAGCAGGGGCAGGGGCAGAGAGAGGGAGGAAGAGGATCTTAAGAAGGCGCCACACCCAGCACCAAGCCAGACGCAGGACTGGATCCCACGACTCTGAGATCGTGACCTGAGCTGAAATCAAAAGTCCAACAAGACTGAACCACCCAAAAGCCTCAGGAGGGTTATTCACTCCTGTTTAAGATGGTGGCGCCACGTAAGGCAAAAAGCGAGATGAAATGGCAAAACTTCATGGCCACCTCCGCCATGCAACGTAATTTGGCAGTGCCATGCCAAATCATTCTGAAACCAACTCCACCAGGTGTTTAAAAAGGTCCCTCAAACGTCCATTGATGCGTGATGTATAAGAAGACGAGGAGGGGACGGGCACAGCATGTTCCCATAAGGAACGTCCAGTGCCTTCCCTGCCCCCACGTGGCACAGCACGAGCCCTGCCTTTTCTGCTTGGTGGCTTGGAAGGCCAGGCTGAGGGAGCTCAATTTCGAGTGCCTTCTACTGTTCCTGCCATGGGTCAGTCTTCCTCTACCACATCCTGTCATATGGTGGATGGTGGTTTGGACTCCAGAGTTGGCAAGTTTTTTAGGGAATTGAAGCTGGGAAGCCAAATCGTCCCTCAGGAAACCATCAATTTGATTCAATCACATCTAAAGGAGAGGGACCTTCAGAAAGTGGTTTATGATTAGTGATGCATTGAGAAAAATTGAAAATACCTCTCTGAACTTTGCTGTTATTGGAGAGTCTGGGGCAGGGAAGTCCAGCTTCATCAATGCCTGAAGGGCATGGGACAAGAGGTAGAAGTGGCTGCCACCAAGCTGGTGGAGACAACGTTGAAGAGAGTCAAATATAAACACAAATACTTTCCCAATGTGATATTGTGAAACCTATCTGGCATAGGGACCACTACCTTTTTACCACTGAGTATCTGAAGAAAATGAAATATTGGGAGTATAATTTCTTTATTATCATCTCTTCTACATGCTTCACAATCAATGATGTACAATTAGCTACAGCAATTAGAAAAATGAAGAAGAATATCTACTTTGTCTGAACTAAGGTGGACAGTGATTTACATAATAAAAATTAGCCAACGCAAAAACTTCAATAAGGGTAAAATTCTGCAAATGATCTGCAATGGCTATGTGAAACATCTGATGGAGGCCAATATGAGTGATGCTCAGATCTTCGTCTTCAGCTTTGAGTTGCTTTAACTATGATTTCCAAAGCCTGGAGATCACCCTTCTGAGGGAAGTCCCAGCCCACAAACCTCACATCTTCATGCAATATTACCAAGTCTGCCATTGACCAGAAGAGGGATTCTCTGAGACAGAAGATCTGGTTGGAGGCCATGAAGGTTGGAGCAACAGCCACCATCCCTTGAGGCTGTTGCTTGATCAGTGATAACAAGGTGGAGAAGCTGGTGGATACTTTACACCTCTACAGGTCTTACTTTGGGTTGGATAATGCATTCCTGGAAACATGGCCAAGGACTTTCATGTGCCAGTGGAGACACTCAAGGCAAACCTTATGTCTCCCCATTTGCTATCAATTGAGAAGGAGGATGAGTCATTAGAGGAAAAACCGTTGAGATATGTGGAAAAAATCTGCTCTGTTAGTGGAGGACTCATTGCCACTGGTCTTTACTTTAGGAAGATTTTCTACTTGCAAAATTATTTCCTTGATACTGTGGTAAATGATGTGAAAGTTCTTCTTTTAAAAAAAGATTTTTTAAGGATCCTGAGGGCTTTGGGCAAACCTATCTGCATCTGAATGTCGGGAATGAAAAATAGGAAAAGTGAGGCGTCTAGCTCCTGAATTATTCTCAGTGCTGGCATGGCACTGGTGCCTGGAAAGTTGATTTAGGGCTTCTTTCAAACATCCTGATCCATTGCCCTCCAGGTGTATCACAGACATTTCCATAATTCACTCTTGAACAAAACACAATGTTAGTGACTATTATTTGATAGTGAGAACAATTGGCTCTGAAGAATCCTTTCACACGATCCTTCCTGGGAAAACGAAGGACAGGAATCTGGAATTTTCTGCTCAATTGAGAGATTAACACTTTGTGTCATGGTTACTACATGCCCATACCCAGCACTGGTCTTTCTACTGACATAGAAAAAAATGTCTGTTCATACAGTAGAACCTTGAAACTGACTTTTAAATAAATGCATACATAGTTTGGGTTTTGCATTCCTCTCATACTGTTGTGAATGCATAAATTCTGATCATTGATAGATCGTCAATTAATGTTGAATGATTATCCTCCTTGTCCTTTCTAGGGTTATCATTTTATTTAAAAACATAAAAGATAGTTGACCATGTGTCACAGGAAATGAAAGAGAAACATTAGCTAAGAAAATGAGTGGGAAATATCAGAGAGGGTGACAGAACATGAGACTCCTAACTCTGGGAAATGAACAAGAAGTAGTGGAAGGGGAGGTGGGCGGGGGCACGGAGTGACTGGGTGACGGGGACTGAGGGGGGCACTTGATGGGATAAGCACTGGGTG
Organism: Canis lupus baileyi; assembly: GCF_048164855.1. Taxonomy (NCBI): domain Eukaryota; kingdom Metazoa; phylum Chordata; class Mammalia; order Carnivora; family Canidae; genus Canis; species Canis lupus. The sequence goes on from NC_132865.1 coordinate 37,068,243, forward strand.
TTATATGTTGGCAAATCGAACTCAAATAAAAAAAATACAAAAAAAAAAAAGAAAAAAAAGCCTCAGGAGGTTGAAATTTTTACATGAAGTGCACAAATGTTTATCTTAGTAAAAATCTAGTTCTTAGTTTTTTTTTTTCTTTCTTTTGGGAAACAGCTAATTTGGAGATCATTAAAAATAGATTTATTCTACTTTTGAATGTTTGCTTTCTCACAAAAGGGAATCTATGGAAATGAGAATTTGTTAGCTGGAAATAAATAGCAGACATGATGAGTACTCTTCACAGAGGTGTGAGCAGGCTTGAGGAAAGCAATTAAGCAACCTGAAGCAGTTAGGGTGGGGCTCAGTGGGAAGCTTTCATCTTTTGGGATAGGGCACACAGTGGATGAAGAAAAGCTGTGGCTGCAGCAGTGGCCCCTCTGGCAGGAAGGAGATCTGGCCTTTGAGAAAGGAGAAAGCCACTGCCAAACCCCAGGGCCACTGGAAGGAGACAGAGGAGCAAACACCTTGACATTTCCCCACTTCTGACATCTAAATCATTGACAAAACACAACCAGAAGCTAGAAGGCCAGGATCGAAGTGATGTAGCTCAGACAGCAGAGCAGTGATGTAACCTTGAGGAGCAGCAAAGGATGAAGCATTGTGGTCAGTAAATCTAGGAGGCCAAACAGAGGACATTCAGGAAAGTCCACTCCTTTGTCCCTCTTGTCTTTGGCCACTCTTGTCTTTGGGATTTCAAGAGTTCTTTATATGGATGAAAATAGTGGGCCTGGTGCCAGGGTCACACAAATTTCCATATCATTAGAAGAGCTATTGCAAGAGGAAGTCCATTCAGTCAATACTCCCTTCTAAAACCTAAAATGTTAACACCATTAATGATATTTATTATGTAAGGTGAGGAGAAGGAAGAAAACCATTCATTCACATAAGATGTTACTGCCCTAGCTCCTGATTTTGTAAGTTGATCAGGAAATCCAGGTTTACCATCATAACTGCGATATTCTACAACTCATCTTTCTGTTACTCTCTGCCAGCCCCTCTGCTGGAAGTATTCTTCAGTTTGTGAAGTGACCCAAACCTTTATTCATGTAGGTCTGAGTTCTTGGAGGCCCTCTTTATAGAGTGACTGCAGTTTTCATTGAATACAATTTGACAAAGTGCTAATGACAAAAAAGCATCCCTGAGAATCCTTTGGATTCCTTACATGGATAGCCTTTCCCTGTTCTATATCAGCAACCCAGTTTCCTCTCTAGGTAATTGGGGTTGAAATGTCTGCATTTCGGTTGCTTAGTAAGAACTCCAAAGAGCCAGGAAGCATTCTTGGCTTCCAATGTAACAGAACCAGGATTGTGAATTCTGGTGGAAGCATTCCTTCATGGATATTTGAACCTTCAAACATACTTGGTCCAAAATGGTAGACAAAGAAAGCAAAATTTTCTGATGTGAGTTGTTAGGTTTAACAGTGATAGAGGCCACTCTCATCTCCTCCTCCCGTTGGTTCCAGACCTGAAAATTCTAGATGTAGCAGGGACCAAACCATGAATTAGTCTCTGACTTACAACATAATGCATCCTATAAACAGTGTCCCAAACAGTGCTATTTCCTAGATGATAAAATAACTGAATCTTCTACTGGTGGTTTCACCATCTTGTCAAGCCAGCTGCTTCTGAGCGATAAAACTCAGAAGTTTTGTGGGTAAGACACATTAATTCTGTGGACATGAGCTCATTTCCAAAAAAAGAAAAAAGATTTGTTCAAAGATAATTGTGAATAAGGTATCATGCTGATGAAGATGGCCTTCTATAAGTCCACAAACAGTGCTACAGACAAGGAAGATAAACTTAAATCTGAGGTATACATCTAATCAACCTGCAACCATGCAGTCAGCCAGTTCCTCAGGGTGATGGAATCATATTGAAGGCTGTATTACCTCTGCTGTTTGCAGGTTGGCACTCAGTAGTGGCAGTGGTCAGATTAACCCCAGTGAGGTGTAATCCATTCTGAGTTGTGGTTGGATTCATGGGCTTTGTCCCTGCCATCAAGACTTATTTTGCATGAGCCCAGGGAGCAAATATCAAGGTGGCAGAAATAGGCTGTCTGACATCAGAGGATGTTCATTTCATTCTCTTTGGTGATTGAGGCTACTTTCACAGTGCATGCCTGCTGGGTGGCATTACTCAACTATCCTCACTTTCTGAATCCATTTCATGAGGGCTAGCCATAAACATTCTCCCCAGATGTCTTTGTTCTTCTCAGATCCTTTGTTTAATTGAACAACACCTTAGCCACTGCCCATAAGTCACTGTAGATTCATACCTCAGACCATCTCTTCTATAGAATGGCCAACCATATATACTGCCCACAGTTCTTCCCAGTGGGACAATACCCTTTCATGACTATCTTTCAGAGCTACATTGGAATAGTGCTCTAGAAAGATGGACATCCCCTTCTGAATGGGGTCATATGTTTTATAGATTTATCCATAAATAGGCTGGTATTCTTTTCTGTTACTTGGTCTTAGGGGAACTTTTCTTGAAATGCTACGTGTGGATTGAGGGAGAAATTGTGAAGCATTCGGAGAAATTCACCCAGGTGTCTGTGACCTTTGTTAATAATGCAGTCAATCTATCTATAAGCAGGGGGTAGCTAGAACACAAAATCTCTGATATCTCTCTTCTAGCAACTTCAATCTGTCAATGTGACCCTTGACTGACCCAATGGGAAGCCAGAAAGCAAATCAGATTAATGCCAGGGCTATAGAACAATATACAGAAGAATGGAAATCAATCTGCAGGGACCAATGAAGAATATCCAGAAGAAGGTGCTTATAAATCATGTATTTCCTCTTCTGCCTCTCCTTCCTTTCTCCCCACCCTTTCTTCTCTGTGTCTCTTTCTCTGTCTTCGTTTGTCTGTCTTTCTCACACATACACACACATCACACGCACAACACACACAGGCACATTCATGACTATATGAGCAGTAAAAGCATTTTGTTGATTTACAAGATAAGTGTCATTTGTTGCCTTCTGTGATGGCAAATGGGCTTTTGAAGATCATTACCAGTGCCCTCCAACATGACTCTTCTGAAAATTATGTGGAGCTTCTGTCTGTCTAAAAATGAAACTTGCTTTTCCCAAACATTGCACTTTGGAATAGTCAGCCTAAAATGCAGTGCCTCAGCCTAGTGATTTGAAATTCCCATAGGAAAACGTTTATTTTAGGTGGCACTCATTCCCTTGACAGCTTGTCTCATGGGGAGCCAGCAACAGTAGCAGCAGCAGCATATTTTAAAATGCTGACGCCATTTACATTTGTATTAGAATCTTTTAATTGAATAATAAATAATTATGAGGTATTGGGCTCAAATCTGAGTTGGTTCCAGAGGTAATTTATTATTTTCTACAAAATGATTCAAGGAAAGTTTAAAAATCTACTCTGGGTTAACATAATTACAAGACATAAGAATGATTTCAGAAGATGGCTTATAAGAATATAATGAAACAGTGGTGAATGAGCTGAAGTTTTGAAGAAATTGCCAAAATGAGGAAAAAAGATAAACCTTTGCATTTTAAGTCAATACTTGGATCACTATTCATAGAAAATAAATGTAAAGGAAGTGGGTGTGAACCTGCTGGGCAAAACATTCTCTTTTATTTTCTTTCTCTTCAGAGCTCAGAGGTTCTAATCCAATACTGTCCTTAGAAGCAGTTTATAAATATATTCAAATAAACAGATACCAGGAAATTATAAATTGTGCCTATTGTGATACTGTTTACAGCATCAAAGTAATGAAAGGGCATCCAAGACATTACAAAATAAGCTGAGATATATAATACCATAGAAAGCTTTGTTCTAAAAAATAAAAAAATAAAAATAAATAAAATAAAATAAAATAAAATAAAATAAAAAATAAAATAAAACAAAAAAAGAAAGCTTTGTTCTACATGAGTCTTAACAAGGAGTGTGTCCCTCGGGGTTACTGCACATAATCACTCCTCCAAACTCCGAGGCTGAGACCTGACCAGCTTCCAGTAGTTTAAGGTCTCGCTCCTGGGACCACCCAGCCCCCTTTAGAGTTCCTGTATGGAAACGTTCAGGGCTGTCAAAAGAATTTATCATTTGCTCTTGCCACCTGAGGGTAGGCCCTTGCCCTCCCTTTCTTAGAGCGCTGAGGGTTACAACTGTGGACCCTTCCTTTGTTTCTTCGAGATGCAGATGCATGTCCTAGAACCTAGCAGTGTCTTTCTCACAGACCTGAAAAACATTCCTTTGATGTAGTCATCAGGAAGGATAGAGTCTCAAACTTCCATAACTTACTGCCAACTGGCAGATTCAATGGACTTCACTTCCTGACTCTACTGAGGTCCTGCTTGCCGCACTCCCCATCTCTACTCATTCTCCCTCTAAAATGCCAAGTCACCCCTGTGCAAATCAGAATGGGGCTCCGCTCTTTCTCCCATTGTCAAAGATCACTGAATAAAATGTTTTCACTACTTTAACTAAAGTCCGGCTTTGTTTCTTTTTGACAAAACCACCTCTGGGCACCAGCAGAGAGGTCCCTCTGTAATGAGAAGTCACAAAACCTCCCCCTTCTTGCTTTCTTGTGCTAGGTGCTTTCAGTTTATCAGTTTAAGCAAAATATAATATAATATAATATAAGAGTCTAAAAGCAACTCTGAAAGAAATGCAAGTTTGGTTTGTAATTGTTTGCACTGAGGGATTCTGCTGCCAATTTTCAAAACAAATAGCATTTGCAAACAATCATCTAGTTGATATGAAGGATGAAAGAGAGAACCTGTAAAAGGTCTTTGGAAATTAAAAAAAAAAAAGGCCTTTGGGAGTATTCTTTGAACAGACAAATAAAAAAAATTAATTAGAGAGAAAAAAACTTGGGAATGAAACCCTCATAACATCTTCTTGACCTTGGCATTTTCAAGGAAATAGTGTTCCCAGAAGATTTTAAGCTGAGTTTTCAGTCCCAGGCAAACATTAGAAATCATCTCGCTTGTCAGGAAGGAAGTGAGGTATTACAAAAATAGAAAAGGGATGATAAAAAAAACTGGACTTAAATTAGCATTTAAAGTTTCTAAAAGGCTTGTCAGATACAACCAAACATTTTGAAACTTTTCCTTTCCATCTACTAAATGTGTAAGAAATCTACCATATGGTACTAATAAATTAGTTTCTAACAGTACATTTTCACTTCTCCACAAAAACTTGAAAGTCAGCACAACTAGGTATTTATTAACAAAAGTACATATTGATAAAAGATATTCAGAATGCTGACTCACATTAACTTGAAAAGAAAAACCAATTTACATTCAATAGTTACAGTGTAATACATAGGTGGTAAAAATATCTATTTACTGAGACATTTTGTAAGTTAAAATATCTAACTCTCAATTTCCCAGCCATCATGGAAAAATGGGAGCTTAATGGATTTATTTTCAATATCCACCTTACAAAACAGTCCTCGTAGAGGTGGAAATGGTTATATTAATCAACAATAAATCAAAAAACCAATACTTACTATTAAAAACCAATTAAGAGTATTAACCTAGTCTGGGAGCTGTGGTGATATAGAACAACAACAGAAACGTTACAGGAAACAAACAAAAAGAACATCATACCAGCAGTGGGAATACAGCATAAGAGAAGAAAAATCTTTTCTCCTCTATCCTTCTGAATTCCTAGCTAAGATCCCTGTCATAAAAGATTAACAGAGTAAAATAAACAGAAGTTCATTAACATATAGGCCTCATGAATATACAGCAGATACTCAAGGAAAAATGAGTAATTCTCCAAGGTGGCTTAGAATTCCAGCTTCTCCAGCATCCTCAACAAAGAACCATAAACTTGTGAAGAAAGATTGAAAAAAGGAGAACGGGTTTGGGCTTCTAAGGCCAGAGATAAAGTCTACTTAGTGACGTTTGTCAAATAGATTTGATTAAATAATTTGATTTTTTTTACACAAATAAATGAGAAATACAGGTAATCTAGTTAAAAATGAGTTTCAGGATAAATAATTTTTTTAGTAAAGCTAAATTAATACAATATTTGGGACATTTTATATTAAAATTGTTTTTTTATTTTATTATTTTTTTAAGGATTTTATGTATTTATTTGAAAGAGAGAGCACTAGCAGGCAGAGGGATAGAGGGAGAGGGTAAAACAGACTCCCCACTGGGCAGGGAGCCCAACCCTGAGCCAAAGGCAGATGCATAAGTTGCTTCAGGGCAGACTGAGCCACCTAGGTGCCCCTGCTTTTTATCTGAAATTTAAATTTAATTGGTATGTCATGTTTTGGCTGGAAACCCTAGATTCTGAACCTAGGTTTGTACCATAATTCTGCTCTTCCATCCTTGACACATGGCTTCCATTCTCAAACTCACCTTTAAGTCCTAAGACTGGCTATAGCTCAAATAATCATGAATGAGATGAGCAGGAAAATAGAATGAAAGGGCAAAAGGCCCCAAATAGCCACTGTAGCCTTCTTTAAAGAATTTTCTGGGAAGATTTCCATGGTGGCTTCAGCTTATGATGGAGGCTGGGGAATGTAAACTTTTTAGCTGGGCATATTGCCCAGCTCAATAAATAAAGTTGAATGAACCTGGGGATCTATAAAAAAGAAGGTAAGAACTCATGTTGGGTAAATAACTGGAAGTTTTTACCATGCTTCATAAAATATTTGCACCTGCCTTTATATAAAAAATAATGTTTTCCATTACTTATAATAGATGCAGGAAAAAATGTACCACATTTACCTTCTAACTTTCAGTCTGAGAAGCACAGGCTAATGCATACTTAAAATTAGGCTCTGAAATCAGACAGCTTGTCATATCTTGTTGTGATGATTAAAAAACTTAACAAGTGCTCTCATCCATTAAGTAAAGCTTTATCCTTCCCACTCTTATCCTGGGCTTTTTGTCACAAATAAGGGAGAGACCAGAAAAGGTTTGAGAAAAGGCAAAGATTTCTTTACCGAAGTGGAAGAAAAAAATGAGTGGAAGAAAAGCAAGAAACACAGAAAGAAAACAGTCAGGCTTCAGAGAAATTGGGACTATTTCTCAAATATTATTTATTGCTTTATTTTTATTTATTTTGTAGAAGTTTTGCAAGTATTGAAAAGAACACGGTGGGGAGGTTTTGAGGTGGGGGAAGAAGGAAAATGTGAGGAGTTGCCACAGACTATAAATTAGAAAATCTGTCCTGTTATATTGTTAAAGAAAATGTCCCTGAAGGAGGGAATTCCTCTCAGCTCATTTGAATGCTGTCCTGTGCATGTGCTAGTTAATAAAGCAATGTTGTATATTCATAATATGAAAGTAAAGAAATTTAAGTTCGCAAGATTTTTGGAAACATAGTACGGCAAAATCCTATCTCAGTGTATTTGAAAACATCTATGGAGGTATCAATGCTAAAACGGATACTTCGGTATTGGTTTTTTGCCTTTCATAAGTCTGGACTCTGCAACTGCACAGGCCCAACACAGCCCAGGCCGCGGCCGCGTGTCTCTTGGACATTCATTCTCTCAGCTTTAGAGAGCAGAGCTGAGATGCAAAAAACATTCTTGCCCTTTTTGAAGGCCGCTCCCTCTATTCAGCTCCTCCAGGTTCCTAGGTTCTGAAACTTCTCTAGCCCCAGTGTTCTAATGCAATGGGCATTTTCCAGGAGGAAACATTAATGTAAACAAAAGAAAATGAGTAAAATTCCATGTGTGCAAAGGCATGGGCATTTTTGTGGAGCCCAGACAACTGGGATGCAAAACTAGCAGTGCACGCAGCCCCTGGTTCCCTATCTATCCTGCAATGCTATCCAGCTACTCGATGGAGCCACTATCTGGAGGTTTAAATTGATTTGATCTTTGGGGTGCCTGGGTGGCTCAGTTGATTGAGCATCCAGATCTTGATTTCGTGATCTCAAGGACTTGGGAATGGGCCCTGCATCAGGCTCCTCTTGCTCAGGGGGGAGTTTGCTTGAGATTCTCTCTTTTCCTCTGCCCCTACCCGCCCCCCCAAATAAATAAATCAGATCTTTAAATTGAACTGGGCTTTGAGTCTGAGCTGATAGCAACTTAAGCCAAGTGGAATCCTTGAGCCTTCCTGAATCTGTTGATCTGTAGTTGTAGATAAACTAGTTGTGTCACTGGGGGCCTGGCTATCTGAAGCTTGTCCTCTGGAACCTGCTCCTTCTCCTCAGTTCAGTTCTTGCCATGCTAATTAATAATAATAGTGGGAAAATAATAACATCAATATTTAGTGCTAACTTTGTGCCAGGTATCATCTCATTTTTCAGGTGAAGAAAGGCTTAGTTAACTTGCTTCAGTTCCAAATTTATGAGGCGATAGAATGAGATTCAGCTTAGGTCTGTCTGCCAGCAAAGCCCATGCACTTACCTGACTATAGAAATCCAAATCCCTTGGCTTTGAGACTTATTGTGTCCTGAATTTTCAAGCCCTCCCACTCCTAGCAGTCTCCATGGCTCTGTGCAGGTAGGCTCACCCCACTCTTGGCCCTGTGCTGCTGAGCTAGCAGGTGTGAAGTCTGTATCTAATTACAGAGGTGTTTAGCAACACCCCTGGTGCAGGCTAGCACCTTGCCCTTGCTGCTTGAGGAGCAAGCAGTATTGAAAGAGAACCCAGAGGGCTTGCCACCTGGAGCTCTTCAAGGAGACTCTGGTCAACTGAACAGAGACAACCTTCTTTCTATTTCTAAAGCAACTCTATTTGGGCCACCCACTAAGCTCCTCCTGCTGGAATTCTCCCAGCCCTTGCTCATTTCCACAGGATGGAATAACCAGAAAGGTCTTTCCCTGGCTTCCCACTGATACCGCATCTCACCCTCGTCCTTTCTTTCATCTATAGGCATTAATAGCATCTCTTAATGTTATTCTTACCACATATAAAAGTTTAAATACATCTCAGTATAACATCGTATGCATTCACAAGCCCCTTAGATTTTTCTCCCCTTTCATGAAATCAAAGCTATTTGCTCCACAATATGCAATATTTAAGCCACATTTGATAGATACCAGCACTGAGTATTAAGTGTCAGAGATATAATAATGAACAAGAAACAAACCTACCCTTGAGGAATTGGTAGTCCAATGCTGAGGTAGGTGTGCAATTTAATCTGACTTCAGACGAAATGACAGAAATGCTATAATGAAGCTAAAAATAAATGTCTTTCTGCAGAAATGGGTAACTTATTTCTATTAAATGCAATGCTGAGTGAAAAGGCAGTGAATTTCAGGCCTATTATTTGGAAAACTAGTTGAGTTCATGTGGTTGATGACTTCCAGAACAAGGGAAATGCACTTACTAGTGCAGATGATGGGTATGTTGAATAGAGTGTCCAATCACTGACCAACATTATGACCAAAGACCATCAAGAGCCATTGAGGATTGAGTTTTAAGAAAAGGCAGTTCTATCAATCCTATGTAAAACCATTACTTTAAAATATTCTAGAAACTGTGGGTCAGGGCTCTGAAATGTCAATCCTCAAATATTCAGAGAGAAAACTATGATTACTGTCTCAGACTTGTCAAATCACCTCTTGAGAGGTAAATGATGTGTTCCAAAACAGAATGTGTTCATTTTGCAAGCAATTTTGCATTTTGTAGGAAAGTGAAAAACTGCCTACTGTGGCATAATTTTAGCTGTCCCCCAGGGCTCCATTTACCTAACATGAAGTCTTCTGGCATGGAGCACCTCTCTTACCTTCTGAAATCCCACTGAAATTAGGAGCAGGGCTATGATGGCATTTTTAAAAATGCAAGTTGGTGTTTGAAGAAGGTCAGTTGAGGGACACTTGTTGAGAGAAAATCTTTTTGGAGTGTTATTAAAAGTCTCAAATTCCCTCCATGTTATTCTATATGTTGGCAAATTGAACACCAATAAAAAATAAATTTATTTAAAAAAGAGAAAAAAAGAAATGGTTGATTATACCTTAAAGAGATTTAAAAGGAGGGAAAACTTTTTTTATATTTATCCATATATTTACCATTCTGGTACTTTTCATTCTTCTGTGTAAATACAAATTTTCATCTGGTATTATTCTCTTACTGCCTCACAACTGAACGTTTCTTGTATCTCAGATCTGCTAATAACAATGTCTTTCAGCTTTTGTTTGTCTGAGAGATCTTTATTTCACTTCCATTTTGAAAGTATATAATTATAAATTGATGTCTTTTATTTGTCAGTATATTAAAAATGTTGCTCCATTGTATTCTAGCTATAATTGCTTCTGATGAGAAACTGGCTATTCTTCTTTTCCTTATTCTGCTATCCATAATGTGTTTTTTTTTTTTTCCCTCTCTAACCACTGTTAGTATTTTCTCTTCAACACATTTTTAGCAATTTGATTATAATGTGCCTTGGTGATTTTATTTGTGTTTATTTGTGATTTTGTGTTTATTTGTGATGGACCCCAATCACATGCATGATAGGTTGCTGGATGTTATCTCACAGGTCACTAATCTTCTGTTTATAATTTTACAGGGTTTTTATTTATTCTCTGTGCTTCATTTTGGATCCATTCTATTGCTATTTCATCAAGATCATTGATTTTTTGTTCTAGTCAGCTATTAATCCCATCCACTCTATTTTTAATTTCAAGTATTATCTTTTTCATTTCTAGAAGTTCCATTTGAGTACCTTGCATTTTCCATGTCTCTCCTTCTCAGGTTCATGTTTCCTGTAGGTCATTGAGCATATAGTTATCAGATTTATAAAACCAGCTTTTATGTCTTCATCTGCTGGTCCCATCATCATTGTTATTTTTTTAAATAATAAATTTATTTTTAATTGGTGTTCAATTTACCAACATACAGAATAACACCCAGTGCTCATCCCGTCAAGTGCCCCCCTCAGTGCCCGTCACCCATTCACCCCCACGCCCTGCCCCTTCCACCACCCCTAGTTCGTTTCCCAGAGTTAGGAGTCTTTATGTTCTGTCTCCCTTTCTGATATTTCCCACTCATTTTTTCTCCTTTCCCCTTGATTCCCTTTCACTATTTTTTATATTCCCCAAATGAATGAGACCATATACTGTTTGTCCTTCTCCGATTGACTTATTTCACTCAGCATAATACCCTCCAGTTCCATCCACGTCGAAGCAAATGGTGGGAATTTGTCATTTCTAATGGCTGAGTAATATTCCATTGTATACAGAGACCACATCTTCTTTATCCATTCATCTTTCGATGGACACCGAGGCTCCTTCCACAGTTTGGCTATTGTGGACATTGCTGCTAGAAACATCGGGGTGCAGGTGTCCCGGAGTTTCATTGCATCTGAATCTTTGGGGTAAATCCCCAGCAGCATTGTTATTTTTTTAATAATAAATTTATTTTTTATTGGTGTTCAATTTGCCAACATACAGAATAACACCCAGTGCTCATCCCGTCAAGTGCCCCCCTCAGTGCCCGTCACCCATTCACCCCCACCCCCCGCCCTCCTCCCCTTCCACCACCCCTAGTTCGTTTCCCAGAGTTAGGAGTCTTTACGTTCTGTCTCCCTTTCTGATATTTCCCACACATTTCTTCTCCCTTCCCTTATATTCCCTTTCACTATTATTTATATTCCCCAAATGAGTGAGAACATACAATGTTTGTCCTTCTCCGATTGACTTACCTCACTCAGCATAATACCTTCTTTTGCTTATTGGGTTTTCACCTGATTATGGATTAACTTTCCTTTTTTTTCTTTGCATACTTGATAATTTTAGATAAAATGCCAGGCATTGTGAATGTGATACTTTTGAGTGCTGGATTTTGTTTTATTCTCTTAAAGAGTATTAAATTTTATTTTGGCATGCAAGTATGTTACTTGAGGAATAGATTAATTACCTTAAGCCTTGTTTTATATCTTTGTTTAGACATGTTGGAGCAGTCTAAACTACCCCAGAATTAATTGGCCTTAATAGAGACATATATTAATTTTTCAGAGAGTGCTATGGACTGAATTGTGTCCCCTCCCTCCACCAAATTCCTATATTGAAGCCCTAACCCCCACAGAGACTGTATTTGGAATTGGGGCTTTTAGGAGATAATTAAGGCTAAATGAAGTTGTAAGAGTAAAGTCCTAATATAATAGGCTTAGTAGCCTTATAAGAAGAGAAAAGGATATCTGTCTTCATATACACACATCAAGGAAAGACCATATGAAGCCACAGTGAGAAGATGACCATCTGCACACCAGGAAGAGAGCTCTTACCAGAAGCCAAACCTTGCTGAGCCCTGATCCTGGGCTTCTAACCTCCAGAATTGAGAGAAAATTAATTTCTGTTGTTTAAGTCACCCAGCCTATGGTATTTATTATGGCAACTCAAACTGACTAATACATTAAATGAGAATTCTAATCAATGCTCTGGTTTTACAAAACTTATTTACTCCAGCTGCTATGAACATGAACTATTCCCATTTCTGTGTAAGTTCTGAGAACTCTCTGACCTTACGTCATTTGATGGTTCTTTCTTCTTTTCTTTTTTTTTTTTTTTTCTGTTTTTATTTTAATTCTAGTTAGTTAACATACAGTGTTATATGAGTTTCAGGTGCACTAGTGGTTCTTTTAACACTTAACAAAGGCTTATGAGAATCTCTTTGTCATCTCCAAAGCTTCCTCTGTAGAGCTACCACCTACCCCAAACGTTTTCCCTCAAATTCTAGCTACCTCAGCTTCCTTGAACTCCTCAGCTCTGCCAAACTCCCAGGCTCTGCCTCGATTTCCTGTCTATCCTACAAGCCTGGAAGATGCCTCAGGCAGTAATCTGGGGCCATTTTGGGACTAACCTTGCTGTTTTCCTCCTCTCAATCCTGTACTGCCTTTTGTCTGAATAAAAGTACTTATTTAATATTTTAAAAAGTGGTTTTTGAGTTGTTTGTGGAAGAAGGCAAGCTCCATAGCAATTCATTTTTCATGGGTAAAACTGAATTTTAAAAATTTCCCCATAAAAGTTGGGAGCATTTCTATTAAACTAATTAATAATTTTTGTTGATAGCCTCAATAGCATTCTCAATAGCATTCATGTTATTGCATGAAATATATTAGCTATTAATATATGGTTTATATTACAGGGCTTTCGATCTTTACCAAACAACTAGAATCAAAGGCTTAACTTGGGACAGTCTGTGAGATTTAGTCTGGAATAGACAGAGGACAAGCAATGGAATTAAAACAGTGAAACTTTTCAAGACTTTTCTAAATATTGAGAAATTTAAAAATTTGCTAATGTTCAAAGGCTAAAGAAATCAAGTTTGCCAGCCAGAATATTATCAAATGAAATGTTTGTCTCTCCAAAAAAAAAAAAAAAAAAAAAGGTTTGTCTCTAATTGCTGTAGAAAAATACTGGGAGAGAGAAAAAAAAAAAAAAAAAACCTAGTTTTTGTTCTCCATAACCCCAAAAATCTAGTTTTTTTTCTCCATAACCCATTTTACTTAAACCCACTTTACTTAAACAATATTAAAGTCAAATATAGAACACTATTTTTATGCAAAGTATGAACTAACTTTTAAATACTTTATCCAATGTGTAGATTGATTCTATTATAACATTTAACTCACAAAAAAATCCTTCTGGACTTCCTGAACCCTCAGCTACATAATCTTAAAAGCCACCATTGGGTGGAAGCTTGTCTCCCATACAGAACTATGAATAACTTCATTGTCCGCCATGTGGCTCAGCAGTACACTCAGCTGCAGAAAGAAGCCACTAAGGTCCTTCCTCCGGTGGAGAAATGCTGCAATGGCCTTGCTCACAGCAGGAGCAGATGATTACCCAAATGCCATTCACCCTTTTAAGAAGTTCCTATTATACACTGACTTCAGATTCACAAAAAAAGCTTATTTTAAAACAGCTGTACATTTCACATAGGACCTTGTAGCAATATTGCCAAAACTTTATTGACTTAATTATAGATTAAACACATGTTTAGCCTGGCCAGTGTTACGGTTGTACAGTATGAAATGTCCCTTCAGCCTCTAATAGTTCAAGGGTTTACCAATGAAATCCTGGTAAATGAGAGTATGACCTAAGTCTATACTGGAAAGGAATTGATTAGTGCAAAAACTCCGTTACTTAAACTAGTATCTGTTTTTGTTTTAAAACAAATGAATAGGAACACTCTTGGTTTATCTCAGCAAGTATTCTAGTCCATTAGAATATTTGTGAATAAAGGTAAAAATACAGACTTCAATAGTTATGCTCCTTTTTAAAATGCTTTTTTCTTTCTTCTTACATTTTTTTCTGCAAAGAGTTATCAGATTGTGATGAATCTGCATGATATGATTGTTTTTAATTGATACATGAAATCTTAAAGGATAATGTTCATATCTTTTATTCCCTTTATTTCAAAAACAAAGATTTTGTTTTTAATTACGAAAAATATAAATGACCTGAACGCTCATAAAATAGTATTTCTGAGACACGTGATAGCAATGTTGAGCTATATTCATGAGCTCTTTCTCTGTTTCAGCAAAAAAAAAAAATTAAACAAAAGCTAATGACCCACCCAACTCCCAATCCATCTCTCCTTTCTCTCTTTAACTTGGTCAGGATTATCACTAGACAGGTTGGTGCCTATGATTTCCACACATGATTTTGTAATTTTATTGCATATGCATATATCCATAATCATGTCTCTTTTATGAACGTGGCTTCAGAGTGAATAGTTCAATAAGATTTAGGGAATATGTAACATGCTGGTGACAAATGATAACCACTTCTCTTTTCTCCCAAACAGAGCTCTCATATCCATCTTTGACTTCCATAGATATCACATGCATTAGGGGAAAAAAAAAAAAAAGAAATCACATGCAAACTTACCTTAAGTAGTCACAGTCAAACGACTATCAGGACTGTGACCTGTTACCCTCTGGTTATGAAGTACAATATGAACTACCACTGCTCCCTAGTTGGCATCTTCCTGGCAAAAAAAGTGTGCTACTTTCTGTACAGAGATTAAGCTGTTTTTTTGTCATAGTGAATTATTCATAAAAAATTAGGTACGTTTTTGGGACTTTCATTAAGAATTTTGTTCAATAAGAAGTAGAAAAACAAATTTAAAAACAGGAATTGGCTCAGCTACTCATGGGAGAGTTGTGTCCAGTTCACTTTGCATTGTAATTGGAGCAATTCAGAGATCAGTTAAAGCAACATTTAAAAGAGAAACCTCAGAGGGGGTCCCTGGGTGGCTCAGCGGTTTGGCGCCTGCCTTTGGCCCAGGGAGCAATCCTGGAGTCCCAGGATCAAGTCCTGCATCAGGCTCCCAGCATGGAGCCTGTGTCTCTGCCTCTCATTCTCTGTCTATCAGAGAGAGAGAGAGAGAGAGAGAAACATCAGAAAGGAAAATACACATGCAGATGTACCTAGTGAGTTGTGTGTGTATGACAGTGGTGTTAAATAACAAAAATTCAACCAAGTAAATTTTAAAGATCTAATTGGCTTTGCTCATCGATTCATGAATTAGACAGTGTGCTGTCCAGCAAGTGGAGGGGAGTGGCACAGGGCTACGGAAAAGAAAAAGTTTTAGAGGTAAAGATGAAGCAGAAAAAAGGAAATTATTATCAATGGGTTTATTGTTTTAGGCAAGGCTATCCTCCTAAGGGGAATAGAAGGGATCAATCAGTAATTTCCTGGTGCTGGCCAGGAAATTCCCACATTGACTGGCTAAAGGTTACCTTTCTGGGGGGTTATAACTGCAGTTAGGTTAGCTATTACATCTTGGTTTACTAACCTGGGGCCTTAACCTGAATGATGCCATTTTGGGCTATGGTTTTCTTTTTAACAGTGTCCACACCACATTCTGACTTCCTACCTCACCCCTCACTACACCATACCCATATCCCCCATATTAGTCCTCAATACACTGTGTTCTACACCCCCATTGGCTTCTCACCCCAACCACTTCCATTCCAGCCTCATTGAGCAAAAGCTCGGAGGACCAGCTGAAGGAAAGCCACCTGCCCTCACTCAGTGTTCCTGGACAATCATTCAATTTCACTTGACTCAATATTTATATTGTGCAGTGTTCCACTTGGGCTATTACAATCTCCATTTCTATTTGTATAAAGAAAAATTGCTGCCTCATTTTTACCATCAATGAGCTCCCTCCCCTGTACTCTAAAAGCATTTGCCACATCAGGGCATGATTTTTGGCTCATGATTATCTACTCTCTAAGGCTATGAATTCTTTAGAGGCAGTGTCTCTTGTCCCTAAGGAGTGTTTTATCTAATGATAGAGAAGGGGAAGTACAAAAGTAAAAACAGTTTGCATCCCTGACGAATGATTAGTATCTTCATCTAGGGTTGTGCATACTCATGCATGCTCATGTACATATAATTTCCCTAAGGATATAAGCTGCTCCTTTAGAGAATTCCATAATTCTTAAAAGCCTCCACAATTATGTTAAACATCAATATTTTTACCACCTATAATTATCCAAGGAATATTTTCATTTACCTATTATATATGAGACATTGCTTGGGCTCTAGAAATGCCACAATGAACAGTTTAAAGTTACTGTCAACTGGTTTCTATTCTAGCACATGCTTCATTTTCCTTGGTATTATGTGCTTTGATTGTTGATCTGTAATAATTTTATGCAACACAACTATGTTAGAGATTCTTTTTCTATGAAAACACTAAGAACTCCTTTTTAATAATTTATATCAGAAACAACACTTAAAATGAAGAAAGTATGTATTACCTTGTATGTTACCTTATTAGTTTCACCCATTCTTTACATTTTGCAGCCCTTAATGATTTTATTACACATTTAGGGAGAGAAAGCACATACACAAGAGGTGAAAGCACATATCAGAAACTTATTTGAATTCTGGACATCTTAAAGTATATGTAACTTTTCATGGGCTAGCAAAGAATGTAAGCAGGAATAGTAAATAGAACTGAAAATGGACATAGCACACTCCTCTGGTAGTCAATGACTAGAATTGTAGATTTTGCCCCACTCCTACATACAGGCTTCCAGGCATTGATTGAATAAGTCAAGGGAATAAAAGTCGCAGAACAATGTCAAGGGTACTGTGCTAGCATTGTTATGGGGGCAGACAGTAGCTACATTAGTGGGAGCACAGCATAAAATAAAGAAGTTGAATCATTATGTTGTATACCTGGAACTCATATAAGCTTGTGTGTCAGCTATACTCAAATGAAAAAAATTAGAAACAGATAAAATAAAATAAAATTTTTTACTATTATGAAAATACAACAAGCCACACTCCTTCAGAGAAATGTTTTAAGACTTAGTAAGCTGATGAGTGGAAACATTTCAAATATTCATTCAAAATGAGTGAATGGATAAATAATAACAAGAATCTGAAGTCACACATGCCACTACCTCCTGGTGTGCCTGCTGTTAGCTCCTGACATCTCATCTCACAAATCCATAGAAATTATACTACCCTTTGGAGGAAGAACTTATTGGCCTATAACTATAGTACCAGTATATTATTCTTTTTCTCAGGTAACAAGAACTGGGATAGCTTTTTTTTTTCTTTTTTGCTTCCAAATCAGTCAACTTAAATTGTGCCAACTAATTACCTATTTTATAATACTAAAAGATTTTAAGTTTAGCTCTGCATCTGGTACAGCTTACTGATGGGTCATTCAGAGAAGACTAGCATTGGTAGGAGGTATTTAATGAGATTTATTGTATACTATAGATTGTACTATATCAGTTAGAAAAAAAACTTATTGGCCATGTCTATGTCTTCCTCTGTGAGATTTCTGTTCATGTCTTTTGCCCATTTCATGATTGGATTGTTTGTTTCTTTGGTGTTGAGTTTAATAAGTTCTTTACAGATCTTGGAAACTAGCCCTTTATCTGATACATCACTTGCCATCAGGGAAATACAAATCAAAACCACAATGAGATACCACCTCACACCAGTGAGAATGGGGAACATTAACAAGGCAGGAAACCACAAATGTTGGAGAGGATGCGGAGAAAGGGGAACCCTCCTGCACTGTTGGTGGGAATGTGAACTGGTGCAGCCACTCTGGAAAACTGTGTGGAGGTTCCTCAAAGAGTTAAAAATAGACCTGCCCTATGACCCAGCAATTGCACTGCTGGGGATTTACCCCAAAGATACAGATGCAATGAAACGCCGGGACACCTGCACCCCAATATTTCTAGCAGCAATGTCCACAATAGCCAAACTGTGGAAGGAGCCTCGGTGTCCATCGAAAGATGAATGGATAAAGAAGATGTGGTTTATGTATACATTGGAATATTACTCAGCCATTAGAAACGACAAATACCCACCATTTGCTTCAACATGGATGGAACTGGAGGGTATTATGCTGAGTGAAATAAGTCAATCGGAGAAGGACCAGCATTATATGGTCTCAATCATTAGGGGAATATAAATAATAGTGAAAGGGAATATAAGGGAAAGGAGAAGAAATGTGTGGGAAATATCAGAAAGGGAGACAGAACATAAAGACTCCTAACTCTGGGAAACGAACTAGGGGTGGTGGAAGGGGAGAAGGGCGGGGGGTAAATCCCCAGCAGTGCAATTGCTGGGTCATAGGGCAGGTCTATTTTTAACTCTTTGAGGAACCTCCACACAGTTTTCCAGAGTGGCTGCACCAGTTCACATTCCCACCAACAGTGCAAGAGGGTTCCCTTTTCTCCGCATCCTCTCCAACATTTGTGGTTTCCTGCCTTGTTAATGTTCCCCATTCTCACTGGTGTGAGGTGGTATCTCATTGTGGTTTTGATTTGTATTTCCCTGATGGCAAGTGATGCAGAGCATTTTCTCATGTGAAGGTTGGCCATGTCTATGTCTTCCTCTGTGAGATTTCTGTTCATGTCTTTTGCCCATTTCATGATTGGATTGTTTGTTTCTTTGCTGTTGAGTTTAATAAGTTCTTTATAGATCTTGGAAAATAGCCCTTTATCTTTACTTCATTTCTGCAAAAGTTAGATGATAATTCTAAGATCTGAGTATTTTCATATCCTCTGGGAGACAAGCAATTTCTCAGTCCAATTTGCAAACAAGAGCAATTCTTGTCATATCTTATCTACTTCGTATCACAATGGAAAGTTGTCAGAATCATAGCACTTTATTTCTGAACTTACTAAGTAATTCAAACAGGAAGACTAGCAGGTTTATCTAGTCTCAGTCACTGTGATTTTCAATTACCTACCAGCTTCTGGAGATGATTTGTGAAGAAAATAAAGGGATCTTAAGCCTCTTTCATTTATGTAGGGTAATAGATTAGATCATTTCCCATTCAAAAGGATCACTTTCATGAGCTGAACTTCTGAAAAATAATTCTGAAAATAATTACACTTTTATGTTGAGCTACCTTATAAAGGCAGGCTAAAAATAAGAAGAAATAACCCTAATATCCTTTTGGAGAATGTTTTAAGAGTTTATCATGTATAAACTAACTTATGCTATGTGTAAAGTATGTGATTTTTTTCCAGTGGGCAAGCAGTTCTACCCATCAAAACAATTCAAGCTTCTTCTTTCTTTTCAACCTGCATTCCCCCTTGTTAGAGAAGAGCTTTGTAGCTGCTAATATTTGTTACTAGATGCTATTAATCATTTTCTACTCAAGACTTTATCCACAAAGACCCCATCCTCTGCCCCCACTTACAGAGTCCTAGACTACTGTCCTCTGTATTGGCTCAGGGACCACATCTTGGTACCATTCAGTGGATACTCAGCTGCTAGCCTGCCTGAAAGACTGATCAAGGTATGCCCGGAAGGAATGTCTGAGGCTTCCAGGAAAGCTCTGCTACCCCCAAAGTTAGTGCTGGAGACTGTCTGGACCTGTTTCATTTTCACCTGGAATCCAAAGACTTCGTTTCATTAATTCCTATCAACACTGATGATGAGCTTTCTCTGGGACTGCTATTTGTTCTTCACTCAGATTTGGCACTTCTGGGCTAATCGTGGCCATATATGGCCCTGGCTCTGCCAAAGCTCTGCTTTTGTTACTTAAACTAGCTGGAGCAGTGATACATTGAGCAAGTCCAATGTTATATGTAAGCAGCGAGCCTGCTTCTCCCTCTGCCTATGTCTCTATCTTCTCTCTGTATCTCTCATGAATAAATAAATAAAATCTTTTTAAAGAAATAATAGAATGACATCCTTATGTTGTACACTTAAAACAAACATAACACTGTAAGTTAAGAAAAAACATCTAGAGTAAAATACTTAACAAAAATTTTAGGGACACCTTAGTTGGTTGAGTGTCAACTCTTGATTTCAATTCAGGTCATGATCTCACAGTTATGAGATGGAGACCCACCTCAGTCTCTGCACTCAACAGGAAGTCTGCTTGAGATTCTCTTCCTCTGTCCCTACCTCTGAGTGCATGCCCACACATGTGCTCTCGCTCTCTCTCTCTAATGAATAAATCTTTCTTAAAAACACAATTTTTGAAAGTAGGACAAAACTTAACTCTGAAAACTGCAAAATATTGTTGAAAGAAATTAAAACAACCTTAAAAAATGGAGAGACATCCCATTTTCATGAATCAGAACACTGTACTGTTGAGATGACAAATCAATCTGTGGATTTAATGAAATAACTATCAAAATCCCAACTGGCTTTCCAGAAATTGATAAGCTGATCATAAAATTTAGATGGAAATTCAAGGGAGTCCAAATAGTAAAAACAATGTTGAAAAGAGCAAAGTTGCAGGACTCATACTTCCCAATTGTAAAACTTATCGCAATGTAGAGCTAATCAAAATGGTGTGATGTTGGTATAAAGATAGGCATACAGATCAATGGAATAGAATAGAGTCCAGAAATAAATCCCACATTTACACTTACAGCAGATTGATTTTCAATAGGAATGCCAAAACAATTCCATGGGGAAATAGTGTTTTCCAGAAATATCTCTGGAACAATCGAATATCTACACGCAAAAGAATTAAGTTGGACTTCTATCTCATACTATATTCAAAAATGAACTCAAAATATATAAAAAAAATAAATACAAAAGACTAAATACTAAAAAAGCCTTAAGAAAACATAGACTCAAATCTCAATAACCTTGGAATTAGGTAACAATTCCTTGGGCATGACACCAAAAGTACAAACAACAAAAGAAAATAATAAATTGTGCATTATGAAAATTAAAACCTTTGGCATATTAATAATCTTATCAAAAATTATGACAATCCACAGAATGGGAGAAGAATTTTGCAAGTCACATATCTGATAAAGGATTTGTATCTAGAATACATTTAAAAAAAACCTCCTACAACTCATTAATAAAAAAGACAATAGAATTTTTTAACTGGGCAAAAGATCTAAATAGGCATATGTCCAATATGGGCAAATGTCCAATAAACATATGAGATGCTCGTGTTATTTATCATAGGATGCTCAACATCACTAGTCATTAGGGAATTGCAAATCAGAACCACAACAAAGCACCAGCTTACATCCACTAAAATGTAATAAAATTTTTTAAAAAAATTTTTAGTCAAAAAACCAGAGAGAAAAACAAAGCATGAGAGACTCCTAACCCTGGGAAACAAACAAAGGGTTGCAGAAGGGGAGGTGAGTGGCTTGGTGACGGGCATTGAGGGCACATGATGAGATGAGCACTGGATGTTATACTATATGTTGGCAAATTGAATTTAAATAAAATTCAATAAAAAAATAAAAAGACAGATGATAATAAGTATTGGTAAGGATGTAGAGAAATTGAGACCCTCATCCAACACTGGTGAGAATGTAAAATAATGCAGCTACTTTGGAAAACAGTCTGGTAGATTCTCAAAAAGTTAAATATAGATTACCATATAACTCAGCAATTTGACACTTAGCTCTATTCCCAAAAGAAATAAAAAAATACATCCACACAAAACTTGTATGTAAATGTTAATAGCAACATGACACACAATAGCCAAAAAGTGAAAACCTAAACATCCATGAACAGATGAATGGGTGAGTAAAATGTGTACATCCATATAATGAACTATTATTCAGCAACTAAAAAAAGGTACTGATAATAAAACATGGATAAATTTGAAAACATTGAGAGACTCCTAACTCTGGGAAATGAACGAGGGGTGGTGGAAGGGGTGGTGGGCAGGGGGTGGGGGTGACTGGGTGACGGGCACTGAGGGGGGCACTTGATGGGATGAGCACTGGGTGTTATTCTACATGTTGGCAAATTGAACATCAATAAAAAAATAAATTTATAAAATAATAAATAAATAAATAAATAAATAAATAAATAATTTTGAAAACATTGAACTAAATGAATAAAACCATCATGAAAGACCAAATATCATATGATTCCATTTATATGAAATGCTCAGAACAGAATGTAGACTAGTTGTTACTTAAGGCTAGTGGAGATAAGGGCACTGGGGTGAGGAATGATGTCTAAAGAGTTCAAGGCTTCTCTGGGTGCCTGGATGACTCAGTCATTTAAGTGTCTGACTCTTGATTTTGGCTCAGGTCATGATCTCAGGGTCATGAGATCAAGGAACACATGGGGCTCTATGCTGGTCAGGAAGCCTGCTTAAGATTCTCTTTCTCTTTCTCCCTTTCCCTCTGCCCTTCCCCACTTGCAGCCTTTCACTTTCAACAAAAAAAAATATGGGGTTTCTTTTGGGGTGATGAAAGTGTTCTAAAATTTATTCTGGTGATGGATGCACAACTTGTGGATATACTAAAAATTATTGAATTGTATGGTGTGTGAATTATATCTCAATAAAACTGTTACTATAAAGGTTTTAAGGGGCGCCTGGGTGGCTCAGTTGGTTGACTGTCCAACTTTTAATCTCAGCTCAGGTCATGATCTCAGGGTCACAGGATCAAGTGCCATGTCACACTCCACACTTAGTTCAGAGTCTGCTTGTCCTTCTACCTCTGCTCCTCCCCCTGCTCTCTCTCCCTCTCTCTCTCTCTCAAATAAATTAATACACAAAATCTTTTTTAAAAGGTTTTAAGGGGTAGAGTGACAGGATAAGACAGCAGTTTAAGTGATTAAATAAAGTGTTAAATCCTAAGTCCTGTAATACAGTAAGATAGATTTTTCCTCTCTCCTTATGAATTTCAAAGACTGTACTGAAAATCATTAAAGATACTGAAGAGAGAAAAAAGTGTGCAAGAGATAAATTAGGCCTTGTTTTTTTTCAGTTATAACAAGAAACCAATAATACCAAAAGAAAAGAATATTTGTTCTCTATACAAAAAAAATTTTTTTTACTAATGATTTTTTCTTTGTTAACTTTTAAACGATGCAAATATTCTCTGGTCAAAATTTACAGTTTATATAAAAATTATGTCAGTGTTTTAGAGGAGAATTGGCTGAAATTTTTACAAATGCAATAATGTTCTAATATAAATTTCTGAAATGAAGTTTAAAAAAAACAGAGCTTATTAAAAATCTACATAGGAGTCCAATTGCCAGAAGAAGAATGCACACCAATCTGTTTCCTTCTGTTTCCCACTCTGCAATGCAACTCCAAATCTCTTTGTCATGTCTCCACCTCTGCAAACAGCTAATGGTGGTCCTCCATTGATACTAAACTAAGTCCTGGCTCTCTGGGAAGGTATGCCACCCCGAAAATTGTCCCTCTCTAGATTGTGTCATTAGGAAAAAGATTCAATAGGAGAACAGGCTTTGGGCACTCTCTTTGACATTGATCAGGACACATTGATTAACAGTATTTAGTTAATTCACATAATTTTCCTAACATTCATCCATAGCATTCAACAAAATGAATGAGCTATATGCAAGAGCATCAAGAAGAACCTAGTCAAAAGACCTTGCTGATGCTTGATAGGCCTATCAATCAATCAATGCCTCCAATTCAATATACCTGTCAAAGATGTCAGGAGATCATTTAGGTAGGACTCTTCCTTAGTGAACATTTCAGCAACTTTTCCTCTGACTCAGTTTCTTCCTGCTTTTTAGCCTTGTAAATATATTTGGCTAAAATCCACCACCCACATATGCAAGTCCTGAGTAAACCCTGACAAGAAGAAGCTGGAAGACTTACCTACTGTCCTCCCACTAACACAGCCCAAATATTCTTTCCTGCCAACCAGACTAACAGCCCCTGAACCTCGTAGGCAGAGTCAGTCCAATAGCCACTCTCACACCTCCTGCCCATTCCCAATGCTGGCTCAGTCTAGAGGTAAATTTCTGCCTAAGTTTCCCTGCACTGCTTCCAGGTACTGTAACTAGTTCAGCTGCCCCTACCTGCTCATTCCTTGAGCAGGAAATTTGACAACCTGCCTAGCTCACCCACACCCCAACACTGGATTCTGAACTCTGTGCCTACAGCTCAGAAAGGAATACCAGCTATCTTGACTGAGTTCAAAACTGAAAGTGGATGCGTCCATATCCTTTTCATACTTAGTTTTGCCTATCTTAATAGATTTCCTGCCTTTTCCTATAAAGGACAAATGATAAATTCCACTCTTGTCCAAGCACCTATACCACCCTTGTGGGAATGTTTAGTTCCAAGTCATTAGCTCTCTGAACTTAACCAACCTTCATGGAAGACTATTCATATTCTTTAACTTGTTACTCTAAAATAATTTTAGACTTACAGAACAACTGCAAAAACCAGCAGAAAGAATTCCTATAGTTATGTGTACTGCAGATTTAATTAAGTCCTAAAGAGCTAACTTGGGTTCACCAAAAGCAAGATTATCCTGGCTGGGCCTGAACTAGGAAGTAGAGGGGAAAAGACTCTGCTGGTCTTCACCAAGAAAGCTTTAGGTTGAAGAAAGGCCCTGTGGCTGGGAATAGAGGTCGCATCTAGGAGTTGAGAAGGGCCCCGGTTGAGAGCTATCAAAAACACAATATTCAGTTCCATAGCACAAGGCAACACTCTGGATGAGCTTGGAAGACAACTGTTAGCCCCAAAAGAGGAACACAAACTCCTCACAACTTGATTTTAACCTGTGACACTGAGCAAAAGACCCTCCCTGAACTCCTGACCCACAGAAACTATGATGCTGATTAGATGTTAATTGAAGCCACAAAGCTTGTGGCAATTTGATATGCAGCCAGAGAAAACAAATATATATATATATACTATCTTTCCCTTTGTAATTAGTGAATACTTGGGGAGAGATACTTAGAGACTATTCAGATATCCTGTTTCTTTCTTTTTTTTTTTTTTTAAGATTTCATTTATTTATTCATAGGAGACACAGAGAGAGAGCCAGAGACATAAGCAGAGGGAGAAGCAGGCTCCACTCAGGGAGCCTGACATGGGACTCGATTCTGGGGCTACAGGATCACGCCCTGAGCTGAAGGCAGATGCTTAACCGCAGAACCACCCAGGCGTCCCAGATATCCTGTTTCTTCATAAAATTTTGCCCATGAATTTTAGCATCCATTACTGGATCTGAACTGCAACAATGATTGCTTACAACGATGTTCTAATGGATATTTTTTATTTTCCCCCTGTTTATCCTTATGATCTGCAATTCTTTGGTAATAAAATGCTGTCTTATTTATTTATTTGTTTGTTTGTTTGTTTGTTTATCTATTTATTTGAGACCACTGGTTTTGTCATCCAAAAAACAATGTAGCAATGGAGAAGGAAGCAAATTGACTTAGAAGTTAATTTCCGGGAGAATACTTTATCATTTACGTACATATATATAAACAATTCATGTTTAGCTACCCAAAATAGCCAGATATGTTTCTTATCAAGGTACTTCCTAGTCAATTCTCAAGATAAATGTCCCAAGATACATTTAAAAATGCTGTCCTGCTATCTTTGCTGTATCATGTAATGGACTAGAGTCTCAACATAAGTTAGATAACTATATTTAGCTTTCTGAAAACAAAGGTAAAATCAAGGAGTCTAATTTATGCTTCCTGACAGAATGACACATTTCCCCCATATCATCTACTTCACTCATCATTCTTAAGATGTTAAAGACATTCCTTCCCTCTATGGCACTAGATGCCAGGAGCACCTCCCAGCAACAACAACCAAAACTGTTTTTAGACATTACCAAATGTCCTCAAGGAGGGTGAGGATGGGGTCAAAATGTCCTGTGATTGAGAACCACTGACACAGATATATAGACAGTAGATAGGTAAGGAGGAGAGAGAGAGAGAGAGAGAGAGAGATTTGCTTACTTCTCCAGTTTGTCAAATTATGAACTCCTCTGAATTGCCCATCATTTTATATAGATGTGCCAAGGCAGGTCCCTTGACAAAGGTGCAAGTGTTCTGCTCTCGTGAGACAGTATGTAATCTGACTTCTGTAAACCGTAATGTGTTGTAATTGAAATTATAAAGAAAGGTACAAAATTAAGAGCTGCTGAAGAGCAATTAAGTAAGTAAAGGCAACTGAGTAATTCAGCTAAATAAAAATCCAATAGCTGCAAAGGCAAAACAGATAGTTTAAATTAAATTAAATACAAAATCACATAGCCACCTCGGTAATTCTGTTGCAAATCAGAATCCTGACACAGAATTAAGGAAAATGTAAAAGGCGGACAATATTATGACTCACTCACCATAGTGATGTACAGCCAGCATTTCCCGATGGAAAGAGCATGGGAACAAGAACCAGAGTGTCTGGCTTGGAGCCGTGGCTGCACCATTTGTTGGCAGACTCAAACAAGCCACTTGTTCAGTATTTTCAAATATACTGAGAGGGTTGGCTTAGGTAATCTTTTATTTTTCCTCTCTCTAAAATTCTGTAAGTCCAGCATCAAAGCAAAGCAGCTAGGCCTGAAACTATAGAAGGACTAGATACTTTTCTCTCTTGATGCCAATGGACAGCAAGGTTTCTGCTCTCCTTAGTTCTTCAGCCCATCACAAAGAAACAACCTTGAGGGATACTTGTTGAAAAAGATCTGTTTTGAAAATGAACAGGTATGAAAATGAGACAAAGACTATACAAGCCGGATCATTCAGTTGACTATGTAAACAAAGGAAGCTCTTCTGTTTCTAAACTATATGAATCATTGGAAAAAAAAAAAAAAAAAGAAGAACAAACAAACATGTTATACCAAACTCTCTGCTAACTCAGCCCTATCTAGCTCTGACCTGAGAGACCATCATGCAGTAGAGAAAGCAGATGAGTAGGCTTGGAACCTAGTCTTCTGGCTATCAGCAGTTGGATCACGCTGACCTAGCTAGTAGCAAGGCTTCATATAACACTACATTATCCATAAGCACTTGGCACCACGCTATCTGTGCAGTTATTCACACAGATGCTGTTTTCCCTGCTGAAGTGTCAACTTTGAGCTAAGGGAATCCCTAACTCACCTCTCTATTCCCCCCACAGAAAGTCTGACAGTGCCTAGCATATATTAGATGCTCTACAGATGCTTGTCAAATAACTGAATAAATGGGTGAGTGAACAAACAAATGAATGGCTAGAAAAACTTGACTATATGTTCAGCCTCCTTGTGAATGACCATGATGGTGTTTGTAGAGCACAGGATTTTGTGTTTTCTCAGGAAGAAGGGGCACCCGTAAGAATTCCTATTCCAGCCAAGCTCACAGCTTACTGGGCTCCTGTGGAATCTATATAGTCCAATGTATGCTTAATGTGTGAACCGATCTGCATAGCTTCCTTCCTCTGTTAAGGATCCCCTTCTTTTTTAAACAAAGTCGATTTAGTTCCAGACCTATCCTGACTTTAGTGACTATCATGTAGTTATAAGATATTTTACATCAATGTTTGGGGCTAACCAGAGAACTAAATGTTCCATGGTAGTGATGCTTTTTAGCAAGCTACATTCAGCAAGTTGCCCTATTTTAAATGGCACACTAGTTAATTAGTTTTTCATTTGTAGGTGAATGGATTTATAACAAAATAGCACTTTTTCTCTCTGTGAGATTGGGAGGGAACATTTTGGAAATCAAATCAACCATTGTGATGCTTTTAAAACTCGCTGAGAAAATAAATGAAGACCAACTAAGGACAAAAACAAAGGCTATTTACTCTGAGCTTGCTATAGCAAGTAGTCAGTCATCATCACTTACATTTTGGCAGAGACTCAAAGGCAAGCAGAGGAGTGGAAAATTTTATATTGTAAAAAAAGAGGAAGGCTTCAGATATATCCCAATTGGAGACTATTGGCTTAGGAAAGTTTCAGGTGAGCTGAGAAGCAGGGTATCCTATGTAACTGGTCAGAAGTGCATATTTGGTTCTTCCATGTTTATTATTGTTCAGTTATTGTTTATTTTTTCCCATAAGTTTTTAATATATGTCTTTAAGATAAGACATTTTACCTGTAGCTCTATACCATTACCACACCTAACAAAATTAACTGTAATTCGTCAATATCATCTAATAGTCTATTTTCAAATTTCCCCAATTATCCCAAATGTCTTTCCACAGGTAGCTTAAATCAAGATGCAAACAATGTCCACAGACTGCATGTGGTTGATGTGTCTTAAGTCCCTTGTGATTTATAACTGTACTCTCTTCCTTCTCTAGAATAAATAATATATTGTCCTGTAGCACACTGTCCTGTAGACTCTGGGGATTCGCTTGATGACATCCAAGAATATCATTTGTATGTTTCTCTTTGTCATATTTCCTGTAAACTGGAATAATTGAGAGATTTGATTAAATTCTAGTTTATCTTTTAGTGCAAATACTCCACAGAGGGTGCCGCATGCTGTTAATTGCATCAGATAAGGAATTACCTTTCAGTGATGTTGTGATCAATGAGTGAGGTTGTCAGCCTCCAATCCATCATGAAGTTCCCCATCAATCCTTTGTCTTTTCATTTGTAACATCTTTATGATGCGCAGGCATCCTATTTCAAGAATATTGTCTTTCATTTCATTTAAATCTACATTTGTGTCTTTGAGGGGTGTTTTATAGTGTTAATCATAAAGGCTGTATATATTATAGTGAAACTATTCTCAGAAATTTTATATATATTTGCTATTATATATGTGTCTTCCTTCATCGTATCATTTTTTTCCAGATTTACTAAGATATTATTGACATATATGAAAGTTTAGGGTGTACAAAGCAATGGTTTGATACATGTGTATACTATGAAATGATGACCACAATAATGGTAGTTAACACTTCTATATCCTCATGTAATTACCATCTTCTGTGGGAATAACATTTAAGATCTAACAACTGTAAAATATAAAAAAATTTAAAGATTTTATTTACTTATTTATGAGAGACAGAGAGAGGCAGAGACATAGGAAGAAGCAGAAGCAGGCTCCGTGCAAGGAGGTGGATGTGGGACTCAATCCCGGGATCCCAGTATCACACCCTGAGCCAAAGGCAGATGTTCAACCACTGAGCCACCCAGGCATACAGTCATCCCAAAAAATTTTAAAAATTTTAAGTATTTAATACAATATTGCTAACTGTAGTAAACATGGTGCTTGTTAGAACACTTAGAGCTTATTAATCTTTTTTAAGATTTATTTATTTATTTGAGAGAGAGAAAGAGAGAGCAGGAGACTAGAGGCACAGGGAGAGGCAGAGAGAGTTCCAAGCAGACTGCACTAGACACAGAGTCAGTCGAAGGGCTTGAACTCTACCCTGAGATCATGACCTATTCTGAAACCAAGAGTCAGTCGCTGAACTGACAGTCACTCAGGTGCCCTAAAGTTTATTAATCTTACACCTGGGATTTTTTTACCATTTGACCAATATTTTCTCATTTCCCCAGCCCCCATATTTACTACTAGACGAAATATATTTTCAATCTTCCTATAAAAACAAGAAACCAAAAGTAGATGAATTTAAACTTATGTCTGAAACACTTACTGTTTCAGCATTTTGTCTTATTTGCAAATTATCTAGATTAATATCTATTTTTCAAATAAGTATAATTTCAAGGTTTAAAGTTATCAAAAGAATTATGGAAACTATTTTTAAGAAGAAAAAGTTCTCTATAAACTTATCTCATTTACATCCACTTAAAACATGTGTTCTTAACAATTATGCGTGGATTGCTCATGAAAAGTTTCATTAGATTTTAGAAAAAACTAGCCACTACCGTAAGTTGTTTCCTTGTTCACAAATTTTGTAATTTAGGCATGTTAGGCAAGTATCAAATATTGCAGAAGAGAAAGAACCTAAAAGTTAAACATGTGACTCTCCCCACGAACTTATTTTTGACATGTATCAAGCTATTTATTTTTATTGTACATTTTGTTCTTAGAGTGGTTTCCTAATTCTATTACCTCAAATATCAAATAGAGATAAGATTAGCTTATTTTACTAGTAAATCCAAATAGAATAATGATCCATTTAACCAGTGACAATGAAAGATTTGAAGGTAAGTAAAAGCATCATGGTTTATATTTTTTTAAAAAGATTTAGTTCTTTCGATATTGAGGAGAAATGATTTTAAATATAATGCAGACAGCTCTAAATACATGCATTTTTTAACTAAAGCAACAATATTAAATTAGCCTTATTTACCAAAGATTATCCCTGAAAAATACATAGATTTGTTTCAATATTTCTTATATTTTTTTATTTTTTAAAGATTTATATTTATTTTTTTAATTTGTTTTTTATTGGTGTTCAATTTGTCAACATATAGAATAACAACCAGTGCTCATCCCATCAAGTGCCCCCCTCAGTGCCCATCACCCAGTCACCCCCACCCCCACCCACCTCCCTTTCTACCACCCCTTCGTTTCCCAGGGTTAGGAGTCTCTCATGTTCTGTCTCCCTTTCTGATATTTCCCACTCATTTTTTCTCCTTTTCCCTCTATTCCCTTTCACTATTTTTTATACACCCCAAAAGAATGAGACCATATACTGTTTGTCCTTCTCCGACTGACTTATTTCACTCAGCATAATACCCTCAGTTCCATCCATGTCTAAGCAAATAGTGTATGAATACCTAATTTATATGTGTACTTATTTTTCTAAATAAATTAACACAGGGATCCCTGGGTGGCGCAGCGGTTTGGCGCCTGCCTTTGGCCCAGGGCGCGATCCTGGAGACCCAGGATCGAATCTCACGTCGGGCTCCTGGTGCTTCTCCCTCTGCCTCTCTCTCTCTGTGACTATCATAAATAAATAAAAATTAAAAAAAAAAGCCTGTTTAAAAAAAAATAAATAAATAAATAAATTAATTAATTAATTAACACAGAATTATTTTACTAGTTAATTCTGATAATACCATCCAGAGGTAGAAAAATAGCATTATATGTAAATATGTATATATACGCACATAGACATACATAATATACAGAGATATGGAAATAGAAATCTTATAGTAAAATTAAACTATCAGGAGTACACCAAAATAAATAAAAAGCTTCTGCATGGTGAAGGAAACTAACAAAACGGCCACCTGCTGAATGGGAGAATATATTTGCAAATTATATGTCTGATAAGGGGTTAATATCTAACATATATAAAGAATTTATACAACTCAACAAGAAAAAAATAATACTTCAATTAAAAATGGGTAAAGGACCTGAAGAGATATTTTCCCAAAGAAAACAGATGGCTATACAGATGACCAAAAGATACATGAAAAGATCAATATCACCCATTATCAGGGAAATGCAAATTAAAACCACAGTAAAATATCACTCTACATCTGTCAGAATGGCTAAATTAAAAAACAAAAGAAATAACAAATGTTAGTGAGGATGTGAAGAAAAGGAAACCTTCGTGCACTGCTGGTAGGAATGCAAACTGGCAGAGCCACTGTGGAAAACAGTATGGGAAGTTCCTTGAAAAATTAAAATTAGAATCACCCTATGATAAACTCAAAATGGATGAAAGATCTAAATGTGAGACAAGAGTCCATCAAAATCCTAGAGGAGAACACAGGCAACACCCTTTTTGAACTCAGCCACAGTAACTTCTTGCAAGATACATCCACGAAGGCAAAAGAAACAAAAGCAAAAATGAACTATTGGGACTTCATCAAGATAAGAAGCTTTAGCACAGCAAAGGATACAGTCAACAAAACTAAAAGACAACCTACAGAATGGGAGAAGGTATTTGCAAATGACATATCAGATAAAGGGCTAGTGTCCAAGATCTATGAAGAACTTATTAAACTCAACACCAAAGAAACAAACAATCCAATCATGAAATGGGCAAAAGACATGAAGAGAAATCTCACAGAGGAAGACATAGACATGGCCAACAAGCACATGAGAAAATGCTCTGCATCACTTGCCATCAGGGAAATACAAATCCAAACCACAATGAGATACCACCTCACACCAGTGAGAATGGGGAAAATTAACAAGGCAGGAAACCACAAATGTTGGAGAGGATGCGGAGAAAAGGGAACCCTCCTGCACTGTTGGTGGGAATGTGAACTGGTGCAGCCACTCTGGAAAACTGTGTGGAGGTTCCTCAAAGAGTTAAAAATAGACCTGCCCTATGACCCAGCAATTGCACTGCTGGGGATTTACATCAAAGATTCAGATGCAATGAAACGCCGGGACACCTGCACCCCGAGGTTTCTAGCAGCAATGTCCACAATAGCCAAACTGTGGAAGGAGCCTCGGTGTCCATCTAAAGATGAATGGATAAAGAAGATGTGGTTTATGTATACAATGGAATATTCCTCAGCCATTAGAAATGACAAATACCCACCATTTGCTTCAACGTGGATGGAACTGGAGGGTATTATGCTGAGTGAAATAAGTCAATTGGAGAAGGACAAACATTATATGGTCTCATTCATTTGGGGAATATAAATAATAGTGAAAGGGAATAGAAGGGAAGGGAGAAGAAATGGATAGGAAATATCAGAAAGGGAGACATAACATAAAGACTAACTCTGGGAAAGGAACTAGGGGTGGTGGAAGGAGAGGGGAGTGGGGGTGAATGGGTGATGGGCACTGAGGGGGGCATTTGATGGGATAAGCACTGTGTGTTATTCTGTATGTTGGCAAATTGAACACCAATAAAAAATAAATTTATTATTAAAAAAAATAGAATCACCCTATGATCCAGTAATTCCACTACTTGGTATTTGCCCAAAGAAAACAAAAGCACTAACTTGAAAAAATATATGCATCTTTATGTTTGTTTCAGAATTACTTACAATAGCCAAGATATGGAAGCGGCCCAAGTGTCCATTGATAGATGAGTGGATAAGGAAGATATAACATATATCCTGTGGAATATTACTCAACCATAAAAAAGCATGAAATCTTGCCATTTACAACAGCATGGGTGGATCTAAAGGGCATAATGCTAAGTGAAATAAGTCAGTCAGAGAAAGACATATACCATATGATTTCACTCATATGTGGAATTTAAGAAACAAAAAAAAATGAACAAAGAAAAAAAAGAAACAAACCAAATAACAGACTCTTAAATATGCAGAACAAACTGGTGGTAGACAGGGAGGGGGGATGGGGAAAATAAGTGAAGGAGTTCAATAATACACTTATCTTGAACATTGAGTAATGTATAGAATTGTTGAGTCACTATATTGTACATGTAAAACAAATATAATACTATATGTCAATTATACCTGAATGAAAATAGTGTTATCCATGACTCAGGTAAACATGGAAATACAGATAATACAATACAAAGTCATTGATCCAGATAAAATAGTTAGATCCAGTATGTTTCTGGATACTGATAGAACAAGTTAAGATTATCCACTCAATGACAACTAAAACTTTTTACCAATATTTGTGGAGATTACTTTTAAAATTTCCCCTGATATATAATCTAGTAGAGACTATGAACTAAATTTTGGACGAGGAATCTTTTAGAAATACCAAGTGGCTGTCTGGATGTTTTTAAAGGTCGTAGTAGTTGTCTGGGTATTTTTAAAGGTCATATGAGTGGGTAATATATCCAATTTGTTTCCAAAGAGCACCTGAGAAATTTTTTCCAAATGTATACCTATTCCAAATGTAACTCAAAACTAAACCAATAAGCTTTTTGTATAGCTTAACCATGGACACAGGAAGGTGCAAAAGATGCAGTCCCCCGTGATCTCAAGTTGCTTCCAAAGAAAAGAAAACCCTAGCCAGACATGCCAACAACTGACTGTAGTCAGCAGGACATCAGCCAAAAGTGGGGTAAACTCACATTTGCTGTACACACCACCACAAATTCTCGGTGCCCCCAACCTCACAGCAGGTGCAGACCCAGTAAGCAGACCCTTGGCAGGTAGAAAGCTGGAGAGATCCAAGTCAAGTTCTCAGGATACACAGGGATGGAAAAGAGAGAATCTCACCCTGTGATTCTCCCCTATATGACAAACGATACATGACACATAAAAAGGAAAATAATGCTGTCCCTGGAAGGAAAAGAATCAGTAACCAATGAGGACCCCAAACCAAGAGTTACCCAAAAGTAATATCCAGAGAACCAATTCTTTCAAGTATTTTCTTCTGCTAATGTAAATTTAGACAAGGAGTTCTTACCACCTTCCTGTGATTGAACTCTGAGCAGAAATCAGAGAGGCTACCTTAGTAAGAATTTTTGCCTTTTCAGCTACAGCTTCCCAAGAGAATGGGATATCTACACCACCCCACCTAGGAAAGAGCTTTTTCCTCTGTCCTCTTAATTTCAGTAGCTGGGGTATGAAAATTAAACTGGAAAAAAAAAGCCAGATTAACAGGAGAAAATGTTTATTTTACAGGCATATAGAAACTTAACAGAAAAGAAGTGAAGACCTAGCAAAGTTAGACCTGGGAGCTTATTGACCATTTTTGTAAAACCACAACAAATTATGGAGATGTGTCTAGACTGAGGAAAGGGGGTTTAGGTTTTTCGGCAGTAAACTGTGAGGGTAAATATATGGAGAAATTAAATGGAAGACACTGGTTATTTTAGTGAGGTTGGTCTATGCACACTCAAGCCACACTCTCAGGTGACAAGAGTAGTCTCCCGTGACTTAGAGTCTTCTCTTCCTAGCACAGAAGAGGGGAGGGAGAACACCTCACAAAGGGAATTTTATGCTCTAGGCAGATTGGAGGAGGGTGGAGAGTTCTTTCTGTGCCTGCTGTTTCTGAATACCATTAGCTCAAAATAATCCTTGTGCCAAAGTGGCATATTTGGGGGTGGCACATTCTGATCCCCATCATGACTTATAGCAGGCTGGCTTGCAGGGTGGTTTGTTGTAGATAAAGGTTTGGTTTCCTGGACAGATTGATTCAGGTTGTGAGTCAAAGTTCTGTTTTTATATGTGATCTGGCCATTGTTTAGATATTCAA
This sequence comes from Canis lupus baileyi, assembly GCF_048164855.1. Lineage (NCBI taxonomy): Eukaryota > Metazoa > Chordata > Mammalia > Carnivora > Canidae > Canis > Canis lupus. The sequence continues at coordinate 37,103,393 of NC_132865.1, forward strand.
TCTCTCACTCTCTCCTGCTTTGTGACAACTGAGGACTTGATAAAGACCTACAGAAAGACTAGAAGCCTTTACAATTGTTTGATGTGGTCTGTCCCAACAAAATAAAAGATTGAAATATTAAGGTAATTATAAAATTAAGAATTTAGTAATTACTCATGTAATTAAAGAAAAGTTAACTTCAAACCCTACCCAATATTTTTACTGAAGTCTGTTTTGGCTGAATTACTGGGCCAATCATAATTCTGGAGATCCAAAACAACTCACAATTGTCTTTCCCAGCATGTCAAATACAAAGATAAAAAAAAAATGATATCATTGTTGCTTCACTTGTACCATTAAGTATTATGGTGTTCAATCACTTAATGAGTGCATCATAGTTGTGAATTACGATAAGTGATAATAAGCTAATATCTAGAAATTACTTTGAATTTTTAAAAAAGTAAGATGTTACTTCAAAACACTTATGATTTTATTTTTTTCCTTTATTTTTATAGAGATTTTACTTATTTATTCATGAGACACACAGAGAGAGACAGAGACAGAGACAGAGACAGAGACATAGGCAGAGAGAGAAGCAGGCTCCAAGCAGGGAGCCTGATGTGGGACTCGATCCCGGGACTCCAGGATCATGCCCTGGGCTGAAGGCAGGTGCCTAACCACTGAACAACCCAGGCATCCTTATTTTTTCCCTTTATTTAAATACAATTTACCAACACATAGTATAACACCCACTGCTCATCACACCACATGCTCTTATTTTTAAATTTTCCTTATTTTAAAATTTTCTTTAGCACATTTTCTAGTAAATCCATAATTGTAAGAATAATAGAGTAATCATGCATAGATTCCTGTGCAATAAAATATAGTTAGCACAATGCTAAAGTCTGTGTTGTATATGATTATACATTTTAAAAGCTATGATTTAAAAAGCTAGGTTAAAGATCATATTGCATTCTAGATCATGCATTCTGGTTGCTTAGGTGTTAATGTAAGCCAAGTGTTTACATAATTTTTACAGTGAACAGTTAACTAGCAGCATTGCTAACTCACTTGGGGATGCCAAACAGGAATGGTTAGAATTTATCATTTGGAGATCTTGTGAAATGAAGAATTTCTCTCCCTTGGTTTAGTTTGTGTTTGTAATGAAGTCTGCAGCGCTCTGAGAGATATGTTATGTGCACCCTCGGCTCTTGGCATGCCTCCAGAGACACACAAAGCAATGAAACAATGGAGTGGCCAGCTCCTCTGCACAGTTCTGGAGGCTCCACTTGCAAACCTGTATGAAAGCCACCAACTGGGGGAAAAACAAGATCCCCATTTGGCAAAGATTTTAATAAAATAAGCCCTAGTTAGAGAGGGGACATTCTTTGTTTTGGAGAATTTTAATTGTTATTATACATAAAGAGATCATGAAATGTCTGCCATTATTTACATTCCTTAGACTGGGAGAAAAGCTGTTTTCTCCCAAAAGGCATAATACATAGTCCCTGTAAATGCTGAGGTGGGCTGCTGGGAAAAGGTGGGAGGCTCTGGAGACAGTTCACAGGTACACAAAACCATTAATAAATGCAGGGGCTTTACTTCTCAAAATTTGGTTTTGAACGTTGATGCTTGTAGTTCATAATAGTGTCACATTGCTAAGTTAGTAGGCTGGATGCTTTCTGATCTCATTAATCTGGTACAATACATGTTCTATATGTTTCCCAGGACAGAAATGTCTTGTTGAGATACTCTAGACCAGCAACCAAAACAAGGGAAGATATAATGTTCCTGCCAAAGAGAGCGAAGATACTCTGGCATCTCTTACTCTGCATGAAGGAGGACAAGACACATCTAAAATACTTCCAGGGTGCTAAATATTTTCAGGTGCTAAATATGAATAAGAGCTAATAGTAATAATAAATTCCACTGCTGTTAGCACTTACCTTGCAAAATTATTTCACATACATTGTATTGCCAGATCTGCAACTCAGTCCTGTGAGTTACATCAGGCAAACACCACCATCTCTGCTTTAAAAATGAAGGAACCAAAAAAATAAATAAATAAATAAATAAATAAATAAATAATAAAAAAATAAAAAAATAAAAAAATAAAAATGAAGGAACCAAGGTTTAGAGAAGGTGCTGGAATTGCCTCATGGAAATTTGCCTCTTGAGGAGCAAAAGTTCAACCACAGACTCATGAAACCAAATACAAAAGATCTGTTTTGTTTTGTTTGTATTAAATTTTAATTACAGTATTTTTAACATACAGTGTTATATTGATTTCAGGTGTACAATTAGCAATTGAACAATTCCGTACATCACCCAGTGTTCATCCCAACAAGTGCACTCATTACCCATCTGATTCCAAACCAGGATTTTTTTCAATAGCCATAAAATCTTAGCTTCTTGGGGTGCTTGGGTGGCTCAGTCAATTGAGCATCTGCCTCTTGTTTTTGGCTCAGGTCATGAGATTGAGCCTTGCATCTGGCTCCATGCTCAGCTCAGAGTCTGCTGGAGATTTTCTCTCTTCTCTCTCTCTGCTCCTCCCTGCGAGCACTCTTTCTCGCTCTCTGTCTCTCTCAAATAAATAAATAAAATATTTTTTTAAAAAATCTCAGCTTCTTGTTAGTCTTTAAATTTGGTATTGAAAAATAATTATAATGAAAATGATTAAATAATTTGAATAAATATTTTTAAAACATATTTTTAAATATATGAACCTTTTAGCCATTCCATTCAAGACTTTTGACTATAATATTTACAGTATTTTTATAATAGAAATGCTGCCAACATATCTGTCTTTTTAAAATCACTATCACAATAAAAAACATTTGAACAAATTATTTAGACCAAGCTAAACTCAACTCTTTATTAGCACGAAATAAATAGACTATTACTGTCCTGGTTATTCTGTACAAATAACCAGATTAGGGCAACTGCTTGACCATATAATTAATTGTTTGGGCTCAGCTGTTTCATGACAGAAAAGAGTCGATTTAACATAATTGCCCTTTGATGCATACAAGTGCATTGACAATGAACGTTAATTTTAAATATTCTTTTAACTATGACAATTCAGGGAAGCCAAAAAGACAGTTGTCTGTGAATATTACAGTATTGTCTACAGAGGGAGCCATCTCCTAGTTTCTCCTGGGGAATCTCCTTACTGGAGCAGTCATTCTTCTATCATTTACAGACATGATGGAGTATGGAAATAAACCAATTCCAGTCAAATGAGAACAAGTAAATCTATTCATTCAGAGCTTGTATTAAGCAAGCCACCATCACTGTCATTTGTTAGAGACATTAAATAAGGCAGAAGAGGGGGAAAGCTTTATAGAAGAAAGAGAAGGTTTGGGGTTTGCCCTGATTGAAGGCTCTTGACCTAGGGGACATGTAGTTGAGCTAAACAAAATAGGGGAACCTATTTATTGGCTAGGGCTGTGTTGGATTTACTCAAGTTAGTCTTAAGTTGGAACAAAAATTAGGAAAGCTATCAATTATTAATCAAGTTCTGGCCATTTGGGGCTGATTGTCACAGAGGTTATTGTTTGGCTTCCTGGATTGTTACTAGAGATAGTGGTTTGACTTCTTACAAGCTGACATAAAGATAGAAGCTGGCTTCCTAGCCTGGTTGATGCAGATTATGGATCAGAGCTTAATTTTTAGATACAGTCTAACTATTCACTGTTTGTTTATTCAATCTCAGGGACTTGAAAAACCACTTTTATAATAAAATCTTGGTAAATAAACCACTTTGGCAAAATTCACCTCTCCTCTCAGTAACTACATGTCAATGACACATAATTCCACATCACCAATGAAGACCTTTCTCCTCCACTCCAGGCTCATGGCCAACTGCCTGACATGTATTTCCACTCAGATATCTCAATTATAACATGTTCAAAATGGAGATCCAAAGACTCCCACCCAATCTAGTTTCTTTTGTAGTTTTCTTTAAATCAGTCAAAGGCATCTTCATTAAACCTGAAGTCATTCCTGACTTTCCTTCTCTCATGCTCAATCGAAAAGTTGATATCAGTAACTGAAGAGACTAGCTCACTCACATGGCTTGAAAGTAACAGGACTCAGGTCTCCCATTTCCATGCCCAAAGCTCTTTTGACCAAACCTGAATGTCTTTCTGAAGACCATGCTTGTTTCTGTTGTTAGTCACATGGTTCCTTTCCCTACATAATTTCTAACCCAGATTATTGACAATGACGGTCTCCTTAGTGCTCTTCTACCTCCGATAGATTTCTTATCTATACCATCTTTCTCTGCTCAAAAACATTTACTAGACTGTCCATCGTTTTACCTGGCATTCAAAGTCCACCAAAGCAGAGATGTAATCTACATTTCCTGTCTCTTTCTAAACCATACACACACACACACACACACACACACACACACACACACAGATGGCTACACATCTAACCAGACCCACATTTTGCAATTTCACAGCTAAGAGAGGTTTTTCATGCCTCTGAATCACTTTCAGAGTGATTTGAATCACTTTGTCTAGAATCACTTTCCCTCATCTCCCATCATCCATCAAGATCATTTTTTGGGATATATTTTTTATTGGAGTTCGATTTGCCAACATATAGCATAATGCCAGGTGCTCATTCTGTCAAGTGCCCCCCTCAGTGCCCATTACCCAGTCACCCTATCCTACTGTCCACTTCCCTTTCCACTAGCCCTTGTTCATTTCCCGGACTTAGGTGTCTCTCATGTTCTATCACCCTCACTGATATTTCCCACTCATTTTCTCTTCTTTCCTCTTTATTCCCTTTCACTAATTGTTATATTCCCCAAATGAATGAGACCATATAATGTTTGTCCTTCTCCCATTGACTTATTTCACTCAGCGTAATACCCTCCAGTTCCATCCACGTCAAAGCAAATGGTGGGTATTTGTCGTTTCTAGTGGCTGAGTAATATTCCATTGTATATATAAACCACATCTTCTTTATCCATTCATCTTTCGATGGACACCGAGGCTCCTTCCACAGTTTGGCTATTGTGGGCATTGCAGCTGTGAACATCGGGGTGCAGGTGTCCTGGCTTTTCACTGCATCTGAATCTTTGGGGTAAATCCCCAACAGTGCAATTGCAGGGTCATTGGGCAGATCTATTTTTAACTCTTTGAGGAACCTCCACACAGTTTTCCAGAGTGGCTGCACCAGTTCACATTCCCACCAACAGTGCAAGAGGGTTCCCCTTTCTCCGCATCCTCTCCAACATTTGCTGTTTCCTGTCTTGTTAATGTTCCCCATTCTCACTGGTGTGAGGTGGTATCTCATTGTGGTTTTGATTTGTATTTCCCTGATGGCAAGTGATGCAGAGCATTTTTTCATGTGCATGTTGGCCATGTCTAGGTCTTCCTCTGTGAGATTTCTCTTCATGTCTTTTGCCCATTTCATGATTGGATTGTTTGTTTCTTTGGTGTTGAGTTTAATAAGTTCTTTATAGACCTTGGACACTAGCCCTTTATCTGATATGTCATTTGCAAATATCTTCTCCCATTCTGTAGGTTGTCTTTTAGTTCTGTTGACGGTTTCTTTTGCTGTGCAGAAGCTTTCGATGTTGATTAAGTCCCATTAATTCATTTTTGCTTTTGTTCCCCTTGCCTTCATAGATGTATCTTGCAAGAAGTTGCTGTGGCCAAGTTCAAAAAGGGTGTTGCCTGTGTTCTCCTCTAGGACTTGGATGGATTCTTGTCTCACATTTAGATCTTTCTCCATTTTGAGTTAATTTTTGTGCATAGTGTAAGAGAATGCTCGAGTTGCATTCTTGTGCATTTGGCTGTCCAATTATCCCACCACCATTTATTGAAGAGACTGTTCTTTTTCCAGTGGATAGTCTTTCTTGAATATTAGTTGATCATAGAGTTGAGGGCCCATTCTTGGATTATCTATTCTGTTCCACTGATTTCTGTGTCTGTTTTTGTGCCAGTACCACACTGTCTTGATGATCACAGCTTTGTAGTACAACTTGAAGTCAGGAATTGTGATGCCCCTGGCTCTGGTTTTCTTTTTCTTTTTTTTTTACATTTTATTTATTTATTCATGAGAATACATAGAGAGGAGAGAGGCAGAGACAAAGGCAGAGGGAGAAGCAGGCTCCATGCAGGGAGCCTGACATGGGACTCGATCCTGGATCTCCAGGATCAGGCCCTGGGCTGAAGGCAGTACTAAACCGCTGAGCCACCCGGGCCACCCTGGTTTTCTTTTTCAATATTTCCCTGGCTCTCGGGGTCTTTTCTGATTCCACACAAATCTTAAAATGATTTGTTCCAACTCTCTGAAGAAAGTCCATGGTATTTTGATAGGGATTGCATTAAATGTGTAAATTTCCCTGGGTAGCATTAACATTTTCACAATGTTAATTCTTCCAATCCATGATCATGGAATATTTTTCCATCTCTTTGTGTCTTCCTCAATTTCTTTCAGAAGTGCTCTATAGTGTTTAGCGTATAGATCCTTTACCTCTTTGGTTAGGCTTATTCCTAGGTATCTTATACTTTTGGATGTAATTGTAAATGGGATTGACTCCTTAATTTCTCTTTCTTCAGTCTCATTGTTAGTGTATAGAAATGCCACTGATTTCTGGGCATTGATTTTGTATCCTGCCACACTGCCAAATTGCTGTATGAGTTCTAGCAATCTTGGAGTGGAGTCTTTTGGGTTTTCTATGTAGAGTATCATGTCATCTGCGAAGAGGGAGAATTTGACTTCTTTGCCAGTTTGAATGTCTTTTATTTATTTTTGTTGCCTGATTGCTAAGGCTAGGACTATGTTGAATAGCACTCATGAGAGTGGATATCCTTGTCATGTTCCTGATCTTAGGGGAAAGGCTCCAGGGTTTCCCCATTGAGAATGATATTTGCTGTGGGCTTTTCGTAGATGGCTTTTAAGATGCTGAGGAATGTTCCCTCTATCCCTACACTCTGAAGAGTTTTGATCAGGAGTGGATGCTGTATTTTGTCAAATGCTTTCTCTGCATCTATTGAGAGGATCATATTATGGTTCTTGTGTTTTCTCTTGTTGATATGACTTATCACATTGATTGCTTTAAGAATGTTGAACCAGCCTTGCATCCTGGGGATAAATCCCACTTGGTCATGGTGAACAATCTTCTTAATGTACTATTGGGTTATATTGGCTAGTATCTTGTTGAGAATTTTTGCATCCATGTTCATCAGGGATATTGGTCTATAATTCTCCTTTTTGGTGGGGTCTTTGGTTTTGGAATTAAGGTGATGGTGGGCTCGCAAAAGGAGTTTGGAAGTATTCCATCTCTTTCTATCTTTCAGAACAGCATTAGTAGAATAAGTGTTGTTTCCTCTTTAAACGTTTGATAGAATTCCTCTGGGAAGCCATCTGGCCCTGGACTTTTGTGTCTTGGGAAGTTTTTGATGACTGCTTCAATTTCCTCCCTGGTTACTGGCCTGTTCAGGTTTCCTATTTCTTCATGTTCCAGTGTGGTAGTTTGTGGTTTTCCAGTAATGAGTCCATTTCTTCTAGATTGCCTAATTTATTGGCATATAGTTGCTCATAATATGTTGTTAAAATCGTTTGTATTTCCTTCGTATTGGTTGTGAGCTCTCCTTTCTCATTCATGATTTTATTAATTTGAGTCTTTTCTCTTTGTGTTTAATAAGGCTGGGTATGGTTTCTCTATCTTATTAATTCTGGGCATTGATTTTGTAACCAGGAGGTTTTGTTGATCTGTTCTACAGTTCTTCTGGTCTCTATTTCATTGAGTTCTGCTCGAATATTTATTAACTCTCTTCTGTTTGGTGTAGGTTTTATTTGCTGCTCTTTCTCCAGTTCCTTTGGGTGCAACGTTAGCTTGTGTATTTGAGTTTTTTCCAGTTTTTTGAGGGATGCTTGTATTGCGATGTGTTTCCCCCTCAGGACTGCTTTTGCTGTATTCCAAAGATTTTGAACAGTTGTATCTTCATTCTCATTAGTTTCCATGAATCTTTTTAATTCTTTTCTATTTTCTTGGTTGACCCTTTCATCTTTTAGCAGGATGTTCTTTAACCTCCATGTACTTGAGTTTCTTCCAAATGTCTTCTGAGATTGAATTCAAGTTTCAAAGCATTATAGTCTGAAAATATGCAAGGGACAATCCCAATCTTTTGGTATCAGTTGAGACCTGATTTGTGACCCAGTATGTGGTCTATTCTGAATAAAGTTCCATGTGCACTTGAGAAGAATGTGTATTCTATTGCGTTTGGATGTAAAGTTCTGTCAGTATCTGTGAAGTCCATCTGGTCCAGTGTATTATTTAAACCTCTTGTTTCTTTGCAGATTTTGTGCCTAGAAGATCTGTCATTTGCAGAAAGTGCCATGTTGAAGTGTCCCAGTATTAGTGTATTATTATCTAAGTATGTCTTTACTTTGGTTATTAATTGATTGATATACTTGGCAGGTCCCACATTAGGGGCATAAATATCAATGATTGTTAGGTCCTCTTGTTGAATATATCCTTTAAGTATGATACAGTGTCCCTCTTCAGCTCTTATTACAGTATTTAGTATAAACTTTAATTTATCTTATATGATGATTGTTACCCCAGCTTTCTTTTGAGGACCATTTTAATGGTAAATGGCTCTCCAACCTTTCATTTTCAGGCTGTGGTGTCCTTAGGTTTAAAATGAGTCTCTTGTAGACAGTAAATAGACGAGTATTGCTTTTTTATCCAGTCTGAAACCCTGCACCTTTTGATGGGATCATTTAGCCCATTCACATTCAGAGTAACTAATTAAAGATATGAATTTAGTGTCATTGTAACACCTATTCAGTCCCTGTTTTTGTGGATTATTTCTTTGGGAATCCTCTTTCTTTTACAGAATCCCTCTTAATATTTCTTGCAGAGCTGGTTTGGTGGTGACATATTCTTTCTGTTTCTGCCTATCTTGGAGGCTCTTTATCTCTCCTTATTGTGAATGAGAGCCTTGCTGGATAAAGTATTCTTGGCTGCAGGTTCTTCTCATTAGGACCCTGAATATATCCTGCCAGCCCTTTCTGGCCTGCCAGGAATCAGTGTAGAGGTCTGCTGTTAATCTAATATTTCTTCCCATATAAGTTAGGGATCTCTTGTCTCTTGCTGCTTTAAGGTTTTTCTCTTTATCTTTGGAATTTGCAAGTTTCACTATTAAATGTCGAGGTGTTGAACTTTTTTATTGATTTAGGTGGGGACCTCTCTATCTTCTGGATCAGAATTTCTGTTTCCTTCCTCAAATTAGGGAAGTTTTCAGCTATAATTTGTTCAAATATGCTTTCTGGTCCTCTGTCCCTCTCAGCACATTCTGGAACCTCACTTAAACATACATTGTTTCCTTCTGAGGCTGTCATTTTTTCCATTAATCTTTCCTCATGATCTTTTAATTGTTTTTCTCTTTTTTACTCAGCTTCCTTCCTTGCCATCAACTTGTCTTCTACGTGGTGAACTGGGATAGGAAAAATAAAAGCTTCACTCTTTCTTCTACCTCATTAACCCTCATCGTTAGGACCTCCAGTGTGGATTGTATCTCATTTAATTGATTTTTAATTTCAGCCTGATTAGATCTAAATTCTGCAGTCATGAAGTTTCTTGATTCCTTTATGTTTTTTTCCAGAGCCACCAGTGGCTTTATAATTGTGCTTCTGTATTGGCTTTCTGACTTGGAATTGTAATTCAAATTCTGTAACTCTTTGGCAGAGTACTTTTTCTGATTCTTCCTTTTGTGGTGAGTTCTTTCTAGTCATTTTGCTCAGTGCAGAGTGGCTAAAAACACTGGAAAAAGGAAGAAAACAAAGAGAAAAAAAGAAAAAGAAAAGAGAAAAGAAAAGAAAGAAAGAAAGAAAGAAAGAAAGAAGAAAAGAAAAAAAAGAAAAGAAAAGAAAAGAAAAGAAAAGAAAAGAAAAGAAAAGAAGAAAAAAGGAAAGGAAAGGAAAGGAAAGGAAAGGAAAGGAAAGGAAAGGAAAGGAAAGGAAAGGAAAGGAAAGGAAAGGAAAGGAAAGGGAGGGGGTACCCTCTGGTTCTATATACTGTGAATCCCTGGAACTTTCAAGCCCTGCTTGATCAAGAACTTGCTTTTCCCGGCTGGTCTTCTGGGGGAGCTGCTGTGCTGATTCTCAGGTGTGTGCACCTCGGGGGGATGCCCCGCCCCCTGCCAGGTGCAGCTCAGTGGGAGCTGTTTATCCTGTGAGACCCCTGCTCCCTGGTGGCCCCTCTCCTTCTCAGGCACAGGGTGACACCAGGAGGAACAACACCCCTGGTGGCGGCCAGCTCTCCAGCTCTGGAGTCAGCTCCTGCAGTAACTACCGCAGCTCTCAGTCCACACTGGCTTCCGAGGCATGGGGCGCTGATCTGCACAGCTCAGGGGCGCCCGGCGGCCAGGAGCGTCCTCGCTGTCCTGTGCCCTCCCGGCCTCCGCCTGTCCCGGGGGGACCGCAGGATCCTGGGCTGTGTCCCCGGCGCCCTGGGCTCCGGGGCCTGCGCTGCTGGAATCGCTCCTGGGGCCGCGGCTCCCGAAGGTAGCACGACGCAGCCCCTCCGCCCGGAGCCACCACCCGCCCGACCCGCTTCTCCCCGAGGCCCCGCCGGGCGCGTTCCAGCCCTTTACGGAGCTCGGCCCACGGTCTGTGGCACGCTTTCCCCAGGGGTGCACTTCCTCTGTTAGTGACCCCGGGAGATTGGAGGGTCCACTGCCCCTCCTGGGGTCCTGCCCAAGTTCCCTACTAAGCGCCTTTCCCTCCGGGAAGAATCCGGTGCGTATTTTTAAATTTCCTGCTTCTTTGGGACTGGGCTTTACTGTTCCAGAGATTTGCTGCCAGGCCTTAGCCCAGCTCCTCGCGGGGGCCCTTCCCCTACTTGATTCTTTTTTATTTTTATTTTTTCCACCTTCCTACCTTGTTAGAAGTGCAAACTTCTCTCTGTAGTGTTCCGGCTGTTCTCTCTTTAAATCTCAGATAGAATTCGTAGGTTTTCAGGATTATTTGAAATTTATCTAGGTAAATTGGTGGGGACAGGTGACTTGGGGACCCTACTTCTCCGCCATTTTTGCTCCGCTCCCCTCTTTCTCTCTTTTTTTAAAGATTTTATTTATTTATTCATGAGAGACACACATAGAGAGGCAGAGACATAGGCAGAGGGAAGCAGGCTCCCTGCAGGGAACCCAATTCAGGACTTGATCCTAGGAACCTAAGATCATGACCTGAGCCAAAGGTAGACAGACACTCGACCACTGAGCCACCCAAGCACTCCTCACAAGATCCTTTCTGGAAGCTTTGTCAATAGTTCATCAGAATTAATATCTAGCTGTAATGATGGGCACAGCATAACTTCTTTGTTGTAGAGGGGTCCCATGTTTATTCCTTACTGGATGTCTATGTCCTTGAGCACAGAGATCATCTCTCACTCCTTCAACTGTCACACCATATTGCACATAAAAGGTGCTTGGCAAATAGTCATTTAATTAAAGTGAGTAATGTTCCATCATAGGAAAAGTAGATTCATAAACTTCTCATCAGCAGGCAAGAAAAGCCTAGGCACACCAGGTAAAGCAAATCTGAGGGACCTGTAATCCATCTGGAACTTTTCTCTGTGCACATGCTCTGTGTATTTTCCCTTATATTTAAAATGAGAACAATTATGCCCAGTGAAATCTGTCTTCTTGTTGGCTTGTGGCAATGATAGGTTGTCAGGTAATATAAGATTCTCAAGAGAAAGAGCAAATTATACCCCAGAGGGATCATTTTATTCCTGGAGTTTCTCCCTCCGTGCTCTTCTCTCCTCCCTGAAATAACGAAGGGCAGAATGCCTAGCACAACACCTGCTCAAGAGGGAGCACTCAATCAGCAGTCATTCCCTTCTCTTTTTTCTGTTTACCTCGCTACTTCCCACATTTCTTTTTTTCAAGATTATTTTTCTCCTTGCTTCTTAAGATAAAACTCAACATAATTAGTCAGATGTATATATATATTTTTAAGTTGACCTTATTTTCCACACTTACAAAAGCTAAAGTCTATGTTAGTCATGGGAAATAGTAACCCATATCTATTACAAGAAGAAATGTTTACAATAACTTACCTACAATTTGATATTTTAATGATGCATCTCCACGTTTTGACAAACTATGAGGTATTTTTCTTTCAAGGTAACATTTAGCGTACCTTTTTCAAAATAAGCCATGGGAAACTAATTACTTACAAAGTAGAAGATTCAAACTTACACTCATGTTGTCAGTGAAGTATGTGTCAGACTGTGTTAGTCTAAGGACTAAATTTCTAGGTCCAGAGGTGAGCTCTACACAGGTTATTTTTGCTCTGAATGAGTGAGGCTTTGCATTGGGATATAATATGACTGAATGCTAGTAGGCTTTAATACCACCTTTTGTCCTATTCCTTGAGGGGTTAATAGTTACAAATCCTCAATATTCAACTATTCCAAACAGTCAGGCACTGGTGGCAGGGATGGAAATTATTGGCCTAGATGTCTGTGGGTCTCCAAAGAAAGTCAAAGGAAGATCTCTCCAGAGACCAGCAACACCAACACTGGCCTGAGTGTACTTCCCTCCCTTGGGCATAGCCACTGGATCCTCTTGATCCCAAGGGTACCAACACCCCTCCAACCATTTATGAATAGATAGCTAAAACCAATCACATTCTTATTTTCCAACATTTTAAGTCTAGGTGCTTATATTCAAACTATGTGATATAACCAAATTGCAACAAATTGCTTTATATTTAAGGCTTTTGAGTTTGAAATAATATAAGGGACACTCTGGTGATAGAAGAATATGTCTCATTACCAAATAAAACACATTCTTTAAAAAAAGATTTTATTTATTTATTTGACACACACACACACAGAGTGCACATAAGCAGGAGGAGAGAGAAAACTTGGTCCCCTACTAAGCAAGGAACCAGGTGTGGGACTCCATACCAGAACCCCAGGATCATGACCTGAGCCGAAGGCAGTTGCTAACCAACTAAGCCACTGAGGCACCACCAGATAAAACACATTCTGAGAGCCTGTGGTCCAAGAGAAGCTGTCCTTGGACTCCTATCAGCAGCGAGACCTCTGAGTAGTCAGAACCTGACGGGGAGCAGATTTCTGAAGCCCATGGCCTCATGCTCTACTGGTGGAAATGAACAACACAAGAAAAGTAGAATATGAAGGGGGTCAGAAAGTGCTCCTTAATATGTCACTTTAGCATAAGGACTATTTTGAACTGAAGGCAATTTAAAAAATGACAGACACAAGAGTAGATCCCAGCCTTTCTCCTTTCTGCCTAAAAGCAGGAAATCCTTTTGTGAAGATGTCCCTGCTTCTCTCTTCCACACCAGGAGGAAGATAACAACCCATATTACAGGAAATAGAAAGTCAGCATCAGCCTGAATCTGCATAAACAAAACTTACTCAAATAATTTCTATTTTCCATTAGTTCCTCTCAATATATTCACCTCCTCAAAGTATATCACCCCCAGAAGTCCAAACCCCCTTTCCTGTGCCTTGACACTTCTCCACAATTTATCAGCCTTCGGTAAAATGGTACAGGAGCTCTCAAGTTTGACCACTTCTTTCGGTTTGCATTTCTTTTGTGTGAATCTCTTGTGTGCATATGAAATAAAACTTTTCCCCTGTCAATCTCTCTTTTTTTTTTCAGTTTAATTTGAAGGCCCTGACTACTCAGCTGAAGAGGGTAGAGGGAAAATGTTTTTCCTCCTCTACAAGAGGAAAGGAATGAGGCAGATGGAAAAGAAAGGAAAGAGGGAGGAAATGTTTCCAATGAAATAAATTTTATTTTTCTAATAACCAAAAAACAGAATAGCTCTCTGTATAGAGACAGACGAACAGGAGAAAATGTTTTAAACAGAATGAGCCAAAAACGCTCTTTATAAGAAAGAGCCTCATGCAGAGTAGACTGTATGTATACAGGCAACCCCAGCTTCCATGTCTCATATTTCCAAAGGCTACTTTTACCTAGTTTACTTGGAATTGTAAATGCGTTTTGCCCAGAGAAACAATGTTATTAATGGGACTTGGATCTACAGGATGGCTGTAGAAAATATAGCTTCTTCTAAGAATTAGTACTTAGGTCTCTATGTCAATACTGGTGGATTACTTGTCTGGGGACTTTATTTTCTCTGGATAGGGAACAACGAGCAATTCCCCAAGGAGGAGGGTAAAAATTTCAGGCTCAGATTCATCTTCCAATCAAGAATAATTCAAAAGTAGTTGCCAGTGAGGAGTTGCCTGGTCTTTACATCAAAAGAAAGGAAAGGCTAGATAGTTAAGAAAGAGAACTGCATAAAATAACCATACCACGTTCCAAATTGTGAATGCAGGTGTGGAATGCAACTCAGCATCACCTCTCCTAATTGCATGTTTTCATGCACTTTCCCAGCTATTACTTAATTTTTTCCCCATAAAATCCCATTAAGGATGATAGCAGAAGGACAGTAAGAAAGTATTAAAAGTTGCATTAGGAAACGATTGGTAGTAATGCATATGTTCATTATCTTGATTGTGGTGATAATTTGAGCTTTATATGATTACTAGAAAATAGGAAACACTTCACACATGTGTCAAAGATGATCACTTTGAATACTTAAATATATGCAGTTGATTGTACAACACACATCAATTAAGCTTTAAAAAATTCATTGACCTGGGGAACCTGGGTAGCTCAGTTGGTTTAGGATTGAACTCATGATTTTGGATAAGGTCAGGATCTCGTGGTGATGGGATCAAACCCTGAGTCGGGCTCTGCATTTGCTGCAAAGTCTGCTTGAGATTCCACTTGAGATTCCCTTTGCCCCTCCCCTTGCTCACACATTCTCTCTCTCAATCTCTCTCTCTCTCTCTAAAATACATAAATAAAATCTTTAAAGAAAAATGTATTGCCCAACATACTTCAATTAAACTTAAAAAAATGTATTGACTGCCTCCCACCAAAAAAATCTCATTGAGGTAAATAAAAACTCTTATCTACCCTATGCTGTTACCACCATGGTCTACTATATAGCATGATCCTCAATCTGTGGTTTTTCTTGCTTAATTCACAGTGGTCACTCACAACAGTAATAAAAACTCTGACCTGGAAGCATAAATATTTTTTTAAAAAACAGTCAACAAATAAAAATTTGTAAGTGAAATTAAAGTATTAATCATTATGAAGAAGAAAAAATATCTGAACAACTCATGAGATAGATTATGTCCTTGACTAAGATGGCAGTTTAACCTATTAAATAAATAAATTTGCATTGAAATTGCAAAACTTAACAGATTCTAAAACTTTATGGAAAATTAAGTTTTTTTTGTTTTTTTTTTTTAATTTTTACTTATTTATGATAGTCACACACAGAGAGAGAGAGAGAGAGAGAGAGGCAGAGACACAGGCAGAGGGAGAAGCAGGCTCCATGCACTGGGAGCCTGACGTGGGATTCGATCCCGGGACTCCAGGATCCTGCCCTGGGCCAAAGGCAGGCGCTAAACCGCTGCGCCACCCAGGGATCCCTGGAAAATTAAGTTTTAAGAATATTTAACATAATTGAAAAGAAGAAAAACAAAAATTTAAAAACATCCTACTTGACATCAAGAATTATTTTTTAAGCGCAGCCCGGGTGGCTCAGCAGTTTAGCTCTGCCTTCAGCCCAGGGCATGATCTTGGAAACCTGGGATCGAGTCCCACGTCGGGCTCCCTGCATGGAGCCTGCTTCTCTCTCTCTCTCTCTCTCTCTCCTCTCTCACGCTCTCCTCTTTCTCTCTCATCTCTCCTGAATAAATAAATAAAATCTTTTAAAAAAAGAATTATTTTTTAAAAATCATTTAGTCACTACATTGTATACCTGAAATTAATACAACACCATATATTAACTACACAGGAATTAAATTTTTTAAAATATCATAAAAATAGTAAAACAGCACAATAAGGCACAGGGTAGAGACCGAAATAGCAATAAAATAAAATGGAAAATTCATGTTAAGTACTACTGATAATATACATAAAAAGATTAGAAGGATTCACTTCAAATTCATCTAGATGAATTGGAATTTCTTTGGAATTACAAAGCTAATTTCAAGTTTATTAATAATTTTTATTTTTCTTTAAGAAGTTAAAGAATTTGACAAAATGTGGGTATTTATTAATTTTCTGTGTTGAGCAAATTGATGTTTTTATAATAGACTTTAGAGAATTTAAAAATACTTTCCAATAACAATAAAAAAAAAAACCACCACAGCAGTGAAAAGGGGATTTTATCAAATAACTTTTAGGTATTATTTTTAATAGTCTCAAAAAAAAAGGGTGAAATTGAGTTACCTTCTTAAAGCAGCATGAGTAAAATGAAACACTCAAGAATTAAAGTTAGGGATAAAGAAATCAAAAACAGAAAATGCTAAAATAAATCATCACTATCTGGCAAGATATCTGGATGGGAGGAATGGTAAACTAAAGAAAAAGTGCCTCCATGAAAATGAGAAACTGCACTCCCTGTGACTCAGACTATTTTGATGTCAAGCAGACAAACGATCCCTGTCAACTAGGGCTGTAATAGGTGTTTTTAATGGTCATCACACCATCCACTAATCTGCCTTTAGATCATAAGGACTGATAGTTCCCACATTCCAAATAATCCCTGCCATGCTGAGATCCAGTATATGTGCCTCAGTGGAGCAAAGGCTTGAAGGTCTCATTTGAAAAAAAAAAAATTTCTGACAAGGAGATGGACTGACTGATCTTGCAGTGAATTTCCATTCCCTTCTCAAAACTCACGTGCACAAGAGTTCATTAAAACAATCCCACTCTGACACACACTGGGAATGGATTAATCAATACACCACCTCAGTCAACATCTGTTACTTGCATTTAATTTTTTTTCAGTTTTCTTTGTTGCTAAAAGACAATGTTGTTGAACCCTACTACTGCAGGGGTGAATGAATTAAACATAGACACGAAATGAGAGAACTACAGGGAAATAGGTGTTCTTGGGTCAGATCTAGGCTCCAGTTAGATGAAGAAGAAAGAGGTCCAAAGGGTGTTTGTAAGAAAATTGCATATGGGTCCACATGAACTAGCTGCAGAGGCTTTAAGGGAAGGATTTCAAGGGTAGCAAAGGGACAGGAGACAGGGAGAAGAGGTAAACTGGAGTGGTATTCTGGACACCCGGGGATTCTTTTGGCAATTGATATAAATAGAAACAAAAAGTCTTGTACTATTATGTTTCATGTACTGGAACATGGAAGTGCTGAGGCTGTAAGTACTAAGGAGGAAAAGAGAAAGAAGAGAAGAGTTGCCAGCACCACACAGCTTTCAGTAGGGAGGGCACTTAACTCTTCCCTATGGCAGTGTGGTGACAAGGAGAAGTGAGGTTGTCAGGAACATGGGAGTTTGGGGAACTTTCTCAACTTTGCTGATGTCAACATGGAGGCTGAAGAAGTGAAATATATATATATATATATATATATATATATCCATATATCTCAATTAGCCAACTTTGGATCTGAAGATGAGCAACTAAATATATCAGAGTTGGGGGTTCTACACCAAATTCTGCTTGCTAGGTTTCTCTCCTCCCCTCAATGTGCTAGAGAATATATGTGGTAAAGGAAGGATCAATCAAGTCATTCAACACATTCTTGATTGTAACAGCAATAGGCTAAATGTTAGGCATGTGAGAAGGCAGACAATGCTACAGCGTAGATGAGGGGGAAAAAGAAAGAGCAATAAAAAAGGTCGAGGGAGGTAGACAAAGGATTAGAGAAGTATTTTAAGCCTTATACTTTAGCCTCAGAGCATTGGGAACCTATGAAAAGATTATTATATGCAGGGGAAAGATACGATCAGATTCACTTTTCAAAAGGATGACTTCCTTTTGGAAGATGGCATCTATGGTCTTAGGTTTTCAAACTGAACTTTCACAGTTCCTATTACCAGTTACAAATAATAACATATGACAAATTTTATAATAATAAAAATAATATAATCCCCCTAAGCCTTCAACTAGAGTGTCATAATAATGGGGATAATGTGGATAATACAGTTTATTTCTGTGGTTTTAGAGGATTAAATGGGTGATCCATGTCAAGGATCTCTAGTATACTTGATACTTGGAAGTATCCAATAAATGTTTGGTCTTTTACAAGATGCTTTTCTAATATGTACTTGTTGGAACTTGGATTTCATTATTTGGTATGGGAAAACATGTATAGTATTTTCTAAGAAAAGATACAAAATGCAGACTTCCAGAAAATTAGCCTTTGATCATATAGAGACTAATCTGCACCATATCCCTTAGCATAGATTTCTGTCTCTTTAAATAAAAACGCTACTTCAGATGAATGGTAAGTTCTCAGAAAAAAAAAAAGATCATTTATAAACAGAAAAAGACTCTATTATTTGTTCTCCATACTAGCAGACATAGTGAAAAGAAAAGAAAAGAATCCATAACTCATCATTCCACTTCCCTATTAGTTTTTTGAAAGTCATCAAATAGCTCTGAGCCAAAGAAATGCTTTTCTAACTCTTCATATTTTAATAGAAGTAAAAACACTAGAAGTATAAGCAACAAAAGAAAAACATAGAGAAATTGGGTTTCAACAAAATTTAAAACTTTTGTGCATTAAAGAACATTATCAAGAAAGTGAAAAGACAATCTACAGAAGAAGAGAAAGTATTTGCAAATCATATATCTGATAACGGTCTAAGATCCAAAATGCATAGAGAACTCTTACAACTAACAATAAAAAGACAAAAAAAAAAACAATTTGAAAATGTACAAAGGAGTTGAATAGACATTTCTCCAGAGAAGACATACAAATGGCCAATAGGCACCAGAAAAGATGCCCAACATCATTAGTCATTACAGAAATGCAATCAAAACCACGAGATACCACTTCATACACAGCAGACGGGCTATACTTTTTTTTTTTTTTTTACAAGAGATAGTAGCAAGTTGGTAAAGATGTTAAGAAATTATAACTCATGATCTTATGGTGGGAATGTAAAATGGTGCAGGAAAACACTCTGACCATTCCTTAAAAGGTTAAACATGGAGTCACCTTATAACTCAGTAATTCTACTCATTTTCACCAGAGAGAAATGAAAACATCCACATAAAATTTTGTACATGAATGTTCATGGTAGTGTTATTCATAACAGCCAAATGTAGAAAATGTAGAAATGACATCAAATATCCATCAGCTGATGAGTAGGTAAATCTGGTACACTGGAATACTTTTCAGCTATAGAAACAAATGAAATATAGATACATCATAATGTGGATGGATCTCAAAACCATTATGCTAAGTGTAAGAAGCCAGACCCCTATGACTGCATATTGTATAATTCCATTTATATTAAATATGCAGAATAGTTAAATATTTGGAGATGGAAAGTAGATGGGTGGTTGCCAGGGGCTGAGGGAAGAGGGTATGCAGTGTGACTGCTTAATGGGTACAATGTTTATTTTGAGGTGATGAAACGTTTGGAAGTAGAGGTGGTGGTTGCACAACTTTGTGAACATACTAATTACCATTAAATTGTTCATTTTGTGGTTGAATTTATATTATAAGAATTTCACCTCTGATGAAAAAAATAATTAAAAATTTAACAGGCTAAATTGTGGTGAACTTCAAATGACAAGATAAAAGTTCTAGATTGTGTCCCGTAAATAATAGAGAACATTTCTTATAATACTTTTTAAATACACCTAACATTTTAGGATGATTAATTTCTTTATGTTTGTTGTGCTTATTGGAACCAAAACAGCCAGGGGCACTGGGTGGCAAGTCAGTGAAGTGCCCTGCTTTTGGTTTTTGGCTCAGATTGTGATCTCAGAGATGTTAGATCAAGCCCCATAATTGGCTCTGCACTGAGCATGTAGTCTGCTTGAGATTCTCTCCATATCCCTCTGCCCCTCATGCTCACTCTTTCTAAAATAAATATATAAATCTTTTTTAAAAATCAAACAGCCAATTATAAGTAGAACATGCTATCAATTTGTTTTGTTTAAATGAAGCTCACCAATCGTCAAGGCTGTGTTTTGGTTTTATTTTTCATTCTCCTCTCCCATTTATGAAACTGATGAATAGGAGGCTAATTCTGTATTCAATTTCAGCTTTCAAACAAGAATCATTTTGTGGGCACGTGAGATAATAATGAGGTTTGGAAAATACCAATTTGTGATGTGTGAGCGTGGAGAAATACATACAATAAATGCAAAGCGTAAGGCCCAATCAAATGAGTCCACAGAGAAGTCTGAGAAAAAAGAAGGGAGACATAGAGAAGAAGTGGAAGGACCTCAGGGGTCAACCTATAATACAGATAATTCACAGCCTGACATGAAGTCTGGACATGGGATCTGCCCCTTTGACCTACAGCTGTTGGGTCTTGTTTTCTTAAGACTTAGGCAAACTTAGAGATAAGATTTTAGTAACACTAAGGATGAAAGCAGAGTTCTGGACACTCAGTCAAGAGAGGGCCCTGGGTCTGTTGGGTTATACGGGGTTTATATAACTAACTGCCCTATAGTTATACAGTTTATGCCCAAAATTATGCATGTTTTTTTATCTCAGATTGACAAAGGCTGCTGTTGAGGAGAGAAAGAGGGAAGGAATGCAAAGACAAGGCCCCAAAGGTGGCCAGTGCACTACAATGAAACCTATTTCCAGCCACATGTAATCCAGGGAAGCAAATGGTTCAAATGTAGGGAATCTGTTTTTGTTTGTTTTATTTTTTTTACCTCAAATTCTTGTTTATAAGTCAAAAGCCACATCTAAATGTCATGATGTCTAATCATTTCCTTTTATATTTTCTGTCTTCATTTTCTTTATCTCATTAATAAAAGCTCTCACAGGATCTCACTGATAAATTCTCATCTCTAAGACAAATGGTTGATGTATGCTATAAAAGAATGGATGAATAAAACACACTCAGCTTAATGTTATAAAGTGCTTCTTTCTGATTGGATGAGACACTGTTTCAGCTGCTATTAAGATAAAACAGTATTACAGCTATATTTCCTAATGTATCCTTAGAGCTTCCTCTGCTTGCCTCCATGGCAGGACATTTGGCTTGTTTTGGACCTGTTCATCTTCACCATGAAACCATGAGCTTTCTGGAGGTAGGAACCTTTTCTTATGTTTCTGTATATCATCAATATGTACTTCAGATCTAGCACATAGCAAGACGCAGATATATATTTGTTGAATGAATGAATGAACGAATGAATGAATGAAAAGGTTATTTAAGAGATGCATACATTCAGCCATTTTCATTCCTTTGAGTTCTTTGCCAGTATTAAAATACCCAAACAGGGATCCCTGGGTGGCGCAGCGGTTTGGCGCCTGCCTTTGGCCCAGGGCGCGATCCTGGAGACCCGGGATCGAATCCCACGTCGGGCTCCCGGTGCATGGAGCCTGCTTCTCCCTCTGCCTGTGTCTCTGTCTCTCTCTCTCTCTCTCTATGTGACTATCATAAATAAATAAAATTTAAAAAAAATAAAAAAAATACCCAAACATGTCATCAGCGAAGAGGGAGAGTTTGACTTCTTCTTTGCCAATTTGAATGCCTTTAATGTCTTTTTGTTGCCTGATTGCTGAGGCTAGGACTTCCAGTACTATGTTGAACAGCAGTGGTGAGAGTGGACATCCCTGTCTTGTTCCTGATCTTAGGGGAAAGGCTCCCAGTGCTTCCCCATTGAGAATGATATTTGCTGTGGGCTTTTCGTAGATGGCTTTTAAGATGTTGAGGAATGTTCCCTCTATCCCTACACTCTGAAGAGTTTTGATCAGGAGTGGATGCTGTATTTTGTCAAATGCTTTCTCTGCATCTATTGAGAGGATCATATTATGGTTCTTGTGTTTTCTCTTGTTGATATGACTTATCACATTGATTGCTTTAAGAATGTTGAACCAGCCTTGCATCCTGGGGATAAATCCCACTTGGTCATGGTGAACAATCTTCTTAATGTACTATTGGGTTATATTGGCTAGTATCTTGTTGAGAATTTTTGCATCCATGTTCATCAGGGATATTGGTCTATAATTCTCCTTTTTGGTGAGGTCTTTGTCTGGTTTGGAATTAAGGTGATGCTGGCCTCATAGAATGAGTTTGGAAGTACTCCAACTCTTTCTATCTTTCCAAACAGCTTTAGTAGAATAGGTATAGTTTCTTCTTTAAACGTTTGATAGAATTCCCCTGGGAAGCCATCTTGGCCCTGGACTTTTGGGTCTTGGGAGGTTTTGATGACTGCTTCAATTTCCTCCCTGGTTATTGGCCTGTTCAGGTTTTCTATTTCTTCCTGTTCCAGTTTTGGTAGTTTGTGGCTTTCCAAGAATGCGTCCATTTCTTCTAGATTGCCTAATTTATTGGCGTATAGCTGTTCATAATATGTTTTTAAAATCATTTGTATTTCCTTGGTGTTGGTAGTGATCTCTCCTTTCTCATTCATGATTTTATTAATTTGAGTCTTCTCTCTCTTCTTTTTAATAAGGCTGGCTAATGGTTTATCTATCTTATTAATTCTTTCAAAGAACCAACTCCTGGTTTTGTTGATCTGTTCCACAGTTCTTCTGGTCTCTATTTCATTGAGTTTTGCTCGAATCTTTATTAACTCTCTTCTTCTGCTGGGTGTAGGATCTATTTGCTGTTTTCTCTCTAGCTCCTTTAGGGGTAAGGTTAGCTTTTGTATTTGAGTTCTTTCCAGTTTTTGGATGGATGCTTGTATTGTGATGTATTTCCCTCTCAGGACTGTTTTTGCTGTATCCCAAAGATTTCGAATGGTTGTATCTTCATTCTCATTAGTTTCCATGAATCTTTTTAATTCTTCCTTAATTTCCTGGTTGACCCTTTCATCTTTTAGCAGGATGGTCCTTCACCTCCACGTGTTTGAAATCCTTCCAAACTGTTTGTTGTGATTTAGTTCTAATTTCAAAGCATTATGTCCTGAGAATATGCCGGGGACGATCCTAATCTTTTGGTATCGGTTAAGACCTGATTTGTGACCCAGTATATGGTCTATTCTGGAGAAAGTTCCATGTGCACTTGAGAAGAACGTGTATTCAGTTGAGTTTGGATGTAAAGTTCTGTAGATATCTGTGAAATCCATCTGGTCCAGTGTATCATTTAAATCTCTTGTTTCTTTGGAGATGTTGTGCTAGAAAGCGCTACAATGAAGTCACCAAGTATACGTTTTAAAAAAATAGGGGATCCCTGGGTGGCGCAGCGTTTTGGCGCCTGCCTTTGGCCTGGGGCGTGATCCTGGAGACCCGGGATGGAACTCCCGGTGCATGGAGCCTGCTTCTCCCTCTGCCTGTGTCTCTGCCTCTCTCTCTCTCTCTGTGACTATCATAAATAAATAAATAAAAATTTTTTAAAAAGTAAAAAAAATAGATGGTCATTTTGATATTTTGTCAAACATCTGCATATTGGATATATCAAGATACTTGATATTAGAAATCTGAATGATTGAATATTAGTCTTCTCTAGATATTTTGATGTGGTTAGGTATAGTCATTTTTTTGTGAGTACTATTTGTCAGCCCTCTTTTATATAAAACTGTACATAAAAAAAGGATTTCCAATCTAGTTCTTTTCTAGATAAGAACCACTCTATGCCAGGCAAATTAGTTTGCTGAGTCCACATGATTTTCCTGCTTTCCTTTCTTAGCTGAAATGTCCTTCTGATCTGGGAAATGACCTGGAATTTCTGTTCATAATTTGCCTCTCAGAAGTTTATGTCATCAGTAGTGGCTGTGGCCTGCTTTCTTGCCTTCAAAGTAATTTTCTTGTGGTCAGAAACATTCATGGGCTATACTATACCACACAAAGTAATGTCCTCTCACCCTTGGAAAACAGTAACAGAAGTAAGCAGGGACACAGTAGAGTCTTCTAAGATGTTTAAAACATTCTTTTTTACATTCACATATATTAAAAAGTTATCAGATATTTCAGGAAATATATTTTATTAATTGGTAAGTTAATGTAAGCATAACAAAGTAATGATATTCAAACTTGTACCACTGTCTACAGACATTATAAAATTTAAAATTCCTTTCAAGTCATAAAAAATGTGTTATTATAAAAATGTTTAAGTATTGGGTACACAGTTTTAGCCAAAGTCTCAACTTTTTCAAATACATATAGCATAAACTATTTATGTATAAACATGAATGCATATAATCAAAATCTCATTTTTTTCAAATACTTATGATACACACCACTTCACATGATATGTTTCTGAGATATTTCCTTCTATTTGTAGAGTGGTGCACATTATCATTTGTGTCTTTGAAAGTAAATGTTTGGTAATTACTTGGAAGTAAATGTTTGGCAAATGCTAAACCTGTGACCAAGTCACAGGGTAGAAAAATGTAACTGAAACTTAGATATGGGTTTCTGATGAGCACTGAGTGTTATACACAACTGATGAATTACTGAACTCTATATCTGAAACTAATGATGTACTATATGTTGGCTAATTGAATTTAAATTTTAAAAAGAAAAGATATGGTTCATATATGTATAATTTTTAAGAATAATAATTATTAATGAAAACTGAATCATTTTTGTCTTATACTAGAAACCTGTACTGAATCATTTTTGTCTTATACTAGGAACCTGTTTCCTGGCCTTCCAGAATGTTCTGAAAATAAAGTAAGTAAGGTTAATATATACAGGTGATCAAAATTATTCTTTATCTGCAATAAATGCTAAAATACTAGGTTCTGGGGGTGGGGTGGGAATCCTACATTCATCTTGCCAAGTTCTTAGCCAATCAGGAATGTTTCAGGAAAATATAAAGCTCACATTTCTTTTTCTTATTTTCCTTTTTGCATTTAGTAGCTGCATATTCTTTAACAGAAGAATCTGGATTCTCAGCTAGCTTAACAAAGCCTCTCCAAAATGGTGCTATATGAAAAGAGAAATTTTCCTTTGCCAGCATTAAACTAAATCTAGACTTTAGTTTAGTCAATATCTTATATATTTGAACAGAAGATTTAAAATTAGGGCCAAAAGCAAAGGTGCCTACAGATACCATTTCCAAATATACGATTTCCAGCATCAGTTCGTGAGCTAAATTAAGCAAAAGCAACAGTGGTTAAGAACACATAAGAAAGATGTTGCTCCCCTACAGGACAAAAGAATTGTAATAAGCCTTGTGAGTTATAACTATTATTGTAGGGTTTTTTTTTCCACCATAGCTCCTTCTATGAGAATTAAACTAAAAACATTTGTGCCATCAGGGTTATTCAAATGTCAACAAATGTTGTATTTGTTGTCTCCCCACATTTAACATCCAATTGTTAAGTCATCAAAGAAAATCAAACATCTATATAGATGTTGTAGAGTAGTATCCCATATATAGTCCTGCCCAGATTATTGGGAAAAGTTCTTTTTTTCTTTTTTTTTTATTGGAGTTCAATTTGCCAACATATAGCATAACATCCAGTGCTCATCCCATCAAGTGCCCCCCTCAGTGCCCGTCACCCACTCACCCCCTCCCCCCCGCCCACCTCCCTTTCCACCACCCCTTGTTCATTTCCCAGAATTAGGAGTCTCTCATATTCTGTCTCCTTCTCTGATATTTCCCGCTCACTTTCTCTCCTTTCCCCTTTATTCCCTTTCATTATTTTTTATATTCTCCAAATGAATGAGACCATATAATGTTTGTCCTTCTCTGATTGACTTATTTCACTCAGCATAGTACCCTCCAGGTCCATCCACGTGGAAGCAAATGGTGGGTATTTGTCATTTCTAATGGCTGAGGAATATTCCTTTGTATACACAGACCACATCTTCTTTATCCACTCATCTTTCGAGGACACCGAGGCTCCTTCCACAGTTTGGCTATTGTGGACATTGCTGCTAGAAACATCAGGGTGCAGGTGTCCCGGCGTTTCATTGCATCTGTATCTTGGGAGTATATCCCCAGCAGTGCAATTGCTGGGTCATAGGGCAGGTCTATTTTTAACTCTTTGAGGAACCTCCACACAGTTTTCCAGAGTGGCTGCACCAGTTCACATTCCCACCAACAGTGCAAGAGGGTTCCCTTTTCTCCGCATCCTCTCCAACATTTGTGGTTTTCTGTCTTGTTAATTTTCCCCATTCTCACTGGTGTGAGGTGGTATCTCATTGTGGTTTTGATTTGTATTTCCCTGATGGCAAGTGATGCAGAGCATTTTCTCATGTGCTTGTTGGCCATGTCTATGTTTTCCTCTGTGAGATTTCTGTTCATGTCTTTTGCCCATTTCATGATTGGATTGTTTGTTTCTTTGCTGTTGAGTTTAATAAGTTCTTTATAGATCTTGGAAACTAGCCCTTTATCTGATACATCATTTGCAAATATCTTCTCCCATTCTGTAGGTTGTCTTTTAGTTTTGTTGACTGTTTCTTTTGCTGTGCAGAAGCTTCTTATCTTGATGAAGTCTCAATAGTTCATTTTTGCTTTTGTTTCTTTTGCCTTCATGGATGTATCTTGCAAGAAGTTACTGTGGCTGAGTTCAAAAAAGGGTGTTGCCTGTGTTCTCCTCTAGGATTTTGGTGGAATCTTGTCTCACATTTAGATCTTTCATCCATTTTGAATTTATCTTTGTGTCTGGTGCAAGAGAGTGGTCTAGTTTCATTCTTCTGCATGTGGATGTCCAATTTTCCCAGCACCATTTGTTGAAGAGACTGTCTTTCTTCCAATGGATAGTCTTTCCTCCTTTATCGAATATTAGTTGACCATAAAGTTGAGGGTCCACTTCTGGATTCTCTAGTCAGTTCCATTGATCTATGTGTCTGTTTTTGTGCCAGTGCCATACTGTCCTGATGACCACAGCTTTGTAGTACAACCTGAAATCTGGCATTGTGATGCCCCCAGATATGGTTTTCTTTTTCAATATTCCCCTGGCTATTCAGGGTCTTTTCTGATTCCACACAAATCTTAAGATAATTTGTTCCAACTCTCTGAAGAAAGTCCATGGTATTTTGATAGGGATTGCATTAAACGTGTAAATTGCCCTGAGTAGAATTGACATTTTCACAATATTAATTCTTCCAATCCATGATCATGGAATATTTTTCCATCTCTTTGTGTCTTCCTCAATTTCTTTCAGAAGTGTTCTGTAATTTTCAGAGTATAGATCCTTTACCTCTTTGGTTAGGTTTATTCCTAGGTATCTTATGCTTTTGGGTGCAATTGTAAATGGGACTGACTCCTGAATTTCTCTTTCTTCAGTCTCATTGTTAGTGTATAGAAATGCCACTGACTTCTGGGCATTGTTTTTGTATCCCGCCACACTGCCGAATTGCTGTATGAGTTCTAGCAATCTTGGGGTGGAGTCTCTTGGGTTTTCTATGTAGAGTATCATGTCATCTGCGAACAGGGAGAGTTTGACTTCTTCTTTACCAATTTGAATGCCTTTAATGTTTTTTTGTTGTCTGATGGCTGAGGCTAGGACTTCCAGTACTATGTTGAATAGCAGTGGTGAGAGTGGACATCCCTGTCTTGTTCCTGATCTGAGGGGAAGGGCTCCCAGTGTTTCCCCATTGAGAATGACATTTGCTGTGGGATTTTCATAGATGGCTTTTAAGATGCTGAGGAATGTTTCCTCTATTTGGGAAAAGTTCTTGAAAACTGTCAGAGTTGAGATTTATAACTTCTAAAATATCATCAGACTGTACTACTATAGTATAATTTTCAAAAATGTAAAATCATTACTGTCATGTGGATATAGAATGAATCTGTGTGAAATAGTTTTTTTTAACTTAGTAATCACTGAAGGAGGTAGTAAGATGCTAAGCCCAGTCCAAAAGCATTTAAGAATCGATGTCTAAACATTATCATATGATCTTACTCATATGTGGAATCTAAGAAACAAAACAGAGGATCATAGGGGAAGAGACGGAAAAATAAAATGAGATGAAATCAGAGAAGGAGACAAACCATAAGAGACTCTTAATCATAGGAAACAATCTGAGGGTTGCTGGAGGGGAGAGGGGAGAGGGGAGAAGTGATGGGGTAACTGGGTGATGGGCATTAGGGAGGGCACAGGTATAATGAGCACTGGGTGTTATATAAGACTGATGAGTCACTGACGTCTACCTCTGAAACTAATAATACACTATATGTTGATTAATTGAATGTAAATTTTTAAAATAAGAAAAAAAGAATTGTGTCTACAGGCTATTTGACAAAAAAAAAAAACTACGTTGGAATAAAATTGCTACATTAGATATAAAACTGGCTTACATCCAACAAGCCATTGGCCATGATCTAGGGCAGCTGGCAAACTGACAGAAGTTACTTGCATCTCTATCAGGCAAAGTCCACACATTAACCTTTGCCTCCACAGAACTAACTTGCTCAGACAACGAAAAACAAGTCCAGCACCGCACTGAAAGAATGGCTAGTGATCTTCTTGATTCCAAGTTTCGGATAGAAGTCGGGTGTCTGTGTTTGCTCCATATTCAACTATCTTATTTCATCATGTTCTTAATTCTGTACATACAAATGTGAGATATGTCCACATGACAGCAGTATCGATAATCCAAGACAAAATACCGGTTTCAGAGAATTTAATTAAGATACGTTCATTCAACAAATATTTTAATAATAATCAGTAAGAGGTAACATTTACTGAGCTTTTCCTGTGTTTCAGATACTGTGCTTTACATTTATTATGTTATTCAATACTCACCAAAACAGCTACTATTGTTACCTTTATTTATTATTAACCCCCAACTTTTAGAGCTTAAATAATTTGCCCACGATTTTACCTGATAAGTGGTAGAACTAATATCTGAGGCAATGTCTGTGGGGTAACAGAACCCACGCTCCTAACTTGTACAAGTGTCTCCTAAGTTCCAGCCACAATGCTTGATTGCTGAGAGTATAGTGGTTGATAAGACCCAGCTTATGTCTTCAAGAAGCTCAAAGTCAGGTGCAGGAAGTGAACAAACAACTTTTAATTATAAGATGTAAGTGTTATAACATGGTAAGTACAGATAGAAGGGTACCAGGGATATGTGGAAGACACTGAACCCAATTTTGGGGGTCCTGCCAGGCTTTTTAAGGGAATGTCTATAAATGCAATATTATTTAGTTTGTAAAATGATTTGATTTTTAAAAATTAATTTATTTTTTATTGGAGTTCAATTTTCCAATGTATAAGCATAACACCCAGTGCTCATCCCATCAAGTGCCCCCCTCAGTGCCTGTCACCCAGTCACCCCCACCCCCCGCCCACCTCCCTTTCCACCACTCCTTGTTCATTTCCCAGAGTTAGGAGTCTCTCATGTTCTGTCTCCCTCTCTGATATTTCCCACTCATTTTCTCTCCTTTCCTCTTTCACTATTTTTTATAAAAAAAAAATAAAGATTAAAAAAATTAAGGAAGAAAAACCTTAACATTGACTCAATAGCAAGAAAAATTGGCGTCTAGAAAAAATATGTAATTTAAGCACCTCATAGACTACAATAAACTATTTTTAAATGCAAAAAAGTGATTTGATTATATTGTAGTTTATTTTCCACATTCATTAATCCCACTGTAACTAAACACAAAATTGCAACCCATTACCAGCCTATCTTCTTTATTTATTCCTTACCTAGAGAAGAAGGTAGGAAATGCCAATTAAAAATGTGAACAACTTTGGGGCATCTGGGTGGCTCAGTCTGTTAAGCTTCTGACTTGATTTCGACTCAGGTCATGATCTCAGGGTCCTGAAATCCAATTCTGTACTCAGCGAGAGTCTGCTTGAGATTCTCTCTCTGCCTCTGCCTCTCCTCACTGTCTCTATCTCAAATAAATAAATAAATAAATAAATAAATAAATAAATAAAAATAAATCTTCAAAAAATATGAACAAGTCTTTGGATCTTATAAACAATTTTTGCAATATTATATTTAAAAATCATTTTTCAAATAAAAATCGATCACTGTAAAACATGAGAAACTCTTATCTCTGGGAAATGAACAAGGGGTAGTGGAAGGGGAGGCAGGCAGGAGAATGGGGTGACTGGGTGATAGGCATGAGGGGGGCACTTACGGGATGAGCACTGGGTGTTATACTATATGTTAGCAAATCGAACTTCAGTAAAAATATATATGTATATTAAAAATATATATTTTGAATTTTTTGTAATACTTCACATTTTTAAAAAGGATTTTATTTATTTATTCATGAGAGATGCCCAGAGAGAAAGGCAGAGACATAAGCAGGGGCTGCCCACAGGAAACCCAATGCAGGACTCCACCAGGACCCCAGGATCATGCCCTGAGCTGAAGGCCAATGCTCAACCAATGAACCACCCAGGCATCCCTGTAATACTTCAAATTTTAACCCCTAACCCCTAACCTTTGCAAATTAATTATTAGACATTCATCTACATATTAGTATCAACTTAAATTTTACAATATTGGTGATTATATCTTAGCTGTTTTTAAAAAGGAGATGTCAATTAAGAAATTACACTCAGTCCAAATATGCATCTAAGGTAAACATTTAGTGGTACTTCTTCTTTGTAGACCTCAATACTTTCAATTCAATTTTTTCCTTGAGATTCTTTTAGAGGAACCTCAATGATAATGCGTAAGGCTTCCCAGCATGTGCTAAAGTATGTGATTTTTCCTGGTCTCTGTGTATCACTGGCTTCCTTGTGCCATCTAGTGAACTTGTACGAAGTATTAATAGAGAAAAAAATCCAGGAAGGTTTTGCTGGAAGTATGCAATTTAATGATATGTAAGGCATATAATCTTTTTATGAAATCCATTTATCTTTGCTATTACTGAATAAATATTAATGCCCTTTCCATAAAATTCATAGCCTCAAAATAAAAGTCTTATGAAACCTACATAGAAAATAAATTTTGAAGCATCACAAAGGGATTTAATTTTATGAAAGAGAGTTTCCATTACATTTTACTTTTTTCTTAAGGATCTTCTTCAATATTCACACTCAGCTTTTTGTCTGTTATGCCCTTAACTGAGTAGCAGTTTCAAGTAAAACAATTTTCATTTTTTGCTTGACTGGGGAAGAATTTTTCATTTCATTTTTATTTGAGTCATTTGAATTTATTTATTCTACTAGTGACATACATACAAAAAATATTGCTTAATTTCTTCTAAAGATTGTTGAGTTTTGATTTCATGTTTAGACACATGTTAATGGCATGTCATGAGAAGGCAAATCTCACTATCTTTTCTCACTTTTTTTCCTTTTCTTCACTACCCCTCCCTATCCCCACACCTTAGGCTTGAAAAAGTTGTTCTTGACTATTATCTAGCTTCATATTATCAAAGAAAAAGCCTTCTGAAAGGTATAGCATAGTCAACAAAATACAGCTTGTGATAGAAAAGCAAAGTTCTAATGTAGTCTTTGTAATGTGACTATTACATCATTTCATGACACCATAAACATTACATCATTTTCATGACACCAGAGGTGGGACTGCCTGTTTAAAAAGTATTTATCTCAGAAACAAGGAATAGAGGGGGAACTTCTCAACCTGATAAAGAATGTCTACAGAAAACCTGTACTAACATAGTTAATGGTGAGAAGTATTTCTAGACTTTTCCACCAAGATCAGGAACAAGGCAAAGGTGTCCCTTCTCACTACTCCTTTTCAACATCTTATGGGAAGTTCTAGTTAATGCAATAAAACAAGAAAAGAAACTAAAAGGCATAGAAAGGAAGGGAGGAAGGGAGAGAGAAAGGAAAGAGGGAGGGAGAGAGGAATGAAACAGTCTTTGCAGATGACATGATTATTTATGTAGAAATAGAAAATAAATGGTGGTTGCCAAGGATGGGAGTGGGTGGGGTAGGGCATGGGGGGAATGTGACAGGGAATTAAAGAATGTTGTTTAAGGCTACAAACTTGCAACTAGTAGATAACTAACTCCTAAAGATCTAATGCATAAATAACATAGGGATTATAGTCGGTGATATTATTTTATAAACTTCAAAGTTGCTAACAGATTACATCTTAGTTATTCCCACAATAAAGTAGTGTTAAGTATGTGACATGACAGAGGTGTTAGCTAATGCAGTGGTGGTAATAATATTATATAAATGTATCAAATGAACATATTGTGCACCTTAAACTTACACATTATGTAAGATATGTCAATTATATCTTAATGAAAAAATTGACTTAAAACGGATCATAAACGTAAATGTAAAACTATATTTTTGTAAAACTCCTAGACGATAACATAGGAGAAAATCTATATGATATCAGGTTTGATGATAACTTTTTGAATATAATACCAAAGGCATGATCCATTAAAGAAATAATTGATGCTACATTTCATTAAAATTAAAAACTTCTGTTTTGCAAAGTACACTGTCAAGTGAATGAGACAATAATTTATATACTAAGAAAATATTTGCAAGACATATACAGTAAAGAACTCTTATTCAAAATATACACATAACTCTTAAAACTCCGGAGGGCACCTAGCTGGCTCTGTTGGTAAAGCACGCAACTCTTGATCTCAGGATCATGAACTCAAGCCCCACATTGTAGGTATAGATGATTTACAAATAACTCTTAAAACTCAACAGAAGAAAAATGAACAACCCAATTTGAAAACTAGGCAAAAGGGGATCCCTGGGTGGCGCAGCGGTTTGGCGCCTGCCTTTGGCCCAGGGCGCGATCCTGGAGACCCGGAATCGAATCCCACCTCGGGCTCTCGGTGCATGGAGCCTGCTTCTCCTTCTGCCTGTGTTGTGTCTCTGCCTCTCTCTCTCTCTCTCTCTCTGTGTGACTATCATAAATAAAAAAAAAACTAGGCAAAAGACACCTTTCCATAGGTGCCAAATAAGCATATAGGGAATTGCAAATTGAAACAAAATACCACTACATAACTATTAGAATGGCTAAAATCTAAAGCACTGATAACAAATGCTGGAAATCATGCAGAGCAACAAGAACTCATGCAAAAGGGTACAGCCACTTCAGAAGACATTTTGACAGTTTCTTACTAGTTTTGCAAGTTCAGTTTTGATCCAGCAATCACAGTCTTTAGTATTTACCTAAATGAGTTGAAAACTTATATTCACACAAAAACCTGCACTCAGATATGTAATACGATTTTATTCATAATGGCCAAAACTTGGAAGCAACCAAGATTCCCTTCAAAAGATGAATGAATAAACAAACTGTGGTACCCCCATACAATGTAGTATAATTAATACTAAAAAGAAATGAGCTATCAAGCCATGAAAAGACATGGAGGAAATTTAAAAGCGTATTATTGACTAACTGGAAGAAGTCAGCATTAAAAAGCTACATACTATATGATTCCAATTATATGACATTCTGAAAAGGGAAAACAGTTAAGCTAATAGAAAGATCGGTGCTTGCCATGTGTTTAGGGGAAGAGAGGAATGGATAGGTGGGGATTTGAGGGGCAGTGAAGCTACTTTGTACTATTCTGTAATGGTAGATGTACATATCATTATGCATTTGTCCAAACCCATAGAATATACAACATCAAGAATGACCCCTAATGTAAACTATGGACTTTGAGTGATGATGTGTTAATGTCTTGTGACAAATGTACTACTTTAGCACAGGATGTTGATCTTGGGAGAGGCTGTGAATGTGTGGGGGCAGGGAATATGTGGGAACTCTCTGAACTTTTAATTCAATGTTGCTATGAATCAAAACTCCTCTAAAAATCATATATTTCATATCTATAATACCATATGTATGTGTGTATTTACATCTGCTTAGGATGGAAAAACTCATGAGAATTTTTTCCCCACCTAGCATTAAGAAAAAGCCAAATAGGGATCCCTGGGTGGCACAGCGGTTTAGCGCCTGCCTTCAGCCCAGGGCGCGATCCTGGAGACCCGGGATCGAATCCCACGTCGGGCTCCCGGGGCGTGGAGCCTGCTTCTCCCTCTGCCTGTGTCTCTGCCTCTCTCTCTCTCTCTCTCTCTGTGACTATCACAAATAAATTTAAAAAAAAAGCCAAATAAGCTACAAAGTCATAACTTATTTGAACCCATTAGAGAGAGATAGGGCATACAATCTATTTCATCTTTGGGAAAGCAAGTCAGTCATAAAAATACATAAGAAAAAATAATTGAAATTTTTAAAAATTCTTCATGGCTGAGTGTGGGGTAACGTTGACAGTCTTAAATCTTCAGGAGCTGGGACACAAGAGGAGTGTGCACTGTATAGTGTAAGTACCTGATATTAAGCTTTCTTAATTATAGTATAAGTGCCTGACGTTAAGATTGTGATTGATGGGTCATCCATCTCTTTTTTTTGCATATTTTTTATTGGAGTTTGATTTGCCAACATATAGTATAACACCCAGTGCTCATCCCATCAAGTGCCCCCCTCAGTGCCCATCACCAAGATACAGATGCAGTGAAAAGCCGAGACACCTGCATCCAAATGTTTATAGGAGCAATGACCATGGTGGCCAAACTGTGGAAGGAGCCTTGGTGTCCACAGAAGATGAATGGATAAGGAAGATGTGGTCTATATATATACAATGGAACATTACTCAGCCATCAGAAAGGACGAATACCCACCATTTGCTTCGATGTAGATGGGTCGTCCATTTCAAAGACCTCCATCTTAGATAAACATATTGCCCCACTGTATGACACAGTTACTACCTAAACCCTTAGGTATGAAACCCAGCTGCCCACCCATGAAGTTCTCCTTTCAGAAAGCCATCTAGATTATTGGCTACTTAAGTGACCCCACTTTTCCCCTCCTGTTCCCTAATTCCCACACTCTGCTTTAAGTTTGCTACTAAAGAGTGAGCCTTTGAAGTGCTCACCACCCTACCCTTGACCTGATAAAGGCAGAGCCCCAGGGCTGCACTCCCTCACTCTTTCTTCTACCTGTGACCTCATTGCGTGGCCCCGAGGCATACTATGCACCCTCTAGGACTTGTGAGTAATAAATCTTCTTTTTCAAACTCCCTGATGGTTATTGCTGATGTGCATCATTCAACAATAATAAAACCACAAGGGCTAAGCCAACCACAACATTGGTTCTGGTCAGGGAAATGTCTGTGGGGACTTGCCACAAGTATTATGGGCCTAAGCGAATGCCTCAGGTATTTCCAGCCAACAGCATTGCTGTCAATAGGCTGAGACTACACAACACAGTCACTCTGATCCCTTTCCACCAGCATCCAGCAGGGATCCACGTGAGAATGTGTGATAGACCAGGGCGACCTGAGAGAGCCACCTTTGTTGAAGCACGGGTGTGGGACATCTCCCCCAACAGAACCACTTCACATGGGAAGAAAGCTGTCTTCTAGGGAGAGTGGTCAGGAAAACCCCCATCCACATTACAGGTTTAGAAACACAGCCCCTGAGAGAAGGGTAGATGCAAATGCCAACTTGGTTCCAGTGAGGGGCAGGAAACATCCCCAATACCTGGTCCCGAGTGAAGATCCACAGTCACCTGGGTGCAACAGAATAAAGCCCTGTCTGCAGTTGCAGGAGGTTGCTGTCTGCACATGGTGGAAGTGTGTTGCTGCTAAGGAGGAACAAGAGATTGGTTCCTGCCCAAGATGCCCCTCCTGTACAAGGTGGAGCATGGCTGACACAGGAGGCAAAGGGGGGCAGCTGAGAAAGACCCGTCCTGAGGCCCAGGTGCATAGGCTTGCCTAAAAATGAGATGGAAGAAAAGACCTGGGAAAATCCCACCACTACCCTAAGCACAGCACCAAGCACACGCCTCAGTAGTCTTTCACTTGTGGAGACAACATGTATGCAGTACATGGGAGCTGGCCTGTACTTGCAGGAGCTTAGAAAAATCCTCGAGCATTCAGGCTCCAAACTTAGCACCATATAGCATCAGACTGTGGCTGGAGACGTTGGAAATCTGTGGCACAATGAAGGTGACAAAGCATCAACAAATCCCAAACCCAACTCAGCTACAGACCAGTTGGACTCAAACCCTCACAATAATGACTGACAGAGAAGAGGCATGCCTCTTTCCAAAGCAAACAGTACTTACATAGTTTCTACTTTTTATAAAGCATAATTATCTGATATTCCTTTACATATTAAAACGCACACCAAAAAAAAAGCAGAAAAAAATAAAAGACTCATTGACAAGAAATAAAACAATCAACAGACCAGAAACCACAGAGATGGCCCAGATTTTGGAACTATCAGACAGGAACTTTATAATAATTTTTTATAATAAATTTATTTTTTATTGATGTTCAATTTATCACCATACAGAATAACACCCAGTGCTCATCCCATCAATTGCCCCCCTCAGTGCCCGTCACACATTCACCCCCACCCCCCGCCCTCCTCCCCTTCCACCACCCCTAGTTCGGTTCCCAGAGTTAGGAGTCTTTATGTTCTGTCTCCCTTCTGATATTTCCCACACATTTCTTCTCCTTTCCCTTATAACCCTTTCACTATTATTTATATTCCCCAAATGAATGAGACCATATAATGTTTGTCCTTCTCCGATTGACTTACTTCACTCAGCATAATACCCTCCAGTTCCATCCACGTTGAAGCAAATGGTGGGTATTTGTCATTTTTAATGGCTGAGTAATATTCCATTGTATACATAAACCACATCCTTATCCATTCATCTTTCGACGGACACCAAGGCTCCTTCCACAGTTTCGCTATTGTGGACATTGCTGCTAGAAACATCGGGGTGCAGGTGTCCCGGCGTTTCATTGCATCTGTATCTTTGGGGTAAATCCCCAGCAGTGCAATTGCTGGGTGGTAGGGCAGGTCTATTTTTAACTCTTTGAGGAACCTCCACACGGTTTTCCGAAGTGGTTGCACCAGTTCACACTCCCACCAACAGTGCAAGAGGGTTCCCCTTTCTCCGCATCCTCTCCAACATTTGTGGTTTCCTGCCTTGTTAATTTTCCCCATGCTCACTAGTGTGAGGTGGTATCTCATTGTGGTTTTGATTTATATTTCCCTGATGGCAAGTGATGCAGAGCATTTTCTCATGTGCATGTTGGCCATGTCTATGTCTTCCTCTGTGAGATTTCTCTTCATGTCTTTTGCCCATTTCATGATTGGATTGTTTGTTTCTTTGCTGTTCAGTTTAATAAGTTCTTTATAGATCTTGGAAACTAGCCCTTTATCTGACACGTCATTTGCAAATATCTTCTCCCACTCTGTAGGTTGTCTTTTAGTTTTGTTGACTGTATCCAGACTTCAGACTGTATCCAGATAAGCTGTCTTTTAGTTTTGTTGTTGACTGTATCCAGACTGCAGACTGTATCCAGATAAGCAGACTGTTGCTTCTTATCTTGATGAAGTCCCAATAGTTCATTTTTGCTTTTGTTTCTTTGTGGATGTATCTTGCAAGAAGTTACTGTAGCCGAGTTCAAAAAGGGTGTTGCCTGTGTTCTCCTCTAGGATTTTGATGGAATCTTGTCTCACATTTAGATCTTTCATCCATTTTGAGTTTATCTTTGTGTATGGTGAAAGAGAGTGGTCTAGTTTCATTCTCTGCATGTGGATGTCCAATTTTCCCAGCACCATTTACTGAAGAGACTGTCTTTCTTCCAATGGATAGTCTTTCCTCCTTTATCATATATTAGTTGACCATAAAGTTCAGGGTCCACTTCTGGGTTCTCTATTCTGTTCCATTGATCTATGTGTCTGTTTTTGTGCCAGTGCCATACTGTCCTGATGACCACAGCTTTGTAGTACAACCTGAAATCTGGCATTGTGATGCCCCCAGATATGGTTTTCTTTTTTTAAAATTCCCCTGGCTATTCGGGGTGTTCTCTGATTCCACACAAATCTTAAAATAATTTGTTCTAACTCTCTGAAGAAAGTCCTTGGTATTTTGATAGGGATTGCATTAAACGTGTACATTGCCCTGGGTAACATTGACATTTTCCCAATATTAATTCTGCCAATCCATGAGCATGGAATATTTTTCCATCTCTTTGTGTCTTCCTCAATTTCTTTCAGAAGTGTTCTATAGTTTTTAGGGTATAGATCCTTTACCTCTTTGGTGAGGTTTATTCCTAGGTATCTTATGTTTTTGGGTGCAATTGTAAATGGGATTGACTCCTGAATTTCTCTTTCTTCAGTCTCATTGTTAGTGTATAGAAATGCCACTGATTTCTGGGCATTGGTTTTGTATCCTGCCATGCTACCAAATTGCTGTATGAGTTCTAGCAATCTTGGGGTGGAGACTTTTGGGTATCCTATGTAAAGTATCATGTCATCGGCAAAGAGGGAGAGTTTGACTTCTTCTTTACCAATTTGAATGCCTTTAATGTCTTTTTGTTGCCTGATTGCTGAGGCTAGGACTTCCAGTACTATGTTGAATAGCAGTGGTGAGAGTGGACATCCCTGTCTTGTTCCTGATCTTAGGGGAAAGGCTCCCAGTGCTTCCCCATTGAGAATGATATTTGCTGTGGGCTTTTCATAGATGGCTTTTAAGATGTTGAGGAATGTTCCCTCTATCCCTACACTCTGAAGAGTTTTGATCAGGAATGGAATCTGTATTTTGTCAAATGCTTTCTCTGCATCTAATGAGAGGATCATATGCTTCTTGGTTTTTCTCTTGCTGATATGATGAATCACATTGATTGTTTTACGAGTGTTGAACCAGCCTTGTGTCCCGGGGATAAATCCTACTTGGTCATGGTGAATAATCTTCTTAATGTACTGTTGGATCCTATTGGCTAGTATCTTGTTGAGAATTTTTGCATCCATGTTCATCAGGGATATTGGTCTTTAATTCTCCTCTTTGGTGGGGTCTTTGTCTGATTTTGGAATTAAGGTGATGCTGGCCTCATAGAACGAATTTGGAAGTACTCCATCTCTTTCTATCTTTCCAAACAGCTTTAGTAGAATAGGTAGGGTTTCGTCTTTAAACGTTTGATAGAATTCCCCTGGGAAGCCATCTGGCCCTGGACTTTTGGGTCTTGGGAGGTTTGATGACTGCTTCAATTTCCTCCCTGGTTATTGGCCTGTTCAGGTTTTCTATTTCTTCCTGTTCCAGTTTTGGTAGTTTGTGGCTTTCTAGGAATGCGTCCATTTCTTCTAGATTGACTAATTTATTGGCGTATAGCTGTTCATAATATGTTTTTAAAATTGTTTGTATTTCCTTGGTGTTGGTAGTGATCTCTCCTTTCTCATTCATGATTTTATTAATTTGAGTCTTCTCTCTCTTCTTTGTAATAAGGCCAGCTAATGGTTTATCTATCTTATTAATTCTTTCAAAGAACCAACTCCTGGTTTTGTTGATCTGTTCCACAGTTCTTCTGGTCTCTATTTCGTCGAGTTCTACTCGAATCTTTATTAACTCTCTTCTTCTGCTGGGTGTAGGATCTATTTGCTGTTTTTTCTCCAGCTCCTTTAGGTGCAAGGTTAGCTTTTCTATTTGAGTTCTTTCCAGTTTTTGAATGGATGCTTGTATTGCGATGTATTTCCCCCTCAGGACTGCTTTTGCTGCATCCCAAAGATTTTGAAGGGTCGTATCTTCATTCTCATTAGTTTCCATGAATCTTTTTAATTCTTCCTTAATTTCCTGGTTGACCCTTTCATCTTTTAGCAGGATGGTCCTTCACCTCCACGTGTTTGAGGTCCTTCCAAACTTCTTGTTGTGATTTAATTCTCATTTCAAGGCATTATGGTCTGAGAATATGCAGGGGACGATCCCAATCTTTTGGAATTGGTTCAGACCCGATTTGTGACCCAGTATGTGGTCTATTCTGGAGAAAGTTCCATGTGCACTTGAGAAGGATGTGTATGCAGTTGAGTTTGGATGTAAAGTTCTGTAGATATCTGTGAAATCCATCTGGTCCAGTGTATCATTTAAAGCTCTCGTTTCTGTAGAGATGTTGTGCTTAGAAGACCTATCGAGGGTAGAAAGAGCTAGATTGAATTCACCAAGTATAAGTGTATTATTATCTAAGTATTTCTTCACTTTGGTTATTAATTGGTTTATATATTTGGCAGTTCCCACATTCGGGACATATATATTGAGGATTGTTAAGTCCTCTTGTTGGATAGATCCTTTAAGTATGATATGGTGTCCCTCTTCATCTCTCACTACAGTCTTCGGGGTAAATTTTAGTTCATCTGATATAAGGATGGCTACCCCTGCTTTCTTTTGAGGACCATTCGAATGGTAAGTGGTTCTCCAACCTTTTATTTTTTGGCTGTAGGTGTCCTTCTGTCTAAAATGAGTCTCTTGTAGACAGCAAATAGATGGGTCCTGCTTTTTTATCCAGTCTGAAACCCTGCGCCTTTTGATGGGGTCATTAAGCCCGTTCACGTTCAGAGTTACTATTGAGAGATATGAGTTTAGTGTCATCATGATATCTATTCAGTCCTTGTTTTTGTGGATTGTTCCACTGAACTTCTTAAAGGGGAATTTTGAGAGTCCCCCTTAAAATTTCTTGCAGAGCTGGTTTGGAGGTCACATATTCTTTCAGTTCCTGCCTGTCTTGGAAGCTCTTTATCTCTCCTTCCATTTTGAATGAGAGCCTTGCTGGATAAAGTATTCTTGGTTGCATGTTCTTCTCATTTAGGACCCTGAATATATCCTGCCAGCCCTTTCTGGCCTGCCAGGTCTCTGTGGAGATGTCTGCTGTTACCCTAATACTCCTCCCCATAAAAGTCAGGGATTTCTTGTCTCTTGCTGCTTTAAGGATCTTCTCTTTATTTTTGGAATTTGCAAGCTTCACTATTAAATGTCGAGGTGTTGAACGGTTTTTATTGATTTTAGGGGGGGATCTCTCTATTTCCTGGATCTGAATGCCTGTTTCCCTTCCCAGATTCGGAAAGTTTTCAGCTATGATTTGTTCAAATACATATTCTGGCCCTCTGGCCCTTTCGGCGCCCTTGGGAACCCCAATTAAACGTAGGTTTTTCTTCCTCAGGCTGTTGTTTATTTCCCTTAATCTATCTTCATGGTCTTTTAATTGTCTCTTTTTTCCTCAGTTTCCCTCTTTCCATCAACTTGTCTTCTATGTCACTCACTCGTTCTTCCACCTCGTTAACCCTCGTCCTTAGGACTTCTAGTTTGGATTGCATCTCATTCAACTGATTTTTAATTTCTGCCTGATTGGATCTAAATTCTGCAGTCATGAAGTCTCTCGAGTCCTCTGTGCTTTTTTCTAGAGCCACCAGTAGCTGTATAATAGTGCTTCTGATTTCGCTTTCTGACATTGGATTGTAATCCAGATTTTGTAACTCTGTGGGAGAGAGGACTGTTTCTGATTCTTTCTTTTGAGGTGAGGTTTTCCTTCTAGTCATTTTGCTCAGTGCAGAGTGGCCAAAAACAAGTTGTATTGGGAAAAGGAGAAAAAGAGAGAAAAAAAAAGGAAGGAAAAGAGAAAAAGAAAAAAGAAAAAAGGAAGAAAAAAAGAAAAAAAGAGAAGAAAGAGAAAGAAAGGGGGAAAAGGAGGTGGGGGAAGCAAACAAATCTAAAAGCAAAAAAAAAAAAAAAAAAAAAAACACACGGGGAGTATCTTCTGATTCTGTATACTTTAAGTCCCTTGACTTCCCCTGGAACTTGTCCGTCTAGCTGGTGTTCTGGGGGAGGGGCCTGTTATGCTGATTTTCAGGTGTTAGCAGTTGGGGGAGCTGCTCTGCCCCTGCCTGGTGCAGGGCTCGGTGGGGGTTGTTTACCCCGTGAGGCCGCAGGAGGAACAGCCCCAGTGGCGGGGCAGCTCTGGAGCCCTGGATTCAGCTCCGGCAGGAACTCCGTCTGCAGGGCCTGGAGGCTCCGGGGCGGGGCCGCTGATGTGCTCAGCTGGGGCAGGAGCGTCCTCGCTGTCCTGGGCCCTCCCGGCCTCTGCCTGTCCCGGGGGAGGCGGGATCCTGGGCTGTGTCCCAGCGCCCTGTGCTCCGGGGCCTGCGCTGTTGGATTCGCGCTCCCGCCCCGCAGCCCCCTCCGCGGAGCCGCCCCCGAGCCCCCCGAGCTCCTCCCGCCCCGCAGCCCCCTCCGCGGAGCCGCCCCCGAGCCCCCGGAGCTGCTCCCGCCCCGCAGCCCCCTCCACAGAGCCGCCCCCGCGCCCCTCCGAGCTGCTCCCGCCCCGCAGCCCCCTCCGCGGAGCCGCCCCCGAGCCCCCCGAGCTCCTCCCGCCCCGCAGCCCCCTCCGCGGAGCCGCCCCCGAGCCCCCGGAGCTGCTCCCGCCCCGCAGCCCCCTCCACAGAGCCGCCCCCGCGCCCCTCCGAGCTGCTCCCGCCCCGCAGCCCCCTCCACGGAGCCGCCCCCGAGCCCCCCCGAGCTGCTCCGGGTCCCGCCGTGCGCGCTGCAGCCCTTAGGGAGCTCGGGGCGCTCTCCCGGGGCGCAGGTGTCTGTTAGTGTCCCCGGGAGCCCGAGGGCATCCCCGCCCTCCTGGGTCCTGCTCCACCTCCCTGGGAGCCCCTTTCCCCCGGGAAGGTCGGTGCAGCTCCTGCTCCTCCGGGACGGGGCTCTCCTGTCCTGGGGACACTCGCCCTGGCCTCAGCCCGGCTCCTCGCGGGGCCCCTACCCCTTGGAGGCCTTTTGTTTCTTTAGTTCTTTTTCCCCGTCTTCCTACCTTGATAGAAGCGCGAGCTCTTCTCACTGTAGCATTCCAGCTGGTCTCTCTTTAAATCTCAGGCCGAATTTGTAGATTTTCAGGATGATTTGAAGGTTATCTAGGTAATTTGGTGCGGACAGGTGACTTGGGGACCCTACTCTTCCGCCGTCTTGCCCTTCCTCCTATAATAATTTTATTAGTAAGTTAAATGACCCAGAGGAAATGTGAATGAAGTTGTTGAGAATTTCAGCAGAACACAGAAATTAGGCGCCTTCTGACCAGACAGCAGGATGGCTTGGGTCCCACAAGGCATCCCTGACTCTGACAGAAGATTCATTTTTCCCCTCAGTAAAGCCCCAGAAAGACTGAACTGTCCATAAAAAGAAATTGCAGGTATTTAGACAGGAACAGGAACCATGACTCACAAGGAAAAGGAGGACATAATTAATAAAGAGAGGTGACGAATGTCAAAAAATACACAGCCTGATAGGAACCTGAATGGAGACAATCGGATTACAGCCAGTGATAGTTTACAGACCCAGAATCAGACAGTGAAGACACCGAAGACACATACTAATCTCACACAGCATTAGCTAAGAAGGAAATGTAGGGCAGGGTACAGTGACCATCCCTCTTGTGCTGCCAGCCACCTCCAGGTCAGTGGACTCTCTTTTTTAGCCAAATACAATCTATGGTTTGGTCTACATAAGCACAGGGCATCAGGAGTGAAGGCCTGATGAGGGACACAAGCCAGGACACTCCCAGGGATCACACATGTTAACCTGTGTGGAAGATTCTGTGGATGCATTTCTGATGTAGCAGTGCCTATCCCATGTGTCAGAGATCCAGATCCTTCTCTGCCCATGCCAGGGAAATCCACTTCACAGCTTTCAGATTCTCTCTCTTCCCTGCTCAGGAATGCGTCCAGAGCACTCAACCCTGATGAGGAAAATGTAGTTGGATGTCCAGTCAGAACCAAAAATAAAACAAATGAAAAACTCATACATTATCAGGCCTAAAGTAAAAGTTTAAGTACATACATATATACACATGCATACTCATATACTCAGACACACACATACCAACACACACATTGTAGGCATATACACTCATCAAATTACCTCACCTGGTTATATTTTCTTTACGATATTTACCAATACTTAAAACTATCTTGTTAATTGACTTCTTTACTTGATATCTGTATGCTTCTCTCATTTAGAATGCAGGTTCCATGTGTATTGGGTCCGTACCTGTCTGGTCCATGAGTGTATCCCCGGTACCCAGAATAGAACCTACGTCCCAGTATATATTCCATAATATTTGTTGAGTGAATCAGTGAATTAACACCCACATGTGTCTCCCACTATGTTCCAGCTAAAAATGAATGAAAACCTGAGTGGACCTAGACCATGAAGAGAAAGAACCAGCAGAGAAGAGAGGAGAGACAAGAGCAAGGACAATTGACCAGAGTGTTTTGTGATGGAGATGGGACCACAGCACAGACATCAATTTCAGGTCAGGTAAAGGAAATGGCACCTACAATTGCACCAAAGCTGAACAAGGTGAGCACTGCAGAAGAGTAAAACATTGAAAGAATCCCCACTTAATTGTCATAATTTAATGAAAATTAGAGGAAAGACCATTAATTACAATAGAAAGGGGTGAGATGTTGGATCAGGATTTGTTTGTTTGCTGGGAATTGAGTTAGACTCTTTTATAATCGTTTTCAGATTGTAATATCAATTCAAAAATGTAATTACCTGCTATACTCTGAATGGGAACCCAGATAACAGGAATGATGTCAACTGTTACTCCTGCATCCCAGCACAGTGCACGCTGCCAACACATAGTAAGGACTTAATAGATACTTAATGAATAAAATAAAATAAAGATGTCAAAAATGCCATGAGGCCAATTGGAGAGAGATGACTGTGATCACACAAATGGATTTCCACCTGGGTTGGAGGACTTACTTGGGGAAGTCCATGATTAGTAACCATGCCAATCTAAAGGGGAATGGTCCTGGGGTCTTTCATGACATCACAGGGCCATTGGATCAACTCTGAACTGCTGGCCTCCAGACTTATAAGAAAAGTTCCCATCCATAAAAGGAATTCTG
This sequence comes from Canis lupus baileyi, assembly GCF_048164855.1. Classification (NCBI taxonomy): domain Eukaryota; kingdom Metazoa; phylum Chordata; class Mammalia; order Carnivora; family Canidae; genus Canis; species Canis lupus. The sequence goes on from NC_132865.1 coordinate 37,147,988, forward strand.
CAGAGAATAATGTTACTCACTTGGTTATCATTTATCAATTACTAATAAGTTAGTTTATCTTGTAGTTAATCTTCCAGGTGTATTAATATTCACATAACATAATTAAAAGGAGGGCAGCCCTGGTGGTACAGCGGTTTAGCACCGCCTACAGTCCGGGGTGTGATCCTGGAGACCTGGGATCGAGTCCCATGTCAGGCTCCCTGCATGGAGCCTGCTTCTCCCTCTGCCTCTCTCTGTCTCTCTCTCTCTGAATAAATAAATAAATATTTAAGAAAAAAAACATAATTAAAAGGAGGTCATGTTTAAATTTGTTATATTTGGATAGATCCAAATGTTTAAGATAATATAAGAATAACATCTAAGTAAAGTTGTTGAGAAATTAAAATCCTGATGTTTCAACCATGTTGACATACGTATAGAATTAACATTTAAGTTTCCTAACAGCTGTATCCAAACATATATCAAATTTGGAACAACTCAGGAAATTAACATAATTACTGAAATTGTTACAGGCCAGAATTATCTCAATTACAGATATCTGGGTTAAGAGTAAATCTATGACAATCAGTGTTTTGAATTTGGTGGAGTTGACTTAACTGTGTAATTTTGACTTCAGTAAATCAGACATAGCTACACAATCATGAAAAAATTTTGTGTTCTGAGGGAAACCTGGTGTACTTATATAATAGACAGACTTGAATAATTAATAATGGAGCATTTTTTCTTAGAAAAATTGTCTCAGTGCTCCCTCTGGTGGCTCATCTCAAAAACAGACTTTTCAGATTCTGCTCTGAATCTAAATCATTTTCAGGACTTTTTAAAATTTCAAAGAAAACTCACCAAAACTTTAAACTCTTGGTATGAATGACAAACCATGCAGTGAAGCTGCCTTAAACCTAGTCTGGATTTAAAGATATTCAGTCATTTATCTCTCCATTCCAAAGCAGTCATCGGGTTGGTACCTATTATTGAAAGATACACTGAAGCATACTAAAAAGTTTGAGTTGGGTGCCTGGGTGGCTCAGTGGTTGAGCTTCTGCCTTGATCATGTGAGGTAATGACTCAGGTCATGATCCCAGAGTCCCAGGATTGAGCCTCACACCCGGGTCCCTGCAGGGAGACTGCTTCTCCCTCTGCCTATGTCTGTGTGTGTGTGTCTTTCATGAATAAATAAATAAAATCTTTAAAAAAAAAGTTTGAGCTTATTTGAGAAACAAATCTACTTAAGTCAGGCAGCACCAACCTGGAAGTGGTCAGGAGTATTCCACCAAGCGGAGGTAGGGGGAAAACTTATAGAGAAGAGGTGGAAGTCAAGCAAGGAAACCATTTGATTGGGTTAAGCAGTTGCTATATTTGAGAAAGCCTATTTGGCTATTTGTGATTGTTTCAACTTCTTAACCATGAGACACTAACAGGCTTAGGTTTTGGTTTACTCTCATTGGCTGTTAAGGCATTAGAACCACCTCAGTCTAATGGCCTCTTTGTTTAATTAACTGCATACCACTATGCCTCAGATTCTGTTGTAGAAGTCAGGATTCAGTGGTGATCCAGAAAGCGCAATGCTGGCCCTCAGAGTGCTCCTCACATGCCAGTGGGAATGATAGACAACAGCTGAGTAAATAAAGATACAAAATACCTAAAAAATGTAATAGAAACTAACAAACAGTCAAAATAGAGAATAAAAACAAGTAGTATGGCAAGATCTTCTTTCTAAGGAGACAAAATTTAGGTTGACTTTAAGGATGAGAAAAACAATTGGCCAAACTCAAAAAAGTCAGAAGGATCATGGGATCCTGATTTCACAGTCTGTATTTGTACTGAAAATCAAGATCAAGTGAGCTTTGCCCTTCTGCTCTTCAAAAGGGTTGTCTTCTTACCTGGGAGCTGAGGAGGCATCCCTGGCAAAGAGCAGGTGCATACACAGCAGTGGGGAGGTGCTGGATGTTGTCATAGTGCAGCCACAGCTGTGGGAGTGTGGTGACTATGGTGAAAAGTGGCCAGGTAATGAACTAGAGTGGAATCATGCAGTTCCCTCTAGAACATTATCCATTACAAGATTGTTTCAGTAGTGCTGGCAAGAAATGGTAGTAATAGAAACAATTTCTTGTTTCTATTCTAGAAACAATTCTAGAAATAATCTTCTAGGTTGTGCAAGGGTGACTTCTGTGAAGAGGAAGAGAGACAGAGGGGAAAGAGAGAGGGACAGTGTTGGGGAGAGAGAATCATTCAGACACTCAATCAAGATCTAGTTAAAAGATAGAATTAAAAACTCCTGCTGATAAACGGATATAGGTGCAGAAAGGGGGCAAGAAACCAAAAACAAATGTCCAGATGGAGCTATGTATAGATGTGGGGAGTGCAGAAGCACATAGGTTTAGGATGGGGTCCGAGTGAGGACAAACGCTCTGTTAGAGGGCTTGTTACACATAAGATTGTTCTGAGACATCTGAGTAAGATATTAGGTAGATATTAGACATACAAGTCTAAAGATCAGAGGAAATGTTTGCTGGACAGGAATTCTAAGCTCATTTGAGTGGATTGTCAGAATAGGAAGCCAAGCTTAGAGGTACCTACAGAGCCAGGTGAAGGAGAAAGTGCAGACAAAATGGGGTGCAATGCTTCCAAGACTGGCTGTAGAGGGATGTATATGAAAGATCAATAGATTTAGAAGAAACATGGTCAGAGACTGTTTCTTGTATAGAAGTTTGTATTCTCTTTCCCCCAAAAAGTGTTTAAATATGAAAAGTATGAAAAGTAGACATATAGAAAGGTTTATAAAAGTGTTTACATTCACAGAAAAGTTGAAAGAAGAATACAAGTACCCATTTCCATCTAACAGTAAATATTTTGATGTATTTGCTTTGTTTATATAATAATTACAGGTACACATACATAGATATTGTGCCAAATAATTTGAAAATAAATGACGGACATCATGACACATCACCCTGAAATGTTTATGTCGTCATAGCCTAAGAATAGACAGATTCTCCTCTCCAACCACAATCTCATTAACACAACAAAAGAAATTACCAAAATCTCCCTGATAATTTCTAAAATCTAATCCACATTCAAATTTCCCCAGTGGGGGATCCCTGGGTGGCGCAGTGGTTTGGCGCCTGCCTTTGGCCCAGGGCTCGATCCTGGAGACCCGGGATCAAATCCCACGTCGGGCTCCTGGTGCATGGAGCCTGCTTCTCCCTCTGCCGGTGTCTCTGCCTCTCTCTCTCTGTGACTATCATAAATAAATAAAAATTGGAAAAAAAAAACAAAACAAATTTCCCCAGTGGTTTGTGAATGCTTCTTTAGAGCTGGTATTCCAAATCAGGATCTGGTCAAGGTGCATACATTGCCTTTGATCATTATTTTTCTTCAGTTTCTTTTAACCTAGAACACTCCCCTATCTCTTTGGGTGTGTGTCACAATGACTTTTTTAGATAATTCAACAAAACATAGAAATGTCCTGCATTCTAGATTTGTGTGATTATTTCTTCATGATACTCTTTTTCCTATTCCCCTATCTCTAGCTTTTCTCTGTTAACCAGGAGTTAGTCAAATGCTTCAGTTCGTGACATACATTATAGTGCCTGGAATATGTATATGTGTATGTGTATATATGTACCTCTATACATTAGAGTCCATGGTATCAGATAGCACTTAATATTAGGCCATCATGTCATTAATCATGCTAATTTCATTTCTCGATAATACAACCAGATTTCTCCTTTAGAAAGGCACACCATTTTTATCCTCACAATTAGCCAGTAATCTTTGAAATACTATCTTGGCATGCAAATATCCTTGTTCCCAATAAATCCTTCACCCAATAGTTTTGGTATTCATTGATAAGCCTTGCTTGAATCAATTATTGCAAAATGGTTGATACTATAACTGCAAAGTGATGATTTTTCTAATTCTGTCATTCCTTCTACATTCATCTATGAAGGCATTCATCTATGAAGAAAAATTCAAGGCAAAAATTCTTTTAAGTGTTAATGATACTAGAACCTTTGATATCAATAAGCATCAGGTAGGGATGCCTGGGTGGCTCAGTGGTTGAGCGTTTGCCTTTGGCCCAGGGCGTGATCCTGTGATACTAGGATCGAGTCCTACATCGGGGTCTCTGCATGGAGACTGCTTCTCCCTCTGCCTCGGTCTCTGCCTCTCTCTGTGTGTCTCTTATGAATAAATAAAATCTTTTTTTTTTAAAAAAAGCATTATGTAGTAGAAGGTAAATGTAGGTAATTTAGAAAAGGCTGGAGATAGCCAAAAGGAACAAGCTGAGAAGGTGAGAAAGAGGAATCAAGAGCACTTATGATGCAGGTGATGTTTGATAGGGAGATACCCCATCATATGGCAGGAGAGAGGAGCAGAGGGTCTAGGGCTATACAGCTTAAATATGAAAAAGTAAGGGAGTAATTCTATTCGTAGCCAAACTGTAAGGAAACAAATTTTTTTAAAAAACATAAAACATATTCATGAAGATGATGCCCATTGTAATAAAAAGAAAAAATATTTAAAATAAGAATAGTAAAAATAAATAAATAAAAATAAAAAAATAAAATAAGAATACTAGGGGCACCTTGGTGGCTCAGTAGGTAAAGCGTGTGACTCTTGAGTTCATCTCAGATCATGATCTTAGGGTCCTGGGATCCAGCCCTGCATCAGACTCTGTGCTCAGCAGAGAGTCCGCTTGAGGATTCTTTTTATCCCACTCCTTCTGGTCCTCTCCCCGCTCATGTGACCTCATAAATAAATAAATAAATAAATAAATAAATAAATAAATAAATAAATAAATTTTTTAATAATAAATCTATTTTTATTGGTGTTCAATTTGCCAACATACAGAATAACACCCAGTGCTCATCCCATCAAGTGCCCACCTCAGTGCCCGCCACCCAGTCACCCCCATCCCCCGCCCTCCTTCCCTTCCACCACCCCTAGTTCATTTCCCAGAGTTAGGAGTCTTTATGTTCTGTCTCCCTTTCTGAAATAAATAAATATTTTTTTAAATTTTTTAAAATTTATTTATGATAGTTACACACAGAGAGAGAGAGAGAGGCAGAGACATAGGCAGAGGGAGAAGCAGGCTCCATGCACCGGGAGCCCGACGTAGGATTCGATCCCGGGTCTCCAGGATCGCCCTCTGGGCCAAAGGCAGGCGCCAAACTGCTGCGCCACCCAGGGATCCCTAAATAAATATTTTTTAAAAATAAAATAAGAATAGTAAAGGAACAACAATAAAGAAATGGTAGAAGCTATCATATTTTCACTGCCTATAGAATATTATGACATTAAAAATAATTAAGGAATCTGTTATATAGGATCTCAGCAAGTGAAAAAAATCGGTATTTTTTCTGAAGTTTTCTGATGAGTACATCTTCATTTTTAAAAATAAACTACAATTTTTTTAATATAGTGATTTTTTTTCTGCATAAATCATCCTTAAGGTGGCAGGCAAGTCCATTTTTCACAAATACCTTAAACAACTAGAGAAGAAAACCTAAGCTCCTGTAGGTTTATTATATCAGTGTGGCTCCTCCTATTGCGATTAATAAATAAAAAATTTTTAAAGATTTCATTTATTTATTCCTGATGGACACAGAGAGAGAGGCAGAGACATAGACAGAGGGAGAAGCAGGCTCCTCGCAGGGATCCCGATGTGGGACTCGATCCTGGGACTCCAGGATCATGCCCTGAGCCAAATGCAGACGCTCAACCACTGAGCCACCCAGGCATCCCACGATTAATAAAATTAATAGAACCAGTTTACTTTTTAACTCACTGAGCATAAGCTATTATTCACAAAGAGAATGTTATTTTGAGCATTGTTTCTATTTCAATGTATTAATACCAGAAGGAAAATAGACCTTTGACACATGCCAGAAGGCCAACGAAATAATTCTCACATGATTTTTTTAATCCCTAAAAGAAGAGATGCCTTTGACTTGGGCAGCCTAAACAATCAATATTTTGATATCTTAGACAGTATTATTAGTTATTCAAATGATTCTGTGTTATTATAAAACAGACCTTAAACAATGATTAGGCAAGAAAAGTGAAAGCTTCTGAAAAAGATCAGTTAAAATCAGGCCCCAAATCATTAATGCAATGATATGTAAGAAAATAAAGTCATGTCTAGCATCTCAGTTTTACCACAGTAATGCCACACAGCTCAGTGGCATATTATGACATTCATTCTCCACAGAGATGTCACCTGAGTAGCTCTGCTCCACATGTTGCATTATGAAATCCAATCAGAGAGTTTTAGAGATGTTGCTACCTGCGTACCCAGAGAACCTGATTTAATGGGTTTTAAAGGAAGCCCGGGGACACCTGAATAAAGCAACCTAGGTCAGATATGCCTGGGCATGTGGGGGGCACTGAATTATTATAGAGATGTGATTCTGCTTCAAGTGAGTTGTATTTTTTGACAAGACTACATGTAGTTACCTCCAAATAGCAGGGTGTTTATTGTCAGAGACACTTAATATTTTATATTACTTGAATTTATCATTTAACTCCCAGACATTTTATGGCATTTTAGATGCCATATCTAGTTTTATACACTGAGCTTTTCCACATAACTGACTTCTTACTGACTTCCTCTAGGTCAGTAAGAAGAATAACTAAAATTTCATTGAATCTGTTACATGGGAGAATGACGTCACCAAGATGGTGACACAGATCATTTATAACTTCACACCTCCTTACGAGAAGAACTAACAGCTATTCATGGATAAGACACTACTGAGAGAATCTTAGCACATGTGTGAGGCTGAGGCACAAAGACCAAGACAGGCCACACTGGAAGGTAAGAGAAGGGGTTCCACGCTGACCACATTGCTCCTCCCGGCTGATAACCAGTGTAGTACCACACAGAGAGGTCTCCTTGAGTCTATGTCTCCTTTAGTGGGAAAAAAGAAATCAGAGGGGGGAAAAATCAGCATTGTGAATTGTTTGTGGTATCTCTACTCTAGTTTTGCCCCCTGGGATCTCAGGGGGATCTGCAGGTCAATCTTGGGTATCTGTGTGTGAGAAGAGAGAAGGAGCTTCTCACAACCAGCACTCAGATCTTGGCAGACGAAGTTCATACTTATGGACCCCAAGTAGTAGCCCGGACCAGCAGCTTAGTTCATCCACAGAATGAAGTCAGTGGTGCAGTCTGACCAGGAAACTCAGGGGGGTGCAAGTCTTCCTGATTTGGGTCCTCAAAGGAGGAGTTTTGCTAGTACTGGAGCCTGGCCTGCCCATGCCCTACCCACTGTGGAGTGTCACCCCCTGTCCCACCTGACCAGAAAGGCTGGCAAGACCACCCAAAAGCTTGGGTAACACAGGAATATTAGAGCCAAGAGGTCATAAGGCAGAGCTGATCTTCAGAGCAAGACCAGGAACAGGCATAGAGGGCTCCCTGCTCTGCCCAGGTAGAAGAGTTAATTCATAGTCCACCTCCATGGAGATGGCTCCCAGCCCCTCCCAATGAGGAAACATGCTCAAGAAAACTTTGGAATCACCTGAAGTAGGCCATTCCATCACTGACAAAGCAAGAGAGCTGGGTCATAACCCTACTCGCTGCAGAGTTTGGTCTCTGGCCCCAACTGACAGGAAGGGCTGACAAGGGCACTTGGAAGCTGCTGTATAACGCAGAAACATTGCATCTGAGAGGTCAGCAGATGGAGCTGATCATCCTCAGAGCAAAGCCAATGGCCCTGTTTGGCCAGGGAACTTGGAGCATGGGTCAGCTTGACTAAAGGCCACAAAGTACCTTCATGGTCTTGGAGCTGTTTCTCTTGGTGCACCAGGCAGGGAAATAATTTGTAGCCCCACTGTTGCTGAATACAGTTTCAGCCTGCCCAACCAGGGAACCTTACCAGAGCACATAGGAAACTGTGTAGCCTATCCGACAGAGCTGTTTACAGTGGTGCCAGAAAAGAGAACATATTCCACAGCTTTCCCTTTCTGCAGGCAAAACCCAGTAGCTTTACCTGACCAGGATATTCAGTGAACACTCTTGCCTGATGTGGTCCCCAAACAACAAGCTGCCCTGGGGCCCATCCTGCTGCCCTGCCAGGGAAGGGAAGCTAATTCATAGCTCTACCTACTGCTGAGTGTACTACCAAGTCCCAACTGGATACAGCCTAGCCAGAGAATCCATGCCACAATGGAGCTTCTCCTGCAGCCTCACTTGGGCAGGGAGCCATGCCAGCAGTTCTATCCAGCTGTTTTCAGCATGCTCCCATCTCCAACCTCAGAGCTTGAACAATTGCCTTGCCCAAAAATCGACCCTAATAACAGGCCCTCTTGCCTAAAGATGATGCCAGCAAACACATTTAGAAACCCAAACTGAGCTGACTGGTGAAAAACTATCTCCACTGGAAAAAAAAACTGCAAAGTCTGGAAGAGGAGACCACTTACTCAAATATACAGATGCCAGTGTAAGAAATCAAGAATAATAATAATAATAATAATTAATAATAATAAAAATCAGGTAAATATCACACCACACACACATGCACACACACACACACACGTACACTCACAAAGTTTTAATAACTGATCCTAAAGAAATAAAGATTAATGTACTGTCAAAGAATTCACAATAATTCCCTTAAGGAAATTTGGTGAACTACAAGAACACACAAAGAGATGATTAAATAAAATCAGGAAAACAATAAATGAAACAAAACAAAATAAGAAGTTGAATGAAGAAACAGAAACCATCAAAAAATACAAACAGAAATCCTAGAGCTGGAAAATACAATCGCTGAACTGAAGAATTCAACAGACAATTTCAGAAACAGACTCTACTCTGCAGAAGAAAGAATCAGTGACCCAGATTATAGGACACTGGAAAATAGCCAGCCAGAAGAGCAAAAAGAAGAATGAAAAAAAAGTGAAGAAAGCCCACTGGACTTATGGGACACCATGAAAAGAAATGATATTCATAGTTTGGAAATCCCAGGAGGAGAAGAGAAAGAAAAAGGGAGGGAAATTATATTTGAAACAATAATGGTTGAAAACTGCCTTTACCTGAGGACAGAGTAGACACCAGATCCAAGAGACCTAAAGGATCCCAAATGAGTTAAATCTGAATAGGGCTACACTAACGTATGTCTTAATTAAATTGTAAAAAAAAAAAAAATAAGAAAGAATTTTGAAAGCAGCAAAAGAGAAAAGTGACATGCAAGGAAGCCCTCCTGAGACTATCACTGAATTTTGCAACAGAAAGATTTCAGGATGGAATGGGATGAGATCTATAAAATATTGGGGGGGAAAAAACCTGTCAACCAAGAATTCTATACTTAGCAAAGCCATCCTACAGAAATGAAGTAGGGATAAAGACTTTCCTGACCAAACAAAAGCTGAGGGAATTTATTGCCACTAGACCTGCCTTATAAGAAATTTTAAAGAGTGTTCTGAGTAAAAATAAAAGGATGCAAATTGTTATCAGAAAAACATAAGAAGGCAGCGTAAAACTCATTGGTAATGGCAAATATATAGTCAAAGTTAGATTCTATAATATGGTAATGGTGGTGCATAATTCACTTACAAATCTAGTTTAAAAGTTAAAAAAACAAATGTAGTAAAAATAATCATGGCAACAAAAATCTGCTATTAGTTACACAATACATAATATAATTGAAACATCAATAACCTAAAATGTGAGGAGGAGGAGAAAGAAAAGTGTAAGTAAAGAGGATAAAAATGCTATTGAAGTTATTAATTTAAAATAGAGTGCTATGATGTGAGGATATTTGTGTAAGCCTCATGGTAACCACAAGGGAAAAATCTGTAGTAATTGCACAAAAGAACAGGATAAAGAAGTCAAAACATACTGTTTCCAAAAGACATCAAAATACAAAAACAACAGCAGGATGAGAAATAAGGAACAATGGATCTACAAAACAATCAGAAAACAATGAACAATGGCAATAGTAAGTCTTTACATATAAGTAAACCTTTACTTTAATTACTCTAATTAAATTTACTTTAATTAAATTTAATAAACATTTACATATAAATAAACATTTACTTACATATAAATACATTTACTTAAAATGTAAATAGATTAAACTTAACATTCAAAAGACATAGAATGGTTGAATGAATAAAAAGACAAGACCCAATGATAATGTTGCCTATAAGAGATTGACTTAGCCTTAAAGACACATAGAGACTGAGAGAAAAAAATATTTGAAGCAAATAGTAACAACACAACAAAAACAAAAGGGTAGCTATACTTATATCAGACAAAATTTACTTTAAATTAAGAGTGGCAAAAAGAGACAAAGAATGTCATTATTTAATGATAAAGCTGTCAATCCATCAAGAAGATATAACAATTATAAATATTTATGGGCCCAACATCAGAGCACCTAAATATAGAAAACAAAAACTAACAGAGCTAAATGGAGAAATAAATAACAATACTCTAATAGTTGGGAGCTTTAATACCCCACTCTTAACAAGAGATAGATCATCCAGAAAGAGAATCAATGAGGAAACAGCACATTTGAACGTAGAGACCAAATGGACCTCACAGACATACATAACATTCTATCCAACAATAGAATATGCATTCTTTTCAAGTGCACAAGGAAAATTTTCTAGGATAGACCCTATATGGTAGGCCAAGAAACAAATCTTAGCAAACTCAAGAACATTGAATTCATACCAAGTATCTTCTGTAATCACAATGTATGAAGCCAGAGTCAATAACAAAAGGAATACTGGAAAAATTATAAATACATTAAAATTAAACAACACTCTTCTGAACAGCCTATGGATCAAAGAAGATACTAAAGAGGAAATCAAAAAAGCATCTTGAGACAAAAAACGGAAACACAACATACCAAAACTTATAAGATGCAGCAAAAGCAGTTCTAGGAGGGAGGTTCTTTGCAATAAATGCCTACATTAAGAAGCAAAAAAGATAGCAAATAAACAACCTAACTTTACATCTTAAGGATCTAGATAAAAAAGAACATACTGCGCCCACAGTTGGCAAAGTAATCTAATAAAGATTACAGCAGTGATAAATGAAATAGAAGACAGGAAAACAATAGTAAAGATTAACCAAACTAAAAGCAGGTTCTTTGAAAAGATAAATAAAACTGACAAACCTTTAGCTAGACTAGTCAAGAAAAAGAGTCAGGACCCAAATAAAATTGTAAGTGAGAAAAGGACATTATACATAAAACTAGAGAAATGTTAATCCATCAAGAAGATATAACAATTGTAAAAGGATCATAAGAGGCTACCATAAATGACTATATGCCAACAAACTGCCAAACTGAAAAATCCAGAAGAAATGAAAGCAAATTTTAGAAACATGCAAACTACAAAGAAAGGAGTGAGGAAAAAATATAAAGTCTGAACAGGATAATTACTAGTATGGAAATTCAATGAGTAATTTAAGATCTCCCAATGAGGAAAAAGCCCAGGACCAAACTGCTTCACTGGTTATTTTACCAGACATTTAAAGAATTAACACCAACTCTCCTCAAACTCTTCCAAAATGTTGGGGAGTGTGGAACACCCAAACTCATGTTGGGAGTCTCTATTATCATGACATCAAGGCCAGAAAAGGATACTACCAAGAAAGAAAAATACAGACCAATATTCTTGGTGAATATGCATGCAAAGATTCTCAACAAAATAGTAACAAGCCAAATTTACAGTACATTAAAGGATTATTTACCATGATCAACTGGGATTGATACCCAGGATCAAAGATGGCTCAACATATGCAAATCAAGTAATGTGATATATCATATTAATAGGATGAAAGAAAAAATTATCATCTCAAGAGACACATAAGAAGTATCTGACAAAATTTAAGATCTGTTCATGATAAAAATTCTTAACAAATTAGGTGCAGAAGAAATGTACCTCAAAATAATGAAGGCCATATATGATAAGCCCACAGTGAACATCATACTCAATGGTGAAAGGTTGAAAATTTCTTGTAAGATCAGAAACAAGACAAGGGTGCCCACACTCAACGCTAATCCTTAACATAGTGCTGGAAGTCCTTGCCAGAGAAATCAGGTGACAAAAATATTTAAAAGGAATCAGAATTCAAAAGGAAGCAGTCAAATTGTCCTATTTGTAAATAAATGCATGATTTTATATGTAGAGAATCCTAAAGAGTTCACCAAAAGCTGTTAGATCTAATCAGCAAATGCAGTAAACTGTCAGGATACAAAGTTAACAGACAAAACTCGGTAGCATTTCTATATACAAACACTGAATTATCTGAAAAAGAAAAAGATCCCATTTAGAATAGCATTAGAAACAGTGTAATACTTAGGAATAAACTTAACCAAGGAAGTGAAAGATCTCTACTCTGAAAACTACAAGACATTGATGAAAGAAATCAAAGAAGGTATAAATAAATGTAAAAGTATCCCATATTCATGGATTGGAAAAATTAATATAGTTAAAATGTCAATAGTACCCAGCACCATCTGTAGATTTAATGTAATCTCTATCGAGATCTAATGCCATTTTTTTGTAGTGGAAAAAACAACCATACAACTTAAATGGAACCACAAAAGACCCTAAATAGTTAAAACAGTCCTGAGAAAAAACAAGATAGGAGATATGACACTTCCTGATTTCAACCTTTACTATAAAGATATATGCACCCCTATGTTTATTGCAGCATTATTTACAAAACAAGCCAAGTGTCCATCCATAGATGAATGAATAAAGAAGTGAGATAAATATATAGACATAGATATAGATATAGATGATATAGATAGATATAGATATAGATGATATAGATATAGATATAGATATAGATATAGATATAGATACAGATATAGATATAGAGGGATGCCTGGGTGGCTCAGCGGTTGGGCGTCTGCCTTTGGCTCAGGGCGTGATCCCGGAGTCCTGGGATAGAGTCCCACATCGGGCTTCTTTGGAGCCTGATTTTCCCTCTGCCTATGTCTCTGCCTCTCTCTCTGTGTCTCTCATGAATAAATAAATAAAATATTTTAAAAATATATATATCTATAAGAAAGAACAAAATTCTGCCATTTGCAACAACATTGAGGGTCTAATGCTCATGTGAAATAAGCCAGTTAGAGAAAGACAAATACCATATGATTTCACTCATATGTCAAATTTAAGAAACAAAGAAAAAAGTCAAACAAACAAACAAACAAACAAAAACCAGACTCTTAAATATAGAGAACAAATTGTTGGTTGCCAGAGGGGAGGTGAGTGGGAGAATGGAGGAATTAGGTAAAGAAGATTAAAGAGTACACTTACCATGACGATAATTGAGTAATATGTAGAATTGTTGATATTGTACATACCTGGGACTAATATAACACTGAATGTTAACTATCCTTGAATTAAAAACAAACAAGCAAACAATCATCTGGGACACCTCTGCAGATTACTCAGACTTTGTAAGAGAAAAAAGATGCTTTGTGCACAAAATGATGCTGAGCTGACTCCCCAGACCATACTGCAATGGGACATCTGGTCAAAGATGGTACTTGAGGCATTTGCTGGGAATGCAAACTACTCTTGCTGCCAGTAGGTATTTGTCAAAAGAGAAATCCTGCTCTGGACTGTAGGAAGCATGTAGTTCATCAATTTTAACAGTTTCTCAGAGGTGTCATTTTAACTTTTCTTCCCTCTTCTCATTTTTTAATTGATGTGATATATCTTTGAGTAACCTTAAAAAATATGACATAAATAAATAAATGTACCTTGCCCTCAACTGAAGGACAGTGTCATCCACTGCAAAATTCTATCCTATATAAAACAGAGGTGCTATTAACATTCTATTTTCATAAATGGTGCATCCTAGAGTACAACTCCGTATGCATAAAACATGCAGATTACAAGCAGCCATCCCTGGTCCAGAAAGTTTTATTCTCATATAACCTTTAACAACACCATGTACCTTAAAGAATATGCATTTTTTTTAAGAATATGCATTTGGATTGAAGTTCTATTAGAAAATCTTATCCCTTATCCTCCCTTTGTATCACATGATACAAGCAGGTATATCTTGCTTAATCCATTAAATATTTCAAAGACATCAATGTTTTCTATGGTCTAGTAATTTTGAATTATACATTGCAACCAATTTCATCTCTGCTGGAACAGGATGAGACAATCCCTTGAAGAGGAAACAGATGGCTCTGATTGGTCTTGATTAGTCTTTGTGTGCCTGGCCAAAGGGACCAAATTCCTTGTAGCTAACTTTTTCTGTATATGATACGGGACCAAACTGCCAGACCAAAAGCTATCCTAGTAAAAGACCATTACGTGAATGAAGCATTCTCTGATTCCTTCCTTGATCTGGATAAGCATAGATGAGTGCCATCCGTGGTGGGATATCGCTTGTTGTTTTCCAAGCATGCTGGCTGAGAGAAGGAAAGCTTTCTCTAAATGTGAGGGGTTTTCTGGTTAGCCCCTTCAACTGGCACACATGAGCCATGTCTGTGCTTACTGTTAGTGGAAATAGTAATGTGTGTGCTATGAACATATGGAATCTCTCTCCCATCTCACTCTTCATACAAGTTACTCAAATACTAAGTAGCTGAGGTTTGTGATTATATGATAAAAGTTTATCATGCCTTTTCTAGCCAGCATATGTTGTAGAGTTTTTGTGCTAATCAGCAGTTAGACATCATTTTCACAATCAACTAAAATAAAGGGGAGGGGATTTCATTCTTAATCTTGCCTTGTCAAATATTTCTATTTATTCACTGCTTAGCCATTAGATAACTCTCCCTAGAAGGCACTAAGGTGGCTGAATTATGGATCCCATGTTCTCAAGCAATAGAATATTCACTTACCACACAGAATGTTTCAGCTTTTATTTTAAACTGTGCTCCTTTCAATGTGGACTAGCAGCGTTTTTGCTTTTCTCAAGCGACAGCTTATGCACACACATTACATAACCTTACTAGGATAACTAAAGCAAAACAAATATTTTTAAACATCAGAGGTGGTATAACCAAACAACATAATTTCCACAAAGACTGCAATAATTCAACTCAGAGTTAGGCCCTTTGCAATACAATACTGTAAGTAAATTCTACTTGTACATGGCTGTTTGCATATTGATTCTACCCAGTACCTAAGGCATAAAAAGAAAGTCTGAGACATACAATTTGGATTTCTATATGCTAATATTAAGGCAACAATCTAGAAATCATGACACAATAGCTTATCCAATGATTTAAAAAGCCAGGGTGAAACTGAACTAAGTCCTATTTAACCCCTCACATACCCTACTAGGGCCCTTCCCCCATGCGTTGCTGTGGCCAACACAGTGATGCCAGTCCATCTTTTCCACTAGTCCTCTTCAAGATTTCCAGACAGCCCCCGGGGGGAATCTGGCCGGGATGACACAGTGGACAGATGGATTACTCAGCTTTCCCCCACTAGGTGTCCAGAGAATGTCAAAGTACAGCTACTGAGTTTAGGAAAACAGATGAAGTTTCAAATCCACATGATTGCAACTGGCTGTTTGTGGCCAAATATCCACTTGACTTCTTGTCCATCACCTTAGATAATGTGGCAGTTACTCTAAGCTTAAAACTCTAATTAAAAAAAAAAGTACTGAGAGTTCATGAATTTTGTGAGTCATAAAGAAAATTAATAAAATGTTTCCAAGAAATTTGAAAGATACTGTAATGAACTCCAAGAGGTCTCTGAAGTCCACTAGCAGAGGACTGCTCAAAGGTACATCATTCAAAATGTAATGGAGACATAAAAAAAATACCCTCTGTATTTTGGACAATTTACTATTATTATTCGTGAGCCAAGGTTGAAGTTTCTAAATTTACATTTTTCTAAACTGATGGCTATGAATTACTGTTCTAAATAACTTTGAGGGCTAAGGAATCAATTATCATTCACTAAAATCAGAAAGGGTGCTTGCTTTCTCCCACCGAGGGAGACTTTTCCCCTTCTATATACTTTTGAAAGGTATTTTGTACCTAAATAATTGAGAAATTGAATCATGCCCGTCAAACAAAGCAAGCAAAACCTGCGGAACACCCGCAGTCTTTTTCGCACCTAACACCCAACTACAGGAAACAAATATTTCTAGTTTTCATTCCTGTTTGGAATTCATCCCAAAGAAAGACTAACCCTTTGAAACACTGTAATCAAGCACTGTCGCTGGTTAAGGCTCTGCCGTCACATCTGAGGTGTAAACTGCAGAGGGCTGGGAAATCCAAGCCTCAATCTCCTCTTATTTATTTTTATTTATTTATTTATTTATTCATTTATTTATTTATTTATTTATTTATTTTTTATTTATGATAGTCAGAGAGAGAGAGAGAGAGAGAGAGAGAGAGAGAGAGAGAGAGAGAGAGGCAGAGACACAGGCAGAGGGAGAAGCAGGCTCCATGCACCGGGAGCCCGACGTGGGATTCGATCCCGGGTCTCCAGGATCGCGCCCTGGGCCGAAGGCAGGCGCTGAACTGCTGAGCCACCCAGGGATCCCCTCAATCTCTTCTTAATCCATTTTCGTCTCCCATAAGTGAAGGTAAAGATAGGGTGCTGGCCGGGCTCCCTTCTGATTGCAGAACTAGATTATTTACCAGGTTCACCTGACTCGAACTGACTAAAGCCCGGGTCATCGGGAGCTCCCTGTGGAAAGTAATCTGCTAGAGACGAATATGAGGACGTCAGTGGTCTCAACTTCCCGAAAGAGATGAAGAATACGAGAGGAAAGGCATCAAAGGAATGGATACACATTTCACTTTTTTAATCTCATTCAGTCCTCACAGAAATCTATGAGATTAGGACATATATATTTATAAAGTTCTCAGTCCTGAAAAGCAATACCCGCACAAAGAAATGCAACGAGCTGCTCCAGGTGGCGTGAGAGGGCACCTGGGGCAAAGGGGCGCAGGGGTACTGGTCATTTGCGGAAAGCAGCAAGGACTGGTAACCCAGAGCTGTACACCGCGGGTTAGCAGGTTAGCAGGTGCGCTCGCAGGCAGAGCTCGGCGCCTGGTAATAGGCTCCGCGAGGAGGCGCCGCAGCAGCGCGCCTGGGAGACTCGCGCTCCCCGCCTCCCGGAGCAGGGCGAGCCGGGTGCCCCCGAACTCTGAGAGTCGTGGAGCTTCTCGAGTGAGAGTAGGGAAAAGGAAAGGCAGAGAGAAAAGGACCTAACACAGAAAGAGGGAATCATCACTGTTCTCCTCCCGGGTGTGGGTAGTCACCGCCAAGCCCCGCCCCCGCGGGATGCACACGCACGCACAGACACTCCGCGCTCCGCCGGACCCCCGCACTTCGGGGGCGAGGGCGCAGAACTCACGGGCCTTGACTCTTTTCTCCAGCGATGAGGGTGAGCGGAGAAGCACTCGAGGTCCTGGGCAGGCTGCTCGCCAGTTTTAGACAAAAGCGCAGGCAGTCCTTGCAGAAACCCAAGTAGCAAGGGGCAGGGAGAGCGCGGAGCCGACGCCGGGGGGCGCCCGCGGCATCCTTGGGCCTCTCGCAGCCCCCCACCCTACCCCCGCCTCCCCGCGTCCAGGACCGCACGGAGCGCTCCACCTCGAGCCGAGGTTGCCAAGGCCTGGGGTGGGTGGAGAGGGGAGGAACGGGCGGGGATTGCCAGCAGCGCTGCCGCCCTCTTCCTCCCTTCCTTACCCTGTCGGATTCGGGGGTCAACTGGGTTCCCCTTGGCATTAGGTGGAGCTCTGCGTGCGCTCTCAGAGACAACAAATCCTTTTACTTAGTGTGCTCGTGGATCATCTAGAGGGCTTGGCGAATTCAAATTACGGGGGCAGTCCTAGCGCGTCCGATTGCCCGGGTCTGAGCCGGAGCCCAAGCGTCTTCAGCAAGTTTCAGGGGTGGGGGCAGGAGACCGCAGCCCCGAGAGGACCCTGGAGAGCCGCGCGCGCCCGCTCCCTCTGCCCTGGCCCGAGCTGGCGCGGCCGGGACCGGGGCGCGGGGCGCGGGGCGCGGGGCGCGGGGCGGGCGGGGTGTCAGGCGGCGGCGCGGCAGGCCAGCAGCTGGCGGAGGCTCTTGCGGAAGCTGTCGTCCAGGAAAGCGTAGAGAAAGGGGTTGAGGCAGCTGTTGGCGTAGCTCAGGCTGGTGATGAAGTAGGAGACCGCGATGACGAGCGGCGTCTGCGGGAGGTCGGTGGTGAGCGCCACCACGGTGCTCAGGTGGTAGGGCGTCCAGCAGAGCAGGCACGCGGCCAGGATCGCCACCACCAAGAGCGTCACCCGCTTCTTCGCGCGGTCCAGAGCCCTGGCGTGGCTGTCCAGCCGCATGGCGCGCAGCCGGCACAGCAGGATGCTGTAGAGGACGCAGATGGTGGACACGGGGATGGCGAAGCCCAGCACGAGCGTGTAGAGGCGGCTCGCCCGCCACCAGAAGGCCTCGGGCTGCGGGAAGACCAGCACGCACTGGAGCCGGCCCTGCTCGTCGTCGAGCCGGGCGAAGACCGCGAAGGGCAGCACGACCAGCGTCACCAGCCCCCACACCGCCAGGCTCACCGCGCGCGCGGCGCTGTACGTGCGGCCCGCCACGCGGCGCGACTCGGCGGTGGCCAGCACGACCAGGTAGCGGTCGGCGCTCATGACCGTGAGGAAGTAGAGGCTGGAGAACGTGTTGTACTGGTCGATGGCCACGATGAGCTTGCACATGAGCTCCCCGAAGGGCCACTGTTGCAGCAGGAAGTCGGCGATGTTGATGGGCAGCACGAGCGTGAAGAGCTCGTCGGCAACGGCCAGGTTGAGGATGAACAGGTTGGTGACGGTCTTCATGCGGGGCGCCCGCAGCAGCACGTACAGCACCGCCGAGTTGCCGGCCAGCCCCACCGCGCAGATCACCGCGTAGACGACCGGCACGGCCACTGCGAGCGGCGGCGGCAGTGGCGGCGGCGGCGGCGGGCTGGACGCGTTGGGGCAGCCGGGCGCGGGGCCCCAGCACGACGTGTTGGTGGGCCCCGGCTCCGAGGATGACCCGTTGTGCATGCCGGCGAGTCCGGGGGGCCGGCGACCCGGTTCCCTCCAGCAACGCCCGCGGGGCTCTGCGGCTCCCCGGCCCGGCTCTGCGCCGACCTGGCTTCAGGTCCTTCCGCGGCTTCTCCCGGGGAGGCGCGCTCCTGGCGGTCCCTCCGGCCCACGGTCGCCGCGGACCTCCCGGGCTGCAACACGGAATTGAAAGCGCCGGTTACGACGGCCGACGTGCGACCGCACCGACCGGGGCCGCGTCGAGGGGGGGAGAGGGTGGCGCGGCGCCCCGGATCTGCCCCGTGTGATCCTCCGCTCTCCGTTGGAATCTTATCCCAACCAGTTGAATACATCGAACAAAGTGCTCCAGAGAGAGCCCTTACCCCGCAGGGGAAAACTACGAACCCGTCTCCTCTTCTCTAAGACAGCCGTGGCCAACGCCGGTCCCACCAGCTTCCGTGCGTGCTCCCCGGTAAGCACCTTGGGCAGCAGTCTCTGTCTCACCTGGCTGGCGCAGGAAGGGGCGCCTTCCCGGGAGCAGCCGGAAGACGAGGCGGCGGGGACGGCGGCGGGGACGGCTGCGGGGACGGCGGCGGGGACGGCTGCGGGGACGGCGGCGCGGACGGCTGCGGGGACGGCGGCGGGGACGGCTGCGGGGACGGCGGCGGGGACGGCGGCGGGGACGGCTGCGGGGACGGCGGCGCGGACAGCTGCGCGGACGGCGGCGCGGACGGCGGCGGCGCCTGAGGACCGAAGGTCCGCCTCCCCGCCTCTGCCCCCGGCAGCAGCTCGCGTGTCCCCCGGTCCAGCCTGCGCGCCGGGAAACCTAGGGATGGCGCAGCCGCAACTGCGCGGCGCTGCCCGCACCGCCTCCCCCACCACCCTCACGCCGGCGGTGGGACAGAGAGCCGCATTACTCATAAATCCTTTTTTTCCTTCCCAATGAACGTCACTCCGTCTGAATTAATAAAAAGCTCTCCTGTTAAGAATTAAATTTAAGAGAAACAAAGCAAGGCTATTAGTGGTCTCTCTTAATAGAGAAACGCAGTTGAGGCTCCCATCCTAGTTTTTAAAACACCATACCCTAAATGGGCTAGTGTGATTTTAAAGTTTAAGTGACATTTATACTACATCGCTATACAGAAGGGAGAAGTGAATGTAATTTTAAAATGCACATCACCGGTTTTCTAATATTCTAGTTTTCTCGGGGTTTTATAAGACGGTTAATAACAAATAATGGTGGACAATTTGAGATACTTCAGTCTTTCTAAATATACATATAAGTAATGATTATTAACAATGACAAACTGCTTCTCATAGCCTTTTAGTGTACTGTGACTTAATGCATATTTCTTAAAATATTCAGGTTGTTCAATACACTGCCCTGATTCCTTTACACACATTCCTGATTCTCCCAGTGAGAGAACCAACCTGTGGTCTCAACAGTGTGGCCAAGTGAGGCAGAGGAGGGGCAGATCTGGGGCAGATCTGGGCTACGACGTTCCAATCTCGCAGAGCCAGAGTTCTTCCTCTACAGAAAGGGGAACTCACACTAGGCACCTTACCTTTGAGGACAGGATGAAATTGACTCAATATTAGTTCTTCTCCTTCCTATTTTCTTCCTCTGCCTTCCCTTCGGGAGAGCAGCAAATTAAAACACAGGATTCTGTGTTTCTATGTGTTTCTTTCCTACAAAAGCAGGCTTAAGTCCAAATAAAGTGCATTTTTTGGTCCTTTATGAAGCATTTTTAGAAGAGAGGTCCTAAGATACTGAGAAGGAGACTAGAAGTAGCAGAAGAAGCCTCTGGAGGCAGAAATACGAAGGCTTTCTTTACCCATTCATTCTCTTTTTTACTGAGATCTGCATAATTTGGCTCTTCTGCAGTTTCAGGCTTTGTATGAAGAAAATGACAGGAAAATCAGGCTATGTTCATGAGGTAAAATATGTAAGGAAACATCATGTAATGTTAAGTGAAACAAAAAGAGAGCTTATACATGATATATATATATATAATGTATATATAACACACATGGATATAAATGGATATAGACTGTATGTATATGTATGCATACATATATATGTAAATAGTTATAAAATTGCTCAATTTGCAAATATTTGGAGATTTTCTAGTTTTTAAATTCTTGATTTCTAGCTTAATTACACTGAACAGAGTACATACTCAATATGATTTCAATTCATTGGTGTTTGTTGAAACACTGACCTACAGTGTATGGTTATTTTTTTAATCAGTTCATGTATATTTGAAAATAATATGTGTTCTGCATTTGTTGGGTGTCAAACTCTGAGCATGTCAACTAGCCAAATTTATTATGTTCCTTAAATCCTCTCTCTCTATTGGTATCTTTATCTGATCGCTTTATTAGTTACTGAGAGATGTTTAAAAAATACCAATCAGGGACACCCGTGTGGCTCAGTGGTTGAGCATCTGACTTTGGCTCAGGTCATGATCCCTTAGGATCAAGTCCAGTATCAGGCTTCCCACAGGGGGCCTGCTTCTCCCTCTGCCTATGTCTCTGTCTCTCTCTGTATCTCTCATGAATAAATAAATAAAATCTTTTTTTAAAAACCCAATAAATGATTACAGTTTTCTCCATGCTTTTAGTTTTATTAATTTTTTACTGCATAACCAGATGCTGTCTTGTTAGGCACGTGCACACAAATTTAAGATTGATATATTATTCTGTGGATTGTACCTTTCTATCATTATAAAATATCCTTCCTTAACGGAGTTACTACTTCTTGTATGTAGTCTCCATTGTTTAGTATTATTACAGCTATTTCTCTTAGTATTATCACAGAATATCTTTTTTAAATCTTTTTCCTTTAAACCTCTCTATGTCCTTATGTTTAAAATACATACCATGTAAATATAATAAAGGTTTTTTGATCCAATCTGACAATTTTTGTCTTTGAATTGGAGTAATTAGTTCATAATGTATTTAATGTAGTCATAGGTAAAGTTAGGGTATACCTACCTTGTTATTCTTTGTTCTCTGTTTCTCCTATCTTGTTTTCCTCTCTCATGTTCTTCTGGATTAAAATTTATTATTTTATTATTGAGTTTCCCACACTTCATTAACTTATTAGTTCTACATGCTTTTCTTCAAAATGAAGTAAAAATTCGGGGAGGGGCAAGACGGCGGAAGAGTAGGGTCCCCAGTCACCTGTCCGCACCAAATTACCTAGATAACCTTCAAACCATCCTGAAAATCTACGAATTCAGCCTGAGATTTAAAGAGAGAACAGCTGGAACGCTACAGTGAGAAGAGTTCGCGCTTCTATCAAGGTAGGAAGACGGGGAAAAAGAAATAAAGAAACAAAAGGCCTCCAAGGGGGAAGGGCCCCGCGAGGAGCCAGGCTAGGCCGGGGCGAGTGTCCCCAGGACAGGAGAGCCCCGTCCCGGAGGCGCAGGAGCTGCACCGACCTTCCCGGGGGAAACGGGCTCGCGGGGAGGTGGAGCAGGACCCAGGAGGGCGGGGATGCCCTCGGGCTCCCGGGGACACTAACAGACACCTGCGCCCCGGGAGAGCGCCCCGAGCTCCCTAAGGGCTGCAGCGCGCACGGCGGGACCCGGAGCAGCTCGGGGGGCTCGGGGGCGGCTCCGCGGAGGGGGCTGCAGGGCGGGAGCACGAATCCTACAGCGCAGGCTCCGGAGCACAGGGCGCTGGGACACAGCCCAGGATCCGGCCTCCCCCAGGACAGACAGAGGTCGGGAGGGCCCAGGACAGCGAGGACGCTCCTGCCCGGAGCTGAGCAGATCAGCGGCCCCGCCCGGAGCCTCCAGGCCCTGCAGACGGAGAGCTCCGTGGTGACTGCGGGAGCTGACTCCAGGGCTGCAGAGCTGGCCCCGCCACTGCGGTTGTTCCTCCTGGGGCCTCACGGGGTAAACAACCCCCACTGAGCCCTGCACCAGGCAGGGGCAGAGCAGCTCCCCCAAGTGCTAACACCTGGAAATCAGCACAACAGGCCCCTCCCCCAGAAGACCAGCTAGACGGACAAGTTCCAGGGGAAGTCAAGGGACTTAAAGTATACAGAATCAGAAGATACTCCCCGTGTTTTTTTTTTTTTTCTTTTTTTTGCTTTTAGATTTGTTTGCTTCCCCCACCCCCTTTTCCCCCTTTCTTTCTCTTTCTTCTCTTTTTTTCTTTTTTTCTTCCTTTTTTCTTTTTCTTTTTCTCTTTTCTTTCCTTTTTTTTTGTCTCTTTTTCCTACACCCAACAGAAGAAGAGAGTTAATAAAGATTCGAACAGAACTCAACGAAATCGAGACCAGAAGAACTGTGGAACAGATCAACAAAACCAGGAGTTGGTTCTTTGAAAGAATTAATAAGATAGATAAACCATTAGCCAGCCTTATTAAAAAGAAGAGAGAGAAGACTCAAATTAATAAAATCATGAATGAGAAAGGAGAGATCACTACCAACACCAAGGAAATACAAATGATTTTAAAAACATATTATGAACAGCTATACGCCAATAAATTAGGCAATCTAGAAGAAATGGACGCATTCCTGGAAAGCCACAAACTACCAAAACTGGAACAGGAAGAAATAGAAAACCTGAACAGGCCAATAACCAGGGAGGAAATTGAAGCAGTCATCAAAAACCTCCCAAGAGAGGGGAGGAGCAAGATGGCGGAAGAGTAGGGTCTCCAAATCACCTGTCTCCACCAAACTACCTAGAAAACCTTCAAATTATCCTGAAAATCTATGAATTCGGCCTGAGATTTAAAGAGAGACCAGCTGGAATGCAACAGTGAGAAGAGTTCGCGCTTCTATCAAGGTAGGAAGACGGGGAAAAAGAAATAAAGAAACAAAGGCCTCCAAGGGGGAGGGGCCCCGCGAGGAGCCGGGCTGAGGCCGGGGCGAGTGTCCCCAGGACAGGAGAGCCCCGTCCCGGAGGAGCAGGAGCTGCACCGACCTTCCCGGGCGGAAAGGGGCTCGCAGGGAGGTGGAGCAGGACCCGGGAGGGCGGGGATGCCCTCGGGCTCCCGGGGACAGTAACAGCAACTGCGCGCCCAGGAGAGTGCGCCGAGCTCCCTAAGGGCTGCAGCGCGCACGGCGGGACCCGGAGCAGCTGGGGGGGCTCGGGCGGAGGAAGAGGCTCCGTGCGGAGGGGGCTGCGCGGTTCCAGGAGCAGCTCGGAGGGGATCGGGCGGCGGCTCCGCGGAGGGGGTTGCGCGGCCCGGGAGCGCGAATCCACCAGCGCAGGCTCCGGAGCACAGGGCGCCGGGACACAGCCCAGGATCCCGCCTCCCCCGGGACAGGCAGAGGCCGGGAGGGCCCAGGACAGCAAGGACGCTCCTGCCCCGAGCTGAGCAGATCAGCGGCCCCGCTCCGGAGCCTCCAGGCCCTGCAGACGGAGAGCTCCGGAGCTGAATCCAGGTTTCCAGAGCTGCCCC
Organism: Canis lupus baileyi; assembly: GCF_048164855.1. Lineage (NCBI taxonomy): Eukaryota > Metazoa > Chordata > Mammalia > Carnivora > Canidae > Canis > Canis lupus. Next base: position 37,172,363 of record NC_132865.1, read on the forward strand.
GCCACTGGGGCTGTTCCTCCTGCGGCCTCACGGGGTAAACACCCCCCACTGAGCCCTGCACCAGGCAGGGGCACAGCAGCTCCCCCAACTGCTAACACCTGAGAATCAGCACAACAGGCCCCTCCCCCAGAAGATCAGCTAGACTGACAACTTCCAGGAGAAGCCAAGGGACTTAAAGAACACAGAATCAGAAGATACTCCCCTGTGGTTCTTTTTTTTTTTTGTTTTTGTTTTGTTTTGCTTTTTGATTTGTTTCCTTCCCCCACCCCCTTTTTTTCTCCTTTCTTTTTCTTTCTCTTTTTCTTCTTTTTTTTTTTCTTTTCTCGTTTTTTTTCTTTTCTTCCCTTTTTTTTTCTCTTTCTCTTTTCTTTCCTTCTTTCTCTCCTCTCTTTTTCTCTTTTTCCCAATACAATTTGCTTTTGGCCACTCTGCACTGAGCAAAATGACTAGAAGGAAAACCTCACCTCAAAAGAAAGAATCAGAAACAGTCCTCTCTCCCACAGAGTTACAAAATCTGGATTACAATTCAATGTCAGAAAGCCAATTCAGAAGCACTATTATACAGCTACTGGTGGCTCTAGAAAAAAGTATAAAGGACTCAAGAGACTTCATGACTGCAGAATTTAGAGCTAATCAGGCAGAAATTAAAAATCAATTGAATGAGATGCAATCCAAACTAGAAGTCCTAACGACGAGGGTTAACGAGGTGGAAGAACGAGTGAGTGACATAGAAGACAAGTTGATAGCAAAGAGGGAAACTGAGGAAAAAAGAGACAAACAATTAAAAGACCATGAAGATAGATTAAGGGAAATAAACGACAGCCTGAGGAAGAAAAACCTACGTTTAATTGGGGTTCCCGAGGGCGCCGAAAGGGACAGAGGGCCAGAATATGTATTTGAACAAATTCTAGCTGAAAACTTTCCTAATCTGGGAAGGGAAACAGGCATTCAGATCCAGGAAATAGAGAGATCCCCCCCTAAAATCAATAAAAACCGTTCAACACCTCGACATTTAATTGTGAAGCTTGCAAATTCCAAAGATAAGGAGAAGATCCTTAAAGCAGCAAGAGACAAGAAATCCCTGACTTTTATGGGGAGGAGTATTAGGGTAACAGCAGACCTCTCCACAGAGACCTGGCAGGCCAGAAAGGGCTGGCAGGATATATTCAGGGTCCTAAATGAGAAGAACATGCAACCAAGAATACTTTATCCAGCAAGGCTCTCATTCAAAATGGAAGGAGAGATAAAGAGCTTCCAAGACAGGCAGCAACTAAAAGAATATGTGACCTCCAAACCAGCTCTGCAAGAAATTTTAAGGGGGACTCTTAAAATTCCCCTTTAAGAAGAAGTTCAGTGGAACAGTCCACAAAAACAAAGACTGAATAGATATCATGATGACACTAAACTCATATCTCTCAATAGTAACTCTGAATGTGAACGGGCTTAATGACCCCATCAAAAGGCGCAGGGTTTCAGACTGGATAAAAAAGCAGGACCCATCTATTTGCTGTCTACAAGAGACTCATTTTAGACAGAAGGACACCTACAGCCTGAAAATAAAAGGTTGGAGAACCATGTACCATTCGAATGGTCCTCAAAAGAAAGCAGGGGTAGCCATCCTTATATCAGATAAACTAAAATTTACCCCAAAGACTGTAGTGAGAGATGAAGAGGGACACTATATCATACTTAAAGGATCTATTCAACAAGAGGACTTAACAATCCTCAATATATATGCTCCAAATGTGGGAGCTGCCAAATATATAAATCAATTATTAACCAAAGTGAAGAAATACTTAGATAATAATACACTTATACTTGGTGACTTCAATCTAGCTCTTTCTATACTCGATAGGTCTTCTAAGCAAAACATCTCCAAAGAAACGAGAGCTTTAAATGATACACTGGACCAGATGGATTTCACAGATATCTACAGAACTTTACATCCAAACTCAACCGAATACACATTCTTCTCAAGCGCACATGGAACTTTCTCCAGAATAGACCACATATTGGGTCACAAATCGGGTCTGAACCGATACCAAAAGATTGGGATTGTCCCCTGCATATTCTCGGACCATAATGCCTTGAAATTAGAACTAAATCACAACAAGAAGTTTGGAAGGACCTCAAACACATGGAGGTTAAGGACCATCCTGCTAAAAGATAAAAGGGTCAACCAGGAAATTAAGGAAGAATTAAAAAGATTCATGGAAACTAATGAGAATGAAGATACAACCGTTCAAAATCTTTGGGATGCAGCAAAAGCAGTCCTAAGGGGGAAATACATCGCAATACAAGCATCCATTCAAAAACTGGAAAGAACTCAAATACAAAAGCTAACCTTACACATAAAGGAGCTAGAGAAAAAACAGCAAAGATCCTACACCCAAGAGAAGAAGGGAGTTAATAAAGATTCGAGCAGAACTCAACGAAATCGAGACCAGAAGAACTGTGGAACAGATCAACAGAACCAGGAGTTGGTTCTTTGAAAGAATTAATAAGATAGATAAACCATTAGCCAGCCTTATTAAAAAGAAGAGAGAGAAGACTCAAATTAATAAAATCATGAATGAGAAAGGAGAGATCACTACCAACACCAAGGAAATACAAACGATTTTAAAAACATATTATGAACAGCTATACGCCAATAAATTAAGCAATCTAGAAGAAATGGACGCATTCCTGGAAAGCCACAAACTACCAAAACTGGAACAGGAAGAAATAGAAAACCTGAACAGGCCAATAACCAGGGAGGAAATTGAAGCAGTCATCAAAAACCTCCCAAGACACAAGAGTCCAGGGCCAGATGGCTTCCCAGGAGAATTTTATCAAACGTTTAAAGAAGAAATCATACCTATTCTCCTAAAGCTGTTTGGAAAGATAGAAAGAGATGGAGTACTTCCAAATTCGTTCTATGAAGCCAGCATCACCTTAATTCCAAAGCCAGACAAAGACCCCGCCAAAAAGGAGAATTACAGACCAATATCCCTGATGAACATGGATGCAAAAATTCTCAACAAGATACTGGCCAATAGGATCCAACAGTACATTAAGAAAATTATTCACCATGACCAAGTAGGATTTATCCCTGGGACACAAGGCTGGTTCAACACCCGTAAAACAATCAATGTGATTCATCATATCAGCAAGAGAAAAACCAAGAACCATATGATCCTCTCATTGGATGCAGAGAAAGCATTTGACAAAATACAGCATCCATTCCTGATCAAAACTCTTCAGAGTGTAGGGATAGAGGGAACATTCCTCGACATCTTAAAAGCCATCTATGAAAAGCCCACAGCAAATATCATTCTCAATGGGGAAGCACTGGGAGCCTTTCCCCTAAGATCAGGAACAAGACAGGGATGTCCACTCTCACCACTGCTATTCAACATAGTACTGGAAGTCCTAGCCTCAGCAATCAGACAACAAAAAGACATTAAAGGCATTCAAATTGGCAAAGAAGAAGTCAAACTCTCTCTCTTCGCCGATGACATGATACTCTACATAGAAAACCCAAAAGTCTCCACCCCAAGATTGCTAGAACTCATACAGCAATTCGGTAGCGTGGCAGGATACAAAATCAATGCCCAGAAGTCAGTGGCATTTCTATACACTAACAATGAGACTGAAGAAAGAGAAATTAAGGAGTCAATCCCATTTACAATTGCACCCAAAAGCATAAGATACCTAGGAATAAACCTCACCAAAGATGTAAAGGATCTATACCCTCAAAACTATAGAACACTTCTGAAAGAAATTGAGGAAGACACAAAGAGATGGAAAAATATTCCATGCTCATGGATTGGCAGAATTAATATTGTGAAAATGTCAATGTTACCCAGGGCAATATACACGTTTAATGCAATCCCTATCAAAATACCATGGACTTTCTTCAGAGAGTTAGAACAAATTATTTTAAGATTTGTGTGGAATCAGAAAAGACCCCGAATAGCCAGGGGAATTTTAAAAAAGAAAACCATATCTGGGGGCATCACAATGCCAGATTTCAGGTTGTACTACAAAGCTGTGGTCATCAAGACAGTGTGGTACTGGCACAAAAACAGACACATAGATCAGTGGAACAGAATAGAGAACCCAGAAGTGGACCCTGAACTTTATGGGCAACTAATATTCGATAAAGGAGGAAAGACTATCCATTGGAAGAAAGACAGTCTCTTCAATAAATGGTGCTGGGAAAATTGGACATCCACATGCAGAAGAATGAAACTAGACCACTCTCTTTCACCATACACAAAGATAAACTCAAAATGGATGAAAGATCTAAATGTGAGACAAGATTCCATCAAAATCCTAGAGAAGAACACAGGCAACACCCTTTTTGAACTCGGCCATAGTAACTTCTTGCAAGATACATCCACGAAGGCAAAAGAAACAAAAGCAAAAATGAACTATTGGGACTTCATCAAGATAAGAAGCTTTTGCACAGCAAAGGATACAGTCAACAAAACTCAAAGACAACCTACAGAATGGGAGAAGATATTTGCAAATGACATATCAGATAAAGGGCTAGTTTCCAAGATCTATAAAGAACTTATTAAACTCAACACCAAAGAAACAAACAATCCAATCATGAAATGGGCAAAAGACATGAACAGAAATCTCACAGAGGAAGACATAGACATGGCCAACATGCATATGAGAAAATGCTCTGCATCACTTGCCATCAGGGAAATACAAATGAAAACTACAATGAGATACCACCTCACACCAGTGAGAATGGGGAAAATTAACAAGGCAGGAAACAACAAATGTTGGAGAGGATGCGGAGAAAAGGGAACCCTCTTACACTGTTGGTGGGAATGTGAACTGGTGCAGCCACTCTGGAAAACTGTGTGGAGGTTCCTCAAACAGTTAAAAATATACCTGCCCTACGACCCAGCAATTGCACTGTTGGGGATTTACCCCAAAGATACAAATGCAATGAAACGCCGGGACACCTGCACCCCGATGTTTCTAGCAGCAATGGCCACGATAGCCAAACTGTGGAAGGAGCCTCGGTGTCCAACGAAAGATGAATGGATAAAGAAGATGTGGTTTATGTATACAATGGAATATTACTCAGCTATTAGAAATGACAAATACCCACCATTTGCTTCAACGTGGATGGAACTGGAGGGTATTATGCTGAGTGAAGTAAGTCAGTCGGAGAAGGACAAACATTATATGTTCTCATTCATTTGGGGAATATAAATAATAGTGAAAGGGAAAATAAGGGAAGGGAGAAGAAATGTGTGGGAAATATCAGAAAGGGAGACAGAACATAAAGACTGCTAACTCTGGGAAACGAACTAGGGGTGGTAGAAGGGGAGGAGGGCGGGGGGTGGGAGTGAATGGGTGACGGGCACTGGGTGTTATTCTGTATATTAGTAAATTGAACACCAATAAAAAAAAAAAAAAAAAAAAAAAAAAAAAAAAAAAAAAAAAACCTCCCAAGACACAAAAGTCCAGGGCCAGATGGCTTCCCAGGGGAATTCTATCAAAGGTCTAAAGAAGAAACCATACCTATTCTACTAAAGCTGTTTGGAAAGATAGAAAGAGATGGAGTACTTCCAAATTCGTTCTATGAGGCCAGCATCACCTTAATTCCAAAACCAGACAAAGACCCCACCAAAAAGGAGAATTACAGACCAATATCCCTGATGAACATGGATGCAAAAATTCTCAACAAGATACTAGCCAATAGGATCCAACAATACATTAAGAAAATTATTCACCATGACCACGTAGGATTTATCCCCAGGACACAAGGCTGGTTCAACACCCGTAAAACAATCAATGTGATTCATCATATCAGCAAGAGAAAAACCAAGAAGCATATGATCCTCTCATTAGATGCAGAGAAAGCATTTGACAAAATACAGCATCCATTCCTGATCAAAACTCTTCAGAGTGTAGGGATAGAGGGAACATTCCTCAATATCTTAAAAGCCATCTACGAAAAGCCCACAGCAAATATCATTCTCAATGGAGAAGCACTGGGAGCCATTCCCCTAAGATCAGGAACAAGACAGGGATGTCCACTCTCACCACTGCTATTCAACATAGTACTGGAAGTCCTAGCCTCAGCAATCAGACAACAAAAAGACATTAAAGGCATTCAAATTGGCAAAGAAGAAGTCAAACTCCGTCTTTGCTGATGACATGATGCTCTACATAGAAAACCCAAAAGCCTCCCCCCCAATATTGCTAGAACTCATACAGCAATTTGGTAGCATGGCAGGATACAAAATCAGTGCCCAGAAATCAATGTCATTTCTATTCACTAACAATGAGACTGAAGAAAGAGAAATTCAGGAGTCAATCCCATTTACAATTGCACCCAAAAGCATAAGATACCTAGGAATAAACCTAACTGAAGAGGGAAAGGATCTATACCCTAAAAACTATAGAACACTTCTGAAAGAAATTGAGGAAGACACAAAGAAATGGAAAAATATTCCATGCTCATGGATTGGCAGAATTAATATTGTGAAAATGTCAATGTTACCCAGGGCAATTTACACGTTTAATGCAATCCCTATCAAAATACCATGGACTTTATTCAGAGAGCTAGAACAAATTATTTTAAGATTTGTGTGAAACAGAAAAGACCCCGAATAGCCAGGGGAATTTTAAAAAAGAAAGCCATATCTGGGGGCATCACAATGCCAGATTTCAGCTTGTACTACAAAGCTGTGGTCATCAAGACAGTGTGGTCCTGGCACAAAAACAGACACATAGATCAATGGAACAGAATAGAGAACCCAGAAGTGGACCCTGAACTTTATGGTCAACTAATATTCGATAAAGGAGGAAAGACTATCCATTGGAAGAAAGACAGTCTCTTCAATAGATGGTGCTGGGAAAATGGTACATCCACATGCAGAAGAATGAAACTAGACCACTCTCTTGCACCAGACACAAAGATAAACTCAAAATGGATGAAAGATCTAAATGTGAGACAAGATTCCATCAAAATCCTAGAGGAGAACACAGGCAACACCCTTTTTGAACTCAGCCACAGTAGCTTCTTGCAAGATTCATACACAAATGCAAAAGAAACAAGAGCAAAAATGAACTATTGGGACTTCATCAAGATAAGAAGCTTTTGCGCAGCAAAGGATACAGTCAACAAAACTCAAAGACAACCTACAGAATGGGAGAAGATATTTGCAAATGACCTATCAGATAAAGGGCTAGTTTCCAAGATCTATAAAGAACTTATTAAACTCAACAGCAAAGAAACAAACAATCCAATCATGAAATGGGCAAAAGACATGAACAGAAATCTCACAGAGGAAGACATAGACATGGCCAACATGCACATGAGAAAATGCTCTGCATCACTTGCCATCAGGGAAATACAAATCAAAACCACAATGAGATACCACCTCACCCCAGTGAAAATGGGGCAAATTAACAAGGCAGGAAACCACAAATGTTGGAGAGGATGCGGAGAAAAGGGAACCCTCTTACACTGTTGGTGGGAATGTGAACTGGTGCAGCCATTCTGGAAAACCGTGTAGAGGTTCCTCAAAGAGTTAAAAATAGACCTGCCCTACGACCCAGCAATTGCACTGCTGAGGATTTACCCCGAAGATTCAGATGCAATGAAATGTCGGGACACCTGCACCCCGATGTTTCTAGCAGCAATGTCCACAATAGCCAAACTGTGGAAGGAGCCTCGGTGTCCATCAAAAGATGAATGGATAAAGACGATGTGGTTTATGTATACAATGGAATATTCCTCAGCCATTAGAAACGACAAATACCCACCATTTGCTTCAACGTGGATGGAACTGGAGGGTATTATGCTGAGTGAAGTAAGTCAATCGGAGAAGGACAAACATTGTATGTTCTCATTCATTCGGGGAATATAAATAATAGTGAAAGGGAGTATAAGGGAAGGGAGAAGAAATGTGTGGGAAATATCAGAAAGGGTGACAGAACATAAAGACTCCTAACTCTGGGAAACGAACTAGGGGTGGTGGAAGGGGAGGAGGGCAGAAGTGGGGGTGAATGGGTGACGGGCAGTGAGGTGGGCACTTGACGGGATGAGCACTGGGTGTTATTCTGTATGTTGGCAAATTGAACACCAATAAAAAATAAATTTATTATTAAAAAAAAGAAATAAAAATTTAAATGTAATCCTAGATTTTCAGTTTTTTTTTATTTCAGCAGTTTAAATGGCATTCCATTTTCTTTTTGTCTGCATCATTTCTGTTGGAAAAGTAGCTTCCAGTCTTACTGAAGATCTTTCAAAGTTATTTTGCCTTTTCCTACAACTGTTCTTAAATTATATCTTTGATTTTGTCTTTTGGCAGGCACACTAAAATAAGCTAGGAATGATTTTCGTTCCATTTATGTAGATTTTGATTTTTAGAGCTTCTAAATCTGTGATTTAATTTTTTTTTGTATTCAGTTTTGGAAAATCCTTAGCATTTTCTCTTCAAACTACTGCTTTGTCCCATTGTCTCTCTCTTCCCTCCTACTGGGACTCCAGTTACATATGTGCTAGACCTTTATGCTCTTTTCTGTGTTTCCTACCCTTCTCTCTCTCTCTACTCCAATCTGGTCCCTTAAATCCTGGCTTTGTTGGCTGTTCCCCTATGTCTTCAAAGAGCTGTCAGTTTTTTTCTCAATTTTTATGGTAGCTCATAGCAGGAGGGTTTGTATGATACAGCTGCTTCATCATAACTAGAAGCAGAAGTTAATATCTATAGTTTTCTACATAGCATGATACCAAATTAAAAAGTATATGTGTATGTGTGTTTTCATATACATAATTATGTGTATATATGAAAGCGTTTACGTTAAGATGTCAAAAAATATTTTGGTAGGGTATAGATATCACGTTAATTTTTATTTTCTTTGTATTTTCCTGAATTTCCGAAACATTTTTTATAATGAAGATGTATTACTCTTATATTAGTAAGAAAATCATATTTATAAAAATCACCACAGTAGTACTTTGCAGTCATAAAATACTGACTATTGAGAAGAAATTAAAAATATATACGGAAGGTATTTCTTCCAGCACTTGTGAAATTACTGTAAACATACACACAAAAACAATGAATAAATAGATTTATAAAATATACTTTTATATGGAAACATACTTTATATACCCTAAAGCTCACCAACAACATTGACCAAAAAGAGATTTCCAGTATCAATTTGTACTGCTTGAACCAATTTTCCTTATTAATAAGAAAATATTAAATTCCAACCTTTTCTTAAAGTATTCAATCAAATATGTTAATCTTGAGTACTAAGAATATTAATATCTAGTATAATCACTGTTTCTTAGTGTTACTAAGACTTCCAAAATTGTTTTTCCTCAGCCCAGGAAAAAGTGTATTCAAGGCAGAAATGAAAAGGTAGAAACATCAAACTCATAGAACATGCCATGGTGAAAGACTGAATATTTTGTCCCTAAAATCAAATAAGATGAGGATATATTCTCTCCACAGTTCTATTCAACCTTGTATGGTAAGTTCTAGCCAGTATAATGAGGAAAGAAAAGAAATAAAAGGCATTCAGTTTGGGGGCAAAGAAGTAAAACTGTCATTATTTGAAGATACCATAATTGTATATTAAGAAAATCCCATGGAATCTACAAAAACACCACCAGAACTAAAATTAGTTTAATAAGAATGCATGATACCATTAAAAAGACCTATTGCATTTTTATATACTAAGAATACATGATTAAGTTAAAAATTTTTTAAAAACAATACCATTTACAATAGTATCATATAGTACATAGGAATTAATCTTACAAAAGATGTTAAAGACGTATCCACTAAAAATTATAACACATTGCTTAAAGAAATTAAAGAAGACGTAAAAAATAAAGAGATATTCCATGTTCATAGGTAAAAAGACTCAGTCTTGTTAAGAAGTTGGTCCTCCCCCAATTGATCTTTAGATCCATGCAATCCCACTCAAATTCCTATCAGACTTTTTTATTGTTGTTTGATGGAGAATGAGTGTATAAATTGACAAATTTTTGGTTGGTAAAATGATTTTGAAATTCATATGTATATATAAGTGATCTAGGATAATTGCCAAAGCAACACTGAAAAAGAAAAACAAATTTGGAAGACCAAAACTATTTTATTTCAATACTTGGTATCATGTAATTGAACCATTCCACTCCTGAGTATTTGTTCAAAAGAAAAGGAAATATATGCTCATACAAAGCCTTGCACATAATTGTTCATGGCAGCTTTATATATAATAGCCAAAAACTGGACACAACGCAAATGCCCATCAACAGGCTAATGGATAAGCAAACCATAATATAACCATACAATGGAACAGTATTCAACAATAAAAAGAAAAAAGTAATGATGTACACATTACAACATGGATAAATTTGAAAGTGAGTATGCTAAGTGACAGAGCTAGCCCCCACCCCCCAAAAGTACATTCTGTATGATTGTATTCATTAAAACTCTAGAAAACTCAAGCAATCTATTGTGACAGAAATCAGATGAGATTTTGCTTGGCGAAAGGGATAGAAAGGGCAGGGCAAGGAAGGACATGAGAACAGGATTACCATGGAATGCAGGGAAATTTATTGTGTGTCAATTATAATACTTTAATAAAACTACTTAGAAAATAACATATGGGAAGACAGGAGATGGGACTTGGCCATCTAGGGCAAGAGGTTGAAACTGATACCCTTGCACATGTACAAACCCTGAAGAGGGCTCTTGAAAACTCCACCCAACAATTCAGAAGACAGGAAAAGAAAATTGTTTCTAGCTTAGTTGAAGGAAACAAAAACCTACACTTAACTGCATACTCGAACCCTTGATTTCAAATGGATCTGGAGTTCAGATTTGCCCTAACCATTTCCAAGAAACTCTATGCCTTGAAATCAGTATAAATTCTGCTCTCTATCCAAAGTAGTAGCCATAATTCTGAAGTTGGTGTATGTCTTTTTCATCCATGTTTTTATACTTTTTGTACATTTTTTATGCCCAAAATACATGGTATATTGCTTTGAGTATCTTAAACATTTACATAAATACTATCATCTAGGTATATTTCTGTGCTATGCTTTTATCCAGATTTACCTATTTGATACATTATTATTTAGTCAAACTTTTTAATCTTTTATAGTATATTCTTATATGCAATACCACAGCTTGTCTTAAAAATGCATTTTATCTCTATCCCCAACCCTCTTTTATTCTTTATATCCCTTTCATTCTTTCCACTCCTAATTTCATTGCTTTCATTCCGAATATTCTTACTTGTGCTTTATTTTTTCTTAAGAATTTTGCTAGACTATTTCCAAGATTCAGATTTTGTTTTATTTATCCTATTCTTTATCTATTTTTAAATTGAGATATAATTGACATATAACATTGTATTAATTTGGGGTGTACAACATAATGATTTAATATATGTATATAATATAAAATGATTATCACAATAGGTTTAACATTCATCCCACCTCATATAGTTACAAATTCTTTTCTTGTGACAAGAACTTTTAAGATTTACTCTCTTAATGACTTTCACATATACAACAGTATTACTAACTATAGTAACCATACTGTATATGACATTATATCCTAGGACTTCTTTATCTTATAACTGCAAGTTTGTACCTTTTTACTACCATCACCTATTTTGGCCACCCCGCACCCTCCACCTTCAGCAACTACCAATCTGTTCTCTGTATCTATGGTTTCAGCTGTCTTTTAAAACTTTTATGTGTAAACTTCATATTTTTTATATATATAAGGGACGTCATACAGTATTTGTGCTTTTCTTTCTGATTTATTTCACAAGGCATAACACTCCTAAGGTCCTTCTTTGTTTTTGCAAATGGCAATATTTTCTTCTTTCTCATGGCCAAATAATACTCCTATATTTCTATTTCCCCATAGTGATGCACCAATTTACATTTTACAATTATAATTTACAGCAGTTCACAAGAGTTCCCTTTTCTCCACATTGCTTACAGTATTCATTCATTGCTGTTTTTTTTTAAGATTTTATTTATTTATTCATGAGGAACACACAGAGAGAGAAGCAGAGACACAGGCAGAGGGAGAAGCAGGCTCCATGCAGGGAGCCCGATATGGGACTCGATCCTGGGACTCCAGGATCACGCCCTGGGCCGAAGGAGGCGCTAAACCACTGAGCCACCCGTGCTGCCCTCATTGCTGGGTTTTTTGTTTTGTTTTGTTTTGTTTTTGACAATAAGCATTCTTTAAAAAAAAAATATTCATTTGAGAGAGAGAGCATGAGTGGGGTGGGGGGCAGAGTAGAGGGGGGAGAAGCAGGCTCCCCACTGAGCAGTGAACCTGATGCAGGACTTGATCCCAGGACCCTGAGATCATGACCTGAGCCAAAGGCAGACTCTTAACTGACTGAGCCACCCAGGTGCCCCAACAGCAAGCATTCTAACAGGTGTGAGGTGAGGTGTACCAATCAGCCTACATCCCACAAGTTCTCATATGTACTACTAGCCCCAGTCAGATATAAATATTTGTCATTTCTATGAATTTTTTCACCCAAAAAATTATTTGGAAATTTTTAGAAAATTTTAAAACTTAAGATCATATGAGTTTTGACTAGCAATAATTGTTCAAAGCAATACTAACAAAAAAAAAAAACAAAGCAATACTAACAACATTGTATTCAATGACAATAACTTAAAGATAAGTAAAATTAATGACAGAAATATAAAGATTGGGAGGGAGTATTTAGAAGTATTCTGCTATCAGGCACCTACACCCCCCATAAGTGGATAAAGTATAATTTGAAAGTAGATTTAATTATAAACTCTAAGGCAACTACTAAAAAATATTTTAAAGAATTATAATATGCTGAAAAGAGAGAAAATGAAATAATATAAAATGTACAATGGAAATCAAAGGAGGCAGAAACAGAGTGGAAGACTTAACAAGAAATAGATTAAAAATAAGGGCAATAAATAGAAAGCAGTTACAAATATGGTAGATACTAATCCAACTAACCAATAATTACTCTAAATGATCATATATCAATTAAAAGAAACTGTCAGAATGGATAAACAAACAGGACTGACTGTATGTGGTCTATAAGAAACTAATATTAAATATAAAGGCACAAATAGATTAAATAAAAGTAAAGAATAAAGAGTAACATTAGCATCATTGTGGCCAAAAAAAAAAATGTCCTTCATTTTTTTTCTTCATTTGACAACAAAAATTTGGCATCCATCCAGAAACAAAGTGCATCTGTGGGATTTGTGGGAACCAGCACCATATACCAAGGAATTTGGGAAGAGTCTTGCTCACTGATGCATTAATTAATAGGCAAATGTATGCATTAGCTATGGGACTTCAAGAGACTGTGAACTTGTTCTGGCCTCTTTTGCCCACCATCTGGGAGTGTCTACAGAACATTGACTTGAGTGGTCACCTTTGGACTAGAGAATTTGTGTGCAAGTGAGCAATACATGCTTTCAGAGGAGAAAGTCCAGTACTCTGTTGGAGCAAATTTTGAACTTATTGGAGTGAGTAAAAGGAGCAGCTTATCTTTGTATCACTCCTCACCTAAGGCAGTACACCTTACAGCTAAACTAGATGGCCTCTGATTTCTCCTCCATGGGAAAGAGAGAGCCAATGAATGAACCTCCATCTTCCTGAACTGTCTGGGATAATGCTTAGGAGACTATTTTCTCTCTTGCAGCATCCAGAGCATTAAAAAGGAAGCTCCATGATGGGGGAGGGAACAGATAGGAAGAGCAGCGTGGCACATAGGAGACCCAGAGGGCATTAAAGGGACATGGTTCCCAATGACTACATTGTAGACTCAGTCAGAAAACCTTCTCACAAGACACAGGGAAAATCTCACCTGTAAATCCCCCCAAAAGCACCCCCAGCTCACTGCATGCCTAACACACATCTCCTCCCACTCTTTACCTGGATTCCTGTGCATGCTTCTGGGGGATGCGAGGAGAGCAAGCTCTTCTAGACAAGGAGCACAGACAGAAAACAGTCCAAAGTCTGTAGGCTGAGGAGAAACCATACACTTGAGCAGTAGCTCCACCTTTAGGAAAACCTGATGGTAGCTATCAGCACCCAGTGTCATGTTCTGTAGGATCCAGAGAAGATATACAACGTTAATAATTCCTCCATAAGAGAGAGAAAGAAGTGAGGAACAAGTGTATCCATACAAGGTCAGAGAATGCCTCAGAATCCATAGCAGAATTGATGAAAGGTATTTCTATCCTAAAGGCAGTTAGTAAAAATTAGAGGATATAATTGAAAATTTGAATAGGACAATGCAAAATTCCAAAGAACAAAAATCAAAGGAACATGATATCACAGAAAAATAACATGAGTCATCCAGTAACTGGATGCAAACAGAATCCTGTGATTTACTCCATAAAGAAACCAAAATACCATTTTAAGGAAACTCTGTAAGCAATAAGAAAACACAAACAACTGAATAAAACCAGGCAAACAATAGACAATCAAAATTTAACAAAAAAGTTATAACTTAACAGAAATAGAAACCATAAAAAGGAACCAACAGAAATTCTGGAGCTGACAAATTCAATGAACGAAATGAAAAATTCAATAAAAATAATGAATGGCAGAGTAGATAAAATAGAGGAAAGAATTAGTGAGATAGAGGATAGAAACTTGAAATAATCCAGTCTGAGAAGAAAAGAGAAAGTAAAAAGATGAAAGAGAGTGAAGAAAGTCTATATGATTTATAGGACACCATCAGGAAAACCAGTATCCAAATCATTGGAGTTCTATAAGGGGGAAGAAACCTTATTTATAGAAATAATGACTGAGAACTTCCCAAACTTGGGGAGAGATTTGAAAATCCCAGTCCATGAAGCTAGATCATCCCTTATTTTAATTTAAAATGATCTCCTCCAAGACACATTACAATAAAACTATCAAAACTCAAAGATTTTAACCAAAGAAGTAAAAGATCTTCTGTGCTGAAAACTATGAGATGCTGATTTTTTTTTTAATTTTTATTTATTTATGATAGTCACACACAGAGAGAGAGAGAGAGGGGCAGAGACACAGGCCGAGGGAGAAGCAGGCTCCATGCACCGGGAGCCCGACATGGGATTCGATCCCGGGTCTCCAGGATCGTGCCCTGGGCCAAAGGCAGGCGCCAAACCGCTGCGCCACCCAGGGATCCCTATGAGATGCTGATTAAAGATATTGAAGAAAACACAAATAAATGGAAAGATATCCCATGTTCATCAATTGGTATAGTTAATAATATGTTAAAATGGTTGTACTACCCAATGCCATCTATAGGTTCAATGCAATCTCTATCAAGATTCCAATGCCATTTTTTTACAGTAGAAAAAGCTATCTTGCAATTTACATGGAACCACAAAAGGCCTCAAATAGTCAAAACAGTCCTGAGAAAGAAGAACACAGCAAGAGGCAACATAATTTTTTTATTTCCAGCTATATTACAAAGCTCTAATGATTAAAACAGTATGGCACTGGCATAAAAATTAGACACATTGGCCAAAAGAACAGAATCAAGAGCCCAGAAATAAACTGACATATATACAGTCAAATAATACCCAAGCCAAAAGTACTCAATGGAGAAAAGATAGTCTTTTCAGTAAATGGTGCTGGGAAAATTGGATATCCACACATTAGAGAATGAAATCACACTCCTATATTGCACCACTCACAAAAACCAAACCAAAATGGATTAAAGATTTAAATGTAATACCTGAAACCATAAAATACCTAGAATATAGTATAGGACAAAATTTCTGGACATAGGTTTTTGCAATGAGCAATGAGATTTTTAGATACGACACCTAAAGCACAGCCATAAAATCAAAATAAACAAATGAGACTACATCAAACTAAAAAACTTTTGCACAGCAAAAAGTACAAAGAACAAAATAAAATGGCAAACTACAGAATGGGAGAAAATATTTGCAAATTGTCTACCTGATAAAATATTAATATCCAAAGTATATAAGGAACT
Source organism: Canis lupus baileyi (assembly GCF_048164855.1). Taxonomy (NCBI): domain Eukaryota; kingdom Metazoa; phylum Chordata; class Mammalia; order Carnivora; family Canidae; genus Canis; species Canis lupus. Next base: position 37,188,368 of record NC_132865.1, read on the forward strand.
GATACAACTCAATAGAAAAAAATAACTCACACAGATCATTCAATTAAAAATGGGCAAAGGACATGAGGAGACATTTTTCCAAAGAATATATTCACATGACCGCAGATACATGAAAAAGTGTTCAATATTCTATCATTAGTAAAATTCAAATCAAAACTACAGATATTATCTCATGTATATTAGAATGGCTAGCATCAGAAAGATGAGATAACAAATGCTGTTAAGGATGTAGAAAAGAAGGAAGGAACCTTTGAGCACTGTTGGTGGAATTGTAAATTAGCACAGTCACTGTACCTACTGGTATGGAAAAACAATATGGAAATTCCTTGAAAAATTAAAAATTAAGCTACCATATGATCCAGCATTACCCTGTCTGGGTACATATCCAAAGGAAATAAAATCAGTATGTCCAAGACACATCTGCACCCCTATGTTCATTACAGCATTATTTACAATAGCCAAGACATGGAAACAAACTAAGAGTCTGTAAATGATAAATGGATAAAGAAAATATGAGATGGATAGACAGATAGATAATAGATAGATGATAGAAAAATGTGTGTGTGTGTCTGTATACAGATGTGTACAGACACACATTTGTATACATATGTGATATATATATGTATATATATATATATATATATATATATACACACTGACACACACTGGAATACTAATCAGCCATGAAAAAGAAAGAAATTTTGCCATTTGTGACAAAGTGGATAGATATTGAGGGCACTGTGAGTGAAATAAAGTCAAATACTGCATGTTCTCACTTACATGTAGGATCTGAAAAAACCAAAATTGTAGAAACAGAGTAAAATAGTGGTTACCATGGGCTGTGGTATAGAGGAAATAGGGAGATATTAGTCAAAAAGTATAAATTTCCAGTTAGAATAAGCTATAATAAGTTCTGGGGATAGATAGTATTGTTATAGTTAACAATACTGTACTATATACTTGCAAGTTGCTGAGAGTAAATCTTAAATGTCTTCACCACTAAAAAGATAGGGTAATTATGTAACATTTTGGGGATATTAGCTAATACCATGTTGGTGATCGTATTGCGCTATGTAAGTGTATCAAATTAATGCATTGTACACATTTAAATTATAAAATGTGTATGTCGATTATATGTCAATAAAGCAGGAAAAATTAAAAGCCATGGCACAAAAGAAAAAGTTTTAGAAATAGATAGTAGTGATAGTTGCACTATATTGTGATACAATTAATGAAGAAAAAGGAAAAAAATGAATCTAGACACACAGATTTTAGACCCTTAACAAAATAACCTCAAATGGATCATAGAATTGAATATAATATGTAAAACCATAAAATTTCTAGAAATTTTATACGGGAAAAAATCTAGATAAACTTGGAAATTTATTTTTTCTTTTCTTTCTTTTTTTGAATGTAGATGTCTAGTTGTTCAAACATCACTTGTTGAAAAGATTATCCTTTCTCAATTGAATTGTGTTTGCTCCTGTGTCAAAGATCATCTGACTATACCTTGTATGGGTCTATTTCTGGCTCTTTATTCTATTGACCTGCTTGTTTGTTCTTCTGCCAACATCCCACTATCTTTTTGACTGCAGCTTTATCATATATCTTAAAGTCAGGAAGTGTCAGTCCTCTGACTTTGTTCTTCTGTATTGTGTTGGCTAGTTTGGGTCTTTGGGTTTTTATATAAGCTCTAGAATCACTTTGTTGCTATCTACAAAATAACTTGCTAGGATTTTACCTTTAGGATTACAATGAATCTATGTATTAATTTGGGAAGAACTGACATCTTAACAATATTGAGTCTTCCTATCCATGACTATGAAATAACTCTCCCTTTATTTAGATCTTCTTTGATTTATTTAATCAGTTTTAGAGTTTTCCTCATATAGATTTATACATACTGTATTAGATTTTTGCCAAAATTTTATTTTACTTTTGATGATACTATAAATGGTACTGTGTTTTTAATTTCAAATTCTAATGTTTCATTGGTAGTATGTAGGAAAGAAATTAAATTTTTGATACTAACCTTGAGTACAACCTTGCTATAATCATTTTACTGTTGTTTATTTAGGATTTTATATGTGGGCAATCATGTCATCTATGAAACAAGACAGCTTTAGTTCTTCCTTACCAATTTATATACTTTTTAATTTCTCTTTCTTGTCTTATTGCATTACCTAGGATTTCTGGTATGATATTGAAACAAGAGTGGTGAGAAAGGACATCCTTGCTTTGTTTCCAATCTTAAAGGGAAAGAATGTAACTTATTATTAAGTATGAAGTTAACTGGAGTTTTTTTGTTGTTGTTAATGTTCTTTATCAAGTTGATGAAGTTACACCCTATTCCTGCTGAGAGTTTTTTCATGAATAGGTATTGGATTTTGTCAAATACTCTAAGTTATCAGGGAGATACAAATTCAAATAACAATGATATCACTACACACCTATTAAAATAGCTAAAATGCAAAACACTGATGGCACCAAAAGTAGGAGAGAAGATAGAGCTACATGAATTCTCATTCTTTGCTGATGAGGATGCAAAATGATGCAGACACTTTGGAAAACACCTTGGCAGTTTTTTTTTAAATAAATTTAAATGTAGTCTTACCATACAATCCAGCAATCATACTTCTAGGTATTTAGCCAAATAAGTTGAAAGTTGACATTCACACACAAAAAAACCTATGTATGAATGTTTATAACAGTTTTACTTATAATTGACAAACCTTGACAGCACCCAAGATGTCCTGCAATAAGTGAATGAATAAATAAGCGGAGGTACATCCAGACAATGGAATATTATTCAGTGTTAAAAAGAAATAATGTATCAAGTCACGAAAAGACATGGAGAAAACTTCTATGAATATTGTTTAGTAAAAGAAGCTAGCTGGAAATGCTCCATAATATGTGATTCCGACTGCATGATGTTCTGGAAAAGACAAAACAATAGAAACAGTAAAAAGATCAGGGATCCCAGAGGGGCTTAGAGAGAGATGAGCTGAGAGTGATGAATAGGTGAGGAGCAGGAAATTTTTAAGGCAGTAAAACTATTCTGTATGATACTATAACTGATACATCACCTTATGTATTTGTCAAGACCCAAAGAACTGTAAAACACAAAAGTAAATCCTAATGTAAACTATGGGCTTTAGTTGCTGATAATTTATTAGTGTCAGTTATCAATTGTAACAAATGTACCAAACTAATTCAAGATGTTAATAATAGGTTAAACTGTGACTGGGAATACATGGGAATTCTCTTTACTTTGTGCTCAATTTTTCTGGTCTAAAAAATAAGTCTATAACAAAAAAATTTTCAGAAAATTGAAAATGAGTTAATGAGTTGTTATAAAACATAGTACTTATATTTACATATATAACACAGGCCATATCATTTATTTTGTCATATTTCCATTGATTTTCATTTTATGACACTAAAATTATAAGTGAAGGAACAAATTCCAAGAGAAATTATTTAAATTGAATGATCAATCAAGAATTGTCAAAGTTAAATTCTGCTAACTGCTTTATTATATTCCATTTCAGTGCCAAGTGAACATTCAAATTCAAATATGAAATACATCTATATAGCTTTTACCATTTTAATTAGGGCTTCATTTCTTTCATGAAAGCCAAAGTGCAGTTAGGATTCAGCCAATCAATCTCGGGTTAAACATTTTCCTTAAGAAATGTAGCAGTCATGGGCAGCCCGGGTTCAGCAGTTTAGCGCCGCCTTCAACCCAGGACCTGATCCTGGGGACCCCAGATCAATTCCCACATCGGGCTCCCTGCATGAGGCCTGCTTCTCCCTCTGCCTATGTCTCTGCCTCTCTCTCTCTCTCTCTCCGTGTCTCTCATGAATAAATAAATAAAGTCTTTAAAAAAAAAAAAAAGAAAGAAACTTAGCAGTCAGTCCATTGATCTCCCATCTTACTACAATATTTAGACCTAGTCATACTTCTGACCAACAGCCTCAGGATGAAAGAAGTTCTCATGTGTAAGGAAATGATCTTTTTCAATCTCTGCAAACAAATTTCTGCTTTTGATATTTTGGAAGTATTTATCCCATTGTCAAAGGTTACTTTTTGCTAATATTAATAGATCCTTTTTTTACTTACAGAACTGAAGATTGAGATTGAAACAGATGCAAGATATCACTCTGATATCAATTTGTTTTTACAGCTTAGAAAGATAATGAACACAAATTGATCAAAATATCACAAAATATGTCTTCATATTGGAACCCTGTGTGCCAAGAGCATCATTAGGACTGAATAATGGACAATGAAGGTACTGTCAGCCTCAAGTCTGAAGGCAAAAGTGTATGCATAATGCTGCTTTGTTTACACAGATGTTCCTTAGAAGACATTTCACATAATAAAATAAGTTGCAACATTTATCTGTGTTCGTTTTTTTTTTAATAAAGCTTCTTAGAGCTGCTTGGTTATGACTGTTTCAAAATGAAATGGTTTGATGACACTGAGCAGATGACAGCAGTTTCGATTTCTCTGCATTGTGCTTCTGAAGGATGCATTAAAGGAAAAAGCCATCAGAGCAAAGTGGTCACTAAGTTTATTAATCAAATTTAAGGAAAAATTATTCCTCTGACTCATGTAACAATACTGGCCCACATAAAAATAGATTTAATTTCTTACAATATAGTACCTACATGGTCTATGTCACTACCAATCAAGTTAAAGCAAATTGTGCACTGTCACAAGTTGATGTATGAATGGACCATCTATAAGAGGTTGATGCTTCTCTGACTGGGCTGACTCATCAGAACTTTATTCAACACAACTAATGCTGTAATATATAATTTGAATAGTGAATCTCACCATTTTTACATCTGCTTTCATCAAGACAGTAATAATATTGCCAAGAGTGTATAATTGTTCCATTTAAAATCCTGTGGTGTAATTTATTCATCTTCCTTACTTTTTTCACTAATAGTAGCCTTGAGCGGTTCCAATTTCTCAGTCAGCTGCCTTTTGGTAGTTTAATCATTTATTTCCTTTACTTCCTCGTGGCCTGGTTAAAGCGCCAGAGGAGTTGCCTAGAAGAAAATATCACCAACACATCTGAGATGTGTCTGCCTGAGTGTGGATGTATGTATAGCACTTCCAACAATCAACAAGTATCCATAACGCATAATGCTAAGAAATATAAGAATAAGAAACACAGGGATCCCTGGGTGGCGCAGCGGTTTGGCGCCTGCCTTTGGCTCAGGGCGTGATCCTGGAGACCCGGGATCGAATCCCACATCGGGCTCCTGGTGCATGGAGCCTGCTTCTCCCTCTGCCTGTGTCTCTGCCTCTCTTTCTCTCTCTGTGACTATCATAAATAAATAAAAATTAAAAAAAAAAGAATAAGAAACACAGAATATAGGGCAAAAATGTTCTGCAAGAGAATAGTAAGTAAGTAACAAGAGTAAAACAAGGTAAGTTAAGGTTGAATCAGTTTCTTTATAGCAAGTGCTCTCAGAATCTTCAATAAGCTAACATAAACCAGGAAACTTCAAGACAAACAGCAGTAGGCAAAAATCTCCAGACTTACACTACCTTCATGTGGATGCTTCCAAGGGATAAGCATTCTTCAGAACACACTTTAGAAAAGGCAATGCAAAATAAAGTACTGTAATAAAGGCAAAGTAGTGTTCAGGCTAAGTCTTGTGGATGTCCATAAGAGGGGGCTTAAATAAGGGGAAAATTAGGGAAGCTGCATTGACAATGTGATATTATAGCTAGTTTTTGAAGGATATCCTGAAGGTAAAATGAGGATAAGGATAGTTCTAGTCAAAGAGAAAGCATGAGGGAAAAAATGAAGACATGAAAGTGTATTTTTTAAGAGTAATTTTGACATTTCTGTTGAAAAATAATGACGGGCCATTTACCAATGATGGAAAAAAAAAGGAACATTTGACCAGAAAAAGCTGAGGTAGGGATTATTTTGGACTTGTTAAATGCGTGATGAAGTTCTTGATGAAGTTTCCAAGACAAAATTGGGAATTTGATCCTAGAGATTAGAAGAGAGTCCGAGATAATAAAGATTTGTGGGATCTTCTTGTATAGGCAATATCCCAAAATTTAAAAATAAAGTAGCCTATTGAAGATCAACCAATGGTGACATTGCTCCTTATATCTCAGAAAGCAAATTACTTGATAAAGATCAAAATCATGTCCAACTTTACAGTGACAGAGAATAAGATTTTTGATCCTCATGTATGTAAGCTTCTTATAGATGAAATGACTCTGTTTATATCATAGAACAGTAGCACAGTCAAATGATGCATCCTCAAAAAATACAGTAAAATGTAATCCTAATCTCTGACTTCTCAGCCATTGTTCATGGCATTTGAAAAAAAAACAGATCTACCTCCCCTGGACTGACAGATGATTGTAAGTATAATCTACATTATTACACAAGCAGTAGTTAATGTATTTGTTGAATGGTAGAGGATATGGAAAGGACAGGATTGAAAGACTAGTACAAAGGAAGTTAGGGAAAGAGGTGTGTGGATAGATCTCTCAAAACGAGCATAGACTGTGAAGTTTGCATCCATATTAGTTATCTACTTCTTTCTATGAAGTTAATAACTCCCCCAAATTTAGTGGCTTAAAACAATAATCCAGTAATGGATTAGCTGGGTCCCCTGCTTCGCGGTCTCATAAGATTACAAACAAGGTGTCACCCAGGGCTGCAGTATCGAATGATGGCTCAATCAGAAGAGGATCCACTTCCAATTTCACTGACATGATGGCTGGCAAGCTTTGGTTTCTGAATCTGAAGGCCTTAGTTCCTCACTAGCTTTTGGCCAGAGGCTACCCTTCATTGCTTAGCAGGTCGCTCTCTCCATAATGACAAGGATAAGAGGGAGAATTTTCAGCAAGAGAGAAGTCACAGTCTTTATCACCTAATCTTGGAAGTGGCATATCATTACTTTGCTCTATTTCATTTCCTAGAAGTAAGTCACTAGGTCCAGCCTACACTCAAGGAGAGGGGTTTACACAAGGTCATAAATATCCAGATGTCATGAGGACCTATTTTGGAAGGCTGTGTACTAAAGCATTTCATATGAATGTTCATTAAAGGACACTCACCACACAGGAGGCTTTCAATAATCAGGTGGACAATGGTGTGCTCTGTGGTTGTCAGTCAGCCCCTTTCCCTAGCCCCACAGTGTCCATGGTAATAAGGATGGAGACTATTCCTAGGCTCAATAATACATACTTCTTATCATGACTCACCTGTCTACCTCTGCTGTATAATCTGCCAACAGCAGAGAAAAACATTTTAGCCTCAAATATGGAACAATTCTCCAGGAAGAACAACCAGCTACCTAGCTGTAGGTTTGATTATATTGGATCTATTCCATTATGAAGGATACATAGATTCATCCTCCTTGGTTGTTAACTCTACATATCAGTCTTTAGGCAGCAGGACTTTCGGTGGAAGATGATTGAATTCAAGGAGTCTTTAAAATGGCCAGTGACAGATACATTTACTGTTGAAAGTGTGTTTCTCCTCATTTGGGAGAAAGGGTAAGAATTTCACTTATAGGAAGGATATCTGCATCTTGTTAGGTGGAAACATAAATTGTTTAACTGGCATCTGGAAGTTTAAATGTATGAGGAAGGGAACATAAGGAATCTGAGGAACCAAAGGGACAGACAGAGACACTTGTCAATTCATCCTTTCTTGATACCAAATCAACCCTTCTTTGCCATGTATTATGATATTTTAGTTGGATCTTCTAAAATTTCACCTGTTCCAGCTGGTATGAAAGGCTTTGTCAATAGAAGACACCAAAGAGCCTCTACGTGGATAAAGCAAGAGGGAGGGTGTCTTTTCCTGTTTTTTTCCTGGCTTTTTCCTGTGGTGTGTCTGCCAGCCCCACTTCAGTGACACTACCAGACCATCCTTGCCTACCAGCATCCTCCACTGAGTTTCTCTGCCAACAGTGGGTCACTTTTTGTGGCACTCTGTGCCCTGTGTCCTCCCAGTACACTTCTTCAACCTGAAAAGGTGGCATATACTCATGGCAGCCACTGCCTTTTTGATGAGGTCTGAATTCAGCCTCAGGGGCCCTCTTTCAAGTTGTTCATTCATTCTTCATTTTCTTAAGTCTGCTTTATTCAGTTTCTATTGCTGCATTCCTTAGGATTGATTTTTTTTTTAAAACCTCTTTTAGTATTAAACCACATATTTCTAGTTAATAAATCTTGATATTCCCCACACCAAATTATTGCTGTGGTTTCTGTTTCCTGATTGGACAATGACTGATACAAAGCTTCTCAAAATTTAATCTTTGCTTTTTCATTTTCTATTTAAAGCCTTATAACCTGGCTACATATGTTTGGTATGCTGTATAAATATTTTTATCAAGAAAAGTAAAATTCAAGAGAATAGCCCTATAATGTTCACTCATAGAATATCTCATGTATATAAAGTTGGATAGATGAGGAAGGAGGAGGAGGAGGAGGATACAGTTGATATGCTGTTTCCTAGAGCCCTTCATTCCCTAAGGTTGGCATTTTTTGCATTTACTTTGTTATTATATATATGTAATTATAACAAATATATAATATGATTATAATATAATGTTTAATTATTTCATTATACCATATATTATAGCATATTATGCATATACTATTGTTACTTGATAACATAAGGTATAATCACCCCATGAAAAATCATGTATAAGTTAACAAATTTTGCATTTTCATAATTTTTTTCACTGAAAAACTGTTCAGTAAAATAATGTTTTAGGAATGCCTGGATGGCTCCATGGTTGAGCCTGAATGCCTTTGGCTCAGGTCCTGATCCTGGGAGCCGGGATCAAGTCCCACATGGGCTCCTTGCAGGGAACCTGCTTCTCCCTCTGCCCATGTCTCTGCCTCTCTTTCTGCGTCTCTCATAAATAAATAAATAAAATCTTTTTTAAAAAGATAATGTTTTACATGGTTAGTTCAATAATTATGTAACTTAAAATTCTGAATCACCTCTGAATAATCCAGACATGTATATAAACTACTATATTTTCTGATATTTAACATAATTAGACTTCTCTAACTTCCAGTTATCAGACAACTAAAATATTAAACTTTCAAAGTCACATACTTAGGAGTTCATAAATTCTTATTTGCCCAAGTTTTTTTTATTATATGATAAACCTACTTAAAGGAGGAAGCCAAAACCCATCAAATCAAGTCTTATTCTGCCTTTCACAATGCATATCAAATCACCACAATGGACACTTTAAATATCTTACAATTTCATCAATTATGTCTCAATGAATCTGAAAAAAAAAAAACAAATCTCACAGGCAAGTATTAATCAAAATAAATGTGGGAAAATAGAGCAATTGAAGATCTTTTATTCATCACAGAAGCAAAAATTCAGGATATACTTATTAATTAATTTTACCCTTATGAGAATATACTTTGTATTTAGAGAAATAAAAGATAAGTTGTTGGGAGTTGCTTTTGGAGAATAATCAATCAACACCTTATCAACAGTCTGATACTAATACCAGGGACCATAACCTCTCACATGCATTTCCAACTCCTTTAATCATAAATCAGACTTTTCAGCTTCAATTTGAAGGATAACGTTTGTGTTTTCCTAATTATTTTCAGGGCCATCAAAAAAAGTTCAGGTAATCCATCTTGACACAGGATGCTTAAATTATTCCCAGTGTTCTGGGATGGTAGCCTTCTGGAATGTATGATAACTCAGCTTCACCAATGAATATATTCACCAGAGTTATGCCAGTTGCTCCCAGAATCCCAGCCAACAAAATGTAGAATTTTATTAAACTCAAAAAATGCCTGTCATAGAATCCAGAAGGTTTCAGTCTTTTCCCATGATCTCCACTGTGTCTCACAGAAGCGACAGTCTTAGGAAACCTGTGTGTGAGGAAACCCCTGAATCCAAGCCAAATACCAAGCTGGTGGCCAGAGAGAGTGGCTACTGTAGTGACCGAAGCGCCCTGCAATAAATTCATGGCCACCATGGCTACTACGGGTAATTGAAAAACCGGGCTGCATTTTCGTAGTTTTATCCCTCAATTAATTTACCTCATACAAAGAAATTTTCACTTTATAAGCAAGCCTTCATTGAAACAAAAAGAACAATCACATATAACAATACAGATTGAATTTCCTATTCTGCTTTTTTCTCCTAATACTATATAGTAGATGCTTTTTCCATGTTGCTGTATATTTTTCATTGTACAATTTTTAGTATCTGTATCATATTACATTTGAAAGAATCCATAATTTAGTTAAAATCCTTCCTTGTTTGTTTTTTTTAATATATTGCTGGAGATTTTACAAAGTGATTGAAGGTACTTTGCGCAGTGCGGGAGAGAATCAGAAAAGAAGAGAGGCATTTTAACTTCTCACTGAAGAGAATGTATTTATTTGAGGTATCAAGGGGGAAATTGGATTAAAGTATACTCAGAATCTTACTAATTCATAGGTGTTAAATCGTAAAAAATCATAGAGCATCTTCCACAGTACCCGCCCAATTCTTGAGGACCAAGTTAAGCCTTCCTGAGAACTTCCTGGACTATAAGACATACCAACCTCCCTGTCCACACACACACTAAAATAGACAACATTTGAAGTTCAAAGTTTAGATCAATGAACCAAAAAAATCTGGAGAATAAAAGAGAAGATAAAGTCATAATTAGCTAGCCACAATATAAGTTTTTCATTTTGAGCGCAGTGCTATATACAAAGCTTGCTTTTAATAAAAATTTCTTGCTGTTAAAAATTGATGACTGGGTTCCACTTTAAATGACACTACTCACTACCATTTGTCACGGAATCCTATTGTATTTACTTGGGCTATGTTTCTTTCCTCCCCCACTCCCCTTCATTTCTATATCTCTATGTTTTGATAGCCCCACTTATAATTTACTCCATTTCATGGCCTTTCTGATTTAATAGTAATACTTTAAAATGTAAAGAAACACATCTTCTGCCACTGATGCATTTGATTTTCAGAACTGATATAAAAAAGAAATGTGATCAAACTGCTTTTAGCATGCATGTTTCCATAGCAATTTGACACTGTTGACTCCTACTAACTTCTTGAAACATTTTCTTCTCTTGGATTGTGTACCACCCTGTTGTGTTAGTTCTTCTCCTACCTCACTGGCTATATGTCTTTGGCCGTATTTCCTGGCTCCCCCTTTCCTGAGCCTTAGGGTTGGATTCCCTCACATCCCAGTTGTCTTTCTTCCCCATCTACACTCACTCCCTATGTGACATTATCCAGCCCCACGGTTTCCAATGCCACCCCTACCCTGATGGGTTTTACATCTCCAGTGTTTCCCACTTGGGTTTGAGAATCTCTGGTCAGTTTCCTCAACACCCTTACTCAGGTGCCCAAGAGGTCCTTCAAACTTAACATATATAAAATCAAGTCTTGATTTGATTCTCTCTACTCCAAAATTAGCTTCTAGCTTATCTGGACACATCAGGACACACAGCCATATGTAAAGTAAGAGCACTACTTGCCCAATTTCTCAAGCCCAAATCTAAGGAGTCATCCATAACACTCTTGCCTTCCCAGCACATATACAAATTAGAAGCCAGTCTTAATGATTCTACTCTCATAATATAGTGTAAATCCAACCATCCTTCATTTTTTCAGCTAAGTCACCATCACTTTAGACCGTTGTTATTAGAATAGCTTTGTAACTGATCTCCTCACCTTGACCTTTGTGTTTCTAGAGCAGAGTTTCTCAACAGCAGCACGTTTCATATTTTGGGCAAGATAATATCTTGTCATGGGAAGCTGTCTTGTAATTTGTAGAATGTTTAATTTTTTTAAAAGATTTTATCTATTTATTCATAGACACACATACAGAGAGAGAGAGAGAGAGAGAGAGAGAGAGAGAGGCAGGCAGGCAGAAGGAGAAGCAGGCACCATGCAGAGAGCCTGACGTGGGACTCGATGCAGGGCCTCCAGGATCGCCCTGGGCTGCAGGCGGCGCTAAACCGCTGTGCCACCGGGGCTGCCCTGTAGAATGTTTATTAGCATTCCTGGACTCTATTCACTAGATGCCAGTAGCACAACCCCCACCCCTGCATTTATGAAAACCAAAAATGTCCCAGACAAGATCTTGGTATAGTTTAATATCTTCTTGGGACAAAATCAGACACACACGCTCGCTCCATTGAGAATCACTGCTCTTGTGTCTGCGTCTTACAGCAGCTAGTGTGATCCTTTAAAAATATAAATAATATGAAGTCTTTCCCTACTCAAAAGCTTCTGAGGTCTTCCTTTTATAATGGGATTAAAATGTTGGGATCCCTGGGTGGCGCAGCGGTTTGGCGCCTGCCTTTGGCCCAGGGCGCGATCCTGGAGACCCGGGATCGAATCCCACATCGGGCTCCCGGTGCATGGAGCCTGCTTCTCCCTCTGCCTATGTCTCTGCCTCTCTCTCTTTCTCTCTCTGTGACTATCATAAATAAATAAAAATTTTTTAAAAAAATTTAAAATGTAAATTCCTCTTCATGGCCAATAAGACCGTTTTAGGTCTGGCCTCTGTTCTTCCACATCCTCATCTTTAATCACCTGCTTCACCTGTTTTACTCCACTACATTATAGGTCATCAGGCTTTTCCTCAGACACCCAAGCTTAGCCCTCTCTTAGTACTTGGTATTTTCTCTCTCTATGATGCTTTTCCCAAATTCTTCCAGTGGATTTTATTCAAGTTTAGCTCCCTCCCAATATCCCCTCCCAAAAGAGGCCTTCTCTGAATATGCTATCTATATTAAATTTCTTGACATCTCTCTCTCTCCTTAGCCTACTCTTTCTTTCCATCTGACATTATACTATATTGTTTGTTTTTTATTTATTGTCTGTCCGACATATTAGAATGGAAGCCCCAGGAGGGCAGGGACTTGTCTTGGACATCTAGCCAGAAGAATGCTTGGAATAGGCCTTCGATAGATATTTGTTGAATAAATAAAGATGTGTGATTTTGTTGGAATTCTTGGTACCATTTTAGTCAATACATTTGTAACATAGAAGAAAATAAATATGTACAAATAACTATTAACTATTCATTTTTCTGGTGTCTAATTTTTAACTTCAGGGTTTCAAAAAATTCAGCCATATGTTTTATGAATAAGGATGAGGGACAGTGAATTCTAATTGTCTAATTATAGACAGTTTTTAATGTTTTTATTTTATCATTTTTTCTCCATAATATTTCAACTAGAATAATTTCATGTATCTCCTCCAGCTTTTTATGAATATGTAATTCTTATATGTGGTGATATTTTTTCAAGAGAGAAAGCATTAAGATACAGCAACTAACAAAAGCCAATCTAAATCCAACCTTGAGGATGCTTTCCAAAAGGCCCTTAGGATTATTCTGGGAATTATATGAAATTCCATGTCTTCACAGAAAAAACAAGAAAGAGCGCATTTCTATGCCTATCAAAGAGAATATCAGTGAAAATAATCCATATCAAATTTTAACTTGGTGGGCCCACCAAAAATTGTCAAAGCAAGGAATATTTTTAATAAAAAACATTTAAGAAACCATGCACTGATTTGATTTTGCCTTTTAAATTATATATACATACACATATACATAAATCCTGGTATAGCCAACTAAATTTTTATAAATGAACTTTATAATTATTATTATTTTTTAAAAGATTTATTTATTTATTCATGATAGACAGAGAGAGAGAGAGAGAGAGAGGCGGCGACACAGGCAGAGGGAGAAGCAGGCTCCATGCAGGGAGCCCGACGCGGGACTCGATCCCGGGTCTCCAGGATCAGGCCCTGGGCCAAAGTCAGGGGCTAAACTGCTGAGCCACCCAGGGATCCTGAACTTTATAATTAAGCAATTATCTTCTCATGGCACACTGGTTGTAAATTTTGTTTCAGGGTTATACTCAAGAAACATACAAAAATAACTAAAAGTTATGAGCTGTAACTTCTGCACTTATAATATTCTGTAAAATAGCATTTGTTCCTTTTTAACATGGAGCCTTAAGAGACAGGACTTTTCCAGGAGGACAAGTGACACATTTTCATTGAATCACGTAATTATACGCATAGTCTTGAAGTAGAAATGGCTGTTTCTATTGGAATGCATGATAGATGAATCATATACCTTCTTTACTGCTGACAGTGTGAATGAATAGATAGCAAATTTTAAAGGATTAACTAAGTTAGAATCACTTAGGATAGTTAGAAGTAAAGATAGAGAAATACGGAGTTTTATAACATACCATTAAGCTCCAAGAGTCCTAGATGTCACTAACAAAATTATCAGAAAACACTTTGGCTAAACAGTGGAGAATATGCACATAGTCTTTTCCTAAACTCTTACTTTTTATTTGTTTTTAAGCCATCATAGTTTTTCTAAAAAAAAAAAAATAAATAGAAAACATAATTTCACATAAATTCAACATTATAACAAAACACATTCATATTTAAATAAAACAATGTTTGTGATTGCATTTGTAGCACATGTTATTTACTATCCAGATTTTATCACTCTTTTTAGGTAATACAACATTAAAAAGACTCAATACTCATGGCTCCAGCTACTTCTCTGTATTGGTGATGCACCCAGCTCTGCCCTTCAGCCCAGATCTCTTTTGCTAAGCCCATGCATCTACATCCCGGTGCCTGGTGTCCACCCCTTTTTGCATATCCATAGGGAACTTCAACTTAGCTTTCCACAGCCTTACTGGTCCTTCCCCATTTCTCAAATTTAATCATCAAATTCTCTATAATGGCACTGACATGCATATCCAGTCACACTAGCCAAAAACCTCGTCTCTTACCCAAATCTCTAATCAGAATTTCTGCTGACCCTAACTCCTAAATACATCTTGAATACAGTCTCTTTTAATTTCTTACTAACTTAGCCCAGTTTCAGGCCTTCATCATATGTCACTAGAGAATCACAATAGTTTCCTGGATTCCTTATTTCTACTTCACCAGCCCTCTGGCCCCAATCACTACTTTGTATATTGCTTGGGTAACAGCTCTCAAATCTAAATGTGAAAATCTTTCAGTTGAATTGATTACTGTGAGAGAGAATTCAAACACTTTAATCCATCATCTATACTTAACTCCTTACAGGTTTAGGGATCCCTTTCTGTGTCCCCATGGCATTTGAACATCTTCTCCATAGCTTTCTGCACTCTGGACTCTGTGTTTTTTTTTTTTGTTGTTGTTGTTGTTGTTTTTGTTTTTTTAACTCTCCCACATTTCTGTCTAAACTGGGTGCTGGGCAGCCCCGGTGGCGCAACAGTTTAGCGCCGCCTGCAGCCCAGGGCGTGATCCTGGAGACCCTGGATTGAGTCCCGCGTCGGGCTCTCTGTGTGATGCCTGCTTCTCCCTCTGCCTGTGTCTCTGCCTCTCTCTCTCTCTGTCTCTATGAATAAATAAATACAATCATAAATAAATAAATAAATAAATAAATAAATAAATAAATAAATAAACTGGGTGCTGACTGACTGGAGTGAGTGTAACCACCTTCCTCTATTTTCAATGCCAAGCACATGGTAGGTGCTCAATAAATGTTTAATGAATGAAACAGTAAAGTCAACTTATTGTACTAAAGGATGTTACTGAGTTAATCATGAACGTTCTCAGGTAATGCTTGTCTAAAGTATTTCAATAAAGATATTTTAAACTAAGGAAAGTCTATAGATTTTCGGTTACTAAGCTGGCTAGTGGAAGAATATTTGCAAGTAAGGATGCCTCTGATGGTTCTAAAATCAAGCCACTATGTGCTGCCTTTATTGCACAACTTAGATGTGGCCCTGGCTGTGCATCATTATTTATGGTTTTTCCATCATTATTTTTGGACAGCCTAGTAATTTGCGAGGTTGCCCATATGATTGACCATTTTCACAGCTTAACTCTGTCAGCTTGGCTTGCAGGAAATTTATGTATAGCCCAACTTCCTACAACTTAAAGGTCACAGAACTTTAATAAAGACTAAAGGCTATTATCATTCATCTGCTTTCTTTTACAGCTCTATGTGAGAAACACAGAGATAATATTGATAATTCATAAGGTTCTTATTTAGGTACTTAGAATATAATACTGGAATATATAACTAGAAAAGTAGAAGATGGCATAATAACCATTGTTATATATACAGTAATTTACTACTTAGAATTTACCATTTCTAAAAAGATGGGGTTTTTTTTCTCCTCTTTGCTGTGATTAGAAAGAGTTACAGTGGGGCTCCTGGATGGTTCAGCCAGTTAAGCATCTATTTCAGCTTAGGTCATGGTCCCAGGGTCCTGAGATCGAACCCTGCATCAGGCTCCCTGCTTGTGCTCTCTCATTCTCTCTCTCTCTCTCTCTCTCTCTCTCAAATAAACAAATAAAATCATTTTTTAAAAAAGAAAAAAGAAAAGAAAGAGTTATGGTGCTGTGCTCCCTAAGTAGGCTCTCCTCAGACAACCCTGACTTTTTAAAATATTGCATAGGTGCTGAAGAATCAAAGATGGTGCCAGGCACACAAGACCTTGGCTGCCCCCCAAAAAGGTCTGAGCACCACAACACATTGACATAGAACAAGACTGTACTAGAAGTATATAAGAGTACTCTGAAAAACCAAAGGAATTTCAATGATATTATTAAGAAATATGTGAGTGGAGGACTGCCAGCCTCTCCCACTCACACTATTGGTGTTCTAATAAAACTGAATCAGTTTCCTGTAAACTATATTTTTTTAAAGTCTGACCTGTTTCAAGACTAGCTCATGTCAGGAAAATGGCCAAGAAGTCTTACATTTTTGACTATTGAAAATGAGATGTATACTTTTATTTCAGTTCCTGTTTTAGCCAGAAGGAAAGTGGCCAAGCTTGGAGGTAGGCCAGCAGAAAAATCACTTGTGAGACAGGAACTTAGATTTATTGAATGTTTGAGAAGGGGCTGTTGCAAGTGGTATACCCATCTCAACTTGTCTAATTTTCAGGTTGGTGTTGTTATTGCCACTGCTATCCTCCAGATGAGGAAACTAAGGTATGGAGAATGTGAATCACTTGTTGAAGGTCTCAAAGTGGTAAGCATATCAGAGTTCAGACCCAGACCATTTGGTGCCAGAGCCCTTGCTCCTAAACGCTCTTCCAAACTGCATTTCCCCTTAAGTTATTGCTATAAAAGACCAGGAAACAAAATGTGATATCCAGAGATCCTTATAAATAACACAAAGGGAAAATTTTGGAATTTAAAAAAGTATTATGTAATAAAGCATAAGCATTAGAGTCAATAAAACAGGCCAGTCTGCCTATTATTTTTCCAAAGTGCAAACACTCTGTTTACCAACTAATACATTACTTAAAATTGCAGTACTTGGGGAAGCTTCGGTGGCTCAGTGATTTAGCACCGCCTTCAGCCCAGGGCATGATCCTGGAGACCTAGGATCAAGTTCCACATCAGGCATCCTGCATGGAGCCTGCTTCTCCCTCTGCCTCTGTCTCTCTCTGTGTCTCTCATGAAAAAATAAGCAAAATGTTTTTTTTAAATTTAAGTACTTGATAGTTCTTGGTCGTATATCAGTAACTTGATAACCATCTTTTTCTTTTATTTCCTTATGCTTTATTTATTTATTTACTTTTTTGCTGACTCTTTTTTTTTTTATTGGAGTTCAATTTGCCAACATATAGCATAACATCCAATGCTCATCCTATCAAGTGCCCCCCTCAGTGCCCTTCACCCAGTCACCCCTACCCCCCACCCACCTCCCTTTCTACCACCCCTTGTTCGTTTCCCAGAGTTAGGAGTCTCTCGTGTTCTGTCTCCCTTTCTGATATTTCCCCCTCATTTTTTCTCCTTTCCCCTTTATTCCCTTTCACTATTTTTTATATTCCCCAAATGAATGAGACCATATGTTTGTCCTTCTCTGATTAATTTATTTCACTCAGCATAATACCCTCCAGTTCCATCCACATTGAAGCAAATGGTGGGTATTTGTCGTTTCTAATGGCTGAGTAATATTCCATTGTATACGTAGACCACATCTTCTTTATCCATTCGTCTTTCGATGGACACCGAGGCTCCTTCCACAGTTTGGCTATTGTGGACATTGCTGCTAGAAACATCGGGGTGCAGGTGTCCTGGCATTTCACTGCATCTGTATCTTTGGGGTAAATCCCCAGCAGTGCAATTGCTGGGTCGTAGGGCAGATCTATCAAAATCCTAGAGGAGAACACAGGCAACATCCTTTTTGAACTCGACCACAGTAACTTCTTGCAAGATACATCCACGAAGGCAAAAGAAACAAAAGCAAAAATGAACTATTGGGACTTCATCAAGATAAGAAGCTTTTGCACAGCAAAAGAAATAGTCAACAAAACTAAAAGACAACCTACAGAATGGGAGAAGATATTTGCAAATGACCTCTCAGATAAAGGGCTAGTATCCAAGATCTATAAAGAACTTATTAAACTCAACACCAAAGAAACAAACAATCCAATCATGAAATGGGCAAAAGACATGAACAGAAATCTCACAGAGGAAGACAGAGACATGGCCAACAAGCACATGAGAAAATACTCTGCATCACTTGCCATCAGGGAAATACAAATCAAAACCACAATGAGATACCACCTCACACCAGTGAGAATGGGGAAAATTAACAAGGCAGGAAACAACGGAAGATGGAGAGGATGTGGAGAAAGGGGAACCCTCTTGCACTGTTGGTGAGAATGATAACCATCTTGAATCCAGATTGCTTCAAGTCATTTTGTGACAAACCAAGAGATGATACAGAAAACTATGGGGCTATTCTATTTCCACTCATTTTCCAATTTTATTTTCCCTTATCAGGCAGAAACAACTGCTGATTTGCAAGAGTAAGACAGCTTGTCTAAAAACTTATGTTAATTTTCAATTCAATGATGAAATTTAATTTTCTGAAGATTTTTTCTTTTGTAGATACATTCACTTAAAAGTTAGAATATGTACTTTTATACTACAAATGATTTACTTAATAAGAATTTGTTGAGTATCTGATATTCTGATATGGGTCAGTCATAGTTACCAATGTTAGCACAATGTGAAATATCTTTTTGCATTCATATTTTATGATCTTCATAGGAAAGCTTCTAAATAATTTATTTCAAATTAAAATGAAGTTAAGACATAAACTCTGGTACATGAATTTATAATGAGGCCATAGTTCTAAGGAAATAGAGTTTCTTCATTATAATTAGTCTATTCTTTTAAATTGAAACCCTTTAAATCTAAGAAATACAGCTCTCTAAACTTCAAGTTTGCTCAAGTTAGACAGTCCCCATTCAGGGATTTTTGATGCACCTTAGAGTGTGTTCCAGTACCAGCCATAATTAACTAGCACACTCAATTTGAGAAGTCTTAATAGAAGAATAAAGAAAGGTATAAAAATTAGTAAGAAATAAGAAAAAGTATATCATGCAGCTAGCATCAGTGGAGAAGGGAGAGGTATTTCCTCCTAATGGCCTGAAAGAAATGAAACAAGATAGCAGTTCCCAGAACATAGAAGCCTTGTGTCAGGGTTATGTGATAGGAACATGCTTGGTAGAAGATGAAGCTGGATTTCCTCGCTCCACAGGGAGGAGCCACCAAAAAATACCCCTCACTCCCTTCTATCCTCTGATCTCCTGTAGAGCATCCCATTTGCCATATTGAGTGGGAAGCTAGAGGGCAAGACAAGGCATGGGTACTGCCCTTAGTCCCCTGAGCCTAGACACCCTGTAGCAGCAAAGGAAAAGGTGGAATGGGAGCCTGAGGAGATAAACAGAAGAATAGAAAATATTGCATGGCGTTTCTGTTCTCTTCATGCTACAGAATCTCAAGAGCCTTGGAGAATATGGTCATTCAAAATTTAGTTGAGAAAATTAATATAATAATCTCTTGGTTTTTCTTCTCTTTTTCTCTTCTAGCTTCATTTTGCTTTGAGATTAAGATAATTCTACAAATTTTAGATTGAATACTTGAAAAACAACATAATATTTTGTTTGCTCTACCTTAGTAATTATGTTGTACTTTTCCCAAATTGTGAGTGAAATTATGAGTGAAAATACAAAAATAGTTTAAAGTAGGACCGGCAACATTTGAAATACAAGTCAGAAAGTAAGATGTATGTGTAAAATGATAGATATGCCTGTTGTTTCTAAGGGATAATTTTTCTATGAATTTTTCTATTTCCTGAAAACCACTTGCTGAATAAATAAATGAACAATTGAGTGGATTGGGTAGTACAACACATAAATGTGTAAGACCTAAGATGTTACTTCTCTAGCAGGAATAGGTCCTGATCTCTCTCCCATTGCCTCTTCTCTGATACCCTTGATTGTATGTAATGTTACTTGAGTATATGTCTGGCTTTCTGACCAGACTGTAGATTCCATAAGAGCAGGTAACATAATCTCTTAAGAGCACATAGTAGGAACTCAGTTCATGTCTTTTAAATTAATTAATATAAAGCAGGAATTACAATAATCGCCAACAGTATAGCAGACCTCATGATGACAATTATCCAAGCTATCTACACAATTATCCAAGCTATACTTGCTCTATATACTGAGCTGGTTGCTACAGAGGAACTCCAAGAGCTCCTAATAAAAATATAATATTGAGCTGCGAAGCAGAAATAGCACAAAGATCTTCATTGTAAGTACCAGTGGTTGAAGAGATCCTTAATAAAGATAGACTGACAGTAAAATAATAACACCCATATTATCATATACGATGCTTACTTGCTTATGCTTACCATTAGTAAGAATATATTTCATACATTTTCATGCCCATCTTTATTGTTATAAGCAAGAATAGTGTTTTCTATATGTTGTTTTGACCCTTCTCAATTCCCTCAAAAAGGCTGGATCCTTACCTCATACCATCTATCACACAATTCAAGGTAGATTTGAAAAGCAGTTATCAAACTCAAAGTATCTTAGTTTATAGATCAAAAGTTCTCACCATGCACAAAGCAAAATCAATGAAAGAGACTAACATCTAGATCTATCCTGTCTTTCTAAATTTTATTGCTATTTCAAAAATCTGTAAAATTCTACATCCAGGCAGATAAAAGAGATGAAATGATCAATTTGACTACACAATTTTCACCAATGCTAAATTCAAAAGAAAATGTATCACAGTTCAAAGAATACTGAGAAAAATAGTTGTGATCTAAGAGTTTCATACTCAATTAAGTTGTATGTATGTGCATAACCAAGAAAATTAAAACCTGAAATGTCTAAACATTACCATTTGCATTATAATCTCAATAAATATTTTGTGAATTATTTTTTAAAGATAGATTGAAGAGTCAATATAAACACCAATATCATAAAAAACCCAAAAGAAAATATAAGTGAATACTTTCATGGTATGAAATTAGTGCATATCTTTGAAGGACCCATATATGCTTAAATCCAGGAGGTATCCCACCAACAGGTATTGTTGAGGAGCCAAGTCATTATAATATTTCCCAGTTGGCACTGGGACTAGAAGTAAATTTTACAAGTATCAGAAAAAGGACCTCATGTTGACAATTATCTAAGCAATCTACACAGGGGTATCCCTAACCAGGGTATAATTCTCTTGTTACATAAGATATTTGGTTTTCTGCTTTGGGTTTTTAAAGGAAGATCTTTCTTCTTTGAAGAGCATAGGTGACATAGATGATAAAACTAATTCCAAAATGAACTATAATTATTTGGTTCTTAAATAAATGATCACCAGCAACCTAATATAGTGGTAATTTATACAATTCTTAAATAAATTTCAAAGTTGTCTGGGTAATATATCAACTATGAAATAATAAATATAGAAAATTACCAGTATCCATGCTCAGTAAAAAGCAGAGCATACTCATGAAAGTGAAGAAACATTCAAGACAAAAAGATAGATTCTGAGCCAGTCTTTCTATTTCTATTAGAAGAAAGGATAACTAGAATCCTTATTTTAAAATTAATGTAAACTAGCTTTGAAGATGGGCTGAAAGAGGGTTCAGGCGTGTTATGTCCTCTATTCTCCTGTATCTTTCTACCAATTTCTACTCTACTTTCTCATGTCACAATAATAAATAATAAATTTATAAGTATCCTTACAGTCAAAAAGCTGATAGCTTTTTAATTCTACAATCTCATTATCTAAACAATTATATTTTTCTTCCCTAAATTACATAAGTCATAATATTTTGTATATTTATATTGATCAGGCATAAAGTAATAGCCATCATTACGAAACTATGGGCTACTACAATGGAATAATGTTTATATCCTTTACGTTTTTTCATTTTTACATTTTTAATTTTTTAAACCTAGACTCAGTGTCCTTCAGGCTCTTTCTGAACAGTAAAAAAGGAATTTATATTTATTTAATTCTATTTTATACAACAGCTGTCACATAAATAAGGAATTATAAATTATCTATGAATCATATGATTGTATGATTAGATAGTACCATAAACAAAGATTATCCATTGGACAAAATATACATATTACCTGATCATTGATTTGGGACTCTAAAATATATGTCTTCTTGAAAATTTTAGGGTATATTCAGTTCAGCATATTTATGGTATGAACTGAATTTAAAAAGGGAGTTTAGTTCATAAATCATCATATTTACCTAAAGGAATCTTTTCACTCTTAAAAAAAAAAAAGCAGTAACATGCTGTTATGAAAGATTTGAAATGATTTGTCATGAAGTAAGATTTTTTTGCCCTTTTCTCATCACCTAGTCCTTTATGCACAAATTAGCCAAGTCCACATATATAGTCTCCTAATCAGCCTGAAATGAGGACAGGTCTGAAACTCTAGTGGTGAAAAGCTTCCAAGAAAAGAGCTACTTTGCCTATCACTTTGTGCATTGTCTGCTCTAAGTACTCAATTGATGTGAATGTAATTGTATAAAAAGCCCTCAGCAATTATGAGAAAGCTATTACACTCAGTATTATGGGTCTCTTTATTATTGTATACCAATTAAAAAATGTATAAAGAATATGACAGAATGAAATCCAACTGTTCCCTGCCTGAATTCTACTATTAACACTTCAATTAAGTGAAATTAACAAAATTTAACAGGCCCAACCTTCACAGAAATTTTCACATGTTCCAAATGCCAAAATATTTAGGGGAAAAAAAGGCTTACATTCTCTATCCTCCTTTTTTTCTCATTAAACTACCATTTTGTCTCACTAGTACCAAATAGTATTTCTTTCTTTTTTAATGTATGCTTTCTCCCATTTCCAAGTTGTACAAAAAGTTACAAAATAATACAAGGTACCTCTAACAATATGAAATAACATTTTTATTATATATTTATAAATATTACATATATTTAATTTTGTCTATACACTAAAACACCTATATTACTTATGGAATTCCCATAAGTAATATGGGAATTTTACTGAAGAAGTTTTGGAAATAGCAGCTCTTTGATGTAAGTAGATTACTGTCTTGAGGAAATAATTCCAATGCTACACAGTATTCTTTAAACCTAATCAAGCAACTGCAAAGGTTTTTAAGTAAGGCTTCTCTTCTACTTTATTATGCATCCATATAGCTGCTACAGAAGACTGAAAAAGTTTTTACCTTCAGGGTTCACAAATAAAATGGTTATTTTAACATCCACATTTTTAAAAGGCAAATTTAACTTTTAGCTTCTGTGATAATAATTTGGAGAATAGTTTCTATAATTTCAACTTCTAATGTTTCTCTAATTTTTAGTCTACATAACTTTTAATGTGTATGAAGTATAGAGTAAATAAAAAAATTAGAGAAGAAATAAGATGATGCATATGAATAGAGCTACAAAATTAATGGTTTAAAATAAGATTTGCCTTATTAAAACTTTGATGAAAATATTTGATTTCATATACTCAACTATAGAAGGAAGAATTTTAGACTTTTACCTGAAATTTCTTATCAAAATGAATACATTTGTTAGCAGAGATTTTTATCTTATTTCTTTCTTAACCATTTGGTGTTTAGTAATCCTCATTCTTAGGAAAACAATTGAAATCTACTTAAATTATTTCATGAAATGTAAGCCAAATCTCTCTTGATTTATTTTCATGACAGTTGTATTTTAGATTATACATATTCTTGTCCCTTAAGAAAATATAAAATTATTCAAAGACAAATTGATTAAATATACTTCTTTTTTTGATTAAATATACTTCTAATTCAAAATGGGCTTATTCTTTTCTTCTCTTTGAATTACACAGTTCAGTAGGTAAGAAATGGAACAACTTAACTGTGAGCTGTCTGAAGGCAGGTACTTCTACCTCTTTCACTCACTGTTGTAACCACAAGGCTTGGAACAATGCTAGTAGTTGTTTAATCATTACTTTCTGAATATATAGATCAAAGAAAGCAAATTTTTAGTCCATTTGGGCTGCTTAAACAAAAATACCATGCACTAGGTGGCTTAAAAACAACAGAAATTTATTTCTCACTGTTCTGGAGGCTGGGAAGTCTAAGGTCAAGGCTCTGACAGATTTGGTGTCTAGTGAGAACCCCCTTCCTCATTCATAGATGGGTATCTTTTTGCTGTAACCTCATATAGTATGAGATGTGAGGGACCTCTCTAGAACCTCTTTTATAAGGCCATGAATCCTATCCTAATCATCTCCCAAAGTCCCTACCTCCAAATACCATCATATTGGGGATTAGGTTTCCACACATATGCTTTGGAGGAACAAAAACAATCCATCTAAAGCACAGATCTGAGGCACCTGAGTGACTCAGTTGGTTAAATATCTGCCTTCCTCTCAGGTCATGATCCTGGAGTCCTGGGATGGAGCCCCACCTGGGCCTTCCTGCTCAGCAAGAAGTCTACTTTTCCCCCTGCCTCTCCCTGCCCCCATTTGTATTCTCTCTCTCTTTCTCCTCCTCTCAAATACATAAATTAAATATTTTTAAAAATTTTTTTAAATAAAGCACAGATCTTTATCCTCCAGGTGCAGATGTCGAATTTGGAAATTATGGTCAGATGCTATTAGATTATATCATACATTTAAAAATAATGCAGATTATCTCAAAAAAAGGCTGTCTTGTTATAATTTACCAGAAAGAAAACATTCAGATAAAAAAGCAAATAAATCTGGATGTTTATAACATATTTCAAACTCAAATTAATCTAAAAGATGGATAGATAGATGATAGGTAGAGAGGTAGATT
Organism: Canis lupus baileyi; assembly: GCF_048164855.1. Classification (NCBI taxonomy): domain Eukaryota; kingdom Metazoa; phylum Chordata; class Mammalia; order Carnivora; family Canidae; genus Canis; species Canis lupus. Next base: position 37,213,554 of record NC_132865.1, read on the forward strand.
ATGTTATAATAAAATCATACCATGGTTCTCATACATGCCAAGTCTGATGATGACTAAAGAAGGTAAAGGAGGTTTTGCAGATATTTAACAATAATTACATGAGCCTAACTTTGACTTGTGTCAGTTTTCCACACTTGACTGATGATTTGATTCAGATATAGGCTCATTTAAAATATATTTCAAGGGATGCCTGGGTGACTCAGCGGTTAAGCATCTGCCTTTGGCTCAGGGCCTGATCCCAGATTCCCAGGATAGAGTCCCACGTCTGGTTCCTTGCATGGAGTCTGCTTCTCCCTCTGCCTATGTCTCTGCCTCTCTTTCCGTGTCTCTCATGAATAAATAAATAAAATCTTTATAAAAATAAACATAAAAAATAAAATAAAATAAAATAAAATAAAATAAAATAAAATAAAATAAGACATACTTTGAGGATTCTCCATGAGGAGTGTTTCATTGGACCTGCAGAGATCCCAGGAATCTATATTTTTATAGGTTTAGCAAATGATTCTAATAATTAGCTGAGAGGGCAAAATGGCTCCATTTCTGTAGTTATTGGGAAATAATTAGCACAAAAGCAGGAGAAAGAATAAGTATGGGAAAAAAGAGTGGCAACTTGTAAACATAAGAACATTATATGAATAAAGAAAGAAGTACATAAGTTCTGATAAATATCAACATCTGATAGAAGAGTAAAGAAATGACTTTTTAAATGTCATTTTTAAAATAAAAAAAAATTTAAGGGAGCCTTTATCCCTTACTTTTATCAGAAATTAGGTATTTTAGCATATTGTAACAGCAGCACCTTGTAATTATAAAGCTATGTCTAGGGAAGGATATTGCCCAGGAAAGATGACCTTTTATTTGGAAGTTGAATGAACACCTAGTGTCTGATAGACAATTTCAGGGATATGACTAATACGTGTAATTAAAGTGTTACTCAGCAGACTGAGAGAGAGAAAAACCTAAAACTCTGAAATAAAGTCACCTCACTTTAAGGGCTCACAGATTTAAACTGAAGAAAAAAATCAAAATTATGGAAGTGATTTTTGGAAAAAATCCGTCAGAGACAGCAGGAATCCAAGGTCCCTTGTGGAGTGCCTCTTGAGCCTGTCCCCTTGTGTTAGGGGCACTGCCTTCAGTCAGGTCTCTGCCTCGTGGCCCTACTGGGCTCTGCTTGGCTTCACCTGTGTCTGATGCTATGGGAACACTGCCACTAACAGACATCTGAAGAAAATGATGGTAGGGTGTGGGGCTCCCCTGTGTGTTTCCCTTTCCTCAGATTAGTCCTGTATTGTCATTGTCCAAAACCTTGAAAATAGGTGTCCAGTTTTATAGATATTTATAGTAAGAGGATTAGGCACATACTCTCTCAATTGTCAGAAGTATTAGTCCACCATGCTTGTGTTTATTATAACTCACCTTAAATAATTTGGAAGTTAAGTAGACTATAACTAATGTTTTATTATTTAATAAAATGAGAGAATATAGATAAAAGTGGCCATCCATCCCACTACGGGTTACTTTACTCAAAATTACACAATGCTCTTTCTTTGGTCACCAGTGACCTCTTCATAAAAGGACATACATTGGGGCGGCCTGGGTGGCTCAGCAGTTTAGCGCTGCCTTCAGCCCAGAGCCTGATCCTGGAGATCCGGGATCAAGTCCCACGTCGGGCTCCCTGCATGGAGCCTGCTTCTCCCTCTGCCTGTGTCTCTGCCTCTCTCTCTCTGTCTCTCATTAATAAATAAATGAAACCTCAAAAAAAAAAAAAAAGACGTACATCATCATCTTCTGTAGGGTCTGAAGATGATCTGGTACAGATAATCAGTGATCAATTTTATTTCCTTGGACAGTTTCTCTAGAGTATCAGCCACACTTTTTTGCATTCAGTTTGTATATACATATACTGTAGGAATTCAACTGTGTATGAAGTTAGACATATGCCTTTCATATTTCTTAATATGATTATATTTCATATTAGTAGTAGTGGTAGTAATCCCATGAAATATTTTATATCAACTTAAATAAAATAAACCATATCTCCTAAAATGCTACCACAAAAAGAATCATGCACTCCAATGCTAAAAAAATATATAATTTCTGAAGTATTTACACAATTGGTTCCTAAATCAAATGTATACAGTTTGGAAAGATCATCAAACCATAAACTTTTCTTAAAGCTTTCTGATCTGAAGAGAAGGTAAAGAATAGTAAAGGAATGGAAATAATAATAAAATAACTACTAAGATTTATCCCCATGATAGTCCCCTTTCAGAATTCCCAGAAATTTAGAAATTAGGATCCTAACACAGCATGGAACTGTTGCACAAAGGCATTCTAAAACTTTTATGTGCCATGGTAATCAACCTTGAGTGACCTTGAATGTCTGAGATTCAAAGACATTTCAAGTTGACCTCGTTTGCTCTGTATAACTATTTTAAATTTTGGAGCAAATGACTCCAGTTACTGAAGAAAATTTTGTTTAACTTTGGATTCATATTCCAGTTAAGTGGGATGGTGGTTTCTGTGGCAGACATTACCATGGTCACTAACTTTCTTATTCTTCTCAGTGCCCACCACCTCCAGTTCTCTTTCCCTCCTGGGATGTAGGAACAGTGCACTTCCCAGGCCCCTCAGGTCTATATAGGTGAGTGATAGTTCTCTCCAATGATCTATTTAAAATGTAAAATAATGTGTGTCTTTACAATTCTGGGTTGTAGTACTAAGGAGCTGGAGCACAGTCCTCTATGTCCTCTGTTTTCCTGTTGTGCTTGTCATGGAAGAATCTTCCTCATGAAGTAGAGATGTCATATACCAAAACATCTTGAAAGCTGAGCCAACGTTCAGAGGATCACTGCCTACAAGTCATCAAGATACTCAAAGCAGATTCTATGTGTGTGAGGAAACAAACTTTTGCTGAGATTTCAGGGTGCTTGTGTTATAGCATAACCAACTTTATTCTGACTGATAAAAATATTTCCAGCAAGATCTGTTCTGACAAGTATTCCAAAGGGGATGGCAATGGTTGAGTAGTGAAAAGGCAGGAAACCATATTATATAATGTATCTGTGAAGTTGAGAAACTTTAGAAGCAGATTATATTTATAATGAACATGTAGCTCTAGGGAAGAAGTTGGAAACAGAACTTTAATGGTATGGATAAAGTACTTCAACTATATATGGCACAATATTACATGAACAAGAGAAGCTCAGGAAGAAACAACTATTTTTTAAGCAGAAATTAAGGGGAATAGAGAGATTTTAGAAATTTGAGTTCTTACAGAGTTGAAAGAGCTAATTGCTTCTTTATTCCAAATAATATAAGATGAAATGAAGAGGGAAATTTTTGAATTTCAAAATATCACTAAATTAGAGGAGATCAAACTAAAGTTATAATTTCTTACTAATTATTAAATCCCACAATGGATTAAGGTGCCTTAGTGGAAATAGAAAACAGGGTATAGAAACCAGGACTTTCATTACAGTCTATAGGTAATGAGACTCCCACACATGATGTCACTAGACATCACATGGAGAAGATTGGCTTTCACCTTCACCCAGCAATAGCAAAACACCTCTCTCTTCCCTCTGAGGTAGGTCAGAGGAAGCCTAGTGAAAATTCAGGACTTTCACTACCACCCAGAAGTATCAGGCCATGCCCCCCAGGCTGTCAGTGGAGACCACATAGACAACTGGGAACTCCCACTCCACCTAGCAATAACCAGGAGACTCTACCTCCCATGGGTGTCAATGGAGGTCAAGTGGGGCACCTGGACTTCTACCTGGACTTCTACCTCCACCTAAAGAAGAACCAGAGACTCATTTTGTAATATTAAAAACAAAATGTCAAATTTCAATAGAAAATTACTTTCATACCAAGAACCAAGAAGATCTCAAACTGAAAGAATAAAAGACAATAAATGGAAGTGAAAACCAAAAATAACAGAGATATTGGAATTATCTTACAAAGATAAAAGCAGCAATGTTAAAAAAAAAAAACAGCTCAATGAGCAATTACAAAACACTTGAAATAATTGAAAAATAGAAAGCTTCAGCAAAGAAAAAGGACCAAGTGGGAATTTCAGAACTGAAATAAATACAGTAACTGGAATAAAAGCTTAGTTGAGGGTTCAATAACAGAAAGGAGAGACAGAGGAAAGAATCAGTTCACTGAAAAGTGAAAAAATAGGAATTATCTAACCGGGACAAAAGAGAGAAAATAGGCTGAACAAATCAATGAACCCTGGGGACCTGTGGAACAGTAACAAAAGCTCTAATATTTTTGTCCTCTTATCTCAGAATGAGAGAAGAACAAGGGTGGGGTTGAAAGTACTCAATAAATAATAACTGGAAACTTCTCCAATTTGACAAAAACATAAACCTATAGTGGAGAGGCTAAGTGAACTCCAAACAGGCTAAATCCAAAGAAAACTACATCAAGATACATTATAATTAAACTTCTGAAACTAAAGATAAAGACAAAACTTTCTAAAGCAGCAGAGAAAAAGGACACCTTTCCTGCAGGGTAATAACAATGTGAATGACAGTGATTTGTCCTCAGAAATCATGGAGGCCGGATGGAAGTGGCTAACAGAAAATAACTCTAACAAGCTGAAAGAAAAGAACTGCCAACCCACATCCTATATGCAGGGAAAACATCCCATCCTTTAGGAATGAAGGAGAAATTGAGAAATTCTCAAATGGAGCAAAACTAAGAGAATTTACGCCAGCAGACATCTTAAAAGAATGGCTCATGTTGAAAAGATATATGCACCCCTGTTTATTGCAAATTATCTATAATAGTCAATATACAGAAGCAACAATGCAAGTGTCCATCCATTGATGAATGGATAAAAAAGATGTGGTGCGTATACATACAATGGAATATTACTCATCCATAAGAATGAAATCTTGCCATTTGCAATGACGTGGACGGAGCTAGACAGTATTATGCTATGTGAAATAAGTCAGTCAGAGAGACATAAATACCACATTATTTCACTCATGTGGAATTTAAGAAACAAAACAAATGAAAAAAAAAAAAACAAAAAACAAAGAAAAAAAAGAGACAGAAATAACCAGACTCTTAAATACAGAGAACAAACTGTTGATTCAGAGGTGGGTGGTGAAATGGTGAAACAGGTGAAAGGGATTAAGAATACACTTATCCTGAGGAGCATTGACAAATGTGTAAAATTGTTGAATCACTCCATGGTACACCTAAAACTAACATAACTCTAATTGTTAATTGTACTTGAATAAAAATAATAAAAATCTTTTAAAAATAAAGAACAAGGCAAGGGCACATGCAAGAAACCAAAGATCTAATAAATAGAGAGGGATGTGGCCATGCCACAGTGGCACTGGCTGTATACCCTCTTGGTTCCTGCCACAGCTTGATGAATTGCCCAAAGGATTCACATCAGTTCTTACATCTGATTACATCTGATTTACACCTTCTGTTCTCATACTTGAAGGCAATGATCCTGGCAAGAAATCACAAGGATGTAAGAGGAACAGGTCAGTGAAAATGTAACAAGATGTTAAGTAGGACTTTTATTATACTGGGGCCCAAACATAGGAAAAAAGAGGCACTATGACCTTATATTCTAAACTAGAAAACAAACTTCGTTGCCATGGGAAGTAGAATCTGCCTTCCCATTGCTATATCTCATCAACACCACCACCCCCAGGAGAGGGAAGGGATGGAATACCATCTTTGGACCAGCAGGAGGGGAGAGGGTTCTTGAGGAGGACTCTGGGAGAATCATTGTAAAGTTTGGAGGTGCTCTTCAAATGGGAAATTCCTGTCTTATTCCCTAGATTAGTATACTCTTAGACAGTAGACTTTTTGATGTGCCCTTTACCTACCTGAGCAGTGAGATAGGAGAACTGGTGAAAAATGGTGAGGAGGAGAAAGGGACCCTATGACACAGCTGCATCACCACCATTTGGTATGGCAACGGATGCTGGCAGACATTTTAGAAAATAGCCAGGCTTGTGTGATTTGCTGCTGCCTCAGAGGGTTAGCTACAAAGCAGGAACCCAATAGCAAGAAGCTTGAGTTTACTGAAGGAGAGGCTCTGGGGAGGTAGGGAGCCGAAGAGTCAGAGAAGTTAGGTCTAGATCAGGGAAATGTGCAGACAAAGGCTTCTGCTGCGTCCCTGGAAAACTCACTAGTACAATCCACAAGAAAGCCAGCATTTGGACCCCTGACACATTTCCCAGAGAAGGATGCACAACCACTGGGTATGGAGCTCAACCATGATGGTTAAATAGGAGATACTCCTGGGCAGCCCGGGTGGCTCAGCAGTTTAGCGTCGCCTTCGGTCCAGGGCCTCATCCTGGAGACTCGGGGTTGAGTCCCACGTCGGGCTCCCTGCATGGAGCCTGCTTCTCCCTCTGCCTGTGTCTCTGCCTCTCTCTCTCTCTCTCTCTCTCGCTCTCATAAATAAAAATCTAAAAAAAAAAAAAAAAAAAAAAAAAAGGAGATACTCCTGTTCTCCTCTTCTCAGTCTCAACACTCTGGTAGTAACACCAAAAAGGATAGAAAATTCTGGAGGTCTTTCTCCGAGGCAGAGAAGTTAAAAGGAGAGTTGAACAGCAAACAGTGAGTGGAGTGTATCTCCATCTTACATCCCTCAAACCACAGATCCTACTGTCAATGGGAAGGTGAAAGCTTTGAATCAATTATGAGATGTAGTTTTAATTCAGATGCAACAATAATGACTCAAGGTTGTCAGAAACCCATGGGAATGCTCCAAAAAATATCATTAAGAAGTCTGGGAGATACAGTTTGGAACTATAGAGAAATAAAACTATTTTATTTTTTATATCCTACTGAGTTCAGAACATTTGAGACTCTCATATGACCAGTAAGATTCTGATTTTAGAATTTGACAGATTTCTTGTTTTTGTTGTTGAAGAGTTATCAATTCTACTAGTAGGTAACTCTCGGATCATATTTCCATACTTCTTTTTGTATCTATAAATCAAAGTTTCTTTTTATGTAGAGTCTGATGGTTTAATTTTTCATTTTTTTAAAGATTTTATTTATTTATTTGAGAGAGAGAGAATGAGAGAACACAAGTGGGGGAAGGAGAGGAACAAGCAGAGTCCACACTGAGCAGGGAGCCCCATGTGGGCTCCATCTCACGACCCTGACATCATGACCTAAGCAGAAATCAAGAGGCAGTCATTCAATAGACTGACCCACCCAGGCACCTATTTATTTCTTTACGATTTTATTTATTTATTTTAGAGAGAGAGATTGATGGTTTTTAGATGAAAAGTATTATATCATTTTTTCTTTTCTTTTTTTTATAAACTTATTTTTCATTGGTGTTCAATTTTCCAACATATAGAATAACACCCAGTGCTCATCACATCAAGTGCCCCCCTCAGTGCCCATCACCCAGTCACCCCCACCCCCCGCCCACCTCCCCTTCCACCACCCCTAGTTTGTTTCCCAGAGTTAGGAGTCTTCATGTTCTGTCTCCCTTTCTGATATTTCCCACTCATTTTCTCTCCTTTCCCCTTTATTCCCTTTCACTATTTTTTATATTCCCCAAATGAATGAGAACATATAATGTTTGTCCTTCTCCGATTGACTTACTTCACTCAGCATAATACCCTCCAGTTCCATCCACGTCGAAGCAAATGGTGGGTATTTGTCATTTCTAATGGCTGAGGAATATTCCATTGTATACATAGACCACATCTTCTTTATCCACTCATCTTTTGATGGACACCGAGGCTCCTTCCACAGTTTAGCTATTGTGGACATTGCTGCTAAAAAAAAAAATATACATATATATATATATAATATCAAATCCAAATAAAACCCCACATTTGGATAATAAATTCTCTGTGTTTGCAAAAATAACTTGCTACTCCACAACTAACAGTTTGTTTGCTTTTAAGTTTTTATGAAATCACATGATAGAGTCAGTAAGTGTGGCATGTTTCCAAGGTGGAAGGAAAAATGATATACGGTATTGAAGTTACTGCAGGTATGACTTGCTCCACTGTGTAGACATTGGGCCCTCTATTAACAATGGTGCTCTCAGAATGAATCCTTTGTTCCCTCTCTTTGTCATAGAACAAAATTATTTAGAACTAGATCACTCAGAATAACTGAAACTTCAATTCTACCTAAAAGTAAAAGCTTAGAAGATGACAAGCCAGGAATAGGCTCTTCTCTAGCACAGCCTGTCCCTAGATTTGAAGCAGGGGTAGGGAGATTATGCTTGCCCACAGTATTGGTCTCACTAACACCTCTTCTTCCTTTAAAGCTCCCTCCAGGTTCTGTACCTCTCAGAAGACCTGCACAATCGGATCTGCACAGTCTGATTTGGATGTTTCACTATTGTCTTTATCTCTCACTCCCTCATAGTATATCCCAGACCATCCAGCAATGGCTGATTTACAAGTCTGGGTGTCTCTCCTGCTGCTACCAGATGATTGCTAACATTTATTGAGCTTTATGTGTATTATCCTCTTTAAACCACAACCAAGCTTTATGAAGTAGATATCATTATTATACCCATTTCACAGATGAGCAAACAGAGGCACCTGATTTGCCAAAGCTCACAAAGCTGGTACTTACCAGAACCATAATTCAGACAAAGGCAATTTCCTCTGGAGTCTGCACTTCGAGCGCTGAATGAGTGAGTGAATGAATGAATGAATGAATGAGTAAATAATTAAAAACTGAGAAAGACAATTAGGGGTCTACAGTAGTACACCAGTTCTTATCTACTCTTGAGTCAGCCTGGAACTAGTGCAGAGAAGGAGCCCAGGGAAGAGCAGCTAACTGCATGTACCCTACACCAGGGTGTGCTGGACAGTGACTGCCCAACCCTTTTCATCAAATACATGTGCCTTAGGCACAGAGGTTAGGCTTTCCTTTTCTCTCTTCAAGATGTAAGGAGAGCAGCTACTGAGTTTATTGATTGATTGATTGATTTTTAAGATCTTATTTACTTATTCATGAGACACACACAGAGAGAGGCAGAGACATAGGCAGAGGGAGAAGCAGACTCCATGCAAGGAGCCCGATGTGGGACTCAATCCTAGGACCCCGGGATCATGACCTGAGCTGAAGGCAGATGCTCAACTACTGAGCCTCTCAGGCATCCCAACTACTGAGTTTAGGTTTGACCATCTAGGGGCAAAAATATTAAGTCACTTCACAAACTCAAAGTCCTCTACCGAGGAAAATGACAACAGCAACCTCCATGGCTAGCTGTCCTGGTGGCTGGGTCACACCATTTTCCCATGTAGTCCTCAAGTTCCTTGCATGGTAGCCTTGGAGTTTCTAATCTTTGAGTGACCTTATCTTTGCTGCTTTGCAGCTCCATCACTTTTCCCATGGTCCTTTAATTCCCTGTATTGGATTGCTGCTGATCGAAATTGGGATTTTTTCTGGATGGACACATCCTTTCTCCAACATCTCCCACAGGAAATCAACACCCCTCTATTTGGCCACCACCTGTGATAAAGGACTCATTCCTTTCCTTCCAGTTCACTTCATCTTTGGAAATAGTTGGCTCAGACATTTTTCTTAAATTAAAATCTTTCTCCATCATTTTTTGTTCAATATTTTGTAATTGTAGAAGCAAATACTTTTTAAAATTTTTGTTTTCTTTTGTATTGAAGTATATAATAAAAGCAAATATGTTAAATACTTAAATGCTTAAAGAGGGAAAGCCTCACTAATCGTTTCCTTTCCAGACCAAACATCTCAAATTCCTCCAACTAATGAAACATGGATTTTGCCTTTTTCACCATCCAGATAACTGTCATTTTTAACAAGTGCCCCTTTAATACATCTCTTTTAAGAAGTTGAAGGCCTTCTTCCAGATGTGCTCTGACCACTCAGGGTAGAACATGGCTACCATTCCTTAAACAATAGAATTTCTTGCCTAAGCAATTAGAAGGATTATCTTCAATGGAGACTCACATGTTAGCTATTCAGAAATGGCATCCAGAAATCTCTCTGAAGTTCATTGTTAGTCTAGAAAATGGTCAGCTTTTGTACACTGTATTAGTTTGCTAGGGCTACCATAACAAAATACCATGTACTGAGTGGCCTAAGTAATAGAAATTTATTTTCTCACAGTTCTAGAGACTAAAAGTTTAATATCAAGGTGTCTTCAGGGTTGGTTTCTTCTGAGGCTTCTCTTCTTAGGTTGTAGATGTCCATCTTCTCCCTGTGTAGTCTTTCCTCTTTACCTGTCTGTGTTTTTTTTTCTCATAAGGAACCAGTCATATTAGAGCCCACCTAATTATTTTATCTGAATTACCTCTTTAAAGACTATCTTCAGTCACATAATAATGTACTGGAAGTTAGAACTTTAATACATGAATGGGAGACTGGGGGGACAAAATACAGCATATAAAGTATCCGGAAATCTCTCTGGGGTTCATTGTGATAAGTCTAGAAAATGGAATATGGGGGAGGAAGGAGGGAAATAATATCCTCAAACATAAACTTTAATGGGTAAAGATAAGGAGCTCAGACTTCGTTCCTTCCCTTCTCTTCTCTTTCATCAACTCCTAGCAACCTTTAGACAAGCAACTGGCAGGCAACCAGATCTGCCAGGGATTCAACAGCAGGATTCCGTTTGGAGAGCGGAAGGCCCCTCTGGTTACAATTGTGTAGTTTTTCCTTCCAAACCTTTGGCTAAAGCCAAGTGAGCAGAAGATCATTTGAACCCGAGTATTTTGTCACTCTCTGGTACAGGCCCACAATGTACCATGTAATGACACCACAAATTGTCACTGGCTTTGAGGGAATGCTCTACTTTATCTCAAATGTCACTTTTGGAAATGATTTGTGGTTATCAACATAGCAAACTATGTGCCCAAGGAATTGACAGATTGAAATGCTAAAGAATTTTTTTTTGAAATGCTAAAGAATTTAATGAGTCACTGCCTCTTTCCTATAATTTGACTTTTATGATCTATAATCCACTTTTTGATCCAGAAAACAGCTGCTTCCTCTTTTCAGCCTGTCACTGCTTAACAAAATTCTTCAGCCAAAGCAGAAAGAAAACAGTAACACACTTGTAAGAGAACGAACTAAAAGCAGAAGTACCAGTATAATGGTGTGGCTCAAAGTGTGGATCCAGGGGAGAAGCAGACTTGAGAACCAGTCCCAGCACTGGCCTCGCCAGAAGTGACCTGGGAAAAGTGACTGAACGCTATGAAGCTTCAGTTCCCTCCTCCTTAGAATGGGCACAATCACAATGCCTGCCTCATTAAAGAGTTGTACAGAGTAGATGAAATCATGGACATTCTCTGTACAGTCAGCTATTGGTCCACAGTGACAGGGAACAGCTAGGTGTGGTGTGAATTTTTTCCCCACATAGATGGCTATGCACAATCATTCATACACCCGTGTGCCCATGATTATGAGAACAGAATGCAAAGAGGGCACAGTGTTGGAGCTTGTTTATTCATTCAGTCTTTCAGCCACTGCTGCTAGATCTAGAGGGGCTCACAATCTGGTAAGGGACAAAAGCACATAGACATGTACAAAGCACAATGATCAGTGCTGTAATGGAACATGGGCTGGTTAGAGCACAACCAGGAAGACACTACCTGGAAGAGCTGGAAAAGGCTTCTTGGAGCTGCTGGCTGAACTGAAGGAGGGAAGACACTGTACACATAGAAAACAGAATGAGTCAATGCAAGAGAAAGCCGTGATGCACTGCGAGGAATTGGAAAAAAATTTGGTTTGTCTAGAGAGTAGGAACACCAATGAGAGAGACCTAAGGGAGGGCCAGGTTGGGCAAGGTCAGAAATAAAATGCAATGATGCATTTTGACTGTATCCATTAGTAAGGGGTAATCAGGCAAAAGTGAGGCATTTATAGTTTTTGGTTTTTTTTAATAGCTATCTAGACAGGTGTTTCACAAGGAGTTGCAGGAGTCATATTGGGAATAAAGCCCATTGGGGAAATACAGTGGATTCAGAGGATGAGATCCCACTTTCAATTCTGGTTTACACACTAACCTATTGTGTGAAATTGATTGGGTCTTAAATTTCTTCATAAAATGAGAGGAGAATACTAGATTAATTACAAAAGATCATCAGACATTAATGTCTTTACGTATTGCTGAAAAACAAAATTTCATTTTCTAATAGTAAGTTATTATTATTATTAATATTATTTTAGAGAGAGCACACGCACACGTGACGGGGATGGGAGGGATGAGAGAGAAAGAGAGAGGAAGAGAGAGAGAATCTTAAGCAGGCTCCATGTCTAATCCAGAGCCTGTCTTGTCTTGATCTCATGACCCTGAGATCATGACCTGAATCATAATCAAGAGTCTGATGCTTAATCAACTGAGCCACCCAGGCGCCCCTTTAATAGTAAATTATTATTTAAGCTAGAATTTTCTAGGTTATTCAGTGCTCCACTCTTTTTCCTTCCGTATCATGTTTCCTTAAAAGCTTAAATAGAAATAAAATTACTTTGTGAGGGCTAATTTTAATGGTGAAATTTGTAGGCATGTAAAATGTTTTGCCCAAGTATTTGCTTCCATGTGCTTTACCCAAAAGTGGCACAAGTAAGTAATGAAAAATACATTTGTAAAATTGGGTAAACTTCTAAAGGCACTGGTAAATGTACATCATTTCATTTTATTTCACTTTATTTGTGCTTAATCTGACTACCAAATGCCCAAAGGGAATTTAGCATTTAGAATTTGTTGAAATCATCAGCAATATATGTATTTCTGTGTATTCAGTTATGATCACATGGTTGCAGGCTTGGAAAGTGGTTTCATATTTTAAAAATTTTACCTTTGCAGAGAGGAAGGTGAAGTTGACATCTTAATTTTGAAAGTTATTAGCAAAATGCATATAATATAATTTACATGGAAACATTTAAATTTTTAAATTAAGTTGTGATAAATTCTATGCCTCCAAAGTTTCTTGTGGGTGCAGTGTTCAATAGTCTTCAGGCTCTTATTCTGTGGGTTCACCTTTTCTATAATTACTGGCATTTCTCTTAAGGTTACAAAGGAAAAAAATCTTAAAAATAAAGTTAATGAGTCTATTTTCTGGGCCTCCAAAAGGAAATTGATGTTTGATGACAATCTAACTGCCCTGTACAAGGACAGTTAAGATGATAATATGCTTTCCCCCTTATCAGCTAGGCTCTTCACTGTTTAGCCACTGACCTTCTGAATGGATTTGAAGCAATCAGGGAGGATATATCAAGCAGTATTTTTATCTCCGATCCATTAAGTGACTACATTTAAGCACACATCCTGACATTTACTTTAAAGGTGTTGCCTACAAAATCCTGTCATTAATTTCATCAAAATCTGCTTTAAAGTGCTTATTTTAATGGGCATATTTTGGCTCTGCACCCCAAGAATTTCACTGTTTCAAGTGACTCATCGATGAAAAAAAGAGTAAAGGAAAACTGTCTTCTTTCTCATTTAATTCAAGTCGGTAGGCATTTATTGAGCACTCATATAATGTAGCCACTAGCTTAGGTAAGTTTCTCTCTTTTTTTAATTGAGGTATAATTGGCATATAACATATTAGTTTCAGGTGTACAAAATAATGATTCAATATTTGTATATATTATGAAATTATCACCACAATAAATCAACATCCACTACCACACATAGTTGCAAAATTTCGTTTCCTTGTGATGAAAACTTTTAAGATCTATTCCCTTAGCAACTTTCAAACATCCCCCATATGTATCTTGACAGGCAAGCTTATCGTTTGCTCCCATAAAGGTGTTCCTCTTTCTATATTCTTAACTTAATGAAACTATCACTTAAATGATCATTACTTATTTCACTTCCTCTCCTCCTCCATCTAGATTTAAGCGGTTACCAAAATGTGCTGATTTTCTCAAATCCCTAGCCTTCTTTCCAACCCACTCTCCACTTTCAGGCCTGTTCTATTACAACTTTATTATCATTCTTTCTGCCATCAGACTTGTCCTGCTTCATTCTGGACTTCATACAAGTTCCAGACTGCTGTGCTTGCCACTGTCCTCCAGCCACCTTTTCATGGGGGAGTATTAGCTACATCAGGAGGCTGCAAGGCCACCTTGATAGGGAGTCAACACATTACTGGTATTGTTATTCTACTTTCAGCCTCACTTCACACTTCCAGATCACCAAAAGGCTGGTAGTTTTTGGCACAAATCACACTGCTTTTTACTTCATTTATTCATTCATATGAGAAAAATTTATTAAGCCACCTGCTCTTTACAAGGCCTAAATATTATGGTGAACTAAATATCTATGCAGAGGCTGGAGTCTAGTGAACTCATCTAAAACTCCATCTTCTCGCTCCAAATCTAGATGGATTTTACTTATTGTTAGATATCATCTACTTCTCCTGACCAACCAGGATCCCCAACCCCCACCTGCTTCACTCATACCTATCTCTCTCCCCATCTCCCCCATCATGCTGCATGCATGAATGAATATATAAATTAATATATCTGCTCTCAGAGACCTATAATCCATGAGAGAAGATAAGAAACATGTACATGTCCCCCCAAAAATGCAGAGAAACAAAGTGTCCATACTACAAAAGGGAGAGATTATTACAAAGAAACATTCCCTGGGCACCTGCTGAGAACTAACTATACATTGGGATGAGAGGAGGAAGAGATCTGTCACACTTTTGAGGGAATTAGAATCATGTGGCTATCAGAAGCCTGCATAGGGGGGAAGCATTTGCAATGGGGAAAATTTCTAGAGAAGAAAGTGAGGAAAGAGAGAGCTTTTTAGGCTTGAGTTTGGATCACCATAGCATGGAATGCTCTTCTGAGAGGTGTGGATTTCATGAGCAGACAATGGGAAGCCATTTCAATTCTTGAGCATGGAGTGAGCCAATCCCAGGTGCACTTAAGAAGGTATTGAAAGAGAGTGGTGTGAACTGGGGAGAGAAGAGTTCGGATAAATTTTTAATTATCTGAAGTAATAAAAGATATCACAAAAGATAATTTTGTGATAATCTGTGTGAAAGATGTTGAATGCCTGAGCTTGGTGGTGGAAATAAAAATATTAAGACAGAAAGAAAGAAATATGAGAAATATAATAAAAAGAGACCTAAGAGCAAAAGAAAATTTTCTTGGGTGATAAGAATTCATTTGGAATGTGTCCAGACTTCTAAGAAATAATACAGTTGACTCTTGAACAACACAGGGGCATAAAACTTTTGACTCCCCCAGAATTTAGCTAATAATAGCCTACTGCTGACTGAAAGCTTTACAGATAGCATAAACAGTCAATCAACACATTTTATGTGTTAACGTGTGTTATATGATGCATTCTTACAATAAAGATAGAGAAAAGGAAATGTTATTAAGAAAATCCCAAGGAAGATACATTTACAATATTGTACTGTATTTATTGAAAAAGATCTTACTTAAAAGTGTATGGTTCAAACCCATATTGCTCAAGGGTCAACTGTGTATGTTGCTAGAATCTATTTATACCTTCCATTCCCAGGGAGAGCTGGGAGCTCCTGGAGGGCGGGGACCAGACCTGTTTTAGCAACTTTGTGTCCTCAATACCCAGCAGAATTCCTGGTTCCCAATGAACACTCAAGGACAGTTTTGGATTAGTAAATTAGCTATCAATTGATGGTATATTCTATCTTCCCTTAAAAAAATATCAGTTAATAATCATGTAAACTTTGGAATCCCACCCCATTTTCCTTTTATGTCTACTAAGAAGAAATATATCTAGAAGAATTGTAAATCATTCCTTTTTTTTTTTTTTCAACAATTCCATCTAACATTTTGACTAATGGCTATTGTCTTGAATCCATAAATTAAGTTGCTGGAGAACAGGTGCTCTCCTTCATGTGTAGACTCAGACTCTCAATATCTTTTAACTGTCTTGGAAAGAAGTATAAAACATTGACTAACTGCCCTGAAATGTATCCATCTGCCTGGCTTCCAAACACAAGGCAAGAAAAATAACTTTAATTTCTTCTGCTTGCCTAGTGTTAGTGCCTGCTTTGAAAAAGTTTATCTGTACGGCTGGCTCAATATTTGTCTAGTTGCATATTTCTGGTTAATTTTTAGGCATCTTTATTTGAATGACTGAGGTCACTGCCAATTCAGTACAAAATACCAAACTGCTGATTTTTCTCCTGAATCCTTCTTCCCCACATCTTTGTTGCTGGTGGGAAGAATCTATTTTTCAATCCTAGATTTCAGGATAATTTCTGATTCCTGAACTGTGCTGGGGAAAGATGATCTCTAATATATCTTTTTAGTTAGTTTCCCTCTCCTTTTTGTCACTGTTCTTTCCATGTTTCTGCAGCTTAATATCTCCATGCACATGCACTCTCAACAATGCACTAATTTCATGCCTTATATGATGAGAACAGCCTAGGACAAAGCATCAAAAATCTAAGAACTGAGAAAAAGGTGATAAGCACTTAAAATTGTGACTGTCTAATCAGAACTATCCTTTAATTTTGTCATGTACTTTCTTTTCTCCCATAGAAAAGCAAGTTATATGTCAGGCAAAATTACATCAGCTCAGCTTCAGAATAAAAAGAATAATTTTTTATATTGTTTTAGGATCACTAGAATAAAAGTTATATGAAATGTATAACATGAATCACAATCCAAATCAATTGCTGTATATTTTTTATTTAGTGGAGTAGGCTGCCTAGATTGAATCTTAATTGAAAGTGTGGCTTATTGCAGCAAGTAGAATTTCATATTTGGAACTTTTAAATGAAACACAGTAATTAATAGTTACTGCAAAAACAAGCATGTACTTAAAATTGTTACTTTCAACAATCAATATCAAATTTATCTTTCTTCTACCACCAGCATTTTAAGGCCATATAATGTTCTTCAGTTGAGAAATGTTACTTTGCTCAGATCTATTTACAAGTCTTCAGTACCCACTTCCAAAAAGGGACACTCTCCAGCCCATGACTCTTTCAGCTCTTTTCATAGTCAGACAAGAAGACGTAGCAGATTCATCTCTTGTGCTAAATATGTTTCACTTTTAGCCATTTATCCTAGTAATCTCTGAAACTATGAACTTTATATGTTTACAGGATGTTTATATTGAGGGAAAAATACTTCCAAACAGTCCTCTGGAGATAGTGCAGAGGCAGTGACAGGGCCTTACAGCAGCTCATCTCACCCCTGGGCCCTGGATATATGTTTGCCTCACGTCAAGAGATGCTCAGACCCCTGCTCCCAGACTGAATGGTGCAGCCTCTGAGAAAGAACTCAGGTATCTGTATTTGTTAAGCTCCCAAAGTGATTTTGACACTCAGAAAGTTCAGAGAACCACTGATATATTTACAATTTCTGCATTTCTTAGCAGAATGTCTGCCTTCCATATTTAAAAGAAAAATCCATTTTCATTAAGAGTAGTGCCAAATTCTCCTGCTGCTTTTTTTTTTTTAATTTTAACATATTGATAATGCCCCGCTAGCTCTATTCTTGTCTTTGTTTCAGTGAACTAAAACGATGAGTCCAAATTTTTGGCAGCTGGGTGTAATTTTGTTTAATGTCAACTGTCATAAAGAAAATAAATAACAAGACACTAATTTCAAATTCAGTAAAATATTTACTTTTTCAATGATATTATTGAGTGCCTACTGTGTGCTATGTGCTTTGCACCTATTAGTGAACACTGCATGTAGTCATGGCCCTGCCCTCATGGCAACTGAATTCTTTTGTTGTTGCTGTGGTTGAGATGTGTGGGTACGAGAGCTCATATTTATTAAGTGTGTGTCACTGTGCTAAGTGCTTTTTCTACATTGTATTGTCTAATCTCTTTTTTTAATAATAAATTTATTTTTTATTGGTGTTCAATTTGCCAACATACAGAATAACACCCAGTGCTCATCCCGTCAAGTGCCCCCCTCAGTGCCTGTCACCCATTCACCCCCACCCCCCCGCCCTCCTCCCCTTCCACCACCCCTAGTTCGTTTCCCAGAATTAGGAGTCTTTATGTTCTGTCTCCCTTTCTGATATTTCCTACCCATTGCTTCTCCCTTCCCTTCTATTCCCTTTCACTATTATTTATATTCCCCAAATGAATGAGAACATATAATGTTTGTCCTTCTCCGATTGACTCATTTCACTCAGCATAATACCAGCAACCTAAAAGGTGAGCATTATAATTATGCCTTTTTTTTACAAAGACTAAACTGAATTTTAAAAAATTCCTCTACTTCCACTGGCCCCAGCCGAGATCACAGACCCCAGGGGTGACAGTGCATAAGATTTATAGAAGTGCATATGCTTCCAAATACAAGGCTTTCCTCAAGAATTTGCAATAAATTCTCTGATGTTGTTCGCATTTTGAGCCAAGTCTTTAGAAATGCTTAACATCAACCAGTAAACCCCACTCAGTAAAAGAACGTCACAGTCTGGAATAAAAAAGTTAACTAATTACTTTAAGTTACATTTATTTGAAGTTTTCTCACTAAAAATTGTATTTCACTTATTCGGTTATTAAGGTAACTAAAAAGGTAAAACAGCTATTTTTCTCCCACTGGAATTATTTCCATATAAAATTCAAAATGGCCAGGTTGTTATCTAAATAACGTATCACCTGCACATTCACTGCCACACTTTGAGTCAGACTGAGTCCCTCTTAACTGCTTTCTGGTACCTCTGGCACGTTAGGTGAGATCATATTTGCCTTTCCCAATTCATTTACAACCATTCATCAAGCACTCTTTGTGTGCCTTGTATGGCAGGTACTGGAGACTGAGCAAGGAGCAAATCCAACTTGCACGTATACTTACATTGTGTATGTGATGACAGTGTTGACAAAAGCTTCTAAGAGGAATAAGGCAGAGAAAGGCCATATACAGTGCTGGGAGAGCTAAAAGATGTTCTTATGTGAGTAATAGAAACTCCAATGAGGTGACATTTAAACAAAGTCATAAAAGAAGTAGAAGGGCAAGTCTTATGGGCTGATTGAACTAGGAGTCAAAACTCTCCCAATGAAGTAAAGCCCAGAACCAGATTATTACCTGGTAAATTATACCAAACATTTAACCAATTAATGCCAATCCTTTTCAAACTCTTCCAAAGAATTGAAAAGGAGAGAACTCTCCTTAACGTGTTAGGAGGCCAGAATCACCCTGATACCAAAGACAGACAGAGACATCATAAGAAAAGCATTACATCACAATATCCCTTATAAATATAGGTTTTAAAAATTCTCAACAAAATACCAGCAAACTGAATCAGCAATACAACAATATTACTCTTCATGAGAAAATGAATTTTTTCCAGGAAGATAAGGTTGACTTAACATCCAAGAATTAATTAATGTATTATGTCATGTCATGTCAGCATAACAAAGAACTAAAATCACATGAACATCTCAATAGAGGCAGAAAAGGCACTTGATGAAATCCATTTTTTATGAAAAAAAAAATTTTCAACAAACTAAGAATGGCAAGAAATTTCTCAGTCTGATAAAATCCATCTACAAAAAAACAAAAACAAAAAAACAAAACAAAACAAAACAAAACAAAACACTACAAGCATCACACTTTATGAGAAAGCCTGGTGCAGCCACTCTGGAAAAATGTGTGGAGGTTCCTCAAAGAGTTAAAAATAGACCTGCCTTTGGGATTTACCCCAAAGATACAGATGCAATGAAACTCCGGGACACCTGCACCCCAATGTTTCTAGCAGCAATGTCCACAATAGCCAAACTGTGGAAGGAGCCTCAGTGTCCATCGAAAGATGAATGGATAAAGAAGATGTGGTTTATGTATACAATGGAATATTCCTCAGCCATTAGAAATGACAAATACCCACCATTTGCTTCAACGTGGATGGAACTGGAGGGTATTATGTTGAGTGAAGTAAGTCAATCGGAGAAGGACAAACAGTGTATGTTCTCATTCATTTGGGGAATATAAATAATAGTGAAAGGGAATAGAAGGGAAGGGAGAAGAAATGGGTAGGAAATATCAGAAAGGGAGACAGAACATAAAGACTCCTAAGTCTGGGAAACGAACTAGGGGTGATGGAAAGGGAGGAGGGCGGGGGGTGGGGGTGAATGGGTGACGGGCACTGAGGGGGGGCACTTGATGGGATGAGCGCTGGGTGTTATTCTGTATGTTGGCAAATTGAACACCAAAAAAAATAAATTTATTATTAAAAAAAGAAAGAAGTAAAACTATCCTTATTGGCAGATGACATAATCTCGTATATAAAAAATCCTAAGAAATTCACTTAAAAAAAGAAAATAAAATGAGTGCAACAAAATTGCAGGATGTGAAATCAATTTGCAAAAATAAATTTCATTTCTCTGGGCTATCAACAAACTATCCAAAAAATAAATTAAAAAACAACTCTATTTACAAGAGCATCAAAATAAATAAAATACTTAGGTAAATTTAATGAAAGAAGTACAAAACATATTCTGAAAACAACAAAACATGTTGAAAGGAATTTTTTTAAAAACCTAAGTAATTAGAAAGATATGCTAGGGTCATGAATTGAAACATTTAATAATGTTAAGATGTTAATACTCTCCAGTTTGACAGATTCAATGTAACCCATAACAAAATCCAAGCCAGTGACTTATTTTTTGCAGAAATTGACAAACTTATCTCAAATATATAAAAAATTTGGTTATTTGCAAATAGCCAAAGTGATGTTGGAAAAAGTTTTGGAGTCACACATCCATATTACAAAACTTACTACAAATCTACAGTAATCGAAACAGTGTGATACTGGCATAATAAGGGACAGAGAGATGAATGAAAGAGAACTGAAAATCCAGAAATAAACAGTCCCCTTTATGGCCAATTGATTTTCGATAAGGGTCTCAAGACATCTCAATAGAAAGAACTGTCTTTTCAACAATTTGATGTGAGACAATAGGATATCCTACCTCATACCATATATAAAAATTAACTCAAAGACCTAAATATAAGTGCTAAAACTATAAAACTCCTACAAGAAGCATAGGCATAAATTTTGGTCATCTTGAAATACCAAAAGCACAAACAACAACAGAAAAAAATAGAAAATTTCACTTTATCAAAATTAAAAACTTATACTTCAAAGAATACCATAAAGAAAGTGAAAAAAATCACACAACTGGAAAAAATATTTGCTAATTCTGTATCTAATTAGGGGCTTGTATCTAGGCTATACACAATTCTTACAACTCTAAAATAAAAAGATAAATAACCCAATTAAAAATGGGTAAAATATCTGAATAGATATTTCTCCAAAGAAGATACAAAAGTGGCTCATGAGCACATGAAAAATGCTCAACACTATTAGCCATCAGGGAAACACAAATCAAAACCAGTGAGATGCCACTTTACACCCACCGCAATGACTCTGATCAAAAAGAAAGATAATAACAAGCGTTGTAGAGGATGTGGAGAAATTGGAACCCTTATACACTGCTGGTAGAAATGTAAAATGGTACAGCCGCCTTGGAAAACAGCCTGACAATTCTTCAAAAAGTTAAATATAGTTACCATATGGCCCAACTATCTACCCAGGAAAATGGGCATATAAAAACTTGTTCACATAACGACTTGTACACAAATGTTCATAGTAGCTTTATTTGTAATAGCCAAAAAATGAAAAAGAAAAGTGTCTAAGAGGCAAACAGATAAATATAACATGGTATAGCCATACGGTGGAATATTATTCCATAATATAAAGGACTAAACCACTGATACATGCTAAAATGTTAATGATTTTTGAAAAAAATGGGTTAAGTGACAGACATCCATCACAAAAGAGCACATAATATATGATTCCATTCATGAAATGTCCAGGATAGGCAAATCTATAGTCAGGAAGTAGATTAGTGGTTTTCTAGCATGGGGATGACTTCTAATAACAAGGGGGGTTCCTTTCTTGGGTTGACAAAAAATGTTCTAAAACTGACTGTGGTGATGACTGCATAACTCTGTGAACATAATAAAAACCACTTAATTGTACGCCTTAAAAGCGTGACTTGTGTGCTACGTGAATTTCATCATAATCAAATTAAATTAAAAATGTATTTCTTCTCAATATCTGTGTACACACATATAATTAATTTAAAATCAATTCATCCTAAATATATAATGTACATCTGAAAAGAGTTTATGGGGTGGTAAAAATTGCCGATGAAGCTTATTTCCTTTGTTATTATTTAATTAAAAATTTCAAAACTTTATCATCCCTAAAAACGATGTCTCTCAGAAAACTGATTATCACAAGAAAAGATATTGTGTCTATAGCTAACAGTGAATTTTAGGAATGAAATCATTTTTAAAAGAACTTTATTTCCAAAAGCAGATTTTTTTCCAGTTTTACTGAGAAATAGTTGACATATATCACTATATCAGTTTAAGGTGTATAGCATGACGATTTGAGTTACATATATTGTGAAATTATTGCCATAGTAGATTCAGCTAACGTCTATTATCTCATATGGATATGATAAAAAGAAAAGAAAAAAGCTATCATTGTGATGAGAACTGAGAGCATTTACTCTTTTAACAACTTTCCTGTAAGAGCCTGGGTTAGCTACAGTCGGCATGTCGTACATTATTTATCTAGGACTTATTCATCCTATAACTGGAAGTTTGTACCTTTTGACCCACTTCCTCCACTTCCCCATTCCCCTAACCCCCTATCTCTGGTAACCTGATTTCTTTTTCTATGAGTTTGGTGGGGCTTTTGTTTTGATTTGTTTTTGCTTTGTTTTGTTTTATAGTCCACACATAAGTGAGATCATACAGTATTTGTCTTTCTGTGTTTGATTTATTTCACTTAGCATAATGCCACTGAGGTCCACACATGTTGTAGCAAATAGTAGGATTTCCTAATTTTTTATGGCTGAATAATATTCCTTTGTGTGTGTGTGTGTGTGTGTATATATATATATATATATATATATATATATATATATATATATCTTCTTTATCCATTCATCCATCAGTGGACACTTAGGTTATTTCTATAAATTAGCTCTTGTAAATAATGCTGCTATGAACAAGGGGATGCAAATATCTTTCTGAGTTGGTGTCTTCATTTCCTTTGGATAAATACACAGAAGTGGGATTGTCATATTATATGGTAGTTCTTTTTTTATTTTTTTATTTTTATGATAATCCTCCATAGTATTTTCCATAGTTGCTGTACTAATTTACAAATCTACCAACAAGTGCACGAATGTTCCCTTTCCTGGTCTCATAGAATGAATTTGGAAGTTCTCCTTCCTTTTCTAATTTTTGGAATATATCGGATAGAATGGGTATTAACTCTTCTTTAAATGTTTGGTAGAATTCACCTGTGAAGTCATCTGGCCCCGGACTTTTCTTTGTGGAAGTTTTTAAATTAGTGATTCAATTTCTTGGCTGGATATTGGTCTGTTCAAGTTTTCTATTTCTTCTTGTTTCAGTTTTGGTAGTTTATATGTTTCTAGGAATTTCTTCATTTTTTCTGTTGGCATACAGTTTTTCATAATATTCTCTTTGAAAAAAAATATTCTCTTTGAATTGTTTGTATTTCCATGGTATTGATTGTTATTTCTCCTCTTTAATTTGTTATTTTATTTACTTGGATCCTTTCTATTTTCTTTTTGATAGGTCTAGCTAGAGGTTTCTCAATTTCATTAATTTTTTTAAAGAACCAGTTCATGGTTTCATTGATTTGTTCTATTGTTTCTTCCGTTTCTGAAACATTTATTTCTACTCTAGTCTCTACTATTTCCTTCCTTCTATTGGCTTTAAGCTTCATTTCTAGCTGCTTTAAGTGCGAGGTTAAGTTGTTTATTTGAGATTTTTCTTGTTCTTTGAGGTAGGCCTGTATTGCTA
This sequence comes from Canis lupus baileyi, assembly GCF_048164855.1. NCBI lineage: Eukaryota > Metazoa > Chordata > Mammalia > Carnivora > Canidae > Canis > Canis lupus. Next base: position 37,237,391 of record NC_132865.1, read on the forward strand.
TGTACATCCTTCTTAGGACCGCCTTTGCTGCATCACAGAGGTTTTAGACCATTGTGTTATCATTTTCATTTGTTTCTATGTATATTTTTATTTCCTCTTTGATTTCCTGGTTGACCCATTCATTGCTTAGTAGCCTGTTGTTTAACCTCCATGTATTTTGGTTTTCCTAAAATTTTTCTTGTGATTGACTTCTGGTTTCATATCATTGTGATCAGAAAGAAATGCATAGTATGATTTAGAACTATAAGCCAATATCCCTGGTGAATATGGATGCAAAAATTCTCAATAAAATACTAGCAAACCAAATCCAACAATATAGTAAAAACATAAAACACCACGATAAGGTGGGATTTATTCCTGGGTTGCAAGGTGGTTCAATATTCACAAATCAATCAACATGATACATCACATTAAAAAAAGAAAGAGTAAGAACCATATGTTCTTCTCAGTCGATGTACAAAAAGCATTTGACAAAATACAGCATCCATTCTTGATAAGAACCCTCAACAAAGTGGGTTTAGAGGAAATATACCTCAACATAATAAAAGCCATCTATGAAAACCCCACAGCTAACAATCATCCTCAGTGGGGAAAAACTGAAAGCATTTCGTGTATAGTCAGGAACAAGACAGGAAAGTTCACTCTCACCACTGTTATTTATTTAACACGGTACTGGAAATCCTAGCCTCAGCAATCAAACAACAAAACGAAAAGACATCCAAATCATCAAGGAAGAAGTGGAACTTCCACTCCTTCACTATTCGATACTCTATATAGAAAACCCATCAAAAAATCATTAGAACTGATAAACAAATTCAGTAAAATCACAGGATACAAAATCAAAGTGCAGAAATCTGTTTGACTTCTATAAACCAATAATGCAGCAGCAGAAATGGGCAGAAGACATGAATATACACTTTTCCAAAGAAAACATCCAGATAGCCAACAGACACATGAAAAGATGCTCAACATCACTCATCATCAGGTAAATACAAATCAAAATGCAATATCACCTCATACTTGTCAGAATGGTAATATCAAAAATAAAATCCTCAACTTTGCTGCTAATCATAGAAAGGAAAACTTAAACAGCAGTGTGATTTTACCAATCATATTGACAAAAAATAGGAATTCAGCTAAAATCAAGTGCTGATCATTATGTGAAGAAATGGAACCAAAAAAAAAAAAAAAAAAAGAAATGGAATCTACATGTACTGATCACAGAGTGTAACCGGGGGACACTTTGTGAAGTACATTCTATCAATACTTAGTAAAACTAAACTCAATACATATTGTAATCCAGACATCCCACTCTTGAGTATGTCACCAGGAGAAGCTTGCTGATACGAAGACATATAAGGATGTTTGTTGCAGAATTGTTTGGGAGAGCAAAAGACAAGGGCATTTGAACTAACCAGATGTGTACAGACATGGTACAGATAAATCTGTGAATTTTGACAACATGGATAGATCTTAAAAATAATATTGTGTAAAAAAATATGTAACAAATATCTACAGTGACATATTTTATATACAAACACAGAACAAGAGGATTTATCTTTCTGGGATGCATATGAGCTAAGAACACTAAAGACATTAGACTGGTTGCTCATAAAAAAGAAAGAGAAGAATAGGAATGAGGGGAGAGGCATGGCATGAAAAGAAAAAAAATCTGAAAGACCATCCAAGACACCTTGCACAAATGGATGATGACAGTGTTCCATGAACCCAGGAGTATAACTAACTCATCTCACTGTTCTAGAAGTCTATAAAGAACAAACAAACAGTAAAGTTAAAGTTTTCAAATGCCGATCATTTGATGCTTATTTAAATGCTCAGCTTGGTAGGAATTCAAATATTTTAGCAGGACCCCCAGATAAATCAAAGCCTATATATTTCTCTTGGCTTCGGTCATGTTCCTGATTAATCTCTAACATATTGGTTATGACTTTTTAGTAGCAAATATTCCATCAGAGAATTAAAAAAATATGAAGTGTCTGAAACCTAAAATTTATATATTATATAATTTTTAATATCTATATCTGTAACTTACCTTTCCCATTTTAATTCCCTCTGAAAGTGAATTCTCCAGGAAAAAAATCTAAGTATTTATCAGTTTTTCATACACTCTTATCTAAACACTAGTTCCAACCTAACAAACATATTATAGAAAATAATAGGATTAGCTTGCATCTAACATTTATATTCTACCAAAGAAGGCAAGAAATCATAGTGATTGTGTTGTAATGTGGGATGTACAAAATCTGGAGTCTGGTTTAAACCCCTAAATGCGGGATCCCTGAGTGGCGCAGCGGTTTAGCGCCTGCCTTTGGCCCAGGGCGCGATCCTGGAGACCCGGGATCGAATCCCACGTCAGGCTCCCGGTGCATGGAGTCTGCTTCTCCCTCTGCCTATGTCTCTGCCTCTCTCTCTCTCTGTGTGACTATCATAAATAAATGAAAAAAAAAATTAAAAAAAAATAAATAAACCCCTAAATGCCTTCTTACCAGCCAAATGAGCAAATTACTGGGTCATTTGCTGCCTCATTTTTTTTCTTTATAAAATAATATATTAATGTTTTGAGGAGATTGAAAAAGTTACTATCTATATTTAAAATACATAAAGAAAAACCCTTCAGCCCTACTGATAATGATGATGAAAATTGTAAGCTTGCATAAATAGTAAATACATATATGTATAGACCATTCTACCAGACAATTTCATTTCTCTGACTCCTAAATAATCCTGCCACTTTTAGTTGGGTCTGTATAGTAGGCTATTTTTGATTCAACTTGGAGTAAGCCCTCTGGAAGGGAGAGGGGTAGCCAGAGAATTGATGTCTTAAATAAACAAGTAACCAATCTCTTAGGAGAATGTATAACCACAAATTGGTTAAATCTGCTTGATTCTGTTTTATTTAAGTTTTCTGAGTCACCAGGGGATGGGCACCATCAATTTAGAGTGCTGGTGTCCAGGCAACAGCTAGTGATGTCAACTTACATGAATCATTCAGTAATTTACTTGTTCAATCTGGCTTTCAGAATATATGTTTTTTTTCTCCTCTCTGAGTGCCAAGCATGGAGTTAACACACAATTATTGTTGGGTTTATTTCAGTTCTTGTATAAATAGATCATGTGCTTTGGTGCTGCCTTTTGAGTTATGTAGTTTTATTCCTCTGTTCTTTACCTTTAAATTTGATCTATTTAAAAGTTAAAGAAATAAATGTTTAATAAATTATCAAAAAATTCGACATGTAAAATTTCACATTTAGTTGTTAATTGTGCATTTTATAAAACCTGTTTATGTCCCAATCAGAGATGGCACTATACCTCTTTACTTTCTAACATCTCTAAGTTATTCAATTTTTGAAGCAAATGAGGTGACAGATATTAAGTCTGGGTAAAATGTGTGCTCTTCTATAGGCTTAATGAATCAAACCAAACAGCCCACTGACCAGAGATTTTTAACCAGAGGCCCACCGACCTGCAAGAATTTCATGGGTAGCATCCACAGTCATAAATTTAGATGGAGAAGGAAAAAAAGCAATTTCATTTTCACTACCCTGTAACTAAAGTTTAACATTTTTGTCCAATTATAAATGTAAGCAACAAATCAAAATTCTATTATCAGTACTTATGGTTTTGTCACTAATAGAAATCACTGATATTTTTACATCAAATTAATTCTTGTGAATATTGCAAAATTATGTTTATATTTCTCAGTACATTAAAATTATAATGAATGGGTTTTGTTACTATTAAATAAATACATATATTTACTTAAATATTTGAAACTATGTCATTATAGTTTATTTCCTTTGAGATCCTATATATTTTATCTAAAATGTTATTCTGAGAAGGTTGTCTATGAGTTTTCTTAGGTTAAGAGTATTATAACATAAAAAAATTTAAGAATTTATACTCTAGACCAATTTGCCTAATGTTTTCCAATTGTTAAAAATTGAAATTTAAGAATTTGTCCAAATTTCTAAAACTGAAATTCAAGATCTGTGATAATTTTCCCCTTCTCCCCATCATAAACTTGATCTATTCAAATGTGCACAAATCCTGCTCACTCACACTCTAAGTAGTCTCCATTCACATTTTGCCAAACTGAAATGCCCTCTGACTCTTGTCAATTGTCCAGGTATTAGAGTCAGTGCACCAGGGTTGCTTGATAGCTAAAATATAAGAGCTTGTTAGTGAGGGAAATGTGACAGGTCTCTGAATACTCAATCATTGAAATGAACATAAATGAATCAAAAGACAGGCAAAGACATTCTGAAGAAACCAAAGTGTAACAAGACTTGAGTATTCTGTGATTCTATTAACATATTTAATAAATGATTATGTCTTTCTGGATTCTTGGTAAGAATTAATGAGAATTAAAGTGTTTTGAGTGATATATTACAGAGACTTCTCTGAGCACTTTGCATGTTTTTTTTTTTTTGCATGTTTTAACTATCTCATTTTCAAAACAACTCTATGAAGCAGGTAGTTTGGTTGTGTTTATTTCATAGGTAAAGAAATGGAAATGCTACATGATCTGCTGAAGACCACATAATTTATCAGAGGCAGAGCCAGAACTCAAAGCCAGCCAACTTAGCCCTAGTTCACACTACTATTGACCAGGCTATATAGTCTCTTGGTTGGATAGAGAGGAAAGATGCCTAAGTTGGCAATGAAGTCCTGATGGAAAGATGATTGCATCAAGCTGCATTAGTCTGGTGCCTTTAAATTTTATTTGTTAATCCAACAACCTAACCCTAATTCCAAACATACTCAACAACCTCCTGATTACAATTTGTCTTCCCACATAGGAAAACCTACACAAGAGAATATGCTAGCAATGTTAAAACAAACTAGATGTTCTGGTCTCCATGGCAATTACATTTTATCAGAAAATTTTAAACCTGGCCCTTTAGCCTAAAAGAAAAAAATAGATATCCTTTTTTTTATTCCTCCCCCAAATACAACTATATATTATATAAGTGTATTATGACATTATGTAAAACAAACATAAGACTCTGAAGGAGAAAAGGCAGACTGATGAGAAATCTTAGGACCCAAGGAACAACATGGTACAGAGAATAAATTCTCTGCATTTTCTTTTTGCCTCTTGTACCCCAGACTGAAAACTGGAGAAGCTGACAGCCCAATTATGCCAATGGATGAATATTAAATAACAAATAAAGCTTCAAGGAAAACATGCTCTCTCCAGTCAATAGACCAGGCAAGAAGCAGAAGATTTTTAGACAATAACCATTTTTTCTATAACCAACACCAAATTAAAAAAGAGTGGCCTCTAATTCCCATCAGCAAAGGTCAAGTGAGGAACTTGAACCTTCACTCTCACTGGATGGTATTGGTGTGCCGCAACTTTTCCACCCTTGCAAGAGTGGCTGTATTAGAGAAGGTAAAGGAGGGATTGTCACTTCACTCCCATTAGGATGGCTACTATAAAACAAACAAACAAACAAACAAACAAACAAAACAACAGACCAGAAAATAACCAGTGTTGTTGAAGATGTGAAGAAATTGGAATCCCTGTGTAGGTAAGATTGCCAAATATTGCAGTCGCTATGGCAAACAGTACAGGGCTCCTCAAAGAATTAAAAATAGAACTACTGCATGATTCAGCAATTCCACTTCTGAAAATTTATTCAAAGCAATTGAAAGCAGGGTCTCAAAGAGTTATTTGCACATCCATGTTCATAGCAGCACTACTCACAATAGCCAAGAGGTAGAAGCAACCCAAGTGTCTGTCAATAGATGAATGGAAAATTAAAATGTGGTCAATATATACAATGAAGTATTATTCAGCCTTAAAAAGGACGGAATGCTGTCACAAGCTACAACATAAATGAACCCTGAGGACATTATGCTAAGTGAAATAAGCCAGTCACAAAGAGACAAATGCTGTATGATTGTAATTATATGAAGTAGCTGAAGTAGTTAAGTTCAAAGAAACAGGAAGTGGAATGGTAGTGACCAGGGGCTAGGGAAAGAGGAAAAAGGGAAGTTATATAATAAATATAGAATTTCAAATTTGCAAGAAGAAAAAAAGCTCTGAAGATCTGCTTCACAGTTATGTGAATAATACTTAAAAATACTTAACTGTGCACTAAAAAAAAGGGTTAGATAAATTTTATGGGTTTTTTTTTACACTAAGTATTTTACAATTATACACCATGGCCAATTTGAGTTTATTCCAAGGATTCAAGGCTTATTCAATATTCTAAAATCAGTAATGTAATATACTATATTAACAAGCTACAGAAGAAAAATGCAATAATCTTATTAATTGATAAAGAAATAGCATTTGAGAATGCAATACCCATTCATAATAAAAATTCTCATAAAAACAAGAATGGAGGGGAACTTCCTTAATTTGACCAAAAACACTTACAAATGGACCCATAACTATATGGTCAACTAATCTTCAATAAAGCATGAAGGAATATCCAATGGACAAAAGACAGTCTCTTCAACAAATGGTTTTAGGAAAACTGGACAGCCACATGCAAAAGAATGAAATTGGACCACATTCTTACACCATACATGAAAATAAATTTAAAATGGATGAAAGATCTAAAAATAAGCAGGGAAACCATCAAAGTACTCCCTGGAGGAGAACACAGGCAGTAACCTTTTTGACACTGGTCATAGCAACTTCTTACTAGGTATGTCACCAGAGGCAAGGGAAACAAAAGCAAAAATAAACTATTGGGACTTAATCAATATAAAAATCTTCTGCACAGCAAAAGAAACAATCAATGAAAGTAAAAGGCAGCCTATGGAGTGATAGAAAATATTTGCAAAGACATGTCTAATAGAGAAAGTATCCAACATCTATAAAGAATTTATCAAAATCAACACCCCCAAAAAACAAACCCCCATTTCAGTTAAGAAATGGGCAGAAGACATGAATAGACACTTTTCCAAAGAGGACATACAGATGGCTAACAGATACATGAAAGATGCTCAACATCACTCATCATTGGGAAATACAAATCACTGAAATATTATCTCACACCTGTCAGAATGGTTGAAATCAACAATAGAAGAATTCATAGGTGTTGGCAAGGAAGTGAAGGAAAACAAATCCTTGTGCACTGTTGGTGGGAATGCAAACAGGTACAGCCACTATGGAAACAGTATGGAGTTCAAAATTAAAAATAGAGCTGCCCTATGATCCAGCAATTGCACTAATAGGCATTTACCCAAAAGATACAAAAATACAGACTCAAATGGATACATGCACCCTGACGTTTATAGTAGCATTATTTACAATAGCCAAACTATAGAAAGAGCCCAAATGTCCACCAAGCAATGAATGAATAAAGAAGATATGGCATATATATATATATATATATACACAACCTTGACACTTGCCATATTGTTTTCCATTTTCAAACTCTGTAAATTCTAACATTAACATTCAAAAATGAATTCAAGTGCCACTTCTCAATGAATTTCTGCTGCACGTTCCTTGATCCTTTTCTGAAGGCCTCCAGCACTCTTCATTTATATCTGTAAGTCTAGAACAAAACAATTATATATATATATATATATACACACACATATATATATGTATATATACATACACACATATATATATAATGGAATATCACTCAGCCATCAAAAAGAATGAAATTTTCCCATTTGTAATGATATGGATGAAGCTAGAGTGTATTATGCTAAATGAAATAAGTCAGGCAGAGAAAGACAAGTACCATACTTCTCTCATATGTGGAATTTAAGAAACAAAACAGGGATCCCTGGGTGGCGCAGCGGTTTGGTGCCTGCCTTTGGCCCAGGGCGCGATCCTGGAGACCCGGGATCGAATCCCACATCAGGCTCCTGGTGCATGGAGCCTGCTTCTCCCTCTGCCTGTGTCTCTGCGCCTCTCTCTCTCTCTGTGACTATCATAAATAAATAAAAATTTAAAAAAAGAACATCTTTAAAAAAAAAAGAAACAAAACAGATGAACATATGGGAAAGAGGAAAAAAGAGAGAGGGGGAAGCAACCATAAGAGACTCTTAAAGGTAGAGAACAAACAGGGTTGATGGAAGGAGGTGAGTGAGGGATAGACTAAATGGGTGATGGGGATTAAGGAGGGCACTTGTTATGACGAGCACTGGGTGTTATATGTAAGTGATGAATCATTGAATTCTACTCCTGAAACCATTATTGCACTGTATGCTAATTAACTAGCATTTAAATAAAAATTTAGGAGGAAAAGTGCTTACAAAAAACCTATAGCTAGCATTATACTAAAAGACTGAAAGCTTTCTACCTGATATCAGGATCAAGGCAAGGATGTTTCCTCTGTCCATCCTGTTGGCAGAGCAATAGACATATAAATTGATGAAATGAGGATCCCAGAAGTAGACCCACACAAATAAGAACAACTTTTTGGTAAAAGTTCAAAAGCAACTCAATGGAGTAAAGATATATTTTTCAAAAGATGGTGCTGAAGCAACTGGACATCAATAGGCAAAAGAAAATGGACATTTACCTAACCTCACACTATATTTATACAAGAATTAGCTCAAAATGGATCACCAATTCAAATATAAAACCTAAGATAGTAAAGCTTTTGGAGAAAAAAACCTACAAAACTATCTTGCAATCTAATGGTAAAAAGACTTCTTAGACACCGAAAGCATGATCCATAAAAAGAAAAATTACTAAATTGGACTTCATCAAAATAAAAATTTTGATCTATCAGAAGAATAAAAAGACAAGCTACTACAGATGAGGAGAAAATATTTGCGAATTGTGTATCCATCAAAGGACTGGTATCTAGAACATATAAAGAACTATCAAAACTCAACAGTAAAAAACAGACAAACAATCGATACAGAAAATGGTTCAAAGACATGGAGAGACATTTCACTGAAGACAATATACAGATGGCAAATAATCACATAAAAATGTGTTCAATATCATTAGCCATTAGGGAAATGCAAATTAAAACTGCAATGAGATATCACTACACACCATACAGAATGGCTAAAATAAATAATAGTGACAACACCAAATGCTGATGAGGATGTAGAGAAGCTGGATTGCTCATACATTGCTGGTGGAAATGTAAAATGGTACAGCCATTCTAGACCACAGTTCGGCAGTTTCTTTAAAATCTAAACATACCACAACCATAAGAGCCCAGCAACTGCACACTTGGGTATTTATCCCAGAGAAATGGAAATTTAAGTTTACACTAAAGCCTGCACATAAAGCTTTTTTGCATTGTAGTGGGTAAGATAAAGGAGTGGGTCCTAGAATGGACCTCTCCTTGAAAAAAAAAAGTAAATAAAAATCCTGTACATAAATGTCTGTTGTACCTTTATTTGCAGTAGCCAAAATATGGTAAACAACCAGATGTCCTTCAGTAGGTATAACAGTGTGACATTCATACAAGAGAAATACATCAATAAAAAGGATCAAAACTATGATACATGCAACAACTTGCATGAAATTCCAGAGTGAAAAAATCCAGCCCCGGAAGTTTATAATACTGTATAGTTCTATTTATATAATATATTTGAAAGGGCAAAATTATAAAATAGAGAGCAGTTTAGTGGATGTCAAGCATTTAAAAAAAAAAGAGGTGGTAGCAGGGAGGTAGGTAGATGTGGCTATAAGAGGCAGCATGAGGGATCCTTTGGTGATGAAAATGCTCTATATCTTGACGATATCAATGTCAATATTCTGGTAGTGATACCATGGTTTTGCAAGATATTATCATTGGGGGAAACTGGGGAAAAGGTGCATGGGATCTCTCTGTCTTATTTCTCACAACTACATGTCAATCTATAATTATCTCAAAATAAAAATGTTAATTTTTTAAAAAATGTTGCTTTGATTTCATGTATTAATGTTGCGATGTTGGCTACTATGCATTCATCTCTATGAAAAGAAGAACTCACTGTGTTTACAGAATTAGGTTCCTGAGGGTCAGGTTCCAACCTGGGCAAACCCAGCAAGGGCAACCAGTCTGTGAAGACTTCTGAGACCTTTAAAAACAACCAACCTTGACACTTGCCATATTGTTTTCCATTTTCAAACTCATTTCAAAATTCTAACATTTTGAAGATTAATTCGAGTGTCACTTTTCAATGAAGTTCTGCTGCACCACCCTGGGGCTCCTTGATCCTTTTCTGAAGGCCTCCAGAACTCTTCATTTATATCTGTAAGGATAAAACAAAACAAAACAAAGAAGGGTGTATGGATGAGGCTATGGCCGTTTTCATGTATGATACTTTCAAACACTCAAAGGTGCGGGAAGTCTCATTAACCTGAACCTGGATAAAGAGCTTCCTCCCAAGACCCTGTGGCTCTTGAACTCCACAGTCTTAAAAACATTATACTTCTTATTTTCCCTGTCTTCCAGCTAGGACTTTACCTGGTGGGGGATGGGCTGGGTCTTGGCAGTGCCAGGTGCACATCAGCCAGGTGGTGAGTGGACAGAGGAGCAGGAGGACCTGGCATAGAGTGGAGGAGCAGCGCACGTGCCGGAAAATTCAAAATATTTTTTAATCTTATGTTGAGATTCTATGATAAAAATGATAATATTCTGGATATATTGGGTTAAATTATAGTAAATTAATCTCAGTTGCTTATTTGCCTTTTTAATGTGGGGACTATAAAATGTAAAATCACATATGACTCACATTTGTAGCTCACACTGTGCTTCCTATGGGTGGCACTGATCTATACACACTCAATGAACATGTGCATATGTTACTGCAGTCTTTTCTTTACCCACCATTAATAACTGCTTGTGATTTAGTATTCACATATACTACCTGTTGATGGAGAAGGCTGAAGGCTGGCTTGCTTATGCCAATCACCCTTCCATTCTGTCTTCCTGCAGTACCATAAAGCTAAAATTTCATTTCTCTAAGTTCTTTGTAGCAAAGTTCTATATGAGATCAAGCTTCTACCATCAGGTTGCACAGCGTACAAACTAGAAACAAAAGAGAGAATGTAGAAGGAGTCACAGAAAGAAGATTCTCTGACAGAGAATCTGTACCACCTGGTGGTACAAGCATGTTGTTTCCTAGGACACCTGTGGCAGAGGATCTAGAGTCTAGTCCAAGCAACACAGCTGCCACACCATGGGCTATGGCCACTGTGTTGTATCTGCTCAACAGCCTGTTATGAAATTGGGCATTTCTCCTGGCTGAGTTGTTCCTTCTTATATATCTTTTGACGATGTGGCATCCCTAACTGCTTGTCAGGTCTTCTTAGGGATTTCATGAGCTGCTAATATGCTATACTATGATCTCTTTATGCTCAAATGTACTAGAATAGATGACAGGGCCTGTGGCCAAACTCAACTGTATGTTTTTTAAGGAAGTTTGAAACTAGCAAAATTTGCATGACTTAGTAAAGAGGTCAAATTTTATGACAACAATCAGTATAATGTCAGATTCTGTTGCAGTAAAATAGCCATGGGCTTTTAAGAATAATACATAGCAAGGAAAAGTTTTTTTTTTCCAAAAGTCTCAATTCTTATGCTAAAGTAGGAAAATTTTATTTGGCTTACTATACTGTGTTGTAGGAAAACATCAAGTGATAATCTAAGTCTCCTTTTGTATTTGTATGTTTAACTAACAAATATTTTTTCCACTCACTTACTTTTTTCTCCAAGGACATTTATCAAGGGTCCTAATAGCCAATGTTCTAAATTCTGAAAGCTAAGACTGGTGTCCTTGTTACTTTAAATATAAATCTTATCTGACATAGATTGGGAGAGGTAATCTGTTGTGTGACCTAAGTGTCCCCTGCAGGTTCTTGCTGGGTATGTCTAGAATACAAAGCCCTGTTTTCTTGAACCATCTCTCTGGGTTGTATTTGCAGCAGTTTCTTTTTTTTTTTAATTTATTTTTTATTGGTGTTCAATTTACTAACATACAGAATAACACCCAGTGCCCGTCACCCATTCACTCCCACCCCCCGCCCTCCTCCCCTTCTACCACCCCTAGTTCGTTTCCCAGAGTTAGCAGTCTTTACGTTCTGTCTCCCTTTCTGATATTTCCCACACATTTCTTCTCCCTTCCCTTATATTCCCTTTCACTATTATTTATATTCCCCAAATGAATGAGAACATATAATGTTTGTCCTTCTCCAACTGACTTACTTCACTCAGCATAATACCCTCCAGTTCCATCCACGTTGAAGCAAATGGTGGGTATTTGTCATTTCTAATAGCTGAGTAATATTCCATTGTATACACAAACCACATCTTCTTTATCCATTCATCTTTCGTTGGACACCGAGGCTCCTTCCACAGTTTGGCTATCGTGGCCATTGCTGCTATAAACATCGGGGTGCAGGTGTCCCGGCGTTTCATTGCATTTGTCTCTTTGGGGTAAATCCCCAACAGTGCAATTGCTGGGTCGTAGGGCAGGTCTATTTTTAACTGTTTGAGGAACCTCCACACAGTTTTCCAGAGTGGCCGCACCAGTTCACATTCCCACCAACAGTGTATGAGGGTTCCCTTTTCTCCGCATCCTCTCCAACATTTGTTGTTTCCTGCCTTGTTAATTTTCCCCATTCTCACTGGTGTGAGGTGGGATCTCATTGTGGTTTTGATTTGTATTTCCCTGATGGCAAGTGATGCAGAACATTTTCTCATATGCATGTTGGCCATGTCTATGTCTTCCTCTGTGAGATTTCTGTTCATGTCTTTTGCCCATTTCATGATTGGATTGTTTGTTTCTTTGCTGTTGAGTTTAGTAAGTTCTTTATAGATCTTGGAAACTAGCCCTTTATCTGATATGTCATTTGCAAATATCTTCTCCCATTCTGTAGGTTGTCTTTGAGTTTTGTTGACTGTATCCTTTGCTGTGCAAAAGCTTCTTATCTTGATGAAGTCCCAATAGTTCATTTTTGCTTTTGTTTCTTTTGCCTTCGTGGATGTATCTTGCAAGAAGTTACTATGGCCGAGTTCAAAAGTATTTGCAGCAGTTTTAAGGAGGGATAAGGCCTCCTTGCAGCTCAAAGAGCAGGCTCTTTGGAGGGCTTCCCAAACTCAATGTTCCTTTGCTGTGACACAACTCACTACATGTGTGGACATCCACTGGGGCCTTCATCTTCCTGGGACTTGGAGGACAAGACAACCAATGCAAATCACACTACTTGCTGTGCTGTGAGTAATAAAGTCCTTTGCCTCTGATCCAGGAGTCTTGTGTCTTCTGTCAGTATTCATCAAACACTAACAGGGTAACTCACAAGCTTAGTAAGTAGGGTGAAATCAAATGCCAGACCTGAAGACATCTAATATTTAAATGATTCTGTTTGGTTCTTTATACCAGTGATGAAACGTTCAAGCTCTATAGTAATAATTTCAAAGCAATTCAAAGGACTGGGACATTTCTGAATCTCCAGGAATTATGGTTCCCTAATATGGGTAATGGAAATGCTTTAAGATTTACTGCCATAAAGCCTGTTTAATTTTCAGAAGCTATTAAAAAATGATTGCATTTTATTCTAACTATTATTACCTTTTGGTCTGTTTAATTACTCAGAAAGAATATTTATAGCTTAATCTTCTTGTTCATTTTCAACAGAAGAGCATTTATAAATTGTAATTGCAATCTTTCCCTATCTGGGTTGCCACTCATACTTCAGAAGTGCCCAGCCAGCACACTTCTTTTTACTGATTTATTACACAAACATTTGTTGAGTATCTATATTTCAAAAGGCATTGTGCCAAGTGCTGTGGGAAGCATGGAGTTGTATAAGGCAGGAACACTACAATACATATTATCCACATGTTCAGAGCTCATGTTGGAGGGGAGAGACCAGAGTCAGTAAGACTCAACAGGAGGCACAATCCTGAGCTGCCAATATGCTAAATTAGTGAGTATAAAAGGAGGAAGAGTCTTATTAGAAAAAAGGTAGGTGCAGGACTAAAGGCAAGAGACAAGTAGCCTGGATGCCCATGATACCAGCTGCCTGAATAGAGAATTTTGAAAGAGTGTCTCGGAGGTGAGAATGGAAGGGAGGATAAAAGGAAGGACACAAGTGGGGCAGAGAGTTTGTATAAGACAGTGAGTCCAACACCAAATAGGAAAGTTTCCAGAAGTAAGAAGAGCCAACACTTCCAAATGCTATAGAAAAGTCAAAGAAGATTCCTGAGAAAGACCATGGGGTAGGTGAGTATGTCTCTGGAGATTTACATGTGCAAAGAAAAAGTAGAGCCATGCAGGGGATGAACTGTGGAAGCCACAGGTGAGTGGCAGGTCCCAGGCACCTGGCTATTATTACTAACTTCAAAAGAGACTGCCAGATTGACTGCCTTTCAGTCCAGTGTGTTATTACCTCTATGTCCCCAAGACTTAACTGGCTTCACTTAAAATCCAAAATCAATAACCCTTCATCTGCCATCTGCTGCCCACCATCTGGCTCCTGTCAACCTCCAGTTCCTGATCCTTGTGGTGACATCTCCTGCTAAGGACTCAGTACCCACCCCAACCCCCAAAAAAGGCCTTGGAGCTGCCCAGCTGCTCCTACCACCAACTCCTGGCTCTACTGAGTGGATTTGCTAAGTCAACACTGAACCATTTGGAGATGGCTCTTTGCCAAAGGCCTCAGGCCTCTGGCAATATTTGTGGGGCTTCACAACATACTCCAGCCAAGATATGATAAGTTTTCTACTCAGTGACATGGGTTCCAAGACAATGTTGCTTTTTCTTGTCACTCTGGCTCAAAAGACACTGCTGTGGTAGCAGCCTATTTAATCTGTAGTTTGTAGCTGTCAGCTCCTCTTTGCTCCTCTTTGCTCAGGCACGTATACGTAGAGCTAAACCACAGGACAGTGTGCTGAACAATCAGAGCTGCTCTTATCCCAAGCGTACATGTCCACTCTCTCTTTTTTTTTTCTGTTTTTGTTTAAATTCCAGCTAGTTAACACACTTTCAGGTGTAGAATTTAGTGATTCATCACTTCCATACAACAACATTAAGTGCCCTCCTTAATCCCCATCACCTATTTCACCCATCAGCCTACCTACTTGCCCTCTGGTAACCATCAGTTTGTTCTCCATAGTTAAGAGTCTGTTTCTTGGTTTACCTCTATTTCCCCCACTGTATTTACCTGTTTTGTTTCTTAAATTCCAAATGAGTGAAATGGACTGACTTATTTCACTTAGTATAATACTCTCTAGTTCCATCTACATCACTGCAAATGGCAAGATTTCATTTTTTCTTAGCTGAGTAATATTCATTTTTTTCATAGCTGAGTAATATTCATTTTTTCACGTGTGTGTGTGTGTGTGTGTGTGTGTGTGTGTGTGTGTACATCACCTCTTCTTTATCCATTCATCAGTTGATGGACATTTGGGCTATTTCCATATTTTGGCTATTGAAGATAATGCTGCTATAAACATCGGGGTGCATGTTTCCTTTCAGATCAGTATTTTTGTATCCCTTTGGTAAACACCTAGTAGTGCAATTGCTGGATCATAGGGTAATTCTGTTTTTTAGTTGTTGAGGAAACCACCCATATGGTTTTCCACAGTGGTTGCACCAGTTCGCATTCCTACCAACAATGCAAGAGGGTTCTCCTTTCTTTGCATCCTCACCACACCTGTTGTTTCTTGTGTTGTTCATTTTAGCCATGCTGACAGGTGTGAGGTGATATTTCATTGTAGTTTTGATTTGTATATCCTTGATGATGAATGATGTTCATGTGTCTGTTAGCCACCTTTATGTCATCTTTGGAAAAATTTCTATTCATGTCTCCTGCCTATTTTTTATTGGATTATTTTTTTTGGGGGGGGTGTTCATTTTTATAAACCCTTTATAGATTTTGGATACTACCCCTTAATACAAATATGTCATTTGCAAATATCTTCTCCCATTCTATAGGTTGCCTTTTAGTTTTGTTGATTGTTTCCTTCACTGTGCAGAAGCTTTTTATTTTGATGAAGTCCCAATAGTTTATTTTTGCTTTTGTTTCCCTTGCCCCTGGAGACATATCTAGTAAGAAGTTGCTGTGGCCAATGCTGTGTTCTCCGTCAGGCAGAACTTTGGTGGTTTCCTGTCTCACATTTAGGTCTTTCATCCATTTTGAATTTATTTTCATGTTTGGTGTAAGAAAGTGGTCCAGTTTCATTCTTTTGCATGTTGCTGTCCAGTTTTCCCAACACTGTTGAAGAAACTTTTTTTCCATTGGATATTTTTTTCCTGCTTTGTCGAAGATTAATTGCCCATATAGCTGTATGTTCATTTCTGGGGTTTCTATTCTGTTCTATTGATCTATGTGTCTGTTTTTATAACATTTAGATTAAATTGTTTTTTTTTCTATCAGAGAGCAGTTATTCTTAATATCTGTCTCAGTTTTTGCATCCATGACTCAAATAGGCAAACATGCTAAGCATTGAGTTATTTTCTTTGCAAAAATGTAGCAATTTAAATGACAGTAGCAATGGGGATGTCTCACAAGAGGAATTCATATTACTGCAGTGAGCCTTCTCTCAGCAATTGGACATTACTTCAGGCTCAAACAAACATTACTTGGCCACATTGCTCCCTTTATGAGAGATCTTGGTGTCTCCAAATGTGTCCTTTCCATGTGCCAGATGGATTCATTTGTGAGTGGGACTGATTTGCCTCAATTGTCCCAAATAGTCCACCACCCCATACAAACACAGGCACACACAGACAGGAAGATACTTTCTTTTATTGCAAAGAACAAGTTCTGCCTGAGGTCACTCCAGATTGAATTGTATTATATATGCCATCCATTTCAGCAGTCTTCATTTTAGAACATGTCAAAATCATGATTTTTTAAAGTTTTGCTGCATCAAATCTGGTGCAAACAATCCTGCTCTCTGACAGGTTTTTCTCAAATCCATGGTACCACATTGACATTGTTCAGCTTTGCTCAACATTCTATAAATGTCAGTGTGTTGTCAGTTTTGTAATAGACTTTGTAAACCTGTTGGGGAAACAAAACTAATCCATATGAATTTTTAGGAACTCTGCAACAGAGGCCTTGACTCTCTCAGCCCCTCGCCTTCCTGACTCAGTGTCCCATCCTGCACCCACCTCAATGCCCAAGTCCCTGAGCCAGTGAAGTGTATTTTCAAACAAATCTGCCCCTGTCTCCTCCATCACTTACGTCATAAATGTGGGTTACAAATCATGTCCTTGAATTTCTCCCTTGGCCACTACAGTTGTAATGTAGTTATTTCTACTAATAAAAGCAATAGCCATTCTTTATTTCTTATTAACTAAGCACTTTGCATATTCTGAGGACTTGTAACCCCAATTAATAGTCGTACTAATAAAACTTATCATTTATAAAATACCAACATGATGCAGATGTTTGATCTGTGGTATCTTTTTGGACCCACAAAAATATTTTATGTATTAGGTAAAATGTCATCCTGATTTTACAGGTTAAAAAATATCACCACCACCACGAACAACAGAAAACCTCTCTGCCCACTTCCTGCAGTCACACACTAGTAGAGCTGAGGTTCAGAACCAAGCCTGTATAGCTCCAAGAAGCCTCTCCTGACTCTCCCTCTATTCTTACAGTTTATTATCTAGGGAACTCCATCTTCTTCTTAGGCTTCCTACTCTTTCTTGCCCCCTTTGTTTTCCCTGAGCACAATGATGATCCAGAAATTTTAGCTCTGCTCAAGACCATTGGGGTCTGATTCATGGTCAGCCAGCCACCAAGAGGCCAAGTCAGAGGGCACAGGCATAATTGCTTCAAACACTATATACATACATAATAACATACACTCTCAGTTTTAAGAGGGAAAACCAATAGAGACTTTGAAAACTAGAATTATACTTTGTACCTATTTCTAATGATATAATACATACTCATGAAAAACAATTATAAAAAATTTAACCAATTCAAATATTTCAAAAATAAATTTATTATCAAATTATATGGGATATTGAATAAAAACTGATGTTAGGGGCGCCCGGGTGGCTCAGCACTTGAGCGTCTTCCTTCAGCTCAGATTGTGATTCTAGGATGCTGGGATCGAGTCTCTAATTGGGCTCCTCACTGGGAGCCTGCTTCTCCCTCTGCCTTTGTCTCTGCCTTTCTCTGTTTCTCTCATGAATAAATAAATAACATATTAAAAAAAACTCATGTTGGTATATTTATTTGCAGCCCCCACCTTCAGCACACACACCTCACTCTCACTCAGGCCCACATTCAGGACAGAGTGATGTCTGTTGTCTACACTGATCCTGTTATCAGCATCGGTAAAGAAAAAACTCAATGCAAGGAATAGGGTGGGACCCTTCCTCTGCAGTTACTTGGTGTGAGCAGTTGTTCTTGTGATGGCTCCAGTTCACAAAGAAAATTCAGCAGGCCATACATTGTTCTCCTGGTGCAAAAGATCAGGGGGCTAGGGTGGGAGTGACCTTTCCAGGAAGGTCACTTGGGCTTAGATTCTCTCCTCTGAAGTCTTAAGATGAGCAAAGTCCAGCAGAAGACAAATTAGAGTTTATTTGGGGATCCGAGAGAGAAGGAGTGCAGAGAACTCAGCCACCACAGTGGGAGACTCCTCGTAATCCCCAAATTCCTAGCACAGGCGACCCAGGTAGCAAGAAAGAAATGCAGAAAGGTGTTGTGCCCAAGATTGCGAATCCGAGAAACCACCAAGGAGCTGACACCGATGCAAGTGCACAAGGGTTTATTATCAAGCTCGAGATTGGGTCCAAGTATACCTGACACAGCAGAGCGGGGACTTGAACTCCGAGGTGGGTTACAGCTGGGTTTTTATGGGCTGGTCTAGGGGATTTTCAGAAGGGGTGGAGGAACTTCTTCTTCTTCTTCTTTTTTTTTTTTTTTTAATTATTTAATAATTCTTTATTAAGCATTTTCTTTTTTTTAAATAATAAATTTATTTTTTATTGGTGTTCAGTTTACCAACATACAGAATAACACCCAGTGCTCATCCCGTCCAGTGTCCCCCTCAGTGCCCGTCACCCATTCACCCTCACTCCCCGCCCTCCTCCCCTTCCATCACCCCTAGTTTGTTTCCCAGAGTTAGGAGTCTCTCGTGTTCTGTCTCCCTTTCTGATATTTCCCACACATTTCTTCTCCCTTCCCTTATATTCCCTTTCACTATTATTTATATTCCCCAAATGAATGAGAACATACAATGTTTGTTTTCTCCGATTGACTTACTTCACTCAGCATAATACCCTCCAGTTCCATCCACGTTGAAGCAAATGGTGGGTATTTGTCGTTTCTAATGGCTGAGTAATATTCCATTGTATACATAAACCACATCTTCTTTATCCATTCATCTTTTGGAGGAACTTCTTCATTCTGATATGGGGAAAAGGTGGGGGAGTTTCTTAAGCTTTTAGTTCCTCATTCCAATAAGGGTGAGCTCTATGGTTTTTCTTGTTGCTTATCTAGGGGCCAGGGGTGGGGAACATTTTCTGAATTTCTTGGGTCCCACAAAGGCTCCTGGTAACACATTTTGAAATCTGGCCTAGAACAAGTCCTATGCAGAAAAAGGGACCAGAAATGAGCCTTGACTCTCATTTTCTTTTCCCTTCTGTTCGAAAATATGTTCCAAAATTTGAACAATTAAGTCTCAGGACATGCTACTGTTATCCCTGGAGCAAGAAAACAAACAAGTAATAAATGTGAGTCTCTCCCATGAGACTTAGAGCATGTTCATAGCACAAGCCCTGAGAAATTTTCCTCTTTTTAATTTTTTGATAACTTATATTGAACTTTAAAAGTGATTGCTTTTACAGGGAACCCCACACAAGACATGGCCTAATCAGTTAGACTTTACGTGTCAATTTGGCTAAGTTAAAGCCCTCAGCTATTCAAAAGCTCATCTAAGTGCTGTCAGGAGGTACATTGGATGTGTGATTAAAGTCCATAATTAGTTGACTATTAGCAAGGGAAATTATTTTAGGTAATCTAGGTAGGCCTGATTTGATCAGTTGAAAGACTCAAACTGAGTCTTCCCTAAGGAAGAGGAAATTCTGGCTTGGTATTCAGCTTCACCCTGAGCTGAGTCCCAGCCTGCATTCCTATAATTTTCAGACCAGCTTGGTCAGACCCATAGTCATGTAAGCCAATTCCTTGCAATAAATATCTTTTTTTTTTTAAATTTTTTTTAAATTTTTATTTATTTATGATAGTCACAGAGAGAGAGAGAGAGAGAGAGAGAGGCGCAGAGACACAGGCAGAGGGAGAAGCAGGCTCCATGCACCGGGAGCCCGACGTGGGATTCGACCCCGGGTCTCCAGGATCGCGCCCTGGGCCAAAGGCAGGCGCCAAACCGCTGCGCCACCCAGGGATCCCAATAAATATCTTAATACATCTATCTCCTACTGTTTCTCTGGCTGAATTCTCATGATACTACAGACACTAACTGTGTATAGGACAGGGATACCTCTTTCCTGGGGTCATAGCCAGTACAGACAGGGGTACTAGAGGTGTGTCAAAGTAAACACCAGGTTAATAAGAGCAGGAAGAAATGAAGAAAAATCACAGCAGATTAGGCAAGGTTGACAGCTTCCATGTAGAATTAAAGCAAGGGAGTGCTTACAAAGCAAGAAAGGCTGATATCAGGAGTAGGGGGACAGTGGTTTAGATCTAGAATACTTCCAGACACAGGTGGGACTGGGATTGGTAGATTATGCACTGACCCCAGACATAAAACTTAAGAGGGGGTGCCAAAATCTCAGTCATCAAGATAAATAATACTTAATACTAATTTTT
The DNA here is from genome assembly GCF_048164855.1 of Canis lupus baileyi. Taxonomy (NCBI): domain Eukaryota; kingdom Metazoa; phylum Chordata; class Mammalia; order Carnivora; family Canidae; genus Canis; species Canis lupus. The sequence goes on from NC_132865.1 coordinate 37,258,137, forward strand.
AAATCAAAATTAATGCACAAAATCCATGATGAATAAAATATTAAAAATTTTAGATAAAGATAGGATCAGAAGGATCAAAATGCATTCAGTGGCTGCACTCTATGTGCTGTGGTCTCTGAAATTGCATCTCTCTGATTTGATGGGCTTGGCTGCTGGTCCCACAGGATTTAGGGGAAGATGAAGAGTTTGTGGTTCAAAGACTGGAGAGTAGATAGATACCAAAAGTAAGTGATGACCTAGAAAAACTGCTGAAATTATAGGCACATTCAAACTGAGGTCATAATCAATCATCTAGATAAAGCAGTGAGCCAAAGGGTTGGATCTGGAAGGGAGGTAAGGGTAAGGAACCTAGTGGGAAAAACAGTACAGCAGAGAAGCTAGGGCCCTGTAACATTGACAATTGAACAGCACATAATAAAAAGCATCTCTTTATAAGAAGCATTTCAGAAACTAGCAATAGAGATTCTAGTTAGAATCAGCGTATACTATTTGACTGTGACTTGCTTGAAAGTTAACTGAGGGGATGCCTGGGTGGCTCAGTCGGTTAAGTGTCTGCCTTGGGCTCAGATCATGTAACCAGGGTCCTGGAATTGAGGCCCAGGTCCAGCTCCCTGCTCAGCAGAGAGTCTACTTCTCTCTCTCTCTCTTTCTCTCTCTCTCTCTGCACCTTCCTCTACTTGTGCTCTCTCTCTCCCTCTCAAATAAAAACTAAAATCTTAAAAAAAAAAAAAAAAGAAAGTTAACCGAATCCAAATCAAAGCCAAGTAGAAACTTCACAGAGCTAAGGAGAGGTATTAGCATGTCACATTTTAATTTCTTTATTCTCTTCATTTCACAAGGATGAAACGTTAATGTTGAATAGCTGTATAGCAGCACTTTGTTGTGACGTATTAAGAACCATCCAAAAAAAAAAAAAAAAAAAGAACCATCCAAATACAAAACTTGGTATAGACCAGAGGAAGAGCTGGTCAAGGAGAGATGTTGGGTCCACATGACATACACACACACACACGCACATACACTCACACATGCACATATGCACTCCACCATCTTATTTAAATTTAGTACAGAAATAATATTCTAATGCACAAAGCTTTATTAATTTAATGGAGCAAAAGCTATATTTATTTTTATGCATTTTATTATTACTGCATTTATTTTGTTACCAGAAAATGTAACAAATGTAATGTGTAATCATATAACAATGTCATTATACATCAGTTATATTCATTTTGGATAATAGAATTCTAACAAATAAAAGTCCATGCTATCCTGAGGGGCATGAGAGGTTTTGTCCTAAATTTATTTCTTTCAGAAAGTACTTTATATAACCAAAACATGTAAGCCTCATAGCAATTCATGCTCAACAATATCATTTATAGTTAAAACCAAATTTTCAATAAGATTCCTAAGTAACAATAACTATATAATATATAAGCATTTGACCAAAAATAATCAATTCCATACAATTATTATTATTAGAATATAGGCAGATCTTAAAATAATGGACCAAATAATTATCCTAATTAACACTTAAAACCACATTTTCAAGTCCTGAGTGACCAGGCATTTGCAAGCTCACGGGAAGGATTAGTAGTAGACCAAGTGAGTCAAAGACATTCAGGTTCAGGTGCAGACTCTGCCCTTCATGAGTATCCAATCTGCTCACCTTAACTTCTCTGAGCCCATTTCCCAAATGCAGAATGGGAAGAGTTAAAATAGCTTCCCTGGGTTATTATAATGATGATATAAGATAAAATGTCACGAGCATAAGATCTGGCACTTGTAATAATGTTTGTTCCTGCCCTTTGCTGACAGAAGAGAGTGGTAGGGGGAGGCATTTCCTTCATTTCTGATGAGGAATGGACAAGGGCTAAAATATGCGAGTCCTGCCTTTCTAAACTTGAAATGGAATTCTGACAAGTTAGTAATGATGCTCAGGGCAGCAGCTGTCTGATGTCGTGAAGTCCTCTGAGGAGAGGCTGGCTCCCAGGACGTTCAAAAAAATCCCAAAGCCTCATTACCCAGCATGCTCTGTACTGTTGCTCTGGCTTATTCACATTAAAGCCAGAATGACACTGATTACTTTCATCAGGTGTAGCCAAGATGGGGAGTGCACAGAGCCTTGGGCTTCTAATAGATTAGCCATTTCTAAAAGCACGAAACATTCCACTCATACCTAATAATATTGCGTTAATGTTTTTATCACTATTTAATACCCTTTAAATATTATCACTGTTTTTATGAACTGTTTGATTGAATCATCTTATTGAATCTGAATCAAGCAATTGGGGTCAGATCCATTCCAAATAAATTTTCTGAAAGGCCATCTCAGTAAGAAATTTAGACTGAAATAATGATAAGTATTTTATATAATAACACAATTAGCATTTCCTAATAAGTATTTATGGACACTACGAGGTAATTTTTTTCCCTAGAAAAGCAGAACCAGTTTTGAATGTAAACTAATTTACTAATTAGTAAATTAGCTCCTTTGGATACAGGAGCTTTGATTCAAGTTTTTCTTCTCCAATTTCTTCCCACTGTTACATGAGTGTAATTTACATGAATGTAACTTAAAATTTCTTTGAAGTGGCTAAAGCAACCAACAGACTTGACAAGTGTTGACAAGTCTGTTGAATCAACCCTGGTATAGACTGGCATATGCAGTATTTAAAAACAATTATTTAATTAATTAATTCACACAGTAAGGAGTTGTGTAAGAAGTGACATTGTGTGGAGAAGTAAACCAAGGGTTTTGCAAAGACCAGCAATTTCATTCCAATCTGTGTGACCCAAAGAACTCCCTTTTCTTCTCTAAACTCCAACCCCCTTATCTGTAAATGAAGTTCTATTACTAACTCCTCACATTGTCACAGAGATTACACTTTATTATATGCCTAAATGCCTCAACATCACATTGTAATAACTATGGTCTCCTTGCCTTTGCAGGCAGATACAGAAAAATAGCACAATGGCCAAATTTGGTGACATTCCAATACTGTTGGAGGAAGAGAATAAAGGAGGGATATATCAGGACCATGCATTGGATTTTCCTTCATCGCAGCATTAGTCAATACTATGCAAGTTGCAAAAGACTATCATCCAACCAGGCTATTTAGGGAAGTTATCTGAAATTTTCAAAAAACCTTAGAAAAGGCAGGTACAGAACAGGCCCAGAACAACTGGAATCAAGGATTATGTTGTCACCAAGAGTCTTTGTACAGCTTTTATTTGCATTTCTGTATGTTGATTTCATTTTCTCTTCCACATGGCCAGTCACAAATATGGAAAGGAGAAAGAACAAAATGAACTCTGGAGTGTTGAATTGGAAGGAAATAGAAGTATTGTATCAGTATGACCAGATTTTTATTTTTTTAAGATTTTTAAATAGACATTTAAATATACAAGTGTGCTTTGTGTTATGTGTGTATTATCTATTTGTGTGTGTATGTGAGTACATGGGTGTGTATGAACGTGTACATGGGTGTGTATGAACGTGTCTGTGTGTGTGTCTGTGTGTACATGGGTGTGTATGAACGTGTCTATGTCTGTGTGCTTATGTTTTCTTTATCAAGAGAACTTAGAAGCAATGACATTCCAGTAACAATGAGCGCATCTAGCATCCAAATCTTGGTTATAATGCTATTAAAAGGAAGCAATGCTTCTTTGAGAGATAAGGATGAGGCTGGAAAAGTACCAGAGGAGCATAAAATATCTTCTTCTAGCAGAAAATAAGGAAATGCTTAAAAGAAAACAAAAACAAACAAAAGAACAGAAAGTGGGAGGAAATCAAAAGGACCTAAGGACAGCCGAAGTGACTACCTTTGACCAAATGTTGCATAATTTGAGCATAAAACAAACAATAATTGCCAAAACTTGGAAGCAACCAAGATGTCCCTCTGTGGGTGAGGGGATAAACAAACAGTGATACATCCAGACAATGGAATATTATTCAGTGCTAAAAAGAGATGAGCTATCAAGCCATAAAATGATATGGAGGACACTTCAATGTGGATTTCTAAATGAAAGAAGCCAGTCTGAAAAGGCTACCTACCATACAATTCTAACTATATGACACTCTGGAAAAGACAACTATAAAGACAGTGAAACAATTAGTGTTTGCCAGGGATTAGGGAGAGAGGGAGGGATGAATAGAGCACAGAGGATTTTTAGGCCAACAGCATCATTCTGTATGATACTATCATGGTGGATACATGTCATTAAAAATTGGTCCACATCTATAGGATGTATACCATCAAGAGTGATTCCTGATGTAAACTATGGATTTGGAATGATAATGATGTGTCAGTGTACATTCATCAGTTATAATAAATGCATCATTGGTGGGGATATTGATAATGGGGGAAGCTATGCATGTGTAGGGCAGGAGGAATGTGGGAAATCTCTGTACCTTCCACCCAGTTTTGCTGTAAGCTAAAACTGCTCTGAAAAAAAAAAAAAGTCTTAAAAACAAACCCCCCCCCAAAAAAATAGTGGGGATACCTGGGTGACTCAATGGGTTAAGTGACAGAATCTTGATTTTAGGCTCAGATTATGATCTCAGGATCCTGCAGTCAAGGCCCGTGTTGGGCTCTGTGCTCAGCACAGTCTGCTTGTCTCTCTCCCTCTGCTCCTCCTCCTGCTCTCAATCTCTCTCTCTCTCTCTCTCTCAAATAAAGAAATGAAAAATTTTAAATGCCCAAAAGAACAATAATAGAACTGTTTATGACTGTTTGAATTAGATTTTAAAAATCAATAAGACCATATAGATATTAATAAATAAATACATTGGAAAAAAAGAAATAGTTGTTCCTTACAGTAGAATGCCAACTAATAAATGTAGAAGTAATGAAATAGGCATTTCATGTTAGTGGTTTCAGATTCTGTTACACTACCCTGTTAATATATGAGCTATTGACCTGCTTTCTTTGGGACAGTAACAAGTTGGGACAATATCAAGACTTGAGACAGGTTATTGCTTTTTTCCAACATTAGAATAATAATATCCATACCTAGTAAAAATTACAACAGCAAAGAAAGGAATGAAAAGAAAAAATGACCAGGGGATCCCTGGGTGGCTCAGTGGTTTAGCGCCTGCCTTCAGTTCAGGGTGTGATCCTGGGGTCCCAAGACTGAGTCCCACATCAGGCTTCCTGTGTGGAGCCTGCTTCTTCATTCATCTGCCTGTCTCTCTCTCTCTCTCTCTCTCTCTCTCTCTCTCTCTCTCTCTATATATATATATATATATATATATATATAAAATTCTTCTTTATTGTTTGAATATTTGAGTAAACATATTTGTAAGTTGGCACTTGCCATTTTGAAGATAGAGGAAATTTGCTGTGGAGGAGAAGCTAAGAATGTAGAAGTTATCCTTTGTTGTTTATGAGAAACCCAGGTTAACAGAATTAAGGAATTTTCAAAATGTCACACACATCAAAATGTCACTTACAAGTGGCGGACAGAAACTCTTCGCTCTTTTGTCATCATTATCATTAATAGTTGAACATTAAACCATATTAAACCCCTCAAACTGACTGGCAGAGAGTCAGTTGATATCAACGTTACTTTGAGTTGTGTTTTTCTTTCAAGTTCCTTCATGGTCCAAAGTATACATTTACAAAGGTGCACCTCCATCAATAGCTTCACTTTTGAACATACATACATATGTAGCCCAAAAAATAAATATATAAATATAAATACACAAGGCATAATAGACCCTGATATATATGTGTGGATATGTGTGTGTGTGTGTGCATTTAAATGCAGGTTCCATGCAGAAAAACTATTCTTTTTCTTTTTTTAAAGATTTTATTTATTCATGAGAGACACAGAGAGAGAGGCAGAGACACAGGCAGAGGGAGAAGCAGGCTCCATGCAGGGAGCCTGATATGGGACTCGATCCCGGATCTCCAGGATCAAGCCCTGGGCCGAAGGCAGGAGCTAAACTTCTGAGCCACCCAGGGATCTCCAGAAAAACTGTTCTTTTAACAATTTTAATATGTTATTTTTCTCTCCATTTATGTGACAAAGTCTGAATGTCCTGGGTTTACCTTCTATTATCCCAACCCCCACCTCCCATCATCATGTGTGCCATGAAGAGGTAACTCACCCAATACTTCCAAAGGATTAACTTTTTCCAGTTATGACCCTGTCACTTGAAGTCACATGAAGCTGCTCTGGAGCAGAAATCTTCCAGAAGTGATGCTCTCCTGTCCCCTGTCATCACACCCTGCAGATAGCCAAGATCAGGATGAACATGATGAAAATACAATTACATAAATAAGACAAGCTTCAAGATTGGATAAAAATATTAATTAGCAGCAAGTAGGAATCATCCCTGGCTGGACATAATATCTTAATCATACTCCATTGGAAATTACAAGTCTTTTGATGAAATAATTAAATGCTTGCATTTAAAATAGCTCTAGCTATCTTATAAACTTGATAAAATTGTCTGAAGCAAGCTCACTTAAAATAATTTGTTCTTATGTCAAAACACTCAAGAAAAATGTCTCATAATGTGCCTTCTTCCTACCACCTTCTGCTCCAAACAGCAGGCAGATATTAAATATTTTAATTATGGATATACTTTGTTGTTTCCTTACACATCTCTCCTTTTCCCCCAGTAGTGCAGCCTAGTTTAAACTCCAGACAATCTAGCTTTCTTTCCTAGCTTCTTTTTTACTCTTTCCTTTTTTTAACTGACTATTTTTTCACTTGGCAACTTTTGACACAACTTTTTCTATCAGCCACAACCAGTTCCCCGTATCCCTGAGCTCCATATAACTGTGCTGAGAGTCCTTAAGTTCTGGACCAAGAAGCTGCTGGAAAGGTCGCACACAAAAATGAGTTAGCAAAGGCTGTGCTCAACCTGCCTCAGGAAGCTGTAATAATTGTGGAGAGCTCAGATACCTGGATATCTTACTCACAACTAGAGGCACAGCTGCCTGATCCCATGAAGGTCTTCTCCCCTCTTAAAATTTTGCCCCCAGGGTTAAATGAATGCACTCCAAAAGCTTGTTCACTTAAAGGTTCAATTTCATATTGTTTCTCCAACAACTGTAAATATTAATGAAAATTCTTGAGATTAACATTTGTATTGAGGGTACATATGTATGAAGATGATGAATGTCACCCCATCTTCATAGAGTGTCCCCCTTAAGTTAGCCCTTTGACTACACCATCAGGAGGCTGCTGCAATGTTTGATCAGGCTGGCTGGTAAAATCACCAGTGGGTCTCATTTTTGCAATCCCATTCCTATATCTAGTTTGTTCAAAAATGAATCCTCTGGTCTACTATGAGCTTATATGAGATGCAGTGAATCATACACCTGAAGACTTCAGACAGTCATCCTAGCTGAGACCTTGAAAGCAGGAAAGAAAAACCTATACCTGGAGCTCATGTCTATTCCTATTAGAACAGATCTCTGGTTCTTCCAGGATAGAAGGGATTTGATATAGTCAACTTGCTGCTAAGCGGTGGTTGGTCTCTCTGTGGAATGAGATTGTACCAAGGGTTCAGTGTTGGTCTCTGTTGCAGGTAAATTGAACATTCTACAACTGCAGAACCTAAATAAGCCTTTTTAAGTGCGAACACATACTGTTGGGCCAATGCATAACCTCTCTCTCTCTCTCTCTCTCTCTCTCTCTCATTCTATTTATGTGCCTATCATACAAGTACTGGGGTGGCCAATGACTAAGGCTGATATCACTTGGCCAAATCATCCTGTCAACTCAGTTGTTTAGTAATAGACGTTTTTAATTGAACATTAACGTGTGATACAAAGCTTTTCATACTTTATTCCATTCCTACGTGCATGTCTACATTCCTCTACCTCATACCTCCTTATCCTAATTTTCCAATTCTTCTTCCAGGCCCCTGACCAATCACTACCTATGAATCTAACTTGTATACCTATTCCAACTTAAGATGCAATATTATTTTTGATTGATTATATTGGCTGGGGGTAGAAGGTAATCAGAGATTATCTCTTGGCCTTCCCTACTATAATAACACTAGTTCCATAGGTAAAGAACCCAAGCTGGGGATTGCATCAACTACTATGTATGTATATCACAGACACACATTTGAGAATGGAGAAAGTTCCATCAGGTGGGGCTGCAAATCCAGGGGATCAATTTAAGCAGAAATATAGACAAAACTACAATCTTTGCCTAGCTTCCATATACTCCTATTCTAGCAGGGGGACTATGATGACTCTTCAGGTCTTTGGGTTTCAGTGGTAAACCAGACTCTATATCCAAATTGTTGAAATATTCCCTCTTCCTCAGTTAACAATTATCTTAGTAAATAGCCTTAGGCCTCTTTGAGGAAGGATTTGGGGAATCATAACCATTTATGCTTGTCATGGTGTTGCAAGGTCTTTCCTCCTAGGGATTCAGCTTCCCCTTCAGTCAACAGATCCTAAGTCTGACTCAGATCCAGAAAGTAATTGTGACTTTATGGAGTGACTGCCCTCAGACTCCTGGTCATCTATCTTTGACTTCTTCTGAAGTACAAAACGAGTAGTGTCCATTAATCTTATCTTTAGCAATACTGCATCCTATTCACCATCTCTTTGCAAGTCAGTCATCCTTGGTGATCACTCTAACACTATGCCTCATTATAATAGTTGCATACATATGATTTCTGGAAATTAAGTGTCATCACTTGGCCTCCATTGTTGCAGGGTTCTATTATCCCTTTTATTATTGGTGAGCCTAGTTTTTTAGTGGTCTCTTTGCAATCAGTCTTGGCTTATAGAGAGCCATCACTGAATATTTTAGTGAATCTCCTTGTCAGCACTTTGCTTAAAACTGGTAAATAGCTATCCTTTGGGCCAGCCCATGGAGCCAAATCATCTATGGGCTTCCCAAACTTTCATGGTATATCCATTCTAATACTCCAACTACTTAGAGACTGCTTGACCTTTGGATGCACCTGGAATATGATTTTTTCATGTTTCTAGTAACCATCCTAGCACTGGGACTGCACCATTTCTGGAATATAGGATAATAAATTCAGCATCTGGGTCAAGTGTCCCCAGAACAATGAACTCCTCCCTTTTTTTTATGTTCTACGTTGACCACTTTGACCAAGTACCATCAGAATCCCAAGTAGTCATCTAGTACATGATATCTAGGCCCTTGTAGCTGCTGTGAAGTATAACTTATTTCTCCCTTATCAGGTCCAGTATGCCCCTAGATGAATTATACTGTAACTTAACCCTCGTTAGAGATCTACTGGCTAGAAGGAAGGGTGGGGGTAAATCCTGAAGTGGATGTATATTGTCTACCTAGAGCTCTGACATCATTGTGAGGTTGAGGTAGCCAACACAAGAATTGCCTGAATCTTCTATTCTTATGTGAAATTGTATGGCGAACTTTACTGTTAAGCCATTGTTAGTTGGATATTTTGGTCACTTACCAAAAATAATTTACTGGTTGGCAGAATCTAACCTGGAAGGTGAGAAAAAAGTGGCTTTTTGGTTATTCCGATAATATTGGTTAAATTATTGTCAGTTTCTAAGAGTACTAAATTCTTATTTATAGACATTAAAATCAAATTTAATGATGCTTTTTTTTTTCAACTCCAGCATACAGTCTTATAATCTTACATTAGTTTCAGGTGTATAATATAGTGATTCAGCAATTCCATACATCACCCTGTGCTCATCACAAGTACATTCTTTAATCCCTAATCACTTATTTTACCCATCCCCCCACCCACCTCTTCTCTGGTAACCATGAGTTTGTTCTCTAGAGCTGAGTAAATTTAATAAATTTTGTATTAATTTGATGGAATTTTAGGTAATTTTATTTTATTCTAACTACTTATTTCTTTATGGGATATTTAAACAAATAGAGAAATATGTTATAAATGTTAAAAATGGTGAAAATTGTGCCACTAAACTCTTCATTAATATTGTTTTGAAACAGATTATTGGACATAATCTTACTATTTACCTTACTTCAAAACTTACATATCATATTACTGTCCCCTCTTTTTTTTGTATGCTTTTTAGAAAGCTCCTTTTTTTGTGTGTTTTTCAGCTTTGAGTAATATTTTACAAACAAAAAATTGTGCACATTTAATGTATATATTTTGATGAGTTTCAACATATACATGCACTTATGATATCAACATCATAACAGAGATACTAAATATACCCATCACTTCCAAAACCTTTCCTATGTTCTTTTATGCATATTTTATTGTAAGAAGACTTAATGTGAGATGTATCCTCTTAACACATGTTAAAATAATCAAAGAGAGCAATTTAGTTAATCTAAGCAAATTTTATTTCATATTTCATGGAGTGGATAGTTTTTATTCTCAAGAGTCCAGAACACTAGACAGCAGGAAGTTTTTGCAGAAGAAGCCAATCAGGGAATAAAGAAAGAGTCTTCAGCTTAAGTTAACTGTATATCTAACCTTATTAAGAACAAGGAAATCATGATAGATATTGGCAGCTGGGGACTGACTGGCCGGATATACTGTATTTCTAGTCATGCACAGCATTTATGGGACCAGGAAAGTTACATAGATTTCGGATTGCTGACGTGGCACTCTGGGCAAGAGCAGCTCCATCTTGGACCTAGAAGTTTCAATACATATTTTTTAAATGTACAATACCATATTCTTTACTATGCGCACTGTCATCTTCCGTTACAGAAACTTTATACTCATTGAAAAACAGTTACCCACTCCCCCGTCACCCAACCCTTGACAATCACCATTCTATATTCTGCCTTTATGAGTCTGGCAATTTCATACAAGTAAAGCCATGCAGTATTTGTCTAAGACTCGTTTATTTCACTTAATATAATAAACTTAACCAAGGAAACAAAAGACTTGTACGTTGAAAATTCTAAAACACTGATAAAAAAAATTAAAGCAGACACAAATAAATGCAAAGACATTCCATGTACATGGATTAGAAGAATTAATATTGTTAAAATGTCCATCTTACCCAAAGCCATCTGTATATTCAGTGCAATAACTTTTTTTTTTACAGAAATAGAAAAACAATCTTTTTTTTAAAGACTTCATTTATTCATGAGAGACAGAGAGAGAGGCAGAGACATAGGCAGAGGGAGAAGCAGGCTCCTCACAGAGAGCCTGATGCGGGACTCAATTCTGGAAACCCGGGATCACACCCTGAGCCAAACACTAACACTCAACTGCTGAGCCACCCAGGTGTCCCAGAAAAACAATCTTAAAATTCATTTGGAACTACAAAAGATCCTGAATAACCAAAGTGACCTCAAACAAGAAGAATAAAGCCAGAGGCATCACACTTCTTGATTTTAAAATGTAAAGCTATAGTAATTAAAACAATGTGGTACTGGCATAAAGACAGTCATATAGACCTATGAAACAGAATAGAAAGCCCAAACAATCAAGAAAGGATAATCTCTCCAACAAATGCTGTTGGAAAACCACAAGCAAAAAAATGAAATTAGACCCTTATCTTACTAGTGTAAGACACAAAAATTAACACAGAATGGACTAAAAACTTAATATAAGAACTGAAACTATGAAACTCTTTAAAGAAAATATAGGGGGAAAAACTTCTTGACATTGGTCTTGGCAGTAATTTTTTGAATTTGACACCAAAAGCACAGGCAACAAAATCAAACATAGACAAGTGGGACTGCATCAGACAAAAAGCTTCTATACAAAAAAAGAAGCCATCAGTAAAGCAAAAAAATAAAATAAAATAAAAAAATAAAATAAAATAAAATAAAAAGGAATGGCAGAAAAATATTTGCAATCTATTTGATAAGGGTCAATATCCAAAATATATTTAAAAACTCATATAACTCAATAGCATTAAAAAATGACCTGATTTAAAAAATGTTAAAAGGACTTGGCTATTTCTCCAAAGAAAACATACAAATGGCCAACAGGTATATGAAAAGATACTCAATATTACAAATCATCAGGGAAATGAAGATCAAAACCACAATGAGATATCACCTTATCACTTGTTAGGAAAGCTATTACCAAAAGGCAAAAATAGCAACTGCTGCCAAGGATGTAGGGAAAAGGGAATTCATACTTTGACGGGAATGGTACAGCCACTAGGGCAAATTGCATGGAAGTTCCTAAAAAAAAAATAAAAAAATAAAAAAAATTTTAAAGATCTACCATATCATCCAGTAAACCCACTACAGGGGAATTAATCCAGAAGAATTGAAATCAGGATTTCAAAGAGATATGTATCTTGGTGTTCCTTATAGTATTATTCACAGGACCCCGGGATCACAACCTGAGCTGAAGACAGACGCTCAACCACTGAGCCACTTAGGTGCCCCTGCCCATGGCATATTTATTAGGTAAAACAAAGTTGTTTTCTTTGGATGAGGACCAAAAATATCTAAAATAAGATGTCTAAAAATATCACCTACTAAAGCTCCAGGAGACATGTGTGACCTAAAAGATAGCCCTGAGGGCACTAGCAATTCAATAGTCCCTGGTAGGAGGCAAAGCCTGAAATACACCTCCCCAAAACTCAAAAATCATAATGCTGCCTTCTCGCATCTAGAATGAGCAGCATTTTAAAATGAGGAAATCTATGAACCAAAATATATGGTGTCTAGTCAATATCATTTCCCAAGCTTATCCAAACCCTCCATGCAATCTATTACATAGCATGAGAGGGAAGTGTGTGCGGAGTCATATTTGGGCAGGAAAACAAATGTTCTGCCTCTGTAAGCTGAAGTTTCAAAGATAGCCAGGTGGCCTTGAAACTTGGCCTCTTGAGAAGAAGCATTAGAAAACCTTTAGCAAATAATTAATATACTTTTTAAACAATTCTTCGCAAATCAATGAGAAAATAGAAAATTATTTTGATCATTCTCAACAGACTATATTAATTGGGAGTCATTATGCTTCTCTTTGGTTATAAAAGAACAAACAACAAAATCCAGAATTCCAGACTACCATTAAATAAAACCAGCAAGAACACTGACAATATGTGCACCATGTACACACTTGTCAGGCTTGTGCACATCACAAATGTGGTTACATTCTTCTCAGGTCATGATCCCAGAGTCCCAGGATCGACCCCCACATTGGCTCCATGCTCAGCGGGGAGTATGCTTCTCCCTCTCATGCTCTCTCTCTCTCACTCACTCTCTCAAATAAATAAATAAAATCTTTAAAAAAAAGAAAGAAAGAAAACAGCAATCAGTGCAAGAATAAACAAATCAATGGGGTAAATTAGGTAAATTTTAAAGAACTCTATTGTATGCTATAATTTGGTATATGATAAAGGTGACAAATGACTGTATCAATAAATGTATAGTGTCTAAACAATTGGTTAATCTTTGGAAGACAAAGTTGGAATCTTATTTCCCACAACATATAATAAACTCTAGCTATAAATCAATATTAACTATTTTTTTAACATTGTAAGTGTTTTTATGATGTCATAAAGGATCAATAAAAATGTTGAGTATTTGTTCTGGAAGCAGAAAACTATTTCTTTAGCATAAAATGAATTACAGAAATTAAAAAGAATTGTCATTATTCACAGATGGCATGATTGCTTAGGTAAGAAATCCAAAAGAATTTATAAACTCTTAGTATTAATAAGAGAATTTAACAAAATATATAACATATAAATATAATACATAATATTTAATTACTGTATGCCAGAAAATCAGTATATACCATTAATAAATGAACAAACAAACCAAGAAACCAAATCTTTAAAAATACCACTAATAGCTTCAAAATTATCAAGTAACTAAGAATAAAGTCAACCCAAAATCTGTTCGAAAGCTCTATAGAGATAAGTATAGTTATATATGAAACATATTTGTTATATATTTGTGGATTGGAAAACCCATGGGGAGGAGCAGTTAAGATGGCAGCATAGTAGAACACTAGGTTTGCCTCATTCCTTGAACATAGCTAGATAACTAGCAAATCCTTCTGATTACCCAAGAAATCAACCTGAGGCCTGACAGAACAAACTACACAACCAGAGGGAGACAAGAGGCCACATCAAATAAGGTAGGAAGTGCAGAGATGTGGTTTGGGGGAAACCAGACTGTGGTGCTGCAGTGGGAGGGAATCCTGGTCATTGAAAGAGAGAGAGAGAGAGGCCGGGGGATATATAAGAACATTTCCCCCAAATCATTGGCTGGGAAAATAAGAGGGGCTGATTTTTGTGAGTTTTTACAACCAGTTCTCAAAGACTATAGTTTTGGAGGTTGGTAGGCTTGGCTAGGCTAGAACCCTGAGAGTGCTGACCTACTCCTGGAGAGAAGATGGGCAAACAACCCCACCTTCCCCTACCCCTCAGCATAGGTGCAGAGACACCTGCTGAGGGTAGTTAACCTGTACACTGGTTATTTAGCCTGCTTTGCTCCAAATCCCACACCCCTCTGCTCTGGTGGAACTGTCCTTCTTGGTCAAACCTACATTTATTCCAGCAAGTGAGACCTTCCCCCTGAAGACCAGCACAGGCCTCCACCACAGCATGTCCCTAAAGTTTGGAGTTTTAAAAAATCAGCAGGTTTGACTGGGATAGAGCCCAAAGTGCAGTTCACTGCCCTAGGCAGGCAAACAACCCAGAGACAGATTATATGAAAACAGCTATCTGAAAACACATGGGATTCACGAGGGAAAATTATTAATTTTTCAATGGGGTGCTTTCTTGAAAGCAGCAAGCACAGAGTTCGCTCTCTCAGGACAAAGTTGCTGGCTGGTGCCACTTCCTTCCCCTACTCTTCAGTATAAACAAACTTCAATAAACAGTGTAGCACCAACACTGGCTGCCTAACTTGCTTATACCAAGTCACGGCCCCCTGCTTATCTTGGACAAGTGTGCCTAAGGACCAGTGCAGCAGGCCTCTTCCCCCAGAAGACCAGCAGAAATCTCTACACACACTGTGTCTACCAACCGTAGAGTTCTGCAAGGCTTCAGTTTGAGTGGAAGTAGTGTCAGGTCTCATTTAGCAAGCAAACCAGAGCATACCTAGTTAAAACCCATCAAACTCTAGATAAGGTCCAAACACTGCCCACTACAAATAAGGACAGCCTCTTCAGGTAACTAACCTGAGGTAAAAAGAGTAAAACCACAGAAGTAGAGTGCACACATCAGAGACCCTCACTGAGGGTCAGGCCCTGGACACTATATGGCTTCTTCTTCATAAAGCCATTACTCTCAGGAGCAGGAAACATAGAAGGCTTTTCTAGGTAGAGACCTAGACAAAATGCCAGGATAGTGGAATTCATCCCAAAAGAAAGAACCAGAAAATGTCACTGCCAGACATCTAATCAAAATGGGTATAAGTAATATGCCTGACAGAGAATTTAAAGCAACAATCATAAGAATACTCACTGGCCTTGAGAAAAGCATGGACAATATCAGGGAGAGCCTTATTGCAGAGATTAAAAAAAAGTTAAAGAAATGAATCAGACAGAAATGAAAAATACAAAACCTGAGATTTGAAACTAACTGGATGTAAGGACCAAATTGATGGAATAAGCAAAGGACAAATAAGTGATGTAGAAGATAGAATAATGGAAAATAAGAATGCTGAGCAGAAGAAAGAAAGAACTATAGATCATTAAAGAAGACTTAGGGAACACAGCAACTCCATCCAACATTACATTTGTATCATAGGATTTCCAGAAAGAAGAGAAGGAAGAGGGGACAGAATGTTTATCTGAGGAAATAATAGCTGAAAAAGTCCCTAATATGGAGAAGGAAATAGACATCCAAATCCATGAGGCACAGAGAACTCCTGTCAAAATCAACAAAAACAGGCCAACACCAAGACATAGAGTAGTTAAATTTGCAAAATTTACTGATAAAGAAAAAATCCTAAAAGCAGCAAGACAAAAGAAGTCCTTAACTTAGAGGGAACACCAATAAGGCTGGCTGCAGAACTCTCCACAGAAACTTGGCAAGCCAGAAAAGAATGGCATGATATATTCAATGTGCAGAATAGGAAAAATCTGCAGCCAAGAACAGTGTGTCCAACAAGGCTATCATTCATAATAAGAGGAGAGATAGTTTCCCAGACAAACAAAAACTAAAGGAATTCATGACCAGTAAACCAGCCCTGCAAGAAATATTAAAGGGACTCTTTGAGTGGGAAGGAAAGACAAAAAGTGACAACGACTAGAAAAGAAGAGAGAAAATCTCCAGTAACAACAAAACAAGTAATAAAATGGAACTAAATACATATCTATCAATAATTACTCTGAATGTAAATGTACTAAATGCTCCAATCAAAAGACATAGAGTGTCAGAATGGATAAAAAATCAAGACCCATCTATATGCTGCCTACAAGAGACTCATTTTATTTTTTTTCCAATTTTAAATACAGTTTTATTTAAGACATTGCATTTTCCACTTAACAATACAGTGCTTATAAAGTGCAATGTTTATTTCCTTTCCCTGTGCACATATTCCATATTCAAGTATCAAGAATGCCCAGTATATTTACTATAGCAGCTTGACTTTAAAACTGCCATGGAATTTGCTACAAATTTGGGTCCTTCAAATGTGTGGAACAATGCTAGACCTGTCATCAGGTTGGCTTAATCAACCTCTTCAATGGTAGGCCCAGAGGATGCACCACCAGAGGGAGGAGCTCCACCACCAGGAAAGCCTCCGGGCATTCCTCCTGGCACTCCTCCTGCACTCTGGTATAGCTTCATACCGATGGGGTTGCAGACTTTCTCCAGCTCTTTCTGCTGATGTTCAAATTCTTCCTTCTCTGCAGTCTGGTTCTTATCGAGCCAGTTGATGAGTTCATTGCACTTGTCAAGAATCTTCTGTTTGTCTTCGTCATTGATTTTGCCCTGAAGTTTTTCATCTTCAACAGTTGCTTTCATATTGAATGCATAAGACTCAAGTGAATTCTTAGAAGACACCTTGTCTCTCTGCTTCTCATCTTCCACTTTGTACTTCCCAGCTTCCTGGACCATGCACTCAATGTCCTCCTTGCTCAAGCAGCCCTTGTCATTAGTCATGGTAATCTTGTTCTCTTTTCCTGTGCTCTTATCCACAGCAGACACATTGAGGATACCATTAGCATCAATATTAAAAGTGACTTCAATCTGAGGAATGCCACAAGGAGCAGGAGGTATGCTGGTGAGTTCAAACTTGCCAAGTAGATTGTTATCCTTGGTCATAGCACACGCTCACCTTCATAGACCTGAATAAGCACACCAGGCTGGTTGTCAGAGTGGGTAGTAAAGGTTTGTGTCTGTTTGGTAGGAATGGTAGTATTGTGCTTGATGAGCACAGTCATGACTCCTCCAGCAGTTTCAATACCAGGAGGAAGTGGGGTGACATCCAATAGCAGCAAATCTTGAACATTTTCAGATTTGTCACCAGAAAGAATTGCTGCCTGGACAGCTGCACCATAAGCAACGGCCTCATCAGGGTTGATGCTCTTATTCAGTTCCTTTCCATTGAAGAAGTTTCTGAATCTTGGGGATACAGGTAGAACCTCCCACCAGGACAATATCATGGATCTGAGACTTGTCCAGCTTGGCATCCCAAAGAGCTTTCTCTACAGGGTCCAGGGTGCCACGGAACAGGTCAGCATTTAATTCTTCAAACTGGGCACAAGTAATAGAGGTATAGAAGTCGATTCCTTCATACAGAGAATCAATCTCAATACTGTCCTGGGTGCTGGCCCATTCGCATGCAGTACGGAGACAGCCCTCTTATTTTTGTTGATATCCTTCTTGTGTTTGTGCTTGAATTCTGCAATAAAATGATTGACCATACAGTTGTCAAAGTCTTCTCCACCTAAGTGGGTGTCTCCAGCTGTGGACTTGACCTCAAAGATCCCATCTTCAATAGTAAGGATTGACACATCAAAAGTGCCACCTCCTAAATCAAAGATCAACACGTTCCTTTCAGCTCCAACCTTCTTGTCTAAGCCATAAGCAATAGCAGCAGCATTTGGCTCATTGATGATTCGAAGTACATTAAAACCGGCAATAGTTCCAGCATCTTTGGTAGCCTGACGCTGAGTCATTGAAGTATGCAGGTACCCTGACAACCGCATTGGTAACAGTCTTCCCAAGGTAGGCCTCTGCAATTTCCTTCATCTTTGTCAGAACCATAGAGGACACCTTCTCTAGATAGAAACTTTTTGTCTCCCCCTTGTATTCTACTTGGACCTTAGGCCTGCCAGCATCATTCACCACCATGAAGGGCCAATGCTTCATATCAGATTGGATGACAGCATCATCAAATCTACGTCCAATCAGCCACTTGGCATCGAAAACCGTGTTAGTGGGGTTCAACACAACTTGATTCTTCACAGCATCACCGATCAATCGTTCGGTGTCTGAAGGCGACATAACTTGGGGTGGTTCGGTTTCCCTGCTCATTGGCAATTATTTCCACTTTCCCGTGCTGGAAGACACCCACGCAGGAGTAGGTGGTGCCAAGATCGATCCCGACTGCGGGTCCTGTAGACATAGTTGCTTCTGTGTGGGCCAGACTCGGCCCGCGGAAACAACAGCCGCCTGCAGATCTGGCGCCGCGTACAACTGAGACTCGTTTCAGACTTAAAGACACCTGCAGATTGAAAGTGAAGGGTTAGAGAACCATTTATCATGCAAACGGATTTCAAAAGAAAGCCAGAGTAGAAATACTTAAATCAGACAAACTAGATTTTAAATCAAAGACTGTAACAAGAGATGAAGAAGGGCACTATTTAATAATAAAGGGAACTATTCAACAAGAAGATCTAACAATTGTGAATATTTATACCCCTAACTTGGGAGCACCCAAATATATAAATTAATAACAAGTGTAAAGAAACTCATTGATGATAATGCAATAATAGGGATTTTAAAACCCCACTTACCTCAATGGGCAGATCATCTAAGCAGAAAATCAACAAGGAAACAATGGCTTTGAATGACAAACCAGGCCAGATGGAACATTCCATCTTAAAGACCATAATATACATTCTTTTCAAGTGCAAATAGTACATTCTCCAGAATAGACCACATATTGGTCACTAAGCAGGACTCAATAAGTACAAAAAGATTGAGAATATGCATACCATGCATCTTTTCTGACCACAAGGCTATGAAACTTAAAATCAACCAGAAGAAAAATTTAGAAAGACTACAAATACATGGAAGTTAAACAACATGTTACTAAACAATGAATGGGTCAACCAAGAAGTTAAAGAAAATATTTTTAAAATAAATGAAAATGAAAACATGATAGTCCAAAAACTCTGGGATGCATCAAAAGCATTCCTAAGAGGGAAATATAGAACAATGCAGGCCTATATGAAGAAGCAAGAAAAATCTCAAATAGACAACCTAACCTTACATAATAATTAAGGGAAATAATAGAGATTAGATCAGAAATAAATGATATAAAAACAAAAAAATAATAGAAGAGATCAATGGAACCAGGAGCTGGTTCTTTGAAAAAATTTAATGAAATTGATAAACCTCTAGGCAGGCTTATCAAAAAGAAAAGAGAAAAGATCTAAGTAAATAAAATCACAAATGAGGGAGGAGAAATAACTAAAACTTCCAAAAAATAGTAATGGAAGGAAAATTTCCACTCATTGTATAAGGCCAGCATTACCCTGATTCCCAAACCAGAAAAGACTCCACTACAAAAGACAACTGCAGGCCAAACCCCTGATGAACACGGATTGGCGCCTGCCTTTGGCCCAGGGGCGATCCTGGAGACCCGGGATCGAATCCCACGTCGGGCTCCCGGTGCATGGAGCCTGCTTCTCCCTCTGCCTGTGTCTCTGTCTGCCTCTCTCTCTCTCTCTCTCTTTCTCTCTCTCTCTCTCTGTGAGACTATCATAAATAAATAAAAATTTAAAAATAAAATAAAATAAAATACTAGTAAATCGAGTCCAACAGTACATTCAAAGAATCATTCAGCACCATCAAGTGGGATTAATTCCTAGGTTGCAAGGAACAAGTGTTGATTGATTTGTGAATATTGAAATCAATCAACATGATAAATCATATTAGGTAAAAAAAAGGATAAAACCGTTTGATCCTCTCACTAGATGCATTAAAAGCATTTGACAATGTACAACATCCATTCATGATAAAAACCCTCAACAAAGTGCGTTTAGAGGAAACATACCTTAACATAATACAGACCGTATGTGAAAAACCCACAACTAATATCATCCTCAATAGAGAACAACTGATAGCTTTTCCTCTATAGTCAGGAACAAGACAGGGATGTTCATTATTATTTAACATAGTACTGGAAGTCCTAGCCTCAACAATCAGACAACAAAAAGAAATAAAAAGCATCCAATTAGCAAGGAAGAAGTCAAACTTTCACTATTTGCAGACGACATGATACTCTATATAGAAAACCCAAAAGATGTCACCAAAAAATTGCTAAAACTGACACATGAATTCAGTAAAGTCAGAGGACACAAAATCAATGTACAGAAATCTGTTGCATTTCTATACAACAATAATAAAGCAACAGAAAGAGAAATCAAGGAATCAATTGAAGATGACATGAAGAAATTGAAAAACATTCCATGTTCATGGATTGGAGGGAAGAGCAAATATTGCCAAAATGTCTATGACCTAAAACAATCTACACATTTAATAGAATTCCTATCAAAATATCAACAGCATTTTTCACAGCATTAAAACAAACAATCCTAAAATTTGTATGGAACCACAAAAGACCCTTTATAGACAACATAATATTGAAAAAGAAAATCAAAGGTGGAGGCATCACAATTCCAGACTTCAAGCTTTATTACAAAGCTTTGGTCATCAAGACAGTATGGTACTAGCACAAAAGCAGACACGTAGATCAGTGGAACAGAATAGAGAACCCAGAAATGAATTCACACCTTTATGGTCAGTTAATCTTGGACAAAACAGGAAAGAATATGCAACGAGAAAGACACAGTCTCTTCAACAAATGGTGTAGGGAAAATTAGACAGCAATATACAAAAGAATGAAAATGATCCACTTTCTTACACCAAACACAAAAATGAATTAAAAAAGAATGAAAGACCTAAATGTGAGACAGAAATCTATCAAAATCCTAGAAAAGAACAGACGATATCCTCTTTGACACCAGCCATAGTAACTTCTTACTAGATATGTCTCCTGAGGCAAGGGAAACAAAAGCAAAAACAAACTATTGGGACTTCATAAAAAAAAAAAAAAAGTTTCTACACACCAAAGGAAACAGTTAACAAAACTAAAAGTTCACCTACAGGATGAAAGAAGATATTTGAAAATGACATATCTGGATAAAGGGTTAGTATCTAAAATATATGAAGACATAAAACCCAATACCCCAGAAATGAATAATCCAGTTAAAAAATGGGCGGGAGACATGAATAGACACTTTTCCAAAGAAAACATCCAGATGGTTAACAGACAAGAAAGAATGCTCAACAACGTTCATCATCAGGGAAATACAAATCAAAACTACAATGAGATATCACCTCACACCAGTCAGAATGGCTAAAATGAAAAACACAGTAAACAACAGGTGTTGGTGAGGTTGCATAGAAAAAGGAACACTCATGCACTACTAGTTGGAATATGAACTAGTACAGCCAAGGTGGAAAACATTATAGAAGTTCCTCAAAAAGTTAAAAATAGAATTACCCTATGAGGGGCACCTGGGTGGCTCAGTGGTTGAGCACCTGTCTCTGGCTCAGGTCATGATCCCGGGGTCCTGGGATTAAGTCCAGCACTGGACTCCCCACAAGGAGCCTGCTTCTCCCTCTGTCTATGTCTCTGCCTCTCTCTGTGTCTCTCATGAATAAATAAATAAATAAAATCTAAAAAAAAAAAGAACTACCCTATGATCTAGCAATTGCACTACCAAGTATTCACCCAAAGAATACAAAATACTAATTTGAAGGGATGCATGCACCTCGATGTTTATAGCACCATTATCTACAATAGCCAAAATATGGAAATAGTCCAAATGACCATTGACTGATGAATGGATGAAGAAGATGCGGTGTACATATATACGATGGAATATTTCTCAGCCACAAAAAAGAATAAAATCTTGCCATTTACAATGACATGGATAGAGCTACAGAGTATTGTGCCAGGTGAAATAAACCAGTCAGAGGAAAACAAATAACATATGATTTCACTCATACGTGGAAATTAAAAACAAAACAGATGAACATGGGAGGAAAGAGAGGCAAATTGGGAAACAGACTCAACTATAGAGAACAAACTGAGGGAAGTGGAGGGGAGGCAGGCAGGGGGATGGTGTAATTGCGTGATGGATATTAAGGAAGGCACCTGTGATGAGCACTGGGTGTTGTATGTAAGTGATAAATCACTAAATTTTACATTTGAAACTAATATTATATTGTATGGTAACTAACTGGAATTTAAAGAAATGTTGGGGGGAAAAGGAAGACTCAGAAATGTAAAGATGTGAATTCTAATTTATACAATCTCAAAACCTCAAGTGTTTGTCAGTGTGTGTGTATGTGTGTGTGTACAACTACATGAGCTCATTCTAAAATGTATATAGAAATGCAAAGAGAATAAGCAAGATACTTCTAAAAAAGAAGTGGAAAAACTTGTTCTTTTACATATTGAAGCTCATAATAAAGCTATAGTAAATTGAGACAGTGTGGTATTACTGCCTGGATAGAAAAATAGATCAGTGGAGCAGAATTAGTACCTAAAGACAGGCAATAGTTTGCAAACAAAGCAGAGCAGTGGAGGAAAAAAAGAAGTGAGTTTTTAATAAATGGTGCTGAAACAATTAAGTATCCATGCAGGAAAAAACAGATTTGACTCATACCTTACATCTATAGCAAAAAGTCCACTTAAGAAGGATTAAATGCCTAAATGTAAAAGGCAATACTAGAAAAATATGATGAAGATAATATTTCCCTATCTCTTGATAGGGAAAGATTTCTTAAACAACACAAAACTTTTGTTCAAATAAATACACCATAAGAGTGAAAAGAGTACCAACAAATTGGGAAATGATATTTGTAACATACAACCACACACACAAAAAAAACCCTCTTATACAGAGTATATTTTTCAATTTTATTAATCAATAAGAGACAACAGATCCAGTTAAAAAATAGACAGACTCACACACTAGACAAAGATAAAATCCTATTGGCCAATAAGTATATAAAAAGCTTCTTCAGGGGATCCTTGGGTGGCTCAGTGGTTTAGTGCCTGCCTTTAGCCCAGGGCATGATCCTGGAGTCCTGGGATCCAGTCCCACGTTGAGTTCCCTGCATGGAGCCTGCTTCTCCCTCTGCCTCTGTGTGTGTGTGTGTGTGTGTGTGTGCCCCTCTCATGAATAAATAAATAAAATCTTAAAAAATAATAAAAATAAAAAGCTTCTTCATTGCATTATAAAAAAAGAAACGAAAGCTGAAACCACAATGACATAGCACCATACACTCACCAGATTGATTAAATATTTAAAGTCTTAAAGGATTGACAAGAAAGTGGGACAAAACAATTCTAATAACTTGCTTGTGGAAGAATAAATTAGTACAACACTTCAGAAAAATAGTTTTAACATCTGAAGATATCAATATTTTATGACACAGCAAATTCCACTGCTAGGTACACATACAGAGTGTATGTATGTATAGGCATACCACTGTGCATGTAGAAGAATGTTGACAGAATCATAGTTCATTATAGCCAAAAATATGAATTAAATTTCCATCAACATTTAGTGAATAAACTGATGTACTTTTAAAATAGAATACCATACAGCCACAAAGATTAACAAACTATAACTACATGCCACAAGATTGAAAAGTACTTCAATCATTATGTTGCAGAAGCTAGATATAAATAATGGTAGGTTATACCTATGTATCAATTTTCAATTTTAGGAAAGCCAAATTTATATGAGAAATAAAAAGAAGAGCAAGTTATTGTCATTAAAATGAGTAATGTATTGGTTATCTATTGCAGCATAACAAATCATCCCCAAACTTAGTGACTAAAAACAGCAAACATTTATTATCTCATAGTTGCTACAGATCAGGAATCCCAGTGTGTCTTAGATGTGTGCCTCTCACAGGCCCAGTCAAGGTGTTACAGGGGTTGTTGTCATCTCAAGGCTGGACTGGGCCAGGATCTTCTTCCAAGTTACTCATGTGGTTGTTGGCAGCCTCAGATCCTCAATGGCTGTTGACTGGAGATATCAGTTCCTTGTCCCTTGGACCTTTCCATAAGGCAGCTTACAACATGGCAGCTCTTCTGCTGAACAAAGACTAGGAGAGGGATAGGGAAGAACAGAAAATGAGAAAGGAGAAATAGAAACTACCACCGGACCTAATCTTAAAAGTGCCACAGCATTGTCTATCCTGGATTCTATTGGTTTGAAGGAAGTCAACAAGTCCAGCTCATACTGAAGGGAAAGGAATTACACAAGAATATGAATAACATTGGAGGTCATCATAAAGGCTGCCTATACCACAGGCAGTTATTACCACTAGAAGGAAGAGGAGTCCTGTGACCACAAAGTGAAAAAAGTGACAAAGGAGGGCTTCTGAGATGTTGGCAGTTGTATTTCTTCATACATATGAAATTGTGTGTGTGTGTGTGTGTGTGTGTAAAACACTCTTCAGTATGTATGTTATAATTTGCCCCAAAGGAAGAAGTAGGAAATTACTTATGTGCAGAAATTACTGATTTGAATAATAAAAAATATCTTAAACATCTTTATACCTAAAATCATTATTTAATAAATTAAGAGAAAAAATTTGGCAGTAAGAATAGCACAATGATGAGATCACTAAATTCCTTCCTCTATTTAGACCTTATATAAGCCAATTACTAAAAAATACTAAAATCACTAAAGTAGAAAAATAGGCAAAAATATAAGTAGTTCTTAGAAGAGAGTATGCACACACGCAAAAACCCAATAAGCATATAAAAATGTTCAACCTTACTGCAAAAGTGCAAAAACTACAACAGAAAAAAAAATTCATGCTTCTTAAATTAACAAATGTTAATGTTTTGAAGGACAGCTCCCACTGGTGGGGAGCACGTGATGTATCAAGGCTCTCATGCCCTCTATTAGGGCTATGTCTGTCAATTGGATGATATATCAGGATTTTTCAAATTCAAACTGCATTACCATATTCTTGAGCATCACTCATTTTAAGATTTAAATAGTATAATTGTATTATATAGAATTTGAAAATTACTAAATGAAAATTGATATTCTATAATCTATCTTTATTACCACCCAATTGGTATCATTTTTATTCATTTCCTTGAAAGATCTTTTGAAATCAGTGTTTTACATAGCTGTAATTACAGCATACTTAGTTGTGATTTTCAGTGAATAATATATAAATTTTTTCCATGTTGTCCTGTATTTTATTGCCACAAAGTGTTCCTTGGAACAAAAATAACATGGCTTATTTAATTATTGTTCCATTTTGAACATTTAATTTGTTTTCATAAATTTTATTCTTTTTCAATAATGTTGCATAAACATCCTTCAGATAATTTTGTCCCCCTGTACTAGATGATTTCTTCAGTAGAATTCATGAAATGGTGTAAGTTAATAGTGCTTTCTCAATGCTTGATATAGTCAAACTAATTTCTAAATGTTTGAGTGAACTTATAAAGTCATCAAGGAAGCATGAGAATGAATTTAAGTCCATTTTGACAGCCATGGATATTATTATTCAATAATAGTGGTCTTTTTTTCTAATTTGGTGATTCAAAAAAGCTCTTTTTTACCCAGGCTTCTGATAAACTTTAATAGAGGAAAACTTGAGTTAGCCATGCTCCTCAACAGTTAACATTCTAGGACCAGCTTCAAATTGTCTGACACAAGGACAATTAGAAACAGAATACCAGCACTGAAGAAACACAAACAATTCTGAGAGAATATTATGAGCAATTATAGGCCAATAAATTAGGCAATCTGGAAGAAATCGATGCATTCCTAGAAACATATAAACTACCAAAACTGAAACAGAAAGAAATAGAAAACCTGCACAATTCTAAAACAAGCAAAGGAGTTGAATCAGTAATTAAAAATCTCCCAAAAAACAAGAGTCCAGGGCCAAATGTCTTCTCAGTGGAATTCTACCAAACATTTAAAGAATAATTAATACCTATTCTTCTGAAACTTTTTCCAAAAAATATAAATGGAAGGAAAACTTCCAAACTCATTAAATGAAGCCAACATTACCTTGATCCCAAAACCAGACAAAGACCCCACTAAACAGGGAAATTACAGATTAATATCCTTGATAAACATGGATGCAGAAATTCTCACCAAGACAGTCACTAATAGGATCCAACAGTACATTAAAAGGATTATTCACCATGACCAAGTGGAATTTATCCCTGGTTCAACACCCTCAAGTCAATAAATATGATACATGACAGTAATAAAAGAAAGGACATGAACTATATGATCTTCTCAATAGATGCAGAAAAAGTACTTGACAAAATACAGCCTCCTTTTTTGATAAAAACTCTCCACTGTGTAAAGATACAGGGAACATACCTCAATATCATAAAAACCATATACAAAAGACCAACAGTGAATATCTCATCAATGGGGAAAAATAGAACTTTTCGTTCAAGGTCAGGAACACGACAGGGATGTCCACTTTGACCAGTTGCTCAACACAGTACTGGAAGTCCTAGCTTCAGCAATCCAACAACAAAAAGAAATAAAAGGTATCAAAATTAGCAAAGAAGAAATCAAACTTTCACTCTTCACAGATGACATGATAATCTGTGTAGAAAACCCAAAAGATGCCACCCCAAAATTGCTAGAACTCATACAGGAATTCAGCAAAATTGCAGAATATAAAATCTATGCATGGAAGTCAGTTGCATTTCTATACTATAACAATGAGACAGAAAAAAAGAGAAATCAAGGAATCAACCCCCTTTACAATTGCACCAAAAACCATAAGATACCTAGGAATAAACCTAACCAAAGAGGCAAAGGATCTGTACTCAGAAAACCATAGAATACCCATGAAAGAAATTGAGGAAGACATAAAGAAATGGAGAAATATTCCATGTTCATAGATTGGAAGAACAAATGTCATTAAAAAGTCTATGCTACCCAAAGCAATCTATACATTCAATGTAATCCCTATCAAAATATCAACAGCATTTTTCACAGCACTAAAACAAACAATCCTAAAATTAATGGATCATTCCCCCCATCATTCCACAAGACCCTGAATAGCCAAAGTAATGTTAAAAAAGAAAACCAAACTTAGAGGCATCACAATTCCAGACTTCAAGGTGTATTACAAAGCTGTAATCATCAGGAAAGTACAGTACTGGCACAAAAACAGACAAGTAGATCAATGGAACAAAATAGAGAACCCAGAAATGGACCCCCAATTCTGTAGTCAACTAATCTTCAGCAAAAGAGGAGACAATATCCAGTGTAAAAAAAGACAGTCTCCTCAACAAATGGTGCTGGGAAAATCAGACAGCCACATGCAGAATAATGAAATTGGACCATTTTCTTACACCATACATAAAAATACACTCGAAATGGATGGAAGACCTAAATGTAAGACAGGAATCCATCAAAATCCTAGAGAAGAACATAGGCAGAAACCTCTTTAAACTTGGCCACTGCAACTTCTTGCTAGACACGTCTCCAACGGCAAGAGAAGCAAAAGAAAAATAAACTATTAGAACTTCATCAAGATAGAATATTTTTCCATCTCTTTGTGTCTTCCTCAATTTCTTTCAGAAGTGTTCTGTAGTTTTTAGGGTATAGATCCTTTACCTCTTTGGTTAGGTTTATTCCTAGGTAGCTTATGCTTTTGGGTGCAATTGTAAATGGGATTGACTCCTTAATTTCTCTTTTTACAGTCCCATTGCTAGTGTATAGAAATACCACTGAATTCTGGGCATTGATTTGTATCCTGCCACACTGCAGAATTGCTGTATGAGTTCTAGCAATCTTGAGGTGGAGTCTTTTGGGTTTTCTATATAGAGTATCATGTCATCTGTGAAGAGCGAGAGTTTGACTTCTTCTTTGCCTATTTGAATGCCTTTTATTTCTTTTTGTTGCCTGATTGCTGAGGCTACGACTTCTAGTACTATGTTGAATAGCAGTGGTGAGAGTGGACATCCCTGTCTTGTTCTTGATCTTAGGGGAAAAGCTCCCAGTGTTTCCCCATTGAGAATGATATTTCCATGCTCATGGATTGGAAGAATTAATATTGTGAAAATGTCAATACTAGCCAGGGCGATTTATACATTCAATGCAATCCCTATCAAAATACCATGGACTTTCTTCAGAGAGTTGGAACAAATTATCTTAAGATTTGTGTGGAATCAGAAAAGACCCCGAATAGCCAGGGAAATATTAAAAAAGAAAACCATAGCTGAGGGCTTCACAATGCCAGATCTCAGGTTGTACTACAAAGCTGTGGTCATCAAGACAGTGTGGTACTAGCACAAAAACAGACACATAGATCAATGGAACAGAATCCAGAATCCAGAAGTGGACCCTCAACTTTATGGTCAACTAATATTTGACAAAGGAGGAAAGACTATCCACTGGAAAAAAGACAGTCTCTTCAATAAATGGTGCTGGAAAGTTGGACATCCACATGCAGAAGAATGAAACTGGACCACTCTCTTGCACCATACACAAAGATGATAAACTCAAAATGGATGAAATATCCAAATGTGAGACAAGATTCCATCCAAATCCTAGAGGAGAACACAGGCAACACCCTTTTTGAACTTGGCCACAGTAACTTCTTGCAAGATACATCCATGAAGGCAAGAGAAACAAAAGCAAAAATGAACTATTGGGACTTCATCAAGATAAGAAGCTTCTGCACAGCCAAAGAAACAGTCAACAAAACTAAAAGACAACTTACAGAATGGGAGAAGATATTTGCAAATGACATATCAGATAAAGGGCTAGTATCCAAGATCTATAAAGAACTTATTAAACTCAACAGCAAAGAAACAATCCAATCATGAAATGGGCAAAAGACATGAACAGAAATCTCAGAGGAAGACAGAGACATGGCCAACAAGCACATGAGAAAATGCTCCGCATCACTTGCTATCAGGGAAATACAAACCCAAACCACAATGAGATACCACCTCACACCAGTGAGAATGGGGAAAATTAACAAGGCAGAAAACCACAAATGTTGGAGAGGATGTGGAGAAAGGGGAACCCTCTTGCACTGTTGGTGGGAATGTGAACTGGTGCAGCCACTCTGGAAGACTGTGTGGAGGTTCCTCAAAGAGTTAAAAATAGACCTGCCCTATGACCCAGCAATTGCACTGCTGAGGATTTACCCCAAAGATACAGATGCAATGAAACGCCAGGACACCTGCACCCCGATGTTTCTAGCAGCAATGTCCACAATAGCCAAACTGTGGAAGGAGCCTCGGTGTCCATCGAAAGATGAATGGATAAAGAAGATGTGGTCTCTGTATACAATGGAATATTACTCAGCCATTAGAAATGACAAATTCCCACCATTTGCTTCGACGTGGATGGAACTGGAGGGTATTATGCTGAGTGAAATAAGTCAATCGGAGAAGGACAAACAGTATATGGTCTCATTCATTTGGGGAATATAAAAAATAGTGAAAGGGAATCAAGGGGAAAGGAGAAAAAATGAGTGGGAAATATCAGAAAGGGAGACAGAACATGAGAGACTCCTAACTCTGGGAAACGAACAAGGGGTGGTGTAAAGGGAGGTGGGCAGGGGTTGGGGGTGACTGGGTGACAGGCACTGAGGGGGGCACTTGATGGGATGAGCACTGGGTGTTATGCTGTATGTTGGCAAATTGAACTCCAATTAAAAAAATAAATAATAAAAAAAGAACTTTATCAAGATAAAACCTTCTGCACAGCAAAGGAAACAGTCAACAAAACTAAAGGCAACCTACAGAATAGGAGGAGATGTTTGCAAATGTCTTATCAGATAAAGGGCTAGTATCCAGGGATGCCTGAGTGGCTCTGGGGGTGAATGTCTCCCTTTGGCTCAGAGAGTGATCCTGGTCCAGGGATCGAGTCTCACATTGGGCTCCCTGCATGGAGCCTGCTTCTCCCTGTGCCTATATCTCTGCCTCTCTTTCTGTGTCTCTCATGAAGAAATAAAATAAAAATAATCTTTAAAAAAAAAGATAAAGGGCTAGAATCCAAAATATATAAAAAACTTATTGGGATCCCTGGGTGGTGTAGCAGTTTGGCGCCTGCCTTTGGGCCAGGGCGCGATCCTGGAGACCCGGGATCGAATCCCACATCGGGCTCCCGGTGCATGGAGCCTGCTTCTCCCTCTGCCTGTGTCTCTGCCGCTCTCTCTCTCTCTCTCTGTGACTATCATAAATAAATAAAAAAAGAGTCTCTTATAAAAAAAAAGAACTTATTAAACCCAACACCCAAAGAACAAATAATCCAGTCAAGACATGGGCATTCACATATCAGCTGGTGGAAGCACAAGTGACACAAATGGGAAGTGAAAGCAGTCTCACCTGTGAGGGTCCTGAGTTAGGATTAGGGTTAAGCTCATCATTATCATGCAGTGGTATACATTAATTCTTTCTTTTTTTACTGATATTTTTTATTTCAGTTAATTAACATATAATGTATTATTTGTTTCAGAGATAGAAATCAGTGATTCATCATCAGTCTTATATAATACCCAATGCTCATTACATCATATGCCCACCACATATCTGCAATTTGTTCTCACATCCTTCAGAAAAATATAGAATAATGTGTATGTATGTAGATGTGTAGAGTGAGAATGTCAAAGGTATACAGAAATCTTTTGTATTCTTCCTTCAAATTTTTGCACATTTGAAATTATTTGAAAGTAAAAATTTTTAAAAACTAATTTTCTGATATCTTTTTTCCAGTTTTATTGAGAAATAATTTACAGACATTACTGTATAAGGTTTAAGTTGTACAGAATCATGATTTGATTTACATGTAAAGTAAAATGATGACCACAATAGGTCTAGTTAGCATCCATCATCTCATGTAGACACAATAACAAGAAAAAAAACAATTCTTGTGATGAGAACTCTTAGGATTTACCCTTTTACCAACTTTCCTGTATACCACAGAGCAATGTTAGCTGTAATTTTCATGTTGTACATTATATCCCTAGTATTTATCTTATAACTGGAAGTTTGTACCTTTTGACCACTTTCTTCCAATTCCCCTTTCCTCAACATCCTGCCTCTGATAACTATAAGTCCAAACTCTTTTTCTATGAGTTCAGTGAGTGTTTTTGTTTTTGTTTTTGTTTTGTTTTAGATTCTACCTAGAAGTGAGATCATACAGTAGTTGTCTTTTCTGACTTACTTCACTTAGCATAATGCCATCCAGGTCCAAACAAGTTGTTTACTTGTTTTTTATAGCTGAATAATATTACACTGTACATATATACCACAACTTCTTTATGCGTCATCAATGAACATTTAGCTTGTTTCCATGTCTTGGTTATTGTAAATAATGCTGCTATGAACATGGGAGGTATGCAAATATCTTTTTCAGTTAGTATTTTCATTCTCTTTGGTTATCTTCCCAGAAGTGAAATTGCTGGATCAAATGGTATTTCTATTTTTAATTTTCTGGGGAACCCTATACTATTTTACACAGTGGTTGCACCAATTTACAATCCCACTAACAGTGCACAATGTTTTTTCTCACATCCATGCCAGTATTTTCTATCTCTTATCTTCTTGGTGGTGACCATTCCAGCATGTGTGAGGTGATATCTCAATTTTGGTCTTAATTTGCATTTCCCTAATGACTAGTGATGGTGAGCATGTTTTCATATATCAGTTGGCCAATCATATATCTTCTTTGGAAAATGGCTACTTTTTATAAAAAATAATATGTGGCATTTATGAACTACAAAGAAAATACATATGAACAAAAAAAAGTATAGAAAACATCATACTTCTAGTCATCAGAACTAATTACTCTTAACTTTTTGGTATATATTATTTCAATATTCCTAAACTTTCTAATGATTGAGAAGTCAACATTAGTTCCCGGCAAGAACCCTAGATCCCTCCATTAGCAGAGCAAAGAAAATGAGCAGATAACAAGGACTCCAATTTTGCATCTTGAGAAGGTATCAATGGAGATATTCCCTCACAGTGTCTCACGAGGAACAATTGCCCCTGCACATGTTGAGAATGACCTAGAGAAAAAGGCAAACTGAAGGCCACTCCTGCACATCTGCCTAGACACACATGGATACGCAACTCAGAAAAGAGGTGGGTGAGGAGAAGGGAGAATCCATTCTCAACAACTCTCAGGAAACATCTGTTCCAGGTCACAGAGGGACCACACAGAATTCTGACTATATTAATGGATCCTTCTCACTCAATCTCATTTAAGCTCCTGGTTGCACAACTATCTTACTATAAACTTTAAGAATCTAAGAACTATGCTTCGCAGGATTTTCCAGTGCCATGGAGGACTAGAAAGAGGAACAGGAAAATCTAAGCCAAATTAATTACAAAGTTTGTGCTTTGTCTCCGTGGATAGGTTTATAAAGATACAGAAAAGAGTGTGCTAAATGAGAAATGATGGCACCATAAACCACAGCATAGGAGAGCAAACATGGAAGAGCACCCTGATGTTATAGGTATTGAGAGGGACAGCTGGCAAGAGTCAGTGGTTGACTGGACGTGTGTGAAGAGGCAGGACAAGGAGGCAAGGACAGAAAGATTGAATATGATGAAAAAAAAACACAATCACAGAGAATTTCAAACATTGTAAAAGTTCTAAACATCAACATAATTTATATTTGAAGCGTTATATTTGTTTATACTTAAGAAAGCAACCTTGACTTTTGGGACTTTTCAAGTTAATGGATTTAGGTTAATCTTGGCCAAGTGTCTGTTCCTGATATGGTTGGATCTTGGGCAAACTTACTTAACTTCATTATAATTTAAAGCTAGTTGCTAGGTAACTATATCCAGGGTTCTTTCTGATCCCTAGATCAAGATATCCGTGCCAAAATGTAGGTAAGCTAATTTGAAAGTTAGAGAGAGTTGATACACTTTTATGAGAACTTTAATCATCTTCCATCTGTGGAACTATCTGTGGAACTATCTCTGCATGAAAAAAGTTAGATATTTTCCCACAGAAGCTGAATGATCGTTTGCCCGGTACACTTAGCCCTTGTTTGTAAAACATGAGGAAATAGAGTAGGCTCCTCCCACTGAATGACCAACAACTCTCTGTCCGTGGTTTCATGAGGCCAAACAGTTACAGAAGAGTGAGGAGCATCATGTGAGCTGAAACTACAAATACCTTTTCCTGGAGCTTCTTATTGAAGAAATGGTAAGTCAAAGGAAAGAGCTTAAGTTGGTGAGGAAGAGAGCAGCCCCAGGAGGGTTGCCATGGTGATGGGCTTGTAGGCAGGTAAGTTAGGTATCCCTGGAAAAAGAAAGATAAGACATAGGTATCTTAATATAAGAGACATCATTTTAAGCTCCCCAGCTATTTTGTGATCTATTCCTGACCAGCACTATGTGTCCAAGCACATTTCTTGCAAAACTGCCTGGGATATGTTCAAATTGCAGAAAAATAGACTGCAATTGTTAAAGACTTGAAGGAAATAAAGAGAATGCAAAAACTCAAGTGTCTACTGACAGGCCACAAAATAGCCTGACCATATCAGAGACAATAAATCAATAGTAAAACAATTTCAGAAGTAAAGATTGACCTAACACAGATTCTTGAGTCCTTTTTGCTGGATTTAAATCCCTCTGAGCACTCAAGCTCCATACTAACTGGATCCAGAGAACTGTTGATGTGGATGGACCCTTGCTGGCCCCAGTGACCTCAATCAAACAGGACCTGGTTTTTGTTGACCTAGGATTACTTTGGCTCCAATTCTGCACTGAACTCTCCTTTGCCAAGCCCTTCCACAAATATGCCTGCACTCTCCACCTAAAACTTCCTTAATTTTGTTGTGGCAGAAGGCGTGGGCACTGACTTGGGAAATATTCATGGTGTTCTCCTTACTTGTTACAAGTAAAACCCTTCTTCTTCCCACTCTTTTGGCTTGACCTCCACCAGGAGGTAAACAGGTTCAGGACAACTGACTTTGTCATTGGGACTCTGGGTCTGTCTGTAGGAACCAAGAAAGGAATGGGATAACTAAAGGTGGAAACACAGTGCCTAGAGGACACATGAAAGGCATCCTATTTATGAAGTTACTTGTCAGCGTTGTTCTGGGTCTTGTATAGGTACTGATTAGTGATCAACATCCTATGAATAAAAGCATTCACTGTGCATATATTTTTCTAACGGCATGATACAAATATAATGGTAAATACTTCCTGTAGATTTATCTGACCAAAAAAGCCACAAAAAATATAGTGTATCCATAAAGACTATAGAGAAGCGTGTTAAGTGCGAATGCTTATATTGGAGAAATAAAAAAGAATACTTTGGAGAAAGTCACCAGAATAGGGCCATGCATCAAAACATACTTCACAAATTATATATGAACAAAATATGCCTGAGACATGGTGCAGTTGATGCAGTAAACAAAATCAAATGAGACCAGCGAATGTTTCCCATAAAATCCTGATGGTGCATTCAGTCACTCCCTTTTCTTTGACTTTATTTTTCTCATTAAAATCCAATCTATGACACATTTAAAGTTCTTTCCCACCTAACAGTAACATCAATAAAGCAATAAGCTGCATACACCCTAGGGGAGAATACTAAGTGAAGACTCTCTGATTTCCAAACTCTATATAACACCTCAATTGACACAACCTAAGATCATTACTGATTACACAAATCTGACACACTGCCTGGTAGGAGTGGGTAAGATATGTTGATAATAAATACAAGAATGTTGAGAGTCACATAATTATTTCCTGTCTTATGGGGAAGAAAAAGTTTTAAACAATTCAAAATTAAGCTTGAGGGAAAATTACTTCTATCCTGGATGGCTAAAAGCATGGATGGCAACTTAGCCCATACTATTATAATTTTTGAACTAAATCTGGTTTTCTTGCCAGGCTTTTCTTACTTAGGCTTTTTAATTCATCAGTATTCTTGCCTGAAAGCTCAAAAACGAATCATCTTTTTCATGCTGTTGCCAATAAGTTTAGCTATTCTCAGAAGCATTCCCCTCTTCCAATAGGAACCTACAAATACAGAAAGTACCCTAAATGATTTAAGATCTTCTTTTCATTTCTATTTACTACCATGGGAAAATAAGAATTCAATTTAAAAATATATTTACAAAGAAGCTCATCATCTCCTTAAGTGAACTTATTGTGGGATGTTTCCATGCTTCTCCCTAAGCAAGGTCAACATGCTATATAACTGAAGCTAAGGGAAATTCACCCTTGATAATATGTTGGACAAAGGATAGAAGGAGGTTGCCATGCCACTTCTGTGGTATTTGTGCTGCCAGGAAATAGGGCTTAATGGCCTTAGTGCAGTACTGTCATTCTTTTTAAAATGTCAGGTTTGGAAGAATCACGAATTGAGGGCGAGCCCATAAGGAACTCATCAGCTCATACAGGAGAAAACAGTGAACAGGTAGTGACAGCATAATAAATTTCTTAGCATGTACAAAGAAAGGGAGTTTACTCACTAACAATTGAAGAGGTGATGAGGTTTCCCAGTAGACCCCACTTGTAAACTGCAGTGTAGAAGAGAGGGATAAAAAACCACGTAGGGATGGAGATAAGGAAGGCAGAAGGCAAAAAATGGGAAGGAAATTCCAGGTAATGAACGTAGCACATGGAAATGTTAGAGGTTAGCAGCATGAAGCTTGGAGAAAGAATCCTGCATTCAGCCTGAGCAGCAGAATTTCTCCAGGTGGGCCCAAGGGCCACCTCCACATGAGTCACCCAGCTTGTTGCAATGCAGCTTCCCAAGCCCTAAAACCCATGTACCATCTCAGAATCTGGAGCCCAGGACTTTGTATTTTAAATAAGCATTCCAGAGAACTCCTAAGCCCTGGATCGTATATCCTTAAGGAAGGCATTAAGTCTGGGAAGGGAGGAAGTGGCAATAGAGGATTCTGGTAAGGTGAGCAGTGTTGAACCACAAGATCCTTGAACACTAAAAGTTTGGGACTTGGGACTTTCCTGAGTGCAACAGAGGACCCACAGCTAGAATCTACAGAACAAAAAGGGAACAGAATTCTACTTTAGAAAAATCATTTACAGGCAGTCTGGGAAAATGGATCGGAGCTGGGAAAGACTCGGTCAGAGTCATCAAGGGACAAAAAAGCTGAAGAGAAATAGTAAGAAAGCAGAACTGACTAGAACTGGTGATTGGTCTAATGGGATATGGCAGTGAAGGGGAGGGGACATGGTTTTAGAGACAGGGAGACATCAAGCATGATCCCTTCCTAGGATCCTGGCTTGAGTATTGTTTATAGGGTGCTGATCACAAGGGGTGGCAAGGTGAGTAAGTTCAGCTAAGTTCGAAGCATCTATAGAACTCAGGTTCAGGAGACATGGGATGTAATTAGAGACCTAGAATCATCAATACACAGATGGCAATATAGAAGCGTAGGGAAAATAAAAGTTTACGTTGGCACTTTTCTTCATAAACTAGAAAGTGGAGTTATTTTCCAATACTAAGAAAAAAAGGGAGGTGTCAGAGAATGAAGGAAATATACAACAGTCCCTATGAAGACACAAGAGAAAATGCAGATTAGGGAAACAGAAAGCATTAAAGGCTCATCAAATATGGAAGGACAACTCGCAGTGGCTCCAACTGTGCTGTGTCTCTCCCACAGCATTTGCCCACCAGTGGGGCAGGAATGGAGAAAGAAGGCAACTAGAATGCTAGGGACCTAGCCTCTCTGGATAAGCAGAGGGACTAGAGGGCCCTCTGGTCTTGAAGGCTCCTCTCAAGACTTCTTACTGTACTTCTTGCTGTTCTTACTCCCCAAATTCATATCTAGGAATAAAAACCTGCCATGTTTCTCTTTAGTGTGGTTCTACCTTGCTGTTGCTTGTTAGTTTCCCTGAGTGTGCATATGTGCACGCTAACATGCACACCCACCACCTTTCTGTGAACACATGCACGGACCCTTGACTACTTACCAGCCCTTCTTAGGCAGCAATGAATATTGAAATTTCTCCTATGTTATGGTTATATTTATCAATAGCCAAAAAGCTAGTGTGATGATTAAGCAGAACACTCAACAATTTGCAATCTCCTGATATCCTTCCAGTAAATTTTCTCAATTTTTTTTTATTTTTTATTTTTAGAAACTGTTTATTTTCCGTCAACCTTATTTCCATTCTGTTCCTTCTGTGGAAGAGCAGCTTAAGACCACTCAGTGGTGTTCCTACCCATTCAGTGGCCTGAGCAGTGGGAGCTGCAGACCAATCTTCAGTGGCTGGCTGAGCGCTCCAGTCTTCAGTAGGGAACTGCTGAATAGGCACAGAGGGCACCTGCACGCCTTCAGACCAGTCTGCAACTTCAGGCTGAGTAGCAGTGAACTCAGGAGCTGGAGCCGTCCATTCACCCTGAAATTCCTCCTTAGTTACAGCCTTTTCAGCAGCGGCCTGTTTTTTTTTTTGTTTTTTTTTTTTTTTTTTTTTTTTTTATGATAGTCACAGAGAGAGAGAGAGAGAGAGGCAGAGACACAGGCAGAGGGAGAAGCAGGCTCCATGCATCGGGAGCCCGACGTGGGATTCGATCCCGGGTCTCCAGGATCGCGCCCTGGGCCAAAGGCAGGCGCTAAACCACTGGCGCCACCCAGGGATCCCCGGCCTGTTCTTCCTTTTCAATCTCTTCAGGATCTCTGTAGAAGTAGAGATCAGGCATGACTTCCCATGGGTGCTCACGGGAAATGGTGCCAAGCATGCGCAGGACTTCCCGGGCCAGCATCCACCCCATCAGACCCACTGAGTGAGCTCCCTTGTTGTTGCAAGGGATGGCAATGTCCACGTAGCGCAGAGGAGAGTCTGTGTTACACAGAGCAATGGTAGGCAGGTTAAGGTAAGATGCCTCTGTGAGAGGCTAGTGGTCAGCCCTGGGATCAGTAACCACCGGAAGCCTTGGCTCTGGGAAGGCTGCCTGGATCTGGTTAGTGAAGGCTCCAGGAGTGAAGCGGCCAGCAATAGGAGTGGCTCCAGTAGCAGCAGCAAATTTCAGCACAGCTCGCTGGCCAGTATTCCTGGATGATGTAACACCGACATCAGCTGGGTTTTCAATGGCAACAATGGCACGAGCTGCCAACAGAAGCTTCTCCCAGGTTCTCTTCAGATTTATGGTGTAGATACCATCACTTTTCCTTTTGTAGATGTACTGTTCCATTTGGAAGTCAAGGTTGGTGCCACCTAAGTGGGTTCCTGCTGCAAGGAATTTGAGGACATCCTCCTCCTTCATTTGCAGAACATCAAGGGCTCCGGAGATTGTTAAAGTTTCCCTTTAAGTTACGATGGGAACGCAAAACAACGCCGTATGGACCCTTCCCTGGGTAGCGCAGAAAGGCAAGTTTTCTCAATTTAAAAAATAATTCAGTCCTGCCTGCTTTCCCACTATGTTCACATCTTTCAAAATCTTCTAGGGTTCTGTAACGTAAACCGATGCTTTTTTTTTTCTGTCATTTGAAACTGTATTCTGATTTCATAGCTAATTACTACTTCCATCCCCATGTGACCAAGCATCAGTTTCTCTGCTCTCACCCTTCTTAGACATCTTCTTCTCTATGTTTCCATAATCTACTTACTCCACAGAGCCAAATATATCTATTTTTTAAAGACTTTATTTATTATTTACAAGAGACACAGAGAGAGAGACAGAGACACAGGCAGAGGGAGAAGCAGGCTCCTCACAGGCAGCCTGATGCGGGATCACCCCTGAGCCAAAGACAGACGCTCAACCGCTGAGCCACCCAGGCATCCCTTCCTTGTTTTTTTCTTTCTGGAAACCCTTTTAATTGTATGAATCCTCCATAATCCTCTAGTTTTCTTTCTTTTCTTTTTTTCTTTTTTCTCCTATTCTTTTCTCTTTGTTTTGTTATAATGTCCTGCAAGATTTCTTCAACTCTGTGTTCCAACACTTTTACTTGTAATATCATATTTAATTATTTTAAGAACTCCTTCTTCCGTTCATAAGCCCTGTTCTTTTTGTGTGTGCATTCAATATCTAATCTCTCTGAACACATTATATGGTTTTTTGAAGTTTTCTTCTGCTCCTGCATTGCAGGTATTGCTCTTTCTTGGTGTTTGTATTGGAGGTTCTCTACTTTTGTGTTGGTGATTTTCCTCAAGTAGGATTCTTTGCTGTTGGCTGATAGATCTAAGAACAGGGACAAATAAAGACCGTTGGAGTTTCTACGTATTTGGGCACACACATTGATTCCTGAGCCTCATTTAGAATGACTTGTTATTTCACTGGGAGATCTCCAGTTTTCAGAATCTGTGAAATATTTTGGGGGGACCACTGATTTTCTCCAGAAAACAATTGGCCAACCTCATGCTCACAGAGTATTAACCTGGGTGCTGATGTTCTAGAAGACCAGGATAGGGGGCTGGAGGATACTCCTTATTGAGCTTTCACCTCTCAACTTTTAGTGCTATACCTCACTGCCCTCTCAGTAGTGGTTGGTGTCCTAGTCGAGAGCCTCCCTGGTTCATTGCTTCCAGAGTGAACCCTCAGTGTTCTGTAGGGGAGGAGGAATTGGAGAAGATGGGAGTCTGTCTATGTGAGGTTAAGAAAGACTTAAGAGAGGAAGGGTCATGCTCATATAAAAGATTAGCAGCTGGCATTATTTTAATTTTAATATCACTTTTGAGCAATGTACTGATTTCCTTTTGGAAAATTACTTCTCCCTTTGTCACCTGCATGGCAGAGCAAATTGGGTGCCCATTTCCCACTTTGGAAGCAAAGAAGCTGCTTTTTCTTTCCACTCCCTAATACATCCAAGGAGCAGAGACATGACTTAAACTCAGTCAATCACATGGTTTGTCCTTGAGGGAACATGATATAGAGAGGTATTTTCATGGTTGAAGGTGGTGGCAGCATTCTGGCCACATTTTTCTGATACAAAAGATATTCTGTAAGTTCTAGAAAATAGAAAATATTTCTATTTCTAACCCTCTGGAGATGCTTCCATTCGTTCTTGTACATTCTTGTTCAAATTCAAGATTCTCAACAATCTGCAATCCCCTGATATCATTACCATAAATTTTCTCAAGTTAAAAAAAAATTCAGCCCTGTTATCTAAGAATAGTCCTGATATTACTTGAGCTACATTCCTTCATTTGCTCTTCCAAATGTTTTTGACCTCTCAGGTGTGTTTTTTACTTCTTGTCTTTTTTTTTTTTTTTTCCTCATAGGTTATCTCTTTTCTATTCCTTTACTGTCATTTCGATAGATGTTGGGGAAAAGCTACAGATGAATTCATGATTCAAGCCACTATGTGCCATCAAGCCTCTAAACATGTTGGGTATCCCATGTATGGATTTCTAGAAAACATCAACATTGTAGCTCAAGTAAATGAAATTTTCAACATTCCAAGAAGCAGAGAACAATGTTATGGGCAAATAAATAAATAATGATGTTAGATGAGGATTTATAGTCTAGCAAAAATCCAGTTTGTATAGAAATCAAATCCTATTATAGCATTATAGGGAAAGCTACATTATTCTGGACTGAGTTTTTGTGGCTGTGGATTGAGCCAATTATTTTAATTATACTCGTGGGAAAGTTATTGGAATTCAATTAAAGGTGATTGATTTCCACTGGCATTCAATTTAGCACATTACTTTTGAGTAAAAAGACCTGACACTTGGCTTTAAAATGTTAATACTATGCTTTGATGCTGAAAAACAAAAAAATGTGAACTTTTAGCAATCCAATTAAGAATTTCAGGAAACACCATTGAAACTCAGAGGATCAGGGATCCCTGGGTGGTGCAGCGGGTTTGGCGCCTGCCTTTGGCCTGGGGCGCGATCCTGGAGACCCTGGATCGAATCCCACGTCGGGCTCCCTGCATGGAGCCTGCTTCTCCCTCTGCCTGTGTCTCTGCCTCTCTGTCTCTCTCTGTGTAACTATCATGAATAAATAAATAAAATCTTTACAAAAAAAAAAAAAAGAAACTCAGAGGATCAGACTACATGAGGCCACAGGGATCATTTATAACACAGATGCTAATATTCTTTCTAAGCAAATATATTCTTTATTTTAAAAATCTAGGTATCTAAACAGGAGAATAACCTAATAAACTGAGTTAAATAAAAACCATAAAATACAATGAGCCCATTAGAAACATGGTTGCTCTATATAGATAAACATGGCCAGACATCTAAGATATAGCATTGAGAGGGAAAAAAAAAAAAAAAAAAAAAGCTATTTAGAGCAATAACCTCCAGGAAATCGTGGGGGGGGGGGAGGGGACTGAGACAAGACAGTTTAATTAAAGGAATTTTTATCCTTAACTATTAATTAACTAGTGCAACAAGAATTATTATTATTTTTTTTTTAACAAGAATTATTAATACATCACCTATATAGATAAAAATTATTTTAAGAATAAATTTGGTTTCTAATTTATAAATGTCTTCTTGAAAATGTTTGTAGTTTTCTAAACAAGCTGAGATACAATAATCACATTAAAAAGAAGAGGTTCCAGTTCCAGGTTAGACAGAATAAGCACATCCACCCTGACTCTTCTGCTGAAAACCAGTGCCTCCTCATTTTTCCTTCCCTGTTCCCTGGCCTAGGCTCTAGGCAACCCAAAACAAAGACAAATATTATGTGATTTTTCTTATATGAGATTTTTGCTTATATTGCCTATAATAGGCAAATCATGAAGACAGAAAGTAGAATAAAGATTTTAAGGGGCTAGGGGAAGGAAAGAATGGGGTTACTGTTTAATGTTTAGGATTTACATTTGGGATGATGCAAAAGCTTTGGAAATGGATAGTGAAGATATTTGCATAACAATGTCAAGATACTTAATGTCACTAAATTGTACATCTAAAAATGGCCAAAATGGTAAACTTTGTGTATATTTTACCACAATGAAAAATATTGAGACAACTGAAAGAAGTAGAGAAATTCACAACTATAGTTGTATTAACACTCTTCTCTCGGTGATCAATGGAACAAGTAGAGAGAAAATGGATAGAGAAGGGATATAAAAGAATTGAGCAATCAATCATCTGAATGTAACTGGTATGTATAGAATACTATACCCTAACTGGAAAAATATGTTCTTTCAGGTGCACATGAAACATTTAACAAGATAGACTACATCTTAAGTTTTAAATAAACCTAACAAATTTAAAGTAATTAAAATTATACAAAGAATGTTATTTGACAATAATGGAGTTAAACTAAAAATCAGGGCAGCCCAGGTGGCTCAGCGGTTTGGTGCTGTCTTCAGTCCAAGGTGTGATCCTGGGGACCTGGGATTGAGTCCCACGTCAGGCTTCCTGCATGGAGCCTGTTTCTCCCTCTGCCTGTGTCTCTGCCCCTCTCTCTCTGTCTTTCATGAATAAATAGATAAAGTCTTTTAAAAAAAAAAGTACAAATCAATAGCAGCAAGATAACAGAAACATCTCCAAACACTTGGAAATTAAACAATACACGTCTGAATAATTCATGGGTCAAAGATCTCAAAGGATATTAGAAAACATTTTGAACTGATCAAATATAAAAGTACAGCAGATAAAAACTTATGGGAAATAGTTAAGCAGTGCTTAGAGGGAAAGTTAGAGCATTAAGTGGTTAAACTAGAAAAAGCAGAAAAGTTTCAAACCAATAATCTAATGTCCACATTAAGATAGTAGGGAAAAGAAACAAGGAAAAAAAAAGAAGCAAGGAAAAAAAAAAGAAGCAAGGAAACAGAAAGAGGAAATAATTTTTGAAAAAGAGCAGAAACCAATAAAATGGAAAACCAAAACGAGATAATCAATGAAACGAAAAACTAATTCTTTGAAACAATCATTAAAGTTGGTAAACCTCAAGTAAGACTAACAAAGAAAAAAAGGAAAGGTACAACTA
Organism: Canis lupus baileyi; assembly: GCF_048164855.1. NCBI lineage: Eukaryota > Metazoa > Chordata > Mammalia > Carnivora > Canidae > Canis > Canis lupus. The sequence continues at coordinate 37,301,155 of NC_132865.1, forward strand.
TCAATATCAAGAATGATAGGTGGGCAGAAGGGGGGTGGGAAGATGTGGGAGAGAAGATGGAAGGGAGTGTAGGAAGGGAGGTAGGAAGGGAGGTGGGAGGGGAGATGGGAAGGAGTTGGACCATCACAACAGACTCCAAAGACCTTCCTGGAAGAAGGGGTTGCTCTGACAATTCCACACACATAAATTCAACAACTTAGATAAACGAACCAATTCCTGAGGAAAAAAAATGTAAAACTTGACCTAAACCTCACAGCTTATACAAAAATTAGTTCAAAATAGACCATAGACCTAATGTTTATGTTTTACATAAAACATAAAATTATAAAATTTTACAAGAAAATAATGGAGAAAATCCTTGTGACTTAGATACTAAAGGTACAATCCATAAAATAAAAAGTATTGATCAATTAAATAATATTAAAATCTTTGAACTGAGGACATTGTTAAGAGAAGAAAATCATTTGAACTGATGACATCGTTAAGAGATTGAAAAAGTAAGTTACAGACCAGGAGAAAATATTTGTTTGTACAAACAACTTGTATTCAGACTATACAAAAAAAAAATGCATCTCTGTATTAAGAAAACAATCGAATTTAAAAATAAACATGTACATGTTTACATGTACAATTCACCAAAGGAGATATAAAGATGACAAATAAGCATACAGAAAAGATGTTCAACATTATTAACCTTAAGGAAAATGGGAATTATAGCCACAGTGAGATTCACACCAATTAAAATGTCCAAAATAAATGGCCATATCAAAAGCTAAAAGGATGTGAAAAAACTGGAACTCTCCTATATCACTGACAGTAATGCAAAATCTCACAGCCACTCTGAAAAATAATGTAGCAGTTTCTTAATAAATTAAACCTACATTTTACCATATGACCCAATAATCCCACTCCTAGGCATTTGCCTTAGAGAAATTAAAATTTATATCCACAAAGGGGCACCTGAATGGCTCAGTCCGTTAAGAGACTGACTCTTGGTTTCAGCTCAGGTCATGATCTCAGAGTCACAAGATCAAGCCTCACATAGGGCTCCCCACTCAGCACAGAGTCTGCTTGAGGTTCTCTCTCTCACTCTGCCTCTGTCCCTCCACTACTCATGCTATCTCTCTCCCTATTATAAAATAAAAAAATAAAATCTTTAAAAATTTATATTCACATAAATACCTTCAGATAAATATTTATAGCTGTTCAATTCATAATTGCCCAAAACTGAAAACAATCCAAATGTTCTTTGGTGGATAAATGGCTGAACAAATAGAGGCCTAAGCATATAATGAAATAATACTGTAGCAATAAAAAGAAATGAACTATAAATATACACAACCTGGATGAATCTCAAAGACATTATGCTGAGTGAAAAAAAGCTGGTCTCAAAAGTTACTTACTGTACGATTCTATTTGTATGACATTCTAAAAACACAAAATCACAGTGGCAGAGAACAGATCAATTGATGCCGATGGTTAGTAGGTCTAGGAAGGAAATCATGACAAAGAGGCAGCATGAGGGACTTTTTATTTTTTTTTTTATTTTTTTTATTTATTTTTTATTGGTGTTCAATTTACTAACATACAGAATAACCCCCAGTGCCCGTCACCCATTCACTCCCACCCCCCGCCCTCCTCCCCTTCCACCACCCCTAGTTCGTTTCCCAGAGTTAGCACTCTTTACGTTCTGTCTCCCTTTCTGATATTTCCCACACATTTCTTCCCCCTTCCCTTATATTCCCTTTCACTATTATTTATATTCCCCAAATGAATGAGAACATATAATGTTTGTCCTTCTCTGACTGGCTTACTTCACTCAGCATAATACCCTCCAGTTCCATCCACGTTGAAGCAAATGGTGGGTATTTGTCATTTCTAATAGCTGAGCAATATTCCATTGTATACATAAACCACATCTTCTTTATCCATTCATCTTTCGTTGGACACCGAGGCTCCTTCCACAGTTTGGCTATCGTGGCCATTGCTGCTATAAACATCGGGGTGCAGGTGTCCCGGCGTTTCATTGCATTTGTCTCTTTGGGGTAAATCCCCAACAGTGCAATTGCTGGGTCGTAGGGCAGGTCTATTTTTAACTGTTTGAGGAACCTCCACACAGTTTTCCAGAGTGGCTGCACCAGTTCACATTCCCACCAACAGTGTAAGAGGGTTCCCTTTTCTCCGCATCCTCTCCAACATTGGTTGTTTCCTGCCTTGTTAATTTTCCCCATTCTCACTGGTGTGAGGTGGTATCTCATTGTGGTTTTGATTTGTATTTCCCTGATGGCAAGTGATGCAGAGCATTTTCTCATGTGAAGGTTGGCCATGTCTATGTCTTCCTCTGTGAGATTTCTGTTCATGTCTTTTGCCCATTTCATGATTGGATTGTTTGTTTCTTTGGTGTTGAGTTTGATAAGTTCTTTATAGATGTAAAGGATCTATACCCTCAAAACTATAGAACACTTCTGAAAGAAATTGAGGAAGACACAAAGAGATGGAAAAATATTCCATGCTCATGGATTGGCAGAATTAATATTGTGAAAATGTCAATGTTACCCAGGGCAATGTACACGTTTAATGCAATCCCTATCAAAATACCATGGACTTTCTTCAGAGAGTTAGAACAAATTATTTTAAGATTTGTGTGGAATCAGAAAAGACCCCGAATAGCCAGGGGAATTTTAAAAAAGAAAACCATATCTGGGGGCATCATAATGCCAGATTTCAGGTTGTACTACAAAGCTGTGGTCATCAAGACAGTGTGGTACTGGCACAAAAACAGACACATAGATCAGTGGAACAGAATAGAGAATCCAGAAGTGGACCCTGAACTTTATGGTCAACTAATATTCGATAAAGGAGGAAAGACTATCCATTGGAAGAAAGACAGTCTCTTCAATAAATGGTGCTGGAAAATTGGACATCCACATGCAGAAGAATGAAACTAGACCACTCTCTTTCACCATACACAAAGATAAACTCAAAATGGATGAAAGATCTAAATGTGAGACAAGATTCCATCAAAATCCTAGAGAAGAACACAGGCAACACCCTTTTTGAACTCGGCCATAGTAACTTCTTGCAAGATACATCCACGAAGGCAAAAGAAACAAAAGCAAAAATGAACTATTGGGACTTCATCAAGATCAGAAGCTTTTGCACAGCAAAGGATACAGTCAACAAAACTCAAAGACAACCTACAGAATGGGAGAAGATATTTGCAAATGACATATCAGATAAAGGGCTAGTTTCCAAGATCTATAAGGGACTTTTTAGTGATAAAACTATTCTATGTATTGATTGTAGTGGTGGCTTTATGAATCCATATGCATTAAAACTGTACATAAAAACAGTCCAAAAACTTGATGGCAGCTTTCAGTCAAGTCTATCTATATTTTTTCAACTACTTTTGTCAACAGGTAATTAGAATTAACCATCAAATAAATGTGAGTTCTTAATGGAAATGTCTTTATCCTTGAAATTCTCTTTTCTGATTGGCCCTTATAATGTACTAGGAAAATTAAAAGGGATTATGTTTTACAGAATCAGAAGTTTGTCAAGAGGATGCTTAAAATCCATCCATAATATTTTCACTTATATCTAAAGCTGCTGCTTGGATTTTATTCATAACATTTAGCATATGAAAGAAATGTACTCTGGAATTCCAGAAATTTATTTCTGTCGATCAAGTATTTTTGAGATTATTTTTGAGATTTCTTGGGAGCATTTTTATGAAACTGAAATGTTCCTAGTGTTTTTAATATTTAATAGTCAATAATTGTTAATTAAAATAAAGAAGCAAATTTACATTATGTATAAATATCATAAATTGCATTTGATGACTTTCTATGATTCAAAAATCTGTACTGTTCATCAACAGAAATAATTCCTTTGCAGTGGTTCTTGAAAGCATTGCTCCATACATGTGACCTTTGAGTTTGAAAAAAAATCTAATGTCTACCTTTTATATAACATCAAAATACCCTTTATAAAGGGCACAACTTGAAGAGAGTTGTACTTTTAGAAAATCATATTCTCTTTGTAAACCCATTCCAATTATCACTTCTCACCAGTTTAATAATTTTGACTAAAACAAAAGCAAAAACAAAACACCATAAATCACAAAGTAGGAGCTCCAGAAGGATTAAGTCTTACTAAATCACGAATCAAAAGCAGATTGGAAAATGATGAGTTGCTCCAAGAACAGAAGTGTGCTATCCTATAGAATTATTTCAGTGAGCCAATTGCCCAGATTCAGTTTCATACCAAATGTGCTTTTCTAGTTCGAAATTTATCTAAACATACTCTTTTTTTATATATAAATTTATTTTTTATTGGTGTTCAATTTGCCAACATATAGAATAACACCAAGTGCTCATCCCAACAAAGTGCCCCCCTCAGTGTGCATCACCCAGTCACCACCAACCCCCACCCACCTCCCTTTCTACCACCCCTAGTTCGTTTCCCAGAGTTAGATGTCTCTCATGTTCTGTCTCCCTCCCTGATATTTCCCACTCATTTTTTCTCCTTTCCCCTTGATTCTCTTTCACTATTTTTTATATTCCCCAAATGAATGAGACCATATACTGTTTGTCCTTCTCTGATTGACTTATTGCACTCAGCATAATACCCTCCAGTTCCATCCACGTTGAAGCAAATGGTGGGTATTCGTCGTTTCTAATGGCTGAGGAATATTCCTTTGTATACATAGACCACATCTTCTTTATCCATTCATCCTTCGATGGATGGAGGATCCTTCCACAGTTTGGCTATTTGGACATTGCTGCTAGAAACATCAATAAGGTGCAGGTGTCCTGGCGTTTCACTGCATCTGTATATTGGGGTAAATCCTCAGCAGTGCAATTGCTGGGTGGTAGGGCAGGTCTATTTTTAACTCTGAGGAACTTCCACACAGTTTTCCAGAGTGGCTGCACCAGTTCACATTCCCACCAACAGTGCAAGAGGGTTCCCCTTTCTCCACATCCTCTCCAACATTTGTGGTTTTCTGCCTTGTTAATTTTCCCCATTCTCACTGGTGTGAGGTGGTATCTCATTGTGGTTTGGATTTGTATTTCCCTGATGGCAAGTGATGCAGAGCATTTTCTCATGTGCTTGTTGGCCATGTCTCTGTCTTCCTCTGTGAGATTTCTGTTCATGTCTTTTGCCCATTTCATGATTGGATTGTTTGTTTCTTTGCTGTTGAGTTTAATAAGTTCTTTATAGATCTTGGATACTAGCCCTTTATCTGAGAGGTCATTTGCAAATATCTTCTCCCATTCTGTAGGTTGTCTTTTAGTTTTGTTGACTATATCCTTTGGTGTGCAAAAGCTTCTTATCTCGATGAAGTCCCAATAATTCATTTCTGCTTTTGTTTCTCTTGCCTTCATGGATGTATCTTGCAAGAAGTTACTGTGGCCAAGTTCAAAAAGGGTGTTGCCTGTGTTCTTCTCTAGGATTTTGTTGGAATCTTGTCTCACATTTAGATCTTTCATCCATTTTGAGTTTATCTTTGTATATGGTGAAAGAGAGTGGTCTAGTTTCATTCTTCTGCATGTGGATGTCCAATTTTCCAGCACCATTTATTGAAGAGACTGTCTTTTTTCCAGTGGATAGTCTTTCCTCCTTTGTCGAATATTAGTTGACCATAAAGTTGAGGGTCCACTTCTGGATTCTGGATTCTGTTCCATTGATCTATGTGTCTGTTTTTGTGCCAGTACCACACTGTCTTGATGACCACAGCTTTGTAGTACAAACTGAGATCTGTCATTGTGATGCCCCCAGCTATGGTTTTCTTTTTTTAATATTCCCCTGGCTATTTGGGGTCTTTTCTGATTCCACACAAATCCTAAAACAATCAATGTGATTCATCATATCAGCAAGAGAAAACACAAGAACCATATGATCCTCTCAATAGATGCAGAGAAAGCATTTGACAAAATACAGCATCCATTCCTGATCAAAACTCTTCAGAGTGTAGGGATAGAAGGAACATTCCTCAACATCTTAAAAGCCATCTATGAAAAGCCCACAGCAAATATCATTCTTAATGGGGAAACACTGGGAGCCTTTCCCCTAAGATCAGGAACAAGACAGGGATGTCCACTCTCACCACTGCTATTCAACATAGTACTAGAAGTCGTAGCCTCAGCAATCAGACAACAAAAAGAAATAAAAGGCATTCAAATAGGCAAAGAAGAAGTCAAACTCTCCCTCTTCGCAGATGACATGATACTCTACATAGAAAACCCAAAAGACTCCACCCCAAGATTGCTAGAACTCATACAGCAATTCGGCAGTGTGGCAGGATACAAAATCAATGCCCAGAATTCAATGGCATTTCTATACACTAACGATGAGACTGAAGAAAGAGAAATTAAGGAGTCAATCCCATTTACAATTGCACCCAAAAGCATAAAATACCTAGGAATAAACCTAACCAAAGAGGTAAAGGATCTATACCCTAAAAAGTATAGAACACTTCTGAAAGAAATTGAGGAAGGCACAAAGAGATGGAAAAATATTCCATGCTCATGGATTGGCAGAATTAATATTGTGAAAATGTCAATGTTACCCAGGGCAATTTACACATTCAATGCAATCCCTATCAAAATACCATGGACTGTTTTTCAGAGAGTTGGAATAAATTATCTAAACATATTCTAATACAAACTTTGTCTTTCATTAAAACACCTTCCCACCCACTTCTGGTAATTATATCACTGTTATTCCTTTCTACTAAGGTAAAAATTTGTAAATATTGAGCTCTTCTTTCCTATTCAACCTTTCACATCCTATTTGTGTCTTCTTTGGAAATGACTTATTTATTTACTACATTGTTTTAGGCTCTTTTTTCTATGAAAGTATATTACTGAAATAGCCTTTTAGTGGACTACCTTGATTCCAAATTCCATCCAATATGCCAAAAAAAAATTTTACAACTCCCAAGTTTTAAATGTCTCTTCTCTGACCCCAAAATGATTCCTTTTATTTATTGAGTTAAATCCCAAATACTCACTTAGAGGAGATTTGAGGAGTTTCCATAATCACCTCCACCTTTTCTTTTGGTTTTCTGTTATTGCTGGGTTTTAGATTTCATCCTCCAATCTGTCCAGAAATGCTAATCATTTTTAAGTATGTATCATACTCAGTCTCATCTCTCTGACATTATTCACTGTAACCTGTTGCTTACATAGCTACTTCTTCTTGAAGAACCAGGTCAAGCCTTGTGTGACCATGATAAGCTTTCTTGAACCCTTGAGAGCTTTGAAGGTAATTTATAGATTACAACACACAATTGTGCCTCTAATTATCCCTGTGTTCTAATTTAAATATTAGCTTTTCTTTGAATTAAATTTGTAAATTCTTGGGGACAGGGCTATTTCTTAATGAGATGCAAGAAAACAATAACATTCTTGTATATAAAAGCAATAATCGATTATAAAATGTAATAGAAAAGAATCCCACTTATAATACCAAAACAATACTACACTTAGGAATGTAACTAAAACAAAACAAAAACAAAACCATGCAATTCCACTATTAAAAAAACCTTTATTGAAGGACAATATAGAAAACCTGAAAAAACAGAGATATACCATTGTTCCTGTAGGAGTCTCAATACTCTAAAAAAAATCAGTATTTCCCAAATCAAGCTATCAATCTAAATCAGACCCCAAAAATTCCATATTTTGACAAGCTGTTTCTAGTTCATTAAAGAAATAAAGCAAAAGGCAAGAAGTACCTAAACACTTTTAGAGGAAAAAAATTGTAATATAGATTAATTTGCTGGAGCGAATAATCAAACATTTTATAATTATTTAATAATTAAAATTGTGTTGTCCTGGAATAGCAATAATAAAATAATAAAAGTGATTCAAGAGGCAGAATTAGGCATTGTATTGTAAAACATAATGAAGTAGCATTCAAATTGATAAAGAGGGTTGTTAAATATATGATTAAGAGTCTTATCTCATGTTGTTTATAAAAATAAGTATCAGATAGGTTAAAATCTAAACATTAATAACCAAAACTAACAATTTTACTTTCTAAAATCATAATAATGGCAAAATAATTTGAAAAGGACTGCATGTTTATCACAGTAGAAGTAGTTAAATAACGTATAGTGTCACACTATGCAACAGCATTCAGCCACTAAAGAGTAAGGTACAGTTATTTGTACTGACATTTAAAGTTTCCAAGAAACTAAAAAGTATAAGGATAGACTTATTTGTCCTGACATTTAAAGTTTTGGAGACATACTGCTGCATGGAAAAAGTAAGTGAAAAAAGCAGACATAAATCTTGACCTTACTTATGTTTTTATAATGAGAGATACAAATGTATCTCTCACAGTGAATGTAGCTCACAGCGAATGAGATAGGATGCTAGGTACCAAGCAGTAAATGCTGGTTTCCCAGGTAGGGGCAGTAGAGGTGGGTAGGTAGTTAAGAGATGGAAAAGTAAAGTAGACTTTCATGTTTCACTCCAAGTTCTTCTGTATAGTTTAAAACTAGGACTTATGTGATAAAAAAAGAAACATTTAATTAATTCATACCAAAGTGCCATTTCCTATTAGCAGAGATGGCAATCCTAAAAAATATACAAACTTTTAAAAGGAAAACATGTATGAATCCATACATACATGCATACATAAAAATGTAAGACCTCTTTAGGTCAAAATAACCCACAAACAAAATAAAACACAAATCATATCTGAAAGAAATATTTTAAAATGTATAACAGATGAAGGATAAACAGTCATAACATATAAATAACTATTATGAATAAGAAAAAGACCAAAAGCTCAATAGAAAAATGGATATCTGATATAAAATAACATTTCACAAAATTACTTGTGAAACATATGAAAAGATGTTCAAACTGTACAGTTATAAAAATGTATATTAAAACACTAAATTTGTCCATCAGGTATACAAAATTTTAAAAAACATTGATAATATTCAAAGCTGGTGAGTGTTGAGATTGACAGTCACTCTCAAGTTCTCTTCCTGTGAATATAAATTGAGCCTTTTGGGACCACTATTTGCAATATTTTAAAACATACAATTGGCTTACACTTCGACCCATAAATTCCATCCCTATCAATCTATCCCTATAGAAATAATCACATATATTTAAAAAAAGGTATGTTTGCCAGGATATTCAATGCTGTAGTGTATATGATAGCAAGCAACTGGAAGGAGCTAACCATCCACTAAAAATGTGATGGTTAAGTGTTATAGATTACCTATACTAGGAAACGTTGTAGTCCATGAAGAGAAAAACTATCAACATTGAAAGATCTTATTATATTGTTAAGTGAAAAACAAATCACAGGAAAATATGTATACTGTACTCCTGCCTATGCTGGAAAAAGTGCATTTATACGTAGTGTTATGGACTGAATTGTGTTCCCTCTAAAATTCAAATGTGGATGACTTAACTGCCATACATCAGAACACGACTATATTTGAAGATAGGGTCTTTAAAGAGGTGATTAAGATAAAATTAGCCTGTTAGTGTGGGCCCTAATCCAATCTCACTTATATCCATATAAGAAGAGGATTGGACATACAAAGAGACCCAGGGGAAAAAAAGATTATATGAAGACACAGAAAAAAAGTGGCCATCTGCAAGCCAAGGAGAGAGGCTTCAGGATAAACCAGCCCTGCCAACACCTTGATCTTGGACTTCTAGCCTCTAAAACTATGTGACAATAAACTTTGTTGTTTAATGTCCCCTATCTGTAGTATTTGTTATGGCAATCCTAGGAAACTGTAAGGATTTTAGGAAGATGCACACTCAACTGAAAATAGAAGTGGCCTCTGGAACTCTGGAATGAGAGGGGAGAAAGGAAAGAAGTCAAAAAGCATATATATATATATATGGGGGTGGGTGGGTGGGTGTGTATATGTACATATATAAATATATATGCATGTATATATTATATTTTCCACATGCTTTCATGTTTCTAGAGATGTTAGAGCAGACTTTTTATAATTAAAAAGAAAAGAGAAAATATCACTTAAATAGGGAAACATTCATAGATGGTACACCAAGTGATACTTTAATCCATTACACAATTTTTTAAAAAGTAGAATGTAGACAGAATGCTTTGAGATCAGTTATGCAGGAATCTCAGAGACTATATATATGGGGTACATATTTTTGAAAAGACTTAAAATATCACTTCTATTTTCAGAGGGTACATTTTCAAAAAAGAAAACTCACCAGCAAGTCTAATTTTAAGTCCAAGAACTCTAGAAGGCCTAGGAGAAGGCTGTTATTTCCATTTCCATTTTCCTTGCTGCAATAAGTCAACGCCACATTTTGCAAAATCAAAGTTCTCAGAATTAAATAAACACCAACCAGAAACATCTGCACCCCATAAAGGACAGCAGAATCCACAACAAGGCTCTCCTGACTTCATCAGATGCAAATATTTCTATTACTATAGGAACATAGATTCTGATAGGTCATTTTACTGGATAGTTGTCTCCAAGAACTTTATGCCTAGAAGTCTAAAGGACAAATTCAAGAAAAAAGAAGCAGAGGTATGAAGAAGTTGTCATTTCTCCTAATTTTACAATAGCTGGAAACTTTAAATTGTTGGCTTAAAACATAAAAATTCCACTCATCAAAATGTCATTCACTTATATTCAACTGCCACCTATACCCCCATCCCACCTCACCCAGTGATTAGAGGTTTGGATCCAGTAAATGATATAGATTAAACTGAATTTTATTATGTTATTTTTGCCAATATAAATCTTGATCTCTTTAAGCTGATTGCTTCATATCACTTTAACATCCAAAATCATAAAGCAAGCAAAACACTAAAAAGTATGGAAAAGAATGTGCACCATTTAAAATCTTCTTTTAGTATAAAATCAATTTATATGTTTTTAACAGTACCCTTTAGAGGTGATGACTTTCTTCTCTTTCTATCATCACTGCATGGGAAAAGAATTAAGATTGTATTTGACTTTTAAAGCACTGAAAACATTTTGAGAGTTTGATATATACCAGACATTGTACAAGCAAAGTGAAGGATCTGGCTGATAATGGAGTAAGGCTGTCAATAAAAATAAATAAATAAGGATCCCTGGGTGGCGCAGCGGTTTGGCGCCTGCCTTTGGCCCAGGGCGCGATCCTGGAGACCCGGGATCGAATCCCACATTGGGCTCCCGGTGCATGGAGCCTGCTTCTCCCTCTGCCTGTGTCTCTGCCTCTCTCTCTCTCTCTCCTCTCTCTCTGACTATCATAAATAAATAAATTAAAATAAATAAATAAATAGTGATAAGTTGAGGAGCAACAATATTACAAAGGTGTGAATGGCATAAGAACAGGCGCTTTTTTTCTTCTTGGAAAATAAAAGGTTGAGGGGAAGTGCAGAAAGGCCTTCACAGAAAATGTTAGCTTTGAGCTTTGGTCAGTAGGAGATAATTCTGTAAGTACCTGGAGTAAAGCTTTCCAGGCAGAGGGAGCAGCTCACAAAAAGTCAGAGGTATGAGCATGTTGCCTTTGATGTTTACAAGCAGCGCTAGAAGGCAAGCATCCAGCCTGGGGGGAGAACACTGACCCCACTTGCCTGGAAAAGAATGATAACATGATTCATGTGCAGTTCTTTCCCTTATCACAAACCAACAAACTCATCTAAAAAAGGAACTTTGAGGTGAGCCCAGTGTCATCATGTCTCTCCTTCTCGGTGCTCCTGGGCCACACAGGAGGAAAGCCTGGGGACCCACCACCTACCTTCACTCTGACCTCATCACTATCCCTGGTGCCCTCCAGGGCAGGTTCCATTAAACATTAAACAAGCTGAGCTTTGAAGAACATGATCCAATCATCATACAGCCTCAAAACGACCACAAGTCACCTCAGCATCAGTGCCCCAGGCTCCTCGATTAGGGCCACCAAACGTGCAGCTGCTTATCAGGACCCAGGAAAGAAAATGTCAGCCAGCTGCTGAGCAGGCAATGTGGGACATCCCAGATCCTGAAACGCTCTCTTGATCTTTTGACAAATGAGTGGTTTTATGTTTGGTAACCTGTAGAGCACATTTACAAATTACTCACAATTTCAAATGTAACTTAACAAATCTTTATGCTAGTTAGATGGTTTCTGTGAAAGTCCATTGGTTTTCACTAAAGGACAGGAATCCCTGCCCTTCTGTGCTTCAGCTTCTGGTTAATAGGAGTTAGTCTTTTAGTCGCTTTATTTGGGAAACACCACACTGAGTTAGTCTTGTTTGCATGCCATGATAGTTTAAATCCTGTCAAAGGAACAAAGGACTGAGTATAGAGGAAAAGAGAGCTCGCCTGATGGAAATATTTTTTTGAGATGAAAGATGTACTTCAATTAAAGACAAGCAGATTATTTCCCAAAAGAAAGGCATGAGTGCTCTGTCTGTAAAAGACGTCCTTATGGTGTGGTTGGCTGGGAGAGGATTGGAACGTCTAATGATTGTTGGGCTTTCTCAAGTAAAGCTCTTCATGTGAGAAAATGTAAGTTGGAGGCTCTGGAATCTCAGTAATCTGAGAGAAACCAAAAGGACACAGACCTACCAAAAAGCATCTAGAAACTAAAATTAGTTGACATGAAACGACCATGCTAGCAAAAGAGCTTTTTTTTATCCATTTATCTTTCGATGGACACAGAAGATGTGGTCTATGTATACAATGGAATATTCCTCAGCCATTAGAAATGACAAATACCCACCATTTGCTTCAACATGGATGGAACTGGAGGGTATTATGCTGAATGAAATGAGTCAATCGGAGAAGGACAAACATTATATGTTCTCTTTCATTTGGGGAATATAAATAATAGTGAAAGGGAATAGAAGGGAAGGGAGAAGAGAGAGGTAGGAAATATCAGAAACGGAGACAGAACATGAAGACTCCTAACTCTGGGAAACGAACTGAGGGTGGTGGAAGGGGAGGAGGGCGGGGAGTGGGGGTGAATGGGTGACGGGCACTGAGGGGGGCACTTGACGGGATGAGCACTGGGTGTTATTCTGTATGTTGGCAAATTGAACACCAATAAAAAATAAATTTATTATTTAAAAAAAGAGCTTTTTTTACTTTGAGATCAAAGGGAACAGCTAAAGGCAGAAATAGAAAAATACAAAGAATGTGACCCGGAAGTTGTAGAGGAAATGCACCAAGAAACAAAGTAGCCAAAAAAGCTGCTGGCAGATGGAGTATAACATATTTTCAATAAAATCTTGGGCCAAAAGAGAATTTGGATTTGAAGAAAATAAAACTGATAAAAAATTTTGGAATTCCAGAATACTCTGACCTAATAGATTGAGATGTTCGATGTTAGTGAAGGACCCATGTGCTTGTGAATATGTACATTTTTATATAATTCAATGAAATGTATTGAATTGTCACTTGTCTAAGTCTGTGTTTATCATTTCATTAATTTTAAATAAAGTACAAAGTGTAAAAAAAAAAAGAAAGAAAAAGTCTCCTTGCCTCCTGCTTCATAGCACTACCTTTTATTATTTCTTTCATATTGTCCTGGCTTTAGGGTCTTGCTTTACCCATGTGTCTCCACCCTCTACCAACCCACCCCTTTTCCAGATAGCTTCTCCTTTGAAGAGGACTACCTTTGTACTAAATACATGGCACACTCTGGTGTAGCCCACGAAGATTTCTCCATGCTAAGGCCCCTTTCCTGAGCTCCCATCTTTTACTTTTTTTAAAATTTCATTCTTAAGTAATCTACACCCAACTTGGGTTCTAGTCCACAACACCAAGATCAGGAGTTGCATCCTCTACTGACTGAGCCAGCCAAGCACCTTCTTTAGCTCCCCATCAAACAACATCCAGCCCCAAGTGGATTGGACATCAGACCATATATACTGTGCTAAGGTATTTGGACTTGAGCATGCAGGCCACTGAGATCCAACTAGCCTGAAAAAGACACATCCCTCTAGTAACTGGATGAGAATAGATTGCAAAGGGGCCAAAGCCATAGGTTCAATGATAAATTTGTCCTTAAATTAGTTTTTATAGGAAATAACAACTCAAATTAATCTAAGGTGATAGGAATGGACATAAGAGATATTTGGACATAAACAGCAATCTTTTTTCCTGACCAGGTGTTGTCAGAGTACAGAGAGAGAATGAAGTTTAAGATCACCTCCCGGTGATCACCTATACCCTAGCTTTGTAGGATTCCCTTAGTTGAGATAAGGAACACAGGAAAAGGAGCAGTTCAGAAGAAATGTGCACTTAATTTTAGGTCAAATACATTTGAGGCATCTGTAAAATTTTGTCAAAATCATAGAAGAGTAGAAAATAAGCAAATGGTTTTAAATTTGAGTAATATTCTTAGGCACCTATGTACTATTACAGCACTGTGCTTTTAAAAACTGTATGATTTGCAGTAAAGTTTTGGGGTCTTTTTAGATTTATTTATTCATTTTAGAGACAGAGAGTACCTGAGTACGAATGTGAGTGGGGGAAGGTGCAGAGGGAGAGGGAGAGAATCTCCAGCAGACTCCCCACTGAGTGAGGAGCTTGACATGACATGTGGGGCTTGATCTCACCTGACATCACGATCTGAGCAGAAATCAAGAATCAGGCACTCAACCAACTAAGTCACCCAGGAGACCCAGTAAAGTTTGTTTCTAAAACTTTAGCAAGATGGGTAATATTAAATGTTAATACAATACCTGCTATTGATTAAAATAATAAATGGTATATCCACCATTTAGAAAATTATTAGCAATTTATTTTTTAAATCTAAAGCTATTATAAAATCTTAGCAGGAAAGGAAAAAACATCTAGAATTAATGCTATTTACTTTTTTCCACTTAATATTAAACATCAAAAAGCAATTAATTTTATAAAAATGAAAAAAAATTCTAAAAATGATCTTTATTATGTCTTATGAAAGGAAATGGGAAATGCTCTATTTAGCCTGAAACACAGTGGCTGAGATACCAGCAGTTTCTAGAGACCATCTATGTTCTTAAACATGAAGAGTGATACTAAAATGTGTGCTAACATTTTCTAGAGAAAAACACAATTTTTAAGTAATTGCATTGAAAGTTTCCTAAAATAATATTTTAAGAAAAATAACTCAAGATATTTTCATCTACAGGTACAACTACTAAGATCTTAATATTCTCAGTAGGTTTATAGGACCCCAAGTTGCATTCATGCATCCACTGAACGAACATCTCAGTATCTGCTGGGCAACAGGGACCCGTCTAGGCAGGGGGTACAAAACAGTGAAAAAAAACAGGCAAAAAATCTCTACCCCTATGGAACTTGCATTCTAGTGGGAGAACAGGTAATAAACACAAAAAGTAAGTGAAATAATATGCTAGTAGGAGATAAATAATTAGGAGAAAAAATAAAGCAGGGAGGAGGAAAAGCCATTGCCACAGGTCAGAGGGGCTGAGGCTTTAAATGGGACAGTCTCAGAAAGCTTCATGATGAAGGTAACATCTTAACATAGGCTTAGAAGCACTGAATGAGATAGTTGTTATGAGGACATGTGGAGGGAGAGCAATACAAGTAGTAGAATGGGGATGTTGCCGTGACTCTGACATGAAACATGTCCAGTGGTCAAGGAGGGCCAAGGTAGCCAGGAAAAGGAAAATAGTAGCGATGAAGCCAGAAAGCTTGTATCCTGAGGTTGGATGATGTTGGAAGGTTTGAGCAGAGAGACAATATGCCCAGAATTCATCTGTAAAGTGACATTCTGGTTGACAATAGACTGCGGGAGGCAGTAGAGGGAAAGAAAGCAAGCAGATGGAAGAGTTAAGTTCCATTAAAATAGTTTAAGTAAAGGGCACCTGGGTGGCTCAGTCGGTTAAGCATCTGCCTTTGGCTCAGGTCATGATCCCAGGGTCCTAGGATTGAGCCTTGAATCAGGCTCTTTGCTCAGCTCCTCTGCCCCTCACCCTACTTGTGTGGCACGCTCTTTCTCTCTCTTTCTCAAATAAATAAATAAAATACTTTAAAAATAAAATAAAAAATATTTTTAAATAGTCTAAGTAAGATGATGGTGGTGGCTTAGACCAGGGCATAAGAGTGGAAGAGTGAGAAGTAATCCAATGCTGGATATTTTGAAGGTAGAGCCAAGAGTATTTCCTGAAGATTCAATTTGAAGTGTGAGAGAAAAAAAAAATAAGGATAACTTGGAATTTGGGGCCAAGCCAACTGGAAGATTAAGTTGAGAGATGCAGGAGATTTTGGAGAATCCAAGATTGTGGTTTGGGGATATTTTGAAGATTTTACATAGAACACTAGGTATATGATCAGAGTGTAGAGAACAGTCTGAGCTGAAGATTTGGGAATGGACACATATTGATGATATCTAACACCACGAGCCCATATGTGATACAGATGAGGTCCAAAGAGAAATGAGGAAGGTGAGCTGGGTATATGAGAGAAAGAAGAGCATGAGATCCTGAAGGAAACCCAAGTGAAGAAAAATCTTCAGGGATCAGAGGTAACCAGTTGCATCCAACTCTGCTGTTAGAGCAGGTGGAGACAGGTAAAGGTCACTGGTTTCACATATTGCAGTTATTGGGGCCCGTGAATAAAACAGTCTCTGGGTAATGGTGGAACAAAGCACTTTCAAGTGGTTTAAGACACGATGGCAGAAAAGGGAGTGGAATGAACATGGATGCAAAAACCCTCATTAAAATGTTAGCAAATCAAATCCAACAATATATAAAAAGAATTATACACCATAACCAAGTGGGATTTATCCCAGGAGTTCAAGATTGGTTCAATGTTTGAAAATCAATGTAATATATCATATCAACAGGTTGAAAATGAAAAAAATCACATTTATCATATCAATAGATGCAGAAAAAACATTTGACAAAATCCTACCCTCATTCATGAGAAAAGTTCTCAGTAAACTATGAACAGAGGGGGATCTTCTTCAACTTAATAAAGAATATCTATAAAAAAATCTATAATTAACGTCACACTCCATGGTAAGAAACTCAATGTTTTCCTACTAAGATCTGGAACAAGGAAAGAATGTCTCCTCCCAATGCTTCTTTTCAATATCAAAGTAGAAATTCTAGCTAATGTAACAAGACATGAAGAGGAAATAAAAAGTATACAGTTTGGAAGGAAGAAAAGGAATTGGAGAGGGTAAGGAGGCAACTATTTAGTAGTTTGGGTACAAAGGGTGGCAACTGGAGAAGTGGTGTCAAGGGAGGTTCACTTGTGTTTTTAAGATGGGAGCAATAATTAAGTATGGAAAGAAACGATGCTACAGAGGAGAGAACTGCTGAAGAAATGCCCCTATTCAATATGCTATGCTAGTTCTAGCCACCAAGGTGTTAAGAACCATCTATGTATGGTGATTTTGTCATCATTGGCTATGTCTTTTAAACATGATTCTCTGTAAGGATCAAGCTCTCTCTTTCTCTTTCTATATTTCTTTCTTTTTCTTTCTTTCTTTCTTTCTTTCTTTCTTTCTTTCTTTCTTTCTTCCTTTCTTTCTTTCTTTCTTTCTTTTTTTTTTTTTTGGACATTTCTCTAGTATATATTTCAACCCAAGACAGAAGTAAATTTTGAAATTATTTCTTCTCTAAGGATACTGACAATGACAATTTTATGATGGGTATTTTGGTAATCCTATGCAAGTCCTTTTAAAATATGCAAAACTGGAAAAATTGTTATAGTTGCTTTTGTATATATGTTGTGTAAAAGATATGATAAAATTTAATCTTATTCAACTAACAGAAACACTTCCACATTATATTTTTAAAATATAATGCACTGTTTATTGCAATCCATGTGTGACTACTGAACCAGATTGCAAAGTATTATTTTCTGTTTCTTTTATATCATAGGATAAAGCACATTAACAATAATATTATCTGGAATCATATTTCTGATAATATATTGATAAAAATCTATGTTGGTATTATATATATATATATATATAGAAATATTTTTAATGAGAAGAAACCATGGAGCCATAGATAAAAATCACAGAATCTTCTAATGAGTTTATTTTTATCTTTTAAAAAAATTCCTTCCTACTAAATCTTTATCAAATCTACCATAGAGTACAAAATCAATTGACTGAGGGTCTACCTTCCAGGCCTATCAGATACAATTAGCATATGTTTTAAAATAGAGGCAGGATAAATGAGGAAAAGCAGTAGCCCTGGATAATCTCCAAACTGAATAATTAATAACCATTAAAAAGCAACTGTGGTTCAGAGAAAACTGGTATTCAGATCCCAAGGCCTGTATTTCTTTGTTGACTTGGCCACTGGCTAGCTGTCTAAACATCGACAGGCTACAAGTCTCCTGAGGCCTCCATTTATTCATGTATAAAATGAGAGAGTAAAACCAGAACTTCCAGTTCTAAAACTCCATAACCCTATACCAGCATTATTGCCATTCAGAGCAATCTTTAAGGTTATATATGAGTGAACTCCATTTTTGTATATACATTTTAAAGACAGGGTAGCATTTTTATATTCAAACTTGACACTACGAATAGCTTTATTTCCCAGTACTGTATTCTCTATGCAAATGGATTGACTCATGGATGCATTGGACTGATGTGACTCTGTTGTATTCCTATGTGCAGAGAATGCTCAAATATTTACACCTTTTCCTTCCTCCCCAGAATCAGTAACTTCAGAAGATTTAGTAATAACAAGGGACAATTTCACACAACAGTCATGAGAATGGAAATGATAACATTGTCCCCCAGGGACCTCTAGGGGCTACAGCATAAATAAAATGTTTAGTTTGCCCTTCCAGCAAAGGGATCCTAAATATAATATCTCAAGTTTTTTGTTGATATAGCTGACTGGAAAGAAAATCAAATCAAAATGAAACACAAAATTCATTACAGGTGAAAGGCAAGGGTGAGATGAAGGTATTTTTGACTTTCAGAAATAAGTAACAAAATGCAGATGCATGGTTTATAAACATTTACTTTCCTCATGAAATAGAATCAAGAAAACAATAGATAACAAAAATGCAAATCAGCACTCTAGGACGATAAAAAATCTGAGGAAAGAACAATATTTATTTTCAAGTTCTCATTAGCTGTCAGAAAAGATTTTTAGCAAAAAGAGCAAACTGCTACTTTGCCTAGCATTTTTAGAAAATAGCTTAGCAAGACTGAAAGGCGGTTCACCACGCCCACTCCTTCCCAAGTACTCATAAAGGGTTTCACTTCATCATAAACAAAATAGGAAATGGTGGATGGGGTTCATCATGGAGTAGAACATGACCAACAGCAACAATAATACACATACCCTGTTTATTGATGAGTAGTTGAAACTCCTAATATCTTGAGGCACCTGGGTGGCTCAGCCTGTTAGGTGTCTGCCTTAGGCTCAGGTCATGATCTCAGGGTCCTAGGATCAAGCCCCATGTCAGACTCTCCACTCAGAAGGGAGTCTGCTTCTCCCTCATCTTCTCACTCTCCCTCTGTGCTTATTCTATCTCTCTCAAAAATAAATAAATAAAATCTTAAGAAAAAAACTCCTAACATCTTTATGCCATTTTAATTTATAATAAGCATTAGGGACATTACCTTGTTTAACCATTCATTCATTACAATCATGTTTGTATGAGGGCTTCCCAAAATCTGGACTTTTACAAGACACCAGGCAATTGGTAATGAATGAGATGAGCAAGGCCATTATCCTTATAGAGATGACAGTTGACATATTCTCAAACCAGTTTTCCAAGTTTAGCAGATTAAGTATTTTTGTCTGTGGTTTACAGAGGAAGAAATTGGTAAGCAGCAGAGTCTAGACCTAAATTCAGGCCTTCTATTCCAATGTCAAAACAATTTACACTAGATTCTACTTGATTTTAAAAGGTAGGCTTAAGACTGAAACAGTATGACCAATGAGAGCCAAGAAATAAATATTACATGATAGATTTGCAGTGTAATTTTAATGGCCATGCCTTATCTAGAGCAAGGGTTGAGTTTAGTACCTCAGTACATACTGATGAATTTAAAAAAACCTGAGGTTCACTTTAGGGAAAACTGGGAAAGCGTATGTGGGAATTTTCAGTACTATCTTTGCAACTTTTCTGTAAATCTGAAAATATTCCAAAATAAAGAGTTTAATTTAAAAAAGGGTATATGATCTGAATAAACATATTTCCAGAGAAGACAAGACATGGGCAAGAGGTACATGAAAATATAATCAATATCATTAATCATCGGGGAAATGCAAATCAAAACTACAATGAGATATTATTTCACATTTGTCAGAATAGCTATTAAAAGACAAGGAATAACAAGGGTTGGGGAAATTGGGAGCCCACATCCATTGTTTGTGGGAATGTAAATTGGTGCAGCCACTATGGAAAACAGTATGTTCTGGGGACAGGACACCTGTGGCTGGGCATCCTGAAAGTGGAGCAGAGTGGGGTACCAGGAGGGAGGCTAGTCTCAAAGCAGGACCCAGCCAAGGAGCTGGACTTTGGGAAACTGACCTGATGAGTGTATAGGAGGGACAGAGAGAGAAGTATCTGTAAAACTACACTACACTAATTCAAGCTGTGGAATTTAAGAAAAATAGAGCCCTGACGTCCCTCTAGAGGTTAGAATTACAGGGATTTGTTTGAGCTGCTACAGAGAGAGTTTCACACCTGATTTCACTGCCCAGTGGAGAAGCACTTATTAGACACAGTACTAAATGCTTATACTCCTTATATTTGTTGTTCTCTATATGCATGAGTGAATTTATATATTTATAATATATTATATTATTATATATTATAATATATATCTTTTTTCTTTTTTCTTTTATTTTCCTTTTTTGCAATAATTGAACCATTCTCTACATACTATCTTATAATTTTATTTTTTATCTTAAACAATTTTCCATGTCAATAAATATAGATTTATTTCATAAACTGGACAAGTGCATAACATTGCATTATGTACATGGATCAAAATTTATCCACTCAGCCATCTATTAAGATGGATATAAATTACTTTCTACTTTTATTCTCATAAGCCAAAATGTGATGAACATCCTTGTGTTTTTCCCATCATTTTCTATGATTAAGTTTCTAGAATTGAATTTATCCTAGGAGTTCAGATGAGAGTTGAGTGGTGACGTTTACTTTTAAATTTTGTGTATTGACAAATTGTTCTCTGGAAAGTTTGTACCAATTTTCACTGTCATCAGCAGTATATGAGATAGCATCTCCCATTTCTGAAACTAAATAAAATAAAACAAACTCCCCCATTGAGATAATAACATCTGTGATCTCTCTTTCTCTCTCATACACACACACAGCAGTTCTTCTCAGAGCATTTATCTATCATTTTTAAAATATAACGTAAACATGTATATAACATTTTGGCTAAAAGCAATTTTTAAATGAAGAAATATGTACAGAATGCTCTAAATCTCATCAAAATGTATACACAAGGAAAAGTATGGAAAACCATCCTCCAAAATATTAATAATGATTATCTTTAGATAGTGGCAACCTCAAATGTGATTTGTGTTTTCTTCTTCACAATTTTTATAGTTTCCAAAAAAATTTTTTTAATGATTTTATTTATTTATTCATGACAGACACAGAGAAGTAGAGAGAGAGGCAGAGACACAGGCAGAGGGAGAAGCAGGCTCCATGCAGGAAGCCCAATGTGGGACCCGATCCCAGGTCTCCAGGATCCGGCCCTGGGCTGAAGGCGGCGCTAAACCGCTGAGCCACCCGGGCTGCACAGTTTCCAAATTTTTAACAATTCATCATTATGAAGCTATATTATATAAAAAGAAATGCATGCTGTTAAGAAAAATATTCATTGGTCAATTTTCCATTGAAAAGAATTATTTTCTTTAAAGGAAAACTCTCTTTGCTAGTTCTCCCTGGGGATCCTTATTCAGGTGCAAAGAGGTGCTAGTGAGCACTTGAGCCAGTAAGAAGTCTTCACTTTGCATTAGTGTGGAGCTGCAAAATGGCCATGCACGCTGAAACCATACAAAGTAAACTTAACCATCAAAGGAGAAAAGTAACACTGGTCTTTGCTTTTAAAAGTTTCTGTCAAAATATTAAAAACTGTCTTACTATCAGTTATAAATGTAAAGGAAAATGAAAAATAGACAAATACTTGTTTCCTGTAATTTAAAACATTAGGAAGATTGAGAATCATAATGTTTTATTTCTTGAAAAAAAAAAGATTTTGAAAAGTGCTTGCTTTCTTTTTCTCATATGACTTACAATGCAAAGTAAACATCTTTTTCATGTCTTTGGTCATTGTCATTCTCCTTTCTATATGGATCAGCTTCTAATATTTTATCCTTTGTGCTTTTGATGCCATGAACATTATCAAGAATTCCTTTAATGTGAAGTTTTTACCAGCATCACTTCTTCTGGTCACCATCATCATTTTCCCACATTACTTTTCCTCATTTATTTTGATAAGTTCCCTTCACTAACTTCCTTGGCTGTACATCTAGGTTCTCCCCAATGGTGACAGTGTTAACATTCCCACAGCTGGGTATTTATCCTATAATTCCATTTATGTTTGATTCAAATTTCACTTCCAACATTATAAATTTTTGTTTCTTTGTTGAAATTTCAACTTTGTTGACCAATTCATTTTTTTGAGTATCTATTTTCTCAAAATGGCACATGAGTTTATCACTGTGAGACAAGGAGGCAACACAGCTACATGCTTTACTGTCTGTGTGTGAATTGAATAATGGGTGTGCAGTAACCCATTATAGACAGACTTTGAAAGATGTTGTATATCATGGTTAGTGGTGTACATCTGTTGTTTATGTAATGATGTGTGTATTAGAGTTAGCAGTTAAATTTGTACTCAATCTGGCAACTCACAGTTAACGTATCATGGTAACTGAAATGTGAACTGTGTTGTTGTGGGACTGGCTTATTAAGCCAAACTGGGTAACTGAACATTCATGCATATTAGAACCATGCAAAATAAGAACTGCATGTATTTGGCTTTGACTTGCATATGCCAATAATGAGAAGGAATTTTAGGGAGTCAATAAAACCTAATCCCTACCTCCTATTCCCCATTTCTGTGAAAAATCTTTACCTGATTGCCATAGTCACTAGAATTCCATTGAAGATCAGCCATCCCTTGGTGCTAATACACTGCCCTCATTTGATCAATACTTACTGAGTATTTATCATTCTATGCACAAGGAACATCATGGGAAATAAAGTAAAGATAGCCCCTTACAAATGCAGCTTACATTCCAATGGAGAAAGTCAGAAAACAAAATTAACAAATACATCAAAAAAAAAAAAAGAAAAGAAAAAAACAAATACATCTAAGACATGATTTTTGACTGTGAAACTTTCTTTGGAAAAAATGGAAAGATGGTGTGATAAATGTAAAGTCAATGTTGGATGGAGAGGAACTGTGTAAGGGTGAAAGGTGAGCAAGGCTCCTCTGAGATTTTAAATGAGCTAAAAGCTCTATATGATGAGAAGGAACCAGGCTACAGCTAATGAAAATAAAAAGGAGTTTGGAGTGTTTAAGAAAAAGCAAGGAGTGTGGCAGAGTCCCAGGAGTGAAGAGAAAAGTCATGAGACATGAAATGGGCCAGATCACATAAGGCCTTACAGGCTATGGCAAGGAGGTGGGGTTTTTTCTAACTACAATGGGAAAACATTGCAAATTTTCATGCAAAGGGCTGGCATGATAAGAGCTTCATTAAGATGGAAATATATCTGGGAAGGGTGACAAGCTGTTGCCAGTTGGAAATAGAAATTATAATTCTGTAGCTGAGCAGAAAGAAATAATTTTGGATGATGGGTGCCAGCCACATTGAGTAAGACTAATTGGAATACCACAATGCAAGGATGGGTGATGCGCCAGGGTGCCAACGACTGCACAAACACAGTAGGTGCCTTCTGGGCAGGAGGCAGAAATACACTGCCAACTTATGCTGGGTGATGCTGGACAACAGCAATCACTGCACTGAAGACATAGAAACTTCCTACTAAAAATGGCATTTCTGCTATCCCAAAGGTTGCCATTTTCATTTTATATCCTTTGTCACTAACCCAGATCCCCCATTCCTAACAGAATTAGGAGGCAGCTAAGAAAGAAAGAAGATGTAATAGTGAAAACCAGGAAAAATTATTACTTAACTCTGCTTCCAAAATCTCTAAAAGAAGCTGAGTCTTTCCTCAGTGCTTGGGGTCATGAAAGTAAATTTGGAGTTCTATAAACTTGAAAGAAGTCAGACTGAGAACCCTTCCTATAATATTGTGAAACACGGTTCTTTCAGCATTGGTGCCTTTTGTTCTTTGTGTAAGGTGGTGGAATAGAGACTACTTGGGCTTCAAAGTCAAATAGGCTTAGAGTCTAATTCCAGGGGTAAGTCATTTCATTTCTCTGAACCTCAGCTTCCTATTTATATGGAAATTATGTAATCATATTGACCCCACTGGTTCCTCTGGAAAGCAAATGAAGGAAATATATAATATATGAAAATATCTGGCATATAATGAGCATTCAATATATGAACTATTCAATATATGAAATATGGAATATATGAAAACTTCTAGTACCTAAAAAGTGCTTAATTCAATTAGTTAACTTATGTCTCCCTCCTGCTTTACTCTCCTTCTGCTTCTTTCCTTGAATGGGATGCATGACAAGCCCAGAGTACACTGAATATTTTCAGTATTAAAATATTAAAATAAGGTGCCAGGATAGGAAAGAAAGGAACAATTAGAGAGTCAACAGAAACACTCAATTTTAATCAGTTCTGGGGGAGATGGAGAGAAGATCCTACCAGTACTTTTCTTCTAGGGCTGTTTTATGTGACAGAACATGTAGCAGTTTGTTAGAATGATGGCTATTGCATTCAATCCTGTCCCAGCCCTGAAGCAGTAGTAGTCAATTCCATATGCACAGAGCACTTTGGCGCAGATGTTCTCTCAACTGCATGGGTAAGAGGGCCCTCCAGGCAGGCTCACAAAAACATTCTAAACTTTTTAAAAGATCAAATGACTGTGAAATTGTATTGGATGCTAAAATCAAAATGGCAAGCTAGACAAGAATCTGGAAAGGTCATCCTGTTAATTTATTTGTCTTTCAGACAAAATAGGGAAGACCCCAAAGATTAAGGATATTCAATTTAACAAATATTTAATAATGCACATGCTAATTTTAGATACCAAGCTAGGCAGTTAGACTATAAAGATGAGTGCACACAAAGGGAAGGAAATTCTAAAGATCCAATAGGAAACTACTTTTCCATTAATAATCCTTGGCCAAACTGTTGCTGACCCTTACTCTGTTCTCAAAATCAAAAAGCCCAGTAATGACCTCTCTTATGGGAATACTGGAAATATTAAAAGACAGACTTTTAGCCTATTTCAAAGTTTTGGTCCTAGCAAACAAGGCAGATAAGTAGAAGAGATGGTGTCAAACTCCAAACTATCTGCTCTCACAAAATGTTTAATACATATACCTAGTATGATATTTGGACACATTGAAGAGATATTTTCAGCAAAACAGAAAATTAATCTCTTTAGACTTATAGTTAACTGGTCTACTAGCCTAGAACAAACTTCTGTCTTAAGTGTATCCCTGAATTTGCATGATTTGAATATAAATTTTGCCCAATTTGGAATTAAATATTATTTTTTTAAAAGCTGGATTGAAATAGAATAGAAAAAGTAAATAAATTGTCCCTTCTGGCTTATTATTTCTTTCCATTTCCATTCTAAGGTTGAGTTATGCAGACAAAGATTCCTGATATTAAATGGGCAAGAACCAAAAGAGAAGAGAAAGACACAGAATGATAGAAAAAAATGTCTCAAATTTACAAAGGGAAGTTGACAAACAGGGATACTGTAAGAATTTTGAGGTTAAACCCCATCCTGGAGCAGAATTTTCTACTTATGTTTGAATCAGGTGAGCATACATTCTATTGTCATTCTTAGTGTAAAAACCATAATACGATTAGTAAATAATTTTGGAAGCAAAGTCAGACTGAGCTCTGTGGTTTATTTTGTGCTTTATATAATACACATATAAGAATCATCAAACAATTTTTAAAAATACTAGGCAAAAATTGGGAGGAAATATGCCCCTTATAGACACTCTTTTCTTTTTCCTATACTCTTTCCTTGTTCCTAGTTTACAATTATTTAATCACTTTGATCTATCTTTATCTTATATTGTATTTTCTCTTTATTCCTGTTAAAAGTGTGATCAGAATAAAATCAAATACTGAAATAATCCACCAACATTTTCTGCATTCAAAAATAAATGAGATTCATTACAAGTCCAATTGTAATCCCAAGTGGTCTTTGTTGGAATTGACCTTAAATCGTATGGAAATACAAAGGACCTAAAATATGCAAAGCAATCTTAAGAAGACTAAAGTTGGAGAACTTACACCACCTGACTTCAAGACATAATAAAAATCTTCAGTTTTCAAAACAGTATGATACTCACAGCGATCATACGGAGAAGAAAAATAGGCCCAAGCTTATAGGGTTATTTGATTTTCAGCAATGAAGACAAAGAAATGAAATTGGGAAAAGATGATCTCTTCATCAAATGGTGCCAGAACTGGATATCCATGTAGAAAAAAGAAAAAAAAAAAGGCTTGGGTCTTACCTCACACCATACACAAAAGTTAACTTGAGATGGATCATATACCTAAATGTAAAAATTCAAGCCATAAAACTTTCAGGAGGAAATGTAAGAGACTACCTTTGTGACTTGAGAGTAGCTTGGGATTTCTTAGAAAAATATACACAAAACAATAAAAAAAATCATTAAAAGCAAAAGAAACTTTAAAAGAGAAAACTGAGAAATTGGACTTAATCATAATTTAAATTTTTTTATTAAAAGACACCTCTAAGAAAATTAATAAGCAAGCCACAAGCTTGGAGACACATATATCACAGGACTCGCACTCAGGATAAGTAAAGACCCCAACAACTTAAGAATTAAAAACAACCAACCGGGAACCCTGGGTGGCGCAGCGGTTTAGCGCCTGCCTTTGGCCCGGGGCGCGATCCTGGAGACCCGGGATCGAATCCCACGTCGGGCTCCCAGTGCATGGAGCCTGCTTCTCCCTCTGCCTGTGTCTCTGCCTCTCTCTCTCTCTCTCTGTGACTATCATAAATAAATAAAAAAAAAAAAAATTAAAAAAAAAAAAAAAAAAAACAACCAACCCAATTTCAAACCCATTTTGAAAAAATGGACAAAAGAATGGAACAGATACTTCATGCAAGAAGATATATCAATTGTCAATAATCTCATTAAAAACTACCCAGTATCGGGGATGCCTGGGTGGCTCAGCAGTTTAGTGCCTGCCTTTGGCCCAGGGCGTGATCCTGGAGTCTCAGGATCCAGTCCCCCTCCTCAGGCTCCCTGACTGGAGCCTGCTTCTCCCTCTGCCTGTGTCTCTGCTCTCTCTCTCTCTCTCTTTCCCTTTCTCTGTGTCTATCATGAATAAATAAATAAAATCTTAAAAAAAAAATTACCCAGTATCATTAGTCATTAATAATATGCAAATCAAAACCACGCTAAGATATTACTACATACCACAGTACCAAGTGCTAGCAAGGAGGTAGAGCAACTGGAGCTCATACATTATTGGTGAAAAGTGTGAAGTCAATTAACCATTTTCTAAAATGACTTTACAGTTTCTTTGAAAAATAAATATACACCTACCCTAGCAATTCTACTCCTACCTACTACCCAAGAAAAATTAAAATGCATATCCACAAAACATAAGAATGTTCATAGTAGCTTTATTCATGATAACCAAAAACTGGAAACAGTCAAGTATCCATCAATAGAATAATGGATAACCAAGTTATGGTATATTCATAAAATGGAACACTAATCCACAATAAACAAGGAACAAATTACTAATATATGCAGCAATTTGAAGGCAATCTCAAAAGCATTCTGCTGAATAAAAGCCTAACATGAAGGAGTACATATTGTATGATTCTATTTATATGAAGGTCTGTAACAGGAAAAACTAACCTGGAAGTAGAAATGAGCATAGCGACTGCCTCTGCATGCGTAGGAACAAAGATTACCTGGAAACAAGAGTGAGGGAACTTCCTTAGGTGAAGGAGATGTTCTATATCTTGACACAGGTGTGGGACACATAGGTGTATGCATTTGTCAAAACTCACAGAAAACTAAACTTAAAGGTTTGCTCATTTCATTATGTGTAAAAATAATTTTAAAAATAACTGTAAACAATATTGAGTTCAGGGGAATTATAGCACTGTCTGCACTGACTTTGTAATGCATCAAATCATAAAATGGGTTGATGGATGACAGAAGGATGAACAGACAGATTGATAGATAGTTAATAAAGCCAGTATAATAAAATGTTAATGGGAAAATCTAGGTTATGGCTATATAGGTTTATAATGTAAAATGAAACTTTTCTGTATATTTCCATAATAAAATGATGGAAAATATGAACCTAAAAGGTTTTCTATACTCCTTAAAAGTTTAGAATTAATATAGCATTATGTTATTATTATTAACATTCATCTGGGATTGTCTACATCTTCTAAATCCTGGGCTATATTTGGCATTGTCAATCATGTTCTCAGCCAAATACCCCTCTCTATGTTTCTAGTTCATTTTTCTCCCCATGTGCTCTATACTCTACTCAAATCTGTTCAGAAGCATCATGATGATTATTGATCATGCCTCCATCTTAACGGTCATTTCGAAACCTACACTTATCAATTCTCCACCCCCAAACCAGAGCAGTGGTTTTTACAGGGCTATTTATCATGTCTGAACTCTGTACAGGAAAAATAGCAGTCTCCTGGGTGGTCAATAATTAGCTTGTTTGCGCAGATGCCTAATTTCAAAACAGCTATCATATTGAGATTATTTTTAGCCCCATAACTTTTTCAACCAGCAGGTACTTTACACACCAGATGGTTCCCTGCTCCTGCTTTTCTCAACGGGGTCTTCTAATGAGACTATTATATGGCTTGCTTAGGATATCACAATTAGTCAGGGGTAAAACGAATAAAGAAATCCAGGCTTGATTCCACAAATACCCTTCTAGTTAATCCCATTGATCTCAGTTACTCTAATATCATTTTTTTAAAAATGGGGTACCAGTAAGGGGAAAGTTTGTCTTAATGTGGTTAATTCAGACAATATAGATGTTATTTCAATGGTAATTTGTGGAAATAATGTTTTATAAGTACACATTTACTTCATCATCTTATAAAGCACAGTGGGATTTCTGTGTGGTTAGAAGACTGGGTGTCTGCTAGCCTATGAAGGCACTCATTAGAAGGAACTAAATTGTTTGAATGCCAACAGCCAAGTGCTATCAGGATCAGGATTCCTAGGTGAACAAATATGGATGGGGAGAGAGTCAGATAAGAAAAAAAAAGGGAATAGAATAATTAAAATGAATATTAAACCTCTATTGTAATCTTTTCAACTCTATAATGCCATTTTCTATAATTCTATAATGTTAAAATGTTATCTTATTAATGACCATGAGCATGTCTCAAAAGATTCCAAACTTCTCCCCAGTCTGGTCTTCCAAAGATATTTTTCACTGTAAATTCAGAAACTCTCTGTGAGACTCTGGAGGAAGCCTTCTCTTCTCTCCCAATGCCCAGGGAGCTTCCAATCAGGCTACAGCAACTAGAATGACAGCATCTAGCATTCTGACCCAGTACACATCTTCCCTTTAGAGCCCAATCTATTCTTTTTTTCCTATCAAATCTACTTTCTATGGTGAATGAACTTACCACTCTCCCTTTGGTCATTTTCCTTTTGACTTATCACCTAACTGAAACATGATTTTCAACAGTCCTGTGTTGTTGGGCCATCCCTTATTTTGGGCAATTCTTTGCATTATGGTTTACTCCCTTATAATTCCCTATCCATTTGTGACCTTAGGCCATTGTTTCTGTGTCATAGTCCCATGACTTTTTCTATTGGTATTTACCCATCCATTTATATTTTCCTGTCTCCATCCTCCTTGCTGTGATCGACCAACCTTGTGGACAAGAACATATCTTGATTATAGGGATTTAGTATAGGGATTCAAGACATAAGGAAAGAACATAGAGCCTGAAGTCACAAGACTAGTTCAACCAGAGACTAGTTTAGCTTCTTACTATGTGGGTGGCTCTGAAAAGTGCATAGCCTCTGTTTCCTTTTTTAAAAAGGAAATGACAATAAATAAATAAATAAATAAATAAATAAATAAATAAATAAAAAGGAAATGATATTCTTTTGCTGTCACATGGTGTGTTCCGATGAAAGACGAATGATATTACTCAGAGTCCAATATCTTGGAACAAAGAAGCCCCAAGGGCTACACCATGAGGCACCACCAAGAAGTGTAGGCATTGAGGTGAAGCCTTGAGTCTGAGTTGGCTCTTGGCAGGTAGGAACAAGGAAGGAAAAACAACTCAAGAAACCAATCAGTGAGGAGCAGTAGGAACTGTATACGTGACTATCTGCATGGATCTCAGAGGAGCATTAACTAGGGAGCTGCTGAGGACGGGAGGACTGACTTCAGTGGGCTTGCCTATTTATCCACCATCATTCATGTACTGTTTTCAGTATGGACCGATGGCAGGAATAATTGTTTTTTGCCATACCCATAAAGCTGTTGCCATTTGTGTGTCCCTGTTCTTTTTTCTTTTCCTCGCTGAGATTTTACTCTCCCACATCTCCCCCTTTTCTGTTTATATAATTTGAACTTCAGGGGGAGGTTACAGGGGGGCAGTTTGAGAATCAGCTGATAGACTGTTGCAAGAGGATCATCATGGCTTTAGCAGGAAGAGTTTTATGAAACAGGTAGCAAAGGGACTTTAGCACTGCAAGAAAATATAAAAGAAATAGCATACCAAGACCTATGAGAATTCATATTTGGAGGTTTAGTCTTGAAAATTAGTTTTGAGAGTTGAGCCAATGAGCTAAATCATTAAGGTGGTCAAGCATGGCATTTTGTGTCTCTTCATGTAATTTAATTATTTGCCTATGTAATCAACTTTGAAGACTGAGACTATCTTGACCCAGGGGAGAGTGAAAGCTCCCTGACGAAGCCTTTGAACATCCTCCCAAGAATTGGAACTATTAAAGGGGATAGAAGTGATAAACATGGAACAATATCCCAGGTCCCAGCTGAGACGGCTATGAGTCCAAAGGGCTTGTTGATGCTCTCCTAGCCAAGAGACCACTGCTTTTAACACATTAAGGTGCTGTAGGATTTCCTGATCAACTGTGGTCTGAGTGATTAAGTCAGAGGTCACATTTTGTAGATAAGTGTTCATACGACGGGCTGTTTTGAATAGAATGGGAAAGAGCGACTACAGCTGTAGCTGCTGTAGTCGCCATGGCGGTGACAGCTATAATGGATGCTATGAGGTGCCTGAGAAATCTTCTGTTCCTAACATAGAGTATTAACACGTTGTTCTAAGGCAGAATCTCCAACCCAAACCCTAGTTAGGTTGATTGGGATCCATGCCTCAGCTCTCTGTTAAAGCACAAAAATAGGAGTGATGTTTAGTTGAGTTATATTTAAATGTATAATACAGGGAATGAGCCATGTGAAATTGGCAGCCAATGTTACATTAAGGTTTTTTATCCAGGGATAATGAGAAGATGAGGAATTTGAGAGATAGAAGGCTCACAGGAGAACATAGCAAGTATGTAGGGGTGAGAGGTGTAAACCATAACCTGTTCAGTGGTATCTTTGGCAACCCAAGTTATCTTCTTACTCCTAGAACTTAGTATTCTCCTCGATGCACTCTGCAAGGAAAAAAGACAATTGCCAGGTGCCAGATGTATTTTTTCAATCATGACCAGTGAGAGTGCTGGTGCATACATAGCTGGGGCTCTGCCAGACCCAGTTTCAAAATATAGATTGTCCAGGATAGCTATAAGGGAGGCTATAACACCATGTGATGCTAGAGTTTTGAGCCAGGAGACCCATTAGGCCCAAATTGTCTAGCATTCATCCCTCAAATAGTGGATTTTCAGTGAAGTTTTTGATCTATGGAAGCCCCAGCCAAATCTAGGCCTTCTCCAATTTGTACTCAAGGGTGGGAACATACAGAAATGTTAGGTTCAGAATAATTTTTTCCCAATTTGATTTTACCACCTATCCTGGCAGTCCTGATGAATATCTGATACTTTACAATCCTTATACAATTTGTCTCTGTGAAGATGTATGCATATACCACTGCAGTTGAAAATGTAATATGCAGGGTAGTGTGCGCTATAGCACAGACAGATAGCTCTTCAGTAAGAAAGAACCAATTATGAGTGAGTCTATGCCATCCACTATGATACCCAAGTTTGCTGCAGAATTTTCCATAGTCCTGAAGGCGGCCAGATGGGGAAGCCAGTTACCTTCTGTGTAAGTGGTGTTATTGATGGAAGTGGGGGGTTCAGGATCCCCCAATAAAGAAGGTCAAAGACTAGAGGGTTTAAGATATGTGTCCAATAGATGTGACTTCCCATGGAGATAGGGAAGAAGTCAAGGAATCCCCATTACATGAATAGCACGGATACCTTGGGAGCTTTGGAGTTAATGGTTATGTGTGAAAAATGAAAAGGAGTAAATTTTCAAGGGTCATAGGTGTTCCCCTGATTTCTAAGGTTTTTTCTGTTTGTGTGGTGAGTGTTTTCAGGTCACCCCATGTTGGCTCAAAGGCAGTAAATCATGGAGGTAAGGGATTGCATCCTCCTTTTCTTTGTCATCATCCTGGGGGGCAACTGGGCTGCAAGCTGCTAAAGTTCTGGAACTGGGTTTGATCCCTGTAGATGCCAGCCCATGGTAGGGTCATACAGCTTTTGCCAGGATCCAAAGGGATCCTGAAGGAGACAGCACAGAAGCATACCCTCTTCCCTATGTTAACAATGATACTGGCCCCTGCCATTGAAGTCCTTGAAGGACATGCAGATAGAGGACTAGAGGCCTGGGCCTTTTTTGTGCCAGAATAAAATATCATTCTATGCCTGTAAGACCTGATGCATGGCAATTTTTAAAATTTAGAGTAAATAGGGCTTTGTAAAGTTGTTCCTGAGGGGAGGTATATCTCTCCATATTTCCCCCTTTTTGTTTATGTAGTTGTGTTTTTATAAGGCTGTTGGCCCATTCAACAATGGCTTGTCCAGTTAGGTTATATGAGATGCCAGTTACGTGTTTAATGTTTTATGTTTTGAAAAAGATTGCAAGGCCCTTGGAGGTATAAGCAGGACCATTGTCAGTTTTAATCTGTTCAGGAAGGCCCATGGTGGTTATTGCAGTTAGTGTGTATTTAACATATTTATTTGCTTCTCCTGATTGGGCTGTCACATGGAGTAGGCCAGAGAAAGTATCAATAGTGACATGGAGGTATTTAAGGCATCCAAGGGGCTCATAATGGGTGACATCCATTTTCCAGATCTCATTTTATGTTAATCCTTGTGGATTAACCCCTCCTTCGGGAGCAATCTTGGAGTATGGTTAACAGTTAAGACTGGTTTTAATGATTTCTTAAGCCTGCCATAAAGGTGTTTAATAGGTTAAGGCCAAAGCTTTGGTAGCTTTGTGGGAAAACTGATGAGAAGAAAGTGCTTTTTGTATGGTTGTAGAAAACATTTTTATTTGTTAGCTTTTTTATTACCTTCTACCAAAGACCTGGCAGCCCAGAACAAGGTCTGATATGGGTGATATAGACTAACTTTGTCCTGGTCTGTATCAGATGTTGGAGGTGCTTAGACATATTAAAAATTATTTCATTATTACTATTATGAGTAAGGGCTATTTTAATGACCTAAACAGTACTCACTACATAAGAAGAGTCAGCAACAATATGTAAAGGGTGGTCATGAAAATGTTGAAGTGCTGCAGTGACAGCACCCAGCTTTACCCGCTGAGTGGAGCTGTGGGGTATAGTTAAAAAAAAAAAAAAAAAAGTCTCTAAGTACTTTGTTTAAGCTGTGTGATTGAGCCCTTACCAATTTTTCCTATCCATTGGCAAAGAGTGTTAAGACATCAGGAAAAGGAGTGGCAGATAGGACAGTAAAAGGGGCAAGAAGGAGTTGAAAGCCTAGCAAGATTTTGTCTCATGGAAAAGAAAAATTAATGTTTCCATAATAATCAGCTAATGCTATTTGAATCATTTTGGATTGGTCGAGAGCCACCTAAAAATTTGTCATATTGAGTCCTGGAACAATTATATCTGGGTCTCACCCAGTAAGTGTTTGACATTGGTGCCAGCCCCGTTTAATTAAGTAAACCAATTGTTAAAATTGAGTACATAATTTCTTTTTGGGGTGATGAACTTGAAATATCCATTCTAAGCACCCTGATATGAGGGAGAAGTTGACAGAGGAGGCCTATGACACTATGAGGTGTGTTTAAGATTATTAAATGTATCAGACTACCAAGGATGACTTGTTCTAAGTGACAAATATTGAGCCATTTAGATATTTGTTTTAATTTTTGCTTTCTTTGTGGGAAGAAAATTCAAGGAGAAAAGAAGTTGGGGTCCCCTGTTAGGGTGTCAAAGAAATACTATAGGCTATAAGTGGGACTGCCCATGGAGGGCCAAAGCCGATTAATACTCCCTAGCAATTTTTGAAGGTTGTTGAGGGTCATAGTCTCCTTAATTGCAATAGTGACCCCCTGTGGTAGGATGTGTTTTTGAGTAATAATATAGCCCAAATATTTCGTGGCTTTGTCTTTTGTACCTTTAGGGGTGAAATAGGTAGGGGTAAACCTACCCTGTTGGTATGATCTGCCGAATGGGCATATATTTTAGCCAAGGTGACGGCATCTGGATGTATCAAGAGAATATCATCCATAAAGTGACATATCAGAGCTTCAGGGAATGTAGTATGGGTAGACCGTAGAGTATGGTCCAGTAAATCCTGACAAATACTGGAGCTGTTGACCATTCCTTGGGGAAGGACCTTCCATGGGTGTCTTTTTAGTGGGGCTTCTGAATTAATACAGGCAAAGAGTAAAGCAAAATTCTTCCTATCATCCTGTTGTAGAGGAATAGTGAAGAAACAAATTTTAAATCAATTATGATGAGGTGATAACCTTTTGAATTGATGCTGGGTTTGGAAGACCTGGCTGTAGTGGTCCCATAGGGGCTACATGGGTATTTTTTTGGCAGGGATCATGGAGGAGCCTTCATGTTCCTGATATTTTAGGGATACAAAAAATGAGTGTGTTTCAGGGACTATGTAAGGGCTCTAAGTGGCCTGTTTCTAGTTGCTCTTGAACTAAGAGTGCCACTTGTTGCAATTTCTCCCCTTTTAAAGGCCATTTTATAGGCCAATTGTAGTACTAGATCCTTAGTTTTTGGGGATTATCAACTCGCCTTACAACAGCATTTTGAGCTTATTAATAAAGTCAATGAAAGGTTCTGTGAGTTTTTGCTTGATTGTGGCAAGGGACCCAGTAGGTACATTGACTTTAGGGATCTTATTCTGTGCTCTCATGGCTGTCTGAGATGTCCGACAAAAACTTGCCTCTGTAATTGGGCCTGGACATAAGGGTCAGCATAAGAGCCAGACCCAGTGATCATATCAAACCCTACAGAAGTTGTATTCCCCAGATTTTTCAAAGAGATACATCATTAATGATTCTTCTAACCAAACAATAAATTGGGCTATGGTTAAAACTGTCTTAACTAAAGTCTTCCAATCCCAGGTGGTCATTTTATAACCATGCCCAATGGTTTCAATCATCCCCTTAGTAAATGAGCTCTGAATCCCATTATCAGCTATGCTCTTCCTAAATTATTTAAAGACTGGAAAGGGTAGACTTTCATGTCTGGGACCTTGATTTCCTCCCCTTATTAAAGGGGAGATTTGCAATATTTTATCTTCTGTTTGTCATCCTTCCCGAAAGCTAGAAGGGGAGCGGGTGGTGAGACCTAAGAGTCTTTGCTTAAACATAAGACATGGTTACAAGATGATGATTCAGGAGTGAAAGAAAGAAGCAGTGGAAAGAAGGGGTCACTGAAGGGGGAGGAGAAGGCAGTGGTAGCAACAAAGTTGGTGTCTCAGACTTAATACAGGAGTTTTTACCTAGTCCCTGGATGAGCCACAAGTCTTTTCTACATAGATGCCAAACCACGAGATGTGAAACTTTCACAGGTCTTATAGCTTGGTGTACCCAATGGCCGATCTTCTCCCAGTCCTCTAAATTCAAGCTTCCCTCTTTAGGGTACCAGGGGCATTGCGGTCTAAAAACTACAAATAACTAGTAACTTAGTTATCTGTTTACCTGAGACTTTACATTCTGCTGCCTTTAGGAGACTAAGCAATTGCAATTTGTGTTGTTTTCCCTCACAAGAAAGACAGCCACCCATGCCAGTGGAGGAAAGAGACATAGCTTTCAAAGAAAAGGAAATGCAGAGAAAAATAAGCCAAGAAGAAAAAAAGCCTTTAGGTGAACTGCCTAAAATGACCTTGCTATAGGCATACCAGGCTATTCCAAGGCTGCTATGTTCCTTACCAGAATGAAATTTGGGTATCCTTCTCCTTTACCAGGCTTGGAAGTCAGTCTTCTCACTCCGTCATGTCTGAGTCACCACTTGCCACATGGTGCGTAGACGAAATGATTATTCAGAGTTCAATATCTTGGAACAAAGAGAGACCCAACACGGCTATACTGCCCGACACCACCAAGAAGTGTAGCCAGGGAGGTGAAGCCTCGAATCTAAGTTGGCTCTTGGCTTTATTATCATAGAATGTAAAATATGTGGAAACCAGGAAGGAAAAACTATTCAAGAAACCAGGTAAGTGAGGGGCAGCAGGGAACTGCATGGGTGACTATCTGTATGGGTCTCAGAGAAGCATTAACTACTGGGCTGTGGGGGAAAGGAAAACTAACCTTCGCAGGCCTGGCTATCTATCCACCATCATTGCTGCTTCCAGCATGTACTGTTTTCAGTAGGGACCAATGACACGAATAATTGGGTTTTACCACATCCATAAAGCTGTTGCCATTTATGTGTCCCTGTTCTTATTGTTTCACTTACCCAGTGAGGTCTTGCTCTCTCACATTTTACCACCCTTTTGGAGTTATCCTGATGACCAAATGACAAAATGTTAGTGAATTTGGGTTGCCCCTGCCCCGCCCCCCATGCAGACTGAGACAAAGATTCAAACACAAACCTTTATTTGGAAGGTTCTGGAAACACTGCAAGGGAAGGGGAAAAGTAATACCAGGAAGGGAAGAAGTAACAACAGAAAGGGAAGGCAGCAAATAACTTCCGTGTAGGTCACTGGAGTTTGATCCTTCAAGGAAATTGTGGGTGAAAGTACAAAACCTATGTCTCAGAGTTAAACTACCCAGGATGCAAGGAAGCTAAGTTGTCAGTTGAGGAATGTTTCCCACTACTAATTTCCCAGCAATTCTGGCCTGCACTAGACCTGGGCAGAGCCCCTGTGTGCAGCTTCTGGGCAATGAAATGGGAAGTGCTGAGGAATATGAACAGAGCACTAAGAATGTGCTCATAAACTTTTCAAAATAAAACAAACCATGACTGTTATTCCTTAAGAATCTCAGCATTTGAGTTACAGGCACCTTCTCACCCTATATTCTGCAACCCTTGTTTCTGTTGGTTCTTCAACACCCTCCTAGCAAATGTCACAGCTGCCTCATCTCCAAAAATCTTTATCTCAACTCCATTTCACCAACCCATAAATATCTGGCAACACCTGTCACTTAAACTTCCTCCCCCTCCAAGATCAGTAGATCTGATATTTTCTTCTTTGTTTAAAGTCATGTATCCTTTAGCCTTTTCTGTTCCCTCACGCCTTATGGACTTTATTCATCTTCTTCTTGATCACCAGTGCTTCAGTCCTTCTTTCATATGCCCATTAGGATACTCAGTTCCATCTGCTTCCTATTTACCAGATGATCATTTGTTCAGTCTATGTTCCAGATGGCAACACAGAATCCCACAGTCTAGTGATCTAACAATTCACATCTTCAGCTTCTTCTTGCATGTTCTAAACATCTTGCAATATTATGTTCAATATCATGCACCAAGAACATTGCTCAAGGCCTCCCTCATGTCAGCATTAAGAGATCTGACAAATACCAAAAGACACAGAGAGAGAAGCATTGCTATATGTCATAGTGAGCAGAACTACTTAAACTCTTCATGGGTGGTATGTGAAAGTAGCACTTCAAGATCAAATAATTTTAGGAAATTATTGGTTAAATAAAATTGAGAGGCTTATCATTTAATTTCTCAAGTCCATTAAATATGTTCATAAGCATTATGAATATTTAAGAAGACATAGCTGGCAAAGTTTTCTAAATTTACTTGACCCTAAGGGTTTTATAAAACAAACTTTGAGACAGACTGATTTATTATGATAACCAATTATTCATGTTACAACCTTCTAGGAAAAGGTGCATGATATCTGGCTATTGCATGTGGTTTGGAACAGGGACTTTGGAACACAGCTATCCCCTAAAATATATACTCAAATATATACTTTATTTTGACTGATCTCTTTTTCAGCTCTGTTCATAGAGAATAGAAATTTTGCTCCACTTTAAGTAAAGTGTAAATCTTTTTCTTAAAGGGAGACTGCTTGGGCAGCCCAAGTGGCTCAGCGGGTTAGCGCCGCCTTCAGCCCAGGGCGTGATCCTGGAGACTGGGGATAGATTCCCACGTCAGGCTCCCTGGAGGGAGCCTGCTTCTCCCTCTGCTTGTGTCTCTGCCTCTCTCTTTGTCTCTCTCTGTGTCTCTCATGAATAAATAAATAAAATCTTTAAAAAAGGGGGGGGGATACTGTTCTAGTAACTTTTACATTAGGATGATTCAATGACATTGGTAATTTTCATTTCCAGGAAATTTTATGTCTGTTCCTTAGGGACATTCTGTATTGTGATTATTGCTCAGAGCATAGTCTTTCTCTTGGTAACCAAAATGCCTCACCAGTCTGTGATTAAAGCTAAGATCATATGTCCTCCAATGTCCAAAGTGCTTTCCCATTTCTAAGAATCCCACTTATGTCTCAACCCTACCACAAATATTATCAGTATTTGTCCATAAGTTGGTCCTCCAGGTAGCTTGCCTGCTGCCCACAGAGAGAGCAGAACTCAGATGCTCCCCTAAAGGTAGACTGCAACTACAATCATCAGTGCACCTTTCTAAAGATCCTGCTTGTCCGCAGTGCCACCAGTTGGCCGTCTGCTTTGCCAATGCTAAAGCCCTCGGAGTTCTGGAGAGATGTGACTGATAGGCTAACTGTTCCTATTGACCTGCAGGGGCTTACCCACCATTGCTGTCTTGACCTGCAGAGGCTTACCCACCATTGCTGGCTGTGGCTACTTTCCAACTACCTGGCAGTTCACAGAACTGAGATTCTATCTGAGCTACCAGCTTTGCAAATGCAGTTTGTGGCCAATTCAACCACATTTGAGGTGGTCTGAAAAATACAGTGGAAGACACCTTCTAAATCCCCTTCATCTAGAGGAAGGGCTATGCATTCACTTTCCTCTGAAGAGTAGTTTGAGACCCAAAACAGGTCAGGTAGATGTTTCCAACTCTGGAGAAGCTCCCTGACCTTAAAAGCAGATCTCATAAGCTATACCACTTGAAGCCCTGGATCCCAAACTCAAATGAAGATGTGATAATTCTACACTTAAAACTATCATTCAGAAGAAACAAAAAAAAAATCATTCAGTAATAGAATGGAATGGCAGGAACTAACTAGTTTATGTGAATCACAGGATAGTGTTGCACATAACAAGCTCCCATTCACCTTCCTTTTAATACTGATAATATGAATATATCAAAATCTCTCAAAAGAGAGCAGAAAGTTTTCCCCGAACAGCACTCAGGAAGAATTGCAGGACTTCCTCTCTCCATGGGCCTGTGGAACATTAAGGTTGGTACACAAAGTATATAGATTAAAGCTGTGGTTTCTGCTACAAAATACCCTCATAATAAAGAGGAGATAAAGACCACCACAATGATCAATAGAGCAAACATTGATTTTTTTTATACAGTCACCTAGTAAAGGGAGACACATCAATCCCTCAGGGGAAGAAGTCAGTGTGGAAGTGAAGGCGAGAACGAGAGTTACATTTAATATCAGCAATGGGTGGGTCATTGTATCTACACAAAATAAGGACCAAAGCTGCTCCCTGGATCAGATGAGTCCATGTGTCCATGCACTGTTGCTTAAACCAATTCCAGCTGTTCACTGGTCAGGAGAGTCTTCATTTGGCTGGTGTTTGACAGAGGGGTGTCACAAGATTCCCACTGCTTCCTCATCTCCAGCTGGTACTGAGACCTGCTCTGTACCCTATGCCACTCTAGGCATTTGGGTCCCACTGACGGAGAGAGCATTAGCAAAATAGTGATCAACTCATACAGCTACATCTTTAGAATAGTGAACCTCATGGGGCTTTTTCTTATAATGTCCCTGGAAGTATGTCAAGTTCATAAATCCAAAACAATTCAGATAAAGCAATTCCATGAAGGACCCAAGCCATGAAGCCCAGGCATGCAGCTTATGATCATCTGTCTTTACAAGAATTAGAGTAGAAGGAGGAAGAAATTCTACCAAGGCAAGGAAGGATAATGGCAAGAAAAGGAGAGAAGGACCCTTTAGGCATGAGGAACAGCATGACCACCTGAAAGTGCATGATGCATCCATGGGGCACCATGAGCTTTCCCTGAGACCCTGTCAAGTCCTCCACGCCCTTAACAGCCAGAAAGCCTAAAATTCCCTCCATAGGAAACAGTGAAGTATTGCTTAAAATGGGTATTTCAGAAGCTACATAATTTTTAAAATATATTCCAGTGAATGTGTAAGACTATTAAAATATAGTCTTTACTAACATTTCCTCTCTCTTTATATGACATAGTTCTTGCAGTGGCTGTAAACAGCTACAACTTTCATGAAATATGATTTCTTTGTGTATTATGAAGGGCCTGTGGTAGGCTAGTTGGCTCTTCTCTCAAACCTTAATTGCACACTAGCCACTCAAGGATCTTGTCAAAATGCAGATTCTGATCCAGTAGCCTGGGGAGGAATGTGAGATATAGTATTTTTCACAACTCTCAGGTGATGCCCATGCATTTGATTCAAGGACCACACTTTGATTAACAAGATTTCAAGTCTTAAATTTTGATCACCTCGAATCAGACATGACACTGATTTATTTAAAACCTTAATTATGAGACAAGAATCGTTACTTTCTCAGACTTGCCTCTTTCTCTCTCTCGCTCTCAATTTAAAGTGATCTTAATAACAGTAATAATAAAGTAATTGTTTCTACCTAACCTGTAGTTGGCCTCTTATTCTAAAAAAAAAAAAAAAAAAGAAAAAAAAAAGATTCACAACAGTTGTGTTTTTGGTTTCAAAGGAGAAAAAAACACTTTATTGATATTACAAAAATCTAATAGAAATGCAAAGAAGAAAAGGGAAATCTACACATAGAAGAGGGAGATAGTAAGCAGTAAATAAGAATAAGACAGAGTTACATCAAATCAAATACAACACCCAACTTCATCAGCTGGGGAAGCCCCTTAGAGAGAGCCAGGCTGGAGTCCTGATTGAGAATCCTGGGCAGAACATCCTCCCCTCAGGTAAGACCTCCAACTGATCATCCCCATGAAGGGCCATATTTATAGTGCAAATGATGGAGTCTGAAGTTAAACATTTTTTGCCTACATGCAGTTTGGAGTGAGTGGCATTTCTATGTTATCATATCTTTACATCTTCAAGGAGCCTGGGCCTTACGTGCTTGCCTCCTCTTCCACATTCTAAATTTTTTTTTAAATTTTTATTTATTTGTGATAGTCACAGAGAGAGAGAGAGATAATGAGGCAGAGACACAGGCAGAGCGAGAAAAAGGCTCCATGCACCGGGAGCCCGACGTGGGATTCGATCCTGGGTCTCCAGGATCACGCCCTGGG
Organism: Canis lupus baileyi; assembly: GCF_048164855.1. Classification (NCBI taxonomy): domain Eukaryota; kingdom Metazoa; phylum Chordata; class Mammalia; order Carnivora; family Canidae; genus Canis; species Canis lupus. The sequence goes on from NC_132865.1 coordinate 37,343,072, forward strand.
CCAAAGGCAGGCGCCAAACCGCTGCGCCACCCAGGGATCCCATCTTCCACATTCTATTCATGGGGGGCCAGCCCAGCCCAGAGCTAGAGGGGAGGCAAGGCAAATTCTATAGCTCTCGGTCTCCAGACGAGAAGGGCCAGTTCTGACCTGGAGGCCAGCGATGTAACCTAACTGGGCTCCAGAGGTCACTTATGCAGCACAAGTCTTATTGACAACATTCTTTAGTCTGCCTGCATACGAGCAGGTCAGGGTGGTTAGTTACACACGACAAATCACAGAAACCTCCAAAGGCATTCAAATTGGCAAAGAAGAAGTCAAACTCTCCCTCTTCGCAGATGACATGATACTCTACATAGAAAACCCAAAACACTCTACCCCAAGATTGCTAGAACTCATACAGCAATTTGGTAGCGTGGCAGGATACAAAATCAGTGCCCAGAAATCAATGGCATTTCTATACACTAACAATGAGACTGAAGAAAGAGAAATTCAGGAGTCAATCCCATTTACAATAGCACCCAAAAGCATAAGATACCTAGGAATAAACCTAACCAAAGAGATAAAGGATCTATACCCTAAAAACTATAGAACACTTCTGAAAGAAATTGAAGAAGACACAAAGAGATGGAAAAATATTCCATGCTCATGGATTGGCAGAATTAACATTGTGAAAATGTCAATGTTACCCAGGGCAATTTACACGTTTAATGCAATCCCTATCAAAATACCATGGACTTTATTCAGAGAGTTAGAACAAATTATTTTAAGATTTGTGTGGAATCAGAAAAGACCCCGAATAGCCAGGGGAATTTTAAAAAAGAAAACCAGAGCTGGGGGCATCACAATGCCAGATTTCAGGTTGTACTACAAAGCTGTGGTCATCAAGACAGTGTGGTACTGGCACAAAAACAGACACATAGATCAATGGAACAGAATAGAGAACCCAGAAGTGGACCCTGAACTTTATGGTCAACTAATATTCGATAAAGGAGGAAAGACTATCCATTGGAAGAAAGACAGTCTCTTCAATAAATGGTGCTGGGAAAATTGGACATCCACATGCAGAAGAATAAAACTAGACCACTCTCTTGCACCATACACAAAGATGAACTCAAAATGGATGAAAGATCTAAATGTGAGACAGGATTCCATCAAAATCCTAGAGGAGAACACAGGCAACACCCTTTTTGAACTCAGCCACAGTAACTTCTTGCAAGATACATCCACGAAGGCAAAAGAAACAAAAGCAAAAATGAACTATTGGGACTTCATCAAGATAAGAAGCTTTTGCACAGCAAAGGATACAGTCAACAAAACTCAAAGACAACCTACAGAATGGGAGAAGATATTTGCAAATGACATATCAGATAAAGGGCTAGTTTCCAAGATCTATAAAGAACTTATTAAACTCAACAGCAAAGAAACAAACAATCCAATCATGAAATGGGCAAAGACATGAAGAGAAATCTCACAGAGGAAGACATAGACATGGCCAACCTTCACATGAGAAAATGCTCTGCATCACTTGCCATCAGGGAAATACAAATCAAAACCACAATGAGATACCACCTCACACCAGTGAGAATGGGGCAAATTAACAAGGCAGGAAACAACAAATGTTGGAGAGGATGTGGAGAAAAGGGAACCCTCTTACACTGTTGGTGGGAATGTGAACTGGTGCAGCCACTCTGGAAAACTGTGTGGAGGTTCCTCAAAGAGTTAAAAATAGACCTGCCCTACGACCCAGCAATTGCACTGCTGGGGATTTACCCCAAAGATTCAGATGCAATGAAACGCCAGGACACCTGCACCCCGATGTTTCTAGCAGCAATGTCCACAATAGCCAAAGTGTGGAAGGAGCCTCGGTGTCCATCGAAAGATGAATGGATAAAGAAGATGTGGTTTATGTATACAATGGAATATTCCTCAGCCATTAGAAACGACAAATACCCACCATTTGCTTCAGTGTGGACGGAACTGGAGGGTATTCTGCTGAGTGAAGTAAGTCAGTCGGAGAAGGACAAACATTATATGGTCTCATTCATTTGGGGAATATAAATAATAGTGAAAGGGAATATAAGGGAAGGGAGAAGAAATGAGTAGGAAATATCAGAAAGGGAGACATAAAGACTCCTAACTCTGGGAAACGAACTAGGGGTGGTGGAAAGGGAGGAGGGCAGGAGGTGGGGGTGAATGGGTGATGGGCACTGAGGGGGGCACTTGTCGGGATGAGCACTGGGTGTTATTCTGTATGTTGGTAAATTGAACACCAATAAAAAATAAATTTATTAAAAAAAAAGAAACCTCCAACCACACAATATGCCTTTGTAGATATACCTTTGTAGATGACCAATAAATAGAAACTAAAGCCACACTAAGAAACATTTCTGGAGCTTTAGGCCAACTGATGTTTCTTCAATATTAAAGCATATTAGAATCATCTGGGGAGCTTGTTCAAATCCAGATTCCTGGGTCTCACCCCCAAAAGTTTGGATTCAGCAGGTCTGGAGTAAAACCTGAGAACGTGCACTTCTACTAAGATGATGCCACTATCTACGGTCTTCTTTCTGGGTATCAACGAGATAGGCTCATTCATCAAAGGACAGGCTCAAAGCAAATTTTATTGTTTAACTCAACATTGAAAATGGGATAACAATAAATTGTCTCTAAGTCAGAGGAAAGGAGTAAACGAAGTGATTTTTTTCCACTTTATTAGGAAAATTAACAAATAAAATTTTAAGTGTAATAATTCCCAGAAAAATAAATTCTTATATGACTTTGGAGTTTCAGAGATGATGGTAAAGACTCAAAATCCTGAAGCCTGAAATTTTCCATGTTGGGCAACTGCTCCAGGTCAGTTTTCCTGGTGCAAAGAACTAGGAATGGAGAAACAGGAAAGGAGGCTGAGGAAGGACAGACACAACCTGAGGCGATTGTCCCATGCCTGGGAGATCAGGTTTATTCTGGATTCTAAGACCTGCTAAAGGTGTCATGATCTGATGGATTTTAGAAAGTTATTTTGAGGTTGAAGTATGGAATGTTTAAGACAAATATGAAACTAAAAACCAGACATATTCTGAATACGACAAAAATCAGTTCTTCCCTTTTTTTTTCAAGTAAACTCCACACCAAGCTTGGAGCCCCCCAAGGGGCTTGAACTCACAACCCTGAGATCAAGGCCTGAGCTGAGATCAAGAATGGGATATTTAACTGACTGAGCCACCCAGGTGCCCCTAAAATCAGTTATTTTCAATATCCACGAGGTGTGGGAGGACACAATGTTTTATGAAAAGTCTTAGCTAGTTTATTCACCTTCAGTACATATCAGAGCACAAAAGTCTTTCAGTGGTTGCTTTTGGAAAGGAGAATTCCTGTAGAAGTCTAAAGGCTCACAGATACCTCCAACGCATTTTCCAAATAATGAAATCTGATTGTAGCTCAAAGGCACTGAAGTCAATCTACAACTAAATCAAGAAAACAGGTTTGATGATGGTAATAATGTTCAGTGACCATTGGTGATACATAAACTTACAGTGTTAATATAAACTTCAAACACAAAATTCCAGAATTTTTAATTAACTAAAAATCTGTTTACATTAAGTGGTGATTTAGAGAACCAATCATGTGTCTTTTAGGGTAAACACTTTATAACAGCATTTTTAAATACATATACACCACTAATCATGTGCTAAAAATGTTCTGCCCAAGGATAAGAGAGGTGAGATAGGTAAATGTGCAATTTGTTGTAATTTTTTTGTCCAAATTGGCACACTTTTTGAAAGTGAGGTGGGATATGTATTAATAATTATGCCAGGATACATGGTTTCCTGACTTTAGGTATAATGTGACTGGTGAATTTCAAAACATTTGTAATCTTTGTGTGAATAAACATGGCCTTAGGGTGGTGTTAGTCCAATTTAAAAGTCTCATACAAAAGCATTCCATGATAAATAATCTCATAACAGACACCCTCTGAAATTTCCAACTGGGAAGTAAATACGAGTAATCCTTTTTCCTGTAGTTGGGTGGTTTCACACATTCATATCAAAGCTATAGTTCCTATTGGTTTGAGGCTCTTTGATGAGAAAACTTTCTAAAATAAAACACAAATACAACTTCTCTTTAATTTCTATTCTAGGTTTGACCTTTACCCATAGCATTTAGTTTCTTTTGCCTTTTGACAGTAGCTTGGAAAGTATTAAAGGTCTGTGCAACTATGTTTTAATAATCTCTGCTATTCCTATTGTGTTATTCAAAAATGCTAACTTTATAGGTCAAATTTATTTGTATTTTCTGTTCTCCTTCTTTGACAATATAGCTAAATTCTTCCTAACTTTATTTTATTTTTTTAAAGATTTTATTTCTTTATGAGAGACACAGAGAGAGAGAGGCAGAGACACAGGCAGAGGGAGAAGCAGGCTCTATGCAGGGAGCCTGACGTAGGACTCGATCCCAGGTCACCAGGATCTCGCCCTGGGCTGAAGGTGGCGCTAAACCGCTGAGCCACCTGGACTGCCCTCTTCCTAATTTTAAAATAAAATATGGGTAAGCTTAGCTTCATAGCATACACACACACACACACACATTTTTGCATGTATTTATTGTTTTATGCAAAATCACTAAGCTCTACGTGCTAGCGTGCCACAGCTTTCTTAAAAACATTACTATCTTTTTTTTTTGGAGACACTAAACCTTTATTTATTTATTTTTTGTATATTTTTTTATTGGAGTTTGATTTGCCAACACATAGTATAATACCCAGTGCTCATCCCATCAAATGCCCCCCCTCAGTGCCCATCACCCAGTCACCCCATCCCCCCACTTACCTCCCCTTCTACTACCCCTTGTTTGTTTCCCAGAGTTAGGAGTCTCTCACGTTCTGTCACCCTCTCTGATATTCCTATCTCATTTGTACCCATGTGATTTTAACTTATGGAAGTGACTGTCACCATGAAGATGTCAATGCCATTGAAAGAAGAATTTATTACCTACATTTCCCAACAGAAGGGGGTGTGCTGATGCCACACAGGGCCACAGGCGCAGCACCAGGTTCTGGTCAGGAGTAGAAGTGGAGGGAGGAGAAAGCCTAGGCCAGATCCTTTATTGGGATTTCTGCAGGAAAGGCAAGACAGAACAGAGTGAACAGTTTAGGATTGTCTCATTTGGATAATTCTGGCAGGTTTTGGACTATGAGGTGGTCTCCAGTAGTCTGGTACCTGGAGCTGGAAAGATTTAGATAAAATATTGGCTTTGGGAAGTGGTCAGGAGTATAGACTGGGGATAGATGTTTGCATATGAAAAGCACACTCTATGGGTGTCTTTTGTTGTCTCTAAGAAATGGTTAGCTCCAAGATGGGCTATCCCAGCAGTTCCTACAAGATTTTTATGATGTCAGAATATCATAACACACAAAAAACTTTTAAAACATGATTATTATAATTTCATATTAACCCTAATGAGTTTATAGATTTAGTGGAACAAGAAAAAGAATAGTTGATATACAAATATTTGCCAAATACTGAAAAGGGCTACACAAAAGGCAAAGATTATAAAGATACTCTTTCTACTATTTTCCCCATTTCTGAGCTGAGTTCACATGACTGAATTGACAGTTGAACTAATTTAAGTGTGATTATCTTCCCCAATGGTCTTTATACAATCAATATGATCTACTGTGTTTTCAAAGTAATTCTATAACTGAACTCAAGGGGTTCACTTCTTGGAGTGCATTGAATTGAACATACCCCCAAAGAAATGTTAAAAGCAACAAATTTCTTATTGCTTGTTATAAGTAAAGAGACAGTGAGATAGCTCTCAAAGTGCTGTCTCCTGTGGGGTTAGTAAAAACAAAAAACAAAAAACAAAACAAAAAAAAAAAACTTTTATTCAGTGGTGTATATGAGGATGGAGATAGGGAATATGAATATACATTAAGAAACTTACACATATTCTATTGCTTAGGCACTTAGATTCAATTGTGTGTGCCTAGCATGTCAGCATGCTAGTTCATACATCTGTGTTCCAAAAATGGCGGAAAACTCCACCCATAGGAGGAGATCCTGGTATTATAATGAGTGAAATGTAAGTTCTAGAAAATTGAAGGGGGCTTTTGTGCAGGTGCTTAGCTCCAATCTGGCTCTAACTGGTACATACAACAGGTTATCAGGTGAGACATACCTTGCAAGGGGCTCTTATTTGAAACACTTAGCAGTCCCTGGGCTGGAACTGTTGGTTCTGCAAAACAAACAAACAAACAAACAAACAAACAAAAAAGAAAACACATTCCTTCCCAGTTGTGTCCCTTCCTCCTCCTCCGCTTTCCTGATAGCTTTCAACCTTCTGATTTGAGTAACTTCCTTGTTGCATCCTCACTAACAATTCTGTCATGAATAGTCACTAAGTACTACTGTTGAGGCACAGGCTTGTAACTAGCTCTTCCTCATCATCAAAACACATGTTCTCAAAAGCTCAAGACTGCAGAACAGAAAACTTCATTAATAAATTCCAACTCTGGAGGGGAGGAGGGGCAAGATGGCGGAAGAGTAGGGTCCCCAAATCACCTGTCTCCACCAAATTACCTAGAAAACCTTTTAGAAAACCTTCAAATTATCCTGAAAATCTATGAATTCGGCCTGAGAATTAAAGAGAGACCAGCTGGAATGCTACAGTGAGAAGAGTCCGCTTTTCTATCAAGGTAGGAAGACGGGGAAAAAGAAATAAAGGAACAAAGGCCTCCAAGGGGGAGGGGCCCCGCGAGGAGCAGGGCTGAGGCCGGGGCGAGTGTCCCCAGGACAGGAGAGCCCCGTCCCGGAGCAGCAGGAGCTGCACCGACCTTCCCGGGGGAAAGGGGCTCGCAGGGAGGTGGAGCAGGACCCAGGAGGGTGGGGATGCCCTCGGGCTCCCGGGGACACTAACAGACACCTGCGCCCCGGGAGAGTGCGCCGAGCTCCCTAAGGGCTGCAGCGCGCACGGGGGACCCGGAGCAGCTCGGGGGGCTCGGGGGCGGCTCCGCTGAGGGGGCTGCGGGGCGGGAGCAGCTCGGGGGGGCTCGGGGGCGGCTCCGCGGAGGGGGCTGCGGGACGGGAGCAGCTCGGGGGGCTCGGGGGCGGCGGTGCGGGGCGGGAGCAGCTCGGGGGGGCTCTGGGGCGGCTCCGCGGAGGGGGCTGCGGGGCGGGAGCAGCTGGGGGGGGCTCGGGGGCGGCTCCGCGGAGGGGGCTGCGGGGCGGGAGCAGCTCGGGGGGGCTCGGGGGCGGCTCCGCGGAGGGGGCTGCGGGGCGGGAGCAGCTCGGGGGGCTCGGGGGCGGCTCCGCGGAGGGGGCTGCGGGGCGGGAGCAGCTCGGGGGGGCTCGGGGGCGGCTCCGCGGAGGGGGCTGCGGGGCGGGAGCGCGAATCCAACAGCGCAGGCCCCAGAGCACAGGGCGCCGGGACACAGCCCAGGATCCGGCCTCCCCCGGGACAGGCAGAGGCCGGGAGGGCCCAGGACAGCGAGGACGCTCCCGCCCCAGCTGAGCAGATCAGCGGCCCCGCCCCGGAGCCTCCAGGCCCTGCAGACAGAGAGCTCCGGAGTTCCTGCGGGGGCTGAATCCAGGTTTCCAGAGCTGGCCCCGCCACTGGGGCTGTTGCTCCTGGGGCCTCACGGGGTAAACAACCCCCACCGAGCCCTGCACCAGGCAGGGGCACAGCAGCTCCCCCAACTGCTACACCTGAAAATCAGCACAACAGGCCCCTCCCCCAGAAGACCAGCTAGACTGACTGACAACTTCCAGGGGAAGCCAAGGGACTTAAAGTACACAGAATCAGAAGATACTCCTCCGTGGTTCTTTTTTTTTTTTTTTTTTTTTTTGCTTTTTGATTTGTTTCCTTCCCCCACCCCCCTTTTTTCTCCTTTCTTTCTTTTTCTTTCTCTTTTTCTTCTTTTTTTTTCGTTTTTTTTCTTCCTTTTTTTTCTCTCTTTTCTTTCCTTCTTTCTCTCCTCTCTTTTTCTCCTTTTCCCAGTACAACTTGCTTTTGGCCACTCTGCACTGAGCAAAATGACTAGAAGGAAAACCTCACCTCAAAAGAAAGAATCAGAAACAGTCCTCTCTCCCACAGAGTTACAAAATCTGGATTACAATTCAATGTCAGAAAGCCAATTCAGAAGCACTATTATACGGCTACTGGTGGCTCTAGAAAAAAGCATAAAGGACTCAAGAGACTTCATGACTGCAGAATTTAGAGCTAATCAGGCAGAAATTAAAAATCAATTGAATGAGATGCAATCCAAACTAGAAGTCCTAACGACGAGGGTTAATGAGGTGGAAGAACGAGTGAGTGACATAGAAGACAAGTTGATAGCAAAGAGGGAAACTGAGGAAAAAAGAGACAAACAATTAAAAGACCATGAAGATAGATTAAGGGAAATAAACGACAGCCTGAGGAAGAAAAACCTACGTTTAATTGGTGTTCCCGAGGGCGCCGAAAGGGACAGAGGGCCAGAATATGTATTTGAACAAATTCTAGCTGAAAACTTTCCTAATCTGGGAAGGGAAACAGGCATTCAGATCCAGGAAATAGAGAGATCCCCCCCTAAAATCAATAAAAACCGTTCAACAGCTCGACATTTAATAGTGAAGCTTGCAAATTCCAAAGATAAAGAGAGGATCCTTAAAGCAGCAAGAGACAAGAAATCCCTGACTTTTATGGGTAGGAGTATTAGGGTAACAGCAGACCTATCCACAGAGACCTGGCAGGCCAGAAAGGGCTGGCAGGATATATTCAGGGTCCTAAATGAGAAGAACATGCAACCAAGAATACTTTATCCAGCAAGGCTCTCATTCAAAATGGAAGGAGAGATAAAGAGCTTCCAAGACAGGCAGCAACTAAAAGAATATGTGACCTCCAAACCAGCTCTGCAAGAAATTTTAAGGGGGACTCTTAAAATTCCCCTTTAAGAAGAAGTTCAGTGGAACATTCCACAAAAACAAGGACTGAATAGTTATCATGATGACACTAAATTCATATCTCTCAATAGTAACTCTGAATGTGAACGGGCTTAATGACCCCATCAAAAGGCGCAGGGTTTCAGACTGGATAAAAAAGCAGGACCCATCTATTTGCTGTCTACAAGAGACTCATTTTAGACAGAAGGACACCTACAGCCTGAAAATAAAAGGTTGGAGAACCATTTACCATTCGAATGGTCCTCAAAAGAAAGCAGGGGTAGCCATCCTTATATCAGATAAACTAAAATTTACCCCAAAGACTGTAGTGAGAGATGAAGAGGGACACTATATCATACTTAAAGGATCTATTCAACAAGAGGACGTAACAATACTCAATATATATGCCCCGAATGTGGGAACTGCCAAATATATAAATCAATTATTAACCAAAGTGAAGACATACTTAGATAATAATACACTTATACTTGGTGACTTCAATCTAGCTCTTTCTATACTCGATAGGTCTTCTAAGCACAACATCTCCAAAGAAACGAGAGCTTTAAATGATACACTGGACCAGATGGATTTCACAGATATCTACAGAACTTTACATCCAAACTCAACTGAATACACATTCTTCTCAAGTGCACATGGAACTTTCTCCAGAATAGACCACATGTTGGGTCACAAATCGGGTCTGAACCGATACCAAAAGATTGGGATTGTCCCCTGCATATTCTCAGACCATAATGCCTTGAAATTAGAACTAAATCACAACAAGAAGTTTGGAAGGACCTCAAACACGTGGAGGTTAAGGACCATCCTGCTAAAAGATGAAAGGGTCAACCAGGAAATTAAGGAAGAATTAAAAAGATTCATGGAAACTAATGAGAATGAAGATACAACCATCCAAAATCTTTGGGATGCAGCAAAAGCAGTCCTAAGGGGGAAATACATCGCAATACAAGCATCCATTCAAAAACTGGAAAGAACTCAACACAAAAGCTAACCTTACACATAAAGGAGCTAGAGAAAAAACAGCAAATAGATCCTACACCCAAGAGAAGAAGAGAGTTAATAAAGATTCGAGCAGAACTCAACGAAATCGAGACCAGAAGAACCATGGAACAGATCAACAGAACCAGGAGTTGGTTCTTTGAAAGAATTAATAAGATAGATAAACCATTAGCCAGCCTTATTAAAAAGAAGAGAGAGAAGACTCAAATTAATAAAATCATGAATGAGAAAGGAGAGATCACTACCAACACCAAAGAAATACAAACGATTTTAAAAACATATTATGAACAGCTATACGCCAATAACTTAGGCAATCTAGAAGAAATGGACGCATTCCTGGAAAGCCACAAACTACCAAAACTGGAACAGGAAGAAATAGAAAACCTTAACAGGCCAATAACCAGGGAGGAAATTGAAGCAGTCATCAAAAACCTCCCAAGAAACAAGAGTCCAGGGCCAGATGGCTTCCCAGGAGAATTCTATAAAATGTTTAAAGAAGAAACCATACCTATTCTCCTAAAGCTGTTTGGAAAGATAGAAAGAGATGGAGTACTTCCAAATTCGTTCTATGAGGCCAGCATCACCTTAATTCCAAAACCAGACAAAGACCCCACCAAAAAGGAGAATTACAGACCAATATCCCTGATGAACATGGATACAAAAATTCTCAACAAGATACTGGCCAATAGGATCCAAGAGTACATTATGAAAATTATTCACCATGACCAAGTAGGATTTATCCCTGGGACACAAGGCTGGTTCAACACCCGTAAAACAATCAATGTGATTCATCATATCAGCAAGAGAAAAACCAAGAACCATATGATCCTCTCATTAGATGCAGAGAAAGCATTTGACAAAATACAGCATCCATTCCTGATCAAAACTCTTCAGAGTGTAGGGATAGAGGGAACATTCCTCGACATCTTAAGAGCCATCTATGAAAAGCCCACAGCAAATATCATTCTCAATGGGGAAGCACTGGGAGCCTTTCCCCTAAGATCAGGAACAAGACAGGGATGTCCACTCTCACCACTGCTGTTCAACATAGTACTGGAAGTCCTAGCCTCAGCAATCAGACAACAAAAAGACATTAAAGGCATTCAAATTGGCAAAGAAGAAGTCAAACTCTCCCTCTTCGCAGATGACATGATACTCTACATAGAAAACCCAAAAGTCTCCACCCCAAGATTGCTAGAACTCATACAGCAATTCGGTAGTGTGGCAGGATACAAAATCAATGCCCAGAAATCAGTGGCATTTCTATACACTAACAATGAGAATGAAGAAAGAGAAATTAAGGAGTCAATCCCATTTACAATTGCACCAAAAAGCATAAGATACCTAGGAATAAACCTAACCAAAGATGTAAAGGATCTATACCCTCAAAACTATAGAACACTTCTGAAAGAAATTGAGGAAGACACAAAGAGATGGAAAAATATTCCATGCTCATGGATTGGCAGAATTAATATTGTGAAAATGTCAATGTTACCCAGGGCAATATACACGTTTTATGCAATCCCTATCAAAATACCATGGACTTTCTTCAGAGAGTTAGAACAAATTATTTTAAGATTTGTGTGGAATCAGAAAAGACCCCGAATAGCCAGGGGAATTTTAAAAAAGAAAACCAGAGCTGGGGGCATCACAATGCCAGATTTCAGGTTGTACTACAAAGCTGTGGTCATCAAGACAGTGTGGTACTGGCACAAAAACAGACACATAGATCAGTGGAACAGAATAGAGAATCCAGAAGTGGACCCTGAACTTTATGGTCAACTAATATTCGATAAAGGAGGAAAGACTATCCATTGGAAGAAAGACAGTCTCTTCAATAAATGGTGCTGGGAAAATTGGACATCCACATGCAGAAGAATAAAACTAGACCACTCTCTTGCACCATACGCAAAGATAAACTCAAAATGGATGAAAGATCTAAATGTGAGACAAGATTCCATCAAAATCCTAGAGAAGAACACAGGCAACACCCTTTTTGAACTCGGCCATAGTAACTTCTTGCAAGATACATCCACGAAGGCAAAAGAAACAAAAGCAAAAATGAACTATTGGGACTTCATCAAGATAAGAAGCTTTTGCACAGCAAAGGATACAGTCAACAAAACTAAAAGACAACCTACAGAATGGGAGAAGATATTTGCAAATGACCTATCAGATAAAGGGCTAGTTTCCAAGATCTATAAAGAACTTATTAAACTCAACAGCAAAGAAACAAACAATCCAATCATGAAATGGGCAAAAGACATGAAGAGAAATCTCACAGAGGAAGACATAGACATGGCCAACATGCATATGAGAAAATGCTCTGCATCACTTGCCATCAGGGAAATACAAATCAAAACCACAATGAGATACCACCTCACACCAGTGAGAATGGGGCAAATTAACAAGGCAGGAAACAACAAATGTTGGAGAGGATGCGGAGAAAAGGGAACCCTCTTACACTGTTGGTGGGAATGTGAACTGGTGCAGCCACTCTGGAAAACTGTGTGGAGGTTCCTCAAAGAGTTAAAAATAGACCAGCCCTACGACCCAGCAATTGCACTGTTGGGGATTTACCCCAAAGATACAAATGCAATGAAACGCCGGGACACCTGCACCCCGATGTTTCTAGCAGCAATGTCCACGATAGCCAAACTGTGGAAGGAGCCTCGGTGTCCAACGAAAGATGAATGGATAAAGAAGATGTGGTTTATGTATACAATGGAATATTACTCAGCTATTAGAAATGACAAATACCCACCATTTGCTTCAACGTGGATGGAACTGGAGGGTATTATGCTGAGTGAAGTAAGTCAGTCGGAGAAGAACAAACATTATATTTTCTCATTCATTTGGGGAATATAAATAATAGTGAAAGGGAATATAAGGGAAGGGAGAAGAAATGTGTGGGAAATATCAGAAAGGGAGACAGAACGTAAAGACTGCTAACTCTGGGAAAGGAACTAGGGGTAGTAGAAGGGGAGGAGGGCGGGGGGTGGGAGTGAATGGGTGACGGGCACTGGGGGCTATTCTGTATGTTAGTAAATTGAACACCAATTAAAAAAAAAAAAAGATTTCCCCAGAAAGCTGTACAAAAAAAAAAAAAAATTCTAACTCTGTAGACTACCAGAAATAGACATCCAGGAAAAACCTAAATCTGGAAAAGAAAAATCTAAAATAATGATCATAAAGCCTCTGTAGCTGATTCTGGCTTCTGACCACACATGTTTGCATTAATTTTATGCCAGAAACCAAAAAAAATCAACAAGCCTATGTTGCTGATCTTCCATTAGATTTTTTTTTTTAATTTTTTTTTTTACTTATTTATTTATTTATCATAGTCACAGAGAGAGAGAGGCAGAGACACAGGCAGAGGGAGAAGCAGGCTCCATGCACTGGGAGCCAGATGTGGGATTCGATCCTAGGTCTCCAGGATCGCGCCCTGGGCCAAAGGCAGGCGCCAAACCGCTGCGCCACTCAGGGATCCCCTTCCATTAGATTTTATACAGTATTTTAAACCAGGGCAGCCCCGGTGGCGCTATGGTTTAGCGCCCCCTGCAGCCCAGGGTGGGATCCTGGAGTCCCGGGATTGAGTCCCGCGTCAGGCTCCCTGCATGGTGCCTGCTTCTCCCTCTGCCTCTGTCTCTGCCTCTCTCTTTCTGTGTGTCTCTATGTATAATAAATAAAACAATTATACTTTCTCTGTAGCTTCCTCGGAATGTGAAATAAAGATTTTTCTTTTTCCTTTTCTCTCCTATGTCCTCTAATGCTCTCAGCCTTTCAGAGCCAAGAGGATTTTCCTTTTCAGTTGGAGCATCTTGCACTCATTCACTCATTTATTCATCAGTCCAGTCACTCATTTACTCAACATTTAGTTGGTAGCTACTAGGCTTTAGGTGCCATTTGCAATTTAGGGCATTCCTAGTGTTCATACTGTGAACATTTCTAGAATATTTTGATAAAAGTTTAAAATTAGACTGCAAGAATATAATCGTAGTTAAGGATGTGCATCTTCTTTTTTAAAAAAATATTTTATTTATTTATTTATCCACAAGAGAGACACAGAGAGAGGCAGAGAAAGAAGCAGGTTGCCTATGGGAAGCCCAATGCGAGAACCGATCCCAAGATTCCGGGATCATACGCTGAACCGAAGGCAGACACTCAACCATTGAGCCACCCAGGCGTCCCAAGGATGTGTGTCTTAAATCCAAAGGAATTCCATGACCTACTGGCTTTTTGACCGTTAGCAGATAAGTCATCCTCTCCAGGTGTCAGTTTCACTATCTATAAAATAGAGACATTAATATTATATACATAAGATAGGGATTGTTGTGAGGAATAGGTGATTTGGCAGAATGGATGATGCTTCCAGAACTGCCCCTGACAATCAGAAAATCTTGACACCTTTTGTTCTGGGTTCGCAGCATTGCTCACCCACATCCAACTCTAGAGTTTCTCTTCCCTCAAGGGTGTTTGAATCACACCTTAAATGGCAATATGCGCATGCTCCCCTTACACCCATGAGTAACAGGGTAATTTTGTACTGTTATAAAGTCTGGGTAATAAAAAATTCCTAGAAAATTATATATGAACCTCTGGTCTTACTGAGCATTATGGGCTGAGCTTCTAGCCTGGACTCTATTCCCTTCATTACAGGAGCTTTTGTTAAAGCCATACTGTTTCATGTAGCAGACTTCCTCTTGTGCTTAGTCTACTTCCTTTTCGAGCATGCTATTCTCCATCTTCTCTGTTTTTTAAAATTCTATCAAATTTTTCAGGGCATGGTTCTAACATGACTTCCTCCATGAAGTTGGCTCTGCTTGCCCCATTTGTACCATGGCACAGACCTGACAAATTCTTAATAAGGTTCCATGTAACTTTGACCATACAAGAATTTGGTGGGTTTTTTTTTTTTTTATATCAGGAATATCAAGAAGATGCTAAGTGGGTTTGTAACAATTGACAAGAACATCTTTAGTATAGAGATGGTTGTGCCTTTGTCAGATTATTTCTCTTAGAAGAAAGATGGAGGAGTGCCTGGGTGGCTCAGTCAGTTAAGCCTCTAATATTAGGGTGCTGGGATCAAGCCCCAGGTGGGGCTCTGCACTCAGTGCATTGCTTGTCCCTCTGCCCCCCCGCCCTCACCACTAGTGTGTGTGCACATGCGCTCTCTCTCTTTCTCAAATAAATTTAAAAAAAGAGAGAGAGATGGAAAAATGCTCAGATTCCTTAGCAACAGGAAGCCAGCAATCCTCCTGACAGTACTCAGCTCCATCCATCTACAGGGCTCCTTGGAGGAATGTCTTTTGCAAAATTTTTTTTTAAAGAAAAATAGGAGATTCTCCTGGACAAACCTTTAGCTCTTCAGAGTAAATTGACCCCCATATGGCCGTTGAATCAAATACCATATCCTCCTTTGGAAGCACATCTGATATTTTCAGTATTTTCAACTTCTTGATCAATCTATCTATTCAATATCACTTGAGATCCCACTTCCTGAAAGGGGGCCTTGGTTGCAATTATGTCTTCTAATCTACCCATATTTTCTTTGTCTATGTAATACGTAAAATGTCTATGTAATTTTGTATTTAGGAAAATGTTTAATTCTACTATAGAAGGGACAAAAAATTAGATAGATAAATGAACTCATGATATGAGTTAAGTATAGATAGTAAATACATCCGTAACCCAAGATATATATTAAACAGTTAAGTAGATCATGTGATATAGATAGGAAAGGATGGAAAGGCTCAATGTTCAGAACATCTTAAGTCAGACACCTAGTTGTAACACCTTTCAATTCATGTGTCCTCTACCAAAGAAACATGAAGAACATGTGGCTGTCCATTGAGCTAATAGGAGAGCCACAGCTGTGGCCAGGAGTACTTATCACCATGTCTCTCTGCTAGAGCAAGTGTGTGTCATTGCACCTCAGTACCTTTTGTCCATAAGCCTCTTGCATGAGCCCTATGTGTGGTCCTAATGACTATACCCCCAGTGGGGAAGGCTGATAAGGTATTAAGACAGACAGGACACATGAACACCTGCACACTAGATTCAGGTGGTATGTCTTTCCACCCACAGGCACTCTTCCCTAAGTGCATTAAAGTGCTCCTTCTTCTTCCCCTTGCTTCTCACTGTGTTTCAAATTCTTCAAATAAAATGGTCACTCCAGCATTTTAATCTTGCCTACAGAATTGACATGGGAGTCACCTGAAAGGGCTCTTAATGGCCAAAGCTGGAACAATTTGAACAACAAATACACGAGATAGTGTTGGATCATAACCTAAAGGAAAAAGTAAGTATCCATATATTCATATTGATATAAATAAATGACTGAATTTTTTAAAGGGGGAGAATAAATGAATCTCCTGTGCAGAATTCCAAATAATTTCTATGGATCTCTGCCCTCAAGGTGGTAAAGCATAACTCTCCATTCTTTAAGTGTAGACTGTGCCTAGTGACTTACAAAACTATGAATGAAAGAGTAATGAAAGAGGGGTTGGGAGAATAGAATAACTTTACAGTGGAGAGACCTGCTACCTCAGCCAATTGATCAAGATTAACATTGACAGCAATAAGTCACACTGATGGTATTATTCTTGATGTATATGATACAAATGGCATTTTACCTCAGTAGTCTTCTTCCCTAAAACACATAATTCCATTCTAATCAAGAGAAAAACATCAGACAAATCCAACAGAGGGACATTCTACAAAATAACCCACCAGTACTCCTTAAAATTCTCAGTATCATGAAAAACAAAGAAAGTCTCAGAAACTGTCACAACCAAGAGGAGCCTAAGGAAACATAATGACTAAATGTAATGTGACATCCTGGAAGAGAAAAGGGTCACTAGGCAAAAACTAAGGAAGTCTAATTAACATATGGACTTTAGTTAAAAGTCAGGTCTCAATATTGGTTAATTAACTGTAACAAATATACCATACAATGTAAAATGTTAATAATAGGGGAAACCGGTTATGGGGTATATTTGAGAGTTCTCCTTCACATTTTTTTCTAGATATTTTCTATAAATATATTCTAAAATAAAAAGTTTACTAAAAAGCAAAACAAAACATGACAAAGCCTGAAATTTTGAGAGACTAAGCTTTTTAGTAAGCAAAAGTTACCTTCAAACAATTTGGTTCCTACACTTGTAAATAAAAGTGGTTTTAAAAAAATTAATAATCTATATGCAAACTTTTATTTTCTGACTGGGTCAATTCACACATATCATTGGCATAGACAGATGGTGAATTAGATAGTGAGGATAGAAGAAAACATTCTGTCACTTGACAAATTATTTTCTGATGTCTGACGCCTTGTCAGCTTTCCCTACACAGCTGAGGAAGTGCAGAACTCTGGAATTCCAACAATCTTAATGCCAAGTCTATCCAAGTCATGGAAGCAGAGAACAAACCTGAGGCTATGAAAGTTTTTCCAAACTGCCAGCCGCAGAATGACACACTGGCCCTTCAGAGGACAGAATTTCAGCTCTGCAAACACAATACTTTTACAAGGATTATGTATATGCTGAAAGTAAAACAAAGTTAAAAGTTCAGGAAAATGATTGTACCTCTCTGCAGAAGTATGTGTTTATTTGTACCTCAGTTTCTGTGTAATCACTTAGAACTGATGGGGAGAATAGTGCTATTATTAATCATAACAGTTTTTGTCGTTTTTCCATCAATGTAAGAGTACATAGTGAAAATAAACTGTTGCTAAATCATGAATCATTATGCACCACCTTGTGCTAAACAGGATTTGATGCAGTACACCTGATGCGCTGGACCACCTAAGCACATTCCTTATATGTGCATGCATGGGCTTGAGCAACCCAGATCCATAACAAGTAGCCCCTATAAAGCTAACTAATGTAACAGGAATTTGTGCTGGCGTTGCTATGGAATTACTGCTAAGATCCCACATTCTAAGTTCAGACTGTTGCCTAGGCCAGTCATTTTCTCACTGTACTTACTGAGATGGTCAGAGAATAGGTTCCACTGCCAACCACCCTCTCATATAACCTCCTCCTGCCATCCTCGGTCTACAGGAAGGGAGATACAAATTAGGGACCACATTATTGCTGAAGAGGTGCTATTCTCGCTCTTCCTTCAGAGGAGGTTCCCCTCCCTTTTGCTGAGGGAGGAGGGCTTCAGGGAGTCAATTGTAAAAACTGAAGGCTTTTACAAAAAAGGACAACCAGTATTCTGTTCTCTCTTTGGATGTCTGCTTACTGTAGACTTGGGAAATTTCCTCTAGGCTACTGTAGCAATGGAAAAGAAAATTGAGATTAAGGTGGTAGAGAACTGCCAGCCACTCACTTCTTAGTTCCAAAGAGATATGGAATGGATCCTGAAGTGTCTGGAGTTTTAAAAGTTGGCCTCAGAAAAGCAGACATTTTGCAACTATAGCCTTACCAAGACCACCTGGTACATCAGAGAATTCAGCATGCTGTCCCTATGAAATCAGAACAAAGCTATTGAAAGTCTGCAAGGCCAGAAGAATTGCAGGGAATTGCATATCACTATGGGGACATGTTGGTTCATCACACAACCCAACTATATCCACAGATAATGAATTTCAGCACAGTTACCACCAACCAAATTGAAGGGTGAGACCTGCCCCCTGTGGGCATCTCTTTAAACATTTTTCTCTCCCTTTTCCACTTCCCTAAGGGAACAAAAAAGGAAGTAAATTACCCACTGTTCTGGTCTGCCCTGGAGGAGGGAAGGGGGCTTCAAAATTAGAAGAAAAAATGAGAGAGAGAGAGAAACCAGAGGATTTAATCATGCCTACTGGAATGAGTATTCCAATATCTGACAATGACAATTCCAATATCTGGTAAGGTGTGGAATATGGCCAAGGTGGTATTAAAGAGCCACGTTCCCAGTGGGAGAGGTGAGTTTATAGGTTTAATTTTACACATTTGGGATACATGTATTAGATAAAAAGTATTTTGTGTTTATACCCCACCACATTGAGACTCCTTGGTATGCAAGTAGCACCAACAAGAATATAATGCCCACAGGGATCTACATGCATTGATAATTTTCAAAAAAATTGAAATAAATTTGAAGAAAATAACAAATGGTGGCTACACCGATTTCCCTCTTCTAACACCACAGTTAGAAAATAATACTATCTTTAAAATTGGTTAAATTAATTCTATCTAAGTACAGTAGAGCTAGTTATCATTTCATTTACTAACATGACCGTAACTTTTATGGGAAAAGATGCATCTACCTATTTTGATTTTCTTTACAAAGTAGGGTGAAGAATATTCTTTAAGGCTTTTCTTTAAAAAAAAATACATAGCCCCATGACAGGACAGAAATAAAAATTGAATTGTATTAGCTATCATTGGCCTCTTGAAATGTCTGGGAATCTTATATTACATCTGATCAGTGTCACTTCCAGCTCATTGTAACTCCAGAACAGGGGAGTGACTGACATGTCTTATTAACTGCTGCTGTAAGGTGACAAAAATGTAGAGTATAAAACTCTGAAAGAAGGCATGCTTTTTTGAGAGGCAGCCAAGTTAAGTGTACATGATGCCAAATATACAGATAAAAACATAATTCCTTGAGATATATTTTTGCTTACAGGCATCTGGGTGTTTGACAGTACGTAGACAAAACATGTGAATGACTGTCTAAATTCAACACCTATTTTCCAAACATTGTGTGTTGCTTGGAAACAGCCAAAGACCTGTAGTATTAAGATACAAAGTGAACTAATGTCTCCTTTGAGGTTAGTGCCCAATACAAATGTGACATCTGGCTTTTTGTACAGTCACTCAACACTGAACAACTTTTAACAGACAATTTATTTTTAAAATTAGTCTGAATACCCTATAGCTTAGACTGAGTTCCAGAAATGTGAAAACAAATACATTTTATATTTTCTGTATTCCAACTTTATAATACAATTATTTTGTATTGTTTTTAAAACAATTTTCTGTACTAATCTAAGATCAATATTTTCCCAGAGTTGCCACCAAAAATAACATTTTTCTGGCTTCACTTAACAAAATCTTATGAATAAATGAGATACATTGGTATCAATAAAATGAAGTAATAACATAACCTATTTCATAAAGTTGGTGGGAAGAATGTATCAGTTGATATATGATCTTCCAAAGTGGAAGTGCATTTAGAATTAATATAATTGGTGATTGGTTAAAAGATACTAATATTTCTAATTAGAGGATTGATAGTATGTCCAAATATTTACCTAATTTGAATACTCAAAGAAAAAAAGCAAACTGAAATGAAACTAATATTTTAAAATATAATTCAAGAAAATTCCCTGACAGAAGAGAAATCTTATGTCTACATCCTGAAAGGCCAGGGAAAAATCACGTACCTGGGGAAAAAGTGTCAATTGACTCTGAGACATTTCAGAATAGAACTATAAGACTTTTAAAATAAAGAAGAGTTCTCTCTTCCAATCCGAAAGACTAATAAGACGGGGAAATTTTGGGGTTGACAACAGACTTTCAGATAGCAACAAACAGCAATAGCACAACAGTACTTTCAAGAAACTAAAATAGAAAGTATGACCCAGGGATCTTATATCCAACCAAGCTCTCCATCAACTATCAGGCAATATGTATAGGATATTAAGTAAGTTTCTATCCAAGGTAATTGGGAACTTTAGCAAAAGTAATTTTAAGAGTTAACAAAGGTGGGGTAATGAAACAAAAAAGTTTGCAAATGTTAAATGCTCTAACACAGCAGAAATAACAAAGCTTAAAAAAAAACAGATACAAGAGAAATGGGGAAACAGAATGTTTTTTATCATTGCCTAGGAAATAGGTAGAAGTCAAAGCATATCATTTAAACTCACCAAATTAAATAATAAAAAGAAAAGAGAGACAGAGAATGGTACAAAAGTTACTAGTCAAAAGATAACCATTAGGATTAAAATATATGCCTTCCTAAATATCAGAAAAATATTTTAAGTAAATTAATTTTCAAAAAAGAAAAATTAACTTCCAGGATCGATGACCAAGTGGGAGGATCTCAAGCTCACTTTGTCCCATGGATACACTTAGATGATACCCACATCAGTGTAAATAACCCAGAAAATAACCCAAAGACTCTCAGAACAGGCTCTCCACAGCTAATCATAAAGAAGAAGCAATATTGAAAAGGGTAAGAAGGAGATGCAGTTGAACCCTAACTGACCCACAATATTAACCACAAGATTAACCACAGGAGGGAGGGACACCACAGGCATGGAGAAGGAAGCAGAGCAGACCCTACAACAAGTACACCAGGCATAGGGACCTGTGCTGAGAAGACAAAGTAATGGAAAGCCATCAAATTGAACAGAGGAAATAAGAAAGAATTACAAAAAATGAGAATAAGTTAAAGGAACTCAGCAACACCATCTAACATAATAACATTCACATTATAGGGATTCCATAAGAAGATAGAGGAAAGGGAACAGAAAATTTATTTGAAGAATAATAGGTGAAAACTTCCCTAATCTAGGGAAGGAAACAGAAATTTAGATCCAAAGATCACAGAGAGCTCCCCCAAAATCAACCCATATAAAACACATAATAATTAAAATGGCAAAGGTAGTAACAACAAGAGATTTTTAAAAGAGCAAAAAAAAAAAAAAAAAAAAAAAAAAAAAGCTGAATACATGGGAAACCCATAAGTCTAGGAGCTGATTTTTCAGAAAAGACTGGCATTTTTCAAAAAGACTGGCATGATATATTCCAAGTGCTGAAAGGAAAAAAAAAAAACCGCAACCAAGAATACTCTATCCAGCAAAATTATCATTCAGAATAGAGAGAGAGATAGAGTATGCCAGACAAAAAAATATTAAAGGAATTCATCACCACTAAACCAGCCTTAAAAGCAATGTTAAAGGAGATTCTTTGAGTGAAAAGGAAAGATTGTGAACAGGAGTAAGAAAAATAGGAAGCACAAAAGCAGTAAAATCAGGTAAAAATCAAGGAATTCACAAAATAATAGGATATAAAGTATAACATCATATTCATGAAATATGGTGGATAGAGGAATAAAAATGTTAGTGCTTTTTTTCTTTGTATTTTTTTATTGGAGTTTGACTTGCCAACATAAGCATAACACCCAGTGCTCATCCCATCAAGTGCCCCCATCAGTGCCCGTCAAGCAATCACCCCGACTGCCCGCCCACCTCCCTTTCCACCACTCATTGTTCGTTTACCAGAGTTAGGTGTCTCGCATGTTGTGTCACCCTCACTGATATTTCCCCACTCATTTTCTCTCCTTTATTCCCTTTCACTATTTTTTATATTCCCCAAAATGAATGAGAACATATAATGTTTGTCCTTCCCCGATTGACTTCACTCAGCATAATACCCTCTAGTTCCATCCACGACAAAGCAAATGTTGAGTATTCATCATTTCTAATGGCTGAGTAATATTACATTGTATACATAAACCACATCTTCTTTATCCAATCATCTTTCGATGGACACCGAGGCCACTTCCACAGTTTGGCTATTATGGACATTGCTGCTAGAAACATCGGGTGCAGGTACCCGGCGTTTCACTGCATCTGAATCTTTAGGGTAAATCCCCAGCAGTGCAATTGCTGGGTCGTAGGGCAGGTCTACTTTTTACTCTGTGAGGAACCTCCACACAGTTTTCCAGAGTGGCTGCACCAGTTCACATTCCCACCAACAGTGCAAGAGGGTTCCCTTTTCTCCACATCCTCTCCAACATTTGTCGTTTCCTGTCTTGTTCATTTGCACCATTCTCCCTGGTGTGAGGTGGTATCTCATTGTGGTTTTGATTTGTATTTCCCTGATGGCAAGTGATGCGGAGCATTTTCTCATGTGCTTGTTGGCCATGTCTCTGTCTTCCTCTGTGAGATTTCTCTTCATGTCTTTTGCCCATTTCATGATTGGATTGTTTGTTTCTTTGGTGTTGAGTTTAATAAGTTCTTTATAGATCTTGGACACTAGCCCTTTATCTGAGAGGTCATTTGCAAATATCTTCTCCCATTCTGTAGGTTGTTTCTTAGTTTTGTTGACTGTTCTTTTGTTGTGCAGAAGCTTTTTATCATAAGTCCCACTAATTCATTTTTCTTTTGTTTCCCTTGCCTTCATATATTTATCTTGTAAGAGGTTGCTGTTGCCTGTGTTCTCCTCTAGGATTTTGATGGATTCTTATCTCACAATTAGATCTTTCATCCATTTTGAGTTTATCTTTGTGTATGGTGGAAGAGAATAGTTTAATTTCATTCTTCTGCATATTGTTGTCCAATTTTCCCAGCACCATTTATAGAAGACACTGTTTTTTCCAGTGGATAGTCTTTCCTGCTTTGTCGAATATTAGTTGACCATAGAGTTGAGGGCCCATTTCTGGATTCTCTATTCTCTTCCATTGATCTATGTGTCTATTTTTCTGCCAGTACCACACTGTCTTGATGATCACAGCTTTGTAGTACAACCTGAAATCTGGCATTGTGATGCCCCCGGCTCTGTTTTTCTCTTTCAATACTCCCCTGGCTATTTGGAGTCTTTTCTGATTCCACACAAATCTTAAGATTATTTGTTCCAACTCTCTGAAGAAAGTCCATGGTTTTTTGATAGGGATTGCATTGAATGTGTAAATCCCCCTGGGTAGTATTGACATTTTCACAATATTAATTCTTCCAATCCATGAGCATGGAATATTTTTCCATTTCTTTGTGTCTTCCTTAATTACTTACAGAAGTGTTCTGTAGTGTTTAGGGTACAGATCCTTTACCTCTTTGGTTAGGTTTATTCCTAGGTATCTTATGCTTTTGGGTGCAATTGTAAATGGGATTGACTCCTTAATTTCTCTTTCTTCAGTCTCATTGTTAGTGTATAGAAATGCCATTGATTTTTGGTCATTGATTATGTATCCTGCCACACTGCCAAATTGCTGTATGAGTTCTAGCAATCTTGGGGTAGAGTGTTTTGGGTTTTCTAGGTACAGTATCATGTCATCTGTAAAGAGGGAGAGTTTGACTTCTTCTTTGCGAATTTGAATGCCTTTGATTTCTTTTTGTTGCCTGATTACTGAGGTTAGGACTTCTAGTACTATGTTGAACAGCAGTGGTGAGAGTGGACTTCCCTGTCATGTTCCTGATCTTAGGGGAAAGGCTCCCAGTGTTTCCCCATTGAGAATGATATTTGCTGTGGGCTTTTCATAGACAGCTTTTAAGATGATCAGGAATATTCCCTCTATCCCTACACACTCTGAAGAGTTTTGATCAGTAATAGATGATGTATTCTGTCAAATGCTTTCTCTGTATCTATTGAGAGGATCATATGGTTCTTGTTTTTTCTTTTGTTGATATGATCTATCACATTGATTGTTTTACGAGTGTTGAACCAGCCTTGCATCCTGGGGATAAATCCCACTTGGTCATGGTGAATAATCTTCTTAATGTATTGTTGGATCCTATTGGCTAGTATCTTGTTGAGAATTTTTGCATCTGTGTTCATCAGGGATATTGGTCTATAATTCTCCTTTTTTTGGGGGTCTTTGTCTGGTTTTGCAATTAGGTGATGCTGGCCTCATAGAACAAGTTTGGAAGTATTGCATCCCTTTCTGTCTTTCAGAATAGCTTTAGTAGAATAGGTATTGTTTCTTCTTTAAACGTTTGATAGAATACCCCAGGGTAGCCATCTGGCCCTGGACTTTTGTGTTTGGGGAGGTTTTTGATGACTGCTTCAATTTTCTCCCAGGTTATTGGCCTCTTCAGGTTTTCTATTTCTTCCTGTTCTGGTTTTGGTAGTTTGTGGTTTTCCAAAAATACGCCCATTTCTTCTAGATTGCCTAATTTATTGGCATATAGCTGCTCATAATATGTTTTTAAAATCGTTTGTATTTCCTTGGTATTGGTGGTGATCTCTCCTTTTTCATTTGTGATTTTATTAATTTGAGTCATTTCTCTTTTGTTTTTAATAAGGCTGGCTAATGGTTTATCTATCTTATTAATTCTTTCAAAGAATCAACTCCTGGTTTTATTAATCTGTTCTACAGTTCTTCTGGTCTCTATTTCACTAAATTCTGCTTGAATCTTTATTAACTCTATCCTTCTGCTGGGTGTAGGATTTGTTTGCTGTTCTTTCTCCAGTTCCCTTAGGTGCAAGGTTACCTTACGGATTTGAGTTTTTTTCCAATTTTTTAAGGGATGCTTGTATTGCGATGTATTTCCCTCTTAGGTCTGCTTTTGCTGTATCCCAAAGATTTCAAATGGTTGTATCTTCATTCTCATTAGTTCCCATGAATCTTTTTAATTCTTCTCTAATTTCCTGGTTGACCCTTTAATCTTTTAGCAGGATGCTCTTTAACCTCCACATGTTTGAGTTTCTTCCAAATATCTTGTTGTGATTGAGTTCTAGTTTCAAAGCATTATGGTCTGAAAATATGTGGGGGACAATCCCAGTCTTTTGGTATCAATTGAGACCTGATTTGTGACCCAGTATGTGGTCTATTCTGGAGAAAGTTCCATGTGCACTTGAGAAGAATGTGTAGTCAGTTGCTTTGGATGTAAAGTTCTGTAAATATCTGTGAAATCCATCTGGTCCAGTGTATCATTTAAAGCTCTTGTTTCTTTGGAGATGTTGTGCCTAGAAGATCTGTCATTTGCAGAAGGTGCTGTGTTAAAGTCTCCCAGTTTAAGTGTATTATTATCTAAGTCTGTCTTTACTTTGGTTATTAATTGATTGATATATTTGGCAGCTCCCACATTAGGGGCATAACTATTGATTATTGTTAGGTCCTCTTCTTGGATAAATCCTTTAAGTATGATATAGTGTCCCTCTTCATCTCTTACTACAGTTTTTGGGATAAACTTTAATTTATCTGATATGAGTCTCTTGTAGACAGCAAATAGATGGGTCTTTTTTTTTTTTCCACTCTGAAACCCTGCATCTTTTGATGGGATCATTAAGCCCATTCATGTTAAGAGTTACTATTGAAAGATATGAATTTAGTGTCATCATAATACCTAGTCAGTCCCTATTTTTGTGGATTATTTCTTTGGGCTTCCTCTTTCTTTTACAGAGTCCCCCTTAATATTTCTTGCAAAGCTGGTTTGGTAGTCACATATTCTTTCAGTTTCTGCCTATCTTGAAAGCTCTTTATCTCTCCTATTCTGAGTGAGAGCCTTGCTGGATAGAGTATTCTTGGCTGCATGTTCTTCTCTTTGAGTACCCTAAATATATCCTGCCAGCCCTTTCTGGCCTGCCAGGTCTCTGTGGAGAGGTCTGCTGTTAATCTAATATTTTTCCCATATAAGTTAGGAATCTCTTGTCTCTTGCTGCTTTAAGGATTTTCTCTTTATCTTTGGAATTTGTAAGTTTCACTTTAAATGTCAAGGTGTTGAGGAGTTTTTATTGGTTTTAGGGGGGGGACTCTCTCTATCTCCTGGATCGGAATGCCTGTTTCCCTCCCAAGTTAGGGAAGTTCTCAGCTATGATTTGTTCAAATATACTTTCTGGTCCTCTGTCCCTTTCAGCGCCCTCTGTAAACCCAATTAAACGTAGATTTTTCCCTCTCATGGTCTTTTAATTGTTTTTCTCTTTTGTCCTCAGCTTCCTTCCTCGCCACACAATTGTCTTCTATGTCACTCACTCTTTCTTTTACCTCATTAACCATCACCGTTAGGACCTCCAGTTTGGATTGCATCTCATTTAATTGATTTTTAATTTCGGCCTGATTAGATCTAAATTCTGCAGTCATGAAGTCTCTTGAATCCTTTATGCTTTTTACTAGAGCCACCAGTAGCTTTATAATTGTGCTTCTGAATTGACTTTCTGACATAGAATTGTAATGCAAATTCTGTAACTCTGTGGCAGAGAGTACTGTTTCTGATTCTTCCTTTTGTGGTGAGTTCTTCTTTCTAGTCATTTTGCTCAGTGCAGGGTGGCTAAAAATGAGTTTTACTTGTTAGAAGCACAAACTCTTCTCTGTGTAGCATTCCAGCTGTTCTTTTTTTAAATCTCAGACTGAATTCTTAGGTTTTCAGGATGATTTGAAAGCTACCTAGGTAAGTTGGTGGGGACAGGTGACTTGGGGACCCTACTCCTCTGCCAACTTGCTCTGCCCTCTGTGTTAGTGTTTTTATAATGGATTCAATCTTAAGTGACCATCAACTTACTATGTAGACTGCTATATGCATAAGATGTTATATACTAACTTAATGGTGACTACAACTCAAAAACCGGTAATAGATATGCAATAAATAAAGAGAAAGGAATCCAATTATATCATTAAAGAATGCCATCAAACCACAAGAGAAGAGATCCAGAAAATAAAAAGAACTACAAAATAACCATAAAACAAGTAACAAAAATGGCAGTACACAGCTATTGATTATTACATTGAATGTAAATGGTATAAAACTCCAAGCAAAAGACATAGGATGGTGAAATGGACAAAAAAAGCAAGATCCATCAATATGCTGCCTACAAGAAACATATTTCAGATTTAAAGACACATGCATGTTGAGAATGAAGGGATGGAGAAACATTTATCATGCAAGTGGCATTGAAAAGAAAGTCAGGGAAACAATACTTATATTGGACTAAATGGACTTTAAAACAAAGACTCTAATAAGAGACAAAGAAGAACATAATATAATTATAAGAAGAAGAATCTAACAAGAATATATAACAATTTTAAACATTTATGCACCCAACATAGGAGCACCTAAATACATAAAGCAGCTATTAACTAACATAAAGGAAGTAATTGATAGTAATACAATCTTGAAAAAGAAAAGTTGGTGATAGCAGAATTCCAGATTTCAAGTTAGCTGCAAAGCTGTATTAATCAGAATAGTATGGTGCTGGCACAAAAATAGACACATAAATCAGCAGACCAGGATAGAAAGCCCAGCAACAAACCCATGACTATATGGTCAAGTAATATTTGAGAATGGAGACAAGAATATGCAATGGAAAAGAGACAGTCTGTTCAACAAATAGTGTTGGGAAAACTGGACAATCATGCAAAAGAACGAAACAGGACCACTTTCTTACACCATTCAAAAATAAACTCAAAATGGATTAGGACCTAAATGTGAGACCTGAAACCAGAAAAATCCTGAACGAGAGCAAAAGCAGTAATGTCTCTGACATCAGCTATAGCAACTTTTTTTTTTTTTAGATATATCTCCTGAGTCAAGGGAAACAAAGCAAAAATAAACTATTGGGACCACATTAAAATAAAAAGCTCTGCACAGCAAAGGAAAATAATCAACAAAACTAAAAGACAACTTACTGAATGGGGGAAGATATTTGCAAATGATATAACTGGTAAGTGGTTATTACCCAAAATAGGGCATCTGTGTGGCTCCGTCCATTAAGTGTCTGCCTTCAGCTCAGATCATGATCTCAGGGTCCTGGGATCAAGTCCTACATCAGGCTCCTTGCTCTGTGGGGAGCCTACTTCTCCCTCTCCCTCTGCCTGCCACTCCCCCTGCTTGTGCTCTCTCTCTCTGTCAAAAAAATAAATAAAAATCTTTATTAAAAATACCTAAAATATATTAAGAACTTATACAACCCAACACCAACCCCCCCCCACAATAATCCAGTTTAAAAATGGGCAGAAGACATGAACAGACATTTCTTTAAAGACATAGAGATGGCCAACAGACACATGAAAAAAATGTCCAACATCACTATCACTTATCATCAGGCAAATGCAAAGCAAAACAAAAATGAGATAACATTGTATACTTGTCAGAATGGCTAACATAAAAAACACAAGAAATGACAAGTGTTGGCAAAGATATGGAGAAAAAGGAATTCCTAAGCACAGTTGGTGGGAATGCAAACTGGTACAGCCACTGAGGTAAAAGTATGGAGATTCCTCAAAAGATTAGAATGCCACATATTATATAGCATATTGCTCAGCCATAAAAAGGAATGAAACCTAGACATATATGAATATGGACCTAGGAGTATAATTCCAGATGAAATAAGTCAGAGAAAGAAATACCATATGCCTTCATTCATATATGGAATGTTTCATTGTAGTTTTTTGTTGTGTTATTTTTGTTATTGCTGCCCACTTCATGTTTCTCCCACTAAACTCTGACATGGGATTGTCACTTGGATAATTCCATATTTACAGCAGCCATGATGAATATATGTGTTATGAAAGGCAGTGAGTTATGGTACAAAGAGTGTGGTGTCAGGATCCAAATCCTATATCCCTCCCATGTCAAAACTTTGTGCAAGTGATTATCCTTTCCAAATCATTTCCCATCTATAAAAAGGAGATGAAAATATCTACCTTATATTGTGGATGAAGTGAAATAAATATATATTAAATATATATGTTATATATATTCATAGATTTTATTAATTGGCTGTTAAACACACAAAGGTTGTCTGGATATATAATAATTCAGTTTTGCTCAATACTGAGCAGGGCTACTGGGTGTTACTTATGTTTCTATGGTACATATCTAGGTCATCTATTTCTGTGGTTGTCTGCTTTAAAAAAACAAACAAACAAAAAAAACACCACAGGCCCCAAATGGAGTCACTTATGCCTCCATTCTCCAAAGGGAGATGAGGTCAACCACCTAATAAGATCTTTCCTCCCCCAAAGAAAGAGGACCTCATCCGAAATAATCTTTTTTTTCTATTTATGACTTTCTTGTTCTACCCTTAAAACCTTTCCCTTTTGTAGTCCTTCACAGCTACAGAATGCTGTAGCTGGATGGGATGCTGCTCAAGTTATGTATCAATCAACACCCATTTCTTTACAATATATTCAGTTGAATTTGTGTTATTTAATATCACTAACCTTTAGATCAATTCCTTATAACTTCTTTTTCCTAAATTCAAATCTCTTCTGTTTCTCACCTTCCCAAGCTTTTCCACTCTGTGTCTGAACCTACTCCTTTGGCAATTTTACATTATGGTAAACAAGTTCTTGTCCACAACTGGTTTTCAAAGTCCCTTCTATATCTTTGCCTCTCTTCTGAGGACATCACTTCCTCCATGGCCCTCTCATCATTCCCTATCAGTGATGTCACTACCCTAAAAATCCTTCTAGATCATTAACTGCTCCCATGTTCAACAAACCCTCTTAAATTTCTAGCCACCCATATTCCTGTATTACTGCCAAGCATAGATTTCCTGATCACTCCTCACCTTCCATGGTGTGTTTGGGGATTAGATAACATACTCTGTCTGAAATTCTTTTTTTTTTTTTTTTAAGATTTTATTTACTTATTCATGAGTGAGAGACACACACAGAGAGAGGCAGAGACACAGGCAGAGGGACAAGCAGGCTCCACACAGAGAGCCTAATGCGGGCCTTGATCCCAGGACTCCAGGATTATGTCCTGAGCCAAAAGCAGATGCTCAACCAAAGCCAACCAAGCATCCCACTCTATGAAATTCTTAGCATTGTGGCAGGCACATACTAATAGCTCAACCCTTACTAGCTATTGTCATTGTTATTAATCTTAGACTTTGATGCATAGTCTTCCCTTCCTTCCCCAATTCTGCCATCATTCTAAGTGGCTTTATTGTGAAATGGACAATTTATCCAGTCACACGTTAGCCTTCGAGACTTGGGTTGAACCATTTGATAGCCTTCCTGTCCTTTGTATATTAGCCATACATGCACATGGCCTCACCTTGGAATTCCTGCATTTTGTAAACATTGAGTTCTAGCGTCTCTCTACCCCAAGCTGATGGGAGGATGAAGGGTGGGGCATGATCTTCCCACAGTACCAATCTCATTATGTCATCAACTAATTAAAAACCTTTCAACAGCTCTCTTTATCAAATTCAGAGCCTTTAGTTTGTCATAAATTAACAATCTTGTCTTAATTTATGTCTCCCTTCTGCTGTATATTCTACATCCTCTAATCTTAAAACTCTCAATTCCAATGGTACTTTATCCTTTTTCTCTGTCTAGCTTTGGGTTTTTGCAAACACTGGCGCTTAGGCTGGGGAGAGGAAAGAGGGCTTTCCCTCCCTCTAGGCCAGATTTTCGTTAATCTTTCAATTTCATAAAGTACTCCACAGCCTGCCTTTCTAAAACCCTTCTCTGACTCCCATCTCTCTACCCTTCGTTTTACCTCAAAGTGAGCATCCCTCCTGTAACCCAGTGCATTGGCATATTGTAGCTCTTACCTTACTGAATTGTGATTGTGCCCTGATAGTTTATTTATTAGTCCTTTTTACAAAAATAAATTACTCAAGGACAAGATCAGGTCTGATTGGATTTTGTTCTTACATTTCTAGTGCCTACTGATTGCTGGAGCACAAGAGGGACGCAATAATTATTCATTGAGTCAATGCAAAAATCTAGTCTATTCTAGCACAGAACTTGATGACAATCTTTCACAAAATTTTACAAAGTATGGCTGCCTCCAGTGATAAATCTATATCCCATCTCCTCAGGGGAATAAGCAACTCCTACCTGAAGACCAACAAGCTCCTTTGTCTTTTAAATTTACATTAGATAGTAAGAGGTGGGGCATATACATAAATCTCCAAAGAGAGTTTGAGAATTATTAATTTACCCTATCACTTCTATAGCATTTGCTTTCTTCTGCTTCTTTACATCTACCAAGGTGAGTGAAATTAGATTTTTCAAATATTACTGAGATATTTTTTCCAATTGCTTTGCATTTCAAATATTAACAAAAAGTACTGAATTTATTTCTTTCCAGTAAAGAAAAAAAGGAGAGAGGGAAATAGTTTGGTTTCTTGACTATTTAATTTGATATTAAATCAAATGAATTTTAAAAATATATATAAAATTTAAAAAAATTTTTCCTTGCAGTTTATCCTTTAACTGTGAATTAGATAATTTTCAAACAACTATATTTTGAATGTGAAAGCTAAGTGAGCTTTCTGTAGACGTGTATTCAAACCAAAAATGTTTTCAAAATAATCTTAATGGCTCTATCTCGTACAAACTTGAAGTAGAGCAAAGTTAAATTTTCCTTCTTAGAGAAGAACAGCTTTTAGTAGGAATGGACTAAAGTATTTTTTTTCCCCTGGAGAAATTATACGAGTTTTGACAATTGAAATAGATTTCCTGTGATTAGAATACACACTTAAAATTTTTTGAAATTTCTTCAGGTTGCTTTGATTATCTTGTGCTATGGGATTTCTTAGTTTTTTGACATTTGTGCATGTATAGGCATAAACATAAGCAAGCATGTTTGATTTAGAAACTTCTTTGCAAAGCAGCACGTAGAAGAGTTCAATGGAGAGGGATTATTCTAAAATAAGCTGTTGTCAGGCACAGTTGTCAAAAAGTCTTAGAATTATTCTTAGCTTACTAACTGTTCCCCAAAGGAGTCCTTTCTGGTTTTATCTAAGGAATGAGATACTAAATTAATCCTTAAATCATTGACCCGCTAGAGTGTGTTAAGATGGGCAGTATGTTCATCTTGAATATAATTATTTTTAAAGTTTAATACACATGTTTTAGATCAAATGATTGTGAACACTTAGAAAAGTGACTTTGATGGAAATGTGCCCCATGAGCAAGCAGTCCAAGTGTTTACTGCTTTCTGTCATAGCATTCTGGTTCTTTGTATTTGCATCTACTTCTAAAAATGTGCTTAATTGTCATGATCTATTTGCAGTTCTCTTAATGACTCAAGAGCCCACTTTCCTTTCCCTTTTCTGTCTCCAACCAAAGTCTTATTGACTACATTTACTCCCTTCCTTTGCTCAGGTTAGATAAAAGTTAAACTCAGCTCCATCCTTGCAAACAGACCAGTTCTTGTCACAATTTCAACCTAAATATCTCACTAACCCTTAGGAGCAAGCAGAGCTTATCAAAGATTTCAGACTCCCACTTTAGCCTATTTCTCCTATTTTACTGTTTTGATCATAGCTTCTAGAATATTCCCTCAGTCTCACTTTGATTACCTAGAATTTATAAAGAATAAAACACACCAATCTTAAGTTGATGTTGGCCAATCTAAACAGTTGTGTAGTTACCACCCAAATTATGAGATAAAATATTTCCTTCACTCAAGAAAGTTTGGTCCCTTTGAAGTCAGTATCCTGCTTCCATCCCTGGATCCTATAGATCTGCTTTCTGTCTCTATCCATTTATAGAATTTTATTTAAATGGGACCCTACAGAATACAATCTTCTGTGTAGAGCCTAGGGGAGTACTTTAGTGTTTGACTCCTTTCACTTAGCATAATGCTTTGGAGATTCTTTTGCATTGTTGCCTGAATCTATAGTTTAGTCCAAATTAACAAATCCATTGAATGGCTAGCCATACTGTAATTTACTTATTCACTTACCTATTGAAGGACATTGGGGTTGTTTCTACGTTTTGATCGTTGTGAGTAAAGCTGCTTTAGGGATTTGCTGTACTGGTGTTATGTGAACATAGGAATTTATTTCACATACAAATAAATACAAGAGTGAGACTACTAAATTAAGTGGGGCTACTATATGGTAAGTATTTAATTTTATAAAAGATGATCAGACTTTTTCCAAAGTGGCTGGGCCATTGTATATTCCCACCAGAACTATATGAGAGTTACAGTTGTTTTGCCAACTTTTTATATTGGAAGTCTTTTTAATTTTAGCATTTAGTTGGTATAATTTCTCATGACTTTAATTTTCATGTCCCTTGTTAAAAAAACACTCGAGTAAATTTGAAGATAAAATTAACTTTATTCAATAATTAATGAACTGAGCAATATCCTATCTAGCAAATAGAAAGTCACTCCAAAGAGATGTACAAAATAGAAGGCTTTTATAGGCAGAAAGGGGACAAGACAAAGAGTGTGTTGTTTCAGGCAAAGTGATCATCCTTTGGGGAAAGGCAGAGTTTACAGGGCAGATTACGTCACTAGTGCTGTCTCCATAATTCCATATTGACTGGTTAAAGATTACTTTCCTGGGAGAGGTTGAAACTGCAATTATGTTAGGTACTAAATCTCAGTTTGCTAACATGGGGCTTAGCACAAGTGACTCTATTTGGACCTGTTATTTCTTTTTTTAACACCCTAATGACTAATAACCATGAGCATTTTTTATGCATTAATTTACCTTCTACTTTTTGCCATGTATTTGGTTAGGTTTATCTTCCTGTTTCTTTTACTTGGGGTTTGTTGAGCTTCAATCTGTTGGTTTGTAG
Source organism: Canis lupus baileyi (assembly GCF_048164855.1). NCBI lineage: Eukaryota > Metazoa > Chordata > Mammalia > Carnivora > Canidae > Canis > Canis lupus. The sequence continues at coordinate 37,377,154 of NC_132865.1, forward strand.
TTATCATGATAAGTGATAAATATTCAGCCATTATTTTTCAAGCAATTTTTTCGTTTGAATTCTCACCTCCTCTTTTGTGAGACTCTTCATTATGTGATGTATTTTAGGCCACAATATGGTGCTCTATTCATTTTTAAAAAATATTTCCGCTAAGTTTCATTTTGGATATTTTTGATTGCTTTGTCTTCAATTTCTTAATTCTTTTTTCTGTGATGTATTGTGGTGTCTTATCTACTGTTAATCTCATAAAGTTTTTTCATCTCAGATGTTATATTTTTCACATCCAGAAGATTAATTTGGATCTTATCATTTCCAGTGATCTTCATCAAATGCGTGCTTTTCTCTAAACTTCTTGAGCATATGAAGTACATTTTTAGCATTTTGTCTGCTGATTCGATTAGCTGTCTCCATCTGTCTTAATTTTTTTTTTCCTTGGCATTGGGACATGATTTAGTGCTTGTTTATACACCTGGCAATCTGTGATTAGATGCCACACTGTGTTTTATGTTTTGGATCTTGGTTTTTGGTGTTACTTGAATATTTTTTTGGTTTCAGATTTACCTGAAATCCACTTGATCCTTTTGGGGCTTACTTTTAAGCTCTATTAGGTTGAGTGTAAGGGCAAACCCAATCCTTCTTATTCCATCATGGCCAAAAGTAGAAATCCAGAGTCTCTTTTTTTTTTTTTTTAAGATTTTATTTGTTTATTCATGAGAGACACAGAGAGAAAGAGAGGCAGAGACACAGGCAGAGGGAGAAGCAGGCTCCATGCAGGGAGCCCGACGCAGGACTTGATCCGGGTCTCCAGGATCAGGCCCTGGGCCGAAGGCAGCGCCAAACCACTGACCCACCCGGGGTGCCCCTGAGCTAATATTTTTAAGCTTTGATTTACTTATATATAAAATAAAGTAACAATACAGTTAATCCTTGAACAATATGGGTTCATGAGTTTATAATAGATTTTTTTTTACAATAAGTACTATAAATGTAGTTTCTCTTCAGAATGATTTTCTTAACCACATTTTTTTCTCTAGCTTACTTTATTATAAGAATACAGTATAATACATGTAACGTACAAAATATATGTTAATTGATATTTTATGATATCAGTAAGGCATCCAGTCAAGAGTAGGCAATTAGTAATTCAGTTTTGTGGGAGTCAATATTATACATGAATTTTCAATAAGCAAGGCACCCTGTGTTGTTCAGGGGTCAACTGTAGTAACTTTCATGAGATTGGGTAGATTAGGTAAAATAAGGAATGCAGCATATTTTGTGTCGTTACCATAATTTAAAGCACCAGATTCCTTAAACGTGTCAGGTAGCAGGAAGGTTTTATTCAGAAAAACTTAAAAGCAAACATCTAAGTGTTACCAAGTATGTTAACTAAATAATGGGTACTGATTAAATATCAAAAGATAAAATACTGTCATAACACCCAATTTCATAGTTTAGATGGTTAACCAGTGAGTGGGAAATGCACTGAAAACCTACTAATAACGATATGTAATCTGGGCTTTAATCCCACTAATTTATCTCCAGTCTAACAAATTAGAAATGTATTTCACAACACGTTGAAACAAGAAAGGATCTCAGAAAATATTTATAAACCACATGTCCAACAAAGGACTACTACTACCTAGGAGATATATATATATATATATAAACTTTCAAAACCCTGTTTTCTGTCAGTAAACAGAAAATTAAATTAGAAAATGAACAAAAGACATAAAGAAACTTTTTACCAAAGAGGATATACAGATGACAAATAAGCACCTGAAAAGATGTTCAGCTCCATTAGCCACTAGAGAAATGAAAGTTACAACCAAAATAAGATGGGGTACCTGCATGGCTCAGTTGGTTAAGCGGCTGCCTTTGGCTCAAGTCATGATCCCAGGGTTCTGGGATGGAGCTTTGCATGAGGCTCCTTGCTGAGCCTACTTCTCCTTTTCCCTCTGTTCCTCCCCTTGCTTGTGCTCTCTCTCTCTCAAACAAATAAATAAAATCTTAAAAAAAAAAAAAAAGGAATGCTAGCAGTTGTTTTAAAGCCAAGTAAGTACTTGGTGGGGCATGGTGGGGTACCTGGGTGGTTCAGTTGGTAAACCATCTGCCTTCAGCTCAGGGGCTCAGGTCATGATCCCAGGGTCCTATGATTGAGCTCCAAATTGAGCTCCCTGCTCAGCAGGGAGTCTTTTCTTCCTCTGCCTCTCTTGCTGCTCATGCTTGTTCTCCCTCTCTCTCTCTCCGAAATAAATAAATGCAATAAAAAAAGAATGTTATTATACATCTGTCAGTTTAAACTTAAAAAAATAGTGACAATATCAAATGCTGGTGAAGATTTGGAGAAACTGGATCACTCGTGTCACTGATCGGAACATAAAAAATTGCAAAGCCACTCTGAAAAGCATTTTGGCAGTTCCTCAAAAATCTAAACATGCAACTACCATATGACCAGCAATTGCACTCCTGGACATTTACCCCAGAAACATGAAAATTTATGTTCACACATAACCCTATACATGAGTTTTTATAGAAACTTTAATGGTAATAGCCAAAAGTTAGAATCAATCCAGATACTCTTCCATGGGTGAGTGGCTAAACTGTGTACATGAAATGCTACTCAGCACTAAAAAAGAATGATACTGGGATGCCTGGGTGGCTCAGCAGTCGAGCGTCTGCCTTTGGCTCAGGGCGTGATCCTGGGGTCTCCGGATCGAGTCCCACATCAGGCTTCCTGTATGGAGTCTGCTTCTCCCTCTGCCTGTGTCTCTGCCTCTCTCTCTCTCTCTCTCTCTCTCTCTCTGTGTGTGTGTCTCATGAATAAATAAATAAAAGCTTAAAAAAAGAAAAAAATGATACTATTTATCTATGCAGTGACCTAGAGGAATTGCTGGAGAATTATGCTGGTGAAATAAACCAATCCAGGGGACGCATGTATGGCTCAGTTGGGTTAAGTGCCTGCCTTCAGCTCAGGTCATGATCCCACGGTCCTGGGATCAAGCCCTGCATTGGGGTCCCTGCTCAGTGGGGATCCTGTTTCTCCCTCTCCCTCTGCCCTTCCCCCTACTTGTGTTCTCTCTTTCAAATAATTAAATAAAATCTTAAAAAAGAAAAGAAACCAGTCCAAAACATTACATATTGCATGATTCCATTTATATAATATTCTTGAAATGACAAAATTATAGAAACAGGATAAATAAGTAATCGTCAAAAGCTAATGAGAGGTTTGAGTGAGAGGCAAGTGGCATGGGCAAAATGAAGGATCTTTGTGGTAATGGAAATGTTTTGTATCTTGACTGTATCAACATTAATCTTTGTAATATTGTAAGGAAAAATGAACACAAATGAAAAGTTAGAAAACATCAATGGGGAAGTAAATACTCATATGCTGCTGGTAAAAGTTCAAATTCCATTTTGGAGGACATTTTGGTAATATCTCAGACATAATGTTAAATGAAAAAGCAGTGGGCTTAAAAGTATTTTCAGTATTCTACCTTTTGTGTAGAAAGGGACATTTAAGACTATCAGGATTCACCAGTATATGTTAACGGAACTGTGTACATGCACCTAAAATAATAACATTGGGTATGTGGTCATCAATGTGTATGTTTTGGAGGGTTGTTGAGAACCAGATGAATAGAGAACAGGACTATGAAAGAGACTTTAACTGAATACTTTGTATTTCTTGATTTTTCAAAATGTACATATTACCTATTCAGAAATTAAGTTAAAATGAAATATATCAACTTAATCTAAACCTGGTAGATAGAGAAAAAGGTATTCATCACATAATTTTGATGGATATGAGCACACTAATTTGTTTGCTAATATAAATAGACTATATATTAAATATTCAATGTAACTGTCAATCTGTTAGCACAAAATTCCATATAGAAACACTTTTTTAAAATACTCTTTTTAAAAAATAGAGCCACATAGATAATATGTGATCACATCTGGCCAAAGGATATTATTTAGCACTTTTTTAGCAACGTGATTTTTATCACTGAGGTGCGTATGATTTTTATCACTGAAGAGCACATACAGGAAGCCATATCCTCATGTACTGTGCACTTCGTGGATATTTTCTCTTTGATCGTCATATGGTCCTCTTCTGACACTTTGGAGGAAACTCCAATGTACCCTGAATAGATCTACTGACAACCAAATCAACGAGCTGTAAATGGAAAACCCCAATAGTATTTAACCAAGACAAGGAGTTGTTTGAATTCAGCTTTTTTTTTTTTTTGATGTTCTAACCAAAATAATGAAAGTCAAATTATAAGACATATGCTCTATATCCCAAAAGAAACCCCCAAACTTGAAGCTGTACACCCTCACATTAAAATGTAGCTAAAATTTAGTTCAAGGATACCCAAAACTATAGGAAAAAATATGTAACATATGAGCTCTAAAAATGGCTCTAGGTCAGCACTGTTCAGTGGAAATGTGATGCTGACCACATATGTAATTATAAGTTGTCTAGGAGCTACATTAAAAAGCTGAAGTTATATATATTATTATATTACATATATTATATATTAATGATATATATATAATTCCTTTTTTTCTTAGAGAGTGCAAATGCATGCAAGTGGGGAGAGGCAAGGAGGAGGGAGAGAATCTCATGATCTCAACCCCAAGATCATGACCTGAGCTGAAAACAAGAGTCAAACACCCAACTGACTGCACCACCCAGGCACTCCAATTCTTTAAATATATTTTAACAATATATTCAAATAATATTTCAATGTACAATTAATATTTAAAAATCTGATCCAGATATTTTATACCTTTCATACTGAATCATCAGAATCCACCATGTTTTATGCTTAAAGTACATCTACATTCAGGCTCTAGGTTTTATTGAAATATCTGGTCTGTATCTGGATTTCAAAAATTTACAGTTGAAATAGTAAACTTACATATCCAAGTTGTTTTAAACAAAGTTAATGGTCTTTCCATAATCTCATCTTAGAACTAAAAGTTTGTACCTTTTTACCAACCTCTCCCTATTTCCTCCACCTCAATCCCTGGCAACCTCTTTTTACTGTTTCTATGAGTTTGACCTTTTTTTTTTTTTTAAGATTCTACAAATAAGTGGTACCATGCAGCATTTAACTTTTTCTGTCTGGTCTATTTCACTTAGCATAATGCCCTCAAGGTCCATCTATATTGTCACAAATGGCAGGATTTCCTTCTTTTTTATGGCTATAAATATTCTATTACATATATGACATTTTCTTTATCCATTCATCTGTGTATGGATACTCAGACTATTTCTTTGTTTTGGCAATTGTAAATAATGCTATGAATATAGGGGTGCATATCTCTTGATTATGTAATTACCAAAGTAGATGGGATCTCAAAATATCATACATCTCTTTGTCTTTAGTAAGATTCATTTGTATATTTGTGTTGCTTGGAGGGAGAATTGGGGCAATAGCAAACTTATAGGACTAAATCTTTAACCTACTGGATCTGACGCCACCTCTAGGTATAATTGAGTTACATTTTAAGACACTCAGCTGCTATCACAGAATTGCTTGATGTGTAGACAATCCATACACCTGGTGTTAGAGTGAAGCAGTGTTGAAGCAGTGTAAAGTAGAGGAGACACAGAAGTGGTTTTTTCGGGGATCCCTGGCTGGCTCAGTGGTTTGGCGCCTGCCTTTGGCCCGGGGTGTGATTCTGGAAACCCTGGATCGAGTCCAGCGTCGGGCTCCCTGCATGGAGCCTGCTTCTCTCTCTCTCTCAAATAAATACATTTGAGGAAAAAAGAAGTGGTTTTCGCTTTACACTGATCTTCTAGTTCTATGGCTTTAGTGCTTACAGGTGATCCTTCATTCCTGATGAGAATTGTGGGAGATGAGCATCATTGTGAATGCCCCTAAGATTTCAACACCAGATACAAAGGAATTTCTCCACATTCCTCCTATACTAAATTCCCAACTATAGGAATTTGTCTCTGAAATCCTCAGTAACTTTTCCAAAAGTGTCACATGTAGGAATTGCAGTGGAATTCCATTCTGGAATGCAATGGTTAAACAAAGGTTCAAATAAGTTATAGCTTTGTTTCAGGAAAGAGTAGTGAGGTTTTATAAAATGCTCAAGGCTAAGCACTATAAAATCACCCAAGATACAGTTATTGCTCAGTAAATACTCACTTATTGAAAGGAGAAATGAAGAAAAGCAATTGTGTCTTCAGGTGGAATGAAACCAACTTTAGGTGTTCCTCTGATTTGTGGACTCCCCATAATTAAATAGAGTTCTTAAGGACGATTTGTTAGTTTTCCAATAATTCCTCTCCCCCATTTTTAAAAAAATCGATAGGGAAACTGCATTGTAAGATTGATAGTGATTCTCTTTCATTTATTGTTAAACATGTGTTTATATATATGTATATAGACTAAGATGGCCTTTTTGTTCATTTAAGCATTTGCATTTGAAAAACTGAGAAGTGTTTGGGGTTGATGAGATCTAATTCTAAAGAAGTATATAACCCAATTTAAGTAACATTGAGGTAAATTAGATGTGGCCAAAAAGTAGGAAGTTTTGTCATTGATATAATAAATAATCCACAAGTCCTATGAGGTAAAAATAAACAATAATGTTTTATTCTGTCCTCCAGATTTACTTTCCATTGAAAGTTGTTCTATGCTAGGCTGTTGATTGAGGGTCTGTGTTATAGTATGACTTGGCCACTTTTCATGGAAGTTTAAAATTTTACTGGAGATGAAAATATACGTCTGTATAATAACTACCTGCATACAATAACTAGATTATTGTGCAAGACAATGAAAGAGTGGTGAGGTGGGTGGCACAGACAATAGCTTAGTGGACTAATTGCTCTGAGTGTTCACCAAACACATGAATCAGTGCTTTGGGAAAAGGTAATAAAGGAGGAGAAAAACTTTGAGGGAATGAGAATTAGCAGGAAAATTAAAGAGGTTATCAATTTATGGAAGGCAATGACTCCATGCAGTAAGACTGGCTTAAGGAAGGACTGATAGTTGGAAAAGCTTGAAGACATGGCTGAAAGAAACCTTAGGAAGTCCCTTAAAGCCCTTGGTTCAAGACCTTGATGTAGAGACACATTTCATTTCATCCATTGGCTTGGGTGTTTCCAAGGAGTTGCTGGGGAATAGAGGGCAACCTGGATGGTAAGTGAATTATAATTTATTAAATGGAGATGGAGATCTGTGTGAACATATGATCTGAAGAAAATCATTAGGGTTGGGCTATGTGGAGATTTGGCTCTTTTCAAGAAAAGATTTTATGTTGTCCTCTTTGGTCATGAATCCTAGAAGTGTCTCTTTATTGGATTTAAATCTCTAAAATAGCCCCAGGTCTAGTTCAGTTTTCCCCAAGCCTATTCCTAAGCAAAATGGCCCTCTATGAACATGAGGAAAATTCTGCAACATTCTGCAGATTATTAGAATACTGAAAGCAATAGATGTTCAAGTTTAATTGTGTCATCACAAAACTACCAGATGGGTAGAATTTTTGAAATCCTCTAACTTTGTCTCTTCCTACCAAATGGAAATTTAGGCAAAAAGATTATGCTACATGCAGCAGATTTAAGAATTCATCTTTCTTAATTTTAAATCTGGCTTTACCTACTGAACTATGTTATCATATCTAATTTTGATGGAAGAAAAGGAATTCCTAACTTTCTTGGAAGAATAATATTTAGTTATTACTGATCTGATTGTAGCAGCACTACTAAACATTTTTTTTTACTACTAAACATTCTAAAGGAAGTTTTTTTTTTTCAGTTGAGTTGAAATTGGACAATTGAACTATAATTAAATATAATATGGGCTGTTATGAAACCGAGGATTAAAATGAGCTCATCAATAAGCAAGTATTCAGATAAAAATCCTGTGATTAACAATAACTCCACATGTCTAAACATATTTGAACGTTTCTAGCCTATAGTGACCCCTGGTGTTATTTTGAAAAACATGCAGTATGCGATTCATCTTTCTTTTCTTTTTTTTTTTTTTTTTTTTTTATGATTTTATTTATTTATTTCAGAGAGAGCACAAAGAGGGAAGCAGCAGAGAGAGACGAGAGACGGAGAAGCAGACTCTCGGTTGAGCAGGGAGTTCAATGTAGTGCTCTGAGCCGAAGGACTAATCTTAATCAACTGAGCCACCCAGGTGTTCCTATCTCTCTTACCTTAAAGACTTAAGTATTAAAATAGTTCCTAGGGTACCTGAGTGGCTCAGTGGGTTAAACACCTGATTCTTGATTTCATCGCAGGTCATCTCAGGGTTGTGAGGTTGAGCCCCACATCAAAGACTGCACTAGGCATGAAGCCTGCTTAAGATTATATCTCTCCCTCTCCTTCACCTCACCAAAAAAAGAAATAGTCCCGGCAAGAGTGGGCAAACTCTATGAAACAGTTCATTCCCAATAGTCCATGAGGTAAAGAGCAAATTTCGCCATTGGAATTAGATTCTGTGCACTAAAATACAAAAAAGCAACATTATATTAGGTAATATCTATAAATGTTACTTTAAAAATTTACAATAAAGCCACTTGGGAACTAAATTCATTTTATCAAATCTCAATCATTAGAGCAATTGGAAAAAGAAAAGTGATCATTGGAATTCAAACTCATCTATCCCCTAATGTAATAAAAGTCAATATCCCAAAAGATGCATATAAAAGATATCTTCCAAGTGTCTTAAAATCCATAATTATGCAGAATTATATGTCCTCCCAAGAATGGAAAATTTAAGATTGGTCATCTAAATAATATTTATGCTGTACATAAATTCACATGTAACTCATGCTGTACATCAGGACATTTAAATCTGAATATGTCATTGTAACGAGAACAAAAGTTTTCACCTCACATCCTTCATGGAACATGGTAAGATGAAAAAGGAGAGAAGGACAGAGGGAAAAAATGGGAAGAAAGGAGGGAGAGAGAGAGAAGAAAGGAGGTAGAAAAGAAGAGGAAAGAAAACAGTATGTTAAATGGACTATTGCCTCCTGAGAGTTTGTGCCCAATGATCACTGAGTCCACTGGGCCTACTGTAATGCCTAACATCAGGTTGAAGAGGTGAAAGGCATTGAAAGAAAAAAATTATTCAGTGACAGTTGTTAAAGGGTGGTAAGTCAGACTTTATTCAGGGGGATTGCTGTGATAGGTATAGGGATTTCTATGGTGAGGTTTGAAATAGGGGAGAGAGATTAGCCTCAGCTCTGAATGCCACAAGGAAAAGTGGGAATGGATAGCAAACAAGTAGGGTCAGTGGTCAACAGGTAGAATATTACTAAGAAGAAACCTCAGGGGTAAGGGAGGGATATTAGCTAAACTGACCTAGTAGCATTCTTTCTGAAGGCAGGCCAGTGTGGTCAGATATCACTTGAAGCATGGCAGAGAATGAGGAGCCCAATCAGATATGGAGGGTGGTCAGATATCAAGGATGGATGATACTGGCTAAACTGACTCAGCAGGATTCCTGCTAAAATGGGACAATGCAGAGACAAACACAGAAGCCCAAAAATTGAGGCCTCATTGGGAAGGAGAGTCAGAGGAGCCTGACTAAAGTTTGGTCAAGGAGAGACTCTTAGTCAAAGGGTTGTCTAATATTGGCAATTTCATTAATCTATCTAAAGTTGACTGATTGAAACATATATGTTTTGAAAAATATATGTTAATGTATACGTTCAGGCCAATGTATTTAGAATAGAGTAGATGGGTGTAGTGCTCCCAGTTGGAAATTTGGCTTTTAATTTTGGCTTAACCATCAGCTAGCCCTGTAATGAGACAATGTCTGTAGTAATTGTAAAGCTGTGTATAACCGCAAAGTAATATGCCACTATGGTGCTAGTACAGAATCCCTGGAGAGACACAGTAGTGGTAAGGTGATGTGTAAAGCTTATAGCCCAGCAATAAGGTAAAACATACAAATAGGTCTTGTGTTTTTATTTTTATTTATTTATTTATTTATTTTTTTTATGATAGTCACACAGAGAGAGAGAGAGAAAAAGGCAGAGACACAGGCAGAGGGAGAAGCAGGCTCCATGCACCGGGAACCCGACGTGGGACTTGATCCCAGGTCTCCAGGATCGCGCCCTGGGCCAAAGGCAGGCGCCAAACCGCTGCGCCACCCAGGGATCCCAGGTCTTGTGTTTTTAAATTAGGATCATAAGAATACTCCACAGCCCAAAAGGTTTCCACTAGTTACTCAGATGATTCCCAACAATCCATATTTTCACAGGGTTCTTACTAAAAGTATGAGAGATAATATAAAATGAAGAAATTTCATTCTTCACACAGGGTGTGAAGGTTCTTACTAAAAGTATAAGAGATCATGTAAAATGAAGAAATTTCTACTAAAGTCTAAGATTACACTTTTCTGAAGAGCCTGAAATTGAAGGATGGGAGAGAGGAAAGAGGAGGTTAAGAAAACGAAAGAAAAAAATGAAAACAAAATCCGGGGTCAATAAACAATTTGTTACACGTACATGAAGTTAGGCTCAATGAAAAATACAAGAAAAAAAGAGAGCAGGTGCTGAGTTAGAGGAACCAAAGGGGCAAGTAATGGGAGACCAAATATGGTCAATACCAACATGCCCAAAGAGCATAAAGAGCACTCATGTGTTCTAAATAGTATATCAGATTGTGGTTTCTCAGAGATAGAAATCACAGCAATGTTTTTTCACTATAAGACCTTTGGCTGTACAAAAAAACCTTGATTGTGCGTAGGAGTTTAACCATGACATAATGTGGAGAAAAGGAAGGAAAGAAAAAAAAAAAACATTTTCACATAATAGTATGATTAAGTTATAGGAGCAAATGTATATAGAAATATTCCATATGATGGAATGCTACAAAACATGTCTAGTATTTTTGCCGTATCTTTGCTGAAAGCATTTTCTCTGCAAATATTTTTTCCACATAACTAACTGGCCATAAGGCAATTTTACTGTAAAATATAAAATTACCCAAAAATAAAAGAACATATGAAAAATTAACAAAATTAAAAAGATCACCAAATACAAAATATTTTAGTACATTTAAAACATGTTTAGATTCATGGCAACACTATACAAATAACTGATTTGTGGATTATACCTAAGCACTTGTCTTGAAAGTCTTTTGTTCATAGTATTGTCAACCTAATACTGTCAGGAAGCAATAATTAATCAAGATAATTTATTTGGGATCAAAGAATTGCAATTTGGGCACACAGATTTGGGTAGCAGCCCAAATAGTGTCTCAGTAGGGAGCAAAAGTCAAGGGTTCTTAAAGCAAACACATATATGTTGCTTACAAAAGAATTTTTTATTGGTGTTGATGGCAGAAAGCTAATCTTAACTGAATGTAACTGGTGGCTAAGTCTATCACTAAGCAAAATCTCTTACTGTAGCAGGTTGTAGACATCCAGGCTGACTCCTTGGAATATTCACGGTTTAGCCCAGTTCAAAAGTTCCACTGTTGGGGATGTGCATGAGGCACATCTCTTTTTTTTTTTTTTTAAGATTTTACTCATGAGAGACACACACAGAGAGGCAGAGACATAGGCAGAGGGAGAAGCAGGCTCTATGCAGGGAGCCCAATGTGGGATTTGATCCTGAGAATCTGGAATCAGACACTGAGCCAAAGGCAGATGTTTAACCGCTGAGCCACTCAGGCGACCTGAGGCCCATCTCCTTAATGTCCTCCCAGCTCCATTTGAAAACTCCTTGTCATAAGTGAGCCCAATCGATTTCACCTCTCACAGTATTAGTGTTTTTTTTTTTTGCTTTTTTTTTTTGCTTGTTGATTCATCTCCTTGTTCAGCATTACACTCTGTTTTTTTTTTTTTCACTAAAATTTCCTTTGAGAGGTATCAGTTTCCAAATACTAGGATGTATATTTGTAACTGAGGTTGGTATTACATTATGAAAGCCTTCTACACTATTTATTATTGGCATATTGTCTCATGTCCATTGATAGATGTTCCCAAGTTATATGGAAAATATACTTCCAAACTCTGTATCACTGTGTAGACTATTATGAAGGCTGACAATTATATAAAAATAAGCATTGCATCAATGGAGAAATGAAACCAAATTGTCATACCAGTTATTTTTTATCTTTTATAGAAAAATTACCCTGTAGCCAATTAGTTATGCAGTGAAAATGTTCTTAGCAAAAATGCTTATGGCAAAGATGCTTACAGAGAAAGTACATAGAACCACTATAAAGGCATTAAAGGAAATAAAATCTGTCCAGTGATGTGTGTGTGTGTATACATACAGACACATATATATGCACACATATATACTTAGAAAAACATTTGTAAGATACATGCATATATATTTATATATGTCGCCTTTACCATCCCCCCGGTAATGTCTGATCACCTTGGTCTGCCTTCAGCAAGAATCCTGCTAGAACAGTGAGTGTGTGTGTTTGTGTGTAGATAGATGGATAGATAGATAGATATAAAATGGAGGAGACAAGTTCTCAGATAACCTCAGAAAGGCAGAGTAGAAGTACCACAGGTTTGTGTTTCCATGAAGGCTCAGAGAACAAAGAAATGACATTCAGTTGAGCCAACCAGGGAAAAGTTTTTAAAAATTGGTAGCCTATTGACAGGTGACCAGAGAAAATTCCAGGATAAGTGATATCCTAAGCAAAGGCATAAAGCTAAAAAGGGGAAATAACAGACAATAGTAATTAAGCACTTACCATATGGTAGGTATTGTCTTCAACTCTTTACATGTGTTACTTCACATTATCCTGACAAAGTACTGCTATGGTTTTCATTTTAGAGTTGAAAACACAGTCACAGAGTAAGGCACTTGGTCAAGATCAGCCAGCCAGTAGGAAATATTGGCAGGATCCAAAGCCAGATTGAATCCTTAGCCTGCCCACAATTCTCCCTCATGTAGGTCAGGATCTTCATTTGAAGGACCTAAAAGGCTACTTAAGGACACTTTAAAATAGAGTAGACAGTAAGGCATTACTTGGGCCAGATGAGAAATCATGAGATTAAAGTGGAAAGCCCAGTTCCTTCATCTACTGTCCAGCGCTATGAGAGGTCAAGTTCACCTAAAGTTAGGCACTGTGAGAAGTTACAATTCTTCATGCCTCTCCCCTCCAAAAGAAGGTGAGCTGCACCTTGAGGGGAGTTGAGGTGCCCTGTTCTCCCATCAACTGTGTAAATTGTTCAATAATAATATTTCTCTTTATCAGTATTAAATCTCTAAGAGAAACAACTTCTTTCTTTTTATGATCCCTGGTAATACCAACATATTTAATATGAATACATATGAACATATTCATATGTCCTCAATATCTGATCACAATTTTCCCTTTAGAAATAGAAAATATTTCAAAGAGGGGTGTCTGGGTGACGCAGCAGTTGAGAGTGTCTGCCTTCAGCTCAGGGCGTGATTGGGGGGTCCCGAGATTGAGTCCCACATCGGACTTCCTGCATGGAGCCTGCTTCTCCCTCTGTCTCTGTCTCTGTCTCTCCCTGTGTTTCTCATGAATAAATAAGTAAAATCTTTAAAAAAATTTTCAAACAAACACAGGAAGGATAGATACTAACATAATGAATACCCAATCTATCCATCACCCACATTTAACACATCTTAATATAGGACTTTGTATACATTACATATATATGTATACGTTACATACATAACTGAAGGTCCCTAGGTCAGCCTCTCTTATTCCAATTCTCTCCTCCTACCTCACCATCCTGATTGTGGTATATTTTATTACAATGTGTGTGTCTATATTTTGATTATACATTTTGATTGTACATTATTTTGTTTTTTTTCCCCACTCGACATTATCTCTAAAAACATGCAATCAATTTTTCATTTTATGATTAGATATGGTTCAAAATTCAAATGATTCAAGGGAGTATGCAGTGAAAAATTTCTTTCCCACAAAGCTGCTCAAACACCCAGTTTTATTCCGTGGAAGCAACTAGTGTTTCCTGTTTCCTCTGTATCCTTTCAGAGATGTTCTATGCACATTAAGCAAGTACACATATATTCTTTTTTTTTAATTTAAATGGTAGCATGCTGTTATGCACCTATTTTTTCTATAAGATATGTCTATAGCATAAATTAGAGTTGACACATTAATGGTAATATTAATCATAATGGGTTGCTAATTGTCCTTACTTGAGGTAGTAATATATTAGATATCCCTGAAGTGCCCATCCTCTCACAGCCTTTCCAATATTATCAAATGTCTTTATTTTTTACTTAAATATTATGTTTTTGAGACATCATAGTGGTACATGTAGTCATGGTTCACGCAATTTTAACTACTAGGTAGGGCACAGTTGTATAAATTGAATATACTGCAAGTTACTTATCCACACATCCACTGATGGGCAATTAAATTTGTCCCATGTCACTTTATCCTTGTTAGAGTGCCTGGTTCATGATAAATGTTTTTTAAGTGAATGGATAAACTAATGAATCCATGAATAATAAGAAACTGATTTTGAAGCATGCTAAACATGCTGGTATGAACTGTAAGGGACTATAGATGATAATCCCCACTATGAATCACAGTGGATTTTTTGAGACCTTAGAGGTAAATGGGAGGGGTTCAACAAGAATAGCCTTTTATAGCTTTTAAATTCTGGACTTTTTCAGCTTTCATAATTTGCATTAATAGCCTCAATCACCAGTTGGTCAAGGAAACAGTATACACATCAAAGATAATTTTTCTAATTTTAAATGTAAACAGTACTTCGTTAGTCATCTTTTGAATTGCAGAGGTACACCCAGCTGGCTAAGGGTCACCACACCCTGTCTATATTTACTGAGTTAAGAATAAATCTGGCTAGGTTGCTTTGTTGTTAAAAGAACAAACTAATTATTGAAAGCTCAAGTTCAAGTTCATATATTCTGACTTCCTAGTTAATTTTCATATCATGACAAGGACAGCTTCTAGGTAAGAACTTTATATATGCTGACTAACCACTGATGGCAAGTTTTGGCATAGGACGTTATTTAATATTTGGATACGTCGCATTTTGTGGCTGGGGCAAAGGAGCACTTAATGTGCTTAATTTTACTGAGATCATGCTAAGAAATTTGTGATCCCAAGGCAAAATGCCACACATATTTCCTCCCGATATTTAGTTTTCTGCCCTAGGAATATAATTCAGCTAAAAGATTTCAGTCCTGCTTCTTTCCCATCCTAAGTTTTAGATTGGGACTTTATCATAATGATTGTACCTATTATAATAATTATTACCTTTCAAATTAAAATTGTGCAGGCTTTGGCGATAGAAACACTTTTGAACAATTTTTCTTTGAGTTGACTTCATGTTGTTCAGGCAAGTCACAAACTTAATCCCTTATTCACTCAACAAGGGTTAATTAAATGCACACCAGATTAGGTATTTATCAGAGATGCAAGTATTAATGTCTAAAAGGTTCCTTTTAAAATATGTGTATGTACTAATAGACAGAATACTACTAATTTATGACTCGCCGCGAATTCCTAGAAAGGAATTCTTAACTAAATTATGAGCTAATAAAAGTGCACACAGTTTAAAATTTACTAATTATATTACAATAGCCATGATATGGAAACAATCTAAGTGTCCACCAATGGATGAATGGATAAAGAAAATGCAGTTATATGTACACAATGGAATATTACTCAGTCATTTTTTTAAATGAAATTTTGCCATTTGCAACAACATTGATGGGCCCTGATGGCATTATGCTAGTGAAATAAGTCAGAGATAAGCTATGTGATCTTACTTATATGTGGAATCTAAAAAACAAAAAACACAAAACGCAAAAACAAAAAAACAAGCTCATAGCTACAAAGGACAGACTGATGACTACCAGAGGTGGTGGGTGGTGGAAATGGGTGAAGGGGATCAAAGGAACAAACTTCCAGTGAGAAGCCATCAGGATGGAAAGTACAGCATGGTGACTAGAGTTAATATGTTTTGCATATTTGAAAGTGGCTAAGAATAAATGTTAAAAGTTCTCATCACAAAAAAATAAAAGATTTCTGTGTGTGTGACCATGTAAGGGGACAGATGTTAACTAGACTCATTGTGATCATTTCCCAATGCACACAGATATCAAATCATTATGTTGTACCCCTGAAACTAATAAGTTGTCTATTAGAAATATATACATTTTTAAAGTTACTAATTATATTATACAAGTAGCATATCATTATATTATTTGGGTTTGAGAGAGCAGTAACTTGCTCAAGACTGATAGTAAATTGCCAATGCAAATTATTCATGCTATTTAGAATTTTAAATAGAATTTGAGGAAAAAGTTAAATTTGAGCTTGTTTCCACATATGTAAACGGCAGTTTGTTGTGTTAGGTTAATAAGGTATAAGGCACCTAGCATGATACCTCACACATGCTCACTCAATTTTGTTAGCTACTTCCACTTTCTCCAAAATTAGTAGTATATCTAGCACATTTAACACCTTCTTCCTCTGAATGAGAATTTTTATTAATCATAAAATGAAATGAATATGAGCCAGATAGAAATGTAGACACTGAAAAACATCATTAAAATTTTTTAAATAAAAAGTTGATAATAATTATGATACAAAAGAGGAAAAAATAGAGTAATACTTTTCATTAAAAAGTTTTTTTTGAAAAAGGAAAAAGATAAATGTTTCAAAAAAGGGTTTTAAAAGTTTGGAGAGGGGATCCCTGGGTGGCTCAGGGGTTTAGCACCTGCCTTTGGCCCAGGGCGTGATCCTGGAGTCCCGGGATCAAGTCCCACATCAGGCTCCCTGCATGGGGCCTGCTTCTCCCTCTGCTTGTGTCTCTGCCTCTCTCTCTCTTTGTATCTCTCATGAATAAATAAATAAAATCTTTAAAAAAAATAAAATAAATAAAAGTTTGGAGAATGATTTGCACACAGAACGATAGAATTTAAATAACTCCATTTCTGCTTAAGTATCTTTACAATCATGGTGCTATCATTGTATATTTTGAGTCTACTGTTTAAAGGGAGGGTTTATATTGTACCACAGAGGTTGGAGACATGAATTCCCCATAGAATACAATGTTTGTTAAAAGATAATAAAAATTACTTTTTTTGAGGCTTACATATGTTATTAAAATTTAATAGGAACCACAGCATTTAGTAAGAATTTACATCAGTGGTTTTGTCTTGGTGATTTTGCCTCTGGGGACATTTGGCAATGTCTGAAGCAACTTTGGGTTGTTACAAGTGTGGGTAAGACAGTGCTATTGAAATCAAATGGATAGAGGCCAGGGGTGCAGCTACACATGCCATGGTGCACAGCACAGCCATCCACAACAAAGAATTATCTGGCTCCAAATGACAAAGAGGTTGAGAAACCCTGACTTGGACTAACACAAGTTTTTTTGGGGGAGTATTTTTTCATTGGCATTAAGGTTAATGGCTTATTTGTTAAGCAACTATGTAGACAAAGCAGTACCTTATTATGCCTGCACCCATGGTTAACTATGACATTTCCATTAGGTTCTCCTAAAGGACTGCCAGCCACCTCAAGGGAGGGTTAAATCAGACTTCTACTTTTAAAGTACTTTTAAAACCAAAGCTTTGCAACAGGCGATTTATGGGGGTCTTCACTCTATGCTACTTATTAGATTTTTTAAAAATATAACGTTAAGATGTTAAGTAACAGTTTTACTGAATTACAATTCACATACCAAAGATTGATCATTTCAAAAGTTTACAATGTGGTGGCTTTTTGGATATTCATAAGTAAATCACCACTAATTGCAGAACATTTTCAACATTCCCAAAAGAAATGTCATGCCCATCAGCAGTTATATCCCATTTATCCCTTTCCCCAGCTCCCCACAACCACAAATGTACTTTTCTATTTGCCATTCTGAACATTTTATATAAGCAGAGTCAAAGTATGTGGCTTTTTCCGATTAGATTCCTTTACTTAGCGTATTTCCATGATTCATCTCTGTTGTCATGATTCAGCCCTTTTTTTCTTTATATTGCCAGATAATATTCAGTTGTATATACAGGGCACATTTGTTTATCCATTCATCAGTTGATATTGGAATGCTTCTATGTTTTTTGGCTACTAAGAATGCTGCTATGAACATTTGTGACAATTTTCTGTGAAGACAGGTTTTTCGTTCTCTTGGGTATATAACTAGAAGTGGAAATGCTGGGTTCATGTGGTAATTCTGCTTACTCTAAGGAATGGACATTTTTGCATTATATAATTTTATTGTATGGATATGCCACATTTTGGTTTATTGATCAGTTGATGGGACATTAGGCTTACTTCCTCTCTTCAGCTGTTAAGAATAATGCAGTTTGAACATGTATGCACTAGTTTCTCTAGGAGTGGAATTGCTGGGCTATGTTGTAACTGTTCATTCTTCTGAGGGACTGCCAATCTGGTTTCCAAAGGGACTGCAACATTTTACAATCCCACCAGTAATAGAGTGCCAATTTCTCGCATCCTTGTTATTATCAGTCTTTGATTTTAGCCATCCTGGGGACTTGGAGTGGTAGCTCACTGTGATTTAGATTTCCATTTCCATAGAGACGAAGATTGAGCATCTTTCCATGTTTTTATTGGTTTCATGTCTTTAGAGAGGTCTATCCAAATCTTAAGCCCATTTTAAAAAATGGGTTGTCTTTTTTTGTGGTAAGAACTCATTATATATTCTGAATACTCGTTCTACGGTGATAGGTAACTCACAAACACTTTCTCACACTGGATGTATTTTTTTTTCTTTTCTGAATGAGGTCTTTTGAAGCATAAAAGTTTTTTTTTTTTTTTTTTAAGATTACTTATTTATTCATGAGAGACACGTGGAGGCAAAGATGTAGGCAGAGGGTGACGCAAGCTCCTCAAAGGGAGCCTGATGCGGGACTCGACCCTAGGACCCCGGAACCACGCCCTGAGCCGGAGGCAGATGCTCAACCACTGAGCAATCCAGGCGTCCCTGAAGCATAAACGTTTTTTAATTTTGATAATTTTATCTATTGTGTGTTGCTGTTTTTGGCGTCAAATTTAAGAAACCACTGCCAAATCCAAAGTCACAGACATTTACTCCTGTGCTTTCTGCTAAGTTTTATAGTTTTAGCTACTACATTTAGGTTTTCAATCCAGTTTAATTTTTGTATATGATGTAAGGTATGAGCCCCACTTTTTTTTCCCTGTCAATATCCCATTGTCTCAACACCATTTCTTTAGAAGGTTATTCCTCTGTTGAAAGGTCTTGGTACCCTTTTTGAAAATCAATTAACTTTAAATTTGTAGCATTGTATTTCTTGTGTTGAATCTGCGTATCAATTTGGAAAGTACTGCCATCTCAGTAAGTGTTTTGATTCACAAACCAGGGATGGATGTTTAATTTCTTTCAGCAATATTTTGCGATTTTCAGTGTACAAGTCTTGCATTTCTTTGGTTAGATTTATTCCTATTATATTCTTTTAAAATGGATGCTATGTAATTTTCTTTACATGTTTCGTATCTTTTATTGCCAATATACAGAAATGTGATAAAAATGTTTTTGTATAGAAACCATACTACTGAGTTTCATGAAATAAGAGAAAGGATAATTTCTTTAATCACTTAATATAGATTTTTGCTTCTTTTGAATCTGTACTATCCACTGTGTTGAAGACATATATATACTTTAACTTCTTTTCAAAGACTGGATGAACTTCCTCTCAGGAAACCCGTGATTCTCAGTTTATTTCTTAGTGATGGTGGCTATTTTAAAAAAGCCAACCTTCTTGAAACAGGAATGTAAAATGTTCTTAGGAGCCTTTAATATAGAAAGAGACGAGCATTTGACACAACCATCTCTTTGATCAGTTTCTAGAATTTCAAGAGTATAAAGGAATGAATGGGAGAAGTAAAGGAGGCAAAAAATCTATAATGTGAATATAAGAAAAATATAAAATTAAATAATTCTTTTATGTTTTAAATGTAACTAGATGTTTGTACTAAATACATACATTTTATTAATTTTAAGAACTAATAGAGTTACATTTTTCAAAAAAGCATGAGTAGCCATTGTTATTATTTTGGGACCATACAAAATGTCCAAAGTATATTTTATTTGCAATTTTCATTCTAACCTGTAGAATAATGTGAGAAAGCTAAAACAGGTATTGCAAAACACCATTATACAAGGAGCAAATTGAAATCATACATATTATTGAGTGATTTTCTAGATCCAAATGAGGTCTCAGGTTTTCCAACTCCTAAATGCAGACAACTTTATGATTTAGTTGTGTAGAAACAATGTACGCAATTCCAAAAAATATTAAAACATATTTGAAAATGACTAACTCAAAGTAATCCCTTGATCATAGTACAAAGATACAGAAAGTGCTGAGTACTCAAGATTAAGATTTATCTGACGATTTCACCAAGAGAGAGTGCCACCTATGGATTTAAAGAAGGAAGACTTAGTAGGATTAAAAGGATCTTTATAGATTTTGTATTTTGTTTCCCAAGGCTAAGTCTGCACTAGAATTCCCTCTAAAGTTTATTTTAAAAGGGAGTCCCGGGCCTTGTCACTGTACCATGTGTTTGATAGTCGGAGTGGAGAATTTTTTTTAACACTCCATTCTTCTATATGATAAAATTAGTTTTGGGAAGCATCATGAAACTAGTAGAAGTAATGGCCACAAGAGACAGTGAAAATTTTTTTTGAAATTTCATATGAATTCCATACTTGAAACTAATATTACACTGTATACTAGCTGGAATTTAAGTAAAAACTTGCAAAGAAAAAGAGATTTCATATGATCAAGGCAGTCAATAATTAGAAGTTAAAATAACTATTACAAAGGGGAAAAGAAAAGCACTTTTCAATAGTTTTTGTATCTTCCTAAGAGTTTTTTAACACTGATCTTGTTAGCAGATCAATATGGCATTTTATGCAGATAATTGTCTAGTAACTGAAGTAAATTTTAGTAAAGTTGGTACATCAAAAGATACTTTAGGGTAACTACTATTAAGGACAAATCCAATTTTAAAGATATTCTTTAAATTCTGCAAGTTGTTTCACAAGAACTAAATTTTGCATGTACCAAGTAGTCCCACAGAATGACACAATGAGATGACAGGATGGAGTTAAAAGCCCACGACTATAGAAGGGACAGAACAGTGACTGGAGAGGAGGCTAAGTAGGTGCAGATGGGTTTGCAGACTTTAAGGCAGAAGGGTGAACAAGTTTTTTTCTCATAGCTTCTATTTCCTCAGTGATGTAGGAGGTGAGATTATTTACCCAGAATGAAAGAATTGCAAAGGGGGATGGGTTAGGGATTTAAGAACAGTTTGACAGTTTGACAGAGTAAAAGGAGCTGACCACTAGGGAAACAGAGCACAGAAGAGTGAGGCAGGGATTGGATGTGAGGTTTCCAGATGACCAGTTCGATGCTCCTTTTAATAAACCACATTGAACAGCAATGTAATGGGACAGATGCTAGCTACACTTGTGGTAAATATAGCACAATATTATAAACTTGCCAAATCAAAGTTGTACACCTACAACTAATGTAACGTTGTGTCAATTATACTCAAATTAAAAAATAAACAAACCGCATTGAAAGAATGCCTCCTGGGGAAAGTTTTTTTGCATGCATGGACAGCAGGTAGTGTTAACTGAAACAAAAGGATGATCTGAGGAAGTAATATCAAAATTAGAAAATTTTGAATTAAAAAAAAATCTTGAATTTTGTGTACAACAATGTAGAATCACTTGAAGTCGCAAGAGTAAGGACACATTTTTAAGGATCTTGAGGTTTGGAAAATGCAGAAATATGTACACACAGAAAGGAAATATCGCCTATTTTTACTTATTTAAAAAGCTTCGTTAGACTTCATTTGAATGTTTACCATTGCTCTCGTACATACATAAAAAGGAAAATATAAGTAAATATTATACAAGTAATATAAGTAAATAAAATACATTGCTTTTTCCATACGATTCATCCTTTTCACCAACCAGTGAAAGCATTGGCAACAGGTATTTCCTGTGAATCCATAACGGAGCAAGTCATGGTGCTACTCTCCTGTACTGGCTTTGCAATTCTTTAGACAAAGCATGCTTTGGACTGCCTTTCATTATGCTGTCCAACATGTCTGATTCATCATCTTTCCCATCCCTCTCCACAAACTTTTGATACCTTGTGTTCAAAAGAACGCTCCACCATTGTTCTTAGGACTTTTTTTCTAAGCTAGTGTTTTTGATATCTTGAATAAACAGGTAATGGAGGCAGTTGGTTAACAAGATTGTACGGCCCTATCCATTGTTAAATGCACACAAATTTCAGAGATGTCAACATATGAAAAAAATAGTGCAACTTAAAAATAGGACAGTAGTTCTATATTTTAATTTAGAATATTTCCCTTGTCATTAGTTTTCTAAAATACAATTTTAAAGGCTGCAATTCATTTCATTATGGGTGCACCATGCTTTAGTCTGTGGTTCTGTGAAGGGCGTGACTGGCCCTTTGGGAACATCACAACGTGTCCAGAGACATTTTGGGCTGTCATCACTGAGGAAGCCACTGGAATCTAGTGGGTAAAGGTTAGAAATGTTAAGCATCCTGAAACGTAGACGGCGGCCCCTTATAACAAATTATCTGGCCCCAAATCCTATTAGTGCTGAGATTCAGAAGCCTAGTGCTAGACTTAAAATTTTTCAGTTTTTCCCTCCTTCAGGAAACCACCATATTAAGGGACAGCATAGTATAGTGTTTAAAGATATTGCCTGTTGAATTGGCTGGGCTCATATTAGCCATAACAGTTACTAGCTGAAGAACATTACCTAGAAGGAATTAGTAATCTAACTTCTCAATTCCCCATCTGTGAATATAGAGAAAATTAATTGAAAGTGGATAGTACTATCAAGACAAATAGGTTTATAAATGTAAAGCCCATGTCTGTCATCTAAGATACACTTACTAGTGTTGGACTGGCTTCAGTTAGGTTATGATTTTTTTTTTAATAAACATAATCACAAACTTCACTATGGAGGGGTGTAGTCTAAATAGGAAGAACTGATGGAAAAATCAGAAGCAAAGAATTTCAAGGTTTGGGGCCTATGTCACCATTCCAAAAAGTTTCAAGTCACTGGAAGTTTGTAAAATCAATTTAGTGGGTCAAGACTAGCATTGGAACAAAGATAGATTAGAAAATATCATGGTGCATTCCAAGAACTCTTTTCATAAAATAGGGTTTCATTGATAGAAGCTTCAATGTATGCACCAGGTCACAATGTTAAAATGTATTTTGTAACGTGAGTCACAATAAAAGACCTTTGAAAGGCACCACCCTTAGTCCAACTACCACTTGATGTTTCAGTCTAATCTATATCTGCATGAACTGATGAGCTTCTGCTTTAAGACAGTCCGGCTGTATCTTTGGACATTTTATTAAAAAAGCTCTTTAAGGTAATGAGAAACAAACTTAATGTGAAAAATGACTAAAAATATTTTGTCTCAATCTATCGCTTTAAATCTGTTGGGAAATTAAGCATGCTGGAAGTACTGTATGTGCGGTGGCATTGGAAACAGTGTTGCTCACTAGCTCATCAAGCTCATCACTAGCTTTGAAGATAAATAGCCATAAGTTTACTATCATCATTATCATGAAAAATATGTGAGTACCAACAGACCAATTGAGTAAGGCAGCTTTAATGTCTATAAACAATACTAAAAACATTAACTTAATAACCATAGTGCCAGAAGTCTCTAAGTAGTACATGAGCATGTTTTATGCATCATTGGCTATGATCTTAAAAACAAAATCCAAAACTTTTTAAAAGGAGTTAATCTTTAAAAATGATTAACTGATTCATTCTTTGAAAAAAGTCAAATTATGTTAATCGCAGTTGCTGGCTGGCTGAATATAACCTAAAAGAAAATGAGGGTAGTGACACTATGTTGAGAAATACCTAATGCATGCATAATAAAATCCCAAATCAGGCAGAGTTAACAAAATTACACTGTAAACTGTGATCTCCCCAATATCGTGATGTATTCTGGATAAGGAATTAATGTTATTTAAATCTGTTACTACAGTGATCTTTGAATGATCCCTTATACAAACCTTTTAGATATTTGAGAAGAGGAATTTCCCCTAATAATTTCTTAGTCAACCTTCAATATAAGTATTTTATTAATTGCTATGTGCCAAGCCCTCTAGAAAGTTCTAGGAACTTAAAAATAGAAAAAATTCATAGTTCCTAAACTTAAGAGTTTCATAGACTTAGAGAAACTAAAATTTATAGTTGTGTAGTATGAAGCAGAGGTAGGTAGTAGGATATGTGGATCACTATTATTGCCCAGAAGTTAGAAGTTGGCTGATGTCCAAGCTGTTTTTAAAAATGACTTTGAAAAAATGGGCAAAATGGGATGAACAATCCTGGATGAGGAAACTCCTAAGTGTAAAAGGCAAAAGTGCCAGGAGAAATAGCAGGAGAGATTGGTTGCTACATAATGGGTTGGATGGAGTAAACAGTAAAGACTAGTTGAGGTGAGTCCAAGTATAAATTGAAGGCCTGAATAAAAGTATAAAGCATTTTCAGCAAATGTTTGTACGTACAACACTTTACCCCACATTGGGGAAACGGTTCCTCTATTAAAAAAGTACTCTATTTCAACATGTTAGACAAATAGTAAAAGTTGTAACATAATATTCTAAAGGAACTACTGGCATGTTAGGGAAGGACTCTGAGAAAGTGACACTGAAATGGAGACCTGAAGGAAAAATAAGATTTTAAAGGTCTGATTTGAGATATTACAGTGTTTCTCTGTAGACTGTGAAATCCCTACATACTCCTGAAGAGAACCAGTCTCTTTTGCCCACACTATAAATCTATTAAAAGACATAAATGTTTATTAAAATTAAAAACTAATCATGTAAAAAAAACTAATCATGTAATTGAGGACAAGATTAAGTCTCTCATCTCTTCTCCCATAGAGAATATTTGCACCATTTATGTCATATTACAATTACTTGAGAATTTGGAAGAGAATCAAATGAAAGGACAGATTTAAGAGTGAAGAGGGAGCCACTGCAAAAGGGGAGTTAAAAGATTATAACAAGTGCTTTAAAAAGTGCAAATAAAATGTCAGCACTGTCCATTCAACACAATAATTTGGAGGTCCTTATTAACTTGTTTACAATTTCAGTGAGAAAAGAACAGTAGGTGGACATGAGGCTGTAGATTGTGGAGTTCCTATCAAGAAGCTTGGTAGAGTAATGTTGCATGAAGGATTTTTGCTGCTTTAATTTACTAAGGAAGGGAGAGTGTAGAGGGTTTTCAATACCTTCCCTAAAAAAGAAAATGTAACTTGTTGAAACTTATTACTGCATACCTTAAGCAGTAACTTTTTTTTTTTTAAGATTTTATTTATTTATTTATTCATAGAGACAGAGAGAGAGAGAGAGGCAGAGACACAGGCAGAGGGAGAAGCAGGAACCATACAGAGAGCCTGACGAGGGACTTGATCCGGGGTCTCCAGGATCACACACCCTGGGATGCAGGTGGCACTAAACCGCTGCGCCACCAGGGCTGCCCAGTATCAGTAACTTGTAATAGTATTTACTCCAGATACCTGCATATATATAACAAAGCTAAGGTTAACACATTTATACTTACCACTAAGAAACAACATTGAATGTATATAAACTCTTAACCTTTATACTCTGGAGATGTAAATCTTTAAGGTATGAACCAATTACTTTTGGTCATTTCTTCCAACTTATGACTAAGATTTGAGAACTGAATTTCTTTTTCCAAAGAAAGAGGTCAGAGAGACAAAGATCATTTAAAACATTTTATTTTTTAATAGGTTACCACTTGCATAAGTCAGTGATGTTTTCACCTTCTAAGCTGTATTGTATTTGTAATGATGAATGTCAGTGATAACTAAGAAGTTTAAACACCTGTATATTCTTTACAGGCCTGACAGTGTGTTTTGCTTACCAATTTTCTGGCAATATCTCTCCTCACTACCTATTTTCTGTGTGCTGGTTCCTATGCTGTGACTAAGAAAATCAGCAGCCTACTTCAGCCTTGTCAGTTCGTACCTCCCTCTAGGCATAAGAGCAATTTAGTCTCTTAATTTTCACTTCTTTCTGGGTGTATAAAACTCCAGCCTAAAAAAAAAAAAAAAAAAAAAAAAAAAAAACCAACAACAAAAAACACTAAAGTGAAATGATTTGCCAAATACAAGATTCTCTGGGATATGAAGGAGTGTAAAATTAAAAACAAAGTGGTAAAAATAAGCCCTTCTCAAACATAACCCAGATGCTGGATAAGTGTGTAAGGAAACTGAAAATCCCTAATTGCTTACCAGTCGTTCAATGTTTTAAGTCAGTTTCCACCACTGACAAATAAAAGACAGCAAACTACGCTACCTAATAGAATTTATTCTGTTTTGGTGCTTTTGAAGACGGTGATAATACTCATTTTTACGCAAACCCAACAAGAGCCCTTTGACAGCGGTAGCACCCCTAAGCTTTTACTCGTACCAAGTGTCTGGACATACCAGGAACTTAAAGAGCATTATATAATTATTCTACATCTAACTTCTGCTCATCACGTTTTAATACTCAAAGCCTTGTGGCCTCAAGTCACTGCTTGTGACTTACCGGTCTTCACAAATTCGGGATTCCCCCGAAACTGTCTTCTGTCCATTAGAGTACTCGTGCCAACCTACTGAGAACAAACTCAGTATTTCCAGGGCTGAAAATAGGAGGTCTTGCCGCTGACACCTTCATTCCAATCGACACAACCTTAGCTCTCTGGTCTCCGCCTTACCTGGTCTGAGGCAAAGTGTGCCGCCCCACACTTGCAGTTAGCTGAGACACCTATGGGCTGCTCGCAGGTCCAGCGGCGTGGGTCGCGGTCGGGGTCGGGGTCGGAGTCGGGGTCGGTGGCGGGCTGGCCTGGCCGGGCATAGACCCTGGCCCGGGAGGCGGCCCGGAGACGAGAGCTCGGAACCTCGGCGTGCCCCGCTCCTCCGCGACCGGCGGACAGACACGTAAGCTCTTGAACCTGGGGCTAATCCAAAATCCGGCGGGGTCGGCGCAGCTCAGGCCAACTCGCTGCAGAAGGAAGGTCAAAATCACCTTGGGGCAGCACGCGCCCGGACGACGACGCTCGCACCGCCACAGGCCGCCCCGCGGTCTCCCTGGGTCACCGGAGGACAGCCGAGTCCCAGGCGGGCCCACGGCGGCCGTGGGCGGGGCCGCCCCCTTCCCGGCTGCCCGCCGACTTCCGGACCTGCGCGCGCCTCCCCGCACCGCCCGGGTCGCCCGGCGCGCCCCTCCCCCCGCCCACCGTTTCCCGGCATGCTCCGCGGAGGAAGGGACGGAGTCGACAATAACAAACCCCACCGCGGCGGAGTCCGCGGCCCTGCCGAGCCCTCGGCGCTGCCTTCGGGGTCCCGCGTCGCTCCGGCCCCTCGGCTCTGACCGGCCGCGGCCCCCTGACTCCCGGCCCCCGACCCAGAGCCGAGGGGCCTGACAGCTTACCCCCTCTGCCCCGACCCCTCCCTCCCGCCCGGAGTCTGGGGCCGTGACCGGCACCCGGGACGCCGGCGGTTGTGTCGGTTGGCGGTGCCCGATGGGCGGTTGGTAGCCGCCGCCGAGGAGGAGGCGGCGGCGGAAGATGGTGCCAGGGGCCGCCGGCTCTGCTGCTGCCACCGGCAGAGGAGGCGGTGCTGCCAGGTGAGTGCCGTCGCCGCCCGTGGCCCCTTCCCCCATCTGGCTCCGCGGCTGCTCGGCGAGTTCGGGCGCAGTGGGCCGGGGGCGCCGCCCGCGCGCAGGTGTGTGCGCATCCGGGCGCGGCAGGTGCTGCCCTGCGGCTGCCGCCCTGGCTCGACGGCCCCTGAGGAGACGCGCGGTTGGAGTCGAAGCCCCCGGGGCTGCGGGCGGGGTGGGGCGGGCTCGCCCGGTGCGGGCCTACGTGCGGCTCCCGTGGCGGCGGCCCCGGGGTCCCTCCCTGTCCGCGCCCCGGGCCAGCCACGATTCGGCGATTCGGCTTTCGGAGCGGCGGAGGGCGAGGGAAGCTGCCTCCTGTCTCGTCGTCACTGTGGCAGGCGTCGCCTTCACGCCGTCTCTGACTTGAGAAACCGGAGAGCGGAATTGGGCCGAGGCCGAGCGAAGCGCGCAGCGGGAGGATCGGAGGATGCCTTTGTCCCGACCCCGGAGTGCGATGGGTATAAAGTTACTCCTAGCAATGACTCAGCCTCCGCCAGCCCCACCGATAAGATTTGGGATGGGGTGTGTTTGCGGATTTCACAACTTCCTCAGGAGGAGCAGAAGAACAGGAGAAATGGCAGCTTTTGAGGGGAATAGTTTCTTCCACCGCCTGGTGGATGTACTATGTTTATTGTTATGGTTTCGTAATCTAGTCTTTTCCATCATGACTCTTGAAAGTGTGGTCATAGCACGAGGTGGTGTGTGCCAGGATGCCAAGGAGGACTAATATGCTCTCTGTTGACAGAGTCATTACTGCAAGAATTTAAGCTAGGTAACAGTGTTTGCTTCCAGTTTACTGTATGTACATAGAGCAGTGATTTGGGCCCTGTGAAAATGTGCCTATCGTTTTATTGTATAGGTTCTGGGTTTTTGTGTTGGTGCTGCTTGCATGATTTATCCAAAGAATTGGGAAGTTAGGAACTTAGGAGGAGACGACTTTTAAATAGACAAATCTATGTTTAATCAAGAATCACATTATTATATTTCTGTATTTGATACAAAGAGGTCTCTCCCATTCCGAGTACCGTGGGGATTTTATTTTGGAGGTTATTTGGTTTATAAGCTAGGGGTGAGAAGATATTTTTGCTTTCTATTTCTAACAGAATGACAGAATGTGGCCTAAGTGAACACATTTTCTCAGTAACATTTGTCATTTTAGTGTTCATGTTGTGTTTCAGACCTAAATAGAGTTTTATAAAAGAAATGTTTTATGTTGGTGTTTGTTGATAAATATCTGTTGATGAAAATTAAATGTAAACTCAGACTACTTTTTATTTATTTATCTATTTTTATTTTTTTAAGATTTCATTTATGAGAGAGAGAGAGAGAGAGAGGCAGAGACATAGGCGGAGGGAGAAGCAGGCTCCATGTAGGGAGCCCGATGTGGGACTCGATCCCGGGTCTCCAGGATCAGGCCCTGGGCTGAAGGCAGCACTAATCCGCTAAGCCACCGGGCTGCCCAGACAATTTTTTTTTTTTAAAGATTTGTTTATTTATTTATTTATTTATGATAGACATAGAGAGAGAGAGAGAGAGAGAGAGAGAGGCAGGGACACAGGAGGAGGGAGAAGCAGGCTCCATGCCGGGAGCCCGACGCGGGACTCCATGCAGGGACTCCAGGATCGCGCCCTGGACCAAAAGGCAGGCGCCAAACCGCTGAGCCACCCAGGGATCCTCCCTCCCCCCCCCCCCCCAGACTACTTTTTAAAAGTAATTTAATTTTTTTTTATTTTATTTTTTTATTTATGATAGTCACAGAGAGAGAGAGAGAGGCAGAGACACAGGCAGAGGGAGAAGCAGGCTCCATGCACCGGGAGCCCGCGCCCTGGGCCAATGGCAGGCGCCAAACCGCTGCGCCACCCAGGGATCCCTAAAAGTAATTTTATTTAGTTGATTTTGAATCTTTTCATGTCAGTCAAATTTAGGGTTAATTATTGACCTAGTTCTTTTGATGTTGGATGACAGGGTGAAGCAGTACTCTTGTCTCAAAAAGTTTTTCTGGCTCTTGCTAACAAATACAAGTTCAGAATGCGTGGCAGATTGACTTTTAGCAAATCAAATTCATAAAGTCCAAAAGGGCAGAGGACACAAGACCTTTGTTTTTGAAAAGCCACACTTCTGAACCTAAATTTTTATTGTATTAGCCTGAGAAGAGCTTGTATTTGGCTTCTGATTTTGAGACTGTCTTTAAATCTTCATGTATTCATCAAATGTTCGAGCACCTGCTACAGGCTTTACTTTGCAGATACATGGGGCTTTTGTTTTTTAAAACAGGAATATTGGGCAGCCCCGGTGGCGCAGCAGTTTAGCGCCACCTGCAGCCTGGGGTGTGATCCTGGACACGTGGGATCGAGTCCCACATTGGGCTCCCTGCATGGAGCCTGCTTCTCCCTCTGCCTGTGTCTCTGCCTCTCTCTCTTTCTCTCTAAATAAATAAATAAATAAATAAATAAATAAATAAATCTTTAAAAAAATAAAAAATAAAACAGGAATATCTAGTAAAATGTTCTTTTTTTGCATAACACTCTTTTCTAATCCCAATTAAGCTTTTCATTTGTAGTATAGATAATAGTGGCTCAAGAAGCTCAAGTGAAAATCTGGCAGTACCTCTCTCTATACATTCATTCATGCAGTTAATATTGACTTACACTGTTGGAGCATTATTGCAAGTTTGCAGTATTTGCAAGTTTGAAAGAAAGTTACTAAAAGGAGATTTGGGTTTTATGGAGTGTAGGGGGATATTTTAGAGGCATGATCTGACATGAATAAGTCACATCACTTTTCCTTAAAAAGATGTCCTAGTCACCTCAACACCTGTTGGCTTGGGATTTATCACGTACCTACTCTGTGCTAGGTACTGGTCAAGAAATGCTAGGAATTTGGCAGCAAACAAGCCAAATCCCCATACTTATTGGAGAAAAATAAGTAAGGAGTAAAAGATACATGCTAGGAAGTGGAGGAAAAGCAGAAGAGAGGAGATGAGTATCAGGATTAGGGGATTGAAACTTCAGAAGTCCTCACTCATTGGTAACTTTGGAATGAAGACCCAGGAAAAGTGAGAAAGCTAGCTGTGTGACTATCTGGGGCAAAAACATTCTTGGCAGCAGGAATAGTAAACGGGAGGGCTCTGAGATAATTGGCATATACAAGAAAAAATGGAAAGGGTACTGCAGGTGGACTAATAGCAATGAACGGGAGGGTACTCTGAGAATGGTAATAGTGAAGACTCTACAGATACTCGGGGGCCTGCGGTAATAGTAAGGAAACAGTACCATACTGTAACCATCCCATTGCAAAAGCCACAGAGATTTGTTCCAGAAAACCCAGCAGCATGAAAGCTTTCTAGCATGAAAGGCTAGAAGGCAACTTGTACTACATTCAAGAAATGTTAAACCCCTGCAACACAGTTTTAGCTCCTGCAACATGAATGATGAACAAGAACTTTGTATGTAACCTTTGAATAAAAGATTGTAGGAAATTTTGAACCATGGGGAATTTTAAAGAAGATAAATTGCGAATGTTGGCTGCTTTGAGAGACTGGAATAGATAAAATGCTAGAGAAGCAGATTGTAGAGTGCTAGGTTGATGTTGTACTTACTGTTGTACATAAAAGTATGTAAATTTTAATTGTCACATTTCTGATTTGTTTATTATTGTGGGCCTAATAAACCTAATTGCCTGTAAGAAGACCTCTGTGGTATGGTCCCTGAGAGGATGGCATTTCTTTCCATCCCTCAGTAAAGTTGAGGTCCTTTTAAATTACTTTCTCCTAATATGAGTGCTGTCATGCACCCTTTCTTTCATTGATTTGTTTCTTCTTTCATAGCTGTTTAGTGAGTACCCTGAGTATTATGAAATGACACCCCACCCTCTTTCCCACCTCCAAGATTTTGCTCTTTTGAATTCTAATATTCTATTGGCTTGTAATTATGATAAGGGATGAAAATAATTGCAATCCCTTTTCCATTTCTTTGTTACTGGTTTGGGACTATACACATTATTTTTTCCCTCATATTCTACATGTAGTTGATCAGCAGCTATCCAGAATATCTGTTAAAATATTAGTCAGATTAGTACCGTATTGTTAATATATCCATGGTTGTTTTAGCCATTGTATGCAAATTCCAGATGTGCACATCCTTTTTTTTTTGATGTTGCTATTGTGTTTACAGATGGTCTTTGTTTAATAGAACAAAGCTAATTCAATATTTGCTATATATAATTTTGATTTCATTTTCAAACTATCATAAAATGAAGCGTAGAAATGTAACACTTTTGCTATAGACATAATTATGTCCATATATTAAAGAATTTAGAAAACCTGAATTCACTTTTAAAGGGAATGTCACAACTTGGTATTGCCATCCCTTAAAAATTATACTGTGCACAGTCCTGGATGTTTTATTTTAATTGCTGACAAGAATACAGAAAAAAATGGATGTGGCTTCCATACGTGGCATAATTTAGAGGAAGAACTGTTATCTAGTAAATTTGACTGAATTTCATTTTAACTTTCTTTTTGTATTTCTGTTAAGCAGAAGTTACAAAGTGACATAGCATATATTAAAAAAAACATGTTTAAATACCCTAATAATTACAAAGTGAATTAAGTTTTTTATGAGTGAGGCTAATTCAAAATGACATCTAGTGATATTCTGTATTGGGACTTTTGTTTTTTAGATTTACTAATATTCCAAATTCAAATTATCTGCAAGTCATGCATTTTACGTAATTTTTATGAATGGCAGGACAGCAAATGTGAAATACATTTATATGTATTGATGGAAATATTCCCACATTGTATTATTCAATTCAAACAAGCTGTATAGCATATGCATGATGTTCATCAACTCATTTTTATAAAACCAAACTGTTTGTATATACACATACATTTTTTTTTTTTTTTTGGTATGAATAGGGAAAAAAAGCCCAGAAGCCATACTATTAAAAGTATTCCTGTTGTCTCTATTCTTTTGGTGCTATCTGTATATGAAGTTGCTTGTCTAGTTATAGCTTTGTTTAGGAGGCTCTGAACTTCTATGGAAAAGGTTCTCTTTGGGAGAATGTGAGGAAAATGGCTGACTTACTCTTTTTCCCCCCCTTGGCAGAGAAAAAGGTAGGATCAGATAGAAATAATCTGATATGGAGGGTTCGAAGTCCCATTTTCAGTCCCCTGGGTAACCTAAGATTTTCCATATGTGGTGAACATTATTTTCATTGGTGCAGCACGCAGTGACCCCTCCATGGAATCATATTCTGCAATTTGCAGAATTACAAATCAGACAAAATTATTCCTAAGTCTTGTTCTTTCTCCATGAAACTTTTGGTCCAACGTATCTAGTTTGTCCAGATTTTGTGAATTCTACTAGACTTGAAAGCAACTTGTGGGAAATTGTAATTCCAACACCTAGCACAGTTTCTGGCTAATGTTGGATGTTTAACAAATTGAGAGTGAGTAATGACTTAAATGTATTCAGTTTGGGACATCAGAAATTGAAGTCTTTCCCTTTGTTTTCCCCATAAGGAAGCTAATTTTAAATTTTAAATAGTTGACAGTAAACTGGAATAGCTGACCTAATCATTATGGTGGCAGCCTCTCAAAGAGGAAATTGTAAATCTCCGGTTGATAAATTGGATAGTGTTTTACATATATATATAAAGGAGATGCTTTTATATCGCTACTCGCCCCCTCACTTATAGCTGAATGTATCCCAAGAGTATCCAAGCAGGGCAAATGTCTTTTTATGATGTGAGATTTTTTTTTTTCTTCCTCTGATAATTCCTACTACCTTATGTAGCTAGTAAGAGCTCTGTAAATTCAGAGGGAAAAGAGTGCTTGTGGGCCACCCACGGTTAGGGAAAACTTCCCAGTAGTGCTAATGAACCATGTTTTTGCACTGTACTTGGATGAGTAAAAATCAGATTAGCAGAAATTGGGGAAATTGATTCCAGCAGGGCAATATAAAGTGAGAGAATATAAGTTTCATGTAGAAGAGTAGTTGGAAATATTTCTAGAAAGGTAAACTAGGGCTTAATTATGAAGTCCATGAATGTCAGAGTTAAAGTTATAATCGCCACCATTTTTAGAGCTTTTATTATAGTCCTTGCGCTGGAAAGGAGTCTGAAATACATTCTGTAAAAGGTATCATTTCAGTTTATGGGTGGTCAACTGAAGTGCAAAGGTTATTTGAGCCTCATTGGGAGAGATGGGATTCACACAGAGGTAAATCTTGCTTCAAAGCCTGTACTTTTATTTTAATATTTATGTAGCTTTAAGCCAGCGTTGGCAAATTCACATTCTTCAAGGAGAAGACATAATGAAATTCAGTGAAACTGTGAGGTACTATACTTGAGGTCACAGGAGAGAGCTACAAAGAAACAAGCTACAGAGGGTGGTAGGCCATTGATTTGTGTCTTGCTGTAGGCAACTGTGAGGATCTAGGGAAGGTTCTTGAGGGGTGCAGCCTGGAGACAGTAGTTAATAACTGGTGTAACTGGTTCTAACTGCTCAGGAAGACTTGGAGCAAGATGGAGCCTTAAAGGCAGCAAGAAGAGTTTCCAGGCTCTAAAATAAGAGTTATGTCATTGGAAAATTAAGGATTGGATTCTAAAGGAAAAATGGATAGGCTTTTAGATGGAAATAACTGAAGTTGTGAACAATGGGAGAATGATAGCTTTTTTAACAAAAGAAGTTAGGGAATAGTTTCAAAGGAGAAGCACTGAATTGAAATGTGGATTTGTCAAGTTTGTGGTATCAGAAGCATGATTGCTAATGGAGGATATTTAGCATCTGCTGAGTGCTAGTCCTGTGCCTGGGGGCAGAGACCTGGGTTAGTTAACCAACAGTATCTGACTTTTGTATTGCATTATCAGTTTGCATAACTCCTCAGTTTATCTGTAGGTTCTTTGCATTTTCACATCAACCCTGTGAGATTGGGAGTTTCTCTTTGTAATGAAAATAACAAGTTTAAGGGTGCTTGGCTGGCTCTGTCTGTGGACTCCTGGTGCTGTGAATTCGAGCCCCATGTTAGGTGTAGAGCTTACTTAAAAAATCTTACCAAACAAAAAAATAATAATAATTTAAGTTTGATCAGGTTAGTCTGAGTCACACAGTTGTTAGTGGGAATAGGACTTACATACAGCTCTTCTGATTCCAAATCTCATTTTCTTTTCACAGTTCTGTTTTCCCTCTTACATATATGTAAAGGTAACAGTTGGACAACTAAATATGAGTGACCATGTAGGGAAGATAGTTGAATGGGAAGGCAAACCTACACTGGGATGGCAGATTGGGGGCTAGAATGGGAATAGTAGGTGGGGGTCATTGTCTTATTCTTTTAGTTGGACTGGCTCTTCAAGGGCAACATATTCAGGTTCTTTATTTCTTGGTGTTGCATAAAAAGTGTTGTCTTTTTTTCTTTTTCAAAATGGAAATAAGTATTTTTACCTCTGATTATAAGTGTGATTTTTTTAAAAAGATTTTATTTATTCATGAGAGACACAGAGAAAGAGACATAGGCAGAGGGAGAAGCAGGCTTCTCACAGGGAGTCTGATGTGGGACTCGATCCCAGGGCGCTGGGATCATGCCCTGAGCCAAAGACAGACGCTCAAACTCTGAGCCACCCAGGCGTCCCCATAAATGTGATTTTTAAGGAGACCAGGGAAAGTGAAAGTCCTGCATCCAGAAATAGCCGTTGTAACAAAATTGATGCTAAAAATGGTTCCAGAATTTTTTTTTTTTAGGTTTTAATTTTACTTCTAGGTAGTTAACACGGTGTTATTAGTTTCAAGTGTACAATATAGTGACTCAGTGATTCTGTATATCATCTAGTGCTCATCATCATAAAGGTACTAATTAATCCCCATCACCTATTTAACCTATCCCCCCAACTTCCTCCCCTCTGTTAACCATCAGTTCTATATAGTTAAAAAGTTTGTTTTTGGTTTTCATCTCTTTTTTCCACCTCTTATTTAATTTGTTTCTTAAATTCTGCAGATCAGTGAAATCCTATGGTATTTTTCTCTGACTTATATCACTTAGTGTTATACTCTCCAGCTCTGTCCATGTCATTGCAAATGGCAAGATTTCATGCTTCATGACTGAATAATATTCTTTCTTGTGGGGAATGTGTGTGTGATACATCATATCTTTATCCTTTCATCAGTTGATGGACACTTGGACTGCTTCCATAATTCGCTATTGTAAATAATGCTGCTGTAAACATAGGAGTGCATCCATCCCTTTGAATTAGTGTTTTTATATTTTGGCGGTAAATACCCAGTGGTGTAATTGCTGAATCATAGGGTAGTTCTGTTTTTAACTTTTTGAGGAACCTCCATGCTGTTTTCCATAGTGCCTGCACCAATTTGCAGGAGTGTTCATTTTTCTCCACATCCTTGTCAACACTTGTTTCTTCTGCTTCTCATTTTTGCCACCCTGACCGGTGGGAGGTATTATCTCATTGCAATTTTGATTTTCATTTCTCTGATAAGTGATGATGAACATCTTTTCATGTGTCTGTTGGCCATTTGAATATCTTCTTTGGAGAAATTTTTGTTCATGTCTTCTTGTTTTTTATTTTGTTTTCTTTGTGTTGGGTTTTATAAGTTCTTTATATAGTTGGGATATTAATCCTTTATCAGATATGTCATTTGCAAATATTTTCCATGCAATAGGTTGTCTGTAGTTTTGTTGATTGTCTCCTTACTTGTGCTTTTGTTTTCTTTGCCTCAGGAGAAATAGCTAGAAAAAATTGCTGCAGTCCAGACTTCTTTAATGCTTTTGTGTACATGTACTCCTTCACCATTAGTTAATAAAATAACAATAAAATCCACAAACAGAATCACATGATATATACTATAATTACTTTTCCTACTAAATAATAAATGCATCACTAATCAGTATGTAAAGAGCTACCATTTTAAATGTCTAAATAATATATAGCTGTACCGTAATTTGACAAATCATGATTGATAGCTTTCTGATTTTTCATTGTTAAAAATAAAAATTCATTGGGTATATACCTTGGTACATTTGTTTGTTTATTTGCTTCCAATATTTTCAGAGGTAGGGTGGTGGTTTGTACATTTTAATTTATACAATTTAAATTTTGATACATATTGCCAGATTAAATCTCTTTATAAATTGTACCAATTTCTGTTCTTGTCAAAACTGGCAGTGTGCTCATTGTGAGATATCAGGAATCCAAGAATCAACACTGTTCCTTCTGGTCATCAGAAGTAACCTAAAGGGTAAAAACTGATGACATTTCAGTAGAATTAATCTTTCTGCATGGTGTAGATAGCCATTTGTCATAGTACGGTTGCATGAACATTTTATCCTTTCCCCCAATTTGAAATTCTGTTATTGTTTATATGAAGATATATTTGAATCTATTGTTCCATAAGTTATCTATTAATGGGCCAGAATCGCAGGTTTAATAGCTGTTAGACTATGTTTGACATGTTTTGATAAATACTCTTTCCTACAGGGTCTCTGTCTCTCTCTCCCTGCATGTATAGATGTAGATACGTATACAGGTGTATATATATATACAATGGAGACTTAATAGTTATTGTCTCAATGGACAGAAACTAAAGACACTGTTTAGGCAAGGGGGACCACATAATAATTTTAAGAAAATCTATATCAGGGCGCCTGGGTGGCTCAGTGGTTGAGCATCTGCCTTTGGTTTAGGTCGTGATCCCGGGGTCCTGGGATCGAGTCCCTTATTGGGCTCCCTGCATGGAGCCTGCTTCTCCCTCTGTCTGTATCTCTGCCTCTCTCTGTGTCTTTCATGAATGAATAAATAAATAAAACCTTTAAAAAAAAAAAAGGAAAGAAAAAAATCTTGTCAATTATTTACTTGTCTATTGCTTTTAATTTAAAACTGGGTTAGGGTAGCCCAGGTGGCTCAGTGGTTTAGGGCCGCCTTCAGTCCAGGGCCTGATCCTGGAGACCCGGGATCAAGTCCTATGTGGGGCTCCCAGCATGGAGCCTGCTTCTCCCTCTGCCTGTGTCTCTGCCTCTCTCTCTCTCTCTCTCTCATGATTAAATAAAAAAATTAAAAAAAAAAACTGGGTTAGCTTGTGTCATACTTATGATTTCATTTTATAAAAATTAATTTTTATAGAAAATGAGTATGGGGCAGATTTTAGCAAATCTTGACTTTGGTAAAAAGTAATACTGTATTATGTACTAGGCTGAAATTTTCTGTCACATAAAGTTAATTTGTAACTCAGCAGCAGTTGACTTAAATGCTGGCAATTTACCATTGTGTGTAAGAATATAGTTCTTAGATCATTTAGATGCAATCCACTTAGAAGTTTGATAGATTTTATGTAGGTCAGGGGAAAGTGTGCTTAATGAGCAATCCCAACTTCGTAAATTGATAAAAGGGTTAACACTTCTTAATGTTTGATTTCTTCAAGGAGATTAGTGATTTGCTAAGCTTATCTTCTTAGATTTTAGCAAATGTGATTGGGGAGGGTAAATCATTGGTTTCTAGCAGGAACTCAATTTTACATATCCTTTTTGGTATTTTTTGGAATGACACCTCCTTTACGTGAACTCATGCTCGTTTCTTCTCAGTACAACTTTTGCATATCTCTATTGTATGTACCGCATTGTATTGTCATATTCATTTTATGTGATTAAGCTTTTTTTAAAGATTTTATTTATATATTTATTCATGAGAGAGACACAGAGAGAGAGAGAGAGGCACAGACATAGGCAGAGGGAGAAGCAGGCACCATGCAGGGGGAGCTGGACATGGGACTCCATTCCCCCCCCCCCCCATCAGGCCCTGGGCTGAAAGGGGCGCTAAACTGCTGAGCCACCTGGGCTGCCCTGTGATTAAGCTTTTTTTTTTTTTTTTTTTTTTTTTTTATATATGATAGAGAGAGAGAGAGAGAGAGGCAGAGACACAGGCAGAGGGAGAAGCAGGCTCCATGCACTGGGAGCCCGACATGGGACTCGATCCCGGGTCTCCAGGATCGCGCCCTGGGCCACAGGCAGGCGCCAAACCCAGGGATCCCCTGTGATTAAGCTTCTTCAAAGGAGATAGCATATACTTCTTTTTTTTTAATCTTTAGAAGCTGGCACATTAAGTAAGTTAGAACGGAATTTAATGTGAATCTGACATTTTATAAAAACTTGGAGGAATTAGCCAGTGTACCCTTCTCAGTTTTTAGTTGAAGAAACTGAGATTTGGTGAAATTAGGCTCTCGTGTCACAGAAGGAAAGATGTGAATCTAGGGCTAAAACCCAGATCTATCTTCTGTTTCAGTATTTTTTCAGGATGAGTTCTGTTCATTTTCACGATGCCCAAAGATGTGCTTGGTTATTAATGCCTAATGCCCCTTTTGCTTAAGATTTTAACAATTATATACCAAGGAGTGAATTCAGCTTTGTTGGGCCATCTTATTTTGATAGCAAGCATAGAGGATATATAGTACATTCTTACAAAATATTCCTGTGGATTCTCTTTGAGCCACTTTGTATTTGTTTTTCACAGTTGTGGTTCTTGCACTAGTCCTTCTCCATAGCCTTGGCCTCATTCATTGATTATCTAATGTCTTGGTAGTAGGTTAGGTACTGTAGTGTCTTGAAGAGAGGTGTAAAGCATGGCCAAGTTTTCTCTAGCTGTTTACAGTATGGTTTGGGGAATGTGAGGCATTTCACCTGTGGGGAAAAATATAGAGAAAGACATTTATTTATGTTCTGGATACAAACACTATTTGATTAGTTGAAACTTAAAGTTCTGGGCTCTAAGTGCTTTAGGTACATTGTTGACAGCCAGTAGATTGAAGACTTTATGATAGGGTGTTTGTGACTTCATGGTTATAAAATAGAGACAATGAAATGACATGAGTAAGGCAAGAATTATTATCTCTCTCAGGCTTATGATTTCATCAAGAGATCAGTTTAAATGGTATGGAGTTTCATGTAATGAGGCACAGGCACAGAAAGACAATATTGGATATTTACTCCAAAAAATTTAGACAGTTGAGTAGATGGTATGAAGCATTTTTAGTTGGGGAGAGTTAAAGTGACATTAAAATAAGACCTCTAACATTTTTTGTTGGTAGTATTCTCCAGGATGTATTTGAAATGAAATCTACTGAATAGAGGAGCTCAGTTAGATTGTTGTCAGAGCTTGGATACACAGTAGTAAGCTCTGAATTAGATAGCTTAATTGGGAGTAAGTAGAAGAGAGTGGTTTGCAGACCAAAGAGTACTTACTATATATATGACATCAGAGTTGATTACCATTGGTGAATCCCGGTCAGCAGGAGAAACTCTGGAGATGTTTAAGGTAGAGAAGATTATTATCTTTCTTTTTTAATTAAAGAGCCTTGGGATACCTTGGCTCTAAGGAAACTACCAAAATTTAGCAAGTTGGATGAGGTCTTTCTCAGTTAACTACTTGACGTCTGTTTTGTTGATCACTTACTGCTAGTAGTATTCTAACAATATGTCTACTTGTGAGAGCCTACTCACTCAATAGGTGTTCTTGAGTACTTTTTACGTTGCAAGAGTTACTTCCTGTTCCTAGGTAACATTTTGGACTATGTAATGTGCAGTTGGTATTGTACTAAATATTAAGCTCTTTGCATAGGTAATTTTACTTGTTTTCCACAAAGCTTTATGAGATAGGTATTACTAACATTCCCATTTTATACATTACCAAATGGAAATCTTGATGTATAGGGATGAGGACGTTTTTTTAACTACAGATTTTTAGTTGATAAAGTCATGTGGCTCATGGATTGTCTAGAGAAGATATAATTAAATAAAATTTCATAACTGAACTTAAATTACAGTCTTTATGGAAGTTATTTATTTATTTATTTATTTATTTAGAAAAGATTTTGTTCATGAGAGACAGAGAGAGAGAGAGGCAGAGACACCGGCAGATGGAAAAGCAGGCTCCATGCAGGGAGCCCGATGCGGGACTCGATCCCCGGTCTCCAGGATCACATTCTGGGTGTTTTATATTTTAAGAAGAGAATTTTAAAAATTATGAATAAATTTTTTGGCACCCATTTAGAGCATATAATAATTTTTATAAACCACACTTTTCAGTTAGAATCTGAATTAAAACTTTCGCTTACACAAAAATTTGTTCCATCACCCATTGTGTCCAATATGTGAAATATGGAAAAAAAATAAATACAGAAATAAAATTATTCTTGAGCCAAACAAACTCTGCTGTGAAACTATGATGTGATCACATAAAAATTTGTAATCCAGGGTCAAAGTAACAGCTAAAGACAGAAGTAGATTTTTTTTCAGGAAAGACTTTCGCAATTTAGGAGCTAAGGTACAGAAGAGAGAAGTTAAGGTCAGGCAAGTTTATAAAGAGATTTAGGTGATGGGAAAAATGGTGATCTGTATGCTATCCCTGTGTATGGAATAGGACTGAATGCTCATGTGAAGAGTAATGAAACTCCAGGACGGTAACTGTTTATTTTCACATTAGGTAGTTTGAATTGTTAGTTATGTTTTGTTAACCTCACAAGATTGTCTCTGTCTTGAAGAGACACTTTGGTCTCTTAGATGGCTTGAGCCCTGTACATCAACTTTATCTTACAGAATCTTGAATAGGCAGACATTTTGGATGTCCTCAAGGTCAAAGTTCTTCTCATTGCAGTGATAATCCAGGAACACTTGTAACTTGTAAGTAAATTTTAATTTTCATGTCTGTGGTGATCTTTGTTGAAAAATTAAAGGCGTGTAGTTTGAGAGTCAGAAAACTGCAAATCCTTTGTATGTTGATAGGTGTTGGTATAAAATGAAAGTTTGATTTCTATATTTCTGAATATATGTGTTTACTCATAGGAAGCTGGGATTTTCATTTTATTTGCCATTATTGTTCACAGAGCCCCTATATATTATGTATTGTATATTATTTGTATATTTGCTTGTTCGTGGATTGGCTGCAAATATGATGTGCTGAGATTTGATATATATGCTAGGTCCAGACTTTTTCAACAAGTTCACAATTCTCTGAGAAATTACGGAAAAGAATTTCTTAGCACTGTCTTAACACAGTGAAAAGATGCTTTCAGAAAGTGTTTCAGTAACTTGCTATCAACACGCAAAAAAAAGAACAACAGCTGTGGGGGGAAATTAAATTTTTGTCCAGCATGAACTTCAGGAAGTGTGGGACACATAATTTCTAACATGCATGTCACCCTTATATAGGCATTGTCAGGAGTTAGGTTTAGAGCAGACAGGGTTCCTTACAGCAGCCTTTTATAGAATGGACTTGCGTTAGTGAATAACTCCTAGCATTGCTCAAAAAAGCAAAAACAAAAACATAACCAAAATGCAGAAAAACCAGGTTATTGAGCCAAGCTTTTAGCTATACTATTTTTGTTCTCTTGAAGGTGTGAGAAACCTCTGGAAGTGTTCTGTAAGTTTTGTTTTGTTATTGTATTTTTATATTTACTTATTATGGAAGTTAACAGAAATAGGCAATAGAATATTGATCACATGTAACCATCATTTTGTATGAATAGTTATTTCATGGCCTAATCTTGTTTCAATTATATGTCATGGCACCCCTATCCCCATCACCTCCCCTTCTCTTACAACTTGTGTCTTGTAAATTTTGAAGAACAGTATACCTTCAATAACCCAGCAAGGAAAATGTTTCCTCTACTTTTTAGATGAGAAAATTGAATCTTAGGGAGTATAAGGTACTTTTTTCAACTCAACCTATAAGTAGCAGATTAAGAATCTAAATCAGGGGGCGCCTGGTTGGCTCACTTGGTTAAGCATCTGCCTTCAGCTCAGGTCCTGGTGAAGCCCTATGTCAGGCTTGTCAGGCTCTGTGCTCAGCTCCCTCTTCCTGCTTATGCTTGATCTCCTGCATGCTATTTCTCACTGTCTCTCTTGAATGTTTCTTAAAAAAAATTAAACCAGGTCCGTTAAGCTCTTGCTATATGAGTCAGTTGTTTTTCCTTCACATTAGGTCAGATTATAACCAGGAAGGTGGTGTATTCTGGCAGCAGCTAAATTGTTTTTACTAGGTTATTACTAATTCCAGTGCTAGAGGTATTTATTTACCATTGTGTATTTCTCTCATGTTTTTACACATTTGTGGTCATATTATGCGTATTGTTTTCATTCAACATCATAAGTTCTTAAAAAATTATTGTATATCTTGTTTTACTGTATGAATAGATGAATGAGTAGCCAAGTATTTTTAACACTCTTCACAAGTAGTGAAGTATTTTGTATATACTTGAACTATAATTTTATGGTACAGTTATTAGGTTAAG
Source organism: Canis lupus baileyi (assembly GCF_048164855.1). NCBI lineage: Eukaryota > Metazoa > Chordata > Mammalia > Carnivora > Canidae > Canis > Canis lupus. The sequence continues at coordinate 37,420,185 of NC_132865.1, forward strand.
AGAAATGTATGTTTATGAAACTTCTACTTACCTACTCATGAACACCAGTTGCTTTTCCAAAAAGTCAGAATTATTTATAGTGGATCTCCAGCTATAATATATGAATGCTGAATATGATTATCAAAATGCTTGTGATAACTTTTGTACTATTTTGTAGAAAGTTGCAAACGTACATAAAAGTAGAATATATTTTAAGTTTTTATTTTAATCCCAGTTAACGTATAGTGTTAATTTCAGGTGTACAATATAGTGATTCAGCACTTCCATACATCACCTGGAGCTCATCAGGACAGGTGTACTCTTTAATCCCAATTTCCTATTTAGCCCATCCCTCCACCCCCTCCTGTGTATCCCTTCTAGTAACCATCCGTTTGTCCTAAGTAGAGAGACTACTACAGTGAATCTAATCTGTCCATCCCATGTGCTTTAATAGTTACTGGTATTTTGGTGATCCTAACTGTCCTTCTGCCTTACTTACCTTCCCCTCTCTCTCCCCCTTCTGCTTTCGTTATTGCTAGACTGTTTTAAAACATCTCATATCATTTTACACACTAATTTTCCAGAATGCATTGTTTCATAACTAAAATGCCATTGTCATGACCAAAATGGAATAGTAATTCTTCTGTATAGTCTAATACTTAATTCATCTTCAGATTTCCATGCTTAATTTCAAAAGTATATTTTATAGTAGTTTTATTTTAGGATCCAAAGAAGTCCACACATTTGATTATTATCTCTTACATTTTCTTTAATAGGTAGACTTTTTCCTGTGTTTTTGAAGCCATTAAGTTAGGTCATTGTCCTATAGAATGTTTATTTCTGAATTTAGCTGGTTATTTTCTTATAATACTGTTTTTCTTTTCCCCTACACCACATGTTACCTATAAACTGGTAACTACATAGATGTAAAAGTTTTTTTAAATTGGGGTTTGTGTTTCTTGGGGAGGAGATAGGCAAGAATATTTCATAGGTAAACTGTATACATCCGGTTGAGACACAGAAACTTGATAGCAGTGTGACAGGTGATCAGTATGTTCATGTTTGTCATCAGGCTTAATCTGTCAGATTTCTTCTAATTATTTTAATGTCTATTGATGTATAGATCCATTATTTCATTGCAAAATTGTCATCTTCCATATTTTGCCTGTAGTAATAGTTGGAGCTTTTCTACAAAAAGCTATTTCTTCATTATATTGGTTATCTGAAGTATAATTTATGTGGGAAAGAGAGCATAAGTCCTTAAATCCTTCCCTTTTTTATTTCTAGAATAGGTGCTACTCTAACTCAGTGAAGGTTGGTTTCTTTTTTGTATCATTATGAACATGAATATTTACAGAGTTTATACTAATTGTAGTATATAACACAGTATTTGTAAGTATTCTTTGTATGCTCAGACAGTGCCATCTTAGTCACGAAAGCCTGTTGAAGTTGATTTCTTTCCCTTTTGACCTGGTCTTATTATTCTTTTGTAGCTTCTTTGCTTAATGGCATATCTTAATTTTACAGGCTTATGTGATCAGTACGTTTTTCTACTTCAGATTTTTGGAATCAGACACTTCTCCAAAGGTCCCATTTAGAAACCACAACATGGGTACAGTGATTTTAGAGTTATATGTACAAATATTCTGAAGTTAGATGGAACAGTCTCTATAAGACTTCTCTCACTTTGAATACCAGCCACCTGTTTGGTGGTGCCCAGGACCATGCACTTCGGATCAGCTGACTACAGATTTGGTGTTCCTCCAACCACCTTCAGGTTGGAGAATTCACTAGGATGGCTCACAGACCTTGGGGAAATGCTGTACTTAATTATGATTCGCTTAATTATGATTTCCTTTTCCTTGATTAGCAAAAGGATGCACATTAAAATTAAAAGCAGGCAAAGGGGGATCCCTGGGTGGCGCAGCGGTTTAGCGCCTGCCTTTGGCCCAGGGCGTGATCCTGGAGACCCGGGATCGAGTCCCACGTCGGGCTCCCGGTGCACGGAGCCTGCTTCTCCCTCTGCCTATGTCTCTGCCTCTGTCTCTCTCTCTCTCTCTCTCTCTCTCTCTATGACTCATAAATAAAAATTAAAAAAAAAAAAAAAAGCAGGCAAAGGAAGATGTGCATGGAGAGTCTGGAAGGGTTTGAAATGCAGATCCTCTGGTTGCCCTCTCCTGTGGAATCATGGACAGAATTACTTCATCTTAGCCAGAGTGTGTGACACTACATTAGAGTAATGCTAACTCGGGAAGCTTACCTGAGTCTTTGGTGTCTGGGGTTTTTATTGAGGCTCTATCATCTTTATATGGTAGAGACCTTTAGTCTCTAGCTCTTCTTGGAGGTCGTCCAACTAATGGCTTTAGTTTCCATTTTTTCTGGAGATGGGAATGGATACTGTATATCCTAAAGCTGCCATTATAAATCATTCACATTGTTAGACTGTTCTAAAGCCCCCAAACAGACATTCCTTATCAAGCAGGACATTCCTCAGGTTCCCCTCCTCATAGCCAAGAATAAAGGCCAGACCTCTCTTTGATAAGGGTAATTCTTTTTTTTTTTTTTTAAGATTTTATTTATTTATTTGAGAGAGAGTACACCAGCAGGAGAGAGAGAGAGAAGCAGGCTCCCCACTAAGCAGGGATCAGTGGGGTTGGATCCCAGGACTCTGGGATCACGACCTGAGCCAAAGGCAGATGCCTAACTGAGCCACCCACGTGCCCCTGAATAAGGTGAATTCTTTACCCTACAAGGTACTGTGGCTACTTGGTTATTGCTCTAGGTTGTCACTGCCTTTATTTCAGTGGGGTTATAGATGATGTGTTTTTATGCAAAGAGAAATTTTGTGCAAACTAACATTTTACTTTATTGTATATCTTTTCTCTTAGATTGAAAATCTAGGAATCTTAGTCTGAAACTCTTGCTTGTTTAATAGGTGAAAATAATGTCTTTTTCAGATTTGTATTCCTTTACTGAGAAGGTTTCATGTATTTTTCTCATTTGTTAACTACTTGAATCACTTTCTCATGCACTATTTATTGTGGATTTTTAGGATTTTCTTACTAATTCATAGAAAATTTTTTTAAAGATTTTATTTATTTATTCATGAGAGACACACAGAGAGAGGCAGAGACACAGGCAGAGGGAGAAGCAGGCTCCATGCAGGGAGCCTGATGAGGGACTCGATCCCGGGACTCCAGGATCACACCCTGGGCCAAAGGCAGGGGCTAAACCGCTGAGCCACCCAGGGATCCCTGAAACTTTTTTTTTTTAAGGCTGTTAACCTTTAATTACTTGTTGTAACACTGTCCCATTTACCAGTTTTGAGGAGAAAGTCAGATCCCATCTTTTGATATTTGGATTAAATAAATGAAGTGCAGGTAATGGAAAGATTCATCCATTTTTTTTGATTTCTCCCCTTTCCCCTCCCCATAAGTCAGAAAATGAGTAACTCCTGTGACCTGCCCAGAAACTGGTCCTGTGTTAGAAAGCTAGCTGGGAAATTGGGCCTGTCTCCTGGAGGGCTTCCTCTCTGCTGTTGTTGCTATCATTTCCAGGGAGTGTTGCGGTTGCAAACAGCATGTGTTCACCATTAGGCTTCAGTTCTTGACTGTTAGATGCCTGGTGATAACCCAGGTATGTGCAAGCTCTCAGTGAATTGGCTGCAGTTGCTCAAGCCTTAGAGCAGAAGCTGGCAAACTTTTTTTGTAAAAGACCAGATAAGTATTTAGGCTTTGCTGGTTAAGATGCAAGATCAAGGCTGTTTATGTAGATTTTTATGTAACAGAAGAAACCTCTCCCTTGCCTTGTCCCATGAGTCCAGAATGAGCCATCCAAGGTGGTATGCATGCTTTGTGCTCATGCTCAGTTGCTATCAGTTGGAGATCTTTTTTCTGGACACACAGGGACCACCTAAGTGATCATGGGCCTGGCAGGCTGGGGATAGAGGCCAACCCAATACTTTCTGCCCAGGGACTCCCAGATCCTGAGTTGCCTCGCTCTCTGAAAGTGTGGCTTGAGACAGGTGACTTTCTGGGTCCCCCATTCTCTTGCTGGTTATACTCTGCTGCCAGCAGAAGCTGTGGAGTCCCTGCCATGTTGGTGGCCCCCAGTGAGTACCCTGAGTAGTGAAAGACAGCACTGGTAAAGGAATGGGTCTCTGTGACTCCACTTCTACCTTGGAACCATGATGCCTGCTTAGCTCTGGGGGCTGCAGAGCAAAGGAGACCACTTTCAGTATTTCACTCAGCTGTGTTCTTGGCTACCATACGTAAGTTCTTCTGTGTACATACATTCCTTTAGCTGTGAAGTTTTTGGAGAATCCCACTGTGTAAAGATGACCCACAATATGGAAGAATTTCCAGTCTTTGCCCCCTGCAAGGAACCATGTTATCTGTGTACCCAGGGGAATCTTGTTCTCCCATAACCTGGGACTACACCAGTTCTTGGCTGGTGACTCATTTTTCACTTGAAAACCTTACCATTTGTCAAGTTTTGAAGTGTTCTGCCATTCCACTCCCCTTACATAATCTTGATATTTTTTTGTGTTGTATTTAGGAAGTACAGTTTAGGAAAATGAAGGCTTAAAAATGGTTCTAGAAAGTGGTAGAATTGTTGGGGGAAAGCAAGTATTGGGATTTCTAATGGAACAGTAAAATGGCAAGTCATGGGATGTATTTACTATATGTGTTTTAGTGGTACATTCATGTTCTTTCCTTCTAGTTCCAGCCATAGATTTGAACTGATTGTTTCTGCTATTGTGACTTTGAGAGATGATTGAACTTTTTTTGATGGGGATGATACTAGCTTTTCTCACAGAAATTGTAAGGATATGTAGCTGTTACAGTTTTTAGTTCTTGTTAACAATCAATGGCAGTTACTGTTAAGTCAACAATATTCATATCTTTAAAGAATAAAACAAAAGTACAAGCAGATATTTTAGAGTTATGTATAATTACAAATAATTGCATTTTTGTAGCTATTCTTCTTGAAAGTAGATAACAGGAAATTTTTGTATAGATAAAAAATTTTCATGTTGGGACACCTGGGTGGCTTAGTGGTTGAGTTGAGCATCTGCCCTCAGCTCAGGTTGTGATCCTGGGGTCCTAGGATCAAGTCCCACATCAATCTGTCTGTGTCTCTGCCTCTCTCTGTGTCTCTCATGAGTAAATAAGTAGAATCTTTAAAAAAGTTTTTTTTTTTTCATGTCATCTAGCTAAGATGTAGCCTTTGTGAGAATAGGCAACTTTATCATATTGTTTGCTCTTATATATCCAAAGCTAAAAAAGGGCATCCTAGCTCCTCAGGTGAAATTTTTATTGAATAAATGTTGTAAACTGAAGTTGGTCCAAACTCTTGGATCTCATACTAACTTTCTGCTTTTGGGCAAGTTGTATAATTTCTGTATCTTTTTCCTCAACCCCAAAAAGAAATAGTTAAAATGGATATCTTACATGTTGCAAAAAATAAGGGAATTATTATGTATAATATTACTTAGCGTAATTACTGGCATATAATGAATCACTCAGTGTTACTTATGATCATTTTGTATGTCATATATATAGAACATATGAAATTAAATATGAGTGTTTTGTGACTGGAAGCTATTAGGTTTTTTTGTTTGTGTGGGGTTTTTTTGTTGTTGTTGTTATTCCCTTTTAGTTTTTACTTTATGCTTTTGGTTTTGTTTTTCAGTTTCAGTATAGAGTGTTATTAGTTTCAAGAGTATAATATAATGACTCAACAGTTCAACACATTACTTAGTGCTCTTCCTAAGTATACTCTCTAATCCCCTTTACACCTATTTTACCCATCCCCCACACACCTCCCCTCTTGTAACTAAGAGTCTGTTTTTTGGTTTGTCTTTTTCTTTGTTCACTTGTTTTGTTTCTTACATTCCACATGAATGAGATCATATGGTATTTGTCTTTCCAACTGACTTATTTCACTTAGCTTTATACCCTCTAGATCCATCCATATTGTTGCAAATGGTAAGATTTCATTCTTTTTTATGGCTGAGTAATAGTCCCTGTGTGTGTGTGTGTGTGTGTGTGTGTGTGTGTATACAGCCCCTCATTTTTCAGTGGAACCTAGGTTGCTTCCATATCTTGGCTATTATAAATAATGCTACAGTAAACATAGGGGCACATATATCTTTTTGAATTAGTGTTTTTGTATTCTTTGGTTGAATACCCAGTAGTGGAATTACTGGATCATATGGTAATTTTTATTTTTAATTTTTTCCCTCCATGCTGTTTTCCACAGTAGCTGCACTAGTTTGCATCCCCACTAACTGTACATGGGGGTTCCTTTTTCTCCACATTCTTGCCAATTTTTGTTGTTTCTTGTGTTGTTGATTTTAGCCATTTTGACAGGTATGAGTTAATATCTCATTGTGATTTTGATTTGCATTTTCCCAATAATGAGTGATAATGAGCATGTTTTCATTTGTCTTTTGGCCATTCCTGTCTCTTTGAAAAAGTGTCTGATCATGTCTTCTCTCTTTTTATTTTAGATATTTATTAGGGGAGAGAGAGAGATGAGCAGGGAGGAGGGGCAGAGGGGGAGAGAATAAGAGAGAGAGAGAGAGAGAGAGAGAGAGAGAGGCAGACTCACTGCTGAGCAGGAAACCCAACATGGGGCTTAGTCCCAGAACCTGGAGATCATGACCTGAGCCGAAGGTAAACATTTAACCTAATGAGCCACCCAGGCGCCCATCATTTTTAATTGGATTATTTGGGGGTTTTTTGGTGTGGAGTTGTAGAAGTTCTTTATATATTTTGGATATTAATCACATATGTATCAGTTGCAAATATCTTCACCAATTCAGTAAGTTGTCTTTTAGTTTTGTTGATTGTTTACTTTGCTGTGCAGAAGCTTTTATTTTGGCGTAGTCCCATTACTTTATTTTTGCTTTTGTTTGCCTTTCTGCAGTGGACAGACCTAGAAGAAAGTTGCTATAGCTGATGTCAGAGAAATGCCTGTACTCTCTTCTAGGATTTTTATGGTTTCAGATTTCACATTTAGGTCTTAATCCATTTGAGTTTATTTTTGTGTATGGTATAAGAAAGTGGTCCAGTTTCATTCTTTTGCATGCAGCTATCCTGTTTTTCCAGCAGCATTTGTTGAAGAAACTTTTTCCCATTGCATATTCTTAACCTCTTTTGTGAAAGATTAATTGATCATATAATCTTGGGTTTATTTCTGAGCTCTCTTCTGTTCTATTGATCTGTGTGTCTGTTTTTGTGCCAGTACCATACTATTTTGATTACTACAGCTTTTGAGTATATCTTGATATCTGGCATTGTGATACCTCCGGTTTTATTCTTTTTCAAGATTGCTTTGGCTCTTCTGGGTCATTTGTGGTTCCATGCAAATTTTAGGAATACTGTTGGCTGACATTTACTCAAAGACCACCAGAGCTTGTAAGACCCATGGGGCAATGATGACTCACTTTACGAGTTAGATTTTTCTCGTGTTATTTTAACACAGGCCCTGGGTGGTAGATGACAATAAATAGGATATAGAGTGAAGATTCAGAGGGAGGCTTCTGCTTAAAGTTGCCAGAGCTGGGCAGCCCAGGTGGCTCAGCGGTTTAGCGCTGCCTTCGGCCCAGGGCCTGATTCTGGAGACCCAGGATTGAGTCCCGCGTTGGGCTCCCTGCATGGAGCCTGCTTCTCTCTCTGCCTGTGTCTCCGCCTCCCTCTCTCTCTCTCTCTCTCTCTCTCTCATGAATTAAAAAAAAAAAAAAAAAAAAAAAAGGTTGCCAGTGCTTTGGCTTCAAAGGTAATGGATGAAAACATGGGATGTTACATCAGGATAAGTCAGGAGGTCCTTCTCAAAATGATGCTGTCATTAATATCACTTAGGAACTGTTAGAAATGAGCTAAATGAAAAAGAAAAAAAATAAATTACTTAAATGACAGTGTCAAGTGTGCCTATATAGTGGAGTAAAATTATAGCCTAAGTTCTAGAGCCACAGCAATCAGAACTGTCTGTGAACTCGTTTTACATTATTCGTGAATTGTACATACAGACTAATTTTCAAAGAAAGTTTGTTTGGGTAGCTGTTTATGTAAGCATTGTTAATGATTGTGGTTTTTAGGTTGAGCTATTTGTTAGGGTGAACACCAGGTGAAAAGTTTGGTCTTTTTGTAAGGCACATAGTAGCTGCTACATTTAACAGAGTTTCCTTCATTTACTGTAAGTATTATGGAACAAAGGAATGACACTGAGTCCATCTTTACAATAATTTCTGAAGCCTATGATATTGAGAGCAATATTGTACCTAGCTCATGAAAAGAAAAAGATAGAGTGTTCCAGATTGAAAGAGATTAAATAGATTTTACAGTTAAACACAATATATTATCCTGAATTGGATCCTAGATTGAGGAGGGAAGACTGTAAAACATATTGATGGCAATAATTTGAGTAGAAACTATGGATTAGATAATAATATGGATCTATGTTAAATTTCATGATTTGATGAATTTACTTTGATCATGTAGAGAAAATCCTGTTAGGATACATCTTGAAGTATTTATGGATGAGACATTCTGTCTGTAGATTGCTCTCAGCTCAGAAAGAATATATCTTAATGTGTGGTGTATATGTATATATATAGAGAAAGAGAAATCAAATATGTAGCATGAAGTGGCCCAAATGATAAAGCAAATGGAGCAGTATATGTTGTTGATAACACTGGGTAAAGGGTGCAAGGAGCTTTTGGTACTATTTCTGTAACTTTTTTCTAAGTGTGAAGTTATACCAAAACAAGGTAAATAGTATTTAAAAGGAAACAGAAGTAAAAAACTTATAATATAATGATTATTATAAAGATTTTATATTGAGATTCACAAATGTATTTTCTTGTATTGCTTTACCCACCTTTATAGAACAGGCTTTTGTTGTCCTTCCTATGACCTTATTTAAATGTAACCCACATGGAGGCCCACTTTGATCACCCAAATCTAAAGTAGGTCTTTCTTGCTACCCAATCCTCTTTCTTTGCATTTATTGCAACTTATAGCATGTTTACTTTCTTCTTATTTCTTTTTCTTCAAGACTGTGATCTCTATCAGGGGAAAGATCATGTCTATTTTGTTCACTAAATACACAGTCCTGACACATAAGGGCAGTAAGTGTTTGTTCTGTTTGGATGAATGAATGATCTCTGCTGCCAATACTCCTTCCATTTGAGTCACCATACTTTTAGCTACCTAATCCTTCAGAAAACAGAAGAACTCCTTTTAACTTGTAAGATAAAGTGTACTCTTGGACTTGGAGGTGGTGGTGCAGTCCCACCCAAACATTGGAGAGTTGACAGAGGAAAAAGAGCCCAAGAAGGAGTGCTAAATTCTTATTCCCTGCCAAGTAGCAGGCTAATACATTGAATTTTTTTTCATACTTTTTCTCCCTTAATTCTCATAATATCCCTATAATGTAGGAAACTATATTAATTATCTTTTGCTGAGTAAGAAATGTTTTAGGTTACATTTTCTGGATATAGGTTGGCTGGGTCCTCTGCATTGAGGTCTCTCAGAAGATTGCAGTGAAAGGTGTTTGCCGGGACTGGAATCTTTTCTGGTGTTCAACCAAGGAGTGGTTTGCTTCCAAGCTCAGTGGTGGTTGTCAAGATTAAGTTCCTTGCAGCTTGTCAGACTCAGACTGTCAGCTTCCCACTGAGGCTAACTTAAGTTTCTCGCCACATGGGCTTCTCCATGGCAGCTTATTACTTCCATCAAAGCTGGCAAGGGAAGAAGTCAGCTGGCATGATGGAAGTTATAATCTTGAGTAGCAGTCATGTGACATGTCATTAACCTCAGAGACAGATCATGGGCTCTGCCCATACCAGTAGGGGTAGGAATTTCACTGGAATATGGATACCCAGAGGTGGAGGGGCTATTTTAGAGGTTGCCTGCTACAGGTACCATTTTGTATTCATTTTACAAAACAAGAAATCAAGACCATTAAGGAAGTTTCCCAGGATCATTTATGAGTAATGAGGCCAGAATTAAACCCTGTGGCAGTCAGACTACAGCCAGGCTCATTTTTGCCATTATATTTTAAATATATAAATATATAAATATATAATTCTGCACCTAAGAAATAGCTGCACAATTTGGCAGTTTTGGAGAGTTTTTTTAGATACTTTTGTGTCTTTTAATGGAGTGTTATAGGTCAAAGTTATGCTTTTATGGTTTTAGTGAATGTACAGATAGGAAGAGAGATTAATAGAAATTAGTCTTTCTATTATCTGAAGATGGGAATTTTTAAACAAAGAACAATAACCATATGTTGTTGCATACTGAATTATTTCTCTCTAGGATAATCCAGATTTTTTTTTTCCTTTTTCAGTTTACTGAGTTTAACCAGTAATGCCATTCAGTTGCCAACATCAAGCAAAGCAAACATAAACCAGTTTTAATCTGCTTCTTAAGAAAAGTGGTAGTCCTTTTCACAGTGCCTGACGGTAAGTCACAGTTCCTAAATTCATACGTTTTTCATATAACTCATTTAAAGAATAATTTTGGAAACTTTAATTTTAAGACTGTATTTATTTTTTTCTTTCTTCCCTGATTTTACTCTGAAGCTCACTGGAAAGAATATAAGGAAAGATATATTCTATTGTCTGTTAGTTTATTGTTTCTCATCACTTCCATTAATTTGGGAGATTTTTACCTCTAATGATAAAAAAATAAATTGCTAGATTTGAAACCTGCCCCTTCTTATAGATGAGGAAGTTTATTTTATTTTTCAAAGATTTATTAATTTTTTAGAGTATGTGTACACATGAGGAGTTAGGTGGGGGAAGGGCATAGACAGAGCTTGAGAGAATTTCAAGCATACACCCCACTGAGCATGGAGTCTGTCTCAAGCGTTAATCTCACAAACCTGAGATCATCACCTCAGCCAAAACGGAGAGTCAGCCACTCATCTGACTGAACCACCCAGGCACCCTGAGGAAGTTTATTTTATATATGAAGTTTTGACTTGTACAGCTTCTTAAACACACAGTTGTTTTAAATATTCTAATTTCTGGACCTGTCATTTTCAACTGTGCAACTAGATGATATAACTGTTAGGGTCACAGTTTTTATGGAGCATTTCTAACTCAGTGTGGAGGGAGACTTTAGATTAAGAGGCAGCTGTGGAAGAACTAACTCATTTCCCCTAACTTGCAAGTAGTGGCTGCTCTTACTTGCTATTAGTAAATTTAACCTTAAGACAGTTTCCTGTGATACAGAGAGAAGCAGGGAAGAACTTTGTGAGTTAGGAAGAATCTTTGATCAGATTAATTATTAATGTAGAAGGGTACATGAAGACAGTATGAAATATACACATAATTTTCTAATTGCTGACCTCTTCCTTAAATTTTTTTAATGTAGAACAGTTATGCTTTTCACTTATCTCACTTCTGTAAACAGAAAAACTATTGTTTTGTTGTTATTTATGTATTACAACTATGCCATGTCTTACATGAAGATATTTGTATTTGTAGTTGTGTTTGTAAAACTGACCATTTTTCTTGTCTGTTTCATTTAGTAACCAGATCAGAGTGTGAGGTAGACGCTCACAGAATTCAGAGAAATCATCATGAAGTTATATGTATTTCTGGTTAACACTGGAACTACCCTGACATTTGACACTGAACTTACAGTGCAAACGTAAGCTGTATTTCATTTAATCTCATCACTTTTGCATTTCTGTATGCAAAACGTTAAACTACTTTATTTGGGAAAAAAACTGTTTCTTTGTTAAATAAGAGTAGCAGTATCTTAAATCTCTATCTCAGCATAATATGTATATAGTTGTCATCTTTCACTAAAACGCTAAAAGTTAAAAATTCATAAAGTTGTGCTTTGTTCTGTTTGTGTGAATGTATTATTTGCAATAAACAAACAAACTGATTTCAAACTAAAACTATCAAATAGAAGTTTTCAAAGCTAATTGCTCTTCTAAATTTCCCAGGACCTTGCTAAGGAAGTTATTGCTAGCAATATAAAGCAGCATGTGTCCAGTCTCTTGTATTTTGGTGATTTGTTTTTATTCCCTTGTATGAATAAATTCAGTAGTATTTTTGTTTGTTGATGCAGGAAGAAAATCAGTTTAATATTTTTAACCAAGTTAGTAGGTTAGTAGGACTCATAATCTAATAATTCTCCAACTTTGCAGGGGATTCCAGTATTCAATCAATGAATGCCCATCCTCTTATATTTGTGAAAGGTGGGGAGAATTGTCAGGGGGAGGGAGGATATATTTTGAGGCCAAACAGCAGGAAGAAAATACTAACAACTATTCCTGCTTGTATTTTGGTAGTGGCCCTCATAGCAAAGACATGCTAGCAATACAGAATAAATAAATCTGACAGCGGAAATATTATAAGTATCTTGTGGAATTAATATTCTTAGCTTCAAAAATGGAATTTGAAATTATTTTTTTTAAGTTCTGGTTTTTTAAAATACAATTTTACCTGTAAAGAAATGATTTTCTGAAGGATAGGGAGAGGAAGTAATTTCATAGTTTATACTTAATGTAGTTTGTGTAATGTGATGTTGGGATTTTAACAGACATCTGTGTTCTGAGGATTTTAACAGACCTGATGCTAATTTGAGCATATTCCTTTGCTGTGTTATATAAAGAGCACAGAAATAAATATGTCTACTGCCTGTATTTTATAGACTCATATTTAGATGTGCCACATGCGTAATTTATTCACCTAAGATCAGCCAGTTGATTATGGAATCTGATTCCAGAAACAAGAAGTATATTTTAATACTGTTTTTGGGGAAATTTTTAGAGTGAAATTAATATCAAATATTTTTACACAGTGCTACTTTGATGATAAAAAAGTTTTCATTGGGAAGTTATGTATAACTGACTTTTTGCCTTCTACCCCAACCCCTTTTAAAGTGTGGCAGACCTCAAGCATGCCATTCATAGCAAATACAAGATTGCAATTCAGCATCAGGTGCTGGTGGTAAATGGAGGAGAATGCATGGCTGCAGATCGAAGAGTGTGCACCTACAGTGCTGGGACGGTATGTGTCCATGAACCCTTTTGCACAAACATGCTTCAACTCCACATTACATAGGGAACTGGGAACTCAACATTCAAAAGTAAGGTTTATCTGCTTCATATATTGAAGGGAGTGTGCATGTTCAGTGTTTATAACATTTTACTTCAGTTTCTTTTACTTTTTTATTTCTGTAGGACACAAATCCAATTTTTCTTTTTAACAAAGAAATGATCTTATGTGATCGTCCACCTGCTATTCCGAAAACTACCTTTTCAACAGAAAATGACATGGAAATAAAAGTTGAAGAGTCTCTTATGATGCCTGCAGTTTTTCACACAGTTGCTTCAAGGACACAACTTGCAGTGGTAAGATAAAAATAATTGTTTTTTGAAATTATTATGCTTACATCTAGTATAATTCAAAAAAAAAAGAAAATTAGTTACTTGACAAAATGATGTCTTATTCATATACTTGGTAATATTTTCATGAAGTATTAGCCTTTTTAAGGCATCGAATGGTCTAATAAATCAATAATTTCTAATAGCATTCAAATCTAAATAGCATAGGGAACAAAGGGATGGTTGTCACAGGGGACAGGAGTTAGGGGGATGGGTGAAGGAGAACGGCAGATATGGGCCTCCAGTTACAGAATGAATAAATGAGAATAAAAGATACAGCACAAAGAATATAGTCAGTAATACTGTAATAGAATTGTATGGTGACAGATGATAGCTACACTTGTGGTAAGCATAGCCTAAAGTATAGAGTTGTTGTATCACAAATCTTGTACACCTGAAACTAATATAACATTGTGCATCAACTCTACTCAGATAAATAAGTAGCTAGCAGAGTGGTCTGAATTACAGAGGAAGCATGCAAAACACAAAGTTGTGGGGGAAATATTTTGCTAGTTAATATGTCTGGTTTTTAAATTTTAGACTCCTACATTATTAGTTAATCCTGCATTTGCAAAGAGTTACAAGATCTTAGAGTGGAAAAGCTGTTTTAAATGTGATCAGGTTTTTTCTAAATGATGATACACAGTTAATGACTTCTGAACATTACTATAATCAATAAAATTACCTGTGTTAGAGTAGACTGAAACAAAGGGAGCTTACATAAATCTTAAAAATGTGATTCTTTAATTCAATATCTTTAATTCATATTCATATACTTAGGTCCTAGAGGAGAACAAAGTTTCTTTCCAACATATACCTCTTATATTGCTTTCTGCAGTGTCCATGGATTGTTTCATAGTCCTTTGGTTTTACTTTTTGAGTTACCCATACCTAATAATGTAATACTGGCTCTAAGTTATCATTAGTAAGACACATTTACTTTACTTTGAGATGAAAAAATGTTATCTTTTAGAACCTAATAACAGTATTTACCATTTATAAAAATAAGCAAATTAACAAAATAATTACATTGCTTTAAGTAAATCAGCAGTTTGTTTTAGTGTAGTATGTACATGTATGAAACTATCATTTTTTTCACATAGGATGCAACATAAAAAGAATAACCTCATCTTTCTAGAACATAAGCATCAGTCTAGAAATGTTTTTGTAATAGCAGAATTACTTTTTAAAAACAAATTCTGTAAACAAATGTATATAATACAGTCCTTTAGTTTTTTTACTGAAAAAACAAGAATATTGATGTTCAAATAAGCTATTTATACTTTAGCCTACACATTTGTATACCATTTAAAAAGTAATATTTTTTATTTGGGTGAAAATATAGGTAATACGTGCTAATAGAAAAATGTGATATTACCAAAAATTAAAGGATAATCAAATAGGATATGTAAATTTTTAAGTGATTAGAATGAAGTCAAAAGAACAAATAAAACTAGATTAAACAAAGGCATATCAAAATGTATTACAAAACTTTTAAGTTAAATAGATGAAATGAGAAAGAGGATTAATCTAGAAATAGTTCTAGCAATATCTAATGACACAATTTAAGTTAAAGACTTTAAAGGTTCTTGCAGGCAAAGATCAAGACAGAAATAGGAAACAGAGGGCATCAAGAGTAATACAGAGGAACAAGGAATGAATAATTTATTAATCTAACAAAACTCTAAAAAGGATGTAACAGAAACAATACTAAAAATAATTAGATTAATACAATCCAGTATGTCACTTGTTAATTAATGTAGCCAACTTCTTAGAAGAAGAAAAGTTTTATGAAGTGAAAAAAAAAAAAAAAAAACTATATCATCACAAGACATACAGTTAAAACAGTTTGCTAAAATATAAAAAGAGGGATGCCTGGGGAGTGGCTCAGCATTTGACCATCTGCCTTTGGCTTAGGGTGTGATCCTGGAGTCCCAGGATCAAATCCCACATTGGGCTCCCTGCACGAAGCTTCTTCCTCTGCCTATGTCTCTCATGAATAAATAAAGAAAATATTTTTTTTAAAAAGTATAAAAAGAAATGCATAGAACTGGTAGGTTAAATGTACCAAAATTTTAAATGGCAGTATTCATTTTTGATAAACTTGATGTTAAAGCATTAAACAGAACAAAGTTATAAATTTATAATAAAAGATTTAATTTGTGAGAAAAAGAAGTCAGATCTGTATTTGCCTACCAACACAGGCTAAATGGTAATAATTATAGGAAAACTTAATAAAACATAATTATGTACACCAGTATTCATAGCAGAATTATATCCTACAGCCAAATGGTATAAACAACCCCAAATGTCCATTGGTAGGTGAATTGATAAACAGAATGTGGTGTGTACATACAATGGGACATTATTTAACCTTGTCAGGAAGAACACTGATGTGAACTACAATATGGATGAACCTTGAGGACAAATACTGTGCAATCTCAATTATATAAGGTACCTAGAAGAGTCAGATTTATAGAGAAAGAAAATAGAAGAATACTCACTCAAGGCTGGGTGGTGAGGAGAGAGTTGAATTAATTGTGTATTGGATACAGTTTCACTTTGGGATGATGAAAAAATTCTGGAGATGGATGGTGGTAATGGTTGCACAGCAATAAGAATAACCTAATGCTTCTGATCATACACTTAAAAATGGGTTCAAACAATAATTTCCATGTATATTTATCATAATTTAAAATGAGAGATTTTTGATAATGTCTCTTTATGGGCTAGATTTAATATTTTATAACGTGAAAATACATAATATATTCATTTCTTTTTTACAGATAATACCAGGAGAGTATTAAAAGAGTAATATATTAGCAAAAAGGGTATATTATAAGAATGGGTGGCTCAATACTTGGAAATGTATTAATATAATTAGTTGCCTCAATCATGAATATTTATAGGAGAAAACCTAGTCATATTAATATTATCCAGAAGAAGCATATGTTAAAATTTAGCAGCTATTCTTAATAAGTAACATTACTCTACAAGGAAACAAAATAAAATACAGAATTGACCAAATAGAAAAGATAATCAGCTTTCAAATCAACAAAACGTTAGAGCCATTTTTGCATCAATCAGAATCCTGTCTACTCAGTATTCTTTGGAACTTCTAAAAAACGTACTGAAATAAAATGAAAGTGAAGTGAGTGGCAAAATTAATGGAAAAGAAGTGAAAAACATCCATTTTAGATGATGATACGGTTGTATATTTGGAATATCATGAGGATTTAATAAAGAGCTATCAGAAATAATTTTGGTAAGGTGGTTGGACATGTGATAAATATATAAACATTCACATTTCTCCATACTGGAGCTTGCTTTGGAATGGAAATGGAAAATATATTACAATCTAAGTATTAACAAGAAATATATAAAATTCTGTTCAAAAACATAAGTTATAAGCCAATGAAAAAACATATTCTTAAACTATGAAACAGTGTAGGGGTTCCTTAAAATTAGAAATAGAACTGCTGTGTGACCGGCAATTGTATTACTAGGTATTTATCCAAAGGATACAAATGTAGTGATTTGAAGGGGCACATGCACCCCAGTGTTTATAGCAGCAAGGTCCACAATAGCCAAACTATGGAAAGAGCCCATATGTACATCAACAGATGAATAGATAAAGATGTGTATGTGCATACATATATAGTTACATAAAATGGAGTATTACTCGGCCATGAAAAAGAATGAAATCTTGCTATTTGAAATGACATGGATGGAACTAGAGGGTATTATTATGCTAATACTATATGACAAATACTATATGACAAATATATAAGACAAAAATATAAGACAAATACTATATGAATTTCACTCATGTAGAATTTAAGGAAAAACAGATAAACATAGAGGAAGGGAAGGAAAAATAAGACGAAAATTGAGAGGGAGGCAAACCGTAAGATTAAGATGCTGAACTCTAGGAAACGGGGTTGCTGGACGGGGTAGGGAGTGGGGTAATTGGCATTAAGGCGGCACTTGAAGTAATGTTGTCCACTGGATGTTATATGCAACTGGTGAATCACTAAATTTTACCTCTAAACCTAATAATAAGATTCTTAATATATTCTTAATTTTCACAGTCGTAATCTTAATATATTCATGAACTTAATGAATTGCATTTAAAGTTGCCATGAAAAGCATCGGCATGGGGGAAAAAGGAATTTTTGCTTTGGAGATTGAGGAGGAACTTTGAGTTTTTTTGTTTAGTTTGTTTTAGATAAAATGGACTTTAAGTTTATGGGGAAGTAAAAAAAGTTTACAGGGAAGCATCAGTGTTCAGGAATAGTTAAGAAAGTTAAGAAAAAGAAGAATGGAAGGTAGAGGGGTTAATATTCTTCAGATTTTAAAACATAGGGAAAGGCTACAATAATCAAAACAGTGATCATGTCAGACAGTGCATTTTATGAGGAATTAGAGGCCCTGTAGCAGTGGCAGGAGTCTGGTCTTCTAAAGTCACATTGCCAAAGTTCACATTTGGTCACCCCAATTGTGGTATGTGACCTTGGTTTCAGATATCATCATTAGAGAAATTAATAATTTTTATTTAGTGAGATATATACATATTAGAAAATGTACAAATCATAATTGTACATTTATTTGTGGCACATTTTCACAAAGTGAAATTCTAAAATATGTTATCACCCTAGAAGCCCTACTTAATGCTTTCTCCCATTCTTTCTCCCATCATCCCTCTTCCATAAAATCAACCAATATCCTGACTTTAAAACCATGAATTAGTTTGCCTCTTTAGAACTTTGAATAGATGGAATCATAGTTTGTTTTCTTTTGTATCTGGCCTCTTTTATTTAACATTATGTTCCTGAGATTCATTCATGGAATTGCATGAATTAACGGTTTACATTCATCGCAGCATGGTTTCTGTGTATGAATATGCCATGGTTCACTTAACTATGTTGATAGATGTTTCTGGTTATAGACTATTGTGGGTAAAGCTGCTGTGAATATCTTTGCAGTTGTTTAGTGCACCTTTTGAATTCTGTTGGGTATGCCTCTTCTTAACTTTACATGCTGCTAATGTTTGAAGTGGTTATATCTGTTTATATTCCCATCAGTGTATGATTGTTCTACTTGCTCAACAAACCCACTGATACTTGGTTTTCTTGGTGCTTTTAATTGTATTCATTCTGATCTGTGTGTACTTGTAGGCCATTGTAACTTAGTTTATATATATATTTTTTTAATTTTTATTTATTTACTTATGATAGTCACAGAGAGAGAGAGAGGCACAGAGACACAGGCAGAGGGAGAAGCAGGCTCCATGCATCGGGAGCCTGATATGGGATTCGATCCCGGGTCTCCAGGATCGCGCCCTGGGCCAAAGGCAGGCGCCAAACCGCTGCGCCACCCAGGGATCCCAACTTAGTTTATATTAATAAGGATGAGCAGGTTTCCACTTATGAGACTTTGCATATACTTTTTGTGAAGTTATTCTTCTAGTTTCTTATTCTTTATTGAGTTGCTAATCCTTTTGTAAGTGATTTTAATTGCCTTTATATAATCTTTATAAAGCCATGTGCTTAAATGTTAAAATTATCTCCTGCCTTTCTGTTGCCTTTTCATTCAACTAATGATGTCTTGTGATGAGTTAAAATTCATTATACACATTTTTTTTCCACATTATACTTGAAGATTTATTTCTCTCAGTAATTGACACAATAAATAGGTGGAAAGTCAATAGAGATATAGAAAATGTAATCAGTATTATAAATCAATTTGATCTCGTTGCTGTTTAGAGAAAAGAATACCTGTTCAAGTACACATGGAGTGTCATCAAGGTAGACATATGCTGCCATAAAAAAATTAAGTAGATAATTGGAATCGTATAGAATTTTCGGATCACAATGGAAATTAGAAATTAAAAACAGAAAGATATCTTAAAATTCCCAAATATGTAGAAAATAAACAATATACTTTTTAATTATCAAAAGCCAAAGTAGAAATCATAAGGGAAATTTGAAAATATAATGAAGTAAATGGAAATTAACAAATACATAAAAATCGGTGGGATGTAGATCTCTATCTAATCTCATAATATATGATACTGTGCCATAACCAAATGTGTATATTCCATGACTGTAAATCGTAATATCCAGGGTAATATCCGATGGGGGTGGCAGGGGACCCGTATCCCCACCCAGCAGTAACAAGGAGGTGTTTTCATTTACCACCAGGTGTCAGAGACACAGGGTTAGGAACTTGAATTTCTACTCCACTCTGGCCACAATGACTCCCTTTTCCCTCTCCTGGAGTGATGAGAGAGGGTTCCTAAACACAGGATTTGAATGAGATTCAGAGTCTCTTACCATTAAAAAACAAATGGTGCTGGAGAAATTGGACATTCATAGGACAAAAAAAATGAAGATTGCCTTATTTCATGCCTTGCAAAATTAACTCAAAATGGATTATATATTTAAATGTAAAGTTACAAAACTTTTAGAAGATAACATAGAAAATTTTTGGGACCTAGGGCTTGGTCAGGAGTTCTTAGATATGACACCAAAAGCACAATCCATAAAAGAAATAGTCAATAAATTGGAATTCAAAAACAAAAAATCTTTTCTCTGCAAAAATAAATATTTTTGACCTTGTCAAGAAGATAAAATAAGCTACAGATGGGAAAATATTTGCAAACTACATATTACAGAAAGGACTAGTATTTAGATTATACAGTTGACTCTTGAACAACATGGGGGTTAGGGGTGCCAACATCTCACACAGTAGGAAATCCGTGTATAGTTTTGACTTCCCCAAAACTTAACCAATAGCCTACTATTGGCTGGAGGAAGCCTTACTGTTCACATAAACAGTAGCTCAACACAATTTGCATGTCATAGTTATTATATACTGTATTCTACAATAAAGTAAGTTAGAGAAAAGAAAATGTTATTAAGAAAATAATAAGGAAGAAAAATACATTTACAGTGCTATAACTATAAAAAAAATCCACATAAAAATGGGCCTGTGCACTTCAAACCCACGTTGTTCAAGGGTCAACTGTATTTATCTATTTTTTTTTATTGGAATTCAATTTGCCAACATACAGCATAACATCCAGTGCTCATCCCGCCAAGTGCCCCCCTGAGTGCCCATCACCCAGTCACCCCCACCCCCCACGCACCTCCCCTTCCACTACCCCTTGTTCATTTCCCAGAGTTAGGTATCTCTCATGTTTTGTCACCATCACTGATATTTTCACTCATTTTTTCTCCTTTCCCTTTATTCCCTTTCACTAATTTTTATATTCCCCAAATGAACGGGACCATATATTGTTTGTCCTTTTACGATTGACTTACTTCACTCTGCATAATACCCTCCAGGTCCGTCCACAGAAAGGAAATGGTGGGTATTTGTCGTTTCTAATGGGTGAGTAATATTCCATTCTATACATACACCATGTCTTCTTTATCCATTCATCTTTTGATGGACACCGAGGCTCCTTCCACAGTTTGGCTATTGTGGATATTGCTGCTAGAAACATTGGGGTGCAGGTGTCCCGGCGTTTCACTGCATCTGTATCTTTGGGGTAAATCCCCACCAGTGCAATTGCTGGGTCCTAGGGCAGATCTGTTTCTAACTCTTTGAGGAACCTCCAGACAGTCTTCCAGAGTGGTTGTATCAGTTCACATTTGCACCAACAGTGCAAGAGGGTTCCCCTTTCTCCATATTATCTCCAACATTTGTTGTTTCCTGCCTTGTTAATGTTCCGCATTCTCACTGGTATGAGGTGGTATCTCATTTTGGTTTTGATTTGTATTTCCATGATGGCCAGTGATGCGGAGCATTTTCTCATGTGCTTGTTGGCCATGTCTTCCTCTGTGAGATTTCTGTTCATGTCTTTTGCCCATTTCATGATTGGATTGTTTGTTTCTTTGGTGTTGAGTTTAATAAGTTCTTTATAGATCTTGGACACTAGCCCTTTATCTGATAGGTCATTTGCAAATATCTTCTCCCATTCTGTAGGTTGTCTTTTAGTTTTGTTGACTGTTTCTTTGGCTGTGCAGAAGCTTTTTATCTCGATGAAGTCCCAGTAGCTCATTTCTGCTTTTGTTTCTCTTGCCATCATGGATGTATCTTGCAAGAAGTTGCTGTGACCTGTGTTCTCTTCTAGGATTTTGATGGATTCTTGTCTCACTTTTAGATCTTTCATCCATTTTGAGTGTATCTTTGTGTATGGTGTAAGAGAATGGTCTAGTTTCATTCTTCTGCATGTGGATGTCCAATTTTCCCAGCACCATTTATTGAAGAGACTTTTTTCCAGTGAATAGTCGAATATTAGTTGACCATAAAGTTGAGGGTCCACTTCTGGATTCTGTATTCTGTTCCATTGATCTATGTTCTGTAAAATGTATTGATCTATGTTCTGTATTCTATGATCTGTATTCTGTTCCATTGATCTATGACCACAGCTTTGTAGTACAACCTGAAATCTGGCATTGTGATACCCCCAGCTCTGGTTTTCTTTTTTAATATTCCCCTGGCTATTCGGGGTCTTTTCTGATTCCACACAAATCTTAAGAAGATTTGTTCCAACTCTCTGAAGAAAGTTCGGGGTATTTGGTAGGGATTGTATTAAACGTGTAAATTGCCCTGGGTAGCATTGACATTTTCACAATATTAATTCTTCCAATCCATGAGCATGGAATATTGTTCCATTTCTTTGTGTCTTCCTCAGTTTCTTTCAGAAGTGTTCTGTAGTTTTCAGGGTATAGATCTTTTACTTCTTTGGTTAGGTGTATTCTTATGTATCTTATGCTTTTGGGTGCAATTGTAAATGGGATTGACTCCTTAATTTCTCTTTCTTTGGTTTCATCGTTAGTTAGTTTAGTAATGCCCCTTATTTCCGGGCATTGATTTTGTATTTTGTAGTCTGCCACACTGCTGAATTGCTGTATGAGTTCTAGCAATCTTGGGGTGGAGGCTTTTGGGTTTTCTCTGTACAGAATCATGTCATCTGCGAAGAGGGAGAGTTTGACTTCTTTGCCAGTTTGAATGCCTTTGATTTCTTTTGGTTACCTGATTGCTGAGGCTAGGACTTCTAGTACTATGTTGAATAGCAGTGGTGAGAGTGGACATCCCTGTCATGTTCCTGATCTTAGGGGAAAGGCTCCCATTGTTTCTCCATTGAGAATGATATTTGCTGTGGGCTTTTCGTAGATGGCTTTTAAGATGTTGAGGAATGTTCCCTCTATCCCTACACTCTGAAGAGTTTTGATCAGGAATAGATGCTGTATTTTGTCAAATGCTTTCTCTGCATCTATTGAGAAGATCATATGGTTCTTGTTTTTTCTCTTTTTGATATGATCAATCACATTGAATGCTTTACGAGTGTTCAACCAGCCTTGCATCCCGGGGATAAATCCCACTTGGTCATGGTGAATAATCTTCTTAATGTATTGTTGGATCCTATTGGCTAGTATCTTGTTGAGAATTCTTGCATCCGTGTTCATCAGGGATATTGGTCTATAATTCTCCTTTTTGGTAGGGTTTTTGTCTGGTTTTGGAATTAAGGTGATCCTGGCCTCATAGAACGAATTTGGAAGCACTCCATCTCTTTCTGTCTTTCCAAACAGCTTTAGTAGAATAGGTATGGTTTCTTCTTTAAACGTTTGATAGAATACCCCTGGGAAGCCATCTGGCCCTGGACTTTTGTGTTTGGGGAGGTTTTTGATGACTGCTTCAATTTCCTCCCTAGTTATTGGCTTGTTCAGGTTTTCTGTTTCTTCCTGTTCCAGTTTGTTAGTTTGTAGTTTTCCAGAAATGCATCCATTTCTTCTAGATTGCCTAATTTATTGGCTTATAGCTGCTCATAATAAGTTTTTTAAGTTGTTTGTATTTCCTTAGTATTGGTGGTGATCTTCTTTCTCATTCATGATTTTATTAATTTGAGTCTTTATTCTCTTTTCTTTAATAAGGCTGGCTAATGGTTTATCTATCTTATTAATTCTTTGAAAGAACCAACTCCTGGTTTTGCTGATCTTTTGCACAGTTTTCTGGTCTCTATTTCATTGAGTTCTGCTCGAATCTTTATTAATTCTCTTGTTCTTTTGGGTTTAGGATCTGTTTGCTGTTTTTTCTCTAGCTCCTTTAGGTGCAAGGTTAGCTTTTGTATTTGAATTCTTTCCAGTTTCTGGATGGATGCTTGTATTGCGATGTATTTCCCCCTCAGGACTGCTTTTGCTGTATCCCAAAGATTT
Organism: Canis lupus baileyi; assembly: GCF_048164855.1. Lineage (NCBI taxonomy): Eukaryota > Metazoa > Chordata > Mammalia > Carnivora > Canidae > Canis > Canis lupus. The sequence continues at coordinate 37,443,806 of NC_132865.1, forward strand.
TGAATGGTTGTATCTTCATTCTCATTAATTTCCATGAATCTTTTTAATTCTTCCCTAATTTCCTGGTTGACCCTTTCATTTTTTAGCAGGTTGGTCCTTAACCTCCACATGTTTGAAATCCTTCCAAACTTCTTCTTGTGATTTAGTTCTAATTTCAAAGCATTGTGGTCTGAAAATATGCAGGGGGACGATCCCAATCTTTTGGTATTGGTTAAGACCTGATTTGTGACCCAGTATGTGGTCTAATTCTGGAGAAAGTTCCATGTGCACTTGAGAAGAATGTGTATTCAGTTGAGTTTGGATGTAAAGTTCTGTAAATATCTGTGAAATCCATCTGGTCCAGTGTATCATTTAAAGCTCTTGTTTCTTTGGAGATGTGTGCTTAGAATATCTGTCAATTGTAGAAAGCGCTGTATTCAAGTCACCAAGTATAAGTATTATTATCTAAGTATGTCTTTGTTATTAATTGATATATTTGGCAGCTCCCACATTCGGGGCATAAATATTGATGATTGTTAGTTCCACTTGTTGGATAGATCCTTTAAATATGATATAATGTCCCTCTTCATCTCTTACTACAGTTATTGGGATAAACTTTAATTTATCTATATGGGATTGCTACCCCGGCTGTCTTTTGAGGACCATTTGAATGGTACATGGTTCTCCAACCTTTTATTTTCAGGCTGTAGGTGTCCTTACCTCTAAAATGAGTCTCTTGTAGACAGCAAATAGATGGGTCTTGCTTTTTTATCCAGTCTGAAACCCTGCACCTTTTGATGGGGTCATTAACCCCATTCATGTTCAGAATTACTATTGAAAGATATGAATTTATTGTCATCATGATCCCTATTCAGTCCCTGTTTTTGTGGATTGTTTCCTTGGACTTCCTCTTTCTTTTACAGAGTCCCCCTTAATATTTCTTGCAGATCTTGTTTGGTGGTCACATATTCTTTCAGTTTCTGCCTATTTTGGAAGCTCTTTATCTCTCCTTCTATTCTGAATGAGAGCCTTGCTGGATAAAGTATTCTTGGCTGCAGATTCTTCTCAGTTAGGACCCTGAATATATCCTGCCAGCCCTTTCTGGCCTGCCAGGTCTCTGTGGAGAGGTCTGCTGTTAACCTAATACTTCTCCCTGTAAAAGTCAGGGATCTCTTGTCTCTTCCTGCTTTAAGGATCTTCTGTTTATCTTTAGAATTTGCAAGCTTCACTATTAAATGTCGATGTGTTGAGCGGTTTTTATTGAATATAGGGGGGGGATCTCTACATCTCCTGGATCTGAGTGCCTGTTTCCCTTCCCATGTTAGGGAATTTCTCTGCTATGATTTTTTCAAATACATGTTCTGGACCTCTGTCCCTTTCGGCGCCCTCTGGAACCCCATTAAACATAGATTTTTTTCCTTCTGAGGCTGTCATTTCCCTTAACCTTTCCTTGTGGTCTTTCAGGTGTTTTTCTCTTTTGTCCTCAGCTTCCTTCCTTGCCATACAGTTGTCTTCTATGTTACTCACTCTTTCTTCTACCTCATTAACCCTCATCGTTAGGACCTCCAGTTTTGATTGCATCCCATTTAATTGATTTTTAATTGCAGCCTGATTAGATCTAAATTCTGTAGTCATGAAGTCTCTTGAATCCTTTATGCTTTTTTGTAGAGCCACCAGTAGCTTTATAATTGTGCTTCTGAATTGGCTTTCTGACACTGAATTGTAATCCAAATTCTGTAACTCTGTGGCAGAGAGTACTGTTTCTGATTCTTCCTTTTGTGGCGAGTTCTTCTTTCTAGTCATTTTGCTCAGTGCAGGGCCAAAAAAAGTTGTACTGGAAACGAGAAAAAGAGAAATAAAAGTGGGAGGAGGTGGGCGACAAGCAAAACAAAAAAAGGGGGAGTATCCTCTGATTCTATATACTGTGAATCCCTTGACTTCCCCTGGTACTTTCAGTGCTGCTTGCTGAATAAATTGCTTTCCCCTGTCCTTCCAGGTGGTCTTCTGGGGGAGGGGCCTGCTGTGCTGATTCTCAGGTGTGTGCACCTGGGGGAGCTGCCCAGCCCCCTGCCAGGTGCACGGCTCAGTGGGAGCTTTTTATCCTGTGAGGCCCCTGCTCAGTCCCAGGTACAGGATGACCCCAGGGGGAACAACAAAAGTGGTGGCGGCCAGCTCTTCATCCCTAGAGTCAGCTCCCGCAGTAACTACGGTAGCTCCGTCTTTAGGGGGCCTGTAGCTCGGGGGGGGGGGAGGGGGGGGGGCCTGGAGGCTGGAGCATCCTTGCTGCCCTGTGTTCTCCTGGCTTCCGTCTGTCTCAGGGAGAGCGCTGGATGTTGGGCTGTGTTCCCCCAGCACCCTGGGCTCTGGGGCCTGCACCACGCTCCCAGGGGCGCGCAGCCGCCTCCATGCAGAGCCACCACCTGAGCTGCTCCCGGGGCCGCGCAGCCGCCTCTGCGCGGAGCCGCCATCCGAGCTGCTCCCGAGGCCCCGCCAGGCACGCACCAGCCCTTTAGGGAGCTCAGCCGCGGTGTGTGGGGTGCTCTCCCCCGGGGTGCAGGTCCTCTGTTAGTGCCCCTGGGAGCCTGGGGGCATCACTGCCCCTCCTGGGATCCTGCCTGGAGCCTGCTGTGGGATTCGATCCCAGGACTCGAGGATCATGCCCTGAGCCAAAGGCAGAGCTCAACCACTGCGCCACCCAGGCATCCCTCATCTACCCCTTTTGTAAAAACAAAAACAAAAAACCTTACATTTAGGTCTGTAGGGTCACCTATAACTGATTTGTCATATAGTAGTAGTAAATGTAGAAAATTCATTTTATGAATCTAGCCTACCTTTTAAATTTGCTGTGTATTGATCTTTTCCTATTTTTATAAATATATCTTTTTCATCTTAAATATCTAATGTTAGATAAATTCTGTTGTATAGATGCACATAATTTCTTGATAGACTTTTTTTTTATAGTTGAAGTAAAGAACCTTTAAGGGCACCTTGGTGGCTCAGTGGTTGAGTGTCTGCCTTTGACTCAGGGTATGATCCCGGGCTTCTGGGGGCGAGTCCTGTATTAGGCTCCCCTCAGGGAGCCTGCTTCTCCTTCTGTCTATGTCTCTGCCTCTCTCTGTCTCTTATGAATAAATAAATAAAATCTTAAGAAAAAAAAGAACCTTTTAGTATTTTTGCTTATTTGCTTAAGCTTTTATTGGGTAAATTTCTACAAGGTGAATCATGCTGCCAAACAATAGACACCATTTTACTTTAGATAGTTATTGCTGAACTGCCGTCTATAGGTATTCCACCAATATATATTTCCAGCAGTATTGAGTTAGAAGTTCTTCTTCCTTAGTGTCATAACAACAAGCAGAACCACTTAAGATAAACTGAAACATTCCCTTGTCGGTGCTTTGTTTAAAATATTCCCTTGTCAGTGCTTTGTTGAAAATATATTTAGGCTATGTTCATACATACAGGTAAATATATATATATATATGCAAACATGTGCATACAAACATTACCTTCTTTTACTGTGTTTCTTCACTTTCAATATAGGAAATGTATGAAGTTGCCAAGAAACTTTGCTCTTTCTGTGAAGGTCTGGTCCATGATGAACATCTTCAACACCAAGGCTGGGCTGCAATCATGGCCAATCTGGAGGACTGTTCAAATTCATACCAAAAACTACTTTTCAAGTTTGAAAGTATTTATTCAAATTATCTGCAATCCATAGAAGACATCAAGTTAAAACTTACTCAGTATGTTTGCTTTTAAAATGGATAATAAGATGTTTGTTTAAAATACTTTGGCAATTTATCAGTTGTTTAGTAAATGTGATTTCATTTCTAATTGTTATAATTCTTCACTTTTTGAGACTTTTATGATGACTTTTATAGACTCTAAAATTTTTTAATTATGGTCAGTTTTATTTACATCCTATTTATGGATCTCCCACATTTCTTTTTCTTATCTTGTTTTATGTAAAGGGCTCAAAATTCTTCTAAATCATTTACAAACTCAAGAGTCTTTGCCTCCTTCTTGCCCTGCTATCAACTTCACAATAAAGGCAAAATATAAATATAACACATCTGACAGAAATGGAAATTTTTTCAATATTCATCAATCAAGGAAATTTTTATTTTCCTTTTTAAATATTGCTCTAGGATATAGGCTTGCTAAGATGGAAAGAAGCCATTTTGATGGCTTTCTGGTTCTATGCAAATAAGCACATCTGATAGTCAGTGGTTGTTTTTTAAAAGAGCTATAATGAATCTAAAAATATAGTAATGATTCAGTACCAATATAGCCCTCTGTTGTCTTTGTGTATGCTTTCCACATTTTACAGTCATTTTTTAGTTTTTATATTTTTTATTACTTTGACTTGGAGGGGAATAACATCATTTTAATTAAAATGAACCTTATTCAAATTTTTCTGTTTTGTAGTATGAATTAGGTTTTGGTGTTGCCAATGGAACTGATCTTGGGAAGAAAGGGAATGATTATTTGAGACTAGAAAGAGTATACAACAACATTTTCAAGTAACTCTTATTTGGGAAGTTATTTTAGATATAATTTTGTGTACGAGCCTAAGCCCCTTCACAAATGTTTTTGCATAAATCAAGTCATTGATATCATCTCCCCCAGTGCCTTTTGACAACATATATCTACCTGTCTGTAGGGTGTAATGAATGTGAGAGTTACCTTAATCTTTATTAGGATTGTTAAGTTGAAAGCACAGAATAAAATTATCAAAAAATACTTGATTGATTTAACGTCATACTTTAGGGGACTGCTTTCGTAAATCTTTTTTGTAAAGTTGAATTTTTTATATCTTAAGGTTTGATGAAAACCAAGTGTCTACTTCTTTAGTATAAGCTGGCTCCCTTTACTTGAGAGTGAAATTTCAATGTGTTAATGATAACCCTTTTCTGTCTAACTAGGTTTCTTTTAAAGAACCATAACTATATGCATTATAGTAATGGTAAATATTTATGTGTATAATAATTGAATGCTATTTCTTTCAAGATGCTAATCTCTAATTAGAGTGGTCCCATAATTTTACTGACAGATCTTTTGTGTTTTAAGTTTAGGAACTGCGGTTTCAGTAATGGCCAAGATTCCACTGTTGGAGTGCCTAACCAGACATAGTTACAGGGAATGTTTGGGAAGACTGGATTCTTTACCTGAACATGAAGGCTCAGAAAAGGCTGAAATGAAAACCTCCACTGAACTGGTGCTTTCTCCTGATATGCCTAGAGCAACTAACCAATCCTTGTTAACCTCATTTCACAAGTCAGTGGAACATATAGCCCCAGATACCACAGATGCTGAAATTGGAAAAGAAATTAGGGAATCTTGTCAAAATACTGTCCAGCAGGATGAAACTTCAGTAGATGCTAAAGACGGTGATCTGCCTTTTTTTAATGTTTCTTTGTTAGACTGGATAAATGTTCAAGATAGACCTAATGATGTGGAATCGTTGGTCAGGAAATGCTTTGATTCCATGAGCAGAGTAAGTCATGTCAATTTAATATTTCTTATGTCATTTCAACTGTTATTTATACTAAATATTTTATAAACTTGAGAATGGTAATATTATTATAGTGGAAATAATGAGCCTTGGTGTAAGACTTCAAAACCAAGGATTATGTAAAATCATCTTGTAAAAGCCTTGGACAGATTAAATCTTTTCCTTTGTAACCTTATTTATGAATTAATAGTAAATTTGTGAAGACTCTTAGAGGTCATATATGTAAAATTTCTACTGCACTGCAGAACCTTGAAGTGCCTACTCAAATGGTGTAGATTTTGGTGGTAGCACTTTGAAATAAATATGTTTTTTTTCTGAACTTGTAACGTATGTAGATATGCTAATATCTCCTATCCTCTAATTTGTTCTTACAGTTAGGCTCTTTCATCTGTTAAGTAAAACTTGTGCAGTCTTAATGTTTTCATTCTTGTGCCTTAAATACATAGCACTCTCTAAATATAAGTAAATAGGTAAATAGAAATGGCCACCTCTAGCCTACCATATTTTTAAAAGTTAACTTAATAATGGATCAGATGTTCACATTTACAAATTCTATAGAACTTGGAAGGTCTTTTGGAAAATATTAAAGAATTTTGTTTTTTACAAAATTAAAAATATTAAAAATATTTTTTTAGCAGCGAGAATGATTTATGGTCAGTGAAATATACAGGTTCTTGAGCGGTTAGGTCACGAAGTAATGACCACCCAAAGGAAGATACTGAACACTTTCATCTCCCTGAAAATCTGGTGTGCATCTTTCTAATCACCATTCCTCCTAAAAGGAACTTCTTCCTTTTAAAAGAAGTTTTAAATACTTTATCTGCCTGAGATATTTTAAAATTCAAAATTTCAATATTGTGGTCTGAGTTGTATTTTGTAAATTATAGTGAGCTTGTATTTTAGATTAATAAGTTCTTCCCCAAATATATTAGGAAAACATTTAGGTCTGGGGAGTAAATATCTCTTAAAATACGATCCAGGGGTCCCTGGATGGCTCAGTTGATTAAGCCGACTCTTGATTTCACCTCAGGTCACAATTTCAGAGTCCTGGGATCAAGCCTTGTGTTAGGCTCCATGGTCAGTGGGGAGTCTGCACGGGATTCCTCTCTCCTTCTCCCCGCCCCCCCTTACCCCACGTCAAGGAGGAGCTTCCGCTCTCTCTCTAAAATAAGTAGATCTTTAAAAAAAAAATAACATGATCCGTAAGCTGCTAGAAAATCTTTGAAGTCAAAGTTGATGGGACACATATTTCACTTACACAGAGATAAGATAATATTTTGAAGTTTGCTGTTGTCTAAAGATGATGGGCAGGATAGTTCATCTTTTTTTAAAGGGCACTCCATTGGAAAAGAGACTTGATCTTTGAATACTGAGGAAGGCAGTGCATTGTTTGGGATGCCTGGAAATAACACATACCTTTCAAAATGGAAAACTTAAATAAATCCTAGGTTTCTTCTTATTCTTTAAATTTCTACTTCCTTGATGAAATCCTTTAAAGGAGGCATTTCTTTTTGGCCATTTATTTGTCATTAAAGACAGCTTCAATAAAGACATTTGCCAGGGCATGGGAGTGTGTAATATATTATGCAAAGATTGCTACCTAAAAGGATTGAAAACTAGTGTTCCTATTTAAATTGTTGACATGTTAGTAGCCTAAAACTTATAACCTATGATTGTGGAAAGTCAAGCACATGATTGTAAATAGAATAATTGAGGTATATATATGTGTGTGTGTGTGTGTGTGTGTGTGTGTGTGTGTATTTCTGCATGAGTTAGAGAATAGGGCTGTAGACTGAGGAGAACCCCCTTTTAAAAGAACTGTAAGTTGGCTTTCCATTTGCATGTTTAAGTGAAATCCAGCACAGCCATATAATTTTTATTCACTTTTCATGACAAGAGAAAATAAACAATGATTCTTCTCTGGCTTAATGAAATTCCACAGGAATTTATATCTACAGAAAACGGAAGTTAGCTATAGTATTATTACTAAGGTGTCACATTACTGACCTAAGTTAATGTTTACTTTCATAGTGTATACCAAGGGTCTTTGTGATACATTACATGACCATTATATTTTGAAAGCATAATATAAATTTTTATTTGGTTATAGTCACTTGATATAAAATGAGGTAGCATAGTTTAAAATACTGTCTGTAATACAGCACTCTTAAGTTGTGCGTGTCAGCTTAAAACTTGTGAAAAGGAATGATAATACATTCTGAAGAATTTATATATTTCTGCCTATATATTACAGTGTAGGATGTTACAGTAATACGATACACTGCATAATAAACAGTACTTTGTCATGATTTTTTATTAGATTAATATTTTTCTCCTCTTGGTAGTTTTATATATTTATTCTTAATACCACTATAGCATTTCTAAAGATAGAATAAACTGAGTATGGAACTTCTCATCAGAGATGCCTTCCATTTATCTCATGTGTATTACATAGTTACATATAACTCACCTGCTTGATTATCTGATAGTAGTAGTGTGCTATTTGCCAGTGAATTTTAAAATGCTCCAAGGTTTGATTTTCTATTAAAAAATCCTGTTTAAAGCCATCATTTTTACAGTAATCCCAGTTTCAGCATCTTTGTAACATGTATTTCCAATTGCCATAATCTAAGATCTTTTTCAAAAAACTAGTCAAGACATAGGTATTATGGAACTTGCGTAAGATTGGGCAACATAAGGGCTCATATCCTAGCACTGCCATTCATTTATTATCTGTATCACCATCCATCTATCATTTGAATATTCTGTTTCATAATACTTGGGTAGATTGGTGACTTTTTCATGACCTTTTCTCTCCTATACTGAGAAAAATTTAGAATTGTTCCTACATTTTTGTGTATTCACATATTTTCTTGGGTTGTAGTATATTCATAATTAGAATGAGTCTTGGATATTCTGGTTCAGATTATACTATAAAAGGCAAACTTTCGGGCAGCCCCAGGTGGCTCAGTGGTTTAGCGCCACCTTCAGCCCAGGGTGTGATCCTGGAGTCCCGGGATTAAGTCCCACATCAGGCTCCCTGCATGGAGCCTGCTTCTCCCTCTGCCTGTGTCTCTGCCTCTCTCTCTCTCATGAATAAATAAATAAAAAATCTTAAAAAAAAATAGAAAAGGAAAACATTCATATATCTGACATTGGAAATTGGTAATTGGAAATATGTGCATTTAGCTCATTTGTAAGCTGTCCAGATTAATACCAGCATAATTTATTGAATCTTGTTTTAGTGTTTTGTTCAGGATTCTTGTGATCTTATAGAATTACTGTTGTTTGCTCTGTGCAGTGGGTGTGGATTTAGAGGTGGGATGGAAAGAATGGAAAGGGTAAGAAAATTTTCAGTTTCTTCTAAGATGACAGTAACATTAATCTTTGTAAATATCAATGGAAAAACCCAAGAGTAAAAAAGTAGCATAGCACTGTGTTCAGTTACTAAAAATTTCCTAAATAATTAATAGAAATCTGTGGTTTGAAATATGTATTTTAAAAAAATTCTCCAGTGACTCTTTGGAAATTTTAATTTTTATTACTTGGAGGCAAATAAAATATTAATTAGAATCAGCTTTTAGGAAGTCAGGTTATATAACCTGTACTCAGGTGATTCACAAAATAGTCTTCCACGTTGTCAGTGTTGTTGTATTATACTTTCAATGAATTATGAAATACAAACTATCATAATCAGGAGCCCTGGTTTTGGGTTTGTTTTTTCTTCTTTAAATCATTGCCATGTGAAGTCCATGTGTAGTTATAATTCTGCATGAGCTAAAAATTTGAATCCGTTTTAATCCTCATTCCTAGCCCTTTATCACCTTAGTGATTTAAAGCCAATCTTGGTTTGTACAGTACTTTGGACCAGAAATGTGTGCAGATTGAACTCAGTTACCATGAAGTTAAGAAAAGTGAGAAAATGTTAACATACGTATGGTTTTTGTTAGTATTGGGCTACCGCTGCCAGTATTTAAGTAGTGGCTCTGTTAGCTTTTTTGTAGTGATGCAAATGTGCAGCCTCTTATTAATTAAATTGGACTATGGATAACAATAAAGTAGTAGTTCAGTTTTAATGGCTTTTGTATGTTCTTTGTGTACCAAACACTGTCCATTAAATATTGTACGGTCCTTTGATTGTAGAGATAAGGGAGGGCATCAAGAAGGAGGCAGTATTTGACTAGGACCCTTACATAGAGACAGAGATGGCCTTTCAAACACCTAGGTAGAATGATCAGTTTGAAGAAAGATTAGAGCTAGAGAAATACAGGGTTTGTCTGGATGTAATGGGCAATTCAGTTTGAAAAGAGGATAGGTTTGGAAAAATTTACTAGTATCCAGTCACTGGAGGCTGTACTGTATGCTGTGTTTTTTAGATGTCATAGTGGGCAGAAGAAAGCCATTTAGGGATCTCAACAGGAGACAACTGTAATGAGTTAATAGTAGAAGATAACAGGTTGATACTCCTGTGGAGGTATAAAGAAGTGATCAGAAACACAAGCTGAAAATCTGTGAGGAGGATCAGGGATTACAAAAGGATTGGGATTGCATAGAAATTATGCTTATGCTGAAATCATATAAGAAATAGTACAAATGGGCTAAGCACAAAGTCCTTCTGAATTATCTGTATTCATGGATTAGACAGGAAAAGGAGCCAAAGAAGGGTACTGTGGAGGAATCCGTGAGGTAATGCCCCAAAGCTTCCAGTGTTTGTGAGAGGTTGTCTTCAATGTATACGAACTTCAAGTGAAAGGAGGTTGGTTATAGGTGATCTTCGGCAGAGTGGTTTTTGTGGAGACTGCATGCAAAAACACTGCCAATGTATTCTTTCAAGGAAAGGGGAAGAGTGTTGAGACAAATTTGTTAGGTTCCATGATTTCCAGAAAATTTGTGGAAGTAAGCCAGGGAATAGGAGAGATTGAAGAGTAAGAAAGTTGGGTTGATCAAGCAAATTCCTTTAGGAGATAGAGACTGAAAATAAAGATACCTCCAGGAAGGAAGGAACTTGACCTTGTTTTGAGGGAAATTAGAGTTTTAAGACAATGACCAAAGAACGTGTTTTAACTCTGCTTTACTTTATAAGACCTTAAAGATAACATTTTCTCTGTGACACGGAAGATTGATTAAATTGTGGCATTGATCGGAAGATTATAGTTCCTGGCACTGTATTCCTAATTATGGATTCTGATATAATCAGTAATTTTTTATTAACATAACTATCCTCCCAGTTTTGTGGAAGTATAACTTAGACTTCCTGTGCTTTTACTTTTCTATGTTTTTCATTTTCTTTCCTCTGAAGCTGTGTATCAAAATAGTGAGAAATATATTAACTATTTGCTAAAAACTTCATTCATATGTTTTGTTGTCATTTAGCTTGATCCAAGGATTATTCGACCATTTATAGCAGAGTGCCGTCAAACTATTGCCAAACTTGATAATCAGAATATGAAAGCCATTAAAGGACTTGAAGACCGGCTCTATGCCCTGGACCAGATGATTGCTAGCTGCAGCCGACTAGTGAATGAACAGAAGGAACTTGCTCAGGTGCTCATTTCAAACTTCTCTCAGAAAAAGCAATTCATAGTTTCTTTATACCAATATTTTATATGTAATATCAGTTTGTTGTACACCATCATTTTACCTCATCCTTAATTATTGTTAATGCAATAATATTGTTTCCATGTATTTTAAGACAAGTTCTTAATGTTCATGTTTGATAAAGTGAGCTGAGGCCACTTTAGGTAGTAAGTAAAAGATAAACTGTGAAAATGCTGTGAGCAGCTGTGGAAAAAAACAGAAAGTAGTCATTGTACTAAACATTTGAGTACTTCCTGCTCTCCCCCTCAGAAAACTGAAAAAGAATTAGTGAGATTTGTTAAGGACAGGAAGAAAATACGAAATCTTAGAGATTACTAATACTTAGGTTTTTAGGTCTCATTTAATGCAGTATTCCAAGACCTCTCTTCTCAGATTTATAACCAAAAGAAAGTGATGGAGTTGCTAAGAGTGATTAGCCTACACATTTTCTGCCACGTTAGTGACTTTGTCCTCCACTCAGTCTGGCAAAACAGCAAAAGAGTTAACTTGTATAATCTTGATTGAGATGTACACTTTTCTAGTTTAACTTTCCTCTGCCAGTATTTTTCCTCTGATTGTACTCTTAACATTAGAACATACAAATCATCTTATTGGTTGCAAATGTTTTATTTTACCTACATGGCATTACACTGTGTGTAGGTAGATAAAACGTGTATGTCCTTGCTTTATTCTTTTTAAATAAATTTAAAAATATTTATTGCATTTTTATAGTTTCCTAATTGAATTCATCTGTAATTCTCAGACTCTTTTTTTTTTTTTCTCCTGATTTTGGGTCTAGCCATCTTATTGTGAACTGAACCCCTTTATCCTACCCTCTTGCACTGACTGAGAATCCTAGTACCAGCACTGAGTAGATTGTTATAGTGGGTCCCTTTGTTTAGTTCCTGATCTATAGAAAGTAGTATTTCACAATTATAATGTTTCTGGTAGCTAGTTTTTTCTCTTTGTGTTAATAGAAGGCCCTTATCGGATTACGAATGTTATAGTCTACTTTTAATCTTGAGCCTCCTTGGGATTCTTGGAAGAAACTCAACATAGTCATAATATATTGTCTTTCTTAATTAATTTTGGATTGAGTTTAGCATTTTGGCAAACTGAATTATGTTGACGTGTGTGTATTATTCATTTGGTATATATTTCTCAAGTTTGGGCATCAAGTTTATGATGGCCTCAAAGTAAGGTGAAAAATTTTTTGATTGAAATATTTAGTCGATTTATTTAATATAATTGCTGAGTATTTGTTTTTAATTGTACTATTTCCAATTTTTCTTCCAATCATATCTCTTTTTACTTTTCCCCTTTGGATTATTTTTATCATTAAAATTAAAATTTAAAAATTGGCGTGGTTCTTGGGTAGCTCAGAGTTAAGTGTCTGACTCTTGATTTTAGCCCAGGTCATGATCTCAGGTTTTTGAGATTGAGCCCCACTTTGGACTGGACGTGGAGCCTGCTTAAGGTTATCTCCTCCTTCTGCCCACTCCCCATTACTTGCTGTCTCTTGATAAAAATTTCCTTTTTTATTTAAAAATTTATCATTAAAAATTATTTATTCAGGCACCTGGGTGGCTCACTCAGTTAAGCCTCTGCCTTCAGCTCAGGTCATGATCCCAGAGTCATAGGATCGAGCCTCACATTGGGCTTCCTGCTCAGTGGGGAGTCTGCTGCTTCCTCTCTCTCTGCTAACCCCCCTACTTGTGCTCTCTCTCTCAAATAAATAAATAAAATCGTAAAAAAAAAGAATTACTTATTATTCTGTTTTCCATATCAGCTTTTTCCCTTTTATGTTACACATGCATCCTTCTAAGTTTGATATGCATTAAAACGATAGTATCCTTTAGTTGCAAATTTAGTTTTTGTCATTTGAAAATCTCTCTAAATCACCTTTTCTTTCTTTTTTTTTAAAGCATTTTTTAAAGATTTTATTTATTTATTAATAAGAGATACAGAGAGAGAGGCAGAGACACAGGCAGAGAGAGAGAATCAGGCTCCATGCAGGCAGCCTGATGTGGGACTCGATTCCAGGTCTCCAGGATCATGCCGTGGGCCGAAGGCAGGCGCCAAACCGCTGAGCTACCCAGGCGTCCCTAAATCACCTTTTATTTCTTAAGGATATTTTCTCTGGATATAGAATCTAGGCTGTCAGTGATTTCCTTTAACACATTGCCTTTAGTTTGGTTTTTATTTATTTTATTTATATTTATTTATTTTTTAAAGATTTATTTGTTCATGAGAGACAGAGAGAGAGAGGCAGAAACACAGGCAGAAGGAGAAGCATCCCAGATAGGATCCTGCCCTGAGCCGAAGGCAGACATTCAGCTGCTGAGCCACCCAGGCATCCCTTTGGTTTGTTTGTTTGTTTGTTTTTTAAGATTTTATTTATTTATTCATAGACACACACACACACACACACACACACACAGAGGCAGGCAGAGACCCAGGCAGAGGGAGAAGCAGGCTCTATGCAGGGAGCCCAATGCGGGACTCGATCCTGGTTCTCCAGGATCATACCCTGGGCTGCAGGCGGCGCTAAACCTCTGCACCACCGGGGCTGCCCTTTGGTTTGGTTTTTAACAGTTTTTACTATAATACAAGATGTAGTTTTCTTTGTATTTCTCCTGCATTGGGATTGTAGTACTACTGTGGCTTAATGGCATATCTTGGAAAATTCCCAGTTTCTCTTCAGATTTTGCCTTTGCCTTACTCTTTTCCTTCTCCTTCATTGATTCCAATTATATATGTATTAGACCTTTCATCTTATTCTTTTACCCTTGTTTCCTTTATTTCCCATCATTGCAGATTATTTTTTTTTTCTAGCTGTGAATAGCTGTTATTAAAAACTCATTTATTGGGACGCCTGGGAGGCTCAGCTTTAGCTCAGGTCGTGATCTCCGGATCCGGGATTGAGTTCCGCATCGGGCTTCCTGCTAGGAGCCTGCTTCTCCCTCTGCCTATGTCTCTGCCTCTCTTCTCAATCTGTGTCTCTCATGAATAAATAAATAAATATTTAAGAAATAAAAATAAAAACTCATTTATTGATTGAGAGTTTTTATTTTTTAGCTCTGCAATTTTAATTTGATTCTTTGTTTATATAGTTTCAATTTATCTAACAAGATAGTCTCATCCATCATCTCTGATCACATTAGCCATGTAGTAATTTAAAAGTCTCTGTTAAGCCTATTACTTGTGCCTGTGTGTGTGTGTGTGTGTGTGTGTGTGGCTATTCCTATAGTTTTCATTCTTGTGGTTTTGCCTTTTCGTGTGCCTAATTATTTTTTATCAGAAAGGCCAAGGAAATACAAAGCTTAACATAACACTTTTGGAGAAAATTTGTTTTCATATGGTAAGGGCTATTACAAACTTATATCATTTTAATTCAATTTTAGGGATTTAGGTGATTGAAAATTGGTCTTCCAGTGTTTGTGATGGCCAGTCTACTTTTTGTAAACTTTACTCCATAGAATATAGCTTTTTGGGATACTAATACAAAATGTGTTCCATTGTCTTCCTTTGGTTGGCACTGATCTCCAGTTTTTTTATTTGTTAGCTCCTTGAGGATGTCAAAGGATTGCTTTTTTTTTTTTTTTTTTTTTTTTTTTTTAATTCTTAGCCTTGGGCTGCTCTTCAAGAATCCACACTTGTCTCTAGAGAAAGCATTGCTGGTTGCTTAACTGGCCTCCCCAGGTTTCTTCCACCTCCTAGGTCCTGGCCCTTGTCCTTCACTGCTTTCTTAGGTCTCTAGTAACAGGAATGCCACAGGAAGCTTAGTCGACATAACCATTAAATTATAGTTTACCATTACATGAGATAGCTCTGAATTCCTGATGTTTTTTTGTTGTTTCTTTGACAAAACCCTCAATAAAATGAATCAAACATAATTTATTTAACAAGACTTCTTTTGATGGTCATTTAGGTTGCTTCCAGATTTTCTTGTTACAAACATTGTTCTAATATGCCAGTACATTTCTATCTTTATGTGCATGGCCTAGTATTTCTTTAGGGACGATCACTGTAATGGAATTGCTGAATTAGGGTGTTTGTGCATTTTAAATATTAATTAGTAATGTGTAATAATATATCCTCCGTAAAGGAAAAATCTGTCAACACTCTTCTCATTAATTGAGAACAGTTTACTTTATATCAGTGTTTGCCATCTATTTCCTCTGAAATGTCATTTGCCAATTTTTTTATCCTAATGTTTCTGTAAGAATTTATTATAGTCTGGATAATCCTTTGTGTATTGTAAATAATACAGATACCATCTCTCTCTTTTTTAAGATTTTATTTATTTGACAGAGTGAGAGAGAGCACAAGTGGGGTAGAAGGAGAAGCAGGCTCCCACCGATCAGGGAGCCCAATGCGGGGCTCAATCTCAGCATCCAGGGATCATGACCTGAGCCAAAGGCAGACGCTTAACTGAATAAGCCACCCAGGCGTCCCACAGATACTATCTCTTTGTTGATAGTGTTATAAAGATTGTTATACAAATTTTAAATTTTGATCTAGTCAGATTTATTGGTCTTTTTTTTTTCATATTTTATGAACTCATCATTCCTTTAAAATCTTCAGATTTCTTTATAGCTGTTTCTGTAACAGAAACAGATAATAGATAGATAATAAACAGGTAATAGATTATCTGTAAGATAATCTATTTTCTCTCCTTTGCTCTCTCAAATCTCTTAGGGTATGTGTGAGTGTGTGTGTAAGTAGATGTAATACTACTACAGTCAGGGAACTACACTGAGTGGTTTAACATTTGGTTGTAATTTTTTTTTAATATGATGCTGTTGTTATCCTTATCTATATTCAATTCAGCAAATGGAGTTGTGTAATATGAGGATAAGTCATTTTTCTGGAAGTGTAGTTGCTGTGATGAAGGGGCTTCTGGTATTTTTTAATTTTCTTTAAAAAACAGAGCAGGGCTGACCCTTAAACTTTCTTGAAACCAAACTGAAAAAAATTTAGTAGACATGTCCTGCTCTGTTCCTGTGAAAATTTGAAGACTAATTTTTGGTGTCCTGTGATCATTGAAGCACCCTGTCTAACCATCTTCTTTCCCCCTGCTTTATTTGCAGCTTTTGCTAATGTTTTAAGCTGCGATAACTCATAGAATTTAACTTTTAGACATCATAACTGTTAAATATTCAGAATAATACTGTAAAATAGACATCAATGGAGGCCCTAAGATAAAAGTTGTCACCTGGGCTTGCCTGAGTGAATGGCTCTGAGAAAAACTGGTTATAATGTAATTCTAAATGGGCTCATGAGAGACAAACCATATCCTATTGAAGTTAGATGGTATGTGGCTGTTGGAACAACCTTTCAATCCTATATTTATGTGTTTGGCTGCCAAGAGATGTAAAGCGGCAAGGGTTTTAACTGAGACATCACTTCCACAGACAAGCTTTCTCAGATTTTGCAGTCTTAATCAGATCAGATTTATTTTCTCTTAGCATGTTGTACTTATCCTATATCATAATTACATTGAAGTGATTACTATTTTTTTAATGCGATTTCTTTAAGAATATAAGCTTCGGGGCACCTGGCTGGCTCAGTGGGAAGAGCATGTGGCTTTTGATCTTGGGGTTGTGAATTTGAGCCCCACATTGAGTGTAGAGATTAAAAACGAAAGAATATAACTCTAATCAGCAGGACTCTAGTCTCTCTTCCTCATTGCCCTATTCACAATGCCTTATCACGGTTTCTGAACTATAGTAGGTACACAGTCAATACTTCTTGAATGAGGGACACCTGGATGGCTCAGTTGGTTAAGGGTCTAGCTCTGGATTTCTGCTCAGGTCATGATGGGCACGGAGCTTGCTTAAGATTCTTTCTCCCCCTCTCTCTGTCCCCCACTCTCCCTCCCTCCATCCCTCCCTCCCTCTCTCTTTCAAAAAGATATATATATGTATATATATGTAGATATACATACCTACATATATACACATAGACATGTATGTATATTGAAAACCTGGGTTAGTGTAGCCTTGGGTTTGTGAAATTAGACTTCTCTTTAATCTGGTTTGAATCTTTCACATTTATTATTTGCAGATATCTCATCTGTTAGTTTTGTTACAGCTAATATTTTTTCCATTGCAGATATTTTTATCAGTATTTCCTTCAGAATGTGGTGGGTGAAAGTAGATAAATTCAGATTAATTGATTTGAGGAGTTGATTTTAGATCTTACATAAATACAATTTTGTGTGGTTTCTTCTACCTACATAGCAATTAAATCTTCTAGCCGGTCTTATAGAAAAGAGAAAAGAGACGCCTTGGTCATTCAGTCTGAAGAACCTATGACTGTTAATCTCAGCTGAGGCCATGATCTTAGGGTTGTGATATGGAGCCCCGCATTAGGCTCCAGACTGAGCATGGAGCCTGCTTAAGATTCTCTCTCCCTTTTCCTCTGCTTCTCCCCCTACCCCATTTGTTCTCTCAAACTCTCTCACACACTCTCTCTCAAAAAAAAAAAGAAAAGGAAAAAGACAATGGAAGGAGATTTATTGCCTAAATATCTTCTATGATAATGACCAGTTCAGGCAGCTTTAAGAGAAAAAAAACTTTTTTTTTAACCACAACACTTCTGAGGACATTATAGACCCTTCTGCCTGGCCTGACAGAAACTTCAACCGATCTGTGAAGCTACATTAACACTGGAGCCCTGAAAATTTATTCACTGTGTATCATTTTTCTAGTAATCTTCTTATCTTTAAAGATTGTCAGCAAAATAAGAAAACAACAGGGAATCTGCTTCCTAAACCAAAAGTTAACAAAATACAGCTTGAGGGGAGTTGTAAAATTTATTCACTGTGTATCATTTTTCTAGTAATCTTCTTATCTTTAAAGATTGTCAGCAAAATAAGAAAACAGGGAATCTGCTTCCTAAACCAAAGGTTAACAAAATACAGCTTGAGGGGAGTTGTAAATACTGTAGTTGTAAATATAACTAACAAGTTACATTTCTTTCAAATATAGTCATGATTATTTAATTCTTACTAGATAACCTAGTGAAATTCGGAATTAGGATATGGTATAGCTTAAGTTCTGCCTTCCCTCATCACTCAGTCAGCCATGTAATTTTCTTTTAAACTTAAACATCATGTAGCTATCAATCCTCATATTTACACATAAAAAATTAATTAATACTATGACATCAAGGAAATTTTACTTAACTTTTTAAAATTGAAGTACAGTTGACATAGTGTTAACATTAGTTTTAGGTCTACAATATAGTGACTGAACAATTCTATACATTACTCAGTGCTTACTGTGATAAATGTAATCACCATCTGTCACCATAACATTATTAAAATATTGTTGGCTATATTCCCTGTGATTTTCATTTCTATGACTTATTTTAAGAGGCTTGTACCTCTTAGGAATTTTTCTACTTAGTCTAAATATTATACTAAGAATGCCTTAACAAATAGAGAATTTATTTTATTGAAAATAGATTTATATTTTTTCTTTTAACAACATTTGCATGTATATGTTTTTCCTGTCAGAAGATTATTAGTGGTCTAGAATTTATTTTGAGGGGATTGATTATCTGGGGTTTTTTTTTGTTTTTTGTTTTTTTGGATTCAGTAGAAAGTAGTTAAACTTGTAAGGTTTTAACACAGTTGATAAAAGCAGTAAGTTATTTTTAAAGTCAGAAAAAATATAGCCACAGTGGAGCGTATGGCATATTCAAAGGTAAGTAAGTTATAAAATTACTGTTGAAATTGTCTTATTTTCAGATAAAAAGTGATTTTGACTTTAACACACATCATTTAAATTTAAATATTTCCTTGAAATTTAGGAAGACACAAAAGCAGAAAGGAGAGAGAGGACTACCAAAAAGTTAGAAGACATGTTGTTGCTGGCCATATTAAGTTCCTAGAAAGATAATTATTTACAGTAGCAAGTATGGCAGTCAGACAGACATGCAAATCATAAAGCTTCTATAACACACTAACCGTTTAGTAAGCAGAGTAGGAAAAAGAACCTATAAATACAATAAAAATACTTAGTAATAAGCTTATCAAGATGGCTTTGTACCTTTTTTTAAGTGTTTGCTCTTGGGTTTTTTTTTTTTTTAATGTTTTGCACATAAAACTACCTTATTTTAAATATGGCACATCTGTCTAACTTAATTTATAGCCCCAACACCATCCCTTCTTAACAAAATGATGCAGAGTTCACCTTTGAAAACAAGTAGGTAAGGATAGCTAAGAAAAAATATAATAGCTATTTTTCCTACCAAATAATAAAAGGTATTGTAAAATTGCATATTTAAGTTGTTATTGTTCTAACAACATGAGCATATACGTACACATGTATGTGTGTATGTGTATACATACATGAGCATGTATAGACACATGTATAACATGAGCATGTATATACACACATATAAAAACATGAGCATGTATATATACATGTATGTGTATGTGTGTATGTGTATACATACATATATATAGTGGAACAAAATATAGTTCAGAAATACTGGAGAGAGGAATGATATAAATATGTATACACATACATATACATATAGAGTGGAACAAAATATAGTTCAGAAATATTGGAGAGAGGAATGACTTACTCATTTGGAGAATTGTACAAAGTACTGTTGAATATCATTGGTTAGATTAAGTCGGTTATTTCATGGCTTAAAATCAGTGACCATGTTTTACTTAATGTCATGCTCTGACTGACCCATGGTATAGTAGGAGCCTTGATACAGAGGTTCTAGTTCTAATTTGACTTTTAAAGTATGTCCTTGGATAAATTACTTTATCTTCCCAGTGGGTTTCTTTTTTTTCCCTCCTTGCATGAAAATGTAATAATTAGATGAGCAGAGACTTCTTAAAAACAATCGTTTTTAATGAACATATCTACATTCAAGATAGTAGATTTTAAAATCTTGTTTAAAAGTTAGAACAGTTCATATAACAAAGGTTTTCTCTTAAATGAATGTTGATATCTTTCATGAAAGTTAATGTTCTTTAAAATATTTTCTCTCAAAGGGATTTTTAGCTAATCAGATGAGAGCTGAAAACTTGAAGGATGCATCTGTATTACCTGATTTGTGCCTGAGTCATGCAAATCAGTTGATGATTATGTTGCAAAATCATAGAAAACTGTTGGATATTAAACAGAAGTGTACCACTGCCAAACAAGAACTAGCTAATAACCTACATGTCAGACTGAAGTAAGTGTTTCTCTAACATCTAATTTTGGATGTTTAGAAGTGGTTTTTTAGTTACTGCCAAGCAGTGGAGTAATTTTCCCTTATCATTATATTGAAATACTTGATAGGTTGATTAATTTGGGATTAGATCATTTTTATAGAGTTTGTGTGTCTCAATTCCATCCTATAGGTGGTGTTGCTTTGTAATGCTTCATGCTGATCAAGATGGAGAGAAATTACAAGCTTTGCTCCGCCTTGTGATAGAACTGTTAGAAAGAGTCAAAATTGTTGAAGCTCTTAGTACAGTTCCTCAGATGTACTGCTTAGCTGTTGTTGAGGTTGTAAGGAGAAAGATGTTCATAAAACACTACAGGGAGGTATGGAAATTAAATTCTATTTTCATTGTGTATGAGCTTTATGAATTGGTGTGTGATATTAACATAAACTTTCCTCCTCTTAGTGGGCTGGTGCTTTAGTCAAAGATGGAAAGCGATTATATGAAGCTGAAAAGTCAAAAAGGGAATCCTTTGGGAAATTATTTAGTAAGTGTTATGCACTAATAAATTTATTTTTAATGAAAAATGTTTTTATTTGTAGATATGAGTATGTTATGTAGCATGTATGTGATATTAGTTACCATTGAAATCTGGAGAAACATTCCTTTTAAGGTCTGTAGAGTTGAGTCCATTGTTAAAATTTAAATATGAAGAATTGTTCATTTGTTTTTCAAAAACCAGAGTTTTTTCCCCTGAAATACAATATAAAATAACCATATTGCTAATTTCTTTACACAGGGAAGTCCTTTTTAAGAAATCGTCTGTTTAGGGGATTGGACTCCTGGCCCCCATCCTTTTGTGTACGTATTTATTTTCTAACCATGACTGAATTTTGTATGTTTTCAAACCTTTATTTGAGAAATAGTGATATTTTTAGAAACATAGAATGTTCTTTTATCAACATAAAAATGGTTTTAAAAGTCAGTTGTCATGAAACTTGAAAATATATTCATATTTTTTGATCAAGAGTTTTCATAACATAGGAGGATAAGCCACACTACACTGTTAAGCTGTTAATTGGTAGGAGATTTTCTTATTATTTTGTGTTTGTCTCTCGCCGTCTTCTCATTCCCTTTATCTTTCCCCTCCTTCTTTCTCTCTTCCACCCTGTCCTTTCTTTTCCTTCTGTCCTCTCCCCCTTTTTATTCTCTTTACTCTTGTTTTAATCCTTTGTTTACGAATCAGAATAGGGTGATTCTTCAGGTGGTCTTCATTGAAACTCTGAAAAGTAAGTTTGTGTTTTTAAACCAGAATTACTGGGGACCATTCATTTTATTTCATGAGAAACCAATGATTCTGCAGGTCATAGAAGTTTGGGAAGTGCTTTAGGTTTTTTTGTTTTCTCTTCAGATGCATTACTTAGATAACATGTTTCTTTACTGCAGGATTTCTTAGAGCTTTAAATGTATGTATTTTTTAATGTAATAGGGTTTCCTGCACTCATTTCTTTAGGACCCCTGTTTAATGAAGAGCATCTTGATATCTAAATCTACTTAGGTAATGATTGAAACAGAGTTACTTTAAAATTTGTATTTCTTGACAGTATTATAAAGAAATGGTAGGACTTACCAGATCATTTCTTTTTAAGAAGCTGAAATTGACTAAGGTATTTTTGGAAATATAATGGAAAGGTCAAGGGAAAGGCAAAGAAGGAAATGTTACCTAGGAAACATCTTTTTACCATTTTAAAACAACAACGCATGTTAGTTAATTGATAGGAATAGACGTAGGGCCAAGGCTAGAGAGATCTTCATGGTCATGTCACAAGTTAAGGAAAAATTTGGGAATAGTCTATGTGCTGGTGAAACAATTGGGTTCCTTTAATGTTGATAGGATGCCATCTCATTTTTAAAAACCTGATGAGAAAAGGAGGAACAGTCACATCAGTTGATCACCAACAGCTATGGTTCCCCATTATTTAAGACTCAGTAATATAGTATATGTGTTAGTTTTTGAATAGTTCATTTTTATTTTATTCTATTTCTTAAATGTCAGTAGATAATTTATAGCATTTTTGCTTCTTTCTTATATTGAAATTAATTATAGTAAAAAAGCCTTTATAAATTTGTCCTGTACGTTTTTTGGGTTTTTTGTTTGTTTGTTTGTTTGGTTTTTTTGTATAGACTCAGAAGCCTCGAAAGTTTGACTGTGAACTTCCAGATATTTCATTAAAAGATTTACAGTTTCTGCAATCATTTTGTCCTTCAGAAGTTCAGCCATTCCTCAGGTAAATGTTACTAGTATTTTTAACTTAGTTACCACCCTAAAATGTTTTGTTTTGGAGCTGTGGAAAGAAGCACTGATAGTCTTAGGAGATGCCAGAATATAGAAATATTTTAGAATAGGCTGGCTTTCCTATACTGCTTTAGGAAGTTTCTGGGGAATATGCAAATAATCAGAAAATGAAGATAAAGTAAAAGGAAATTAATTGCTTACATGTAACTGATTTTTTTCAAGTAATTACTCTGACACGTAACTGTGGGAGATTGCTAATTTATCACTTTAATGATTATATCTAGACCTCTTAAGCTATTTCTGGTATTGATTGAAAGCAGATATAACCATAGTTATTTTTCACATAGATTGAAATATTTGGTTGTAGGTATCCATCTTTTCATTACGAAATCACAAATCTAATTTGATTGTATTCTGTTTCAGGGTTCCCTTACTTTGTGACTTTGAACCTCTTCACCAGCATGTACTCGCTCTACATAATTTGGTAAAAGCAGCACAAAGTTTGGATGAAATGTCACAGACCATTACAGATCTACTGAGTGAACAAAAGGCAAATTAAGTTCTTTCAAGTGATTTGCTTCATTAGTATAAAATGTTTATGTTGCTGCAGCTCTGTAAGCCTGTCCCTCTCTTTTTCAGGCATCCATAAGTCAGACATCCCCACAGTCGGCTTCCTCACCAAGGATAGAAAGTACAACAGGAATCGCAACTACTACCTCACCGAGAACTCCTCCTCCACTTACTGTTCAGGATCCCTTATGTCCTGCAGTGTGTCCCTTAGAAGAATTATCTCCAGATAGCATTGATGCACATACATTTGATTTTGAAACTATCCCCCATCCAAACATAGAACAGACTATTCACCAAGTTTCATTAGACTTGGATTCATTAGCAGAAAGTCCTGAATCAGATTTTATGTCTGCTGTAAATGAGTTTGTAATAGAAGAAAATTTATCATCTCCTAATCCTATAAGTGATCCACAGAGTCCAGAAATGATGGTGGAATCACTTTATTCATCAGTTATCAATGCAATAGACAGTAGACGGATGCAGGATACAAATATATGTGGTAAAGAGGATTTAGGAGATCATACTTCTCTAAATGTCCAATTGGAAAGATGTCGAGTTGTTGCCCAAGACTCGAATTTCAGTATACAAACCATCAAGGAAGACCTCTGCCACTTCAGAACATTTGTACAAAAAGAACAGTGTGACTTCTCAAATTCTTTAAAATGTACAGCATTAGAAATAAGAAAC
The DNA here is from genome assembly GCF_048164855.1 of Canis lupus baileyi. Taxonomy (NCBI): domain Eukaryota; kingdom Metazoa; phylum Chordata; class Mammalia; order Carnivora; family Canidae; genus Canis; species Canis lupus. Next base: position 37,467,617 of record NC_132865.1, read on the forward strand.
ATTATTGAGAAAGTAAAATATTCTCTGGAAATAACACTAAGTGAAAAACATCAAAAAGAACTGCAGTCTTTAAAAAGTGAATATGAAGGCAAGCTTGATGCACTAATAAAGGAGAGTGAAGAAAATGAAAACAAAATTAAAAAGCTGAAAGGAGATTTGGTATGCCTTGAGGAGGTTTTACAAAATAAAGATAATGAATTTGCTTTGGTTAAACATGAAAAAGAAGCTGTCATCTGCTTGCAAAATGAAAAGGATCAGAAGTTGTTAGAAATGGAAAATATAATGCACACTCAAAATTGTGAAATTAATGAACTGAAACAGTCACGAGAGATAGTATTAGAAGACTTAAAGAAGCTCCATGTTGAAAATGATGAGAAGATGCAGTTGTTGCGGACAGAACTTCAGTGCTTAGAGCAAAGTCATCTAAAGGAGTTAGAGGACACTCTGCAGTTTAGGCACACACAGGAGTTTGAGAAAGTTATGACAGACCACAGAGTGTCTTTGGAGAAATTAAAAAAGGAAAATCAACAAAGAATTGACCAGATACAAGAGTCTCATGCCACAGTTATCCAGGAGAAAGAACAACAGCTACAGGAATTAAAACTCAAAGTTTCTGATTTGTCAGACATGAGATGTAAGTTAGAGGTTGAACTTGCATTGAAGGAAGCAGAAACTGATGAAATCAAAATTTTGCTAGAAGAAAGCAGAGCCCAGCAGAAGGAGACCCTAAAATCTCTCCTTGAACAAGAGACAGAAAATTTGAGAACAGAGATAAGTAAACTAAACCAAAAGATTCAGGATAATAATGAAAACTATCAGGTGGGCTTGGCAGAGCTAAGAACTTTAATGACAATTGAAAAAGATCAGTGCATTTCAGAGTTAATTAGTAGACATGAAGAAGAATCTGATATGCTTAAAGCTGAATTAAACAAAGTAACATCATTGCATCAGCAAGCATTTGAAATAGAAAAAAACCTGAAAGAAGAAATAGTTGAACTGCAGAGTAAATTGGATGCAGAATTGAGTGCTCTTGAAAAACAAAAAGATGAAAAACTCACCCAACAGGAAGAGAAGTATGAAGCTATTATCCAGAAACTTGAGAAGGACAAAGAGAAGTTTGTCATGAGCAAGGAGCAAGACAGAGAACAGTTAATTCAGAAGCTTAATTGTGAAAAAGAAGAAGCTATTCAGACTGCCTTAAAAGAGTTTAAATTGGAGAAAGAAGCTGTTGAGAAAGAGTTATTAGAGAAAGTTAAACATCTTGAGGATCAAATAGCAAAAAGGTAAGAATTACTGTAGTCTGTAATTATAAAATTAAAATACTGGTGATTCAAATTTTATTTTTTTATTTTTTGGTGATTCATGTTTTAATTGTATATGTAATCACAGTACCTTGATTTACTTATCTTAGGCCAATATGGTAATTGAGATATTTTTATAAAGTAAAACCTTTTACTTTAACCTTTTACTTTATAGTTAGCATTTCTTTCAAACATTTAAAAAAGTAACAGACTGCATAAGCTTATTAGTGGCTTTTCAAAATGGATGAGTATCATGGATTTCCAGAGAAACAGATTTTTTTGAAAATTTCAGATGTTTTCAAGGGCTTCCTTTTTAATTCATTAATTTCCTTCTTTTGGTTTATTTGAAGTCTTTTTTCCTAATTTCTTTTGTTGAAACATTCTTTTTAAATTGTATGTATGAAAGGTAACAGTTTCATCTGAGCAGTGCTTGCTTACTTAGTAAAGACTGAATTCTAAATTGGGGCTAAATGTTTCAGCACTATTACTTCCTTGATACTACAATTTCAGTTATTCCCTGTGTTATTCAAAAGATCCAGGTTTTTATACAGTCGCGGGTTTTTTGTGGGTTTTTTTTTTTTTTTGCATGTTTAATATTGTGACTGATATTACTACCTTTTTTTTTTTTTAAGATTTTATTTGTTTATGAGAGACAGAGAGAGAGAGAGAGAGACAGAGATACAGGCAGAGGGAGAAGCAGGCTCCATGCAGGGAGCCTGATGCAGGACTTGATCCTAGGACTCCAGGATCATGCCCTGGGCCAAAGGCAGGCGCTAAACCGCTGAGCCACCCAGGGATCCCCTGATGTTACTACTTTTTGATCAGTATTTCTGCTTTTTTTAAATTTCACTGAGGGTTTTATGACCTAACGAACAATTTCTAGAACATTATCAATTAGTTGTATCATTAATTTTTCTGAGTGACTATATTTATAGGTTTGTATACCTTATATATTTTAACCTGTTTCTTGCCTTACTGCTTCTGTAGTCTCTTGTGGTAGACTCTCTGCTGTGTAATATTCATATATTGGTATTTGATTAAACCGCCCCTTCTGTTTTAAAAATAGGAACTCTATGTATTCTGGGGGGCTTGGAGGATTTAATACAGAAATTAGGGCCTGCACGAATGTTTACAGAACAGGTCAAGGGAATGACTGCTGAAAACCAGGAAAGCTCTGGGTGAAATATTAGGAAAAGAGATGCTGAAGTACCCACCAAAGCTGACAGTTATTCGTTTTTCACTGGAAAGCTGCTGTAGCAATCAAGAGTCTCTTCAAAGCTCCAGTAATGTGGCTCATTCCACAACACAAAATGGGTAGTTCTCAGTTACTTGACAGGAAACTCCTGTGAAATTTCATCTGTTTGCATATACCTTTGGAGAGTAAGCCTGAACTGCTTTTCTGTTTCCCGATTTGTGCATGTTCTTTTTATTGGCAAACTTGGAATTAGAAGGGATTTTGGGAAATAACGCATCTCTGCAATACAGTGCAGATGAGATTCTAGAAGAGGGGTGAGAGCAATGGCTGCATGATGATAGTCTAGCACTATATATACATTTGCAGCTCAGGAATCCTTCGTGTCTCTTTTACCCATATTGAACTTCCAGATGGAGACACTTAGAATGTCATGTTTTTGTTGGACATGATTCAACTTATGTCTTTCATATCACCTCAGATAGTCTCACCTTCTTCAAAAGGTGAGATTCAAACTTAAGTCATTGTAGCCATCCTGTTCATTTATCTTTCTGCACAGACTCAATCTCTCTTTGGTAGTCTGCAGGTTAAGTATTGAAATATAAGGTTAACTACAATTGTCACAACACTTATTACATAGTAGGATACTGAGAGAGGGGGATAAAGATAAAAAATTCATCCATATATATAGGCTTAATTTGGTAGTCTCTATTTCTATAACCAGTCTTGTACCTCTGGTTGATATTTACAGCTTCCTTCTGTTTGTTTTGTTTTGTTTTTTCTTAGACATTACCTCACCTGATTTTACTTGACCTGAAGAAACTGCCATTAATGATTCCTCCTATAATATAGTTGCTGTGGTTTCTCATTTGACTGTTTATCAGTGGACATGGCAGTTCTAAGAGTTTTCTCAGCCGAGAAAAGCTTCTGACTTCTAGGCATATTCCTCTGTGTTACAGTGTAGGAACTGTTTTCCACTGACAGTTAAGTTGTATCAGTACATACTGCAGTTTCCTTCTTGGTGTGTTGATTTAGTGCTGTGATGAACCCTAGGTATCTGTGATAGTTTAAGCTTCCAGTTGAATGGGACCCTGGTTGTGTCTCTTGGCAAAGGAATTCTTTTGGGGGGAACTAAACTGGCGAAGTCCAAAGTTGTAGGGACAGGAAGCAAAATTTTCACTCTTGGCTCATTGAAATAATAGTTACTCCAATTTTTTTTCTTTTTCAAATTTTTATTTAGATTGTAGTTAGTGTAGTTAGTTAAGATGTATGTTATTCCAATTTTTATCCTTGGTTCTCCAACCTGTATATTGTAACTGTGGAGGAATTAGTTTCACAAAGTAGTGTCTGGCTCAGGGCATGTACTGTATTCTTTACATTAGCCATTCAGAATTACAAGGTGCCTGAGTGGCTCAGTCGGTTAAGTATCCAACTCTTGATCTCAGCTCAGGTCTTGATCCCAGGGTCATGAGTTCAAGCCCCACATTGGGCCTGTAACCTACTTAAAAAAAAAAAAAAGTCACCCATCTGGTACTGTAATGAGTTATTAATACATTGATCCACAGTTGTATCAAACCAGCTGCTTTAAGGATTGGCATACTAGGTAAGATAAGTGACTTCATGGACATGAGGCTGTTGCTACATATCTTTGCACAATGAAATTCCTTGTTCAGAAGCAGTTCAAGTAGAATATCGTAACAGTGAATAAGCCTTTTTGTATGTTCAGGAATGGTTCTTGTAGAAATAATATGGGCATGGAAGGTAATTGTTTTTTTTTTTTTTTGGAAGGTAATTGTATATGGAGAATAATAGACTATTCTTGTGAAGACAGATTACTGTCCTTTTTATGAAGAAGCGGTCCAGTGTAATCAGCCTGCCATCCAGTAGCTGGCGAGTCTCCTAGAAAAGCACAGCAGTATCGAGTTCACTGCTTGTTACTAGATGTATAGAAATCCATATTGCTGAGCCCATATGTAACCTCACCTCCTGCCTGTATGGACAGTCAGCCTTTTGAATAGGACTGGTTGAATAGTCACAGAATAATCAGATTGCCCATCTGATTATTAAGAGATTCTTCATAGTCAGACATAGTATACTCAGAGAATTTACATGTCCTTATTCTTACCTACCCTGCACATTTCAGGAGGCTGATCCATATTTCATTTCCAGAAATATTCCTACCAGGTTTCAGTCCAGTTTCTTCCACCCCTCACTATCTAGCCAACACCTTGGCTGGCCAGTCTCCATGAATCACTGCAAATCTTTGCCCTGACCATTTCTCCTCCTAAGTAACTTCAAGTATACTGCTTGACATATTCCTGCTGGGAGGATTTCCCTTCACTACTGTTCTTTAGAGCCACTCTCCACTGGGTCTCTAATACCTCAACTATACTTTTGAATAGTGTCAGTATATTTTGCAGAATCATATGAACCCAGGCCTACCAGTTTTTTCCACTCATCAGAGTCATGTTGGAGAGAAAGGAGGCAATGTAGCAGTAGAAGGTACCTTGGGAACCTGAATCTTGATCTTTTTGTACTTGTGCCATATTTTGTTGGCTCTAATGTATGCCACGTTTAACTTATGATGGAATGTTGCTCTTTATACCCAACTTGATGGCTTAGTGGCTTAGACAGTATTAGTACCCACTTTATGATGAGTAGCACAAGACACAATTAAATTGGGGGACCATGATTAGTCTTTTAATCTCTACATACCCAATAGCAGGCCATGGCTACTTTACAATAGGAAAATAGTTATACACTTCAGATTTCTAAGAGTCTCAACTGTGGTTCTCCTACAAAACTTGCCAGATGTTCTAAACAATATACATTTGTGCTACAGACACTTGAAGCATCTTCAGGGAAGTGTAGCTCAAGGGGCAGAGCCACACAGAACAGGGAGTTATTTCATAAATGAGTCAGAGCAGCATGCCCAAATGTACTATATATATTGCCTCCAAACTTCAGAGATGCTCACCTACAAGCAGCTTGTCCCTTCACTTTAGAGGGGACATTCATTGATTGGACCATTGGATACTTAGAAATTTCACTGTGCTGACAAGGTCCTGAATTCATGGACTTTATTGTTCATCCTCTGGCACTCATGTGTCTTGCTTTGGTAGCTCAGGTAGTTGCTGCTTCCTGTTTACTCAGCCTAAGGAGCACAAATGCCATAAATGTATTGGATTAGAATGATATCTGTTTTTCCCCACCCCTATCTCAGGTTAGTATTAATATCTTAAGGAATAGCAGGAAGATCAATATCCCCTGCCAACTAGATTTTAACACAGGACTGGAGAACTGGTATGATCCAGAGATAAGACATTGGAAGTGTATTGCTGTTGCCATAGGTAAAATCTTACTGCTGCTTGTAGTTGACTAGGGGTTGACAAACTGGCCGGTGAGAATCTGCTTACCACTCAAATACAGCTGTATTTGAATACACAGATGCCTGTTCCTTTACCTATTTGTTGCCTGTGGTTGTTTTTGGAAGAATTAAGTAGGTATTGCAGATCATCTCACTTACATTTTACTCTTTTTTCCCCCCTTTGTAAAAAGTTTTCAACCCCTAGTGTATGCTTATAGCTATGAAGAGGGAAGAAATCACTAAATCATTAGTTCCATGTCTAATAATAGTGCCTTGTTGATTCCTCCAGCAAAGAAGTCATATGTGAAATAACAGTTTTCTTGGAGTCACTACCTGATTAAATTTATGAGAATCCATCGCTTGTTTTTGTATGTTTTCTACAGGACACATACTTAAGTTGACTAAGAATGTTATAGAAATTATACGAAGTGAGAGATTGTTTTAGGGATTCTACTTGACTTCTTTATCATAGTAGTTTTAGGAAGGGAACCAACAAGGAGTTTCCAACAGTTGCTTTTATGTCTGTTCCACTAGAGATTCTAGATGTAAGGATGTATCGTGTGTCTTTGGTAAAGGGACCCACTGGACCCAAACTCCATTTATCACATGGCTATCAGTAATCTCCTGGTGGACCACAGTGGCATTAGAGTCCCCTCAGAGTCAGTATTCTTTAGTCCCCCCAAAATTGGTTACTTTCCCAGAATACACACTCAGCCTGAAAAGTAGGCATAGGTTCTGTGCCAAAGACTATAAAGGAGACAGCATTATAAAACTTCGGCATTATAGTTGGTGACTGACTCAAATCTTGGGATTAGGTAAGGGATGGTGATTCTCTTTAATTAATTAAATCAGCTCTCTGAGCACTAGATACTGAGTTTTTAAAAAACAGCTAAAAAAAAAAAAAAGTTTAATCATCCTTTATCATCCCATTCTGTCATAGCCTTGTGGACAGCCAGTGCCAAAGATTTTTCTGGGTCAGACCTTATGATTACTGCTCTGGCTCTGCTGCCTGAATATACCACCTCATGTCTTTGGTTAAGTGCCACTAATTGACCTCTACCACTCCAGAATCCTGTCATTTCCATTAAATTCATTGAATTTCAGTGATTTCATCTCCCTCTGCTATCCCTGTCCTGCAGAGCACCACTACAGAGTTTTTTGAAGTTGACTTTCTTAATGCCTTGGTGAAAGGCATATTCTATGGATCCACCCAAGATATAAATAATGAACCACTTCCACTGTGCCTACCACCATCATTCTTTGGATGCCTTCCTCAAGATCAAGGATCAGTAAATGTGTTCTTTAAAAAAACTATTTTCTAAAAGAAAAGAAGAGTGTCGTTTTATATGTTTGCACATCTCTTTAATGTGTGGCTTAATGGATTCTCATATCTGCTTCTGCATCCAATCTATTGCAGTATCTTTTGATTATGATAAAAATGCAACCTTTCACTTACATATAATGTTCAGATACTTGTGGATATTTCCTTGACGCTAATTCAAAATCCAACAAATGATAATTTCTTAAACATTAGTTTCAATATAGAATATGAAACTGTCAGATGGATTTTTCATGCTGTTTATGCTAATATTATTGAACTGTCTTCCACTTTAAGTGGTTATTTTACCCATGTATGATTTTTATAGCACAATGAATTAGTCATTTGAAAAACTGGTTCACTGAGTTATGCACATCTTATAAATACTGACATATTTTATTGACAGAAAAATTGGATGTGTTCACACACCTACCAGTTTTATAAGAAAGATCTTAAGGTACTAGAAAGTTCTCAAGCTCATAGTGGCAGGTAAAAGTTTTCTATTTTTTTTTTTTTTTTTTTTTTTTGGTTTTTAAATAATTTTTGTGCCCATTGTAGGGCTTGAACTCATGACCCCAAGATCAAGAGTCGCATACTTTATTGACTGAGCCAGCCAGGTGCCTCAAGTTTTCTAAAATTCTAATTTATTTTTAAACAATCTATTTTGCCATTGGTAATAAATGATCTTAGTTGTTCATTGAAGTAATAAGCCCACATTGGTCATTTTTGAGAAAATGTTCTATTGAAAATCCAAATCTAAACAACCAAAGATTGTCATTTTTCAAATAGAAATAGTAGAGCATGAAAAAAGTAGCAAATTCACACAGCAAAAAAAGTACAAGTACTTTTCTGTGAGACAGACATATTTCTATAAGTGGCAGAACTACTTTATATGTACTCATAACACTGAATACTAAAAAGGTGCATACTCAGTGGTCAGGATTCAATAGTAATAATTCTTAATACATCATGTATATTCCAAAATAAACCTGAGTGCCTTGATGTAAAGGAAACAATAACCCAAAAGTACAGTTTGGCACTATCATCTTTATGTTAAGGTGTCAGCAATTTTATCACCTGTGCAAATGTTAACAAGGTGTAAAAGATAAATATCATCTTAGTATTATTATGAAAATAGTTTTGATTTTGCTGATCTCTTGAAAGTGTTCTAGTCACCCCCAAGGTTCTGTGGATCACAATTTGAGAATCCTTGATACAGAGACCGGTTGACAAACTTTGTGTGAAGGGGCCACGTTGTAAATATTTAAGACTTTGTGGGTGATATGGTTTCTAGCCATGCTACTCAACTAGCAAGAGAGAAGTGAGACAATATAAATGAATGGTATGGCTGTGTTGCAGTACAACTTCAACTGTACAAACAGGTAAAGGCTGGATCTGGCCTGCAGGCTATTGTTTGCCTGCCTGTGGTCTAGAATATCTTATTTTGACATTTATCTTATTTTGACATTTTATTTTCTTTTGATGTTGGCTGTTAGGTCCAAATTTCCAGCAATAAATTTAGCAAGCTGTTAACATTGAATCAATCTAGAGTCTCTGATTATTGTATCAATACAGATAATATCGGCCCAAGTTACCATTATGTTTGCCTTTCCTTTTCTAACTCCTGTTGGATCCATCCCCATATATATTTCCTATATTGCTACCAAAATAAATGCAAAATTTTGCAGTTGTAATTCCTCCTTGGTTTGATTTTCAGCTCCTCTGGGATCTGGGGATTTGAAAGTAGAGATGAGTCTGTAAGTAAATAGTAAGGGAGCCACTTGAGAAGGATCAGCTTGTTGAAAAGATCTACTTGTTGAGATAGGGACCTCAGGCAAGATGACACTAATCTTCTCAGATGAGGGAAAAGAGGCTGTGGCTGCTGAGGAAAAAAGACTTATTGGGATAGTAGGGACAGCTGTGCCATCTCTAAAACCTTGCCACCTTTAGTCACCTGATCCACACAACTATAGGTATTAGCTGTTCTGCCATGGAACCCTAATCTCCCAGAGTTCCATTTTGTACTGGCAGTGAGGCCAGTGTCTTCAGATCGAGGATCAGAGAATCAATTCCGGACTCCTATCTTTGGTTTTTTTTTTTTTTCCCCCCAAAGACCATATCTGTTAGGATTGAGTTTAGAAAACAATCTCTTTTGAATATTCCAGGATTAAAGGGTTTAATATTAGAACTCCTGTGAGTTTGGGGAGACCTAAGGGAGGGATGTGGTTAAGGGAGTTGCTGACAAAACCTGGGAATCTAGGTTCAAGGCTATCTGAAGCACCAAAAGTGAGTGGCCAATCAGAAAACTATTATAGTTCCTTGGAGACTTCCACAGTTGTCTACTGTGATACCACTGCAGGTAGTTTACTTGGAAACCCCTCATGTAGCCCACATGTCTGGTCATAGTCACTTCTTAGAATGACAAACTCTCATTTAACATTCCAGATCTTGTGTGGGTATCTTTCATTGACAAATTTGAACTCAGAACTTACTGGGAAGGTCGTCCTGGACAAATGTAGTTCTAGGTTTCTCTGTCATGCAGTAGAAACGCTTGAAAAAGAATGAGGAAATCTTTAAGAAGAAATGATGCTGAGGTGATGACACTGCCTAGCACACCTCCCTCCTTTCCACCACTTATTTGCTTGTTCATATGCCAGAAATGGCATGAAGAAACCAACTGCATGGGAGAAGCATCAGCAAAATATAAGATATTAATTGTATTCATAATGTTAAAAAGCTCCCACAAGTCAATGAGAAAAAGGCGGCAAGTTGTTCATTAGAAAAATGAACAGAAGATATGAACAACCAGATCGATGAAGAAATACAAATAGCTAATATGTGAATAGCTTTCCAATCTACTTGGGATTATGGAAATACAGAATTAAAATAAGATGTTTTTTCCTATATAACTGGGGAAAATTAAAATCAGTAATATACATTATTTTTAACAGGGAAAAAAGGCTTTCTCATACACCTGTGTACAAAGAAAATGAGTGTAGAGAATGTGCACGTGTGTTGAGTTGTTTGCAAATCTATGTACAACACTGTTGATTGCCATGCCTCCTGGGAGTTGATGTAGATTTGGATGAGTACAAGAGGAGCACTTCAGTTTTATAATTTTCATCTATTTTTAACATCATAAAAAGTTTAAAAACTCCATGATAATATTTGTTTGGTAGACCCAAATGATAGGAAATAGTTCAAGCATTGTGACAATCTACTTTGTATTCAACACAAGTTTTCTAGTTCCTAGAAGTGTTGAGTATAATAGAATCTTTTTGCTAGCATACATTAATTTGTTAATGGTGGGGTAACCTATTAACCAGAAATGCTTTATTTCAGGTTCTGTGTAAGGGTATGGAAGTGTTCCAGCTGATAACAAATGTATCCGCTTCCTTTAGTTCTAATTTCCAGGCCTTTTTAAGGGTATTAATATAAGACAGGATTATTTAAGTTTAGTTTGGGGTAGCAAACTGTATTGATAAGTGTTTTTAGATTTCTTAAGGTTTTATTTACTCATCTAACAAGAGCATGCGCACAACCAAGGGAAGCAGCAGACAGAGGGAAAGGGAAAAGCAGGCTCCCCTCTGATCAGGGAGCCCAATGCAGGACTTGATCCCAGGACCCTAGGATCATGACCTGAGTGGAAGGCAGACACTTAACCCACTGAGCTACCCACACACTCCAGATTCCTTAGATTTCTATGCCAGTATTGCTAAACCAAATATATTCTTAATTATGAGATACTGTAATCTTTTCCTCGTGTCTTCCCTCTCACCCAGCACACACACATCTACTTACTCCCCAAAGAAAGTGAGGCGGTAGTGCTATAAAAAATAAAACTTTAGCTGTTACTATTTCATTGCTAGGGTTAATTCCCCCTGATGACAGAACCATTTGAGGTTGTACAGTAATGTTAAAGCACAACAGAATAATGTGGCCAACAGTTCCCTGGAACCTTTTCTGATAGGAGCCTCAAGCAATGTGACATAGCAGCATATAAAACCCCAAGAAACCCGTCTCCAACACAGTATGATTATTGAACTTTGTGTCATAAGCTCTCTTTTATTTGCTTTTGGCACCAAGAGTCTTTTTACCTTATGAATCAGCATATACCTAATCATTTAATGTGCTCATTCTGGGTATTTGGAATGATTGTGTATTCACAAAGAGGCAATGATGTCTTTACATTCTTGTGTGCTGAAAACTATCTTCTCCCATACCTGCCTCATCTTAGCACAGCACTGATCCTTGAGGTAAAGGGAACACTTCCCCAGGGTGTACCAGGCAACCCAAAGTTTCAACACACTTAGAAATTATAAATACCACTCATCTTTGTGCATGCACATGCAGTCAGACCATACTCTTAAAGGATTTTTAGCATCCTTTCTCATGCTGAAACCTCCTACTCTTTTTTTTTTTTTTAAAGATTTTATTTATTTGAGAGAGAGCAGGGAGGAGATTGAGAAGCAGACTCCCCACTGAGCAGGGAACAGTGACAGGGCTCCATCCCAGGACCCCAGGGTCAAGATATAAGCCAAAGGGAGATGCTTAACCAACTGAGCCATCCAGGTGCCCCTCCCTTCTTTGTTACTCTGTTCCAGTATTCTTACCAATATCCTCAGAACAGTCTTTTACAAACCTAAATTTATACTTTGTCATTCTCTCTAGAAAAAATTCTGTAATGACTTTACATTGTACTTCTAATAAAACCCAGAATGTTTTCTGGTCATGATTGGATTTCCCCCTGCTTGTCTGACTTCATTCACTTCATTTACCACTATGGTCAGCCTTGCTTACCTGTGTGAAACATGGCTTTTTGCTTTTCTTATAACACTTCACCTGTTCTATAACTGTAGGGATAATTATTCAAAGTGTGTTTCATAATTGCCAAAGGTAGATATTAGCCAAACAGTATTGAAGAAAAACTAGTACATAAATCCTGCCTATACCAATTTTATTCCCTAACACTTTATTGTTACTAGTTGAGTTCATATTTATATTCTAGTTCCTAACACTAAAATTTATGTAACTTGTCAGGGTTTCCATCCATGCTGTAATTTTTACCTTCCATACCCCTCTCCTAGCCCTAAAGAAAAAAACCTTGAAAACAAATCTTACCTTATCCTTTCACTGCATTACAGATTAGGTTTTTTCCCAATTGAAGCCTTTCTGTAAACTCAGAATCTGTCTCAGACTTTGATAGAGGTAATATGTCTCTAACTTGCATATTTCATGTGTGGCCATTTAAAACTATCCCTTAGGAGAAAATGAATTAATATATTTTGTTAATAAATTTGGAAGAATGAATCGCAGCTAACAATTCTTTGTATGATTATCAATTGCTGTAATAATAGTATGATAATTTTATGAATTATGAAATTATATCAATAAATATAAACAATTTCAGTATCCACATTGATTATAAAATGCCTCTTGATCCCATAGGGTACATGAGTGGCTCATTTGGTTGAGCATCGGGCTTTTGATTTCAGCTCAGGTCATGATCTCGGGCTCCTGGGATCCAGCCTCGCATCAGGCTCTGCCCTCAGCACAGAGTCTGCTTGTCCCTCTCCCTCTGCTTTTCCCTCTACTCTTTTTTTGTTGTTCTCTCTCTCTCTCTAAAAATAAATTTAATTTTAAAAACTTCAATATGTCTCCCGATTCCCAAAACATTAAAGTATGATTTAAAGTTGTGTAAATGTACATTTAAAGCAATCAGTTGACTTAGTCACTAAAATACCTTGGGAATATTTGCTAACATGATAGCCTCTCTCCTGTGGCTTAACACTTGTAACTCCTTTGGTGGGATTAATTACTTCATGAGCAAACTTTTTTTAATGTAAAAGATTAGTAGGTTGAAAGCAGATAAAATTAACTTCTGTGTCAGAAATTACAATACTTACTAACTTATGTTTGTGCCTTTTCTCCTTGCCTTGTCCTCTTATCTCTGGTGCTTTGCCAGCAACCCTTAGGGCTAGCTAGTTTCTAAGATTAGGAGAACTGAAATTTGAAGCTGAGTTCTTGAGGCATATTGAGTTTTTATATTGAAAACATTTGCACTTCCTGGCAGAAGCAAGTTATGAATTTATCAAATATAATCATAGTCTTTCACCATGTTTGTATCTATATTTAATCTCTGTTAAACTTTTCCATTTTACTTGCTTCCCTTTCCTTGGCAGATAAAAGGGGGGGGGGTTTACATAGAAATATCTCTAACAGCAATTAATTACTGTTAGGTTTAAGGAAGATACATAGCCTTTCTGATATGAACTAATTAAGATACTTGGTATACTTATGATTACATGTTATTTTCAAAAAAATTTTAATACTCTATATAATTTTCAAGTCTTGCCATTGAATCTACCAGAGAAGATTCTTCAAGCCTAGTTGCTGAACTTCAAGAAAAGCTTCAGGAAGAAAAAGCAAAGTTTTTAGAACAACTTGAAGAGCAAGAGAAAAGAAAGAATGAAGAAATGCAAAATGTTCGAACATCTCTGATTGCTGAACAACAGGTATGTTCCCTCACCCTAGTTTCATTTATTTTAGAATTAAAGTAGATAAACGTAAATTAACAAATATAATTTTTTTGTGTAGCAACGGTGGCTTAAATCATAGATGTGTTTTTCCTGCATTGACCCTGATATTATTTATTAGACATCTTCATGATAAAAGCATTTTCAATTCAGATTAGTTTTTTATAACGTGAAGTGCTTCTACTGCTTCACATATATTTGAACTTTTCCCCCAAGCTCTCAAATTTTAGTATTATAAATTACATGCTGATCAGTACAAATTTCTTGTACTTTCTCTAATTTATATCATGTGACAGGCTAGTGGTACATAATGGTGGGCTACTGCTGAATTTTGCTGATTCGCTTATTAATAATATTGAGGAATGGTGAGAGGGTCAAGCTTGTGAGGGGAGCAAGAGCCAGACCACTAAGGACTAGGTTGCCTTGTTTGAGAGCTAGTGCTTCACCTCAGGCATCTGGATGACAAGCAGTTGGAGAGCAAATAAAGGAATCCACAGTTGGATTTCTATGTAATCAGCATTGCCCACTGGGGTGGGAAGAAAGTGGAGAACTGCCAGACATGGGCACCTGTGGGGACAGTGGGTGTCTGCTGTGACAGCTCAGGCCAGGGAGATAGTGACCTGATTTTTTTACCCTAAGGAATGCATTTCTGAAACAAGCACATTACATTATGTCTTTGATTACATTAATGTCTTTGTAGTATTCAAGAAAAATACAGAAATATAGTTCAAAACCTGAAGGAACTTTACATTTTACTTAAACTTTACGTTTTAAGGCCTGGGGAAAGGAAGAAGAGCCTGAAAAGGGGGAATGAGAAAGAGTAACCAAAAAAGGAAAAACGTGGCTTTATGGAAGCCAATGAAATTAAGTGTTCAGGGAGGTGGAATTGCCAGTTTTAAGTAAGAATTACCAATGAAGAGATCATTAATGCTGCCTCTGCTTTTAAAAATCTGAGGTTGTACATTTCCTTTGTATGATTCATTCTATATAAAATGTATCTTTCACTCCCCGCTTTCTTTCTCTCTGTGCTCTTTGTGAGCTCATGGGCAATTTTAGATTCCAAAATTAAGTAGGGGATGAATTCATTGGCTGAAATAAGCTATTATAAATATTTGAGATGAATTAACTGAAACACAGTTATAAATATTAATCTTCTGTACATGCATAATATATAGAGAAATGTCTTAACAAAAGACATCATAAATGTTCTTTTTTGAGGCATCTTCATTTCTGACTAGAGATGATTTTTTTTTTTTAATTTTATTTATGATAGTCACAGAGAGAGGGAGAGAGAGAGAGAGAGATTGGCAGAGACACAGGCAGAGGGAGAAGCAGGCTCCATGCACCGGGAGCCTGATGTGGGATTCGATCCCGGGTCTCCAGGATCGCGCCCTGGGCCAAAGGCAGGCGCCAAACCGCTGCGCCACCCAGGGATCCCCTAGAGATGATTTTTAACTCCATCTTTAATGAATTAACTAATCTTGATCTAAAAATTCCATATTGCTATTAAGTCTCTGTTTTTAGCATTGTTGGCATTATGCATTGATTGAAGGATCATAGATTCTTAATTTTGGAATTGGAAATACTGGGCCTATGGGAAGTCAGTTTAGATCACTTACCATTCATCTATTGCCTTTACGTTTCAAGAAGATCTTAATGGAACTCTTATAAATGAATTTGTTCACAATTCAGTCATCTTTATAAAAGAAACTGCACTGAGAATTGCCAAATGGACTTATATGATCTGTGCAGGCACTTTGTTGTGTTTTTTTTTTTTTTTTTAAGATTTTATTTATTTATTCATAGAGACAGAGAGGCAGAGGGAGAAGCAGGCTCCATGCAGGGAGCCCAGTGTGGGACTCGATCCCAGGTCCCCAGGATCACACCCCAGGCTGCAGGCGGCGCCAAACCGCTGCGCCACCGGGGCTGCCCTGTGCAGGCACTTTGATACATGAGCTTCACAGTAGGAAAGTTTTTATAAAAAAATTGAAGAGGGACAAGTCAGTTAATATTAACCTGATGTGCAGTGGCTCTTGTAAATGTCCAGAAAAGAGAAGATGTGATAAAGTCATCTCTATAAAATATTATTATATTAATCAGGATTTAGCTAAATACAAAAGGAAGATTCCAGGAGAGGGAAGGTTATTAAAGAAAACGTAAACAGCACTTGTTAGGTTGTTGTCTTTCTTTCTCTCAATTTTAAAATCAGCTGCTGGGGCACCCCGAGTGGCTCAGAGGTTTAGTGCCACCTTCAGCCCGGGGCGTGATCCTGTAGACCCGGGAACGAGTCCCATGTCGGGCTCCCTGCATGGAGCCTACTTCTCCCTCTGCCTGTGTCTCTGCCTTTCTCTCTATGTGCCTATCATGAATAAATAAATAAATAAATAGAATCTAAAAAAAAAAAAGTAAAATCAGCTGCTAGTGCTTTGACAATAAATATGTAGACCGTGATGAAAAAATAGAATTCATTTCCAAAGTATTAAATTGGAGCATATCTTAAATAGGAACCAGCATATCATAACACAGTTTCATTGTACTTAAAACAGTATAGCATTCTTATTAAAAAATGAACATCATTTGTCATTTGCACTTTATCTTTTCCACATACAAGTGTGCCATGTAAAAATATTTGCCAGTTTCTTTAGCCCTAGTTGCTGTGTACATGCAGACAATTTAAGTAGTTGTCGTTCTCTTGTTCCAGACCAATTTTAACACTGTTTTAACAAGAGAGAAAATGAGAAAAGAAAATATAATCAATGATCTTAGCGATAAGCTGAAAAGTACAATGCAACAGCAAGAGCGAGATAAAGGTTAGTAATATTTCATAATGTATTTTTAAGTTTTTTTTAAATCTAAAAAAATTATATGAAACGTTTCGTAATGTTATTTCAACTTGGGGGGGTCCTTCAGATTTGATAGAGTCACTCTCTGAAGATCGAGCTCGTTTGCTTGAGGAAAAGAAAAAACTTGAAGAAGAAGTCAGTAAGTTGCGTAGTAGCAGTTTTGTTCCTTCAGCATACGTAGCTGCAGCCCCAGAACTTTATGGAGCTTGTGCACCTGAACTCCCAGGTGAAACAGAGAGATCAGCGATGGAAACACAAGATGAAGGAAAAGTGGATTCAGCAATGGAGACAAGTATGATGTCTGTACAGTAAGTACATATGTCTTCAACTGCTTTAAGTAATGCAGGCTTTTAAACCACTAGTGCAGTTCTGCAAGCTAAAAGCTCTGACTGAAGGTAGGAAATATGTGTTGTCGTCCACAGCCCATATATCTGAAAATTGTCCCTTTTAAATTCCTTTAAGCTATGAATTTTAGAACTATCGTAGATTGTGTGTGTCAATGAGTCACTTTGGCCTATTTCCTACTTTATGCACCAAACTCATCATAGGCTGCCCTGAGAAGGACCACTGCAGTAGTGTCAAGCTATGCTTATTAACAGGAAGTGTTTAAATTTTGAGGTTCATTACCTAAGACGAAAAGGCATAATTATAGTAATGAATATATTTCTTTGGATGACTGTGTATTGGGTGGGGGAAGGCAAAGGAATTTTTTGAAAAGTAAAAATGTATGCAGCTTTCCGCTTAGTTTAAAAGGAGAAACTGATTAATTTGAGTCTTGGAAAGGTATAAGGCTTTAAGAATCTATGTGAAAAAGACTGTTAAATAAGCTGTAATTTAAAAAGTCAAGGCACAAACCTATATAGCCCATAGTAATTAGAAAACATAAATGACAGAAATAAGTCCAAACATTTTAAAACCAACCACAACAAAACCTCTTAGGTGAAAAAGCAGCCAATTGAATTCTACATACGCAAAGCACCTAAAGAAAAATTATAAGGGAAAAAATATATAAACCATTCAAGCAAAAGGTTTTTATAAGTTTAAGAAAAAGTTTCATATATAGAAGAAGCACAGTTTAACCGTAGGCAATTGGCTATTGACTTGTAGATGCTTGAAAATGTGACTTTGATCCATTGTATAGGAATGGAAAATGGATTAAAACTAGAATGAGAACTTTCAGAGTCACGGTAACAATAGAGCTTCTTCGTCAGGACACAATGAAGTAAAAAATAAAGCAATAGAGAAACAGTTAAGAAAATTCACTATATACCAGATCACAAAGGAAGTCTCAGGGTTCTAAATATTGATATAATTACAGGCATTAAACATAAGTAATTGACAATTAGTAAGAAAAATAGAAGTGTATACATTTGGAAATTTGAATACCTGTATATTCAACATAGATATTGATTAGAAAATGGAAATTTTGTTAAAGTATAAGCAAAAATATCAAAAAATGAGAGATCTAGTGAATGTGGTAACACTGGGAGAATTCTATAATCTCATATATAAGAAAATGAAATTGATAAATATATGTGAGCCATGATAAATAACAAGTAAAAAGAAATACAAGTAAATATGTGGAATGAATGGAACCATAACCACAGGTGGTGTGGTTTTAGAAATTGTAGAGAATAAGATACAGGTTAATCTCATTTGTTAATATATGTATAAGAAAAATCCAAAAGACAATATTAGCATTTCAATACAGTGGACTGTTATGATCATCATGACTCAGTGGAATGCAATAATAATAATTAAACCTCAGAAATTCTCAATGTAACCATATATACTAATCACATGAAAAGGATTATGTGATCATCTGGATGCAGAAATTAGAACTGATAAAACTCAGTGCCCATTCATTAAAAATATTTTTTTTTAAACTTAGCAAACTGGAAATAGAGGGGAACTTTCTTAATTTGAAAGAGTATACATGAGACACTTAAGAGCAAACATTATATTCAATGTTGAAACATTTAGAAGAATTTTCCACAATTTTAGGAAGAATGCCAGCATGCCAGCTGTCACCATCACTATTCTTCTGCAAGACAGTAAACAATAAATGTTGGCAAGTCTTAACCGTCATGATTTCATGATAATGTCCTTTTCAAACCACATAGACCTAACAAACTATTAAAAGTAATGACTACCTCAGAGTATACATCATAAATATATCAGAAATAGAGCAGTTTACATGTATTTACCACCAAAAGCTGATTTGAATATATATGTGTGTGTGCATGTGTGTATATATATACACATATGTGTGTGTGTGTGTATATAAGATCCCAATAAAAATTTAAGGATTAGGATTTAACAAAAAATGTGCAAGACCCTTGTGAAGAAAGCTGTAGAACTTTATGAATGATATTAAAAGTCTTGAAAGTTAAAGATGGATGGAAATACAGTATTGTAAAGATACTCTTTTCTCATCAGATTTATTTTTTTTATTTTTGTTTTTTAAGATTTTATTTATTTATTCACAAGAGCCACAGAGAGAGAGAGAGAGGCAGAGACACAGGCAGACAGAGAAGCAGGCTCCATTGCATGGAGCCCGACTACTTGGAACTCGATCCTAGGACCCCAGGATCATGCCCTGGGCTGAAGGCAGCGCTAGACTGCTGAGCCACCCAGGCTGCCTTCACAGATTTATTCAGTTATTTAATCTGTACCCAACTAAAATTTCAACAGGATAAGTAGGTAAAATTTGATGTTGGATGTTAAAATTCATATAGAAAAATAAATGTGCAAAAACAGTTGATAACATTTTCAAAAAATATCAGTGAACAGGAATTTATCCTGCTGAGTGTTAAGATAATAGTCCTTTTTTTTTTTTTAAGACTTTATTTATTTATGAGAGACACAGAGAGAGAAAGAAAGAGAGAGAGGCAGAAACATAGGTAGAGGGAGAAGCAGGCTCCATGCAGGGAGCCTGATGTGGGACTCGATCTCAGGTCTCCAGGATCATACCCCGAGCTGAAGGCAGCACTAAATCGCTAAGCCACCTGGGCTGCCCAAGATACAGTCTTAAGCTATATAGATAATTCTATATATTATTGATAAAGTCACAAGTAAATAGATTTTTATATTATATGCCAAAAATATTACAAATGTATTAAGACTAAAGATTTCTTTAACATACATACATTATTTCTTAAAGTATAGACTACTTTAATGTGGAATAGGGAAGCACAAGGAAAAGACTAATAAATGTTACATCAAAATTTCTCTCTCATACACATATCCACACACACACACACACACAAAGAGAAATCTTTTACTTTGATGAATATACCTACTTCCTTAGTTGTAGTGGTGGTATCATGGGTGTATAGTCTATGTCCAGACTTATCAGGATGTGTACATGAAATGTGTGCAAATTTTTGCATATCAGTTATTATACCTCAATAAAACTAAGAAAGAAAATTCAGGCTAGTAATGCCAACTTGGCCCGTTCCTGATTTCTTGTTAAATGTGCTGGTTTCTTATTTCAGTTTACTTTAGGAATTTCCCCCTTAATTTTCTATTTGTGTTTCTGAAGTACTAGAACAAAACTGCTTGTTTTCGAAAAATTAAAAGTAGTGGATTAGCAGTCGTTCTTCAAGTTCCTTCTCTAGATAAGCAGTATCAGAATTAGCATTAAACTCCTTAAAATTAAAATCTTGGGACCCTTCCAAATCGTACTGGATGAGAAATTCCACATCAAGTTCAGTTCTGAGATATTAAGGAAATATCTCAAAGCTATAGATGCAGATATTCTCAAAAAAAAAATACTAATAAATCCAGCAATATACAAAAGGGATTCTTACTGGGTTTATCCCAGGAATGCGATATTGGCTGAATGTTTTAAAATTAGTTTATGTAATAATATACCATATCAGTATCAATAAAGAGAAAGCGGGGATCCCTGGGTGGCTTAGCGGTTTTGCACCTGCCTTTGGCCCAGGGCGTGATCCTGGAGTCCCGGGATCGGGTCCCGCGTTGGGCTCCCGGCATGGAGCCTGCTTCTCCCTCTCCCTCTGCCTGTGTCTCTGCCTTTCTCTCTCTCTCTCTCTCTCTCTATCATAAATAAATTTTAAAAATTTTAAAAATAAATAAATAAATAGATAGATAGATAGCATTTAAACACTTAGTAAAATAGGAATTGAAGAGAACTTCCTCAGCTTAATAAAAGGCATCTAAGAAAGCCCACAAGTAAGATCATACTCAGTGATGAAAGAAATGCTTTTCCCCTAAAAATCAAGAGGAAAAAGATCAATTGAGGTTCTATAAAGGGCACTCAGGCACAAGAAACTATAGGCATATTCCATATTCCATTTTGGAAAGGAAGAAATTAAACTATAACATGATCTTGTACATTGACAATCCCAGGAATTTCACTAAAAATCTAAATGTTTAACAAAAGTTCAAGATTCATACACTGAAGGTTACAAAGCTTTATGAGCAAAATTGAAGACTTCAAAAGACATGATAAGTTCATTGATTGGAAGAGTTAATCTTAGACCACCTGGCTGGCTCAGTCGGTAGAGCATGCGATGCTTGATCTCAGGGTTGTGAGTTCAAGCCCCACATTGGTTGTAGAGATTACATAAAAATGAAATCTTTAAAGAAATAAAAAAAGGAAAACTTAAGGTAGCAGTCCCCTGTGATCTGCCCTTTTTTGCAGAAGTAGACAGTGGGTCCTAAAATTCATATGGAAATGCAGTTAACTCAAAATAACCAAAACAGTATGCAAGAAATAAGAATGAAGTTGAAAATATACATATTATTTCAAAAATTAATACAAAGCCAGGGTAATCAAGACAGTATGGTAGTAGCCTGATTTATATATTTGTGTTTGTATAGATCACTGAAATAGAATTGAGAGTCCAGAAATAAGCCCTTATATTTATAGTCATTTGAACCCTTGCATTATGGTCAAAGGTTTGTATAGATCACTGAAATAGAATTGAGAGTCCAGAAATAAGCCCTTATATTTATAGTCATTTGAACCCTTGCATTATGGTCAAAGGTAGCAAGAGAATTCAGTGGAAAAGAATGAAATTGGTTCTTCTATTTACCTTATAAGACAAATCAACAAATTAATAAAATATCACACACTTAAATGTAAAAGCAAAAATTACAAGTAAATCTTTGTGATCTTATATTAGTCAAAGCCTCTTCCTGAAAGAATTAACAGTTAGAGGAAGATATAATTCCTGCCTCAGTCAAGCTGATTAAAATGTAATTGGGGAATTACACATGTGGAAGAATTTAAAACATTAAGTTACAATACTACATTACTGCTAATACCAGGCACACAATGACTCATAAGAGATTGCTGTGTACAATTATTCCCAATAAATTGGACAATCTAGAAGACCTGGAAACATTCCTAAAAACATACAATCAAATAAGACTGAATTGTGAAGAAATAAAAAATCTAAACAGGCCAATTAATACCAAGGAGATTGAATCTATAATTAAAAGGTCCCAGTCAAAAGTCCAAGACCAGGTGACTTCACTGGTGAATTATATCAAACTTTTTTTAAAGAACTAATACCAAACTTCCTGAAAGTCTTCTAAAACAGAGAAGAGGAAAGAACTCTACTGAACTCATTATACAAAGCCCACATTACCTTGATAACCAAACCTAACAAGAAAAGTACAAGAAAAATACAGAATATCCCTAATGAACAGATGCAGAAATCCTCAGCAAAATATTAGTAAATTGAATTCAGCAGTACATAAAGGTGCATAACTGTGATCAAGTAGGATTTATTCCAGGGATCCAAGGGTGGCTCAATATCTGCAAATCAGTGTGATATACCACTTTGACAAAGTTTGACAATCATTTCATCATTTCAGTCTGTGAAGAAAAAGCAGTTGACAAAATTTCCAACATCTTTAATTATAAAAACTCTTAAAGTAGATAAAGAGTAAATGTTCCTCAACATAACAAAGGCCATATATGAGAAACCCACATCATACTCAACAGTGCAATGCTGGAAGTTTTTAAGATCAGGAATAAGACAAAGATGACCACTCTCACCACTTTTATTCAACATAGTGTACTGGAAGTCCTCGCCCGAGCAATTAGGCAAGAAAAGGAAATAAAAAAGACCCAAATAGACAAGGAAGATGTAAAATTATCTCTTTGTAGGTGACATGACATTATATGTAGAAAATTCTAAAGACCACAAAAACCGTTAGAAGTAATCATAAATTTAGTAAAGTGCAGGACATGAAATCAGTAGTGTTTAACTAACAGATTTGAGGAAACAATTCCTTTTATATTTGCATCAAAAAGAATACAATTCCTAGGAATAAATTTAACCAATGAGGTGAAAGATTTGTATAGTGAAAACTACACAACATTGGTGAAATTGAAGAAGACAAAAATTAATAGAATAGGTTGCAAGATTAATATTAATTGGGGGGGGGGGTTTCATTGGAAGCAAAAGCAACAGTTAAATAGGTGGGAATACATCAATCTAAAAAGCTTCCTTACAGGGCAGCCCCTGGTGGCTCAGCAGTTTAGCGCCAACTTCAGCCCAGGGCGTGATCCTGGAGACCCGGGATCGAGTCCCATGTTGGGCTCCCTACATATGGAGCCTGCTTCTCCCTCTCCCTGTGTGTCTGCATCTCTCTGTCTTCTCATGAATAAATAAATAAAATCTTAAAAAAAAATAAAAATAAAAAGCTTCCATACATCAATAAAATGAAAAGGCAACCTATGGAGTGGGAAAAAAAATATTTGCAAATAATATATCTGATAAATTATTGTCTGAAGTATGTAAAGAACTCACATTCAATAGCAAAGAAACAACCCAATTAAAAAGTAAGCAAAAAAACAGACATTTTTCCAAAGATGACCTACAGATGGCCAACAAGTATATGGAAAAGTGCTCAATGTCACTAATCATCAGGGAAATACAAATCAAAACCAATAAGATATCAGTCACATCATATCTATCAGGATGTCTTATTAAAGAGACAATCAGTAGATAACAAATGCTATCAAGGATGTGGAAAAGAGGGAGCCCTCAGGCACTCTTAGTGGAAATGTAAATTGGCACAGTCACTATAGAAGAAAGTATGGAAGTTCCTCAAAAACTTAAAAGTAGAACCACCATATGATCCAGCAGTCTCCTCTCTGGGTGTATACATGCAAAGGAAATGAAGCCATTATCTCAAAGAGATTTCCGTGCTCCCATGTTCATTGCAGCATTATTCACAGTAGCCAACACATGGAAACACCTAAGTATTCTTTCATGGATGAATGGATAAAGAAAGTAGGTAAGAAAATGGTGAATAAAAGTATATAATGGATTATTATTCAGCCATAAGAAAGAAGAAAATTCTGCCGTTGCAACAACATGGATGAACCTGGAGGCCAATATGCTAAGTGAAATAAGCCAGACAGAGAAAGACAAATACTGCATAGTATCCTTCATAGAGTAGAAAAGTGGTTGCCAAGAGCTGGGGGAGTGACAGACTTCCAGTTATAATTAAGACCTGAGGATATATATAACCTGGACAGAAAATGGTAACACTGTGTTATATATTTGTATATTTGAAATTTGATAGGAGAGTAGAATTTCAGTGTTTTTTCTGCCTTGCAAAAAAGGTAAGTGGTAGAGGTATTAGTTAACTCAGCAGAGGGTCAGCTTTCACAATGTGTACATATATCAAGTCATCATATTTTATCCTTTGAATGTCTCACAATTTTATTTCCCAGTTGTGCTTCAGTAAAAAATTGTAGTAAAAATATAAAATAAAAGCCTATACTCAGTTACATTTTTTTCTTTCAAATTTTTGGTTATTTTAGTGTGATAGATTCACACATGGCACAGTAACTAGCGCATTTATAGCCACTTAATAGTACTTTTGAAGTCTTTATTGATATTTGGTTTATTTTTTGTACAATGAAACTTTAAATTTTATAGCTTACTCAAGGACGTGTAGCATTTTGTTTTGTCTCTATTTTTAATGGTGAAGCCACCCAAAAGATACCACTTTATTGGTAACATAGATTAACCCATAGTAAGAAAAATGGTTCTTAATCCTTGGGGAAAAAAACTTAAAATTCAAAAGACCTTATCCCTAGAAAAATGCAGACACAAAGTTTCACTTATAATTTGAAACGATTTTTAGATCTAGGTTCAATATCTGGCACAAGGAATATATATACACCATTGAAATGTATTCTAATTTAAGCAGACTGCTTTTGAAAATTTAAGTATAAACCTTTAAATTTTTATGATGCTGTGTATTAATAGTTAAGTTTCCAAATCTCACTGCAAAGTATAAAGTCCAGAATTTTAAATGACTTGAACTAAAATAAATCCTTCTCTTTTAGAGAAAATATCCATATGCTATCTGAAGAAAAACAGAGAATAATGCTGTTAGAACGAGTAAGTAAATTTGTTTCTTGAAATACAGTGTTTGCTGTGTTCATTCTGGGAATGTAGTTGCCTAAACCTTACATTGAAAACATACCCCATTGTGTTTATAAATTAGATCCTTTTTTAATAGTTACTTTTGGGGTTAATGTTTTGAGAATTCTTTTTTTTTTTTTAATCCAACTGACTAAATGTTTTACAGTATTTCAGTCCTCTTATTTTCATTTCTTCCCAATAAATGAAGTTTCTCAGTAAGAAAGATAGATGATCTTTATAAAATGAGTATACAGAATAATGGTTTTATTCAGTAACAGTTAAGAATGCAACAAAACATTATAAATATAAACTTCTTGTATTTCAAAAGCAAGGTAAAGATTTTCTAGAATTGGGTGAAAATAGTATATGAATAATAAGAAAAGCTAAGAGGTTTTTTTTTTTTTTTTGAGATAAATTGAAATTAACAGGAAATTGTCCAAGGGTTTCCTCCCATTTGTACTACCCAGGTTATATGTAATTTTGTTTCAAATTAAACATATCTTTGTTCATAGACCACTTTTCATTCCTTAGGCTTTTAAGATTTTCTACATTTTCTTTTGCTTTTTCCAAGCTTAATTGTCAAGATAAGAAGCCAAAATAAAAAAAAAAAAAAAAGAAGCCAAAATAACTTTGTGTTCTGTTATGCATTCTTTTGTTATTAAAGGGTTGTGTGATTGTCTTTGTCAAAAATCAGCTGAAGTGTGTGTTAAAACTACAGAATCCTCCTATTAGGGCAGTCCTGTTCCTATCCCTTGTCTATCCCCCTGCAGAGTCTTTGGGGATAGATCTCAGCTATTTACTGCATATTTACAAGTGCCAAAGTAATTCTAATGCATATTAAGCTTTGAGAAATTTAAGCTTATTACGTAAATGTACCTAAAATTGTTCTAATTCTCTTGAGCCTATAAATAATTAAAACAGTTGGAAAGGACCCATAAAAAAGAATATCCATACTAGATCAGAACATTAATGTGAAGATTCAGAAAATTTTGAAAATTATTAAGTTTCAGTTTAAGAAGGTACAAGGGATAAACACAGGTCTTATTTTTTTCTCCCACAGACATTACAGTTGAAAGAAGAAGAAAACAAGCGATTAAATCAAAGACTGGTAAGTTATTTTTCTTGCCCAATAGATGTTAACATCTCAAAATGTTTTGCATTATCTTTCATTATAAATACCATCAGATGTATGGCTTGAGTAATTTATTTCTAGTAGTTTCATTGGGCCATGTGGATCATTGATGACTTGATTCTCAGAGTGATGACTTTGGGTCAGATTTACCGTCTGTGGCAATAGAGGTAACCAGGTGGACTGCCTTACTAATGTACTGTTAAAATCAGTCAACAAAATCAAGGCAGTGTTTCTGATGATTGATAAGTTATGATCGCTTAGGATTCCATAATTATATGTATTTATAACATCAAGTTAGGAATCTTGAGTCAGTAACTAAGAGGTACTTTTCATAAGCCTTTTGAAAATTGACATGTTCACTTGTAAGTATGCATAATTAATATTTGGTATCCCTTCACTTTTTTTTTTTTAACTTAAATTGTTTTATCCTGCATTTTCTTTTGCTCTTTCCAAGCTTAATTGTCAAGATTTATCCTGACACCTTGCATGAGACACTGTATGGTCTTCTGAATTAATCTGGGTTCTGCCCTAACCTGTAAACTTAACCAATTGTCTAAACAGTTCTATAGTTGATCTTACATGCTTTAATAAAGCAATTGCTTTATTTTTCAACTTTTAATAATTGTAATTTATAAAGAAATAGGAATAATCTAGAGCCAGTGTTTAATACTTTTGAAAAGATTTGAGATATTGACTGGAATTGAGCTTTTAAAAGTATTTATCTTGTAGGGAAATATCTTTCTTTTATTATGCCTTTCTTCCCCAACTTGAACAGCAAAATTACATCTGAATTCTATAGTCATCAATCACGTAATCAATTAGTCTATAGTCATTCTAGTCAATCATTAATCATCAAGATAATCGTGCGGCTATTTGCTATTTTTGTAATTAGAGAAAACTGGTGTTCAAAAAGACGGAAAGAGTTTCCTAATCCTAGACATCATTCAATATGCTGCTTTATGCTGTATTTCCAATAGAATATAGGCTCTATTTGGTAAGGATTATAGTCAGTTTTGTCTGTGTTCCTCGCACCTGGAATAGTAACTGGTACACAGTTGTTGCTTGGGAAGTGTTTATGAATGAACAAATTTTGCCCTTCAGATCCAAAGAGTACCCCACCCAGAAAGGTGTCTCAGTGTAAAGCATACTTTCATGTCAATTTTTGACTGCTTTCACACAGTGCTTTCTTAAATCTACACCCTCATTTATAATGTAAGAAAAACTTAAGCTTTTTTAAAAATCAAAATACAATTTAATATGGTCTAGAAAATGGTCAACCTTGTCTAATGAGATATTGGGCCTTCGAATAAAATTTTCCTAAAGTTTTTTGGTTCTTTTACCAAAAGGAGAAACTGGAAACTGATTTGTAATAGTGGCAAACTATTCTCCAAAACTTGTCAGTCTCTACTCTTTGATATTTCTAATATTAACTATATAATTACATATATGATTTTATATTTAGTTTTTAGTGCAACCAAATTTGATTAAGAAAATAACCATAAGTAAAAACGTAGGTGAATTTGTCCATTAAAAATCACTGTTGAAGGAAAGGAATTATATTAATGAACCTCATATTTTGGACTCTTAAAAGTTGGGACACAGATGTGAATATGTGTGACATCAAAAGAAATTTTTGCAACAAGGACCTAATAAATATATGTGGTGCTTTATATAAGCCTTATGAACTATTCATTTTTTTAGATGTCTCAGAGCATGTCTTCCGTATCCTCAAGGCATTCTGAAAAAATAGCTATTAGAGAGTAAGTATTATATTTTCTGTTTTTCATGTGGAGTAAGTTTGTTGACTTGGATAGTATTAAACTGTTAATGAAAATATATTTCATTGGCTATAATCCTTCAGATTCAGGTACATTGAGCTGAGTGTTTTGTACCTATTGGTAGTAAAAAAATTTTTAGTAAAAAGCAAAGCTTTTCTAAATTTTTACTCTTAGGAACATTAGGATTATATTCGAACTCATTCCTATTGCAGCTTCAGTTATCATTTTCACACGAATATTCCTGAAATCTCTTTGACTACTTTTCAGCTAATGCCATGTCTTTTAAAACCCATTTATCATTTTAGTCTTTTTTATTTTCAGTTGGAGAGTCAATTAGGAGATTTTTTTAAGTTGCAATGCTTCCTCATTTTATTTTTCAGACTTCATTTTATTGATATACTACAAATTCATAATACACTGTCAGTTAAGTAATTTCATAGACAGTGTTACAGGATCACATTACTATATATTGGAGTTTGGCATGGTCTTTTTGAAAAGGAGAGTCTCTGTAATACAGTTTTCAAAAAGCATTGTTACCAGCTCATGAACCCTGGTTGGTCTTCTATACTTATCAATACAGATACAAAAATCAGTAAACTAAATATTTTCATAAGACCCTTTTTTTTTTTGGTCTGTAACAAGTCTGTCAACTAAATTTTTGGGTGTCACATATCTGTGACTTTTGACCTTCAACCCTTCATTAGAATTTTATCTTTTCTCTGTGATTTTAAAAGACTAGGTGGTATCTGGTTTTATGTATTAGCTGTCTGTCAATTCAAATCCAGTTTTTGGCTTTCAAAGATTAAAGTGAGATGAGCTTTAAAAAAAAGGTTTTTTTTTTTTTTTTTTTTTTTTTTTTTTTTTTTTTAACTGCCTAAAGAGAGGCCCTGTCTACCTTTTAAAGGTATTCTGTTTGGTATTTAGCCAAAACAGCACCTGCCACATCTTGATAGGAAGGCATCAAATATTTGTAAGATAAGCAATTAATGAATAAAAAGCTGTTATCCCTTAAAAGCTTTCCCAGTGATTTTGATAATTTATCAGGTTCAAGACCTACTGAATTAAATTATCTTGACAACTAAGAAATTCGAGGTTAACTTTTTTTTTAACACACAGTGTTATATTGGTTTAAGGAGTACAAAATAGTGATTCTGCAATTCTACACGTTATTCACTGTTCATCATGATAAGTGTACTCTTAATCCCTGTCACTTATTTGACCCGTCTCCCCTGCACCCCACCTCACCCCTGGTAACTAACCGTCACTACTCTTACTCAACATAGTACTGGAAGTCCTGGCCACAGCAGTCATATAACAAAAAGAAATAAAAGGCGTTCCAATTGACAAAGGGGGGAAGTAAAACTGATGACTTGATACTATGTAGAAAACCCTAAAGGCTCCACCAAAAAACTGCTAGAACTGATAAATTCAGTAAAGTCACAAGATAACTTTCAAGGCCTGTTGATATTTTGAACAGCATTTCTAAAAATGATTCTAAAGAGACAGAACCAATTAAAGTATATGGACAGTTGTACCCACTTTCTTCCCTTGGCTTGTTCTTTCAGGCCTTCACCCTAAAGCAGTAATTTCAGTTGACTTGTTTAAACCTAATTAAGTATATGAACTGAGCACAATTGGTTTTTCTTTCAAATTGAAGAACTCTATACCTGGATATGGGAGAAAGAGTATGTAGTCTTTCTTTGACACTGTGACTGACTATAAGTAAGTTCACTCAGAATTGGTTTCATGTTCTAAGATAGAAGATGACAATGAATATCCTCTGCCTGTAATTGGTGACTATAATAGGTGCCCCCCCATCCAAACATTTTTTTTTTTATTTTTTAAAGCTATAGATAGTATTAGAAATTTTTAAATTTTTGTCTTTGATAGTCATGGGCATCATCCTTTGAACATCTGCTGTGTATGACCAGCACTCCCACTGGGAGCAGGGTAGAGTTTTAAAAAAAAATTGTTAATGTGAGTTTTAATAATGTATTGATATTTGAATATATGGCTGAACATTGCAGAATATATACTTAAAGTTTTCAGAAGGAGGGTAGCAGTAAGCCTTTAGGATAATAAATTACGTTTCTTTACTCAGTTTTCAGGTGGGAGATTTGGTACTCATCATCCTAGACGAGCGCCATGACAATTATGTATTATTTACTGTTAGTCCAACCTTGTATTTTCTGCATTCGGAGTCTCTGCCTGCCCTGGATCTCAAACCAGGTGAGGGTGGTAAGTGTCACATCCATAACTAAAATAATAAACCTAGAGTGGAGAGAATATATCAAAGACTTTCCTACCATCTTGTCTAATTATAACAGAATTAAATCACTAAGAAGGAATTCTGCTTAATGTTTTTTGTTTTGTTCTATAAAATATGCTCTGTACAGAATATTTTCCTGGATTATACAGACATTTGAAAATTAGAGTGTATTTAATGACGTTGGGTCAGATATTTCATGCCCTAGCAAAAACAGAATTATATTGTCAAAATTCCCTTAAATGCAGCTTATTTAAGTTTAGTTTACACTCATTTGTTTACAAAGGCAATAAAGACTTTTTTAGGGAAAAAAATTCTCTATGTCTTTCTGTCCTGTTTATCATCTTATGTTCCTACTTTGTTTTTAATTAAACTTGTCAATACTTAGTTTTTTTAAGGCTTTTTAAGAAAAGTTTTATTAAAATTTACTAAATGACAGTGTCTTATATATTACTTTGATCATTAAAGAATAGATGGCTTGGGATACTTTAGCTTAAATACAATTATTAAATGTAAGAATATATGTCTGTCTACATTGATGTTTGTTTGGTATGACTTACCAACATGGGCAAATACCAACTCTTGAACTAGGCCAGTGTCACATCACTTCATCATGGCTGTGGGTGATGGGTTATATAGAATGTCCATAGACTTATATA
This sequence comes from Canis lupus baileyi, assembly GCF_048164855.1. NCBI lineage: Eukaryota > Metazoa > Chordata > Mammalia > Carnivora > Canidae > Canis > Canis lupus. The sequence continues at coordinate 37,498,432 of NC_132865.1, forward strand.
GTTTTCGTATAACCTTGAAAAATGAGAAGATAAGCTAACAACTTATTGATTTTGTGCATTGAAAACAGTGAACTTAGTATTTTTTTTTTTTTTCCTGTGGATGTCTTTGTTTCTGATTTCTTTTTTGTTGTTATTGGTTTTTGTTTGTTTCGGATTTCTTTAAAGTTTTTATTTGAAAATTATATTTAAATTTACCAATGAGCAGTGCCTGGGTGGCTCAGTGGTTGAGTGTCTGTCTTTGGCTCAGGGCATGATCCTGGAGTCCCAGGATCGAGTCCCACATCTGGCTCCCTGCATGGAGCCTGCTTCTCTCTCTGCCTGTGTCTCTCCCTCTGTGTGTGTGTGTGTGTTTCTCATAAATAAATAAAATAAAAATCTTTAAAAATAAGTAAATAAGTAAGTTTACCAATGAGTTGCATGGTAAGTACAGTGAAAAACAAAAAGGACCCATACACCTTTACTCAGATTCACCTGTTCTTAACATTCTGCTCCATTTGCATTATGTACATGTGTATGTCTAAATGTATAAATACATAAATATACACAAATGTGTGCTTGTTTTTGTTGCCAGAACCATATGAGGCTTATATAACTTATATAAGTTATATCATGGATCTTTGTTTTTAAATATTTCAATATGCATTTCCCAAGAATAAGAGGGTATTGTTTAAATCTAGGAAACACTTGAGGTGCCTGGGTGGGGCTCAGTCAGTTGAGTGTGTGACTCTTGGTTTTGGCTCAGGCCATACATAACCTTAGGGTCCTGGGATCAAGCCCTGAGTTGGGCTCCATGCTCAGGGTGTGGAGTCTGCTTGAAGATTCTCTTCTTCTGCCCCTCCCTCCACATGCACATGCTCTTTCTCAAGTAAATCTTAAAAAAAATAAATCTTGGAAGACTTATAAATCTTTATAGTCTTAAAGGTTTACAATGCATATTATTTTAAAGGCTCAGAAGTCTTGGAGAAAAGAATGTATTTAACAATTTTACGTGGGGGATCCCTGGGTGGCTCAGGGGGTTAGCACCGCCTGCAGCCCAGGGCGTGATCCTGGGGTCCCGGGATCAAGTCCCACGTCTGGCTCCCTGCACAGAGCCTGCTTCTCCATCTGCCTGTGTCTCTGCCTCTGTGTGTGTGTGTGTGTGTGTGTGTGTGTGTGTGTGTCTCATGAATAAATAAAATCGTTTAAAAAAAAAAACAATTTTACTTTACCAAGGAACTCCACCCTTCTCTCCCCCACCCTACCCAACCACCCTCCCCCTTTTTTGAGAAATACAGAACAGAGAATACCAAATGGAGATGATGCTACCCTACCCCTGTGTCATTGCCATGGGGATTATTAGAGTGTTTTTATGGCCATGACAGTGAGACTGCTTACTCCTCAAGCAAAACATAGGCATTTAGTTTTAGATGATTCTTTTTGGAAATGATGTATTGTCTATGAAGTGCTATATTAGTCTTCAGAGTATTTCCCATATCCTGTGGTTCTTGGGCTTTTATCTTTCTATATATATATTTTTATTTCTGATAGTTTATTCATGATATCTTTCATTTATATGTTGCCAAATTATGTTTATGGAATAAAAATCAATTTTGTCTTCCCTTAGAACCTCAAAGGCTTTAGCCTAAGCTGATAATTTACTAGCCAAATACTTTTGAAACCAACTCTATTATAAACTTATCCTCTGAATTTAAAAATAGAATGAGTACTTTCCTTTTCTTAGCTTGTCACACTTTGGCTCTATGATGACTAGCCTTTTCATCCTGTCTCCTCCCACATTTTCCATCTCCCCTTCAACACAAGCAGTGCCTTTCTAGACTTTGGTTCTTAACCCTATATTACTATTTTTTGTGTACAGTGTACAGTGTACAATGCCAGGCACTGTGGAGTAGGATATGAGGCAGGTGCATCTCCTGCCCTTGAACACTGTGTGTTAAAAGCAGTGCTTTGCTTTGAACCTAGAAAATAAACTCAGTAACTGCTTTCAGAAATGGAAATGGTCATCTTCATTAGCACTTTCAGTAGATGGCACTGTTGAGCTAATTTAGAATTCCTAGACTTCTGATTTGTGCTTAGACTATTTCTTGAACTTTATTCTATGATTGATTAAAAGTAAAATAAATTCATTTTTGATTTATAAATCTTTTTGTATTTAGTGATTTCAGTTTTAAAAGTTTTATACTTTTTTTCACTTTTGAGAACTTTATTGGTCTGTTTTGATTCTGGCAGTTATGTTTTCATGACTTATAACTGTACTTATAAAAAGAAATTAACAATTTCATTCAACAGCTTCAGGTGCATCAAGAAGACCGTGGGTACTTGGAAAAGTAATGGAAAAGGAATACTGTCAAGCCAAAAAGGTAAAAATTACTAGATCAAATGATATAAAACTAGGAATTATCAAGATTCAGATTCACATGGTCCTTTATATAGAAATTATTACTGGGCCATTCATTGGTCCTTTAGCTCATTTGATTTATACCTTGAATCTAATGAATATGAGTACAAATCACCAATTTAATAAGTATTTATTATTTATCTTTATAGAGTAGATGAAGGTAGATTACCAACAATTCATCTAGCTATAACATGAAAATGACAATAAGTATCTGTTCTTTATCAAGTTGTGTTTTCTTGTGCAAGAAAAGAAAGAACACACGGCATAACTAATGATTAAAAATGAATCTATTTGTCGTAGAGTTGTTTTCTTATTTTCATATGCTGCCCCCATTGAAGAAAGTTAATGCAAAATATTTGATGGCTAAAAATATACCTGACTATAATGTCAGCAGTGTCAGTGCTATAGAATCAATGGAATCTCATGAACATTTTTCCTAACTCACTGTAATTTGGGGCCCCGCTGCTCCAGAACACTAACAAAATTTAAAATGTGTATTGAGGGTTCTTTGATACTTAAAATCATGATATATGTCTCCTTTTGTTCTATATTCTTGAGCAATGATTTCCAGCTCTCTCTTCCATTAATATTAATGATTCAGAATACTCTTAACCTGGTGAGGGGTGTGGGTCTTGTGTAGTTTGATAAAGACTTCTCAACCCCCAGTACTCCAGCAATAAGTAGTATGATAGGACAGTACCTATGTAATTTGGTTTCAACTATTTAAGTGATTCCTTTTCTTCTCTTCTTAGGCACAAAACAGATTTAAAGTTCCTTTGGGGACAAAGTTTTACAGAGTGAAAGCTGTGTCATGGAATAAGAAAGTATAACTTATGGAAGAAATTAAACATTCTGTGACATGTTTCTGATTTGTCCTACAGTGCTTATTCATCACTCCAAAAACAGCAGGCCATCTTTTTATATAAAAGTCACAGTGACAATATACTTCATTGGTGTATATCATTTACTTTTTAACTGGCTACGTTTTAGGAACAATAAATTCATCAAAACCCTCGGCTGAATTAAAATGGTTTTTGTTTTTTTACCCAAATAACTAGAAATGCGGACCAAACTAGTTCATTTTCTCAAAGGGCATACCCTGCATTGTGGCTTATTGTTAGCCATATTAATTGCCTGTTACATATACATTAGCTTGGACTTAGATATTAAATGTTAGTTATTATTACCAGCATTTGTCCTTTTGTGAAATCAATATCAGAAAACTTGCACTCTTAAACACATTCTTTATAAAATGTATAAATTCTTCAAAACTACTTAAAGAGGAGTGTTATTGCATGCAGATAATCATAACTTTGAGTTTGCCTCTGTAGATTACTAAAGCAAATTGTTTCATTTATTTTTTTAAATGCCCTTTGATGTTTCAAAACAAAAAGAAACTCTTCATTTGATTGACTGATGTTAAGATCAGCCATAATCAGCAATCTTCAAAAGCACTTTCAACAATGGTCACCTAGGTTCTAAAGGGAAGAGTCAGTGCTATTGACAGTTTCAAAAGCAGCACTGGAACCTTCCCAGTCTCTCTTATTTGTTTTAGAATAATCATATTGATGAAATCATAATTCATGGTTTGATTTCAGAAAAAGCATATTCATTGTACATTAACCATTTAGAGGTCATTTAAATAACAAAATATTGTATTGTAAAAGACATGTAGAATTTTAAAACAATAAAGATTTGAACCTGTAAATGTGTGTGCCTTTTAAAAAGGGATACATTTTTAATATATTTGAGTGATTGCTGGGAAGTGTGAAAAACTTGTTCTGTATCATATCAAAAGAGAAACATGTTTATTACAAAAATGTTCTTTAACTATATACTATGTAACAGGGTAAAACAGTGTTATGTAGAATAGAATTGTGTAAACTAGATATGTAGACAAATTGCTATGGAGCAAAGGTATTTAAATGAGTTAGTTGAGTTGGATGAGGCTTATTTCAGGTTTGTTGCTAGAGAACAATAATAAAATTATTCTTTTTCAGAAAATATTTAATTTCTTCTTAAAAATAAGTTAAATATTTTTTTAAATATGTATATCTAATAGTACAGAAAATGGAATAAACACCATAGTGTATAGAAAACTGAATTTGACAACATATTAATGAATAAATGAACAAATGATTTCACATGTTTCTATTCAATCCTTCCATGACATCTCAATGCAAAAAATACCAAAGCAATAAACTACTTTATATACAGAGTGGTTTTATTAAGCAGATTTGGTTGGGTCTAAGTAAGTCTGCCGGGTGGACCATTTTGACTTGCTTGGTGCCCTTCACACATATAAATATGTGGTCATTGTGCTATGGAATAACAGTGGCCTGACACATGAAAGCTATCATCTCATTAATGCTACTCTTTCATGTTGGATTTTATTGCTTATAGTTTTTCTTAGATTCTATTTTATATTCATCCTATCAATCTTACCTTTGTATGGTTATGGTCAATGTACTGTGCATTTGGGCATCAGAACCCCTGAGTTCCATTTCTAGGTCTACCTTAACTTTGGACGACTTGCCTGAACTGAACCACAGTTTTCTCATGTAATAAAATAAAATGATGTAATAATAGGTCCTACCTCATAAGGTTGTATTGAAGGTTGAGTGATGAAAATAACGTAAGGTACTTTGAACCAATTTCAAAAACAGATTAAATAAAATATTAGCTATTGTAAAGATTTTTTGCATAATCAAAACCTGTTAATCACTACTCAAACTCTAGTAGAATTGTGTCTTTATTACAGGAATGAATATTTAAATCACATTTTACTGCAAGTAAAATTTAAGCACATGTGAATCATGTGGATAATTTACTTAGCATATGCAGGTACCTCTGCATATGCTAAGAACAGAATGAGCAAAAATTATCTAAACCTTGACTTTTATTTTTAAAAATTACGGTATAAAACAAGTACATGATTTCCAAAAATAATTAATACACCCCTAAGCCCCTGTTCTATTTCACAGTTGTGCCACCTAGAGGTAAGATTTTACTTTTTTAGCCATTTTTAGTTTATATGCCAGATTATATGACTACACTATGATTGATAATTTGTTATCGATTTATTTTCTTATATGAAATTTTAGTTATTTCATTAGAACTTTATCTTTCCAATAATTAACTGTTACTTTCCAACTAGCACTCTGTAAATGGTTTCTGAGCCAACTCCTAAATCCTGATTACATTTCCTTCCTTGTGCAGCCCATAGTCTGAAGTTTTTCTGTTGTTTTTTCTTCTTGTGGTATTATTGTGTAATTGCTAGAGCCTCGATCTTTTCAAATGCTTCTTCATACTTTATTTCATCAAGTCACGCTTCTCAGAAACCTGCATTTTGGAACCATCTCTCCCCATGCCTCATACAGGTAAAATGAACCCATTGTCACTTTGAACATTTCTTGGAAATATTTTTAGCCAGAGGCACACATTTGTTAGTTTTGCTATTTATTTGGCTAACACAAAATATTTCGTCATCTTTCCAGCTTCCAGTAGCAGTTTCTCTACTTTTCCAAACTTCACAGACCACTCCTTCACTGTTCTGGCCTTTGGTCAGGCAGTGCCAAATGTTAGGTTTTTGTTAGGTCAGCGCCTCAGTCTTGGTACCAATTTCTGTATCAAGTGTTTATTGTTGTGTAACAATTATTCCAAAACAGTTGCTCACATGGCTGCAGTGACCTGTTGATTCAACTTAGGCTGGATAGTCCATAATACCTTCACTCAAGAGTCTAGAGGTTAGTTAGGGTTGTCCTCCAGAGTACTTTGCTTCCTTATGTGGCCTCTGTCATAATACTCCAGGTTTCTAAGCAATGGCAGCAGACTTCCTAAAAGAGAGGCAGCAAAAGCCAGAGACTTGCATGTCAAATTCTATTACTTTTTTGGTCCAACAGAACCAACTCAGATTCAAAGAAGTAGCAGAGGATAAAAACTGTCTTTTTTAAACCGTCACAATTCTTTTTGAAGTTATATGCAAAACAGCTATTGCCCATTAATATTTAGAAATAGTTACAGATATCCTTGAAATTTTTTTTTTAGAATAGCATGTGATTTAGTGATCTCTTAAAGCCATAAATTTAAAGTAATGTTTAATTTCCACAAATATGTATTCTACTTACTAGTAAAAACTGGAAGCAGTTAAAAATGTTATTGTCCACTAATTGATAGCTTTTATATTAGTCATAGTCTCAGAATATAAACAAGCCATCTTTGGCCAGTTTTAAAAAATACTTTGTATAATTTATAATCTTTATAAGATGGAAATTTTTTCAAACACTTCTTAACATAGTGGTAATGAGACTACAGTCAGCTGTAAGCTATTTGGTTTACATACTTCTTAGATGTCTCAGACTTGGAGATCATTCCAATTGAGCTCCACCTGTTCCATTCCTACCTTAAAATAAATAAAGCTTACTAGCAATATCAGTTCTGATGTTAATGGAAACAAGTGGCAAGACTCAGCATTAGAAAATGCAAGATTAGTTCTCCATGTGCTCTCCTCACCAAAGCAATAATTGTGTGTGTCATGTAAGAGTATACCTAGCGATGCCTCTAGTATCTGTGCCCCCAGTAGAATACTATGCCATTAAATCATTTTAACAGATGTCACCCATTCTTTTTCCTTCAGGTTCTAGGACTGCTAGAGGGAGGAATCACTCCATTCTCACTGAATTGTCACTATAATATGGGCGATTCAGGAATTTCCAGCACTTCTAGGGACTGTTACTACAAATATTAAATGTTGCTTCTGAAAGATCTCATTTTGTGCAACCTTATAGCAAAAGTGCTTCTGACATTCTAACTCCCAATTGATGTTGTAATACTCCTTAGACTGATTTAGAAATGCCACCAGTTAATTCCTCCACTAGTCAGTAATAGTATTACTCAGTGAATAGCTCATTTAAGTGTCACTTATAATCTCTGGAATTCTGCTGTACCAGTGGATGTCTACTAAACCAGTTCAAGTTTCTAACATGAACTACTTACTTAGTTTCTTAAAAAATGAGTTCTTAACTCCTACAAGTGTAAAGCCTAAACTCAACAAGCATATGTGATGCCTAAATTCTCTCAGCAATTTCAGTTACATACTACAAGATTATCTCTTCATCCAACATGTTTAGAAGTATGATTTCTGGAGCTGTCACCAGTACATGCACGTATTAACTTTTTTTTAAATATTTTATTTATTTATGAGAGACAGAGAGAGGCAGAGACACAGGCAGAGGGAGAAGCAGGCTCCATGCAGGGAGCCTGACGCGGGACTCATTCCCCGGGTCTCCAGGATCACGCCCTGGGCTGAAGGCAGTGCTAAACCGCTGAGCCACCCGGCCTGCCCTGCACATATTAACTTTTAAAACAGGTTATACATGGTCTAGTAGAAATGTATACTTGCTTTTCTGTTTTCATACCACCATATACATAACTAGATCCTAAAAAGTAACACATTTTCATGAATATTCCTCCTACTTAGTCTGTAGCATTGAAGAGTGCAAGAAAACATGAGTGAGCAATGTTTACAACTGGCCATCTTGCACCTTGGAAATCTTACCAGAGGACTCTTTCACAGCACTAAAGGCAATTGTGCATAATTTAAAATATTTTGAGTTGCCTTATAAATAATACTGTCCTTATAAGAGTATTCAAAAAGTCTACAAGAATTCTGTCATCACTCTGATTCTGACATCGTGGGGACCTGGAGTGCCAGACAAGTCACCTTCCAAGTTTGGTATCTGATACTCCCCTAATTACCTTCACATTGACTGGTGATAACTAAACAGCTATGCACTCCATCAGAGAAGCTTTTCAAAAAGTTTGATTTATTTAGTAACTGGTTACCATTATCAATAGAGTATTCACAATTAAGGTAGTTGAAATCTCACACCATGAACTAAGTGATAATTCCTAGTTTGCAACATTAAGAGGTGGGTACAGGCTTGTGGATGTAACTGGAATGTCAAGAAGAAATCTCTCCACTTTCACAGATACCAAAGTTGTGTTCTTATGATTTGAAGTCCTTACAACCTCTTAAGCATGCCATACTGCTCTGTATCCTAAATACCTTCATTCAAACTGTTTCCCAATAAATGAATGATAGTACTAACTTTTCCATAATTTCGTATGTCACAAGGGTGTGATTCTGGTATAAACCAATACCTTTGTCATTTGTGCCCGTAATACAGTTGCCTAGGGAATATAGTACACTGACAGATGAATTCTCTCCTGGTGGAAGCAGAACTATCAAACTGTAGCCCAGTGAGCCAGAAATTGGAGGAAAGTTTGGTTGTCAGGTGGCCTCAGCAGTTCAAATATGAGAGCCTAATGTGGGGACTCACCTTCTCAATGCTACTCACCGTTTTTCCCTAGCTGAATTTCCTAGCTGCCCTTTTCCATCTCCCTATGGTTAATGCTGCCTTTTTCAGTTCAGGAGTTTGCTTTTTTAAAAGTGTAAGTTCTAGTCCTGTCTCCCTAAGACTATAACCAAATCCATGTTGTCTTGATTGGACTAATTGTTTTAAAATCCCACCCCTGCATCCACAGCCTCTAGGACTATTTTCCCAGATGACTACTGAATTAATGTCTTAAACTTTTCTCATTTTTTTTTAGTCTTTTTTTTTCAATTTTCACTTATTTATGATAGAGAGAGAGAGAGAGGCAGAGACACAGGCAGAGGGATAAGCAGGCTCCATGCACCGGGATGCCCGATGTGGGATTCGATCCCGGGTCTCCAGGATCGCGCCCTGGGAAGGCAGGCGCCAAACCGCTGCGCCACCCAGGGATCCCAACTGTTCTCATTTTTACTCAAGTTCTAGAGCGTCTCTGATTTCCTCTCTGCATATGTTGTTGTTGTTTTTAAAGATTTTATTTATTCATTAGAATACAGAGGAGAGAGAGAGAGCAGCAGAGACACAGGCAGAGGGAGAAGCAGGCTCCATGCAGGGAGCCTGACGTGGGACTCGATCCGGGTCTCCAGGATCACGCCCTGGGCTGTAGGCGGCGCTAAACCGCTGAGCCACCAGGGCTGCCCCCTGCATATGTTGTTTGTAGTGTTTATTGGAGTAAGCCAACCTGGAATTGGAAATTCCCAGGTTTTCACATAAATCTTAAAAATTCCAACAATTTAAACATACTGAAATACCTCCTCAGTGCTCACTACCATATTATTTCTAACTTTTCATAACAGAGCTTGTCATTAAAAGCTTATGATTAGAATGAAGCTCAGAAAATCTCCATTAAATAATGAATGTGTGGCTTCAAGATGATTTTGTGTATTCACATACCAGTGAATTCCAAAAAGGTTTTACTTTGGTTAGAAGGACCAAAACAAAATGCCTCCTAATGCACTTCTGGCATTCCTTAAGAGGCTACAATTGTGAAATGGAAGATGGCTAATATAAATGAATTTATTATCGTTTCTTTGCACAGTATTTTCTTACAAGTTCTTTTCAAAGTTTTTGGAGAGTCCATATACTCAAGGTTACTATAGTAACGACGCTGTTACTGAAAGTGATGTGTGGTCGCTGTGGCCCTTTCCTGGATTTAGTTCTACAAATTAAGTCAGCACAAGCATACCTTAAAAGGATATAGCTCATTAGCAACAAGGAGTGTGTTGACTATCTTCTGCAGGAAGCCTATTATAATAGTATGAACCGCTAGTCTGCACACAAAGGAGTCCACATTTTCAAAGATCACGCTTAAACTAAGAGTTCACAAGGTTGACCTGTGTCACTCTATCTGAATCTAGCCTTTGTACTTGAAAGAAATACACCTTTGCTCTAAGGAAAAATTCTGAACCTTATCCAATCTGATAAACCAGTAGGCCACACAGATGCTTAGGCCTAATAAAACTTCAGTGACTGTGCATTCTTAAGGCACCATAAGCTGCCTATATCCAGTACTTGCAGTAAACTACTTTCTGTTCATGTTGGAATTTCAGTACTGCACCTTGCCTAGGTTTATCTCTAGCCCCCCACATCATCAGTATCCACAGTTGATCCTCAAAAATACATGATTTTAACACCGCCATCCTTATTCATTTAATGTCATTTAAATGTAAGCATCTAGAGAACTTGTTTCCTCTTGAAAATTCCAATGTTTTATGCAAATCCTGCTGCTTAAAATTGTAGGTATGATAAAATGTGACAAGGGGCAGAATGCTTCTAGTTGTTAAAACTGAGTTCAGGGCAGCCCCAGTGGCTCAGCGGTTTAGTGCTGCCTTCAGCCCAGGGCGGGATCCTGGAGACCCAGGATGGAGTCCCATGTCGGGCTCCCTGCATGGAGCCTGCTTCTCCCTCTGCCTGTGTCTGCCTCTCTCTCTCTCTCTCTCTCTCTCCCCTCTCTTATGAATAAATAAATAAAATCTTAAAAAAAAAAAACAGTTCAAATATGGATTCCAAAGTAAATTACTGGCTCACCTATTTAATTTTTTTTAGCCTCAGTTTCTCTGTGGGAATTTCTATTATCTGTAATAAGTAAAACCTTAACAGTTTTTTGTGATGATTACAAGAAAAGTAAGTGAAACTATTCTGCATATTGAAAAGTGCCATACAGGCAGCCCGGGCGGCTCAGCGGTTTAGCGCCGCCTTCAGACCAGGGCAAGATCCTGGAGACCCAAGATCGAGTCCCACATCAGGCTCCCTGCATGGAGCCTGCTTCTCCCTCTGCCTGTGCCTCTGTCTCTCTGTCTCTCTCTCTCTCTCTCCCTCTCTCTCTCTCTCTCTGTGTCTCTCATGAATACATAAATAAAATCTTAAAAAAAAATGAAAAGTGCCATACAAATATTTATACATTCCTAGAAAGACTTTAAAAAGATTGTGTGCTTTCAAAACGGGTTAGAGTTGCAAGGCTCTGGTCTTCCTAAATTTCTACACAATGCTATTGTTATTCAGTGTTAAAAAAAAAAAAGGCACATAAGGTCACCCAAACCTCAACCCACCACCAAAATCCTACAAAAGTTAAACCATGGCACCTCAGACATTCGTAGCAGCTGACATCTGTGATGTATTTATGGATACAAAGAGGCACTAAAAACTATCTCTGCTCTCTTCTGTCTTCCCTTGGGATAAAGATTTTAATTCCCTTTCCAAAATTAAGGTGTAGCAGTACTTAGGGTGCCTGGCTGGCTCAGTCAGTAGAGCATGCGATTCTTGATGTCGGGGTAGTGAGTTAGAGACCCATGTTGGGTATACAGGTCACTTAAAAATAAAACCTTAGGGCATAAAAGGTGTAGCAGCACTAAAGATTACTTAACATCCATATTTTATAATTTAAAATAATTTTAGAATATAAATTTCTAGAATATTTCAGAAAACATGCTAAACATTTTGATCTCTATTTTAGAATCATTCACTAGATAATAGTCATTTTTATTCTGTCGGTTGTTTTTCTCTAAATGAAGTATAATTTTTATGGAAAACATGACATGAAAAATTGTTTCTAACATGGGAATTAAAGATATTAGAGAACTAACCATATTGCACAGTAAATGGATTAAAGTATAGGTCTAGATTTAGTTTTTTCATTTCCAAACAAGAGAAGTTCATTAACCATCTTGAAATTTAAATGAGCCTTTTGGGACTGATACAAAAATGCCTTTTAAATGATTCTTACATGAGTTTACTAGTTTCAAAAATAAACTGGTGATCATCTCTCTCACTTCTTTCACATATATATTCTCCAGCTCTATTTGGATTCACAAACTAAGGTCTTTGCTCAGGCAACAATGTGCTCCCTGCTATTGTTATTCAGTGTTAAAAAAAAAAATCTTTACTTTGTGTATGTTGTGAATGCAAACAAACTGCACATTTTTCACAGTGCAAATTAACCAAAATTAGATTCTGTGGGGCAATGATTGCTAAGTTTATTCTCTTAACAAAAACTTCTTGCCTGAATGATTCAGGTAGTCCTTTATCAACAAGCTTCAGTATTAGATGGAACCTCACCTAAACAATTTGAGGAAGCACAAGTGAATCTAGAGAGAGGAGAAAAGAGAAATCCATAGTTTCATAACTAAAGCTGCACATATTGCTGAACCATTTTTAGGGGAGCCAGGTGAATTGTGAGATGGACTTAAGAAATTTTCACAAGGGGCAGCCCGGGCGGCTCAGCGGTTTAGTGCTACCTTCAGCCCAGGGCGTGATCCTGGAGACCCAGGATGGAGTCCCACGTCAGGCTCCCTGCATGGAGCCTGCTTCTCCCTCTGCCTGTGTCTCTGCCTCTCTCTGTGTGTGTCTTTCATGAATGGATAAATAAAATCTTAAAAAAAATTTAAAAAAAATTTTCACAAGACATTAAATGTTCAGCGACAAGAGCATTGAATCTGGTGTATTAGTTTCACTGGATGCATCAGAAAAACTGATCAGCACTTACACCAGGAGATTTTTTTGTTGTCAGTTTATGAAGAATATATGGAATTTCATTTCATAAAAATATGACAGCCAAAGTACATATAAATATTGCTTCTTGTACTTAATGTTTCCATTCACAAGCAAGAACTAAAAATTTACCTTTCTAATTAAAGGTAATTTAAAATACACATTGCAAATATGGAGATTACATGAATATCTAATTACTATTTTCAATGCCGAGATGAAAAATAAACTGATGTAATATTTAATTTACACATAAAAATAGGAAAAGTTAAAGTCTCCAATTATAGCACTGTTACTTCTGAGATATCAAAACATTTGTAGAATACTTTTAGTGGGTGTTCATATACAGTCAGGACTATAGAAAATGAATTATAAATAATTCAAATGCATGCTTCTTGGCATTCATGTAATTTTACTTTTTTTCTGAATATTGGGTTAAGGAACATGATTTTTTTTTTCTATTAGAAAAAGTAGACATAATAAAATTTATAATAAAAAATGAGGTCACCATTATCAGGGCATGTCCTGGAGCTCACTGCCATCTTTGTCCTTATAAAGGGATGGAAAGTAAGTGGTGGAAAAGAATCAAAAGAACTCTATGAAGGCAAAAGCATTCATGT